>NC_143130.1:156549846-159049846 GCF_059928025.1 Delphinapterus leucas
GGGGAAGGTGGAGGCGGGAGGTTGGAGGTGGGCGGAGAGCTTGGGGGTAGGAGTTACAGTGGGACTTTGGAAGAGATGATGGAACCCTCAGCTGCAATGGGACAGTTATGTTTGGTCATAAACACACACACACATATCTCTCCCCACCCCCCCAGCACATACAGACAAGTCCAATCTCCTTACAATATATTTCAGTGAATGATCCAGTTTTGTTTATTGTCCCAGAACATAGTTGTATCAGATAACGTTCTTTCCAACCCTTAAATTCTATGAAAAACCAAAGGAAATGAAGTTAGGGGCTGGAGCAGAGCACAGAAATACCTTTGTTAGGGGCAATGCTTGTGCTGGTATTGGGGTGCTGGGGTTTGGCTTCTGTGCTCTGAAAGATGTTTTATCTGTCTTTCACCCCTGAGCTCCCACAGGGTGGGGATCTAGATTTCACCTTGTTTTGTAACTAGCTCCCAGGGAGAAGGGCTCAGTGTTTTGATGGGCCATCTGACCAGAGTGGCTGTGAGAATGCAGAAGAGAACCACTGTGATTCAGATGGGAAAATGCACCCGTCATTGTTTCATACAAACCTACAGGTACGGGTGGAGGGCGATGTTTCAGTTGTAAGCAAAAGTTCAGAAAAAGAGATAAAGAAGCTCTGGTCCCAGGAACATCATTCATCTCTCAAGCTTGGTGGTGGTGGCAGAGAGAAGGCACTGTTGACGTGAGGACCAGCGGAGGCAAAAGCAGAAGGCGGGGAGGTGAGGCAGGAACTCCTGGCCTGTGCAAGGGGTTCCTGGTGTGGGACCACTGGGTGGGGGCTGTGCAGAGACTGGAACAGGGGCTTGGGTGGAGGCCTCAGGGCTGGGGGAGGGGACCGTAGGCTTGGAGAGTGAATGACCGGCTCTGGGCTGAGCCATATCATTTCTGCATGCCTGCACACAGGACTTCTGCTGGCACGCAGAGAACTTTGTGAGAACTAGGAAAAGGTGCCTGAGCTGGGCATCCCTTCCCCCAGGTGGTGACCGCTCTACCAGGGCTGGATTTTTATTCTTCTATTAGTCAGGATTGGCCAGAGAAACAGAGCCAGTAGGGTACGTGTGTGTTCTTTTATCTAATAAATAAATAGTGATTGATTGATTGATTTTAAGGAATTGGCTTATGCAGTTATGGAGGCTGGCAAGTCAAAAGTCTTCAGGGTGGGCCATTGGGCTGGAGACCCAAGAAGAGCTGATGTGCATCTGCTGGCAGAATTTTCTCTTGCTTGGGGAGGTCAGTCTTGTTCGATTCAGGCCTTCAACTGATTGGATGAGGCCCACCAATATTAAGGAGGGCAGTCTGCTTTACTCAGAGTCTACTAATTTAAATATATATCTCATCCCAAAACACCCTTACGGAAACATCAGAATAATGTTTGACCAGATTTCTGGGCACTGTGGCCCAGCCAAATTAACACGTAAAATTAACCCTCATAGTTCCCCACGTGGCCCTTAGCTTGGCTTGCACATTTGTACCCTGGGTCCTGCTTTCACATGGCCCTTGAGCTTCTTTTTGAGCCTTTGAGGTGGGCAGGAGCCAGACTGCCTGTTGGTTTACTGTCTTTGTGACCTTGGACATGTTACGTATCTTCTCTGTCCCTCAGTTTCCTCATCAGTAAAATGGGGATAATGACAGTACCTGCCTCACAGGCTTGCTGCAGGGATTAAATGAATTAATGAATGTGGAGCATTTAGAGCATGTCTGGCACAGAGCAGATGACCAGCAAAGGTTAGCTGTTGTTTCTGTGTTGCGCTGGATGCTTCATATGTGCGAGGAACCAAGGTTCTGGGAGACTTTAAATGGTGGAGTTGGGTCTTTAGCCAGGTTTTCTGATACAAGGTATGGTCCCAGATACTATTTTGCTAGAAGAATCGGCCTTTCTCTTCCCCTTCCTGATTGGTACCCAGCATTCCATCTAGTGGCCAGCCCCTTCCCTCCCACTGTTAGAAACCTCACACAGGCTGCCTTGGAGCCTGTCCCCTGGGCTTCTTGAGCACCACCCTCCCAACAGACCCCCACCTTGGGGGCTGCTGGCAGCTCAGCGGGCAGTTTCCTGAGGCCCGTCAGCAACACCTCCCGTGTACTGTTGGTGTGATTCCGTGGATGAGGTGGAGCCACGGGTGCCCAGGGCCGTGAGTCGGCGGCTCTGCTGTGTCCAGGACCCACCGTGCCTTCCTCACTTGCAGGAAGGCAGCTGGACTCAACTTCCCTTGTCCTGGAGGAGGTGGGTATGGGATGTGCACAGGGCTGAACATGCCCTGGGTTGGACTAGGGCTAGAGAAGAGCTTAGGACAGAGGTAAGAGGAGCCCCTCCTGCCCCTGGGGCTGATTCCACCTGGGGGCCCACAGCTGGCAGAACACTTTCCTCCCTGATGACACAAGCCTCCGTGCGCTCGTGTTCCTTGCTGCCTTCTTTCCAATGCCGACCCAACTTCTCCCTGCCCATCTCTTATTTGTTCACACATATTTATGGAGCACTCCTCTGTGCCAGGTACCATGCCAGCCCCCAGGGGTCCGTGCCCTCTGGGGCTCCTGCCCTGTTCTCGCACGCACTGGCAGGGGCCGGGCCAAGGTCAGCTCACCCTTTACCACCCCTGGGCTGCTCTACTGGCCTGCAGCTGAGGACCACCCTGAGGGCTTCAGCTGTCTGTAGAATTGCTTCTTTGGGTCTTCTTCTGGCGTCTGGTTTCTTTGTCTCCCCAGACAGCACCCCTCCTCCCCAAGGCTACCGTGTGAGCGTTCTGGGAACGGAACAGAAGGAGCTGGAATGCGGGGTGGGGAGGGAGAGGGGGAGGGGACGGGGGGAGCTGACCACCCTCCCTCCCGACCTGGGCTCATCCAGCCTTCCCAGCAGCTCTCAATAAAAAATACATTTATATTAAAAACATAATGAAGAATAGAAAAACATTTTGCCCCCAATAATGCTGAACATCAAAAGGAGATTTTTATCAATTATGAGAGAGAGATTTTGGCCATAAAATGGTAATTTAACGAGTGGGAGATGGATGGCGGGAAGCATTCCTGTCAGCCGGGACAGATGGCGTGCCATTAGTCACTGGGTGAGAGACTGAGGCATCCACACTGGCCCTTCCTCCCCAGGCCTCCTGGCCTGGCTCCACCTCAGGCCCACACCCCTCTGCAGGCCTCCTCCTCTGGGGTGGGCGGGCGCCCATGCCGGTCTCTGGGGTGCCTACCGTCCGATTCTTCTGTAGCTCCTGGGTGAACCTTACCCAGCCTGGGCCACGTCCCTCTCACACCTGTGGAATGGAGGCCCCCGGAGAGCAACTCAAATGCTGCCCCCCGCCCCCTGCTTTCTTTCTAGCCCTGTTGGCCTCTCCACTCTTCACACAGCTGCACCCTGGCTGCACAGGGTTTTCCCATCAACCTGCATTTGTACCTCAGGCCTGTCCTCTCATGTCCCTCCTTTATTTCTCAGGCTCTTTATCATCCTTTGATAAAGGATGATGAACACCGTGCGCACACACACACACACACACACACACACATACACACAATGCCGCCCAGGTATCAGGCATTGCTTTAAAGCTTTCACATGGATCAACTCACTTCTCACTAGAACCCTCTGAGATGGATACCATTATTCCTTATTTTACAGGTAGGAAACTGAGGTACAGTGTCTGGTGAAGTGGGCCCCCGGGCCTCCTCATGTACTTCCAGTCAGGATTAATGGCTCCTTTGTGCTTCCCCCGTTGCAGTTCTTTGTTGTGTTAGGATCGGTTGCTCTTCCGTCTTGAGTCCCCTACGAGGCCTCGTGTGGGCTCTGCGCCGAGTAGGTGTTAGTAATGTGGTTGGGTTGACTTGTAGAACTACTTCAGATGCCCCTGTCCCCTTGAACTGGGCGGTCCCCTCACTTCAGCCTGGTCGTCTGGTCATCTCAGAGCTCGGTTTATGTTCTCAGGATGGCAGGTCTCTTCCCACTCATCTTGGGGTTTCCTCAGAGCTCTGTCCAGTGCTTGGCACACAAAAGATGCTTAATAATGGATTATAACACGCACTGAGACACTCCATCCAGCTTAGGACATCGTGGTGTGGGGTTGTAGGGCCTGGGGTCCTTGGGGTAGCCAGCTCTGCGCCTGGCTCGGTACTGGCCCCCTTGTTCCCTGGGACGTTCCCATATGAGCCTGTGGAGGGCTGGGCGAGGGTGCGTCTGGGGCTATCTAAACTACGGGCTGAGGGCCTTCCCTGGCGGTCCAGTGATTAAGACTTCGCCTTCCAATGCTGGGGGTGCAGGTTCCATCGCTGGTCAGAGAGCTAAGATCCCACATGCCTGTGGGCCAAAAAACCAAAACATATAACAGAAACAATATTGTAACAAGCTCAATAAAGACTTTAAAAATGGTCCACATCAAAACCGCTCTGGACCTCCGAGGGAGCTAGACCTCACATTTCCTTTATCGGTCAGGCGCAGATAGGTATACATCCTGAGTGAGTCTCAGCTGGGCTCAGAGAGGAGCGGGACTGGTATTTTCACCGTGGGCAGCAACACGGTGGAAGCCCCCATGTGCCTATCACTAGGAGCCATGATGTAATGCTGGGGCAGCTACACGCTGGAATAATGCTTGTTGAGAGTGAGGCACATCCCTGTCACATGTCCAAGATACACAGCCACAGGGAAGGAACCTGGTCCCCCAGCACGAAGTGGAGCTGGCTGAGAGGGAGGGTGCAGGGCCACACCCTCCAGTGGAGCTCCTCCCCCGCAGGCCTCCTCCTGCTGCCGCTGCTACTCACATGGCAGAAGATCATGGCTTGAGCAATGGTGATGGCCCCGTAGATATTACACAAGGCCTGGAACTTCTCATCTCTGCTATTGCACAGAACATAATACTGCTTGATGGTGTCCAGTGTCTCCTCCTCGCGCTTCAGTTTGATGATGTTTGGGTCTGGGACCACTTTCTGGGCAAATTTCCAGACAGAGTCTTCGAAGGTGGCAGAGAAAAGCAGCATCTGGCAGTTCCTGGGAAGCATCCTGCAAGGGAAGGCCCAGGTGTTCGACATGACTCCGACCGAGTGTTTCACTGGAAGGAACAGAAGCACAGCCTCCCCAGGCTTGGATGACCTGCGTCCCCAGGAAGGTGGCAAAGCAGGGAGGAGCACTGCAGCGAGGAGGGAGGAGTAGACGTGGGGCAGGGACGGGTGGGGGTAGAGTCCCTAAGTCTCCTTCCTCAACCCAGGCTGGGGGTATGGTCAGTGTGACATGGAAATGGCCCACCAAACAAATGCCTCTGAAAGCTGCAGAGTAAAGAACCTGGTAGGGCCAAGAAGAGGAGGGTGAAGTAAAAGGAGATGATGCTGCGGATCAGGAGGCCAAGAAGTTCCTCCTGGCTCATGAGTTCCTACCTCTGGATGCGGATGCTCTGATCTTGGTGGCCCTGAGTAGCTATCATCACGTCAGCCTCATCCAGAACAAACACCTTGATCTTCTTGGGGTCAATGAACTTGAGCTTGGAGCACCAGTCCAGAACGGTCCCAGGGGTGCCAATGACAATGTGCTCACTGATCTTCTGACCTCTTTCCACTGTGGAGACAAGATGTGTTCTGTGGGTACTTCCATGGCTAAACCCGCTTTCAAAATGAAAGCCTCCTTGCCCATCCTTCCAGGGTTAGAACAAGTTAATTCCAGATTTCCAACCACAGGGGTGTTACCCAAAAGTTTCATGTTCTTCTACGATAAAATGGGCATGACACCTATCTCACTGCACTGTAGTCAGGATTAAATCCTACACAGTCAACCCTCCATGAGTGTTAGTTTCCCTTTTTCTACTTCCTCCTGTAATTCCCCATCACCCAATTCTTTCTCTTTAGCATAACACTTATTCTTTTTATACCATCCCTTCACTCATGGTTCATTGATTTCCTTATAAGTTGGTAGTTTTGAGTCCTAGCATCCTGGCCCAGTGATTTTTTGCTTTGTTAGATATTCTAATTGTGTAGACAGTTTTCCTAAGTACAAATTCTCTTTGATTGAAAAAAACACATTACTCTCAAACTATAGCTGGTGGGAGTTGAAACTGATATAACCATCTATCAAAATTACTAATGCATGTAGCCTTTGACCAGTGTTACGAATCCATCCTGTATGTACATGAATATGTGTGAAATAACATATATGCAAGGATATGCATTCATTAAAACATAACTAAGCAAAATATGATGCACCGAATGGATGACACCAACAAAAGTATAAAACCGTTTAAGAACTGATGTGGAACAATCTCCAAAATACATTATTAAATGTGAAAAAGAGGTTGCAGAGCAATTTGTATACCAATAGGGGCAAAAAAGAATACATGTAATATATGTAAAAAAAAAAAAGGTCCACATCAAAAAAAGTCTTAAAAAAAATAAAATAAAAAAATAAACTACGGGCTGAGGCTCAGTCAGGGTCTGGCTTCTAGAAGGAGCAAAAGGATCATTTCTGAGGTAGCGTGGCATGAAGGTTAATAAAATAGGCTCTGGATTCAGAGGGCCTTGCACAAATCCCAAATGCTACCCTCTTCTAATTGTATCATTAGTTCTTTCTGAGCCCCAGTTTCCTCATCTGTAAACAAGAGTGGTAATAAAACCTTTGTATTAACAGGGCTGTGATGAGGATTGAAAGATTAACCCATGTAAAATGCAGTGCGCAGCATGTGGTGAATCCCAGTAGCTGTTAGCTGTGGTTGTCATGTATAAGGTTGTGAGGAAGAACTGAAGCAATAAGACGGGACCCTCAGATGATATCCAGCCCCTCACCTGGTACTTGGATCTTCCTGGGGTTTGACAAACACTGGATCTTCTCGTTCAGCCCTCATCTTCCAGCGGGAGCTGCTTTAGACACAGGTTATCCAAGAGCGTCACTAACTCATGCGCTGTAAGGGTTTAGAAATCATCTTGTTCAACCCCAGTTTTTCACAGGTGAGCAAACAGGCTCAGAGAGGAGAAGTAACTTGCCCAGGGTGGTACAGCTGCTTAGTGGTAGAAGCAGGCCTAGAACCTGGGCCTCATGACTCCTGATCCAGGGCTAGTGCTCTTGGACTGTTCTGTTCAGGGCTGGAAGCTTAGTGCCCAGAAGGAGAGGCCCCGCACAGGAAACGAGGCCGGTCTTGCTCTCAGCGAGACCCAGAGGGCCTCAGGTAGCTTCCACCCTACTTGGGACCTTGTAGTTTCTTGTGGACTTTCAGGAAGCTGTATTTTCCTAAGCTTATCCCTCAAAGGGATGGATTCTCTTCTTCGTATCCTTCTATCACTCCTTGTCTGTGCTTTGGGGAGATCATACCCTTGCGCTTACCAGTTCACCTTTGGCCCACAGGCCATGCCTGGGGTGCTCCCCTTCTCTGGGATCTGTCCTGCAGGGTGGTGCCCAAACCCTCTGCTTAGCTGCTGTGTCTGGGCTGTTCCGTGGAGAAAGAAAGGGCCTCAGCTCATGGTGGTCCTACTCACTGACTCAGGAAGTCTGGGGCGACCACTTGCTGCTTTGCTCACTCAGAAAATACAGGTTTGTTGAGCAGCTGATAGGCTCTTACCTCTGTGCCAGTGCTGTGGTGGATACAGAAAATGTCAAAGCCATGTCACTCCCTCCCGCCTCCGCCCCCCGCCTCCCCTCCCCCCTCCCCCCGCCTCCCCCCCCCCTCCCCCCGCCTCCCCCCGCCTCCCCCTCCCCCTCCCCCCGCCTCCCCCTCCCCCGCCTCCCCCCTCCCCCTCCCCCCGCCTCCCCCTCCCCTCCCCCCGCCTCCCCCCTCCCCCCGCCTCCCCTCCCCCTCCCCCTCCCCCGCCTCCCCTCCCCCTCCCCCCGCCTCCACCTCCCCCTCCCCCCGCCTCCCCCCTCCCCCCGCCTCCCCCCTCCCCCCCCAAAGCCAGGCAGACAAAACAATGCACAGAGGGAGTAATTAGAGAACAATCAAGGCCTCACCTGTGGGTCTGATGAAGGAAAAGTTTGGGGGAAGTTCAGAAGGGGATTCTTGGAGGAGGTGGGCCTTGAGCTGGGCCTTAGAGGATGAGTAAGATTTAAGGAGGGAAAGTACGACAGCACATGAGGCCGGGCAGTGTGGTGGCGAGGGCTGACCACAGCTTGTTTTGTGCCAAGACCAGACCAGTGGGGTTGGAATGACAGGGAACTTTGTTGGGGTGTATTAGTTTGCTAGGGCTGTTGTAACAAAGTACCACAAATTGGATGACTTATACAAGAGAACTCTGTTGTCTTGTAGTTCTGATGACTGGAAGTCCAAGGTCCAGGTGTCGGCAGGGATGGTTCACCTGAGGGCTGTTGGGGAGAATCTGTTCCCTGCCTCTCCCCTCGCTTCTGGTGTTTGGAAGCCAATCTTTGGTGTTCCTTGGCTTGTAGAAGCATCACCCTGATCTCTGCCTTCGCTCTCACCTGGCGTTCTCCCTGTGTGTGTGTGTGTGCACGTGTGTGTGTGCGCGTGCGCGTGTGTGTGTGTCTGTCTCTGTGTCTGAATTGCCCCTTTTCATAAACGCAGTCATGTTGGATTAGGGGTCCCACCCTATGCCAGCATGACCTCATCTTAACTAATTACACCTGCAAGGACACTGTTTCCAAATAAGTTCATGTTCTAACCCCCTAACTGGGGCTTAGGACTTTAACACCTGCGTATTCAGAGGACACAGACCAACCCATAACAGGTGGGTGCGTTGGGTCTTTTGTGGTTGTGAGGATCAGAACCCCAACTTGATCGAGCTGAAGCAAAAAGGCAGGTGTCCTGTCTAATGTAACCACATCTTAGGAAGGCTTGGGGCGGAGTTGAGCCTTTGGGGAGCTCTTCCCGGACTATTCTCTCTGTCTCTCCACTTCTTCCTGCAGGTCAGCTTCATTCATGTTCCCTCCATGACCACCTGGCACTGGAAGCTCTCAGCCTCACCTCTTTCCATCTGTGGCCCCAGGAGGAATTCCCCCCACCACTCTAGTTTCATTTTATAAAATAAAGTGTCCCCCTTCTTCCCCCCAATTCATGTCTATCTGGAACCTGAGACTGAAATAACGTTTTTGCAGATGTAATTAGGCAACTTAAGATGAGTTTACACTGGATTAGCGTGGTCCCCAATGCCCGGTGTCCTTATAAGAACACCATGAGACAATGGAAGCAGAGATCTGAGTGATGTAACTATAAACCGAGGAACTCTGAAGATTGCTGGCAGCCAGCAGAAACTAAGGAGATGCAAGGAAGCATTCTCCCTTAGAACCTTCAGAGGGAACGCAGGCCTGCCAACACCTTGACTGCAGATGAGCTGAGCTTTTAGAACTGTGAGACAATATTTCCGTTGTTTTAAGCCCCCCCCAGTTAGTGGTAATTTGGTGTAGTAGCCCTAATTAGCAAATACAGTTGTCTGTTCCATACGGACCAATCACTGTGGTCGGAGGAGGTGGGGTCTGTAAGATAATTACCCCCCTCATTTAAACCCCAAGGTTTAGAATTGGGGTCGGGTGGGAAGCAGCAAGGCAGAAGAAGGCATAAAGATGCGTAAGGCCAGCAGAACCGGAGATGTTCATGTCAGTGGATGGTAACGTTAGTTTCTTTTTATTTGGTACTTGCTGTGTAGTACCCATTGGCAGGATGTCTTACAGATAATTGCTTCTAACCCTTAACAATAATTCTGCAAGTGTGATAGACTTTGCCGTTCCAATTTTCCATATGAGGAAGCAGAGACCCTGAGAGGTTAAGTAACAGCCACAGTCACATAGCTAAAGGAAGCAGAGCCAGGCTTTGAACTCTGTTGCCTAAGGCCTTGCCCCTCCTGCATTCCAGCTGCCAGCCCTGAGGAGGGACTGGTTCCCGGAGGGCGTTAGAGTGGACATAAGTGTTGGGCCTTGATGTGTAGGCTTCAGGGGGTGGCCACAGGCCCCAGGAAGTAATGTTAAGTCAAATCAGCTAATAGCGTGTGTGTGTGTGCGTGCGTGCGTGCGTGTGTGCAAGCTCCCGTGACTGATGGAAAAAGACATTTCGGGCAGAGTTAGCCAACATTGCAGGATGGATGGAGGGGCCCAAGGCAGGAGCTGTGGGAAGGGGCTCTTTCCATCATCCACATATGGCAGAGGTGAACTCTCCCTACAGAACCTTTTTTTAGCTGTCTCCTGGGGCTTGGGCAGGGCCAGTTTCTTCTCTCGCCATCCCCCTGGAGCTCCGAGCAAGTGTCCCGAGCTGGGCAGTGAGTCAGGAGGCTACAAGCCAGAGGATGAATGCCACGGTCACTGCTCTTGAAGGAGCTGGCCGGACAGCTGACCCCATGCCCTCTGGGACTGCTGGGGGGACTGCAGGGTCCTCATCTTCTCCTTGAATGAAATTGTGGCCTTTCCTCCCCTTCCCAGGGAGAAGGGGTGGGTCTCCACTTGCAACCCTCAGGGCTGGGGTTGGTGGTGTGGGCCGGCTGGATGTGCTCGCAGTGGTTTCTGTCTCCATGTGAGCCAAGCAGTTGTCTTTACTGGTGATGGCTGGTGGAGAAGCAATGATCTGGAGGAGTCCCAGGTTCTGCCCCATCCTACAGTGAACATAATTGCCAACCTTGGCCCAGTGCTCATGGCGTGAGAGGTGCTCATCCTAGTTGGGGGTTCCCAGAATATGACTCCAAGAAAAGGGTTCCAGTGCAAGTGGTTTTGTGGGAAGCTCAGGGTCTTCCAGTAGGAAGTGGGAATGTGGTCCAGGGAAGAGAAGTCAGCCGGTGGCTGTGTGCTCTTAAACCAGCTGCCCCAGTGGGTGAATGAAGGTTAATGCTGTGGGGAGACTGGGAAACGGTGCTAAACAGTCACCTTAGAATCATCCCAGTCAACAGCCAAAGGAGAAGGTGGGGTGTTTATACACCAGCTTTCTAACTTCCTGAGTGATGGCTGCTCCAGAGCGCTGTTAATTCCTGCGGCTTTGGAGGAGGAGTCCTCAGGCACAGATGCAAATACAGAGAATTGCAAATCAGGCCAGAGAAGGAGGAAAGATCTGAGGGAATGGGGGGACACTGGCAAACTTTGCAGGCATCATTCCTGTAATCCTCACAGCTGCCCTATGAGGGGAAGTACTATTATTATTCCCATTTTACAGAGGAGCAAACCAAAACCAGAGAGGTTGAGTCACATGCTTGAGGTCACACAGAGAGTACCAGGCAGAGTCAGGAGCAGAAGCCAGGGCTGACTGCAGAACCCAAGTTCCTAACCACTGCGTTCCCTTGTTCTCTGTAAGGATCCCTGTGCTTTTCACAAGGTTTCATACTTCTGGCATTTGATGGATTCTCCCAGCATTCCTGAGTGGGAGGCGGGACAGGCAGATGGGGAACCTGGCAGGTCAAGGAACTGAATGTTTATTAAGTGTTTTCTCCTTCCCTAGCATGTGTTAGGTGTTTTCAAACACAAGGTCTCACTTAGTCCTCACAACAGCTCAGCGAGGTAGGTATCCCTTTCCCCATTTTTTCCAGATGTAGAAACTGAGATTCAGAGACGCTAAGTAACTTACTCAGTATCACACAGCAGGACAGTGGCTCAACTGGGAACTGAACCTTAGTGTTGTCTGACTCCAGAGACACACACCGTTCATGGAGGCGAGGGGCTGGTTCACGGCTGCGCTGATGGGCCTGTGGGACCCGGTCTGCCTCTGAGGGCCATGCTCTTGCCTCTGACATCACCCCAGTCTTCCCCCTTGCCTTCAGCCCTGGGCTGGCCCTGGGCCTATGTTGCCTCGAGAGCCAATCAGATGGTAGCTGAGGAGGTGCTCTAAGGAGCCTGCTGGGAGGTCATCAGGCTCTCCTCTCCATCTCACCTCTGGACAAGGTGCTCCCCCTATGTGTGTGCAGGCAGGGGCTGGTGATGGGGGAGTGGGCTGCTCCCCCATGGACTTCTCCAGCTAGGAGCCCCCCTCTCCTCCCACTGACCCCGTTCGCCGTCTACCTGATGCTGCTCCTTGGCAGCAGAGGGAGGCAAGCCCTCCACGTCCGCCTGATTTATGTTCATCGTTGAAACAATAATGTTTAATCTGGAAAGGGCTAATCAATTTTTTAGGCTGATTATGAATAGGCCAGCTGTGCCTGCTTCTTTATTCATGGAGCTTTAGGAACGAGCCCATGTCCCAGGCCAGGCTCCCTTGGTGATTTCTGCTGTAGGGGGCCCAGCTTCAAGGAGTGGTGCCTTGGGTGCCTGGCCTGTGCCACTTTGGAGATGACTCCGTGTGTGTGTGTGTGTGTGTGTGTGTGTGTGAGACCAGAGAGGGTAAGCTGACTCCAGGTGGAGAACCGGATGTAGTGTGCATGGGTGCATGTCTGCCTGTGTAGAGGGTGGGATGGGCTGGGGAACAATTAGGGGAGCATTGGATGGAAGGTCAGTGTCACAGGGTCATAGAAGTGGGAGGGCGATCAAAGATCAAGTACCCTGACACCTCCTTTTACAAGTGAGGAATTAAGACCCAGAAAAGGTGAAGCAACTTCCCTAAGGTCACGCTGCTGGTTGGTGGCAGAGGTGGGGTTAGACCCCCCCTACTCGGAGGACAGAACACTTTCCACAGCAGTACAGGCAGGGCAGAGTCAGAGAAAGGTACTGTGTGGGCTGCTCTCCTTGAGTTATTGACATCATACAACTCTGACATCTCGGAGGAGCTTGTATTTTAGGTACAGAATGAGCTGTAGATGTAACTTAATGAGAGGTTAAGACAGGCTGAGAGAAAGTTCTCTGAAATTTGGGCTACAGTTTTCAGGTGTTCTTGGAATCAGTGAATAGGGTCTTAGGGAGGGGTGAGTTAGGACACTCTCTGAAAGAGGAGAAACCTGAGTGGGACTTCAGTGCTGTAAAAGGAGAACGAGCAGAAGGGCCTGGAGAGGGCCTTTGGGCAGGTGGAGAGGCATGAGCTGACAGGCAGAGGCAGGGCTGAGGATCTCAGGGAGGCGTCTGAATCTGAGCCAGACCAGGGAGCCTGTACCTCTGGGCCTGGGTGGTGTGCCTGCCCCAGAGGCTGGGGTCCCGCGTGTGGACCCTCCACCTCCCTTCCAGGACGTCACCAATCTTTTGCTGATTCGTTTATTGGCTCAGCAGATGTTTACCGAGCTCTGCTGTGCGGGCGCCGGGGGTTACGTGCATGAACAAGCTGCCGTCATGGTGCTCACGATCCAGTTGTGGGGACGGCAGATGCTAAACAAGCGACCAGGAAAGTGAAAATCTAATGACACTTGTGGTAAATGCCATGAGAGAGGAGGAGTGCTCTGAGTGTGGGGCTGGGTGGCCTTTCTGAGGACGTGAGGATTAAGCTGAGGCCAGAGGGTAATTAGGGGAAGGGGAGGCAGCACAGAGAACAGAGAATGCAGAGGCCTCAGGGTGGGGAAGACAGTGGATCTGCCTGGGGGCAGAAAAGGGGTGGTAGTGGCTGGACAGAGAGACACCCTGGAAGGTGAGGCTGGAGAGGTGCTGGGCCGGTTCGGGACAGCCGAGGTTGGCACTGACCGGCTCCCTGCAGAGGATGGCGCAGTCCAGCCTGCAGGCTTGCAGGGGATCAGGGTGGAACTGGGCGACCAGTTACAAGGCTCCTGTGGTTGTCCAGGCAAGAGGTGATGGTGACTTGGACGAGGCGTGGACAGACGTGCTTTGGAGGCTGAATCAACAGGACTCAAGGATGAATCACGTGGGGAGGGGCCAGGGAGAGGGAGGTGCCACAGTGGACTCCTGGGGTTCTGACCACAGCACTGGAGGGGACAGTGAGGAGAGTGTGTTAGCAGGTCAGCCTGCAAGCAGTTTGGGGAAGGGTCTTTCTACAGGGCTGGGGTTTGCACAGTGGCTCCCTCTCTCCTTAGTGGTCAGAGAAGGCCAGAGAGTCCACATGGGTTTGAGTAATTTGGGGTTCAGCATTGAGAGGCTGGGATCCAGCATTGGGTTCCTGGTTTCCAGATATTAAAAACGTACCCTGATCTGACGTGAGCTCTAGGGCCGTGTGTGTGTGTGTGTGTGTGTGTGTGTGTAACGGATTTTGTAGAAGGAGAAGCTTTTACTTCAACAGCTGGAACAGCTTCTGCAAATTAACTATGTCATCAGCATTGTGATGAGGGGTCTCTCATGGGCCCCCACTGCTCCTCCCATCTTTGGTGTGTGAGCCGATGACAGGTAGTTCTGCGTGGGGACTGAAGCTCCTTGGGAAGAGGGGAAGATGCTGTTTCAGCCAAGCAGGTTTTAGGGTTTGGCCTGGGGGCTGGGAAGGAATGACATGTAGGAGGCAGCTGGGGGAGCAGAGGACGCCTTGCCCTGGGAAGCGGGTGAGGACAGGACTGGCTCTAGGTGTGCCACCTGGCACAGCAGAACTGGAAGCAGTTATGTGCCCTTCCTGTTTCCACATCTCAGGGTTTGCACTTGACCTGTGTTCCCCCCACTGCCAGTGCAACCTCTTGTCACATTCCCCAGCTTTCTAGCCCTTTCTCTGTCCTGGGAAATGCAGCAAAACAATAAAACCCGACTTGTACTGAGAGTGTCACACTAATGCTCTATTTCACAGCCTGTTTTAGGTTCCTATTGCTGCTGTAACGAATTACCACCAATTTAGTGGCTTAAAACAGTACACGTTCATTATCTTGTTGTCCTGTGGGTGAGAAGCCCTGAAATTCAGGTGCTGGCTGCTGCGTTCCTTCTGGAGGCTCTGTGGGAGAATCTCTTTGCCTTTGCCAGCTTCTAGAGGCTGCCGGCATTCCTTTGCTTGTGGCCCCTTCCTCCATCTTCAAAGCCATCAGCATAGCTTCTTAAAATTTTTTTCTCTCTCTTGTCCTTTCACCTCTGTTTCCATTGTCATATCTCTGCTCTGACGCTGACCCTCCTGCGTCCCTTTTATAAGGACCCTTGTGGTTCCATTGGGCCTACATGGGAATTCAGGATACTCTCCACATCTCAAGAGTCTTACCTTCATCACACCTTTGGGGATTGGGATATGGACATCTTTAGGGGGCAATTTTTCTGCCTACCACAGGGCCAGATGGTAAATATTTTAGGTTTTGCAGGCCACACACTCTCTGTTGCAACTACTTAATTCTGCCGTTGCAGGATGAGAGTGGCCATAGACAATAAGTAATGAATGGGCATGCTGTGTCCCAATAAAACTTTATTCATGGTCATGGAAATTGAATTGCACGTAATTTTCACATGTCACAAAATATTATTTTGATTTTTCTCTCTTAAAAATGTAAAAAAGTATTCTTTGCTTGTGGGCTACAGAAAAGCAGGCGGTGGCCTGGATTGGCCCACGGGCTATAGTTTCCTGGCCCCCTGCTCTAGATGCATAATATCCTTTAACCTTTAGAACTCCCCTACCAATGGGCATTATTATCACTCCCATTTGCAGAACGTAAGTGCAGCTAAGCAGTTTGCCCAAGGCCACTTGGCTATATGTTGGCAGATAGGGTTAGCCAGGCGTGTGCGTGGTTTCCCCCAAATGTGAGCTTTATCTTCCCCGTAGATCCAGCAAGTCTGGGTTTACCTCCCTCTGAAATTCCTGGGCACTGCTGCTGTCACATGCAAAGTAAATCTGGGAAACTTCTTATTGGATGGAACACGCTCAGGTGTTATAGAAAGACCACAAGGGCTTTGGTACGCGAACCCTCTTGTTTGGGGCTCTGAGGCATAGGAACATAGCTTGGGCTCATTTGCTGTGTGTCGTTTTGCCACCTCCCAAAGGCTAAGGAAGTCTGTCCTGACAGCAAATGGTGCCGCTATAAGCAAAGAATGCTTAGGCTTTAGTTTTTCCCTTCCTATATTTTTGGGTGTAGGAACATCTGAAGGTTGTTGGGAGAAGGCCTTTGGGGTTTTGTGAGGGTGAGCCCATTTGGTTTTAGAAGTATGAATGCGAGTCACTATGGCCAGGCTTTCTCCGCCGTGGGCATGAGCTGTGGATGAGGACCCTCCTCCTCAACCAGGGGGAGGCCCGGGGAGCCCAAGTGGGCCTGGATTCCAGGTTGGGAGTTGGTGGTCATCTTCTCTCTGGCTCTCTGCTGTCTCCATAACTTATTCCCCTTATTCATGGTTCACACAGGCTGTCCCCTCTGCCTGGAAGGCTCCTCTTTCCTTTCTTCAGCTAGTTAACTCGTGAACTGGCTCCTCATCCTTCGGAGCTCAGTTCTTTGTCTCCTCCTCTAAGAAGTTCTCCCAGCCTGGGTTTAATCCTCTGGACACAGGCTCTTATGGTACCAGCTACCTCTCTCTTCATGCACTTATCAGAGCTGGCCGTTTATCTTTCTTGGTGATCTCGTGATTAATTCCTGTCTCCCTATTGGACTTCACATTCCTGTAGTAACTCCAGAGGCTGGTGGCCGTACCCAATTTGGACTCACTCCCCATTGAGTCCCCACTGACCAGCACAGGGCCCTGCACATAGTAGTCACTCAATAAGCATTTGTTGGATGAATAAACGAATGACCTTTAGGGAATATATTCTACTTTGTACAATGGGGGTGATTGTATCTCCTCTACCTTAACCTTAAGAGAGGGTTGAGAATTACATAAGAGCAAGATATTATGCAAATACAAGGAATTACCCATGGTTGAGCATTCAGTGCCTGCAGAGCAAAGATATCCTGACATCCCTTATTCCAACCAAGCTCAAGTTCAAGGAAGAGTCCTCACATGAGCTCAACCTGCCCGATTCTTGGGTCTGAGCTCCTGGCACCACCCGTCTCTGGACCCTGGGATGGGGTGTGAGCACTTGACTCACGGGCGCTCTGCAGCTCCACAGACAGCTCATCACCTCTGTACTCTGATCACCCAGGGGATGCCTGCCCTGGTGGGGCCCTGGCTGTGGGAGTCCTCAACTTCATACAGCACTGCCTAGGATCTCTGGTATCTTTACCCCAGAGATCTCTGTCACAGGCAGAGACATAGACCTGTCACCCTGTGCAGCTGGACAAGTTATTAAGATGGGAAATGTTGAAAGATTAGATTTATGACAGCCAATGGTGGGTTATGAACAATAATTTATCAAATGTCAGTGCCTGCAGCCTACAATTTACAGAAGGTTTGCTTAAACTGAGAAGATCTGATTGGACTGTGCCCTCCCCCACCTCTAATGAATGACAGATCTAATGGATGGCTTTCTGGGCTGGCCGGCCACACTGGGTGTTTATCTGCTTTTTATTAATCATTATTATCACAACATTTCCATAGAGTCCCTCTACCCACAGCTCTCGAAGTGCCCAGCCACCTTGAGGGAACTGTAGCCACTTCCGGGAGGTGTTTTAGCTATCCTGGATCAGCTGGAAGGCCTGGAGTCCCCTCACCAGGAAGTGGATGGGGAAATCAAACCTCACATCCATTCATTCACTAGGAAATACATACTGGGCACCAGTTGTGTGCCAGGTGCCTTGGATGCAATGCTGAGCAAAACAGAAGTCTATCATCTAGAAGGAAAGAGGGAGATGAAGCAAATATAAATTGAGGCAAAAGTGCAGTTGTGTAATTGCTCTTGAGGAAGGCAATGAACTCTGAGAATGTACACAGGGAGGCTTCCCTGAGGAGGTGACAGTTGAGCTGTGATTTGAAGCATGGGTAGGAATTCCCTCGATGAAGAATTCCTATTCATTCCTTCTAGGCAGAGGGGATGGCACGTGCAAAGGCCCTGGGCAGTGAGGGAGTATGCTGGTGGTCAAAAGAGGCCATCTCTTCAGGGCAGATGGAGCTTGGGGAGGGCAGAGGGAGGAGAAGGGGCAGGACATATAGGCAGGGTCAGACCCTGTGGGTCGTGCTAAAGATTTTGGTCCTGGGAAGTTGGTGACGTAGTTGAAGCAAGAAGTGACATGATCGGTTTATGTTTGGAAAACTCACCTTAGCTGTATGGGGAAGATGGCTTGGCACAGAAAGGAACATGAGTGGGCAGACCAGTTAGGAGTCTTTGGGTGAAAGAGGATGGTGGCTTTTACTCACTGACAGAACAGACCTGAGAGCCTCCTTGTCCAGAGCTCTTTTCATTAGACCACTGTGTCCTCTTCATGGAGGCATCAGATGGGGCACCCACTACTCCTGCTACAATTATTGGGGGTCTTCTGTAGGCTCTATTCTAGACCCTTTATGTATGTTGTTTCGTACAACTCTATGAGGTAGGTTCCCAAATTCCCACTTTACAGATGAGGAAGCTGAGGTACAGAGGGATTATGTCACCGCCGAAGCTGATGCACCTTGGAGCCAGAATTTGAGTCGGGGCAGTTTGACCCAGAGCTTGCGTTGGAATCACTATGCCTTGCTGCCTCTCAGATCCGACTGTCCTGGCCAGCAGGTGGGCATTCCCAGGGAGCATGCCCATGGCCATCCTAGGGTGGGCTGCTCCTGGCTTCTTGCTTCTCCTTCTGTCAGCTACTTGTTACCATCCTGTAGGAGGAAAGAAGCTTGGTCTGACCTGTGACGCCCTTGGCAGAGCCAGGTAGATGATTATCCTGTACCTGGAGGCTCTTCAGCAAGTTGGTAAGAGTTTAGCATCGTGCCAGCCTCCTTGCAAGAACTTAGACAGGAATGCTGTTTTGTAATTTCTGGGGAGGACCCTTGTTGAGAAGGGCCTCAGGTTCTGCTGTTGGCCTAACTTGGCAGTAGCAATAGCTAATGGCTCTGCAGAACCAACACTTTGATCTTTTAGAACCCCAGAAATAACACAGATTCCATGGAAAACAGGTTCTAGGTGTCCCTGAGCTATTATTGTCGTTACGATTTTTATTATAATGAATTGTTCTGAGTGGGAAGCTGGAGGTGGGGCTGCTATTGAGTGGGGAGACGGAGAGACACCTGGATGCCTTGTCCCCTCCCCTGACCCCCCAGGGTCTACATGGCGATATTGGGGGTCCCCTCTTCTTACCTTGCCTGAAGGTCCTTTCAGGGTTGGGTTAGGCAGCACTGGGCAGGGGGCGCTCTCTACAGCAGGTACTGCTAGAATGCAGGTGTGTTTTTCAGAGGCTGTTGCCTTTTTCTAGTAGGACATTCGGCTGCACCAAGGTCTCCTCATGGCTAGGGACTGCCTGTTTTGTTGGCCCATGTTCCTAGCATGGTGTCTGTCATTTGATGGGCCTGCAGTAAATATTCATTGGCTTAGGCTAAGAAATGGCAAATTGGTTTCATTTCACATGTTAACTTTTGTCAGTTGGTAGTGGCTGCGTGGAACACTGGGTTGAGAGAGATTTTGAGGCATCATCTGGGCCCAGCAGGAATGAAGGCTGTGATTGATTCGTGATGTCTGGCAGGGTGTGCTTGGGGTACATTAATTAGCTATTGCTGCATAACAAATTACCCCAAAACTTAGTGCCTTAAAACAACAGACATTTGATATCTTACAGTTTCTGCGGGTCAGGAATTTGGGAGTGGCTTTACTGGATAGCTTTGGCTCAGTCTACTCGTGAGGTTCCAGTCAAGATGTTAGCTGGGGTAGAGTCATCTGAAGGCCTGAGTGGGGAGGGAGGAGCTGCTTCCAAGATGGCCCACTGTTGGCAGGAGGCCTGGGTTCCTTACCACGTGGACCTCTCCACAGGTTGCTTGAGTGTCCTCGTGACATGGCAGCTTGCTTCCTCCTGAGCAAGCATTCCAAGAGAGAAAGCAAGGAGGACATCTTGGTGACGGTCTTGGGAATTGGACACCGTCACTTCCTCCATGTGCTGTTTGCTAGGAGTGGGTCATTAAGTCCAGCCCCTACTTGAGGGGCAGGAATTGCAGCAAAATGGGGTATCAGCTGATAGGGTGACCGTGAGATGTCGGGGTTCCTGGTGCTGAGAAGGGGGATGGATTTTCTGCCCAAGGCAGACATCAGACATCAGTGTTTTGGCAGAGTCCTAGCGAGCTAGAGCTCTATTATCTGCCTCAGGCTGGGGTGGGTATGCTTCACTCCAGCCACTCCATTAGTACAGGGACTTGTCCTTCCCCCCATCAGGTAGCAGTGGATTGCTGCTGGCACCCAGCCAGGTGTGGGCTGGGCCATCTCAAGACCTTGAGAGCCAGATGTTGTTTGCTGCTGATGCCATGGTAACCTGCTCAGGTGCCCTGAGCAGTCTTCCTGGCTCCTAAGTGGGAACTGCCTGGCCTTGGCATCAAGGCCTGGATTTGCTTCTGTCTACATCCGAAGCTGGCCAGTTCAGGGTGTGCTGGATTTCTTAGCATTATCTTTTGGTGATGTCGTTTCTGAATCCAGAATATGTCTGATGTGAATGAGTATGGGGACAACAGGATAGAGTATTTGAAATTGGACCATCTTGGAAAATCTGGGACATCCCCCATCTTGTGACTGATGGGCCAGTCCCGATGAGGCTGGGACTGCCTGGGCTGCAGGCTCTGGTGGGGCTGGCTAAGAGACCCAAGTGAAACTCCCCCCAGGGGTCATGTTGAGGCTTCTCTAGAAGGTCCTGACTTCCGGCCTCCTTATTTTGGGCTGAATGAGGACCTGGCCAGTGCTTGGCTGCTTAACGTGGCATTTTGGAAACATTGCCCGGTAACCTGGCTTTATGGGAATCCTCCTGGTTGATTTTCTGGAGGGTCTCTCACTTTGCCCAGTACTAGGGCATCACGTCACGTGGTCTCTTGATTCTTGGACCCCAGCTGAAGGCAGTCTGCTGACATTTCTTTTTCTTCCTGTTTTATTGAGATATAATTGACATCCATCACTGTATTAGTTTAAGGTGTAGAGCGTGATGGTTTGACTTACATATATTGTGAAATGATTACTGCGGTAAATTTAGTTAACATCCATCATGTCATACAGACGTGCTGAAGTCTTAACCTGAGCCCCTGGTGAGCTAAGCCCCTAGGAGGTGACAAATTTCTTCTTGCCCTTCTCCCCACCCCTTACACACACACACACACACACACACACACACACGCACGCACACACACACACGCATGTGCACGCACACACACGCGCACACACACACACACACACCCCAGACCATACAAAACTAGAGAAACTTTTTCCCTGATTATTTTTCCTTTTCCAGACAGGGACATTGATATATTTGAATCATGGGCTGACAGTAATTAAAAAGCACATAACGTCATTTTAAAATGTAGTTGTTTTAGTTAATTGATTTTGCCGCCAGACCCAGAGGGAGAAAAAAAAGAACAGGGGAGAGAAAGCCTTAGAAGGGGAGAGAGGCGTCTGCGAGGGACTGGAGGCGGCTGAGGGCCCCGCTTGAATCTAATTGCTACAAATGCTGCAGGTTGTTTCTGCTAATGCTTTTCTGCTGAAGGTCTGGGGGATGAGGCCTGATTGGAGGGGGGTGACGTTTGTTTCAGCTGCACGAGGGGTAAAATTCTCCTTTCGGGACAGGGTCTATTTTTCCTTACTCTCTATCAGCATAAAGTACTTCCAGCGAACACTTTGAATCAAGGTTCCATTTACAGATACTTTATTCATATTTAATTACAGCCTGTAGCCCCAATCGTTAATTACGGTTTTTTATAAGCCGGCTAGGAACATTCACTAGCAATCAATAACTGTGTGTGTGTGTTGTGTGTGAGTGTGTGTAAGCACAGGAGGGTGTGGGTGTCTGACGTGCTTACTGATAAAGGGGAAGAGGATGGCTGCAGGGGCACCCCGGAGGTGGTGGCAGTGCATGGATGGGGTGGGGTGGGCGGGGTATCTGCCCAACAGGTTCCCTGGGCCGAGTGGGTAGTGCATCCTCACTTGCCATGCCTCTTTGCTTCCACTGGTCAAATTGAGGATTTGGGCAAGTCCTCACAGCTGGGCCTCGTGCAGGGTGCTGAATGGGCACCTGGGCTTTGGTGGTATCTTGGGACCCGCCCGACAGCTGGTGGGAGCAGGGAACTGTGGGAGGCCCCCCTCCGCATTCCCTGGGGATATGGGGGACCAGTCTTCCTCTTACCCTGAAGATTGGGATATGCTTGCCTTGACGCGTTCCTCCCCCCGCCTCCCCACCCCCTGCAGCGCTCCTGGCAGCTGTTCCTGCCACACAGCCCTAGTGATGCCACGTCACTCTTCAGTTGCAGTGACTCTGCAGCGTCCCTGCAATGACTCTGATTTGAAGACTGGTTGTCCTTCTCAGAGAACGAGCAAGTGTTCCCAGGGAGCCAGGCGGAGGCTTGGGGTGGGAGTGGGGTCAGATGACCCCCAGGTCCCCTTGCCCATCCTAGCTGCCGGAGGTGAGGGTCTGAGTTCACAGCTTTTCTCTAGAAAACATTCTCCTTGGTGCTCCTTCAGGAATTACCAGAGGCTTTCCAAGGAAGTGGTGTTGATCTCATGTTACGGACAGGAATGTTGCTGAAGTTCCATCTCCCTTCGGTTCCTGGATCCCAGTCCCAGCAAGAGGGTGGGAAGGAAATGGAACTCTCATGTACTGGCCTCTTGGGGGTACCGGGCACCATGCCCAGGTTTCTTTCATCTATCCCTGCTGGGGCCTGAGAACACACTGTGTCAGTCAGAGCCCCTTCAGTTGTGTGTGACAGAAAACAACTCAGACTACCTTCAGCAAAAGAAAGATATTATAGGGTTGGGCATCCAGGCACGGCTAGACCCAGGGGCCAGCCATTGTGACCCGGGTTCACCCTCTCTCCTGACTCTGCTTTCCTCTTTGTTGCTACTGTGTGACCCCTGGTAGCCCCAGGCTTCAAGTTCAATTTTCAGCTTCAAGTTGAGCAGAAAGAAGGAGAAGCACTTCTACAGTTCAAGCAAAAGTATAACAGTTGAGTCTGATTGGACCACTTGGGTCAATCTCTGATGTAATCAGTGTGGCCTGAGGTACCCGGGGTTCTGAATGATCAGGCCAGGGTCTCACCCCCACTCTGGAGTAACAGGTGGAGTCCACCTAGGTAAATCGCACTCGTGACATGTGCTTTTATGTGTGAGTCCTTTGGAATAGTAGCAGTGTGGGAGTAGGATGGTCCAGCCATTTCAAAAGGAGGAAAGAGTTGATACAATCCCTCTCCGATAGAAAGAATAGTGGATTCAGTCCTTCAACAATATTTGTTTAGCACTGACCAGTTCCAGTCCTGTTCTAACTGTAGGGAAGTCAGCAGCAAACAAAACAGAAAAAAATTGCTGCCTATTTAGAGCTGATGTTCTAACGCGCTATAGGGCTGACGGCCCTTTCGTTCTTAGTCTAAGCCCGGGTCCAGGATAAAGCGTTCTTGTGTGGAGAGACCCAGGGTGATTCAGGGGGATGATGTGGGAAGAATCTGGCCCTTAGGGAGCCCAGAACTCACGAGGGAGGTAAAAAGGCAAGTTGGGGAAGGGGGCAATAGGAGGGGTACAAATAAATACCCAATAAGGAAGAAGGGGGATGGGAAGCCAATCTGTACCCATCTCCCGTGACAGAAAAGGGTAGGCCCCTCCCGTGTTGCCTGGACCTTTGGCCCCCGCAGGATGTTGATAAATGGCATGGAGTTAGTGAAAGCTACCAAAATGATGACAGGACTGGAGGGAGTGATTTATGAGATGAGATTAGCAAAGTGATGGTGCAGCCTAGCAAACAAAGGGATGGGGTGGTGGCCGTGGGTCGTGTGACCTCTGAAGTCCAAGGAGAGGAGAGGGGCTGAGGGGTAGGATGGAGTGGCTGCTGCCGAAGGGGGACAAAGAGAGGCAGCAGGGGCACGGGCTGAGTGGACCTCAGCATGAGAGCCTGGGTGGTGTGAGAAGGAGCGGAGGCATGTGGCATACATATGCACATTTGCGTGCGTGCGTGCGTGTGTGTGTGTGTGTGTGTGTGTGTGTGTGTGAATGTCTGGCCTTTCCAGAATTGTGAGGCTATACAGGGAATTCAAGAAATGGAGGGGATGAGAATTTCAGACCTGGACAATTTTGCAAAAGGCTTTTGGGGCCCTTCTTCCCATCTGGTAGAATATTCATATCTGGACCATCTATCTGACCACTCAAGTCAGACAGACCTTTCCTTCAGGAGAATTGGAATGGCATTTCTAAGAGGGAAGGAGGGAAGGAAGAAGGGAAGAGAAGATGGAAGAGTAAGGGGTATATGTTCCATTTCATAGAGTAAGTGAGGCGCAGAAGGGGCAGGGATCTGCCCAAGGTACTTGGGGTGGCATCACACCTGAAGACCAAAAGCAGGGCTCTGGTGTGCAGAGATCTCTGCCAGGTGGCTGGGTCAGGAGTGGACTTGGGGACCCATGTTGAGGCTCAGGCAGCAACAAGTGGTAGCTGTTGGGTTTGGAGCCTCTAGCCTGGGCTTCCTTGAGCTTTCCGGATTGGCGGGGTTGGAACATCTTCCATCTGATCCCCGGGCTTGGGCTGCCCTGGGCCCAGGTTCTGTTAACTTTTGATCATATCCATATGTGAGAGCCTCGGAGACACAATGGTGAGTAATTAAATAGGTGGATGATGCACGGTTCTGAACACTCGAGATGGCACTTTTTTGGCTTTAAATGGAGGTGCTCAGGGTACCCCTGCACAGGTATGAGACCCACCCTCCACGTGTGTTTTCTGTCTCACTCCCTGCCCTGGTGGCTGGTGTGAATTTCCATGGCACTAAAGGGCCCAGGTAAAGCAATTGATAGAGGAGAAAATCTGTCTTGGGGGCACTGGGCAGTGCTGGCCCTGGCCCATCCTCCTGGCCCCTCTCACTGAATTGAGTCATCTTAATTGCTCTGTCCTCTCTCCACTCTTGACAGATTCATGATTTGTTCATGAGCTTTGATGACACCCCTCTGGGAGCTGCCTCCCTGGCCCAGGTCCACAAGGCGGTGCTGCATGATGGGCGGACGGTGGCCGTGAAGGTCCAGCACCCAAAGGTGCAGGCTCAGAGCTCAAAGGACATTCTTCTGATGGAGGTGAGAGCCTTCCACCTTCCCCTTCCTTCATACTCGTTCTACATTTCCCTGGGATCCAGGCAGTCCCAGTGAAACTGGTTCAAGGCCTATAGTTTGGAGTGTGTGTGGCCCTTTGAGCAGCAGAGTGAAAGAGGAGAGCTTGAGACCACAAAGGAGGTGTCATGACAGCACTGTGACCAGGGGACCCATGGCAGGGTTGCTTGATTTTTGATTCATTCCTGGGAACTGTCTGTGGGTGGTCTCAGAACACGGTGGGCAGCTGCTGGGGCCAAGGAGACCTCAGGGGGATATTGTAGAAATGAGACGACCCACAGGTGACTTCCTTGGGGGTAGAAAAAGTTACTTCCTAATTTGTTAAATTATAACAAAAGGGAGCATGTGGTCAGTCAAGGGATATGGAAATGACAGGCAGATCACATAGAAATATTTATGCAGATTGCACATTTGCTTCCCTGATACTTTGCTTTGAATGAACAAAACGTGTATGCCCTAAAATGGCCCTGGGACAGCTGTAGTGGGGACTGTGCCTCTGGACTTTTCTAGCTCCATGCCTGGAGCAAGGAAAAAGGGTGAGCGATCAGGGTTTGGGCGGTAGCCAGCACCCCCAATGGAGGTCAGCAGTCTGCCTACCCTGCCAGATTGTCCCTCTCCTTCTTTTTCTCTTTCCCTTTCCTTGGTTCCCTTTCCTCACTTTGGACACTTAGTTTATTCTTCCAGCTCACTTTGACTAAACTTAACACGTATGTAGGACACAAGAGTGAGTGACCCGCATCTTCATCTTCGGGGAGCTCCCCGTTTAGTGGCGCAGACAGGCTTGTACGCAAAACAGCCCTTGACTGTGAGCTCCGTCAAAGGGGTGCTTGCAGAGTGCCGTGGAGCCCTGTGCCTGTAATGTTGGGGGCATCAGGGGGGCTTCACCAAGGCACCCACGAGACAGCCGGGCAGCGGAAGGATGACCCAGCCTGTGCGAAGGCCCTGAGTCTTAGGGGAGCAGGGTGTGCTTGGAGAGCTTCAGCTGGTTCAGATGGAACGAGCTGGGCGTGGGTGCAGATGAGGCTGGGAAGGTAGGCAGGACAGAACATGAAGGGCCTCGTATTCCAGGCTCAGGCGCAGAATGGTATACATAGTAAGTACGTATTTACTGTGGAACCGAGCAGATCTGATTTTCTTCTGTAGTCAGTGGGGAACCATTTAAGAATTTTAATCAGGGGAATGTCGTGATCAGATGTGCCTTAGAAATAAAAGTCTGTTGACAGTCTGGAGGATGTATTGGAAGGCAGAAAGACTGTAGCCAGGGAGACTAATTGAGGGGCTGCAGCCTTGGTCTGAGAGAGAAAAGACGATGCGAACCCAGGCAGTGTAATGGGGGTGGAGGAGAGGCATGGATTCACAGGGTGGAATCATCAGGACTTTGTGACCAGCTTTACATGGGATGGGGGGAAATACTGGTATGAATGAAAATGAAAACAAATTGTAAGTTTCTGGCTTACATGATTAAATTTAGGTGCCTTTAACGATGTGTATCAGTCGGGATTCAGTTGGGGGAAAAAAGAACTTGCTCTAGGTATTTCAGAGGGAATTTAAAACAGAACATGGAGTTCACAGGGGATGGAATTGCTGAGAAGCCAAGTGGAATGGTGAGATAGTCACCAGTAGCAGGAAGCCACTGCCACCCTCCAGGTGGAGGGACAAGGAGAAGAGGTGGTTCCCTGGAGCCCAGGTGCTGGGGCCACCTGAGGGGAGTGGATCACAGACCTCGGGCCTGTCACCTGGGGTTGGAGCCACAGATGCTGTTTGAGGCAGTGGGTGTTTCACCTCCTCCTGTTCCCCCCGCCCACTCCCCTGTATTCCACCAAACCTAGCTGGAAGCCGGTTGGCAAGGGAGCCTGGGGAATGTAGTTTCTTATGAGATTAAGGGGGTGGGATGGATGTCAGAGCAAGTGGAGTGGGTGACGGAGCAACTATGTTCTGTAAGACATTGCCGTCAGCAGTTTTAGATCAGGATCTCTGTCGGTCTGCACTTCAGGCTGGAAATACAGATTCTGGATTTATCAGCAAGGAGACTCATGGGAGCTGAATCTGGGGCAGTAGCTGAGATGACTTAGAAAAGCTATATAGAGTAAAAATAAAAGGAGGGGGCAAAGAAAGAGCTGTGAGGAGCATCATGCCCAGGAGGATGAGTTCCGGAGGGAACTAAGAAGGCATGGTCAGAGGGGTTAGAGGAGAGCCAGGACTGAGCAGCTACATCCAATGAGAACAAGGTAGAGAAGAGAGCACTGTCAGTTATCTAGCATCCCAACTGATACAACCGCTAGTCTGCGCGATGAGCCACCTGAAAACGCAGTGGCTTAGAACATCAGTCGTGTATTTTGCTCGTGACTCTGCAACCTGGGCAGGGCGTGGCAGAGAGACTCGTCTCTGTTTCATGTGGCACCAGCTGGGGCGGCTTAACTGCAACAGGAGGACCCACTCCCACGGCTGGCCAGTTGGTTCTGGCTGTTGGCTGGGAGCTCAGCCGGGGCTGTGGGTCAGGGCCTTAGACCCTCACCAAGGCCTCTCCAAGGCTGGTTGGGCTTCCTCACAGCATGGTGGCTGGGTTCTAAGAGGCAGTGTCCCAAGAGAATAAGGCTGAAAGCACATCATAGTTTTATGACCTAGCCGTGGCAGTCACGCAGGTTACTTCTTCCTTACTTTATTGGTAAGAGCAAGAGTCACAGAGTCCCCCTTGGTTTAAGAGGCAGGGAAATAGACTCTACCTCCTGATGGGCGAGTGGCACGGTTCCAGAAGAGCATTAGAGCGGGAGGTACTGTTGCAGCCATTTTGGAAAATATAATCTGTCAGAATTACTGCATGTTGTCAAATGCAACATAAATTTGTGAAGCTCTGGAAAGAGTATTTTGGATTTGGCGGCTTAGAGTTCTTGGGAAGAGCAGGGAGAGTGGGGTGAGTGGGGTGGAAGAGAATTGAGGCCTCAAGGAGCAGAGACGGTTAATGTAGACTACTCTTTTCATGTTTAGCCATGGATGGTGGGGGAGGGTGAGCATAGTGGTTAGAGCAGAGCACAGGCTTAGCGGCGGGGACCTGGGGCAGGCTGTAGCTGATGGGGAAGGGGCAGCGGAGCCGGGGACTTGGAGATTTAGGAGAGGAAGTAACTGATAGATCTGGTTTAGGAGGAGCCTGGAGGGATTGGGCTCCAAGGACGCAGGTGGAAACATTAGGCTTTGGCAGCCTTTGTTTGAGGCTAGAGGAAGGTAGTAAGGCTGGGTACAGATGAGTGAGTGGGGCAGAGGGGGAAGGTGGGGAAAGTGGACAGCTGAGCCATACCAGCCTGATAGCCTCTATTTTTTCTCTGAAGTAGGAGGTAAGACCATCTGCTGAGAAAGAGGGGGTAGGAGGTGGCATGGAGGCTTGAGCGGGGAAATGAAGGTTTGGAATATTGCTGGGTGCAGTGGAAAAGGGAGCTGACCGGGACTCGGGAGCGGGGTTGCCGAGTGGCATTGGGCAGCCACCTGGAAACCTTAGTTTTCTGAAGCATCAGTCAGTAGCTATGGAACAGCCATAGATGCAAGTTCACTGTGAGTCTCAGAGGATCCCTGGGTGTCCTGGGACCCAGCAGCCATGCCTGCATTAGCTGGGAACCTGTCTCTGCCCGGTGGTGCCAGCAGACCCACTGGGGCTGGGAGGACAGCTGACATCTTTTCTTTGCTGAGAGCCTCACTGCTCCCTAAGTAATGGTGGCCGTAAGGTCAATATCAATAATAGTAGAAATAAAAATTTGGCGTCTTCCGGCCTGGGACAAGCATCCGATGCTTTTCTTGGAAGTTACCAGCCCTGTGACTCTGTGCAGAGCACAGAGTGGCTCCTTCGCGGTGGCTGGGGCTGGGATCGCGAGGCAGATCAGAGACCTGCGCTCACAGCCTTCAGGAGAGAAGCTGGAAATGAGGCCTGAGGTCACCACCTCCACGGACCGTCAGCATTAGCAGCAGCACAGAGTGGTACTGCCTTGTCGCTGGGCTTGGCCTCTGGTGGAAAAAAGTCCTATCTGGTCACCCTTTCTGCTTTACAACTAAGAGGTGCCAACTGGAAAGCTCATTTTGTTTTATATTTGAAATGAGTATTACTATTTTTTTCTAAGTCCAGACCTAAATGGTGCCTTGATTTTAGGAATGACACATGCTCCAGTGTGCTTGGTAGGAAAAAAATGATTTCTAGGAGGCATTAGGGCTATCGTACCCACCAGAAACTTAGAGACAGAGGGGAGGCAAAGCTACTTTCCTGAAGAGCCTTCTGGTGTTTCTTTTCATGCCAATTCCAGGTATTGTGTGTCCTCATGCTTCTCTCCCACTGCCCACTATTGTCTCTCTCTCATCTCCAACCCTGTGATTGATCACAGCCTGGTCTTGAGAGGAAGAAAACCCGATTAAAGTAGTTCATACTAAGGAGAGAGTGGCTAATAGGCTTAACCTCTGGATATTTGCAGTTTAAGAAGTGGGCTTGTAAATCCAAACACATATCTGCTGTAAGGATAGAGGTTTGCAGAAATGAGACTTTTGAGAATAAGGAGGTGGGGGCTACTAGCTATATCAGTTAGTATGCTTTTAACTGCGTGTATCAGGACATCCAACTAAAAGTGGTATAAATAATAGTAACCTATATTATCTTACATTACAAGACATCTGGAAGTAGGGTCAGCTGTTTCACGGTTGACTAATGCATCACTTCTTTGTGGTTTTTAAGGACCCAGGTTCTTTATGTCTTCCACTCTGCCAGCTCAGCTTCCTGGCTTGTCCTTCTAAGGTAGTGCCCCTCATAGCTGCAAAACAGCTGCGGGGTTCCTGCTATTACAAGTAGATGACATCCAGATGCCAGAGAGGGCCTGTTTCTTCCCTCATATTAAAAAGTAGCCCCTTAATAGAATTCATTTCAGTTTTCATTGGCCAGAAGCAGGCCCACATCCCCAAGACTGAATCAGTCTTGGCAAGAGGATTGGGACCACTTTGATTGGCTTAGGCCAATCATGGTTTGCCTTCTCAGGCTAAGGCCTGCCTTCCTTGAAGGACAAGAAAGATGCAGAAAATTGAGGTTCTGTTAGCCAGGAAGTTGGCACCCAATAGCATGTGCCACCCTGGTGTTTTGTGTCTCCTCCTCTTGGGGAAGGGGATGGTCTCGGTGATAGCTGTTGACCAGCGCTAGAGAAACAGAGACTGACTCTCAGTAAATGGTGATGAACTTGATGGTGTCGGTGACTTTGCACAAAAGAGAAAGGCACAGCCAAGGGTGTTTTCAGCTTTGTCATTATCACCTGATATTGTCCCTTTAAGCTGGGGCAACTCTACTTCTAGATGCATGGCCAGTGACTCTTATTGATTTGAGTGGCTGTCCAGAGCCAGACTAATTGGGCCCAGAGATTGGAACAGTGATTCAGCAGCAAGGGGAGAACTGACAAGGCAGAGTCTGTCTGCTGGCGGGCTGGCTTTGCAGCAGTTCTTGCCTGCCCACGATAGCAGGGAGCTTAGCAGGCCGGGTCTCACTGCCACGCTCACCATTTGAGAACAGGGTAGGACTCAGTTGATGCATGAGGCAGTAATAAGACCATCATTCCCAGGTCCCAATAGCACTATCCTGTATCACTCCCTGTTATCCCTTAAGCTTCTGAAATTGATGATGAACACCCCTGTGCTCTATCACCCCCTAAAGAATCTAACTCATGGCCAGGCTCCCTGCCCTTCATGTACCACCTGTCCCCAAGGTGCTCTGCAGCATTAGGGTAGAACTCTCTGATCTGAGCACCAGAATCCCATCCACCCACCATTTGATGTCATCCAGCCCATACCAAGGGTCTCTAAAAGTAAAGACCTGTGACAGTTATGTTTTTGATTTTTTTTGAACAACATTTTCAATGCATGCTGTCTGTCATCTTGTTTCTTTTCTGAATGTGTTGATTGAACAGTGGGTGGCTAGGTAATGTTTGTGTTGGCACAGAATCCAACAGCTGATTTTATTTTTTTTAAATACATTTTTAAAAGCCCCAGAGATGTAGACCATCCCATGGAAACTTCTCTTCACCCTGTAATTCTGCTTTCTAAAAAGTATGCACTTTAATAACTTATCAGAACAAAGATTAACCCCATGAATGGTAAGCTATTTGCATCACTCTGAACTGATTTTCGATCCTTGTCGAACATCCATTTTTACCAGTTCAGATCCGTGTAGGCGTTCTATTTAGTGTCCTGTTTTTCCATAGAACATTATTTCTTTTATAATATATAATAACTTGATAGCAGTAACTCGAATTTCAGTTGCATTTTACAGTTTACAAAGCTCTTTTTATGCCTTATCTCAAGCTTCCTGTTGTATTGTCCTGTACTGTATTGCCTGAGACAGGGCTGCATAAAGAAGTGAAAAAAAAAACCAAAAAACCAACACGTGGGTCCAAGTCTCGCATTTGAAATTAAAAGCTATGTGACCTTGAGAAATGCTTTAACCTCTTGGATCTGATTCCCTTCTCTGTGAAATGGACAAGAAGAGGAAGAAATGAGAGCATGTATATAAAGTGCCTCATAGCGCACTGCCTATGCCTGGATAATGATAATTCCCCCCTTTTTTTTTTTTGCTATTATAAATAGCAGTCACTAGTTTTCAAACTTTTATGTGACTCTCAATTTTTCTATTACATTTCTGTGTGGCTCATAATTTATTTTTCCTACTGTGAGCCAATAGCCCTATAGGAGAATGATTTCATTATTATACCTTGAAGGAAGTATTAATTGTTGAATATACCTTGATTGATTAACAAGACTCCAAATCAAGTAGAATATTCTCAGTCATCGTAAAACCGTGGTTCCCCAGAGTTCAGAGGTAGTCCTTTCTCCACCAAAATCTTAGAGGCATAAAAACTTAATGCATTTGGGTCATGCACATGTGAACATATAATTATTTCTGGGGAGAGGGCAAACCCTTTGGAATGTTCATTTATTCATTCACTCATTCATTCATGTGCATATTCAGTAAACATCCGCTGGTTATTGAGTACGTGCTGGGCACTGGTGGAAAACTGGCTGCTGGAAGAATTTTATGGAGAAGATAAATTTGGGAGAAAAATCAAAAAGTCAAATTGATAACAACACCTGTTTTATTTTTGTTGATTGCATGTGTTGTCAAAAAAGAAAAACTTGAATCTACTTAGGGCAGGCTGTTGAGAACGGAATTGAATAAAAACAGAAGGTGAAACTGAGGAGTTTTATTTTATTTTCCCAAGCCAAGAACAGTCTAAAGTGACAGCAGCCCAAACCATTTTAGACTTGGACCAGACAAGTTTTAACCTGACCCCTCTCCCCACCCACTGTGAAGTTCAAGGGGTTGATAACCCCCCTGAATTATGTACAAAATTATGGGAGTATTTACATTTTCTGGGCTTCATAGCTGGCATCAAAATTTCAAATTGGTGACTTCCTATAAAGGGGATGGTGTCCTATAAAGCTAAGAACCCCTGACTTCCATTCAAACAGACCCTCTCATTTTAAAGGAACCAAGGAAGTGACATGCCAACCACCACAGAATGCTTTTGAGACCAGTTTTATGAGTAGTGCAACGTTTTTTGGGTTATGAATTAGTTTACTAATTAGTTATTAGCAGTTAATATCAATCAATACAATCTTTAGCTGCTTTTATGATTCATGACATTAAGTATTAATAATAATCAATAGTACTAGTAATGACTAATCACATAATTGATTAGTAACAGAAGAGTCTTTAAAGTGCCTTTCAGTGCTGTTTGGATATTAATGATAATTAATGATAATTAATGATAATTAAAAATTTCACAAATAGCAGTGACCATACAAATGATGAGGAGTTATTGTGTGGCCAGAAGCCTCATCTCCTGGTATAGACTCTACTGGGCTACCTGTGGGTCTCTGTGTATACCTTGGTCCAAAGTCATTACCAAGAAGGTAATCAGTACATTTTGATTGAACAAATGAGTGAGACTCATTGTGGCTCCTTCCTTGTCCCTCCTGGGTGAGAAGCTCTGGAATCTAGGCTGGAGCAAAACACCCAAGAGGGTTCTTGCTTGAACTCAGAGCCCAGAGATTGGAATTCAGGTGCCTCGGATGACAGGTGTGCCCTTAGCCTGGGCTGGGCAGGTGCTTCTGTTTCCTGTGCACCAGCTCTGCCTCCCCTTCGGTGACAGCTGAGGGCCATCTGAGGGCACGATGATGAGACAGGATGCCCGGCTCTGACACATGCGGCCTGGGCCTCACTGTTGCCACCTCTTCCTTCTTGTTTCGTGTGACGGAAACAGAAACAAAACATAAACTAAATCGATTATCATAAGGCCACAGGTCTAGCCCCTGAAAGACTAGACAAGACTTAAAGGAAATTAGACTGCAGCCGAATGTAATTAAAAAGGGTTTGAGAGAAACTGAGTATAATAACCCTGTGTGATGATTCTTTTAGAGTGGCGTCGGGTACATTGCCTCGGACATAGGATTTAAAAACAAAGCTGTAGAATGCCTTGTAGTTAACGGCCCTACTTTAGATTTACTTCTTTGTGCTGCATGTGCCTAATTACAGTGTTGGACATCATATCATAAACCAGGGCAAGCAGAAGCACGAGACAAGCCTCATAGCTGGGGCTCGGTAAGGCCTTCTGGATAGACTGGGTGGTGTCTTGGTCAGCTCAGGCTGCCATAACAAAATACCATAGACTGGGAGGCTTAAATGACAGACACTTATTTCTCACAGTTCTAGAGGCTGGGAAGTCTAAGATCAAGGTGCCAGCTGATTCGGTTCCTGGTAGGAGCCTCTTCCTGGCTTGTAGACAGATGGCTGCCTTCTCCCTGTGTCCTCACCTGGCGAAGAAGCGGAGAGCCCTGGTCTCTCTTTCTCTTCTTATAAGGACACTAATCTTGTCACAGGGGCCCTACTTTCATGAGCTCATCTAGACCCAATTACTTCCCAAAGGCCCCACCTCCAAACACCATCACCCTGAGGTTAGGGCTTAACATATGAATTTGGGGGCTACATAAGCATTAAGTCCGTAACAGATGGGGAAGGTCTCTTGGTACCAATAGGCCCATGGTTCTTTAGTTCTCGTTCCTTGTCCTTCTGCTCTAGCCAGGGCTAGAGATGGGGATTCTCAGAGGACTATACCAAGAATTACTGGGAGGATCTATCAGTGGTTCTCCCCAGGCCCGACTTTGAACACCAACAGGAGGGCTTATAGAAGAACAGGAGAGGTGCCTTCTGTGTCCCTCCCTCTCTCCACCCCCCACCCCCGCCCCACCCCCCAATGCTGGAACATCCCCCATGTCCCTGGCATCACCCTTGCTTACCCACTACGGTGCTATAGTCTGTGAACTTGTGAGACCATCTCAAATCCAGAGCTCCAGTGGTGGGGTAGCCTCGGAACTGAGTCCCTGTCCACGGAGGGGCCGTGATGTGCTCTGCAGATGTCCCTGGGCTCTTGTTCTCTGCCAGTGATGTTTGTTTCACGTAATTAAACTGACAGCTGAAATGCCAGGTAAGTCTTCTGAAACGTCCACTGTGGGCCCAGATCTCCCAAAATCCAAGCTTTTTACCCAAGTGGTCAAATCCCTTATCTCTTACTCCTCTTGTCTTAGCCAACCTTGGTTTCTTATTCCAATTTGATGTTTTATCATGAAATATTTTAGATGTATTCAATACAAAAAGCATAGAAAATAATATAAATGCTCAGGTACCAACCACTCAGCCTAAGAAATAAACAAAATGTAGCTGCTGCCCCCTCCCAGCCCTTTATAAACAGGACCACGAAGCACAAATCTGGGAGAAGCAAAGGCAGCAATTCAGCAACGTGCTTAAGAACAAGGGTTTTGGGGCCGGGTAGACCCAAGGGGAATTCTGGCTCGGCTTCCTTGCTGGGCAAATCCAGGAAAATCACATAACCTCTCGGAGCCTCAACTTTCTTAACCTGTAAAATGAAGATGATAAGGGTGTGTACCTCCCGGAGACACTGTGAAGAAGAAATGGAGGAATAAGGCAGGTAATAGTGCTTACCCAGTGCTGGGCGAGTGGGCAGCGCTCAGTAAATGGTGGCGGTGGTTTCTGCTCGCGGCTGCTGGGCTTTCATAATCTTGGATTTGGACTACAGAGGTGGGCCCCAGGGGAGCCGTTTGCCCACCCACCCTTACTCCAGGGGCGGCCTGGGGACTTGTCAACGCCCAGACCCAGGCAGGAGGACAGAGCATGTACCTCCCTTGGTGGGGGCCGTGGACAGACTGATGGGGTGCTTGATGGGTTTTAGGTGCTCGTCCTGGCCGTGAAGCAGCTATTTCCGGAGTTTGAGTTCATGTGGTTGGTGGATGAAGCCAAGAAGAACCTGCCTTTGGAGCTGGATTTCCTCAACGAGGGGAGGAACGCCGAGAAAGTGGCCCAAATGCTCAAGCACTTTGACTTCCTAAAGGTAGGAGGTCAGGGCCATGGGGCCCTGCTGGTCGGGCGGAAGAGGGCAGGGGAAAACTGGTCCCAGCCCTGAGCATCCCCCCTTGCAAGACATGAGCGGGGACATCTCCTTCCTGAGTCTTCCTTCTGAGGGTGACTGATTTGTCCCTGGTGATGCACATTAAAGCCCTTGAAGGCAAAGTTATCGATACAGATTATCAAAGGGGATTGCTGACTTTTTGAACAAATACTTTTTTATTGAATGACCTGCAGTTGCAAGACCTTGAACACTCCTGAGGGCCTGTAAGCCATGGTTTCCGCCTCCATGAACCATGGGATGATGACATTGATGAAGGTGATGGTGATAGCTAACGCTAGTATACTCTGGCACTGTTCCTAAAGCTTTACCTATATTACATCAGCTCATTGAGTACGCAGGTCTGTATCACACAACACATGTGTCCTAGAAATCTCCACAGTATGCAAAATCGCACGACAGAAACCACAAGGTTTATGGGCAAAATAGGGTTAGGCTTACCACATTCAAAAATGTCACCAGTGACCCAGAAAGTAAAAGCGGATAGGAACCTAATGAAATGGTAGCATAGTTTTACACATGGTAAGTGGCTAAGAAATACATTAAGACCACAGTACACACGCCACTTTACTTGACATGGGCTTGCGGAAGTGGGCATCAGAAGAGGGGCTGCTTAGGGGTTACTGTGAAGAGGTGGAAGGAGGGTCATCTGAAATTGGACAGCTGTTGTGACGCCAGTTATGGGTGAGTGTAACCCATAACACACATGGTGATGTTTGAGGTGTGTCTGCTCTGTGTATTCCTGTGTGGATCAGCTGGATACAGTTTTCTGCTTTTCCGAGTATTTCTCGCAGATGGTACTGCACATAAGTGAATGTAAAATTTGTGTTATGATCAAATTGTTCCCTAATTTATCAGTCACATTGGAACAGATTTGTGTTTTCAAGTATTTACTAGGACTGCTGGTGTGATAGGAGACACTTACTGTGGGAAACAACATCAAATGACACAGAGTCCCAGCTCAGTGAGAGGTCCTGCTCTAAGGATTCAGAAGGGACTTCTGTGGGGAGCAGGGCAGGGAAGGCTCCAATGAGGAGTTGGCCTTGGAGTTGGTCTTTGAGGACTGTCCTGATGTTCCCCACAGGGCCCGTGGAGGTCAGAGTGAGAGAGATGCATGTCCACACCACTGCTCTTCCAACACATTTTGTCCATGGTGGGGCTTGGATTCATTTTCCGGGGGTACCACTTCATCACAGCAGTGCAGGGGTTGGGTCCCTCTGGCAGTCTGCATGGAGAGATTGACTTTCAACTCTTGGAAGAGATCAACCCTTTGCTCTTAACTGGGGAGGCCTGGAGAATGTGGGAGGGGGAGGCACAGGGCTCCAGGTACTAGTTCTGGAGCAAACAGTCAAGTGGGGCTCTTCCTGGGGTGGGTGTCTCAGCATGTGGACTGGAAGGTCTCTTGCTCTGGACTAAGGTATCCACGTGGCTTCTGAAGACATCCTGAGAAACAGAGACTGTGCTTATACTGTACTTCTGCTATCCGGATTGATTAATAGAGATGGGGAGACTGAGGGTGCATCTACCCTAGCTGCCTGAGAGTCCTAGAGCTTGGTTCACGGGAGGAAGACCTACAACTGTGATGAGCAGTGTGGTGTCTTGATACGCTGGTTTGGTGGAAGGTGTAGCCACTGGCAAAGTTCAGCTTTTTGAGTGAGTCGGGGGTCAGGTCTGTCCAGATGCCCCCAGCGTGCTTGACTGGCTTTGCCTTAAACAGCCCTACGAGGCAAATGCCATTATTCGTACAGACCCTCTTGCTTGGGCAAATCCAGATGATCTGGTAACATTGCCCCAGCCTTGAGCTTCAAACCACCAATTCAATGAAATCTTGGCTTTCTAATGCAAGTAATAATATTAACTAATTAGAATAATGCTGTGGGGTCTGAATTATGCTTCCACTTACGTAATCCTTTTCTTTCAGTCCATTATTCCACATTTATGGAGCATTTCCTGAGCCTCTTGCTGTGCTAGGATCTGGAGGGTACCTAGATGAGTAAGAGATGGTTGGCTCCTGCCTGGGAAGACGTCCCATCTAGTGGGGGACAAACACACAGCATGTTGTTATAGTACGGGTTGGTTAGCACTATGCCAGAGACTGATCTATGTTTCTGTGGATGCCCAAGAGGAAGTACTTAATTCCACCTAGGTAAGGAGCTCAGAGGGGGCTTCCAAGACGTGTTGATTATACAAAGGGATGGGCAATGTTTACTGAATGTTTCTTCTGCGGTACTTAACACTATGACGATACTAGGACACTGAATCCTTCCAACAGCCATCATCCCATTTACAGATGGTAGTCTTAGAGGAGAGGAGTTAGGGTACAAACGGGATTTTCTGACTTCAACTCTGAGGCTCGTCTAAGGGCATTCTGTTGCCTTTTAGCCGGCAGGGGTGGTCCTCCGCGCCAAACAACCGGCTCCTCCACTGTTCCCATGGAAACAGCAAAATCGTCCCCTGGCTGGGGCCAGCTAGCATCTGTCAGACCAAGACATGTAATAATAATAATAATAACACAAATTTTTGAAACGAGGATGCCAAATGGGTAAATAATTAGTGTAATGATTTGACCTGCTGCTTCTAAAACCCGCACACCATTCCTGAGACAATGGTAGAATTAAGGCTCCTGAGTAATTAATTTTCTCTAAACACATAACAAGTGGGAAGCAAATTTTGCGTTGCGAACTCCGTTCAGCTCTTAAAACAGGAGATGGATTGCTTTTGCACACTGGCACCCCATCACAACATCTGTGCGTAATTAAGCCTCAGCAAAGAGTTTACCTCTCAGTGTGCGAGGCCTCTTGCAGTGGGGTTTAATGACCTCAGCCCTATGCTATACATCTCCGAGCCTCAGACAAGCACTGAATGCAAACGTGGTGTCGGGGAGACGGGGAGAAGGTGATGGGGCAGCCAGGCCGAACGGTCAGACCAGGGCATTTGTAGATATGGTATCAGAGTGTGTGTATGCTGTGGGGAGGGGACAGGACAAGCAGTGAGGTTTGTGACTGACCTTGGGGACAACTGGGACAAGATAGAGGGAGAAGCCTTATAACCACAGGGTTTGGGACTGGAAGGGATGAGAGTGTGTCTCTATATGTGGAGGTGGGGCTTGGTGGGGAGTTGTCTCTTGAGCAGGGCCCACTCCAGGGTTTTTTAGTGCTAGGTAAGGGGCCTGGGACTCTCCAGAAGCTGTGGGCAAGCCCTGAGGAGATGAGCATGCTTTTGGTGAAACACCATAACTTCCTAAGACTCTCAAAGATCAGGAAGCACTGATGTGTAATAATTAGTTAATAGTTTTTACATGCCTATGCTGTGTTAGACACTTTTAAAGTGCTTTATGTATATTTACTCTTTAATCGTTATACAACCCCACAAGGGAAATGCCATTATTAGCTCCATGTCAGCAGCAGGGAAGCTGAGGCCCAGAGAGATGAAGCCACTTGCCCAGGTTTACACAGTTTCCTGGTAAGGGACAGAGGCAGCCTGGCCCCAAGCCTGCATGTTAAACCTTGAGCTCTTCTCCCTCTGTAATAACTTATGGGCAGATCTGAGTTATGCTGAACTGTCTGTTGCATTAGCTCTCAGCCCTGGTTGTGTTTCAGAACCAGTGAAATTTTACGTGGCTGTCATATAGCAGCTGCCGTGTTGAGCACCAGGACTTCACACATGCTAGTAGGAAGTAAGGAGCGTCGCTTTCCTTGTAGCTGTTGTCACCCTTTTACAGTGAGGGAACTGGCACTCAGAGAGGTTATAAAACTTACCCAAGTCACACAGCTCAGAGGTGGCAGAGCAGGGGCTCCAGCCTGACAGTCTGACTTCAGGTCTATGCTCTGCTCCACTGGGCTCGGCTAATGGGACGACTGTGGCCCTGGATGACGGGGGGCTGGCCCGGACAAGCCAGGTGTGCTGACCAAGCACAGGAACAAAGAGGAAGCACAGGGTCAAGGCCAGTTAATGAGGCTGAGGCCAGGGTTTGGGACTGGAACTTTCCATAATCTGTGCCCTTCTTCCGGGGGTCAGGATTGGCTCTGGTATGGGGGCAGGCAGAGCCTACAGGAGTGGGGCCTCTGCTCTGTGGTGAGAAGTTTAGATGCCAGACCCAGAGGTCCTGATGGCCTATGTGGGGTGAGCAGGCACCCTGGCCAGGAGCCTCTTGGGGTTTATTTTTGTTTGGGCAGGGGACAGGGTGGTTCTTATTGCCTCTTTAAAAATTTTCTGTTTTGGGCTTCCCTGGTGGCGCAGTGGTTGAGAGTACGCCTGCCGATGCAGGGGACACGGCTTCGTGCCCCCTGCCGATGCAGGGGACACGGCTTCGTGCCCTGGTCCGGGAAGATCCCACATGCCACGGAGCGGCTGGGCCCGTGAGCCATGGCCGCTGAGCTTGCACGTCCGGAGCCTGTGCTCCGCAACGGGAGAGGCCACGACAGTAAGAGGCCCGCGTACCGCAAAAAAAAAAAAAAAAAAAACCTTCTCTTTCATTTTCCATTCCTTGATGGAAGAAGCTGAGGAAGGAATGGTGGTGAAACATTGCTGTTGGGGTGAAGTAAATTTCACCTTATAGCCCCGGAGCCTCCTGCTCACGTGATGATTTAGGGACGAGTCACTTGACCTTGTGTCCCCTGTCAAGCCAAGTTTCTCCTAATTGAGCAGGAGGCACGTTTGCATCTTGCAGGCATTTCCATGTTACATCCATCGAAGGGCAACTGCCGCCCTCCCTGAGCTCCCAGGACAAGCCCTTCTGCCTCCCATTGTTTTGCTGTCTCTGCTGTTTCAGAGCTAAGCCGCTGAGGCAGGCGCACATTCCGCTGGGAGACTGGGTTGGTTGCATTTGGAGGGAGACTGGGGGGAAAGGTGGAAGCGAGGGAACCCAGTACACCGGTGACCCTGACAAACAGGCCCAGGGAGTCTCCAGCTTTTGGGTTTTCTCTCTGGTCTGTGGCTCTTTCTTGGCTGTTTTCCCTGTTGCCCCAGGCAGGCACGGAGGGGAGGGGCCTGGCCTCCAGTTTCCAGAGCCCCAGGCACCCACTGCCAAGCTTGGGTCCCATACAATGCAGGGGAAGGACTTAACCCCCAAATATGTCCCTTTCCTTTGGAAGCCACCACCAACAGCAGCAAACTTGCCACTCATATTCTTAAAGAGATTTTTTTGAAGAATGCCAAGCGAGACTGAATTTTAAGTTCAAAGTAACGTAGGGTCACAGATTTCTCTAATGGCCTAGATTTTCAAATGGCAAGAATTGCAGGAAAGGAGCAAACCAAAATGACACCTGATTTCAGTAGGAACTTTTGTTCCAGGGAGTCCAGGGTGTTCACTTGTACGTACGGCACTTTTTGTCCCCAGAGCTCCTTATTGAGATGGAGAAGGAACAATCTCCTTTCTAATGAGGGAAACTGAGGCATGGAGGAGTTAAGTGTCCGGACTCAGACACAACAGTTGTTAGCAGAACCAGGAACAAGAAAGGTTTCTTGGCTTGAGGGCTGCTATCTTACTGCTAGGTGAGCTTTGAGGGTTGGGATGAGGGAAGTCCTTATTCCCCAAAACACTTGAATTAGGTGCCCTTGCTTCGTCATTTGTAAGTGGCATAAACCCATTAAGTTGTTGGGGAATCATGGCATGTTGAAATCCTGGTCATTCCTCCCTCCTGGCCATGGTGGGACTCATAGGTGTCACTCACTCACATGGCAGCCCAGCAGTCCTTGGTGCAGCCCAATCTCTTGGCTACTCCTGGGGAAATCTTCTCTTTTTGGCTGTTGGGTGTCCTTAGAGTCAGAGTGGGTCGGAGAGCATATCAGTTAGGAATGCATTTGTCTGTAAGTAACTGACAGCCCCATTCAGAGTGTCTTAAACAAAAAGGATGTATTTTTCTCACATAGCAAGAAGGCTTGTAGCAGTTGACTGTTGATATTGTCTCAGTGGTTTGACAGTATCAGAGCTGGCATCTCTGTGATTTTCTTACACTTTTCCTCATGGTTATAAGGTAGCTGCTGCAGCTGCAGGTATCACATTCACTCTCAAGGTAAGAAGAGAAGGGTAAGAAGAGTTGCAATATTTACAAACATCCCTTTTTATTAAGAAAATAAAAACCTTCCTACACCCCCTAACAGACCTCCACTTATGTCTCATAAGCCAGAACTGTGTCACATGGCCATAATTATTGCAGGGCAGGCAGGGAAAGTATTTAGTTTCCCCTGTCTCGGGGAAAGAGGAGGATTGGGAATAGGTGTTGGGTTAGGCTTCAGCACTGCCTACCACAGGAGGCTTTAGGAAACGGGCATGAGAAAACTCATGACTTTGTGACTGAAAAATTTATCACTCAGCAAAAATTCATTCATTCAATCATTCATACATATAATAACACCCATTGCACAGGTGAAGAAACTGAGGCAGAGGGTTTATATTCACATGAGGAGCCTGAAATAAGCCTGGTGTGAGAGAGAAATTGCTTCTAACACCAACTCTGGCTCAGATATGAGAGGTTCCATGCATTTTCCCCTAAGTCCCAGTTTTAGTGTGGGCTCTTCATTGTGTCTGGAAGGCACTGAGGAGGGTGGGAAGCCCTTCTCTGGTCCCCAAGCAGGAGGGGTCACTAAAGGAGGCCTTGCGCCTCGCTGGTGGAGGCGGAACAGCCTACCCTTCTCTCTTGGCCTGCCTCCTGCTTTCCCCACCAATCCCTGCTGGGGGGCCTTCCCTTCTGTTCCTGGGAGGAGCGTGTGCTGATGTCTGGCTCACGTGCCTGTCTGCAGCCCCCTTGCCCGCAGCTTCCAGCCTCCTGCCTCCTTCTGACCTGCCCTTTCCTATTCCAGGTCCCCCAGATCTACTGGGAGCTGTCCACCAAGCGGGTCCTTCTGATGGAGTTTGTGGACGGCGGGCAGGTCAACGACAGAGACTACATGGAGAGGAACAAGATTGACGTCAATGAGGTAAGGTCAAGGGCGCTTGGCTGCTGGCGCGGGACGGGGCGGGGCTGCCTAGCAAGGGCAGGTGTGTCTGGGTGAGGTCTCACGGTCTTGAAGTGGGGCCTGTTGTCTGAAGAATTATAACATCTCTGAGCACAAAGCAGCCTTACAGGTCCTCTATGGCAGCTCTCTGCCCATCTCCTAGAACTGGGGTTGGCAGCAGGCAGTGGGGTGGGGCACGTGCTGAGCCCCACCTGACCCTCCCCCAGCAGCGCCTGCCTGGACAGGGGATTACCATCTGTCTTCTTGTGCCATCTGAGCCCCACAGTGCAGAGAAACTGAAGAACAATGGTGCAAATCCATGGGACTTAATCCTCTGCCCCTTGGACCCTGGACACACCTCCTCCCTCTTCCTGCCCTCCCCAGATCTCCAGGTATCAGGCCAAAAGGGCGCGGCAGCAGCCAGCTAGTGGCCTGGAGCGAAAAACAGAGGGGCTTCTGTCTCCTGCCTGCCACCTGATTGGCCTCAGGGAAAGCTGACCGGTGGGCTGGGGCCTGTACCCCATTTTCTTCTTCTTGGTCACCATGGGGTCCCACAGGTAGGGATGAGGTCGTCTTTTTTCCACCAGCATTCATCATTTTTTAGTCCCTACTGTGTGCTAGGTGTGAGGGTTCAGAGAGGAACTAGACACAATTCCCTTTGTCAGGGAGTTCCCAGCCTAGCACTGGAGTCAGACACACAACTCTATCCTTGTAGCCATCTCTCAGGCAACGCAACGAGGGGTGAGCCAGTCCCCAGGGAGCCACAAAGAAGAAGTGCTCACCTCTGCCCCAGGCCGGCTTCCCCAGCAGGATGAGCGGGAATTTGCCAGGGATGTGTGTGTGTGTGTGTGTGTGTGTGTGTCGGGGTGGAGGAGTTGGGGGCGCAGAGGTGGTACTGCAAGGAAGGGTTAAGGAGTGGTGAGGTTTTGCAGGGCTGCAGGCAGATGGTGAAGGCCTGGGGCATGACCCCGAGGTACTGGGGAGTCACTGAAGGGTGAGTAGTGCAGTGACATGACCCCTCTGGCTGGTGGGAGGAAGGAAGGAAAGGGACCAGACCCAGTAGAAGCGAATGCTCTTGGCTACTCCCTCTCAGGCAGCACACGACGATGAGCCTGTGGTCCCAGTGGTGGCCCAGAGGAAAAAGCCATACTTTGGCTCAGCAGACGAGCCAGTGGGAACTGCAGGAGGTGTGCAGATGGTGAGCCCAGGCCTTGGGTGCCTGTGTGGCCTCTGCGATGCGGACGATGACAGCCTTCTAAAAACGTTGGGAGGACCTCCAGAGTTAGTGCACAATGGTGCTTAGAACAGTGCCTGGTGTATGCTGAGCGCTCCAAAATGGCAGCAGGACTGCTGTTTCCACTCTTTTCTTTGGGCTCTGGCCCTTGCTTCCTCCTCCTTTATCTCCTTTTACGGTGAACGTTTGCTGGATGCCTGCCTCCCTGTGCCAGGCCGTTTCCCCATGATAAACTCAGGAGGGAGGTCTTATTGCCTCCATTTTGCAGATGAGGAATCAGAGATTCAGAGAAGGAAGGTAACTTGCCCAAGGTCACACAGCTAGTAGAGCTAGGATTGACACCCAAGTCTCTCTGACTCCAGTACTCCTCTTAGTTCATAAAAGGAGGGCCTGCATCAGAGGGTATGGAGCTGCTGCCAGGAGCATGTTTAGCCACAGCTGGCCTTGAGTCCTGGGGACAGCTGTTGTCCCCTGACTTAGGGAACAGTGCTCCCAGAACCCTTCACGGGCCTCTGGATGGGTGGGGAGGCTGGGTGGGCCTCTCTACTCCCTGCCCTGCTTCATCCAGGGCAGCTCTGCCATCACCTGAGTTGCCTATTGGGCTTTTTTGGAAGAGATCTGCTGCTTGGGGGCTGGGGGCAGGGGGAGGATGAGAAAACTACTGTTCCAATTCAGGGGAAGCTCAGAGAGATAGCAAATGTCTTTCCCGAGGTCACCTGGCAGTAGCACAACTTGGGGCTTCTGACTCTGCTTCCCTCACTGTTGGCTAGAGGGTGTCTGGGCAGAGCTTCCTGCAGAGGAGGGAGTGGTAAGACCTGCTTGCCCATCTCTTCCTCTGTTGGTTGGGGTGGGGGTATGTCCCCACATCTAACCAGGGATCCTTTGTCCTTTTTCCACCAGGACTCTTGAGTACAGAGTCTTTGGTGCCAGTGAGGAGGGGAAGGGAAGGGAGGGGAGGTCACCTCTTGTTTATCCTGAGCAGTCTTAAAGGGGAGCAGGGTCTCTCTGCCTGCTGATCAGGAAAGACTCCAGGGGCCTCAGGTTACTGGCGTTTAGTTACTGCCAGCTGCGGTGGGCTTTTCATGCCAGCAGCACCCCTAAATCCATTAATCTCTTCTGATCCAGTGAACCCAGGGCTGTAATGGCGTTTAATCAGGCAGCTTTGATTTTCAAAGACAAATGCAGACAAAGATGTGCTCTGGTGTAGTTGCTTGCTCTTGGCTGAGTGAGGTACCTGGGAGGAGGTTGGAGGTGGCTGGTGGGAGCTGGGTCTAGGTGATGCCCTCTGAGGGCCTGGGTTCATCTGCTCCTGCTTCCAACCCTCTTGAATCAGCTTTGCAGATAAGGCCAGTGCTCTGTGCAGAGCAGACCCTTGGTGGACATCCTATGAATTAGCGAACAAATTAAGCCAGTCTCATGCCCTGGATTGGCCTCTATGAGACCTGGCTGGGGTAGAGTGTTGGTTTTTGTTTCTGTGGACATACAGAGTCGGGCAGGCTGATATCAGAGTAGTTTGGGAAAAACAATAGCAAAAATTATTATAAGCAACTTATATATACCAAGCATGTGACAAATATAATCTCTACTCCTTACAGATGTCCTCCAAGGATATATTGTTAACCCCAATTATAGATGAGAAAGGTGAAGCTCAGAGAGGTTAAACAATTTGCCCAACATCACACCGCTAGCAGGGGCAGAGTCAGGAGTCAAACCCAGGTCTGCATGACTTCAAAGTCCTTGCACCTCCACCTTCTCTGTCTCCCTCCCAAGGATATGCCTGGGGCTGCAGTGGATCCTGGGGCCACCTGGTTGACAGCCACACCAGTAACTCCTCGAAGAAGGAGTTGGAATACTGACAGAAGTTTTGCCCAGCTCCCAGGGCACCATCTAAATGCAGCCCTTCACTCTCTAGCTTACATCAAGTTCATGTTACAGACGTTCCATTTTCTAGAGATGTTGTGAGGGCTAGATGTGTCCTCCTAGCCCAGCTCCTGGCGTGTGGCTAGAACTCTGAACTGGTAGCTAGTTGATGGTTGTTGCTATTTTCATTATTATTATCATCACTGGGCCCTGCCCTTTCCTCCGTTACCTCCTTTGACCATTAACATTTACTGACTACCGGACTCTGGGTGCCAGGCCTGATCTGCATTACAAACTTAGGAGGGAGGTCTTGTCTCCATTTTGCAGATGAAAAATCAGAGACTCAGAGAGGGAAGGTAACTTACTTGAGGTCCCAGATCTTCATGGTACACCTCAGTGAGTTTTCATATGGATATACCGTGTACTCACCAGCCAGATAAAGGGACAAACCATTTCTAGCCCCCTGGCAGGCCCCCTCCTGCCCGCTCCCGGTTGATACCCTCACCCCCACCAGAGCTCCCACTATTCTGACTTCTGTCGCCATAGATCACCTTCTCCCTTACTGAATTTCATGTCAATGGCATCATACCATATAGTAATTTAGGCCTGGCATCTTTGTCCTCAATTGGCTGTGGGTCTTTTCTGGAAGCTCTGTTCTCTTCCATTGGTCTGTTGGTCTGTCCTTGCAATAATAACCATACTGTCTTAATTCCTTATTTCCTCAATCCCCTGCCCCTGGCTTCTAGGGTTTGCATGACCTGGGAGCCTCTTTGGTAGTGTTCTGAGATGATGTCATTAAATACTTCCACAGGAACCTCAGGCTGGGCAGTGGGCGCTGGGACACGTGCTCTCCTGTGCCGTTGCTGACCATTGGTGATGTTGGGAGACTAGGGACAGGCCCTACTGTGCAGAAATTAACCTATTATGGCTCTTACCAACCAACCTCAAAGCCACAGGCCTCATGGAAGACTAGTGGGGGGTGTGTGTGTGTGTGTGTAGCATGAAAGACTCCAGGTGACTGAAAGTTTCTAAAAAAATTCTGAGAGTCTAAAACCTGTCTAGGACTGTGGGACTGAGTGGGCCTGTCCCTGGAGTGATTCTCCCTCCTGAGGACAGCCTGGCTGTTGTGAGTGTTGCTTGGGGAGGGAAATACAGGGGACAGATAGGAGTGACAAGGGGCAAAGATCTCGCCCCAAATCCTGGGGGAAAGGATAGTTAGTGGCATCTTGGCTGCTACAAGTTGTTGACTCAGCTGGAAGATGGGGCTCAGCAGGAAGTGGCTCTAGAAGGAATTGTTCTCAAGGGTGGGGAGGGCTCTAGACCCCTCCAAACACTTGTTAGTCATCCCCATTCCACTTTGAAGAGGCCTCCTCACCCTGCAGCGTCTCAGCACAGTTGGGCTAGTATGTGAGGACCTGAAGACCAGTCCAAGTGGCCAGTTCCCCAGAGACTCAGGTAGGGAAACACCAGTTTAGGAGACAAGAGACCTGGGTTCAAGCTCCATCTCTGCCAGTGGCCTGCTGTGTGACCTTGGACACGTCACTCCCCTCCTCTGGGCCTCAATTTTATTACTGAAGGCATTGGGTTAGCAGGACTCTAAGGGTCTGTCCTGCTTGGATACTTTACAGAACAGCGACTCTTGGCTTGCTTGGAGATAAGACTTGAATGCAGATTCCTGGGCCCCACCCCAAACTTACTTATCAGAATCTGGGGTGGGAAGGGTTGCAAGAATCTGCATTTTAACAAACTCTCCAGGTGGTTCAGGCACTCACTGGAGTTCAGGAACCACCTGCCACAAGACCAGGGGTTCCCTGGCTGCCCCAGGTGAGCCCGCAAGCCTCACCTCCACTGTTTTGCGTGTCCAGGCCCTGCCTAGGTGTGTTGTCTGGCCAGGGAGCGTGGAGCCTGGGGAGCCAGCAGCCTGCAGGGGCCCTCGTTTGTCTGTGCTCTGAGCCCAGAAGCAGCATATTATTGAGGGCCTGACCCGGTGATCATATTTGCCAGTCACTTTAAGAGCTGGTGACAGTGACTGTCATTGATTTCATTAAGAATAAAGGTCGTGCAGGAGCACGCTTTCCTGGGCTGAATGGAGCCTCCTTAAGCCACAGGACGACTATTGATTGCAGGACCTTTATCGAAGGTTAATTGGATTTCAGTGAGTGTGTGTTTAAGACCCCACATGGGCTGAGGCCCAATTGAATTTGTGTGAAATTAGCTGGGAGAAAGGTGACAAAGTCAGGAGCTGGGGTTGGGTGAGACAGGGACTGGAGGCCTGGTGGGCAACGTCCGCAGTCTGTGAAGGACGGGTTGGGTGCAGGGATGGCGGGCTCGCAAGAGACGCCAGCCTGTCTATCCCGGGGGCCCGGGAGTCTGCTGGGGGAAGAAGGCCGGGTGCTCCGCAGTGGTCATTATGTGGACTTTGACCGGGTCCTCTGTCCCCATGATGGCCCTCTGGTCTGTGGTGTGGCTTGTAGAGCCTGTCTTCTTACCACTCCAGAGAGTAAATCTTGTCTTCCATAAGGATCTGAAGGGGATCTGGAGGTTTAGCTCTTCCTTTGGACTCCCAACCCATGTATCAGAGGTGCCAGGGCCCGAGTTGCTGGCCTCTCTAGGCTCCGAGACAGCAGACTTCAAGTTCCCCCACTGTCAGCTTAGGGTGCCCTGTCGTCTAGCCTGCTGAGCCACTTTTCAGTAGCTGTCTGCTCCCCTCTGGCAAACACAGCCTGGCTAATCTCTTTGTGTGCTGTTTTTGGCCATTCTACTCTCTGTTGCAGTGGGGTCTCGGCCTTATCTGTTGCTTTTAGAGTCACTTTAGTGGGGCTGGTGAGGGAATGCAGTCAGTGCCTGGGTTCCATCTGCTGTGTGTAGCCAGCCGCCCTTGCCATGTTTCTTCTTTCCAGTCGTTTTTCTATTCTGTGTCACTGGAGAAGCAGTGAAAGCATCTCAAAAGCGTCTTTCAGCAGACGTTTCTTGAGCACCTACTAGGTGCAGGCCCCTCATGTCAGTGCCATAGGAGAGGTGTGGACAGAGCGTGGGACAAGTGGGCTGGTCAGGCGTCACTGAGGCTGCGTGTATGATGGGAGGGGCAGAGGGTTCAAAGTCGGGCCACCTGGGGTTGTGAGTAGCTCTGCCATTTATTGGCCAGGTGCCCTTGGGTAAGCTACTTAAACTCCGAGCCTGAGTTTCCTCATCTGTACAGTTGGAGTGATAACAATACTTCCTTCACAGGGTCGTTGTGTGGCTTTGCAGCCTGTGAAGTTCTGTTAAAAACAAAAAAAGTCATTTATAATTCATGAGGTTATTAGTCACAGAGGCATGTCTTGCTCCACGGAATCTCCAAGAATCTTCTTGCTCCTCTCCTGTCCACCTCCCTCTGTTGTCCATGAGTATGTAGACTCAGGGGTGATCAGTGGTCATTGACTGAGCAAATGGGGACCCCCTTTCCTATCTCTAAAAGCCATGCCGCCCACGTGTTTCCTCTTGTCTCCCGACACCAGCGTGGATTGTGCAGGACATTTGCTTTGTGCTCAGCACCTCCACCACTTGGCGGGTCACTCTGGTTCGGTGGTGGAAGGTGCTCAGAAGACTAGGGAAGAGAAGCCAGAGAGGCACAGAGACCCCCGGTTACTGAAATCACGAGAATGAAAACACCTCCTCCCATCGTCCACCCTCCGTAACTTCTCACACCAGATCTTGAGAAGCTTGGGGATGTTGGAGGGGTCCAGGTGCACAGATGGGTTCCTGGAGACTTACTTCTCCAACAGCAGGTGTGTCAGGAGTGGGGAACAGCGTCACTTTGGAGTTGGCCTTCCTGGCTTCTGCTGCTGGCTCTGCTGCTTGCGAGCTGTGCCGCCTTGGTGGAGCTCATCACCCTTGGGAAGGCCCAGGTTCCTGCTGTAAAGTGGATACAAGAGAGTATCAGGGACTTCCCTGGTGGTCCAGTGGTTAAGATTCCACGCTTCCACTGCAGGGGGCACGGGTTGGATCCCTGGTTGGGAAACTAAGATCCCGCATGCTGTGTGGTGTGGCTAAAAAAAAAAAAAAATAGTATTGGATTGTTTGATGATTGAAACATGAAGCAGCTGGTGCAGTGCCCACAGGCCATGCTCTCAACACAGGCTGTTTTGCTGGAATTCTAACCCCCAACCCCCTCTGTGGTGCTGGCAGTAAGATTTTAGCCAGAAGAAGGGGGAAATGTAGGGAAGAAACCCTTTGCTCATTTCCTTTATCCTGACCCAGGTAAGGTGGGCGGATGTGGACGTATTTCTTTGGAGCGAGTTACTGCCCGAGGCAGGGATGTCAGAGGTCATCATGTGTGTCTTCCAGTAGTTGTGGCCCCTGGGATCCACTCCTCGCCACTCTGGTAGCCGTGACCCTTTGAGCCTCACTGGCCAGGAGACCTGAGGAGCCCTCATTGGCCTGTGGATACCCCAGGCCCTGGCTCTCAGGTGCTGTCCCGGTTCAAGCGAATCTAGAGAAGCTTTCACCAAGCTCCTAGAGGCTCCGAGATTAGAGAAACTCTCCCAGGTTCCTGTAATTAACCCGGCTCCTCTTCTTTCTTCCTCGTTACTGCTCCCAACACCATGTGTGGCTGAAGAAGTTCCCCACTGCCTTCACACTCAGGGACTTCATCTCAGTGTTTGCTGGTCCGAGACTGACCCGCTCCGTGAATGGGCAGCAGCGAGGGACCTGAGGCTATACATCCCAGGGGTGGTTTCTGGGGGTGGGGTGGGCTGGAGAGTAAAACGCTCTAGGCAGTGGTCTGGTCCGGTCCTTGGGGCTGTGGTTCTGCCTCTAGAAGCCTGGGCGGACACCAGGGGAGGGGCAAAGAGAGCTTGAATTATTAACCTCCTTATACTTAATATCGGGCTACTTGTGTGATTATTAATATCCTGCAACACCATCCCCCTGTTTCTTTCAGAGATCTTGACCTTGCTTCCTTGACACCCCCCAAGAACATAAATAGACTTTCCCTTGGGGGTGGGAATAAATCCATCCATGCAATTATAGAATAATTAAAGTACTTTCAGCCAATTCAAGTTTTGAGAAAAATCCAAAAATAACTCTTTGGTTTAAATATTATTTACTAAATTAATTCATTACTCAGACTTTTTATAGATTCCTGGGTTTTCCCCTGCCTACTGTTAGAACATAAAGGCATTGCGTAATTATGGAAATCACTTACGTGAGTGGCACATTCTTTTTACATGGAACAATTAAAGACTTGTCACTGATTTTTTTTTTTTTTTCTGAAAAGAGCTGTAGTATGGCTTTAGTTAACAGTGTATTTTTGGTTAGACAAACAGCTCTGGATTTCCCACTGCGACTCTTTTCTCCAAACGGAATGCTTTCTTGGTTGCCGTGGGGACCTGCAGAGGTTTTTGGTGCAGCTCCTGCCACCAGGAAGGAGCTTCCCAGTGAGTGGAGAGGCAGGAGGGGCTGGTGATTGAGAGCTTGTTCCCTGGAGCCAGGCCACCTGGGTTTGGATCCCGGTTTCACTAACTGCTGGCCAGGTGACCAAGCTTCCTCCTCTTTTTGTATCTCGCTTCCCTCACCTGTCTACTGCAGAGGTGGCTGTGAGTCCATGTAACGTACCTGGAATGGTGCATGGCACAGAGCGTTAGCTGTTGCCCTTCTAAGAAGGTGGGATTCCTTTCTTTATGCAGATGCTGCTGTTAACAGGGCAAGGGGCAGCCTTAGAGGAACTGAACCGACACTTCTCCAAAGAAGGTATACAGATGGCCAAGGGGCACATGAAAAGGTGCTCAACATCACTAATTGTCAGGGAAATACAAATAAAAACCACAATGAGAGATCACCTCACACCTGTTAGAATGGCTGTCATCAAGAGGACAAGAGATAACAGTGTTGGTGAGGGTGTGGAGAAAAGGGAGCCCCCGTGCACTGTTGGTGGGAATGTAAATTGATACAGCCACTATGGAGAACAGTATGGAGGTTCCTTAAAACACTGAAAATAGGGCTTCCCTGGTGGCGCGGTGGTTGAGAGTCCGCCTGCCGATGCAGGGGACACGGGTTCGTGCCCTGGTCCGGGAAGATCCCATGTGCCGCGGAGTGGCTGGGCCCGTGAGCCATGGCCGCTGAGTCTGCATGTCCGGAGCCTGTGCTCCGCAACGGGAGAGGCCACAACAGTGAGAGGCCCGCGTACCGCCAAAAAAAAAAAAGACAAAGAAAACACAAAAAAACCCACTGAAAATAGACCTACCATATGATCCAGCATTTCCACTTCTGGGTATATGTCTGAAGGAAACGAAATCAATATTAAAAGGATACCTGAACTCCCATATTCATTGCAGCCTTATTTACAATTGTCTGTTCTTGAGGAGGAGCCATAGCTAAGTATATGGAAGGGGTGGAGAGAGGGTTTTGTGCCCAGTGATGGCCTTAGGTTTCTCCTGGGACTCTCAGTGCCTCTGTGAGTAGGAGGGGGCTGGCTGCCTTTCTCTGGGCATATTGGTTCTCAGAGACTATTTACTGCAACTCTGATAGATGTTAAGAAAAATTACCTAAAATTCAGAAAAAGGAGTGTGCGGTTTGTCCTTTCAAAGTCACTCTTGGGCGTTGTTCAAGCAGCCTACCTGAGGATTTTTTCATATCTAAGGGAATGTACTTTTGTTTGACTTTGCTATTTGACAATTAATTAAGGGCTCAGACTGAAGTCATATGTCAACCTGTGGATCTTATCCAGTAGAGATGCAAATAATTTCTCCCTACTAGAAAAGATAACCCGGAAGGTTACGATTTCCTTATTGCCCAGTAGGCCAATAACCAGTTTTGTATCTAATCCCGGAATCTTAGTCTCTTATTCCTGTTTAAATACCCATAAATACCCAGTCCCTCAAAATTCTCTTTGAACCAGACCTACTTTCTTACTTGCTCCTTTACTGATGAGTTACACAATGTTTGACATGTGTTCATTCTATATTTGTGTGAAAGTCAAGTTTTTAACTTTTCGAAAATTACTCTTTGATGGTGACAGTGGGTATATTTTTTTTCCAGGTTTAAAGTAAGCTACCACATGACAGAAAACAAACAAGCACGTTTGTGTCGTAGAGTGTAGTGGATAAAGTGCCTTCCCACAAGCAATCACATTTTGACCTTGAATCTCGAGGTAGCTCTGTGAGGAAATAGAGCAGATGGGGCTAGGCTCACCGGACAGCTCAGGGAACTTAGACCCAGATTGAGAAGGGAGTTGACTTGTCCCCCAGGTCACCCATGCCCACAGTGGCAGTGCCAACAGGGCCCCAGAGTGAAGCCAGTGACATAGGCTGGTCCTCCCTCCTGTTTCTGCCTTCCACACCTGCCTATCCCGGTGAGATCCGGTTAAAATGAACATCATGAACAGCCCGTAAAAGGAAAGACACCCAGGTAGGGGCCGCTGGAAGGGGAGGACTGCTCTGGTGGCTTTGCCTGCATGTGCATGGGCCGCACTTGGCAGCCTCTTCTCCTCCTCCTATAGCAGCCGCTCGCTCCTCATGGGCCAAGGCTCCCCCAGCCTGAGTCCCCGGAGCCCTAGGGGCCACCTTTCAATGTAGTAACAGGGGGCCCGCAGCGACTAGCAATATTTCAGGAAGCTTAAGGGAGGTCATACATCTCCCCATGACGGGTCTGCCCAGACTAAATGAAATGTCATGTCTCTGCTTTTGGCTGGAATTCTGTCAGCTCTGTCTGGCTGCCCTGCTTATCTTGGGCTGATCAGGAGCCCTGATCGGACCTTATAGGCATCCTTGACAAATAAAAATGAATTATTACTTAATAAATGCAATTGGTTTGGCAAATATGGCCTTTCAGAGCTCGTCTCCGTAGAGCTCCAAAGAGCCTAACAGAAGGGGTTCTCAGTGGTCCTGAGGTGGGGACCTGCTGGCTCATCCAGGACCAGCTCTGGGTGGGCCCCCTCTCCCAGGAAACAGAAAATGGTGGCCCTGGGGCACCCAACATCTCAGCCTGAGTCTGGGAACTTGACATGGGGTAAAGTTCTGTTCCTGATGCCCACAGACACTGAGTACTGGGCATTCGTTTCCCGCAAGAAAAATGTCAGGAGCGTGTGGTAGCAGGGCACAGGGCGACAGTCTAAGTGTCAGGACTTTAGATAGCCTCTTTAACCCTGATTTCATCATTTCTTAAAAAGGGACAATGAAACCTAGTCTGACGCCCTCCCAGGAGTGTTATGAGGAATCAGGGGCACCTAGGTCCCAAGCACCATGATACTCTCATTTACCTGACAGTAGCCCGTGAGAGTGGCACTATTATTATTTCCATTTTGCTGAAGTTGAGAGTATGACTAACTTCTTTAAGGTCACAAAGTTCAATTGAGAAGTGCAGAAGTCGGCGTGAGCCAGTATAGAATAGGGGTTACTGGAAGGCTGTGGGTCACACCTGGTTTGAATTCTGTCTCCACCTCTTTCCTTCCAGGTAGCTCTGGGTACATTAAACCTCGACGAGTCTCGGTTCCTAATCTGCAAAATGGGGATCGTGATTGTACTTGCTTTTAGGGCTTTTAATAAGGATGACAACTACTGTTACTAAAGTAGACTTGATGATTTAATTGGAGGCCAATTATCATTGATTGGGATTCAGAGGAGACTAATGGGGTTCGGATAAGCATCAGAGGCCGGAACCTCAGCATCCCAGAAAAACATGGAGAGACAAGGGTCTCACTCATGTTGAAGGCAGAGTCCTATACTCACATGTTTGGCCTGTTACAGGCAAGGGGATGAATAATAGAACCAGTCTATGATATGTAATTTAGACCTCAATGAAGCTGTTTAACAAAATAGAGCCAGTTCCTGCCATCATATAGGAGCTTATGGTAGCGGGCTAGATGATGGTTAATCAAATAATAGCACAAAGAGTGTGCTAGTGATAGAAAAGTGTGAGAGTGTATGGCAGGAGAACATCATTTAGTCTAGGAGGTCAGGGAAGGCTTCCCCAGGGAGGTGATGCTCAGTTGGGGTGGGAAGGAAGAGAGGAGTGAACCAGGTGAAGGGGAGATGAAGCAATGTTCCCGGAATATCATGTGCAAAGGCCCTGAGGTAGGAAGGCACAGAGATTATTAGAGAAGAGGAAGAGAGCAAATATGGCTGGAATGTCAGTGTGGTACAAGATGAGACCAGGGAGGGAGGCTGGGCCTGGTTGTACAGGACTTTGTAAACCAAGGAAAGGAGTCTTTATCTTAAGACCCTAATCCTATGTTCCCCATCCCACGGGCCCCAGCTCCTCTCCTCTAGCTGGGATATGTTTGTTAGTGACCATGGGGTCCAGCCGAGGCTGAGGGATGCCAAGGGCAGTGTGTGTCCTAGGGCGTCAGCTTCCTGGCTTAAGCATCTCTTTGTCCTGTGGAAACCCATCAGCAGACCACCTGTGGGTCCGGGTCTGGCTCTGTTCAGCAGCTGTTCCCTAGCTGGGAAGAGGCTTTTAGCTTTAATGAAAAGGGAGTAGAGATAAGGAGGCTGCCTCGGCAGGGAGAGCAGCAGTGACAGGATGATTTAAATGGCCTCTCCAGTGTCATTTCTTCTGTGCAGACATCATAAATCAGATTAGCATTGGGCTGTGGCAGGGAGGGGAGTAGGGAAAGGGGGCTGAAGGGAGAGGGGAGAAGGGCTTGTGATTCTGGGTACTCCTGGGACTGGCCTGGAGCCGCTGAGGCAGCCCTAGAGGGTGGTGGGGGTCACCTAGCCCTGGTCCTCAGCCCTCTGGCCTTGTTCTTTGGAGAAGGGGCAGGTAGAGTGATCCCTACCCCCACCCAGCTTTCCAACTCATATTCAGCTTTGGGGGAAACAAGGAAGAGGGACTGAGAGAAGAGAAAAACCAGGGAAGATTGGAGGGGCAGGTGTGGGAGGTGGGTGTTACAGCCTTCAGAAAACCTAGAAGCAGTGGTTCTCCTACCTTGCCATCCATTAAAATCACCTTGGGCACTTAAAAATAATACTGATGCCTGGGTACCACCCCTAACATTTCTGAGTTCCAGCTGAATCTCATGTGCAGCTGAAGTTAGGAAAAGCTGGATGAGCGTTGAGCTTCTATCAAGAACGGTGCAATCTCAAGCCATCCCTTCCACCGTGACTGCTCAGGCCTTCCTCTCGAGAGTGGCCAGATTGAGGGGCCAGAGGAGAAATCTCTGAGGCACGTGGTAATGAGGTGCAACTCCCACCCGCCTCCCTTCTCTTTCAGATCTCGCGCCACCTGGGCAAGATGTACAGTGAGATGATCTTTGTCAGCGGCTTCGTGCACTGTGACCCTCACCCAGGCAATGTGCTGGTGCGGAAGTGCCCGGGCACAGGAAAGGTGGAGATCGTCCTGTTGGACCATGGGCTTTACCAGGTAGGAGAGCCCTTTCCCCCCCAGGGTCTGGTCCTGCCTGGGCTCAGAGCCCGCTGAACTCCCCTGTTGGCCACAGAAATGGGAAGCAGATAGCAAGGTAGCTGAAGAGGGCCCAGCCCTACCCCTAGTGCTGTTATTTTGTGGAAGTCAAGGTCATAGGAGCTCCCCAAGCTCTCCGAGCCTCAGCTTCCTCCTAATAGAGCGAGAGTGATAATACCTCCTTTAGAGGCAGCTGTCAGGGGTGGACGAGATTGCGCCTGGATGTGTGAATGGGCTTTCTCAGCTGCAAAAAAAACCTTTTTCCCAGGGAAGCCCAGGCCAGCCAGACCCTGGGAGGTGAGCTGCCCTTACATGAGCTGGACTTCAGGGGGAAGGGTAACTCAGCCCCAGTGAGGAGGTCATATGTCACGGGAAAGGGCGCAGGGAACTGACAGGGGTTGGATGGTCCCGACTGTCCTCTGGAACTTGGGACACAGAGCAGGTTCCAGCGAGCCACGTGTTCCTGCCTGGAAGTTGACAAGTTCAGTGTCAATCCCAGGACCCAGGGCCTGGCTTGATTCCATGAGGCAGGTGGTCCTGGGGAGGTTTCCCTGGTGGTCTCCTGCTTCTCGCCTCAGAGCCCTGATCCCACATCCCCAAATCTGGGCTTCCTTTGAAAGGCTCAGGGGTGTTGGGCATGTTAGTTTAAGTTAGACACAGCCCCCAAGTGAATGATGGCCCAAACACAACAGATGTCTAATTGCCTGCTCACACACCAGTCTGGGGTGCGTGGAGGAGCCTGAAAGCAGGTGCCGACCGAGGCTGTTGCTCCCAGGTCTCCTTGGGGGTCTCGCCACCCACAGCAGCAGGGGTAAGGGCTCAGAGGAGCATGCATGGGAAAGTTTTCATGGACCAGGCCTGCAAGTGGAGCTTCTGCCACATTCCATTGGTCAGAGTTCAGGCAGAGGGCTACATCTAACTAGGAGGAAGCCGGGGATCTTAGACTGTACTTGGGAAGAAGAGGGGAATATAGATTTTGGTGGGCTGTTGGTAGCCTCTGCCACTCAGGACCAAGGCTGGCCAAATAGTGGTTTTGTGCTTGGACCTTCAAGGATGGCTGACTGTGGGAGAGGAGCAGACGTTGTGCAGGAACCACGGTTTCCCTCCACTCCCCTTTGCAGTGGTCACACCAGCCAGGGACTAGGTCTTGTATGGGGAGAGGGGGCCCAGGTCCTGCCATGTTGCCCCCGCTGTAGGTGCTCACGGAAGAGTTCCGCCTGGATTACTGCCACCTCTGGCAGTCGCTGATCTGGACCGACATGAAGAGCGTGAAGAAGTACAGCCAGCGCCTGGGAGCCGGGGACCTCTACCCCTTGTTCACCTGCATGCTGACAGCCCGGTCGTGGGACTCAGTCAACAGGGGCATTGGCCAAACTCCAGTCACCGCCACTGAGGTGGGTGCCCCCCGCCACCCTGGTCCTGCCCTGTCCCGGATGCAAGGGGCAGGGCCAGGCGTGGCCTTTGGAGCCCTGCCAACCCAGGGTCTGGGGTTCTATACTGGTGGGCTGTGGGGATGGAGTAGGGGGCAGAGTTAGAGAGGTACTGGTTGAGGAGGAGGGAGGGAGGGAGAAAGAGTGTGCCTGGATGGACAGAGGGAAAGGGGACGCCGTCCCACTGTGTCCCTCCTGGCCTTATCAACCTGGAATATAAGTAGGTCACGTTAACTGTATAATCCAGGCTCTGTGACTTTCACTACAACCTGCTGTCATAAGATTTCAGGCTTCCACCAAGTTCTCCCCCAGGACTTCTGGGAATCCCCAGGGACTGTCTGGTGAATAAGTCTGGCACCACCCGCTGTCTCCTGCTGGGCACCATCTCCCATCATGGGGTTGCTCTAGGGCACCCTCCTGGGCAGGGGGCTTCACTCCTCACGCCGTACTCAAGGGCTGCTTGTCCCTTCATTCCTATGGAGTTTTTAGTGAAACAGCTCTTTTGGTCTTTTTGTTTGTAGCTCATTCCTCCATCGGATCGGGAGTCTGGGCTGAGACCGATCCTAGGAACACCTTCTTCCTGTACTTGTACTCACCTCTGCCCCTCCAGTAGGGGCTTAGCGGGTAGCTCATTCTTCCTGGCTCAGGGTGAGCTCCCTCCCAGGCTTCTTAATCCCTCATGGAATTGCCTTCTGTCTTCCCAGTCTGTCAGTTTGCAGACCTTTGCAGACTTGCCCGTGTCCATGTGGGGAGGGGCTTACACTCTACTGCTTGTGCAGTAGAAAGACCTGGGCTCTGGCTCCAGCGCCTGCTTCTGGTGGCATGACCTTGGATGGTTCTAGTCACCTCTCTGAGCCTCAGAGTCCTCCCTTGCGAGCTGCCTTGTGGTGGGGGCTTTAGGAATGGCTGGGTCCACAGTCTCCAAGCAATGTCACCAAACCACCATCCGCCTCTTGCCATCTCTTGGCTCTGCTTTCCTCCAAGTTGACATCGTTCCCCAGCAAACTTGGTGGCAGAGATGACCACCAGGGGCTTCCCTGGTGGCGCAGTGGTTGAGAGTCCGCCTGCCGATGCAGGGGACACGGGTTCGTGCCCCGGTCCGGGAAGATCCCACATGCCGCAGAGCGGCTGGGCCCGTGAGCCATGGCCGCTGAGCCTGCGTGTCCAGAGCCTGTGCTCCGCAATGGGAGAGGCCACAACAATGAGAGGCCAGCATACCGCAAAAAAAAAAAAAAAAAAAAGATGACCACCAGTTACCCCAGGCTTACACAGCTTTCAGCTCCTCATCTCAGAAGAAGAAAAACAATCTCCTTCGTTTGTTGGATAGGGATGATAGTTTCTGCTTTATTGATAATGCATGTAAAATGCCTCCTCATAGTTTCTGTAATTTGTTCACTGAATAAACATTTGTTTTTGCTGGACCCTGGACTGGGTGCCTGTGGATCCAGTGACGAACAGACAGACAGGACTTCCATGTAATTTGCACTTGTAGAGGAAGACAGACAGTAAACAAGTGAATAAACAGGTAAATGGAATAAGTGCAGGTTAGAGGTGCTGGGGGGGGGGCGGGCGGGAAATAAGCAGGGTGCTGTGATGATGGGTGGTGGGGGGATGCTGTAGAGGAGATCTTGCTGGGGAGTTGACATGTAAGCTGAGGCTTGAAGGACAAGAAAGGCACCAGCCACAGGAAGAGCTTGGAGAAAGCACTCCAGGCAGAGGGCACGCGATGCGTTAAGGGGGCAGGGTTGGGTGGTCTGGAGTGTGTGAGGAGGGTGGAGGACTGAGAAGCGTTTGGAGGGCTGAGCTGGGAGAGCATCACACAGGGAGAATTTCAGATTCATCCTCAGAACAAAGCAGAGCCTTTGACAGGTTTTGAGCAGGAGAAGCATGTGCTCAGACTCACTATGTTAAGTATTTCTCTGCAGTGGGGCAAGATGAGCAGTGGGGCAGGACTTCAGGTGGAAAGATGACGGGGCTCAGACTACGCTAATGGAGGTGGAGAGAAGCAGGTGGGGCTAAGGTGTATTCTGGACATAAGAGTGAGAGGCCTTTCTGTCGGCTTGGACGTGAGGGGAGGAAAAGGGAAGAGTCAGAGTTGCATCGTAGCTTTTTGAGGTGAGTTATGGGGTGGAGGGGGCACCACTTCCTGACATAGGAAGACTTGGGGAAGGACATGTTTGGGGTGGGAGGGTCAGTAGTTCTCCTGAGCGTTCAGATAGAGGTGTCGTGGGCAGTTAAGCCTGGTGCTCAGAGATCCAGCCTCGAGACACATAAGTTTGGGAGTCTCCAGCGTATAGATGCTATTAAAGCCACAGGGATGGACAAGATTGCATGGCACACAGTAGGTTCTCAGTGAATGATATCTGGTTTTATTAACTAAGTTAGAGTTTTGTTTTTGCAAGCGGGTAGACATCCAGCAGGTTCCAAGCTTGACGGCTGTGCTGCTCTGAGAAAGAGCCTCTCGGGGTAGCCTGGGTGGACACAGGGGCTTCCGTTTGGGCTGAGAGGGGGTCTGGTGAGCGGGTCCTTGATCTGCCCTTAGCCCCCGCAAGCAGGGCGACCTGCAGCTGTGCGGGGAGGTGGCGGGGAGGCAGACAGCCTCTTGGTGTCTGGCTCGTGTTGAGATGTTCCAGTCTGATAGCTCCTGCCTGGGGGACATTTCAGGTTTCACAGCGGCTCAGTTGTCAGCGGCGCATGCGTGTTGCTGAAAGAGCCGAGAGCTCTGCTCCTGCTGCAGAAAGCGGCTGGGCGGGGTGAAGCGCTTGGCAGCATTGCTGAGCCCCTTGGGGTGACTTTGACAGGCCCCACGCGCCTCCCCGTACCTTATCCCTGATGACCCTCTGGGTTCTGCTGGGACGTGGGCACAGACGGTGTTAACATGCCCAGTTTTTTGGGGAGGACATTGGGCCACACAGTCCTCTGTGAGATGACAGGCAGTGTAGTGGTGAGGGTGTGGGCTTGGGAGCTGCACGGCCTGGGTTTGACTTCTGACTCACCTCTTACTAGCTGCGGACCTTGGGGAGGTTACTTAACTTCTCAGTGCCTCAGTTTCCTCCTCTCACATGGGGGTATATGCTAGCCTACTAGGGTTGCCGTGCGATTAGGTGAGTTAACACATGCAAGCATTGTCAGAGCGCCCGGCTTACTTAGTGATGCGCCGTACGAGTGGACTATTGGCATCGTTGTCACCATCACTGTTTCTCTGGAGACTGAGAAGGGATCAGAGCCTCACTCTATACTCAGGACTCTGGCTAGAGGCAGTTATCTGCCCGGAACCATGCAGAGCTCAGGGACGGGGAAGGCTGGGAAGCCAGACCCCAAACTTACCCACCAGGATGGGGCAAGGGCAGCCCTGAATCCTGCTTTGGGGACAGGAGGACCTCGGGCAGTGGGCGGGCTGACGCTGGCTCCAGCATGGAGGACAGTGATAAGCGGTGGCCCGGTGGCAGGGTCAGCAGCTCAGACCTCTCAACTGCACCAGCCTGGGCGTGGCTGGAGAGATGGGGGACACAACTCAGAAGCACCAGCTTCCAAGGCTCCTTCCAGGCCTGGCCTGAAATTGGTGGCCAGCGAAGAAGCCTTAGAAAATAACACAAGGGTGGACCCCGGGCTCAGAGGCTGGACTCATCAAATGGTTGGTGGGGAGGTAGACTTCCTGCCCCAGTCAGTATGGGCTTGGGGGCTTGGGGGCTTGGGGGCTGGGTATGGGTGACCTTGGCTGCCGGGAGCTAGGATGGCAGAGGCAGCAGAAATGCGGCCTGGTTCCTGCTGATGTGCTTCTGCTCCTGTACCGCGTTCGGTGCTTGGCTAGAAGTTGGGTGAGATGTCCCATCCAGGTTTGTCTGGATACAAAGCCCCTTGGGCTAGGCTTCCCTCTGGGGAGGGTTCCCAGTGCTGCCGAGGCAGCTGTGCTAGGCGCTCCCTCCCGGAGCTTCCTTGCAGCCCCTCAGGTCACAGGCTGCCCGGACAGCCTGCCACCCGGGGCCCCACTTCCTATGCCAGGCATCTGTTTGTCCTCCTGTCTCTGCTTCAGGACTCAGAGATCCGCAACAATGCGGCCAACTACCTCCCGCAGATCAGCCACCTTCTCAACCTCGTGCCGCGTCAGATGCTGCTCATCTTCAAGACCAATGACCTGCTGCGGGGCATCGAGGCCGCCCTGGGCACCCGCGCCAGCGCCACCTCCTTCCTCAACATGTCACGTTGCTGCATCAAGGCACTGGCCGCGTGAGTGTGGGCTCTGGCCGCTCCTCCCCTCTAGCTCCCCGACCAGCCCCAGGGGTCTGCACACCTCCAGTTTTTCCCACCAGTCCCCAGGGCTGTGCCTGAGCTCCCCAATCTCCAGCTCTCCCTGCAGGAAGTTAGGGGCAGAACACAGCTCCAGTGACCTGGCTGATGCCTCGGGGCTGTGTTTTGAGGTGGTCCAGAGAGCCACCTCTACTTGTTAAAATTGTGGATTCTAGGACCTCACCCTCCTGGGCAAGCTTTGCAGGTGATTCTTACCCTTAGTAAAGTTTACAGTGTCTTCGGAAAATCTCAGTCCCATTCAGGCATCCCCCGGACTTGGAATCGGGATGCCCGGGTTCGCATCCCATCTCTAGCTGGTCCCGGGACTGTGTCCCCAGCATTGGCCAGGCAGTGAGGCCAGTGTTCTTTTCCCTGCAGGTGTGGCTGTGACTCAGGAGAGTGTCACCAGCAGGCCATCTCGGAATCTCAGGTCTTTTTAGATGTCTCAGCACCCTTGAGGTGTTGATGAGGAAGGGAAGGGTGCTTCCTCAGGGGGTTAGTGACAGAGGAAAGGGGGTTCTAGGCTCTCCTAGCTGACAGTAGCAAATACACAGGAAGGCCTGTGCTCTGGCTGAATGTTCTCACCTGAGAGGGCAGGCCTGGACTGTGGTCAGCTCCGAGCCCATCCATTCTAGGCAGTGCATGGGTCATTCTGGTAAATGGGTGAAGGGAGTGTTGACCACATACATCATGCACCCACTATCAAATACGGAGTTAGATTACAGGAAAATAGACTGTATACAGAAAGGGCCGAACATGATTTATTCTTCCTCTGAGGTTCAGGAAACAAAGTCTCGGGAGTTCCTGGAGCAGTCCGGTGGTTAGGACTGGGTGCTTTCACTGCCGGGGCCCAGGTTCAATCCCTTGTCGGGGAACTAAGATCCCGCAAGCCACACGGCAGAGCCAAAAAAAAAAAAAAAAAGGAAACAAGTCTGGAATAGGTGGTCATCATAAACACCAATTTTCATCATGTCCTTTTGTTGGTGCAGAAGAGAATGAGCTGGGCTGAATCCCAGTGGCCCCAGCCTCCCACGACTACCTTGATTAGGTTTCCAAGCGATTCTTACCCTCAGAAAGTTTGGGAAAGCTTTTACATTTGGGTTTGGGGGATTCTGATTTGATAAATATTAACTATACTTTTGGAAAAAGGGAAACATTGGAACGTGCTACCCACTGGGTTCACTAGACCTTTGATACGCTGTGAAACAACTGCTTTTGCTGACCCCACTTACCTGGAAGATGCCTTTGGAATAGCTGAGTTCCTCTGGTCCCTGACTGGGCCGTGGTCTGATCCGTAACCAGGAGTTGTCCACTGGGGCAGGGGGCTGGTGAGTTGGCAAAGCCACCATCCTCCATTGTTCTAATGATACTGAGTACTTCTTACCTCTTTATCTCCTGTTCTCTCCTTCCTTCCTGCCCCTCCTGCAGGCACAAGAAGAAGAATACCCATTCATTCTTCAGAAGGACCCAGATCTCTTTCAGTGAGGCCTTCAACTTATGGCAGATCAACCTTCATGAACTCGTTCTGCGTGTGAAGGGGCTGAGGCTGGCCAGCTGGGTGTTGGCCCTGCTCTGCTGGCTGTTCCCTGCTCCACACTGAGTGGACTTACTGTTCCCTTCCCGGTGTGACCTTGTGGTGGCCAAGGGGTCTTTTCACTCCTCACTCTTCCATCGTGTCTCTACGCACTTGCCCCATTTCTGCCAGTTGGTGGCCTGGAGCCCCACGGTCTCTGTCCATGGCACCGTTGTGCTCCACCTCTGAAATTCCTCTCCTTTGGAGCCCTTGTCTTGGGACCCCCAAGCTGTGCCATGTGATAGGTTTCTTTCTCTCTGTATCCAGGGAGAAGACATGGCAGTCTGCTTTCCCGCTCCCCATGTGGGCCATTGGGTTGGATGCCCCCCCTCTTCCATTAACCCTTCCTGTTATCAGGATGGACCATGAATCCCACTGAGGGCACATTTAACTTGTAGGAAGTTTGATTTTGCTGGAAGGGAGCGTCGTCTCTGAACTGGAGAACAGCTTCCTCTCCTTGCTCTGTCACTCCCCAGAGGTGCCGACCTTAGCGAGGTGGCTTGGCACCCAAGCCAGGCTCTGTTGCAGCTGTGAGTTCACTGCTGTCGTGGTGACCCTTTGGTGTTTTATGTACTGTGATTCAATAAAAACCCCTTCAGGGTTGCAGAGCAGAGCTTGGTCAGTGGGATTTTTATTCCAGGTTGGGAGTGAATCCACTTTGGCCACTAGGTAGGAGTGGGTCTGGATGCCGTGTGCCATTGTGATCTGCTCGGCTTCTTGGCCCTGAAATCCTTCCACCCTTCCACTGTACGGCAGCTTTCTGATTCTTGTATGTTTCTCTCACTTTCTAAGACTGAGACCTTGGTTGGAGTTGTTAGGAAGCCCAAGGCCAGGAACTCAGAGGCTCAGCTGAAACCTCTGACTTTGGTTACCCCGGTTTCTCACCTCATTCCCTGTGACCTGGCACCTGCCTTGTCCTACCAATTGGCTTCTGACTTAGCCCTTGGATTCATCATTTGATATCCCCAGTCCTGGAGACTGTAGTCTAAAGTTCAGTCACCATGGCTGGGCTTCCACTCTGAAACCTCTTTGTCGCCTGTTTGGACTCTACTTCTACCTTATTGCCTGCTGCTAGCCTGCCCCTCCCCCCACTCGATCATCTGGTCCTGTTTTGGGGACACCCGCAAACTCCTGTGTTTGTGTGGTCTCCAGATCCCCAAGACCCCAGATATGGCAGGTCCTAGCTCTCACCAAGCGCCCAGGCTCACAGAGAGTAATTGTGTTTAAATCTCTCCAATCTTACTTCACTGCATTCATGAGGGCAGAAAAAACCCTAAATTTAAGTCTCATTTTCTGTTCTCTTTATTCATAACACAAGAAGCAGATTTTTCACTGACCAGAGATGATTCACAATCCCTTTATTTCCTGAAAGAATTAATTGTTCTTAGTGACCAGTTGGATGCACCCAGAGACCTGAGAGAATAATTTGCAAGATCTGTTATGAGTCATGAGGATGCACGCTGCATATTACATTTTATGGTGTCTTTTATAGCCACTGAAGTAAATATAAATGTCCTTTTTGTTCAAGGTAATGGTTACTCGCTTTTCACTTTGGGTTTAATGGTTGGCTTCCTGCTGCCTTGGGATCTAAGACATCAGCATGTTGCCAGAACAGTTATCCAGAGAGAGCTGAGAGGCTGGGAGAGCTTGGGGTACAGAGCAGTTGGAAAGTAGGAGGGGTCAGTGTTTACTGAGTGCCTTCCATGTGTGAGAGAACATGCTAGGTTCTTTGCAGATAAGTTACATCATTGACTTGTCTCATCAGCTTTATGAGGGCAAGGGGTCATTAGCCTCATCTCACAGAGATGGGAACTGAGGCTCAGAGAAATTTAGTAATTTGCTTGAAGTCACACAGCTGCTGAATGAGGGTCCATGCTTTGCTTTTTATTCCACAGTGTTGGAGATATGGATTACGCCTGCTCCGTGAGCTGTCATATGTGCCTGAATTGTGACTCTAACACCCTGACTTCAGAGAAAGTTGGGTTTTCAGTGGAAGTGGGGGAGTGGATGGGTGAAGGAGACAAAAAGTTCTGGAAGTGCAGACTGAGTCCTGCATGTTCCTCGGGCCTAAGGCAGAATGGACCTGGACCACTGTGATACTGCAGTGCAATTCTGATGCTGACCACCTAGAGCTAGTACAGACTCTGTTCCCTTAAGCACATAGTTCCCATAAGACTGCTTTCACTTCAGACACAAGTTGCATGTTTGGGGGTCCCTAGGCCATCTACACTTTTGACCAACTGACTACAAATTTGGGGGTTCCCACAACCCCCTCAGATTTGATAATTTGCTGAATGACTCACAGAACTCGGGAAAGCACTACACTTGTGACCAGGCAAAATGAAGAGACACACAGGGTGAGGTCTGGGAGGATCCCGAATGCAGAGCTTCTGGGTTCTTGCTGTGAAGGGAACCTCTTGGCACAGAAATGTGTTCGTTGAGCTTCAGTGTCCAGAGTTTTTATCAGGGTTTCATTATATAAGCACGATTGATTGAATCATTGACCACATGACTGAGCACAATCTCCAGCCCCCCTTCCCTCCCTGGAGAAGGTGGGGCTGCTATCAACCCCATCCTGGGTCATTTAGCATAAGCTCAGGTGTGATCCAGGGGGCACACCATGAATAACAAAGATACTCCCATCACTAAGAAAATCCAAGGATTGAGAGGTCGTCTCCCAGGAGCAGACAAAGCAACAAAGACCAGGCAGATTCTTCACTATGTAACAATCACTCTGGTGTCTCCTCATCCTGTGTACTTGGCCTGAGGTGCGTCTTTTATCGACTGACCACTGGCCTATGCCTTCTGCTCTGCCAGGTGGAGCCATGTCTGGTGGATCCACCTCAAGATCTCTGTTCTGCAGCTCAGAGAGTGTGCACGTGAGTTTATACGTGGGACCTTTGCCCTGCTCCCTTCTGTCCTGTGGAACTTCCATACATTGATTTGGGTTTGGTGCTTCCAGTACAATCCTGCGGCTTTCTTCTCCCAGCAGTTACAATGTGTCAGGAAGTCAGCACCAGCTTACTTTGAAGAGCACCTTCTCTTTTAACCCTTGGATCCTTACTCAATTTAGGTGTTGGCTTCTTCGATTTGGGCAACATGGCTATAGTTCCCCTTCCCTCTTCTCATCCACCTGAGGAGAATTCCAACTCGATGGCCCATTTGGCTTCTCGAGTATGCACCCAGCTGATAGGAAGTGCGGATGTCCTGGTTTGTAGTAAGTGCTCAATAAACACGCAAATATTTAGACTCTCAGAATGCTTCACTATTTTCAAGGGAGTTGAAACCTGTGTATTTAAAAAGAAGCTGCACATGCCAGTCTCCCTCTGCTAGGAACACTGCCTTGTCGATTGTCAGGTTAATTTCCGCAGTGTTCTGAGCCCACTCCCGGGATCAGGGCTGGTCACTCTCAGGATGATGGGCTGCTAGGTGCCCCCATCCTCCACCACTTCACGGCTGTAGGGACTTCTGATGACGTCTCAGAAAATGAGTGTGGCTCCAAGCAACACAAATCCTCAGGGGCAGTGCTTTGGAGGTTTGGAATTACCCTCAGTGTAAGCAAATGTGAGAAGGGTGGGATGGAGCCTTGCCGAGGGACACTGGGGCTTCAGCAGTCTCAAGGTGTGGCCAGGCGGAGCTAGGGTCTGAGCCGGGAACTGGTGACTGGGCAAGATCTGAATAGACAGGATGAACAGGGTCTCAGAGAGTTCCTGGCAGCCTGGCCTGCTGGGGGTGATGTTTGCTGGGCTAGATCGGGGGTGAGAGGCCTTGAATGCCCGGTGACCTGGTGCCACTGCTGTTTGTAACTGGCCAAGGGGGACTGGGGAGGCCCCGTCTCCTAAGCTTTAAGTCTGCAAATATTTTGGTAAAAATCCATTTGTTCAGAAAGGCTCTGCTCTCACCTCCTTTCCTTCCTCCCTCCCTCCTTCCCTCCTGTGGAGTAAAGCTTATTACAAAGCTGCTCTCTCCTTTTCTAAAGGAAGGATGAGGGACCCGCAGCAGAGCAAAGATTAAGCCTTGGGCTGTGATGTCCATGTTCCTACAGCCAGTGCCTCCTGGCCCGGTTTACTTGACTTCTCTGGAGGCTGCCTCAGCCCCTGTCATCGGCTAGCTCCTCTTCTAGCCAGGTCACCGTGCCCCTGGCCAGCACTGCAAGGGACAGAAAGCACTCTTTCTGCCCAGTTCTGCCTTTGGCTTAACAATAGCAAAGAGCCTCTGGTGTTTCTTCCTGTTTTTCTCTTTCCCTTGTGTAAAGGGAAGTCCAGGCTGGTGAAGTGGTGAAGCGATGGGTGTCAATAGCCCCCGACTCCTGACATTTCAGCTCCCATTTCCTCATCCCTCCTTCCTGAGCAGTGCTTTCCAAACTTCCCTGTATACATAAGTAACCTAGGCTAATGTTAAAACACAGGTTCTGCCTCAGGGGGTCTGCGTGGGGCCTGAGACTCAGCATTTCCACCCAGCTCCCAGGGGACGCTGATGCTGCTTGTCTGAGGATGATGCTTTGAGCTGCAAGGTTCTGATCAGTGGTTCTCAAGGTGTGGTCCTGGGACAGGCAGCATCAGCGTAACCCAGGAGCTGGTTAGAAATGCAGATCTCAGACCCCACTCCAGATCTGCCGAAGCAGAGCCTCTGGGGGTGGGACCCAGCAGTCTGTTTTAATAAGCCCTCCAGGGAATTCTGATGTACACTCACGGTTGAAATCTCTGGTCTACAGTTCTCAACTCTACCTGCACATCGGGATCACCGGGAGAGCTCTGAATGCCCAAGATTCTGATTAACTTGGTTTAAATGAGGGCCAGGCATTTAAAACAATTTTTAAAAACTTTTTATTTTGAAATAACTTTAGATTTACAGTAGGTTGTAAAGATAGTACCCAGAGGGTACCCACATAGCGTTCACCTAGCTCTCCCTAATGTTAACACCTCACATAACCAAGGTAACCTTTATTAACACTAAGAATTAACATTAGTACAATCCCATCGACCAAACTATTCCAGTTTCATCAATTTCCCCACGAATGTCCTCACCACGTCCCAGGATCCAGTCTAGGACGTACTTCACATTCATTTGTCATGTCTCCTTAGTCCCTGCTCTAGGACAGCTCCTCAGACGTCCCTTGTTTTTCATGACCTTGACACTTTGGAAGGGCACTGGCCAGGTACTTGTAGATGGTCTTTCAAGTTTGGTTTGTCTGATGTTTTCTTGTGATAAGAATGGGATTACGGGTTTGAGGAAGAATACCACGAAGGAGGAACACCCCCTCATCATGCCACACCCCGGGAAACATCATATGGACAGGGGGGATGTACTGATTTTGTTCTTTCAAGCTCCCCAGCCAGGGTTGGGACCCAGCGTTAGGCTCATGCACCTTCCAGGTATCTTCTGGAGAAGGAAGAAATGCACCTTATGAACTTCTCCACAGGTGGGCGTTAGGCAGAGCCTCTTTGAGATTAAGGGAGGCCTGGCTATTTCCAAATTAAAAGGCTCCCAGGAAACTAAAAAATGCAGCTATACCAACACAAGGTAATACAAATGGCTGTGTAATTTTAATGTTTACATTTACCACACGTTAACTCTTTAAGCAAACACACAAATGTAGTGACAAATGGATGTAATATCAGAAGCGTGAGCACCAAACCCCTCCCACCAAAAGATAGGCCTGGCACTAGCAATTTTGTTTTCCAGGTGTATTTGCAGCCCTAGACATGGAGATCACTAGTGGGAGGTTGGCAGGGAGCCCTCTGGTCAGTCACTCCTGAGTGGAGTGCATCAGCCTGGACTGGCAACCGCCTCCCAGTGCCCAGAGGGGAAGTCAGAGTCTCAGCTGGGCCAGTGGCCAACTGTTTCTAGCCCACGACTGACTGCCCAAGCCATGAACAACGGAAGTGCTTGGTGATCCTTCCTCTAGGTGAGTAATAACAGAGAGGGAAGGCTGGAGGACGGAGTGCCGGCAGCAGGACTTTCCTCCAAGGTGACACTGGGTGGGACATGAAGTCCTTCCAGGTGGATGAATTGGGGACAGAGGTCAGGGGCTCTGGGTATTCCTTGCCCTCTTGGAGTTTCCAGGGCTGTGTGTAGGTGGGGGTCTTCTTCCCTGGCCCCTGGGTGCTTGCTCCTTCTTGTGCCAAATGTAAGCATGGGCACATCAGAGTGTCCGTAAACATCTGTTGACGGCGGCTGCTACCGTCATGGAGGTCATGCCCTCCAGCCCAAGGGCCTGGGCGCTCTCTACAGTTGGCCTGAGTTCAAATCCTGTTGCCCTCAGTGTTCTGTGTGATCTTGGGCAAGCAACACAACTTCTCTGGGCTCCAATTCCTAGATTTGAATAGAGGGAATAATAGTACCTACCTCACGGGGTCATTGGGAGGAGGAAGTTAGATAATATATGCAATGTGCTTGCAGAAATGCTTAGAGAAGAGAAACCATAGCAAGTGCTCAATAAATGTCACTTATTTTTATGATTAGCCCCCATGGCAGACTGTATTCCCAACGCCTTTTCTTAACCCTGCCCTCTACTTGAGAGGCTGAAAAAGTGAGGTCTTGGTTTCCCAGCTTCCCTTGCAGCTGGTGGTGGCACATGACCTGGCAGGTGAAGAGGAATCTTTGGGAGCGATTCTGGGAAGTTTTTTTTTTAGATATTGATATAGGTATAGTTTGTGAGTATTGCCCCTTCTGCTTCATTCCAGCAGGGGAGACTGGTGTGTGGTTTTGGATGTCTGGAACTTTAGCAGCCATTTTGTGATCTTGAGGTGGTAGGTACAACTTGATGTTTTATTTGGGCATGTAGCAACCTCTGCTGGATGCTGGGCATCACTCCTCCCAGGCACATGACAACCCTATGAAGTCTAGGGACCACTATTATCCTCTGTGTACAGGTGAGTAAACTGAGGCACGGAGGCTTAGGTTGCTTGCTAGAGGCACACAAGCAGTGAATGGTGGAGCCAGGCTTTGAGCCAAGGTAGTCTGCAGCCAGAGCTTCGGCTCTCAACTACTGACTTTCCATTTTCCTCTGCTGGAGTGGACTGCTTCCCCTGAGCCTGCTAGAGGTTGGACCCGTCCTGCCTTCCTGCAGCCTCCTCAGCCTGGAGCTAGTGGGTTCCTGAAGTGGTGGGCTTCCGTGCTTCCTGCAGTGAGCGCAGCTGGGCAGTGGCACCCTAGGAGTAGTCACTTCTCTGCAGAGGGTGGGCCTGTGTGGCCCAGGGCTCACCCAGCCAGCGAGGCCTCACATCAAGCCTCTTGGGCAGCCTTGGATGCTGGAATGCATCCCCTTCTAGGGAAATCCTTATAAGGGAAGTTGACATTGGCAGAGATTCAATTTTGCCCCATGGTAAGTAGGAATATAGAGGAGGTTCTGCCTTTTTCACCTCTTCCTCTCCCTCCTGCCTCCCCTCAGGTATGCAGGGAAAAATGATGACTGACATGGGATTTAGAAGAGAAACCAGGAACATTCAGGATGTTATAATGAGCTGATTAGAAGTGAGTTCCAACTTGTAACAGCTTATGTCCATAATAACCAGATGGCACAATGTGTCCAGAGTAGGCTCTGATCTTTTTCCTACCTTTGTCCTGGACGGGGGCCAGTGTTGCCTACACTGAGCCGGGCAGCTGGAGGTCAGGCCCATCAACCTAATTCTGCTATCACTGGGCAGCTTGTTTCGGTTTCTGAGCCTCTGCTTCCCCTGCTATGAAATGGAGTGGTTGTCCATAGGTTGCCTTTCTTGGAGGACTGTGATGAATGTGAATAGATAGTGCCAGTGAAAGCGACAGGGAAAAGCAACGCTAAGAAACTAACAGAGACATAGCGTGCAAGTGAACAGTTTATCTACCCAGCATCCCTTGCAGCTTTAACAGAACTCCCTTCTCCTGTAGCGACACCCATTCCTGCGAGTATGCTGATCCAGTGTCTCCCACACGCCATGGGGGTAGACAGATGGCCATCTCTCTGGCCACAGACATTGGTTCCAGTATGGGTTCATGACTCCAAGGGCATTCCTGTGACTTTCAGCGAAGACTATGGAGGATGACTGTCTTTCCACTGGTTCCTAAGTTCCAGTGGCTATCTTGCCTGCCTCTCTTTTGAACTCCTAGATCCAGCCATTCCTGCAGGCCAGATCCACCTTGGTTTTTCAATTACATGAGCCAATAAATCTGCCTCTCCCTTTTTTGTGTGTTACTTTAAATTGGGTATTTGCGTTTTAACCCAAAGTGCCCTTATCATTGCAGCTATTATCTTTAAGGGCCATGGACCCACGTTTGGAAGATGTGGAGAACCCAGAGGAAGTCTAGAGGAGAATAATAGACATGTCTACAGGGATAGAAAATAAAGAGACGATTATAGACTGGACACTCTCCAGAGAGCTGAGCAAGAGAAAACAGAGTTAAATTGCAGTAAGGTCTTATCGTTACTGCTGCTGTTGAGACGACGAGAGTGAGGGCTGCTGATTGGTTACCTTATATGTTATTTTCTGGTCAAAACCAACACAAAGGCCATGCCATTCTGGCTGGATACCAGTTGTATGGACACGCTTTCTATAATAGCCATGGCTATTTTCTGATGATCCATAGGGTATTTAGAAACTGGCTTTTTGGCTGAAATAGGCTTAATTTCTCTTATTGATTCTCGTAGTTGCTGTCCACCCAGGTTACCACCAGAGAGCTGGCAGGAGCTCTTTCTTTAATCACAGTGTTAGTTTGAAAGAGACATCCTGGGAGCATTTAAGGTAAAGACAGCCTCCTGTAGGTGCTCCCCATTGGCCTGAGAGCTGAGCTGGCCAGTTCACAGAGCCCATGTTTAACCAAGGATGAGTTTGGGAACTGGACTGTGTGTGTGGAAGCTTCTCTTCTTCTGCTTTTCCTACTTCACACGTCCCGTTGAGTGAGATGAGAGCTCCTGTGAGGGTTATCACCTCTCTCTGCCTGTCTGGGTTGTGAGATTCCTAAACAGGCTGATCTTGATGTTTTATAGACATCTCCACGGTCACGCCATCTCCATGGTCTTGCTCTGGGTGTTCACTCTGCCTCTCTCTGCTCTTCCTTATATCCAAGCCCTCTGCTTTCTATGTTCATGACAGCTCTCAAGTCCTGCCTTCTGTAGGGAACTTCCCAAGATCACTGCCCTTGTTGAGCTCCTCTCCTCCCCCTCTCAGTTCTCTTGATACGTCTGTCTACCCCCGCCATCCACACTCAACTGTCTGCCTGCCCTGTGCAGTCCTTGGAGGGCAAGGGCCACCTCTTTGTCTCTTGCATGCTCTTTGACACCAGGACAGTGGAGGCCATAGTAAGCCTTTCATTGGTCATCATGTGGCCACTTACACATGCCTCGATTCATGTATGTCACATGCATCCCTTCAATGCCCTTTTATTGCGGAGGGGAGTGGAGAGACAAGATGAATCAGACATGACGCCTGCCTTTAAGGAACTGGGGTATATTTCACAAGAGCAGCTGGCTTTGGGTAAGGAGAGAGCCTCCTGCCGGTGGGGGCAGTGGTGAGCCAGGAGGTCTGTGGTCTGGGAGGAGAGAAAAGGATTTAAACAACTCTTGGGGACCAGTGATGCCAGTCAGCAGCTCTACCTGGAAGCAAGATTTGATGAGACCATCTCTATCTCTCTTCGGGGCCAGTATTTCCCCAAATTTCATTTTTACCAAGGGACCTGCATTCACTGTCTTAGTGGTTGGTGCCACCAGCAGTCACCCAGGTGCAAAAGCCAGGAGTCAGCCTTTGAAGTGAGGGTCTTGACCTTCATAGAAATGCCCCATAAACTATATCACCTTGTATGTCCTGTATCCTCTCCTCTCCCACTCTACCACCAGCATCCTGGTTCAGATCTGATCCCCTCATTGGCCTCCTTGCCTCCCAACATGTCCCACCAAACTGGCTCTTGTTCAATTCACCTAAAGCCAACTTGCCTACGGTCATATGGCCAAAAACCTGTTTGCCCAAGGATCCATTCTCCCAAAGACCAGTTTACCTCAAATTAAGTATTCTTGAATGTTTTCAGATCCATTTAACCTTCCTGTTATTTCTTGCCTTTTTTTTCTTTTCACTTTAAAAATTTTTTAAACCAATTCATGCAAGAGTATTTGACTTAATTTTGTATTTCTAATAAGTATTTATTAAAGAGGCAGCTCTTTGAACGATTATTTTGTATTCCTATGGATGTCTTTTTCTAGATTACCTATTTTCATTAACTTTAAAGATAGCCAATATTTAGCCATTTTTTCTAAAGACACTTTCCTTAAAATATGGCTGTCCTAGCAAAAAAGAAAAAAATATTCAAGGCATTAATTATAATCAATTGCTATGCACTGTGTCATCTTTTTTTTTTTTAACATCTTTATTGGAGTATAACTGCCTTACAGTGTTGTGTTAGTTTCTGCTGTATAACAAAGTGAATCAGCTATATGTATACATATATCCACATATCCCCTCCCTCTTGTGTCTCCCTCCCACCCTCCTTATCCCACCCCTCTAGGTGGTCGCAAAGCACCGAGCTGATCTCCCTGTGCTATGCAGCTGCTTCCCACTAGCTATCTGTTTTACATTTGGTAGTGTATATATGCCAATGTTACTTTCTTACTTTGTCCCAGCTTACCCTTCCGCCTCCCTGTGTCCTCATGTCCATTCTCTATGTCTGTGTCTTTATTCCTGTACTGCCCCTAGGTTCACGAGAACCTGTTTTTGGTTTTGTTTTTTTTTAGATTCCATATGTATGTGTTAGCGTACGGTATTTGTTTTTCTCTTTCTGACTTACTTCACTCTCTGTATGACAGAATCTAGGTCCATCCACCTCACTACAAATAACTCAATTTCGTTTCTTTTTATGGCTGTGTAGTATTCCACTGTATATATATGTGCCACATCTTCTTTATCCATTCATCTGTCGATGGACACTTAGGTTGCTTCCACGTCCTGGCTGTTGTAAATAGAGCTGCAGTGAGCATTGTGGTACATGACTCTTTTTGATTATGGTTTTCTCAGGGTGTATTGTGCACTGTGTCTTCTTGATCCCTTAACTAAGGGTACATCAATTTCAGATGAAAAATGGTGGGTATTAATGCTGAGTTTTGTGTGGTGCATACTATTTTATGAATTAGAGACCTTGGGGAAGGATGATTCTTACATGCAGTTTGACAGGTTTGCTACGTCTCCCCACTGCCGATGATTGATGCACAGTGTATGCTCAGCTCACAGGTCCTGAGTGAATGAGTGAGATTCTGAGGTGAGAGTCTAGTACTGCCATTTGTAGCAAAGCAATTTATCTCATGATTGAACTGTGTCAACCATCAGGAAGGAGACATTTGCCTCAAGTTTTTTTTGTTTTTTTTTTTTGCGGCACGCGGGCCTCTCACTGCCGCGGCCTCTCCCGCTGCGGAGCACAGGTTCCGGACGCGCAGGCTCAGAGGCCATGGCTCACGGGCCCAGCCGCTCCGCGGCACGTGGGATCCTCCCGGACCAGGGCACAAACCCGTGTCCCCTGCATCGGCAGGCAGACTCTCAACCACCGTGCCACCAGGGAAGCCCTGCCTCAAGTTTTAAACAGAGAAGCCAGTGGTATAAAATAGACTGTCACTGGCAAAGCTTTTGACCTAGGAAAATAGATTGGATTTGTCTAGGGTTCTAAGACAGACGTAACAAACACCTGGCCCCTACCATGGCCCAGGCAAACTCCACAAGTTGGTCATTGTATCCTCTCAAGTTGAACTGGGATATGGCTCCAGAATCCTTCTTAACACAGCACACACGTCAACTGCTCCTGATTGAGCAGTGTTGGCATGTAATGCCTAAGTGCTGTTTTGGGCCTCAAAGTAGGATCCTTTCTTTACCTGGGAGAGTTTCAGAGCTCTCATAAATGAAGACAGGAAGACGATCAAGTTAGCTTTCTGGTGGTGGAGAGGAGATCATCTTGGGCTCATTTGGGCAGATTAATTGAAAGGTGTTGAGATGTCATTCCCTAGCTTAGAGGACTTTATTCGACACTGTATGGCTGTGTTTTCCTTTGGAGGGACTTTGGTCTTCTGGGGGTGTGGGGAGCAATAATGAATCTGAGCATGGGAACCAAAGGAGTTCCGGCCAAAAGCCTGATCTCCTCCCGCAGTGTTCAGCTTGGAAGCTGCAGTGTGGAGCTAGGAGGGATCCTGGAATGGGAGTCGGGAGACCGGTGGGTGCTGACCAGCTGGGCACTTAGCTCAAGTCTTCTCCTCCCTAATCCTCTGATTTCTTACCTGCAAATTAAGGAGACTGGGCTAAATGAGCGGTACTCCATGGGGGTGCTACTACCCCCAGGCACTTTCTGGAAATGTGTGAGGACATTTTTGGTTATCATAATGACTAGGGATTGCTACTGGCACCGATCGGGTGGGGTCAGGGACACTAGACATCTTCCTGTGGGCGGGGCAGCTTTACCCAACGAAGAATTGTCCTGTGACCGGTGTGGTGTCCAGGATATTCATGTGGTAAAAATCCCGATTGTACTGAATCTATAGCCTAACTCTGTTTTACATGTAAGCGCAAACCTTTTTTTTTTTTTCCATGGTATTAATACCTGTTGAATTTTACAGGAATGCAATTACCATGAGAGTTGAGGGGTGATTTGTTTCTTTAGGAATTATTGGTCACTCTTCTGGGAAAACACATAACCAATGACAATGCAGAGCCTGCATTTGAATGGCCAGTGTACCTGCATCAGTCTGACTTTCAAAAATTATGCAAGTAGATTAATTTTATATATACATAGATTATAGTTTCTGTGGATTTTGTTTCAGGATGGTCGGGGGCATTGCAAAATATTTGTTGTGAAAAGGGTGCATGAGGTCTGATTGGGCTAAAAAGCACTGGTCTAAAGATCCCCAAAGAGCCTTTTTAGCTCTGACATCCTCTGAGTGTGAGCAGAGAGGAGACTCACTTGGTGTGAATGATGGAAAGCATGCAGCCGTGGGAATGGATCAAGGCAAGGATTAATGTCCCCAAATTGAGCAGAGTTTGCTGCTGACAGCGCCCACTGCCGCACAACCCTGGTACTGAGGCGAAGTCCTTGATTTTGGACTCTGTGTCCAAATGGGATTCAGGATCGGAATGTCCTAGTTACATACACAGCCACGTGCATCTTTTACTGTCGGCAGGAGGTCTGACTCCATGGGCAACTGTTGTACGTGGAAGCTTACCTCCCCTCCTCTCTGTAATCCTTCCTCATGCCCCTTTCTCATGATGTAATTTTAGTAGAAGTAAACTTGAACAGCCCAAAATTATATAATTAATTACATTCAGCTTCAATTGCAATCACTAATTGATCCAAGCCTGCTAGCACAACACTTTCATTACTTGGCACACAATTATTGAGTGCCTACCTTGTGCTGGGAATAACATAGGAAATGGTCAATTTTTCCTGAGGAGAGGGGTTAGAGGGGGGTTAGGGTTGTCAAGACAGGCCCGCTACGGACAAGGGGTAGTGGCCAAGGCTTTGCTGGGGACGTGGCAGGTGGGTACAACCCACTGGCCTTCTAGTTCAGTTGTGAATGTTCATAGGCTAAAAATCTCACAATGGGCATGCTGGGATCAGGCAGGCTGGTTTGGGCATCGGATGTCACACGTTGTGCTCTAGGTCTCTTTGGTTTTCTTTTGACTGTTGAATAGTAATTAGTTGCATCACCTCACTGGTCTCCCAACTCCTAACCGTTTCTCTGTAATCAAAGGCCTCGCTACTCAAACCTGAATCCGTATTCTTGTTAACTGCAAACTCTGGTTCGGCAGGTCTGGGTGGGGCCTGAGGTCCTGCATTTCCAACAAGCCCCCAGGTGATGCTGATGCTGCCAGTCTAGGGACCACACTTTGAGTCGCAAGGTGCCAGGATCACCAGATTACCCTCCTTTCAGGTGCTGACATTCCTTGAGGGAGAAGCCAAAGCAAAGTTATGACACCTAACTGCAGTCAGGGGTCTCCCAGAGCGGACAATTACTCTCCAGTTGCACTGGGGTTACTTCCTCCTTGTCCGCTGAGTTTCTTTATGGGGCATGTGTTCTTATTTCTCCTGGTAGTGGCTGTATTAAGTAGCTCACTAGGTGAGTTCAGAGGTGGTAACAAAGGTGACACGTCCCAGAGGTTGTTAGGCATTTGTGAAGTGATTTATTCACCGAATACTTCCTGTCCACCTTGGAGGAGCTGGGTCCTATAGAAAAAGGAGAGACAGAGGTAAAAAGAAAGATATCCTTTGGGGTGGGAAAGGCAGGCAGGCAAACCAACACATGGTCTTACAAAGTGATCAGTACCCCGTGTGGAGCAAGCTGTGTGGCGCTCTGTTCCAGGGGACGCTAAGGACCAGCTGTGCCCTGGCGTCAGGGCGATGGTACGTCCCCTTTGCCAGGGATGCGAGCAGCCCGGCCCACTTGGGAACCTGAGTCGGAGGGTCATCTGGGAACCAGCTGGTCAAGTGGAAAGCCTCCACTCCCAGAGTTCTTTACCTCAGCCTCCTTCCACTCGCCTCTGCATTTCTCCTTGTACTGCACCCCTCCTCCTCAGTTTCCAGTAACACCCCGTTGCTGGGCAATCAAAAAGGGAAAGTGGTGTTAGCCACTGGCTGTTTCTCAAAGAGGAAGAGCTGTAATCATGTCTGTTGTCGTTGCAGCAGGTCTGAGAATACCCTGAGCTGTGGGACCGCCTTCTCCACCTGCCTCAGCTCCCCAAACAATGCTCCACAGCCATGTTCTACCTCTCTCACAAAGGAGGCAGGGGTCAGGAAGGCCACTGGGTCTCTGCAATTCAGCCTGAAGCCCATTCATCCAGGAGGGAGAGCTTTCATCATAGTCAGTTCTCCCCCGTTTCTGAGTTCTGAGGGTTTCCATGGGGCCAAAGCATCCACAGGGACCAACGTGCCCCTGATGCTGTCTGACCATGCAGGCACTCGCTGGGCTGGACCAGTCCTCGGCTACTGCTTACCTTTCCTGGAGACATTTCCCCTGTGAGCCTCTAACACCATGTTTGCCCGAATGACCCTCATTCCTCTCTTCTCCACCCTCTCAGGGCAACTTTGTCGTGACTTCTGGGTACAGCAATCACCAGACAGACCACTGCCCTGAGCCACACTGGGGCACAAGGAAGCGCTGAGACCGTAAAAGTAGAGACACTAGGTGACCATTCTCCAGTCCAGAGGCAGCTCTACCTAGGAAATGCTCACAGGTGTGCTCTGACCACACACCCTTCTGGACTTCTGAGACCTAAAATAGGAGCGAGGCAGAGGATGCAGGGCTCCTTCTCAGGGACCCAGTGATGCCTCAGCTTTCATCAAGTTCCTCTATCTCCCCTCTTACCACCTCTGGGGAAAAATTTTTTTTGTAGCTGGGGTCGGATTGGGGGAAGTGTTGGAGGGTGCAGGGGGAAGAGAGAATCTTGTTCTTTACTCCTAATGTTTTTCTCCCAAATCCTTTGCTTAAATTTTGAGCCTATTCCATCCCCTAAAGAAAAATCCAGATAGCTAGCTTTCTGAATCAAAAGCTAGTAAACGCCGCCCCGCCCCCCACTGCCATTTTGCAGTCTTATCTCTTCCCAGCCAATAAAAGGGAGAAGCCTGGTTGCTGCTTAATGGTGGGGATGGGGAAAAGGGCAGTGAACAGGAAATGGGGAGGGGAGGATCCCAGCACTGAAGAGTGCAAAAATCTTAATCTGTCACAATATACCGAGTCTTCCATTTGGTAAAGGATGTATAATGAGATACTTCTGATCTTTTAGTTCTCTTTTGGCTTGCAGGACCAGCCCGCTGCCAAAGGACGCCTCTCCCTTCCTTTGGCCCTGTTTCTCCCCCAGAATACATGCCTGCAGGTTTCCCTGGGCTCACTGGAGCTCCGGTGGTGAGGCAGGAATGTGAAAGTTCACTCAGTGGGAATTTTTTTTTCTTTTCTTTTCTTTTCTTTTAAAAAATTTATTTTTGGCTGTGTTGGGTCTTCGTTGCTGCACGTGGGCTTTCTTTAGTTGCGGTGAGCAGGGGCTACTCTTCGTTGTGGTGTGTGGGCTTCTCATCGCAGTGGCTTCTCTTATTGTGGAGCACGGGCTCTAGGCGTGCGAGCTTCAGTAGTTGCGGCGCGTGGGCTCAGTAGTTGTGGCTCGCGGGCTCTAGAGCGCAGGCTCAGTAGTTGTGGTGCACGGGCTTAGTTGTTCTGCGGCATGTGGGATCTTCCCAGACCAGGGTGCAAACCCGTGTCCCCTGCATTGGCAGATGGATTCTTAACCACTGCGCCACTAGGGAAGTCCCTTCTTTTTTGACTTACAGTGATTTTGAAGTTTAGGCATTCTCTGTCTTTCAGCCATGCTGAGGGTGTGGTTTTTGTGTAGCTTTAATTTTTCTTCTTGTTCTCTGTTGTTTCTGGAGGAAATCTGGGGAGACAGACATGGGTAGCCACCACTGTCTCAGTAAAATGGAAGGGAGAGGCATCCTCTGGAAGGTGGGTGGCAAAGGGGATAAGAAGCAAAAAGAACCATTTAAGATCCCACAAGATAGTAGGTGATCAACAAAAGTTTGTTTGCATGGAATTTGCCAGAAAGAGCTGGATTAATTCTGGCTCTGCTTTCTACCAGCTGTGTGAGTCCTTGGACAAGTCATTTACCTTTCTATTCTTCCGTATCTTCCTCTATAATACAAAAATAATAAAGATACCAACTTCCTACCTCTTAGTGTTATGAGGATTGAATGGGAAGAGGCTTGGGGCATACTAGGCACTTAATAACATTAGCTATTATTATCATTACTACTACTACTATTATTATTATTCATTCACTATCTCAAAGAAACTCATCCGTGACAAGCATAAGCTCTGATAACAGTGGTTTAAGAAGACATGTTTCAACATTAAACATTTTCCCTTTAATTCTCTTAGGAAGCAGCAGTAACAAGTTTCCAGTTTTGGTTTCTGATCCTGTTTAAGTTCCTAGTCCATTGCCTTGCATATAGTAAGTATGTACTCAGTAAATACTTGTTGAATGAATGATACTCCATATTTTCAACTATAACAAAAATAATGGGGCCATGTTTTTTTGTTTTTGTTTGTTTTTTATTTTATTTATTTATTATTTTTGGCTGCGTTGGGTCTTCGTTGCTGCGCGCGGGCTTTCTCTAGTTGTGGTGAGCAGGGGCTACTCTTCGTTGTGGTGCGCGGGGGCTACTCTTCTTTGCGGTGCGCGGGCTTCTCATTGCAGTGGCTTCTTTTGTTGCGGAGCATGGGTTCTAGGCACACGGGCTTCAGTAGTTGTGGCACGCGGGCTCAGTAGTTGTGACTCGCAGGCTCTAGAGCGCAGGCTCAGTAGTTGTGACGCATGGGCTGCGGCATGTGGGATCTTCCCGGACCAGGGCCCGAACCCGTGTTCCCTGCATTAGCAGGCGGATTCTTAACCACTGTGCCACCAGGGAAGTCCCTGGGGCCATGTTTTAAATCATTTCTCTCTCTCTTCCTCTCTCTCTCTCTCTCTCACACACACACACACACACACACACTCAGGCACACCCCGTTTTAAAACAGAGTTCAACAAGGCTTTAAGCAGACATAGAATATATATTAGTTTTCTATTGCTGTGTAACAATATCACAGACTTAGTCACTTCCAACAGCACACATTTCTCTCACAGTTTCTGTAGGTCAGGAGTCCCACATCTTAGCTGGGTCCTCTGCCCAGGGTCTCACAAGGTTGTGATCAAGGCTGAACACAGAGTCAGCCTGGTTGTGTTCTTTTCTGAGGCTTGAGACCCTCTTTCAAGTTCAATGAGGTTGTTGACAGAATTCAGGTCCTTGTGGTTGTAGCATAGAGGCCCTCAGCTCTCAAAGGCTGCCCCTTTCCACAGGCAGTTCACAACATGGCTTTGCTTCTTCAAGGCCAGCAGGAGAGTATGACTCTAACCTCAGGAAGGACCTAGTCCCTCTTTTAAGGGCTCACCTGATTAAGCCAGGCCCACCCAGGATAAGCTCCATTTTGGTTATCTCCAACTCAAGGATGCTGCAAAATCCTTCCACCTTTGCCAAGTAACATGACCAAATCATGGAGTGGCATCCCATCATATTCAGTCTCACATTTAAAGGGAGGGGATTACACAAGATGTATAGGGTTGTGTGTTGGAGTTGAGGGGGTGGGAGTCTCAGGGGCCCTCTTAGAATTCCGTCTATCACAGAACATCTCTTTCAGCTCAGTAGATATCCTTACAAGTAGAAACTCCAAACTGGGTTTCTACGTTCGAGTTGATATAAACTCAAAGAAGGTGGGGACCTTATTGAGGGCAGTCCCTGACTAAAGCACCATAAGGTCAATGACCGTAGTAGTTTCTGTATGCCAGGTGCTCTTCAGTACTTTAACATCCTTTATTCTAATTCTCACAACTACTGCATTTTACAGAGGGGCCTGGGATATGAACCAGTGTGTTTTGACTCTGGGGCCTGCTCTAACTCCTGTCCTAAATTGAATTTAGAAAAATATGCAGTGACAAACAAATGCATGATAAGGGATTTAAAATGGTGATAGTGACGGCAAGTTTTATGCATGTGCTGCACGTTCTCTCTCTCTCTTCTGCTCTCTGACATTAAAGGCTTGGTTACTCAAGGCCACAGTTACAGGATGTTTAAGTAAACAGTCCCCCCTTCCCCACTCTTTTTTTGTTTTTTCAAGACAAGAAAATGGAACAGGACATCAGGGAAGGAGGCTTCACGGCGTCTCAGAGCAGCTGACTGGCCTGTGCAGAGGCTGTGCGGCCACCCGGCCCAGCCCCCTCCTGCTGTCATGGCTGGGGGACCCTCTGTGTTGCTGTAACCACGAGCGGCTCCTCCCTGGTCGCCAGGACGTCCCTGCCCCGTGTGTGTCTGGAATAGGCACTTAGATCAACGCTGACTCTGGAGCCCGTCCCTGGGTCCTGCAGAAGGGGCAAGGTCAGCCAGACGGGGCTTGTCACTGTCTCCCTCCCCTTCCCATGCCACCGTCTCCCCAGAAACCAAAGCTCAGCTTTTGGTCTCCCACAACCTCTCGTGACCCCACCCGAATTGGCTTTCCTGCCTTCTGCTTTGCGGAGTATAACTGTAGTGCTTGTACCTGCTCACCAGGGGTCGCAAAGTCCTGGCTCGCTTACCCCAGCTGGGTGGGTACCATTTCTGAGTCCAGGGGCCAAGGGAATTTACCCACGTACACCTGGTGTTTGTATATTTATCTAATAGGAATCTTTTTTTTTGCTCCTGTCAAGAAATAACTAGCTCTCCTATTTTATTTTTTTTCTAGACACATGCAGCTGTGTCTTTTATGTATTTCTTCCGAGTATATAGAAGAAATAGGCAACACTTTTCCACTCAGAAAGTCATTCCACAAGGTTTGGATAGGGCTAAACACCCTCCACCCCCTCCCCGCTCCCATAAGCTCAGGAGTGGGAACAACTCAGGCCTCGCCAATCAGATCATTTCGTTATTCTGGCCACAGCCATTGGATAAGGGATGGTTTCATGGGTGGTGCTGGACCAATCAGAGTGCTCCCTGAGACTTTCCTATTCCAGATTTCTGGGAGGAGAGCTCTTCTTTCTGAGGCTAAGCTGGACTCTGGTTGCTGGCAGCTGTTCTTAGCCTAGAAAAGCTCTAGAGAAAGTTTGTATGAGAAATGGAAATACAGGCAGAACCCTAGTGTTATTGATTGAGCTCCTGGATCCCCCTATGCCAGAAGCCTTCATACTGCTTCACTTTGGGGTTACATATACACACCAACCACACACACACACCTTTTTTTTTTTTTTTTTTTTCTTTCTTAAGTTGGGATCATCTGGGATTCTGTCACATTTGACTGGAGAGTCCTTATACAAGAACCAACATTCCGGAAATTTCTACCATGTGCCAGGCACTGTGATATGCATCTTAAATACATTATCTGTTTTAATCTTCTGTTTAAGGGCCTTGCATGGTAGGCACGATTACCTCAGTCTTACAAACTGGAAAAGGGAGTCTCAGAATAGGTAAGTAAATTTCTCATGAGCATACAGCAAGCGGCAGAGCAGAAATCTGTGCTTTCTGTCCTGAACTTCTATACTACTTACCATCTCTGCTGTTCATTGGCATTTGGGCTCATATCACTTAATAGCATTATTTCATTTCTCCATGGCCTTACATCTGACTAAACCACTTCGATTGTAAGATCCTTGATGGCAGGGATTGTGATATGTTTGCTGGCTCCACTGTCATCACCACTACACAGGCCCATAGCACCCAGCATCAGGTGAGGCATATCATAGATCTTGAACAAACCCTTGCTGAGCTCATGACGTGCCCATGGCACTTCACAAAAGGCTTGCCATAGCCCGAATCGTGGGAGACGAGACATGGGGCAGAGTGTGCAGTCACATCTGCTGAGCTAAACATGCTTTTTGCAATCACTACAACCAGTTCTCCCCAGGAGCTGACCCTGGTGAGTCTCCATCTTTCATTCATTCAATATCCATCCATTCTTACATTCGACAAACATGTTCTGAACATTTATCGTATACCAAACATGTTGTAAGACTCAGGATACTAAGTGAATAAGACATGGCTCCTGCCCTCAGAGATCTTATTTGTAACTGCCTTTTAATTACCCTGCAGCAAATTTTCCAAACCATTAGCAAGTTGCTGTTAGAATTGTTGACCAGCTCTCTGGATTGTTCATCACTGGGGCTCAAGCATTGTCCAGGAGGGGAACATCAGCCCCCATATTGGTCTTTGTCAACCAACTTAGCCCCACTTCCACCAACAAGGCTGCCATAATGTACAACTCCAGGGGGCACCATTCACATAAACTAATGACATTCTCAGAAGTTGAGCAATGCACAGCCTGTACAGCTATACACGGCAGCCTTGATAACTCAAACAGGACCCATTAATGATAGCCCTTCCCGTTCACAGTCACATTTGTGAAGCACTTTACAGTTTACAAGGAATTTCACCTCCATTATGTCAGTTGAACCGAGAAATTCTGTTTTGGTTCCCATAATGCATTCTCTCTCCTCTGACCTTTACCCATGGGATTCTCTGTTTGTTCCATGAGCTCCCCATAGCCACGCCCTCTCAGATGGTGACAGTCCAACTGAACTGGTGACAATTACCAAGCACCAAGTCACATTACCGGCCCCAGGCTTTCTTCCACCCAACAGCACCTACCTGGGATTAGCAGTGGCCACAGCTTGGCAGAGGTGACTGTGCTGGTGATTACGAATGCATTTCTTATTTGTCTTTTGAGCCCTGAAATCCTGTCAGTGAGGAGAAGCGATAATAACATGTTATTAAGTTCTTTCTGGGTAATGTAATTCAGGAGTCAGGAGGCATTTTGGTCATTTATGTCTTTGAAAAGCTTAGAATAATTTTCAGTGTCATTATCCCCCATTTTAAGCCAGGCTCTAATATATAAATATAGATCTGGCCACTCCTGTGGGTATATATAGATACACATGTACTCTTAGATGTGCACATATGATGTGTATATACGCATGTACACAAAACACAGGATGTGGGCAGATATGTGTAGAGTCAACAGAAACTTCCAGTTATTTATAGATCTATGTATATGCATAATAACTCCTCCTTTTAGGATCATGGCTGCTATAAGGTTCTATCCAGGTTTTCAGGAATTAAATTTTATTCCTAGCTTCTCCCTTGACATGTTGCAGAATTTCCATTTTTGCTCACCATTATAATAATGAAAGGAAGAACTCCGTTTACAAATACACCTCCAAGTTGTGCAGTGCCAACGTATAGGGACATTTCCGTTGCCCAGTCCTCTCCATCACACCGCCTTTCCAAGTTATGGTTCCCAGTAAGCTTCTTAGAGCTTTTGATTCCATCAGAAAATGTCTTTCTACTAACTGCCAATTATTTGCTGATTTTCCCCTAACACCTTGTACCTGGTGTTACAGAAAAGGTGCATCTATGGTATGTGCTAATTGTACTTGCTAATGGAGTTGGTGCTTGTTTATAGACTGGAATTTCGAAACTGGAAGGAATGTGAGATTGTATGAGTTGGCTCCCTCTTTGCACAATGAGGAAGGGGATGGTCAGAGCGGGCAGTAACTAGTCCCCGGTTCCTGAGAGTCAGTGGCAAAGCCAGGATGAGAACGCATGTCTCCTGGTCCTCCAGCCAAAGCTCTTTCTGGTAATGTGTTTCAGCCCTCATGGACCACTTGGCCCCACTCTAAGTGTGCTCTTCCTACATTTCTTGTTGAGCACAGTGATGGGGACTGTAGACGGGGTCCTCCACAGTCTCGGTGCAGTCCTAATAAGCTCTTATCAAGGCAGTCACAGTGCAGTGGGAAAAACACGAAGACTAAAAGCTCAGTTTCTAACTGCAGCTTTGCCAAATGGCCCTGGCCAAGTCTCAGATGCTCTGTGCTCATTTAGTTACCAGTAAATTGGAAATAGTAATAGTATTGAACCCTTACAGTTGTTGTAAATTAATACACATATAAAGTGCCTGACATACCTTATGTGTTGGCTCTTACTGCTGACCCTCATCTGCCTACAGCATTTTCATCTTGTCCTCACTAAACTCTTCATCTCCAGTTTAGACACTGAACTTTTTTCAATTGAAATATAGTTGACTAAACACTTAACTCTTAACAAGACTTGTGACCTAGTATTTCCCATCTACAGCTTTACCTCCTTTAAGGTAGTTTCATCCACTCCCATTGCTCCCCAAATTTACGTCTTCTGGTCCCGTTTACATGAAAGTCCCACAGGTCTTATATTAGCTTCATTCATTGATTTAGTCATATAGATATTTACCGAGTGCCTGTTATGTGCCAATAACTTGCTAGGTGCTAGGGATTTAGCAATAAATAAAATATCTTCAAATCCTTGTCTTCACGGAGCTTATAATCCTAGTGGGGGTGGTGGTGGACAGTATCTCAAGTCATGATACGTGCTGTGACAAGAGAGCAGGAAAAGGGGACAGGGAGTTCTGGAGAGAGGGTAGACGTTACTATTTAAATGAGAAACGCCTCCTTGATGAGATGGCGTTTGAACACCAAGGAGATAAGGGACCAGCAGCTTGGCTATCTAGGAGATTATTCCAGGCTGAGGGACCAGCAAGTACCAAAATCCCTGAGGCTGGAATGTGCTTGGTCTGTTTGAGGTACAGGAAGCCTGTACGGCTGGAGTAGAGTATATGAAAGGGTAGTAGTAGAGATAAGATTGGAGAAGTACTTCCATCTAAAAAAAGCATAGTTACATAAAATAATGCAAATGAGAAGATAGCCACCCCCTCCCCCAAGAGGAAAGACCCAAAGTTTCATCAGTCATTGTGTCCATCTCTGACTGATGTTTTTCTCCCTTCTACTTCTCTCATCATCTCATTTGATATTCTAAAGACTAAATTAGAAGATTAGCTGCCACTAACACTCCTGTATAAAATAATAGGGGAAAGAAAGAGGAAGAAAAGACCTAATAAAACAAGGAAGAATATATGCATATTTACTACATTTTTGCAACCGGCCTCTGTTGATTATTGTAACTTCCTTCTTCTGCCATCTATCCCTTGTTCCTTTTGTTCTCAGCCAGCATTCAGCTGTTCAGGGTTCTCTATCTGGTAGAATGACCCAAGCCTTTCTTCCTGAAGGCTGTGCTCTCTTGGTGGTTCTTCTCGTATTGCTGTAGTTTTCCATTAACTTTTACTAAAGGACATAGATATACAGAAAGCTATAGGAACCCAATGTTCAAAATTAGTACCATTAATTGTGGGACAACTAGACATCATTTGCCTGCAGATGTGATATATAAGTTCAATAGGAAATTCAAAGCATCCTTTTAAAGTATTTTGACTTTATGTGTTAAATCTGAATCAAACCAAGCTTTTAGATTACGACTATTTGCATTTGTCAAAACACATAGAACTGTAAAGTAAAAAACATGATGTTTTACAGATATAAATTATACCTCAATAAATACGGCTTTAAGCAACCCAAGCCTTGGACTTGAGAAGAAGCAAAGATGGCGGAGTGAGGTGCCGAGGCTATCTGGCCTTTGGGCCAAGGGGAGGGCCGGCCCCCTGGCGCTCAAGTGCTTCTGCTGGCCCGTACGAGGAAGAACATTTTCCTTGACTTGTAGGTGCTTTTATATTCATCTCGGAAAGAAAACAAAATTCTGAACTCAGGATTTGGCAAGTTTTGAATCAGAACTGTCTCGTCTTCAAGCAGAAGAGGTTATTCAAGCTCAGTTTGGAGTTGAGATATAACAAAAAATAAAAAATTGCCCAGATAAAATGCAAAAGAAAGAAAATAAATCGTATTATCCTAACAAGCTATTTTATTTTCCTTTATCCTTTGAAAGATTACTGGATGAGGAATCAGGAAACGTGGATTTTAGTTCTAGTTACACCACGTGGGAATTAATTATATCAGACAAACCATAATACCTATAGACAAATGTCTGTAGAAACTAATAAATGGCACAGAGCTGGGACTTCCCTGGTGGTGCAGTGGTTAAGAATCTGCCTGCAAATGCAGGGGACATGAGTTCGAGCCCTGGTCCGGGACGATCCCATATGCTGTGGAGCAACTAAGTCCGTGTGCCACAACTACTGAGCCTGAGCTCTAGAGCCTGCGAGCCACAACTACTGAGCCCGTGTGCCACAACTACTGAAGCCCGTGCGCCTAGAGTCCATGATCCACAACAAAGAGAAGCCACCACAATGAGAAGCCCGTGTACCGCAACAGAAAGTAGCCCCTGCTCGCCACAACTAGAGAAAGCCCGCGCGCAGCAGCGAAGACCCAATGCAGACAATAAATAATTTTTTAAAAAGTGTCTTTAAAAAAATAAATAAATGGCACAGAGAAAAATGTAAAGAGATCCCAAAATTATGCATAGCATGTAATATATAACAAATATTTCATTGAATATTAGTCTGCTAATGGCCCAGGAATGAAGGTTTGCATCACAACAGGTAAAGAACTATGATCATCTGAGTGCTTGCTGAAGGCAAAAGGAATACAGAATGGGTAGTGGAAGAAGGTAGTTATAAATACCAGCTATGACCATGTGACCAGTTACAGGAAAGTAATTGTCATGAATATTTCCTCCTCATTTTGTTATGCATATGTTTACATGTATATGCGTGTTTATGTTTTCTTCCCTTTTCCCATATCATATAACATAAGATGTACTGACTTTTTATTATAGTATTTAAGTATTAATTTTACATCATAGTATTTAAGCTATGAGATATCAAGGAGAAAATTATCACTTAAGGACTTTACCTCCTTTCCTGGAGGAGGGTTTAGTGCGTTTTTAGTTGTATGCAAGATAGCCATAACATGTTAGGAAGAATTACAACCTTGTTATTGTCTTTATTTGGAGATTAAGTGTGGGTTTAGGAGATGCATGTGGATGCCAAGTTAACACGTAATGATTAAATTTATGTGTCAGCTTGACTGAGCCAAAAAAAAAAGAAACCCAAGCCTTTAGATCTACCTCATTTCGTGGGAAATTCTAGGGATTAAGTGACAGCATAAGGAGATAGACATATTTAGAATTTGGGACATTCTATATGACAGCTGGCCTGACCTCTTCAAAGGGTCAGTGTCATGAGGGGGGATTGTCATAGATGAGACAACACTTAAGAGCCATAATAAATTTATTGTGTGAAACTTACTGGATCCTCGTTTCAAAGAAACAGGTATAAATTTTTTTTAGGACAGTTATAGAAATTTGAATATGAAGTGAGTTTTAGGTGGTATTAAGGAATTACTGCTATTTTTGTTACATATAATATTGGTATTGTTAATTGGAGAAGTATCCCTACTCTTTGGAGATACATGTTAAATATTTAAGAATTAAGTGTCATGATGTTTTTAATTTACTAAGAAATGATCCAGTTATGAGGCAAAAAAAGGCAAAATATTAATAATGGTTAAAACTAGGTGGATGGTATATGGGCATTTATTGTATTCTTTTCTTTCCTGCGTGTATGAAATTAGAATTAAAATTACATTGAAACAGACAAACAAAAAACAGGAGAAAGCTGCTGCCGGATCCATATAGCTGCCCTACACAGCCTGTAGACCCAAAGTGGGTGATAGACCATAGCATCTAGAGCCTAATGGCCACAGCAAAAACTCATACCTGCTGAAACTGGCGCTTCAGCAACTGCCACTGGCAAAGGAAGAAGGGCTTCTGCCTCCCTTCCACGAATCATGGGTATGTGATTGACCAGATGAATCTAGAACCCTGCTGGCCAGGGGCATCCTACCATGCAGGTAATGGAGCTTAAGCCTCAGAGCCCCTCAGTTGCACAGGCATCTTCCAAGACCCCAGAAGGGCCTTAGCAATGTGTTCATGGGGTCATATGCTTTTGCAACCATCTTTGCAGAAGTAAGATATGTCAACTGAAAATAGTTAAGGTTGCTATTTCGACTCTGATTTTCCTTGTGTCATGGTATTGGATGACCATGTGTTGTGTTGGATGGTATTGGAACGGCCATGGGAATTTTGGGGATCCAGCTAAGAGGAAGTTGAACTGTAGGTACATGTAGTTGGTGTTTGTATCTGCTTCTGTGGTTTGCGGTCAATTCCAAGTTGTCCTGTTGTAGGAAAGGCTTCCATGAAGACACTTACTGCTCACTGTGCCAACTCCCTGAGCTTTATGATATCAAGGTGCAGGGCCAGAGGTCATATCATGATGTGAATGTGTCCTATGCCCATCATCAGAAGTATTTAGCAGTGGTGGAGGAGAAAAAAAGGCTGAAATGTACAAAGCCAGAAGCTAGTCTGTGTAATATTCTTCCACTTACCAGATGTATAAAATTGTAAGTGGAGAATTTGGTACTCACTGGTGCCTAGTAAAATGGAAGATTTCTCCTATCAGGAACATGCTCAGTAACTTAGCTTACACGTTTACAAACACCAAATAGTTTTTGATGGGCATTATGAATCGTAGAGTTTATCAGAATTCCTATATTTGTAGGGCAAAACCTGCAGTAGTACTACAAATAGTATGTTTCATATGTTTTATGCGTATCAACTATCAACAATAAAAATAAATTTTAATGAACCGTGCTGAAAGAAAAATTCAATTATCTTTTTATTTATTTTCCATTAGATATTACAAAATCTTATCTTATGGAAAAGTGATCAAAGATCATGTAGCACAAAAAAAGTAGAAAAAAAAACCTGTTATAAAGGTATGTTGGGAAGGTGAATAATTATTTTTCCTGGGTTTAGTGATGTTTGTGTTATTTCAGCTTTTAAAAATTTATAATGCATTATGATTTTTTCCCTCATTCTAAATAATTATTTGTAATTTTGTGTTCTTTTACTTAAAGAAGGCCTGCACAATTTTATAAGCTTTAGACAGGATATGTCAGAGCAAAAAGATAGAATTCTGGTCTCTATGACACTTAGAAGCCCATGGCAGCTCTGGATGGCTCATCTCCAGACTCCTTTTATTTAAGGGAGAAATCAGTATCTTTCTTGTTTAAATGACTGTGTTTTTGGCTTTTCTGTTATGAGCAACCAAACAGAATCTTAACTGATATGTCCTTTGACTCAGCAGTTCCACTTCCAGGAATTTGTCCTGCAGATACACTGGCACATTTGCAAAATGATGTATGGTCAAGGTCATTCATTGCAGCAAAAGATGAGAAACAATCTTTATGCTCATCAATGGAGACTGGTGGAATAAATTATGTACATCCATACAGTGAAATAGTAAGCACTGTATATTAGGAGGAAGCTTGTCATATTGACATGGAATTATCTCTAAGGTATATTGTTAAGAGAAAAAAGTAAGTACAGAAGTGTGTGAATACCATGCTATTATTTGTGTTAAAGAAGAAAAATATGCCATTGGTTGCCTCTGGGGGCGACTGAATGGCTGAGGACAGAATGAGAGGGAGACTTTTTACTGTGTTCCTTCTGAATAATTGTGAACTTTTAATCTATTAAAAATAAAATTAAAATAAAAACTAGAAAACATTATTATAATTAATACTTGTATAACAAAACATATTGTTTGCTAAAAAAAATACTCTTTTCAGATAAAAAAATAAATAAAAATCCCCTAAGCCACCCATAAATAGAGATGCCATATGCCTGGCTTGCCCAGACAGTCCCAATTTATGCCTCTTTCTCTGGAATAATTGTCAATATCACCTCACTTCACTCTCAGCGGTGTCCTGGTTTGGATGATAAATTGTCTGGTCAACACACCCACAAATTACATCAGACCCCTTAAGAAGTCCAGCCCAGCCAGTGATGAAAGTGATCCCACCTCTTTGACTGATGACCAGATGAAGTAGTTGGCTTTAGTTTAGGGACCTTGAGTGAAGAAGAACGTGTTTTTAATGATAAATGGATGTCAGTGAGGTGGGCAATGATCACACCGAGAAAGGCAATAGGGAGTGGAACAAACTGAAGGTCTGATGGCTTCTCTTTATCATCTTGTGCTGATGCTGGGGCATTGCTTAGTGGGAGGAATGGTGGATGAACCACTGTCTTATTTCCCTGATTATTTTCTCTCTCTCTTTTTGCTGTATAATTACATGAACAAATGTTACATGCACATATGTCATGACTCAACTCTGTAGAACTTACCATGTTGTATTTGCAATCTGCCTATACCTCCAGGATTGTGAGCCTTGTGAGGGCAGTGACTGTGATTTCTCCCTGTGTCCTGGCACACAGTCAAACTCACCAAATGTTTGTTGAATGAATGACTGAACTCTGCAGAGACCTGCGCTGACATCTGGTGCTCTCTTCCCCACAGCCTCTGGTTGTCATATCTTGAAGACTGTAATATTTATGAAGGCAGGAGCTAAATTTACTTGAATCAACACTGGAACCTCAGCGCAGAGTACTGGTACATAGTAAGTACTAATAAATGTCAGTTTAATGGATGAATGAATGATGCAGTTTTAAAAAAGTTTTATTGATGTATAGTTGATTTACAATGTTATGTTAATTTCTGCTATACAGCAAAGTGATTCAGTTATACATATATATATTCTTATCCATGTTCTTTTCCATTACGGTTTATCACAGGATATTGAATATAGTTCCCCGTGCTATACAGTAGGACCTTGTTGTTTATCCATTCTATACATAATAGCCTGCATCTGCTGACCCCAAACTCCGAGTCCTCCCCTCCCCCACCCCCACCGCCTCCCCCTTGGCAACCACAAGTCTGTTCTCTTATATCTGTGAGTCTGTTTGTTTTGTAGATATGTTCATTTGTGTCATATTTTAGATTCCACATATAAGTGATATCATATGGTATTTGTCTCTCTTTTTGACTTACTTCACTTAGTCTGATAATCTCTAGATCCATCCATGTTGCTGAAAATGGCTGAGTAATATTCCATTGTATATATTGTATATACCACATTTTCTTTTTCTGTTCATTTGTTGATGGACATCTATTGTAGGTTGTTTCCATGTCTTGGCTCTTGTAAATGGTGCTGCTATGAGCCTAGGGGTGCATGTATCTTTTCAAATTTTGTTTTGTCCGGATATATGCCCAGGAGTGGGATTGCTGGATCATATGGCAACTCTATTTTTAGTTTTTTGAGGAACCTCCATCCTGTTTTCCACAGTGGCTGCACCAATTTACATTCCCACCAACAGAGTAGGAGGGTTCCCTTTTCTCCACACTCCCTCCGGCATTTGGCATTTGTAGACTTTTTTTTTTTTTTAATTGGAGTACAGTTGATGAGCAATGCTGTGTTAGTTTCAGGTGTACAGCAAAGTGATTCAGTTGTACATATACACGTATCTATTCTTTTTCAAATTCTTTTCCCATTTAGGTTATCACAGGATATTGAGCAGAATTCCCTGTGCTCTACAGTGGGTCCTTGTTGGTTATCTATTTTAAATATAGCAGTGTGTACATGTCAATCCCAAACTCCTAGTCTATCCCTACCCCCTACCCTTCCTCCCTGGTAACCATAAGTTCCTTCTCTAAGTCTGTGAGTCTGTGTCTGTTTTGTAAATAAATTCATTTGTATCATTTTTTAAGATTTCGCATATAAGCAATATCATATGGTATTTGTCTTCCTCTGTCTGACTTACTTCACTTAGTATGATAATCTCCAGGTCCATCCATGTTGCTGCAAATGGCATTATTTCATTCTTTTTAATGGCTGAGTAATATTCCATTGTATATATGTACCACATCTTCTTTATCCATTTGTCTATCGATGGACATTTAGGTTGCTTCCATGTCTTGGCTATTGTAAACAGCACTGCAATGAACATTGGGGTGCATATATCCTTTCAAACCATGTTTTTCTCTGGATATATGCCCAGGAGTGGGATTGCTGAATCATATGGCAGCTCTATTTTTAGTTTCTTAACTAACATCCATACTCTTCTCCATAGTGTCTGTACCAATTTACATTCCCACCAACAGTGTAGGAGGGTTCCTTTTTCTGCACACTCCCTCCAGCATTTGTCATTTGTAGACATGTTTTTAATTGGAGTATAGTTGATTAGCAATGCTGTGTTAGTTTCTTGTGTACAGCAAAGTGATTCAGTTATACATTTACATGTATCTATTCTTTTTCAAATTCTTTTCCCATTTAGGTTATTACAAGATACTGAGCAGAGTTTCCTGTGCTATACAGTAGGTCCTTGTTGGTTATCTATTTTAAATATAGTAGTATTTTGGATGATGGCCATTCTGACTGGTGTGAGGTGATATCTCATTGTAGTTTTGATTTGCATTTCTCTAATAATTAGTGATGTTGAGAGTCTTTTCATGTGCCTCTTGGCCATCTGTGTGTCTTCTTTGGAGAAACGTCTATTTAAGTCTTCTGCCCATCTTTCAGATTGTGTTGTTCATTTTTTTGTTATTGACTTGTATGAGCTGTTTGTATATTTTACAAATTAAGACCTTGTCAGTCACATCATTTGCAAATATTTTTCTCCCAGTCTGTAGGTTGTCTTTTAGTTTTGTTTATGGTTTCCTTTTGCTGTGCAAACGCTTATAAGTTTGATTAGGTCCCATGTGTTTATTTTTGTTTTTATTTCTATTGCCTTGGGAGACTGAGCTAAGAAAACATTGGTACGATTTATGTCAGAGAATGTTTTGCTTACGTTCTTTTCTAGGAGTTTTATGGTATCATGTCTTATATTTCAGTCTTTAAGCCCAAGTGATTCAGTTTTTGCCTCAGTCATCTGAGGACCAATCTCTTACCTGATCATTCTCGTCCCTGGTGTTATGGACTCAATATCTGGGTCCTCCTCAGATTCATATGTTGAAGCCTCTAGCTCACAACGGGATGGTATTTGAAGATGGGACCTTTGGGGGGTAATTAGAATCATGATGGGATTGGTGGCCTTATAAGAAGAAGAAGCTTGCACACACTGAGGGAAGACCATATGAGGACATAGAGGAAGTCAGCTGTCCCCAGGAAGCCAATCTGCTGGCACCTTGATCTTGGATTCCCCAAGCCTCTAGAACTGTGAGAGATAAGCTTCTGTTGTTTAAGCCACACAATCTATAGTATTTCGTATGACAGCCAAGCAGACTAAGACAGGTGGTGCACCTGGCCCTGGAGTAGGGCAGGGGAGCTCTCTCACCCTGGTGGAAGAAGAGTGCATGGAGAAGGCAGGGTTTGGAGACCTTCCTGAATGAACACAGGCCATGCTTTACAAGCTGAGACTTAAATGGTAAATAGGAGTGAGGCAAGAGAAGCAAGCATCTGGCGAGAAGGGACTTGGGGAGGAGTGGGAGGGATGTCAGCTCCAGGAGGGGAAGGATTTTTGACTTTGCTTTGCTGTGTACCCCAATGTCTGAAGCAGTAGGCACTCAACAAAGAGTTGCTGAATGAAAGAATAGACTGAACCACACAGCGAAGTCCCTGTGGCCTGGAAGAACCTGGAAGGCTCTGCAGTGCTGTCTTTAGAAGCTCAAAGTAGCAAGAGCAGAAGCCCAGGAGTCAGTCAGGAGGCTCACCCAGTTTGGATTCTCCCCAAAGCAGGTACTGAGACAAGGATTTAGGTGCTGCTAGTTTCTACTTGGGAAGCACAAGTGAGGGAGTGGGGGGAACTGAGAAGAAAAGTTGGGGTAGTGAATGGAGGGGCTGAATCCCATTGGGGACCTCTGAGGAATCTTGCGGAATATGCCTCAGCATTGTCCTCCCGAGGAGTGGGGATGGGTGGTCATCTGTGATTCTTGCGGAGTGTCCCTGGGGGGCCGTAAGATCCCTAACACTCCGGGCTGCCCTGCTCTGGGCCGAGCAAGCTGCTGTGCTGTGTCAGAAAGCCCTGGGAGAAAGCAGGGGAGCTGCTTGAGGAGGGAAGCTGCCAGCCTCTTGGCAACCCGCCACCACGGCTGCAGCTGTGTTCAGGGGATGCTAGATAGAGGGTCTGGGGTGGGCCTCACAGCTTCCGTTCCAGAGGAGATACAGGGCTCCAAACAAGAGAGAGTGGTGGCTTTAATTATGGTGGTGGCATTGGACGGGGAGAGAAATAGGCGGATTTGAGGTACTTTGGGGATATGGATGGTGAACAACAGTAGAAAGTCAAAGCTCTTTCTTTTTTCCTCTCTCTCTGTCCATTTTCATTCCAGAGATATGTACTGCTGTGCTCTGGCTCCCTGGGAAGTGGGCAGTGAGGCTGAGTTTATTGAGCACGATGGTAAGGAGTGTCCTTGCACCAGCACCTGTGGAAAGGAGGGAACAGACACAGGAGTGGGCAAAGGGGAACCACACAGCCGCAGTCAACCCCAAAGGGCGCTCTGGAGCTAGACCTGACTTACAGAGTTGTCCTAGGTCGGGCCTAGATGCTGGACCTCCATCAGTCCAGGGATGTGGGCCAACCTGGGAAGGGCAGCTCTCTTCAGCTGAGGCTATTGCTATCATGGCGTCCGTCACAATTATTGTCTTTTGCAGGCCAGGTACCATTGTAGGTGCTGAGTATGTAGCAGTGAATGGGGTCAGGTGAGGGAGAGACAACAAACAAATATATAACATTGGGCAGTGAGAAGTGCAAAGCAGAAAACCACACAGGGTTAGCTGGATGATGGCTGGACAGGGTGGGTGAAGGTTGGGATGGAGGTGATGGAAACTTGAAGGTAAAATCAACCTGACTGTGACAGTTTAGGGGCTGGGCAGCCTCTCCCTGCACTGCACACCCCTGGAACCCACTCCGGAGCTGAGAGCTGCCCCATCTCTTGGCCACAATTCCCAGCATCTTTATAGGAGGTAGGGGCAGCCCCACTTCCATAAGAAATTTGCCATGGGACCCTCTGCTTTCTTGTTGGCCAGCAGCCTGGGGTTTTCGGAGTTGGGGAGTGGCATGAGGGGCGGTAGCTGGAGGTTGGCAAGTCTTCCCGCTGCCTCCAACCTGGGGAGGGGGGTGGATTGGCAGGACGGGTGGCTGGGCCCAAGTCATGGCCGAGACTCTGTGTGTGTGCGTGTGTGTCCGTGTGTCAGTCCTTTCCCACATGCGATCCTGCTGCCCACTTCCTTGGCCCGCCTCACCTGGGCAGATGCCTGCAGGGGGCAGCACTGCTGGGGTCCCTGCTGGGGGCCAGGGTTGGGGGAGGCTCCCCCAGCCAGGCCCAGGCTCCGCCTGCTTCCCTCCCCCTCTCTCCCCAGGCCCTTGTGTTTGCAAAGGAAGGTCGAGCGTCCCAGGAGTCTGGATGCAGTCACGGATCATTACGGCCGGGAGAGCTGGTGCAGCCTCGGCCAGGGCAAGGGCACGGCGGCTGGTAGACTGGCGGGCGAGGTCCCGTGGAGTGAGGCCGTCCTCGGTTGCAGCATCCCTGCCAGTGTCGCCACTCCCGCGGACGCTGGGGCCCGGAGAGTGGTGCTGTGGACTGGTTCCGGCCAGTGGCGCATTTAGCATCAAAACAAACCCAATACTGAGTGAGTTGGCAACCAGTCCCTCTGTTTCTGACAGCTTGGGTCAGTTTCCTGGTGACTGACAGAAATGAAAACCTGAATTTAGGTTGTGGCTCTGCCAGTCTTTGCCTGAGTGTTCTCAGACAAGTTACTCAGTTACTCTGAGCCTCAGTGTTCTCATCTGTAAAATGGAGGGATTCAACATGATCTCTGAACGTTTTTTCTATCTCTAAAGCACTGTCTGTTCTGTGGCCCTCTTCCTGTTCTGGTCCTGGAGGTCAGGAGAGATGTAGGAAGTTGGAGTTTTAAGGACTTCCTTGGCTTCTGTTCACCCAGTTGTGAGCATCTGACTGGAGAGACTCTATAAGGGACAGATTGCTGAGGAATAGGGAGGCCCTTCCCATTTGTGAAGAGCAGAGAAGAGTCATGGTGGGTGAGAGCCAACAGCAAGAGAAGGGGAGGTGGCAGAGGACATCCGAAGAGCTTCTGGCACGTAACTGTGGTGCTCATGGGGAACATCAGCTCCTTTGTGGTTTGCTCTCCATCCCTCCCTTGAGAAACTGTCATTCCCCAATACCTGTGTTTCAGGTGAGGCTATTAACTATGGAGCTCTGCCCGTCCCTGTCCAGCAGTGGGGATTATGAGTCATATTCAGGGGCCAGTGTGGATAGTGACGGAGACAGTGGCACGCTCTTTTCTCTGGCTTTGCTAACTGTGTGGGTGAGGTAAGTCTGGAACTGTTTGGAACATCTTTGATGCCGCATGGAGAGAGCCTGACTGAAAATGGAGCACACTAAAGGGAAAGCAAAAATATTTTACATTTTAAAAATATTTTATTTATTTATTTATTTTTGGCTGCACTGGGTCTTTGTTGCTGTGCGCGGGCTTTCTCTAGTTGCAGCGAGCGGGGGCTACTCTTCATTGCGGCGCGCGGGCTTCTCATGCGGTGGCTTCTCTTGTTGTGGAGCACGGGCTCTAGGCACACGGGCTTCAGTAGTTGTGGCTCGTGCGTTCTAGAGTGCAGGCTCAGTAGTTGTGGCACACGGGCTTAGTTGCTCCGCAGCATGTGGGATCTTCCCAGACCAGGGCTTGAACCCATGTCCCGTGCGTTGGCAGGCAGACTCTTAACCACTGCACCACCAGGGAAGCCTGGGAAAGCAAAAATAGAAACAGAAGGTCCTAGTGACATAATTTGAGCTCCTGGATATATCCATGCCTAAAGCCAGCCCCACCCCTGGATTTCCCCACTTATTTGTACCAATGAATTCCTCCTTTAGATTATTCCAGTTTGAGTTGGATTTCTACTGATTGTGGTTGACTGAGTTCTGGCAAATACAGTGTCTAATAAATATAATAGCACTTCAGGATGATATGCTAGATCGTTTCTAGTCAAAGTGGTCCAAGGACCAGCAGCATGGGAGCTTGCTGGAAATGTAGAATCTCAGGTCTATCCAAGACCTATTGAATCAGAACCTTCATTTTAACAAGAGCCCAAGCTATCCATATATACATTGAAGTTTGAGAAGCAGTACACTAGACCAGTAGCTCTCAGCTCTAGAAGCACACTTAAAAGTCCCAACACCCAAGCCATACTCCAGACCAATTAAATCAACATCTCTGAGGGTGGACCCTGGCATCCTCATTTTTTTTAAACTCCCTGGGAGATAACAATGTACAACCAAGCTTGAGGACCACTGCTCTGGTGTGATTTGCTTAATGGTGGCTAAAACGTCAAATGCTTTGTGATTTAGAATACGGCCAAAGCCTGCTTCTGTTGTGGGCACAGCAAAGGGACCTTGGTAGTGGTGGGGTCCCTTAGAAATTAAGTGGGAGCTGCCTTGCCCGGTAGAGGAGCCAGACTGGGCTGTATCCCACAAACAGAACTCACAGGCACCCCAAGGGGGATTTTACCAAATCCTGGAATACTTTCTTTTCTTACTACAGCAACATATCTTCTCTTCCTTTGAATTCATAATCCAGGACTACATAAATATCTCGTAAGCTTTAAAAATTCAAGTCCCTCTGACACAGGAACTTGACCATAAGCACAACCTGAACCCCAAACTGAACCCAAATATTATTTTTTTACTGAACCATGAACTACCTCCAAAATATGTTGTGAGTTTTTATTTTCCTTCTAAAAATCACTATTGTGGTGAATCAATTCACTCTGGAGCTAATCCACATGCTTTCTAAAATCAGTCAACTAGAAGAAAATGGGGATATCAGAATATTCTCTGAATTGAACGCAAGCAAAATTCTTTGCATTGGAGAATTGGCTCTGACTGGTTGCTGTGGGAATTTGGCCTGTGGCCTCATGCTTCCAGTGGCTAGTCAGATGCAGCATTCTCCTGCATTTCTATTTCTTTCTGAGTGAGGACCTTGCCAGGACCCATGGGGCACCTGTGACCAATTATGTATGGTCCAGGTGGCATCGTTAGGGTGTTAGCAGGTGGCAGCGGTCCGTATGCATGGAAAAATGAATAAGATGGAGGTATATCCTCCTAGGGAGAGGGAGAAGAGGGATGGAAAAGGAGTTTCTGGGGCTGCTTTGTGTTTGTTCTTTATGGTTTTAACTGCTGGCAAAGAACCCTTTCCTGCCTGGAGCGCTGCTTGGGAGCAGGGAGAGGTGTGGGAGGGGATGGGGAGAGAGCTAGAAGCTGGCCTTTCTCTGCTCACCGTTGTCAGCAGCTCATTAGGGATTCTAATCAGGCAGAAATATTTTCCCGTTACCTCATTACCAACTCTAACAAGGTCCCAGCTCCAGGTCGTGGCTGCTTTTCTCCTGCTGGGGTTAACGATGAGCAGCTTGTTGGAGACTTCGGTAACTCATTTGTTATAACATGCGATTCACAGCAGCAAGAAGGCTCTGGGGTGGAGGAGGCAGAGCAGAGAGCAGGGGAAGAGGTGGAGGGAGAGCCCTCTTCGCAGAGGACAGGAAGGCAGAAACGCCCAGTGCTTCGGGGAAACCAAGCTCAGACCCTAATGGGCACCTTGAATCTTCTGGGAATCCGGGCCCAGCTCTGTGTGAGGTGCAGACCAGCTCCAATTGTGTGTGGAAACAGGTGACATCATGCCCAGTTGTTGGCTGGGGATTAAAGGGCGAGCTTTTAATCCTGTAGGGACAATCTTCAGGACCTCTGCTTCGTGTGCTTGTATGGCCCTAGACGCCAATCCTTGAACTTAGTGATTTGAAAAATATCTGCATGCCATAATTTACCAGGTCAAAGCCTATCCACGGCTTCCTAATTCCCATCGTCTTACATCAAAACTTCTTTACTTGCCTATCTAGGCTCTCCATAAAATACCTCTACTCAAACTAGTTGTGTTTCAAGTATTTCCCCCATACAAAATCCTCTATTTGAAACTCTTAAGGACTTGGTCTCTTCAATATCCCATAAAGACTGTTAATTTTACCTTCTTCTTGATTGTTCTTCCTTCACATTCAAGTCCTGTGCATTCACCAAAGCTTAACCAAAGCATTATATCTTCCATAAATCCTTTCATGATTATGCTACTGGATGCCTACGGCATGGCTTAAAATGGGGATCTGCCAGATTTGGCCCATCTCTTTTTATAAAGTTTTATTGGAACCCAGCCATGCTCACATGCTTACTTAGCTGCTTTTGCGCTACATCAGAAGAGTTAAGTAGTTACAACAGAGACCATATGACCGGCAAAGCCTAAACTATTTACTATTTGCCCCTTTGCAGAAAAAGTTTGTCTACCCCAGCTTAAACCGTAAAGTTTATAACTTTAATTTATATTGTGCTTCCTTAAATTCTTCCAGAATGCCTTCCCAGCTTATTCTTTTTCTCCTCTTCTTCCTATCCACTCTGCACTCTTCCCATCTTCTCTTGCTCTGAACTTTCATCACATTTTATCTGTTTATTTCTTGTGATGCTTTTCTCTTTCTAAAAATTGCAACCGTCATTTATTTAAATGCCTGTTCTGTATAATCTCTAGTCTGTAAGCCCTTTGCAGGCAGAATCTCTTCAGATCCATCTCTGCAACCCCTCAACTATTAGCACAGGGTTCAGTAAGTGGGGAAAGAACCTCGTTGGTTTCAGAGTCTGCCATGGCTCCTGAATGGCCTTTCTGGAATTGCCACGAGAGGTGTCAACAGTTTTCTGGCAGTTCTGTTCAGGGTTATGACATCCTGAAGAGCTGTGTTCCTTGTAGAATAAAGCTATCTAACCCTGCCCTTGAACTACTGCTTCCTCAGTAGTGAGATCACCATTTCATGGAGGGTAGGATGCCCTGCAACTTTGTGGGTGAATTAGGGGATACTATTGATCCTGGTTCATTTCCATCTCTCCCTTCTTTTCTAACATGATCCCATTTTATAGAATTCCAGGTGTAGGCCCCTCAGTTCTATGGAGATGTCTGAGAAAAACAAAAGCTTCCTGTCTTTCAATCTTTATTATACAAAATCACAGTGAAATTGTGGGAGGCAGAATAATGGCCCCCAAAGATGTCTATGTCCTAATCCCTGGAAACTGTAACTACATTACTTTATAATGCAAACGGGAGTTTGAAGATATGGTTAAGGGTAAGATTTTGAGATGGTGATATTATCTTGGATTATTGGATTGTCCAATTTAATAACCTGAGTCCTTAAAGGTAGAATAGTGAGGCAGGAGAGTAGGTCAGAGAGACGTGACATGAGAAGGACTCAATCCATTGTTGCTGACTTTGAAGATGGGGGAAAGGGCCATGAGCTAAGGAATGAGGGCAACCTCTAGAAGCTGGAAAGATAAGGTACAGATTCTCCCCTAGAACTTCCAGAGGGGAAGGCAGCCCTGACACCACATTGATTTTTAGCTCACTGAGACCCATGTCCGACTTTGACCTCTAGAACAAGCAGATAATATATTGTTGAAGACACTAAATTTGTGGTAATTTATTATAGGAGCAGTAGAAATTTTACCATTTTACACAAAATATTTCACTGACTTAGGGAAGCTGTGTGGGGAGGTGGAGGCTAGCTGGTATTTGTCTATCCATTCCAGAAAAAAGAAGTGTTGTTCAGAGTCCTGGAGCTAGAGCTGGCCTGGTTGTCTTGGAGATCATTACATTTACCCCTAAGATTAAGTTAAATTGGGGAAATGTGTATGGCCTTTTGCTGTCAGTATTTTGGGGGGAAGGCATGGACTGGCTTTGTGGGGTTTTTGTTGCATGTACATAGTGTATACAGACTTCAGGTTTTTAGACCAGTTTGTAGAACTCTGGTCCTCAGAGAGTCAGGAACCCTGAAGTTCAGGGCCTGGGGTGATTTCTCCTGGGCATTGCTTTGGTTACTAAAACAATTGGATGAACCATGTATCAATTATCTATTGACATAATAATGCTACATAAAAAAACATCCCCCACCAAAAAAACCCAAAAAACAAAAAAAATCCCCCAAACCTCACTGACTTGAAACAATAACCATTTATCATTGCTCACAGGCTTATGGCTCTGCTGATCTGGGCTGGGCTCAGCTGAGCCCAGCATCTGTGGTCAGGTTGGCTGGAGGCTGATTGGTTCAGAATGACCTCAGCTGGGGAGACTTGGCTCTTCTCCACATGCTCTCTCCCCTCCAGAAGGCTAGCTGATGGTGGTCTCATGACAGGGGAGGGAGAAAGGGGGGTTGTGGAGAGTGGGAGAGGGAGAGGGAGAGGGAGAGGGAGAGGGAGAGGGGAGTAGGTGAGGCCTCTAGAGGCCTAGTTTGGAGCTGATATGTTGCTGCCTACATTCTGTTGGTCAGAGGAACTTACAAGGAAACCTAGATTTAAAGAACAGGGAAATAGTTTCAACTTCTTGATGAGAGGAACTACCAGGTCACATTGCAAGTGGTGTGGGAAGGATGGAGAATTAGGGCCATTTTTGCAGTCAGTCTGCCGCAGACTCTCCAGGAAGGGAAAAATGCCCTTAGACCCAAACAGCTCCTGAGAGCTGGCTCCTTTCCTGGCATGGGAGTCATCAGAGCCTCCGGATCCCATCCCCTTTTCACTACATGTCCTCTCTCAAAGAAAGCCACAATTCTCCCTATGAACTGCCAGCCATCAGCGCCCGCCTTCCCTGTCTCTCTGCTCCAAGCCTGAGGGATGTCGTGGACGACCAGCCAGCTTGATGAATGCCGCCTCTGTAAACCCTCCCCTGGCCTCTGTCACAGCATCAGTGTGAAATGAACTTGCTAATACTCTGAGAGCCACAAACCTTTTCCTCTTCCCCAGCACGACGCATCGAATCGATCTGGCTGGGTGAGCCGCGACAAACCAAACCCCACAGAGAAAGGCATCAGCAAATTTAAAGCCTCGTTCAAGGTCTTGATTCACCATAAACTAAGTTGCCGGCAGCAGGTGTTGACACTTCTTCCACGGCGGTTGATACCGGGATTTATCGACTTGCCATAAGATGTTGATATTGACCAAGACTGAGTTCCGAATGAAAAGGCCTATGGCAGTATATCTTTATTGCTCAGATAATCTGTGGACTTGCTAATCCTTCCTTGTCCCACTCAATAATGTTGCAGAAATTCTTTTGGAACGGAGAGACCGTTACTTAAACACAACAAGATGCTCTTTCCCTACAAGACCTCCTGAAACAGGGATGGAGGTACCAGCAGTGTGTTGAGAACATAACCAGTGTTGGAAAATCTATTTGTGCCTGTGCCCGAAACCATAATGCCTTTAAGTTTTTAGAGACCCAGCTCTCTCCTCTTGGGAAACAGCCCAGAAAAAAACACAGTAGGATTTGACATGGGACCTGTTCATGAATAGTGTCCACTTCCCTTTCCCCACTGGTCCACTTCAGGGCCACAGGTGTGCCTACCTCCCACCCAGGCTAGTGAACAGTATGATGTCACCCTTAGCACTGGTCCCTGACAGTGAAATTAATGTGACAGTTGGTTCTTGCTAATTGTGGGGCCCACTAGGAACACAGAAAAAGAGGGACAATTTATTACCTGCTAATTTGTTTTCTCATTGAAATAAATACAGTCTGCAGCCCTCATTTAAGGGAGGATATGTATGCATTAGAGTCACATATGGTGACTTTTGAGTTATTTTGGATATCAGGGTCCCTAGGAAAATCAGCAGGGAGAAGATGAGCAAACTGAACAGGGCCAAGGAAGCAGCCCAGAGTGGCTGGGTCAGGGAGCAAGCCAGAGGGGCAGAATTTCCAACCCAGCTCCCTTACCCAGCTCTGTTCCCCTGGATGGTTTCTAAGGGCCTCTTCAAAGAGGAAGATGGAGGCCAGTGGGGAGAGGCCAAGGAAGACAGAGCCACAGGAAGATGGAGATTTCATAGACATGCTCTCCCCTGCCATCAGGTAAGTAGGTGCAGGATGACCCAGATGCTGACCCACAGTGGGACTCTTGCTCTGTTCTCTCTTCTAAGACTTGCATAGTCATTAGCAGTGCAATCTCTACTAGCCCTCCTGGCTTGCGGCCTCAGGGAGGGAAGGAATTGATCACAACATCAACTGCATTCCAAAGAGGTACTAACAGAGGTTGAGAGCACAGGCTTGGCAGCCAGACAGTTTTGGGTTTGCAATCTGGCTTCTGCACTTATCAGCTGGGTGACCTTGGGCAAGTCTCTTATCTTTTCTAAGCCACAGTTTTCTCATCTGTAAAAAGGAGGAAATAGTAACTGTACCATGGCAGGCAATTTTTATTGCCTCCTTTTCTTCCTTGCCAACAGAATATCAATTTTGTTCAGGTGTCACTTCCCATGATTTCTGGGGAGGTGGGCCTAGGTCCTGATCCTAGAGTGAACATGTGATCAGTTCTGGCCAATGAGATGAAAAGGGAATATTTTGGGGGTAGTTCTGGCATTTTCCCTCCCTGATATGAGAAGGCAGACAAAGAGTATCTCTCTATTCTGTCTGCCACCTGCTTCCTTCTTGACGTGAAGTTGGTTGGTGGGAGGAACCCCCCCTGCTCATGCTGCCCCCTGCTTCCTACAATGGAAATTTGTTGACTAATGCTATGGCTTTGGCAGCAATTTTATTCCCAAGAGACCAGGAGAATGTGGAGACACCTATTCAGGGTCCTCCATCATAGAGCAGCTAAAACAAAGCCTAACTGCCCAAGTTTCATGTGAGAAAAATGAACCCTTGTTTGTTAATGTTGCTGTGAATTGATTATTCTGTTCCTTGCAGCCAAAAGCATTCGTAAACAATGTAAGTACCTATTTCATGGTTTGATGGGAGAATTATATAAGATAGTCAGAGGGTCTTCTGGACAGAGGCCTGAAAGCTTCTCCAATTTCTCTGCAGAGTCTTGACAGTAGGTTTGTAATATTTCCTCCTTGGGAATAATGATGAAAGAGAGAGGCTGGGAAAAGGAGCAGAGAAGTGAGATAACTCCACTTTTCTCTTCCTGTTTTGGGGAGAAGGCAATTCAGACTTTAGATGATGATTCTCCAACCACCATGCCTGTAATGCATTGCATGCTGGGTCAAGCAACTACCGAATACATCTTGCAGACAATGGCTGGATTTAAAATTTTTTGTGTACCTCAAATATCGGTAAATTTCATTCAATTTTCTCATTGCTTTACCTACTAATTTTAAGATTGTGTAGGGCATCACTTCAGTTCAATAAGCAGCGGTTTCCATTGTTTTAGGTTTTTTATTTCTTTGCCATTAGGTCTGCAATCTCTACAGACTGAAGGGGACTAGACAGTTCTCGTTGCAAAGGAACCTTTTGGTAAGTGAAGAATCATTATTTAATGCTAAGAATCATCTTCCAGTTACTTTATTTGCTAAAATTCTTGAGAACCCAATAGTTGGGTGCTCAAATAGGGTAGCAATCTGCCCCAGGTTGGCTTCTGAACCCTGAAACTCAACGTATTGTGGTAGCTCACAGCCTGAGAGAATCTTGCAAACTATTTGCAAGGATCAGGGAAGGGACTGCAAAACGATGTATTCTTAGCTTTGAGTTGGTATAGCTTGTCTGTCTCATAGGTTAGTATTTATTTTTAAATTTTTATTTAAAAATTATTATATAGTAAAATTAATGTTTTGTGTGTATACGATTCTATTAATTTTGACACATATATGGATTTATGTAACCACCACCATAATTAAAACAGTGCTCCCTCATGCTAGCTCCTTCTAGTCACATTGTTTTCTCACCTCCAACCTCTGCCACTGACTTGTCTGTTTGCCATCACTATAGTTTTGTGTTTTCGAGAATGTCATATAAAGGGCATCATATAGTAGATCACCCTTTGAAACTGGCTTTTTCATTCAGCATAATACCTTAGAGATTCATTCAAGTTGTTGTGTGTATTAAAATCTGTTCGTTTTTATTGCTGAGTGGTTGATATTCCACTGTATGGTTGTTCCACAGTTTGTTAATCCATTCACCTTTTAAAGGATAGTTAGGTTGCCTCCAGTTTGGGGCAATAATGAATAAAGCCACTATAAACATTTGTGTTCAGGTTTTTGTGTGAACTTGGGTTTTCATTTCTTAGGGTAAATAATTAGAAGTTGGATTGCTGGGTCATATGGTAAGTGTACGTTTAACTTTATAAGAAGTTGCCAAGCTGCTTTCTGGAGTGGCCACACCATTTTGCATTCCTATCAGCAAGGTGGGAGAGTTCTAGTTAGTCCATATTTTAATCAGTACTTGGCATTTTGGGTATTTAAAATTTTATTTTAGCCATTTAATGTGTGTAGCGGTATGTCACTATGATTTTAATTTGCATTTTCCTAATGGTTAATAATGTTGAACATTTTTTTGACATCCATATATCCTCTTTGATGAAGTGTTTATTTCAGCCCTTGGCCCATTTTTAAATTGTGCTACTTGTTTTCCTGTTGCTGAGTTTTGAGAATTCTTTATATATTCTGGATACAAGCCCTTTGTTGAACACGTGATTTGAAAATATTTTCTTCCAGTCTGTAGCTTGTCTTTTCACTCTCTTAACAGTGTCTTCTGCAGACCAAAGTTTCTAGTTTTGAAGAAATCTGAATTTCAGTTTTTTTCTTTTATGCATTATACTTTGTGTCATATCTAAGAATGTTTTGCCTAACTTTAGATCTCAAAGATTTTGCCCATGTCTTCCACAAGTTTTGTAGTTTTATATTTTATATTTAGATATATGATCCAGTTGAGTTAATTTTTGTATACGGTGTGAAATTTAAGTTGAAGTTCAGTTTTTTTTTTTAGCATATGAATGTCCAGTTGTTCCAGTACCATTTTCTGAAAAGACTGTCCCTTCCCCATTGAATGGCTTTTGCACTTTGTAAAAAAAAAAAAAAAAAAGAGTTGATCATGTTTGTATGGGGCTATTTTGGGACTCTGTTCTGTTTCATTGATATGTGCATGTCTATTTCTTTGCTAATTCCATGTCTTGACTACTGTAGCTTTACAGAGAGTATTAAAATTTGGGTAGTGTGACTTCTCCAACCTTACTCTCCATTTTCCAAGATTGGCTTAGCTATTTGTCTTCATCAGTTTGGGCTGCTAAAACAGAATGCCACAGAATGAGTGACTTAAACAACAAACATTTATTTTTCAGTTCTGGAGGTAGGAAGTTTGAGATCAGGGTGTCAACATGGCTGGTGAGAGCCCTCCTCTTAGTTCATAGCTGGCTGCCTTCTTGCTCTATTCTTCACATGGAAGAAAGAGAGAGGAAGCAAACTCTCTCTTGCCTGTTCTTATAAGGGCAGTAATTCCATTATGAAGGCTCCACTCTCATGACCTCCCCAAAGCTCCATCTCCAAATACCATCACACTGAGGATTAGGGTTTCAGCATATGAATTTTAGGGGTACACAAACATTCAGTCCATAGCACTATTCTAGTTTCTTTGCTTTTCCATATAAATTTTAGAATTAGCTTGCCCAATTCTATAAAAAAAAATCCTGCTGGAACTTTGACTGAAATTATATGAATCTATAGATCAATCTGGGAAAAATGAATATCTTTACTATACTGAGTTTTCCAGTCTGTGAGCATAGTATGTTTTGTCATTTATTTAGGCCAAATTTGAATTCTTTCATCAGCATTTTGTAGTTTTTTCAACTCACAGGTTCCATGCATATTTTGTTAGGTTTATACATAAGTATTTTATTTTTCTTGAATATGAAATATGAAAATGGTATGTATTTTTACTAGTGTCTAAAACTACGATTGGGGCTTCCCTTGTGGCGCAGTGGTTAAGAACCTGCCTGCCAATGCAGGGGAAATGGGTTTGAGCCCTGGTTGGGAAAAATCCCACATGCCGTGGAGCAACAAAGCCCATGCGCCACAACTACTGAGCCTGTGCTCTAGAGCCTGTGAGCCACAACTACTGACCTCGCTAGCCACAACTACTGAAGCCCGCATGTCTAGAGCCTGTGCTCCGCAACAAGAGAAGCCACCAAAATGAGAAGCCCTCACACCACAATGAAGAATAGCCCCCGCTCGCCACAACTGGAGGAAGCCCGCGCACAGCAATGAAGACCCAATGCAGCCAAAAAAAAAAAAACTATGATTGATTTTTGTGAGTTGAACGTTGAACTGGTGGCCTGTGACCTTGTTAAACTCACTTACTGTTTCTATGAATTTTACTGTTGTTGTTATTGTTGATTTCTCAGGACTGTATATTTAGAAAATTATGTTTGTGAATAAAGACATTTTTATTTCTTCCTTTCCAATCTGTAGGTATTTTATTTCTTTTTCTTGCCTAGTTACATTAACTACAATTTCCAGTATGATGTTGATTGGACTGGTGAGAGTATGTCTTCTTCCTTTTTTTTTTTTTAACATCTTTATTGGAGTATAATTGCTTTACAATGTTGTATTCGTTTCTGCTGTATAAAAAAGTGAATCAGTTATATGTATACCTATATCCCCATATCCCCTTCCTCTTGCGCCTCCCTTCCACCCTCCCTATCCCACCTCTCTAGGTCATCGCAAAGCACCGAGATGATCTCCCTGTGCTATGCGGCTGCCTCCCACTAGCTATCTATTTTACATTTGGTAGTGTATATATGTCTGTGCCACTCTCTCACTTCGTCCCAGCTTGCCCTTCCCCCTCCCCGTGTCCTCAAGTCCATTCTCTACGTCTGAATCTTTACTCCTGTCCTGCCCCTAGGTTCTTCAGAACCATTTTTCTTAGATTCCATATATATGTGTTAGCATACGGTATTTGTTTTTCTGTTTCTGACTTACTTCACTCTGTATGACAGACTCTAGGTCCATCCACCTCACTACAAATAACTAATTTCACTTTTTTTACGGCCAAGTAATATTCCATTGTATACATGTGCCACATCTTCTTTATCCATTCATCTGTTAATGGACACTTAGGTTGCTTCCATGTCCTGGCTATTGTAAATAGTGCTGCAGTGAACATTGTGGTACATGTCTCTTTTTGAATTATGGTTTTCTCAGGGTATATGCCCAGTAGTGGGATTACTGGGTCATATGGTACTTCTATTTTTAGTTTTTTTAAGGAACCTCCATACTGTTCTCCATAGTGGCTGTATCAATTTACATTTGCACCAACAGTGCAAGAAGGTTCCCTTTACTCCACACCCTCTCTAGCATTTACTGTTTGTAGAAATTTTGCTGCTGGCTATTCTGACCCATGTGATGTGATACTTCACTGTGGTTTTGATTTGCGTTTCTCTATTGATTAGTGATGTTGAGCATCCTTTCATGTGTTTGTTGGCAATCTGTATATCTTCTTTGTAGAAATGTCTATTTAGGTGTTCTGCCCATTTGGGGATTAGGTTGTTTTTTTTTTATATTGAGCTGCATGAGCTGCTTGTTTATTTTGGAGATTAAGCCTTTGTCAGTTGCTTCATTTGCAAATATTTTCTCCCATTCTGAGGGTTGTCTTTTAATCTTGTTTATGGTTTCCTTTGCTGTGCAAAAGCTTTTAAGTTTCATTTAGGTCCCATTTGTTTTTTTTGTTTTTATTTCCATTTCTCTAGGAGGTGCAAAAAGGATCTCGCTGTGATTTATGTCATAGAGTGTTCTGCCTATGTTTTCCTCTAAGAGTTTGATAGTGTCTGGCCTTAAATTTAGGTCTTTAATCCATTTTGATTTTATTTTTGTGTATGGTGTTAGGGAGTGTTCTAATTTCATTTTTTACATGTAGCTGTCCAGTTTTCCCAGCACCACTTATTGAAGAGGCTGTCTTTTCTCCATTGTATATTCTTGCCTCCTTTATCAAAAATAAAGTGACCATATGTGCATGGGTTTATCTCTGGACTTTCTATCCTGTTCCATTGATCTATATTTCTCTTTTTGTGCCAGTACCATACTGTCTTGATTACTGTAGCTTTGTAGTATAGTCTGAAGTCAGGGAGCCTGATTCCTCCACCTCCATTTTTCTTTCTCAAGATTGCTTTGGGTGTTCAAGGTCTTTTGTGTTTCTATACAAATTGTAAACTTTTTTCTTCTAGTTCTGTGAAAAATGCCTTTGGTAGCTTGATAGGGATTGCATTGAATCTGTAGATTGCTTTGTGTAGTATAGTCATTTTCACAATGTTGATTCTTCCAAAACAAGAACATGGTATATCTCTCCATCTGTTTGTATCATCTTTAATTTCTTTCATCAGTGTCTTATAGTTTTCTGCATAAAGGTCTTTTGTCTCCTTAGGTAGGTTTATTCCTAGGTATGTTATTCTTTTTGTTGCAATTGTAAATGGGGTTGTTTCCTTAATTTTTCTTTCAGATTTTTTGTCGTTAGTGTATAGGAATGCCAGAGATTTCTATGCATTAATTTTGTATCCTGCCACTTTACCAAATTCATTGATTAGCTCTAGTAGTTTTCTCGTAACATCTTTAGGATTTTCTATGTATAGTGTCATGTCATCTGCAAACAGTGACAGCTTTACTTCTTCTTTTCCCATTTAGATTCCTTTTATTTCTTTTTCTTCTCTGATTGCTGTGGCTAAAACTTCCAAAACTATGTTGAATAATAGCGGTGAGAGTGGGAAACCTTGTCTTGTTCCTGATCTTAGAGGAAATGGTTTCAGTTTTTCACTGTTGAGAACAATGTTGGCTGTGGGTTTGTCATATATGGCCTTTATTATATTGAGGTAGGTTCTCTCTATGCCCACTTTCTGGAGAGTTTTTATCATAAATGGGTGTTGAATTTTGTCAAAAGCTTTTTCTGCATCTATTGAGATGATCATATGATTTTTATCCAGTTTGTTAATATGGTGTATCACATTGATTGATTTGCATATATTGAAGAATCCTTGCAATCCTGGGATAAACCCCACTTGATCATGGTGTATGATCCTTTAATGTGCTGTTGGATTCTGTTTGCTAATATTTTGTTGAGGATTTTTGCATCTATGTTCACCAGTGATATTGGTCTGTAATTTTTTTGTGACATCTCTGTCTGGTTTTGGTATCAGGGTGATGGTGGTTTCATAGACTGAGTTTGGGAGCGTTCCTCCCTCTGCTATATTTTGGAAGAGTTTGAGAAGGATAGGGATTAGCTCTTCTCTAAATGATAGAATTCGTCTGTGAAGCCATCTGGTCCTAGGCTTTTGTTTGTTTGAAGATTTTTAATTAGTTTCAATTTCCATACTTGTGATTGGTCGGCTTATATTTTCTATTTCTTCCTGGTTCAGTCTCAGAAGGCTGTGCTTTTCTAAGAATTTGTCCATTTCTTCCAGGTTGTCCATTTTATTGGCATAGAGTTGTTTGCAGTTGTCTCTTAGGATGCTTTGTATCTCTGCGATGTCTGTTGTAACTTCTCCTTTTTCATTTCTAATTTTATTGATTTGAGTCCTCTCCCTCTTTTCCTTAATGAGTCTGGCTAATGGCTTATCAGTTTTGTTTATCTTCTCAAAGAACCAACTTTCAGTTTTATTGATCTTTGTCATTGCTTTCTTAATTTCTTTTTCATTTATTTCTGATCTGATCTTTATGATTTCTTTCTTTCTGCTAGCTTTGGGGTTTTTTTCTTCTTTCTCTAATTGCTTTAGGTGTAAGGTTAGGTTGTTTATTTGAGATGTTTCTTGTTTCTTGAGGTAAGATTGTATTGCTGTAAACTTCCTTCTTGGAACTGCTTTTGCTGCATCCCATAGGTTTTGGGTCATTGTGTTTTCATTGTCATTTCTTTCTAGGTATTTTTTGATTTCCTCTTTGCTTTCTTCAGTGATCTCTTGGTTATTAAGTAGTATATTGTTTAGCCTCCATGTGTTTGTATTTTTTACAGATTTTTTCCTGTAATTGATATCTAGTCTCATAACATTGTTGTCGGAAAAGATACTTGATACAATTTCAATTTTCTTAAATTTACCGAGGCTTGATTTGTGACCCAAGATATGATCTATCCTGGAGAATGTTCCATGAGCACTTGAGAAGAAAGTGTATTCTGTTGTTTTTGGATAGAATGTCCTATAGATATCAATTAAGTCTATCTGGTCTACTGTGTCTTCTAAGCTTGTGTTTCCTTATTTATTTTCATTTTGGATGATCTGTCCATTGGTGAAAGTGGGGTGTTAAAGTCCCCTACTATTATTGTGTCACTGTCGATTTTCCCTTTTATGGCTGTTAGTATTTGCCTTATGTATTGAGGTGCTCCTGTGTTGGGTGCATAAATATTTACAATTGTTATATCTTCTTCTTGGATCGATGCCTTGATCATTATGTAGTGTCCTTCTTTGTCTCTTCTAATAGTCTTTATTTTAAAGTCTATTTTGTCTGATATGAGAATTGCTACTCCAGCTCTCTTTTGATTTCCATTTGCATGGAATATCATTTTCCATACCCTCACTATCAGTCTATATGTGTCCCTAGGTCTGAAGTGGGCCTTTTGTAGACAGCATATATATGGGACTTGTTTTTGTATCCATTCAGCCAGTCTGTGTCTTTTGGTTGGAACGTTTAATCCATTTACGTTTAAGGTAATTATTGATATTTATGCTCCTATTCCCATTTTCTAAATTGTTTTGGGTTTGTTATTGTAGGTCTTTTCCTTCTCTTGTGTTTCTTGCCTAGGGAAGTTCCTTTAGCATTTGTTGTAAAGCTGGTTTGGTGGTGCTGAGTTCTCTTAACATTTGCTTGTCTGTAAAAGTTTTAAATTCTCCATCGAATCTGACTGAGATCCTTGCTGGGTAGAGTAATCTTGGTTGTATGTTTTTCCCTTTCATCACTTTCAATATGTCCTGCCACTCCCTTCTGGCTTGCAGAGTTTCTGCTGAATGATCAGCTGTTAACCTTATGGGTTTTCCCTTGTATGTTATTTGTTGCTTTTCCCTTGCTGCTTTTAATCATTTTTCTTTGAATTTAATTTTTGATAGTTTTATTAATATGTGTCAGCGTGTTTCTCCTTGGATTTATCCTGTATGGGACTCTCTGTGCTTCCTAGACTTGATTGACTATTTCCTTTCCCACGTTAGGGAAGTTTTCAACTATAATCTCTTCAGACATTTTCCCAGTGCCTTTCTTTTTCTCTTCTTCTTCTGGGACTCCTATAATTCGAATGTTGGTGTGTTTAATGCTGTCCCAGACGTTTCTAAGACGGTCGCCAATTCTTTTCATTCTTTTTTCTTTATTCTGCTCTGTGGCAGTTATTTCCACTATTTTACCTTCCAGGTCACTTATCCATTTTTCTGCCTCAGTTATTCTGCTATTGATTCCTTCTAGAGAATTTTTAATTTCATTTATTGTGTTGTTCATCATTGTTTGTTTGTTCTTTAGTTCTTCTAGGTCCTTGTTAAATGTTTCTTGTATTTTCTCTATTCTATTTCCAAGATTTTGGATCATTTTTACTATCATTACTCTGAATTCTTTTTCAGGTAGACTGCCTATTTCCTCTTCATTTGTTAGGTCTGGTGAATTTTCATCTTGCTCCTTCATCTGCTGCATATTTCTCTGTCTTCTCCTTTTGTTTAACTTACTTTGTTTAGGGTCTCCTTTTTGCAGGCTGCAGGTTTGTAGTTCCCATTGTTTTTGGTGTCTGCCCCCAATGGGTGTGGTTGTTTCAGTGGCTTGTGTAGGCTTCCTTGTGGAGGGGACTGGTGCCTGTGTTCTGGTGGGTGGGGCTGTATCTTTTCCTTCTGGTGGGCGCGGCTGCGTCCAGTGGTGTGTTTTGGAGTGTCTTGAACTTAGTATGACTTTAGGCAGCCTCTCTGCTAATGGGTGGGGTTGTGCTCTTGTCTTGCTAGTTGTTTGGCATGGGGTGTCCAGCACTGGAGCTTGCTGGTCATTGGGTGGAGCTGGGTCTTAGTGTTGAGACGCAGATGTCTGGGAGAGCTCTTGCTGACTAATATTATCAGTGGGGCTGGGAGGTTTCTTGTGGTCCAATGTCCTGGACTCAGCCCTCCCACCTTGGAGGCTCAGGCCCGACATGCAGCCAGAGCACCAAGACCCTGACAGCCACACAGCTCAGAAGAAAAATAATAAAGAAACAAAACAAAACAAAACAAAAATGAACAGCCAGAACCCTACGACAAAGGGTAAAAGCAAAGCTATACAGACAAAATCACACAAAGAAGCATATACATACACACTCACAAAAAGAGAAAAAATATGTATATAAAAAGAAAAAAGGAAGAGAGCAACCAAACCCTAAACAAATCCACCAATGATAATAAGCACTAAATACTAAACTAAGGTAAGCATAAAAGCATAAACAAATTAGACACAGAAAGCAAGCCCCAAATCTACAGTTGCTCCCAAAGTCCACCACCTCAATTTTGGGAACATTCATTGTCTATTCAGCTATTCTTCAGATGCAGGCTTTATCAAGTTGATTGTGGGGATTTAATCTGCTGCTCCTGAGGCTGCATGGAGAAATTCCCCTTCTCTTCTTTGTTTGCACAGCTCCCGGGGTTCAGCTTTGGTTTTGGCCCTGCCTCTGCGTGTAGGCCACCCTCAGGAGTCTGTTCCCCACCCAGACAGGAGGGGGTGAAAGCAGCAGCTGACTCGGGCTCTCTTGCTCACTCACGCCAGGGGGAGGGAGGGGTACAGTAATCATAATTGGAATGTGGGGCGAGCCTGAGGTGGCAGAGGCTGGCTTGACATTGCAACAGCCTGAGGCACACCCTGTGTTTTCCTGGGGAAGTTGTCCCTGGATCACGGGACCCTGGCAGTGGCGGGCTGCACAGGCTCCCGGGAGGGGAGGTGTGGATAGTGACCTGTGCTTTCACACAGGCTCCTTGGTGGCTGCAGCAGCAGCCTTAGCATTTCATGCCCATCTCTGGTGTCCGCGCTGATAGCCGCAGCTCACGCCCGTCTCTGGAGCTCATTTAGGCGGTGCTCTGCCTTCTGTGGGCACACAGGGAAGGAATCCCTTCTCTTCGCACATCCAGTAACAATGGTCTCTTGCCTCTCTGGCAGGTCCAGACTTTTTCCCGGACTCCCACCCGGCTAGCTGTGGCTCACGAGCCCCCTTCAGGCTGTGTTCACGCAGCCAACACCAGTCCTCTCCTTGGGGTCTGACTTCCGAAGCCCGAGCCTCAGCTCCCAGGCCCCACCCATCCCAGTGGGTAAGCAGAGAAGCCTCTCAGGCTGGTGAGTGCTGGTCGGCACCAATCCTCTGTGTTGGAATCTCTCCACTTTGCGCTCCGCACCCCTGTTGCTGTGCTCTCCTTCGTGGCTCCGAAGCTCCGCCCCTGCCCACACCCCATCCCCACCAATGAAGGGGCTCCCTAGTATGTGGAAACTTTTCCTCCTTCACAGGTCCTTCCCAGAGGTGCAGGTCCTGTCCCTATTCTTTTGTCTCTGTTTTTTCTTTTGCCCTACCCAGGTACGTGGGGAGTTTCTTGCCTTTTGGGAGGTCTGAGGTCTTCTGCCAGCATTCAGTAGGTGTTCTGTAGGAGTTGTTTCACATGGAGACGTATTTTTGATGTATTTATTGGGAGGAGGGTGATCTCCACATCTCACTCCTCCACCATCTTGAAATTAGTTCTCCTTCTTCCTAACCTTAGGGGAAAATAATTCAATCTTTCACCATTAAGTATGATGCTAGCTGTAGGGTTTTTATAGATGTCTTTTGTTAGGTTGAGGAAGTTCCCTTGTATTCCTAGTTTGGTGGGATTTTAAAAAGTGATTATATGTTGCATTTTGTCCAATGTTTTCCTGTATCAACTGATATGAGGTTTTTCTTTTTAGATTGTTGATATAGTGGTTTGCATAGATTGATTTTCCAATATCAATCCATCCTTGAATTTCCAGGATAAACTTCACTTGTTTGTAGTGTATTATTCTTTCTATGTTCTCCTGGACTTAATTTGCTAATATATTTTGAAGATTTTGCATCTATTTTCATTAGGGATATTGGTCCCCAGTTTTCTTTTCTTTTTTCTTCTCACTTCTTTCTTTCTTTTCTCTTTTTTTTTTTTTTTTTGGGTAGGGAGTACTGTCTTTGATTTTTGGCATTAGGGTAATGCTAACTTCATAAATTGAGACAAAGTGTTCCCTCCTATTTTCTGGAAGAGATTGTCTAGAATTGTATTATTTCTTCTTTAAGTAGTAGAATTTGCCAGTAAAATCCTGGGGATTATTTTGGGGGGAAGATTTTTAAACTATAATTTAATAGTTATAGCACTATTTGGGTTACCTATTTCATCTTGGGAGAGTTTGAGTAGTTTGTGGTTTTTGAAGAAGTGGTCATTTTATCTAAGTTGTCAAATTTACGTGTGTAGAATTGTTTATAGTATTCTCTTACTATCATTTTAATGTATGTGGGGTTTATAGTGATAGCTCCTCTTTCAATCCTGGTATTGAAACTTTGTATTTCTTCTTCTTTTTCCTTCTAGAAAAATTTCAATTTTATTTATCTTTTCATAACTAGCTTTTGGTTGTACTGATTTCCTTTTTTTTTTCTGCTTTCAATTTCATTGATTTCTTCAATATTTATTATTTCTTTCCTTTTGCTTGTTCTCTGTTTACTTTGTTCTTCTCTTCTGCTTTCTTACAGTGGAAACTTGGATTATTGACTTGAAACCTTCATTGTGTTCTAATATAATCACTTAATGCTATAGATTTCTCTAGAATTATGGCCTTAGCTACATCTCACAAATTTTGATGTATTGTGTTTTCATTTTTGTTTAGTTAAAAATATTTCCTAATTTCCCTTGAGACTCTTCTTTGGCCTATGAATTATATAGAAGTTTGTTGTTTAATTTCCAAGCATTTGGAGGTTTTTCTGTTATTTTTCTGTTACTGATCTAGTTTAATTCCATTATGGTCAGAGAACATTCTTTGCATGGTTTCAGTTCTTTTAAACTTGTTGGTTTAGTTTTTCACCCACTATTTGATCTATCTTTGTGAATGTTCCAAGAACATGTATTCTGCTATTCTTGAGTGGAGTGCAGTATTGAGAACGATGTGTGTTCTTCTGTTGTTGGGTGAAGTGCTGTGTAAATGTCAATCAGATCCAGTTGTTTGATGATGTTGTTTAGTTCTTCTATATTCTTGCTGATTTTTTGTTTGCTAGTTCTAATTATTAAGAGTGTCAAAGTCTCCAGCTATAATTATAGAGTTGCCTGCTTCTCCTTTCAGTTCTTATCAGTTTTTGCTTCATGTATTTTGAAGTTCTGTTGTTAGGTACACAGTTAGGATTGCTATTTCTTCTGGTGAATGACTCAGTAATTTTCTCATTTCTGAAATCTTTTTGGTCTGATATTAATATAGCCACTGTGACTTTATTTTTAGTGTTTGCATTGTATGCCTTCCCCCTCTTTTTATTTTTAATAAGTTTCTTGTAAACAGCACATAGTTGTGTCAGGGGTTTAAAAAAATGTGTTCTGACAACATTTGTCTTTTAATTGGCGTGTTTAGATCATTTTCACTTAATGTAATTATTAATAAGTTTTGATTTAGGTCTACCATTTTATTATTTGCTTTCTGGATTGTACTCTCTTTTTGTCCCTCTGATTCCCCTTTCTATTTTATTTAGTATATTTTTTTGTAGTTTTATTTTGTATCTAGTTTACAGCAATTTGATTATGGTGCATTTGGGCATGGGTTTCTTTGGGTTTATTCTTCTTTGGATTTGCTGAGCTTCTTCAATGTGTATGTTTATTTCTTTGTCTATTTAGACTATTTAAATCATTTTTAGCGTTTCACTCACGTTTCTTTATTTTTTGAGTCTATCTCTTTGTACATTTTTTTTTAGTGGTTGCTATAGGGATTACAATATACATCTTAACTTTTCACAAACTACTTAGAGTCAATATTTTCCCACTTCAGGTGGAATGGAGAAATCTTGCCACATCAATCTCTCTATTCTCCCATTTGAGGTTGTAATTATCTTACATAGTGTACCTGCACACATTGAAAAGTTCACCAGGTGATATTATAATTCTGCTTTTAATCATCAAACACATTTAAAATAACTTAAGAGATGAGAATAGTTTATTATACCTAACCAGATATTTACCCTTTCTGATGCTCTTCCTTCATTCTGATGTTACAGATTTTCTTCTGGTATTATTTCCCTTCTGTCTGAAGAATTTCCTTTAACAATTCTTTTAGAGCAGGTCTGCTGGCATCTTAGTTTTTCTTCATCTGAGGAGGTCTTTATTTTATCTTAAATTCTGAAGGATATTTTTGACAAGTATGAAATCTTGGTTGATAGTGCTTTATTTTCAGCACCTTAAAAATGGTGTGCTACTTCCTCTGGTCTCCATGGTTTCTCATAACAAATCCACAGTCATCTGAATCACTGTTCTCCTATAGCTAATGTGTTGTTTTTCTCTGGTTGCTTTCATGACTTTTATTTTGTATCTAGTTTACAGCAATTTGATTATGATGCATTTTGGCATGGGTTTCTTTGGGTTTATCCTTTTTTTGGATTTGCTGAGCTTCTTGAATTTGTATGTTTATTTCTTTTTCCAGATTTGGAGGGTTTTCAGCTATTATTTCTTCAAAAAATTTTCAGCAAGGTACTATTTTTTCTCTCTGGGACTCTATTTTTTTAAGAAAAATAAATTTATTTACTTATTTATGGCTGCATTGGGTGTTGGTTGCTGCGTGCAGGCTTTCTCTAGTAGTGGCCAGCAGGGGCTACTCTTTGTTGGGGTGCTGGCTTCTTATTGCAGTGGCTTCTGTTGTTGTGGAGCATGGACTCTAGGTGCATGGGCTTCAGTAGTTGTGGCACACAGGCTCGGTAGTTGTGGCTCGTGAGCTCTAGAGCTCAGGCTCAGTAGTTGTGGCCATGGGCTTAGTTGCACTGCAGCATGTGGGATATTCCCGGACCAGGGCTTGAACCCATGTCCCCTGCATTGACAGGCTGACTCTTAACCACTGTGCCAGGGAAGCCCCTCTCTGGGACTCTATTAACACAAATATTAGACCTTCAATTAGTGTCCCACAGGTAAGGCTCTGTTCTTCTTTTTTTTTTTTTCCTCTCATTTTCTTTATCTTTGTTATTCATTTTGGATAATTTTATTCTCTACCAGTTGGTTGACTCCTTCCTATGTAATCTCTATTCTGCCGTTGAACTCATACTGTATTCTTCAGTTCTAAACTTTCCTTTTGGTTCTTCTTGACGTTTTCCATTTCTTTGCTCAGAGTTTCTATATTTACATTAATTTCCAGAATGTTAGGAATTATTTATTGGAGCATTTTAATAGTAGCTGCTTTAAATACTTTACCAGCTAATTCCAACTTTTGTGTTGTCTAGGTGTTGACATCTGTTGACTGTCTTTTCCCAAGTGAGCTGAAAATTTTCTGATTCTTCACATGTCAAGTAATTTTGAGTTGTACCCTGAATGTTTTTCATATTTTGTTATGAGATTCAGGGTCTTTTTAAAGTCTTATGGATAATGGTAATATTTTTATTTAAGTAGGCAGCTGATCTGGTCAGGTTTAGGCTGCAAGTTCTAATTCATTTTCTGTGGGCTGTTTCCATATCAATTTGGTTTCTAAATCCTTTATATATGCTACTTGAATCTCTCCCATGTGTGTGCCACCCAGTGGCTACTCTGGGACCTGGGGGGTGATCTATATGTTAGTTCATGGTTCATAGTCTTTGGTATGCTGTTTGGGATCAGATCCATGCAGGCACAGCTTGGAGGCAACCCCATAACCAGTTAGATGGGGTCACTTTCCTAAGCTGCTTCCTCTCCCTGATCTCCCTATTATTTTCTGGGTCCTTGGGTTTTTCTGTTCTTCAGTCAGAAATCTAAGGTTTTATTTATACAATTTTGCCACCCACTTTCACAAGTGTGCCCATGTCAGGGTCCAAGGAGTAGAAAGACAAAGAGAAAAAAAGCAATGGAGGTTCACTCCATTCACTCCAGGTTGGAGGTTCAACCTCCAATGGAGGTTCACTCCGTTCTTTTGGGACCATAGCTCCTCCAATCATAGAGGAAGTTTCCCCTCTTTCTGAGTTTTTGTTCCTTTGGGATTCATTGCTACCAGAGCATTGTTTGGGAGGTAGAGTGTGAGAGAATTGAGGAAAAGAAGAAAAAAAATCTAGGAGATTTTTGCACTCTCTCTGAGCTTTAGGAGTTCCCCAAGCCAGAGCTAGAGGCTTCTCCTGGAACTTACTCTCTGTGCCCCAGTGCCCCTTCTGGGTTTTGGGCTGCCTTGAGTTCAGACTGGTGGATACCAGATGGAAAAAATGGTAAACACACTATTTAATTTTGAGAGTTCTCAGATAGCTGCTCCATGCATTCTGCCCAAGATTTACAGCTGCCTTCAATGGGAGAAACAGGGTTAAGGGCACTTACTCCATCTTACCTGGAACTGGAACCCCAGTATTCTCTTTCAGATTTAATAATAATTACCATTTCTACACACCATGCTAAATACCTCACATCACTTGTTTTGCATTTTAACAATCTGGCTAACAGATGGCCTCCTTTTAAAGGAAAAATACTCTTTCATGGGCTCCTAGAGTTAATAAGCTATTTTTATCATTTTGCTCCATAAATATGTATTGACACACAACTAGGTCTCAGATTCTTATGCTTAAGCAACTATAAAACAAAATGAAATTTATAAATTAAATGCAAACAAAAGTACAACACAATAATTTAAATCAACATCATTTATTTAACGTGACAGATGACGATGTTTGTTGAAACTAAATAGCTATTCATACTGTAAACTGTAGTGGATGACTTTGGTGCAGGTTCTTTAGTCACATCACTGTTCCCTCGTGCTGAGTGATGACTCAATTCTCCCACGAATTTCTCTATTTAACCACTGCACCACCCTGAAGCTTCCACATGTGCAATGTGATGTGACATCATTTGGCCCATCTTTAACTCAAAGCAGCATTTACATATTGTCTCTGCGTCTGTCTGTCTCTCTCTGTGTCTCTCTTTCTTTACCAACCTAAACTCGTTACAATAGCTGTCACTGGTGCCAACACTTGTGCAAATGGCATCAAAAACTTGGACACTGAGCTTTCCCAGCAGGACTTAATTATGAGGTAGTCAACCAGATAATCTGGAATATGTTAATATTATAATTTTCTGCTTACTATCCAATTGAGAACTACAAAATATAGTTTTAGAAAACTCTTTAGACTCAGAAAATGTATTTGTGGATCCCCATTTGAGAAGCATTGCAATATTACTTAATTTAATCCTTATCTCCACTTCACAATGAGGAAACTGAGGCTTAGAGAAAGAGGTTAAGTAACTTGGCCACAGTCTCATAGCTGATAAATGGCAGGGTCTGGGTACACCGAGAGCAGCTAAGTCTGTCTATCTCCAGAGCCTCCACTCGTAACTGTGACTAAGTTAAAGCTACTGTTTTCTCCATAAAAGCTCGTGCCTTGATCTGTTTTTTCAAAGTGGGCAGAGGCTACCATCTGTGAGACAGAGGAAACACCAAACTGCCTCACACCATCTCCCTTCACTCCTTGATCTAAGTCCTTTATGTTCCCCTAACTGGAAGAAAGACTTGTTTTATTATACCCTCAAGACAAGGAAGAATACAAGCAACATAGAAATGTATTCTTCTTATTACTTTGAATTCTTTTTATGTCCTTGTTCCTGCACAGAAATGCATTTTCCTACAGGTGTGATCAGGACACATGTTGATGTCCCCACTGAGGAGCCTCTCTGTCTTCTCAGACACAATTAATCACTCCCTTTCCTCTTCAACCTATAGCTCTCTGCTCACAGGCCAAATGTATACACTGTATACATTGTATTGTGCTTGTCTTTCCTCCCCCAAGCTTTGAGCACCCTGGGGACGCTTGAGCACCTTTGAGCACTTTGACTCATCTTCCTCATGTTTGTAGCATTGGAAGAGCACCAACACAGTTTAATATGTGCTTGCTGAGTGGAATTATGTCATGAGCTCATATATTAATTGGCCATATGTTAAAAGAAAACTGATCTCGTGATTTTCTCCCTGAACGTTTTCCTCCCTTAGTTTTCTCCATCACAGAAGAGGACACTGCATCCATGCTACTTTAAGCTACCATCATCTCTTGCCTGAACAACACCAATTGCCTCTAACTGGTCTCCCCACATCCACTCCAATCCATGGGGATCTCTGACTACCAAGTTTCCCTCTGTCATTTCTCCTTCTCTACGTGTGTCTGCTTCATTCTCCTCTTTCTTCAGTCTGGCTTTCCTTTCTTCTTCTCCTCACACCATGTATTACATTGCTGTGTAACAAAGTACCCCAAAACTTAATGACCTAAAACATCATTTATTATATCACAGTTTCAGGTCAGGCATCCTGGTGCATCTTAGCTGGGCCTTCTTCTTCTCATAGGATACAATCAAAGTTGTCAGCCAGAGCTGCAGTCACCTCAAGGCTCAACTGGGAAAGGATATTTTTCTAAACTCAGCACATGGTTGTTGGCAGGATTCAGTTCCTGGACAGGTGTTGGACCACAATTCCTTGCTAGCTCTTGGTGGGAAGCCATCCTTAGTTCCTGGCCATGTGTGCTGCACCATAGGGCAGCTCACAATATGTGGCAGTTTGCTTCATCAGAGCAAGCAAGTGTGAAGAGCCAGAGTGAAAGGGAGCAAAATGGAAACCACAGCTTTTTATAACCTAATCTCAGAAGTGCCATCACTTTTTCCATATTCTATTTGTTAGAAGCAAGTCACTAGTTCCAGCCCGCAGTCAAGGGAGGGGGTGGTGGATTATATATGGGCATGAATACCAGGAGGTGTAGACCACTGGGAGGCATTTTAGGAGTAGCTGACCACAGACCAGATCACAGGCCGGGAAACACCGCTGTCCCTCTGTTCTCACATTTATACATACATGTGCAGCTTCATGGAGTGATCCAGTTCTTTCTCATGGCCCCGGTTCTATATTTCTCACGGAAAGGTCTCTGATGGACTAGCTTAAGTCATGTGCTCACTCTTGGTTCAATCAACTGTGGCCAGGGTAGTTTAAGTTGAACAAAGATGGCGATTGGGAGTCCACTACTGTCATGTGGACTGAGGGTGGGGGAGAACAAAGGAGCCTGGCGGTTCAACTGTGGACAAACAACAAGTATCCACTGTAGATGTCCCGGCCTCTAGGGTCTGTAATCATCCTTCCCGCTTTTCCCAACTCCCTGGCTTAAATGGCATCTAAGTAGGAGAAGACCTTGAATTATATTGGACTCTCGGGGACACAGTGTTACCAGCCCTCCCAAGTAGGTTCCCAACAAGGGTCCTTTTGCTTGGTGTCGTTCAAGCCGATAGAATGAGACCGAGTTCAGTTTGGAAGCAAAGGAAAGCTTTATTCTTTCTGTGCTCTAGAGCACGAGCTCTCCCCCTTTCCTACAGACCATGAGCGGGGCTGCTGCATAGAGATTTCTGCAGCAGGGAGGGGGGCGGAGTTCTCGCCGGTGGGCACAGCTGTGCTGCCCGTGGCTCCAGATCACCGCGCCGGGCTCAGCGTCTCTGCACACGGCCTGCAGCCACCATCTTGAATTGCAGTGTCGTGTGCCGCGCTTCTGCACACGGCCCTGCTGAGCTGACGTGTTGGGGCAGGTGTTTCTCACGGGGAACTCTGGTCTGAAACGCCGGATTGGAGGTCTCTGCACGCCGCACCTTATAAGTAAGTGAAACTAGACTAAGCACCAAGGGGAAAAAAAGGTTAGACTTTATTTTATTACCCAGATTCTATTTTTATTTCCTGTGAATTGTTAACGGGCTTTGCCGGTGACAACAGATCATTCTGGAAGGTTCTCAGAAAGAGAAATCAAGACCACTGTCTTTAAGTTGCAATATAAGCTCCTGGCTTTGGAGAAGTTGGCATGTCCCCACTGGGCTGGGGTCTCTCGGGTCAGAGGAGTGAAGAAAGGAAGGCAGGACAGATTCAGAGAAGTGCATCTTTTTGAAATATCTTGGGTGGAATCCTTTCTCCCTTCTGGTGTGTTAGGCCCATAGGAATGTGTCTTGTCCCAGGAGCCTGATCCTTCACAAGCTAAGTGACAGCTGTATTGATTTTAAGATTCTTGAGCAAAGTCTGTATTAAGCTGGGGCACTTAGAATGCTTTGTCCCTGGCCCCTTTCTTCCCACACATAATGTTTCTACTCAGCTGTGGTGATCATATCCCAGATGGGAGTCCTTGAAAATGCCTTTCGGAGGGTCTCTGAACCTATCTCTTGGGCATAGGTAGATTGTGGGCTAGCAAACCGCAGACTTGCCCTGTCTCCCCTGTGCCAGTGCTGTGCTGTGTTGTCTCTTACCCCAGACACTGTGGCTGTGATGAGGCGCAGGGTGGGCTCTCTGCACTCAACAGCTGACCATCGTATGGACAACCTCCTCAGGGTGGGTCTAGAGATAATTTGTTTCTTTTTTTTTTTTAATGATGATAATGGCTCTTTTTTAAAAAAAATTAAATATTTTTGGCTGCATTGGGTCTTGGTTGCTGGGCGCGGGCTTTCTCTAGTTGCGGTGAGCCAGGGCTACTCTTCGTTGCAGCGTGCGGGCTTCTCATTGCGGTGGCTTCTCTTGTTGCGGAGCATGGGCTCTAGGTGTGCGGGCTTCAGTAGTTGCAGAACGCGTGGTCAGTAGTTGCAGCATGCGGGCCCTAGAGCGGGCAGGCTTCAGTAGTTGTGGCTCACGGGCTCTAGAGCGCAGGCTCAGTAGCTGTGGTGCACGGGCTTAGTAGCTCCGCAGCATGTGGGATCTTCCCGGACCAGGGCGCGAACCCATGTCCCCTGCATCGGCAGGCGGATTCTTAACCACTGTGCCACCAGGGAAGTCCCTATTTCTTTTATTTTTTAAAAATTGAGGTGAAATTCATATAACATACAATTAACCACTTTAAAGTGTACGATTCAGAGGCATTTTGTGCATTCACCATGTTCTTTCTCTGGTTTCAAAACTTTTTCATACTCTTTAAGTAATCATTCCTCATTCCCCACCCCTACCTCCAGCCTCTGGAAACCACTAATCTTCTTTGTGTCTCTATGGATTTGCTTATTCTGGATATTTCATATAAAAGGAATCATACAGTGTCCGGCTTCTGTCACCTTTTTGGAGCATAGTTTTGAGGTTCATTCATGTTATAGCATGTAACGGTACTTCATTCCTTTTCATATCTGGTTTCTTTTAAAATGAAGTATCTGAACTCACATTTGACACATTGTAACATACCTCTCCCACATTTCTCCTCCTTTTCCTTTAACCTTTCTCTCTTCTTGAGGAGCTGGGGGGAGAGGTACACTTTTAATCTGGTGAGGAGCACAGAGAGATTTGATTGTTGATCTCAATCAAGATTTGTTTATAAAATATTGGACTGGATGTTACAGCAAAATTACCATCAACACAGTGTTTCTGAAGTCCCTTCACTAGGGACCCTGGAGGAAAAAGTTCTCATTTGATCATGCAACAACGTTTCTTGAGCACTTACTGTGTGCTGCTAGAGGAAGGGGAGCATGTTGGCTGGATCACTGGGTGAGGTAAGACACTGGCCCCATCCTCATGGAACATGCATCTCAGAGGGATGACAGAGACATCCTCTAAGCATGACAATGCTGTGCAATAAATGCTTCTGTTAGATATTTGTTCAGGGTGTTGGGAAAGCACAGAGTCAGGGTGTTTAATTGGGAAAGGCTTTCAGAAGAGACTGATGTTTGAGCTAAATCCTGAAGCCTTGAAGGAATTTCCCAGAAGGAGCAGGCTAGGAAGGGAACAGCTTATGGAAGGTCCAGACGTTATAGTGAGCCCTGTAGGCTCACACATCATAAAAAACAAGAAAAATGCCAACCAGTCCTGACTTCTCTGTAGCGAGACCATATGACCTCTTCATTGGCTGGTGAGCTTGTTTCCACCAAACGGTCCATGGGATAGGAGTACGGGGTGTATATCCACATGACTGTGAAAACACAGGTTGCTGGTGTATTCTACTAGAGGTAGTGGTGTGGCAGTTCAGAGCTGGATTTTGGAGCCAGGTGACCTGAATTTGAATCCTGATTCCATTGCTTATTAGCTGTGTAACCTTGAGCAAAATATGTTAAAATCATGGTGCCTTGGTTTGGTCATCTATAAAATGGAAGGCATAATAGTTTTAAGATTATTATGAGGATTACATGAGTTAATACAGTGTACGTATAGCATCTGAAACAGTGCCTGGCACAGGTCAATCCTGCTGATAATGCAAGCTCTGGGCTCAGCTTTTATTGTTCCTCTGGACTGATCACCAAAACCATTCATTAGGGGCAGGAGCCATAATGGCTACTACAAAAGGCACTGGGTGATTTATATGTCATATCATTTACCACTCCTGGTGAGGGAGGCTAAAAAGAGAGAGACCTGACAGATGAGTAATCAGGCTTGGAGAAATCCTCTCCCAAGACCAACAGCTGTTAAGGGAGGGAGTCAGCATTTGGACCGGGGTTTGCCTGATTCCAGAGAACTGCTCTTAACCACTCCTCTATACTGCCTCTCTTGGCTGGAGATTCCAGAACACCAGTGGTGCATATGCCTTGGGGCTGGGGATTGTGTGTTGGAGGTCATTTCAATGCAAATTTGGGTCATTAAAGCATTTATCCCCTTCTGTTACAACTCCAGCAAAAACCTTCCCGTTTGAACACGCCCCACTAATATGCTCCCTGCTCTCTGTGTGTATCAGATTAATTTCATGTTTGTCCCATAAACCAAAATGCAGTGGAGTTTCTTTCTTGGGACAAAATCTAGCTGAGCATAGGGGACATATTTTGATTCTGGAGAAGGAGGTGGGGCGTGCCAAGTAGATTCAAACACCCCTTGGGTTCAAATTATAGTGTAAGTGGAAAACTGATCCTCAACCTGTGGTGATGGAATTGGCCTGAGGAGGAGTGGCTTTAGAAGGGACGCCAGAGGTAATGACTTAACTGAACGTGCACAGCTCTTCTGTGAGGGTTGTGGGAGCATCCTCTGGGGTGGGGATACCAGCACCTTTCAGGACCCTGGGGTTTTCCAGCTATTAGAGGTCTGAGTCAGGGTCTGTGGGCTCCCAAGAGTTAACTCTGCAGGCCATGTGCAACAGAAGTGGCCTCCTCTTTCTGTCTTCATCATGATGGAGAGGTAATTCTTCTTAAGGGCTGTTAGAGTGCCCGAGCCAGGAATTGGCTGGAGAGAGTGGCCATAATCACGTTTCCTGCTTCTGTCAGGACCTTGGATCCTTCAAAACACCAAAGCATCCTGCTGGAGGCCTCACCAAGTGGGAGCTATCAGGAAAAGCCCAGAAACGTGGCTATGCCCATCCTCCATTGGTCTACAGGATATGGGCTGAGAAGGCAAAGTTCTATAGAAATTTGGAGATTGAATTCTGTCCATTTTGTCATTGCTGATTTTGGAATTAGAGGAGGCAGAGGAGTAGGGGATCCATGAAGGAAGTTTACATATGCTTAGAGACTGTCCACCTTGATGGAGCATGAGCTGGGTGGGCAGTGGGTTCTTTGAGATGCTTGATGTGAGCAGTGAGGGATAAAATGCTTCTGGGCTCTCTGGGGACACAGATATTGTCTTGGGACTCTCTCTGCAGTTAGAAGGGAGAGGATAAAAGCATCCTTTCCTCCCTCTATCTCTCCCTCCCTTCCTCCCTCCTTCACTCCTTCCCTTCCTTTCTCATTTTTCCTTCAAGAATTTATTGAGCACCTACTGTGTGCTAAGTTGGCTGATATGCCTGTGGAGAAAACACACCAAGGTGTTCTCGGTTTAGCAGTGGAGACAGCCAACAATTACAACATAGAGTGATAATGAGGTCTGTGCAAGGAGCCAGGTGAGCAGAGGAGGGAGCAACCCACTGCTTAGAATGGGAGGTGGGGGACAAGGATGAGAGAATTCACTGAGGGCCCTGGAGGGGTTCATAAGGGAGGTAGCATTTGAGGTGAACACTGGAGGAGTCTGCCAAGTGGTGAAGTGGGGAAGGTCCCCCAGAAAGAGGAAACAATGCAAGAAAAGGCTTGGAGGCACTAAAGAAAATCAGATAGGTGTTCACAAAAACGGGGATATGTAGTGTTCCAATAAAATGTATGCATTTGCAACACAAAATAAATGCTGTTCTGTTGGAGACCATTGTTAGCAATACATTGGTGTTGGTTGTGGACATTTTGGCTATATGTAACTTTAAGGAAACCAAAATCAATATTAGTTAACGTCTTATAAAATATGTGTTAATGAATTGTGAGTATATTTTATTAGATAACCAAGGATTTTGGTGTATCTGGAACATAACATGTCATGAGGGTGACAGAAAGAAGAAATGAAGATACATAGGGCCAACTTAATGCTTAACTTGCTACATGTTTTAAGGTTTTCTCTTTTCTTGTTTTTACTTTTTATAATGGAAAAGTCTCACACATAAAAGTAAAGATGAGTATGAGGGAGACTTACATATCCGTAACCCAGTTTTAACAACCACTGACTTTTTCTATTGATTACTTCCAGATTCTTTTTAATTGCTGGAGTATCTGAAGCAAATCCAGTACCCATGGATACTTCAGTATAATTTCTTTAAAAGAATATATAAGCTGGGATGAAGTGAGAGAGTGGCATGGACATATATACACTACCAAATGTAAAATAGATAGCTAGTGGGAAGCAGCCGCATAGCACAGGGAGATCAGCTCGGTGCTTTGTGACCACCTAGAGGGGTGGGATAGGGAGGGTCGGAGTGAGATGCAAGAGGGAGGGGATATATGTATATGTATAGCTGATTCACTTTGTTATAAAGCAGAAACTAACACACCATTGTAAAACAATTATACTCCAATAAAGATGTTAAAAAAAAGAAAGAAATCTGCTTATTCATTGAAAAAATAAATAAATAAAAGAATATATAATCACAAAAGTATACCAGAGAGTTTCTTTCAAAAATAAAACTACAATATAATTTGCATGCCCAACAAAATAAACAAAAATTCCTTACTATCATTTAAAATCTGGTCCATTTTCAATTTTCGCTTGTTTTCTCAAAAATGTCTTTTGACAGTTGGTTTGTTTAAGTCAGAATCCAAACAGAGTCCACCTGCAGCATATGGATGATTTGTCTCTTAAGCCTTTCTCACTCTATATTAGCTCTCTACCTATCCACCTCTTGATTAAAAAAACCTTTTTAAGTTAAAAAACTGTTAGGAAACAGTTGTTTGTCCTGTGGGACCCCCAAAGTTTGGATTTGGCTGATTGTACCTCGTGGTGCCTTTTAGCAAGCTCCCCTAACCCCAGCATTGCCTGTGAACTGGTAGTTGAAGCTAGAGACTTGACCAGATCCAGGTTCTCTTTCTTTTGGAGGAAGACTTCATGGGTAGTTTTGTGTGTTTCCCGTTGAGTCATTAGTTAGTGAGGTTAGTGAAGTAAACTTTGGTTACTGGGTTCAAGTGATGTCTGACTAATCCATTCATTATAGAGTTTGTATTCAGGCTTTAAAGCAGGAGTGGCGAAGCCAGATTTGTTTGACAAAGATCCCCCTGGTAACTATGTGAAGAATGACCTAATGAAGTGATCTTAGAGGTAGTTAAGACCCGTTGAGAGCAATTGCAGTGGTCTAGGTGAAACAGGAAGACTTTTGACTAAGAGGGTGGACAGGGGGGTCCACATTTGAGAGATATCAAACAGGAAGTGGGTGTCTACTGGGTGTGGAGGTAATCAAGGAGAATACAGTCAATCAGTTAGCCTGTTGTCCTCTTTCCTCTAGATCCATCCTACCTTCGGAGACCTTGTCCATTTCCAAGGCTTTACTACCCTTATATGCAGTTGTAACTCTGGCCTTAAACTTTCATCCTGAACTTCACACTCATATCCAATTGCCTGCTGAACATTTCCACTGGGAGCTTACACTTCCATGTCCAAAACTGTACTCTTGTCCCCAGCAACCTGCTTCTCCCCAAGTTTTCCCTGTCTTAGTAATGACACTCCTACTTGTTCAGACAAAAACCCTAAGAGGCTCTTTGTTTCTTACCTGTCCTTGCACACTATCATCAAGTTCTGTCAGCTTACCGTCAAAACATATCTGAGTCTGAACAATTCTCACCAGTTTTGGCCTAAGCCAAAATATAGTCCTCTTTCAGCTCACCCTAAGTCTCACTCTATTTGTACACCCATGTTCATCACAGCATTTTTCACAATAGCCAAAAGGTGTAAGAAATCCAAGTGTCCATCGATGGAGGAATGGATAAACAAAATGTATATTGTACACATACAATATAATATTATTCAACTTTAGAAAGGAATGAAATTCTGACACATGCTGCAACATAGATGAACCCTGAAGACGTTCTGCTAAGTGATATAAGACAGTCACAAAAGGACAAACACTGTACGATCCCACTTCTGTGCGGTATCTAGAGTAGTTAATTTATAGAGATAAAAAGTAGAATGTTGGTTGACAGAGGCTGGGGGAGGGGAAAATGAGGAGTAAGTGTTTAATGGGTACAAAGTGTCAGTTTTGGAAGATGAATAAAGTTCTGGAGCTGGATGATGTAATGGTTGCAGAACAATGTCACTGTTCTTAGCGCCACTGAACTGTACACTTAAAAATGGTTAAAACGGTATATTTTACATTACGTATAGTCAGTCTCAACTTTTAAAAATGGCATGGAAAAAATTTCTTCAGGCATTTAAGATACAGTTTAATATATTTTTTGAGCAAATCAACAATATAGCAAAAAAAAAATTCAGGCATAATAAACGATCGGCCATGTTTTTTTGGTTTATTGTAAGGAAGTATATCTATTTTCAGACTCCTATTCTGTATCTAGACTCTATTTTATATTCAGGATACATTATAGCTCTGTAGCTCCCATCTTACATCTAAATTATTTTCCCTTCATATGAAGACTGATGACAAAATGTGCTTCATGCCTGATTAGTTATCTCATTTTGTATATTTTGAGCACAATCAAACTTAGATTAAACTTTAAAATTATTTAATATTTAACAAGTACAATAAAACATGCATTATACATATAACATATGAATATCTATAATATATGAATATATATGTAAGTTATATAAAAATATCCATTCTATTTAAAAATATAAATGTCAGATCATTTCGCTCTCTCATCAAAAAGACTTCAAAGACTTCCCTTCTTAGTCCTTCCCATGGCCCTCAAGTGCTATAGAACTCTACCTGGTCTGTCTTTCCAACCTCATCTTTTAGTACCTTTGTCTTAGCTCATTTTGTCCTTGGCCTTCTTGTCTGGACTCCAATTCCAAGTTTGGACGTGCCTCAGGGCCTTTGTATTTGGCATTCCCTCTGCCTGGAAAACTTTCTTTCCAGATATCTGCATGTCTCATGCCCTCGCTTCAATCTGATCTGGGCTCTAATGTCAGTTTTTCAGAGAGGCCTATCCTGACCGTTCTAAAACAGACCCTCCCCTTCATCACTCAGGATGCGCTGCCTCCTGTCCTGCTTAACTTTCTTGTTAGTACTAATTTCTGCATAAGGTTTCATCACATACTTACCCTTCATCTATCCTTGCCTTTCACCTATTTGTTCACTGTAGTATCCCCAGCTCCTGACACATTGATGATGCTCAATCAATGTTTGTTCAATGCATGAACTCTACAAATGTTCATTGAGTCCCTACTGTGTGCCAGACACCATGGATTTAGTTCTGTCATCTGTGTGGAAGATTATACTGTTGAGTGACACAAGGTTTTGAGATTGGGAGGACTGGGGACAGTTAGGTTACCTTAGGACTAACAGGTTGAAATGGAGAAAGGCAGCTGTAGCCCTGGTATGGAATTCAAGGCATCTGAGAGATTGGAATGCATAATAGAACATACAGAATTCTACCCTGGGACTCACTACCAGTCCATCCAATCTGACACTCTGTCTCTGATGGGGATAAAGGGGACACTGAGGGAAGAATAGTCATGATGGTCCATAATATCAACAGTAAGGTCCATCCTAGACAGAACCTTAGATGATGCGGCTTCAGGAATTATGAAGACATGTCCGCTCCCAGAACCACAGCTCCCTGTTGGAAATTCCCTTAGAGGGGTGTTGTCACTTGGCCACTAGAGAGAAGCTAAAAAAGCAGGCACTCCCATGAGAAGGCCCCTCCACTTCAAGCCTGTCCACAGATACGTGTAGGTGACTTATATTGGAACTTTCCAGAAGACAGGTTTTGGGAGTTGAGTAGAGAGAGAATCTGAGGTCTGGGGCAAAGAGCAAGGGAAGTAGGAAGATGAATATATACTGAACGTTCCTAACTTCTCGCTTCTAAGTCATTGCCCGCAAATTTCCTAGACAAAAACTGCTCTTACGTTTGTCTAGTGCTTCATAGTTTATAAAATATTGCATTGAAAAGTCAGGTGCTCCTGAATTTGAATTCCACCTACCACTTATAACCTGTGTGACCTTTGGAAAATTTAGGTAACCTCTACAAATGTCCTAATTTGTAAACTGCAGGTAATAATATATTTGTCATGGGGTTAAACGAGATAAGGTATGTAAGGTACTTAGCCCATTGCAGCACATGCACGTACACATTAAACATTAGTTTCCTTCCCTATTGCTTTTACTTTACTTCATTTGAGCCTTACATCATCTCTGGGAGGTAGGTTTGGCAAGAACTGTTATCATCCCATTTTACAAACGGAAAACTGAGACCAGGGAGATTTATTCTGACTTTACTAAAGTCATAGAGCTTTCAAATAAGAGAGTTGGGATTTGAATTCATGTCTTGGTCCCCATATTGTCTCCACACACCATGTTGCCACTAACTCCTTTCTGGTCATGCTGTACTGATATTGTCACATGGTGCTGACACTGGGGAAAACAGGGTGTAAACATTTACCACATGGTCTGTTCCATAGGCCAGGAGGACACTGCTGCCTTTGCTTTTGTTATAATATACTTTTGCACACATGTAGAAGCAAAATGTCTGAAAGCCAGAATAGATTTACATGTTATCAAAGATATTCTGATAAATTATATAATCTCTAATTGCATCTTGCCTTTTAGACATAACCTTTGTTGCTCTATTTCAAGCACGTCATAATGCCTTTCATTTCACTTTTTTTCCTCCACGATTAGACACAGACTTGGCTGGCTGGCGGATGCTGGGTGGCCAATCAAGGCTAATAATTCACCTTTGCCTCCATTGTCCAAAGTTTATGAGAATTTTACCTTCTTACTAGTATCAACTCGTTCCCCATTTCCTTTCCCAGTTATTAAAAAGAAATAATGGCAAATTCAAGACGACATTTAGATAGTTGCCAGCTAAACATGGCCATACAGACAAGGGTAGTGATCTTGCTGACCCTAATTGTTGAAGAGGCAGCATCCTTATGCTATAGCTCAACAGAGTCTGCTAATTTCCAAAGCCTAGAAGGGGCCATGGGTGACTGTTGTGTAAGGCACTGAAGACTGTGCTAATGTTGCCCTTCAGAAGGTATGACTTGGTTGTCAGCTGCCTCTATTGGTCCTAAACTTGTGTCTGACCAGGAGGTGGCGCCCTTTCCCTGCCCAGTTGGTAGTAGCTGGTCATTACTGTGGGGAGGGAAAAACACAAGCTTTGTAGTTTGGACTGCCATTTCAGAGGCTCTGAGATGCAGTGGCCCGTTTCCCTCTTCTAAACGGACAGCAATTCCCTTGAAGCAGGATACCGTATGGGGCTTCTCTTCTGCAGCTGCCAGAGTCACCTCTCTGCCCAGGGTATGGCCCCCTTCTCTCTTCCCTTTAGAGGTGCCACTATCACCTCATTTCTTTGGGTTCTCTTCTCTTAGAATGAGCAGTGGGTTCCCCGAGAATGATCAGACAGAGGATTGTAAAGAGGGTAGAATGGAAATGGAAAAGAGGACAGGGCGGCTGAGGGGCTGCTTTTTGCAGTGGTTTCTTCTCTCTCTCCCTATTATGATGAGCCCTTCTGCTCTTATTTTTGGAGTAACAAATTTGTCCTGCATTCTGCACCCAGAACCTAGTCCCCAGTCAGGCTTGTTACCTGGGCTGCTGTTTGCCCTAAGTCCTTTCTTTGGTTTTAGATGGATTATGGGGAATCTAAGATCTGAACTGGGAAGGAAGAAGAAAGGGATCGGAGAAATGAAAATCAGAGAAGAAATCAGGGGGAAAGAGACAGTCAGACATCAGAGAGAAAAAAACCAGAGAGACAATGACACATATACAAGGGTGGGGACATTGATTTGGAGGCAGAAAAATGGATTTGCATCCCAGCTTATCTACTTCAAGCTCTGTGAAGTTGGGAAAGTCACTTGACTGCTCTGAGCCTCAGTTTTCTCATCTGAAAATGGGAATAATTGCACTTCATCTGCACCACTGTGGTGAGGACTGTACAGAATGCACGGAGGAGGTCCATTTGTAAGTGATAAAGCTCTACTTAAAATGCAGGAAACCTGATGTCAACCAGACCTTGAGAGAGAGGATGTGGTCCTGGCCCACGCTGAACCAGGTGTGGGGCATAGGTATTCATAGGAGCCCAGGGAGGAAACCTTAGCCCCCTGCCCCTGAATTTTATTTTCTCAGAGGACTTCGTAAGAGGGGAAGATTGCTTGCTTCCAGCTCCTGGGCAGAGAAGCCTCCTTGCCCAGGATGGCACTGGTCTCTCTATGTGTGTATAAACACTTCAAGGTTACTCGTGCCCAGAATTACTACTCATAGCTAATACTGAGTTTACAATATGCCAGGTGCTTTTCTAAGTACACTACGTGGATTAACATTTAATCCCCATAACTGCCTTATGAAGTAGGTACTATAGTTAGCCTCATTTTAGATGGGGAAACTGAAGCACAGATTAAAGAAAATTGCCAAAGTTGCACAGGAAGTTGCAGAGGGGATTAAAACCCAGGCCATCTGGTGCCAGGTCCTCATCCTAACCACTCTGCTACACTGCCTCTCCAGTTAGGTTCCTGCCCGTCATGCTCTCATCTGTCAGTGAGCGTGAGATTGCCTCAGAGGAGAATTTAGCCGGCATGCGCATGCCCTGTCATTCTAGGGGCACACTCTGGGGACTTGTCCCCGCACTCAGGGTATTGGGGGGTTTCTAAGCTTGCAATGCCTCTCTGTGGGGCCAAATGTGCTGTAATTCTGTTTCTTGCCGTGAGCTGTCAATTTCAGCACTTCAAGAGACAGATGGGGAAAAGAATATCACATGCCCTTTGTTCCTGATCAGAGGCAGCGCCCAGACATTGTCTAGACACTGACAGCCACCCTGCTTCCAGCCTTGTTTCTAGAGTTGTCTGAAAGGTTCTGGACTTCAGAGCTGGGTTTGGTTATGCAGTGGCTGGGAACAGACAGCAGGGTTTGCAGTGAAGTTGTCCCCACGAAATGAAGGGTCATCCATGATTTTAGTTACTTTCCTTAGGGCAGAAATTGTGGGCCCAGAGTGAAATCCCATGATAGCTTCATTTTGCCTTGTTTCTTATCAGGAAGTGATATGGACGTGACCAGGTGAGCAAGATTCCAAACAAAGAGGCATCAATTACAGGCTTTGCAGATATTCCCATTTTGCTGCTGTGCAGATGCACTTGAAACCCAGGGCCTGAAAACAAAGGTCAGGTCTATTGGTCTCATTTTTTTCCCCCAGAGAAAGGAAAATCTCCACAGGGGCCCTGCGGCCAGAGATCTAAGTCTCCTTTTATAGGGTATTTTCCCGAGGGTTTCTTCTAACACATTCACTGCCCTAGTTTTTTTTATTTCATTGAGTAGTTCTAAAAAGAAGGTGCTGGGTTGCTCTGCTGTCTTTGTTCTATCGAGTTTGGGCACATCAGACTGTAACTTTACGTTCGCACGACAATCTGTTGTAATTTGCAGTTATGTCAAAGTTGCTTTCCCTCAGACCTTTGTGGACATCATCCTTCTGTCTTCTGGTATTGAGTGTTGCTGTGAAAAGTCTGAAACCAGTCTGATAGCTTCCTTCTTGCTTATTCTGTTTATTCTTTCTTATCTCTGAGGTCTAATAATTCAACTAGGATGTGTCTTCTTGATATCTATCATGACTTATTTATGTTCATTATTATTTTCTTTGATGTTCATTAACTTAAGCAGGCTATATCATGATGCCTATTATTCTGGAATAATTATTCTTGATCTGTATGATGTATCATTTTGAATTGCTGATTCTTCCTTCATTTCAATGAAATTTTCCTGAATTATATTTCAGAATATTTCTTGATTTCTATTTTTTAAAACTTAGGGGTACCAATAATTCTTACATTTGACAAGCTTTGTCCTCTACACCTGTAATTCCTTATCTAATTGCTTTAATCTATTTTCTCCTCGTTTACTGTGATTACATCAGCTCTTCCCCAAACCTGTTTATTCTGTATTTCAGCTGTGTCTATTTCATTTCATTCAGCTATTTCTAATTTATTTATTAGATTTGTAATAAATTTATCTTGGTTCACAATTTGGTTCCTTAGCTCTGTGAAATCCCTTGTAGTTTCATTTTATTCTATCATCTCCTATTTATGGATTTTATATATTTAAAGTTCTATAAAAGAAAACTCTCATGGAGAACCTAGTTCTGTTCCTTGGATTACTTTTTTTTTTCTTGACTGTTAAATTGGATCTATAATGTTTCTTTTTCCTGTTGTCTCTCCCCCTAGAAAGATGGTAAGCCCCAGGGATCCTACCTGCCTCCGCAGAGGCCCCATGGTGGGATGGAGGGGTTTCTATTCACTGGAATTTTCCCACGGCTTTTCCTAGATCTGCCTACTTACTCTCTCAGTTCACATCTCCTCAAATTGTACAGTATTGGTGAGAATTCTCAGGAATCTTTGGATTCAATTACCTTCCTATGTTCTACTCTTGTCGAAAATGATGTAAACAATCATTCTGATCACACCAGAATATTTTGTTTCTTTTCTTGGTTACCATTTGGAATTCTGTAGTATAAGGTTTTACTGCTTTTCTTCATTGGTTGCTGCTCATGACTTCTTGCTGGTTTGTTTCACTTTTTTTGCTTTATTTCATTGAGTACTTAAAGAAAGAGATTCTGTGTGCTTGCTCTACTCAGGTGGTTCTACCCGGAAGTCTGCACTATTTCTACAATCAGAAAAAATGCTCAAAGACTATTAAAATAAAGCAAAGAGATCTCAGTTCTCTCTAGAGTTTTGACCAACTGTTCTAGTATGCTTTTGAGTATATTAATATCTGCCTGTATGAATAAGTTTAATATGACCACCCTTTTTAGCTTGGCTGCTTGTCTGAACACAGATTGGGACAAAAATATAGAGAGCAAAGTTGTACCACATTTTCTCTCATTACTTGAGCTTCACCTTTACAGACAATTCTGAACTTGACCTCACAGAGGGCTTCAAACAATGTTTAGATTTGCTTATTTGATTTTGCTTTTCATTATATTGATCCTAGCTAACATTTCTCTTCTCGTGGTGTAGAAACTTTGGAGATTTTCTTTCCAAGTTTGCTTTTTGTTTTGAATGTTGCTGCAAGAGAGAGTGTTACATGCGATCATCGCCCAGGGGTTTCTCACACAAGGAATATCGAAGTTTAGATTCATTTCATATTGTGTTTCCACAGCAATAAAACCCACATGATGAACCTATATAATGAACCCATATGATGAACCTAAGTAAATCTTTTTTTAAAAAAATAAATTTATTTATTTATTTTTTGGTGCATTGGGTCTTTGTTGCTACACGCGGGCTTTCTCTAGTTGCGGTGAGCGGGGGCTACTCTTTGTTGCGGTGCACGGGCTTCTCATTGCGGTGGCTTCTCTTGTTGCGGAGCATGGGCTCTAGGTGCATGGGCTTCAGTAGTTGCAGCATGTGGGCTCAGTAGTTGTGGCTCACGGGCTTTAGAGTGCAGGCTCAGTAGTTGTGGCGCACGGGCTTAGTTGCTTCGCGGCACGTGGGATCTTCCCGGACCAGGGCTCAAACCCGTGTCCCCTGCATTGGCAGGTGGATTCTTAATCACTGCGCCACCAGGGGTAGCCCCGTACCTAAGTAAATCTTACACTCTTAAGACTGACTGCTGGTTATGATTTACTGTCACTGTCAAGGTCATTAATGGCAACCTAAAGGACAATAGCACGTCTGTCACCACCTTGGATGATTTTAGGAATGTTCTGAATATTTGACTTTCAAGTTAATGTTTCAAACTTTTGGATTTTTGTCTATCTATCCAAGTTCTGAGTTTCAATTCAAATTTCATAATATTACACTTGGAAGAGATACATACAAAATTCCAGAATTCTTGGAACTTTATATTATTAAGAAATTTACCCCAACAGTATACGTGGGAGTTAGCTTTGGCTTACTCTGGTAAACAAAAGTAGCTGGCGTGGCTCAGATGGCTTATTTGATTGTAGGCAAGTCCAAAATTTACAGATTTATAAATGCTGAGCAGACCAACAGGCTCAAAAGCTCTTGGGCAGGAGCTGCTGCTGCAGTCTATGGGCTGAGTTTCCTCTTCCTCAGGGAAACTTCAGTTTTGCTCTCAAGGCCTTTCCGCTGGTTGGATGAGGCCCAGCTACGTTACCATGGATAATCTTTCCTTAAAGTCATCTGATTGTAGATGTTAACGACATCTACAGAATACCTTGAACATCGCACCAAGAGTTTGATTGGATAAGTGGGTACTGTGGCCTAGCCATGCCGCCACATAGAACTAACCGTCACAACTAGGGAGAGGGGAGTGGAAAGGGAAATGGCAAAATATATAGCAGAAGTGTTGGTTTGGCACATTACTCTCTCCAGAATTTAATAGGCTAAAAGCATGTCCCTACTCCTTGGCTTTGGCAGACGTGACCAACAATGAGAGTCACATTTATATAACTCAGCAAGTGAGTTCCTTGGAGAGGCTCCACCATGAACTGTCCATGTGAAGGTGCACTATGGGCACCTCTGGACACCATATCCCCCTGTTGGAGATTCATAATATGAATCACCATATTGAAAACCCTGAGAAATCCCATAGCAAAGACACTTGTTCATCTTTTTAGAAAATCTGGCTTTTCCTAAACTCATTTGACAATGAAACCTTTTCTTTCTTTTCCACATGTAGCATCCATCAACAGAGCATGTTTAGGGAAAGGCTGGCTTAATCTCCTCTCCCTAAAGTATAGCCCAGTCCACTTGGATACTGCTGAGGTTTCCCTGGTAACACAAAAAGAACAACTTTTTCAATCACTCGCTGCTAAACGTAAACATTTCCTTCTATCCTGGTGTTCACAAAAAGTACAAGATTGGCTGACGCAGGAAGGTGGAGTTTTTGCTGCTGCTGTTTTGTGCATAGGACAAAACCTTTTAAGAGATAAACAATTCAAAAGTCTTTTTACCAAATCTTTGAGCAAAATGGTCTCTAGGAAAGTGCTGCTTTGTATATCACTTGGTATACCACAAGGTACCCTCAGGGGTATCAAAAGCCCGTGGGAAAACTTGCTCTTGCACTTTTGTGAGTTGGTGCCCCTGGCAGCAGGGAGCAGTGATGCCAGTAATGTAATACAATTGATCTCATGCAACAACAAATTCCTCAACTAATTCTTGAGTATCTCCTGGGGGCTGGGCCACAGTTATGTGTGTGTGTGTGTGTGTGTATGCACACAGAAATAAATAAAGAACTTAAGTTAATGGACTTTTGGGGTAGGATTTGATTTAGTAACAGAGACCCTTCAAATAATAGTGCCTTAAACAAGACTAGAGTTTATTTGCCAGGGTCTACCAGGCAGACCACAGCTGGACTGGGTTCCAAGGTGCAAGGGAGCTGGGTTCTGCAATTTCTAAGGCATTTCTCTCATCTTATCATCCAGAATGGCTCAATACCCCATCCTCATTCCAGCTAGGAAGGAGGCAGAAATAGTGCTAAGAAGGGCATACCCTCTCCTTTTAAGGATGCAACTCAGAAGTTTCATACATCACCTACTGTACATCCCATCGGTCACTTAGCCACATACAGCTTCAAGGAGGCAGAGGCTGAGAAACATAATCCTCATTCCAAGCAGATGTTAACCTGAAAATACCGTGGGTCTTATTATTCTGGAGAATGGGAGAATGGATTTCTGGGTACAAATAACATTTGCTTCCCCAGGGTTATATAAAGTATATAAAGACATTTATTAAGCCCTTGACTTTCCAAAGCAAGGGTGTACCATAGATCTTTTATTACAAGGATTGGACTGAGAGATTTGAATTCTAAGGGCTGAGAACTATAAGGTGAGTATCATTTATACCTATGAGTGGATAAGAACCATCCCAGAATATGAAACATTTAAGGCTGACATTCTTATTTCCAAAATCTCCCAGAGTACTTTTATTTTTAATAGCAACTTCACTTTGCGTTATAATTACTTCCGAGTGTAGATGTGTCTGCCTCCCCAATTATACTGTGCTCCTATAGGGCGGGGACTGTGTTCTGTGTCTGACTCATGGTAGGTACTTAGTAAACATTGTCTGAATCCATTGTGGGGAGTTGATACCCACTCCCATTCCCACTTCTGCCTCCATGCTTACCTGAACTCTGACCTTCTCTTGAGAATTAACTGGAAGTGCTGAGGGTAAATTCAGGTAGTAGCTGAGGACTTGGATTCATGGCATCAACTCTATTCTTGGGATCCCTGGTTGTTGGTTGCTTGCTTAACTGAATCTAACTTGATATGGGGAATATCTGCTCCAGCTTCTGGATGCCATCTGTTCTGGCTATCCATTGCCATGTAACAAACTACCCCAAAACCTAGTGGCATAAAATAATTGCTCACAGACTCTGTCAGGAATTTGAACAGGGCACAGTAAAGATGGTTTGCTTCTGTTCCATAGTGTAGGGAGACTCAGAAGCTGGGGGTGACTCAACATCTGGGTTTAGAATTATCTGAAGGTTTCCTCACTCTCACGTCTAACAGTTGATGCTGGCTGTTGGCTGGGACCTTTGCTGGGGCTGTTGCCAGAACACCTACACATGGTTTCTCCATGTAGCTTGGGCTTCCTCACAGCATGGTGGCTGGGTTCCAACGGTGAGCTTCCCAAATGAGAAAGCCAGGTAGAAGTTGTATTGCCTTAGTTCTAACTCAACTTGGAAAGTCATGCAGCATCACTTTCACCATATCTTGTTCTTTGTGGCAATCACAAAGTCCCTTCCTGTATCAAGAGGAGAAAAAACAGATTCTAGTTGTTGATAGGGTGTTGTTGTTGGTGACGGCAAGGTTCTGGGAAGAGCACATGGGATTGGAAATATAGTTGCAGCCATTCCAGAAAATGTACTCTGCCTATTGCGCTCATCCAGAGCACTGAGGAGTGAGGATTCCTGGATTCACTGAGGGCTTCTGGCAGGATAATGCTATCGGCCACATTGCCCTCATTTCACAGGAGCCCAAGAAGAGTCAGGAGCTTTGGCAAGATCCCTGGCATCATTCCCCTTATACCCTGACAAGCAGCATGGGGTGGTGAAAATCTCCCTTGACCGTGAGTTAAAAGGCCTGTGATCTGATTGTCATGTGATTTGAATAGGAGACTTGATCCATTTAAGTCACAGTTTACCCTACCTGACAGGTGAGAAGTTGTTCAGAAGTAGATCAGTTTTTTTAATCCTTTATAGTAGGAGAGTCTTTTCTTCTTAAATTTGTATTATTTTCAAACAAAAGTTCAGGTGAAACCCAATATATGAACTGGATAAATGTCATTGAAAGGGGTGTGTTATACATGCCCACTTGCCCCCTTCCCCATGGGGATTCTCCATGGAATCTCAGTGCTCCTCGGAGTACATTTGGAAAATCCTTGAGCTATGATTCTGGTCACGATGTGCGGGTTTTTTTCCCACACCAATTAATTCTTCAAAACCAGCTGGGTGTCTTACAATTTAACTCAGTTCTGACACTATCTACCTGGCGGTAGCATCAGACTCCCCAGATTAAGGGCTCGGCCCCACAAGACTGCCCTGTACTTCAGATGCCGGTTGCAAGCCTGGGTTGTTACTTGTGCTTCTTCTGTCCAACTGGCTATAAATCAGAGGTTCTCACGACCCCCTCCTTGAGTTCAATTAATTTGCTAGAGCTGCTCACAGAACCCAGGAAACTAGTTTACTCACTAGATTACCAGTTTATTACAAAGAATATTAAAGAATACGAATCAACATCCAGCTGAAGAGATACATAAGAAGAGGTCCTGAACAAAGGACCTTCTGTCCTCAAGAGGACTGGGGTCCAGCTCAGCGGTGCATGGAAGGGCTCTGGCACCCTAACTTGGAAACACTCTGAACCCCATCCTTTTGGGTTTTTAGTACAGGTTTCATTACATAGGCATGATTGATTAAATCACTGGCCATCGACAACTGACAACTTCCAGCCCCTTTCCCTGCCCTAGAATCCAGTGGGTGGGACTGAAAGTTCCAACCCTCTCTTCACATGGCTGTTCTCCTGGCAGCCAGCCCCCACCCTTAGGTGCTTTCCAAAAGTCACCTCACATTAACATATACTCAGGTGTGGTTGAAAGGGGTTTGTTGTGAACACGGAGACACCTTTACAGCTCTTATCACTTAGGACATTCCAAGGGTTTTAGGAGCTCTGTGCCAGAAACAGAATAAAGACCAAATATATACATATATATTTACTTATTATAAATCACAATATCACAGCCAGGATATTTCCTAAGAGTCTCCAGGGTGTGATTGGGGTGAGAGAGAAAAACTCAGCACCCAGCTCCCAGGTTTCTCTCCTGAGTACTTTCTGCTTCCTTCCTGCTTCCTACATGAGCCCTCACTCCCACCTCTCAGCCCTCTGACGCTGAAAGACTGGGCAGGTGTTCTGGATGAGCCAAAATCCCACACATACCTGGAAGAGCAATATTTACGGAGCAGGGATATCTACTGGTATTGTTGGAATTTGGGACCCTTCCAGCTTCCTATCACTTGTGCCAGACCAGCCTTGTCTGGAGAGAAGCTGGGGACTCTGTGGAAAGGCCTGAGAACTATGGAGATGGTCTCGCAGTCCCACCTTCCGGGCCTGGGGGTGACTCTGGCATCAAGTGCCCGCCCCTGGAATCTGAGGGAGAAGCGGGGCAGTCCTATCCAAACCACATGGGTTCTCAGTGGGGAGGAGTGGTCCCTCAAAGGACAATAGAAGAACCCGGCAGAGATGCTGCACCGGTGGAAACAGCAGATGCCTCTGACTGGCTCAGAGCACCCAGGTGAGGGCCCGGTCCCTGGAAATGCCCCAAATCCTCCTACTTCTATGCTCGGCCCGTCCTCAATTCCCAACCCTCGTCCACAGCTCCATAAGCCTCCTCACCTGAGCTAGGTGCTCATAGCGTCCTTTCCTTTCTCTGATGCGCTTATCCGCTTTGCCCACCACTCTCCCTCCGTCTCCTCTCCTCCCCCTCTTCTCAGCCCACTCCCACCCCCACTTTTTCTCTCCTACATTCTCTGCTCCCTATCTTTGTCTCTTTACCCCCATTCTTTCTTTCTTTCTTTTTTCCTTTAAATCAATCCACAGAGTGATTAGATTTGCAAATGAGCCGGCAGGAAACTGGGAACAAAGGCAACCAGAGCCGAAGAGAGAGCAGGTATAATTACTGTAATTAACTCAAGCAGCAGGGACACATCCCCTCGTCAGCAGTGGCTGCTGAGAGGTGCTGCAAGGCACCACAAGGGAGGCTGAGGGGAGCTGCACGCCCCCAGGAAACTCAGACCACTCCCCCTTCCTAGGGCTGGGGTGCCTCGAGGGGCCCCTGGTTGGGAAGCTCCTCCTGGAGAAGGTGCCTGCATGAGGATCCACCTAATCTCCTGTCCTGGGTTTAGCGGGAGCAGGGAGGAGGAATCGGGGCCCGGAGGACACGATATGATCTCCTGCCCACAGAGTGGGGCCGGAGAACAAAACCATCTCTTTCCTCTCTTACCTGGACACTTAGCTCTTTACTGCTTTATGACATCCTGAGAGCCTGCTCTGGTTTCTCTGGAATGCAAACATTTCTAGAGACCTTGGAGGAGGAACATGTCATGAAACTGTCACATCTGCATCCCTAAGCATCCCCAAAATACACTTCCAGATGTTTGGGGCCTTCCAATGCACCTTTGCAACCTGACCTTTCAGAGTTGCCTCTCACATCTTCATCCTCTAGCCAAACCTGACCTTGCGATACACCCTGAATATGCCCTGCATTCTTCTCTTTCTCTGCTTTCACCTGTGAGACAATCCCTTTCCTCCCATGCTGCCCTTGCCTAGATGTCAATTGGTAGAATGTCATCCAGCTTTTGAGATACACTTGAAACTAAAGTCATTTCTGTGAAGTCTATACTGATGTCACCCCCTACAGAAGCCCATAGCCCTTGTGTCTTTTATGGACCTTACCTTACTACTATACCTCCTCTCCTATCGTCTGGGGAAGGCAGACAGACCCTAACTTTGGATTCCTGGAGTTCATCGCCTTTGGGGGGCTGTGTCAATCAGACCCTTTTCACCTGCCAGTGACAGAAATCCCAATGCAAACTGGCATAAACAACAAAGGGAAATTACTAGTTGTAGTAACTGAAGAGACCAGGGATGTTTGCAGTCAGCCGTGGCTGGATCCTAAATCTTATCATCAGATCTCTCTGTCTCCTGTCCCCTTTCCTCAGTGTGGGTTCATGCCCAGGCAGACCTCTACACAACGTGGCCCCAGCATCTCCAAGCTAACAACATTCCTGCAGGCAGCTATCTTAGGGAGAGTTTCTCCCTCCCAAAGTTCCAGCACACACATAAGATTATGTGTGAGATCAGCAGGCTGGATTGGGTTCAGAGCCAATCATTGTGTTCGGAGAAATGAAGCCCAGTGATTGACCAGACTGGCATCAAGTGCCCGGCCCTGGAATCTGAGGGAGGAGTGGGGCCACCCCTATCCAAACCACATGGGTTCTCAATGGGGAGGAAAATTCAAAGGACAATAGAACAGAGCAGAGATGTTGCACAGGTGGAAACAGCAGATGCCTATCACTGGCTCAGAGCATACAGGTGAGGGCCCAATTCCTGGAAATGCCCCATATCCTTTCATTTTTATACTCAGCCTGTCCTTCAATGCCCAACCCATGTCCACCAGCTCCCTGATGCCTCCTCACCTGCTCTAGGTGCCCAGAGTCTTAACCAGACACACACCTCTATGCTGCCTTCTCATGATTGTTATGTTTTCATTTGTTATAACCTCATCTGAGCAACAAGATTACAGACCCACTGGGAGCAGGGATGTGACCATCCTTGTATGCCCCTCCTCCCACCCTGATACAGCCCTGGGCACCTGGACAGCAGCACTATGGTGAACAAGCACAGAATGCCTGTGATGTCCAGGTCTGAGAAATGGCTGGGTCACGTACCAGCTGAGTGACCTTGTGAAGTCCCCTGACCTCTCTAAGCCTCGGTTTCCACATCTAGAAATTTGGGCTATGAAAACACCTATTTCACAGAACTGTGAAAAATAAAGGAGATAATGTGTGTGGAAGTGCCTCCCATCTTTTCTCAGCTGAGCTCGGCCTGTCTTCCTCCAGTTACCTGATTGGGTATTTAATTACAACTGAAGTAAGAAACAGGCATTCACCTTCCTTATTTCTGTGACACTGAGCTCTCCAGCCTTCTCTCTGTTTTCCTGGTCATTTGTTTTTATTTTCTTGGCCAGCTGCTCTTAGTTTTCTGTCTACCTTTTAAACAATGTACATGTTCATGGTCAATAACACAGGCTTGGGTCCTAGGTTGCCCCTTTTGGGGTTGCAGTTATACCACTTACTAGACTGTAACCTCAGGCAAGTTATTTTACCTCTCAGAGACCCAGTTCCTCATCTGTAAAATGAGAAATCTCAGTAGTATCTAACTCATGGTGCTGGATTGAGTGAGTTAATTTGTGTAAAGCATTTGTAACACGACTTGCTGGGGAGTAAGTGCTATAAAATTGTTAACTAATATTCCTATTTTTCTTTTTTTTTATTTTTTTTCGGTACGCGGGCGTCTCATTGCTGTGGCCTCTCCCATTGCGGAGCACAGGCTCCAGACGCGCAGGCTCAGTGTCCATGGCTCACGGGCCCAGCCGCTCTGCGGCATGTGGGATCTTCCCGGACCGGGGCACGAACCCGTGTCCCCTGCATCGGCAGGCGGACTCTCAACCACTGCGCCACCAGGGAAGCCCTAATATTCCTATTTTAATGTTCCAAACTGAGATACATTATCCTTCAGCATCAAATCCAGTCAATTCTTTCTCCTTAAGACTTTCCTAATTCTTTTTTTTTTTAATTCATTCTTTCACTGCTCTCCATCCCTGCTCCTAATTTCTTAACTTAGTCTCTCATCATGTCAAGCATGGATTACTCCCACATCCTTTTAATTGGTCTTCCTTACCTGTCTTTCCTTCTAGTCTATTTTCCACACAAAAATCTGATCATACGTCTCCCCTGTTTTAAGTCTTTGAACAGCATCCCACAATGATCAGGATACAAAGTCCAAGCTCTAGGGCATGACATACAAAGTGCTTCATGATTTTTTTCTTGCTTATTTCTTTAGCCTCATCTATCTCCACTGACCCCTCATGTCTGAACCCATCTGCCTTCCTTTACCTCTTTGTTTAGAATGTGCTTACTTCCTCTTTTCTCGTGGCCACTTCTTTGGCATCCACTGAGCCTCAGTTTAGGCATCACTCCTCACAAAGTCTTTCTGGATGGCTAGCCCCCTCCTCCCAGGATGGTCTAGATGTCTCACCTACAGAACCCTGGGAATATCTCTGTCCTAGCAGTTGTCACTTTGTGTAAGTGTCTGTCTCCTCCACTAGACCATAAACTTCTTAAAGGCAGGGATCTCATGTTCGAATGCCTAGCTCTTGGCACAATGGCACCTAATCTGGGCTCAGAGCTTGTTGAATGAATTGAATAATGATGATTGCTACTGAATTTGTCAGGCCTCTTCTGGTTGCAAGTGACAGAAACTGCCATTAAGCATCACTCATCCCTGTTCTCAAATGACACCATCAAGACCATATCTCTTTCCAATTCTTGGCTTCATTTTCTTCTGTCTTGGTTTCATTCTCAAGCTGGTGCCCTGAAAATGACCACCAGCGGCTTCAGTCTATTCACTTTGCAGCCCTGAAAAATCCTGAAAAAAATGGCGTCTCTTTCCCAACATTTTTAGCAAAAGTCTGGACACTACTCTCATTAGACCAATTTAATTTAGCTGCTATCCAGGGGCATGAAATGTGGTGATTGGTCAGAAACAACAGAAATTTATTTCTTATAGTTCTGGAGGCTGGGAAGTTCAAGATCAAGGTACTGGTAGATTCTGTATCTACCTGCTTCCTAGATGGTCAGTTTTGCTATAACCACACTTGGCAGAAGGGATGATGAAACTCTCCAGGGTCTCTTATCTAAGGTACTCATCTCACTCCTGAGGCCTCCACCCTCATGACCTAATCACCCCCAAAGGCCCTGAGACCATAATAACATGCCCATCTCTGGAACTGGAGGGTAGTCATGGTCACCTGAAACAAATGGATGAGTGGGGCAGGGGTGTTTCCCCCAAAGGAAAAATGGGGTGCTTTTGCCAGAAACATGGGTTAGAGGGAAGCAAAACCAACATTTGTACAGAAGTGCCAGATACTGCTAGCTCTTATATAAACATTTCAATTAATCTTCACAACGATCCAAAGAAATCCATTCCACCCATGAGAAACCCGAGGCTTGAAGTGTTTCAGTGACTTGCCTGAGTCAGCTTACAAGAGATGGAGCCAGATTCTCAGACAGTCTGACTCCAAAGCCTTCCTTCTTTAAAAAATAAAGTTTAAAAAAAGGGATATATACACACAGTAAAAGTTCCAAACAGTGCAAAAAGGTGTACAGTGAACAGGTAGTTATACTTCAAGCCCTGACCCTGATCCCCAACTTCCCCTTTTCTGCCCCTCAGTCATTCACCCAGGAGGCTTCACTTCTATGCTTTATTATGCAGATCCAGAATAGTCTTTTGTCTAGGTCTAATTTGTTCCCACTTCCGAGGATTTTACCCCATGCCCAGCTTATTATGAGGTCTTTCCCTTTGGGCTGGCAGGAACATGAACTAGTTCCAGCCCAGCATATAGTCGGGAAATTGTTGGGCTTGCTTGCTTTGCGGTGGTTCTTTCCCAGCCTCTGGTAGCTTCTCACACATGCACCGACTGGTACTCAGGCAATGACTAGAGGGAATCCTCTGCAAGTCCCAGGAGCTCTCTCTTCTCTGACCCTCTGCCCTGTCAGTCTAGCTGCTTTGGCCACCCTGAATGCAAGCTCTGCCTCCTTAACTCAGGGAGAGCACTGGGTTCCACCTGGAAAGGACCTCCTAGTAGTAAGCTGGGCAGTTATACGGCCATTTTCTTCCTTTTCCTTCCGTCAGCCATTAGCGACCCTTCCAGCACTGTCTGCTAAACAGTGTCTTAAACCATTGTTTCCTCTTGTCTTTTTTTTTAAAGCTGTTTAAGGAAGGAGGGTAAATCTGGTTCCTGTTACTGCATCAAGGCTAGAAGTAATGCTACTTTCGCCAGGATTTATGAATCCTTCCAGAGTTATAAAGTGCATAAACAAGCATATATATCCTCTCCTCTTTATACACACGGTAGGTTTTGCTGCACAGTTTTGCACCTTACTTTAGTCGCTTATTATCATACAGATTGTTCCGTATAGATTGACCTCACTCTTTTAAAGGCAGAGCCTGCACTCCTAACCCCTACTCTAGTCTGCCTCAGTGAATGATAGCTGAGTTATTATTGGCTGTAATTGATGCTTGGTAAATAGTTGACGTGTTGAATAAATTATGTTGAAACTGCACCCAGGTGGCTGGACTCTCATGTTCTGATGACTGGAGAAAACAGGATACACCATATTCAGTTTGGGGTCCTTTGTATTCCCGACTACCCTGTCCTCTCCTTTCACTTCTCTGAAGAGTTTCTTCTTGCTTTCTGGTCTATGGGAAGCTGAGAAATAATAGTATTTAAACCTCAGCTCTTGTCTCATCTCCCATTTGATAAGAATCCAATTTACATGACAAAACCACATCCACTGTATAAAAAGAGGCACACATGTACCCTTTCGGGGCAGCACTGTGAGGTGATATAGAAGTGTGCCTGGACAGTGCTTAGCTTCTAGAAGCTCAGCAAATACTTTTTGGATGAACTTGGGGTTCACTTGTGTCTTGTGCAATTATTATCTAGGCCCTTCCCCCCAAAAAAGTTCTGGTTGTCTAGTATCTATTTAGGACCTGTTAAGTGATAGTGTCAAAGATGAGTATATATGAGACAATTCATTGACTCATTACTTATAAATGGAAATTGGAAATACCCTAAATATTCATAGCAACAGAATTTTGTTGTTAAATTTGTGAAACAAGGCTGTTAAATAATGGTGAAAGATTAGTATATAGCATTAGTATTATCTTAGTCTATTTGGGCTATAACAAAAATACCACAGGCTGGGTGGCTTGTAAACAAAATTTCTTTCTCACAGTTCTAGGGGCTGGGAAGGCCAAGATCAAAGCTCTGGAAGATTTGGTGTCTGGTGAGAATCTGCTTCCTGGTTCAGAGATGGCCATCTTCTTACTGCATTCTCACGTGCCAGCTGGGCTAGGAAGCTCTCTGGGGCCTCTTTCATAAGGGTACTAACCCCATTCATGAGGTCTCCACCCTCATGACCCATCACCTCCCAAAGGCCCTGAGGCAGGAGATAGATGGTCCCCAGGCTGAGCAGCTGGAGTTTGTTTCCTGTGCAAAAATACTCCAAAATGAAGATAATAGCAGGTGCCCTGCCCAGGTAAGAGATAAAGAAACCACATATTGCTCATTCTTGAGGTCAAGGAGACCTTCCCGACTACCCATGCACAGAAAGACTCCTTGGGAGTCAAAAAGGGAGGGGGCGCCACCCCATAGTAGGTGATGTCAACCTACACATGGGCTTGTTCGCTAGAATCCATCTTGGCTAAGAGATGCGTGCGCACACAGGGGAGGACCCTGGGAGAAACCAAACACAGACTTAGAGCCAGGCAAAGCCAGATGACTGGCAGAGGAAACCTAGAAGAAATGCCCCATATAAGTGATTCAAACTACCACGAGGGCTCGACTCTCTCTCTGAGACTGCCGTTTGAGTCTATTCACACGTACCCTTTTTCCTCCTGATAAACACTTTACTTGTTTCACTACTTTCCATCTCTTTGTGGACATTCATTTCTACAGAGCCAGCGGGCCAGGGCCTTGTCACTGGCCACTGGCCTAGTGGTTAGGATTCAGCACTCTCACTGCTGCGGCCTGACTTCAATCTCTGGCCAGGGAACTGATATCCTGCTTCAAGCCGCTGAAGGCCAAGACCACCTGAAATCAGCCCCACCTCCTAATAGCATCACACTGGGGCATAGGATTTAATATATGATGGGAGGGGGCACAAACATTCAGTTTATAGCCAGTATATAGCTCTTAAAAATGTGTGCTAGTGTGTGTGATACAGGTTAACATGGCCCTCAAATGCAAGTCAACCACTTCATCTGGGCTTTAGCTGACTTTCTTTTACCACAACTTTGGAAGCTCACACTCAGCCCGAGGTACAAGTTTACTGTTTAACATCTCTTCTAGTTCTCCCAGCGGGCCGACAAAGTAGCTTTATTTGCCTCATCTCTACAGAGCTAGTCAAGGCCATATAGGTAATGTGTGGAGGAACTAGGATTTGAGTTCAGGTCCTTCTGACCCTACAGCCTGAGCTCCAGCTCCCCATGGGGGTTAAAGCATTGTTCCCAGAGAGTGCTCTGCAGAAATCGGCTCCGACTGATGGTTACAAGCAAAAAGGGCTCCCTATTCTCAGGGATATTTGCATTTGTTCTTGAGGTAACAAACGTAGGTAGATAGCTAGTGGGAAGCAGCCGCATGGCACAGGGATATCGGCTTGGTGCTTTGTGACTGCCTAGAGGGGTGGGATAGGGAGGGTGGGAGGGAGGGAGACGCAAGAGGGAAGAGATATGGGAACATATGTATATGTATAACTGATTCACTTTGTTATAAAGCAGAAACTAACACACCATTGTAAAGCAATTATACCCCAATAAAGATGTAAAAAAAAATAAAATAAAATAAAGTGGGAGGCAGCTCACATAGTATAGGCACACCTCATTTTACTGGTTTTTATTTGCAGATAATGCTTTTTTTTTTTTTTTTTAACAAATTGAAGCTTTGTGGCAACCTTGCATCAAGCAGGTCTATTGATGCCATTTTTCCAATAGCATTTGCTCACTTTATGTCTCTGTGCCACATGTTGGTAATTCTCACAATATTTTAAGCTTCATTATTGTTATATTTGTTATGGTGATCTGTGATTAGTGATATTTGGTGTTACTATCGCAAAAAGATGTCAACTCGCTGAAGGCTTAGATCATATTTAGCATTTTTTAGTGAGAGAGTATTCTTTAATTAAGTTATGTACATTTTTTTTTACACGTAATGCTATTGCACACTTCATAGACTACAGTAGTAGAGTGTAAGCATAACTTTTATATGCACTGGGAAATCAAAAATTTTGGTGTGTCTCACTTTATTGTGATATTAGCTATATTATGGTGTTCTGGACCCAAACCTGCAATATCTCCAAGGTGTGCCTGTATCTTCTAGCATCTGCCTGTGGTTGAGAGAGGAGTTTTTAACAGATGGTGGCTGGGTTGACACCTTGGTATATAAGGTAGCCATTTCTACAAACTGCCTGGGTCGTAGAAACTGGAATATCAGGGTGAGGAGGGCTCCAGAAAGAATAACTTAGGCCCACCTCTTCATTTTACAAATGAGGAAATTGAGGCAAAGGGAGACTACCTTATCCAAGGACACCACTTGTGTGGCTGAGAGAGAACTAGAACTTCCTGATCCCCAGGCCAGTTCTCTTTACTCCTTCTGTGAATAAGGAGTATTTTCTAACTTTTTCTAACTTTTCTCACTTTTCTAACTTGCCTGGCAATCAACGAATGGCTTTACATATAGTTTCCCTCTGTTTGCATTTCTCTGTATTTTAGCTTGTGTTCTTACTCTTTCTGTCTCAGGCCTCCTCCTGATTGTACTGGTATTTAGTTCACAGTGAGATGACAGGTTGATCCATGGAAAAGAGGGCTAGAGAGTTGAGCAGAAGGGCCGTAGGATGTAGGATTACAGCCTTGCATCAGCTCTGATAGGGATAGTTGCACATCAATACACCCCGGATTTGTGACTGAAAAGCTATGTGTACAGGTAAGATTTTACAGGTGAGTCATATTAGGGATGCCTCCTGTTTAAAGACTACCATGGCCACCCCTTTGCCTTATCCATTCCATCTCTAGAGATTTAACTTACAAAGATATATGCAAAAGGATGTTTTGAAAAACATTGTATACAGTAGCAAGAGACTATAAACAACCTGAATATCTACGGATGGGGGGATGGTTATAAAAACTGGTACATCCATACAGTGGAGTATATTTGAGATGCAATGTGGTAGATCGTATGGGCTAATACGGTGCAACCTACAAAATATATCGTTAAAAAAATAAGGTGTGTATATGGCTTGGTTTGTGTTTCCTTAAAAGAGAGCCTTGGACAAGGACGTGGGTGCAAGTAGTTTATTTAGGAAGAGATCCCAGGAAAAATAAATCAGGGAGTGAAGAGAGTGAGACAGAAAATGCAAATAAAGTATGTGCTGAGTTGTTGCTATAGCCAAGAGAAGCCCGAATAAGCCCAGACCTTTGAAAAACACACAGAGTGTCTGTCTCCCAGAATTGTCTGTCTTGTTGGTAAAAAGGAAGGCTGGGATATTTATCAACGAAGCCCATCCTTCACTGGTTAAGGTTGTTCCATGGTGTTAACTGCCTCCTACTTCTGGCTGCATTTCCCTGTGGACTGAGCAGGCTCCTGTGGCTTTGAAGAAAGTGCTGGTGTTCAAGGTGGGACTCTGTCACAGCAGAAATCAGAGGTGGTATGAGAAAATGAGACGCCAGGCGCCAGAAGCACCTGCTATAATACAAAAGATGTCTACTTGCCTGTAAACAAAGTATATGTGTGTGTGTCTGTGCATGCGTAGCTACGTAAATATCTATATACAAATACCAATATAGAGGTGTATTCACATATACACGTAGACAATTTTGACTAATGCATAAAATCACTGGGAATAGTGGTTACCTTTGGGTAGGGAGATGGGGTGTTTGGAGGTCTGGATATTTGGTGTGGGAGAGGACTAAGTTTTCAATGTCTAGCTTTTTGTACTAGTTGCTGTTTTCAACCACATGAATGTATTTATTTATTTATGTATTTATTTTTGGCTGCGTTGGGTCTTCATTGCTATGTGCAGGCTTTCTCTAGTTGCGGCGAGTGAGGGCTACTCTTTGTTGCGGTGCGCGGTCTTCTCATTGTGGTGGCTTCTCTTGTTGTGGAGCACGGGTTCTAGGTGCGCAGGCTTCAGTAATTGTGGCGAGCGGGCTCAGTATTTGTGGCTCACGGGCTCTAGAGTGCAAGCTCAGTAGTTGTGGCTCACAGGCTTAGCTGCTCCACAGCATGTGGGATCTTCCCGGACCAGGCTCGAACCCGTGTCCGCTGCGTTGGCAGGTGGATTCTTAACCACTGTGCCACCGGGGAAGTCCCATGAATGTATTTTTTGAACAATGTTTTAATTAATTTTGTTGAGGTATAACTTACATATAATAAAACACACCTATTTTAAGTGTACAGTTTAAGGAGTTTCAATGAACGTATACAGCCATTTAACCACCACTATAAACAAGATATAGCACATTTCTGTTGAGTTCCCAATTGGCCTTTTGCAGTCAGTCCTCTACTCTCACTCTAGGTAACCACTGATCTATTCTGGATCACCTTAAATTAAATCTGTCTTTTCTAGGGTTTCTATAAATGAAATCATACACTATACACTTTTTTGTGTCTAGCTTATTTATGTCAATAGTTTGTTCCTTGTTACTGGTGAGTAGTATTCTATTATAACACAATTTGTTTACCATTCACTTGCTTTTTTTTTTTTCTCCAATGTTTTATTTTATTTATTATTTATTTAGTTAGTTATTTTTGAGGTACACGGGCCTCTCACTGTTGTGGCCTCTCCCGTTGCGGAGCACAGGCTCCGGACGTGCAGGCTCAGTGGCCATGGCTCACGGTCCCAGCCGCTCCAAGGCATGTGGGACCTTCCCGGACTGGGGCATGAACCCATGTCCCCTGCATTGGCAGGCAGACTCTCAACCACTGCGCCACCAGGGAAGCCCGAATGTTGTATTTATTTTTTTAACATCTTTATTGGAGTATAATTGCTTTACAATGGTGTGTTAGTTTCTGCTTTATAACAAAGTGAATCAGCCATACATATACATATATCCCCATATCTCCTCCCTCTTGCGTCTCCCTCCCACCCTCCCTATCCTACCCCTCTAGGTGGTCACAAAGCACCGAGCTGATCTCCCTGTGCTATGCGGCTGCTTCCCACTAGCTATCTGTTTTACATTTGGTAGTATATATAAGTCAATGCTAGTCTCTTACTTCGTCCCAGCTTACCCTTCCCCCTTCCCGTGTCCTCAAGTCCATTCTCTACATCTGCATCTTTATTCATGTCCTGCCCCTAGGTTCTTTATAACCATTTTTTTTTAGATTCCATATATATGTTAGCATACAGTATTTGTTTTTCTCTTTCTGACTTCACTCTGTATGACAGACTCTTAATCCATCCACCTTGCTACAAATAACTCAATTATGTTTCTCTTTATGGCTGAGTAATATTCCATTGTATATATGTGCCACATCTTATTTATCAATTCATCTGTTGATGGACACTTAGGTTGTTTCCATCTCCTGGCTATTGTAAATAGAGCTGCAATGAACATTGTGGTACATGACTCTTTTTGAATTATGGTTTTCTCAGGGTATATGCCCAGTAATGGGATTGCTGGGTCATATGGTAGTTATATTTGTAGTTTTTTAAGGAACCTCCATACTGTTCTCCACAGTGGCTGTATCAATTTACATTCCCACCAACAGTGCAAGAGGGTTCCCTTTTCTCCACACCCTCTCCAGCATTTATTGTTTCTAGATTTTTTGATGATGGCCATTCTGACTGGTGTGAGATGATATCTCATTGTAGTTTTGATTTGCATTTCTCTAATGATTAATGATGTTGAGCATTCTTTCATGTGTTTGTTGGCATTCTGTATATCTTCTTTGGAGAAACGTCTATTTTGGTCTTCTGCCCATTTTTGGATTGGGTTGTTTGATTTTTTGTTATTGAGCTGCATGAGCTGCTTGTAAATTTTGGAGATTAATCCTTTGTCAGTTGCTTCATTTGCAAATATTTTCTCCCATTCTGAGGGTTGTCTTTTGGTCTTGTTTATGGTTTCCTTTGCTGTGCAAAAGCTTTGAAGTTTCATTAGGTCCCATTTGTTTATTTTTGTTTTTATTTCCATTTCCCTAGGAGGTGGGTCAAAAAGGATCTTGCTGTGATTTATGTCATAGAGTGTTCTGCCTATGTTTTCCTCTAAGAGTTTGATAGTTTCTGGCCTTACATTTAGGTCTTTAATCCATTTTGAGCTTATTTTTGTGTATGGTGTTAGGGAGTGATCTAATCTCATACTTTTACATGTACCTGTCCAGTTTTCCCAGCATCACTTATTGAAGAGGCTGTCCTTTCTCCACTGTACATTCCTGCCTCCTTTATCAAAGATAAGGTGACCATATGTGCGTGGGTTTGTCTCTGGGCTTTCTATACTGTTCCATTGATCTATATTTCTGTTTTTGTGCCAGTACCATACTGTCTTGATTACTGTAGCTTTGTAGTATAGTCTGAAGTCAGGGAGCCTGATTCCTCCAGCTCCATTTTTCGTTCTCAAGATTGCTTTGGCTATTCAGGGTGTTTTGTGTTTCCATACAAATTGTGAAATTTTTTGTTCTAGTTCTGTAAAAAATACCATTGGTAGTTTGATCGGGATTGCATTGAATCTGTAGATTGCTTTGGGTAGTAGAGTCATTTTCACAATGTTGATTCTTCCAATCCAAGAACATGGTATATCTCTCCATCTATTTGTATCATCTTTAATTTCCTTCATCAGTGTCTTATAATTTTCTGCATACAGGTCTTTTGTCTCCTTAGGTAGGTTTATTCCTAGATATTTTATTCTTTTTGTTGCAATGGTAAATGGGAGTGTTTTCTTGATTTCACTTTCAGACTTTTCATCCTTAGTGTATAGGAATGCCAGATATTTCTGGGCATTAATTTTGTATCCTACTACTTTACCAAATTCATTGTTTAGCTCTAGTAGTTTTCTGGTAGCATCCTTAGGATTCTCTATGTATAGTATCATGTCATCTGCAAACAGTGACAGCTTTACTTCTTCTTTTCCAATTTGGATTCCTTTTATTTCCTTTTCTTCTCTGATTGCTGTGCCTAAAACTTCCAAAACTATGTTGAATAAGAGTGGTGAGAGTGGGCAATCTTGTCTTGTTCCTGATCTTAGTGTAAATGCTTTCAGTTTTTCACCATTGAGGATGATGTTTGCTGTGGCCTTGTCATATATGGCCTTTATTATGTTGAGGAAAGTTCCCTCTATGCCTACTTTCTGCAAGGTTTTTATCATAAATGGGTGTTGAATTTTGTTGAAAGCTTTCTCTGCATCTATTGAGATGATCATATGGTTTTTCTCCTTCAATTTGTTAATATGGTGTATCACGTTGATTGATTTGCGTATATTGAAGAATCCTTGCATTCCTGGAATAAACCCCACTTGATCATGATGTATGATCCGTTTAATGTGCTGTTGGATTCTGTTTGCTAGTATTTTGTTGAGGATTTTTGCATCTATGTTCATCAGTGATATTGGCCTGTAGTTTTCTTTCTTTGTGACATCCTTGTCTGGTTTTGGTATCAAGGTGATAGTGGCCTCGTAGAATGAGTTTGGGAGTGTTCCTCCCTCTGCTATATGTTGGAAGAGTTTGAGAAGGATAGGTGCTAGCTCTTCTCTAAATGTTTGATAGAATTCGCCTGTGAAGCCACCTGGTCCTGGGCTTTTGTTTGTTGGAAGATTTTAATCACAGTTTCAATTTCAGTGCTTGTGATTTGTCTGTTCATATTTTCTATTTCTTCCTGATTCAGTCTTGGCAGGTTGTGCATTTCTAAGAATTTGTCCATTTCTTCCAGGTTGTCCATTTTATTGGCATAGAGTTGCTTATAGTAATCTCTCATGATCTTTTGTATTTCTGCAGTGTCAGTTGTTACTTCTCCTTTTTCATTTCTAATTCTATTGATTTGAGTCTTCTCCCTTTGTTTCTTGATGAGTCTGGCTAATGGTTTATCAATTTTGTTTATCTTCTCAAAGAACCAGCTTTTAGTTTTATTGATCTTTGCTATCGTTTCCTTCATTTCTTTTTCATTTATTTCTGATCTGATTTTTAAGATTTCTTTCCTTCTGCTAACTTTGGGTTTTTTTGGTTCTTCTTTCTCTAATTGCTTTAGGTGCAACGTGAGGTTGTTTATTTAAGATGTTTCCTGTTTCTTAAGGTAGGATTGTATTGCTATAAACTTCCCTCTTAGAACTGCTTTTGCTGCATCCCATAGGTTTTGGGTCATCGTGTCTCCATTGTCATTTGTTTCTAGGTGTTTTTTAATTTCCTCTTTGATTTCTTCAGTGATCACTTCGTTATTAAGTAGTGTATTGTTTAGCCTCCATGTGTTTGTATTTTTTACAGATCTTTTCCTGTAATTGATATATAGTCTCATAGCGTTGTGGTCAGAAGAGATACTTGATACAATTTCAGTTTTCTTAAATTTACCAAGGCTTGATTTGTGACCCAAGGTATGATCTATCCTGTAAAATGTTCCATGAACACTTGAGAAAAATGTGTATTCTGTTGTTTTTGAATGGAATGTCCTATAAATATCAATTAAGTCCATCTTGTTTAATGTATCATTTAAAGCTTGTGTTTCCTTATTTATTTTCATTTTGGATGATCTGTCCATTGGTGAAAGTGGGGTGTTAAAGTCCCCTACTCTGAATGTGTTACTGTCAATTTTCCCTTTTATGGCTGTTAGTATTTGCCTTATGTATTGAGGTGCTCCTATGTTGGGTGCATAAATATTTACAATTGTTATATCTTCTTCTTGGATCGATGCCTTGATCATTATGTAGTGTCCTTCTTTGTCTCTTCTAATAGTCTTTATTTTAAAGTCTATTTTGTCTGATATGAGAATTGCTACTCCAGCTTTCTTTTGGTTTCCATTTGCATGAAATATCTTTTTCCATCCCTTTACTTTCAGTCTGTATGTGTCTCTAGGTCTGAAGTGGGTCTCTTGTAGACAGCAAATATATGGGTCTTGTTTTTGTATCCATTCAGCCAATCTGTGTTTTTTGGTGGGAGCATTTAGTCCATTTACATTTAAGGTAATTATTGATATGTATGTTCCTATTCCCATTTTCTTAATTGTTATGGGTTCGTTGTTGTAGGTCTTTTCCTTCTCTTGTGTTTCTTGCCTAGAGAAGTTCCTTTAGCAGTTGTTGTAAAGCTGGTTTGGTGGTGCTGAGCTCTCTCAGCTTTTGCTTGTCTGTAAAGGTTTTAATTTCTCCATCAAATCTGAATGAGATCCTTGCTGGGTAGAGTAATCTTGGTTGCAGGTTTTTCTCCTTCATCACTTTAAATATGTCCTGCCAGTCCCTTCTGGCTTGCAGAGTTTCTGCTGAAAGATCAGCTGTTAATCTTATGGGGATTCCCTTGAGTGTTATTTGTTGTTTTTCCCTTGCTGCTTTTAATATGTTTTCTTTGTATTTAATTTTTGACAGTTTGATTAATATGTGTCTTGGCGTGTTTCTCCTTGGATTTATCCTGTATGGGACTCTCTGTGCTTCCTGGACTTAACTATTTCCTTTCCTATATTAGGGAAGTTTTCAACTATAATCTCTTCAAATATTTTCTCAGTCCCTTTCTTTTTCTCTTCTTCTTCTGGAGCCCCTATAATTCGAATGTTGGTGCATTTAATGTTGTCCCAGAGGTCTCTGAGACTGTCCTCAGTTCTTTTCATTCTTTTTTCTTTATTCTGCTCTGCAGTAGTTATTTCCACGATTTTATCTTCCAGGTCACTTATCCGTTCTTCTGCCTCAGTTATTCTGCTATTGATCCCATCTAGAGTATTTTAAATTTCATTTATTGTGTTGTTCATCGTTGTTTGTTTCATCTTTAGTTCTTCTAGGTCCTTGTTAAATGTTTCTTGCATTTTCTCTATTCTATTTCCAATATTTTGGATCATCTTTACTATCATTATTCTGAATTCTTTTTTAGGTAGACTGCCTAATTCCTCTTCATGTGTTAGGTCTGGTGGGTTTTTATCTTGCTCCTTCATCTGCTGTGCGTTTTTCTGTCTTCTCATTTTGCTTATCTTACTGTGTTTGGGGTCTCCTTTTTGCAGGCTGCAGGTTCGTAGTTCCCATTGTTTTTGGTGTCTGTCCCCAGTGGCTAAGGTTGGTTCAGTGGGTTGTGTAGGCTTCCTGGTGGAGGGGGCTAGTGCCTGTGTTCTGGTGGATGAGGCTGGATCTTGTCTTTCTGGTGGGCAGGTCCACCTCTGGTGGTGTTTTTTGGGGTGTCTGTGGACTTATTATGATTTTAGGCAGCCTCTGTGCTAATGGGTGGGGTTGTGTTCCTGTCTTGCTAGTTGTTTGGCATAGGGTGTCCAGCACTGTAGCTTGCTGGTCGTTGAGTGAAGCTGGGTGTTGGTGTTGAGATGGAGATCTCTGGGAGATTTTCGCTGTTTGATATTATGTGGAGCTGGGAGGTCTCTTGTGGACCAGTGTCCTGAAGTTGGCTCTCCCACCTCAGAGGCACAGCACTGACTCCTGGCTGCAGCACCAAGAGCCTTTCATCCACACGGCTCAGAATAAAAGGGAGAACAAGTAGAAAGAAAGAATTAGTAGAAGTAGAAAGAAAGAAAGGAGGGAGGGAGGGAGGCAGGAAGGAAGGAAGGAAGGAGGGAAGGAAGGAGAAAAAGAAAGAAAGAAGATAAAGTAAAATAAAATATAGTAAGATAATATATAATAAAGTTATTAAAATAAAAAAATAATTATTAAGAGAAAAAAAAGAAAAAAAAAAACTGGACGGATAGAACCCTAGTACCAATGGTGGAAGCAAAGCTATACAGACAAAATCTCACACAGAAACATACACATACACACTCACAAAAAGAGGAAAAGGGGAAAAAATCATAAATCTTGCTCTCAAAGTCCACCTCCTCAATTTGGGATGATTCGTTGCTTAAAGGAGGGAAGGAGGGAAAGAAAGAAAGAAAGATAAAAGATAAAATAAAATAAAATCAAGTTATTAAAATAAAAAATAATTATTAAGAAAAAAAATTAAACAAAAACAAAAAACGGACGGATAGAACCCTAAGACAAATGGTGGAAACAAAGCTATACAGACAAAATCTCACACAGAAGCATACACATACACACTCACAAAAAGAGGAAAAGGGGAAAAAATCATAAATCTTGCTCTCAAAGTCCACCTCCTCAATTTGGGATGATTCGTTGTTTAAAGGAGGGAAGGAGGGAAAGAAAGAAAGAAAGATAAAAGATAAAATAAAATCAAGTTATTAAAATAAAAAATAATTATTGAGAAAAAAAATTAAACAAAAACAAAAAACGGACGGATAGAACTCTAGGACAGATGGTGGAAACAAAGCTATACAGACAAAATCTCACACAGAAGCATACACATACACACTCACAAAAAGAGGAAAAGGGGAAAAAATCATAAATCTTGCTCTCAAAGTCCACCTCCTCAATTTGGGGTGATTCGCTGTCTATTCATGTAGTCCACAGATGCAGGGTACATCAAGTTGATTGTGGAGCTTTAATCCGCTGCTTCTGAGGCTGCTGGGAGAGATTTCCCTTTCTCTTCTTTGTTCTCACAGCTCACAGGGGCTCAGCTTTGAATTTGGCCCCGCCTCTGCCTGTAGGTCGCCGGAGGGCGTCTGTTCTTCGCTCAGACAGGATGGGGTTAAAGGAGCCGCTGATTCGGGGCCTCTGGCTCACTCAGGCCGGGGTGGGGGGGGGAGGGAGGGGCACGGAGTGCGGAGTGCGGGGCGGGCCTGCGGCGGCAGAGGCCTGCGTGACGTTGCACCAGCCTGAGGCGCTCCGTGCGTTCTTCCGGGTGAGTTGTCCCTGGATCCCGGGACCCTGGCACTGGCGGGCTGCACAGGCTCCCTGGAAGGGAGGTGTGGAGAGTGATTTGTGGTCGCACACAGGCTTCTTGGTGGCGGCAGCAGCAGCCTTAGCGTCTCATGCCCGTCTCTGAGGTCCGCGCGCGCCTGTCTCTGGAGCTTCTTTAAGCAGCGCTGTTAATCCCCTCTCCTCGCACACCAGGAAACAAAGAGGGAAGAAAAAGTCTCTTGCCCCTTCGGCAGGTCCAGACTTTTCCCTGGACTCCCTCCCGTCTAGCCGTGGCGCACTAACCCCCTGCAGGCTGTGTTCACGCCGCCAACCCCAGTCCTCTCCCTGCGCTCTGACCGAAGCCCGAGCCTCAACTCCAGGCCCCGCTCGCCCCGGCGGGGGAGCAGACAAGCCTCTCGTCCTGGTGAGTGCCGGTCAGCCCTGATTGTCTGTGCGGGAATCTCTCCGCTTTGGCCGCCGCACCCCTGTTGCTGTGCTCTCCCCCGCGGCTCCGAAGCTTCGGCGCTCCACCACCCGCAATCTCCGCCCGCGAAGGGGTTTCTAGCGTGTGGAGACCTTTCCTCCTTCACAGCTCCCTCCCACTGGTGCGGGTCCCATCCCTGTTCTTTTGTCTCTGTTTTTTTCTTTTTTCTTTTCCCCTACCCAGGTACGTGGGGGGGGTTTCTTGCCTTTTGGGAGGTCTGAGGTCTTCTGCCAGCGTTCAGTAGGTGTTCTGTAGGAGTTGTTCCACGTGTAGATGTATTTCTGGTTTATCTGTGGGGAGGAAGGTGATCTCCGCATCTTACTCTTTCACCATCTTCCTGGAAGTGATGATCAATTTTTTTAATTGAAGTATAGTTGCTCTACAATATTATATGTTACAGTTGTGTAATATAGTGATTCACAATTTTTACAGGTTATGCTTCATTTAGAGTTATTATAAAATATTGGCTGTGTTCCCCGTGTCTTGCAATATCACCTTGTAGCTTTTTTTTTTTTTTTTTTGTGCACGGTACGTGGGCCTCTCACTGTTGTGGCCTCTCCCGTTGCAGAGCACAGGCTCCGGATGCGCAGGTTCAGCGGCCATGGCTCACGGGCCTAGCCGCTCCGTGGCATGTGGGATCTTCCTGGACCGGGGCACGAACCCGTGTCCCCCGCATCGGCAGGCGGACTCTCAACCATTGCGCCACCAGGGAAGCCCCATTGTAGCTTAATTTATATCTAATAGTTTGTACCTCTTACTCCCCTACCCCTATACTGCCCCCCCACCTGCCTTCTCCCTACTGGTAACCACTAGGTTGTTCTCTATATCTGTGAATGGTCTGTGAACAAACCACTAGTTTGTTCTCTATATTCTCACGGATATAGAGAATACAAATACAAATGGTATTTGTCTTTCTCTGACTTATTTCACTTAGCATAATGTCCTCCAAGTCCATCTATGTTGCTGTAAATGGCAACATTTTGTTCCTTTTTGTGGCTGAGTAGTATTCCATTGTGTGTGTGTGTGTGTGTGTATCTTGCATCTTCTTTATCCATTCACCTGTTGATGGACACTTAGGTTGCTTCCATATCTTGGCCATTGTAAATAATGCTGGTATGAACATTGGGGTGCATGTATCCTTTTAAATTAGTGTTTTTGGTGGTTTTTTATTTTTGGATATATATCCAGGAGTGGAATTGCTGGGTCATATAGTAGTTCTATTTTTAGTTTCTTAAGAAACCTCCGTATTGTTTTCCCCAGTGGCTGCACCAATTTACATTCGTACCAACAATGTATAAGGGTTCCCTTTTCTCCACATCCTCACCAACATTTGTTATTTGTGTTACTTTTTTTAAAATATTTACTTATTTATTTGGCTGTGCCGGGATCTTTGTTGCTGCGTATGGGATCCTTGTTGTGGCACGTGGGATCTTTAGTTGCAGCATACAGGGTCTTTAGTTGCAGCATGCAAACTCTCAGTTGTGGCATGTGGGATCTAGTTCCCTGACCAGGGATCAAACCTGGGCCCCCTGCATTGGGAGCATGGAGTCTTAGCCACTGGACCACCAGGAAAGTCCCTGTTTGTGTTCCTTTTGATGATAGCCATTCTGACAGGTGTGAGGTAATATCTCATGTGGCTCTGATTTGCATTTCCATGATGATTAGTGATGCTGAGCATCTCTTCTCGGCCATCTGCCTTTCCTCTTTGGAAAAAAATGTCTATTCAGTTTTTTTTGCCCATTTTTTAATTGGATTTTTTTTATGATGTTGAGTTGTATGAGCTGTTTGTATATATTGGATATTAATCCCATATTGGTCATATCATTTGTAAATATTTTTTCCCATTTAGTAGGTAGTTTTTTTGTTTTGTCAATGGTTTTCAAAAGCTTTTAAGTTTAATTAGGTCCCATTTGTTTATTTTTGCTTTTATTTCCTTTACTTTAGGAGATGGATCCAAAAAATATTGCTGCGATTTATGTCAGAGTATTCTGCCTATATTTTCCGCTAGGAGTTTTATAGTATCTGGTCTTACATTTAGGTCTTTAATCCATTTTGAGTTTATTTTTGTATATGATGTTAGAGAATTTTGTAATTTCATTCTCGTACACGTAAGTGTCCAGTTTTCCCAGCACCACTTATTGAAGAGACTGTGTTTTCTTCATTATATATTCTTTAATGATTAATTTTAAGTTAACTTTTGTTTATATTGTAAGACAATGTTCAAAGTTTATTTTCTTTCTGGGATATTCAATTGTTCTAGCAACATTTGTTGAAAATCCTTTCCCCTTGTATTACTTTGGCATTTTTGTCAAAAATTAATTGACCGTATGAGTGGGTCTATATCTGGACGTTTTATTCTGTTCCACTGATCTATATGTCTCTCCTATGTTAATAGCACACTGTCTGTATTCTTATAGCTTTATTGTAGATCCTAAAATAGTGTAGGTCTTACACTATTTGGGGATGTAGTGTAGGAGGTAGTCCAAGTCCTTCATCTTTGTTCTTCTTTTTCAAAGTTGTTTTGGCTCTTTTAAATCCTTAACATTTACATACAAATTTTATTATCGGCTCGTCAGTTTCTATTAAGAAAAACCTGTGGCATTGTGATTGAGATTACATTGAATCCCAATACATTGGGAAATATTAATATCTTAATATTGTGTCTGACAATCCATAAGCATTGTATATATCTTCCTTTATTTAGGTCTTTTAAATGTTTTTCAGTGATTATTTTATCATTTTCAGTGTGGAGGTTTAGCATGTATTTTGTTAAATTTATCCACAAGTGTTTTATATCTTTTGGTGCTGTCACAAAAGTTATTTGTGGTAGCCAGCCTCCAGGTTGGCCCTCAATGCTCCTTCCCTCCTGGTATTCATGCCCTTGTACAGTCCCCCCTGCAGTGCACACACATCGTACCAGGTCTGTGTGACCAATAGGATATGGCAAAGTGATGGAATGCCACTTCTGAGAGTAGGCAGTAAAAGGCATCATGGCTTCTTCCTTGTTCTCTGTTGGATTGCTTGCTCTGGAAAACATGAGAACAGCTCTACTGGAAGGTCAAATGTGGTGAAGAACAGATACCCTCATAAACGAGGAACGGAGGCCTCCACTAACAAGACGTGAATGAGTGATCTTGAAAGTGCATCCTCCAGACCCAGTCGAGCATTCAGATGACAGCAGCCCTGGCTGATATCTTGACTGCAACCTCCTGAGAGATGCTGAGCCAGACCACCTGGTGAAGCTTTTCCCAGATTCCAGACTTGTAGAAACTGTGTGAGGTAATAGATGTTTGTTGTTTCAAGCTGCTAACTTGGTAATTCATTATGTAGCAGTTGAGAACTAATACAGTATTTTTTAAAATTAATGGTATCTATTTTATTTCAATTTCTAACTCTTTGTTTCTACCATTTAGAAATTCTTCTTTTTTTTTTTTATCCTGGTAAGTGGGCCTCTCCCTGTTGTGGCCTCTCCCGTTGTGGAGCACAGGCTCCGGACGCGCAGGCTCAACAGCCATGGCTCACGGGCCCAGCTGCTCTGCAGCATGTGGGATCTTCCCAGACCGGGGCACGAACCCGTGTCCTCTGCATCGGCAGGCGGACTCTCAACCACTGTGTCACCAGGGAAGCCCCTTCTTTTTATTTTAAATATACATAGACCTTGTACCTTTGTCCTTGCTAAAAATCAGCTCTTTTGCAGGTATTTTAGGATTTTCTATGTAAGCAATCACGTTATCTGTGACAAAGACAGTTTTGCTTCTTTTCGAATCTGGATGCTTTTTATTTATTCTACTGCCTTATTAACCTGGTAGGACTTTTAGTATAATGTTAAAAAAAATGGTGAGAGCAGATATTCTTGCCTTTTTCTTGATCTTAAGGGGAAAGCCATTCAGTCAGTGTGATGTTAGTTGTAGGTTTTTCCAAGATGCCCTTTATCAGGCTGAAGAAGTTTTCTTCTGTTCTTAATTTACTAAAAGGTTTAATTTTTTTTTCTCATTTTTTTGTCATCAATACTAGATTTATAGTTTTATTATAGTAAAAAATAGTTGTTATAGTGAGATCTACACACATATACAGAATTACATTTAAATTCATATAGAACAGTATTTGCATTTTAAGTTATACCTGAAATTAGAAGATGAAGTATGGCTTAAACTTTACAACAAAGAAAAGAAAAATACATGGGATAAAAATAGAGTTAACAGTAAAAATAGAACAATCTGTTCTTGATACATGTGGAAACTTTTTGTGAGAATGCTACATCTTCTTAATATGATTGTCTAAAGCATTAAAATATGGGTAGCTCAGTTTTATTTTGTCAGCAATTTCTTTGACAGGATTATAAACTAATGTTTTTGAAAGCAAATCCAAGCCATTTTCAACCAAGCTTTTGACATGGGATGCTAGCTTCCTGGTTTTCACTTGGGAAATGTATTCTTATAGTCCTGTAAAGATGCCACTTCTGGCCATGCTTCATTACTGGGGGGGCCCAAAGTTCTGAATATTTTAAAGAGTTGATCAGCTTCTGAATTCCCATAGAAAAGTGGCTTCTTTGTTGTTAATTCTGCAAATATGGTGTCTATATGCCAAATGTCAACTGGAGTCGAGTAGTGAGCTGACCCCAGCAGTACTTCTGGAGATCCCTACCAGAGTGTTACTAACTCATGTATGTATACTCTAATAGGTATTCCAGAAGCTCTGGCAAAGCCAAAGTCAACTAGTTTAATTGTTCCTTTGTTATCAATAGATTTTGAGGTTTTAAATCTCTGTGAAGAGATCTTCTAGGCTGACAAAACACAATCCCTTGTAGGGTTTATTACAAATAACTCTTTAACAAGTGAAGAATCCATGAACAGACCTGGAGGGATAGAATCTAAGTACTTTTGAGATCCAAGGAATTCAAAGATGAGATATAACCTGGATTCTTGCGTAACCACATTTGAAGATTGACTATGTTTGGATGACAGAGTTCTAAAAGAGAAATTTCCTGAGTTGAGGCACTAGGAACACTTCCTCTTTACTTTCTAGTCTGATTTTTTCATGGCTACCACTTGACCTGTAGTTTTGTATCTACCCTTACACATAATTCCACAGATACTTCTCCAACTTTCTCTATTTTGGAATAATCATCGACAATTACTAAATAGGAATGGTTGATCCTGGATTATCATTCTGTGATGGTAGAGGATGTGGTTGGAGGTGTCAGAGGGGTGGTGGAGGCAGTGATGCAGCCATCATATCTGTGTCGCTCTTCCTCAACTTCCAAGAGCCCTGAGAGCTTTTATTATCAATAATTTTCTAATAATCTTTCTGAGTCTATTGAGATAATTGTTTTCTTCTTTTTTGTTCTGTTAGTATGTTGAATTACATTGATTGATATTTGAATGTTAAACCAGCCTTGCATTCCTGAGATAAAACCCACTGGATCATCATGTATGAATTGTTTTTGAAAACATTTGATGAATACTTTTCTATTATTTGAGGCACATTTGCATTTCATCTGAGAGAAGCCAGGAGACTCTGCTCCCATTGGCTGCTTTTGGGAGCACAGTGCTTCCTTGGTGCTTGAAACTTGGATAAGTGGGTTTTTGTACCCCTTTGAGATCCTTGGGGGAAGTGTCCAGACTGAGACATGTGGGAATCTTGGTAGAGTGTTGATAATTTCTTGCCCCCCCCCCAATCAATATATTTGTTCAATCAAAATGTTTGTTCAGGGTTTCCCTGGTGGCGCAGTGGTTGAGGGTCCACCTGCTGATGCAGGGGACACGGGTTCGTGCCCCGGTCCGGGAAGATCCCACATGCCACGGAGCGGCTGGGCCTGTGTGTCTGGAGCCTATGCTCCGCAACGGGAGAGGCCACAACAGTGAGAGGCCCGCGTACCGCAAAAAAAAAAAAAAAAAAAAAAAAAGTTTGTTTAGCTTTAATTTGGAGGAGGAGTTGAAAACTGGGAAAGTGAAAAAAGAATGGAGAAGGAGGACTGCTGGTAGAAACCTCAAAATAGGGAGAATATTAAGATATTAGCTACCTTAAATGACAAATATTCACTATTGAAATCATGGCCCTTAGAGGTCTTAGCTACAACTTCAGGATCATTTTGCAGTATTCCTTTAACCACACATTCTACTTTCCTGAGAAGAGTTTCGAACTTGCATTTTTCCTCTATCTATCTCCTTAATTTCCAGCGACACACCGGCATCCAGTGATGTTTGAACGTATCTTTCCCTGTGTAGTAGTGCTCCATGCAGCTGCCCGGCAGACCCACTCCTTAATTTGACTCTGGACTATTTCCTCTTAATGCTTTGATCAGTATTTGTCGAGAGCTCAGTGTCCCCTTCTTTGAGACTCCAGGGAGATGAGTATGAAATATTATAATAATTTATTTTCACTCAAGGGCATTAAGACCAGGAGAAACCTCTCTTGGCCTGCCTCGGGGGCTGGGGTTAGTGTCAGTGTGTTAGGAGTAGGGAGACTGAGACATGGGATTATGAAGAGGAAACTTTCAGTGGATGAAATGATAGGAGAGAGTCTGGGTGGCTCCATCGAGTCCCAGATAGCTGCCAGCTTCTCAAGGTTAACACCCTGAGAAGGACTAGACCGTCTTGGCTTTCTCTGGTACTCAGGCCGCTGTGGATCTATGAGTCTGTGAAAATAGCTGCTCCGCAGAGTAGAGCAATGCAGTCTCTCTCTCTCTATTCTCTGTCTCATTTTTCATTCTCTCCTCAATCCCCCTCTAACCTAGACTGGGACAATCAGATGACAAAAGAGATCTACTTTAAAACAAGTGCACTCAGGTATTTATAGTAAGGAAATGGACTGAATGAGCCAGCTGCTAAAAATAGATGGTATGACTTAATCCATTCAGGAAGATTGTGGCCCAGTGCATTTAGGGATAAAATAAATCATTTCAGATCTAATATTTAGAAAACTTATCCCAGATTGGAATGGTTGGCCTCTTGTGAGAAATGCTATAGATTTTTCTAAACTGGTAGCAGTGGTCGGGATGGGCTTTGCAGGGAAAAGGCTTGACATCAGCCTAGACCTCAGAAGATCTTCTCAAGTCTGTTTTAGTTTTCCTCCAGAAAAATTGGTCTGAGTCCTCCAAGCTCTGTACAAAACAAATGTCAGTAAACCTTGCTGAGTCCATAAGGTGGGTTTGGGGCTCTGACTTATGTTTGGGGGATACTAACTCTGTCAATTGTAGATACTCACTTGATTTTCACACATGGGTAAAGTTCTTTTAATAAATAAACACATGGATAGCATTGATTGAACACTCCCTGAGTGACATGCACCATGCTAGGCCCTTCTCATTCTATTTTATTTAGACCTCACCCTAACCTTGGCACATGCTCTCCTTTTTGCTGATACACAAACTGAGGCTCAGCTAGGATTTTCCAAAGCCATGTTGGTTGAGAATAGCAGATTGAGATCTGAACTCATATCTAGCATGGGGGATAGATGTGGAGTCTTGCAGTATTTTTGCAGTCCTCTTGGCATTTTATTCTGGGCTGTGCACTTACAGGCCCTCAGTCAGTGTTTATAATGAAGGCTTTCTTGATTCTCATTATCTCTTCCTCCTTTGAGTTCAATAGCCTACTTGTACTGTTCAACTTCGCATCCACTTTATGTTATCTTATGTCATCCATTGTATCAGTTAGGAATGTGTTAATTTGCAAGGAAAAATACCTCAACTGATGTGGTGTTTTAAAGAAAAATGGTTGCAAGTTCTTTTTACGCCTCTAATTGAGAGCTGGCATCTGTGTCTTGTCTCCTTGGATCTGGTGACTGCTTCGACCAACTGAGTACTGTAGAAATGACACTGATTCCTGCTTGAGCCTGGATCATAAAAATCCATGCAGCTTCCTTCTAGGTCTCTTGGAATGCTTGCTCTCAGAACCCAGCCATTGTGCTGTGAAAAGCCTAAGCCATATGGAGAGGCCACATGTGTTGGCACTTGGTCAACAGTCCCATCTGAGCCCAGTCTTTTATCATTCTAGCCTGGGTACCAGACACACGAGTGAAGAAGTTTTCATGGAAATGGATTCTCCAGGGCCAGCTATTCTAGTTCCTGGGTGTTTGAGTCACTCACCCGGTTGAGTCTTCTCAACAGAGGCTCTGGATATCATGCAGTAGAGACAAACCATTCCAGATGGACCCTGTCTGAATTCCTGACCTGCAAAATCTGTGAGCTTAATAAAATGACTTATTTTAATGGCACTTTTAGAGTAGCTTGTTACACAGTACAAGTAACTGGGATATCCAGCTAGCACTGGTTTAAGCAATTGAAATATGTGTATACATGTATTTAATGTAGTAGAAGATCTAGAGGTAAGCCCTTGTTGGCATTAGTTCACTGCTCAGCTATGCCATCAGGGACCCAGGATCTTTCCATGTGTCCGTATTACCATCCTTAGTATGTTGCCTTTGTTCTCATGCTTGTTGCCTCATAGTTTTGGCATAAATGCTGTAGCTCCAGGCATTGCATCCGCATTCAAGTTAGGAAGAAGAAAGGACAGGCAGAGCTAGCCTCATCTATATGGTTTTATTAGGAAAGCAAAAGCTTTCCCAGAAGCCCTCAGGTCTTTACTTATGTTTCACCAGCTAGAATTTTGTCACGTGTTCACCCCTCAGGGGAAGGGAGGCTGAAAAAATGAGTATTTACCTGGCATATTGCTGTCCTAAACACAGTCTGGATTTGCTTACCAAGGATACCGGAGTGCGTGAGCACCATGTGGGCAAGACCAGTGTCTGCCACATACCTCAGTTGCTTTGCATCACTTTTTTCTGGTTGGTTCGACTAGGTGGTGAGTTTTTGAAAACAGAGACAGCGATGGCTCCTCCTCTGGAATGCTTCTTAGCATGCCATATAGCGCTGAGAATGTCATTTCTGTGTAATATATTCACCTACTGAAGAAAGAGGAGAACAATAAGGGGGAGATTTTCTAGAGCAGAGGTATTCGCATGTTTTCCTTGCATACCCCCTGAAAAAAATTTGAGAGGCAGTGTACCCCCTTGTACATTTTTAACTTGGTATCTACAGTTACTATAACTTTACATAAAAATTACAAAGAATGTAATTTTGGGCAAATAATAAATACTGAAATTTAAAAATTTTTAAATAAACCTTTACATTGCCCTTTTTAAAGTTTCCAATCTAAATACCATAATGATTTGATACTACTGTCTTCTGTTTAAAAATATACAAAAGAGCTTTTCTTTAGTAGTCAGAAAATTTTACATCATTCCTTTTTCTCCTTGAACTCACATTTTCATTCCACTTTCCCCACAGAATTTTATCCTAATGTAATATATTTTTATGCTTGAGAGTTTTTTATCGATTTCTGTATCACGCTTCTCTGCAACAAAAACATACATATAGATTGAAACAGCATTTTAAAACATTTCATGTGCCTAAAAGGCTTTAAGTATTAAAACATTCCTTCTGGATTGAATTATCATTAAAACTATTATACTATGTAATTGAGAAAAGCAACATAGATATATTATAATTTTGATATGGAATTATTAAACAAAGAAGTAAAATTCATTGGAAATGCATCTGCTGTGAGATGGATGGCATTTTAAAAACTTGTATCATGTATCTGTGGGTGAATATGACTTATTGCTTGATTGAGACAGTTCGGCATCAGTTGCAAGCCAAGTTTTTGTTTATTAAGACATAAGTGCTGACGGATGTTAACTAGACTTATTGTCATCATTTTGCAATCTGTACTAGTATTGAATCATTACATTGTACACCTGAAACTAGTGTAACATATTTCAATTAAAATAAAAGGTTAAAGTGCTGAAAACGTTCACATAAGTGGAAATGTAAGGAAAATTGTTACATTTGAATTATTTGAACTGCTTCCAAGTCATAAATTAAAAATCACATAGTGGTCTATCATCAAAAATTTGTTTTAATGATCTATCAGCTGACAGCGCAAATTAGGTCCCCATTCGATTATGTGGAAAACACCTGACTTGGAAAAGAAATTGTAACCAGTCATTTGAGTTGTTCATTTGCAAATGGATTTTCCCCTCTCATTAGAGACATTCACAACCTCAATATTTCTATTTGTTCCCTGTTTGGAGCCCTGGAAGTTTGTCCTCCAGGACACATAGTAAGATTTGGGATGTGTGAGCACTATGTCTTGCTTTTGGTAAGTGGGAGGAGGGCTACTGTGAAAGAGAAGATAGGGAAGATGTGGAAGGAGAACTTGCCTGATGCCCCAGCTGCAGGCAGATCAATTTTAGGGGAGTCTGTAGGAAAAATGAGGTTTGGAAATCGATCTTCATCAGTCTATCCATGTCCCCAAACCAAGTCCTCTTATACCCCCCAACAGCATGTGTACCCCAACTTGAAGGCTGCTGTTCCAAAAGCTGTTAGAGCTCATAGAGATGTTATCACCCTCGGAGAGGATGAATTTGCTTGAGTTCCCCTTTAGGCATACTGGCTCACACTTAATGAGCTGCTCTGTGCAGTGCCTTATAGGTACCATCTTACCAAGTCCTGAGAACAATCTTAAGAGGGAGGAATCATTGTCTCTCTTTTGCAGATGAGAATGCAGTGGTTAAGGGAAGTAGCAGGCATCAGGCACCAAAACTGGGGTTCAAACCCAGGTCGATGGGTTTACAGAGCCTGAGCTATTTAGCCACTGTGTTAAATTGTGCCTGGCTCTGGTAACAGGGAGCATAGCTCTTCACAGGAGCTGTTGCCTGGACTGCTGTTGCTTTTATCTTTGTTTCCTTCTTGGCAAATTTCTCTAAACCCAGATGGCTGGGCCCCACCTCTAGAATTTCTGATTCAGTAGGTCTGGGGGAGGCCGAGAATCTGCATTTCTAACAAGTTCCTAGGTCTGGGAGCCCACTTCTCTAAAGCACGTCCAGCTTCATGGGAGAGATTCCGTTTCTAATGTATTTAGGGACTGATGCTTTTTCCCTTAAGTTTCTTTTAGGGCTGAGGTTTTCATTTGCCTTGAAGTGAGCATATATAAAATGCACATTGCATATATATTTCAATGCCTGAAACAACTTTGGAAAAACTTGTGCTGCAGGAATTTTTGCTGGAGATTTTTTTGGTGGTTTTGCACACAAAGGTCCTCTGTGTCTCTGCCAAGTTGTTCACTCTGTCTGTCTGGATGGAATGTCCTTTCCTTCATTCTTCACCTGTTGGTTCAGTCCTCAAGACTCATCTCAAAATAAGACCTTCTCTCTGAAATTTGCTGGTTAACTTAAGTACCTCTTCCCTGAACTCCTCTAGCCCAGCATAGCATGCTGTAGGCACAATATTGCTTACACGTTCTCTCTTGCATTGGTTGATAAATTTGATACTAGCAAAGTGCCCAATAAATAATAATAGCTAGCAAACATTTAATAAGCACTTACTAAATACCAGGCATTTGCTTACATTTCCTATTTCATTAAATTCTTACAACAATATTATGAGGTAGATACTGTTATTATCCCTATCTCATAGTTGAGGAGACTGAGGCACAGAAAGGTAACTTAGACAAGGGCATACAGCTATTCAGGGGCATTTCCTTTGTTGAAGTCTCTGTGGCCTAGACTGACCCTTGGGCTTGCAGCCCCAAATACTGATCTGTCAGCTCATGAAGCTCATTGACATGAATGCACACAATTTGTGTCGAGAGAATGCCAGGCCATTGATTTGTGTGGCTAGAAATGCCCAGGGGAAAGGGTACTGTGGGCAGTGTATTCTGTCTCTTATGGCAGACTTCTCTGGAAGCCTAAGTATAAGCCTCCATTTGACTTGCTAGCACAACAGTTCAGACCAGGGGAGTTAGTGACACAGGTGCAGTCTGTAGTGGCCTCGGGTTAATACAGTTCATTGCTGCCACAAAGATATTGTTGGGAGCAATAGGGCAAGTCCTTGGGTACTATTGCTTGGTGGATAAGAGAAGAGATTCTGCAGCTAGACTGAATGGTTCAAATTCCAGCTCTGCCACTTACTAGCTATGAGGAGTTGAGCAAGTTACTCATCTGAACAAGGTGTTGATAATAATGGAAACTGTCTCATAGGCTTGTTTCGAGGGCTAGCACATTTGCATATATAAGGAACTTAGAGGTGTGCCAAATATATAACAAGAATTGTACTATTGTGACTATTAGTGTTGTATTCTCAGTGCCCTGTGGAGGCCTGGCACATAATAGGAGCGCTATGCAGGAATGAATAAATGAATGACTGGTTTGACTAAAACTTTGTTAGACTCTACCAATATTTACTTGAAAGCAGTCACTGTCAAAAAAAAACTAACAGTAAAGAGATACATTTTAAATTGAGACCAGTACACATGTACACACACACACTTCATGAAAACAGTAAACACTACTTACTATTATTACATGTGATGCAATCATATTGTCTATTCTATGTTATTTCATTTTTTAAAAAAAGCTGGTAACTCACTAGTTGATTTTACCACCTATAAAGGAGTCAGGACAATTTGATAAACTACCGCCTTAAGAGATTTCCCCTTTAATGAACACATTCCATGTATAGATATGTTAATATCACCAGGCAGGCTTTGCATATCTTTGCTCAGTCTTTAGAAGACAGACTCATTACCCTCATTCCTCTCATTTTCAAGTTCTTGGACCCGGTATATAGGGCCTTAAGATCTGTGCGTCTTTCCAGGGCCCATGGATGGAACTCTTCCATGAAGCCCCAATTTCCTCAGGGCTGGGTGGACCAGAGCTGTGACCTAAAAGTAACTACATCAAAGGCCTTGAGCCTCTTTGGCAAAGTTCACACTTGGCTAAGGAAATGCTGTCTTTACAGATCTAGTCTCAGTTTTAACACTTTCGCTGAAGGTTGACCAGCACCAGCTGTGGAGATGGGCTTGGTCTTTCCCTGCTTCTTGGCTCACCAGATGTAAGTTGCTACCACCCTACCTCCCAAAATGGGCTGTTGGCTCCTGGGCCCCCTTCCACACTGGGGAAGCCTTATGCTTGTATTTAGCCCAGATTCCTCAGGTTTTTTTAAAAATAAATTTATTTATTTATATATTTTTGGTTGAGTTGGGTCTTTGTTGCTGCACGCGGGCTTTCTCTAGTTGTGGCCAGCAGGGGCTACTCTTCATTGCGGTGCGCGGGCTTCTCATTGCGGTGGCGGGCGGGCTTCAGTAGTTTTGGCTCACGGGCTGTAGAGCACAGGCTCAGTAGTTGTGGCGCACGGGCTTTGTTGTTCCACAGCATGTGGGATCTTCCCGGACCAGGGCTCGAAGCCGTGTCCCCTGCATTGGCAGCTGGATTCTTAACCGCTTCGCCACCAGGGAAGCCCTCCTCGGTTTTTTGATGGCTGGCAAGAGTGAGTAGGAAAGTGTGCTGCTGGAGAATTATGTTCGATGGGATGGGGTGGGTGGGCCGCAGGGTGCTGGAAGGAGAGGCTGGGTGGAGCGTGTCCTGATGTGGGTTTAGAACTGTATAGACTCTAGACCGAGGTGCCCTTTTGAAATGCACTGGCCTGACCTCCTTTTGCTGCCCTGGATTGTGCTCCCCCGTCTTTGGTCACTCTTCTTGTGTGAATGGTAAGGACAGAATCCTTGGGAAACTTTCCTAGCCATCAGCTTGGTTCTTTTCAAGGCTTGTGTATAAATGCCACATGTAATACTAGTTCAAGTCAAAGGAGAGGAAAGAAAAAGACTGTATGGTCAGGGGAACTCGATGTGTCAGTAATGATACTAACAACCACTGCTACTATTTACTGAGCATTTCTGAGTGATGATACGGTGGATTCTGCCTCCTGATTCAAACTGGCAACTGCGTCTCTGCTCTGTTATCTTGTGGTCCAGGGGACCTCTATTCATCTTTGTTGTTTAAACATTTTAAACTCTCTTCCATTGTTTCTTCGAAATGCTAAAGCTAGCCTTCTTAAACCATGCCCATTTAGGGCTCTTATTTTCTTCTGGCTTAGGAGGGTGTAAACCTCCACCTGTCTTCCCACACTCCTGTCCCTCTGTTCTTCATTACTTTTCAAGAATGTTAGAGCTTTAGTATATTCTCACCCAAAGACTCAGTAATGCAGACTTTTAAGATTTAGTGATTTTGTATGTATTACACATTTTCCAAGTATTCCCTAGCCTATTTGTTGTTGATAATTATTTTTGCAAAGTCTTCATTACTTCCTAATAGTTTAAATGTGTTTCTTGGACCCCTCCCTCTTTCCTTTCCTGTACTTTCACTATTCAAGCAGTGGGTTATGGATTTTTGGATTTCATGGAGCAAAAGTTAAAAAAAAAGGTAGGGTAACTTATGTAGGGTTGCCATCTTTTAATGCTTTTCAAATAAAAACAAATACCATTTACTTTTTTTTTTTTTTTTTTGCGGTATGCGGGCCTCTCACAGTTGTGGCCTCTCCCGTTGCAGAGCACAGGCTCCGGACGCACAGGCTCAGCGGCCATGGCTCACGGGCCCAGCTGCTCCCCGGCATGTGGGATCTTCCCGGACCGGGGCACGAACCCGTGTCCCCTGCCTCAGCAGGTGGACTCTCAACCACTGCGCCACTAGGGAAGCCCCCACCATTTACTTTTAATTAATATAACCTTATTTATTTTAAAATAGTTTTAGAATTACAGAAACATTGTGAAAACAGTACAGAGAATTCCCATAGACGTCACACCCAGTTTCTCCTATTATTAACATCTTACATTTGTGTGGCACATTTATCTCAGTTAATGAACTAATATTGGTACATTATTATTGAATGAAGTCCATATTTTATTCACGTTTTCTTAGTCGTCCCCTAATGCCCTTTTCTGTTTCAGGGGCCCATCCTGGACACCACATTCCATGTAGACTCCTCTTGGCTGTGACAGTTTCTCAGACTTTCCTTGTTTTTGGTGACTTTGACACTTTTGGCAAATACTGGTCAGATATTCTGTAAAAGGCCCCTTAATTGGCATTTGCCTGATGTTTTTCTCATGATTAGGCTGCGGTTGTATGTGTTTGGAGGAAGACCACAGAAGCCAAGTGTCATTCCCATCACATATCAAGGGTGCCTACGGTCAACATGACATCACTGCTGTTGCTGACCTTGATCACCTGGCTGAGGTGGGGTCTGTCAGGTTTCTCCACTGTCAAGCTATTTATTTATTTACTTAAGGAATGATTATATTTATTCTTTAAACACTCTTTCAAAAAACCTTAAGGATGCCTCACTTTACAATGGCTGGACACTGTCAAATTATTCTTTTATCGCCCTTTCCATACTGTTCTTTTTGGAAGGAAGTCAGTATGTGCAGCCCATGCATGCTTAAGGAGTGGGGATTTATGTTGCTTCTTTTTGAGGATGGAGTATCTACATCAATTATTTGGAATTCTTCTGTATGGGAGATTTCTCTTCTCCCCCATATATGTATTCAATCATTTATTTATACAAGTATGGGATAGAATCCAATGCTACTTTATTTATTTTGTTGCTCAGACTATTCCAGCTTTGAGCACTGCTGGGGGGCGGGGGTTGTCTTTCAGTTGGCTTCCATCATTGTGGTCACCTGGGCTCTTCAGTGACACGAGCTATCAATTTCTTTTTACTCTAAGTCTTTTTAGTCTTTTTATACTTTTTAAGTCAGTTTAAGTGAAGGTTTCTGTCACTTGTAACCGTAAGATACTTTTTTTTCCCCACTCAGAACCTAGATATATTTATTTTATTTAATTTATTTTTTTATTGGAGTATAGTTGCTTTACACTGCTGTGTCAGTTTCTGCTGTACAGCAAAGTGAATCAGCCGTACGTATGCATATATGCCCTCTTTTTTGGATTTCCTTCCCATTTAGGTCACCACAGAGCACCGAGTAGAGTTCCCTGTGCTATACAGTGGGTTCTCATTAGTTATCTACAACAAATACCATTTACTTTTACCATCACTTCATAAAAGAAGTTGCCCAGTGGAGTCCTAGAAGCATGGCAATTGCCTTTGTGGAGATGAATTCTCAGAGAAGCGCTCCTTCCTTACTGATTCAAGTTCAGTGTAATCTCTTGGGCACCCACTGTGTGCTCAGCTCTGTGGTGGACATAAAGGAAGGACTGGAGTTTTGCCTTTACCTTCAGGGATCCCACAGACGAGACGAGACAAGCAGCTATGTAGGACTGTAACTCTGGGTCTGCCTTCTCCATGAGACTGTACTCTACTTAAAGGTAAAGATCATATCCTTATGTCTTCTACGTCCCACTGCACCAGCACATGTCTGACACTTCATACGTGCTATATCAATGTTTGCTCACTCATAATGAATTACAGGACAGTACAAGATCAAATATGTGTAGACCTTCGATTGAAGTCAATCATGTACCGCTACTGTAGGATACTGTATCATGGGTGGTAGAATAGAGCAGGAAGGGGTAGGTCACAGCTGACTCAAGTTGGCAGGAAGACTTCATAGCAGGAGATGGTGAGATTGAGATGGGCCCTCAGGAATGATTAGAAGTCAGACAACCTGGCAGTAAGCAGTGGGGCTCTGTTGGAAAGCAGCTTGAGGCCCAGGGAGTAATATTCAGAAGAGGTTATGTCTTTGTTTTGCAGGGTAATCGCTTATTTGGAGTTTACGGCAGCATGGGTTGGTGATGGATACCAAAGAACCTTTAGGGCAGTGGTTCAAAACTGGGAGTGATTTTGCCCCCTAGGAGACATTTGGCAACATCTGGAGACATTTTTTTTCTTAAAACTGGGGGAAGGGTGCTATTGGCATGTAGTTCTGGCATACGGTAGAGGCTAGGGATGCTGCTAAATACCTTACAACGCAGGGCAGTCCTCTTCCCCCACCAAAGACTTGGCTGGCCCCAAATGTCAACAGCACTAGAAGTTAGAAACTCTGGGGAATTCCCTGGCGGTCCCATGGTTAGGACTGTGAGCTTTCACTGCCGAGGGCCCGGGGTTCCATCCTTGGTCAGGGAACTAAGATATCACAAGCTGTGTAGCACAGACAAAAAAAGAAAAAGAAAAAGGAAAAAAGAAACTCTGATGTAGGGGGATTAATATGAAAAAGGAAATAGATATGATGCTATCAATAGCATTTCATGATCATGAGAAGTGCCTGGAAGCCAAAGGTACTATTACAGGGTAGCATTTACTTCTCTCCTTCTCTCCAAGGAACTTCCTTTTCCCTACCTTTATGGGTCTCTCTCCTGACTTGTGTTGCTGGTGTCTTTCTCTTCTCTCATTACCTCCCCTTTGGTTTCATATCTTCAGAGCTTCTACTGCCCTCCTGCAAGTCAAGAACCTCAGAGCTACCTGGGGAACTCTGGAAGGCTGTTTGGGCAATGAATAGAATTTGGAGATGAATGCAGTGGTCTTGGCCCAACATATATCTTTACTTTCATGTCATCTAGGCTAAAAGTCATTCTATTAAGCCTCATAGGTTATGTATTTATTCAAAGGGACTTTTTTGGCTTTGTCACATTTCTAATCTGTCAAGATTTTTCCCCCCCCAGGGGTGTGATAGCTGCATTTGTTTACCTTAGGGATGACAGCAGGATATAGAGGTGAGTTTTCCAAAGTATAGTCCCTGTAACATTAATTCTCTATATTAATAAGTATTCTCTGAAAAAAAAGAGTTAAGAAAAAAATATTTCAGTGATCACACTACAGGGTTAAACAGATATTTTAGTGTAAGACTTCTTAGAGTCTTTATTATTCATATGGGCGTTTTCAATTTCCAAGGGAAAGAAGTGGCATTCTATAGCCTCAAACCTAATTGACCATGGGACACATTTTGTACAACATGTATCAACAACTTAGTTTGGGAAAGTATGGACTTTGGAGCTTTGTACCCAGAATTCACATCTCTGCCTCCATCACTAACTCATTTCTTGGGATAAGTACTTGACTTTTTGAAGCCTCAGCTTCCTCATCTGGAAAATATAGTTATATGTAGGCAAATAATCCTTCCTCACAAGGTATTGGGTGTTACCTCCTAATCTCATGCTTTCATGGTTGTCACATGTTTCTACATTTTGTTGTTGACATGAATGTCTTTCGTACTAAACTGAAATCATTGAGTGCCTAGATGGTATCTTATGATCTTTATATTCTCAGTTCTTCCCCCAATTCCTGGCCTATCATGGCCTCGGTAAATGCTAAATGAATCAATGGGTAATGTATGTAATAGGCACAGTGCACCTTGTGCAATCTCAGTGAATGCTAGTTCTCACCTGGCTCCTTCCCTTAGCCCTCCTCAGTGTGTAAAAGCTTTTTGGAAGAGATAGGGAGGAAGGGGATTGGAGCCGTATGGTGATGGTAACTTTGATATTTTGGTTGGCTAAAGGCTTCATGAGGTTTCATGCTTCATCTGTATGACAGTTAGCTAGTGTATATCAGAGGCTTGCTTAAGGAAGGTGTGCTCATCTATTTATAATTTTGTGCCACAGTAACATTGGTTAGTTCTCATCTGGAGCATTCTGCTCAATTTGGGACATCAACTCTCAAGAGGGGGGGATATTGGTTTCTTTAACATCCTTAGCCACGACTGCTTCTGGAAAGGATTGTGGAGAGGGCAAGGGAAACATTCACAAGCTGATGAGGGTCTTCCTGGGAGGGTTCTGGTGTAGATGGACATCTCAGATTATGATGGATGGTGAAGGAAATGACAATGTGTACAGGGATACATGTTAACCTTCTTCGTAAGAGCAGCATACTATAAAGAAAAGGGCTTTGGACTTGTATGAGCAAACCTGGATTTCAGTGTCTGTGTGACTGGGTGGGGGGTTTCCTACCTCCTGGGCCTGAGTTTGTCTTAAAAATGAAGGTCTGGGGCTTCCCTGGTGGCGCAGTGGTTGAGAGCCCGCCTGCCGATGCAGGGGACATGGGTTCGTGCCCCGGTCCGGGAAGATCCCACATGCCGCGGAGCGGCTGGGCCCGTGAGCCGTGGCTGCTGGGCCTGCACGTCCGGAGCCTGTGCTCTGCAATGGGAGAGGCCACAACAGTGAGAGGCCTGCATACCGCAAAAAAAAAAAGAAGGTCTGGGGGACTTCCCTGGCGGTCCAGTGGTTAAGACTCTGTGCTTCCACTGCAGGGGGTGTGAGTTCATCCGTGGTTGGGGAACTAAGATGCCACATGCCATGCGGTATGGCCAAAAATTAAAAAAAGAAAGAAAAAGAAAGAAAAAGAAGATTTGGGGCTGGAAGATGTTTGCAGGTCTCTTTTTGTTTGATAAAGCGTAACTCTGAGACATTTGAGGGCTGTGTTGGAGAAGAGAGTCTAGACTGCAGACTTTTTCTGTGGGTTTCAGAGGGCAGAACTCAGACCAGTAGGGTGAGAAGAGAAGAGGCCAGCTGGCTGCTTAATAAGAAAAAGTCATTTCAGAGGGAGGGAGAATGTGGATGAATCCTATTGCCAGAAGTGCTACCAGAGTCACCTGCCTGGGCTCTTCTAGAGATGACCCTTAAGACCCCTGCTGTCAATGAAGAAAAGTTTTATTTTAGAGTAATTTTAGATGTATGGAAAATTGTGAAGATAATGCAGAGAATTCCCACATACCCTCCATCCAGTTTCCCCTAGTATTAACATTTTATATTAGGAGGGCACATTTACTATAATTGATGAACCAACATTGATACATTATTATTAACTGAAGTCCACACTTTATTCAGATTTCCTGAGTTTTTACCTTATGTTCTTTTTCTGTTCCAGGATCCCACCCAGAATATCACATTACATTTAGGTTCCTCTCGGCTGTGATAATTTCTCAGACTTCCCTTGTTTTTTGATGACCCTGACAGTTTTGAGGTGCACTGGTCAGGCATTTTGTAGACTGTCTCTCAGTTGGGGTTTCTCATGATGTGTTTCTCATGATTAGACTGGGGTCGCGGGTTTTGGGGAGGAAGACCACAGAGGTGAAGTGCCCTTCTCATCACATTGTATCACTGTGACTTTTCACTGACGATGCTGACCTTGACCACCTGGCTAAGACAGCATTTGTCAGGTTTCTCCAGTATAAAGTTGTTATTATTGTTTTTGCCCCTTTTATATCATACTCTTTAGAAGGAAGTCTCAATGTACAGCCCACACTTATGGGGTGGGAAGTTAGGCTCCCCTTCCTTGGGAGGAGTCTTTAGTTTTAAAAGAAGAAAATTTATTTGGACTCCTGTTCGTCTCCCAAGTCTCTTGCGGAGCCCCAGGTGCAGTGAGCGAGCCCATTCTCATGTTTTCCTCAACATCAGACAGCTAATCAAGGCGTGGGGATTGACTTAAACTAACAAATGATTATCCTTCCCTGTAGAAGAGTTACCAGAATGCTGAATTTGCTAATTACTCTTCTCTCTGCTTCTTCCAAGCAGTGATCTTGAGAGAGATGAGACCAATCTATCTTAAGTGAGGGCTGCAACTCAGGAAACTGGGAGGCTGAGGAACAGGGAGGGGTGGCAGGTGGATGCAGAACTGAAGTGACCTAAAGGGAAATGATGTGGTTAAGAGGGAATTAACCACACTGGGCCTAATTGAAATCTCTCAGTTTGTTCTATCCATCAGTATTTCTTCTGGGTTTCTGCTTGTATTGATACCTCTGCTAATGGGGGTTGAGCAGAAATGTTTATCTTGGGACAGTGGCTGCTTGGAGTCTCTCTGGCCTTCTGTTCCCAACTTGCTGCCATTTCCTCCACATCAGGCCTTTGCTGCTCACATCCAAAGCTGAACGTTTGTGTTCAATTCTGCCGTTAAGTGTCTGTGTGATCTTTGAGCTCCCATTTCCTCATCTGTAAAATGATGTGTTAGTTTGAACCAGAAAGGGTAAGATAGGCATTAGTGATGCTTGATCCCTTTTCATACTTTTGGCAGATATTGCTAACTGATCACACCATTCTCTCCTGCTGAGACAGATGTGGCCTCAGAATCTTTCTCAACACAGTGCTGTAGGTATTAACTATTTTTTAAAAAATTAATTTATTTATTTGGCTGCATTGGGTCTTAGCTGTGGCCCAAGGGATCTTCATTGTGGCAGGCGTGCTTCTGTCTAGTTGTGGCATGCTGGCTCTAGAGCGCGGGCTCAGTAGTTGCAGTGCACAGGGTTTCTAGTTGGGGCGTGCAGGCTCTAGAACACACAGGCTTAGTTGCCCTGCAGCATGTGGAATCTTAGTTCTCTGACCAGGGAATCGAACCTGCATCCCCTGCATTGGAAGGCGGAATCTTAACCACTGGACCACCAGGCAAGTCCCAAGTAGGTATTAACTATTGATACATATCAGTTGGGGTGGGCAACAAGTAAATGATTTGCCATCCCTGGACTAGAGGCTTTTTTAGGGTCTTAAGATATTAAGATTCAGGTTTATACAATTCATTCATTATTCAGTCAACAAATATTTCTGAGTGTCAACATGTGCTAGGCATTGTGCTAGAGGCTGGGTATATGTTAGTGAATAAAATAGACATTGTCCTTGCCTTTGTGGGGCATAAAGATTGTAAATTCTTTGATAAATGTCATGTGTTGTATCTCAGTAGCTCTTAGTATAGTTTAGGGCAATCAAAATCAGCTGATGGTGGGAGGGGTAGGAAGTAGATTTCATTAAGCACCTTGGCTAAGGTTCAAATATATTATCTCATTTAATCCTCACAGCCACCTTATAAGTTAGGAAGCTATAGTCACAATTTACAAATGAGAAAAGCAAGGCATACAGAAGAAGTTGCCCAGGAGCCAAGAGTGGTAAGTGGTAGAGCAGAGACTGAACCTTTGTCAGTCTGATGCCAAGGGCAGTGGGTTTTATACCACACCTCACTCATCCAAACGTTCTGTTCTTTAATAAAGAGAGAACATCTTCAGTAAGGAAGGAGGGCAGATTAGAGTCCACGCCACGGAGAAGGGGAGAGGATGGGCCCGTGTAGATGCTGACCTATGGCTGCTGTGTGTGGCTGGTGCAGCCAGTCAGCCCAGTGGAGCAGGGGTCTGGCTAGAATGGTGATATGAATGAGGGCAGCCGAGAGAATGCGCCTCCTCCTGCCCCTGGATCATTTATCATATCACGTCAGCCTGATTTCCTCCTAGGCCTACCTCGGACTTGCAATGTAACCAGTCCTCTTCCAGTTTCTACCAGCTGCTTAAAGCTCTAAGATTTCTCCCTATGCACCCTGGAAAGATGTGTTGAAGGAAGAGGAGGAAGGAGGCAAATATTGGGCATAGTGGGTTGAACTTGCCCTCCTGCATGTGGCTCTGCTCCAAGCCTAGACCTCTATCAGGTCCTGGACACCCAGCCTGGCCTTGCTCTGTCCTCACATTTAATACAAAGCTCTCCACCAGACTTTGGCAGTTCAGCTCCTTAATGCCCAGAGTTTCATTCATGGAGACTGATGATGTTCAGAGTTCAGAGGCCCATTAGTCCTCCTTGAATAGTAGGTCCCATATGGGAGAAATAAAGGACTTTCCTGGAAAAGGAATAGGGAAGAACATCTCTGAGGCTTCACTTAAGTTACTTCCAGAGACTAGGAAGACCCCTTTTCTCTTAGGCAAGCACTCCCTTTCTTCTTCTCCTAAATAACAATTTAGTGGGCTATGAGAATCTCTCCTTCCTTATAAGTGAACTAAACATCACAGTTGGTCCCTGTTGTTTTCATTCCAGTTTCCCCAAGAGCAAAGCCTGAAGCCAGGACTTGGGTGCAGGTGGTTTATTTGGGAGGGGTGGTGGACACTGGATGCACCATCAGATCTTCCTTTAGGAATGAAGGGCTGATTGCGCATCTGCTGCGAGTGCTATGGCTGAGAGCTCTCGGCTGTCAGCCCTCCCAGGGTGACCTGTTACAAACAGCCACCCAGTTCAAGGTCACACCCACTTCCGGGGGTGCTTACATCCAATGACTGATGGAAGTCAGGGTAGAAAGCTCTTGTCGCCTCCCCCCCAACTCAGGATAACCTGGAGGTGTCATCTCAGCTTCAGAGCTCCTCTGAGAGTCAGTGGAGGCTCACCTGGTGCTTCTGTCTCTTCCCCTCCACAGGTGTTGTTGATTCCTAGAACCCTCCATAATGAACCTGACCTGTGACTGTAGCTGCCTAATGTAGTCTGGGAAAGTGGATACTAGGATGGGGTTTGGGAGCTGGATCGCCATTGCCTGGCTGGCAGCGAGGACCATGTTACTCACGGTAGGTGGGGTAGTACAAGCTATAATTTGTGGTGATTTGGGATGTATACCAGTGGAAAAGAATGGATTAGCTGGTGCAGTGTATCAGCATTTGAGAAATATGGGATAAAGAGTAGCCATGAGGACAGTGGAATTGGGTAGGTGTTGCTAAGCTCAAATAATGCTTTGAAAGAAGACATTGCAGAGTTGAGAGCGATCAATCGCAACTATAAGGCTAAGTGTGAAGGCCAGAGGACTTCCTTGTGGCATGTAAAGAGGTTCTCATCACCAGCAGAAGGAGAGCAGGGAAATCTGAGGCCCAGGCTCAGGACTTAATCATTAGAAAGAAGAGATGACTTCAAAGAAAGTTAAATTAGCAACATAAGCAAGTGCTTAGGTCGAATCTAACCAAGGTCAGGGCCCTGGTTAGGAAAGAATGGGATCGTAACACATGGAATGGGGACTTCTGGTTGATGTAGCTGAAAATGTTGAATCATCAGATTCTTCCATACTCTCTGAGCCTGCAGGAATGACCTTTTCCTCCCTATTAAGGGCTGGTGTTCCCCTTTCCTTGAAGACAATGCAAAGATCTCTGCAAGACAGCGTGTGCCTCCCCGAGCATGCTGCACCTCCCCTCCTGGCCACTGGGCCAAAAATTAGGGTACAGTTATGACACCTGGCTAGGGACAAACTGATAAGTTCTCTCCTTTGAGAGCTGCAGGACCCAAGCAACATATTCCAGCAGGAGCCAAGAGAGTATGCTTGGGGCTGGTTTTTGAGATGCTTGATCAAGGTGGGATGGAACGTAGAGTTGGTTGAGGGAGAGGTTTTCAGTTTGGGAGTGAGTCCTCTGCCTGGGGCACACTACTGCGATAGGTCCTAGAAGCTTGGGGAAAGTGTTGGCCCACACTAAAAGATGCCCAGATTTCTCTGGTGCTTGGTAGGAGGAGGGGACAAAAGGTTGAGAGAAATGAGCATGGTAGAGTGGATATACTATTAAAGCCAGAAAACCCACAAAGGATGATGTTCCATTGGAAGACCCTGAGGATTTATAGAAGCAGTAAGGAATTTGTGGGTAAGAGGAACGCCCTCATCAGTGAGGTGGCTCTCCTCCAGAGACCAAGGGCCGGTGGCAGGAGATGCCTGTACAGAATAGTGCTCCATGAGAGCAATGGGGAAGGTAGGAGCCTGAGGCAATAGAACCCTGCAGGAGCTAGGTGGATAAATTTGTTGTAGTGAGCAGAAAGGTCATGGGCAGTCAGAGGGGTCCTCAGCTGTGGAGTTAAGGGATGGTTAATTGAACATGGCATCTCTAGGGGCAGCCAAAGAGGATGGCACTCAATCTGCATAAAGGACCAGCAGGATGGTCACCCATGGCTATTTACTCATGTAACTGTTCGTGGGGCGGGGGAAAGGACAGAATGACCTAAACTCGTGAAGGACGGTTGACACAGGGTCAGAATTGACATTGATACTTGGAGACCTGAAGTGTCATTTTGGACGCTGGCTGGTTGGAACATGAACTCTTCCCAGACCTTTGGGGATTACTTTGCCTACTCCTTTTCAGAGGATCTTTCCGCATGTCTCGGGTAGTTCCCTCTCACAAATGTGCACATTGTTGCTCAGCGAATTACTCGAGAAGAGCTTTCTGCAGTATCTCCTCTCTGGTGCTCTGCCCCACAAATTATAGCGACCATGGGGTCCTTGAGCTTTGATTTCTGGCTCCTGAACTCAGAGAGACTGCCAGGCTCTGTTTGTACACCCCCTGCTTTTGTCGTAGTCAGAAACTATCTTTACGTAAGCTGGTGTAATAGGAGGGCTTATCTGATCACAGTCCTGTGTTGCCTGTTATCTAATCTCTGAGAACTTATGTCCCTTTCTTTTGTGGTTTTTCCAAGTTGTTTAAGGTGTGAGAGTAAATCTAGGCCCTGTCATTCCTTCTTGATCAGGAGTAAAATCCTCTGATTTTGTTCCTTTGTTTGTTTAAATGTACCACTCAACCCTAATGACACAAAGGATTGTAAATGACAAGTAAAGTACACGCTTGGTAGTTGTGGTGAATGATTCCTTGGACAATAAAGCAGTCAGAGTTCTATAGCTTAGCTTCTAACTTGACCAAGACTTGCCAGGATTTTGCAGCTGAAATTGATGCTTTTTCTGCCTAGTGGAAGTACAGCTCCCTTTTGCTAACGGACCTTACTGGAGGCTGGTTGGTGTCTCCGTAATTGATGTGAGTATCCCATTGGTAGGCTTGAGTACCCACTACCCGCCTCCAACAGGGAGCAGCTGTTATGTGCTGACATCAGAGTGTTTCAAGGTTAGGGCTGTTTGGCCTGGGTAGTGGCTACCAAGGATGTCTGATGGAAGCAGGAGCAAGGAAGTGTATAAAATTGGGGAAGCCACAGAGGTGAGTGTGGGATGTATAAGGGGAAGCAAAATTCAGTGGCCAGGGTGCCAAGTAAGCACACAAGGGAAGGAAGGGGCCAAAGTGGAGGTGGGAAGAAGGGACTGAGGCCCCATGACTGTTGCCTGGCTCAGGCCTGGAACACCAGAGGTTCTTTCTAAATGTGAGGGTGAGTAAGCCCAGTTAAAGATGGAGAGTCAGGGGGCTGCTGGAAGGATGGGCTGAGGAGCTAGGTTTATTGAAGACATCCTTTATTCCTTTCCTTCTAAGTCTGACCCCTCCCAGAGAGCATCAGAATTTGGTTCAGAAGCTCATGAGCAGGTTGGCCTTCTGCAGGAGGGCCAGGAAGGATGTAATACCAGTGTCTAGTGCAGCTCTTCCAGAAGTGATTTCCTTAGATCACAGTTCTGTGAGGGGCTTTTCCTCCCTTGTCAAATAAGTTTGGGAAACACTGCATCTATATCTCTATCTTGAAGAGCCATTAGCACGTTAAAAGTTCTTAGAAACCCTGCAATGAAGAAAGCTGTTTAATTTTATCTACCTTTTCCTCAGTTTGCCCTGCCACAGGAAATGGGAAGCCCCACTACGGTGACCAGCTGGGGAGCGGTGGAGGGCACAGACATTCAGTAGATAACAGGAATTGTGAGTAGGAGATTGTGGATCATTCTTTATATCATGCTCACTACTAGTTCAGCCATTCTGGTCTTTGTGTTTCTGGAGTCCATCTAGCTGTTCTAGCTAGGTAGTGCCTCTGCGTGAGCAGCTTAGCTTGGTCCTTGTCCTAGAGCCCCCCACGCCCCATCCTCCCGTTCACCCACATCCGCACCTGGTTCTTCAATGACTGCGTCGTTCTTGCCTCCACTCTCTGCTCACCGGCTCACAGAGGCTTTCCTGACCACCCTGCTTAAAGCTGGCCTCTGCAGTCATTTTATTTATAGGGCTTTTCCTCTTCTGCAATTAATTTATTTACTTGTCCTTCTGCTAGAATGAGATTTACAGGAGAGCTGGGATCTTTTCTCCTCTACCGTGGCATGCCCATAGCTGTCAGCTGCTTCATACAAGTTAATAGCTAATGGTTCTCAGGGCTGATTGAGCCCTTCCTTGGGACAGGCACTGCTCTTGGAGCTTCCCCTGTGTTTTTGTGTTTTTAAGACTTGTTGACTAAATTAATGAGGGGAGCCCTCTCCTCACCCCCCATACAACTCTGGCCCGCAGCTGGTCCTACCTTGACTATTCTGGTCGGCACTAGCCCTCTTCCTCCATCACACCATCTACTGCTTGGGAACCGCATTTCATGTGCAGATCATAATTTACCTGTTGAGTCCCTTCTTTTTTTAAAATTTTATTGGCGTATAGTTGATTTACAATGTCATATTAGTTTCAGGTGTTGATTCCCTTCTTACCAATGGTTAAAATTAATTGGGTGTTTTTTTTTTTAATAACAACTTTACAACTTGCTTTGTAATGATTATTGTAGCTTTGCTGCAAAAAAAGAAGTTTCTGAACTGTGCTGCAGTATTGCTGAAAAGCCCTCCTCTGGGCTGGTAATACCTAAATAGAGGCTTCTTGGCAGCAGGAACTCTCACTCACTCACCTCCATTACCAGGTGTTCGCTGAGCATGTCACCTGGGCTAGGCAATGGGCAAGTGCTGAGGGCAGTGTTGAACAGACAGGCACCACCCTGGACCCCCCCCACCCCGTGCTTACATCCTAGAGGAGTTTTATGGTGGTTCTGCACATCTCATGGTGTTAACCCATGACTGGACATTCATTCATTCATTCAATCACCTGTTCACTCATTCACCAGTATTTGTACCAACCAGGCTCTAGGCACTGTGCTTGGTATAGACATACAACAGTGAATATCAACAGATACATAACTCACCGGACAGGGTGTAGGGGAAGGGACAGGTAGCTATAAGGCCTGTCAAGCCGTATGAGGGGTTTGCTATAGTTTGGGGCACCTGGGAGGGCTTCCTCGATCTGAAAGAGGAGGAGGTGTTCACTGGACACTGTGGCCTGCTTTTGCTGACACTGGGAACAGAAGTGCCCTGAGGTAGGAGGAAGCTGTGTTGTTCTGGAAACCCAGAGAAGAGCAGTGAGCTGGGAGCCAGGGAGAAGGGGCATCTTGTGGGTCCCTGTGGACAAGTAGGAACTCTAACCGTGGCTTTCATTTAAACAAAGACTCTTTCAGTGTAACTCAATCCTAGGCCTGCACCAAGTTGTTCCCCTTCCTAGGGAGAGTGAGGCTGGAGACAGACATGCCCTTTGAAAGAGGCCTCTAGAGAGGCCCTGTGCTGGGTGTCTGCAAGGAGCAGAGGGTTGTGTGAGGGTTGACACTGAGCGCTGCAGGCTTGTAGAATAAATACCACCAGGAACAGGTTGGTATCCACTGCCTCCTCTGAGTCCCTTCCCGCTTGCAGTGAGGCGGCTGTTTGTACAAGTCAAACATCGATTAGGCAGCTGGTGGGAAAGTGTTCTGGGCTGGAGGGGGAGGGGCTGATCGCAGGGAGTGGGGGGAAGGGGGGAGGGGAAATTGGCAGGGGGAGAGAGTTGGGGGAGGCCCGCACTCAGGGGTTAATTCCTCCTGCCTGTGTCTCTGTCCCTCTTTGCTGGCAGGCTGTATTTATAGATGGGATAATTGCAGAGACTTTGAAAGCAGGGCACTGGAAGAGAGGGGCTGGTGGGTGCTGGTGGAGAGGCCTGGGCCCCACGTGCTTCTGGGAGCTGCCCCTCCCCCATCCTCAGTTCCTTCTTCTCAGGCCTCCTTGGGAGACCTCGATCAGACAAAGGGGCGAGTGCTGACTAGCAGCGTCCTCGCAAGGTGTTAAGTGCCTCACTTTTAATCCCCCAAACTGCCCTAGGTGGTGAATACAGTTATTTCCCCAGCTCTTTGGTAAGACCTTTCCTGACCACCTTAGCTAAAGGCGCGCCTACACCCGAACCCACCGGCCACTCTCTAGAACCTCACCATGTTTTTACTTCTTTCATAGCACTGATCATAATCGGACAGTTGTCTTATTTTTTACGTGTTTTTAGTGTCTGCTTTGTCTATCTTGTTTGCTGAATGCCTGGCCTAGAATGGGTGCTCGAGAAATATTTGTTGAAATATTTGTTGAATAAGTAATTCTCGGGGTCACATGGGGTATAAAGTAGCTGAGCTGAAATTAGTGTCCAGGTCTGATTGACATCAAAGCTTAAGGTCCTACCAGTGGACCGGGAGTCTCAAACACAGGGCCCAGGCCACTAAGGTGAGTGAGTGAGTGAACAGGGGTGTGTGTGTGTGTGTTCGAGGAGAGGTCTCTGTGTGTTTGGAGTGCTGCCTCTGGCGCATGGAGCTCCCTCCTGACCCTGGCTGAAGGGGCAGATGCTGTTCAGCTGTGGCTAATTGTTGCTAAATCTTCCGATTTTTAGGACAAGCCAGAAATCTGGATTTTTATGTGAAATGTCCTGGATTTTAAATGCTGGCAACAAATCCACATTTAAAAAACACACCACACAGAGCACAGCTGCGGGCTGGATGGGGCCATGGTTTGCAACCTCTGTTCTCAACTCGCCTGCCTTGTATTGAAAAGCAACACAAATAAGGCTCATCCCTTCCACGGACACTGCACATTGGGTATTTCATAGCCTTTCTTTACCTAGTGTTTCATTTAACATTCACAATGTTTCAGGAGAGAGGTAGGGGAGATTGCTGTACCCGTTTTAGGGATTAGCAAACAGAGACTCAGAAGGACTCTTATGAAGCCACAGGGAAGTGGCAGTGAGCTCTCACTCTTGGGCCCTTTGCCTTCTAGCCCAGTGTTGTCTGTCCTGCCCAGGACCACCTCTCGCCATGGGTTTCATTTCTCCTTCTCTACTTGAGACATAGGAGAGAGGTTCTGTGTGATGATTCCCATGTTGTGCCACCCACAGGTTTGGGGTGCCCCCATCAGGGTTTATTATTGCCAGCTCTGTGGAGAGCGGCCTGTGCTAGTTCTTGTTTGGAGATGCAGTTATCAAAATACTGTCACGCTGAGTAATGATATAGCTCCATCAACACACTTTGTGATTAGGTCTTAACAGTCGTCAGTCAGCCCAACAGGAGAAGGGAAGCCCTTGGCTAGTCTGCAAACTCTGGTACACTGCAGTGCCTCCCTTATTCAGCCCTGGGCCACCCCAAGAGTGGAAGGGCAGCAGTCGACTGTTGAATGAATGAATGAATTCCCAAGTGCCCATGGGATGAGGGGAAGAAGGCCTCTAATTATACTGTCATAACCGTAGCTAGCATTTATTGTGCACCTACACATTCCAGATACTGCTTTAAGCTTTTTCCATGTCTGTTGGGGTAATCTGTAAATCTAGAACAGTGACTGGCCCTCTGTAAGTATTTGGAACACGTTACCCATGAATGTTTCATGTGATCCTCGCAGCAACCCTGGGAGGGAGGCATTATCATCCCAATTTGTAGATAAGGAAGCCAAGTCACGGGGAGGTCAAGCGACTTGTCCAGGAAACCCAACCAGCAGTGGTGGGCTCAGGGCTTGAACCCCCAACTGTCAGACCCCAGAGCTCAGGCTCTCACCCACTTGGGAATCGCAGAGGGAGGTTGCCTAGAGAGACCAGAGGAGACAAGAGCAGTGAGGAAGAGCATTCAAAGAGTCAAGAAAGGACGGGTGTGTGTGTGAACCAGGCTGATAAAGGGCAGCGAGTGGGGGGCCTCAGGCAGAGAAAGGGCAACAGTGAATTGAATTGGAACCTGGTTCTAGGTGCCCCCCTCCCTGCTGCCATGTTTCCCACGTGAACATGATAGAAGCTGACAGATCTGGGATTAATCTAAAGGCTTCGGTTCCCTGAGTACCAGATGAAAATTTGCCTCAAGCCTGGCCAGAGCATGATTTGTAAGTGGGGCTTAACCTTGGCTGCCAGCCAGGCTTTGTACCCTCCACACTTCTCCATGGAGGCTGGAAGGGCCAGGGGCCATCTGCTGAGCCAAGTCAGAAGTGTTTAAAAACAGGCAAGAAACAAGAGAACTGATCAGTTTTTCTCAGTGAACTTAATGCTTCTCTGAAGGAAGTGTGTAATTACATGAACTTACATGTGTGGGGAGAGACCCATAGCTGTCTGTCTGTGTTTCTCTCTCACCGTGTACTACCCGTGGGTGGTCTGGAACCTTTTACAGTACATGTCTCCACAGCTCATGCATTTGGGTGAGGAAGGTGAAGAGGTACAGGTGCTTCAAGCTTTTTTTTTGCCCACGGCCCATAGTAAGAGAAACCTTTGATATCATCACACAGTACACAAATACAAAACAGTGGCACCAGTCTCTGTGGTCCCATCATGGCCAGGCCTGGGAGCCAGGGCTGCTGGTAGGTGTGGTGAGGTCCACATCAAAGCTCAGCCCTCACCTTCAGGGAGGCTGAGCCGGTGTGGTCATGTCAGGAGGTGAGTTGAAGATAGTGGTGGTTAGAGCCTTTTCCTTGAGCAAGCCAGGCCAGGTAAATCTGGGAAGGTGCTTAAAATGGGATCAGGGTAGGTTAACTCCAGTTCTCCTTCTCTGTTTGACAGTCTATGGTGACTGAGTGTTGGCCAATGAGCTGCAACAATAAGACCTGTTGGGGGCTTCTGGAAAAGATGTTTCCTTCCTGGTAAGTAAGAAGTATAAAAGGAAAAAGCCATTTTGCTGCTCTCTCTTTTTTAAAACTTTATTTTCTATACATTTTTAAAGATTACTGTCCATTTATAGTTATTTCAAAATATTGGCTCTATTCCCCATGTTATGCAATATATCCTTGTAGTTTGTTTTATAACTAATAGTTTGTACCTCTTAATCCCTTATCCCTATATTGCCCCTCCCCCTTTCCCTCTCCCCACTGGTTACCACTAGTTTGTTCTCTATATCTGTGAGTCTGCTTCTTTTTTGTAATATTCACAAGTTTGTTGTGTTTTTAAGAGTCTACGTGTAAGTGATACCATACAGTATTTGTCTTTCTCTGACTTATTTCACTTAGCATAATGCCCTCCAAGTCCATCCATGTTGCTGCAAATGGCAAAATTTCATTCTTTTTTATGGCTGAGTAGTGTACCATTGTGTGTGTGTGTGTGTGTGTGTGTGTGTGTGTATAATGTGTATTATATATAATGTGTATTATATATAATGTGTATTATATATAATGTGTATTTATATATATATATATATATATATATAAATCACATCTTCTTTATCCATCCATCTGTTGATGGACACTTAGGTTGCTTCCATATTTTGAGAGCTGTAAATAATGCTACTATGAACATTGGGGTGTATGTATCTTTTCAAATCAGTGTTTTGTTTTTTTTAAAAATATATACCCAGGAGTAGAATCGCTGGGTCATATGGTAGTTCTATTTTCCGTTTTTTGAGAAACCTCCATAATGTTTTCCATAGTGACTGCACCAATTTACCTTCCCACCAACAATGTACAAGGGTTCCCTTTTTTCCTCATCCTTGCTAACATTTGTTATTTGTGTTCTTTTTGATGATAGCCATTCTGACAGGTGTGAGGTGATACCTCATTTTGGTTTTGATTGCATTTCCCTGATGATTAGCGATGTTGAGCATCTTTTCATGTGCCTGTTGGCCATCTGCATTTCCTCTTTGGAAAAATGTCTCTTCAGTTCTTCTGCCCATTTTTTAATTGGGCTGTTTCTTTTTTTGATGTTGAGTTGTGTGAGCTGTTTATTTATGCTGCTGCTCTCTTTTTTGAATAGTGTTTTGGATACTGTTGAGTGATTATATCATGGTTGGAATATTACAGCCATGGTGATGGTTGGAATATTGCAGCCATGATGTGACTGTGAGGGGAATGTAATATAAGGAGGATGGCAGAGGATTGATGGAACTAGGCCAAGCTGGGGTACTTACCCTGGGACCACCTACCTCTACTTCTTGTCTGGTAAGTAATAACTGTCTCTATAGTTGAAGCCACTGTAGGTCATATTTCTACTCCTTGCAACTGAAATAATCCTAACTGATTTAGAAGCATAAACTTGGAGGCTGTATTCTGGGCTTTAGGAGGTCCAGACTTTTTGAACTGAGTCCTAGAAACAATGTTGGATGATTCAGACCAATGGGTTGGCTTGCACCTTACTTTTTTGTGTGTGAGTGAAGTTAGCGTGGCACCTCATAGCATTGGCTCAAGATGCCTATTCCTTGCGTGTTTTGCTCTATTTGATTTCCTTGCTACTTTTCTCTTTTATAAGAAGAAAAAAAATCACTTTGAATTGACGGGGGAGTTTCAGTTTCATTTTCAATCAAAAAAATGTCCTGGCCAAGTGCATTAGAATAGTCACACATAAGGAGCTAAGTACCCAAGGGTGATGGTGAGAAGAGAATGGGGAAGAGGACCTCTAAATAGCTAACATCAATTGCACACCTGTATATATGAGACATAAAAAATTGAATTCTGGGGGCTTCCATGGTGGCGCAGTGGTTGAGAGTCCACCTGCCGGTGCAGGGGACACGGGATCGTGCCCCGGTCCGGGAAGATCCCACATGCCGCGGAGCGGCTGGGCCCGTGAGCCGTGACCACTGAGCCTGCGCGTCGGGAGCCTATGCTGTGCAACGGGAGAGGCCACAACAGTGAGAGGCCCGCGTACCGCAAAAAAAAAAAAAAAAAAAAAAATTGAATTCTGGGACTCTTAAGTTTTATTTCATTGATCTATATATTTATCCTTAGGCCAGTGCCACCCTGTGTTGATTACAGTAGCTTTGAAGTAACTTTTGAAATTGGGAAGTGTAAGTCCTGCAAATTTGTTCTTTTTCAAGATTATTTTGACTATTCTGGATCTCTTGAATTTCCATATGAATTTTAGGATAAGCATGTCAATTTCTGCAAAAAGGCAGTAGGGATTTTGATATATTGAATCTGTACATACATTTGGGGTGTACTGCTATCTTAACAAAATTAAGTCTTCTGATCAGTGAACATGGGATGGCGTTCTATTTTTTAAGTCTTTAATTGATATCAGCAATGTTTTGTAGTTTTCAGAGTACAAGCTTACACTTCTTAAGTTTATTCCTAAGTATTTAATTCTCTTTGCTATTGTAAATGGAGTTGTTTCTTAATTTCATTTTTAGATTGTTCATTGCAAGTGTATAGAAATACAATTGATTTTTTTTTTTTTTTTTTTTTGTGGTATGTGGGCCTCTCACTGTTGTGGCCCCTCCCGTTGCGGAGCACAGGCTCCAGACGCGCAGGCTCAGCGGCCATAGCTCACGGGCCCAGCCGCTCCACGGCATGTGGGATCCTTCCAGATCGGGGCACGAACCCGTGTCCCCTGCATCAGCAGGCGGACTCTCAACCAGTGCGCCAGCAGGGAAGCCCTACAATTGATTTTTGTATATTGATTTTGTATCCTGCAGTCTTGCTGAACTCATTTCTTCTGGGTAATTCTTCATGGGATAAGTTTTTTTTTTCTCTCTGTAATTCTACTTGTTGCTGATCTCCAAGCTTGGCTCCATAAGTGTTTTTAACATTTTTAATATAAGTAGACAGAACATTTGAAAAGCATGTAAACCTGGTGAGGCTAGACATTTCCCACCCCCCCTTTTTTTTTGCGGTACGCGGGCTTCTCACTGTTGTGGCCTATCCCGTTGCAGAGCACAGGCTCTGGACGCGCAGGCTCAGCGGCCATGGCTCACTGGCCCAGCCGCTCCGCGACATGTGGGATCGTCCCAGACCGGGGCACGAACCCGTGTCCCCTGCATCGGTAGGTGGACTCTCAACCACTGCGCCACCAGGGAAGCCCTACCCCCCTCCCTTTTTTAAAATTAGTTTCACTTTTGCTTTGAGTCTGAGATATGGAGCAAGACGGGGAATAATCTCAGGTATCTGGGGAAGAAAGGAAAAGGAGATCCATTTACTTAGGGAATTAGAAGAGCCGGTTTGAGCAGAAACAGGAGTAAAGGAGAGAGAGCAAGAAAGGGGAAATACCCAGCACCATGAAGTAAGTTCCCTGAGGGAGTGTAAATAAAAGCCCAAGGAGGTGAGAGAAGGAGAGTGAGGGGGAGAACATGAAGGCAGTGTTCAGAAAAAGGCACATAGGGTATCTGTCACTGAGCCTGGTTGCCCAGGTGAGGGGGTGCCAGCGATGTGCCCAGGAAAGGCTCTTTAGTGTTGGTGTGGCTGGGAGTAAAGAAGACCGTTGCCACCCAGTTCTCAATGTTTGCATCAACTAATATTGCATGTCTGCTATGTGTTTGGCACTTTCATTCATGACTCCTTAAAATGACTCTGGATGGTAGATGATGTTATCTCTATTTTACAGGCAAGGGAATTGAGCCTCAGGGAAGTTCAGGAACTTTCCCAGTTAGTGAAGGACAAAGTCAAAAGCTGAGAACTATGTGTTTGTTGGCAATCTGTATACCTTCTTTGGAGAAATGTCTATTTAGGTCTTCTGCCCATTTTTGGATTGGGTTGTTTGTTTTTTTGTTATTGAGCTGCATGAGCTCCTCGTAAATTTTGGAGATTATCCACTGTCAGTTGCTTCATTTGCAAATATTTTCTCCCATTCTGAGGGTTGTCTTTTGGTCTTGTTTATGGTTTCCTTTGCTGTGCAAAAGCTTTGAAGTTTCATTAGGTCCCATTTGTTTATTTTTGTTTTTATTTCCATTTCCCTAGGAGGTGGGTCAAAAAGGATCTTGCTGTGATTTATGTCATAGAGTGTTCTGCCTATGTTTTCCTCTAAGAGTTTGATAGTTTCTGGCCTTACATTTAGGTCTTTAATCCATTTTGAGTTTATTTTTGTGTATGGTGTTAGGGAGTGTTCTAATTTCATACTTTTACATGTACCTGTCCAGTTTTCCCAGCACCACTTATTGAAGAGGCTGTCTTTTCTCCACTGTATATTCTTGCTTCCTTTATCAAAGGTAAAGTGACCATATGTGTGTGGGTTTATCTCTGGGCTTTCTATCCTGTTCCATTGATCTATATTTCTGTTTTTGTGCCAGTACCATACTGTCTTGATTACTGTAGCTTTGTAGTATAGTCTGAAGTCAGGGAACCTGATTCTTCCAGCTCCATTTTTCGTTCTCAAGATTGCTTTGGCTGTTCGGGGTCTTTTGTGTTTCCATACAAATTGTGAAATTTTTTGTTCTAGTTCTGTGAAAAATGCCAGTGGTAGTTTGATCGGGATTGCATTGAATCTGTAGATTGCTTTGGGTAGTAGAGTCATTTTCACAATGTTGATTCTTCCAATCCAAGAACATGGTATATCTCTCCATCTATTTGTATCATCTTTAATTTCTTTCATCAGTGTCTTATAATTTTCTGCATACAGGTCTTTTGTCTCCTTAGGTAGGTTTATTCCTAGATATTTTATTCTTTTTGTTACAATGGTAAATGGGAATGTTTTCTTAATTTCACTTTCAGATTTTTCATCATTAGTGTATAAGAATGCCAGAGATTTCTGTGCATTAATTTTGTATCCTGCCACTTTACCAAATTCACTGATTAGCTCTAGTAGTTTTCTGGTAACATCTTTAGGATTCTCTATGTATAGTATCATGTCATCTGCAAATAGTGACAGCTTTACTTCTTCTTTTCCGATTTGGATTCCTTTTATTTCTCTGATTGCTGTGGCTAGAACTTCCAAAACTATGTTGAATAAGAGTGGTGAGAGTGGGCAACCTTATCTTCTTCCTGATCTTAGTGGAAATGCTTTCAGTTTTTCACCATTGAGGACGATGTTGGCTGTGGGTTTGTCATATATGGCCTTTATTATGTTGAGGAAAGTTCCCTCTATGCCTACTTTCTGCAGGGTTTTTATCATAAATGGGTGTTGAATTTTGTCAAAGCAAACACATGAAAGAATGCTCAAGATCATTAATCATTAGAGAAATGCAAATCAAAACTACAATGAGATAACATCTCACACCAGTCAGAATGGCCATCATCAAAAAATCTAGAAACAATAAATGCTGGAGAGGCTGTGGAGAATAGGAACACTCTTGCACTGTTCGTAGGAATGTAAATTGATACAGCCACTATGGAGAACAGTATGGAGGTTCCTTAAAAAACTACAAATAGGACTACCATACGACCCAGCAATCCCACTACGGGGCATATACCCTGAGAAAACCATAATTCAAAAAGAGTCATGTACCAAAATGTTCATTGCAGCTCTATTTACAATAGCCAGGACATGGAAGCAACCTAAGTGTCCATCAACAGATGAATGGATAAAGATGTGGCACATATATACAATGGAATATTACTCAGCCATAAAAAGAAACGAAATTGAGTTATTTGTAGTGAGGTGGATAGACCTAGAGTCTGTCATACAGAGTGAAGTAAGTCAGAAAGAGAAAGACGAATACTGTATGCTAACACATATATATGGAATCTAAGAAAAAAAAATGTCATGAAGAACCTAGGGGTAAGACAGGAATAAAGACACCGACCTACTAGAGCATGGACTTGAGGATATGGGGAGGGGGAAGGGCAAGCTGTGACAAAGTGAGAGAGTGGCATGGACATATATACACTACCAAATGTAAAATAGATAGCTAGTGGGAAGCAGCCTTATAGCACAGGGAGATCAGCTAGGTGGTTTGTGACCCCCTAGATGGGTGGGATAGGGAGGGTGGGAGGGAGGGAGACGCAAGAGGGAAGAGATATGGGAACATATGTATATGTATAAGTGATTCACTTTGTTAGAAAGCAGAAACTAACACACCATTGTAAAGCAATTATACTCCAATAAACATGTTAAAAAAAAAAAAAAAAAAGCCGAGAACTAGCTTCTTTGACTTCCAAGTCTGCCTTCTTCCTGCCAAGCTGCATTGCTTCCTGAGCCCTGGGTTGGGGAGGTGTGCTCTGCAGGCCTGCTCTGTTCTCCCTCCTGCAGCTGGTGCCTCCCAAGTCTCCTCTGAAAATTCTCTTAGGGCAGGGTGTGTGTGTGCATGGTGCTCCTAGATCTGCCTTGTATCACCTTTTTGCAAAGTATCTTCAACTTAGCTCTAGCCCTGATAGCCAGCGTTTTCTGCCTTATTCAGCATTTTCCTAGGTACAGCTGGGAGAACTGGGAATGGATAAGGTGAAACACATACTCTCCCTTGCCCTGAAAGTTCTACAACCAATTCTTTAAGTAGGTTGGGAGATGAGCATTCTCCTTTGTGTTTGGGCAAACTGACCTGTTGGATTCAGTTTTGTGAATATAGGAGAAGCCCTTGGTCATCTTGCCAAGACTTGGGCTTAGCTAGTAATACTTGGCCACCTAGAAACGCAACTGGGACATAGTTGGGTCTCAGAAATATTTTTTGAATGAATGGATTCTAGTCCTTGCCCAGCACCAGTGTTATTGGGGGCTGATTTTCAAAATGGGAGGCAGTCCAGTTTAGAATATGTGGCAGGTTTTATTGCTTTTTTTTTTTTTAAATTTATTTACTTATTTATTTGGCTGTGCTGGGTCTTAGTTGTGGCATGTGGGATCTTCTTTGCTATGTGCAAGATCTTCATTGCTGCATGTGGGAGTTTTTTGTTTTTGTTTTTTTTTTTAGTTGCAGCATGCGGATCTTTTAGCTGTGGCATGCGGGATCTAGTTCCCTGATCAGGGATCGAACCCGGACCCGCTGCCTTGGGAGCACAGAGTCTTAACCACTGGACCACCAGGGAAGTCCCAGAATATGTGGTAGGACTCGCTGTTATAATAGATCTCACCTTCCTAAACTCATCTATGTGTTGAGTGAACAAATATTTATTGCTTTCTGAAGAGGTGACCGGGACAGACCAGCCAGTGAGTCTGGTACTCATGGAATTCAGAATTTAGAGGGGAAAACAGACATAAAGCAAGCATTTCGTTGCAAGTACCTATATCCTGGGCACTGCTGTCTGTCTTCTGTTACCATGTGGCTTTTCTTGACTAAACAACACTGTCATCTTTCCTGCTTCTTTATCCTCTCCTCAGCTTTCTATGTTACCTCCCCACATCTGGCTACAGTCTCCAGCCTCTTTCCCCAGCGCTGGGTGTGAGTTTACCCTTCTTCCTGCAACAGAGGCTTCCTATTCCTCTTTCTGAGAAGCTCCAGGCAAGCATTCCACACATTGCTCTTGTTAATCTCCTGTGAGTCACTTCCCTGCCCGTCTCCACCCATAAATTCTGGGGGAACTTCCCTTGGTCAGGATGGACTCTGCAGAGCACTTTTACCACCTGAAGGACAGTTCCGGGAAGAGACGCCATAGAAAAGTATCCTTTTAGGCTTAATTTTTCCTGGGTGAATTGCCTGTGCCGAGTTCCTACCCTTGGAGGGAAACGTTTTTAATGCTCATTTCCCTCACTGTCCCCTTCACTGAATGTATCTTTAAGGACATTCTGTGGGTCAGATAGAGGGCCAGGGGCTGGAGATGTCTTTGGTGATCAGTCCCCACCCCCGTTCTTGTCCTTTTGGGACAAGGAAGTACCTATCAAATGGTAGTTAATAAGGTATGGAGTCATAGAATCTCCACGTTAGGAGGGACCTTATCATTTATTCCAATACTTTTCAAACTTCTTTGATCATGACTAACAATAAAAAAATTTACATGTTTTTTTACATGACACAGTATGCATGCATATACATTATTTGCACATATGCACATACGTATTAAATAAACAAATGTATAACAGATGTTTCACAAAGCCAAATTTACCCATAATATGCCTATGTTTTCTATTTTATTTCATTTAAAAATGCTGACCCTACAACTCACTAAATTGATTTTTGTGACTTAGTATCTCAATATGAAGTTTCAAACTGCAGTTTGGAAAGTACTAATCTAACAGTAACCTGGAGCTTACACTCTATCCTGTTGTCAAGTAGTTGTCTAGTCTTTGCTGGGATTTCTCTGGTGATCGGGAACTCAGTGTCTACCCAGGAAGTCAAATCTATCTTTGGACAGTTTTGTCTGCTAAAAGTTACCTTATAATGACTTTAAATCTGGTCTTCCACAAATGACTCATTCTTATTCCATGTAAAATCCCCTCAGAATAGCGATTGTGCCATCCTCCATTCCTCAGTCTTGTATAATGTTGTAACTCTGGATCAGTAATGTGCTTGAGCCAGTGTGCACCAGCTTGTGAGAGCCAATTTCCCAAATTTAGGAGTTTTGTGAATCAATTATTAAAAGTCATTATTAAAAATTAAATTCTATGGCTTACAAATTAAAACCAAAGGTAATAAGTACTCAATACTCATCACTTTGTTTTACTACATTTGACTATTTTCTACGCTCTTTAAGTTACGTCTGTTGAACTTGTATGGTAGAAATACCATACGATGGTGCGCTACTGCCCATCTCTTCCCAGCTCTGTGCTCAATGGCATCACATTAGTAGCTCGAAATTGGCCATGGTGGGGGTATTTACACCATGAAAATCAGCAAATACAACAGGGCTCCACCCCCGGGAAAGCCAGTTGTTAAGTACTTTCCAGCACACCACTGCTCTGCAGTTGCACCACTTGGGTTTAATCTCAGCTGCAGCACTTGGCTGTGTGACTTGGGGAAGTCAGTTACCGTCTCTGTGGTTCAGTGTCTTTGCACAATGCCCATCTTTCTACAGTTGCTTTGAGGATTAAATGAATTAACCCATATGAAGTGCTTAGAACAATGCCTGGCACATGGCATCTTTGTAGGTGTTAGCTGTTGTCTAGGCTAACTGTTACTAAATTATTCCATTCTCCCTGGAAAGGTATGGTTTTCAGGAGTCACTCAGCCTGGTCATGCTCCCTTATCTTGCCTTCATCTTCAGCATACGGGTTTGTCTTCTCTTCCCAGCCAGATCACAGGGCCCCTGAGAATAGGGGTGGTTGGCTTTTTCTTTGCAACCTCTAGGTTCTAGCATTGAGTTGGGTGCAGCCTGGATGCTCAATCTCACTGACAAATGGGAACCTTGGGGGGGCCCTTGCTGTTCCAATGTGGTGCTCTTCTCCTGGTGGAGGGCTCTGGGCTTGGCTGGATGATTTGAGGATGAATAAGTATTTGGGTTGAGGCAGTCCTGAGCTGGCTAGCAGTCTCAGACAGCCCAGCTGCCACCAGGTGGTTGGCCTATAAATTGCTAGGCCTTACCCTCCCTGCAGCTCGATAAAGTTGAAGCATAAACAGCATCTTGTGTCAGTGATGAAGCATCTGGCTTCTCCCTCAGCTCTGGACAAGGCTTCATGGAACTTATTTAGGTCCTGATTATTTCTTGCATACAGCTGCTGTGCTATTTGAAGAAGTCGAGAGGCTCTCCTGCCTCAAAAGAGCTCCACTGGTGTCTGTATTTTACCATTAGGGATTTATTTTTTGAGGGTAAACAGTGCTTTCTCTGTAAGGTTTTATGTTACAATGGTGGTACCTTGGGAGAGTGGCATCTTATTAAGCCTCCAAAATCTTAGTGTGAATGTACTTGTCAGCTACCTTGCCCCCTGCTCCACTGCCGTGTCTTATCAAAGTGGGCAATTCCAAAGAAATGCTGGAGGCAACACTGTGTGGTGTCGATTCCCAAAGCTGGCTGCACTTTCAGAATCACCAGGAGATGCTTTTGCTTAATTAGAAAAATTTTAATTTAATAACTATTGACCCCCCCAAAGTAAATGTCACTCAGACAATCTCATTATTTAGATACATGTTTCTGTATATTAATAAGAAACAAAAATTTCCCCCGCAACTTATCCACTTCCAACCTGGGGAGTCTTTAAAAAGCAATGATTTCCTGGGTCCCTCCCTAAACCTACAGAAATGGAATTTTCTGGAATGGGGGCCAGGAGTCCTTATTTTAAAATATTCTTGGGACTTCCGTGGTGGTGCAGTGGTTAAGAATCCGCCTGCCAATGCAGGGGACACGGGTTTGAGCCCTGGTCCAGGAAGATCCCACGTGCCGTGGAGCAACTAAGCCCGTGCGCCACAACTACTGAGCCCACGTGCCACAACTGCTGAAGCCCGCGCACCTAGAGCCCGTGCTCTGCAACAAGAGAAGCCACCGCAATGAGAAGCCCACGCACCGCAACGAAGAGTAGCACCCGTGCGCGGCAACGAAGACCCAACACAGCCAAAAATAAAAATAAATAAAATAAAATAAATAAAAATTTTAAAAAGTCTGCCCTGTTTAAAGAAAAAAAAAAACTCTCCCAGTGGTTCCTATTGTGCAGACAGGTGTGGGAACTAGTGGAGTAGTGGATTGATGTTTCTTAGTGATAGGTACCATATTTGATCCATTTCTGTGTTCCCACGTCTCCTCACCCAGGGCTTGGTGCATAGCAGCACAAAGTCGGTGCTTAATAAGTGATATTTAAACTAAACTGGAAGAGGCTAGGTGTTGGGCAGACCTGGATTTGAGTCCAAGCTCTGCCGCTTCCTGTGTACCCTGAGCGGGTGACTGCCTCCTTATCTGGGAAATCAGGACAATAATGTGCGCAAAAATAGGGTCAAGGGCCAGTGGGATTGCCCCACCCCTTGCATGCCTCCCTTCCTGGAGCTGTCAGGGGAAAGGAGGCAGTCAGTTAGAAGACAGGGCAAGTTTCAATTACTCAGGGGGCAACTATAAGCCTCCTTGGGGCACTGGCCTTACCCTGCTGCCACAGGTCTTATGGCACTGCCTGTGGGCTGCAGAAAGAAAAAGCTAGTGACGTTGGCCGGGCTGGAATTGATTCCATCTCTGCCTGCCTGTGGCTGGATTGATCCGATTCCTGCTTGATATCTGCAATTAGGAGACCAGCTGAAGCTAATTTCCAACTCGACCTGCCCTAACTCCTGAGGATTGTCGGGGTGGTGTCCTTAGAGGAAGGCAGGAGTCTAGAGGGAGCTTGCAGAGAAGGGGGAGTGCACTCCTCTGGGGGTGGGATTGTGTGTGTGTGTGTGTGTGTGTGTGTGTGTGTGTGTGTGTATGCCCCCTCCATCTTCACACGTAGGGAAGGAGCTATGACCGCCTTCCCCACCGTCTTACTGTGACTTTTTGACACCTGCGTCTCCCAATCCTTTTCCATTCTAGTTTCAATAATCATCGTACGAATGCATTTTTGAAAATGGTTTCTTGAACTGGGGACTTTGGAGTACTTAGGGGGAGGGACAGCAGAGGCATCAGCAAGTATCCGTAGCTGCGCTCTGTGGCCTCTTTTGGAGGAAGGGAGTGGGCTTGTGTCACTTCAGGGATTTGGTTTCTGGCTGAGGTCTCTGGTGGAACCCTGGAGCCAATTCTTGGAGTGGGGAGAGGTAAAAAAGTGTGCTGCTCCGGATTTGGTTATTTGGGGGCTCAGCTGTTCTAGGAATTGAGGCTCCATAAGTTAGTTTCTTTTTCTGTAACATAGGATAACAATACCTATTTTACAAAGGGGTAGGGACTCGATGAGAAAACCCAGGAAAAGAACCTGGCATGGTACTTGGAACATAGTAGCTGCTCAATAATTGGTAACTGTTGTGGCTATTGTAATTTTTCTTAGTTTCTCCTCTGTTCTAAGACCCCCTCCCCATTTAAATATATCTGAAGTCATGTCGTGTCTTGCAGTCTTGTACAGTCTATAGTGTTTTGCTCCTCTCCTCCACCAAGAGCTGTTGTTAAATCAGTGATGACTTTTATAACTAAGAGTTTCTCAGACCTGAAAAAATGTGCTATCAGAGTTCTGTTTCCCAACCCTCAGCCGGGACTGCAATGATACGCAGATTTGTTTGGCCAATAACCCCTTTTTTAAAAGGTAATTGAGCAGGAGTTAAAGGTGTATTAGCAGCTAAGTGAACAAAATTAAGGTGGCATTGAAGAAAGGGGAAAGTGTGCAGAAAAGTAGATAACTGTGTAAAGCTTCACATGGAAAAAAGTATTTAGGGACTTCTCTGATCTGGGCATCCCCAGAACCTGCTCACCTGCCTGCCTCTAGAAAAGCCCCTCTCCTCCTGTGGGGTTATCTGCCTTAGGGGCCCTAGTAGAGTGTTCAGGATGAGGCGTTTGCTCAGTTGTGACAGGGTATCTTGGCTCCCCGCACACAGACCGGTCTACAGATACACTCAATTAAAATTAAAAAATCAATTTAGAGCCTAATTCCTAAGACATTAGGAAATAGCAAAATGTGGTATAATTCTGGCCCCTCCATTCATAACTGCCACATAAAGAATTTGAAGATGTCCTAAGCCTTTCTCGTTTTGTATGCCTGTGTGCACGTATGTGTGCTGTGCAATTAGGGGACCTGATGTTCCTGAGAGAACCTCCTATTGGAATCGTTCCAGAGAATTTACACCTTGCTGCAGGCACCAGCAGCCAAAGGAAACTTCCAAGCCCCCTGTGGGTTCCAGGTGCTGAGCCGTGAGCAAAATCCTTCTGGGGTCTTGCCTTTCATTCCCACATTTTTGGCAGGGTAGGAAGTGGACAGTGCTTTCACTAGAGTGAAACTGTGAAGGCTGATGATAAAACGATTACTGATTCTACCACCACTGCCTTACGTAGGAGCTGACGCTTGTTGAAGGCTTGCTGTGTGGAAGGTACTATGCTAACCACGTAACTTGCAATTCCTGATTTGATTCTCACAGTGTTCCTATTAGAGAAATTCTACGAACACCATTTTGCAGATGAGGAAATATAATCCCAGAGGACTTGCTTTATGATTCCCAAGTCAGCCTGACTCCACACTCCCGAGTTTTAAGTTCTCTGCCAAGATCACTGCCTTCTGGTAGCCCTGGATAAGGGTGCTGAGCATGTGGGTAGATGTGCTGGGAGGGGTTTTGGGGGTCCTGAGCTGTGTGTGCTCCATCTGAGCCCTGCTCTGTCCTGGGTAGCCCCTGCCTAGATCTCCCTTAGGGTTGCTCATCACATGGCTCCAGGAAGCATCATCCACATCTTGGTCTATGGCAAAAGATGACAAACTTGTAAAAGGCCCGATACTATTTTTGGCTTTGCAGGCATTACAATCTCTGTTGCAAATACCCACCTCTGCTGCTGTAGTGTGAAATCTGCCACTCATAAATGAATGGACGTGGCTGTGTTCCAGTAACAAAACCAGGTGGCACGTTGTAGATTGCTGACCTCAGGTCTGTGGCAGTCAAAGGGGTGACATTCACAGACATCCAGGTGGAGGGTGCCCCCCGGAGGGGTGCAATGAGTGAACTCTGCTTTTCGATGACTGATGAGTACTTCTGAGGGGGAGAGAATCGTCATCTGTGTTGAACGAAGCCCATGTGTGTGTGCGTGTGTGGGTTTGGGGGTAGGGGTGCGGTAGGAGTATGTATATGTGTACTTGTATAAATGAATCACATTCCTTATTAAAACCATCCTAGTTTCATAATCCTTATTTAAACAAAAGCAAAAATGCAAGCATTGTCAGGAGAGCCTTGCAGGTAGGGAAGGATGGTGTGACTCAAGGGCTCCCTGAGTTTCAGTTGTCTTTGGTGGGGACAGGGTTCCCTATGGTCACTGAAACGGTGATTCCAGGGATGTGCTATTCCCCCCTTTAAAGGTCAGGCCCCAGTGCAGGCAAACATCTTCCTAAGTCCTTTTTAATGGAGCCAAAAGATGCAGAGATTCAAGAATTTTCAGAGCGTTCAGAGGAAACCAAAGGGATAAATGCATATGACACAAAAATACATCCAGTTTACCACATACAGATTTCTGACCCTACCCCAGCCAGCTTGTCTTCGTGGGTCTCAGAGTCTCTCCTATTTTATACTCTCTTCTGGTACCTTCTAATTAAGTCTTGCTTCAGGCCCGGGGATACCCCCATCCCTAGGTAATCAGTGGCACGTGGGGTTTGTCATTACCAATGACCTACCTGGAGGACCTCATTCTCAACATACAAAGGAGGGCCCACAGCCATGACATGCCAATTAGCTTTTTATTATTATTATTATTATTTTTGGCTGAGTTGGGTCTTCATTGCTGCGTGTAGGCTTTCTCTAGTTGCTTTGAGCGGGGGCTACCCTTCGTTGCGGTGTGTGGGCTTCTCATTGTGGTGGCTTCTCTTGTTGTGGAGCACGGGCTCTAGGTGCGCGGGCTCAGTAGTTGTGGTTCGCGGGCTCTAGAGCGCAGGCTCAGTAGTTGTGGCACACGGGCTTAGTTGCTCCGCGACATGTGGGATCTTTCCGGACCAGGGCCTGAAGCCGTGTCCCCTGCATTGGCAGGCAGATTCTTAACCACTGCGCCACTAGGGGAGTCCCGCCAATTAGCTTTAAATGAATAAAAAACATATAAGTGGTAGAAGGAAAATAAGGTACATTTAGAAAGAAAGAAAATAAAAATCAGGTGTAGTCCTTCCATTCAGGGATGACCACCGCACATTCTGTTACGTTGTTCTCCATGCCCTTTTGGTAACACACTTGGTGTCTTTCTTGAACCACAAGTATAAATCCATACAACAGTAATGACAGTGCAGTAATAGAAGGGTCATTCCGTCACAGCAGAATAAGCACTGAGAGATGTTTGATGAGGGGGCAGGGAGGGGAGAGAAACAACAGCACCATGCAAGGTGCTGGGCGGGCAGCTGTGCTTCTGTTGCCTTCTGGGTGCTCCGAATGGGAACAGCGGCAGGGAGGGAGCAGGGTGGGCGTGCACAGCTGTCTGAGATGTCCTTGCCCTCTCTTGCCTTGGAAGGGAGGTGGCAACTGTTCTGCAAATGGAGATGGGATAGGGGTGGGAGCTGGTGCCTCCTTCTCATTCTCTCCAGCTGCCCATCCATCCTGGTCAATGATGCTTGTCCATCACTGCTGAGATCCAAGTCCAGCCATGTGCGAGGGGAACGTCTGTTCCCATGGTTGCAGGGCCCTGCAGTCCTGAAGCTAGAGTGAATGCAGAAGCCAAACCTGGGGTCACTGGTAGTGTGTGTGCTGTGGGTGTGGAGAGGGGGTGCAGAATGGAGTGCAGGGTGTCTGGTGTCATTGGGGGCACTGCCTGTTACTCTCTGGGCAGTTGGCACAACCAACCCACTGGTCGTTGGGGCTCTGAGTCCCCTGGGGCAGCGTCTGGCAGAAGGATGTAGGCGGTGGTTCTTTGGGAGCTCAATAGGCTGTGGGTAGAAAGCGGAGCCCAGAATGTGCTTGTCTCCTGGTCTCTGTGCCGCTCAGCATCAGCAGTGTAATAGAGGATGGGTTTCTCCTGTTACCATATTATGAGGGCTTTATGGACACTGTTCCTTATAGCCTCAGAGACCAGGTGTTCACAGCAGGACCTGCTTCCATCTTTTCATTAGTTCTGCCACCAGTTCTGCACAGATAGCACAGGGGTTAAGAACCTGTGCTCTGGAGTTTAACAAAAGTGGGTTCAAATACAAGCTCCTGTGTGTGCTGGCTATGTGACCTTGAGCAAGAGATAAAATTTCTCGGTGCCTGTTTCCATCCCCGAGAATGAGGATAACAATGCCTGTTTTCGGAGGTCAGGGAAGGATTAGTTCAATTAATCACCCAGCTACAGCACTGTAGCTGCCAGTAGCGTAAGTGTTGATTGCTTCCTTTCTCTCTTGGTTTTGTTCAAATCTATAGACTCTGTGACTGCACTCTTCGAGGTACCCAGGGCATCTGCCATTCAGGAAAGGATCAAGGTCAGTGCCTTTAAGCTCCCCTTTGATTCTGTGATGGCCATCTGGTCAATACCACTCACTGTTAACCCCGGCGGCCTATTTCCCAGGCCTTACGGGTATGAGAGGGCTAGAAGGTCACATGGATGTCCATGACCCATTTCCCTTCCTGCTTCTGGAATTTACCTGCTTACCCAGGACCTCAGCCCTGCAAAGTTGCTCCATCCCTGACACATGTGGGAGTGCCTGGGGGCAGGGGTCTTGAACTATCATGTCAGAGCTGGTCTGCAGCCTCAGGGCTCTGCAGCTGTTGCTCTGGCTCCCCTGAGTCCACAGGCTCTTTCCCCCGCCAAGGTCCCCAACTGTTTGCCAGTGGAGACCACACCCTTCCCAAGATCTCTCTGCAGGGCTGTCCATCCTTTCTCTGAAGCTTTTGAGATGCCAAGGCTGTCCCTGATTCTGCACTGAAGAATGCCTTGGTGGGGTGGGGGTAGGGTGAGGACAGAGAATGTCTTTGAATGTACTCTTGGGGTCACATTGAGCTGGGAGGTAGTGTCCTAAAGCCATTCTGCATCTGCTCTGATCTCAGCCCTTCTCTTGAGATGTCTCTCTTCACTTTTTATTTCCAGCATCCACTACCGCTGGACTTGAGACCTGGTCCCGTTGAGGACTGGCTGGGACTAGGTCTGAGAGCCTGTCTAGATTCATCCCTCCTTCCTGACCCTGGGCTTCTATGGATTACAAGATCTCCCAGAAAGATCCTCAGACCTCACAAAGAGGCTCTGGCAGGCCTGCCCCTCTGGGCTCCATGCCAAGCCCAGATGCTCAGGCTCAGGGAGGGAGGCCTCATCCCCACATGATCATTCACCATTTGCTTGGAGACTATCATGGATCATCTGGTCTTTTCTTTTCCAATTAAATAATCCTGTTTCCCAGAACTGTCCACTTACACACTTTGTTATACTCTTCTGATCCTTTCAAGTTCAGCTGGATTTTCTTGTTGTAGGGGCTTAGCTATGGTCCTGGGGACAGTCTGAGCAATGCTGAATAGCATGAGTGGTTGCAGCGTTTCCTGTATGCCATGTGCTTTGTATTAGGTGATCTGTATGGGGATATGCCCTGGTCGGGGGGCTTCTCTGGAGTCATGGGGTGTTCCCGCTGGTCAGCAGAACTCTCGCCATCCCTCCTCCCTGCCAGCCCAGATGGCTTTTCCTTCCCAGCTAGTTGTAATGCAGGTTCGCCCTGGAGATCTCCCTCATTCCTCTGAAGGCCAGTGGTCAAGGTGTGGTCTGAGGACACCTCTAGGGTCACCTTGGTGTTCTTGTTAAAATGCGGAGTCCTGAGCCCTTCCCAAACACACCACCATTGTATCCATTCAGTGCTTCAGGCACAGAACATGGTGGAAAAGCTTATAAGCTCTTCAGCGGCCTTTGTAAACATTTGAACCCTGAGGAGGAAAAAATACTGGCCATAATATATAAAAAGAAAATTGAAAAATCAAAATTAATAAATGTTTAATTAAATGTCTAGAAAATGTAGCTATGTCAACTCATCAACCACAAGTCAATCCACTCTCTCATAGTTACATATCATTTACTTTTATAGTGGGAAGAAAATGGCTTTTAATATGTCCCTTATGAGGCGGGCTGGAGCCGCCATGGTAACAGTACCTGGGGCCTCCTACAGTCTTATGATGACTCTGTCCAGACTCTTTGAAATCTGAATCTCTGGGGTGGGCCTGGGAATCTGCATGTTGGTCAGGTTTGCCAGGTGATTCCCAAGAACGTTGGTCTCCTGGCCTTCCTGCTGATTGAGAGGATGGTTATTGAGGGACCAGAGCTGTATCCTGGAGGGTGGCAGTTCCCAAACCTAGGTGATCATGAAAACCTCCAAGGAAATTAAAACTAAAAAACACAGTGACCTGGGCCCACTCCAGGCCTGTTCGATAGGCTCATCTGGGGTGGAGCCTGGGAATCTACATTTTAAAAAGTTCTGGTGGGGGGTGCCTCATGATTAGCCAGATTTGGGAACCACCAGAATTAAGGAAAGGGACCAGACCAGTGCATCTCAAACTTTGATGTGCACAGAGATCGGCTGCGGGATCCCATTAAGCCTTGGATTTTGAATCAGCCACTCTTGGTTGACGTCCCAGATTCTGCATTTCTAACAAGCTTAGCAGTGCTTCCCCTGCCTGTTCACAAACCACATGAGGGTTTGAGCATCAAGGACCTGGACCCTGGCCTGCAATCCTGGTTTAGCTACTTAACAGATAGGAAAGCTTGAACATTTTAGTAACATGGAAAGCCCTGGAAAAGAGATTGCAATCAGCTGACCCTGAGGGCCTGGAGTTTTAATACAGGCCCCCAGGGTGGTGAGGTGTGGATGGTTCATTTCCCTCTTCTTGGCTCACCTCTGGATTAGAGTGATCTCCCCAAGGCCAAGGCCACCCTGTGGATTTCCCAGATTTTCCAGAATACAGCCAGGGGCTGGTTTGCTCAGCCAGCAGAATCTGATTTGTGGCTGTTATTTTTCTCGTGGCTTTTTATTCCCCAGAGAAACACTTATGATATGATTAATACTGTTCTTCAGAGAGTGGTCCTCTTGGAAATTCTATGAGCTCTCTAGTGTCCTTTACCAAAGCTCTCTTCTTAAATTAATCAGAGTGGATTCTGTTGTTTGCAATTAAGAACCCTGACTAATATGTGTGTGGAGGTGCCAGAGATCAAAGCCATAGAAAATGTTAGAAATGACTGCTCTACCCACCACCTGGGCTCAGTCAGGCAGCTGGGAATTTCAAGTTCTTCTTTGTCCTCCCAATGCCTCTACAATTTATTTCTTCATATATTGTGTGTGTGTGTGTGTTTTGTTTTGATAATTTAATTGAAAGCCTCTTGAGGACAGGATTGGGTGTTCATTTATATCTTCATTCATTTATTCAGTCAGTCAACACACGTTTATTGAATGTCAACCATGTGCCTGCCAGGTACTAGCTGTCTTAACCTGGGTTTCCCAGAAAGCAGAACTTGAGACAAATAGCGCATGTAGGAGTCCTTTATTGAAGGGTGATCCCAGGGGGCAGGAGTGAGCGACAGGAAAGGCAAAACAAGGAAGGAGGGAGAGCCCCAACAAGGGCGTACTACTGAGGTGGCCACGACTATGGGTGTTTGGGTGACAGACACCATGGGACATCTGAGAGGCCATATGAAACATATCCCAGGGCCACCTGTCCAGGGCGGGTAAGGAAGAAGCATCTACCCATTCACTTCTATACCCCATGTGTATTAGTTTTCTTGGGCTGCCATCACAAATACCACAAAAACAGAAATTTATTCTCTCACAGTTTTGAAGCTGAAAGTCTGAAATCAAGTTGTTGGCAAGGGCAATTCTCCATCTGAAGGCTCTAGGGAAGCATCTTTTCTTGTTTCTTCTTAGCTTCCAGTGGTTGCTGGCATCCTTAGCTTTCCTTGGTTTGTAGCTGCATCATTCTAATTTCTGCTTCTATTTCACATGGCCTTCTTCCGTCTCTCTATGTCTGTGTATCTCCAGATCCTTCTTTCCGTATAAGGAAACTAGCCATTGAATATGGGAACCACTCTATTTAAGTATGTCCTTAACCTAACTTGATTACATCTGCAAAGACCCTATTTCAAATCAGATCACATTTATAGGTACTGGGGTGAAAGGGGAAAATTTGTTTCTCCCTGGACTCACAGTACTACTCTCAGTACTTCACTTCTGACACCAAATGTGTGGGTGTTTTTTCTCACACCAAGCAATTCTACAAAACTAGCTAGGTGTCCTATAATTTAACTCAACTCTCATACTATCTACCTGGAGATAGCATTGGATCCCACATAAGAGTTCAGTCCCACAAGACTGCTCCCTCTTCAGATGCCAATCACAAGTCCAGGTTGTCACCTGTACTTCTGATTGGCCAGCTATAAATTGGAGGTTCCTACAACTCCTTCCTTGGGCTCAGTAATGAGCTAGAATGGCTCAAAGAACTCAGGAAAACAGATTACTTACTAGATTACCAGTTTACTATAAAAGGATACTACTCAGGAACAGCCAGATGGAAGAGGTGCACAAGGCAAGGTATGGGGAAGGGGGTGCAGTGTTTCCATGCCCTCTCCAGGCACGCCACCCTCCAGGAAACTCCAGGAGTTCACCAGTACTTTTGGGATTTTTATGGAGGCTTCATTATTTAGGCATGATTGATTAAATCATTGGCCATCAGTGATTAACTCAACCGTTAGCCCCTCTCCCTCCCTGGAGGTCTGGGGGTGAGTGGGTGGGGTTGAAAGTTCCAACCCTGTAATCACACAGTTGGTTCCCCTGACAACCAGCCCCCATCCTGAGGCTATCCAGGAGATCCCAACCACCAGTCATCTCATTAGCATATAAGAAGACACTTAGGACTTCGAAGGTTCCAAGGGTTTTAGGAGCTGTGTGCCAGGAAACCAGGGCATATGTATTTCTTAGGTCACAGGGGTTAGGACCTCAATGTAGCTTTTTGTGGTATGCAGTTCAACCCACAACACCCTGGCTAGAGGTTCTCCCCAACGTGCTAACTCCACTGTAGTTCCAGGTTGCATTTACATGGGGGCCAAGGCTTGACATGAGCGGAGGAGCCTTAGGATGGGAGGTGAGAAGTCTTAGACATGGGCCTAAGGTGAATGGACTGTCAGGCTGTACCTGTAGGAGCCTATCAGCGGCCACTGAGCTGTTGGCTGCAATAGGGGCTAGAATAAGAAGAAAGGCCAAAAGAATTTAAAATGCTGCATACGAGGTGTCCTTACTGACAGTGAATATGCTGGGAGCTGACATTCAGCCCTTACTGTATGCCAGACCCTGTGCCAAATACATCAGAGGAATTTTCATATTTAAATTTCACAAAAACACCATGAAGCAGGTGCTATTATCCCCATCTTACTGATGAAGAATCTGAAGTTCAAGAAATGTTTCTTACTTAGAGTTAAACCTTCCCTGCTCTAGAATGTAAGCTTCATAGGAACAGAGACTTTGCTCAGTGCTGTAGCCTCAGCACCTAGAAAAAGTTCTGGTATACAGTTGGTGCTCCATAAATGTTTGCTTACTGTTTAAATGATGGAGCTGGGATTTGAATCCAGGTAGTCTGATGCCCAGGCCCATGCCTTTAACCTGACTTAGAGAATTCGTGATGATTAAAACAGAGAGATGCCCTTCCTTTCATGAGCTACTACCCCATTCAGGAGACGAGCCTAAATAAGTAATTCTAAATATTCAGTCCTAGGTTGGCCCTTGCTCAGGTGACAGGCATGCAGTAGGTACTGCATACACATTTGATGGGTTGCTGCTGGGCTCACATGCCACAGGATTTGCACTTTCTGCCCAGTCTGGCCCATCTTCAGCAATTGCCCTTTGGTCTCTTCTGCAAAGGCCAGGCTTTGCCTGCCAGATGCATTTCATGACACTAATAAACATTCACACCTACCTGGAGCATTTAGACAGAAAATGGAGCCTAAGAGCTCCATGCAGTGATGTGCTTCCCCTCCTGCAAGCTGGGGGAACATTAACTGAAACGCATGTGCTACGGAAACTGGCTGCATCATTATTGGAACTGATGCACACTCACTCCGACCAATCTATTTTTATTTGAAGCACTTACGTTGCATGAAACCGAGCATAATAACTACAGTCAATAGAGATGTATTTGTTTTTATTTAAACTCATGAATGTGCTAACGCCAATAAAGATTTTTTTCCCTCTGAAACGTGAGACATGTATGGAGGAGATGGAAATTTACACATCCATCAAGACACGAAGGCCCATTTTCTCAGAAACCATTTTTTGAATTGCCAGTGATTTATGGTGGCAGACTGAAGACCGAGTTGGTGAGGCTGGGAGAAGGAGAGGGAAAAAACCCATCAGTGTAGTTAATTTATTTCGCTCCATTTAAAGAGCAGAGGACTTAAGACTGGAGAGTGGAGGGCAGAGATAGGGTACAGGAGTGAGAGTTGGATTCTAGGAATAAGAAAGCAGTTGGATCCTAATTGTCCTATTTTTGTTCAAATATACTTTGGGAATTTGGTGATCAGATGGGATGGTGAGAATAGCCTGGCTCTAGAAGACCTAGATTTGCTACTATCTAGTCATGTCACTGTGACATGGGTCTTGGGCTGCCTCATCCGTAAATGGGACATTAATGTCGGCCTAGCTTGATGCTTAAGAGCACAGATTCTCCAGAGCCAGACTTTCGGACTTAAATCCTGGCTCTGGCTCTCCTACTTATAACTGTGTGACCTGGGCAAGTTACTTTACCTCTCTAGGTTCTGGTTTCCTCCTTGATCTGTGAGAAGATGCTAATACTACAGACCTGTGATATTGTGATTTATAACAAAAAGTATGTATTTGATCTTTGTCCCATTTCTGACAGAGAACTCCTAAAACCCTGGGAAATTCCTATGTGATAAGAGCTAGAAAGGTGTCTTTTGTTATGTTAATGGGGTGATTTTTGGAAAGCCCCTAGGTAACCTAAGGATGGGGGCTGTTGCCAGGAGACCCAGCCATGTGATTGGAGGTGTGAACTTTCAGTCTTACTTCCTGACCTCTGGGAGGGGAGAGGGGCTAGAGGTCAAGTTAATTATCAATGGCCAATGATTTAATTAACCACGCCTATGTAATGAAGCCTCCGTAAAAACTCCGAAGTATGGAGTTTGGAGAGTTTCTGGGTTGATGAACACGTGGAGGTGCTGGGAGCATGGCGTGCCTGGAGACGCATGGGAGCTCTGTGCCCTTTCCCCGTACCTTGTCCTAAGCATCTCTTCTGTCTGACTGTTCCTGAGTTGTATCCTTTCATAATAAACTGATAACCTAATAAGTGAAATGTTTCTCTTGAGTTCTGTGAGCCACTCTAGAAAGTTAATCAAAATGAAGGAGGAGGCAGTGGGAACTTCCAATCCATAACAGGTTGGTCAGAAACGCAGGGGACACCTGGGCTTGCAGCTGGTGTCTGAAATTGGGGGAGGAGGGAGCAGTTTTGTAGGCTGGAGCACTTAACCTGTGGGACCTGACACTATCTCCTGGTAGATAGCCCCTAGAGGAAGGTGTGCCCTCTGAGAGCTCCCTTGCAGGTTGGTCTCAGAAGCAATTCAGGGTTGAGAGGAGAAAGGGGCAACACAAGCAGAAGGTACAGAGCATCCTCGGGTGGCCCAGGTCCCAGCTGGCCTGCAGTTCACACTCCAGGTCTGCATCTTCCTTGGCTTCAGCTCGTGGCTCTGCGCATCAGCAGATAGCCTCAGCCTGGGGCTTCCTCTTCCTCTAACTTTGACCTCTCCTTTCTCTCTTCCACCACCTCCTCTGAAACCTTCTTTCACCTTCTTCCCCTGGCTGGTCACTGTGGGCAGACAACTTGACTGTATTGGCTGCTGGAATCCAAGGCTCAGCCGGAGTGGGTTCTGAATGGGCAGTTGGGTAAGTAGCTTTGGAAGATTGAACAGCATTTGCTCCCCCTAGGTTCCTGAGGCTGCCCTAGCCTGTGCCTCTGACTGCTGAACCAGGTCAGGTGTTGGTTTTAGCAAGCTGGGATGGAAGGGGGGCATGGGAGGGGACTGGTGATAGTGAGAGCCCCTCACCTGTATAAAGGATCAAGAAATAGGGCTTCCCTGGTGGCGCAGTGGTTGAGAGTCCGCCTGCCGATGCAGGGGACGCGGGTTCGTGCCCCGGTCCGGGAGGATCCCACGTGCCGCAGAGCGGCTGGGCCCGTGAGCCATGGCCGCTGAGCCTGTGCGTCTGGAGCCTGTGCTCCGCAACAGGAGAGGCCACAACAGTGAGAGGCCCACATACCGCAAAAAAGATAAAAATAAAAAAAAAAGAAAAGCTGTCACTAGGCTGTATACAGAAAGGTTTCCATGAGTGATAGACATAATATTATAGGAAATGATAGATAAGAGCCATGGCCACACCCTAGGGGGCTTTGAAAAGGAGTCAGGGACTAAAAATGGGCCATGAGGGGTAGGGGGATATATTATCTTTTGGTTGTGAGGGAAAAAAAAGTTCAAGCAAAAAGAAACAAACAAACAAAATGATGTTTTAGCCAAAACCTCCACACGTAGTTACAGCTTGAGGCCGATCTTGGTTCTCGAGTGATGTCATCAGGAATCTTGCTCTCCATCTCTTGGTCCTGCTTTCTCTGTGTTGGCTTCTTTCCCCACACACGTTGGCAACATGGCTTCTAGAAGCTCCAGGCTTACAGGCATCTGCCAGCAGTGAGGCGGTGGGCAGGCTGCTAGTGTGAGAGTAGAGGTTTCATGCAGGGGTTACATTTGGAAGATTCAAGATAAAATTTAAAAAATAGATTGGGTCCGGGTTCTGGGTATTTTTGAATGCGAAGCTAAAGGTTTCGGCTTTATTGAAGGTTTTGAGTAGAAAAGTAACATGGTTAAGCTGAGTTGGCATCTTGAGAATCTAGTATGGGTGTAGTGAAGTTGGACTAGAGAAGGAAGAGTTTGGTACCCGAGAGATTATTGAGAAGGGTGTTTGAGAAGTCTAGGGCTCAGTGGAGGGCCTGGAGTGAACTTAGAGGGTTGTCCTACTCACCGTGTTGCTCAGACTGGCACAGTCACCTAGATGTAGGGTCCAAGGCCCAGCCAGGGGCTCAGTGAATGTCACAGCGCGAGTTGTTGGGTGAGTGGGTGGATGGATGGATATGGGTGGAGCGATGTCTGGGTGAATATCCCAAGTCCTAGACCAGGCCATGCAAATGGATGGAAGTTGCGTGGGGAGAATGTATAAATGTGAGGAGCCCCAGTAAGGATACACATGCATAAAGTTTCACCTGGGGTGAGCAGATCCCAGCAAGACAGAGAAATGTCTGTTGCCTTCAGCCTGCCCTTGGCAGCACTGAGAATTCAGCAAGAGATGTTAGGAACCAGTACTTCCCTCCTCTGACCTCCTGGGCATCTGGCACCAGGTAATTGTTTCAACTAGAAAATTTAAGCCTGTCTTCCCCTTTCAGGGAAAATCAGAAGCAGAGTGTTTTTATAATTTGTTGTGTCAGGAAAGGTTGGCACCAAAGAATCTTTTCCTGTCCACCACAGGACATTCTGTCATTCTTCTTAATCTTATCTCATGTACAGTGGCAGGGGGAAATTGGGCTTTCATAAATTTAAAACAAAGTTATTGAATATCTACCATATGTTAAATCTTATGGTAGGTACTGGGACTAAAAGATGAATACAAATAAATTTTATCATTTGTGATTCTTTTGATTGCAACGAACAGAAACCAACCCTGGCGAATGTAAGCCAAATGGGCAATTAATTTGAAGGATATTGGGATGGTGTCAGAATCTGTAGAAGAGACTAGCCAGGCCTCAGGAAGAGCAGGAACCAGGCCTGCCTAGATTCCCCAGTTGCTACCTTACCAGAAGTCTGAGGAATAGCAAAGATCTCCAACCTCAAAACTCCTGAAGTCTCAAATTCCTATGTGAGAGAATCTGATTGTCTCAGGCTTGGATCAGGTGTCTTTCCTGGAACTGATAAGCTGTGACAGGAGCTTCAGACTCACATAGCAAAGACACAGCTACCCTTGGGAAATGGACCAGCGAAAAGGAGATAAACTACTGTTGAGTCAAGCAGCTACCCTGATATGTCTTTACTACAAAAACCTGTTTCAAAGGCCACTAGAATAATCCCACTCATTCTTGGTTCGAGGTGGATGGGAAAGGCTGATCCAGTATCCATCTTGATTCCCTAATTTTCACACTTGTGTAATGGGTTGTCCCATCCCTTGGTAGGAAATAATTTCCTCTAGACACTTAGAGATGCTCATCCCATCTTTGAGCCAAACAAGGTAAACAGACCTATTTCATTGATTTCCAGGCCACTTATAAGGCTGGAAAACCCACAGAGTGCTTTGATGCCAAAGGGGCTACCTGGATGTTGCCGGAATTTCCTTAATAGCTCACCTTCAGGACATCTGCCGTAGCATCAGCAGTAGGTAAATCAGTGAAGATTTCTTCTCCATCATTCCCTCTTATTTATAATCAGTTAAATTTGTGGTCATCTATTTTTTTTTTCCTTCTGGATAGTTTTGTGATTGGTATTTCTGTTGTAAGTGGGTCAGAGCCTAAATAGGTCATGTAGGCTCTCTGAATGTGGTAATCCTGAAATGAACGGGGCAGGGGAGAGGGAGGGAGGAGTGCTTAACTGGTATGTGAAGGGAGAGGGAAGGTCAGCTTGGGGCTCAGGGTCCTACTCATAGGGTCCCACCACGTGTATGGAAACCTCTGGTAATAGGGGCTAGGTAGGGATCCCTAGGTGAATTGAGGGAGAAATGGCTTTTTGGGCTTTGGACAGAGTGGAAGATGGTGTGTATGAGAGCACCTCTGCTTCCCTCTGACCTGATCTGTGAGGGTGATAAGAACTGGCTGGGATTCTGGATCTTTCAGCAGCTGGAAATTTATGGGAGAGGGTGAAAGGAGGAGGGGGAAAATGAATTGTTCTGGGCTGAACTGTGTTCCCCCTAAATCCATGTTGAAGTCCTAACCCTCAGTACCTCAGAATATGACTGTATTTGGAGTTAGGATTTTTACAGAGGGAATTTAATTAAAATTAGGTCATATGAGTGGGCCACAAGCCAATATGACTGGTGTCCTTATTAGGACACAGACATCCCAAGGGAAGACCACGTGAAGACACAGGGAGAAGATGGTCATCTGCAAGTCAAGGAGAGAGGCTAGAAGAAACCAACTCTACTAACACCTTGATCTTAGACATCCAGCCTCCAAAATTGTGAGGAAATAAATGTTTAAGTCACCATGTCTATGGTACTTTGATTCCAGACTAATATAGGGGCCTTCTGGGAGGTGATAGGGTTGCATTCCTCTCTGCTTCCTCTCCCATTAACAGACTTGGCTTTTTGGATTCTCTGAGTTTTTTGGGGCGGTGTCTGCTCTTGAAACTTATGGGCGTCCTGGCTCTGGGACAGATTCTGTCTTTATCCTCAGTCCCCTTTCTCCATGGCTTAAGGAACTTTCCTATTTGCCAATGAGACAGCTGAGAGAGACTGTGCAGAGCTGACCTTGAGCCTGACCCTGGGACTTGTCTTCATTTTCTTTCTCTGCATTCCTAGCATACTTTCACACTGAATGGCCATTTCAGTGCAACCATGAGAGGGAGGGCAGAGGTCACATCGTTCTTGTAGATAGAGCCATAAATAAAGGCCCCTTGGTGATGACCCCAGAGAGCTTGATCCATCTCAGCATCTGTTCCTCCTCCCCGTCCTCCTGCCCCGCCCTGCTGCCTGGGCTCTGCCCCGCCCCAGCGGAGCCAGGTAGGCATTTACTAAATGAAGAGTTTATGCAGTTCATTGCATTTATTAATTTGTAATTTCACTGAGCTACATGTAGTGAAAGTTTTAATAGGACAATCAATTCCATTAGTGTATTTTGTGCTTGAACATTTACAAAAATTATTTAAAAAATGAAATGATTCTATTCGGTCTTGGCCACTGGTCTCTCTTTCCCCTACCCCACCTTGTGTCCCAGAGGTTAGTACAGCTGATGCTATAGCTTCAAGTTACAAAGTGTTTTTCAGAACAGAGGGCTATATAACTATTTTATTGGTACATTCGCTCTTGAGTCCCTGGGAAGCCATGAGGACAGAGAGTTTCTGCAGCTCTCTTTGACTAGAGAGCTCACCCTTAGAGGCTGTGAGGGCCAGTTCTCAGTACTAGCTGTGAGCTCTTTGAGCATATGACTTGTACAGGAGAGGTGGAGAGCTAAAGTTGGGTTTTGCCTGCTCTCTCTCAAGTCTTGTTGGTATAGAAAGCTTCCAAGTTTAGGATTAGGAAGAGATTTCTGAAAGAGAAAGGATTTCCTCAACTTAGCCGATCAGAATTCCTGGTTCTGCTGCCTAAATCCACAGACTATTCAGCCAACCTTACAGATCTTCTGTTTGCAGAGCAAGGATTAGGTCCCATGGGAGACAGCGCTTTTCGAGTTTCTGTGGAGCCAGGATTCTTTTCCTGGAAATATGCCTCCTTGAGACCTCACTCTAGAACGGAGGCCCTGCTGTTGGGGGTGCCTCCAGATCTTGGATCTGAGGGGAGAATACCCTGGCAGCCTCTCCCTTGCTTACTTGGAAAGGAGGGAGGAGGAGAGGTACTTAAGAAGGAAGATTTATGCCTAAGTGATAACAGATCCCAAGGAATAGGTCACTTCCTGGATAGAAACAGAATTATTGTCACAAGGATGGCCTATGGCTGGCATTTTAGTGGCTGAAAACTACAAATCATGTTGGGAACAGGAGAGAATATTAGCTCCCAGCAGTCTGGTGTATAGTCTCTGTGACAAGCATCCACATGGATATGCCAGGCAGACAGGGTTTCTTGTTGCTGGGTTTATAACTGCTCCCTGGATCCTCTTCAGATATTTGGTGAAGGCTGGTATTGGTGGGGGATGCCAGCCTATGAATTTTGGGGGTGCTTCTGGGGATATTCTGGGTGCAAAGGAGTAGAGGCTACGGGAGAGCTAAGGTATTGGGTTTCTTCCCCTGGAGGACAAGTGGCTAAATTATCCAAGGCTCTTTGTGTTGAGGACCTTTAACGTTAGTGTTTAGAAGTTGAAGGTTTCCCTGACACCTGTCAGTAGGTAACCTCAGAAACCTTGGCGCTCTCCCTTCAATGGATCTGTGCTTAGGGCCAGCCAGGGGTTAACTGTCTCCTGACCTTGAAGGTACATCCCACTAGGGTAAGCAGATTGAACAATATTGCAACAGGACTTTACAGGGACTTTGATAGCTGGTGTGGTGTACCTATAAAGTATGTAGTATTTCCCAAACCTACTTGAGATTGACCATAATTTTTTTTTTTCTTAACAGCATCGTAAGGGGTTTATATTCTGCAAACCACATTCTGGAGACATAAATCTTGTCCACTTGCAAGACTGATGAATTAATAGTAGAGCCATGGTTTCCTAACCCATGGGCTTTCTACTTTGTCCTTGCTACTCAAAGTGTGATCCGTGGACCAGCAGCATGGGCATCACCTGGGAGCTCCTTAGAGATGCAGAATCTCGGGCCCACTGTAGACCTACCGAATCAGAATCTGTGTGTTAAGAAGATCCAGGTGACGGGTGTGCAGCCTGAGAACTGAGATGCGCTGCCCTGCTCCTTGCTGCTGTCTCTCCTTCAGAGCCTTCCTAGGCAGTGACAGCAATTGTGCTAAGTTTGGATTTGGATAGGGAAGATTTCTGGGCCTCTTGGTCCTATTGGGATGTCCTGTTTTTCGCTTCCAGGTGGCAGTAGTAACCTACAGCAGGGCGCTCTATAAAAGAATTCAGAGGTAACAGAGAGAAAATATAGTGAGACCATGGGGAAAATATAAAGAGATTTTTTTATTAAACCCGGAAGGAAAAGGTGCTTGGGTGGGTAAGCATGGACAAAATTAGAAGGAATTTAAGCAGATTTATGCCGAGGGCTGTGATGTGTTAGGGGTGGTGGTGGAATGATGCTCTAAGCCCTGCCAACCCCATCCTCTTTGATGGGAGGTTGGGAGAGGAGCTCAAAAGACATCTTTTTTCAGCTGAATGTGAGAAGTCCCTGCCAGATCAGATGTTCGACTTTAAAACAAATGGAGGAAAAACGATCAAATGCAGTCAACTAGAAAAATCCACTTTTCCTATTTCATAAAAAGCAAGAGCCCATGTGATAATCCCTCCCTTGGCACATGTTAGAGATTTCTTTATTGTTTCTGTGCTTGCAGCCAATTCTGCCACACCCAGTGGGGGTCTGGGCAACAGTGACTTCATTTGCACTGGGTCAGCATGCCAGTTCCAAGCCAGTGGCTCTAGAGCTGAATTCTAGTAGTTTTCCAGGGAGAAGGAAAACTCCTTAGAGTTTTCCTTCATGCCTGCTTATGAATGAGAGGAAGTGAAGAGGGAGAAGGGGGAAGAACAGAGGATGCTTCGCCCCTTCTCTCCCCAAGCACAGAGGAATGCACTTCCCAGCGTGGACAGCGGAGGGGGGCTGGGTCTGTCCCCCTCCTGAGCCAGGACTGAGAGCTCTTTCAGTGCCAGGATCATGACTTTCCTGCTACATACCAAAGATAAACACAGTGCCTGGTATTTACCCTAGAGTTGCTCAATAAATATTTGTTGAATGAACTTTGACAAAATGAAAAACATTGAGGTAATAGAAAGCTCATGAAATATGCAGTCAGGAGATCTGGGCTCTAAGACTAAATGCTGTGTGACCCTGGACAAGCTCTTCATCTCTCTGAACCTTAGTATATGAAGTGGTGATTGTGGTGCCTACCTCCCTGAGGTGTGGGGAGGATTAAGTGAGATCTGTGAACAGTGCGTAATTAATGTGAAGGATTTAAATGTGAAGGGATTCATTTTCCCCTGTACATTGTAATCCCTACAACTACCCCAATTCATACTTACCATAAGGAAATGAAACAAAATGAAGAATAAAATGTCTTCACATTGTAGTCAAGGGGGCTGAGACTTGAGAGATTTGTAGGAATTGAGCTTAGAGCTCAGAGTTAGGTGTGAATAACTTTGGAGTTGACCTCGACTCCTCTTGCCCTCACCCTCCACATCCAGTCCTTTGGCCGATGGTGATTTAGCCACTCAGTACCTCCGCTGCCACCCCACCCTGACCTGGGTCCCCATTGTATTTCACCTGGATTTCAACTGAATTTCTGGCTGGTCTCCCTGCTTCCTCCATTATACCACTCAGGTCTATTCTCAGCTTAACATCCAGAACGATGCTGGTCAGACAGACATAAGCTTCTTCCTGTCACCCCTCTGCTCAGAAGCCTTCAGTGGTTCCCCATATGACTCATATAAAAGCTGAAGTTCCCTAATGGGCTCAGACCTCCCCACTCCTTGACTTCTCTGACCTCATCTCTTTTCTCCTTGCGCATTAGGACCCAGACATGCTGGCCTCGGTACTCTTTGACTATGCCAGGCATGTTTATGCCTCAGGGCTTTTGCACTTGTTCTCACTGCTTGAAAACCTTTTCCCCCATTGTTCCCTTACCTTCTCTGAAAGTCACACCCTGTTCCCATCTCCCACCTGATACTCCCTAAGTCATACTTTATTTCTCTCCATGGCACCCATGGCCCTATAGCATGCTTTATATTTTACATATTTGTTTGTCTCCTCTCCTAGGTGTTAAGGCCTGGGAGTGTTTTGTTCATTACTATATCACCAGCTCTCAGCACACTGCCTGGCACTATGGTATAAATATTTGTTGAGTGAATGAATTTCATATAACCTTGTCATATAATCTTATATAATCTTATTATAAGGCTTGGGTCAGAGATATCGAGCACAGAGGGCTCAGGCTTAATTTGGGGCCACTACAGATTGTATCCTGAATTAGACAGCTCCTTTAAGATGTCATAAAGTAGGAATTGGTATTGTGTTTGCTCAGCTTGTCTCAAGGACCCCGAGTGAGGACTATGTCATTGGGCAGAATTTATTACATTGCCCTAGCAACTGCTTCCTGAGTTTCTATTTTCTGAAAACTTGCTAATTTGCCTTATTTTCCTCTTACTCTCAATTATGACAGTCTCCTCCTTTCACCCTCCCTTTCCCTTTTCTTCCTCCACATCTCCATTTATCATCTTCTGAGCACTTCCCAGCTGTCCCTCCACCCCATCCACTACCCAGCCTCTTGGACTGGGAACTGGAACAGGTGCCTGTTTTACTTGGTTTTCAAACTACTGACCCTGCAAGCTCCTAGTTTGCACTCTTCCAGCCCCAGTGGCGATGTGCATGATGAGCTCCACCCTAAGTCTGGGGAACCCACATATTGATTCCCTAGAAGTCTTTGCTTGGGATTGTGTTGGTCCTTGTGGGAAAAGCAAAGAACAGATCTGATGGATATTAGCACTCAGTGGGGACCCTGACTCTTGTCCCGAGGGTCTCTTGACAGCTTATAGGTATGGACGTGCACCTGCTATCCATGGCTTCGGGTTTGAGTTCTTACTTTGCTTACTAGCTCTGTGTCTTGAGTTCTGACTTTGCTTACTAGCTCTGTATCTTAAGCAAGTTACTTTACTTCTTTGAGCTGCTCTAAGCCTCAGTCTGCCTCCTTATTGAAAATTAGGGCAATAGAACCTACCTCACAGGGTTGCTATGAGGACTGAGGGAGATCATGTAGCTTTGGCACTTGGTGTAGAGCCTCACATGCAGGAAGTGCTCACTGAATTGTTCTCTCGTTATTGCCATTATTATGTTGTTGTCACTGATAAAATCAACTCCCTGGCTGACCTTCCCTACCAGGCAGTGTGTGTTTGTTTGTATGTCTGTGTGTGTGTGTGTGTGTGTGTGTGTGTGTGTGTGTAGGTAGACATGTGTGGGGGAATTTACAAGTTGTCATTGTAAACTCATCAAGAAATAAATAGGAGATTTATAGCTTCAGGGCAATTAATTCTGCAGCTTTGCCCAGCATTAGCTCAGTTCTGGGAACAAATACGCCCCTATAATGGATTATAATCCTTAGGTATTCGGAATATAAAACAGCCCCTTGGGTTCCCTGTTGTGTTATGAGCAAACAATAACAGTTTAAAATGCAACCCACAGGCAACGCTCCGGATGGGGTCAGCTCTCTTGCTATTGGCCTGTGATGTCCTTCAAAGAAAGTTAATGAAACAGATATTCTTAACCTCCCTATAGTGTCGCAGGAAGAGAAGATGGAATCTAAATGTTGCGTTGACCTTGACAACGGTGGCAGTAAAAGGTTTTCAAGTTAGATGGAAATATTCACTCTTTTCCGTCACCTGGCTAACTCCCATTTAACCAACAAATCCAGATCCAATGGCCTGATCCTCCCGGGCAGAAGAAATCACTCTCTCCTCTGTCCTCTGTAGCACTAGGCTCATGCCTCTCTCACTGCATGCATCACTTTATGTTATTCTCCTGTTTCCCTGTCTCCACCCCACTGTGCAAGGGAGGGAGATACTTGAGGGCAGGGATGATATTTAGGCAACTTTGCATCTCCAGGACCAATACAGGGCCTGGCACCATGATGGTGGGAGGAGGTGAAACATGCTGGTTGACTTCCTACCAGGTTCTTGGACACTTGGCACTTGGTAAGTTATTTTATCCCCCTCAGAGTCCTGCTGGGGGGCTGTCTCTTCTACACAGGAGCAAACTGAGGCTCAGAGATTTTGCACAACCTGCTAGTTACTTTACTAATGAGTGGTAGAACCAGAATTTGAACTCAGTTCTGTCTGTCTCCAAAGCCTGAGCTCGCTTGCTTGCTTTCACTGTTTTTTTTTTCCCCTTCCAGTGGAGTGTAATGGTCAAGGGCATAGACTTGGGCCAGACTGCTTGGCTTTGAATCTTAACCTCCTCATTATCAGCTGCATGGCTTTGGGCATGTCACTTAGCTTCTGTCTCAGTTTCCCATTTATAAAGTTGAATAACAATCCTTCCCTCTAGGATTGTGGTGTGAATTAAATGAGATAATATACATAAAGACCTTAGAACAGTATCTGGTAGTATGTAAACACTTGCTATTACTATTAAAATTCTCCTTCCTTCCCTCCCAAGTCATACTGCATGTGCTCTTCATAGCTGCCCATGCTATCCTTCCCATACCCTGCTGGCTCTGGTGTTGAATGGATGGATTAGGATGTTGGCTCAATGTGTCTGGCAAACACCTGGGCTCTCTTCCCAGGTGGATCTAGCAGGTAGCTTTGGGTACACACTTGTGTGATTTTTTTCACCTGGCACCTTGTCTCTCCTGGCTTCAGAGGGCTATTGAAAATCATTACTTAACCTCCAGGAGGTCATGGCTGAATATGAGAACATGCTTGACATATAGCCGTAATGTGGCTCTCTAAAACATGCCCCCTGAATTGAAGTTACCCCTCAAATTGACACCTCCCCCTTGTAGTATAATAAGAGACAGCATAACAGAGTGGGCCCAGCAAGGACACTGGAATTAGACTGCCTGAGTCTGAATCTCAACTATGCCATTTGGTAGCTCTGTGACCTTAGGCAAGTTACTTAATCTCTCTGAACCTTGGTTTTTTAATCTGTAAAATAGAGATAATAATATGGCTTATAGGGTATTGTTGTGAGGATTAGATGAATTAATGCCTATAAAATACTGAATCAGTGCGTGGCATATTGTAAGTGCTCACTGGGCATTGGTGGTTGTTATTATTGTCGTTGTTATTACTGGAGCTGAACCTGGTAAACCTACTGTATGAGCAAGCAGAGATGAAACTATCTAGGGGTCAGGGCTCCCTGCAAATGAGGGAGAGAGGGGTGGAATGAAGAATATTCAGTTCCTTCTCCTACCTTCACTGGTCTGATAAGTCACTCCTTTTGAAGAGAGGAGCAGGGAGGTGGGGGCAGAGAGAGAGAGGTGGTGGGCATTGCTCCGCTGTATGGAAATCTGATACCAGGCCTGGCTCTCCCTGCCCTTACCCCAGACCTGGTGCTCTGCTCAGTCACAACGGAGAATGCGGCAGGGCTGCTCCTGCTCTCAGAGGTTATGTGAAATGCAAAGTTGCTCTTGTTTCAAGTTATTCTTTTTTTTTTTAAATTGAGGCATAATTGACATTTTAGTTTCAGGTGTACAACATAATGATTCAATATTTGTCTATGTTTCAAAATGATCGCCTCAATCGGTCTAGTTAACAACCATCACCATACAGAGTTACAAAATTTTTTTGCAAGTTATTCTTGCACAAAGTATAAAGTTACTCTGACTTTTAAATGACTTAAGACTAATGAGTGTCATGACCCAGGCAGAAGACCTGAGCTATGGAAAATCTGGTTTATTGTCACATGCTTATCCAGGGTGGCTTGTGTTTCATTATTTACCCAGGTCTGTCTGTGAGGATGGGGAGGCCCAGGGGCCGTGGAGGGGCCTACAACAGATGCCGATTTCATAAGCCTCAAGTGCAAGCAGAGGCAGGACTGCAGGGCGGCCTGGCTCCTTCTTCCCAGCCTCATATGAATCACCAGGGAGGGAGAGAAGGACTATGATTTACTATATCCATGTCAACTGGGAACGTATTTCCACGTCACAGATGAGGAAACTGAGTTTCCAGGTGGGGGTTAAGCAACTGAGATTCAGAAATCTTATTCAAGGTCACTCAGCTAGTGAGCACTAGCTGGATTAAACCTGGATCTGTCTGATGCCAAAGCCACACTCTTTCCACAATGTCCCCTTCTGCTTTCCTACACCGAGATGCTCCCCAGTGCCCCTGTGCTATAGACAGGAATAAGAGTTATTACAGGTAACTCTCCATTATAGCAATCAATTAAGCAAAACTGATTTTGTTGTTCTTACTGGACCAAATGGAAACATATTTGGGCAGAATCAAGCTGATTTTACCATGAGAAAAGTAATAATAATGACTCTAAAATATACCGTGCTTTATGTGAGGAGGATATCGGCATCCTGCTCTCTACTGTGTTCCATGGCTGGTTGTGACAGAGGTGGTTTGCAGGATCTAATGTCCAAGGGACCAGCTAAGTTTCAGGGAGCTGCTTGTGTTGGCAGAAAAGATGTGTAGCTAGCATGAGAATCTAGGTTGCCACCTGACTTTATGTCCTGGAATGATGGCTCTCACCCACATAGAATGGTACACAGAAGCAAGCATGCTTAGAGTGGCCCTGGCAGGCTACTAGCCTAGATTCAGTTCATTTACAATGATTTGGAACATATTTGTAAAGTATCAACCATGTTCAAGCCACCCTTCTCAGGGCTGTGTTGTGAGTTGCATGGTCTGGATTCCCCACTATCCTGGGTGTGTTTGGCAGAAAGACCAGTGTGAGCCAAGATTGGCTTAGGGAAGAGGGGTGCAAACAGAATTTAATTGTCAAGATTCCAAGGTTTAGAAAGTTGGCTCTCTAACTTTGATGTCAGAAAACATTATCTGGGACATTTGTTAAAAATGCAGGTGTCTTCCTCAATACATAAGGCAAATAGTAACAGCCATTAAAGGGGAAATCGACAGTAACACATTCATAGTAGGGGACTTTAACACCCCACTTTCACCAAGGGACAGATCATCCAAAATGAAAATAAATAAGGAAACACAAGCTTTAAATGATACATTAAACAAGATGGACTTAATTGATATTTAAAGGACATTCCACCCAAAAACAACAGAATACACATTTTTCTCAAGTGCTCATGGAACATTCTCCAGGATATATCATACCTTGGGTCACAAATCAAGCCTTGGTAAATTTAAGAAAATTGAAATTTTATCAAGTATCTTTTCTGACCACAACACTATGAGACTAGATATCAATTACAGGAAAAGATCTGTAAAAAATACAAACACAGGGAGGCTAAATAATACTCTACTTAATAACGAAGTGATCACTGAAAAAATCAAAGAAGAAATAAAAAAAATACCTAGAAACAAAAGACAATGGAGACACGACGACCCAAAACCTATGGGATGCAGCAAAAGCAGTTCTAAGAGGGAAGTTTATAGCAATACAATCCTACCTTAAGAAACAGGAAACATCTCAAATAAACAACCTCACCTTGCACCTAAAGCAATTAGAGAAAGAAGAACAAAAAAACCCAAAGTTAGCAGAAGGAAACAAATCATAAAAATCAGATCAGAAATAAATGAAAAAGAAATGAAGGAAACGATAGCAAAGATTAATAAAACTAAAAGCTGGTTCTTTGAGAAGATAAAATTGATAAACCGTTAGCCAGACTCATCAAGAAAAAAAGGGAGAAGACTCAAATCAACAGAATTAGAAATGAAAAGGGAGAAGTAACAACTGACACTGCAGAAATACAAAAGATCATGAGAGATTACTACAAGCAACTCTATGCCAATAAAATGGACAACCTGGAAGAAATGGACAAATTCTTAGAAATGCACAACCTGCCAAGACTGAATCAAGAAGAAATAGAAAATATGAACAGACCAATCACAAGCACTGAAATTGAAACTGTGATTAAAAATCTTCCAACAAACAAAAGCCCAGGACCAGATGGCTTCACAGGTGAATTCTATCAAACATTTAGAGAAGAGCTAGCACCTATCCTTCTCAAACTCTTCCAAAATATAGAAGAGGGAGGAACACTCCCAAACTCATTCTACGAGGCCACTATCACCTTGATACCAAAACCAGACAAGGATGTCACAAAGAAAGAAAACTACAGGCCAATATCACTGATGAACATAGGTGCAAAAATCCTCAACAAAATACTAGCAAACAGAATCCAACAGCACATTAAAAGGATCATACACCACGATCAAGTGGGGTTTATTCCAGGAATGCAAGGATTCTTGAATATATGCAAATCAATCAACGTGATACACCATATTAACAAATTGAAGGAGAAAAACCATATGATCATCTCAATAGATGCAGAGAAAGCTTTCAACAAAATTCAACACCCATTTATGATAAAAACTCTGCAGAAAGTAGGCATAGAGGAAACTTTCCTTGACATAATAAAGGCCATATATGACAAACCCACAGCCAACATCGTCCTCAATGGTGAAAACTGAAAGCATTTCCACTAAGATCAGGAACAAGACAAGGTTGCCCACTCTCACCACTCTTATTCAACATAGTTTTGGAAGTTTTAGGCACAGCAATCAGAGAAGAAAAGGAAATAAAAGGAATCCAAATCAGAAAGGAAGAAGTAAAGCTGTCACTGTTTGCAGATGACATGATACTCTACATAGAGAATCCTAAAGATGCTGCCAGAAAACTACTAGAGCTAATCAATGAATTTGGTAAAGTAGCAGGATACAAAATTAATGCACAGAAATCTCTGGCATTCCTATACACTAATGATGAAAAATCTGAAAATGAGTGGCACAAAAACAGAAAGATAGATCAATGGAACCGGATATAAAGCCCCGAGATAAACCCACACACGTATGGTCACCTTATCTTTGATAAAGGAGGCAGGAATGTACGGTGGAGAAAGGACAGCCACATCAATAAGTGATACTGGGAAAACTGGACAGGTACATGTAAAAGTATGAGATTAGATCACTCCCTAACACCATACACAAAAATAAGCTCAAAATGGATTAAAGACCTAAATGTAAGGCCAGACACTATCAAACTCTTAGAGGAAAACATAGGCAGAACACTCTATGACATAAATCACAGCAAGATCCTTTCTGACCCACCTCCTAGAGAAATGGAAATAAAAACAAAAATAAACAAATGGGACCTAATGAAACTTCAAAGCTTTTGCACAGCAAAGGAAACCATAAACAAGACCAAAAGACAACCCTCAGAATGGGAGAAAATATTTGCAAATGAAGCAACTGACAAAGGATTAATCTCCAAAATTTATAAGCAGCTCATGCAGCTCAATACCAAAAAAACAAACAACCCAATCCAAAAATGGGCAGAAGACCTAAATAGACATTTCTCCAAAGAAGATATACAGACTGCCAACAAACACATGAAAGAATGCTCAACATCATTAATTATTAGAGAAATGCAAATCAAAACTACAATGAGATATCATCTCACACCAGTCAGAATGGCCTTCATCAAAAAATCTAGAAACAATAAATGCTGGAGAGGGTGTGGAGAAAAGGGAACACTGTTGCACTGCTGGTGGGAATGTGAATTGGTACAGCCAGTATGGAGAACGGTATGGAGGTTCCTTAAAAAACTACAAATAGAACTACCATATGACCCAGCAATCCCATTACTGGGCATATACCCTGAGAAAACCATAATTCAAAAAGAGTCATGTAGCAAAATGTTCATTGCGGCTCTATTTACAATAGCCCAGAGATGGAAACAACCTAAGTGTCCATAATCGGATAGAGAAGATGTGGCACATATATACAATGGAATATTACTCAGCCATAAAAAGAAACAAAATTGAGCTATTTGTAATGAGGTGGATGGACCTAGAGTCCGTCATACAGAGTGAAATAAGTCAGAAAGACAAATACCGTATGCTAACACATATATATGGAATTTAAGAAAAAGAAATGTCATGAAGAACCTATGGGTAAGACAGGAATAAAGACACAGACCTACTAGAGAATGGACTTGAGGATATGGGGAGGGGGAAGGGGAAGCTGTGACAAAGCAAGAGAGTGGCATGGACATATATACACTACCAAACGTAAAATAGATAGCTAGTGGGAAGCAGCCGTATAGCACAGAGAGATCAGCTCGGTGCTTTGTGCCCACCTAGAGGGGTGGGATAGGGAGGGTGGGAGGGAGGGAGACGCAAGAGGGAGGAGATATGGGAACATATGTATATGTATAACTGATTCACTTTGTTATAAAGCAAAAACTAACACACCATTGTAAAGCAATTATACTCCAATAAAGATGTAAAAAATAAATAAATAAATGAAAAAAATGCCGGTGTCTAGATGCCACCTTGAAAGGGTCTGGGGGTGAGACTAGCCCGGGCATCTGCGTGTAACAAGCATATCTGGTGATTCTGATGTGGATGGTTCATGGACCAATTTGAGAACCTGTGGCTCAATCTCTGATGATGGAAGCATCAGAACATTAGGGGGCTGAACTTCTTAGGTGGGACAGGGATATTCTAGCAAGGTTCATTCTTGGTATTGGGAGCAGTCAGCGCTAATGGTCACAGGACAACAGGATGGTCAGTTGTCACTGGACTTCAGGACCAGGCTTCAGTCCCAATGGGTGAACTAGAGTAGAAAGGAAGAGCCAGGGCAGAAAGCAAGGCAAGCTGACTGGTCACATGGTGGAGTTAGATTAGGAGGTTTCCACCTAAAACGTTCATGGGGTCTCTAGGGGCCAAATTCAACTCTGGCATGTTGAACATGAGCGTGAGATCAGTGGACACCAATGGAGAAGACCTCACCATGCAGCTCATGGCAAGATGCTGAAAGAACAGGGTTTGGGATAAATTGTGTGGAAGGTCCCAGTTGGAAGAGGGTACTATGTCTGACTTAAATCCATCAGTGGCTTTCCCTCACACTTAGAATGGTCTGAGTTACCTGGCCCCTGCCAGCATCCACAATCCCCCTTGAGCCTTTGTTTCTCTCACTCATTTTGTTCTAGCCAAACTTTGAAGAACATGGCTGTTTAGAGATGCCAAGGCCTTTCCTCCTAAGGGGCTTCCCAAGTTTGTTCCTTTGCCTGGAGACCTCTTTCCACCCCTTTTCCCATAAGATATGTTTTATGGAAAAGCTGATGACCTTGAGTTCCCTCTACCTCTTCTCATTCCCAGCCCCTTCAAAAGTAACCAAAGGCACAATGACATGGGTCCTCCAGCCCTTGCAAGGATGTGTCCCAGGGGATTCTTGTGGCTTTCACTTCTGTTCCTGAGCATAGAATTTGGGGGTGGTGATGGAGAAGGAGGGCATTGAGTCCACTTAAAACTGGCACAGTCTTGGGAAGGGTGGGGAAGTAGAGGCCATCTGAGCTCTCCCTAAGGAATCAGAGGTGTCTCAAGGGTTGGTCAGATTCAGGTGCCATTTGGTCTCACTTACACGGTGGCCAGTAAGTCTAGGAATAGTCTGCGCTTAAGAGGCAGGGGCAGAGAATGAAGAATGTTTGGTGATTAAAAGAGGCTAATCAGAGCATCTTTGTATCCCCTAGTACCCACTAGCACACACACCTCTATCTCCTTACATCTATACTCATACAAATACCCATTTGTGCGTGTGTGTGTGTGTGTGTGTGTAAGTATGTGTATATACATGTGAGCATATATAACATACAGATGGTTGGGACAGCATAGGAAACATGCTCAGGAACTTTGGGGATGTCTCAGGTTGTGTTCCCAGCAGGCCTGGGAGAATCAACAGGCAGGGCTGCCAAGCATCCTTGTGGTCACTGCTAATTGGCTCTAGGTATTTATCCAATGGCTGCACCATCCATTGACTCAGTCACATCTGTGATGGACAGGAAGTCCATTTTCACATAAAAGGTCTTCTTATCCTTGCAGAAGGGACAGGTAAATGAGGACTCAAAGTGTGTGACATCTTCATTTTGGGGGGTGGCTGCTGCTTTGTCTTTCTATACATTAATCTCTCAGGAGGGTGCACCTATCTCAGCTTTCCTCACCACTCCTCTCATCTCCTTGGAGCCTTCATGATTTTGTCTCGACAAGCCAACTCATTCTTCAGCTCTCAGCTCCGATTTCACTGCTCCAGAGGTGGATTCCCTGACCTCCCACTCCCCTTATTTCAAAGAACCCTACTGGCTATATCACATTTGTGGATATTACTGTAGTTATATTATTTATATATTTATTTATCTCTCTTCCCCACTAGCCTGTAAATGCCGTAAAGGAATGATTGTGTCTGTCTTGTTCACTCATTGCCTCTTTAACACCTTGGGAGAGGCACTGTGCTTGTCAGTAATTCCTTGTTGAATGAGGGAAGAATGAAGGAATGAAGAGCTGGTTCTTAGAGAATCGGTAGGGCTTTGGTGGAAGACAGTCAGGAAGTCATAAACGACAAGGGCAACAACAGGAGGGAACTGATGCATGACATCTTTGGGATACTTTGGGTGAACCTGTTGGTTAGAGCACAGGGCTTATTTGGGGGCCAGGGTGGGAGACCTAGTTAAGAAGGTAGACTGGGGCCAGCACACAGGGTTTGAATTCTGAGCTTAGGTTGGACTTTATTCCTTAGGCAATGGGGAGCCCCTAGAGGTTTTTGAGCAGGGGAGTGATAAAAACAGTGAGGAGACTGGTGGTACTTGGGGTGAATGAAGAGGAAGAAGCCAGAGGTAGGAAAAGCAGGAGGAGGGTGTTGCAGCAGCCCAGGCAGGAGGCAATTGCATCCTGAACCAGAGGAGTGACAGTGGGAGCAGAGAGGGAGAAGCAGATGTGAGAGACATTGGGAAGGAAGAAATGACAGACTTTGGTGGCTGATTAGATGTGGGGGCGAGGGAGTTTCTCAGCCATTCAAAGGAAAAATGCCACCTCCCTTCTCCTGCTAACTTCAGCTCAACGGCAGGAGCGTATCAGTGACAAAGAGCTGGCATGATCTGAGTCTGGAAGCATCTGTAGAAAGTAATGAAGTACATGCAGCTGAATGTGAATGGGAAAAAAAAATTGTGTCATCAAGTGGTCCTGCTGCAAAATGTGGAAGGAAACGAGCATTTATTTGAAAAAAAAAAAATCTGCTGCGAGAACAGTGCCCCATCCCTTCCAGTGGATGAGTTGCTCCCACCCACCTGGCTGTGGCTTTAGCTGCGTGTACTTGAAAAGAGGATTAAAACAATGGCAAGAAGCAGCCACAGGAGACTTTCTTCGAGCTCTTTTGGTCACTAGATCTGTCTGAACTTCAGCCATGTCTGAGATGGGACATACTTTTCTGCTAAAATATATAGACTTTCAGGGAGATTAAAAAAATGGATCCGTTAGAGCTACAGTTGGCCAATTCCACAGCGGGGTCCCACTAACTGTATGAAACTCCAACTTACTTGGCCATTTTGGGCCTCAGTCTCCTTACTTGTAAACATAAGGGTCTGGAAAAGATAGAAACTCCATTGTTTTTCTGTGGGCTAACCTGAGATTCTGTGACCCAATCGCATGTGTTGAGGGGAGGGATTCAATCAGTGGGGAGGGATTTTATGCATTTTTAATTTAGGTGCCAGGTGTCTGGAGTCAAAACATTGGGGGCACATCTTCTTTTTTCCCACTGAACTCCAGTATTAAACAATGTTCTCTTCCCACCCACCCATTACATATCTATTAAACAGAACCACTCACTGACAGATTGCCTTCTTTGTAGGCCGAGGATTTTTTATCTTCATTTTCCACTGGAGGATATGTAGGGTTTATGTAATTTTGATGTAAATTTACATTCATTGGAGTCATTGCTGTTTCTCTGGTGGGCAGTAGAGCATAATGGTTAAGAAGCCAAGGAGACAGGTAAGTTAGTAAGTGTGAAGCCAGGATTTGAACCCAGGAAGCATAGCTCTGAGGCCACACTACCTTATGCTAGTGCCTTTGTATTAGTCTGCTCAGTTTGTCGTAACAAAATACCACAGATGGGGTGGCTTTAAAAGCATAAATTTATTTCTCTTGGTTCGGGAGGCTGGAAGTCCAAGATCAAGGTGTTGGCAGCTTTGGTTTCTCCTTGGCTTGCAGATGGCCGTTTTCTCACTGTGTCTTCACATGGTCTTTCCTTTGTGTGTGAGCATCCCTGGTTCTCTCTCTTCTTATAAGGACACTAGTTTTATTGGGTTAGGGCCCCACCCTTGTGACCTCATTTAACCTTAATCAAAGGCCCTATTTCCAAATGCGACACATTGGGGGTTAGGCCTTCAACATGTGAATTTTGCAGAGCACAATTTAGCCCAGAACAGCCTTCCTCATGAGTTTGTTGAAAGGATGAAATGAACTTGCATATGAAAAGTACATACTTAGAACAACAGTGCCCAGGATATAGTTAATCCTCAGAGCTATTGTAATTTTTAAAAATTAATTAATTAATTTTATTTTTGGCTGTGTTGGGTCTTTGTTGCTGCATGCGGGCTTTCTATAGTTGGAGCGAGCGGGGGCTACTCTTTGTTGCAGTGCGCAGGCTTCTCATTGTGGTGGCTTCTGTTGTTGTGGAGCAAGGATTCTAGGCGTGCAGGCTTCATTAGTTGTAGCACGCTGCAGGCTTCAGTAGTTGTGGCTCACGGGTTCTAGAGCGCAGGCTCAGTAGCTGTGGCGCACGGGCTTAGTTGCTCCGTGGCATGTGGGATCTTCCCAGACCAGGGCTTGAACCCATGTCCCCTGCATCGGCAGGCGGATTCTTAACCACTGCACCACCAGGGAAGTCCCTATTGTTATTTTTTGATGTGGATATAAGGAAGGGACTAAAACTATTACAAGGTGCTAAGGGGTCCCAGGGAGAACCTTTCCTCTTCTCTCATGTCCACTGCCACCCTTACCACCTAAGCCATCAGTATCTCTTGCCCAGAGTCCTGCAACAGCCTCCTGACTGTTCTCCCAGGTTCCACACTTGTCCCCTGTCGTCTGTTAGCCACACAGGCATGATCTTTTAAAATAAGTCAGATAATTCCACTCATTTACTTAAAATCCCCAGGCTCTTCATTAAACCTTAATTAATGTCCTAATTCCTAAGCCTGACTTCCAATCCAGGCACAATCCAGCACCTTCTCTGCTACCTCACCTCCTTCCTTCCTTGCTATGGTCCAGCCACACTGGTCCTCTTTCCGTTTCTTCCTTGGGGCCTTTGCACTTGCTTGTCATTAATTCCCAAACCCTCTTTCCTCAAATATCTGCTGGGCTTGCTGCCTTCTCTCATCCTGGTTTAGGCTCAAAATGCACCTCCCGGCCACTCTACCTAATGCATCTCCCTCTCCCACAGATACTCTCTACCCCATTACCCTGTTTTATTTTCTTTAAAGCGCTTATCACTGTCTAAATGACCTCATCTTCTTTATTTATTTATTTACTTATTATCTTTCTTTCTCATTACACTCTATAAATGAAGGGATGTATTATCTTTGGTTCACTATTGTAACTCCAATGGATAAGCTCAAAGTGCATCATTTTTTTTTTTTTTCTGTGGTACGCGGGCCTCTGACTGTTGTGGCCTCTCCCGTTGTGGAGCACAGGCTCCAGACGCGCAGGCTCAGCGGCCATGGCTCACGGGTCCAGCCGCTCCGCGGCATGTGGGATCTTCCCGGACCGGGGCACGAACCCGTGTTCCCTGCATCGGCAGGTGGACTCCCAACCACTGCACCACCAGGGAAGCCCAAAGCGCATCATTTGAATGAATGGATGAATAAGTGAATGATCTTGAATCTGGAGATTCAAGTAGGAGGGGACTATCCAGGATAAACATCCACAAAGTAAGAATGGAGAGCTCAGTGGCAAAGTGGAGGAAGGGTTTTTTTGGTCATATACGTCTTCTTCAGAATGTCTATTTTGGGGGCAGGTGCAAGCATGCATGTCTTGATCTCCATGGTGCAAAGGGAACTATATGACATAAATAAAATTTCCAAAAGATTCAGACTACTCTTGGCCTTTACTGGATTTAATCCCAGGACCCCAAAGCATTACGGCTACTGAATAAGTATCCTGGCATCAGCTACAGAACCTGGCTCCTGCCTTATCAGCCTTTGCCATCTTGATTCATCCCTTGGCCCTGATGGATTTCGTCTGCATGCCTAGCCCTGTCCAGGCCCAGGAGCCATGCTGTCCAGACCAGGGAGTAGTTTCCAAAGTACAGTACCCATTCTCCCTCGGGTGATATTCTAAATATTTAACTAGGGTAGGAATGGCACTGATGATTCAGCCGTAAACAACCAGTATAGCTGAATTAATGTGCATTGGCCAAATGTCAGCTCTGACTTTCCCATCAATCCCCTCCCCAGAAAATGGGGTATAGCGTTTACTCTATTGCAAATGATGAAGTGGCTGTACCTACATGCCCATTAACCTTTCCCTTTCCACATGCAGTAGCCCAGTCTTTCCTGTGGGATGCTTCACTTTTCCCATTGCAACTGAAGCCCCTTTTTGTATCCCTTTTTGTACCCCATTCATTGGACAAGTGTTTATTGAACAACTTTTATGTGTCAGACACTGTGCTGGATGCTGGGGATAGAGCAGTAAACAAAAAGATGCAAATTACCTCCTTTATGGAACTTAGAAGATTCAAGAATATTCCAGTATTTCTGCCTAGTTCTTTATAAAATACAGTATTGAATTACAAAGTTATTGAAGTGTTAGGGATGGGAGTAAATAAGGAGAAACCACACTTGAGATGAAAGGGGAGCATCTCCTGCTTAGTTCTTGCCAATCTCAACTTCTGCCCCAGGAGGTGGGACCTTTTCTCCTGTACCTCTCACCTTGCCTGGGTCCTGTCCCAGGGTTACTTACCTGGAACCACATCAAATCATTTGTCTGACTGCACGTATTGCTGTGGCCTAGAGGCACTTCCCCTGTTGTGCTGGACACTGTAGATACTGATGCTGCCTTAAGTCATATTGTGCTTTTCCAGGCCTTTTGGGCAATGTTTATGATTTTCATCTCCTAAGTCCTGCCTTCCTTTTTACCTTTTCTGATTTTCTCTCAGAAGAACACTGAGTCTCAACGTGACCCTCAGTAGAGTTGCTGCACATTTTGACAGATGTAGAGTCTCAGAAGCCTCCTGCTTTTATTTCTCCCACGTAAGACATCCTATGACACCAGTAGGATGGTGTGTGCCTGATCTTTTAAATGTAGACGCGAACCAGCTACTTCTAGTGGAATTATGTCAGATCCCTTTCTACGAGGCCTGCTCTGCTAGTTCTTTTCTGCTAACTTATTTGCTTTGCGTACTTTTGTCTCCTGAATCATGACTGGTTCTGGCATGCACCCTCATTTGACTCAATATTCCCATCCCAACAGTCAGCAAAGTGCTTTAGTTAGGACGTTTTAGGTTTCAAACAATGGAAAACTCAACCTAAGTTGGCTGAAACGGAAAGGGGGAATCTGTTTGCCTTGTAACTAAATGGTTTGGGTGAGGCCTGAATTAGGACTCAAGTGAAGTGACCAGAACGTGGCTTCTCTCCCCATTTCTTGGCTCTTACTCCTTGACATTGGTCCTGTTATCAAGCAGGCTGTCCCTTGTTTCTGAAGATGATTATGAACATCTCCTTGGCAGTGTCCTCATTCATATCCATGAGAAAGAGAAACTTTGCTTCTTTGGTGGTTTTAACCACAAGTTGAGTCTTACTGGCCCTTGATTGGCCTGATTTTGATCATGTGCTATTTTGGTCAGTTGAGACTGCTATAAGAAAGTACATAGATTGGGTAGCTTATAAGCCACAGAAGTTTATCACAGTTCTGGGGGCCGGAGGTCTGAAATCAGGCATGATCAGGTTTTGGTGAGTGCTCTCTACCAGGTTGTATCCTCACATGGCAGAAAGAGCTAGCTAGATCTCTGCTCTCTTCTTATAAAAAAGGCTAATCCTGTTCATGAGGACTCCACTCTCATGACCCAATTAACTCCCAAAGGCCCTATCTCCAAATACTATTACATTGGGATGAGATTTCAACATATGAATTTTGGAGGGGCACATTCATTCCATGATATGTGCCTTTTCCTCAACCAATCACTGTGGCCAGGATAGAGGGTCAACACAGGATGGCTGAAGCCAGTCAGGACCCAACTCCTCTTGCTGGGAGTGGGGTCAGTTTCAGCCAAATTGCTTGGCTGGAGGATTCAGGGTGATGTTAGGAAAGGCAAAATGGGAACAGGTGTCCCCTATAGCAAGCAACTTGACCTTTGCCTCAAAATTCTGCCTTTGCCTCCAGAATTGATATGGCATTCAATATAATTTCTCTGATAGAAGTTGTGTGCATGTTTTTATTTCCCATCTTGCAAGTCCTTCTAGTCACCCCTCCTCCACTCCCCTTTTCCTTCTTGGGAGTATGGCCTTAGAGATGTTGTGCGATAGCAGGTCGTTGGAATAGCTTAGATATTGTAAATGCAAAAGATACTCCTTCTGCAATAGTAAGGTGGTAATAATCATGGTAGAAACTATACAGGTTAATAGTGATAGGTATGTTGAAAGTAAGCAAAACAGTCCAAGTTTGTCTTGGAGATATTCTTAATGATTTTCCTTGGATTGATATCTGTGACAGTTGTCACAATTTATATCCTTTAACTTTTAGTTTTACCCCTATAGAAGATTTCTTAGAATTATTGGACTTGAAACTTGGTAATGATCTAATCCAAGACTCTCATTTTTCTTGTTAGAAAACAGACCCAAATAGGTTATGGGACCTGCCCAAAGTCACACAGAAATATCCATAGTTTGGGGTCCTAGTTCTCAGTCTACTGCTCTCATTGTCCTTGTGGACAGAGAGGCGGTGGGGAGTGCCCACCAAGCGGCAGTAGATGCCCCGACTAAGTGTTCTGAGCCCCCCATGCTAGGTATGCCCTGGCATTCTCACTGCAGTTGCTAAGGCTCCCATTATAGATTTAGAGCTATTCTGTCTCCTTTAAAAGAAAATATATAGTTTTATTATTAAAACTGATGAAATTAAACACCATATTTTTCTAGTAGATTATAAAAGAAATGCAAGCCAAAAGTACAATTACACATTTTCTTTCTATTCATTAATTTATGGCTAAATGAATTCTAGCCATATTTCCAAATTTTCACTAAAATTTTTGGTTTCTGCATTACCCTTAGATATCCTTTCTGAGATCTGTAAGATTCTTTGGGACTTTAAGACTTTGGGACTTTCTTTGACTGTTGGCATTCATTCATTCATTCAACAAATATTTGGTTAGGTTTAAACTAGGCAGTCATTCATATAAGTACTTCTGTTATTCGTTTGCCAAAAAATTCCTGGGGACTTGGATTTTCTTTTTCTTTGAACCCCCAGTCTTCTGTTTTATGTGATCATGGCTATCACAGTAATGATAACATACATATGCAACAGGCTTCCTAGTAAGTATTATCATGATACACATTTTACAGATGGGAAAACAGAAATCCAGGGAGGTTATACCACTTACCCAAGGTCACACATCTGGTGAGTGGTACAGGTGGAGTTTGAACTCAGGCAGCCTGGCTCCAAGGTCCATGATCTAAATGTCTAGAGATAGAGAAGGCTCTGTACAGAGACAATATGGACTGCATATACAATGAGCTGCCTTTTGAAAGATTTTTCTCTAATAAGAAGAGGGCAATTTTCCACTTTCTTTTAAAGGAGAATGAGACCAACACTGCTATTTCCAGCTTACTGTGGGGAGATTGCTAAAATAACTTAATAAACTGTTGTTTCCAACTTTTGGGTATAGAAGCCCATGAGCTTTTCTTCTCTTTCTTTCTTTCTGTTTCTTTCTTTCTTTCTTTTTCTTCTTTCTTTTTCTTCCTTCCTTCCTCCCTTCCTCCCTCCCTCTCTCCCTCTCTCCCTCTCTCTCTCTCTCTCTCTCTCTCTCTTTCTCTCTCTCTTCTTTCTTTCTTTCTTTCTTTCTTTCTCTCTTTCTTTTCTTTCTTTCCTTTCTTTCTCTTTCATGCTTGTTTCCCTTGTAAGGACTATGCTAACAGTTTTTGAATACATCTCTGTCCAGATACAGAGTCCAGTTTATTCTCTCACAGAGTTGCTTTTATCTGGCCATCTGAGAAATACTTCTCTCTCTAGTTCATTCTAATCATTTACTCTTCAGGGCAGACCACATGGAATCACAGAAAGAGCACTGTACTGAGAACTGAAGCACCAGCTTTGTGACCCAAGGCACATCTCCTCTCTTGTCTGCTCTTTGGTTTTCTTATTTGTTTAAAAAAGGGTTGCAATTAGATGATCTCTACACGTCCATTCAACTCCAAATGCCCTAAGTCTTGGTTAGGGTATCAAAAAAATATACTGGATCTTTAAAAAAATCTCTTTGGTGGAGGATGGAAATCCTGATTACAGTGAATTAAATAAAAGATTTCTTCACACAAGGGCAGCTCACAGGTGGGGCAGGGTATCCACAGCCAGCATAGACGCTCATGGGTATCACTGAATACCATGCTTTATCATTCACAGTATGTGACTTTCTTTCTCACAATTGAAAGATGGTTTCTGTATCTCCAGGAGTTGTGATCATGCTCCTGACAGAAAGAAAGAAGGAGGAGGAAAGAAGAGGAGGAAGTACTGGTATCAGGAAGACAGATGCTTTCCCCAGAAGTCCCCATGGACTTCTGCATGTGCCTCATTGGCCAGAACTGGATCACATGACTATTAGCTATGAAGAAGTCTGGGAAGGTTAATGTTTTCAGCTGAGTGTATTGTCGCCCTGAACAAAATTGAGGTTTTGAGGTAAGGAGGGAGTAGAGAGTAGAATGGGGGAACGACTTGCAGTTCTGTCATGTGTCATGTCTAATTCTTTGTTTCTTCTAAACTTAAAAACAGATGAATAAACAAACAAATCCTTCTTTCATTCCCTGTTTTCTTCCTTTCTCTCTGGGTACTAGATAGAGTTCCTCCTTGATTGACTTTTATTGGTATAAAAATAATGACATCATTATTATTATACTTTTATTGACTTCTATTATTATAAAAATAATGACATCATTATTAATAATATGTAATTATTCATAACATTATTAACCACTAATTTATACACAAAGACTTGAGCAATTAGACTAAGGAGTTCCTGACTTCGGTTGTCAAGGATGAGGGAAAGACATGATTTACCCAGTGGGAGGAAGAATCTGGAGAGCAAACATGGGCTGGACCAGAAGTTCTGATGGACAGAGCAGGGTTTGGATTCTATTTGCAGTTCAGTGTGTGACTTGGGAGATATAACTTCATCTGTGGGTCACAGGTTAGCCTACCTTGTTATATAAAAGTAAATGAGATGATGGACTAACACCATTTGCATTCCTTGGAAAAGAGCTATTTAAAAGAGTCAATGTGGGCTTCCCTGGTGGCGCAGTGGTTGAGAGTCCGCCTGCTGATGCAGGGGACATGGGTTCGTGCCCCGGTCCGGGAAGATCCCACTATGCCACGGAGCGGCTGGGCCCGTGAGCCATGACCACTGAGCCTGCGCGTCCGGAGCCTGTGCTCCTCAACAGGAGAGGCCACAACAGGGAGAGGCCCGCATACCGCAAAACAAACAAACAAACAAAAAACAAAATAAAAGAGTCAATGCAAGATAAAAATGTATATTAATTAACATAGACCTTACTGGGGACCACTAATTTGGAATTTGTCATAACTCAGGCAGAAGCTAGATTTCAGAGGGACTCTTTCATCTTCTTCAGAGAATAAGCTATTTGCAGGCACTGTAGAAGCACTTTAATTTGCAGAAAGTAAAAGCAATAATGAATAAAATTTTTCTTGACTATTCAGGATTTTTACTTGGCAATAATACATTGTTACCTGAGGTCTAGTTATATTTGTTCTTAAAAGTGAAAGAGATAGTATTTCTTTAAAAATATTTCATAATTCAGACTTTTTAATGAAATCAGGTGGCCCTCTTTATTTACATATTTCAGTGAGTTCTTGCTACATTATTGTCCCGATAGGAAAACCCATCCTGATGCTGTCTCAGGATCCACTTCTGGGTCAACTGGAAGAATGATGACCTTCTTCAGGGCAGTGGCCTTTGTTTCCTTCCCACTTAGGAAACTTCTTGGCTTGGTGTATGAAGTTAGTCCTCAGTAGACTAAAGAGTTGCTGAATTACTCACCTTGGCTGCCTATGTTATGAGATGACATATGTAATCAGCCCCTCATGAAGCATGACGTGTATTGAAGTGTTCAATGAACGGTAGCTATAATTGTTAGAAGGCAGATAGTAGGGTGATTAAGGGCACAAGACTTAAAGGGTCTGACACTCTAAGGCTGGAATTCCAATGCTAACACTTACCAGCTAGGCAACTCGCTTCTCTCCATTTCTCATCTCTGTGATGGCGATAACAATACCTACTCCATGGGGCTGCTGTGAGGATTAAATTAGATACTGTAGGTCAGGTGTCTGACTGACTCAGGGTCTGACACATACTAAATCCTCAGTAAATGATAGCTATCATCATTTTAGTTTTTGTTGCCAATGTGGATGTGTGTCTCACCCAGACCTCAAAAGAGTCAAATTTGTCTGCACAGTCCAAATCCAACACAGGATATGGTCCTCAGTGTTCCCAGATCTGACTTGGGAATGCTTGGAGTGAAGAAGCTTAACGCCGAATCCCCCTTCACTGTAGAGGATGTTGGCTAACACTGTCCTAAGTTCATTTGGGAAAAGCATTATTTGCCCTGCATGGAAGACAGAGAGAAAGGAGCTTTAGCTGTTAACTTTCTAACACCAGGTGGCTCAGTTGTCTTGAGAAACCATGACATACATTTTGCAAAAGGCTGTGACAGAGCCTGCTGCTTATTCTTGGCCTCTGTATCCCTTCTAGATTTTGTGTCCCATCTCCTTATTGTAAAGGACACCCATTAACTTATAGGAAGATAAAGTCCCCTTCTGATTACTAACACGGTTTTGAGCAAAGAGACTGTGAGTCTTTGCGCATGTTGCTGAGGGTGAACGCACTTTAGTACCACCCTGGGAAAGCGTTACAGATCTGCTATTGATGGCCCCCATTTTCCTTTCCATGTTAGGCAGTCAGCTAGGTGAGCGCCACTCCCAATATGATTGGTGTTTAACATTGGTATCTCACTTTGCGTTTATAAAAAGCTTCAAAAATCAGTCCCTCATTAACCTGATTGAAAGAGAAGTTATGCCTCATCTGCCGTGTTCTGAAAAGGACATAGATCACTGCAGGTGCTCAATAAATATTAAGCATTGAATCCTCACCGTTCCTCCCACCCACAAAGGTCACTAGAACTCATTTTCTTAGGGATGAGAGTCTTCACTTCTAGACCAATGTTACTTTCTGTAAATCTCAAGCTTTCCGAGATATGAGGACTCTCATACAGATGATGTAAAACATGGCTAGTGGTCACCTGGTTCACAAGGTAGTGGGGTTCATGCTCTCTGCATGCTCACTAATAATTTCTGGAAAGAAGGCTGAGCGATTGAGTTACTTGGAATCATGTGGCGTGCATTACTTGTACTGGAGCAGCATCTCACCTGGAAGGAAGAAGCTTATATTAAGGTGGACAGGATCATACAAAGTTAGAGGCTGTCCGTCATAGTGCTGCCATTCTTTTAAGACTGTTCACACACACACACGATGGCACAGACATGTCCTATCTTGTCTTCCAGAATGAATAGCATTATTATTATTATTATATTTATTTATTTATTTTTGGCTGCGTTAGGTCTTCGTTGCGGTGTGCGGGTTTCTCATTGTGGTGGCTTCTCGTTGAGGAGCACGGGCTCTAGACGCGCGGGCTTCAGTAGTTTTGGCACGTGTGTTCAGTAGTTGTGGTTCGCGGGTTCTAGAGCGCAGGTTCAGCAGTTGTGGCGCACGGGCTTAGTTGCTCCGCGGCACGTGGCATCTTCCTGGACCAGGGCTCGAACCCGTGTCCCCTGCATTAGCAGGTGGGTTCTTAACCACTGCACCACCAGGGAAGCCCTGAATAGCATTTTGAACTTTGGAATATTGTCCTACATAAGGAACCATGATGTTCATTTTATTTCTTTGAAGTTTCCATAATGGGATCTCTCAGTTTGGAACCTCTCAGAAAATTTAACTGCAGAATAAACATGTGCTTGCGCAGGAGTCTTAGAGGGTGCTGCTCAATCATAAGTTCTGGCCCCCAATCCTCATTTCTCAGGAGTAGGTTAAGACGGTGATTGAGCTGGTGATAAGACCCAGTCTGGAGGGGGAAGATACATCTGGATAAGATGACTGCTTGAGGCTTAATTTCTCCAGGGAAATGCGAAAAGCTGTGCTGCTATGGCATTTTCAGGCTGCATCTGTGGTGCAGTCTAAGCAGCATGTAGTACAGAACAAGTGCTGTTTGGTTACAGAAAAAACCCTGATAAATGTCTGGCCGTTAAGGTCAGACCATGGAGAAGGAAACAGCACACAGCTCTGAAGCAACTGGCTTAGAATTTAGCATCAGACAGGGACACTCTCTTACATTCTGGGGAATGTAGTTTGGATAAAGCTTGAATTCAGCCAATGATATGTTACAGTAAAATATTACAGTTTATTTTAAGCCACTTTTTTTCTTCGCCTGCTAACTGGGTCTACCCACCTGTTTGAAAAGAGTCAGAAGAGGCTATAAATTCTTTACTGTTGGAGCCCAAGAATATTCTAGATTTTGATAATGACATCATTTCACACTGTAATGTTTTGCATGAGAGGTTTTTGGAGGACTATCTGAATGATAATTAAACCACACAACATCCATGTGAGCTTAGAATTTCTTTTTTTTAAAGCAGTTGGAAGAAGAAAGGGATAGGTAAGACTGGTTAGACTAGTCAGTGGTTCTGGATGTGTAGAGATGACTTAGCACCATGACAACTAGACATCTCTCTCTAAACATCGCAGCATAACTCCTTTTGATATCCACTTGCCATGGACTGAATGTTTGTGTCCCCCCCAGCCAATTCATATGTTGAAGTCCTAACCCCCAGTGTGATGGTGATAGTAGGTAGGGACTTTGGGAGGTGATTAATGGGGATAGAGCCCATATGAATAGGATTAGTGCCCTCATAAAAAGACGTTAGAGCTTTTTCTCTCTTTTTCTCTCTCTCTCAGCCATGTGAGGACACAATGAGAAGACAGCCACCTGCAAACCAGGAAGCGGGCTCTCATCAGACACTGGATCTACCAGCACCTTCATCTTGGACTTCCCAGCCTCCAGAACTGTGAGAAAGAAACATTTGTTGTGTAAGCCACCCAGGTTATTGTATTCTGTTATAGCAGCCTGAACAGAGTAAGACACCGCTCATCCTTCTGCGATTCTTTCTGATCAGCATTTTTCTCTACTCTCTCACATGGGACTGTCATATATTTCTAGATAAGGCTGGAGAGTATTTTTTGCCAAGGGACTCATATCTAGAGCCCTTCTTCCACCCACATTGGACAGGCGTGGGTGGAAGACCTGTCCAGGGCCAGGTCTTCTGGAGCTTAGTAATTGACCCTCTGGCCGTCATTATGCAGTCACGCCTTTGCTCACACCACAACACCTACCTTAAGTGCTATCATTTCTCTCTTCTTCTACTGAAATATTTTACATTCATAAAGCTTTAGTCTCACATCTCCTTTTCTTTGTGAAGCCAGACCCATGGCCTATATCACCCATACTATACATTTGTCAATCATCACATCCCATGTTATGACACTTCATGTGTGTTTTATATTCCCTAATTATAAGACAGGGTGATAAACACAAACTTCATAGCTATATAGGAAGGACTGAATTATTTTCTGTGAAGGTGATGATTGTAAACTGTTAAACTCTTAAAATCTATACAAAGTAAACTATAAAATTTTTTGAAGTATTCAGTTTTTAACGAGTAGGGCATCTCCCCAGCGATGATCAGAAATTACCAAAGGGAGAAATTCTCTTTTATATTTGGTCTCCTCCAGGGTCTAGTACTGTGTCTCAGAAGAACATAGGCTCAAAAACTGTTGGTTGGTTAGTTGACTGTTTTCTATATTTAAAGTTCTGCCATCTGCTGAACTATTACCAGGCATATCCCAGGATGCTTTCCTGGTTTTTAGATAGACAGGGAGCCCAGTGAAGTGTGGATGAATTCTTTCTAAAAGGTTAGATGTTGATTGACTGATTAGCTCCTTGGCAAAGAAAGTATTTCTCCCTTACCTCATTATAGATGCACAGTTGTACCTCTTAGGAGTCTGTTTTTGAGAGGTATAGAACAGTTTAAAGTTGTTTCACAGTAGGAAGGCTTTCATCACCATAGAAGACATTTAGTGGCTTCAAGGCCCCCTCAGATTATCTTGATGCCCAGGCCAGCTGGAAATGGAGTGCTCATAGATTACCCTATGATACTCATCACCTGTGTGAAGCCCAAGCAGCCCAGAGTGGGATACCTTCCTCTTCATTACCAGGAGTTAGTAACATGGGGAGAGGGGGAAATTCTGTAGGAGAATTTCTTAACTCTCTGCATTTGTGTCTCTCTCTTTTTTTTTTTTAAGTCAGGTTATTGAGGTGTAGTTTACATACAGCAACACTGCACATCCCCTTTTAAGGCTTACCTTATCAGCTAAAGTATAAGAGATATGGTGAGGCTAGGTGGTTCCTATGTTCCCTTCTTCCTAGTCAATTCTCTCTGCCCATATAGTTTTCCATGGAATCTCAGGCTTTTGTGAAGTTTTTATAGATGAAAAATAATTGACAGATATGTCAATCACTCATTTTCTGACTCCACCGCTGATCTGAGCTGTTTTTAGGCCACATCAGACAGGACAGAGGCGCCCCTAAGTTCAGATTTGCCAAAAACGTGTAGGGCATTCTGCAACTCTGGGTAACGGTCCCTTTCTTTCCTCTGTTCCCTTTTTCTCGGGAGTATTTAAGACTATTTTTTGTTGTTATTGAGTATTCTTGGTGATTCCACATCGGAGAGATTGGAGGAGATGATGTAATGAATGGAGCAAATGCGAGGTAACAAGAGGGAAATTTTGGTTCCTTTAAGAAAATGTGATGTGCTGGAAATTTGAAGAACTCATCTCAGGAATTGAAGTGCTCCAATTTCTTTATCGCAAGAACCTTACCTCTTTCTTGCCAGCGTGGTCAAATCAGACCTCACCTCACTGCATTTTCTCTGCCATCCCATTTGGTGGTCAGCATCAATGGTAACATCATAAAGCATTTTGGACCTGGGACCAACTGGTCCCTGAAAAGATGCAGAAGTTCCCATTTGCTTACAGTACCTGAAACACCTGGGACCACCCTGTCCTTACAGCCGCTGTTACTGTTATTGTTGCTTCTTGCCAATACCCTTGGATATCTTGTGCTACAAAACACAAGAAATTACATTTCGGTTGGGGTCATGCCTTTTCTTCTTCTTTAGAAAGGTTTCTTGAGTGTGGTGCAGGGGTTTTCAAAGGAAGTCACTGGGGCCTCGCTCTGGACCATGACCCTATGTAGCAGAATGACATTTGGCACAATGCAGGCCTGTCGTGGGCCCTGTCCATGGGGGTTAGTGACTGCACATATTGCAAAGTCTGCATTACAATGCTTAGTTGCCAGTGGCACAGAGGGAATGACATACAGTGTGGCCTTAAGTTAATGGAGAGTGATTTAAAACAACAACAACAACGAACATAATAGAAGTTGTACATCTAAATAAGGGTTGTGCCCTTCAAAAGTTGTAGCATGGAAGGCGATGCATTAATCCATCAATGCTTTCCTGAGCCAAGCATTGTTGTAACTTCTGATTTGAAGTTGCCTTCAGGGTCTGTGGCACATTAAAAATATATTTATGAAATATTTATTGTGCTTTTATCCTGATTACAAAAGTTATATAGGTTTGTTGCAGAAAGTTTGGAAAGTACAGGAAATCACAATTAAAAAATAAATCATCCATAATCTTAGCACCCTGAGAAGACCCTTGTCAAAACTAATGTATATCTTCTTGGTAATTGTTTATGCATCTGTATACATAGTTGTAAACACACACACTGACATATGCATGTTTATTCACTGAATTGAGGCAATAACCTTTAGATTGTCATTTAGGCTGCTTAAAAATATGTTGTGGCACATTGCTTTGAACATTCTCAGTGGTCCAAATATTTTTCTTTTTTTTTTTGCAAATATTTTTCTTAAAGGGGGTGGATTTTATTTTTGGAAACAGCCAGGCGCTATTTAGAGCCAAGCCTAGGTATCTCCATTATCAAACTGGCTAATATGTTTTGGGAAAACCAACAAACTCATGTGACTATAAAGTAATAAATTTGGTTTCCTTGGATGGATCACTCTGACTTAATGTTATATCCAGAAGCAGAGTTCTGCAGATGTGTTAAGCCATGGCAAATCGTTGGGTTAAGTGTATAGATTTCAAAGGTGAATGATTTGAAGGAGAGGGGCACACTCTTTCAGACATAAAACTTCTGGTTTTGTATATAAGGAACACGAACCACTTACAAGGCAGGGAATTTTCTCCCATAATCTTGGAGCTTATGGTGGGCATGTAGCATCCTCACTTTTTTGAAAGCCATCTTTTGCAGGATCCTGAACCTGTCTTAGCCTGGCCAGGATGTCTGAGAGTTAAGACTGCTTTTTACTTCATGGATGTTAGCTGGGGTCAGCTCTCCTCTACTTTATGTAAATGTCTGGTTTTCCCTTGCCCTGAGGCAGCCAAAAAGAGGGGCTGAGGGTGATGTCAGTTTTCATAATATTACCAGTTAAATACATTAGCATTTATCCATTCTGAAATGAATAGTTTCCAATAGATTAAAAAATATGCATTAATAATTCAATGCAATTATGAAAGGAGACAGAATCCATCAATAATTAGGACCTTGGAGTTTGCTTTTCCATCACCATCCACCGCCGTGATCTATTCTACTGATGATGGTCTCCTTGCTGGCCTCCCGGACAACTATCGAGATCCTAGCAGGCCAGATAGGGCTTTATTAATGCAAACACATTAATGGCAGCCTCTCACGTATCATGACTGGTGATTTAGCACCAGAAATTAATATCTTGGTCCCCAACCTTGCCAATCTCTATTTTGTCTCCAACAGATGTAGATAATAACTTGGAAAAAATGGGAGTCGGGAGCTGGCTGGGTTCTGGAATCCTTCTAGACTAAGAAGGTAAATTACCCCTTCCTAATTGAGCAATCAGATTCTCAATAGACTCCTTCAACCAGTTCTCCAGTTCGAAAACTCCCTGGGCTCCTTCATGGGGCTGATACTTTGGGGATGCAGATTCAACTAACATTTACTAAGCCCCTATTATGTGGCAGATAGCGTAAAAGGATGTTTTATCAGTATTCTTATTTTAGTCCCACATCAATCCGTTTCTGCACATGATCATGTACTGAGGTTCAGAGGCAGTTAGTAATTGGCCCAAGGTCACACCATTGATTAATGGGGAGGTGAGATTTAAATCTAAATATTGGGATCATAAGGTTGTATGCATTTGTTACTTATTTATTATCTGTCTCCTCCCGTTAAAATGTAAGTTCTGCGAAGGCAGGAACTTTGTCTTGGTCACACTGTATTTCCAGCACCTACAACCATGCCTTGCATATAGTAGGTGTTGAACAATGGTTTTGTATTGTGTAGTGGAGGGAGACCACCCGCGTTAAAATCCTGGCTTAGCACTCTAGCTGTGTGACCCTGGGCAAGTGACTCAACATCTCTGTGCCTGTGTCCTCACCTGTAAAATGGTGATAATGAAGTGCCCACTTCATTGGTAGTTGTGAGGATTACGGTGTTTAGAACTTCGTTCGTGTAAAGTGCTTAATAAATGTTAACTGTTCTTATTATCTGTTGAAGAAATAAAATGTTTGAGTGCCTATTATATGCTAGACTTGGGATAGAACAGTAAACAATATGTTCTTTGTCGCAGTCCTCATGGAACTTACAACCTAGTGAAGGACAGGGTGGAACAGCGAGATAAGTGCTGTGAGAAGGGAAGTGTAGGATGCTGGGGGCGCCAGTGAGAGAGGGTCAGTGACATCTATACTGAAACCTGAAGGATGAATAAGCATCCAGCTGGAGGAGGGTCAGGGAGGAAAAAGGGCCCAGGTGGAAGGAGAAGAGCATGTGCAAAGGCCCCAGAGGTGAAAGCAGTATGGTGTGCCTATCTGTTCGAATGCTTTCAGTAGCAAGTAATATAAAACCCAAAGAGAAGTGGTTTTTTTTTTTTTTTTTGCTGCACGGGCCTCTCACTGTTGTGGCCTCTCCCATTGCAGAGCACAGGCTCTGGACGCACAGGCTCAGCGGCCATGGCTCACGGGCCCAGCTGCTCCAGGGCATGTGGGATCTTCCCGGACCGGGGCATGAACCCGTGTCTCCTGCATCGGCAGGCGGACTCTCAACCACTGCGCCACCAGGGAAGCCCAGAGAAGTGGTTTTAAAAATAAGAAAAATATTATGTCATTTCCAAGAATAAGAAGTCTAGATGTAAGCATTCCAGGGTTGGTTAATTCTGTGACTCAAATATGCCTCCAAATCCTTTCCCACATTCCACTCTACCATCCTTTGTGTCTTGGCTTATCCCATTGGGTTGGCTTCTCCTCATGGTCTCAAGGTGATCCCAAGATGGTGTCACATGCAGACAGCCACATGCTTATTTTCGAGAGAGAGAAAGCTTCACAGAAGTGCAGGTTTTCCCCATAGGTTTTACTGGTCAGAATGGCATCCCACGCCATTACTAGCAAGGGGAGTGGAATTACCTTGTTGGCTTGAACTGATCAAGGTTCATTCCCTAGGCCCGGGGCCAGCCTTCCATAAAGCTGTGGTTGCCTGATACTGAAACAAAATTGGGCTTTCCTTAAGAAAGAAGGTGTAATGTGGGATGCGAATGTTACTGAACAAGCAACTAACAGGAACGCCGCAGTCCCCTTTGTGCTCTGAGCTGCACTGCTCATGTATCACATAGGGGTAGCACCTTGAATCAAGGGAGACACTGCTGACGGGGAAGAATATCTTATCCCCCAGTGAGGGCGTAAGAACACTCAGATGGTTATAACTGAGGGAAAGACAGTCTCTGCATTTCCCTTTGGACTGTGGAAGATTAACAGGGCTTTTATTTGAGAGGATACATCCTTGCATTTTAGCAGGCTTTTGTATACTTGCATTTTCCCTCTATTATCCAACCAATTTCTCTTACCAACTTGATGACATGGGTAGTTGAGGGTAACTGTGTATGGGGAGGAGGGTAGGGATAGGGTGGGTAGAAGAGAAATGTAATGGAATCATGAGATCTTGTAGGATTGCTGCTCCCTTGATGTAGAAATCTCTGCCACTCAGATGCTACTTGAATACTGCTATAGACAAGGAGCTCAGTATCTCACAAAGCCTCCTTTCTATTAGAATTTTAATCTTCTATCCCTTTGTTCTCTAAGTTTCTAGAAAGAAAATCTCCTTCATGTCCCATGATGCTCATCCTTCCTCTAGACATCTGTAGTCCCACCTGCAAGTACAGTTCACAAGTCCATTAAATCACTGGATCCACTGCCTAAACCCGAGAGTCCACACGTGCTCCATTCAGTCTCCAAGGCCGGCTGAGTCCACTGTGGAAGGCATTCTGCAGCCTTACCATCTGCTTATTTTAACTTACTTGGTCTAGATCTTCCCTGGTTTCAGGCTTGGAGCCCCACATGCCTCTTCAAATCTGCATTTCTGACCCTCAGCTTGTTTTGACCAGGCCACTATGACTCTAAGGTTTCTACTCTGTTCTGCTACCTCCCCACTCTCAGGCCAGGGGAGTTCGTGTGCCTCCACTTCTCATTTAATCCCCTCTATTTAATGGAAGAGGATGGTGAGGGTACAGTGTGCATTTCCCTCTGTTTCTCCTTTATCAGCCACGGTCCTGAATTGTGTTTCTTGCCTTCTCTGTCCTCAGAGCTCACTGAAGATTTCACTTTGAGCCATGCCTGGCCCATGGAGCAGAGCTGTTGTGGCTGGCACACCCTGGTTTTCTGGTTTCACTCCATCCTCCACCTTTCTGTCTTGTCCCCTCAGTGACCAGTGATGCGCATTTCAGAGGAAGTGGGCCAGGGTGACAAGTACGGTCTGGTCCACAAAACAGGGCCAAGCTCCCACACACAGGCCCTGTGACCTGGGCCTGCTGCCTTGACTCACCAGACCCCAGAGATGAGATAAGGTGCATCCTCTTACCCCACGCTCTTTCCTGGAAACATCTGGCTTGTGGTATATTGGTGTGGCATGGCAGTGTCACCTGCTAGGCCAGAGAGGAAAGAGCCCTCCTGTCACAGGCCAGCTTTGTGCCTTGTTTACAGCATATTTTAATCTCACTTTCGCTTTTTTCTTTTTTCCTCCATTTCTGAAATTTAAATATTTGATGTCAGTTCAGTTATTTTTATGACAATCCTCTTTCCCTTCCAGAAACAGAAAGTAAAAGAGATGCAAAACCCATTGGGGCATCTGTCTCCCACTTTTAATTTGTCCCTTCTCCTCTTGCGTGACACTGGAAGTAGTAACGGCAGGGTATTCTGTCCTAATACCTGTGCCAGCCCCTCACCATTATTTTCTCCCCCACCTGGGGTTCTCTGGTGCTCCCAGCTACCCCTCTGGGGTCCTGCTGAGCTACAACTGGGGACAAGATTTCAGGGAGGACCCTGAGTCCTTTGAACTGGATGGATGAAAGGCCAGTCCTGTAGCATGAATTTTCTTTTCTGTCCGTTAATTCATGGTAGGCAACCCCATCTGATTACACAGTTTCCCTTAAATGAGAACTACCTCTAAATACCCTCTTCAAGACCTAGGTTCTAAGGGAGGGAGACTGGATTAGAGGCCAGGATCTGGGTGTTCTGTCCCTGGTTTTCTCTCCTGATTCAATAAGCTCTCTGTGCCTCATCTGGTCTACAGAGGGAAGGCTGTCTCTGACCCCCCTTCCAGGGAGATTAGAGATTGTAAGGAAAGAACTCCATGCTGTCTAGTGGAAGGGAAGAGGATGACTTTCAGTAAGATCATTTTGATTGCTATTGCTCTCCAGGAGCACATCTCCTCTTCCTCTTTGCTCTTGTTTATTTATTTATTTATTTTTTTGGCTGCGTTGGGTCTTTGTTGCTGTGCTCAGGCTTTCTCTAGTTGCAGCGAGCGGGGCTACCCCTCGTTGTGGTGCACAGGCTCTAGAACGTGGCCTTCAGTAGTCGTGCATGGCCTTAGCTGCTCCACAGCATGTGGGATCTTCCCGGACCAGGGCTCGAACCTGTGTCCCCTGCAATGGCAGACGAATTCTTAACCACTGCACCACCAGGGAAGTCCCTTTGCTCTTGTTTAGTAGAAGGTCATCTGTTTTCTTTTTCATTCGTCCACTTCTACTGTACTGCCTGTGTCTCCTGGGCCTATGTAAAAAAAAAAGCCAGAGTGTCCAAGCCCTGGCTGTCCCCCAGTTCCCAGCTGGGCCGAGCCAAGAGGAAGGTGTTGTATCTGCCGGTGGTGGGCCTTACTTGCTTTCCTATGGCTCAGTGGCCAGAGAAACTGAGGCCCTTTCCCCGGACCACACCCTGCAGAAGGGCATACAGGCATACCTTGGAATTATCGTGGGTTAGATTCTAGACCACTGAAATAAAGCAAATATCGAAAAAAACGTGAAGTTTTCAGTCTCCCAGTGCATATAAAAGTTATGTTTACACTATATTGTAGTCTATGAAGTGTGCAATGACCTTATGTCTAAAAAACAATGTACATGCCTGAGTTAAAAAACACTTCATTGCAGAAATGCTAACCATCATCTGAACCTTCAACGAGTTGTAATATTTTTGCAATAGTAGCATCAAAGATCACTGGCCACAGATCATCATAACAAATATAATAATAATGAGAAAGTTTGAAATACTGTGAGAATTACCAAAATGTGACACAAAATGAGACATGAAGTGAGCAAAGGCTGTTGGGAAAATGGCACCGATAGACTTGCTCCACACAGGGTTGCCTCAAACCTTCAATTTGTGAAGAACATAATATCTGTGAAGCACAGTAAAACGTAGCATGTATCTTATGTTGAGATGGTGTGTTCTGGTTTGAATGACATTTCATACAACCTGCCTTACCTTGTTTCATCCCCACCATAACCCTGTGAAACAGGAATAATAAGGAAGGACATTTAGTTTTCTTTTATAGAAAACATAATTGAGGTTCTGAGGGGTTAAATGATGTGCTCGGGTTAATGCCTCTCCTTAGCGGCTGAATCTGGCGAGGTGCAGGACTTTCCACTCCAGTCCGGGCCTTTGTACACTGCATCCCACTGGCTCACGGGCCTGGAATCTCAAGAGTGGTCTCTCTGCTGCTTCCCCTTGTGCCTGGCATGGCTTGGCCTTCCTACGTCCTTGTCTCCTGAGGCTCACCCAAGTTCCACGTCTCCTATCATATCAAGCCCTGAACTGCAGGCTGGGCAGGTGGTCTAGTGAGTGGACTACCAGGTGTTTGTGCAGGGGAGCAAGGCATGGGTTGTAGGGTGTGTGGGTGGGAGGAGGCTGAGGAACACATGTTCCATATTAATCTTTATTTCAATGAAGTTGTTTGAGTTCATGCTTTATTGTGGTGCTTTAAAATAATGTGTTTCTAATGGTGCCCCCGGGGGTAGCACTTGCACTTTTGAGATCCTATTGCTGGAGTGGCTCCTGAGACCAACCACAATAATAGAAAGCGAGGCACCCCCTGGTGCGCCATCTGAATTCATAATGGCAATTTCTATGATGCCCCGAGGCCAGCTCTGTTTGTACTTGAGAACATGTTAGAGCTCGGCACTGAGGAGGGCTCCTCCCTTCCTGCCCCGGTTTGATCAGAGCCCCTCTGTAAGGAAAGGTGCTCCTTCAGCCTCCTGTATCTGGCTGTCATCACCGGTCTCCAAGGAAAGGACCAGCCCTCCCCCCACTTTGGTTTTGGTGTGGCAGAGAGGGTGATGGAGGGGGCGTGGTCTCCTGTCAGTCATGTACCCCCTTCCTTCTCCTGCCTCTCCACCCTGTGTGCAAAGCAGAAAGGCCCTCTGGGGTCTCCTGTGCCTTCACAGTCAAAGCGGTGAAATATGAAATGACAACATAATGAAATGAACTTGGTCTCATTAAGATTCCAAATGGCCGTCTTTTTTTTTTTTTTTTTTTTTCCCGTTTCGGCCAAAGACCCACACCATGGCGCAGATGGCAGAAGTGGGTCAGTGCTGCATGGGGTGAGGGGAGCGGCAAGAGAAGCCCGGACGAGGGGCCATCATGGTTCAGGCTGGGACAGCAGGCCCAGGGGCAGACCAGGGGACTTAGGAAGAGCTGAATCAGCCCTCCAAATTCCTGCAGACAAGATCACAGGCTTTGGCTGCTGAGGCTGGAAACACACCCGCACAGCAAGCTCCCCTCGACCCAGGAGAATGATGGGGTGGGGTGGTTGGATGAAGACAGGGGCCCCACTTTCTCCTAAGCGCTTAGTGATGCCCTGCAGGCGCTTGATGTGAGAGATGAGCGACAGCGCCCCCTCCCTTCAGCCAGTGGAAGTACAGCCTGAATTACAGGGTGCATGAGCAGTATTTGCGCTCTGGTCATGCATCCTCCGTGGGGCTGTGTAGATCATATAGCCTTACGACAGAAGCCCACGGAGGGTCAGTGCTATTCATTCATCATCAGATGTTACTGACCCCCTACTACCTGCCAGGTGCTGTGAGAGGCACTGGAGGGTCTAAGACAGAGAGGTAACATCGTCCCTGCCCTCAAAGACCATGGAATCCTCTGTGTGCGTCCTGTGATCACAACCTCATCTCCTTGCTTGCTTTTCTAGTGCAGAGAACGTCTTAGGTCAATTTGTCTGTGAGCCGTTCTCATTCATGGAGGAGTCTTCGGTCACTGGACATTTACTCAGAGGCAAAGTCTAGCCCAGTGGTTCTCCCCTCTGGCTGCATGTTAGAATCACCTGGGCTGCTTTTTAAACATATTGATAACGGGGCCCAGGGATACGGTTGATGTTTAGTGTGTACATGCAGGTATGGCGTCCTGCCAGCAACCATCTGACTGGCTGGGCTCATGCCCTACTGGTCAGTAGATATTTTGATCATTATTCCTACCCTACCCCAGACTAATAAAATAAAAATTTCTGGTGATGGAAGCTTGGTCATAGATAGGTTTTTGAAAAGCTTCCCAGGTGGTACTAATGTGCAGCTAGGGGTGGTTTTGGCAAGACCCATATGTGGTATGTACACCTTTAAGGCCTGAATGGCACCAAAGCCCCAGGAGTCAATGCTGGGGACAGTTGAACTCCAGCTCTAATACTCCACCTGGGGTCCCTGGCTGTAAGGTGATGTCATCACCAAAGGGGGTCGCACAAAGTGGAGCTCCCACTTAGTACACAGTGAATGAAGGAAAAGCTTTCAGCTTTAGACTCTGAGAGGCTTTAGAAGAAGAAAAAGGCCCTATCCAGTCCCCTATTTTTACATATGATGAAACAGTTTCAGGTGCCTTCATGATTTCGGAGGGTGGACATTTGACACCTGGCCCAGGGTCCTGAGGCAGCCTCTTTGAGAATTATTTTTGCAGCTTGGGAATAAGAGACAAAGAAGCTGCAAGGATGAGCTTTTTAGCAAGTGCCTCAAGACAGGGACATTATGAGGCCAGAAGAAACTCTTAAATCTTTATAGTTTGGCTAAGGGTGTGAATTATTATATATATATATAAAAAAATTTCCCCCAACAAAATAGTTTTGCTGATGTGGGCTGCCTTTGCTGAGGCCAAGGAAAACCTTTCCAGTGGTGTGGCAGCTCTGAGAAGCCACTAAATCTCTGTAACTGCAGGTTGTTGACCTCTCTGTCTGGCACCCCAGGCTCTCCAGCTAGCATGGCTGGCTCCGTGGTGCCAATTCTCTCATGAATTCTTGACATCTTGACCTCATGACCCTCTCTTATCTCAGGTAGGCCTCTGTGTACCTACCTGCTCTCTCTCCTGTATTTCTTTGGTAGAGGACCTGACCTGTCTTGAGATGCCTGCTCTTGGAACCTGTCTCCCAGAACCAAGGATTCGGAAGACCTGGGCCTCCTACCTTTTCTTCCACTCCCCCAGTGGCCCTCTGCTGCCCCCACCTGCCACAAGTCCACACTAACCATAGAATCCTTGAGGGCAGCTCCGCAGGGCTCAGGAACAAATTGTTTCTCTTACGTGCCAGGCATTGTCCTGGACATTGTCACTTATGCTGCCTGGTTCAGTCATCAGAGTCCTGGGTTAAGTATGTTGCAGATGGGGAAAGTGAGGCTCAAGATAGGTATGTCCCAGAACTCAAAGAAGTAGAGATAAGTTCAAACTCAGTTATACTTCTTGCATTACATGTTGGCTGCTTCTTTAACTCCTTTGGTTCTGGCAGAAATAGTGGCTACTGGGGGAATGAGAGATGATCATGGAGCAGTGGAAATTAACCACTAAGTTTTTAGAAAGTGAGACAAAATGATCATTCAGGATGCAGGACTGTTGCATCTATTAGAGCATGGTGTTACTTTTCCCTTCTCTTCTCATCTCAAGTGCCCTGCATGTTCCTCAGCTTGTCAGGGGCAGGAAAGGCAGTATTCTTGGACTAAGCCAGAAGACAGAGCCCACTTACAGCTCAAGACTCAGGGAGCAGATAAATGAAAATCAAAGGACACAGAGTTCAGTGGGCTGAGCAAGATGGGAAGGTCATAATCCACCCATCAAGATTCAGCCGAGAAATCTGAAAGGAATTGAGCAAGATATGGGGGTGGTACCTGAAGAAGCCAGTCATGGGAGATGCATGGAGTGGGGAAACTGGAAAACAAAGCTCAGCACCGGCATCTTCCAGAGGACACCAGGGATGAGGTAACTCCACATGAGACTCGGCAACCTCCGCTCTCTCCTCCCATGGTCAGACTCAATTCTAAGAGTGCCAGATGTGGATGATGCAGGTCCTGGGAACTGACAATTGCTCCTAGGTAGAAAGTTTATGAGAGAGGCAGTGGAGGCATTTCTCTGGCATCAAATTTCTCAACATTCTTCCCATGAGGATTTGAGGAGTGCCCTGTTCCTAATGGGAGTATACTCCTACCTTTGTGTAATGACACACAGAGTGAGGCTGAGTGTAAACAACTATACACACATGCTGCTGTGTCTAGTCACGTTCACATCCACACTCACACATACAGCCACTCCGGGCTGATACATTGGCACTTGGCACAGAGGTGCTTTGAAGGATCCAGGACCTGGGGTTCAGAGGATAGTAGAGAGCTTGTAGGAAAGAGTATGAATTTTGGGGGGGAAAGCTAGGACTTGTAAAATCAGAGAGACCATAACTCTTAAAAGTCCAGAAGTTGAATTCAGATAAGTCTGCTAGGGCAGGAAATATCAAGTAAGCACCTTGGGGTCAAAAGTAGTGTCCAGAATCTGACCATCAGTTGGAGAGATGTCACCAGTGGCACAAGTAAGAGTGGCACAAGTAAGAGCACTCTGATCTTAAGGCAAAGGCTCCATCCTGTTTATTGTTGGGGATTGTGGATGCAGCCCTAGCCAGGCACACTAGAGACTTATGGTCAATTCTTCTTCCTCCCTCTCCTGATTGCTAAGCTGGTGGAAGAAAATCAGCACCTGGAAGGATTTGACCATTTCCAAGTTATTGTACAAACGTCCAGCAAAAAGTGACTGAGGAAGGTATTCTGGTTTTTGCTTTATATTGTTACATTAAAAAAATCATTCATTTACTTAAAAATGTATTATGATATACCCATGATCAAGAAACTCCAGTGTGCTGCCATGAATACAAAAATGTATTTTAAGAAAACTGCTGCCCTCAAGGAGTTTACAATCTAGAGGGGGAGAGAAACATGCAAGCAAATAGCTCTAATGTGAGTTAAAAATAGCCTGTTGTGAGGACAGAGGTGAAGGAGTGAATAATAATTATGGGGGAGAGTTAGGGGTTAGTGTTGTGGAGGAGGTGGCCTTTGATCTGGGCCTTGAAGCGTGAATATGATTTTAACTGAATGGGGAGATGGAGAGGAGGAAGTAGGAGGGAGTTTTGGGACGAGGGAACAGCATGAATAAAAACATGGAGGTGTGAAATTATGTAGCAAGTCTGAAGAAAGGCAATTAATACAGTGAGGCTGGAATTTAGGGGGCTGCTGAGGAGACGAGACTGGAAATACTTAGTACATCCAATTAAGGAGGATCCAGGTGATTATATAATCCTCTCACTTTAACTGGCTAGTGGGTAAGGGACCTAGCGGGTCCAGGCCTAGATATAATACATTATTTAAAGCACACACAGTTGCTTCAACACATTTTGCCTTCCCTCTACCCCTTGCAGCCATACAATCCTACTCTTTGTGAGAGTCTGTATACCTTTTTTGTGCTTGTAAGCTCACACCGTATCTCCTTACCTACATACCCTCAGGCCTTCCTAACAACTGCGTTCTCCCACCTGACCTCCAGTGTGTATGCCTCCTCACACCAGGGGAGTGGAGCATGCGGGGGGCCAGGTGACCATTAAGCAGACATCATTGCACTTGGTAGGAGGAAGCAGAAACGCACTGCAAATCAGGTGCAAAGTGGCGCATTCAGCAAGCTGGCTAGAATAATTTCAGACCCCAGACCTCCTGCTGAAGTGAAAAACGACATTTATAGGAGGGAAGCTTAGAATTAATCCTCCAGAATGATAGTAAAGTGAATTCTTTCCTGGCTCTGCTGTGACTGTTCTTCCTCCCATTGCTGTCGCTCCTTATTATTGTCATGAGTTCTGCTCTCCAAAGTGGATAAAAGTCACCATTCAGATAAGATCAGTTTCGTCTGGTGCAGCCACGCTGATCTGATCACAGTTTGGACTGCAGGTTTTGGATTCACCTTGGTCATGTAACTTTGGGGGGTGGGGGAAAGGGAAATAAAAATGCCGATCTGGCACAAAGTAGCTGCAACCATTAGTTTGCAGTCTTCAGGCCTGCTCTGAGTCATACCGCGGGATAGCAGATTCTCTGGCTATTTCTTGGACTTTGGGACACTTTTTACCCCAGTCACCTTTTGCCCCATTCCAATATTTGAATCGCAGTGGAGGCGGTTTCACTAGGGGTCATCAGTCTGCAATTCCTGGTGGAGTTCTCAGTGGTTGTGAAAGATGGCAAGTCCCATACACCTGCTGAGCAGCATGGGAGCTCTCCGTGGTCCTGAGAAAACTGAGGCTGCTCTGCCGAACGGGAAGCTGTTGGGAGCTCTCCATGATTCTGCAAGCAATACACTTCTGTAGGGAATTTGAGGGGAAATTGTCCACAAACTACTCTAATAATGATTGCCCCACAGGAGAGTTGAGATAAAACCAGAGTAGCAAGCTGTTGAGGACTCGCTGAATGAATGTCCACCCTAAAAACTAACGACCACTTTCACATTTGCTCTTATTCTGTGATGCCAACTGATTGTTTTAGAATGCCTCGTTTACTTAGTTTTCCTCCTAGTGGTGAGGGAAAGAAAGCAGATGCTTCTATTAATTATAGGGTGTATATTATTGTCCACCTGAAGCACAAACATAATGAAAGAGCCACAATTCATCTATTCCACAAATATTGTGGGTGCACTTTTGATATGCTAGACAATATGCTGGATGCTAAGCCTTGGGCAAGCTTATAGCTCACACAGGAATTAGATGAGCTGTGACTCTGGGAAGGCTGCCCTTTTCCCCTAACAAGTACTGTTATCTGGTGACTGACCACTCTGGACTTCAGTTAATGGTTATAGCCAAGAAGAGACCTGGGGAAAAGTCATGGGAATACTGGGGCCCCATTTGTGACTCCTGTGAACCACTGTGTGACTTGAGTGGGTTCTAAAGGAATCAGAGGCCTCTACAACTCTATATGAACTAAATCTCCATCTCTGACTTTGTAAAGAGAAAAAGTCTCTTTAGGCTTGAATCAGCTTCCTGCTGGGATCAGGATCCCTCAGTGTGCACAGGGCTCTCTGCACTGATTGCCCTGAGGAGTGTGCTGTGAGAATGCCTGATGCTGATGTGTGCACGGGTGCTCATAAAAGGATGCACCTGGCAATATGATGGTAATACTTATACAGCACATACTATATTCTGTGATTTGTTATGAGTGCTTTACGAATATTAAATGATTTAATTATCATAACAACCTTTTGAGGTAGGTACCATTATTATAACTATTTTATAAATCAGCAAAATGAAGCACAGAGAGGTTACATAGCTTGCCAAAGATCACACAGCTGGTAGATTGCAGAGCCAGGATTCGATACCAGGTAGTCTGCTTCTAGAGTCGATTCTCTTAACCACTGTGCTATAAAAACCTGAAGCTTACAAATTCCTGGGAAGTGGTTACATGTTCCCTGAGGTAAGAAAAATATTTGGATGGCTTGATTCTCCCCTGCTCTCATGTCCTTTCTATAACAAACGTCTCTCACCTCATTTTATAGACTGACTTCTAAGAATGATGCACCTTAATGCTATTTCTGAAATTTTACTTATCTTTTAGCTGGAATTTTACCAAGTAATATTTGTCCTATCATCCTGAAAGAAAGTATTCATTCATGATGGGATACTTCCTATTAGTCAAGATTTAAGTCAAAAAAACCTTTTGTTTCCAGAAAAGCCTTTTAGACCATGCAGTCTAAAACTGTTCTTCTTTCCCCTAGCTACTTTTATAAAATTCTATGATTTTGTTTTCTTCATAGTAGTTATCACTCTTTGAAAGTACCTCATGTATTCATGTGCTCTATTATTTTCTATTCCTTATCCCTACTAGAATATAAGGTACATGAGGACAGAAATGTGTTTGTCTTGTTTACTACTGTGTTCTCTCTACTTGGAATGTGATATGGTTAGTAAATGAATCTAGGCCCAAGAATAATTTGGTAGACTCTTGGAGGAAAATCCAGAGAGAGGGAGAGAGTTAATAAAGTCCTCTGGATTAGGAGAGACTTGCAAGTTTAAAAAGAAGTTTAAAAAGGGAAAAAAGTCAACATACAGCTTAAAAAAGAGACCTAGTGGAAGAGACCACTTCCAATCAGCAAGGGTCACCAGCTCTTGGGAGCCAAAGCAAAGAGGTTTAGGTAGCTGTATTTGTAAGCCTGGTATGTCTCACCTTCCAGCAGAGCTGTTCTGCATGTCAGTTCACCCGAGAGATTGATGTGAAGGAAGATGGCGTGTGATTTAGGAGAGTGAGGAAGTTAGCTTGAAGCATGGGCATGTCATCATTTTTCCTTGACTTTTCCAGGAAGTAAAAGGGGCATCTTGTCCTTTTTCCCCCCTGGTGTCTGCTGTAGAGATCTTGCCCATCCTCAGCAACATGGTCTACATGTGCTTCAGGCCTAAGCAATAAAACTAAGAGGGGGTGGAGATCATCAGCTTTTGAAGTGACTCACACTTGTTACATGAATTAGAAGACAAACTGGAGATAAGGTGATGGGGCATGGAAGAGCAAAACGGAGAGTTAACCTTCGAAAACTAAAAATGTGAGGCTCTTGATATATTTGGATGCTTCAGAGGTGATTTATCCATGTTTGGTTGATTTTCTAGACTTTTAATTTTCTTTCCAGTGTTTGGCATTGATAGTGCCAACTTATTACCAGAGGCTGCAAAGAAGAGAGAAGACTTGAACCAGTTAATTCAGAGTTTAGAAGCAGATGCATCAGAGCATTTGGTGGGGGAAGAGGATGATTCCCTGTTCCCCATAGTTACATGCCAGATTTTCACACTTTGAGATTTTCTTAGTCAACAATTGCCTAAAATCTGTTTTCACCTCCAGTGTGAATAGGGCATTAATCACTGAAATCTGTTTCTCACAGTTACGCTTCACATAGGGCTCCGGTTTGCTTCCAGAGTGACCTTTGGTATAAAACTTTTGTTTGCTAATGCCTGTATTTGCCACACGTCCAGTGGGCGGTGAAGAATGGGAAGGGTGGGAAGGGTTTCTCAAGGAGTTGTAGACAGGGAAAGGGAACGTCAGAGAACAGGAGAACTACGGATTAGAAAGGAGAGAAAGAAAGTAGGGAACTGAAACTAATCTCCATTTAAATGAGGAACCCGGCCTTGGACCCTTTTGGTGGATACCTTTGGGGGTGCAGAGAGGAAGAGGGAAGTGCACAGGTAGGGAAGCCAGAATGCTGTAGATCTGAATTGCTTCCCCGAACCTCTTGCCCCAGCCTTATAGCTCTTCCAAGTATTAAACGAGATAATATATGTGAAATGTCCAGCACAGAATAGATGTTAAACAAGTGGAAATCATTATGGGCTTCATAAGTGCCCAAACTTTAAAAAAAAAATTCATTTATCACGTATTTATTGAGAACTTTTAAATGCTATGTATGGTTACATATATGTGATCACTGCCCTCCTGTCTAGGGAGTAAAGGAGCAGTAGTCATCTTTAGGAATATTTCTTAGTGAACTAGTACTATCGCTCTGCATTTACCTAACCCCTAGTGTGTACCCAGCCCTTAACTGCTTTGTAGGAAGGGAGTATACTAGTAGGAAGAGGGGCAGGTGGGCTTATGTGATGGTGTTAAAGAATATGCGAGGCCAGGTTGGCATAGAAGAACAACAGAAAGAAAGAACCTCATTTATTTATTCAGCAGACATATATAGCCTAGCAGCAAAATCTTAGCCCAAGCAATGGGCTCTGATGGAATTTTCTAGGTTAGTGGGGGCTTGGCATGAGAGAGAGTGAGGAAATAGGAGATTGTACGCATGCAAGCTCATGAAGTTGTGGGCCGAGGAGGTGAAAGAATGAGTGGATGAAGACTGTGGAAAGGGAAGAAAAAAGGGAAATCACGAGTTACAAGGAGAGTGGCCCAAGCAGTGGGTTAGGGAACCAAGCAAAGTGCTGGGGGTGGCTGAGTGGTATCAGGAAAGCAGATGGTGATCCTTGAGAAGGAGGGTGCAGATGGCATTGATGGTGAGGAGGCAGCGTGGGGTGAAGAAGAGTCCCAGCTTGGCCACCCCAGGAGGGGAGAGGCTGGAACACAACTCCCCACGCTGGGTGAGCTCTGTGAGTCATCTGGCCCCCATTGTGGCATCTGAAAGGGATACCAGGAGGAAGGATGCAGGAGGCTGTGTGATTCTTTACGATGGGCCTTGGAGGTTAAACATGAACCTCAAACACCCAGGAGCTCCTTGTGAGGAAAGAAAGTTCTCCTTCTAAGGAAAGAACACACGCACCCTATTATATTCAAATCCAGTCTCCCAGGTTAAGTTTCTACTGTCTGTTTGATCTTGGGCAAGTAATGTGATTGCTCTTGGACATGGCTTTCTCATCTGTAAAATAAAAAGGTTGGGTTAGGTAATACTTAAAATACTTTTAAGCTCTAAATTCTATGATTCTGAGAAATATTTGAAGGTCTAGACTGCAGAGGACAGAGCAGACTTATTAGTCTATTACTGCTAGAGTTGCATGTGAAGGGTAGCTGTTAGAAACAAGGATCAAATCCCTATGCACACTGGTGCTGAAGATAAATTTTAAGCAATTGTTGCTCAAGATATTACAAGAAGGAGGATTTTGGCTTAATGTAATAACGTTTTTAAATACTGAAGTCATCCAAGGATGAGTTGGGTTGCTTGTGTGGTAGTGAGCTCCCTGCTGCAGGAAGTGATCAAGATCAGGTTGAATGATGATGTTTTGGGGGCTGCTATAAAAGGAACTCCTCCCCCTGCACCCACCTTTACAAAACATCATGAAACATTATGCTTTCCGGCAGACTGGTTGAGCGTGTGATTAAATGGTTGAGCATGTGACTGGTTGGTGAATCCCAACTAGTATTTCTCAGAACATGATGTCATTCATATTAACAGGTCTCCTATGTGGAAAAAAGGGTTTTGTGGTAAAATAACTTTGGAGAACATTATATTAAACAATGTTAAGCAAGTTTCTCTTCTGCAAGACTTCTCAGAGACTTAAATATATTCGTGTGATTATGGATTTTCTGATCGTATTTGACAATAGAGTCTTTCAGAGTATCTGATAGGTATAGTGACCTACTGAACCTACTTGGAGAAACTTTGCTTTAAGCTGTTGTTTTATGTTCTAGGTCCTTTGCCGCTAGAAAGAAAGCATCAGAAATTCTCTGCTGTCCTTGGCTAGGTCTGATGATGAAGCCTAATTTGGGACTTAAAGCCCTCGGGGAGGGGATGGAACTGTGGATGATACTGTTAGCCTGACTCAGCCGGTGACCTTAGATGAGTCCTTCCTTGTACCTCAGTTTCCTCATAAGTAAATGGGGAGAAATATGTTGAATGCAATCCTTTTTAGGGTTGAGGTGTCATGACAGAGTCCAAGGTAACACCCATGACATTGGAGTTTGAGTTTGAATCACCTGGGCATCTTGTTGAAGTGCAGATTCTGATTCAGCAGGTCTGCTGGGCTTGGAGTTGGGGTAGGAGCTGAGATTCTGCATTGCTGACCCACTCAGAGGCAATGCTGGTACAGCTGTGGTCACACTGAGCGTAGTGAAGGTCCAGGAAGCCACATAGTCTGGCCCATATCGGGAGTATCTCCTCGTAGGGAGCAGCTCAAGCGTTCTGGTGTCACCACATTTCCTGGAGATCTGGCCTGTGTTTTCAAAAGGTATTATTCCCATGGAGAAATAAGCCAGGCGCCTCTCTTGTGTCCCTGTGGAGGGTTTGCCTTGGGCCCCTCTGAAGGGAATCCCTCTTCCTCGTCAGCTTCCCCACCCCCTACTGCCTACAGCTCCACAGTCGGTTAAGCTATTTTTTGAGTTTGAGTTAAAACCATTTCAGACATATTTTTAACTGCGGCCTGTTTGAAAAGCTGTTAGCATTTGGCAATCATTCCATCTTCAGCTTGAATCCTGAGGAGGGTGTTTCTTTCTTTCTTTTCTTTTTTTTTCCCTCCACAACCGGGCAAAAGTATATCATTTAAGAATAGTCCTGGTGCGTGGGTCCGAGAGAATGGCTGCTGCTGGGGATGGGAATGGAGATGGGGCGCGCATCTTGCGCGTCTCCACAAGATCATCACTGTTGGTGCTGCCTTTCCTGCCTGCACCCGGGCTGAGCTGGCTTTACAGTGTGAAGGTGCAGGGATGATATGAGGGCCGTCCAGCAGAGGGAGAGGGAGAGACGATGGGAAGCAGGGGCTGGGGAGGGACACAGGGCAAATGGCACCAGAACTGGGGCTGATTGAACCTCCAGGAATGATAGCAGAATGGATATCTTTCCTGCCCATGATCCTGAGATTTTCTACAACCAGCACATCACCATTGCCATTGTTAGGAAGCTTTTATTAAGGGCCTCCTGGGAAGTAGTGCCCATGGGAAGTTGTTTTATTTTTTATTTAAGTAACACACATAGCCTCTACACTGTGAATACCACTGTTTGAATGCTTTAAGAATATTAGCTCACTTATCCTCCTAACAAGTCTGTGAGGTAGGAACTATTGTGATCCTCATTACATAGAAGGGGAAATGAGGTGCAGAATGGTCAAGCAACTCGCCCAAGGTCCTGTGGCCTGTGGGCTGTAGAGCTGGATTCCAGCCTGTGCGGTCTGGAGCTGGAGTTCACGCCCTTTGCCACTGCACTATGCAGAGATGCAAGTCCTGCCCTCTGGGCACTCGATCTGAAAGTGGCCTGTGCCAGCTGTCCGCTCTTACCTAGCTGGTGGGAGGAATGAAGTTTAAAACAGACAAGAACTTCTGTCATAAATGGAGCAAATGATTTTTTTTTTTAAAGCAACCATCAAGTATTAATAGGTAACTCCCTGCCACTCAAACATTCAAACCCATTAAACACTCCAAATATATCTGGACCATATTAAAATGTGATCCCCAAGCAGGAAATTCTAGAATTGCTCTGAAAATTATCAGCGTGGGAGGAAATAGTCTCCTTCTAGCGTTTTTCTTGTAAAGTTTTTGGTGAGATATTCTTGCATCATCAGTCTAGTCAAGTTGCTTGCTCCTGGGTGCTCAGGGGAAGAAGGATGCAGTGCAGGGATGCCATTCCGCGTCCTAGCCAGGATCTCCCCGAGGCTGGAATCGGCAGTGCTGTCCCAAAGGCTGGCTCCTCTCAGCTGGCAATGGTTGCTGCATTCAGGGAGGTGGCTGAGAGGGTTCTACTGCTGCAAGCGCCTGAGAATATTTTATTTCCATGGAGTAAGCAGGGAAAGAAAATGAGGGTAGAGGGTTCCCCACTGGAGTTGGAAGTTAAAGACTTTTTGCCTTCCTGGGAGCTAGCCTTTCCTGCAGCCTCTTTGGGGGTGGGTGGGTAGGGGGGGCTGATACCCTGGTGGAAGGGATGCCTGGAATTAGAAACATTCCCTGGGAACTAACCCCCTCAAGGCCTGAATGCTTAGGCTCCCCTTTGGGCTTATGTCCTCACACGCCTGTAAATCCCACATCCACGTGTTCTCCTTCCATCCTGTGACGAACAGTTCTCTGGATTAGGTGCCGCTTGCAGAATTTGGGGAGTGTTGCTCTTGACTCCCCCTGACTCACTGCTGGCCGTGTCCTCTTGCTGGACTGCAGGTTTAACTCTTTCTGTATAAGTTCTCTCCTTGGAGATACCAGGCCCCTCTGTGTTACTGTCTACACTGCACAGTGCATGTCTAATAATACTAATTAATAAGCAGTCACTTATTAATACCACTGGAAACACCGTCACGTGGGTGACGGAATGTCAAACTCCAGGAGGCAGCAATGCAGACCAGCTCTTGTGGGAGGAGAGGAGAGAACAGGGTAAGGGATATTCGAAAGTGGCGTTGGATGAACCGCTTTGAGCCAATAGCATTTGAGGCTGAATTCGAAATCTGCTCAGGAGCAAGGCAAGCGGGGATCTGAGACCTTGACTCAACTGCAGTGCTGGCTGGGGATTAGCAGAACTGTCTAATGCCCAAGTTTTGTGACTTGGTCTTGGCTTGACAAGCCTTTGATGTTCCCAGGGTTTGTTAGGGTAGAGCAGTGGGAACTCAGAAAGAGAGGACGGTACGTATACCTATTTAATGGATGAAGAAACTGAGGCCATTGACCACTATCATTGTTTCCCAAAGATTATTGAGAGAATCAGTAAGTAAAAGAAAGAACCTGTGTAATGAAGGCAAAAGACTCCCAAAGCAACCTGAAATTCACATACCGAGAGTCATTAGGGCAACAGAAAGGTATATGTTAAGTCTTTTATCTATAACCCTGATTTTATAGGCATAGTCTTATTTATAAATATGCAATTGCATATATTTTGATAAATAACATAAAGCCAACTTGCTGTGAAGATTAAACGAGATAACGCATGCCAAGTGCTTACCTTAGTACCAGGCAGGTGAAAATAATGCTAACGATCAGGGCTGATAGCTGGTGTGTCCTGTTAGGATCAAACCATTTGCTTACGGCCAGCCTCCAGTCTGATTGGCTGCTGCCATGCCACCTCAGATATTAAATATTTTAAATCTCACTCTGATAATGATAACTGATACTCCATTGTGGACCTTCCAAGTGCCATTTACTATTACAGGTGCTTTTGATATAGTTGTCACAGGAAATGTTTGAGGATGGTATCATTATCATTCCCACTTCACAGATGACAAAGCTGAGAGTTGAAATGTTAATAACTTGGCCAAGGTCTCATGGCCAGCAAATGGTGCAGCTGGGATTTGAACTTAGATGTGCTCTTTGCAGAGCCTTGGGATCTTAACTAGGATGCTACCAAGTGGAGGCCCAGATTGCTGGTGGTGTTTATTATTATTACTGTCATTCTCATCATTATATCAACTTGACTTTTTTCCGCAGAATGTCATGGACAACTTATTCTTTTGATTGGTAATAAAATTGTTCCTTGTTCCGTTCTGAAAGCACTGGTCTGGCACATTTGAGAAAAATTGGAAGAGTCCCTGTCCCATTTTGTTTTCCTCCTGACCTGAGCCTCAGAGTCAAGTGAAGAAGGTAGGTCCACCAGGGAACCTTTAACCTAATGGCCTCTGACTGTGGTCCTCGCCGCTCAGGACAGAGGTGAGAGCAGTGAAAGGCCAGGGTCTCTGAAGGCTTCAGTTACTTCCATTGAGTCTTTCTGTAAAAAAATCAGTACCATTCCTGGCGTGGCACCATCATTTGGGCAGACACCTGATATTGCTTTATGCTTATGGTTGCATTACATGTCTTATTGTCTTTACTGTTGTCCATCTCTGCTCTTTTGTACGTATCCAGCCTCATAAATCCAGAACTATCTGAGGGAATGCTGGATCACTGAGAATGAGCGGAGTGGTAGTTAGCTAAAATGCTGTAGAGGAATGGGATAAAATGAGCCCAAAGATTTCAGAATAAAAGGCAGACTAAAAGGATACACCAGAGTAATTGAAAGGTAAATAACACTTGAGAAGCCCAAGAAACTACTAAATGGAATAAAGTGATAATGACAAGTATACTCAAAGTATACAAGGTAAAGTAGGTAAAAAGCAAAAGGACTAAAAACAAGTAAATGATAGTACCTAAGATGTCAGAGTAAGCTAAAATATTAAAAATTAAATGATGAAATAAAGGAGTGCTAACTATAGGGGCAGTCCAAAGTTAATAACCCCATGCAGGGGCAGAGGCAGGCCCTTGGGCCAAGGTAGTGGACATTTGTTAAAACATTTCGGTGGGGCAGGTGTTCTGCATGTATTTTATCATTTAATTCTCGAAACAGTCCTATGAAGTAAGTATAGGCATTATCTCCGTTTTGTAGGTGAAGACACTGAGACTTGGAGAGGGAAAAAAATTATTCACATCACACGAAATTTAGGTGGTCAAGTTGGGATTGGAATCCAGGTACGTGTTTTAACCCTAGGTCGTCCTGTAGACATGCAGTGGACTTCTTGAGGGAATGTCCTTCCACAGCTGGTGTTTGCTGGAGGAGTCCCACGGGAGGTGACATCTGCAGGGCAGTGAGTCCTCAGACTCTCCCTTTGGGCTTATACCCTCATATTCCCCAGGGGGCCCCTTAGGTCTCTTCCTGCTGTTCCCAAAGGTGAGTCTATAGCTGCCCTGGCTAGTTTCAATGTCCTGCTGGATCATGGTGATGATCCTTTACATTGTTCTTCCCACAGGAGCTCTAGACAGCTTGACCAATCCCATGCACTGTGTCCTCTGAAGTTCCCTTCCACATTCTGAAAACAAATAAGGTACATGGACTTCAAGGAAGGCCAGGTAAGGAAGATATAGATCAGGAGACACGGCATTTCAGGTCTAGCATAAACTGGTGAAAGGTGAGGTGTCATACATGAAATTAATCAATTATGTGCTGGGTACCATTGAGGTATTGAAGACTGGGGACCCAAAGAAATATAAGGAAGTGAGATTATTATCTGAAAGGTAAAACAGACGGAAATGTAGACTGGTAATGCTGGAACTGCATGTGTCCATTTAAGCCCAGCCCAAATGCCACTTTAGTCTACCAAGCTTGCCTTTATACCCCCAAATCTCCAAAAAAAGTATTATCATCCGCTTCTTGACAACCCCACAGAGCTTCCTTTACGGTGCTTTCATGACTGTTATTTCCCCCTTGCTTTATAGGAACACATCTCTGTCTTCCACCAAAGCGTGGAAGACTCCTTGGGGCGGGAAAGTTGGCCTACTTGTTTGGTTTTCTGTGAGAACGAGGCTGAGCACACATGCCCTCAAGTTCGCTAGGATGGTTGGAAGAATGTCCGGTAAAGGGCAGAAATATAAGGACTACTACCCTCCCTGAAAAGGAGGCAATATAACGTGAGGCTGAGCAGGCAGGCTCTGGAGTTGGATACACATGAGTTCGACTTCATTTTGGTTATTTCCTGCTGTGTGACCTTAGGGGACCCTCCATAAAGCTTTGATTTCCTCAACTGTAAAATGGACCTCAGTGGTCAACAGGCAGCAACCTCACTGGACTGAATGACCTGACCCATGTGCTGGCACGTGGTGAGTGTTCAACAGCTGTTAGCGGCTTTTCCTGCCGTTGGCGCTGGCCGGAGGAAGGACCATGTGCCATGCAGCCCTTAGAAAGGGGAGGCAGGAGAAGAAAAGGGCAGGGTTGTTTAGCCCACTGTGAGGCACCAGGGCCTGATGATGAACAGAACCTTCTGTTTGGTGCCACCGACAGCCATCCCTTGTTTAGGCTTGACTGGGGAAATGTTTTCACAAACGTGGACTACTTTGGCAAAACTGGTGATGGACTTTGAAGGGTTTGGGTGTGCAGTGGCAATGCCCTGAGCTCAGGGTGCGAGCCACAGAAGGGAACCATCTGCCTGATCCAACACAGAGCCTGATTCCTGCCTCTGTCTCTTTTAGCTCTCAGCCCCCGAAGATAGGGTGGGCTGTGCCTCTGTCTGCCTTCCCTGCCAGGAGCCCTTGGAGGGGAAGCCCCATTTGTCACCTTCATTCGTGTCCCCAGTCCCCCGCACTATGTCTTGTCTTAAGCAGGCATTCAGAGGGCTTGCAGAGGAATGGCTTTGTGTCCTAGTTACAGCCTCCACCAGATGCACAGGGCTTGCCCTAATTTTGTAAGGAGGAGTGACTGCTCAGGGAAACTGAGGCACACTGGTAGGTCAGGGTCCTCTCTACTCCCTCATTCTGCAGTGAGACACATGCATCTTCCCCAGTGAGGAAGTGGCTTAGTCTACTGAAGCTGTAAATGAGGATTTTGTCTTTAATTCCTGCTCCAGATCCAGCGAAGACCCTTCCTAGGCTGGGATGAAGGGAGAAATGAGCTCCTGACACTGCCTCTTAGTCGCAGGGGGCTGCACAGTGCCCCTCCCAGTTGATATCTTCTCAGCTGTTTGAAAAACAGTCAGGGAGGAGGTGAAGCCCTGAGCCAGGCAGCCTGGCTGTCTCTTTAAATGCCGGGGTCTGTGTGGGAGAGGGAGGGGCCGGCTCTGGAGTGCGTGAAATTCCTGGGCTCCTCCGGCAGTCTCAGGCTTAGAGCTCAGCCCTACACATCTCCTCTTGCATGCAACTCACTGAGAGCGAGAGGGAGTGTGTCCTCCCCTCTCGAAGCCGCCAGCATCTCGAGCCACCAAGGACCTGCTTTTCGCACCTCCAACACCTCCTCCCTTCTTCCCCGCCACTCCCTCCCAGAGAGAAAGAAAAAGAAAAGGAGACCGAAAGATTCCAGAATCTGAACCTCCCCAAAGAGGAAACATACCCAGCAAACTCAGTTGATTAAACATCAAACAAACAAACAGATCCCAAATCTTCTGCTCAGCGGGAAAGGTAAGATGTTGGGGGGAAAGGAAGGCAGGCGGCATGTGAAACAACTCGGGCTTCTTGTTGGTTCTGGGAAGAGGTCGCTCCTGAGAGGGTAGAAGTTTTCAGCTGGGAGCGACCAACCTAGATTTTTTTTTTTTTTTTTTTGAAGGCTGGATCGGAGAGCCTTGGCTGACCATGGGAATGGCTTTCCAACTGCCTTTCTTTTCCTTCAGTTTCCCCTGGAAGTTGGGTCCTTTTGCTCCAGATGTTGAAAAAGTCAGAGAATGTTTTAGATTTTTAATCTTTTTTAAAGTCTTTCTCCTATTTGCTTGGATTGTTAGTCTGCAATGACGTGTACCTGTCACTTCATTTTGGGCAGATACTTTTTTTGCATTTTGTGATCACTTTTCCCCTCATTTTTTTTTTTTTTTTTCTGGGGAAGGGGCTAGTTCAAATGAGAAAGAGAAGAAGGGAAGCTCTGAGGATCACAAGAAGAGAAAATTGAACTGAGATAGGGATTTCCCTAGCTGTTGAGGAATTGAAGGGTGTGTGTGTGTGTGTGTGTGTGTGTGTGTGTGTGTGTTTGAGTGTGATTTTTTTTTTTTTTTGGAAGATGTGTGAGGAGGTGGATCTTGAGTCTGAAGATTCAGGCTGGAGTCCTGCTATCTTGCTGTGGAAGTGGGCATACTCAGAGAAGGTGAAAAGGGAGTGTGTGTGTGCGCGCGTGTGTGCGAGCACTCCTGTTTGAATCCGCTAGAAGGGAATCTTCCTTCTCTGCCTTCCATTTGTTTATATTAATGATTTAGTAGCAGGCTTGCCTGAAAACTTCCACTCTGTGTAAGCACTGTGGGTTTTGTAAGCTCTCAGTGACCTTAAAGCCTGGTTCGATGTATTTTTTTCTAGGCATTGTGTTGTACCCAGAGTTTTAGCTCTTTCCCTCTCTCTTTTTTTAACCACAAAACTTAACTGCTTTAGAAACATCATCTTGATGACAAGGGAAAAATATCTGTCCCCCCCCCCCATCCCTTCCTAGGCCAGTGACGTAATACCAACCTATGGGCTTGGCTGCTTTGCAGGTGACTTACCCTGTGATTACTTGTTAAAAGAAATAAATTTCTCCCTTCTTCCATTAAATGCATTCTTCTTTTGATTTGGATGTAGAAATATCATCATGCTGTGAGAAAATTTTATTTTTGATAACCATTATTGGGGTTTAGGTAAAGTAGGATTTCTCTTCCCTGATCATTATTAAAAATGTTTTGTTTAAATACAAAGGTCAGAGATCATCCAGAGCTAGGCTAGGATGGAGCTAGACAGAGTCGGACAAGATAGGAGAGCTGGGAAAAGGGGAGCTGTCATTTCCCCGCTTCCTCCGGTCATTCCCGCTTGGGGAGATAGTTTTCTTTTACCTCCACAATCCACCCCAACATTCTTAATTCCTCTTCTGCTCTGGGTCCTGTGGATGGCCCTGGAGGGAGAGGGATGCTCCTTGTCACACCTGGAGGACCGTGTAGTTTCGGGGGGTCAGATGACCGTTTGCCTTTGTGATGAAGGTTCCAATGGAAATTTGAACTCCCAGTGCGCTGGGTGACTTAGTACCTGGGATAGTCTATCTGGGGGCACCTGGAGGTTATGTTTGGGGAGCCCGAAGAACTAGCCTTTATGAATTTGCCATTCTGGGTAGAGCCTCCCTTCATCATTCAAGGGCTTGCTTCTGCATCGCCTTTCAAGTTAAAATGGTCCCGCTGGTTATGATGGGCAAGTTTACCTAAGGGCTACTGGGTACGTGGCTGAAGGATGGAGGGAAGAGAGAGACACAGCAAGGCTGGTATTTTTTTTTTTTTTTTTTAACCTTCTGGCTTAATCTGCCTCAGTCATATTGGGGCGAACGATATTTCAGACGGGTGCCGGTTGTGCAGAGACATTCCTATTGTTTGAATTTTGTTTTTTTTTTTTGGTTGGGGAGTGGAGAGTAAGGACTCTTGGCCCATTTTCTGCAGCCTGGGGTTCATCTGGCGAGCCAGTCTTCCTTCTGGAAGAGGGGAAAAAGGCTGGACGCTGGAAGTTCGCTATTAAAGTGAGCAACAGGGCTGGGTTAATTTTTTAAAAGCAATCGGACTGTGCGAATGGCCTTTTCTGGAGCTTTCCGGTCCTTTCTAGTGAAATAATTTTAAAAAATTGCTTCTTAAGATGCGGGGGCCAGAAATCAAAGGGATTCTAGATTTTGAGAGACAACTGCATCTTTGCTGCTCTGGTAGCTCCCTATTATTAATTATTAGGGGTCTGATGGAGGTCTGGCCTCCTTTTTTGTTGGTTTTAATGCTGCGTTTCTACTGAATGTGTTGATGATTTGCTGCTTATATAAGGGAAAGGATGTATCGAGGTGGTTTGATGCTTGGGGTTTTGAGATCGGCTACTGAGATTGGGTGGCGGTTGATGTATTTGTCGATGTGCATGGTAGGAAGGTCTTTTCTTTTGGGTGGTGGGGGGTAAGGGGACGGTTGGAAAATGGTAGATGAGACGCTACAGCAAATGGGGACATGAGGAGAGACGGAGGTGAGGTCGGAAGTCACCGGCTTGCAGAATTTCTGTCCTGCATCCCCCTTTCTCTCGTTCCTTGGGAAAAAAAATCCATTATCTCTAAAAACACATTATTCTTCAATTGGCCTTTTAGAGAAAGAAGGAGAAGGAGGGGAGGGGTTAATTTGGTGAGGGGGCTTGGTTGTAATTAGCCCACTGCTGCAAAACTGAGATACAGAAATCCATCGGCACCAGCTTTGGGGGCACAGAGAGGCAGCAGAGAGATGGGGGATGGGTTGTCAGTCTTGGATGCACAGTGGAGCGGTGGGGTTGGCGTTTGGGTATTGTGTGTGTTTGTGTCTCTGTGTGTGTGCAGTTTTTTCCGCCCTACCACCAATTTCCCCCTCTATCCTCCCCTAATTCTGCTGTTCTCTTGCTTCCATTGGCACACACCGCTCTCCCCTACCCCCATATACCCCCTCCCCCTTTCCTTTAGTCCTTTCTGTCTGGATGAGAAAATTCTGATTCTGATGGCTCTGCGGCTCTTTTTTTTTTTTTTTTTCGACACAACAGTGGTGCGATGGCCTTTCCTACATGCCACACGGATGCAGCCTTCTGATAGGAGGGCTAAGTCGGCACATCTACACACGCACGCACTTTGCACACGCTCTTGCACACACACTCTCTCACACAGACACAGGCGATCAAGTGCTTGATTTCGTTTGGTTTCGTTCCCTTTACGGCTGTCCCCACCCCTACCTCCACCATGGCTCCTCTCCACCCGTCTTCATACGGGAAATGCAGTAACGATACTCACGTCTTCTCCCCACACCGCTCTCTTCTTTCTCCTCGCCATTATTCTTTACCAAAAGCTGTGGTGTGTCGCAGTTCATGGGATTAGCATGTTGGAGAGTCGTTGGGGAGGGGACCTCATAAGAAGGGGGTTGGAATGGGGGTAGATGACATTAATGATTTTTTTTTTTTGGCCAAATAAGCACCCGGTGATAATGATCCAATTTAACCATCCGTGTAATATATGTTTGCGGCACATCAGAGGAAGGTTACACGGGGAAAGCAGAGTCTGGACTGGGTTACCTCTGGGGAGATTTGATGCCTGGACAATAGAGAGACAGATGCCCCCTCTCCACACACACATATGTATGCTCTCACACACACCAACACACAGCTCTGCTCAGTGGGCTGTGTCAAGCCAGAGGGCACTGCAGAATCTCCCAGAGTTGTCGTGGCTCGTGGGGAGTCTGGAGTGATGTCTTTGTCCTACCCAGCCCTCGCTCTCCGGCTGATGTCTGGTCTTAAAATTCTTGGTGGCCTTTGTGTTGCCTTTTGGGTGAGGGCTGGAGGGGTGTTTGTGTTTTGTCAAACGCCGGTGTGCTCCCAGTCGGACAACATGGATTGTCCACATGGTGCGTGCGGTTCAAGCAGGGGGTGCCTGCCTTTTCGTGCTGTGTGAGTGTGCTTGGTGGGCACGGACGCGCGCACGGCTCTGGGGAGGTGTGGGGGCGACAGGGAAGGGAGGCTCCCCTTCCCTCTCTTGTGGGGGAGGAAGGCAAAGAGCGCGGTGTTTGGTGGGGGTGAGAAGGCGACGGAGTTTTCAGGGTAGCTGAGAAGACGGTGGGGGGAGAAGGCGCCTGTCTCCGGCGGCAAGCCTCGTGGGAGAGCCGCGCTCGCCAGAGCAGGCCCGTGGGTGGCTGTGCTCATGGAGGACGAGCGGGCGGCTGCGGACGGAAAGGGGAGAAGGGATGAGGTGGGCCAGACTGAGGCCTTCCCTGGCCACCTCGGGAGACCAGGGCAGAGCGGGGGAGGACGGCCCTGCTCGTCCCGGCCTCAGCCACCCGTGTGGGAGGGTGGCCCGGCCTTGTGGGAGGCTCTGCAGCCCCTGAGGAGCTGCGCTCGCCCTCGGCCAGGATAGCGGCTGAGCCCCTGTGCCCTCCTGGGCTCCAGCCGTCGTAACTATCGGACGCCATTTTCCCTTCTCCTTTGGTTAAAGGTGTGTCCCTCTTTATGAGCAATTACATGTGAAACTGGAAAACATTTTTCCGAAGAGAAAAAACAAAATCCTTGGGGCAAAATGCTGGTTGTTGTACGTAGCTTATGTCCCTCTCCCTTCCTGGGGCTGACCTTGAGGGGTCAGGGAGAAAGGGTTACGTCATTGCCAGAGAAAGGGGACAAATGGGGGGTAGGATGCCCCAGGGGCGAATCATTGTGCCAAACGCCGAGAGGAGAAGGCTCTTGGGATCCCCCTGCTGTGTTCTCCTTACGTGACCCTCGTGTGTGGATGGGAGACTTGGAAAAGTAGAAACGTCCCTTCCAAAGCTCGCCCCCTAGAAATTTGCAGGCCTTGGTTCCTACTGCCACCAGGCCCTGCTTCCCTCAAGCACGTACCTGCTGGGGGAGGAACCACCAGCCTCTCCGCAGCTCTGACCCTCGAGGGCCAGCCCTGGCTGCTCTGCAGATGAAGAGGTGTGACTGGGCCAGCCGCAGGTGGCAGTACTGGGCTCGAGCAGGGCTCTGCAGGTCTGTGCTCAAGTGAGGCCTCCCCAGAGAGGCCTCTGCTGAGTGGCCTTCTAAAATAGCCCCCCGTCAGCCTGACCCCCCGCTACTTTCAGCCCACGTCTCTGCCTTTCGTTCCAGTCAGCTGCTCACTACCTAACACTACATGGCATACTGGAGTGTTAAGGTAATCTTGTCTGTCTCTCCCTCTGGAATTCAGGCTCCGTGAGGTCAGGGTCTTTGCCTGTTTTTGTTCATTGCCGTGTTCTCGGTGCCTAGGACATTTGCTGGCATGTAGTAGGTGCTCAACAAATATCTGTTGATTGGAAGAAAGAACCATATGGATTTGGTGTTGGATTTGGTGTTGGCTCTAACCTTGGAGCCTGTCTTCTGCGAACGCTGAACTTTGCCTCCGGCTGTCCCTGCCTGCAAGTCCAGATCTGCTAGAGGAATTGCAAAGTGCGACTTTCGAGTTCAGTAGAAAGGTCTCCTCCATGCCTGGCTCAGACTGACTCTGCCTCCTTCATGGTCCCACTAATACTAGCTGACCGTCATCATCACGAAGTAGTAATGGTAGTGATATAGCTACTGTTTCTGAGGTACTTAATATATACCAAGTTCTGTACCAAGTTCCTTTTTTTTTTTTTTTACATTCAGTATCTCTTTTAATTTTCCAGAAAACTCAATGCAGTATACAGTCGGCCCTCTGTATCCGTGGGTTCTACATCCTTGGATATGGAGGGCCAACTGTGCTACATCATTTTATATATTTATATAAAATGATGTTTATATAACATCATTTTATATATTTATATAAAATGATGTTTATATAACATCATTTTATGAGCACCCGAAGATTTTTGAATCTGCGAGGGATCCTAGAACCAATACCCCATGGATAGCGAGGGATGACTCTGCTATTATTCCTTGCCTTTGACAGAAGAGGAGACTGAGACTTAGATAAAATAAGATAGTAAGATGGCAGATCAGGGATTTGAGCTCAGATCTTTCTTATTCCAGAGCCCAAGTCCATGACCCTTATGTTACACTGTTAGAGGTAAAAGGGAGATGAGCCATTATCTCATTCAGTGCTCTCAAATACAGATGAGAAAACTGAGGCAAAGAGAAATTAAATGGCTGGTCCAAAGTCATATGCCAAGTTTGATGCAGGGACAAAGCTGGAATCCAGGTTTTCTGGCTATACGGGGAGTGTTCTTTCTATACCATCTTGCTGCCTGTGGGACGTGGGCCCTCTCTCAAATGGGATTGTGCTGGAGGCTGCCTGAGGTGCCCTATTAGCTTTCCTTCTTCCTTGGTCGGTGGGGGAGTGGGGTCTTGGTGAGGTGGGAGGGGGTAGATGTGCCTTTAATGAGGGCAGACTATTCCTGCTGAGCTGGAAGGAGACTGGGGGCTATTCTCCAAGGTCATCAGAATCACTGGGTGCCGGTCAAGGTCATCCCCTGAGTGTGCTGGAGGAAGAGACCCCAGTGGGTCTCTCTTAGTCCCATGTAGCCCTGCCCATCACGGTTACTCTCAGATACAGCAGGGGCTCCATTCAGAGGTCCAAGCAGCTGGTGTCTGGATCCTGATGACCTGAGAGCTTGTGTGCTTCCCCCAGACTGGCTTAGCCCTTGCTTCTCAAGAAAGCAAGGCGTGGAGCCAGACACTGGCCTCAGTGTGTTTCATTTCCGTTTCCAGAGGCTGGCTGGAGAGCTTGAATTCATGGACTATGTGGAAGGGTCCCTACTAGTCCCTCTGCTCCAGCCCTAGGGTTGGCCTTGACCTCGACTCAGGGAGGGGATAGACATCCTAGCGTGCGTGCGTGCATGTGTGCGTGTGTGGGTGTATGTTATGCTGGGGTCAGGAAGGTAGGGGAAGTGGGGGACCAGAGTAAAGTGGATTCTGAGAAGCAGGGAAGCCTTACCTTCTTCCAGGACCTTGAGACAGCGTGAGAAGCCTTTTCTATGTGACTTTGAGGTGGGGTGACCAGATGCCCTGGTTTGTAGAGACAGGCCCATTTAGGCCTTTGTCCTAGTGTAATTATTAGCTCTCAAAAATGTCCTGGTTTGGATGATAAAACATGTGGTCATCCTTCTTTGAGGTGACATTACCCACTTTCTGTTCATGGGATAGAGAGAGGAAAGGCGTGTCAGATAGGGAAATCAAATTTTAGGCCAAGAAGATGGCTAGGAGAAGAGACTTTCCCCAGAGATGCTTCCATTTGTCCCCTATTTCTGAAGGATTAAGACCTTAATCTTCTGACTACTCCTGCTACCAACACGACGACTACTAACCTAACTACCTTGCTACAGCTACTTCTGCTAGCCGACATTTGAGTCCTATGTGCCAAATACTATGCTGAGCGCTTGACACGCATTGTCCCACTTAACCTTCCTACCACCCTATGAGGTGGGTACTGTTAACATCTCAGTGTGACAGATAAAGAAACTGAGCCCTAAAGAAGTTAAATAACATGTGCAAGGTCACGCAGGTAGGAAGTGATGAGGTCACGCTCAAACCCAGTGGCCTGGCTCCAGCGCTCTGATAGCCGCACTGTGTCGCAGCACCTCCGTGAGCCCGTCCTCTGGTCCCCACGTCTGGGAACTTGACTCTTGAGAGCTGACCCGCCTGCTGGGCTGGCTGCTCACAACCCTGGGACCTGTGGAAGTTGCTGCTGCCAGTCAGTGGCCCGTTAGGCTTAGGGAGAGGAAGCCGCTGGCCCAGCAGTGGTGCTGCTGCTGGTCTTTCTGATGGCACTTTAGAGACTCTGCTTCCCATGGTGACTCAGTCACCTTCTTGCGGCTTCAGGCACCTTGTCGGGGGAGGGAGCTTAGGTTGTTTGGGATGGTGGTGGGTGGGCAGAAGGCAGAGAACCTGCAACCCGCCTCTGCTTTGCTCTGTGGCCCTGATCCCTGATGGGCCCACACTCCCCTTGGCTGTTGCAACAGGGGGTGGCCCTCAGTGGAGCTTCTGGCGAATGGACAGTCACCTAGCTCCTGCTCTTAGCAGAGCGTGGTGTTCTGGTGTATTTCCTGTAATGGGCAGTGTCCTCATTTGTCTGATGAGGAAACCGTTGGTCAGAAGTGTTAACTAACTTGTCTAGGATCACACAGTGAGAAGTAGCAGACTTTGGACCCAAGCTTGGGTCTGACTCCAGAATTCATGCTGTTTCTGAGTCCTTGCACTGCCCACTATGCTGAACCCTGGAGAAGAGGGGGTGGGCGTTGAAACATCTAAAGTGGAAGCCATAGGAGGAGACTCCCCAGGAGGAGGTCTTCAGATCAGCTCCTGAGTGTGAGGGCTGGCGAGGGCACCTGGGGCTCATCATCTTGCTCAGCCACCCCTGGGCCTCCTTCCCTCCTCCAGCCAGGGGAAGACAGCTGCTGACCTCTCAGCTGGATGAGTGCTCGTTCTGGTCTGGAGGGAATGGGGAGATGGGCCCACCCACACCTTGCAGGTACCTCTCTCCCCCATGGAGCAGCGATATATGCACTGACACCTAATCCCTCTTCCTTCCCCCTGTGTCTATGTCATAGGGTCAGGGGTAAGAAGGGATGGGTGATCTCCCTGCCTAGAGACTGGAGGGAGGATACACAGTGGGAGAAGCTGGGATTCCCCTGCTGGAGGACTCCAGGGAGAAAGGGGAATTTTTTCTTGCTTGAGAAGCAGAGAACATGAGAAGAGCATTTTTCTCACTGAGGGGATGGTCTGTGGCCCCCAAGCTGAGCTGCATTAGCTTCATTGCAGTCCCATTGTAGACTGTGTTTATTTTTTCAATGATGTGTTAATTAAACATCGATTTCGGGTAGAAGAAAGGGAATTGGATTGCCAGAGCTAATGGGGTGTGAGGAGGGTGGGGAGTTGGTGAGAGGGGCCCAAGCTGGAGTCAGCGCTCTTCAGCGTCACCCCGGGACGCGTGGAGGGGAGGCAAGGCTGCCTCCTCCCCTGGCTCGAAATTTGGAATTTTCAGCTCCCCATGAGCCTTCAGGAGGCATCTTTTCTACCCTTTGGCTGCCAGAGCAGATGGAGATGACTCTTTGCTGAACCTCAATTCAAGGGGGGAGAAACAGTCATTCTTCACCTTCTCCAGCATCTTTGGTTTTTTTTTTGTTTGTTTGTTTGTTCTTTGAGTGACCCTGTGCCAGGCCTTTTGCTTGGCACCCTACATAGGTTAGCTCATTGGTTTTTAAAATAAACACAGGGGTAGTACTTTTTCTATACCCCCACTTTGGAGATGAGGAAACTGAGGCTCAGAGAAGTTAAGTTGCAAACTCAAGAGCAAAGAGCTGGGCAAGCTTGGCAAGAAAAGGGGGCCCTAGAAGAGTAGAAAGTATCTGAGGTCAGCAGAATGGCCACCAAGGGTCCAAGCCCCTCTAAAGGCAAAAAAGAAAAGAATGAAACAACAGAGAATGATTTGTTATTTTATCACTGGCTGAGATGGTTTGAGCTTTTGCTACGCGCCAACACCTGTGTTAAGTGCTTTGCATATACAGTTGTGAGGATGCAGTGAGTAAGTGTTAAGTAATGTTATTCCCATTTTAAAGATGAGGAAAGTGGGGCTTGAAGAGGTTAACTAACCTACTGAGGTTGCAGAGCTGGTAAATGGCAGAGCTGGAATAAAACTTTGGTGAAGAGGACTTTGGGACCTCTTTAGAGTCGTGTTCTATTGTCTCATCCACACTGAGGACACGGATGCCTGCTCAGCAAGTCACCTATAACTTCTGGGAGATAAAGACTTGGGGCCTTTAGACAGCTCAGGCCGAGCCTCTGGTTGGGTGAAGGCTGTTCTGGGTGCTTGTGGTGTCTGGAGGCTGCATTAGTGAGCTGGGTGGGAAGGGTAAGTTAGAGGAGTAGTTCTTAGACTTTACTGCATATTAGAATCACCATGTTAAAATCCCAAACCTGTGCTGCAACTCATACCAATCAAATCAATCTTTAGGGGTAAGACTCCAGGATCAGTATATTTAAAGCTTCCCAGGTGATCCATCAGACTTGTAAACTGGTGGTTCAGAATAGCCTCTGCTGCAAAGCAGGTGTTCGCAGGCTAGGCCAGTTTCTGTTTCCAGACTTAGAAGTGCAGAATTAATTGGTTACACAGACCCAGTATCCAGTGGGGCAATGCTTATATTGGTCAATTTTCTTCTCATTAGAATAGTAGCTTTCAGACTTTGGTATGCATCAAGACATCTGGGGAGCTTTTACAAAATGCATATCCTTAGGCCCCACTGCAGATCTGATTTAGAAGTTCTAGGATGGCCCAGGAATCTGTATTAAAAGCAAGCACTTTCTGTGACTGGGTGAGGTCATGATATCCAGGGCCAGCCCCAGAGCCCCCTTTGTTTAATGCACATACGTGTGAAGTCTTCTCTCTTTGGGGGGGTGAAAAGGTGAGGACAGAGAACTGCTGTGGTCACCTGTTGATCCGTGAGGTTTGGTCGTCTTTGCTCAGGGCTGACTGTCCATTGCTAACACGAGAAGGCCTGCCCCCCTATCCTGGATCCCTGCTACTCACCACAGAGCCTTGTTTCGTGTCCTGTGTGCAGGCAGCCCTGAGGGAGGAGAAGATGATCCCAATCTGGAAACTTGGCAGCCTTCCTTCTCAGGTTTTAAAAAAATCAGAGTAAATCTCTGCACAACTTGAGTGTTCGGGAGTCTGTCAGCAGCAACCATCCTGAGTCTTCCCCCGGGATCGGTGAACAGCTTCTCTGGGGCTCATTTTAAACTTTTCTTCCAAAGCTGTCAAAAATAGACAATAGTCAGAGACTCTCAGAGCTGGAAGGGACCTTGGTGATCTTCCATGCCAACGTTAATATTCTGTTCATTTATTCATCCAACAGATATTTATTAAACACCTACTATATCCAGGCACTGTACCAGGTGCTGGGAATACACAAGCCACAATCAAGAGAGATACTTGGTTTATCCCTCATGGAATGTAAACTTGGGTGGAGGGGCAAATGTTATATAACACAAAGATATATGTAATTATAAATTATGGTGAATGCTCTGAGAATTATGGAGACCTAATTTAGAATGATGGGATCAAGGGGGAAAATGATAGCTAAAGTTCTCACTATATGTAGACCCTACTGTAAGGGTTTCATATGTATCACCGCACTTAATCCTCACAATGAGTCTTGGAGGGAGGGAGGTACGTTATTATTGTTCCCTTGTTACAGATGAGGAAAGTGAGCCGCGGAGAGGTGTCCAGGCTGGACCTAAAACTGAGGTCTGTCTGACTCTCCTACCCTCTCTAACATGCCATCTCAGAGTGGGGAGGTGGGTTGGAAAAACTGATGTTTGTGCAGAGAGAGAGCTGAAGGATGAGGTGGGGGTGAAGAAAAACCAGAGAAGTTAAGAAACTGCTGATAATCCTGGCCATGTATGGAACGCTTAGATGCTAAGCACTATGCAAAATGCCTTATTAAAATTATCTCACTGAATTCTGCAACAACTAGGAAAAGTAGGAATTCTTATTCCCTTTTTTGCAGGCAAGGAAACTGAGGCTTTGAGAGGTAAAGTTCACAGATGGTGGACACACTGAATCTTGCCCTGTCTGGGCTTCTTGCATCTCACCTGTTGGGTTTGCTAATCATGAACAGTGGGTGACAAGGGGGATTACTTCAGAGCCCTCAGGCCTGCTTGTCCTGGCTGGGGAGAACCCAGAGGAAGGAGGAACAAAGGACTTCTTTGGGGCATGGCTGCCCCTCTGTGCTGTGAGCCATCTCCATTTTTCTTTCGTCTGGCAAGAGCTCCCAGGCCAGCCTTCTTCTAGGTCTGATGGCCGAGGACCTCTGACTTGTTGCTAATTAGTTAGATGCTTGTCACCTGCAGTTCCGTCCTTCCTTTTCTGTCTGGTGCCTCCCCGAATACTCTCCCTGCGTCACCTGAGGTCACCTCTGCCCTCGAGGCATGTGGTCCCACTGGCCCACCTTGAGCTGATCTGCACTGGGCCTCCCCGAATACTCTCCCTGCGTGTTCACCTGAGGTCGCCTCTGCCCTCGAGGCATGTGGTCCCACTGGCCCACCTTGAGCTGATCTGCACTGGGCCGATGTGAGTTGAGGTGGGAAGAAGGACAGGGACTCAGGTCACAAAATTGGTCTAGAGCCACGAGAGAGAGGCAAGAATATGTGAGAAGCGGAAGGAGATGTGTTAATGGGTCATTGATAAAATACTAAATTCCTGAAAAGCTTGCCGGGACACGGGAGTTCATTTCTTCAGCATCCTTTCCCTGACCTGCAGGTGAGTGAATGTGCGCGTGTAGACAAGTGCCCCACGAGATGGCGGCTTCTCCGTGCCCTGCCTGGAATCGCCTCCAGGGTTGACAGGATGGTCTGGCAAAGTGCGGGGAGCGCCCTAAGGGAGCAGAGTAGCTTTTCGCCTGCTGTTCTCCTGGCCCTGGAGTAATGGGGATTCGCCTCAATATTGGGCTCTGCTTCCGATGAGCATAACACTTGAAGGCAATCGCTTGACTCCCCAGATGCCTGGGATCAAGACACAAAAGGGAAGGCGGGGAAGCTTTCTCTGAGAAGGGGTGAGATGTGTGGGAGGGAGGAAGGGTGGCTTGTGTGTGGGTTGCGAGTTTGGATGACAGTCACTCTTTCTTTTTTTGTATATGTGTGGTTCTTTTTTTCTTTTCTTTTTTTCTTTCTTTTTTCTTTTTACAACAATTAACTCCTTATAAAAGTGACTTAATGATTTTCTTATTGCAAAATATTATTTGTTCATTACAGAACATTTAGAAAATACTGGGAAAAAAAAAAACAACTCACCTGTAAGTCCCCAACTCCAAAAATAACCAATGGGGAAATTTTGATTTCTATTTTCCAGCTTAATGTCTAAGCATCCACAATCCAGTGTGTGCTATTCTGTTTCTAAAGACATTCCTTCACTCATTTAACAAGTACTAATTGAGTGCCTGCTCTGTGCCATGCACTGAAATCACATTTTGGAGGCTGTCACACTAGCTCGATTTTCACTTAAAGATACATCATGAGCACTTTTCCACAACAGCCACTCGTGCTGTTGAGCTTCCAGATTTAGATTTTGGGTGTAACGAGGCAGTTGGCAAATCTTGGCATCTGAAGTCTCATGTCTTAAGAAGGAAGGAAAGATTGCTGAGCCTCTCTCCTCAGCACATAAGGCAGGTGCTGTGTTAGTCTCCTTGGGGGAAAATGTGTTCCTTTACCTAGGAAATAAGGAAGGGACAGGTTTGGAGGGTGGGAAAAACTCTAACCCTTTATTAGTGTTAGAGTCTGGGATTTCTTCAAATGAGGGGTTTGGAAAGGAGAGATTACATTCTCCTATATAGAATCCCAGCATCTTAGATCGTGGGTGGCATGTTAGAGCATGGCTAGTTCACCTTCTTCAATGTATAGATGAGGGCCATCAGCAGTCAGATGATTTGCCCGAGGGCACACAAATGGTTGATGGCACAGCTGGGACTGGAACCTGGGGAGCGGTGCTAGGGAGAGTTGCATGGTGGTTGGAGATGGATTTGGTAGAAGTGGTTCAGAGAGACCCCTTGCTGGGCAGATGGAGGGACTCCATTGGCCTTGCTTGAGTTTGGTTACTGTGTTTAAAAGAGGTTTGCAATACAGGTTTGATTTGCTGATCTCCTACCCCATTCCTTATCTACAGTATACTCCATGCCACCATCTCTCAAACGCACATCTGTGGTTCCACAGAGGCCTGGGGCGGGGTGGGGGTGGGATGGAGAGAGGAATGCCCTCTGGAAAGTCAGTACTGCTCATAGACCCATCTGGTCCAGTGCAGGCTTCCATGAACTCAACTCAGCAAATAGCTCCTGGACCCTTCCTTTGCCTGGGGCATTGTGTTAAGTGCTAGGGATACAGAGAAAAGTGATAGTTGACATTCTCTAGTAAAGGACATTATGAATGTATACATCATAGCAGGGGGCCTGGATCCAGGATAGAAGGGGGTTTCCATGGAGGGGATGCTTATTTTTTGCCAGAGAAAGGAGTGTGAAGAAGGCTTCACTGAGGTGGTGGAATTCATAAACAGTGACATCAGCAGATGGGGAAGAAGGACCAAGGATGATAGGCCAAGGAAACGGCATGAGGAAAAGAAAGAAAAGGAGGAATTCCCTCCGATAAACAGGAGATTGACCTTTATAGCAATGGGTGGAGGACTGAGTGAGTGTGGGGCTGGAAGGTATGTTCAGGCAAGTTTTTGAATAACCTGAAATGGTAGGTGTTTCAGTTAGCATGATCCGTAGCAGGGGGACTCCCAACTCAATCGGGCTTAACCATGGAGGGAATTTTGGGGGGTAGGTTCACATAACTAAAATTTTAGAGAATGGATCTCAGCTTTGGTTCGGTCTAAGGCTGTCCAATATTATCAGAGGCTCAGGCTGGTTCGCCCATGGTAGTAAAATGCTCTGCAGCTCTAGACCTCAGGTCAGCAGCCTGACCCATAAGAGCTAGAGAAAACTTCTCCCTCAGCCATTGAAGAAAAATCTTGGGCTTCACTGGGGTTGGACCAGCTTAGGTCACATGCCCCTCTCTGAACCAATTGCAATTTGATTCCCTCCCCTGGAGCTGGGGGTGGAGCCAACACACCCCAACCACATGGCTGCTTTGCCATGGGTGGGGTCTGGTGTGGGTGCTGGGAGATGCAGATCGTAGGCAAAGGCATTTGGACTTTAGTCTGTTTGTCCCCGGGAACATGGGATGAATTAGAGCAGTGGTGGCTTATTCACATGTGGTGTAGGAGCAGAACTCTGGAGGCAGGATGGAGAAGTCACTGGATTTGGCAGAATCAGGGGCAAGGAGGACACTACCTGGCTAACACTGGCTCTATTGGCCACTGAGCCAAGTCCAGACTATGGTCCATGTGGGTGCATCTGATTCATCCTGGCACAGGGCAGGAAGGAGGAAAGGCGGAACAAGGGAGTAACTACAAAGGACCAAGCCAGTCTTCATCTGTCAACATTGTTCTCCTGCAGATTTTGTCATTTTTCAGAGAGAAAAGGCTAAGAATCTTTTAGGGAAGCCTGAGGGTTGTTGCTTCTTGCAAAATACTTCAGAAGGGCCTTTGGTTTCCTAGGTAGAGCCTGAGGTGCAGGAACCTGAGTTTATACTTTGTGGGTCTGAGTTTTTTATTCCTTTTGCAGCATGGACATGCATGGCTCCTCCAGAATCAGCTTTGATTGATAGGTGCCTTCGCAGCATCACCATTTCCTCAGGGACCTGATGACTTCAGAGCTGCTGTGCTGGTTTCCGTTTATGTTTAGTTGGACCTTGCTGGGTTGTTTGTGCTCTGAACTGTGCTTGGAGAATTAATTGCTTTATGCCGCAAAGTCAATAGGATGCTTTTTGTTTCTGTTCCTTGAAATGGAGGTAGAAGCCTTTTTACTAGGAGATCCCTTGTGAACTGGCAAAAGGGGGTTTTTCTGACTTGGTGATTTTCCTCCTGTGTGTGAATCTGTATAGGTAGCTGAAAATTGAGCTAGAGTAGAGGGGATAAAAGGAGCAGGCTGGTAGTGAGAGCATGATGCTCTCAGGTTTCAGGATGGTCATATTGCTCTGAGTTGGCTTTTGGGGGAGCCCTAGACTTGGGACAAAAGAGCTGTGTTTGAATATTAGCTTTGTCATTCATAGCCACATGGCCTTGGTCACTTGGCTTTGAAGTTTCAGAGGACAGCTGTGGAGGACCTACTGTATCGCAGGGCTGCCTTGAACGTGTGATTGCTTCTTATTTTGAAGTGGCCCTGAAGTAGCAGTGAGAATGGAGCCCTAGGTTCTGAGGAGCTTCTTTGTGCATGCACTGTGCCTAAACTGTTCGCACGCTCTCCAGATCCTCATGATGGCCCATGAGACAGGTAGCAGTGTCTTCATTTCAAAGATGAGATAAATGGAATCTCAGAGAGGTTAAGTAATTTACCCAAGGCTTCTCAGCAAGTGAATGAGATGTAAATCCAGTGGTTTCTGACTTCAAAGCCTGTAGTGCTCTGAGTATCAAGATATGACAAGGGAAGCATCATGAGCTTTGGGGTCACACATGCTGATTTAGGGTAACTCCCTGCTTGTTATTTGCTAGCTAAGTAGATACTTCACCTCCTGAGCCACTTGGATTTACAGCTCTATTGTGACTCCTACCTCAGGGCTACTTCAAAATGAGAAAATTCACAGGTCCAAGGCAGCCCTGGAACATAGTAGGTCCTCCATAGCTGTTCCCTGAAACTTCAAAGCCAAGTGTCCAAGGCCATATGAGTACTAATAATGAAGCTAATATTCAAGTGTCATTATCTATAAATCAGAGGTAATAACATCATATCTGTAGTTGGGGATGGCTCAGAATCAAGTCTGAGGTCATCTAGTTGGTAAGGTGATTCAGCCGAGATTAGAACCCTTTGTGGTCTAATCCACATGCCACTCCCGCTTCTATACTACTTTGTGGTTCTGCCTGGTATATAGGAGCCCTTACCACAGTAATAATGGTGGTGATAATCGTTATTTTCTGTTGGTCAGATTCTGCTAATAGGAAGCTTCTGCTTCTGGTGACAGATAGGACAGGCAAGGAGGTTTTCTTTTCATCTTTCCCTTTCCCTCCAAATACATCTCTCAGGGTTTTCTTGGGAGTAGGCGTTGAAGAAATGAGACTAGGGCCAAGTGGAAAGGTGAGCTGTTAGGATGTAAGGTTTTGGGGGATGTGGGGTAGGTCAGGCAGGAGGTGAGAGAAATCAGCAGATAGCTGGGTGGAACGTGCTGGAATCTTTTATGTGTGCTACAGAGGAAGAGAAGTCCCTAGGAGGTGGTGTTGGGGAACTTGGGCTCACCGTGTGTTCTTGGACTTTTCTAAAGTGTGTGTTCAGTAAACTAGCATGTAGAGAGCACCCGTGTGTCATATGATTGTGTTCCTCACACCCCGTAAGGTTGATATTATCACCCTCGTTTAGGGAAGGAGGGATTAAATTTCTCATGACTCCCTAGCCAGTGAGCCTCAGAACCAGGATATAAAACAGGACTACAGGGTCCAAGGCTTTTCCACTATAGAATATCTGTATTTAGAAAAACTTGCCCTTTCGACATGTTTCACAGACTCCTAAAAGATTCCATTTTAACTTCCATCCTCTGATGGTTGAGGAAACAGAGGCTTAGTGGCCAAATGATTTGACCAAAGTCCCACAGTGGGAGGAGCCATCTGAGGTCAAGGTCATTAGATCTCCAGGTAATGGTTACTTCAAAATGTATAGCAGATACCTGGGGTGCCTGCCCACGCAGGGAACTGACAAGAAGTGATGGGGCATTAGGGCTACAGTGCTGTAGGCTTGTGTTTAGAGCCTGATTTCGGGTCCCTTGGAGGATTTGGGACAAATCAGGAAACCAAGGCAGAAGCCCATGCATAAGAGGTAGATGTTACTTTGGGCCCTAGATGCCATGGATGCTGAGGCAACAAGAACAATTGAAGATCTCGTAAGGAGGTAGGGCTCAGCTTACTGAATGGGGAAGGTACAGGCTGCCATGTTCCTTGATTCACTGGCCATGTGGTTATTATAATCTGGATTCCTTAAGGCCTGATGTATGGGCTCTCAATCAGGCTGACCCAGATGTGAATGTGAGTGAGTCTGTTCTATGAGTGCAAACCTTGGGCAAGTTACTTCCCCTCTCTGAGTCTCAGATTTGTCATTTACAAAACAGGAATAAAGTCACACCCACCCCACAGGTCAATTGGGAATATTAAGTGAGGAATTGTAAGTAGACTACCTAGTTTAGGGCTCTCAGAATTAATTATATGTCTGGCCTGGACCTTGCACTTGAACTCAAACTTGTACATCCACCTGCTTGATCATCAGCTCTACCTGTTTGTTTAAAACTAATTCAACTCAGATTTTACATATGCTTTAACATCTTTTGATTATACGTTCTGCTCCCACCTGCTCTTCCCAGATGGGGAACTCCATCCTCTTAGTTGCTCACCCGGACACACTTAGAATTGTTTTTGACTCGTTTCTTGCTCTCACATCCCACGTGAAATCTATCACCCAAGCCTGTAGCCTCTCATTTAAAAGCTAAATCCAGAATATATCCAGACTTCTTACCCCTGTGGTCCAAGCCACCGCTACCACCTCTCACCTGCACTATTGCAATGACCTCCCTACTGGACTCCTGCTTCCACTCTTTTTTTCTTAACATCTTTATTGGAGTATAATTGCTTTTTAATGGTGTGTTAGTTTCTGCTTTATAACAAAGTGAATCAGCTATACATATACATATGTTCCCATATCTCTTCCCTCTTGCATCTCCCTCCCTCCCACCCTCCCTATCCCACCCCTCTAGGTGGTCACAAAGCACCGAGCTGATCTCCCTGTGCTATGCGGCTGCTTCCCGCTAGCTATCTATTTTACGTTTGGTAGTGTATATATGTCCATGCCACTCTCTCCCTTCGTCCCAGCTTCCCCTTCCCCCTCCCCGTGTCCTCAAGTCCATTCTCTATGTCTGTGTCTTTATTCCTGTCCTGCCCCTAGGTTCTTCAGAACCTTTTTTTTTTAGATTCCATATATATGTGTTAGTATACGGTATTTGTTTTTCTCTTTCTGACTTAATTCACTCTGTATGACAGACTCTGGGTCCATCCACCTCACTACAAATAACTCAATTTCGTTTCTTTTTATGGCTGAGTAATATTCCATTGTATATATGTGCCACATCTTCTTTATCCATTCATCTGTCGATGGACACTTAGGTTGCTGCTTCCACTCTTGACTCTACTTTTTTTTTTTCTTCACACAGCAAGCTGGAATGAGCCTTTAAAATGAAAGTCGGATTATGTCATTGCATTCAAAAGGCTCCTATAGCTTCTGGTACCACCCCGAGTGAGCCCCAGAGTCCTAAGTCTGACTGGCAAGCCCCACCAGATCTAGTCTCAGCACCTTTCTGCCTTCCTCTCCTTCCACTTTCCTTCTCACTCATGCTGTTCCAGTCACATGAGTCTCCTTGCTGCTCCTTGGACTCGACAAGTGCAGTACAACCTCCAAGCCTTTGTCCTGGCTGTTTCCTCAGCTGCTTCCCTTCCCCAGGCCTCTGCAGAAGTGAACCTCATTGGACAAACCTTCCCCCTGACCCTTTCCAGAACAGCACTTCCCTCCCCAGCACTCTTATCCCTCTTATGTTACTTAATTTTCATAGCACCTTCCACCATGTGACAGGTTACATATGTGTTTGTTTTGCTCATTGTCTGTCTGCCCCAGTAGGACAGCCTCACCCCAAGGGCTGGCTGGGACTTTGTTTTGTTCACAAACAGCACCTTGCACGGGGATGAATGAGTACCGTCCTTCCTGCTTCCACAGTTCAGGTCCCTTGTTACATCAGGCCACTTCTTGCCTGGTCCTTGAGGGTCAAATGAGAATGATTCATCATCCTTAGTTCTCCATCATGAACTACCTTTGGAGACAAGGCCTGGAACTTCTTGAAGTAACTTTATATTTTTTCTCATTTTAAAAAGGAATACATGTGCCATGTACATTGTGGGGGGAATAAAAGAGAATCAAAACAAAATTCTGTAGACAGAGAAATGCATGAAGAAGAAATTGAAGATCACCTGGAATCCCTCCTCCCAGAAGGAACCACCGTCACTGTCGAGAGGCGCACCCCTCAGGCTTTCCTCCAACCCACAGATTTTCTTTCTTGGGGAGAGGGATGAATTGGGAGGAGTAGTCTACAAATGAAGGATATTATTAAGGAAATGTGTAACGAAATGACAGTGACATTAACAGTGTTGTCTGGTGGAAAGTGGTATGACTAGGAATTGGAAGAATTTGGCCTCCATCAGTGACTCTCTTTCATATATTGACAAATCAGTTTGTTTCTAATCAGATAAAAGTCTCTACACAGGGAAGAGGAAGAGACACCACAGGAAAGGTAAAAGAGAAATTCATTTCCCTTTATTTTGCTTATATTTCAAAGCATCTACTTGCATGGAGCTTTCTTTAAGGCCATGAGAACTGTGTGTTTCAGTGCAATCAAAGTCATAATTGGCGGGATTCGTGGAGCTGCGTCGGGGGCATGGGAGCTGACAGCAGTGGAGGGACCACTTACATGGTGTCAGGAGCTCTACAGTAGTTAACTCACTTAGTCCTCACGGCAATCTTGTGTGGTAGGCATTGTGAGTCACATTATGTGCTCTTATTATGGATGAGAGCACAGAGGCTTGGAGAGGCTGGGTGACTTCTCCAGGTACACCCCTCGGGAGTGATACATGATCCAAACCCAGGCTGTTGGACTCCAGAGCCTGTGTTGGTAACCAGAGTGAAACATGCTCCCAGGGCAGTCAGAACGGACAGGCAGGAAGGCCAGCATGGATATGCACTTGGAAACTGAGGGAGGAGGCTGGGGCTTTCTGGGGATCTGCCGGCCCCCAGAGTTGCTCTGCCATGTGGCCAGATGGGCTGCGAGAGCCCGGATCTGTGTCTTTGGCTGGGAGGTTGGCTCCCAGGCAGGTCCAGTGCTGGTGTGCTGGCGTGAGAAGGTTGGAGGTGGTGCCACCAGGTGAAATAAGGAGGACAGTCTTGAAATAGGTGTGGCAGGGGAGCCACACGGCCACCCACATCGCTCTCCAGCTCAGGGCTTTTATGGCAAGTGGCTCCTTACAGATGAATGTGGGATTCTAGAAACTTGGAGTAAACAGGGATCTTAAATCATCCCTTCTCCTCTTCGAGCTGTGAGCAAACTTTGAGTATCTGGCCCTGATGATAGGGACTGCGGGTAGGGGTCGGAGGGCTGCATTTTGTATTCATGAAGACCACGCCAGTGCCAGTGAACCGAGGTGCAGACTCTTAAAATTCCTGTGGGGACGGCGCCATGAGGCCCCAGCATTGGATCCGAGTTGTAGCCGTGCTCTCTTCTGCCGCCGGAGCGTTGTGCGTGTTTGCGTGTGCGTGTGCGCATGCGTGCGCGCAGGCTGTGTGTTGTTTGGATATTGTGACACCGCCTAAGGGTAGGAGATGGCTCCTGGGAATTAATGCTGCTCAGATGTTAAACTGATACTTACACTCAGATCTTATCCGCAGAGTGAGGGGATGCCTGTGGTTTCATTGTCACTTCTGAGCCTTGAGACCCGAGCGAGAAGGAAGGCGAGAGGGATTCTTCACTCAGGTGGTGGTGCAGGGTTTGGTGTGGGCTGCTTATTTATGCTTTAGCTGGGTTGGAAACGTTGAACTCAGTGTTGCCCTGCAAAATACCCTGTTTCTCAGGGAAAAAGAAGTCCTCTTGGATTCCATTCATTCAGCAGGAGCACCTGCTGGGTCCAGACACTGTGCCGGGTGCTGGAGATGGAGTGGGGTCAGCGGTGTGGGTGACAGCTGGCAGAGCTGAGGCATGTTTTGGTGGTACCATTGACTGGAGTTGATGATGAATTGGATATGGGGATGAGGGAGAGATCCGTGTGGAGAACAACTCCCAGGTTGTCGATGTGAGTAGCCATCAGAAGCTTGGCACCAGAACTCCTCTCCCAGGGAGGGTGGCATGGCTCCAGATTGCTAGGGCAGATTTCAAGTATTTCAAAAAGGGGAGGGGTAGGAGAGGCCCCGAGAGGTGTCAGCCACTGAGCCTGAACATGTGCATTTTTCTCTTCCTTATAAGAAGTTGGCACTCAGCAGTACTTTCCAGTTCCTCCTCAGTGTGCCCAATGCCTTCTGCCTTCCTGATCCCCCACCTCTGTATGGAATAAGAATATGCGGAGGGGAAATTGACTGACTGAACATTTACCAGGCTAAGGGAAACTTCAGAAAGCCTATTCAGCTTAGGACCCAGGCAGGTCCCAAATAGTTTCTAGAGGCCTAGAATGTGTGGACAAGGTGAAGTCATTGCCACCTTTGCCCCCTCGTGGTCAGGGCCTGGCCTGGGATAATCTGGCAGCATGTGGCAGGAGGAGGGAGGACAGACATCTACCATGTTGGCCTGGGACCTTGGGCAGAGTAGGGGAGCCCCCCCAGCTGGTGGGCTAAGAGGAGGATAGCGTGAGATGTGCCAGAATGAGCAGAGGGGCTCCAGAGATGGATGGCAAGGGGAGGGGACAATAGTCACAGAGCAGGGCAGAATGCTGCAGTGTCCTGGGGTGACTATCTTGGGCCCCATCCTGGTCAATGCCTGACTGGGCCTGAATTTCAGCCCGCAGCCCTCTCGGGGGCCCAGACTGCGATCTGCGCCCTGGCTGATGCTGCCCCCGTGGCACTGGTTTGAGTGCCATTTGTCTTTGTGTCTGATCTGCGATGTGTGTAGATGCACTTATGGCTCAATTGATGACCTGTCTTCTGGAGCGCTCAGGGGATCCTGGGAGGCTCAGTCGCTCTGACGTTTCAGAGGTGTTAAGAAGTTCTTGGTGGAGATTTGCGTGGGGAGGTTAATTATGGCTGCTCCCCCTCCCGTCTTTTTATCCCCCATCTGGTAACCTTGGCTCAATTTAAGTAAGTACTCAAGCTGAGATAATGTTTAAGGACTGTAGTTCTTAAAAAATAAGTTCACAGGAAAAGCAGGGAAAATGAACATGAAGAGGCTACTATGAACCAGGCACTGTGCTTGGCACTTTCATATGCATTATCCACTTGTATCTTCATAGTGATCCTGGAGGGTGTTCATTGGTTCATTCATTCAGTGTTTGTTGAGCACGTAATACGTGCAAGGTAGCATTCTAGGCTCTGGTGATACAGCAGAGCATAGCGCAGACCAGGTTTTCTGCTCTCATAGAACTCAGATTCTAGTGAGAAGGGTAATAGACAATAAGCACATAAAAATTAGACAATTTCAGACAGAAGCAACTGTCAGGAAGGAAATAAAATCAGATAAAGGGCAGGTGGGTGACTTGGAAGGGCTGCAGGGAATGCCGTCTGTGAAGATGACATCTAAGCTAAGACCTGAATTATGAAACAGCCGTGGAAATGCTGGGGAGGGCCCTTCCCACAGGGAGCAGCAAGTACAGGTGTCCCGGATGGGTGGGAACTCGGCCAGTTTGAGGAGAGACAGATTTGTTTCCTCCATTCTCCAGACAAGGATACTGAAGCTTAGAACCCAGCTTGTCCACTATCAGCCAGCTAACTGGAGTAGATTTTGTCAGTTCAAACCCGTGGCCTTTCCCCTGTAAGCTGCTGCCGTCAGTAAATGCCTAGCTGCGCTCGTTTGTAACAAAGGCCTTTTCACTCATCTTAGTCCATACCTGTAAACTATCGTTAGCCCTATTTTACAGATGAGCAAACTGAGACTCAAGTCTCAGTCAAGTACCTTATCCAACGTCCCAGCTGAAAATCCGAGAAGGTGGGACTCAAACTTGGGTCTGTATGACTGGCAGCTGTACTTAGTCACCACAACATGGGATGGTAGATTTGATACCTGTGGGCCAGGGGAGACTTCTTCCACTTTAGAGATGAGACAACTGCACACCAGGAAGTCTGATGCTTCCTCTGTGTCACCAGCCAGAAAGTATAGGGGTGGAGGCTGATACTCAGCTCTCCCACCCACTGGGTGGGCTCCTTCTTCTCTAAATACTGCCTTTGTCCATGTCGGGTGGCCATGAGGGGCTGCTTGGCAGTGTCACCACCACTCGGGGCCTACTTGCCACTGTTTGCCGTAGAGGATTCATTCCCAGTCTTAGGTGTGGGCTCCGTGAAAGGTAAATCATCTGAAAATAGCTAAGCACCTGTTACGGGTTAGGAATTATGCTAAGCGCTGTGATAGAACATGACGTGAGCTGTTTGCTTCATCCTGGTGATGGAAAATAATCACCCGAGGGTGCCAGAAACACTTGACTCCAGCCCCTTCTTGTGGTGCTGGGGAGAAAAGACCAGTTAGACACTGTCCTTGCCCCCAAAGAATCTCACAGTCTAGTTGGGAGGAAAGAACAATAAACACAACCATAATATGTTGTAGTAGGACTCACTTATCTATTTATTAGGTGATTGTTGAGTTTCTACACTGGCCAAGTACTGTGGCAGGTCTGCGGGTACAGTGGTAAAAAGGGCCGACAAGCCCTCTCCTTCATGGAGCTTACATTTGCAGGGAGGGAAAGTGAGCAAAGAGGTACTGAAAATCCAAGTACAAACTGGGATAAAGCTATGAAGGAGGGCTTTAGGGAGCTGTTTGAACCTAATGGGAGGTTCGTCAAGTGCATTGGAGAAGGCTTCCCTATGGAAGAAATGCTTTGAATTGATGGGTGAGTTAGCTAGAAGGTTCTGATGGAGGCAGCCATAGGTTATCAGAGGGACACCAAGGAGGTCACCTAGCCTGACTTCAGAGTAATGGTCAGGTGGTGACACCCTCCTGGGCTTGAAGGAGTCTGACTAGGAGATTCAGGACCGGAGGGTATGTCATGGGCAGTGGGAGGTGCGTATCCTACACACACACATTTTGGCGTCACTCTGCGTGATCTCCTTAGGAGACCTTTCTGCTCCACCCACAGGAAGCTGAAGAAGTGTGGCAGTTTGCTTAGGTCTTGAATGTCTGTTCTCTGGCTCTTTCCTTTGAACTTCTCCCGTGGCTCTGTGAATGCTAATGCCAGGATATCAATTATCCAATAGGCTTCGGCCCTTGCCCAGCCGGTCTGTTCGCTCAGTGGCCCCCATGCATAATCGATACGGAAGGCTGCCACTGCTTTTAGCTGGGGTGCTGGAGACCTTCCACTTTCACGGAGCTCAGCGGTACACTGGCTTTCTCCTCCATGCCGTGCCCCTCCTCCTCTCTTCCTCTGGCTTCCACCTAACTCTGTAAGGCTGCACTGCAGGGTTTTGCAGGTGGGCCACAGTTCCTGTAACTGTACCAAACCCTCATATACAGCAGCTGGGGAGATGCTTGGTTGTACTTCAGCTCAAGCACTCCTAGGCTGCTGGCATGCGGGCCTTTCACTTGGCTTTTCCTCTTGCCGTTCTTGGTACTTCCAAGGGCTTCTGACCACTCCTGAAGTGTCCAAGTCTTGGCAGACAGGCTGGCAAGAGAGAGTGTGAGTTCCCTTGTTTCCCTCCTGGCTGGGTATTTACTAGGTGGGGCAGTCTTACCTCCCCCTCTCTTGGTGAGAAGAGCTGGGTTGGCCCTGACATGTCCCTTCCTGGGGTATCCATGACCCAACATTATCCCTCTGAGACATTGCTGTGGTCATTGGCTTCCTCCCCTCCTGCCCAGATCAGGGAGGAGAGGGGATGACTTCTAAAATACCTCCAAACGGTGGGAGACGTTGTTGTCTCATCTGACATCGTCCTCCTCCATCCCACCCTATTGTCCCTCCCACAACGTCAATGGAGTGCTGACTGTGTAGTTAGAGAAACATGACCCACCTTATAGCTTCTCCAACCTAGAGCAAGGGACATTTGACAGTGTTTCCAGTTGAGGAAAGAATATGACTCAGATTCAATCTCTGTCCTTTGTAAAACCCTGGACCCAGGTCCACCCTTCATACTTGTTCTTTGGCTGCTGTTCTGCTGGTCACAGATCTAAGGTTTTGGTACAGCTCTGGGCTGGGAAGTGCTCTGCTGGGCTGGATTCTGCCTGGAACATAAGTTTGATTTTCTTCTTTCGTGCCCCTCCCAGCTTAGCTACACCTTGTTCTGAGAGAAGCTGCCCTTCCCATCACCCCTGCTGAGTGGACAGCAGCCCTGCTTTGTATCCTGTGACCTTGCCCACCCTACCCCATAGCCATGGCTTTCTGTGCCAGAGGTGAGCCCCCATGGCTGCCCAGCCCCATCCTGGCCTGCAAGCTAGAGCTTAAAAAAGATAAGTCAGGCTGATGGCTCTGCTCCCTCAGGAGTTTGGAATTGGGAAACTGAGCTGGTAGTGGGGGTTTCTGAGCTAAAACACCATGATTTAGTCCTAACTGGCCTTAGGAGATGGTGACCAGCAGAGAGATGGAGCATGATGCCGAAAGCAGAGCAGTAGCGCCATGAAGGAAAGGAAAAGGGAAAAGAGGGTGGAGCTCCTCCTTTGCTGATGGCTTTGTGGTCCCAGCCTGCCCTGCTCCTCATATCTTCCGAACAAACCCTTATCCTAACCATACTTGGAGGGAGACTTTGTTTCTTATAAATCTAAGGTTTATTAAAACGTCCAAGTCCTCTGATTTGTCCAGCACTTAGGTGAGGGCAACAGAACAGGCTTTTGTCAAATGGTTGGCTGGGAGTAGAGTTTAGAGTTGTGTCTCATTTCAGGTTGCCTCTAGCAAAATTTAGATGCCAGCTCATTTCCTGTAGTTTGGGGAAAATTCCTGGAAGATTCTTTTTTCTAAATTTATTTATTTTTAATTTATTTATTTTTGGCTGCGTTGGGTCTTCATTGCTGTGCGTGGGCTTTCTCTAGTTGTGGCGAGCGGGGGCTACTCTTTGTTGTGGTGCGCGGGCTTCTCATTGCAGTGGCTTCTCTTGTGGAGCATGGGCTCTAGGCGCATGGGCTTCAGTAGTTGTGGCACGTGGGCTCAGTAGTTGTGGCTCGTGGGTTTTAGAGTGCAGACTCAGTAGTTGTGGTGCACGGGCTTAGTGGCTCCGTGGCATGTGGGATCTTCCTGGACTGCGGCTCGAACCTGTGTCGCCTGCATTGGCAGGCGGATTCTTAACCACTGCGCCACCAGGGAAGCCCCTGGAAGATTCTTTAACTTGGATTATAGCTGGCAGATTCCTGTCAGGACCAGGTGATGGGCGTGTGTTGGTCAAATGGTGACTGAGGAAAAATACCTCTGGCTGATCCCTGGTTGCAGGATGGGGTTCCTGGCTCCAGGGAAAGTCCTAGTGATGCCCAGCAATGGGAGAAGCATTGAAGTCCGCAGAAGTATTTTGTTGGAGCCTGCACTGTGGCTTAAAATGGACGTTGATGAGAGGCCAAGATGAACTATCTAGAAAACTGCCAAAGAGGCCTCATGTGAGAGGAGCAAGTGTACCACCGGCCAGATCCTGGCCAGACCTGCTGGAGGTTGGATGAGCGATTGGGTGCCCGGGGGCCCCACAGAGGTGTCCAGCCAGTTTGTCTACCAGGGCCTGGTTGAATCTGAGGTCACACTCCCAAAGGCCTTTGAAATGTGGCAGTTGAAGCCAGGTGTCATGCCTTCTGGTTTTCCTTAATCGTAAACAATAATAAGAGCAGCTAACATTTATTGTGCCAGGTGCTCTGTTAACTATTTCACAGGCTTTTGAAAAAAAATTCCTGTAAACAGAGCTATAAGGTAGTTATCACTATATCCCTGTTTTACGGATGAGAAAACTAGGGTGTAGAAGACGGAACTGACTTTCCTAAGGCCATATGACTAGCCCGAGGTGAGCGGACCATGGATCCTGGCATCTGACCACGCGGCCATACTCTTAAGCCTACTCTGGAACTTTATTGGTTAATATGCACCCCGGAACCTCAGCTGGGGTCCCATTTTCTTTCTTTGGCTACGTCCCACTGAGAAACCCAGTGTCCCAGGAGGTTTGCCAAGCCCCAGAGGCTGGAAGACACCTGTTGATGTGAGCAGCTGCCTCGCCCTTTCTGAAGCAGGGCCAACCCAACCTGCTCTGAGCCAGGGAGGGACTGAAAACATTATGTAGGAGTGGCTGTCCCCCCAGAATGATGTCATAGACTTTTGTACCTGTAGCTTCTGGTACCGGCTGCTTCTGGAAATGAAGCAAAGCCCTGCAAGGTGGAGATGGATGGAGGAGACCTAGGGTGTGTGCTGACTTGAAGATTCCCCCCTTTGGATTGTGATAACTCCTGGGGTTCAACAGTTCCAGGCAAAACGGTGTAATGGGGGCATTTCAGGAATGGTTTGCTGTCAGGACAGTGGCTGGAAACCCCTCGCTGGTTCATCTGCTCTGTCTAGATTGGGGGAACTTGTATAGCACAACGGCAGGCGATCTTGGGAAGGAGGCCAGCCTGAATCTTCAGCCATCTGTTAATGGAGCAATAGATTATGTTGTAGCATGAGCGCGTCACCATAATTGGGCAAAACCATCAGATAAGGTAGCAGAGGAGACTGAGAAAGTGTATATTAGCTGTGGACGTGTAGCTTGGGAGATGGAGTGGGGACTTTGGAAATGGAAATGTCCATCTTAGTGACGCTCAAGTACATGGTTCTCAAAGTGGGTCCCAGTGTCATCTGGGAACGTATGTGAACTACACATTCTCGGGTCCTGCCCTAGACTTCCTGAGTCTGAAACTCTAGGTAAGGGGCGCAGCAAGCTGCATTTTAAAACACTTTCCAGGTGATTCTGATACATGCTAATGATTGAGAACCACAGCGGTACAGTAAACTAGCGGAATTAAACTGTAGTATCCTGGACACAGCCTACAGCTCTCAGGTGGAGAAAACCTTGAATTTATATTTATAAATTGCAGGATTTATATTGTCTAATGAAAAATATACTTAATAAATCCTCTTTGGATTTAATCGGATTAACAACAGTGGTTCTCCAGTGATTCAGGCAAAGTTCCCCATGGTCCACCCACCCTTGTCACACAAGATCCTTCACTGGACTTGAGTGGGAGGAGATCTATGGTTGACAATGGGTGTTTCCTTAAGGTGGCTTGGTGTAGTTGAAGGAGAACCTGCATTGGGGTTCTGGCATTAGTCTCAGGGGCTGTGGCATGGCTCTTCCTGCCTCCTGGGCTCAGGCTCTTTATCTGTGAAGTGAGGATAGATTTGGAACTCTCTAAGGTCCCTTGTGGTGACAGTCCACGGTTCTTAAAGATGTCCCAAGAAAAGGCCATGGTTACGTCATGCTGGCAGCAGAAGTGTTGATGCTGTCATATTTTAAGCCTTAATATTGGAAGTGACAGCCTGCTGACCATCTGGAAGAATCTCCCAGGGCACCAAAGGCCCTGGACCCTGATTTGAGAACTGCATTTTAGGACAGGTGCCTCATCAATAGAAATGACTTCCCGAGAATGTAGCCAAATAGCCTCCCTGACTTTGTACCAGGCTAAACTCTTTACACTGTAGTCTTTTGAGCACAGAGGTCAATCTACTCAGAAGGGTCAGTCCCCCAGCCCCAGGTCTCTCTCCATCTGACCCCCCGATGGCTTCTGCTGTGACTTGAACAGATATGTGTGCCGAGCTTTGGAGCTCAAGCTTTTCTTTGCGAGGAAGGTGGTGGGAACACTCGGCCTGCAAGCGTCTGTCCTTCCTTGGCTGAAGACACCGTTCAGGCGTGGGGGTGGTGGTGGAGGAGCGAGAAGCTGGGGGTGGGAGCAAGGGGGAGCCTGCCTTGAGGACGGCTTGTTCTCCCGTTGCTTTCACGGGACTTTGGCGTCAGAGGGAGAGAACACGTACAAATCTGCTGCAATTGACCTTTTAAGCCAAACCAACTTGTATGTTTGCTACATGAAGGGGCTGCCGACAAGTTGGGCTGGAAGCAGAAGGTGGAGGAGAAAGGAGAAATATCACTGCTTCGGGAGGGGAGCTTATGGGCTGGTGAGAGATGGAGCAGCGGGCAGAGCCAGAACGGCCATGACATTGTTAGACACTCCGACATGCTGCCTTCCATCTTCTTAGAGGCTGCACATCTGAAGTGTGACTCCAGGGCTGCAAGAAGAAAGTGCGATTGAGCACGCACCATTGAAACCTCTCTCTGAGCGAGGTCACCAGGGCAGAAGTGGGTTACAGGGACCAAGACCATTTAATCTAAGGTCCATTTCAGGCTAGGTCCCCGACCTAGGGGAAGGATGGGTAGCTGATTCAGATACAGCTCTGAATGGCAGCCGTGGGGATGGGAGAAACACCCATAGCAACACCCTTTTATCCCTCCTGGACTTTTTTCTCCACCATTAACATGGAAGGTGTGTTGCTGCCATGGGTGAGCCTCATCACAGCTTCTAGGATCTGGGAGCAGAGTACCATCCTGGGTAAAGCAGGAGGGGAAACAAAAGGCTGTGTGATTCGAGACTAGCATGACTCCATTTCCCTGCCTGAAAATGCAGGGAACACCTGTTCTTGTCTACAGCCAGAAAGGATTTGACAGAATTTTTAAAATAAAAAGTGAAATGAGGGAAATTTAAATCAGCCTCTGTGAAAGGACTTTGCGGATTCCCTGTCATTTAAAGATGTTGCAGCATTATGGTTTCTGTTTCTGGGAATGTCAAGAGTAAAATGATGTGACATTTGTCAAGTGTTTGGGCTAATCGTAGCCAGAGTGTTCCACTGGAGGACTTCTCTGGGAGGTCACCTGTCAGGGCTGGAAGGTTGGAGGACAAAGGGAGCAGTGAGGCGGGGGAGGTTCAACTAGGTAACCTTAAAGTCCCTCCCAACTCTTAGCTCTAGGATCCTTGGGAAAAATAAATGACGGTGATGGACCTTCTTGTTCAATATGTGTTGATCAAGTGGGCCTTATATCAAGCCCAGTCCCCCTACTAACACCCAGAGAGGGAAGTCTTGGTTGCTAAGGGTGGGGAACATGTCCCTCTCCGCCGATAAGAATCCCTGGCTTTTTCCAGGGACAAAGGCAAGTGAAGGAAATGGAACCAATTTCCAAGTACCATGTGTATTATTCAGTTCAATCAGCACAATAATCCATTGGATAGATAGGATTACTCTTCACCATGTTCCAGGAGAGGTGCAGAAACACCAAAACACTTGCTTATTGTTGCACAGACAGCGAGTGGAGACATCCAGTATACAGCCCTGGTCTGGGCCATGACTGCCAAACTCTTCCTGTCTGGCTGGGTTGAGGGCTTGTCCCTTTGAAGATATACATGAAGAAGATATGAGCATGCAAAGCTTCATAACTGAGTCCCTGGTGCCTTTCTCTTTACACATGATAATGTTTCCTCTTATGTCTGTGTCCCAAGAGAGAGGGTGCTCTGAGCAGTGCTAAAATGGCTTCCGGAGTGGAGCTTGCCCTGGGGGCCTGGGGTTGTGAGTTACTGGGCAGGTGTGGGGCACCAACCAGGTGCACTGTGGAAGGCTCTTTTTGTGAGGGAGACCCCTCCTCTTTGCTTCAGCCTTTCCCTGCATGAAATGAAGCTTCCTGGGGCCTGGGGAGTATTAATTACTCATTGTTGGTGTCTTGGAGCTGGATAAAGTGTTCTCCCCGTGTTACTGTTTCAGGGTTAGACATCGGCAACTTGTAGCATGGTGTTTGGCTCCAGCTCCCAAGTCTGATTGTTGCTTTGATCCCAGTTTTTCTCAGTGACTTGGCTCAGTTTCAGAACTGGCTGGGCAATGTCTCCGGCTCACTTTCTAGTTGTTGTTTTTCTTCTTTTCCCTCTTGAGTATGGCCAAAGGTGGAGGTTGAGAAAGGAGACGTGGTGAACTGAGCTGACCGCCTTGGAGTTTGGAAACCCAAGTTAATTTTGTTTTATTTTCTTCACTGATTTGATAATTTTTAAGTTACCACCTTAACACACAGTATTTATGTAATGCAAATAGTATATAATTAATACTGAAAACTTTAAAAACTCAGAAAAGCACGAAGGCCAAAGCAAAAATCACTATTTTCCTACCATGTACCACGATTTACATTTTGGTGTAGAGTCTCCCAGGTATGTGTGTGTGTGTGTGTGTGTGAGTGAGATACACTTATTTTTAATTTTTTACAGAAATGAAACACTGTATGTGGTCTTTTTTTCCTGCTTTTAGTGTTAATATGAGTGTATTACTGTGTCAAAAATATTCTTAAACATTTTATTTAAAAGGTTGTAAGGATATAAAATATTCTATTATATAGATGTCACAATTTACTTTATCTCCTATTGTTGGATATTTAGACCCTACATTTTCTTTTTTCTTTTTTAAAAATTAATTAATTAATTTATTTTTGGCTGTGTTGGGTCTTCCTTGCTGTGTGCGGGCTTTCTCTAGTTGCGGCGAGTGGGGGCTACTCTTCATTGCAGTGCGCAGGCTTCTCATTACGGTGGCTTCTCTTGTTGCGAAGCACGGGCTCTAGGCGCACAGGCTTCAGTAGTTGTGGCACGTGGGCTCAGTAGTTGTGGCTCACGGGCTCTAGGGTGCAGGCTCAGTAGTTGTGGAGCACGGGCTTAGTTGCTCCATGGCATGTGGGATCTTCCCGGGCCAGGGCTCGAACCCATCCATGTCCCCTGCATTGGCAGGCAGATTCTTAACCACTGCACCACCAGGGAAGCCCAGACCCTACATTTTCTATGATTAGAAATATTACTATTTATCCCTCTAAAGGTTAGGCCATATTACATTTCTACCTGTAGTATATAAGAACAAACATTTTCCAATACCATTATGATATATTTTGCTAATCTTAGCCTCTTTGATAGGACCAAAAAAAAAAAAAAGCTATTTCATTGTTTCAACCTTAAGCAGTTCTTAAGAAAGAATGTGAGTATGTGTAGATGGGTTTGTTGGGACTATAAGGGAAAAAAAAGATGTCAGCCATCTCAGTTTGATTTTCTGTATTTGTCTCCTTTGATTTTTCTTTTACCAATGTAACACAAACACACTAGATCTCTACCCTAAGGAAAGAGGCATATATAAATATCTTTTAAAGGGCATCTGTCACAGTTTTATTTATAAGAGCAAAAGTTGAAAAAGCCTAGGTGTTTAAAATGAGAAATTAGTTAAATTAATAATGACAATGGAATACTATGCAATCATTAAAATAATTTAATGGCATAGGGAAGAATCAGGCTGTAAAATAATATGTACATTATGATCTCAATTAAATAATGTATGCATAAGAGAAAGGCTATAAAGGTGAATGTTAGTCATTTCTGTATGTTATAATTACATGTTTTCCCCTATGTTTTCAAAAGCTTTTAACAGATGCATGTAATACTATTGAAATCATACACAAAACAGATGTTAGCAAGTAAACTCTAAAATGTTATACATGGAAATAAAGAGCTCTGAGTAACTGGATGCTGGGTCATTTAGATTCCCTCCAAAACTTTGTGGCTTATTGAGTCTTTTTATGTTCTTTTAGGGTCGTGGGGCTCTTTGGAGTTTGCAGGACCGTTTTATAGCAGGGGCTTCTAATGAGGCTAGAGCCAAAGTAGGGAGACCAAGAATAGCTTCCATCTGCTCTTCTGCCCTTTGTGTGGACTTGGGAGCACAAGGTGGCGGAGGGGGGAAAGAACCTATCTATGATGCCCACTGCCTTGGACCACAGGGTGTGTAGGACATGTCATCCAAGGCATCAGTGGCTCTCAGGACCGCTGGGGTTGGTGTTTGGAAACTAAAAGGCAAGGAATGCCAGAAGATTGATATCTAAATGTCATCTGGAGGGACTGATTTGTTTGTGTTTGGGTATTTCTGATAATGACACGTATACTGGGGACTGAATGCTATGCTAGTCCCCTTACTCACTGATAAAGAAGTGGAGACCTAGAGGGATTAAGTCACTGGCCCAAGGCAGTGTCTTTTTTCCCCCATCACAGTGTTCCACTGGGATGGTGCAATATATCATGTGTTGGGTATGTCTGATTGGCTGAGATAATTCACAGCATACTTGGATGGCTCTTAAGTACTTGAAGTTGCTTGGTTAGAGTTTGGATGAAAGAGGATATTTTAACTCTCTGAGTAGTAGGATTGGGCATGGGGGGAGGTCAGTGTCGGTCTTTCCTCATTATAAAATGATAATTATTAAATGATATTCAAAGGAAGAGGAAATATTGAACTTTGTAATAAGGGGAGATATACTAGGAGAGCTGGCAGAGAGATGAGTCAGCAATAAAATGGATTTATTTTCCCCAGACTCAGGTTTCCATGTGGAGATGCCCTTATTTTTTGAGTTTCAGGCACTCAGTGGCATGGGTTTTTCTCCTATTATGTCTTTCATCCTGGATGTTTGAGGAGAACTCAGAACTGGAGATTTCACTCACCTTTATGACTTAAAGCCCCATGCTCTGTTACCTTGTTCGTCTTTGGCTATCAGTGCCCTGAGTATGAAGACACTCAGTTCACTTTGGGCATCACTCTTTAAGTCTGAGGTTCTGTCCAGAGCAGGGAGTGGTTAGGGTAGGAGAGGACTGGAATTCCTGGCCAGGGAGGAGCTCTTAAAACAAGTAAGAGTATAGTAGAAGAAAAGGTAATTGAGGGAATGAGCAGAGCATGACAGCTGCCTTCAAATATGTGTGGAGCTGTCATAAGGAACAAAGAGTAAACTTGGTCTGTGTGACTCCTGAGAGCAGAGCTGTGATTGATGAAGTCTGAGATGTTCTCGGGAGACCCATTTCAGCTCAGTATAAGGAAGACCCTTCTAGAAAGTAGAGCCTCCCAGCAGTGGTCAGTGGAGCAATGGAAGGGTTCAGCAGAGCCTCCAAATGTTGGTCAGAGGAGATTCCTGCACTGGGTGGGAGGTTGTTCTACATGACCACTAAGAGTCATTCCAAGCCTGCTCTTCTCAAACTCTGTGTTTTTATGTGTACCTCGTGGGTATATAATCTATTCATTGCTCACTATTTATTAAGCACTTATTATACTTGTCATGTGTTCTGCTCGGTGTTGGAGATATAATAAGGAACAAACTGTTAGATCCTTGAGCTTACAGTCAATTGAAAGAGTAAATAGTAAATAGATTATTGCAAATATGTGACCAACCTAGTAAAGTATAGGGTGCTATGAGCCCACACAAGAAGGGCACCCGGCTTAGCTCGGGGTGAACCATGGAGTCTGCCTGGAAAAATTGAGATGGAAGATCTAAAAAGTGACTATGCCTAGGCCGAAAGGGTAAAGAAGAGTATTCAGGGAGAGGGAACAGCCTGTACAAAGGTGGAGGGGCAACGCAGAGGCATTGATTGCTGGGGGAGAGGCAAGTGATAAGAGTGGTGACAACGACGAGGCAGACAGGCAGGTGATGAAGGCCCTGTTCTGCCAGGTTGGAGTTTAGATTTCAGATTGGAAACAACAGGGAGTCATTGAAGAGCTGTGAGGAAAGGAGTTGTGTGATCTGCCTCAGCTGTTGGAAAGACCCCTCTGGTTCCAGTATGGAGAGTGGGTTGGAGGGGACCAAGACTGGCTGCGGGGAGACCAGAGTCTATTTCAGTAATTCCAGCAAGAGATGATGGTGGAGTTAACCCACTGTAGTGGCAGTGAGGCTAGAGAGAGGCAGGCAGGTGGGAGGGAAGCATCCGTATTGAGGAGCTGGGAGGTTGGGGGTGCATTCACTGAGACAGAGGAACTAGGGTAGACACAGCAGATTTGGGGGCTGGTGGGATGCTGGTGGGTCCAGTTTGGTACATGTTGTGTTTAAAAGGCCAGTGGGACACAGAAGTGCAGACACTTTTTCTTTCCAATTTGTGAACTACCCCAAAGAGGCTCATTTTTTGTCTCCTGATACCATGGAGGGGTTTCTTTATATACAATGGGACTTTTCTTCCAAAACACTTTCATGACTACTTCTCACGGATCCCCCCACCATTAGTGTCCCATGAAATGGTGTCTGCGTGTTCTTAGAATACAGTCACTCAGGTGGTTTTTACTCTCTGGTTAGAGAGGCAAGGCCGGGCGAGGTTGCTTCCATTCCCTGATGGTAGCCTCTTTGGTTGGTTGGCCTGCACTCCCTCCATGGAGTCACCTTCCTGAATGTTCCCAGCTTGGTTAAATAGACCCCATTCGGGGGGCATCTTATGGGCCTGCTGCTGACCTGTTCCATAGATTCATAACTGGCAAAGACTGTGCCTCTAAAGGATGTAAAGAGGTTTCTCCAAGGTCAGACAATGAGTTGGTCTCCTGGCTTCTTTTCCTACTTCACCACATTGAACTTTAAAGAAATCTTACTGAGCTATAAACACCCCTTCTTTTTGATTCATTTCTTCTATGTAACCCTTAAATGTCTGAATTCTCTAGAGCCCTGCCACTCACCCTCTTCCGTTATACTCTACTTCCTCTTTCTGTGTGGTCCTATCTACTCCTGTGGTTTTCACTGCTATCCAAGGGTGGATGACTCCCCAGTTGGTACTCCCAGCCTTGAACCCCCTCCTACACCTTAGATCACCAATCCTGGTCCTCTCCTACCACGGGTACATCAAAATCAGCAACTTATAAACAAAAGGTGTTGGCTTCAGACCTACAAAGGTGACTGCCTACTGGTTCTTGCAATTGAGAATCAATAGTAAGTTGAGACTTAAACTTTACACACCCAAGTCTGCTTTTCATCTTTTCCTGCATATCTTGAGTGGGCAGCAACCCTGTCTACCCAGGAATGTGAGCTGGAGAGGTGGGAGCCAGCTACAATATCCCTTTCTCTCCACCTCATTAGCCATTGAACCCTTTGGTTCTACCTTTTCAACATCTGTGGACTCCGTCTGCTCCTCTGTGTCTTTCTTGCCAACAGACCATCACCAGCTTCCAACTAGAACACTTTGGTACATTCTCAGGTGGTCTCCCTACTATCCATTCTTTTCTTCCTCCATCTTCTCTTCCTCTCCCACATACTGTTGGAAGGATGTAAGGGAAATATAATACAAACCTGATCAACCCATTCCTTGCATAAAATACTGCCTCCCCTGTAAAATCTCTTTAGTATACCATAGATAGTGGCTAAGAGCCTGGACTCTGGAGTCAGGCTGCCTGGGTTTGAATTCCATTGACTAGCTGAGTTGTCTTGGGTAGATTACATAACGTTTCTGTTTCTCAATTCCCTCACCTATAAAATGGGGGATAATAATAATATACCTGCTTCGCAGTGTTGTTATAAGAATTAAATGAGTTAATATTTATGAAGTGCTTAAAACCGTGCTTAGCACATACTAAACCCTGCATAAGAGTTTGTTAAATAAAATAAATATATAACTCCTTAGCTTGGCATGGAGGCCTTTCCAAATTGGGTCCCTGTTGGCCTCTCCAAGCTCAGGTTCTTAACCCTCCTGTCCTTGGCACTGTGCCTCCAGCAATGCTCAACAATTTGCCACTTTTCGTACCATTATGCTTTTCCTCGTGTTTCCTTTTATCCCTGGATTATTCTTCTTCTCTCTTCTTTCCAATGTCTCCTCCCCTTTCCAATGTCTCCTCCCCCTTATGAACCTTCAGATAAATTATTCATCTTTTAAAATTCAGAGTAAATGCTTCCTATCTGAAGCCATCCCCATAGTACTGGACAGAGATAACATATCTTCCCCTGAGCTACTTTCATTGTGGGGTATATTTCATTATAGTGGTTAGTCCGGAGGCTCTGGGGCAGAACAGACATTGTTCCAATTCTGATTCAACCACTTATCAGCTGTCTGACCTTGGGCAAGTTACTTAACCTCTCTGAGCCTCATCTGTAACATGGGAGTAATAAGTTACCTACCTCATGGGGCTATTGTAAGAATTACATAGCACTATGCATACTAAGGGCTGGGTCCAACTCTTAGCACATGGTAAGCTGACATCAAGTACTTTATTATGATGATGTGTTTCCATTAATACAGGCATCACATACTACTTAATTTATAGTTTACATACATGTCTCCATGAAGGTTGGGGCCCTGTATACTCAGCTTTATAATCCCAGCATCTCCTTTAGTAGATGGTTATCTGAACCCCTGGACCATCTTGCTTGGGATGAAGTCAGTGTCCTGGCCACCATACAGCTGGTTTTGCTTTCTTGATGGATCCTGTCTGAAGGAGATAAATCTACACCTGAGAGGTGGCAAGATGTTCTAAACTGAGCAGGTGGTATGAAGTAAGGTGTGAGGGCTTGCCTGGGAGGTATGTATGTGGGGGGGGTGTTCATAAGCAGAGGGAGGGAGAGGGGGACCTGAAGACCTTAGTGGGCAGGACTGTGCCAGCTGGCGGAAGAAGAAGAGGGAGACAAGGCAAGGGGAGTCTGGAGAGCGTGAGGTAAATGAGGTAGCAGCCAGGATACATGTGTTCTTGGGAGGCAGCTTTGGGGTAGAAGACTGTGGAGAAAGGCTGAGGGAGAACACAGAGGCCCGATGGGCTGGCTTTCATGGTAGGCATGATTATCTCACCTACTTTCCTATCTCTGCTCACATGCCTTGCTGGGAAGGGGACCTTGCCTGAGCCTCTTGTCTTAAATTGCACCCCCTCCCTCCAGCACTCCCAATTCCTCCTTCTCTGCTTAATTTTCTTCCAGAGTACTTATCACCATAGGGCACACTATTTGTTATACTTACGTATTTGCTTATTATCTGTCTCTCCCCAATAGAATTTATGATCCACAAAGGGAAGTTTTTTTATTCTGTTCACTGATATGTCACCAGCACCTGTAACATTTCCTGACACCTAATAAGTGCTTAATATTATTTGTGCAATGAATGAATCCCACCACACATGGATAACTACCCTTCATATTTTTGTATTCAGTCATTCAGTACGTAAGTTAAAAAATTTTTTGTTAGAGTTTTAAGTTACATACAATAAACTGCATCCATTTGAAGTGTACAGCTCAATGAGTATTGGCAGATATATACACCTGTGTAACTGATACCACAATCAAGATATAGAACGTTCCCATCACCCCCAAAAGTTTTCTTTGTACCTCTTTGTGGTCAATCCCTGGCCCCAGGCAATCACTGATGTAGCTTCTGTCATTATTTACTGGCTTCGCTTTTTGTATAATTTCATATAAATAGACTCATACTCATGTCTTGTTTTGCTCAGGGTAAAGTTCTGAAGATTTATCTGTGTTGCATGTAGCAGTGGTTCATTTGATTTTATTGCTGATTGGTGGGAAATAGTTTATTTTGCTCTGTGGTTTCTGTGACGATGAGTGAGTGTGGACTCTGGATCCAGGCTGACTGTTTGGAATTCTGGCTCTTCCACTTACCAGCTGTGTGGCTTTGGGCAAGTTTATCTTCCCTGTGCTTCAGGCCTCTCATCTGGTAAATGGGGTAATAATCATACCTACCTCATAGGATTGCTGGGAGAATAATTAAATGAGGTAAACTGAACTCATAAAGTGGTTAGAATGGTGCCTGGCACAAGTGTGTATTCAGTAATTGTTAGCTGTCATTACTTCCGTTTTGCAAATGAAGGAAAAAGCCCTGAGGCACAGAAGACTAAGGTAGTTTGACCAGTGTTATTTGGAATGCAGGAAGGATCAGAACTGAGTCTGTCTGGTTTGACCTCTGTGTTCTACCACCTCCCCCATTCTGGTCCTTCCCCTTCAAGCCAGAATCCTGTGTGTGGTGCACACACAAGAAGGAGAAGAGCTAGCGCTCAGCTCTGGGATGTCTGGCTTCCCTACCTCAGTGTTCCCTTAAGCTACCCCAGTCTATTTCACCATCCCTGCCCCTGTGAGTAGAGTTGTACCCCCTGATCTGGCCTGCAGAGGGGGTGGGATTGGGCCTTCTTGCCCTTTGCTTCTCTCCCGGGCCCTCTCAGGCAGCTGAGCTGTGCATCAGGAACACCTCTTACAATCATACAGCATCAGCCCTGCAAGAAGCTAATTTGATAAACCCCACTCCAAAGCTCATTGAACCTGTCTATAATGGTGCTTAATTAAAGTGCAGAAACTTTGAAGAGGTAGCAAGTTACTGCTTAATCCAATACCCGAGTGCCGCAATTCTACCATCTGCCTCCTCTTTGCAGTAATTGCTTCCTGACATTTGTTTATTTTAGTTAGGAGAGCGGTCTTGACCAAGAGGGAGAGCAGGCAGGGTCAGAACTATTGGAGAGAAGAAAGTGGAAAAGTGGGGTAGTGATGTGATGGTCATGGGCTGAAGGGAAGGCACTGTTGTCTTTATGGTGTAAGTGATTCCACCTTCCCACAGGACGGAACTGTGAAACCTTCTCCCAGTAGTGAAAGCATAAGGCTGACTCTGGGATCATATGTTCAGGTTTTCGGTGTGTCCTTTAGGGAGTATGGGAGCTGAGCTTCTTGGTTAGAGAATGGAGGCTCCCACATTGTTAGAAAGGAGATTATAGATTGGGCTGGTCAGATCCCAGGGAGTAGTCCTAGAAGAACTCAGTTACTCTGACCCAGTGGAGATCTAGTACCAACAGGGTCTCAGAGCTGAGGGAAAGCAAAGCTCATTCATATCTATTAGTGCTTTGGTTTCTCAGTCATGGTTTTATAGTCTGCCTGGTTATCTTTGATTGTGTGTTGGTCATTGTACATGAAATCCATTTATAACTCTAAAGAGCTGAGATGAAAACGATGCTTTCCTCTAGAGAGAAATTTTGCTTTTTTCTGGCAGGAATCTGAAGGTACCCTAAATCTAGGACTCCCCTTCCCCCCAGCCCTACCTCCCAAATCAAATTAAAAGCTTAAGGTGCCCTCAACAACAGGCAAATTCAAACCTTTTCTACAGATCCTTTTCAGGGCTAGTCAGTTTCTTGTTCCTTCTCACTCAAGGGTCACAGCTTATTGTGAGAAAGGTCACCTTCTGATCCCCCCATCTTATGCAGGTTCTGGGCATTGATTTCTATCTCTCTAACACTGCCAGGCTTTCAAAACAAAGTTCATATTTGCTAGACTCAGAAAATACCTTCATGGCAAAAGTGATGTCCATACTTCTCTGGGAGAATCTACTCTGATCCCCTTCAGTGTTAAACTAGTATTTCCTTACTATGTAATCTTCATTCTGATGATTTAAAAAAGATATATTGCATATTTTATCCAGATTTTTAGCAGTTTTCAATGGTAATAGCCTGCAATTACCAGAAAGTCCTCAATAGTGGTTTTTAAATTACATATATTTCTACTTAGGGCAGCAGAACCTTGTTTTTTTTTTTTTTCCAAATGAAATCTTAAATAGGATCTCAATATCAAAAACAAAAGTAAACAACAACAAAAAGATAAAAGTGGAGCAGTTCTGGATAAAGTGGGGCTAGAGGCCCCCAAGATCAGCCAACCAGGCCTCCCCTTTGTTAGATCCACATAGAGTATTTGTAAGTACCTGAGTATTATAGGTATGGTTTGAAAAGTTCTTCTGTAAGGAACCCTTTGGTTTGACTGCTTGAGAAACCATAGCTTTGGCAAAGCTCATCTAGTGCTTTCCCCGAAGGCAAATGATTCTTGACATTTTAGGAGGGCTGGAAGCCTGGCTATTGGGCAAGATGCTGTAAGAAATTACAGGGTATGCTATCTGAGTCCCAGAAAACCCCTGTGAAAGCAAGACCGGAATAGTGAGGATCTTTTCAGTTCTCTTAGGATTACTCATCTGAGGTGGGGGGAGGAGAACGAAAACAGGATGGGGATGGTAGGTGTGTCAGTTTCGGTCCTCCAAGAGGCTGACATCAAGACAGGATTAGATATGCAAGAATATTATTGGGGGAAATGCTTGTGAAGGATAAAGGGGGAGGGGACAGGTGTAGGCATGGAGAGTGTTCAGACCTTGTTGCAGATCTGACACCTGTGTAAGGAGCAAGGAAGGAAGGACTGGGGAGGAAGAGCCTCGCTGCAGCACAGCTCTGAGAAAACCTCAGTCAGGCTGATGGGAAGTTTCCAAACAAAAGCTGCCTATTAGAGGAATTCTGCATTGCACAGGAATGGCCACCACTAGTGCTCCTATGAGCTTGGTCACTGACTGGGAGCAGCCCTGGGGGAGTGTGACCTCAGTATGAGGGCCACGATGGATCCAAAGGGGTGGCCACTGGGGCTGTCTGTCAGCTCTGCTCCCTGTAGCAAGTCCTCCTGCAGGAGATCTGAGTGGTGCCCCTCCATGGCCACCCCTATAGAGGAGGGCCATCCAGAGAGCAATGAGGCGTTTGCTGAAACAAGGGAAGGAAGGAAAGTAAGGCATATTTTCCAGACCAGGGGGGCAGCCATAGTGGGATTCTGTGCAGCTTGTGTGAGGGTATTATCTGAGCTTGTTGGGGGCAGGCCTACAGTAGCAGATCCCTCTTCCTTACCTGAAGCTACCCTGATGTGACTGGTCATGTCATCCTTGCACCATAGCTTCCTAAACCCTCCCAATCGTTTTCAACTGCACTTAGGATAAAGACCACTCCCTTGATCCTGGCCTTTTTGGCCTGGCCCCAGGCCCTGCCTACCCCTGCATCTTTGTTACACACCACACACCCCCTCCCTGTCCCTGTTCCAGCCCCACTGACCTTACAGTCCCTTGTCCTTGCGTTGCTCATTTCCACCACAGGGCCTTTGTCCGTGATTTCCCTCTGCCCAGGATGCTCTTTCCTTCCTCTTCTCTCTTCTTTCTATCTTGCTTCAGGCTCACTTCCTCAGGGAGGGTGCAAGTCCCCTATAGTGGCTCTCACATACCATGTTCCTTCTCTGGGTGGCATTTGTCACAGGCACTGTTTTGCATCTTTTCTGGCTGACTGTTTATTCAATCCCTGGCTCTCCCACTAGACTAGAATAGAAGCTCTACAAGGGCAGGGCCGCCTCTGTCTTTGCTGATCATTGTACCTCTGTGCCTGGCATGCTGCAGACGCTCAATCACACGTTTTGTTCTAGTGAATAATTCACAAAGGAGGAGGTGCAAAGAACACTAGGATGTCCAGTAAGTGAAAGTAAAATATGCACAGCAACAAAATAAAAGGCAGGTAAGACAGACTCCTCCAGAGCTGGAAGTGACTTCTAAGGTCCTTGTTTGCTCAACCTCCTTGTCTCACTTCGGAACAGACCGAGCCTGGCTGGTGGGACAGCTTCTACACGTTCACACGGCTAGTGGGTTCAAGGGCTGGGGCTCACACCTTAGTCTCTCAAGTCCGAGTCCCCTGCTCACTTTGCTAAGGGAGGCTGTGTGTGGTCACTTGGCATACGATTTGAAGATGGATGCCTGGCTTCCATATAGGCTCGATCCACTCTCACCTCTGACCTGACCTTGACTAAGCCATTAAGCTGTTTGGCTTAAAGTGGGGATGATAAGGTGTATTTTAAATAAATGGAAACTTGAAGATTAAATGAGATAATATGGGAAAGACTGCTTTTTGTAAACTCTGTAGTGTTTTACATGCGCTATTCCTGTATCATGTTTTATTTCTGTTTGGTAAAAGAAAACTAAAGTCACCAGTGATGGGGGTGGGTGAGGATACCATCCAGGCCCTGTCACCGATCATGTTCCCTGAGCCCACTCCAACCCCCTCTTCTTCAAAGGAGCTGAAAAAGTTAAATTTTTGGAGCATCAGCTCTATGAATAGTAGAGTAAGTTTGAGGGATGATTTGGGTCAGTTGCTTAGCCTCCCTGGGCCTGGGTCCCTTCATCAGTGACAGGAGGGACTGTGGAACTGATGTCTAAAGATTCCTTTCAATAGGAAGCCCCATAGACCCTCATGAATAGGAAGGGCTCAAATAGGGAAGGAGGAAGCTATTACTGGACAGACTCCCAACCACAGGGCACAGAGCAAGAGTGGACTGTCATGGCCTCTAGCTTGAGAGATTTGCTGAATCCCAGAAAGAACTTTCTGGCATTGAGGGTAGTTAAATGCTGGAAATGGAGAAGGCAACCAGGTTTGTGGGAATTGCTTTCTGGAGGTCTTTGCAAAGAAAAGAAAAACCCAATTATAGTCCTGTTGGAACGGGGGAAATAGACTGGGAAGCGTTTAAAGTGATACCCACCCTATGGATAACTGACACTGCAAGAGATGCTGTGAAGTTTCAGGGTTGAGATGCCCTTTCCACACACTCTTTCCTGTTGTGCACACCTGTTTCTCGCTGCTGCTATGTTTGTGCTCTAGGGTTTATGTACCTGGTGAAAGCTCTACCGGGCCTTGCACTGCTGTCCTGCACTCTGAATTTGTGGCCCTTCCTCTCTGTTTACCTTCCTCCTCCTCAGGTACAAACTTCCAAGAAATGGTGCTGGTGTCAGCAGCCACTCCAGATCAGAAAAGCTCAGCACGGTGACTGGTAACCACTCTGGGTTTAAGGATAATGTGGGGAATTGTCGGCCAAGATGACCAACTAAAGAGAAAACAGAGGAGCAAGTATGATTAAAAATTTTTAGGGAACATGAAGTAAAACCTTTAACCGGTTTTATTTTGGATTCTGTTTTCAGCATGTATCTGTTTCCCTTCCTCATTTTTAACCCTCTTGAGACTGGATAGAGATTTCCCAAGCAAGTGTAAAAGTAATTATAGTCAAAGACAGATTTTTTTTTCCCTACAGGGATCAAGTTAATTGTCTTTTCTGGGGCTAATTGTCTTTTTTTTTTTTTTGGTCTAGATGTGAAATGACTGCTTGGGGCTAATAACAGTGTGAATTTGTTTTTCATGTACATGATCTCATTGTGTCTTCCTGGTGTCCCTGTGCCTGGTAGTTGTTTCTGTTCCTGTTTCGCAGATGTGCACACTGAGGCCCAGCTTGGCAAAGTCCACGGAACTAGTGGCAGCTCCGGTATCAGCTCTGCCCCTTTCCCACCTTGTCCTACCACCTCCCACAGCCCTGACTGGAGGTGGCAGAGCCATAGGGCCCCTTGAACTCTAGCCAACCAGACCCTGAAACTTCTGAGTGGGTGGCAAAGGCAAACCTGCTGGAGACAGAGTTTTCTCTGGGTGGTGGGAGAATGAAGACCCTGCCAGGAATGCAGTGAGTTTGAAAAGGTGAATAGCCTTCCTTTTATGGATTAGTTTCCTACGGCTTCTCTAACAAAGTACCACAAACTGGGTGGAATAAGACAAGAGAAATTTATTCTCTCATAGTTCTTGAGGCTAGAAGACCAACATCAAGGTGTTGGCAGGGCCGTGCTCTTTCTGCAGACTCTAGGGAAGAGTCTTCCTTGCCTCTTCTTAGCTTCTGGTGGCTACTGTCAATTCTTGGTATTCCTTGACTTGTAGCTGCATCACTTCAGCCTTTGCTTCCATCATCCCATGGACATCTTCCTGTATATCTCAGTGTCCAAATCTCTCTCTCCCTCTAAGGATACCAGTCATTGGATTTAGGGCCCACTCTACTCCAGTATAACCTCATTTTGACTTGGTGACATCTGCAAAGACCCTATTTCCAAAGAAGGGCACACACTCACAGGTACCTGGGTTAGGATTTCAACTTATCTTTTTGAGGGACACGATTTAACCCACAACACCGTATTTTAGCCCGCCCTTCCTGCTTGTTTGATTTTTAAAATGCCATTCTTTTTCATGAAATTATGGTTTTATCATAGATGGTAGCTTTTTACTTTATAAATTTATAATATTCAGAAAAGTAAACCCCTCATATTCTTATCACTCAACTGAACAACAAAAGACACGTATTTGACTCAAGCACTTTTTTAAGAATAAAAATATTACAGGCATAGATTTTTAAAATTATTTTTAACCATCTTCTCCTCAGTTTCATTATCCTCTCCTTTCTCTTGGGGAAGTGGTTCTCAACCAGGGCAATTTTGGGCCTGCTCCTATCTAGTCGGTAGGGGCCAGGGATGTTGCTAAACATCCTACAATGTATAGGACAGCCCTCACCACACGTAACACACAACAAAGGATTATCTGGTTCAAGATGTTAATAGTCTGTAGATTGAGAAGTTCTGTTTTAGAGAGAAGCACTACCATGATATTGATATGTATACTTCTAGAAATGTTTTTCATACTTTGCATACATTTACAAGCCTGAATAAACAATACATGGTATTGTTTTGTTGTGCATAAGTATTCCTCTAATTTATATAAACAGTATCATAACATATTCTGCATCTTGCTTTGTTTTTCCCTTCAACATTTTTTAGATCTAGCCATATTGATATAAATACATATATAATACACATATGTGTTTGTGTGTGTATAATTTTTTAAACTGATCTATAGTTCGTTGTTTTAAAAAATGTCTTTAGGGGCTTCCCTGGTGGCGCAGTGGTTGAGAGTCCGCCTGCCGATGCAGGGGACACGGGTTCGTGCCCCGGCCCGGGAAGATCCCACATGCCGCGGAGCGGCTGGGCCTGTGAGCCACGACCGCCGGTCCTGCGCGTCCGGAGCCTGTGCTCCTCAACGGGAGAGGCCACAACAGTGAGGGGCCCGCGTACCGAAAAAAAAAAAAAAAAAGTCTTTACATGATGAAATAAAACATTGATAACTCTATGTTCCATATTAGGCTAGCTCTCTTTTTTGGGGAGGATCAGGTTTTATTCCTCCACAATATCTGTAAGTCTGAAAACCCAAGACTAGATTCCCCCAGTCCTGGTTGGAAAGCAGGCCCATTATCTGGGATGTTAATTCTCTCCAAGAACTTAATCTTCCTAGAATATAACAATAATCAAAGGTCACAGGAGTCCTTGACCAGCTGGTGGGAAAATGAAATTGTGTCATAGCTCTAGTTTAAGGTTGGTAGGACCAGAAAACCCAGGATTAAAGTGAGGTCCACTCAAATTTTGGTTTCCAGAGGAAATTGAATAGGGTGACAAATTTAGAAGAGGGAGGCCACTTTTGAGGAGCTCCATCAGCTATACATAGACTGTCATGCGGCCAAAGTCCAAGTTATTAATCTCGAAGGCCAATCACTAAAGGACCCAATGGAAAGCACCCCGATTTGAGTAAGAAGGCTTGTGTTTGATCTTAGCTAATTCCTAGCTGTGTGGCCTTGAGCAAGTTACTTAGCCTTGTAATCTCAATTCTCCCGACCCCTAAAATTGAAGTAATGACATATCAGTGGGTTTCTGTAGGAATAAAATGAGAACGGTGCTTGGCATCTGGTAAGATTTCAAAAATGTTAGTTGATCCTGGAGTCTGATTCTACGGAGATTGGACTCTTTCCTTTTGGCAACAACGGAGGCTTTGGAATTTCTTTAGAAGCATGGGAGTGCTATGTTTAAATGTGAGTTTTAGAAAGTTAATTCTGGCTTGGAAGCAGTGTATAAGGAGAGTTGGGAGTAGGAAGAAGCTGGAAATACAAAGGTCAGTTATTAGGATTATGAAATAATCCAAATGAGAGAGATGTGCCTGAACTGAGTGAGTGGGGTGGGTGGGGAGGAAGGGAAGGAGGAGAGAGGGATGTGGAAAGATGACAGGAGAGAGAGAAGGAAATGAGGGATATTTGAGAGACGGCATCAGAACATATGAAGGCTGATGGGATGTGGAGTTGTGAGATGAGGCTAATGGGATAACGCCCAGGTTGCTAGCTGGGTTTAGTGAATGGATGATGGTATTAAGAAAGATAAAAAGTCAGGAGAAACTGTTAAGGGAGGATGAGAAGGAGGGAAATAATGAATTTGGTTTTAGTTAAGTTATGTCTGAGTTGCCTGCGTGACATCCTGGATCAGAAGTGGGTAGTTTATGAGACCCTGGGACACTGACATCCAAAGGAGGAGGGGAGAAGAGCAGCAACTGCACTGAGAGTGACTTTCAAAGGTGAAGTGGCTTTGAAAGAGTGGTTTTCAAAGAAGGAAGTGGAGGATAGAGGCAGGAGATTCATAAAAGGGGGTCCAACAGGCTCAAAAGCAGCCGGAAGTCCTCAGAGGGTGGGAGTTGAGAAGAAGCTCTGGTTTGGGTATTCCCAGAGCCACTGGTAACCTTGGGAAGAGCTCTGTGAGTCGGGGACACATGGGAGACGGAAGCCAGAATGCAGAGGGTTAGGACAGAATGGGGGGAATGGAGAGTATGAGTTTTAATGGAGAAAAGAATTACAGAGATTATCTCAAAGGTGGGGGAAGAGGGAAGATTTTTGTTTCATTTTCAGACTACTAGAAGGCTGCTGTGCAGTGGGCAGGTGGGAAAGGAGTGGAGAGGGTACAGAAGAGAGGGAAGTATTGATAGAAGAAGCTCCTGGGAGGTGGGATGGCTGGGAGAAAGCACTGACGAGGAGGCAGTCTTGACAGGACCAGATTTCAGCGAGACGGGAAGGAGGAAAGTGGTAGCTGAAGGGGAGGGGATTACAGGCCTTCATGAGTAAAGGCCTCGATTTTTCTCAGTAACATAGGAGCCCCTGCTTAGTGAAGAAGGTGGAAAGGGTTTAGAAGAGCTGTAGAAGGCCGCAGGTTGGGGAAAAGTTTAAGGCTTGCTGAGTCACTGAGGGTGACAGGGACAGAATTGTAGTTGAGCTCAGTGACACGGATGGGCTGTTGCTTTCTGGTACTGATCAGTTGCTCAAGGGCAAGGGAAGTGTGTGCTTCGATTTCCTCAAGTGGGAGGACTGTTGGTGTGGATGTGTTGGGAGTCCAAGGGGTGAGGGAATGACTGGCCATGAACTTCTAGGTAAGATGTTAAGCGAAGGCGGTGGGGAAGGGGCGATATACTGTGAGAGTGAAGAGATCAGGGTGCTGTGGCTCTATAAGTTTAAAGAAGAGGATTAGGACAGGATGCGAGATAGAAATAATTTTTTTCTGAGATAGGTGTTTGGTGGAGAAGTAGTTTCGGGTGAGGTCAAAGTCCAGGTGGGTATGAAGGGGGTAAGGATGAAGGTGAAAGCTATGGAGCAGAAGAGAACAAGGGCTATGAATCTAGGGCACTGTGCACATGGGAATTGTACACAGCGGTAGGAGTCAGGGTGCAGGAGGGAACTGTTGGCCAGTTAAATGTCTCAGCAAACGTGACAGAGTAATCTTGGGATGATGTATTGGTCAGTTTTTACTGCATAACAAATAACTATAAAAACCTTGCTGGCATTTAACATATAGCACACATTGATTTAGCTCCACATCTGGAGATAGTAGATTTGGGCCAGACTCATCTGGCTAATTATGTTGATTTCGCATCTGCAGGTTGTATGGGATCTGGTTGATCTGGGTTGGTCATGGTTGAGGGGGCTGGCTGAAATGGCTCTGGTCATTCACCTCTTGAGACTGGCAGGCTAGCTCAGGCTGCTCTTCTCATCATGATGGCAGAGGTGTAAAAGAACAAGCAGTTTTCAAACCTTTGGTCATGTCATGCCTGCTAACATTTCTTTGGCTAAAGTCAAGGGGTGGGGAAGTACACTCTACCCATGGAGGTAGTTGGGTTGGTAAGCGAATATTTTTAAACAATAACCTAATTGACCACAGGTAGTAGATAAGCGCTATGAGGATAGAGAGAGGATGGGGTTGCAGATGGCACAGGACCCTTGAACGACAATGGAGGAACAAGGGTGGGAAGAAAGGACGTTGTCTACTCAGCTCCCACCCTGAGATAGAAGTGGCCCCAACTAAGAGTGTTTGGCAAAGAAATCATTCGATTAGAGAAGATACAGTCTTTTGTGTTGTGAGAAGTCAAGTGTGAACAACAAGAATTCCAGAGGCCACAGAGGGAAGAGTTCAAAACAGGCACAGCTGGCTACCCAGGGTCGGAGAGCAACTGCCTGAGTGGGGAAGTCCGAGCCTCAGGAATAAAATGGGCAGAACACACACACACACACACACACACACACACACACACACACACACAGCTGCTAGAGGAGCTTGGGCTGACCCAAGGTAAACTCTCTGGGAGCCTTATTATTTGGGGAAGGTGTTGTAGAGACCAGCCCCCACGTTGCCTTGAATGGGGCTCTGTGTGCTGGCACTTTCTGACTAACTGAGAAGGGCAGATGCTTCCTGGGGAGGAGATGTTTCCATGGAGAGGCAGTCACAGCTCCATATATACTTGGGATTTCACAATTACTTTTACTCTGACAGTGTGTTGGGAAATTTTCTTTTTTTCTTTTTCTTTTTCCTTTTTTTTTTGCACTACAAATAAGGAAGCAAGAGGGTGAGTGTGGGAAGGAAACTATTTTAATAGTGATACAGTAATAGAAATAACAGCCATCCTTGGAAAGAGAGACTCTAGGAGAAAGATGGAGGGGGCTGGAGCACCTCAAACCTATACTTTATCTTTGCAGAGCCTGTCACTACCTTTCAAGCGTTCTTGATCTTCCCTCCCTGATGAGGCTGTAAGCTCACTGAGGGTAAAGGCTGGGCCTGTCTTATTCATAACTCTTTTCCCAGGGCTAGCAGCACACACAGAACATAATAGGTGCTCAATAAATATTTTTGAGTGGATGAATGAGAGAATGATAAAATATTTAAGGCTTGCGTACTGATCTCCACTCAAAAGGACTCCAAATTTTCTTCTGTCCACATCAGTCAACAAATATTCAGGGACCTCTTGAATATCAAGCAGGTGACCAGGCTCTGGGCATTCATAGAGAGTAAGGCATGGTCCTTGCCAGATGGTCGCTTATCTTCACTTGCAGCTTAGGGAACAGTAACTAACAATGAAGAGCTATGAAGCAATGTTTCAAGCCTCAGTTTGCCCATCTTCAAAAGGGGAAGCTCAACCAGATTCATTCACATTTCTTTCCTACAAGGCTCCTTGGAGCCTTTAATATTCTACTGTTCATTGCAAATCTCTAAAACGGGGGAAACAGTTTGATGTCTGTCTAAGTCAGCTCAGGCTGCTATAATAAATATACTGTAGAGTGGGTGGCTTCAACAGCAAACATTTATTTCTCACAGTTCTGGAGGCTGGGAAGTCTCAGATCAAGGTACAGGCAGATCTGGTGTCTGGGGAGGAACCACTTCCTGATTTGCAGATGGCTGTCTTCTTGTATCCTCACATGACAGAGAGCAGAGAGAGGGGGGAAGCAAGCTCTCTCGTGTCTCTCCTTATAAGGGCCCTAATCCCATTTGTGAGGGCTCCACCTTTATGTCCAATCACCTCCTAAAGGCCCTACCTCCTAATACCATCACATTGGGTATCAGACTTCTATATATGAATGTTTGTCAACGAAAATTGACAAACATTCTGTCAATAGCAATGTTTCTGAAACGTATTTGACCATGAAGACTTTTCTTTCTTTTTCTTTTTGTTTTTAGAGCATCTCATAGGATTGGTTTTCTAAGGAGCACACTTTAGGAAATGTGGCTTTAGGCTAATTCTGGTGGACTAATCCTTGTAGAATTTCTTCTGAAGGCCATCCCTATCCCACCTTCATAGGCACACTTGCACCAGACTTAATGGTGTTCTTTTCTTTTTCTGTGCTCAGGATGGGGTTGACTTCCTTTTAGAGCACCCAGTGGGTTCAGACATGTGGTCATCCTTTGTCCTGATGATGTTGGAGGTGGGTATTCAGGTTTCAGAATTGGGTCGTACCTGCTAAGCTTCTATTTTGGTCCTCTATTCCTAGAGCAGCCCTGGCTCACCCCTGAGCACCCTGCACCCCAGGGAGGATTTGAGGCATCAAATAACTATCTATCTGGAGGCTTGAGGACAAAAGCACTTGGTTGGGTAGGCATGTGACCAGAGGTTGAGAGGTCTGGACATGTCAAGATAGAGTCAGGAATTCTGAATATCAGGCAGTTCCAAGGGAAAGCACTGAGTCTAGAACAGGGACTATTAGCTACTTTCTCCCTCTTTTGGATTATCTACATGGATAGGATGCGGTCTCGGGTATTGGATCAACCTGGCTGTTCAGGTATGTGGGGTATGGCCATGGATGGTTAAGAACTAGGTATAGGGATCAAGTTCAGGATCTTTCCCTATCTTCTGGATAAGAGCAATGACCTCTTAATTGGTTTCTCTGTGTCCTCATGTATTCCTTTTAAAACTAGTTCCCACACCATCTAAAATGCAGACTTTATCCCATCGTTCCCTCTGTTTAAAGTCTCTTAGTGGGTCCCCAAGGTCTCTTGAGCTTGGCACCCAAGCCCTTTGAACTCTGCCTCCAGCATGGCTCTCGAGCTTTACATTTTTCCCCACTCTTACCTCCCACCCACCCTACATTCCAGCCAAATAGAACTTCTGATTACTTCCTGAGTATCCCACGATCTTTAACTTTTCCCTGCCTTCATTCGTGCCTTTCCCTCTGCTGGCATACCACCCCCATGGCTTGGTCTAGCAAAAACCCTCATTCTTTGAAGTGCAGCTCAAAAGTCTTCTTCTCCCTCTTGGCTAGTCATTGGCTCCATCTTTTGTGCTCATGTAACAGTTGTACATTTTTATTAAAGTACCATCACCTCCCATTATGACTGTTGCTTGCACGTTTATCTCCCCTCACTCCCTAAGTGGCTGGGATCTTTGGGAGTCAGGGCCTTACGTGGTGCCTGGTAAGTAGCAGGTATTTATTGGGGGTTTGTTGAATGAATGAATAAGTCTGAGTTGTGTTGAATGAAGTGAAGATTGTGACTTCTTAGCTCCCTCTGGTCACCCTCTCTTAGGCGCTCACCTTTCTGTTTATAAAAAGACTTCCTTAGTTTAGAATAACAAAAGCCCATTCTGGCTTAGAGAGATGGAGTTATAGGGTATTTTAAAGAAGAGGTGTAATTTTGTTACCTTTCAAACATAGCACATTTTTTAAAGTTAAGATATAAATGGGTACTAATAAGTAACTTGGGAAAATTAATGCAAAATTACAGGTAGTCCTGATTATATAATAATGTATCATAAACAAAAGACCTTAAATATTACAGAATTATTCAATGAGCCCTAAAGTTGAAGTCATGTTGATAGACTAGTTAGTTTTTTGAGCCATGAGTTTGAAAGTGACACTGATTTTTTATTTTAGAAACTTCAAGATATTTTTACTATTAAGTTAAACCTAGAACTTTGTAGAGAAAGATGTCATGGGAACTTTCTACCTTTTGAGGATAATGAAAACTGTGTTTGAATGATTGCAAATTTTGGATTGGTAACCTAGATGAAAAGTTTGTCATTATGTAATAACTCACTATGTGTTATAAGACAAAGTCTGGCATAGGTGGGTCCATTGCGTGCCATCCAATGTATTTAATTACTGCAGGGTAAGCCCAGAGGTTTCACTTCAAATATTATGGTGTGATTGATGTATGGGTAGTATATGCTTTGACCGTTGGTTTGAGAGGGAGTCTGAGGCTCCATCTGGCTTAATAGAAAGTTTCTATGATTGATTAGTGAAGTGTACTGCGGACATGTGAAGGGAGGATTCATGTATTCACCTTCCTTATCTAACAGATCCCAGAAATAATGATCTAATGCTAATCAGTGTGACATAATGATGGAAACATAGGACTTACTGTTCAAGAGCCTGAATTTAAGATTCAGTTACATCACTTACTGGTTCTGTGAACCTGAACAAACCACATTCTCTCTCTGAGCTTCACTTTCTTCATATGTAAAAGAGAGTTGAAAAAATTGACATCTTGTCACTATGAAGGTAAGATGAGAGTGTTTTGTAAACTCTGAGGTACTCTACACACATTAGTGCATACTACTTTTAATGAACCTTATGAGGTCATTGCTGTAGGGACTTAGTACCTATTTGTTTGCTCCATGCATGTTATGTATGGCGGTTTCCACGTGTATTGCCGGTTGTACATTCTCTGCTCCCAGCGTACAGAAGCTGTGCTGATCCACTGACTTTACGTACCACCTAGCTTCGGCCCTCACAAGGCTCCCACCTTTTTGCTTCTCTGTGGTGATGTCCTTCAGAAAAGGTAGTGACACTGAAGCTGTTGAAGTTGGACCATATCATGGGGTTCATAGGCTTGGAGGTTCCATGTTAAGGGTTCACAGTAAATTTGGAGCTAAGAACTTGGGCGTTCTTTCCTTAGCTGCCTCAGGATTGGGGCTCTCTGCGATGACTCACTTCTCTTCTACACGTCTCATCCTCTAGGAAGTGAGCTTAGGCGTGGTCTCATGGCAGAGGAGCAAGGGTGAGCCATAAGAAAATGTAAAATTACTTTCCAAGCCTCTGCTCATGTCATTTTTGCTAACATCCCATTCCGCCAAAGCAAGTCACATGTCTGAGTTTGGTGTCAAGGGTTGGGTGCAGTAATGTTAGATGGTAAAGTGCCTAGAGATAGAGAGAGGTGAAGAATTTTGGTCATTAACACTAGAATTATCATGTGCATAAGGCAAGCAGGGAAATAGCGATGATGGTGATGGTAACAGCTAACAGTTATTGAATGCTTACTGCGGGCCAGTTTCTGCTAGGAGCTTTATGTGCACAGCCCCATTGCCCCTGAATCCTCACAGCAAACCTTTAGGTACTTGTATTACCTCTCCTGTTTTACAGATGAGAACACTGAGGTTCAGAGGAATTAAGTATCTGCCAAAGTTTACACAGCTCCTAAGTGGTGAGCTGGGATAAGAATCGGGTTCTGTCTGACTTAACGGTCTAGCTCTTAACCAAACCTCAGAATACCAGGGCAGAGGGCAGGGACACTGCTTGAAATTTACTGGGGAGAAACTCAGGACAAATAACAGGCAGACCCATTTCATGCAGAGGGTGGTAAACTTAAGGAATGTGTCCCTCTCATGAGTATTCGCTGGTGCTAGCGCACCTGTAAGGGATGCAAAGGTTGTAAGGCTCAGTCCCAAGCTAGTACGAATGAAAATGCAGATCTGTTCAAGAGAGATTTGTGTAAATGACAGTCTCTTTGTAGCTTTTGGAGGGGAAAATAGGAGATCTGAGGGATAGCCCTTTCTGTGTTGAGGCTGGTATGGTACAGTGGTTTTGAAACTGCCCTTTAGGACTCTAGAGGTTTTGATGATACAATCTTGAGAACCACTCTGGAAGTCAAGGTGGGGGAAAGGGAGCTTTCACCTCCCACTTCTACAGAGCAACTCTGCTTTTCAGTGTCATATTTTGGGTTTTGATGCATTACTACTTCTTTTGGAAGAAATAAGTGTCTCAGTGACCTAAGAAAGGAAAGCCACTGTTCTCATGGAAAGATCCCTGGACAAAGGGTCCAGATCCCTGGGGTCTAGTGTCACTTCGGCACTGCCCAGTTGTGAGATCTTGGACACTAGCTTGACCATCCCCAGGGTCCTTCCTCCCTCCGCCGCCTAGAATGAAGGGTTTGAATCAGGTGATCTTCACTGTCTTCTCGAGCTCTGACGTTCTTCATCTTCGGGGGTGCGGGGCGGCAGCAGTACCTATTATATTGTCGGGAATGAGATACTAGACCTGGTCTGCCAGTGGTCTGACCCAGAAGTCTCTCCCTTGAATTCTTCTAACTTCCATTTGCTTCCTCACCTTAGTTGAGTCAGCAAACATTTATCTATGACTCGCTGTGTGCCAGGCACCATACCCACATTCCTGCAAAGCTTGTAAGCTGCTAATAACTTGCCCTGATCTGGGAGAGTCCCAAGAGTGCCCCCTAGCTGTGTCTTTTCCTTGCCACTGTCTTCCTTTCTTCTCTTTCTCCCTCACATGTTTATGCCTCTCTGCAGGACAGACTATGAGGGTTGGCAACAATTCATAGTCTGTGGGAATTGGCAGTGGGGACAGTGACCAGTGGGATCTGGGGGTGTTGCAACAGATGTGGTCATTGGGTCATTGTGCCCTGCCCAGGCCCCCTCAGCCACTGACAGGGATGCTCATCTGACAAAAACACTTTTCTGATTTAGATCCCTTTCCTCTGGCCACCTCCCTCCCTCAGGCAATGACTTCCTGGGAAGGGTCGGCGCTAAGGTCTGGTTGTTTCGTGGCAGTACCTGCATCTCCTTTTCAATTCCTAGGCAACAGATAGGATGGGAAGATAAGGAGGCACACAGTTTCCCCACAAAGACGGAAGGCGAGAAGACTGGAGAGTGCTAACTGGTACCCCAAAGCTATTTTAGAAAGAGGAGATGCTGGAGTGGAGATCTGGAGGAGAGGGAGTGGAACGTGAGAAGGTTTGGGGAAGGGCATGGGAACAGCCCATGCAAAGGCTCTGAGGTTAAACTGTACTCGGTGAATTCTGCAAACTCCAAGGAGGCAGCATGTCTGAGGCCCAGTGAGTAAGGAGATGAGAAGTAGTAGATGAGATCGGAGAGGTGGCCTGGGGGCCAGACCATGTAGGGTCTTGTAGACCACAGGGAGGATGTTGGATTTCATTCTGAGTATGTAGAGAAATTATTGGAGGATTTTGAATAAGGAAATAATGACTTCCATTTTAAAAGGTCACTCTGACTGCCGTGTAGAAGATATCCCATAAGGGGCAAGGATGGAAGCAGGGAGACCTCTTAGGAGGCTGCTACATGGTCTGGGGAGAGGGAATCATTGGTATAGTTAAATTGATCAGAGTGTAGCCAGAGCACTCGCCTTTGAGATCTTGGCTCTCTGGGCCAAGACTGGAATGTCCTGACACGGAGTCAGGGAACCCTGGGCAGCCTGAGTGTGGAGAAGAGGAGATGGCAGAGCCGCGGCATGGATTTTGGAGCCAGACCTGGTTTTGCCCCTTATTAGCTGTGTGATTGTGGGAAAATTATTTGATCTCTTGGGGGTCTCAGTTTACTCATCTATAAGATAGGAATAGTAATAGTTACTGCTTCTTAGAGTGTAAGATACTTGGTGTATGCCTCATACAGAGTGAGTGTGGTAGGAGCGCTTGCTGTGGGTGCCGCTTCTCTTTTATAAGATGTGTGTGCTGGGAGAACAGTGCGGCTTTCCAAAGTCACGGGAGGACCAAGTTGCCGTTGCCTTGGTCCTGAACACGCTGATCAGCTCTGCCTCCTTCTTAGAGGCCGTCCTTAGCCTGCCCCAGACCCCCAGGCTCAGCCCACACTCCCGCTGTAATCCTTCCTAGAGATGGCATTCCCTGTCCCTGCGCGCACATGTTCCTCTACCCTCAGCCATCGCATCACGCTGCAGGAAGCGTAGTCTGCACCTCACACCTCCAAGGTGCACCCCACAGATGGGCTGTGTCAGGCCCTGCATTTGCCCCGTAGTGAAGCTGGGGACTCACTGGTCTGGGTCTGCACACCTCGAGTCTGTCCAGAGCCCCGGTGAGTCCTTTCTGCTTTACCCCTGCCAGCTCTGGTACCACTTGCTTTGTTAATGGAGAACTTGTCAAGTAATGGGAATAGTAAGCACAGTGGGGGCCTTACTGTGCCCTGGAAAGAGAACAGAGAGAGCCATCCCAGCAGCCCCCGACATGATTGCTGGGCAGGCTTATTTCCTCTTGTCTGCATCTCTCTCTGCATCTCTTGAATGTTTGATTTTTTTCTCTTTGTGTAGAGAGAGTTGGCTAGGAGAAAAGACCGTAAATTGCACTCTTTCTGGGCTGGTGCTGCGAAAGCTGGATAAGATTGTCTTCCTGAGCTGAATAATTTCCCTCTCCCCCTACCTCAGTTAGGTCGAAGATCAGCTGAGCACCTAGTTGATTTTTCCCTCCCTTTCTCTTCCCCGTTTCCTCCCCGCATCCAGCCCTCCCCTCTCCCCTTCTCCCTGTCCCCCTCATGTAAAGAACTCACTGACTCTCAATTGAATCCTTTTTAATGGTCCCAAGAGGCGAGGATCTTGAAGGGTGATTATCTTCACTATAAATTATTAACTCTCCCAGCAGCCAGATGGCTTCCCAGCCCGTGGCTTGGAACTCCGGACTGGGAGGCCTGCTGTCTGGGAGAGGAGGGGACGGGGAAGGGAGGAGGATGAATGAGGGAATGACCACAGCCCCTTGAGTTCCTAGCTGCACCTAGGATGCTGGGGAGCCTGTCGGCACCTTGCAAGGCCTGAGTTCTGTCGTCTGTGGGGAAGCGTTTGTCGTGGTTGCGTTTTGCACACTAGAAAACTCAGGACACCCTTAGGATGGAGTAAAAGTGATAGGAGGGGCAGAGACTAATGCCATGAGTTGCTTTCAGTATGAACCTTAAAGGATTGTCAGGCATGGTAAGAAGGCATGATTATCACCTTACGTTGTGTAGTCTTTTACCTCCTTAGGTGTTCACGACATCCTGGAAGGTATATTCATTGTTTTCCCTAATTTACAAGAGAAGAAATAAAAATTGGATAGATCATAGAGTTTCCCATAAGGTCACTTGACCCATAGTTAGTGGAAAGACAGAGCCTCGTTCTGACTCCGGTCTAGCGGTCTTTTCCCCACAGCAGACTTTTCCTCAGTTGCCTATGCCTCGTATCCTTCAAGTTTCCATTAAGTTCCCCCTCCACTGAGCATTCTTCCCTGACCACACTGGGCCAGAGTCATCTTTTGTTCTTCTGGACTCTATTGCACTTCATGCAAAGACCTATTTAGTACTGGACGTGCAGCGCCAAAGGGTTTCCAGTCTCTTCTGGGATTTCTCCAGTGACGGGGTAGCCCACTTCATCTGAAGGTGGTCTGTGTGTAAGATAAAGACACAAATACTCCTTCTAGAACGTCCATTCACTAGACAGAAACTCTGTCCTTGAGAGAGCCTGTGGGATCTCCCTTCCAATTTAAGACTGCCTCAGGCCCCTGAAGATACTGCTCTTGCTACTGTCGAGTTGCCTCTGTACGCCCAAACACCCCTGTACCTCCAAAGGTTCCTCACACAAAGACTCAGGTGTGACTCTCACCATTGTCTGTGTCACTGGGATGAAGTTTAAAAGATGTCCGTCTGTCCGTGTTACTCTCCCCGAGCAGGCCAGTTGAGGCACCAACGTCAGCCATGCTGCTAGGAGGAAATACAAGCATCAAGGGCAAGTAGCGGCAGCAGCGGTAGCTAGCATTCACTCGGTACTTACCTGTGCCGAGCACTGCTCTCTAAGGGCTTTACCCTTATTAAGTGCCCTTCCGTGGTAACTCGCTATTAACTCCATTTTACAGATGAGGCAGCTGAGGCTCAGAGAGGATAAGTGACTTGCTCCAGGTTACACAGGTAGTAAGTGGTACATCTGGGATTTGCACTCAGAAGATCTGCCTCCAGAGCCCATGGGTTTAACCTCCTTGAAATGGGCACTTACTCTAATGCCTGTGTTCTGTTTGGACTTTAGAGACTGACATGGAGGGGGAAGGGTAAGCTGGGATGAAGTGAGAGCGTGGCATGGACATATATACACCACCAAATGTAAAATAGATAGCTAGTGGGAAGCAGCCGCATAGCACAGGGAGATCAGCTCCGTGCTTTGTGACCACCTAGAGGGGTGGGATAGGGAGGGTGGGAGGGAGACCCAAGAGGGAGGAGATATGGAGATATATGTATATGTATAGCTGATTCAGTTGGTTACAAAGCAGAAACTAACACACCATTGTACAGCAATTACACTCCAATAAAGATGTTAAAAAAAAAAAAGGAGGGCTTCCCTGGTGGCACAGTGGTTGAGAGTCCACCTGCCGATGCAGGGGATACGGGTTCGTGCCCCAGTCCGGGAAGATCCCACATGCCACGGAGCAGCTGGGCCCGTGAGCCATGGCCACTGAGCCTGCGTGTCCGGAGCCTGTGCTCCGCAACGGGAGAGGCCACAACAGTGAGAGGCCCGCGTACCGCAAAAAAAAAAAAAAAAAAAAAGAAAGAATATGTGCTCTTCTGTGAGATGCATCCATGTGGCTCTCTGAAGACCAATCATTCTCAGTGCTGTATGGCATTTTGCATGAATAGATGACAATTTTCTATTCCATTCTACCGCAGCTGGACATTTGGTTATTTTCTAGGTTTTGGCTATTATGACTAATGTTGTTATGAAGATTTTTGTGCATGTCTTGGGTTGGACATAGGTAAGCATTTCTGCTGGTGTATACCTAGGAGGGGAATTATGGAGTCATGGGACAAAAATATTTAGCTTTAGTAGCTATTGCCATGCAGTTTTCCAAAAGTAGTTGTACCTCTGTGCATTTTAAAAGTTAATAAAGTCCAAAACTACCCTATGAGATAGGTATTATCATTCTCTCTCTCTCTTTCTCTCTCTCTCAGATGAATCAAAGACTCAGAGAGTTGCCCAAGGCTAGATAGCTATAGTAATGACAGTCTGGGTTTAAATACAGCCCTGCCTGACGCCAAAGCCCATGCTCTGCATCCCTACCCTGAACTACTTTCATATTTCAGAAAGAATTCATGCCTTCACCCTCCCACACCGCCCCCACCCCCCCCCTCCGCCTGCAGTAGAGCCTTTGCTGTTGAGTTAAGATAGAGAGTACTGAGTGTGAGGGGCTGCCCTAGTGGTGTAGTGTCAAGAGGGGCATAGTTTAGTTGACAGAGTGAATCTGTGAGGCTGTTGTGCAAGGATGAGCCTGCATCCCCCTCCAAAGCACCTGGGGATAGAGCATGCCCAGGGACATGGGCAAGAGGGGTGTAGAGCATTGGTGGTAGGGGTGAGACATCTGACATGTCTCTCAAGTCACAGGGAGTCCTGCCAGGTATGAGTGGCCATATGAAATGAAAGCTTCTGTTGATGTGTCAATGACAGTATTTTTTTTTTTTTTTTGCTGTACGCAGGCCTCTCACTGTTGTGGCCTCTCCCATTGTGGAGCGCAGGCTCCGGACGCGCAGGAACTGGAGATGTTTTAAAATGTTATATTTCTTTAAAACTAATTATCTGGTTTCAAAATAGCCCCAAGGAAAAACACAAGTGTGTGTGATTTGGGAGAAATTTTGTCATCTTTCAGAATCTGATATTATATAGTGTGTTAATCCAGGTATCCAGGTTGCTATTTTCAGAAAGATTATTTTTCTTCTTCTTTTTTTTTTTTTTTTTTTTTGCGGTACGTGGGCCTCTCACTGTTGTGGCCTCTCTGGTTGCGGAGCGCAGGCTCAGCGGCCATGGCTCACGGGCCGAGCCGCTCCGCGGCACGTGGGATCTTCCTGGACCGGGGCACGAACCCGTGTCCCCTGCATCGGCAGGTGGACTCTCAACCACTGCGCCACCAGGGAAGCCCAATGACAGTATTTTTTTAAGGTTTAGTATTAGGAGTGTATCAGTCAGGACTCTTGGTCACAACCCAACTAAAACTTACTTAAGCAAGGAGAAAAAAGAAAGTTTTGGTTCATGTAATGAAAATCCCAGGATCCACTGGGCTTCAGGTCTGGCTACATTTAGGTGCTAAAACATCGCTAGAAATCCATCTCTGTCCATCTCTCCGCTCTACTTCTTTGTTGTCTTCATTATTAGACAAGATTATCTTGAATAGTAACAATGGTATCTCTTATCAATTCTGGATTTCACTATAGTTGTTTGACAATAAGGTAAAAAAAGAGGGCCCTTCTCCCAATAATTCTAGAAAAAGTTCCAGAGTGAACTCCAGTTTGACTCAGTTTGGTTGACAGACCCATCTTTAAACTAATCACTATGGCAGGAGATTGGAATGTCCTAATTGGCTAAATTGGGTCACAAGATCTGGGGTTGGGATGAAGCCCACCTAAATGACCTGGACTCAGATTGGTGGTGAAAATTATTTTACCTTCAAAGGGGGGCAAGGGGTATGGTGAAAGGGAGGCAAGTAGAACTAACAGAGAGCCATTATAGGGACTTTCTGGTCCTGATGAGGGACATAAGAAGGATGCTGATGAGAAGTTCCAGAGCAGGGGGTCCCCAAACCCTGGGCCACAGACCAGTACCGGTCCGTGGCCTGTTAGGAACCAGGCCACACAGCAGGAGGTGAGCAGCGGGCCAGCAAGCAAAGCTTCATCTGTATTTACAGCCGCTCCCCTTCGCTCGCATTACCGCCTGAGCTCCGCCTCCTGTCAGATCGGGGGCAGCATTAGATTCTCATAGGAATGGGAGCCCTACTGTGAACTGCGCATGCGAGGGATCTAGGTTGCGTGCTCCTTGTGAAAATCTAACGCTTGGTGATCTGAGGTGGGGCTGAGGCGGTGACGCTAGTGCTGGGGAGCGGCTGCAACTACAGATGGTTGTTCGCAGAGAGGGCTGACTGCACAGGGACCGTAATAAATCAGTTGCTTGCAGACTCATATCAAAACCTTATCAGTGGGTGGCAAGTGACAACGAGCTCAGGGCTCCCACTGATTCTGCATTACGGTGAGTTGTATAATTATTTCATTACATATTACAATGTAATAATAATAGAAATAAAGTGCACAATAAATGTAATGTGCTTGAATCATCCCAAAACCATCCCCCCTGCCCTGGTCTGTGGAGAAATTGTCTTCCATGAAACCAGTCCCTGGTGCCAAAAGGTTAGGGACCGCTGTTCTAGAGGAAGAACTGGCAAGCCCAGTCTGAGGCACTGAGGACAGTAATCATCGTGCCTTCCCACTGACCGTGGTTCTAGACACAGGCCCCACTTTCCTCTGAGTCTGTCAAGGGAACAGAGGAGCTGTAGGGAGGGAGGTGGAAAGGCACATGGCAGCCAGATCTCCTGAGCTGTGCCGATGGCAAATAGCCCATGTGTCGGAGTTGTGTGAGGGCCCCGCTGCCTCCTAAGCAGCTGGATCGTGAGACGTTTGCAAAGATGTGAACCCCCCATAAGGAGTATGCCATTTAATAATTATGTAAATTAGCTGGCAATTAGATAATGTCACTCACTTTCCCTCTCCTGCTGGATTCTCACACAGCAGACCAGCATTTTGAGCTTCTGCACCAGTCTGGGCCCTCCATGTGGGCACTGGAGCAAACCGCCTGCATGTGCGGCTCCCTGCGTCCTCCTGTGGCTCAGGAGAGGGTAGCAGTTGGCCTACCCGGTAGAGAGCACTCCCTGGCTCCCATTTCCCCATTTCTTGAGCCTCGCACAGCCCTGCCAGAGGGTTAGAGAAGGCCAAAGGGTAAATGCCTGGGGCAGCTGGCTCGAGGCCTGTGATATTAAATGTAAGGTCATCTCTAGCTTTTGGCTGGGCCACTGTGGCAATTTTCTAGAGGCCACAGAAATGTCCACAGTCCAAAAAAGAAATGGAAGGGCTTTAGGAGAGAATGTGGGCAGACCATAGGGTGTCAAGTGTAGATTAACCCAATTCTGATGTTACCAGTCCTGAAATCAGATTCTACCTGGCGCCTGTGGGAGAGAAAGCTTGGTTTTCCTCGGTTAGCCTTTTTGACTCCCCAAGATGCAGGCAGGGCAACGTCAGTATCTCCAGTGCTGGTCCGAGCTGGAGGGGAGGACTGCCAATCTGATGGAGGAGGCTCAGCAGGCGGGATAGAGTGGTCACCCCTAAGCAGGCTGGGTAAATTCCCATGATCCTCCTCACAGCAAGTGGTCCTGGGCAGCTTAGTTCTTAACTCGTGGGTTACCCCAGATCACTAGACATGTGCTGCTTTGTCCTGAGGAGTCATCTGAGGTGGGCATCCAGGGAAGTGTGGAGGTGCAGGATTGCCGTCATTGTACAAAGCGGGGTGGTGTGGAGGCCACCGCGTGGGACAGAAGTCAGATGATCCTCAGCAATGCTCTTCAGCTTCTGTTTTTACTGTTCATTCTTCCTGTACATGTTTCCTGAGCTCCCACTCCATGCCAAGGCCCTGTGGCAGCACCATGGTGAAGCAGTCCGTGCCCCCAGGTTGCGTCCCACGGAGCTTCCAGTGCCTGGACTCTTTATCACTCTACTTTATGTCTCTAAAGTACACTTTCCCCCACTACTTTGTGATGCCCCTGAAGGCGAGAACCATGTCTTACTCTGCTTAGATCCAGGAGTGGCTGGAAAAGATCGGAGCTCAATAAGTAGTTAGATTGAATTGAGCAAGTCATTTAATTTCTGCAGACGCATAAGAGACTTGCAGGGGCCCAGAGGTGAGCTGCCATCTAGACCAGTCTGAAAGCTTCTGGAGCTATCTATCCACTTAGAGGGATTCCCATCTCCCTGCTCATCCGTATCACTGAGCCCTCCACCTGAATGTCCTTGCCTCCCACTGAGGGTCCCACTGGCTTTAGCCATCTGATCCTGGGCCTTGCTTGAGCTGCACTCCTTGGTCTAAACGGGCAGGACAGGGAGTGGAGAGGGCGGTGCAGCAGCCAGGGTGGCGTCACTGAGAAAACACTTGCCCAGGCCTCTGGGGCTCACACGCCGTGGGCTCCATCACATACCACGTGATTTTTACATTCCCAGCTCATTAATATTTCCTGGCTTGGGAAACTCCTTTGGAGAGGCTTCGTGCTCATGCCTGCCTTGCTCCCCACTCTTCTAAATCAGATGCATGATAGGGGGAGGGGGCAGGGGAGCTGCTGTCCTCTGAGCACATTCCCTGAAAGTGGCCCCTTTTCAAAAATTTGATGAAAAAAATATGTAGACATGGCAGATGTTAGGACCAGAAGAAGCCCTCTTTGGGGACAAGCATCTCCTCTCTCCCCTGGGATGTTGCCTTTTGCCTTGGTTGGCATAACTCACCTCGTACAACGATCACGTTCTTAGAGACTAGGTCATCACTCATTCTCTAGCTGCCTGATACCCACCTCACCTCTGGCTTCATGTCTTCCACTCACTCCACTCCAATAGCACCAGCCTCCTTGCTGTTCTTCAAACATACCAGCCTGCTCCAGGCTTAAGGCCTTTGCACTGACTATTACTTCTGGAACATTCTTCCCAGATGTTTATGTGGCTAATTCTCTCACCCTCTCTGAAGACTTTCCTTAAATCTCATCTTCTCAGACTCTGATTTGTGATGTTTGCCTATTTCTGTGGTGTAAATATTCCTAGCATAGTTGATTTCATGCTACCAAAGTGTCATCAACCAGCTCAAAAATTTCTGAAATTTTAATAGTTGGTTCTCACGTTCCGCATGAGTTGGCACCTCCACACTGCTGTGCCCATGTTCTAGTAAAGCATCCCTTGCACCCCTGGAGGTGCCCATGCCACACTTTGGGAAACACTGCATGGACAAGACCTTTTATACAACAGAGGCTTTCCTCATGATGGATTTAATCAGCCTCTTTTTGGTTGGGCTTGCTTATTCAGGGGAAATAGGTGTTTGTTCCTGCTTAAGGAACAGTGTTTGCCTCTTCAAAGCAGGGGTAATAACTAGCTTTGCTCATGTGGTCATTATAAAAATAGTGGACAGTGGTCTGACAGAGACCATGGTGAATTATCAAACATGCCTGTTAATAGGCAGCAACTTGCATAGCTCTTGGAAATTGCACTGATTGCTTTCATGTGAACACAGAAGTCTCCACTCCGCTATGTGACCAGATCACCCCCTTGACTGGGTGCTGGTGCATTTCCAATCAGTATAAAACACGCATAATATGCGCTAGGTCTGTGACATTCCTTAACTGTTCATTTGTTGTCCATTCTGCAGTTTTTTTAATTAAAAAAATGTGTCTTAATATGCTATCCCCACTTCACAGACATGTGCACACTCACACGTACAGACACTTCTTCTCGTCCCTTCCTACCTAGAAATAAGGAAGGAAAGAAGGTAGTGTTTATTGTTCATCTATTATGTATGTAGCCTCATGCTAGAATCTTCCAATACCTGATCTCATTGAATCTTCTCTCCAACCTTGGAAAAAGTCTTTTATTTTCTCTACTTTATAAATGAGAAAATAGAAACTCAAATAGATTAAGACATTTTCTCAAAGTTCCACATACAAGAACTAGGATTCACTCAGCCTCTTTTTTTTTAAGGCTCAAAGCACGTATTTTTTTCAATAAGACCTTTCCCCCAACATTTAGTTAAGAGATGAGTGTTTTTTGCTCATTACTCACCTTCTGATTTATTTTCACTGATTCCTATAAATATTTCTCTCAAAAATTTAAAGGTGAGGGTCTGTCTTAGGGTGCCTACACCAAACACTGGATTGTCAAACTGAAAAAGAAAAATCTAAAAAAAAAAAAATGTCATTTTCATGTTCATGTCTTTTAATAGGTAAACGAGTTAAAATTGTCTGTGTGTATTTGAGTGTATAAAATGTTAGCACTTATGTTAAAAATAAATTTTGTCTAAGTGACCCTGTGATATGAATATTGTAAAGGTGTACTGATATGGCTTTGGGGGTTTTATACTATTTTTGCCCACGGAAAAACTGAGTGCATCATTAGGAACTGAGCTTGGGGTCCTGATGTGGCTCTGGAAGACCCCGGGCCCTCCCTTCTGTTTGAAGCACCAAGCACTGTGGGAATCATTAGAATAGCCTGGCTTGCAGTCAGCACTCCATCAATATTCGTGAAATGGGATGCAGTCTTTTCCTGACACGTGGCCCTAATCTTTGTTTCCTTCTCCCCCACCCTCCCCTTCATCCTGCAGGTCTTTTCTCTGGAGTCCTGGGAGGCAGGTCATGGGCAGGACTGCCTCTGGCCTGCACCATGAAGTCTGAGCCTGCTTCCACTCTGCCCCCGGCCCTGCTCTGCCTGAACACTCAGCTTCCAGCTGCTCCCTTCCCCGCAGCCCCCTGCTGCTAGGAGGCAGACCTTCAGGACTGTTCCTTGTCCTGTTTCTACCTTTCACCTGACTCACCTCACTGCTCGCTCCTCCTCCATCACGGCCCCCCTGACCCCAGCCCTCTCCCCGGCCTCCCTGGCTGGGGTGTTTGGGGGTCCACCGGGAGGACGGCATTGTTGAAGGCTTCCACCTGCCGTGCACTTTCTCCTCCTTGAATCACGGCCTCCGGATCCACATGGATAGCTGAGATCTTTTCTTGGAGAAAGACGCTTTGCACCCTCACTTTCTCAACCTGACTGTCCTCCTCTACTGCTGCCCTGTCTTTCCCCTCTTTATTGAGTTTCTTGCTCGTGTGCGCATCTGCGGCTGTCTTGTTCACTTTCCTCCTTCCTCCCCCTCTTGATCTTTGTGCGTGTGCCTCCTTCTCCTTGTGTGTTCTCTGTCCCCCACCTATCTCCTCTTCCTCCCTCCCTTCTACTGCAAAGGGGGATTTTCCCCCGAGGGCTGTTCCCTGCCTGTCTGCCCCTCCGGGGCTTGATCCCGGCAGCCACGATGAGCTTCACCATGCACTCGGTTTTCTTCACCCTGAAGGTGAGCGTCCTGCTGGGGTCCCTGCTGGGGCTCTGCCTGGGCCTTGAGTTCATGGGCCTTCCTAACCAGTGGGCACGCTACCTCCGCTGGGATGCCAGCACGCGCAGTGACCTGAGCTTCCAGTTCAAGACCAATGTTTCCACGGGGCTGCTCCTCTACCTGGATGACGGCGGCGTTTGTGACTTCCTCTGCCTCTCCCTGGTGGATGGCCACGTGCAGCTCCGCTTCAGCATGGACTGTGCCGAGACCGCCGTGCTGTCCAACAAACAGGTGAACGACAGCAGTTGGCACTTTCTCATGGTGAGCCGTGACCGCCTGCGTACTGTGCTGGTACTTGATGGTGAGGGCCAGTCTGGGGAGCTGCAGCCCCAGCGGCCCTACATGGATGTGGTCAGTGACTTGTTCCTCGGCGGAGTCCCCGCAGACATACGACCTTCTGCCCTGACCCTTGATGGAGTACAGGCCATGGCCGGCTTCAAGGGATTAATCCTGGATCTCAAGTATGGCAACTCAGAGCCTCAGCTTCTGGGGAGCCAGGGTGTCCAGTTGGATGCCGAGGGACCCTGTGGTGAGCGTCCCTGTGAAAATGGTGGGATCTGCTTTCTCCTGGATGGCCACCCCACCTGTGACTGTTCTACCACTGGCTATGGTGGCAAGCTCTGCTCAGAAGGTAAGGCCCTCTTCCCTATTCCTCTATCGCTAGAGGCCCACTTGGGTTGGGTAAGGACCAAGACCCCTGACGGAAACCAGCTCTATCATTGAAGTGCATCTTTAGCTGCATGTCAGATTATTGCGTCCCTTTCCCTGAGGAGGTGGTAGAAATCCTTTGCTTGCTCTCAATGGAAAATCCATCAGAACTCAGCAGCAGAGAATCCTGACTACTCAACCATGGGCTCCTTACGCAAATATTTGGCTGTACTCAAAAAGCTAGATAGAGTAGACTACAGGATGTGTGTCCCAGCTGAGTTCCTTCCACCGCAGTGCGGCTTAGCAGGATGAGCCCAAGGTGAGAAGTCAGACAGAAATGGGCAAAGTGGTTATCTCCGTCCCTCCTGATCCCTTGAGAATTGGGCCCTTGGGGATAGATGGGAAACTCCTCATCACTTCTTTATCATCCCTAACGTAAGGAATGCCTGTGCAGAGAAAAATGCGGGAGATGGACTCCAGGTCCACACTTGGCCCTGCTGTAAATCCAGCCCTTCAGCTGTGCCCCTCCTCCTGCAATCTTAAGGAAGGTGTCTACCAGGTGGACAGGGCATCTGGGGATGGGACTTCTCGCCTCCTTGTTCCAGCACTAGGATTTTCCACGTGTGCTTCCTCTTTCCTGTCCTCTCCTCTCCTGGTGCGAGAAGGCACAGACAGGAGCACTGTCCAGCCAAGCCCCCAGGGGAGGTGGCAATACTCAGCCTGGCCTTGGAGAACCTCCAAGTTCAACTACAACTTCCCAGGGGGAGGGAAGGAGGGATTTATGCCCAGGGACTTAGGCTGCCCTCACCATTTTCACCAAATTCTGACTATTTGGGATTAGGAGAAAAGTGGTCTAGACTTTACTTTGACAGATACTTAGATTCCAGATTCCTGGACTCACTGAAGGCCTAGATTTCAATACCTGTTGAAGTGACAAAGTGACCATATGGGTGTGTGTGTTGGGAGGTTGGGATGAGGAAGACGTAAGGAAGTTACATCGCCTCCTATCCTTTTAGAGTTAAGCCCTCTGTTTGTTTAGAGATGTTTGTGTCACCGTCCCATGCTGGTCTCTTCATGGAGGTGGTGGAATGTGACTCTCAGCCTTGGTAGCCCGTTAGGATCACCTGGGGGAATTAAAAGACTCTCAGGGGCTTCCCTGGTGGCACAGTTGTTGAGAGTCCTCCTGCCGATGCAGGGGACACAGGTTCGTGCCCCGGTCCGGGAAGATCCCACATGCTGCGGAGCGGCTGGGCCCGTGAGCCATGGCCGCTGAGCCTGCGCGTCTGGAGCCTGTGCTCTGCAACGGGAGAGGCCACAACAGTGAGAGGCCTGCACACTGCAAAAAAAAAAAAAAAAAAAAGACTCTCAGGCCACACCCCAGACCAATTCAATCAGAATCTCTAGGGGGCGGGGTTCAAGCATTTGTATATTTTTAAAGCTCCCCAGGTGATTCCATTGTGCAGCTAAAGTTGGGAACCAACAGGTCAAGGGAAGTCAGGTAGGTGTGGCCAGGTGAGTGTCTTAGTGCTGACTCCCATGATTTCTTCATTCAGGTGATGCCCCACTGCCTTGGGATTTGTAATTAAAAACAGTGTCTGTAGGTGTTCCTCAAACTTTCCCAGGACTTCCCAATCCCTAAAGCAGGTTGTGGTTGATATGAATTTTAGCAACTAGTAGGTATTACAATTTTTTAAAAAAAATCAAAACAAAGTTTATTTCACAGGTGATACATTCTGGTTACTAGGACACTTTGGGGATCTTGTTGGGAGCCTCCTTGTAGGTCAAGTATGGGCTACCTTGAGTGCCTCTTTCCTTTTTTGGGCTGGACATCATACCTCCCTTCCTGTGGGTGGGCTGCAGGAGAGGGAGATGCAAGACATGCATCTCATCCTTTTTTGGCTTCTGTTTTTCCCCATTGAACCCACTGGAAGAAGGGTTGGGGAAGAGGGGTAGAGGCAACACCAACCCACAAAGCCACTTTGCGACTGTGGTTACTGAAGCACTTATCACAAGCAGGTCCCTCCTGGAGCTGACTGCAGTTCCAAAGCTTCTTGGCTTTGGAGAAAGTTCTGCCTGAAGATGCTGACATGATCACTTGTTTTCTCCTTCACCCAAAGGATCTGTTCTGTTCTCAGAATTTGCCTTGGAAGTCGGCATTCTTCCTTTCTAGGGACCAGGGTGTTTGCAAGTGTGTTGTTAACTTGCTGATTATCCCTGATTGCATTTTTTGTGTTTAAAAAGAACTCATTTCCTCTGGGCAGGTTTGGATCAGCACTTTTCTGCAGGAAGAATCTCTATGCTGTATATGTATACAATTTCTTCTCTCTCTCTCTCTTTTTTTTCCCCTCTGGTTCGGGTGTGTGTGTGTGTGTGTGTGTGTGTGTGTGTGTGTGTGTGTGGTCTCCAGAGGAATCTCTTCAGAGCAGATGAGAGGCAGTCAATGTTTTAATAGCTAAATACAATATGTATATTTTAATAATAGTTCTTTCTGTAGGGTTCAGATCATCGCGTGGCTATGGACTGACACCTCTGTCTGTAGAAGGCAGACACACAGCCATATTTCATTATTCTCTTGATACGTAATACAGTAAATAAACTCTGTAGTAACTAACACCTGGTTGGTTTGGAGCAGTGCAAAGTTTGAGGTGAGGATGGATGCTGGGGCAGATACCAGAATTTATTGTTGGTGACTTGAAGCCTGTTGATCCTGGTAATTGTTATTATGTCTAATCAATCACAAAAATAAATTTCAGGCTTTTAGAAAATACCCGTTCTCTCCACACACAGTTAATTTTTAGAGTAAGCAGGGAAAACTCACCTGTAAAATATGAAGGGGAAAAAAATCACAGCTGCTAAGGGTCAAGCAGATCTGCATAAAACAAGATCAATAGCCTAAATAAATGGCTTCCCGTTTTCCTAAAGATAGTGTAAAGTGGGTAGTGAGGATGCATCTATTCCCTCGTCTCTCCCCCATTTTAAATTGCAAATGTCACAGAACTGAAACCAGGGGACTTAGTGCCAGCAGCGGGTCCTGTGTACCAGGCATCTGATCGTCCCACTTTGCAGGATGGGCCGTGCCCTTTGATTGTGTGAGGGCTTCATGCTTTAGCAGTTCAAGAGCAGGAAGGGCTGGGAAGGCTCCTGCAGCTTCAGATGGATGTGGTCGGGGCCTGTTGGAGGCGCTCTCTGCGGTCCATTAGCTTCTAGCATGCTGGCAGTATTGATGTTTGCTCGGCCCGTCTGGCTTTCCATGCCTCAGTGGCTCCAGAATGTCTCCACGCTGCACCCCAGGAAGAACGCACAGATGGGCCCATCTCTTCTATTTGCTTAGGGCTATTTTGATCCCTCGTTGGGTATCTTTCCTCGGTAAGACCCACAAGACACCGGAGATAGTTGCTGTGGGAGAGTTGGGTTTAGGGGGAAGAGCTATGGACACAGTATCTTCTGTTTCCTGGGGCGAAAGGCTATTAGCTGTGGCTGCAGACTGAACTCCACACAGCCTACTTGGGAAAACTTCATTCCAAGACTCCCAAACCAACTAATGGTCACATTGAACATTCTGGCACATGATGGAGGGAGAAGGGGGTCCCAGATTTTTACTTCTAGTTGTGATGTTTATAAATAAAACGTTTGGGTTCTCAACTTCAGATTTGTTCGAGTTGACTTTTAATCTTTTTAAACGACTTTAAAATTATGCATATCTGGTTTGGGATATAGTCCAGCTGCGGTGGATCGTGTTCACCTGGCTTCTTCCGTTTAGTCCAGTCTGTCCTGTTTTGGGCATCCCTGAAGCTCCCTGGGCAATAGAGAGGTATCCCTAGTGCCCTCCAGAGAGCAGCCCCCTCATGGGTCATTGGGAGTTTGTCATTACCTTGAAATGAGTTTAAGCTTGATTGTTTATTTTTAAAACATCCTTAGTTATGAATGTGCAATTTCTCAACAGTCTTACAGCCATGAAGAATTGATTCACTGCCAAGGTGTATACATTTCAGTACCAGATTCTCTAAAGAGTTCACTTAGCATGAAGTCAGCCTGTTGCAGGTGGGGTGGAGCCAAGGAAGGATGGGGAAGCTTTCCCAGGTTGATCTCTACTCTCACATCTTAATACACGGGTCTACCTATGTCACATATCATTTGTATGTCCATGTTTTTAGGTTAATTCAGTGAAGAGACATGAGGTCCTCTTCAGCTGGCAAAAAAAAAAAAAGTTGGTTCATTGTCTGCTGTCTTTTCCTGCTGACTTGGACAGGTGCCCAGACCAAAAAGCTGCTTGCTTTGAGTTTCAGCGGTTAAGTTTTCAGGTGTTGGGATCCTACAGTGAAGTACAGTTGTGGGTGTGGGTGATAGTGGCCAGTCTTATTACAAGCACACGGTTGTGTGGTACCCACTAGCCTCCCATCCCCCATCCCTCCTGCTGTCTGAAGCTGACATCCTACTCAGGTTGGTTTGAATGATGGCTCAACACACGACTGCATAGCCTTGGTATGCCTTCCTGAAAGTGAATTTCAATTCGTTCTCTTTTTACTGAGAATCTTGCCTGTCTTCCCCCATTTCTCAAAGCCAGAACTAGGACAGAAAGGTGTTCCAAGAGAAGGTGCTTACCCCGGAGGGTTTACCAAGAGCCAAAGACATTGATGCTATAGTTGAGGTACGGATGATTGCCCCAGCTGGATCCTCCTGTTTGGGGCACTTGCGTAAAAAATACAGTCATTTCCCAACGCCTCCCCCTTGCACCTCCTGCCGGAATACGCACGTGGCTTTGTTCCTAATTTAAGTCAACCCTGAATGGCCTAGGAGGGGGCAGGCAGTAGTAAGTAATCAGGAGTAAAGGCTAGCTCCTTTCAGAATCCTTCCCCCTGGTGTGCAGAGACAGAAGCACAGAAGCAGGGAGGACTGCTGCTTCTGAGACTTGATTCCCCACCTGGTATTCAGGCTTTAGGACCAGCCCAGCTCTCCACCGGCCCAGCCAGCCAGCCAGCCAGCCAGCGGGGGCTGTCGCTAAACGAGCCTGAATAGGGGTCTGATTGCTCCTTTCTCCTCCTCTCTTTCTGATTACCCAGTGAGATTTCCTGGGTATGCTGTATGCTAAATGGCAGAGCAGCCGCCTGCCACTTGCTCCAATTATCCCTCTTTTAACTGCGAGGGAAGAGCAATTTTTTTACTGCCCCCCCTCCCCCTCCACAATAGCATCTCTGCCTCCTTTAAAGAAGTAAGACCCTTCTTCCTAGTCCCCCCTTCAGTGGGGTGACAGCAGCCTTCTCCCTTCGCATAGCCTGCACACCAGCTGCTGGCTGCAAAGTAGGTGGGCCTTGTGTAATGCTTTGGTCCATATTCAGCCGCGTTGAGGGTCGGGCAGGCATTCTGCCAGAACCCTTCCAGTAGCAGTGAACTTGCATTTGCATTTGGTAATGAAACACCACACGCCCAGCGCTGGGGGGCTAATCATCGAGTCCCCATCTCTCTTTGCAGGCTGTCCGGGAGAGGTTTCCAGTTCCTGGAGCAGCTGCCCTCAGCTAGGTATTCTCCCTCCATCACAGGGCAGAAGAGGTGGGGTGTGGGCTGTGCTTGGGGGATGGAACTAACGTGCCCTCCCCGATGATGACTCCTATTGCCCCGGAGTCACTGGCTCTGCTGTGAGTCCAGAACAGTGAGGCCCCAGAGGTGGAACTGGAGTGAGAGAGGCTTTGGGGCAGGGCTCTGAAGGTCAGGTACCCTTCTTAGACAAAAATAATAATGATGTTATTATTGCTATTATTGAGTACCACCATGTGCCTGACATCCTAGGTGCATTGTCTCATCTAATCCTCACAGCGCTTCTATGCAGTTGATATCATTAACTAGCCCTATTTTACAGATGAGGAAACTGAGGAGCAGAGAAATTTAAAACTTGAACAAGGTTTGCTGGTTAAGAACATGGCTTCTGGAGTGAAAGAGATCTGGACTTAAATCTAGGCTTGTCCACTTACACGTTGTCTGTCTTTGGAGAAGGTTTTGGAAGCTTCGGCATCCTTATCAGTAATAATAACAACAACGGTAATAATAGCATCTAACAGTAATAATAACAACAATAATAATAATAGCAGCTAACAGTCACGGGGCACTCACCCCGTGACTGCTCTGTATTAGCCCTTGTAACACTCAGAACCACTCTTGACACGCTGTTATTATTCTAATTTTGTAGATAAAGAAGCTGAGGGACAAAGGGTAAGTAATTCCCCCAAGGTCACACAGCTCAGAAGAGGCAGGGCTGGAGTTTGTATCTAAACAGTCTGGCTTTAGAGTCCACACTCTTAACCATTGTGCTATCCTGCCTTGCAGCAAAGCAGGGATAACAAGAAGTCATACGTTAGGGAGTTGTTGAGAGCATGAAATGAGATCAGACATATAAAATTATCAGTATAGTCTCTGGGAGAGAATGAGTCCTGACTCTGGGCTGTTAGCCGCCTGGTGGGTGTAAGAACGAATTATGTGTCGATTTGGTTTCATAGAAACCCGTTGAGCTACCCCCACCTCTGCCATTTTCCTTCATCCCAGTTTGAGAAGTGGCAGAGAGAAAAGGAGGGGAATTTCAGGAAAGTACAGAATCCAGTCCCATCACCATTTTGCCCCTGCCTAAGAGCATGGGGTCGCTGCCAATGGTTGTGCCCTTTGGACTGTATTCAGAACTCTTTGCCTGCAAATGGGATGTTCTGGTCCCCACAGCATCCCGATGAGGTAGGTAGGACAGGCCTTACCATCCCACTGAATAAGTGAGGAGCCCCAGACTCAAGGTGCCGTTGGACTTGTGGGTAGACAGCATGAGGGCAAGCTTGGATGCTGCCTATTTGGCAGGTGGCTCTGGGACCTGCGAGCCCAGATCTTCAACACAGCATTTTATTTCTGCTTCTGGGCTCCCTTCATGAACATAAATGGCCTGTGTGTCCGTCGTGAAATGGAGCAGTCATTGCCTCCCTGGTTGCTGATAAGCAAAATGTCAGACTCCTGGTGCAGGAGGTTATCAGCTTGGTCAGTCCCAGGAGAGGGAAAGAGAGGATGTGAGAGAATGAGAGAGAATGAATGAATGACTATTCAACTCCCACCCTCAAGACCCTGGTTTGAAATGAAGTGCCTAAGAATGGACCTGTGGGTCCCGAGGGAGTTGGAGCACGGCTTCCCTACACTGGAGCATCGCTGGACAGCACGACCTCTTCAGACTTACCTTTAGTTTCCCAGGTACCAGGAAGTGTCCAGCAGCCCACCCAGGGTTGGTGGTAAAAGGTGGAGCTCCTGGATTAACCTTTCACACTTCTTGCTCTCCTGCTGACTCTCTTCCCAGATAACAAAACCAAACTCCCTTTCTCTCTGTTTATTCTTCTCTTCTCTTTTGTGTGTGTGGGAGGGAGATTATTACAGAGGTGGATTTGCCACAAAACTAAACCTTACATGTATCTTCACTTGCATGGGTCCCTTCAAGGCCCAATGCCTAATACTGTATTAGTGATTTTTTTCTTAAGGAATGCCCAGTATCATAAGCTTCTGGTCCCCACCTCTGTGGATCTGCCTCTGTTAAGAAGGCTTGTTGCTGCCCAGTGACAGCAATGTTGCTCTGGATGTATGAGTGATTCCCCAGTGACCGATGACCCTTCATCACAGACGCATTTCCCTTCACTTCATAACCAACAGGGCAGGAAGAGCCATGTCGAGGGAGTGTGGGAGGATGAAGGCATGTAGGAATGTTGTTTGGGGAGCTGTGGTGGGAGCGGGGGACATCTAGGGTATACGGTGGGTAACGAGGGTGTGTTTAGAAGTGTTTGCTGTAGATTTAGAGGAACCAGTTGGTGTTTAAACAGAGGGAGCATCCTGGTCCCTCCTGAAGTTGGGATGCTTGGTTTGCCGTGGCTCACTGAGGGGCTGTGTTACAGGTGACAGGCTGTGGATGACAGAGGAGAGGGACAAAGCGTGGCTCTACAGGCCTGTCTCCGTGATCTGTGTGGGAACTGACAGTGCCAGTGGGTTGTCATTACAGCTGTTGTTCTCCAAAAACTGATGTCTTTGGGTGACCTATTTAAAAGCAATATGGGGGCTTCCCTGGTGGCGCAGTGGTTAAGAGTCCGCCTGCCAACGCAGGGGACACGGGTTCGAGCCCTAGTCTGGGAAGATCCCACATGCCACAGAGCAGCTAAGCCCGTGTGCCACAGCTACTGAGCCCGCGCACCTAGAGCCCGTGCTCCACAACAAGAGAAGCCACCGCAATGAGAAGCCTGCGCACCGCAACAAAGAGTAGCCCCCGCTCGCCTCAACTAGAGAAAGCCCGCGCGCAGCAACAAAGACCTAACACAGCCAAAAATAAATAAATAATTAATTAATTGAAAATAAAATGAAAGCAATATGGGGCCCCTTTAAATGTGTCATCATCTATATCTGCCTTCAAACCTCCACTGCTGTCCACAATATTCCTACATAATGTATTTTACAAAGTTAAAAAAAATTTTTTTTTTTTTAATATCCAGGAACCAGTACCAGTAGCTTTTCAAAACAAATTGATCTCATAGTCATCCAGCCAAACTACCCAGCTCCACTCTGTGATAAAACTTACTTTGCATGTGGGCCTAAAAATTGTGAAAGCTCTCAGCTTTTCAAGGAGGAAATGCAGTTCTCTGGAAGGGTGTGCAAGGTCCCAAAGAGGGTGGGGATGAAAGAAAGGCGGGGACACAAGCTGTAGGCAACAGGAACTCCTGGTTTAAGCTGTGAAATGCATTTAAGATCCTTTCGGTTTTACCAAGGCTGTTATTTAATTTCGGTATCTTTGCACCTAAGAGGACAGCTCTGGGGAGCTTTTCCTTCAAGTTTCTCCGTGAGACTCTATGCATCCAACCCTTTTCTGACATTTTGGCCTCTCGCCTGTGGATTTGGTTCTCCTGAAGTGGTCCTGTTTGCTGGTGCGAAGTCTTTGGGGGCCAGGATCTTGATAGTCCCATGGCTGTTGGCAGTGTTAGGGCTGGTGTCTCCACTCTGGCAGGCAGGGCGTTCTAGGCAATTCTGCAACCTCTCCTCCAGGTATGACTGGAATAGAAAAAGTGCAGCGAGAGAGTGTACAGCTTGTATACTCAGTAGTTGCTTTCAAATAAAAACGAGTGCCCCACTGCAAGGAGGGACGAGCAAGGCTGAAATCACTTCTCTGTGATTCAAGCAGTGGGAAAGGGCTCGCCAAACACTCACGGTCTCTTCCTTCCTCCTCATTCTCTCTGCCTTCTTTCCTCTCCAGAAGGGGTCCTGTCTCACATGGTTAGCCTTGGAGGGCTGAGGGAATGAGGAAGAGTGGGCCTGAGGGTGTTAAGCCTCTCACCCTTCGGATTCTGAAAGACTAATGATCATTCCCTCGCATATTTGTTTGATCTAGGTCAGGAAAGACAAGGCTGGAGTTTAGGCTGAGGCAATGTGCTGTGAGTCCTTCTTTTAAGGAGACACACTGAAATGCGGGGGGACTCTGATGCTGTGGGAGAAATCCTCTGTGACGGATGAAGCACAGATCCTGTGACCCATGTAGAGGACAGTAGGACATTTATATCACCTTCTAGCCATGGCTTTGCTTGTGTAATGCACTGAAAACCAAGGTGCATGTTAAGAATCATGGGATAGGGCTTCCCTGGTGGTGCGGTGGTTGAGAGTCCGCCTGCCGATGCAGGGGACCCGATCTGGGAAGAACCCACATGCCGCGGAGCGGCTAGGCCCGTGAGCCATGGCCGCTGAGCCTGTGCGTCCGAAGCCTGTGCTCCGCGGCGGGAGAGGCCACAACGGTGAGAGGCCCGCGTACCGCAAAAAAAAAAAAAAAAAAAAAAGAATCATGGGATAATATGTTTGGAGGGGTCTTTTTAAAAAAATTGAGGCATAATTGACATATTAGTTTCAGGTGTATAGCATGATATACAAATTCGATATTTGTATATATATTGCAAAATGGTCACCACAGTAAGGCTAGTTAATATCCACCACCATACATGGTTACACAATTTTTTTTCTCGTGATGAGAACTTTTAAGATCAGTTCTCTTAGCAACTTTTAAACATGCAATACAGTATTATCAGTAATACAGTCACCATGCTGTACATTACTGGAGGGGACTTTAAAGGTCATTGGGTCTATTCTAACTATTCATTTCCTATCCTCTTCTCCACTGTATAAGACATCTCTGCCCCACCCCCCACCCCCCAAAAAACCCCTAGTCAACTGCAATGGCCGGGGCTTGGTACTTTTCAAGGCATCCTGATGTATCTCTGATTATACTGAGCATCAGGGAGCCCTTCCTACATGAGGCCAAGGTCTGCTTCTCAGACACTTCCTCACTGGTCCTCGTTCTAATTAAAGCAATCTGACCTTTGCCATGGGCCATGTGGGTGAGGGGGATGGGTAGGTCATAACATTTCCGGATGATGCTTTGTAGGAATGAACCCTTGTGCAAAGTAAAATTCATAAGGGATTCTCTAACATAGCACTAACAGTATACACGCCACTGAGTGACTTAGAATTGACTGCCTCTGGTTAACCTTAAACAACGTGGGAGGGATTGATGTGGGAAGAGATTCTGATGCAAGCAGGTGATTCGTGCTCCAGGCATTTTGTTCCTAGGGGGCTGCACTCTGAAAGATTCATGGTTAGCCCCATCTCTCTGGTTCTATTATCTGTGCCTCATTTCATCCCCCTAAGATGTCCCATCTTCCTCCATATTCAGCCAGCTTTTCAGCATCTCTGAATTTCCAAGGTGCCCCCTGGAAATCTCTAATGGCAATAAGCAATAAGATAAGTTCTAGAATGCTATGGGGTAGAGGAAAATGGAATTGAATTGGACTTGCTTTACAAGTCCATCGTGGTAGCCAGGGTCAGACACCCCAACAGACATCAAGGTTTTGCTAAAAAGCCTAGTATGATGCTTTAAAAAAAGATAAGGGTATGAAATGAAGTAGCTATTCCTGGCAACTGGCCTTGGAAGCATATGCCCTATTCAAAAATGCTTCCTACTCTGCCAGGTTGCCTTGGGTATCCCATGTTTTTGGCACTGTTGGGAAGAAGTCTCCCAGGGAGAGGATTAGGCAGGGCTAGAAGATGTTGCTCCCACATTGGCATGGACTGGAAACCTGCCAAGCAAATGCCCTCCTGCACTCTAAAGGGGATGAAGCTATTCTTGGCTCTCAGCCACCTCCCCATTGACAGTCATTTTACTGACGCTGCAGCAAAGAAAGGAGAATTTGTCTCATAATTCATGGTTTAAAATAGTTTACTTTTAAGAGCAAAGCCCACAGCCATCCTTTTGAGTCCAAGCATTAAAATATACTCAGAGTCACCGACTTCTGTGCAGTCCCGTTGTCCAGCCAGGTTCTATGTACTGCATGCCTGTGCAGGGAAATGGGCATGACCATCTCACATAGTCATGTGGTAATTGCCACGTGGGAAGATGATTGGGTTTTAGTTGCCGTGGGAACTTTGTTGTTTGCTCATCCTGATGTTGTTTTCAGCCTTGTGTTAATTCAGATTGGAGCTATTTTTTCCTTGTGTAGAATATATAACCAGTGGGCTACGTTTTGATGTGTCTCATGGCTCCCTTTGGCTTTCACAACCTTAATGCAAGTTGCAGTAGCTCAGCTGGGTTTCCTGATTCCTTCTGCAGGAGTGTGTGCGAGGAGGAACTCTCTTTGAGACCTGTAAGACATGAAACCATGGGAAGACTCTGTTTCCCTTTGTTAATGAATGTTCCAGGCTTGTATGCTAAATGGCATGTCCCTGGTATCTGACAGAAAGCAGGTGCTCAATAAATGTTTGTTACCTTAATAAAGCACACTCCGTGTGGATGTGTGTGCATGCATTTCATGTTTTGTATGCATGCCTGTGCATGTGCTCACTAACGTGTGATGGATGGATGCAGGTTCCCATCAAGAACGTGAGCTCAATAATGTCTGTTTTAATACATTGATTACAGCTATGACTTGGACCACAGTGGCATGGGCCACCATTGGAAATACCTTCTTTTAATAGGAAAAGTGCCGTGTTTGCTGTGGGGCAGTTTTCACAGAATCTGTGTCAAACACATGTACATTCCACTTGGTTTGATCTAGTTGAAGATGAACTAGCAAGACTTTTTTTTGTTTGTTTATGAGCCAGTGGTTTCCTGTAACAATCATAGACAGCAGCCAGCCTGGGACCATGTAAATGCTTGTGGAATGGCTGTTTGAGGCAAGCTCGTTGTTGTCACTGGAGATGGAGAGGCCACATTAGCTTGTGTGGATTCCCTGGAGAAGAGGAGGCTCACTGGGGACAAGATTATTGTCCTCGGATATCGGAAGAGCTGCCATGTAGAGGAGGGAGTGGATATCAGACTCGAGGGTTGAAGGGATCAGAGCTACAGAGGAGGATTTCTGATGCTTAGAGCTGTTGGGCCATTGAATGCACAGCTTTGCCAAGTCCTATTGCTGGGAGGGGTGCAGTAGGTGCTGGAGTGACACCTGTCAGAAATGTGTGCTGGTGTGTATGTGCCTTCAAACCAGGGACTCCATGGTTGTTGGGGTCTCAGCAGCCAGGTCTACCCTTATGTTTGATCATGTACGTCCTCTGCAGTTCAGGGATGTGGAAAGGTTATTCTCCAGATCAGTGGCCTTCAAAAAGGGGCACATGCAAAGACCACTTGGGGGGATATAGGAAGGAAACAATTAAAATGTATAGTTAACTTATGTGCAAATTATTTATAAATAAATATACATCTCTCAGGAGAACATGGTAAAATTATTTTTCCTAATGGGGAGTTGGTTCAGAAAGCTTTGGAGGTCACTGATCAACACTCAAATCTACATTTATCTCTAATTGGTTATAGTTACTCGACCTGCAGGCTCGCAGGTTTCAGGTGGAGGCTGAGCCCAAAGTGTTCTGGATGCCAGTGGGATGTGTGTTGGGCTCCTCTACTCTGTCTTCAGCTCTGTGTGTGGTGGTCTTGGTTGACCTGGCCAGGTGGCTTTGGAGAGTCCCACGGGAAGTTACTCCAGTCACACCTTCCTCTTTCAGAGGCCTCACTGTTTGGAATTATTGATAATATCTACTATCTCAGAGCTTTTTTCAGCATAAAAAAATCATAGTGTTTGCTGGGGCAACTTTGGATTGTGTAAGAGAACAAAGTCTTTGAAGTATGTTCAAGCATTTGCAAAGCAGTCCTTGATGTATAATCATCTATTTGTTGAAATAGACCATCTGTTTACTGGAATAAGTGAATTTTCTGACACTCACTGAGTGAGTGCCTGTCGTCTACCCTTGAGGATCTTATGGACTAGTTGCGAAGGCTGTCAGGCAAAGAGGTGTTGTACACATTAGAGTCGCTAAAATACCAGGTGGAATGTTTGTGGAGTAGCTCAAAAGGGGATGTTCCACCTGCTTGGGGTATGAGGGTGTGTGCTTAGGCTGGGAGCCAGGGGTTGGAGGACATCTTACAGTGCAAAATCTTAGGCTGGACTTGGAAGCTTTAACTAGCAGACTGGGAGGAAAGGGCGCTCAGGGCAGCCCTATGAAGCAGCAGGCTACTCTTGCTAGTAGTTTGCAGTAGTCAATGTGGCTGGATTAAAGGGCTGAGGCCCATGGAAGAGGAATATGAAGAGTGCGTAGGTAGCGCGGGTCTTAAATGTTTGTAAGGACTTGACTGTAAGATTTGAATTTTAGAAAGATGGCTCTGGGGTGGTTTGCGTGAAGGATTGATTGGCAACTGGAAGGCAGAAAGCAGGGGGGCCAGGTAGAGGCTACTGTGTGGTTTTGGTGAGAGAAGAGGCAGTACTGGGGGAGTAGTGATGGAAGAAGGGCCAACTGCAGAGATATTAAGAAGAGGCACTTAATAATTGGAAAGCAATGACCTTTAGTGGGTTTGGACTCAGGCTACCTGGCTCTGACACATACTAGTTGTGTAAACTTGGGCAAAGGACTTCACTTCTCTGGGTTTCAACTTAAATGTTTGTGAAATAGACGTAATAATAATGCCCACCATTTCAGATTGCTTTCAGGCTTCAGTGAGATATCACACATAGAATACTTAGAACAATGCTTGGCACACAGTAAGCATTCAGTGAATGTTAGCCGTTGTTACTAATTATTATTAATGATGATGTTGATGATTGAAAAGGGGAAAGAGGAACTTTGATCATATGCTCTTTTGGTTGTGGGTATAGCTAGGAAAGTCAGTGGGAGGAGCAGATTTGGGGTGAAGGTGGGAGGGGGTAATAATACATTTTGGTTTGTCCATATCCCTCCCACCTTCTCTTCAGAACCTGTAGGATACCTGCAGGGAGATGTTCAGAGGCAGCTGGGGGCAATGGTTTTGCGAGGGAGGAGGATGGGGCTGGGCAGATGTCAGGGTTGTTGTTGTAGGGGTGAGGGAAGGCTGGCACAGGAATGAGGTTGTCCAGGCAAGGAGTCTAACCGAGAGGAGAAGGAAGCTAAACTCCCAGAACCTTAATATTTAGGATAGTAGAGGAAAAGGAATCCACAAGATAGATTAAAACAGATTACCAGAGATATAGAAGGAAACTAGGAACAAAAAAAAGTTCCTTAGAATTCTTTACTGGGCAATGAATGAAAAAATATACCTTCTCAACCTGGTTGAAGTTGGGGCATGCATTTGAATATAATAAAACAGCATCGAAAGATTACGTAATTTAGTTTTAAAAACTACTCACGTTGGTCTTTCTTCTGCCTTCAATTTAGTGAGATCTGTCCATTTGAGAAAATTTCTACAAATGGAAATTTAAGTCTCATATAGAGATGATGAACCTGAGGGTTTTGGATGTTCTGCTCATGAACATGATAGAATTTCTGGCTCCTAGAGTGTTAGAATCTCATGGGAATCAAGAGCTCAAAGATCTGAAAGAAACAAATCCAGAAGAGTGAAGTGATTTGCCCAAGATCAGCCAGTTGGCGTTCTGATTTGTACTTCGTGTTTCTTTGGGACCATGTGAGCTCAACATAAAATGCTTTAGCTACATTTTTCTTGGAATTGGGCATATTGAACTCTCAGGATACCAGCGGTGACACACAGCTCAAAGCCACGCACCTTCTCCTGGGCTTGGGGAAGAGATTCCTCTCACTCTGGCTCCTGTGAGCTGAAAGAGCAAGATCCCCTAAACTGGAGGTGCTGGAAGCCCCTGGCTCAACAGCCAGTGATATAAGTACTGGTAATTAACTCACTGTGGTTTCTCTACCTCTGCCCAGGGTGGGGCGCTTGGAAAGGAAGCAAAATACTTTCTTAAGGGCAGCAAGGCTCGGTTCTGGTTGCCTGCTTGCTGCCTTCCTCCCGTCTCCGACTCTCTGGGCCCGGGGGTGGGGATCGTGTGTGTGTCCATGCTCCAAATGCTCGCTGTGCATCATGGTTTTCCAGGAATTTCAGGACACAGGAATTTTCGCCCAGCTGTGTTGTGTATTGCTGTTCAGCAATCTGAAGTTGCTTATCCAGCGTAAGTCAGGATGGGGAGCCTAGGGAGGAGGGGGAACGCCTCCTAACATTTTTCAAAGCAGAAGAGATTGAGGTGTTAGGGGCCCAGCTGGCGCGTGATGAGAACCAAGAAATGGAGCATACGTGAGCATGCATGCTCACATGAAATCTCTTACAGAGACCCAGGGATGTTGTTCGAAAGTACCTCTCCCACCCCCTACGACATGACACACTGACTGAGGGCCCACTATGTGTCAGGAGAAGCATTGGGGGTAGAGTGATGAACCAGACAGTCATGCCTTCATGCCACTTAGTCAGCCAAAAGCAATAATCAAGTGATGGACGCTTTGAAAGGAGAAGGAGAACATAACCGTGGGCTCTGTGCTTTCAGGAGTCCCTCTTCACGCCTGGCAGAGCAAAGACTCTGTGAAGGTCAGGGGTGTGATTAAGACGCTCCAAGGAATTACAGGAGGTCCAGGGCTTTTTCTGGACCCAGTGCTCAGGCCGGCTCTCCTAGCCTGAGTCTCCCGGCCAAGGATCACAGGTGAAGTCCGTGGATTTAGGGCTGAGTTTAGCTTTATGCCCAGTTCTAGTCATTCTTACTGAGTATGGCCTCAGTGATGCCATTGTAATATCATGGAGATCCTATGATTTATCAGCTGTCTATTTGATTGACTAAATTTAATAACAATGGTGATGATGAACTAATTCTCGTGAAGTGCTTTCTATGTGCCAGGCACTGAGCTAAGTGCTTTCAAATGTGACTTCCTTTGATGTTCCCAGTCACTCTCACCAGGGAGGTTCTATTGTTTTTCTGGTTTTCTAAACCAGGGAACGAGGTTGAAAAGAGAAAGCAATGTATCTGCCTAAGACATGAGTCTGGGCAGTTGGATGATCTGGAGTTTGAGTTCTTATCGCCTCACTGTGTCCCCTCTTCAATCTGGCACTGAACGGTGGCTTCTGTGGCTATTGAAGACCCAATTCCATGCTCTGCTGGCCCAACTGGGGTGCCTCTAGCATGCAGGGGCACTGCCTTTCTTCTCTTCACTAACCTGTCTTCTGACTTCTCCCTCTCCTGCACATGACTGACTTTGATCCCAAATCAGGCACATGTTGCAAAGAGGGACATAAAAACTGTCCTGGAATTCCCCCTCCCACCTCTCCCCGAGCCTTTATCCTTGGTGTCTTACTTCATCCCATGAGCTGTAAATGAACCATGAACTACTTGCACTGGAATCCCATATTTTCTCAGTCTTTTATAACCCACGGTCTCCAAGTCATTTTGTTGTTGTTGTTAGCATAGTCCCACTACCCAAGAGGCCTTGGTCAAGCTTTGGTGGAAATCTTTTGCTTGTATTAAGTCGTAAAATGAATACTGTTACGATTTGCATATCCAACCCCAGCACATACATTTTTATCACCCTCCCCCATCTTGAACATCACAATCCAACCTTCTTCTTTCATGAAACTGTGACTTAAAGAAGCAAGGTAACTTACAATAGGCCACTCAGCTAGCAAGTGGCCAGGGGACTGGGGCTAGAGCCCAGGAGTCCCCACTCTCATTCTAACATCCAGTCCCCTACATCACGCTGAGAAAAGAGACTCGATTGATTCAGAAGAACATTGATTGCCAAGCACAATCCATGGTGATCAAAACAGCTGTGCCGCCTGTCTTCATGGAGCTTACAAATTAGAGCTATGGAAAACATAAACCAATAAATGTATAATTACAGTGGTGATGCGTGCTGCAGATGGAAAGAACAGGGTGAGGGGAGATCTGATGAGAGAAGGGGTGTCACTCCTCTGAGGAGCGACATCTAAAGATGAGGAACAGAGAGAAAGCAATGGAGAGGGGCTGCATACGTGCATTGTCACCTGTTCAGTTTAAGGACAAGGTTGATCAGTCTAATATTCGCGGCAGGAACCGTGTCTTTTACTTTTATGTATTTATTTGGGATATGGTTGATGGGTAATACAGATGGACGGGTGGATGGATAAAGAACTGTCTGGGGGGGCTTCCCTGGTGGCGCAGTGGTTGAGAGTCCGCCTGCCGATGCAGGGGACACGGGTTCGTGCCCCGTTCCGGGAGGATCCCACATGCCGCGGAGCGGCTGGACCCGTGAGCCATGGCCTCTGAGCCTGCGCGTCCGGAGCCTGTGCTCCGCAACGGGAGAGGCCACAACAGTGAGAGGCCCGCGTACCGCAAAAAAAAAGAACTGTCTGGGGCTGGGGAGGGAAGCCTTCAGTGTGACAGCAGCAGGAGAGCAAATCTTGTCTGCTAAGTGGGCATAAACCTGGACATCTCCACCCAGAGTGCAGAATCCTACCGGGGAGGATTTGGGAATAGAATCTCTCTCTAAAGGAAGCTCTGCGTGGAGAAGGTGAAGATGAAAGGCTGCTGGAACAAGAAAGCCACAGTCAGTGTCATTTGCCACCAACCTAGAGAGACTTTTTCCTCTAAGAGCCATATAGCGTGAATCCCACCCACAGCCCAGAGATCAGCTCATGCATTTCCAATAGCTGCCCTTTCCTCCTAGCACTTACATTCCTGCTCCCTGCCCTCCCAGGTCCTCCCTCTTGCCACATGTGTTTTCTTGGTAGGTGAAGAGGTAGAGGGGGTTGCCCTGATCAATCCACACTTTTTAGCTGTTGTTACCAGGGGCATTTATTTATTATTTATTTTTAACATCTTTATTGGAGTATAATTGCTTTACAATGGTGTGTTAGTTTCTGCTCTATAACAAAGTGAATCAGCTATACATATACATACACCCATATCTCCTCCCTCCTGCATCCCCCTCCCACCCTCCCTATCCCACCCCTCTAGGTGGTCACAAAGCACCGAGCTGATCTCCCCGTGCCATGCAGCTGCTTCCCGTTAGCCATCCATTTTACATTTGGTGGTGTATATACGTCCATGCCACTCTCTCACTTTGTCCGTTTACCCTTCCCCCTCCCCGTGTCCTCAAGTCCATTCTCTACGTCTGCATCTTTATACCTGTCCTGCCCCTAGGTTTTTTAGAGACTTTTTTTTTTTTTTTGCGGTTTGCGGGCCTCTCACTGTTGTGGCCTCTCCCGTTGCGGAGCACAGGCTCCGGACGCGCAGGCTCGGCGGCCACGGCTCACGGGTCCAGCCGCTCCGCGGCACGTGGGGTCTTCCCGGATCCTCCCGGGGCACAAACCCGTGTCCCCTGCATCGGCAGGCGGACTCTCAACCACGGCGCCACCAGGGAAGCCCTATGACTCTTTCTGAATTATGGTTTTCTCAGGGTATGTGCCCAGTAGTGGGATTGCTGGGTCGTATGGGAGTTCTATTTTTAGTTTTTTAAGGAACCTCCATACTGTTCTCCATAGTGGCTGTATCAATTTACATTCCCACCAGCCGTGCAAGAGGGTTCCCTTTTCTCCACACCCTCTCCAGCATTTATTGTTTGTAGATTTTTTGATGATGGCCATTCTGACCAGTGTGAGGTGATACCTCATTGTAGTTTTGATTTGCATTTCTCTAATGATTAATGTTGAGCATTCTTTCATGTGTTTGTTGGCAATCTGTATACCTTCTTTGGAGAAATGTCTATTTAGGTCTTCTGCACATTTTTGGATTGGGTTGTTTGTTTTTTGGATATTGAGCTCCATGAGCTGCTTGTAAATTTGGAGATTAATCCTTTGTCAGTTGCTTCATTTGCAAATATTTTCTCCCATTCTGAGGGTTGTCTATTCGTCTTGTTTATGTTTTCCTTTGCTGTGCAAAAGCTTTTAAGTTTCATTAGGTCCCATTTGTTTATTTTTGTTTTTATTTCCATTACTCTAGGAGGTGGGTCAAAAAGGATCTTGCTGTGATTTATGTCATAAAGTGTTCTGCCTATGTTTTCCTCTAAGAGTTTTATAGTGTACCAGGGGCATTTATATTCCAGAACATCTAAAGAATTTTCAGCTTGGAGTAGTAGGGGTACAGTCTGAGGCGGGGAATCAGCTTGATCCTAAATGGCTTCTGCTTCCTGGGTTTTAGGCTAACATTTATTGAACACTTACTAGTCTTTTAGGCTCTGTGTGAGTAGCTTTATCTTTTGTTACCATTTTACAAATGAAAAGGCTGAACTGCAGAAAGACTACCCATCTGCCCTCTGCCCAGTGGTACAAAAGACACTCAAAAGAACTAGAATGAAATTTTATAATTCTTCAGGAGAATGAGAAAAATAAACATAATGTAGAAGTTTATTGTAAAGACGCATTCAGTTTTTTTTTAAATTCTGAAATTATGCCCTTTTATTTTTGGGGTGTTAAAATGCCTTTTTAAGAAACTATAGTAATACAAAGTGTCATTTTCAGGTTTTTGTTCTTTCTTGGAAAAATTATAATATAATTATCCATTGTTAGTTTCTAAAATTGCTTTAAATTGCTTGAAGTATGAATATATAAAATGTATCAGTGTGAGAACCATTCTTGCAGGGAATCGCTGGGTCCCATGCTGTTTTCTTCCTAGGAGTAAACTATTTGTATAATTTTCTTCACTTTTTATTCTGATTTTTTATCAGAAAAAATTGCACCTGGACAGGACCACTGAGATGATATAACTTATTTTTCTTCAGCATTTATCAAGATGTTTTGATTGCACAATTTGACCCTGAGAACTTTTAACTCTATGTCAATATGATCAGGATTATACAAACACTAAAACAGTTTTATTAAGGGGGTGTTTTTTAGAAGCAAATGATGTAGGGCTCATGTAATTCCTCAATCCATTTTTTTTCAGCATAGTTAAACCATTTTTTAATTTTCAATTCATTTTTATTTCACTGAATAATTTTTAACAAGATCAGTTCTGCTCCACGTGCCCTCTGTAGTGAAGATTTGATTCATCTATCAGTTATTTTTTTGTGTGCCTATCTAATTTTGCCCACATAGCTTCTACCATTGTGACCACTCTTTTGTGGTCATTATTTCTACTCTATCCGATTTTCTCACGTCAGATTCGCTAGTCTAAATTTTGTCAAGAATGTTTGTTTCTTCCTTCAGTTTTTCAGTCAATGACGTTTTACCATGTGCATTTTTAGCCACTGTCAGTTCCATTTTGTGTTGATCTTTTTCTGACAGGTCTAATTTTTTTCCAGGTCAATTTTTGCAGTTCATAGAACCATATCTTCTTCCGACAACTAAAATCAGTCTCTTTCCTGACAGTTTTTTAACTTTTTTTAAAGCAGTTCCAAAACATACTTGAGGGGTCATAACATCAGGGTCAAAATACCCTGTGTCATTTATAGAGACCAGTGACCTAGACGAATTAAGAAACCTACCCAAAGTCGTACATAAGGCTCGTGGCAGAGTTCTGTTGGGTCATTTTAGAATATAAAGCATCTCTAGTTCAGTAAAGGGCAAAGTAAGATTGTAAAATTGGGATGATGTTGATGGTGGGCCTTCCTTCTTCTACCCTCCACCTCCCGACCCCTCTTCTGAGCTTAACAGAATTCCCAGTGGTCCACCTCCTTAAGAAATAGCAGCCGGGGCCACTGTTCGAAGCGTCTTCACTTCTCCCTGCTTCCTAGCTAGGCCCCCCTTAAGCTGTGCGTGATTTACAAACAAGCAGGACCAAAAAGGAAAAATCCTCCCTTGTGGAGAATTAGGTCAGTGGCAGAGTTGGGGAGAGGAGGGATCCAGACCTTCAGTTCACTCCCCTTGCCTGAAGCTACTGGGGCAGAAGCCAGAGGTGCTATTGGGAGCAGACCTCTGGGGGTGGGGGGCTGGGGGATGTGTGCAAACATGAAAGCTGTCTGTTTTCCAGCCACTTGGGGCTCCCCCTTCTCTCAACGTATTTGTCTGGATTACTCGAAGGGGGGATATTAGTGTTGTCTAATAACGGCCCTAGATTTATAAGGGATTTGTGTGATTAATGCCCAAGCAAAGTACAGCAGATAGCTTAGAGCTCAGTCTGTGTGGTGGGTCTACACTTCCCATTCTCTGTCCTCTCTAATTGGTTTTGGGGGAGGCTTTCCTCTCTCCTCTTTGTTGTCCTGATTGTTGAAGGCTCTAGCGTTCAGGCCCCCACGGGAGGGTAGCTGAAACCATTTTCCACTGCTGCGATGCATGAGTGAGTGTCTGAGAAGACACTGAAATCTCCAGGCTCACACTCTTGTTCTGTGAAAGCTGCACATATTTGGCCACTTGCTTCTCTGTCCCAGCTGCCACCACCATACTCTTAGTACTGGATTCTTCTCCCAAACCCCTCTCAGGGCACTGGTCCCCCAGCTGTGGCACAGTGAGAACAGCTGTGAACTGGGATGCAGATGACGTGATTTCTGGTTTCAGCTTCAACATTGTCCAGCTGGGTGGACATGTCAATTCCCTTGTCTTGGGTCTGTCTCTCTCATCTGAGCATCAAAGGATCCTGTACAACCTTATGCCACTGATCATAATTATAATTAAATAGCTAAATGTCTGTCTGGTTATTTGTGGCCCATCTCCCCACCTAGACTTTAAGTTCCAAGAGTGCAAAGCCTGTGTCTGTTTTGTTCACTAGCCATCACCCCAGTGCCTAGCACAGTCCCTTGGCCATGGATATATGCAACGAGTACACATTGATGGAATGAACTGGTAAACCAAAAGAGATGGATCTGCTTGACATACCAGCACTCTTCCACTTCTAAAATTCAATGTGTCTACTCTGTTCTCTCTGGAACAATCAAATTTTAATGTTTTTATTGTTTTTAACTGACCACAGACGTTACAAGATAAAAATAGCGATTAATATTAATTATAACTCAAAAAGCATATTATCAATATGTAAAATGTAAATTTCCTTCTAGGGGCTCCCCCTCTGCTTGCTTGATCTCTGCAGTTCCTGGCAGTGGAATGCCTCCTTGCCTGGGTTTCTGAGCTCCCTCTAGTAGGGTCTGCAGAATCTTGTTGAGCCTTTTAAAATAGGACTGGCACTAATTAGGCTACATGCATGGTTTTCAGGCTCAAAAAAAAATTATTTTAGGTTCAGAGCAAATACTGTACTAAAATTTCACATCACAACACACCCTTGCTTTGCAAAGACAAGAAATCAACCTTGTTCATTTCCTGAAAATGAAAGAAAGGGAAGGGTATAAAGGAAAGCAGAAATGCTGACAGGTGCTACTAGTGAGAAGGCCTCTGTTAGGGCTACTTGCTTTCTTCTGAGGTTCCCCAGGTCATTAGAAACTCCTTTTCTCAGGGCAAGGACCCTTGGGAAAGCACTCTGTTGAAACTCTCCAGCTAGCTTGAGCCAATATATGACGCCCTCCTTTTCAAGCCCCTGGCAGAAACTGCAAATCAATCATGACCCTCTTTTCTTTCTAAGCTCATATGCAGCCTCAGACTCTTTCTTAACACGTTACTCCGGGATGTTACCAATCAAAAAAAATGGAACTAAGCATGGTGCCGGGCAGGTCATTAGGCATTGTATATACAATTGCCTCTTTTGATCTTCTTGACAACTCAAATTGATGTAATGATTCCCATCTCACACATGAAGTTTAAATAACTTATCCAAGGTCACGTAATAGATAACAAAGTTGGGATTTAAGCTCAATGCTTATGGTCTTTTTCGTGCACTACATGCCTTGCAGGGAGCCCATCCCTCAGGGATGTCAATCTGACCACTGGCCTGTTTTGGTAGAATGTTCTTACAAGATTTCTCTCCACTTAATTGTTGCTGTTTATCCTCTGGGGACCACTGCAAGGTTTCTCCAGCAAAAGACTTTGAAGCAGTCTCTGTCAACCCCAAATCCCCCATTAATGCGAAGTGTGATACTAGATGGCTGTATATGGCCGCCCTATCATGTTTATACACTCTCTTGGTTATTAGATTTACTATAACTGCATCCCCAGCAGTTATTTTGAGTCTCTAGCACCTAAGTCTGTGTCTGGCATGTAGTTAAGTGGTCGATAAATGTTAGCTATTTCAAACTGAACCAGATACAAAGTCTCACTATGGGAACTAAAAGGGTGAGGATAAAGGCTTGTGATAAATTGAAAGGTTTCCCAGCTGTTCTGAGAGCCTCAAAGCCAGCCTTTCTCAAACTGTGTTCTGTGAGATGTTACTAGGTGTTTTACGGAAGAAAAAGTGTCCAGTGTTCCAAAAACATTGGGGAAACTGCAGACTGTATCCCCTCTTGGACTTCACAATGTACCTTAGTGTAGGTGTGGCTTTCTGAAGTCTTGCCATAGAGATACCTGATTACCTTGCTTTAGCTCACTGTTTTCTAAATGTATTTGACCACACTTTTTTTTTTTTTTTTGGCAAGCAACTCCTGTTCACATCTTGCTGGGTGTTGTATTTTTATGGAATTCAGTTTGGGGTATGTTGCCCCAGTTCATAATTCTTTCTCTGAAATATGGATCTGGAGATCCTGCCCAGCAGAAGATATTGTGGACACTCAACAGTCTCCATCAGTTTTCCACACCAATTTCTTGAAATTTGCCCCCATGTCACATAGGGTGATAGATTTGGGTGGTTAGACCAGAGAAGGAAGAAATAATCGGGGAAGGATGGGTGGTGCTGTGGGAAGGAAAAGGGCTTTGGATTCAGAGAAATCTGAGTTCAAATCATCGCTACTACTTATGAGTTAAGTGGACTTGGGGATATTAACTTCTCTGAGCCTTGGTTTCCTCGTCTGTTAAGTGGGTCTACATCAGGATTAAATGAGGTCATATACATCCGACACTGCCACAGGTACCTGACACATAGGAGGCCTTCAGTAAATAGCAGGGATTATAATGAACTGTGATCCCTGTATTTCTCTTCTTTTAAAATTTCTTTTGTAATATCATTGTGAATAGGGGCTCTACTTAATGTTTTTCATACCAGGATCTAGCATAGGGGCCAGTAAGGAATTGCCGCTCGATTAATATTTCTGGAGTGAATACAGGAATGACATAGCACTTTATTGTTTACAGAATGCTTCCACATTTACAGTCTCATTTCAGCCTCACTGCAACCTGGTCATGTAATTGGAGTCATTATTCCTGCTAGTTATGGGTGGGAAAGCTGAGGCTTAGAGAGGCTGTGTGAGTTGCCCAAGGTCAGAGAGCTGGTAGTAGGCTGGAAAGTCAGGGCTCAAAACCAGGGCTTCTCTAAGCAAAATGTGGTGTACAGTAGTCCCCTCTTATCTGCAGTTTTGTTTTCCATGGTTTTAATTGCCCACAGTCAACCATGGTCCAAAAAAAAAAGGAAAATTCAGGGAATGAACAATTTCATAAGTTCTAAATTGTGTGCATTTCTGAGTAGCATGATGAGATCTCGTGCCATCCTGCTGTGTCCCACTCGGGATCCCCACCCATCAACATCATCTGATTCTGACGTCCAACCATTGACATCACCAATGCTCCAGGATCACCCCAAGTAGATAATCTTTCTTCTGCCCTATCATCAGAGGGTCATTAGTAGCTAAATGCTACATCACAATGCCTACATCATTCACCTCACTTTATCTCATCATCTCACATCGTCACGAGAAGGGTGAGTACAGTACAGTAAGATTTTGGGAGAAAGAGAGACATCACATTCAGATAACTTTATCACAATATAATTGTTCTATTTTATTACTAGTTATTATTGTTAATCTCTTACAGTGTCCATCTGCTGTGAGGACTTTTCTAAAACCCTTGTCTTGTTAGGTGGGGGCCTAATGCAGGTGCCAGCCTCATGGCCTAAGGTGGGGAGTTAGCAGTTAGCTAGAGATGCCTTTTGTTTGCAAGGCTTAAACAGCTGGATAATTTATAAATTAAACTTATCATAGGTATATATGTATAGGAAAAAACATAGTATATATAGTGCTCAGTACTATTTGCAGTTTCAAGCGTCCCCTGGCGGGTCTTGAATGTAGTCCCCATGGATAAGGGGGAAACTACAGTATACAAACAATGGAGTATTATTCAGACTTTAAAAGGAAAGAAATTCTGACACATGCCACAACATAGATGTGCTAAGTGAAATAGACCGGTGACAAAAGGACAGATACTCTATGGTTCCACTCATGTGAGGTTCCTAGAGTAGTTAAATTGCTAAAGACAGAAAGTGGAAGGGCGATTGCCAGTGGCTGGGTGTAGGAGATATAGATAGCTGTTGTTTAATAGGTACAAGACTTTCAGTTCTGCAAGAAGAAAAGAGTTCTGGAAATGGGTGATGGTTGCACAGCATTAGGAATGTACTTTATGCCACTGAACTGTGCACTTAAAAATGGCTGAGATGGTAACTTTTATGTTATGTGTATCTTACCACAATAAAAATTTTAGGAAAACAAAACAAAAACCCCAGGGCTTCTGATTCTAAGCGTGGCGCTGTTTCCCACATTCTACAACAGCGCCCCCTACAGAGGAGCAGACATAAGCCTCCTCTTCCAAGGCTCTTAGTACTGAACTGCAGAATTTGCAGAACTCACCTCCACTGAAACCCTTGCTTCTTCCAGATCGTTGTTCTAATTGGCATAAGCCCTGAGGAGTTAGTCTTTCCAGAGAGCGAGGAGTTCTTGGAAAGAGGGCAAAAACTCTGTCTCATGGAAATCGCTCAGGTGAGGAAATGTAATAATTATGATTCACCAGCATTGATTAGCACTCCCTCAGTGCCAGACACCCTCTCAGTGCTTTTGCATACATTAGCTCCTTATAACCCTAACATCAGTCCCCATGAACTCTTTTCATCTTGCAGAACGGAAGATAAGTAGATTGTCCCCATTTTACAGGTGGGGAAGTTGAGTCTCAGGTTAGTTAACATGCATGAGCTCATATACATATTGTGTGGAAGAGCCAGGATTTTCACTCAGCTCTTCCTGCCTCTTAATCCCTGCGCTCTCTGCAGGAGACAGGGAGATTGAAAATGTCTGCATCTAGGCTGTTTTCCTAATTTGAGGATTGACTGATTTCTTTCCCCTCCTGTGGTGCACTCCTCTCTTATCCTACCAGATGATGGGGCATCCTCTCATGTGGGTCAGTTTCTCCTTTGATTTCCTGGTGTTCTCTGAGATGCAGGTGTGTACTTTTCTCCCTGTGGGTCATGCTCATTTGGGGAGGCCAACACCCATTTCTTTACCTAAGAACTTGGCACTTGGAGCCTGTCTCCAGCAGTGTCCGTCCGCTCTGAGGACTTTTCTAAAACCCTTGTCTTGTTAGGTGGGGCCTACTGCAGGTGCCAGCCTCATGGCCTAAGGTGGGGAGTAGCAGTTAGCTAGAGATGCCTTTTGTTTGCAAGGCTGGATAGAAGGCTCAACTGGGTACTTTCCGTTTACAAGGGAGGTGTCAACAAGCCAGAAGAAACATTAATAATAACAGTTTCAGTAAGTGTTTATTGAATATTTACCCTGTGCCTGGCGTTGTACCAAGCACTTTGTATGAATCATCTCATTTGGTCCTCATAGCAGTCATTTCAATTAGGTACAGTCAGTTCTGCTATAATGCTTGTTTCGAAAATGCAAATTTGTTCCAATGCTATTGATATATTAGGGAACAATTTGAGCATAATAATTTTGCTTTTGATTGTGCGTGATTTTGCCCATGAGAAGCTCTAGGTGAAGGCAGAAAACTGCAGCCAGATGAACCAAACTGTGTAGGAATGCACAAAGCGCACACACCTGAACACGTGCCAGCTACTTCAGTTACCAGGCATGTTATGAGCCACACCTATCAGCATCTGGTGTTATAACTTCCGGTCCAATTTCAGATGACCCTTCTTTCATTACTTCAAAGCAACTTGCAAGTTTCCCACTTCCACAAGCAACTTCAGGTCTTTTTCAAGTGCTATACTTACTGTATCATTTATGCATTCCTTAACCATTAACACGTGTAAAACGGGTTCCTATCTTTCATTATGTGTCACTGATGAAGTTTTGGGGTACTGTGCCCCAATCCTATTTTCCCTGTAAGCCCTGTGGTTTCTACTACGTGATTTTGCATAGCACATTGAGTTTTAGGGATGCGTGGGTGCTTCTAGCTGAATTGACTCCACTGCCATTATTCCCATGCGGCTGAAGAGGAAGGTAAAGTAAGAAACTGAACAAAAATATTTTTAATAACAAATAGTGAAGACAGGATTTAAAGCCCAGATTGCTTTACCCACCGTCTGTGCTCAGAACCTCTAAAGAATTAAAAAAAAAAAAATCACGAAGAACAAAGCCCACTGTCTGCACTGATCTCCGACTGTATCTGTAACAAGTAGATTCCCTCTTCTCCCAACTGTCAGTCAAGCTCAGGCTCCTCAAGCCACAGCCACTACAAGTGTGTTGTAGCCCCTAAAGTGTTCGGGAGCAGCGGAGACCTGGCCCACAGGAGTGCCATCCTCGTTCCTTCCTGTTTTTCATCCTGCCCCTCTCCCCGCCGCTGCCTTCCCAGGCAGCCTGGCACCTGACACAGCGGCTACCCCTCCGCTCCATCTTGCAATCTGGAGTTATTAGCATCAAAGAACAAAAGCAAACAGCACCAGGGCTTGGGAGGGCTCAGTCTTCTACAAAGGCGGATAAATGGGCTCTGTGTCGGGGATGAAGCTAACACCACCTGGCCTTTTGTGGAAAGACAGCTCTTCCTGTGTTTGAAGAGCTCAGATACTGAGAGCCAGAAAAAGCCCCAGAATGCAGGAAACCCAGCCTCTTTGCTGCTGGAAGTTTGCTTTAGCTCTCAACTAAAAAAAAAAAAAATACTGTTTCTGTATATTTGTTCCTGAAGTCGAAGGAAGAATCTTATGCTCATTTTCTTCAGGGACAAGAAAGGATAGACTGTTGGGGAGATGCAGTCTTTGCCTTTTTAATTTTTTTTCTCCTAATGTTAAGTCAGGTGTAATTCTGAGTTGACAACCTGCCCGATGTCTGTGGGCCTGGGATAAGAATACACATGGAGGCTAGGGGTCAGCCTCCCTTCTCTCCAGTTGCAGCACCACAGAGATCCTTGGGCACATTTTTGTGGGTGCCCCAGCTGGGAGAAGTCAACAGCTCCTGCAAATAGCTTCCCCTTGGCCACTTCTTGACTTGGCGAGTACACACATCAGTGGGTCGGTCTGCTTTGGGGAGAAGGGACACGGGGAAGACGCCCACGTGGATTTGGGGCAGTCTGGGCAAGGAATTCAGAGTACCTGAGTACCTGAGTGTCCTCGGGGTTAGTGGCAGGTGTTGCTGGTGCTGGGTGGGAAAATCCAGCTGGCCCTGTGGAGTGCTCAGTTCATGTGGTGGGATGTGGCTTCAGAAGGGCCAGAGCAGGCTCCTCTAAAGTGTACAGCCCGGGCAGGAACTCCAGTTGTCCAGACTTATGGTCACACTGCATTTGGCCGCCTCCTTCTGCCTGGGCTATGCCTTTTTCTCACTCCTACGAGATGCCCAGTATTCGTATCCCTAATTTATAGCCTGATGGGTCAGATGGTACCTATCCTGGTTTACTCTTTTATTCAGAAATATAGGTTGACCCTTATCTGATGTGCTACGCTGAGTATAAGATGTGTTAGAAATGACAGAGCCTCTTCACTGGGTCTTAATTTCATTATCTTGTAAAATGGGATGAATAATGTTCCTACCTGTTAGGGTTGTGGTGAGAATTAAATGAGAAGATGTATATTAAGCACTTAGGACAGTGCCCAGCACACAGAGAATCCTCAACGAATGTGAGCTTTATTATGATTAGTATTGCTTTGCGCCAGGGACGTAGAGGCATTACCCCATTTTATCCCCAAATTCATCCTCTGGTATGTGATGACGGACACAGTAATTGGCTCTGGAACGGACATGTGACCTAAGCCAAACCAATGAGAGCCTTCCCAGGGAATTTACTGGAATTACCAGGAAATAGGCTGCTCTCTTTTCTCTAGAGCTGCCAGATTCCATCTTTGTTACCATATGGAGACAACTCACCTGATAATGAGGCCAATGCTGAAGAAAACAGGGTTCATAATCGAGTAAGGGCATTAAGACAGACCCAGAGTCCAATCCCAGGTCTGCCTTTCTGTCCATAGGCACAGACCTTAACTTCTCTGAGCCTCAATTTTCTCGCGTGTAAATGGAGACACCAATAACATCTATATCAGTGAGTTGTATCAATTGAGATGATCTGGTCACCATTCATTGCATATTGCTGAGCACATCTTGTAGGCCAGCTCCTCCTTAAACACTGGGGATACAAGCAGTGAATGAAACAGGTAGTACTGCTCTCATGAAGCTTATATTCCAAGGGAGATTTAAACAATAAAAACAGACCCATCCTGTAATGTCAGATACTGATTAGTGCCATAAAGAAAGGGAAAGCCGGGTCAATGGTAGAGGAGGGTCCCTATCTTAGAGAAGGTGGTTAGAGAAAAATCTTTCTAAGAAGGAACATTTGAATGGATACCTGAAGAAAGTGAGGACCAGTCTTACATCTGTCTGACAAAGACTGTCCTGGCAGGCAGCGGAATAGCAAATGCACGGGCTCTAGGCAGGACCTGCTCCATTCATGTTAGTTCCTTCTGCTGTTTGACAGGAGGGCTGAGGACTGGCCCATATAAACTGGCACCCTCCCTCTCCTGTCTTCCAAGCTCTGGCGCTCACACTGACCTCGGTGGATGGCAGGTGCTTGAGACATTGTTGGGGGTGGGACCCTGATGAAAAGGAGTTCTGATCCAGGCTGGGGCCACCTCTGTTAGGAGTGCCATGCTCAAACCAGGGATGGGAAAGCCACAAGAGAGGAAAAGGATTTGAAAGCCACTGCCACCCTTCACCCACTCTCTTTGGCATCACAACCAGGGAAGAGGTAAATTAGGGCAGTCCCACCTCTACTCAGTGCCCCACGGAGGCTTACTGCGTATTCAACAATAATTTCAGCCACAAGTGAGTATGCTCGCGTGGTTATTTTAAAGTTCAAGGGAAACAATTTCCTGCAATTTGGGGAGATGCGGTTCTTCTAACCAGGTGGGGGAAAGAAAGGACCCTCCATCTGCTGCTGTTGCAGAATATGGCTCAACTCGGGGAGCCCTCCCACCTCACCTCTCACTTGGGCTAGATCATTTCAAGAGGCAGAAGTCCAAGATTCCCCCACTTGCTACTTTTATACCTCCAAACACCCACCCCACGTCCCTGGAGGAGCTTTGGGGAGCATGGGGCAGGCTGCACAGCCAGGCTCCTGGAGGCGAGGTGCAGCCAAACCTTCTGGGACCCCACCTGGTGAACTCTGCCTTGGGTCTGACCTATTTTCTAGGAGAGAAAATAGAATATAGATTTAAATGCAGTGGCACTCTGGAAAACTACAGGCCTAGCAGTGTGAGAAAATAAAACAGCAGGAGGGAGCTGAGGAAGTGTTGGCACAGGAGAGGATGCCAACTCCCCTGGATCAATCTCATCTGGTTGGCAACTGCCTTTTCATTGGCAATTTGCGCCCACTTTTTATCTATCAAAAAATTGATACACACACACACACACACACACACACATATATGTGTGTATATATATATATATATATATATATATATCCTCTGATCCGTCCTAGGGCCCAGTGTTGTTGCCTCATACACAGACTCCAGGCTGTGTACCAGCAGCAATGACAGCCTGAAGTGCTCTGGGGATGACCACCTTGGAAGTGGGGAGGCAGCAAGGCATGGAGTTAGAAACCCCCAGCTGCATCCTAAGTCAGACTTCCTTGCTGTGTAACCACAAGAAAGGTTGCTTTTCTAAAAAATACCCTTGCCCTCCCATATATGAAGGTAATAAAATTACCAGCTAACATTAACTGAGGGCTTTCTAGATGCTAGGCACTGTTCTGAGCTCCTCCTAACAACCCTAGGAGGTAGGAACTATTAACACACCCATTTTACAGATAAGGAGATTGAAGCACAGAAAATTTAGGTGACTGGCACAAAGTCCATGCAGCCTGAAGAGCCAGAGCCTGAATGCCAGTAATCCAGCTGTGGACCCCCCTTTCTCTGCGTTAATCCCTATGACTTGGCCTGCAGGACATATGTACCCTTGGAGCCAGGGTGAGGGTGGGGGTCATCTTTACCAAACCACAGGGATTAAGGGTGGGAAAGGAGATTCCCCAGAAGACAATTGGGACTCGATACAAAAAGAAGGGGGAAACGCTGCTGGATGCACAATATACCAGATGGGTACTGTGGAGCTTCCGATCGCCCCCTATTCTGCTGTCCCACTGCCATACCCCAGCCTTTGCCATTTCATTCTGTTGGTCAGAATTGAGTGCAGAGATTCAGGTCACTCACTGCTTCTTGGAACAGGTGCCAGGTGATACTGTGTCTCTTTTCCTCAGGTTGGACATGAATGCTCAGAACTGCCTCTGGCTTGGTGCCACAATCAGGAACTGAGCTTGGACACTGACACCTCAGCTAAAGAGGGTTTTTCGTGGTGGTCTGTTGCCCCTCTTTGGCAAGAGGAGATACTGTATTTTTTATATGCAGGACTAGAACTGGGCTGTATTAAGGCTTCAGGAGGGAAAACAAAAGAAATAAGAATGGAATTTTTTGCCCCCTACTTCTGCTCACCTAGAATTTTTGAACTCCCCTTTGCCCCAATTCTCGCTGAGGAGTGGGAGGGAGGAAAGAGACCCAGAAGGAGGGGAGGGCTGGAGCAACGTCTTCGTTCACAAGCAGAAAAGTTGAACCCAAATCACCAAACGAAATACAACTTAATTCCTTTTGTCAGGCTTCCCTGGTGGTGCAGTGGTTAGGAATCCACCCGCCAATGCAGGGGACACAGGTTCGATCCCTGGTCCGGGAAGATCCCACATGCCGCGGAGCAACTAAGCCCGTGTGCCACAACTACTGAGTCTGTGCTCTAGAGCCTGTGAGCCACAACTACTGAGCCCGCGAGCCTAGAGCTTGTGCTGCGCAACAAGAGAAGCCACCGCAATGAGAAGCCCGCGCACCGCAACGAAAAGTAGCCCCCGCTCGCCGCGACTAGAGAAAGCCCGCGTGCAGCAACGAAGACCCAACGCAGCCAAAAATAAATTAATTAATTAAAAAAAAATTTCCTGTGGTCTCTTGGTGTTTTCAGGGAACCATCTGGTCAACATATTTGGGTAATTCTGTCCGAGGTAATTCAAAATGGTAACAATCAGCGCAGCAAACGTTTATGCAGTGTTTGCCTTGTACTGAGTTAAGTGATTTACAAGTATTTAATCTCATTTAATTATCATAACACTATCACGAGGGAAGCTGTGTTATCTTCCCATCTTATGGCTGAAGGAAACAATCAAATTCACTGATTAACTCAAGGTCATCAAGCAGGTCAGGTTTTGAACCTGGATTATCTGTCTCCATAATTTAGGATTGTAAATACAGTGCCCAATTTAGTGTCAGAACTTTGGGGTTCCAAGGTGTCCTATCTCCCTTGGGTCTTGGTGCCCACGAAGAGTGTGTTTCTATGAACAACAGTGTTGACACTTTCACCATTGAACTCCACCATGTGTAAATAGTTTGATACCCTGCTTAATGAAGGGGTATTTTTACGACCACTATTCTAGGCAGTCCATCAGTCACGGTTAATGACTCTGCTTTGTTATTTACACAGCGTGTTTTGCCTTTCCACCTCTTCTGTTTTGCCTCTTTTCTTCCTCCATGCTGCTACTCCACCCCTAAATCTAACAACTCACCAGAAAACCTGGAAGTGGGTGTGGCTGAGGAATGATTCAGAGCTCTCTGTAAGTCTCATTGAGCAAATACAGCTTCCAGGGAATGCAGGGTATGGGCTGGAGAAATGCCCGGCTGTTGCCGCAGGTTAAGTCAGCGCCTGGATTCTGTTGGGGCAAGAGCCCTAAGGAACTCGCTGGAGCTCTGCAAATCTGATTGCTGTAGATTAGAAGCACATAGGGTAACTGGGAGGCTCTCACCACTTCCTCATGGCTTCAGGTGCTCACTTGAGCTTGCAAACTGAATTCCGGTCCCATATGCCCTGGAGGGACCTGGGTTTCAGTTGAATGAACATTGAATTGGGTGGGATTCAAGAGATCCAGGGTCTTTTCTAGGATCCCTTCCCTCAACTAGCTGTGTGACCTTGGACAAGTCTCTCAACCTTTTTTCATCCTCCATCTTAGCAAAAAAGAATTGAACTAGATAATGTCTACGGATGTCCCAGACCCACCATTCAGTGATTCTAAGGGAGTCACCCAGGATGGCCTGGATGGCCAGTGGTTTCGTGAAGTAACCCCATTCCTTTTCCTAAGCTGTAGTATATCCTACCAGGTCAGGTCTAGGGATTTTAACAATGCTTTGGGCTGCTCTTGGTTGGGCTTCCCCAGCATAATTCTATTTTACATTTGAGGGGAGGAGGAGGAAATTGTATTCATGGAGATGAAGGGAGCAGACCGTTCTTCACTTTTTGAAAGTTCATTGGATTAATTCAGATGTCGACCTTCCCAAGGCTGGATGTTTATTTGCAGTTGTCAGAAGAGGTTTCAAATGGCAATTTCTGTCATTAATGATGGTGTGAAATGCAAGGAGAAAAATTAGGAGAGGCAGAATTTCAACTTGTGTGGCAAGTGATCTACTCACACACAATCTCATGCACACGCACTGCTGTCTGTGATGAAGAATGGTCACTGGGAATACTGGGGAGGGAGGGAATTATAAATGCTTTGTGATCTTGTGTCCTCCAGTCTTATGAAGTGAATAACGCTGCAACTTGCTCTTAATTCGTATGCCTTTTCCTTTGTTCCTCAAGGGAATGGTTTATTATTATCTTTTCTCTCTGTGGGGAAACCTTGCTTGACTTCATGTCCAGTGTTCTGTAAATGGAGGGGAGGAGGATTTGCTTGGGTATTGGATTGCAGAAATCAACCAGAATATTTTAACCAATATTCTTGCAGGATTCCAGTCTGCTTAGCTCTTTGGAGCCCTATCTGATTCCAGGATGATGTCTTTTCCGGACAGATGTGAAGCTCACCTCTCTTGCTACATGCACAGTGAAAAGGGAGCTTGGCCCCTCGGCTTGCATGGGTGGTTTTTGGGTGATGGTAGAACTAAGTGCTCAGAGTCTGAGCATATGTGGAGTCTTGCATGAACTTGGTAGCCATGCAAGGACACAGTGTATTGTGTGTGTGTGCTGCTAACACTCTTCTTCCCTTTTCTCCCTCTTTCTCTCCTCTCCCTTTCCCTCCCTTTGAAAATGCTGCCACAGATGTCAGTCAAGGTCCAGGTGAGTCTTTGTGTTTGTACAGCTGCTGTGGAAATTTCCCCTCTGCCAGACAGTGCATGGTCTGCCTCTGAGGGAGACCTTTTCCTAGGGACTCTAAACAGAACAAAAATCTAAGTACATTGCATTTTCATTGATTTAGGTTTATAAGAAATGCCTTGAATTGAAGGATTTGAATTGGCTTTGAAGAACCATATTAAAATCAAAGGAATGTGGTTCCCATGCTTATACAATTACTTTCTTCTGATTAATATTTCTGGGTGAATAAAAGAAGTGGAAATTGTGCAATTTTTGAAACTATTTTTAAGAGATTTTCTTAGGATATGTATTCTCCAATTTAATAAGCATTTTTGCCTTGTCTTCATAAATCTGCTTATCTTCTATAGCTTCATGTGGTTGAAAGTTGAAGATATGATATACTTAGCATGGAAAATATGATGTGGGTAAAAGAAGGTTTCTTTCTTTATATTCTAAGAAATGACTTTACTTTTCCACAGTGGAATTAGCCATATTTTTTTTCTAATGCTTATAATAACTAATACATGTTCACTGTTAGAAAGAAAGAAAGAAAGAAAAGAAAAAGAAAGAGGAATGGTTTTTGTCAATAGACAAATAGATACTCATCCAGAGTCCTAACTGTAGGCAATGTGTGTGTGTAGACACATGTATGTGTACACACATACACATAGATGCATGTGAGAGGAATAACCATTTATAGATAAGTGTCAGGTGATATAGAATGGTTGGAAACCATTCTAAACTGTCTAGAACTTTGGGTTAAGAGTAACCCTACCAAATAAGAAGGGGGTATCATCTTTCTAAGGTATTTTCACATATATTTTCTTATTTAGTCTTTTTAATATTTAATTCTTACAGCATCAATACAGGATAGGTATTGTTATGTACATTTTGTTTATTTAAACTTTTTATTTTATATTGGAGTGTAGCCAATTGACAATGTTGTGATAGTTTCAGGTACACAGCAAAGGGACTCAGCCATAAATATACATGTATCCATTCTCCCCCAAACTCCCCTCCCATCCAGGCTGCCACACAGCATTGAGCAGAGTTCCCTGTGCTATACAGTAGGTCCTTGCTGGTTATCCATTTTAACTATAGCAGTGTGTACATGTCGATGTTATATACATTTTAATGTGAAGGAAATTTAGGGCCTGACAGATTAAGCAGTTTGTGCAGGTCATAGGGCTTGTCAGCTCATTGGAATTTGAACTTGGGGCTTTCAGACTCCAAAGCCCGTGCATACTGCATTGGAACATGCTGGGTCCCATCCCAGAATTTCTTCACTTGAAGATCTCGTATTTCCTAATGGGACTATTGTTTATTTTTGCGCAGAGGTAATGTGACTTTTTCTTTATTAGTAGCACCCCTTCCAAATGAATTTATCCTTTATCGCTTTTGAATATGTAAAAGAATCAGCCAGACTTAAGTAGGGTTTCTGATCATTGATCTATATGGAATATTACACAACACAAACGGCTAATACTGTTATCCCTACCAAATACACAGGGTTTCCCTGCCTCTGTTTCTTCTGCCTACCCCGCACCTTTGAAAAAACTGGTGTTTGAACCAAAGCACAGGACAGCATTTTCTAGGAAGATATCATTAAATTTATTCTATTTAATAATATTTTAGTTCAGTCACTCACTCAGCAAATATTTATTTATCGAGAACCTACAATGTACCAGGCACTGTTCTAGGTACTAGGGATAAAACAGTGAACAAAACAGGAGACCATCCCTGTCCTCATGGATCTTTTATTATAGACAGGGGAAGACAAGGAACTAAAAAAATATATGTATCTTTATATATATCTATATATAGATAAATATACACACATATATACAAACATATATACATCTTATATATGTATGTATATAATAACATGTCTGTTGTATCAGGTGGTGGGTAATAAGTGCTGTGGAGAAAAGTGAAGCAGGTAAAAATGAAGTTGCTAATTTAAAGAGGGTGGTCCAGGAAGGTCTCTCTGCTAAGCTGATGTTTTCTAGGATACTTCAAGTGAGGGAGTAAGCCCAACATCAAAAATTTTGTTTGTAAAAGTGCCACTTGGCTTAACCTCTTCTCTTCCTGGTTCACGGCAGAGATGACCCAGGGTCTCCACTTAGACTTGTGCGTATTGTGTCCTGCATAGCGGCTGCCAGCTCAGGGAATGCATGGAGGCCAAAATCCAATCTGTGCTTTGCCACGCCTGCACCCAGGGGCAGGCCTCTAACCTGGGGGCACCTTTTCCTAATTCTCACAAAGGTGCCCTACTGGTCCAGGTGGGGTGAAACACTAAGGACCCATAGGCTCCCCTCCATCTCTTCAAAGGGATGGAGGTCAGTGGGGTGACCCTACCTTAGAAATAGCAACTATCACTAGCACAACACTGCACTATCTCAGTTTCATGGCCATTATCTCATTTTGTTCTCTTAATAATCCTCTGAGGTACATTGCCTGAGCGCCATTTTTCTGTTGAGGAAGTTGAGGTCAGGAGGTTAAGTGCTGTGCTGAGGTCACCCAGCAGCTGAGTAGCAGGACCAAGTGGGGACTGCAGCCTGATTCTGAACCTTGCACTCTCCATTCTGCCCTTGAGGTGTCAAGAGCTGATTGCCAATCTTGTCACCCCGTTGACCGTTGCTTTTTTTTTGTGGGTTCTGAGCCTGAAGCAAATCACAGGTCCAGAAACTTCACTTGTGGCCCCGGCCGTAGCAGGAGGCAGCCTGAGCTGCCCGGCCCTGGCTGAGGTCAGCGGGCGGCCTCCCGTTCTCCGAGCCCCTGGCCAGGCAATCTGGAGCCAGCAGTGCTGTGGCTCCGAAACAGGAGGCCTTTAGTGGTTCTCTGATGTTTTTTTTCCTTCCGCTCAGGAAGACAAATTGGGGATTTTATGAGCCAACGTAACTATTTACCCAGGGGCCGCTGGAATACTATAAAGTGACGATTGATTAATTGATTAATTTTACATGTTGAGGAGATTGCTGAGAAGTAACCCTACTATAAAATGCAGTTGGAGATGGCGCCTGGCAGGCAACACCTTTCCCAAGGTCCAGGAGATGAGCTGGGGACTCAGAAAGAGTGTCCTGGTAGGAGAAAAGGGGCAAGCGGTATTTCGATGGACTTCTGTGTGGGAAAATCCACAGCCCGTCCTCCTAGTCCTTGGGAAGGAGGTTCAGGATAATAAAATGGCAAGAGGGCTTCCCTGGTGGCACAGTGGTTGAGAGTCTGCCTGCCGATGCAGGGGACACGGGTTCGTGCCGCAGTCCGGGAAGATCCCACATGCCGCAGAGCGGCTGGGCCCGTGAACCATGGCCGCTGAGCCTGCGCATCTGGAGCCTGTGCTCCGCAACGGCAGAGGCCGCAATAGTGAGAGGCCCGCGTACCGCAAAAAAAAAACAAAAAAACAAAGTGGCAAGAGGCATTTGTGGCCTGCTGGCCTGAAGGAGGTGAGAGACCCTCGGCTCTGATGCCTCCCATGCATTCCCTTATCTTCACATCAGCCCCTCCAGGTAAGCGTTGTCATCCTCCCTCCAAAAGAGAGGTTCACGGTCGCCAGCTGCCAGCGCAAACCAGGATCGCAGATGGCTGTGCCTCCAAAGCCTGTGCCTTTTTCTTCAAAACCCTGGCATTTCCAAGGCAGAGCTGTGGGCCAGGGGTACATCTTGTCTGTGTCTGCATTCCCAACTCTGCACAGTGCATGGCACCATAGTAGGACCTCAGAAGTACTTCTTGAGCTGAAAGTGTGGCCACAAGCACCAGGGGCAGTGTGGGTCTGTAGGGTCCCGAGACACGTTGGAGCTCAAAGGGTATCCTGTCTAAGGATTGTAACTCTTACTTTTCAGAGGAGGAAATGGAGGCCCAGGGAGGGGAGGGGCATCTCCAAGGCCATGTAACCCATTTGTGGCCCTGAAGGGATGACTTATCCCGTGCTCCTGGCCATTAGGATCTGCCCTTGGGCTGCCTGTGGGGCAGGAGTGGGCAGTCCCAGCCCTGCCAAACTGTTTGCCCTCAGTCGTCTCCCCACCCCTGATGTGTTCTAGAACTCTCTGCCAAAGGGAGAGGAAGTGCTTTGGAGGTGAGGAAGAGGATGGGGTAGAGGAGGATCTCAGAGGCAGGGAACAGGGCTGGGGCCTGTGCTTGTGAGACCCCTCTCAACCTCTCCCCCAGAGACTCTCTCCCCAGCCGTGGGCTGGGGTGCTGTTTACGGTGCTCCAATAACAGCTTCTCTCTCCTCGGAAGGGATAATTTCTCAGGCTCTGCCTGCTGATTAGACCTGGAATTTAAATGAAAAGCTGTGACCTTGTGGAAGTGCCCTAGTTATTCAGAGGCCTGATGAGGAAGTAGGCCTCTTGCTTCGGTCCACCGGAACCCTGGCAGGCGTGGGAGGAGGGGCTCCTGTCTGCCGGGGCCCAGAGGGGGCCTTGGTCCACGGTTGCTAGAAGCAGCTGACAGCCTTTGCTCGAGCCTCCCTCTGCCTGCTCTTGATCTCTGCCCCTTGTTGTCTTCCTCCTCCAGTTTAAGTCATCTCAGTGCTCTCCTTGGAGAGGGGACCTGCTGATTTGTCCTGAGCCCTGCTATGTCTCCAGGGAGTCCCTCGTCCAGCCTGAGGGACACCGTTCTTCACCCGAAGCCAGAAGGCAGTGCCTGACACACTGCCTTGTGTTTATGGACACGGAGGGTTTGCTCTCGAAGCTTGCTGCTGGGAGAGGGGATCTGACCCACAGAACTAGCAGCATCAGCCTCGCCCAGGAGCCCGTTAGAAAGGCAGGATCTCAGGCATCACCCCAGACCTGTGGAGTCAGAACCTGCAAAGACCAAGAGCCCCAGGGGTCTGCCCATTAAAGCTGGAGACACGCTGACCCAAAATTCCCTGTCTCTTTGGGGCCCACAGGGCCGTGTTTACTGAGGAAGGTGCATTCCACCTTGCTAAAGCCCTGTTCCTCATCTCTTCTGCTGGGCACAGAGTGAAATATCCACTTTCTGGGTTGATAGGAGCTAAGAGGAAGAATGAGATTAAGGAAAGGGAAGGGAATGAACACTTAGCAACCACTTGGTCTGTGCAGGTCTCTGTTCAGGCACTTCCTATATATGTGAGGCAAGGTAGCTGCCAGCTTTCACACGGCCTTCAAGCTAAGGTTGATTTTTCACTTTTTAAATAGTTGAAAGCAATCAAAAGAAGAATAATTAGTGATGCAGAAATTTTATGAAATTCAGATTTCAGTGTTCACAAAGTTTTATTGGAACACAGGCACGCTTGTTCATTTCTGTATCATTTATGGCTGCTTTGCAAAGGCAGCTTGGAGCAGCTGCAACACAGACACTATGGCCTGCAAAGCCTAAAAGATTTATCATCTGGCCCTTTACAGAAAAAGTGTGTCACCTCTGGGTTAGGGCACAGGCTTGGAGCCAGATGCCTGGGTTGACATCCTGCCTCTATCTCAGCACAGTACGGCCTGTTCAGCTTACTTTTCCTTTGTGGGCCCTATTTACCTCATCTGTAAAATGGGGACAATAACTACCTACTTCATGGGGCTATTGTGAAGATTAAATGAGCTCATGCATGTCAAGTCTTTAGAACAGTGCCTGGCACATAGTAAGCAATGTATAAATTAGCTATTATTTTAAGTTATCTTGCTTGATCCTTTCCACATGTGTTTCTATTTTACAGATGAAGATACTTAGGCTCAGAGAGGTCTAAAAACAAAAGAAAACATTCTTTTCCTGTGTCTTGGCCCCCCTAACTGTTCAGAGGATGCTCCCACTGCTGAGCTGTAGACACCTCTAAACACACCTGTTGTTTTCTCCTTGTCACACACTCTCTCCCATCCTTCCTGATCTTTATGCATTCAGTAAAGAGGTCCCTCAGACTTAGATCCTGGCCACCATTGCTCTCAAGTGAGGCCAAGAAATCCCAGTAAGAGGGCGGAAAGGGGACTGATATTTGTAAAGGATCCACCATGTGCCAGGTCCCTACCCCTTCACAGATGAAGAAACTTAGTCTCCAGAACATCGCATCCTTTGCCCAAGGCCAGAAGCAAGTATGGTAGGTATCAAGATTTTTTTTTTTTGCCGTACGCAGGCCTCTCACTGTTGTGGCCTCTCCCGTTGCGGAGCACAGGCTCCGGACGCGCAGGCTCAGCGGCCATGGCTCACGGGCCCAGCCGCCCCGCGGCATGTGGGATCCTCCCGGACCGGGGCACGAACCCGTGTCCCCCGCATCGGCAGGCAGACTCTCAACCACTGCGCCACCAGGGAAGCCCCTGGATTCTGTTTTTAAACCCATTTCACCATGAGCAAACTGACACTCAGGGATGTTAACTCATCAGTCCCACCCAGTAAAAAGTGGTGGAGCAGGATGCAGACCCTGGTATGTCTGGCCCTGGAGATGTCTCCTATGGAGTTCCAGCTAGAGTGTTCACCCCACAAAGGTACGCTACTCCTGTACTTGGATGGTCTCAGCCTAGAACAGTGCCAGTACATCACAGGCACAGAGTAAACCCTTGCTCAGTGAATGAATAGCGCTCAAGACTCAGTTCTTAGTTTTACCCCACACCCCTTTAAAAGACAGGCTGCTTTTTTGTTGGGGTTCACCCTGAGACAGAAGGTAATTGAACCAGTGTTTATTCAGTGCCCATCTTGGGCTCAGCTCAGTGGGGAATGCGGGCTGTAGGGAAATCCACCACTGCTGTGCGTAATTGGATTGGAAAGGGGCCCTTGGCTGGGCTAACAGTGCTCAGCTCCCAGCCAATTGCCCGGCTGGGCCCTGGGAAGAGCCCCTTGGCTCCTGTAGCTGTTCCCGATGAGTAGGTGTGAGTAAGGAGCTGCTTGCCAGCGTGCCTCCAGCTTCGGCTATAACTCAAAGAAGCAGATCACTAGGCCCTGGTGCCTTTTTCTAGAGCCTTTTAAAATCGCCTCCTTTACTCTCTTGGCAAGGCAGACTCACCGGGGTGCTGGTGATGATCCCAGTTTATTTCTCAGTTCTGGAGGGCAAGGTCAGGGTTAGAGCTGGAAAAACCATTAAAGTGATCCTGTCGTCTCAATGGGATAGTACTGCCCCTACCCCTGACCCTGCCAAATGTGTAGGATGGGTATTTGTTGCTCCAATAATGAGGGGGCATTAGTGGCATTTAGGAGGAAGGGACAACGAATGCTAAATGTGCTGCAGTGTATGGGGAAGCTTCATTCAAAGATTGTGCTGTTCAAGATGCCGTTGGTGAGACCAAAGAGGAACTATTCTAGATTAATTCCTTCTTTGTACAGGAGAGAAAACAGGCCATAGCACTTCCCTGTAATTCAGCTGAGTCACACAGCCTATTTATGGCAGCACTGGAGACCCTCCCATTCCGAAGACCTGCCTAGGAAGGTCTGGAAAGCTCCTGGGCTAAGCTAGTCAGTTTGTGAGGCTGGGCCTCAGGAGGAGTGGGGCGATGGAATACAGCTGATTGTTGAGGACAGTGGGTGCCCTTATGGGGCCACTTAGCTGACTGTGCCTCCCCATGGAGGGAGGCATCTGGGGACGCCTGGGTAGGCGGTCTGCCGGTGCTGCCAGCTTACTGGAGAAGTGATGTTGGCAAGAGATGAGAGGGGGGTTGGAGGAGAGAGGGCTTAGATATGCCTGTCTCCTGAATAACAACAGCAGTGACTACAAGCTTTTGAGCCCTTCCTACGTGCTGTGAACTCTGCTTAGTGGTATCCGTATGTGCTTGCATGTGATTGTCACAGTGATCCTGAGAAGATATCTTACAGGTGAGATGCAGTTGTTTTACAGGAAAAAGGCACGGAATAGTTAACATGCTCAAAATCCCAGTTAGCAAGAGGTAGAGCTGGGATTTGAATCCAGGTTTTAGATTGTTTAGAGCAGTGGTTTGCAAATTCTGGTGAGCATGAAAATCACCTGGAGAGTTAATGAATGCGATCCAGGCTCATTGAAGTAAGACGTTTCCCCCAGGTACTCTGATATGACCAAAGTTTGAAAACCAGTGTTTTAAAGGAAAGGGAAGGGACTTAAAAACTTCAGCATTAACTGCTGTTTTATACCCTCCATAAATTAAGGGAAGCAGGGAGGTGCGGGTGAGGAGATAGAAGGGAGGATGGGATGAATGATCCCCCCTTTGTCTGAGCTCCATGGCACCTTAGGTCACGGGGCTAGTAAAGCCCTCATCATAATACACTCTGCTATAGCCAGCTGTGTATTGTCCCCCACATGCCCACATCGGCCACTGTGGGCTCTTGAAGGACAGGGAGTCCCTTATTCTTGAGAACAGAGACTTATCCATGCCTGCATCCCCACTGCTTGCCATCTTGTATGTGTTCATAAACTTTGTTGCTAGAATCAGCATTTCACAGATGGAAAGGAGCCAGATGGTTGTCAAGGTTCTTTGTGCACCTAATTTTTGAATCTCTTCTATAAGAGTTTATTCAAACTTGGCTTGAACCACCACAGTGATGAGTAACTCATTGCTCCTTTAGCCATTCTGTTCCATTCTAACAGCACTGAGTGTTCACAAGCTCTCCTTTATTCTGAGTCACTATAGCTTTCACCACCTGTATTGCTTCCAGCCCTTGGAGACACACAAAATAGATCTAATTACACTTCCAGTGTTTGAAGACAGGGCTTTTGTCTTTAAGGATTTTCTTTTCTAAAGGCTAAAACATCTCCAGTTTCTTTGGGCATTCTCATACAAGGAGGGTTTTCAGCTCTTTCATCCAGGTCATAGTTCTCTGAAAAAATAACATTGTTTTGCTTCCTTTCCAAAGAAGGATGCCCACACCACATACAGTGTTACAGACATGCTGCAACCGATTCATTATAGAGTGGTAGCATTGCTCCCTTTTTCTAGACTCCCTACATCTATTAATGGCAGCATCAAACACCTTACTTTTTAAAAAATGACTATAGTATTAAATTGAAATTAAAGTCACTGAAAACTTTTAAGATTTTGTGTGCACTGCTCCTAAGCCATTTCTCTCCCCTTCCTGCACTTGCGCAATTGGTTTATTTGACTTAGACTCGGGGCCATTCTTTGATTTTGTCAAATTCATCCCTGGATTTTTAAAATCCAGCACACCATGGTCTATTTGGATACAGTTAATTCATCTAGCACATCTGCCCACCCTTCCAGCTTCATGTCATTCATGAACAAAGAGCTATTTTAGAGAAGTTCATGACATTTGGAGAGCAAGGACTTCCTCTTCTTTGGGAAGAGTCTTTTCTAGAAGCCATAATTGCTGATGCTTTAACCCTTAGAGTGACAAGCATGACTGCCTTCATCTCTCTTCCTTCCATGGTATTCATGAAAAAAGAAGCCACACCCACCCCTCCAGAGAGGTGGAATAGATTGGGAAGGTGCTACAGACATTCTTTCCTCTTCCCTGTGGCTATGCCATACAGACACTGTTGGTGATTCATGGGCGCCATTGAGGAAATACTTTCTGTTCAGTCCAGGTCACCATGCTGCAAGAACAAAGTTGGTCTAGAGGCAAATAGTGAGTGTGCTAGCACAGTTACATCCAGCAAAGGACTTAGTGGTGAGAATGGAATGTCGTGGCATCATGGAAGGACCAACCCAGAGGCACCTGCCTTGGAGAAATAGCAACAGGCTCTCCTCTGGAAACTCTCACCGTCTTCAGTCCAACTATTCACTTCATCCCCAGTATTGTTCAAGGCTTGTGGAAAAGCCAGACTCATACAAGTAAACGGTTGATCTTCTGTTCATGTCAGTTCACGATTGCTGTTGGGTGGTTTGTTGATGCCTCGTTTCGTGCTTCAGCCTTTTTGATTATGGGTGGTGTTCTCGGGGTATCAGTTTGAACCATTTTAATTGTCATTTTTGTAGGTCAAAACCAGTCAAATAGTTTCATATGGTTCAACCCAGTAAGTAGTTGCTTGGCCTCTTCAGAAATCATCTTGGTTCACAGAAACTCTATGTCTTAGAGTTGGAATGGATTCTTGGTGGTTATCTTCTAAAACCCCACTTTGACTCTCTTCTGTGGCATTCTGGCAAGTGAAATATCCCCTATTATCCCACCCTCATCTTGCAGAATGCACTTGGTCCTTTATCTTGCATGCGCAACTTTTAAAATGTTTGAAGGTAGCTCTCATGTCCTTACCTAGCTCTCTCCTCTTTGGGCTGTGCGTAGCAGTTCCTTCAGCCATTCTGCATGTGACATGCTTTTGGACCTCTTAACATCTGATTCTTCTCCTTTGGATATGTCTACCACATTAATGCCCCTCCTAATGTATGGCACTGTTCTCTGAACCAGAACCCTAGGTTTTGTGGTCAGTGATAAGAAGAGGTGGGACTTTTGACTTCTTTTTATGTGTGATTTTTGGGGGTTGGTGGGCGTAGTGGGAGGTTGTGCTTAAGTGCCACAATTGATATTTGCCCCTTAAAATTAAATTTTGCTTTTGCCTGCTCACGTCTTTTGGGCCCTAATTCCGATGACTAAAGAGTTAGCTATTCCTTTCAGCTTTAGTTCATTACAACATCCAGACAGCATGTCATGAATGTTCTCAGCCAAGTCATTTATCAAAATGCTGAGCAGGTCTAGGCTCTGCTGTAAGCCACTGGAGAACCCCAGACAGGACAAGGAAACTGAAGTCCACGCTGAAGCTCGTGATGAAGGTCAGGAAATTGCCTGTGGAAGGGCTGGTCTGAGACACGACTGTGGAAGTAGGTGGAGCTTTCCCTCAGGCCCCGCCTCTTCCCCTTAAGCATCCTTCTCCCCAGTCCCAGCCTGTCCCCTGTGTCCTCCCCTGCCCATGGTGGCAGACTTCCTCAACCTGTGGCTGCGTGTCTCCATCCTTCCTTCTCACATGTCCCTGTGCCACTCCTGTCTTTGGAGAAAGATCTTAAGCTTGGCTTCCTGATGATCTGGCACACAGGGCAGTGCAATGACTGAGGAGTCTGAAAGCAGCTCATGTTCAGATTTGCATTTTAATGAGGGAAGTTGCTTAATAACCCCAAGAAATGACCCAGGAAAGGAAAAGCTTCATATTTTAGTAGAATCTGGGGATGGAGATTGAGGAGAGGGAGATGGTGGCCATTTATGTAAAAGGGTTTCCCCAGGGCACCTTAAATCATGCTACACCAGAATCATAAATGAAGTTGAATTAATGTCCAGACACTATTTTCTGCCCCTGAATTCTCCAAGACATGTCTCCTCCCTTCTCCACCAGCACTGAATTAGACAGGGTAGCTAGTGTCATGGTTACCATCCAGCCTGCAGAATCCACCTGCTGGCTTAGAATCCACATTTCACCACTTATTAAGCAGTTGGATTTTGGCTGTAGGTCTTGGTTTCCTTACCTGTAAAATCAACATTATAGCAATGACTTTCCCATAGAGCTGTATTTAATAGCATGACACATAGCCATGCCTTACATATAGCAGTCAACAGATATTAGCTACTGTTATAATTCTTTTTACCAAATTAACTGAATTTCCTCTCTTTTAAGTGCTTAAAATGCTAAGATGTGTACTTCTTCTTTCCCCTTCTCTTTTCCAAGTTCCCAATCACCCTGCAGACACGATGGTTACCTGTGGCTTCTCTTTCTGTCAGGCCCCACCCCCTACCATCTTCACCATCTCCTTACTTCCTCCAGAAACATAGGGTGAATGTCTCCATTACCTTCTGATTTTATGTAATTACTCTTTTTAAAAGTCCTTGTGGCTTCATAAAAATTCAACGTTGGCACTTGGCACTTACAGCAATTAGTGACATTTCCTTTCTCTACTTCAGTATGGAAAAAGAGATGATATGTGTGGATTTTACAGGGGGAGAAAAGTTACCCTGAAAGTGAATGAGAGAAAAGTCTTGGCAGAGATAACTTGCTTTTTCTCCCCCCCACAAATCTCTCTCTCTCTTTTTTTTTCCATGAGTGACTTCCTTCTTCCCCTGAAATACTTTTCCCAATTACCCAGCCAAAATGAAGGAAGGAAGGAGGATTAAAAACCATCTGAGGGGGTGGGATATTATAGGTTTGAGGGGGACACAGTACTAGCTTAAATGATGGAGGCCTTCAACTTCTGGCCTGGTTCCTGGACATTGCATCTTCCTTTTGCCTGTTTCAGTAAATGTTTTCTATTCTCTATATTAGTCATTTTCATGACAGGCTTCATGATGGCCACAGCCACTTACAAATGACTTTGCTTTCGTAGCCATTTCCATTCTCCTGAGCTGCAAAAGCAGCTATCTCCATAGGGATTTTCCCAAAAGGTATAACATAGTTTAGAGGGCCATACGTATATTTTGCATATAATCTACATATGATTTGCAGTCTGTTCTAAAGCAGTTTCAACTTTGCATGTCTTACCTACTGATGATCTTTTTCTCTTCTTGTTCTTGTATGTACCCTGAGAACCTGTGCACCACAGATAGATAGGCACAAGAAGGGTGGGACATAGCACTAGAAAGAGTGAAGAGAAGGGTAAAAAATCTCAGACATCTTTGTGGGATCCAGAATGGTCCCTGGATCCAGCTAGGGTAGCACTTTGACAGTGTGTGACATCTACATAGGAAACATTTCAGTTGCTTTCTAATTTTTATAATTATTTTAAAAAAGGCATTGTAGTTCCATAAGAATTCTATATTGAAAATTCTTAATATCCTGACTATCAAAGGCTCTTCCGAGCTCACTTCCTGTTCGCTACCCTCCATTAGGTGAACTTTTATGGAGCTGGCTTTTGAATCTTCATTGAAGATCTATTCAAATTCAGAGCTGATGGTGGGATTGTTTTGGAAAGATGTGGTCCCCTTTGATTCCCTGAGCCCCCGTTCCAGCCCATATCTTGTCTTTTAGCAGCCCTGAACATCAGGTTCAGATTAAATGCCAAACTGCAAACCCAGCCAGGTGCTTGTCCCAAGGCTGGCTCTGTGGTCTGCGGGGCTACTGCTGACCCTCTGTTTCTGAAATTGACAAGAAGGGTGATCTTCATTCCCCTCCCCCCGCCCCGCTTTCCTCATCAACCACATACATAACACAGAGCCAGCATAGATCGCTTTTCCTTCCTTGCTAATTATATCCTTCTCAGTTAAGATTTTTTTTTGAGCATTATTTTTCTGTATCTATATTGGAAAGCCATACAGTTCCTTTTTCTTTTTGAATGTAAAATTTTACTTTAGTGTTGAATATGCATGTAAAAAAAAGAACCTCCAGGATATCTTAATATCCCCCATCCCTCCCAGGTTAAGACTCAGTGCTCTGGCCCCTTTTTCTTTGAGGATTCATTCACTTACATGGGCACAGACCCTCTCTTTCATGAAGTGGAGGTGATACACTTTCATATTTGTCCTGACTTTCTTGCAGACCTTAGTCCCATACTGTTAAATGCACCTTAGACATTTTGCTTGAGCGATTCTTCTGTTTCTTCAACTTACCATGCCTAAAACAGAACTCATTATCGCCCTCATTCCAAATCCATCTCCCAACTCCATCCCACCTTCCTATTTCTGACAATGCTTCACTCAGTCTCCCATCCGTTCTTCCCCTGAAGCATCTCATCGGTCACCCAAAGCCTGTTGCATCTTCTTTTCCCCTTTTCCTTCCTGCTGCCATGATACTAATTTAGGCCCTCTGCCTATGACAGATCTTTCTGCCTCTATTTTCCCTCTAATCCATCCTGTCCACACCATTGCCAAAGCAACCTTCCTCAACATCATTTTCCCTGGGTCATTCTCCTGCCCACAAGCCCTCAATGTCTCCCATCAGCTGCAGGATCAAGTCCTTTTTCTTTAGCCTGGGAGCTCAAGGCCTTCATACGATGGTTCCATACTTTGATCCTTAGGATCACCTTTCACTTCTTCCTCTGATGAACCGTTTGTATGTGTTCATTGTTATTCGTACAGCACGCATTACATACCTACCATCTGCCTGGCAGCGTCCTGGGTGTTCCAGAAAGTTGACATGAAAGTCCTTATAAATGCAATTGGTGGTCTTGGGAGGTAGTGGTGTTAACCTGGCACGTCCTCCGTTGCTCTTCATCCTAAACCGTCTTCCAAGGCATATTGTAAATCCCACTTGCCTCCAGAAACCTCTGCTGCACACCCAGGGCCCTCCTCACTGTCCTGCCGTCCTTATTGTCTGAATTAATCATTTGACGCTTACCAGTTACCCATCATTCATTCCTCATTCACTCGCCAAATACATATGGAACACCTACCGTATGTCAGGCACTATGCTTCGTGTTGCCTCACACATCGGTATATTTTTATAGCATAAACAAAAAAAAACAATAACCCTTATATAGTCCTTACCATGTACAGGCACTGCTTTACATATATTCATTTGTTTAATCCTCAAAACAACCTATGAATTTGGCATGATAATTATCCAAATTTTACAGATGGGAAGTCAAGGCACCGAGATGTTTAGCAACGTTCCCAGGGTCACAAACTAGAAAGTAACAAAGGTGGGATTCAAATCTGGCTCTGAAGTCCTTGATCTTAACCCCTACCCTTCACTGTCAGGTACCACTATATATATATCATGTGTATGTTTGTGTAAATATAAACACACGCACACACCTTCCCAACTAGACTCTAAACTCTTCGAGGTTGACAACTATGTACCATACTTGTTTGCATCCCACTACCTTATGCAGCCTTTACATATAGTAGGCACTTGAATCATTTGTTTGATTGATTCTTGTTTCTTCCATTCACTTTTGGGGGGACCTGAGGTCTTTTTGCAGCAAGTAGGAGGGTTTTGGGGTGGAAGGGGAGAGAAACAGAATTTCAGAATAGACCTAGACCCTCTGGAATTCCTGGTTTCCAGTTCTTAACTCTGCAAGCTTAGGGGGTAGGTTTGTATAAGAGAAGATACTAATGTAAAAGCTCATGAAAGTGCAAAAATTCAAACTCAAACCATATTAAGTTTACACAGTTTCTCCCCTCTCTCATGTTATTTCCTGTTATACTTGTTTATGTCTGTTTTGCTTTGTTGCCTACAAAACTGAAGTTTTGACACCAGGATCTCAGATTTGCATTCCTGTCCTGATATTTCTATTTAAGATTTTCTGTAAGTTGAAGAACATGTACATTTTATTTGAGTCACAATACTGCAACTACATATGTAGCTTAATAAAACCTGACAAGTACATATTTAAATTTTAAAACACAGGTGGTAGATATTTGCATTTTAAAAGGATTCTTCCTTTTACAAAAGTTTCCACTGCAGGGTTCCATTATATATCCAATTCCTCTTAGTGCATTTATCATACAATTTAATTTACCAAAATTTGATTTATATGTCACTCTAAAGGGGTAGCTCTCAAGTTCTAGTGAGCACAAGAATCACTAGTGCGACTTATTTAAAATTCAGATCTTTCCCCATCTCCTCCCCAAGATTCTAATTCATTAGGACTTGGGTGGGGCCCAGGCTCTTCACTGTTGATAAGTATCCCCAGGCGGCTGATACAGGTGGTCAGTGAAATGTGTTTTGGGAAACACAGCTTCAAAGAAACACAGGTAATACATAAATGGGCCCAGCTGTAGGGGCTTCTCGAGAGCTCTGAACACCCTCTGAATACCAAGTGTCCCCTTTCCTCTTCATTTGGCAAATTTTTGTTTACTCTTCTGCCTCTCTTCTACTCACACCTCCTAGCTGCCAAACATCTTTAATTGGAGGTATAAAAATGTTTGTCCTTTCATTTAAAAAATGAAAGGACAGTTATCTCAATAAAGCCCCCAGCTTTATTGAGATAACTGACATAGAGCATTGTGTAAATTTGAAGTAGATAATGTGTTGATAGATACACTCTTATGACACACCTTCATGTCATCACATAGTTACCATTTCCTTCTTATGGTGAAGACATTTAAGGTCTACTCTCTGAGCATTTACGTTTCAAGTACACAATATAGTACTGTTGTCCTTTTATTTTTAACCTCCGTTTTGCTCTTAGGGATCTCTTTGGATCTTCCTTATTCTCATTTCTTGATGCTGACAGCCCTCCTGTGAATTCACGCACCTATTCTGTACCCGTTCCCCCTTCACCTATGCCACCGACCTGCCCCAGGCCCTCCCTCTTAGTGTGCTAGATCCGGATGCTGAAGGCTATGGCTTGGTCCAGAAATATCAGGCATTTTATGAATAGTTACTTCTGCTGAGGTTTCTCTTAGTCAGATCTAGTGCCTTTGTTCTTTCTTCTTCTTATCCCCTCCAAATACCCCTGAAATACCAAAACTTAATTTTTTAAATAAAACAAATTATGAGAATGACTTGCTTTGGCATGATTCCCTTCCTCCATGAGTATTAATATCCTAGGCCTTGAGAGATGAATGCCAGAAATGTACATTTAAAATACGATAATAGTTTAATGAAATTTGTTTAGAAAAAATGACTGACATTTATGGCACATGTATCTATGTATTTAATATATCATTGATCTTTAAAAAGTCAGTTGCTTGACCCATATTTTGTCTTCGATTACTTCTCTAAATCTCTAGTTATCTCCAAAAACATTTACAGATTTCCATACTTTAGAGATTTTTCTCCTTTATTAATCTCCTATATCCCTGAATTTTACTCTGGGTAAAGTTGAGATGACTCTGGGGTGATCTCCAAGTAACTCCGGTAGTAATAAAAGCAACGGAAGAGCAAAGAGACATCACGGTTGGCTACTGGTTGGAAATCTTTTCTTTTAATAGATGTATCAGGACTTATGCTTCCCTTGAAGTAATGAGCTCTTAAGAGCCTTGTGTGACTTCCATAAGAACATAGTGAGAGGTTCTGCTACTTGTTTATTGGGCCTCCATGTACCTTCTTTAATCCATTCTGTGCTTGGCTAGCCCTCTGTAATCAAAGGTGAGGGGCTTTCTAGGAAAAGTTGGCGGTGGAGGAGGGACAGTGGTAAGGGGTGTGGTTGTCACTGGGTGAAAGCAAGGATCATATGGAGGTAGTTTCAGGTTGTCTAACTCTTGAACGCAGGAACTCATTTTTAAAAAAAATATTTATCATTTATTTATTTATTTAGGCTGTGCTGGGTCTTAGTTGCAGCATACGGGATCTCTAGTTGCAGCACGTGGACTAATTAGTTGTGGCATGCGAACTCTTAGTTGTGGCATGCATGAGGGATCCAGTTCCCCGACCAGGGATTGAACCTGGGCCCCCTGCGTTGGGAGCGTGGAGCCTTACCCACTGGCCACCAGGGAAGTTCCGCCGGAACTCATTTTGTATGTTCAGTGTGGTCCAACTTTTGTAGAAGCGACTACTGTATCTAGGGGGAAAGAAAAGTTGGATGGTAATCTCTGGATGTGGGATTACAGCTGATTTTTTTTCTTTTCTGAATTTTCCAAAGTTTCTACAGTGACCGTGTATTATTATTAAAAACAATTTAAAAGAAAGAAAGAAACCTACTTTGCCCAGCACCTGGAGTCTGTTTCCTAGGGTACCTAATCTTTCATAGATTTATCTCAGATCCTACCTGTTGCATAGAAACAATGGTGAAAGGAAAGTTCTCGTGATGTGGCCGAGAGGTTCAGCAAACAAAAGACTGACCTTGAACTGGAGGGCCCGGGACGTTCTGCCCTGCATTTTAGTGCTCGTTGCATGCTCCTCAGTATGTGTGGATGCCCCTGCCACTCCTTCCACTCAAGAATTAAGAGAAGATTGCCTGGCATTTGGGATTCTAACTTTGTCTTCTTTCTTTTATCCTTCCCCTCCCCCCCACACCCCCACCCCCGACTCCTCTTCTCCCCTCTCTTCCTTCCTCAAGGCCTCTCCCACCTCATGATGAGTGAACAAGGTAGGTGCTCTGTGCTTGTGGTGCTGCAGCTGCCTGAATTGCTTGCCTTCGTGCCTCTGGCTGGTCGCTCAGAGCCTCATCATCCCTGGCAGGCCATTTGCTGCCTGTCTCTCCTACCATGGGCCAGGCTGGCAGCAGGGCCATCCTGCGGTGGGGGGCACCTTTCCCAGTGCATCGTGGTTTCCTGCCCCCATCACCCCCTTGGCTTCTCCATTATGCACCATCATTTGTCATCCTGAGCACTGGCTCTGCCGGGCTGCCTCCAAGAGAGAAGCATGAAACAAGCCATGACGGTGTCGATAATGGGGGTGAATGAAGCTAATTTCAGAGCAACAGAGCGGTTAACTTCTTCCCTAAGCCCCATGCTGGGGCCCCAGGTTGGGGGAGAGGAGCTGGGCTTCTCTGAATTTCACTCTGAGTAAAGGTTTGCTTATTGTCTTCCCCTCCATCCCACTGCCCATTGTAATGACTTTTAGCCCCAGAGCCCCGAATGGTCAAAGGGAACCCTTGGGGGTTTGACTGTTTTCAGTTTTGTATAAAAGCAAAAACCACCGAAAGAACATGCTAATGTCCTCATGGCGGGATTCTAACTCATTATACACCCTGAAGAAAACTGCATATAAAGATCTGTAAATTCAGCATCTACAAGCTAAAATATTCAGTTATGCAGGAAATGAACTGCGCAGGAGATTCAGCTCAGCTAAGCACAGGGTGGGCTGTGAATGAAGCCTTTTTCTCCTAAATAAAAATTTTCCATATTATCAGCCTAAATCAGGATTCAAGAACTGAGCCTACTTAAAATTGTCTTTTTCTTCACCGTTCAATTGCTGCTATTGTGTTTCTTCTGCTCTTTGGAATGATTGCCAGATGGGTCTACCTGCCACGCCCTGACACCAGAAGACTGTACTTTAATTTCTCTTGTCTTTTTCAAAATACACATGGGATTCAGTGCCTTTTTTTGGAGGACCAAAGAAAAGGGAAAGGAGAGGTATTTCCATGTTCTGCTGTTTTTTCTTGATCTTTTGAGTAGGGTGGGGCAGCACGGAAGGACACCCCCCCACACACACACCCATTTCCTTACACTGGATCCATCAGACAGTGTTGCCATAAAGGGGAGTATATGATCAGATCAAGGAACAACCCAGGTCTGAGGGAAGTTTGCTTATGGTGTCCAGGTTGCTGCGGAGGTGGGCAATTGAGGGCATCCTGACTTGATAAGGCAGGACAAGGAGGAAGCACACTTTACCAACAGAATTGTATCCTCCAGACCTGAGCCAAGATCCATGATGTGGACTCTGGACATTTCAATGAACACGTGGTCTGGTATAGGAGCAGATGTCAAAGAACAGAGCTGGACGGAGGGGGTCAGGTGAGTTTTCCAGCGTTAGATGGCGCTCTGGAAGAGGTTGGGATGAAGTCTCTCTATTCTTGTAGGTGAGTGAGAGAAGTTATCCCCCTACAGCAGGTTACGATGAAGTGAATATGAGTAGGGGGTGCTCTTTATGTTGACTTAGTATCCAGGTAGTTTGAGAGAGTTATGCATATCTCTACAGAGTGGTAAGACCCAAGCTCTATGAATTGCTGGAATTTGGTGGCCCGACCTTGATAATAAGTTCCACCAGAAAAAGCAGGCCCTCAGAGTCCTGATGACAAGATGCCCTTCTACATTCTCTCATCTTATGCTCTCAGGTGCCCTTTTGGAGTTCTAGCTTTTACAATGGCTTGGAAGTCTGAGTGTATCATATGGGTGATGTCATAGCATAGAGTCTAGGTAGATGAGATAGGCTGGTGGGGACTTCTTTAATCTTGATTCGGTTTATTTCAGACCCACTGATGAGCACTCAGCATTGAAGTGTACATGAGTAGAGAATTCAGACATACTATGTACACATGCTCTGGGGGGTAAGTCAGGAATCTTCTAGAAAAACAGTCTTTAGGCAATGAAATAATGACAGACACGGATATTGTGAATCCCTCTTGAGAGAGGTTTTCAAAAAAGGATGCAGAATTCTTCTGGGTGGTCAGTGTCACTAAGATTTGAAGGTGCAATCTGCTGTTTAATTTGTTTTTAAGAAGGTCCTTTGACCCCATTCCTCCTCCTCTCATTCTTTTCCATTTCCCACCCTTTGTCTGTTCTTGCCCTTGTGATGATTACCTAAAAAGCCAATACTCCTTTCCTTTTCCTTATTCCTTCAACACGAAAGAAGGAGATTTCTGTCTGGTTCTTGCTGAATCTCCAGAATTTGTTTTTGATGCCCATAAATAGGTGTGGAAACACTGACGTATGTTGTGTGTGTACCACCTATACATGTATGTCATACTCTTGATCCTCATGACTCATATTAATGTTGAGAAAATACAGGAGAACTTAGATTCTCTGAAACTTTCCCTAAACGATTTTACATTGGTTAAGCGTGTGCAGTTTCACATACATGTGGCTATGCAGTGCTTTTGCATGCAGATTTGGTCATGTTTCTAAGGATGGGACTGAGAAGAAGCTAATGGGAAAAAGCTTAAACGTGAAGCTGATGGAAGCAGTCTTGCTGGTCACACTGTTTAAGCAAAACATTGTGCATTTGTTTTGTGCTGCCTTCTCAAGATTGTACTGCTGTTGCCATTACTATTGTGGGTTTTGTTGTGTGTGTTACATTTCTTTGTGTGTCTGCAGTGTGCTGATGTTTTACTCTCCCTGCTCTCTCTCTCTCTCTTGCCGCCTCCATGGTGGACACCATGCTTCCTCTACATAACTGGATGTTCCTTTCTGTAGGTAGAAGTAAAGGTAGAGATCATTTTATTTTTATCATTATAACTATCAATCTGCCTTCTGAAATATTCATGTATACAAGGGGAATTGTTGATTCTGATGAATATAGTCCAGATTTTAACAGTGTTTTTAACAAAAACTAAAAGAAAATAAAAGTAAAAAGCCAATGCTACCATTTTCCTTCAATGTACTTCGTACTCAGTGGTTGGGGATCGTTCTGAGTTGGCCTGCCTCCCTCTAAATCCAGGATGAGCCTTACCCATTATGGTGTGCTGTTTCTAGCAGGAATGGGGGGTTCTGAAAGTGGTTGTGCAGTGTTGGGAAGATATATTTTACTTAAATCAGGGTATTCTAAGATCCCCTCCAGTAAATGTATTGAAGGGACAGGAATGATGTGAAATGAAGTGCCAATGTTTCATCACTTGGGAATAACTGGATTCAGGGAGGGAAGGATGATAGATGAGAAAGGGGAGAGGATTGGTGAATAGCTTGAAATTTTATTTAATGTGAAATTTGGGGGATATTTATTGCTCTTTTATCTTCTGTGTTACATATTCTGTATTTTGGGGAGTGGAACTCTTCTGATTGGGGGTGATGAGCTGAGAATGGTGGGACTGGAGGTGTGGAAGAACATAGGAAGGACAGTGCATTACATCATAAGGAAAAAGTGGAGAAAGAGACAACACTGGATTTTAACTTACCAAGTCCACCTTTTGCTGGGCAGTCTGGGAAAAGGAGAGGCGCTGAGCAGATGCGCTTGCTCTGATGTTCCGACATGGCTTTCAGTGCTTCACACCTTTGGGTACCACAGCTCACTCATCCATCCCTAATCAAAGCTGTCAGTGACCTGAGCCTGGAGGACCTGCCTCACCAGCTCAAATTGGATTAGCTGTTCAGGACTGAAGGGAGAGCTTAATTAATAAATTATAAACATGTATTTGCATTTGGTTCTCCCCTTTTCCTTCCTAACTCTCCAGTCCTTATCTCTGTGAAGCCATGTGCCTCTGTTTCCTGTAAAGATTGGCAAATAACAGAAACAGGAAATGTGAATTCTGGCATGAAGATGTTGAAGAAAGATGGGGCTGGCAAGATATTGAAAATGTTGATTTGATGACTAGTCTGTGAACTGGCCATCTCTCGTTTGAATTTCATGCCTTTCTTGATTTTTAACAAGTTATGCATGGTTACCTTGAAGTAGTTCAGTCCTGTCACTTTGGGGTTAATCGATTGCCTATTCCTTTTATGCTAATCACAGGGGCGGGGTTCATTCTCAGAAATCTGTCACGGGGAGCTCTTACCCTGTTATGAGCTTGATACCTTTAGAAAGGAGGTGGGAAAGGGGGACGAGGAAGAGGAATAACGATTGAAAGGGTACATCTGGCTGCCCCCTCCACTTCTCTACTTACTGTATTCAACCAGAGGCTTCTAGTGATCTCTTCATAGGCAAAGTCACCAGTCTTTGCCCAGGACACAACCTTTCTGAAGCATGTGGCACTGTGTCACTTGTCCCTTCTCCCACTGGCTTCTATGAGAACACATTACGGTCAGTCTCCCCTGCCCCCGACTCCAACCCCTGAACCTCTCTCCTTTTCTTTCCCTAATCCCCTAAAACATCCCATAAGATAGAGGTCTTTTGTGTTTTTAGATTTTGCACATGGGTATCTTATTTTCTTTCTCCGGTCACTGCTACTAACACTGATTGATCATTTCCTGTGTGGCAGCCATTGTGCCATGTGCTTTATATGCCTTATCACACTAAATCATCACAACTGTCTTGTGAGGTAGATGGTAGTGTTATCCTTGCTCTACGGACAGGTAGATCAAGGCTCAGAGAGTTAAATAACTTAAGTCAGATGGCTACTAAGTAAAAATGAAACTCAGAATCTGAGCACCTAACCACTATTCTATACTGCCTCTCTTGGGTCCAAGGATGACATCCATGGATATGCCTCCCAACTACCTCCCTGGCACTGACCTGGCTCAAGTTCCAACCTGCCACTTTGCATTCTCCATAACACATGTCCATATAACTGTACTGTCACTTCAGTATTTAAAGTCAGCCTTCGCACCATCTGGCCACAAACCAGCTTCCTTATTTTCGTTAATGGTTCTCCCATTTTCCTTATCACCTGGGCTTGAACTCAGCAATTGCTTTCTTTTTCCTTCTTGAACTTTCCTATTCCCAGGTGATGTTAAGAGAGGTTGTTGGGATTCTTTTTTGGAATGTCTCTTGCATCTCTATTTGACACTCTGGTTCAGTTCCCAGTCAGCCCTTATTAGATTAGTGCCCTAGCCTAATTAATCTCTGTTCTCTTCCAGTCTGTCCAGTAACTGAGAACTGCTTACGCTCTGCTGTCCCCCATATGGAGTGCAGGATTAGCTATCTCACTTTCAAAGCCATCCCTAATATGGCCTTTTTACCTTTAACCTTCCTCCCTGTTAATCTTTGATGCAAAATTGATGCCAAGTATGATACCATATCACTGTACCTTTCCTCGTCTCCTAGTTTTACTTATTCTGTTTTCCTCCCCTATTGACAGTTCCTCCTCCTCTTGTTTCTGCCCACTGAAATCATACATAGATTTTATTTCCTAGTTGATGATGTGAGTGCTCTGCATGCTGCATTCAGATATGAGCTTTCCTTCCATGTCCCCCTCTACTATCCTATATTAAACTTATTTGGGAATTGGGCTACTCCCCACTACTAGATTGCAAGTATGCTGAAGACAAACGTATTCATTTTTTAATGACCAGATGGGTCAAGCATAGGAGGTTATACCAAGAAGGGACTCAAAACCCCTAATCCTTCTTATCCTGCTGTCAGTCATCTTCCTAGAAGGGAAAATAAAGCAAAATTAAAATTAAATCGGATCATGTAGCCAATCTGCTCAAAAGCTTTTGAAGGGTTCTTGTATAATTGTCAACACGCCTTCTCCACTTTTTCTACAATAACTTAGCGTACTCTGCACTATCACCCCCACCAGGCCCCTTGTCTCGACCTAAAGTCAACAGCTCTCTCTGCCTGAATCCACACTATGGTTTCCTGCCTCAGGCTTTTCCTCAAGCTCTTATCCTCTTTCTTGAATGTCCTTGGAACACCCTTCTCCCCCTTATCACCCTTTAAGGCTCAAGCTTCCTAGGTCCGCCAGACTTTGTGGTTCTGTTATAAAGTACCCAGGCCAAGCTGCCCTGAATCAGACTTATTCATGTGTTTCAATCACCCCAGTCCCTGAAGAACCTTGCACCCATACTGCACGTAGCTCAGTACTTTGTCCAGAGTTGTACACCAACCTATGCCCCTTATCACTACCCCAACCAACTGAGCAAAGGAGCCCCAGTGGGTCATGGAGTGGGGCCAGATGTTCTGGCTCCAGTTCCCCCCTCACTCAGGCCTTCTCTTGGCTCTGTGTGTGCAAGTGACAGAGGGAAATGGTCATAGATTACATCAGAATAAAGGTGAGAAAGTCTTTGGATATATTCTTAGGAGCTTGTCAGAGGAAAGAATGCCTCAGATTTGGTCATTCTTTTAAAGCTGAGTGATGAAACAGCAAACATGTAGTGGAAAGAATTGTGAAGTTAAATCTACAAAACTGAGCAGGATGTTTAGGCTATAACGATTAATCGCCACATTCAGGAGGTCATTGGGCTGCACTGGGCCAAAAGCAAACATGACTTTAACTAGAAGTAGCTGACCAAAGGAGTTCTTCAGCAATCAGTCTTGGTCAGCTTTTTTGACTTGATTTTGACTGCCTTTGTTTAAGTGTTTAGAGTGTGTTTTGGCCTCCATCCCCCTTTTCTTGTCAGTTGGGGGATTGACAGTCCTGGGTTAGATTACCAAATACTTTCCATTAAAATGAACTTGGAATAGGTGTTGCAGACTCAAATGCCTACAGGGGCTTGACAAGTATTATCAAGGAGCAGATCTTGTAGTAAGAAAAGTCCTAGTGTAAGATCAACAGTAGGGAGTGGTACGGATTGTGGCAAACTGGAAAGCACAAATCCCGTCAAGGGCAGCAGCCTCTACTTTGCTCCAGCTGATTGCTGCCATGCAAGAATGCATGCCCAGTGTCACCAGAGCCTCAAGATAAGCCAGAGTAGATTTTATAAAAATGTCAGCTCATGGCCTCTTTCTTTCTCTCTCTCTATATGTATACATACACACATACACTCACATGAGCCAAATGATTTGGCCCGTGAACCACAAGCTTTTGGCCTTTGGCTTGACGAGAAAAGAGGAGTAAAATATTCCTCCAAGATTTCTTGCTGAATGTCAATAGTTGGCAGCATGCTTGATTAATTTTCGCTTTGCCCACAGCAGTGGTCGGGGCACCAGGAATATTTCCTACCCTTAGCACTACTGCCAGGGAGCCTGATCCATGTGTTGGTTGAAGTTAGTTTTGTAGAGGGGAGTGGGCATGGGTGGAGAGGGTATGGAGAATGCCCAGAATGACCAAGAAGAGAGGTCACTGACACCTTCAACAATTGCCAAGAACCAGCACAACCTGTAAATAGTAAGCGTGGCTAGGGGCCATTTAATTCCTTTTTTCTTTTGCTCTACAGAACTTTTTATCTACTAGACTAGATAGTGTTAATCCTAAATTTACTTTAATCCGTCAGATTTGAGGGACCCCTTCCAATTTATATGTATTTTTCCCCTGTAGATTTGATCATTGGCCTTTTAATGATGAACTAGCCAACACTGGCCAAACTGGAAAGAGATAATTAAGCTACATGAACTTGAACACGATTTCATGTAGATTATATTTTGCTGGTAGTAACATTAAAGAAGCTCATTTTGGGAGTTGAGGCCTCTCTTGTCCCTGCTAGGACACAAGAGCCCTGAAAATAAGTTACTGCTTTGATAGCCAACTGTTTATGCAAATTAGTAAATGCAATGCCAGCTACTAATTATGAAAATAAACTCATCTGTGCTCTATAAATATCTAATTATAATAAAAATAAGGGCAATATTATATTTCCATCTCTTGCCTCATCTGTTTCTCATCCGCCACTGATTTGTCCTCTTGACAATGAATAACATCATTTTGTTTTTAAAAGAAGCCTATTTTCCATGTTTTATTATTTTCTTCTAACGTTTTGAAAGTCTGCAGGGGGAAAATAGGTCTATTTTAAATACAAGAAGTAAATTGCTTGATTTTAGCAACTCTGTGTTTTTGACAGTGATATCTAAAATGGTGCTTTAAAATACGAAAAATGTTTTTTCTCCTTCCCTGTTTAGGAATATTCATTGGACACTGAAGAAATTTTTTAAAAGCAGGTGTTTCTTGGAGCATTTTTTAAAATGTGTAAATGTGAACAGATTTATTAGTAAAATGAACAATGGATCAATGGGATGTTTCAATTAAGTTCCAACTGGCATTATATATAAAGGAAAATATTTCTCAGATTTCTAACCAATATGTCTATTTCCTCCTTCTCAGTTATCTATTTGGATTTAGTATTTACACACAGATTTCGTTTCTGTGTGCATATATCATAAAACACTTTCTCCTCCAAGGTGAATGGTGACCTACGTACGTGTATAGACTTTTGCTTACCAAGGCAAGTTGGTTAATCTTAAAGGACATATAATTTTCAACTTTGATAACATCTACAGGATGTTTTATTAAATTGTATTATCTTTATGAAACATTTATAAAGAATTCAAGCAGAATGCATTTCCTTATGTGCTTAGGTTTGTCTATGCCATGGTGTGTTTTTCAGGTGTGTGGGGCAGTGTATATACATCTGGGTATAGGTACAATTTGTCCAAATACTTATTAATAGGTTTACACTGATTGAGTATGTTATTACACGTAGCTTTCATTTGTAGAGTACTAAAAATAATTCATTCCAGTGTGATATACATCTGAATTTAGCAGATTGTGTACTTTAACACTTGAAAAGCAATGGTTATTCAGCATTCAACAAATATTGACAGAGAGCCAACAACGGGCCAGGCCACTTGCTAGGTATTAAGGACACAGGGCGGACCCAGGAAATATGGGCCTGTCCTCTGACATCTTGCTAACAGTAGAGTTTGAAAATGGTTTTCAAATGTCACAACCACCTCTCCTTCTAAAGCCTTACATAAATTCTGCTTTCGACTTATTATTATATATGTAGTCTTAAAATGATTTTATTTATTTTAAAGGGAAACTGTCAGGTAACAATTCAGTTAGCTGACTCCCCACCTTTTAACTTCTCAGAATCAGAAAAGAGAACTTGCTTTGTACGTGAAAATGTTAGGCATTTTTCATTTATTTATTTGTGTATCTTTATTGAAGGACAGCATACATAGTGTAAATAAAGCCTGTGAAATCCATACTCTTAAGCGTACAGCTTAAATATTTTTTAACCTATATACACCCATGTTAAATACCATCCAGACTGAGATATTCAATGTGTCCATCATCCCATAAGGTTTTGTCCTGCCACTTTCTATCACTTATTTTTAATAAATATATTTTATTCCCCCTACTTCCTTTAAAACTGTGATTCCATGTAGTAATCAGCAGGCAGTCTCCAGATTGCTTTAATTTTCATTAAGAAAGATTAACCTTGCAAGACAATGAGGCATTGTGGTTTTCACTGTGTGTAAATAGAGGCAGAAATGTTGCCCTCTGGTGAGGTGGAGCTTTGCCCGGTTTTTGATGATACTCAGTTTTCCCTCTGCACAAAGAGAATATCTAATTGATATCATTGGGTTTTCCTCTTTTTTTGAAGGCATTTAGTGGTGAATAGAACAGCAGGGGTAGAAAAGACCATATGCTTTGTAAAAAGCCAGACGAATAGCACTTTGTGATGGACGTATGATTTTAACAGTGACACATCTTTCATTAAAATTTACATATAAAGTAAGGGCAGGCACGGTGACATGAAAGCTAATGCTACTTGCACCTCTCGACATAAGAACAATCACAAGACACTGGAGATCCCAGATGGCAGCTTGGCCTTTGCCATCCTTTTAATAAGCTACTAACTGCTAATTATTTCACTCTTTTGGGCAAGTTAATTTACTGTTGACTCTTAAAGAGATACTGCTCTTTTCTCCCCCACACCTCAGAAAACGGTTCCTTTCACCTGGAGCTGTGACAAGTGCTTCTGTGCAGGTTGGAAGCTTTCCAGCCAGTTGGAACAATGATGGCAAGCACTGGTGTGGAAAATGTCGCCTGAGTAAACAATATTTTCTTGGGTCCTTTGAATATAGCGCATTTAAAAAATTCATTTGGCTAAGGATCCATTGTGTGTGCTTGTGTATGTATAAGTGTGTAACAGCCATAGTTCAAGCAGCCAACACAGGGAGAAGATCTGAAATTTGGAGCCCATTTAAAAGTGAAAGAACAGCTGCCTTTTAAATGGCTGCTAATTCTGACAATTAATGCTGTTTTGTGTGTGTGATTTTCTGTGATAGCCGTTAGGAGGGATGATGGTGTGTAATAGCTCATTTCCTAAGCTTTATGGTAATGTTGCATAGCAAAGACCAGAGAACTGAAAGAGAACCAGGTCCCACATGCTCTGGAGCCCTTTTAAATGAAAAGCCAGCAAAGTATGCTTTTTTTCTGTACTTCGACTTCCTTATGATGATTTTATATTTTAGCCAGACACAGATTATTGAATGAATGATGTGCAAGTGGGCTTGGATGCATCGGGAGTGAGTGTTTGGAAAACAACCTTGTTTGCAACGAGCTGTCTGACAATCAAAATATTTACTTAAAGATAAGCTAATGACTGTTTCTTGCAAATGCCGGCAGATCCATTATTGAAATGAGAGTCAGTACTTTGGCTTGATACTATCCAAAAATAAATATCAAACCTCAAATACTAGTGTGTGTGTGTGTGTGTGTGTGTGTATTACACTTCTCCCTAAACAAAATAAAATGTGTATCAAACAACAAAGGTAGGAAAATCTCCCAACCCACTTTCTTGAAATATTTAAACTGAACTTAGTATGTTACTATAACCAGTTGCTCCTAGTTGCTGTTAAGAATCACTGAATGGCTTAAAATATGCATTGAAAAAAACATATTCTTGAATTATTGGTGACATCTCTGAACATGAACTTAATAATGTGAGTTTCATGGTCTAATATATCTATAGTGACTGGCATGTTACACAGTTGATGGGAGGACTGTGGAACACAATCAATTCTAACCATTTGCTTATTGTTTAAGTCTAGAGGAACTGGAGATGTTTTAAAATGTTATATTTCTTTAAAACTAATTATCTGGTTTCAAAATAGCCCCAAGGAAAAACACAAGTGTGTGTGATTTGGGAGAAATTTTGTCATCTTTCAGAATCTGATATTATATAGTGTGTTAATCCAGGTTGCTATTTTCAGAAAGATTATTTTTCTTCTTTTTTTTTTTTTTTTTTTTTGCGGTACGTGGGCCTCTCACTGTTGTGGCCTCTCCCGTTGCGGAGCACAGGCTCCGGATGCGCAGGCTCAGCGGCCATGGCTCACGGGCCGAGCCGCTCCGCGGCACGTGGGATCTTCCTGGACCGGGGCACGAACCCGTGTCCCCTGCATCGGCAGGTGGACTCTCAACCGCTGCGCCACCAGGGAAGCCCTCAGAAAGAATTTTGACAAGCGCTAATAATATTTCAAGAAAAAAAAGTATGGGAAAAATAGATTCTTAAAACACAGATTTAAAACAAAATTAAACAGATTCTTTGACCTTAGGACTTCTCAGAGTCTTTGTTAGGACAATACAAATTTTGAATCTCTAGGAGAGAAAATGTCGTTTTCAAAGTTACCCAAATTTATTTGACGTGAAATTCTTTTTTGTAATTTACATTTTGGATGAGACAGCTAGAATTAAAACTAGTTTTCCAGTTGAAAAACTTTGGACAAGATAATTCTAAAGTCCCTTTTGAGTCTAAAATTAAAAACCTTAATGTCTCTAAATTTTGAAAGAGGCTTTTGGATTGCCTTCACTCAAGAATCCTTTTTAACTACATTTTCTGTTTGATTGGGAATAGTTTTTTGGATGGGTTAGTTTCAATAGAAAAATTACTGCTTCCTGGTAAAGTGCATAACACAGATGTTAAAACAACTGTGGTTTTAAAGACACTAGTCTTGTTAAAGTACTCCCAGTTTGTATTACCTAAGTACTATAATAGGTATCCATATAGTGTGTGTAAACAATGCTTCTGATAATGGCCTGCTTAACTCTAGGAAAAGCTGATCTCAGCATAAGATGGGAAGATTACTAGGAACCTTATTAAGTCTTATTTGCTTTGAAATTTGGAGCAGGTTAACAGTCACCATGGTTATTTCTCTACTGTATAGCTAAGGCCATTCATTTTATCACTCTGAGAGTTTGGCTATCAATGGCTTTTTTTCCCAGACAGTGAACATGTAGGTGAAAGAAATTCTTTCTGGTAAGAATTACTTGTATTTTATTTAGAAATCATTGACTCAGCTAAGGATTTTGTGGCTCTCTCATTGCAAGCCTGAGGACTTTGTCCTATTTATGTGCTGCCCGTTCAGTATGAAGTGGCTGCCATTGATCCATCTGTAGTAGACCGTTTGCCTGGGGCTATTAATCTGGCCTTGGAGATGTAGTTTGCTGAGCCAGCCATAATCGCCCTCATTTCCCCAAGTGACCAATAATGGACATTTACCGATGCATTGGCCAAAACTGTTATAGGTGAGATTCCCAGTTTTAAACTGATTGATCCATGTGGCAGTTGAGCCTGGGACACCAAATATCCAGGTGTGAGTAATTCTAATGCATGTCAGAACTATAGAGTAGAAAGAGCACTGAGGTAAATGTCAGGAGACCTAGTTCAGGGTGCTGAGGAAGAAAACAGGTAGATTAAAGCACTGATGTTAATGCTTGACACTTAAGTTTTATGAACTCATTAAGCCTCATATCCTAATAAGTAAAATGGGAGCAATAATATTACCTACTTGGGAGGACACTGAGACAATGTATAGAAAAGGCTTATGCTAGAGCTCGGATCTAACATAAATATTAGTTATCATAAAGATTAATAATAAGCATTAGTTATCATCGTCATAAATACATCTTGTCAGCATACCATTGGTCTGGGAACTTTGAACAAATTAATTAATCTTTTTGATCTTCTAGTCTTTACCTGTGAAACGCCTACTTGGTGGCTTTGTTCTGGGTAATAATTGATATCATGCAGTTAAAAGTGCTGTGCAAATTAAAACGGCACTATACAACATTAAGGAATTAGTAATCCATGAGAATACAAGCCCCACAAAATCAGGGGCAGTATCTGTGTTGTTTGTCATGGTATATTCAGTGCCTATAACTGCCTGCCTCAGAGTGGAAATGACTTAGTCAATATTTGTTGAATGGGCACTAGGAATCACCGAGTTAGTGACGCTTAGCAGAGTTCAGTACCACGGACAGCTCCAAGGGCCTCCTTGATACTACTGCACTTTCAGTAGGAGGATTTGGGGCACCTCCATTGCAAAAGGGAACCATTGGCCTCTTCCTTTAGAGCCACCCATAACAGAAAAAAAAAAAAAGTAATCCTGTTAAAGCCTGATTGTTCTTTAAGTTTTCAGTGGATGTGCTTCCTCTTTTTCTGTGCATAAAGAGCTATGGGATTTCCTTATGTTACCTGATAAAACTATAAGGGTGATAAAGAAAACAAGAACATTTAGCGAACAGTTACTTTTTTAAAAGAGCTGATTTGCTTCCCCAAATCTTAGAAGGATGTAATTTCAGAGCTGAAAGGGAACTTAAAACTCCTTTAGTCCGTCCTACTGTCGTTTTGTGGATGACAAAACATATGCTGAGAGGGCATAAGTGCTGTGTGTGTTGCTCTATTGACAGCGCATAGCGCTGTTGGGATCAGACCCGGACTTCCCGACTCCTGGTGCTATTTTCTTTCCCCTCCCACGAAGTTGCCTCAAGTTTTCTTAGTCATCTTCGCTGCATGAGTGGCATTTGCTATAGATCATTCACAGGCTGCTGAGATCATTATCGATAATGTCATGTAAGAAAGATTCTGGAGATATCGGAGTGCATGCATTCTAAGCAAGGCTGTCTCTTAAATTACTTGACTGCCCTAAGAACTGATGCAACCCTAGCTTTTGAAGTTGTCAGTAAATTGCTCTGACTCTCAGGATTTAATAATGCTTTGTACCACTTATGCACTTGCCCTGTCGACTGCTTTGTCTTGGCTGAAGTAAGATGGTGACAGCAGTTCACTTAAAAAAGCTTTTACACCCATTTTTTTTTTCTTTTTACTGTTCCCAGGTTGACAGTCTATAACACAGTGGATGCCTGTGAGGAAATCCACTTAGGACTAACTTTCAAACTGTTACTTGATAGTTTTTCCACTTCCTTTCTTCCTTAAGAATAGTTTAGTAATTTTACTTATGATTTTTTTTAACTAAAAAGGAAAATTCATTTTTCTCAAGTAAGAATGTATTTGTCTTTAAGCCAATATCATTTCTTTGTTTTCTTTTAAAAATGAAGTTTCTCCTTCAGTGTTAGCCATGTGTCTGATAGGTTAAGTTTAGTACCCTTCCATGAGGCAACTTTGGGAGATGTTGATCAGTGCATGAAATCAGCTCTCAAATTGTCACGAAATTGCCTTCCTTCAGACTGTTTTGATCACAAGGGCTCTCAAGTGTCAAAGTCGCTTGGAGAACTAGATAAATAAAATGCATGAGCACTAAGCTTTTTTTTCCAGGATAGAATAAAAGTGTTTTCTACTATGTGCTTCAGCTTTGATAGTGATTTGTTAAAAGGCAAAAAGAAAGGCAATGATATTAAATATTTACAAGAGTGATTTAGTTGTATTATCTGTGCTCTGCCTCTTTGTTTAATAATGAAATCAGCTAATGTTGAAATAAATGCCATTAAACCAGTGGTAGTGTGAAGGTCACTGCCTTGGCAAGGTTAAAGTAATTTGTGGAGAGTAATGATTTTTGTCAACTTTCCAGATCCCTTCCTGTTTTGGTCAGCTTCGCTCCAAATATAATAAGAAAAAAATACATTTGAGAATTCACAGGCTCACTTTCTCTTTTGCATCCTATATGCCCTTTCTGGCCAACCAATAGCTGGAAGTCTTTTGTGCATTTTTTGTTTCATCCATTTAGTGGACAGAGACAGGCCAATTCTCCCTAGAGATGAGAGGTTGAATTTCCATTCACTGACTCTTATGTCAGCCCTTGCTTGGCAGTTTGTTTTAGAGGTGAGGATCACTGCCTCTTCTTTCCTGGAAATGGTTTTTCTTGTCTGAAATGATTCTTACATTTCTCTACCAATTCCTTTTTGACCTAAAGCAAAGATTTTCTTTTCTACTTTCTCATTTCACTTTAAAGAAGAAATCTCTGAATGAATACGTGGCATTATCCCCATTTACATTGACAAGAAAACAGAAGTCCAAGGTTACAAAACTAGTTACAAAACTACAGTTGACCCTTGAACAACATGGGTTTGAACTGTGGGATCCACTTATCCTTGGATTTTTTTCAATAGTAAATACTACAGTACTACATGATCCATGGTTGGTTGAATCCATGGATAGGAAACAAAGGATATAGAAGAACCATGTATATGGAGAGCTGACGGTAAGTTGTACACAGATTTTTGACTCCACAAATGGTTGTGCCCCTAACCCCTGCATTATTTAAGGGTCAACTGTAGTAGCAGAACCAAGATAAACTTAGTGTTTTTTTTTAAATTTATTTTATTTATTTTTGGCTGCATTGGGTCTTCTTTGCTGTGCGTGGGCTTTCTCTAGTTGCGGCGGGGGCTACTCTTCACTGAGGTGGCTTCTCTTGTTGCGGAGCACAGGCTGTAGGTGCGTGGGCTTCAGTAGTTGTGGCTCACGGGCTCTAGGGCACAGGCTCAGCAGTTGTGGCACATGGGCTTACACTTCAATTAATTTTCTTTTGCGTAAAACGGGGATAATGATACATTATAGTATATTTTTAATAATGTACATAAATAATATGATATATAGTGTATTATAAATAATACATTACTTTTGGTAAAATTGAGAAGTAAATGAACTAACATGTTAAGCGCATAACAAGAGGCCTGGCTCTTGCTACAATTTTTTTTTTTTTTTGTGGTACGCGGGCCTCTCACTGTTGTGGCCTCTCCCGTTGTGGAGCACAGGCTCTGGACGCACAGGCTCAGCAGCCATGGCTCACGGGCCCAGCCATTCCGCGGCATGTGGGATCCTCCCGGACTGGGGCACGAACCCGTGTCCCCTGCATCGACAGGCAGACTCTCAAACACTGTGCCACCAGGGAAGCTCTCTTGCTACAATTTTAATAAATAATATGTTCCCTTTGCTCTTGACAGTAATAATAAAGTAAAATTGAATTTAACAAGCATTGAGTATAAGGGATACAGGAATAAAAATCAGTCTTTGTTCTTAAGCAGCTCACAATATAGTCGGAGGAAAACATCTATATAATGCATTCCAAAAGCAATTCATATTTCTTTCTCTTGTCTTGGGCTTTGTCTGTACTAAACGCTACTTAAAATGTGAGAGCCTTTTTCTGGGGGCAGGTAGTTTCCTGTGGGGTTGTAATATTATACTGACATGGCTGTGGCAGCTCCTGTGGCTTGTTTCCCCACTATTCTGTGTTTACTTGTTACTAAAGTCCAGAGAGTGGGTTGGGAACAGGACAAAACAGAGAGGTTCAGGGAAGTAATGGTGTGTATTAGGGTAGGCTAACTGCTATAACAAATAATTCCCAAATCCCAGTGGCTTAATACTAGCAAAGTTTCTCACTCACATCACAGTTCAGTGCAAATTAGTGGGTGGTGCAGGAGTCATTCATGCACCTGGGCACCTTCCCTCCTATGGCTTTGTCATTTTCTGGAACCTCATCCTTCACTGCATTCACCTGGCAGATGGAGAGAGATGGAATGATGGAGAGATGGAGAGAGGAGAGAGAAAGAGAGGAACATGAAGGATTTTTTTTAAAGGGTCAAGCCTGGAAGTAGTGTGTGCCACTTACTATGAGCCAGAACTCAATCACATGATCCCATCTAATGGCAAAAGAGGTTGGGAAATGTAATTTAGCTGTGTGCCCAGGAGAAAAGGGAAAGGAGTTTGGTGGATACAATGGCAGTCCCTGCCCCAGTGGGTGAGTTGTGTTCTATTCTTACATCATCTGTGTCATGCCTATTAACCTTCGTCAGTTTACCTTTGTTCAAACAAACAAACAAAACAAAATTTAAAAATGCCTCTGTGATTTCTATGAGTTAGAGGGCCCATGTCCATTCCCTTTTCTATAATATGCATATACATGATATTTATTTTAAATAAAACCCTACAGAGTTACAGTAGCGTTTCTCAAATTCATAAGAATCACTCAGGGAACTTGTGAAACTAAAGACTCTTAGTTTTACTCTTAGGACCACAAAATCTGCAGGTCTAAGTTATTCTTATGATCAGGCAAGTTTGACATACACTGTGTTGTAGCAAATTCCAAGGAATATAGCAAACCAAAAAGGAAGCATATGAGACTTTACTAAAAGTATTTTCTTGTATTTTATGTAGTTTAAAGCAAGTTTCACATTTATCGTAGCTTATAAACCTAGTTGTTATACATGAATTTTTGTTGTAATCTTTGTTTTAAGAGGTTTAATCTCAATCTGGCATCCATAAACCAAGAGCTAGAAGTGTGGTTGAAATCTTAGCCTGAGTTGAGAGTGGGGCCAAATACCTGATTCACAGGATTTTATTTTATTCTGGTCACTGGATAGGAACACTTTAGCGTGGTTTCCCCCTCACCCCTTTACCACCTAACACGGGACACACTTGATTAAGAGAATTCTCTTGTTACATTAAGACAATAAATGAGTCTCTGTTTGATAGGCCTGCTTGTTTTTTGTGTCTGACTTGTGCATAGTTAAATGATGGCAGCCTATTTTAGTTTTTAGATTTGTATAATTTTACTCTACGTGTAGAAATCATAAAAAGCATGATATTGTGAAATGCGCCCCTTTCCTGTAAAGCTGTGCCTTCATTCCATGTAGAGAGTGGTTGGCTGCATTGTATTTCTAGAATGAGTGTCAGAGTGTGGATAATTCTGGGCTTGTGATTTTTTTTTCTTTCCGCTATTTTATCTGCCTCTTTTTGTGTCTTTGTGTGCGAGTCTATGATTACTATTGAGTTTTTCCCCTAAATGCCAGCAATTATCTCACAGGTGGAGGGATTAGGAAAGAGCTGACAGAATTGCGCTGGGATTAGAATAAGTTCCCTCCCACCCCCTGCCCACCCCGAACCCACTTTAAATATAGTGAAGGAGGGAGTGGAGAATTGGAGGACGTAGGCAGAATGGGGGGGAGGGGTGGACAATTTGCTTCCGATATTTAAATCCCTAGATAGCGCGAAGAAGAAACTCCTGAGGAAAGAAAGCAGATTTGAAAACCTAAGCAGGTCTGGGATGATTGTTTCATAGAGCTGGGGATGCAGGAAGGCAGGGCAGCCACTTTTCTGTTCCTCTGCAAATTGTTTAAACAACCTCTTCATCTGAGAGTTGGGTTTTTTTTTTCTGTCTGACAATTTATTAGGGGGGGAGATGGGAGCCAGGAGGGTCTAATATATGCCCAGCCAAAAGAATTTTGGTGAGACGTTATCTTTCTTCCCGGCCGGGAATTATTTATTTACCTGATATGTCAGTTAGGATGCTTTCAGCTGCAAATAACAGAACTTTCAGCTCAACTGCTTTAAACAACAAAGGGAATTCATGGACTCAGTTCTTGAAAAGTCTAATAACGCAAACAATATGACCAAGAACTAGTGTCTCACTTCACCCATTTTTCGGCTTCACTTTCTTGGCGTTGGCTTCATTCTTGGCAGGATACCTCCTTTGTGATCCTGACATGGCTGATGGCCATTCCCAGGGTGATCTGCTTTTTGGTTCATGTAAATAAAGAGTAACTCTCTTGCTCAGCAAGAGATTCAACAAAAATCCTGGCGTTTCCAACTAATTGGACCCATTAAGTCACACGTTTATTTCTGAACCAATCACTCTAATCAGAGGGATCATAGGGCTGGGTTTTGCTGGTATCTTGGGCCTGACTCACATGCTCGTTTCCAGAACTAAGAGGAAGAGTTGGCTTTCCCTGCAGCCCATGGGATTCAGGGGGAGTCTGGATACTCCACCCCAAATTTGGGGAATAGGGGAGTGGAAGCAGAAGCCAACTGCACCTGAATAGGAGAATTTCAAAAGCCAAAGCCAAACCCAGCTAAGTCCTTCATCAAAAATCAGGAAACTGGGTGGGTATCGTTCACCCTCTGGCTGTCAAGTGGTCCTATTTCATGAGGAGGGGATGTCCAAGATGGGGGGGGTGGTGTGTGCCCCAGCAGAGGCTCCATTTGGAAGCAGAGAGCTGGGAGGGGAGGGCCGTTGGCATCCTGGCATCTGTGTAATCAAGGTGTCAGCATTTGGGGATCTTAGTTCACTGATGTGAAAAGAGGCAGCGAAAATGTCCACGGGAATGGAGTGAATGCCAGGCCCAGCTAGCTTCGGGTGAAACTGCTCTGGTGGAGTCTTTTCCTCCTGCCTTGATCTCAGGCCTCTGCTTAGGTCACCTGACATGGATTGCTATTGATGGATAGCTGAGTGAGGCAGCCCTCTAGTCTCAAGTGTGTTTTTAACAGAGTAGCTCTCAGTAAATATCTCTTTCTCAGATGCCTTGCCTCATCCATGGAGTCTTTCTTTCCAGCTGCTGTTTCGTCAGCGCTGCCCCTTAGCACACTGACCTGATTCTTAGCCACGCGTTTTGTCTAGGCTTTTGTGGCAGCGCCTCTCCAGTGTGGCTGCTGATGTTAGCTCCACCTGGACCTGTGGCCGCTACTCTCATCACCTGCCTTACGCCCCAGCGTAGCAGGGACCTTTGGCCAAAGGGGCAGCCTGTGTGGCAGGCAAAACAGAATGAGTCTTCAGGGGCAGTAGGTGGACGGACGTGGTTATTATCGTCTCCAAACCAAGCACCACGAGGACAAAGTCCCCTCTTTAATGGGCTGCTGCCCCTAGCAACAAGGTTGCATTGGACCTTTCTCAAGCTGCTTCCTAGGCCAGCGCTTCTCACAATTTAATGTGCGTATGCATCTTCTGGACATCTTGTTCAAATGCAGGTTCTAATTGGGGAGGGTCGGTGGTCGGGATGGAGCCTGAGGTGCTGCATTTCTAGCAAGTTACCAGGGAATGCCCATGATGCTGCTGGTGTGCGGACCATAGTTTGGAGGAGCAAGTCTTTAAGGTCATCACCTTGAATGATCTTGCAAGTGAGACCATCTGGTTCTTTAATAAGTCCGTACACAGTGGAAGTGGAGGGAAGACCTGGGACTCAAATTCTTAGGAATCATTTGTTGCCATCAGGCAACTGAGCAGGTGACTGATAAAACACAAGCCTTCTCAACCTCCTTGGATCATGGAGGTGGAGTGATAATCTTGGCCTCTGTTTCCAGGTCTGATGGGGTATGGTGACACTGGCTTATCTCCCAGGAGCCTGGGAAACATTCAATCATGTCATCTGTGATCGGAATACAAGTGCTGTTTCGTCAGTCCCACAAGTAGAGAGACATGGGGGACAGAGTATAATTCAATCTCCACCATACTCTACTTCATGTTCCTAAAAAAAGCCTGTGTCTGTAGCAAGTCACTTCCCAGACACATTTCAGGGAGTCTGCACAACTCACAAACTCCCATTCTATGCTGATTGTAATTATCGACAGGTAAGAACATCAAATGTGTCCCAGTCCCAAGTCCCACCCCCTTGCCCCAATTCACAAGAGTTCCCCTTACACACAAGTGGTTGCTGTGGGTCAGTGGTGATGACAATACACATTCTTGCCAACGTGGGGCTGAGGCTGCAGCCCCGCACAAGGGCTCTCCTCTGGGTATGATCTCAATCAAGTTTGCCCCACAAATGCAGTGCTCTGTTCGGCCTTATTTGATTTCACTCTCCCTATTTCCTGTCTGTATAATCCCCCAGTAAGAATCAGATCTAAACAGAAACATAAAGGAGAAAATGTGTAAGAAATATAATCTGACAATATAACAAAGCAGGATATTTAACTGTCTGGTTGACTCCATTTTATTTGGACTAGAAGGAGGAGAAAAAAAAAAACCTTGGGATGGCCGCTGGAGGAACAAAAGTGAATTAGGAGCTCTTATTTCACAATAGGTTGCCTGTGCCTGTGTTGGCTAATGGATTTATGATGAAGCTTGGCTCCAGTTTCCAGCTGGTAGTTGCCTGGGTTCAGGTGTTTACCTGGTGTCTTCAGGGATGCTGCATAAACGGCTGTAAGTAGAGCTAGTTATTCAATCCGCTCTGAGAAAGGTTAAAGTGTGGGTCTTAGGGCTTCCCCAGGGACTAATCCAGTAGCAGGAGAGTCAGGGAAAACACACACCATTTGTGAGGGGGAGCCCTCGCTGGGATTTGGTTGTTATTATAGTTACAAATGGAAGTGTTTGAAACTTAAATCTGAATTTAGGCAGCAGGAGGAGAAACATGGATGGAAATGAATTATTTATTCCATCACTGGGGTCCCAGAAGTGTGGAGTGGGCGTTAATCTCCTTCGCACAGGAGCGTCTGAGCAGGCTTGAGGTCATCTGTGTGAGACCTGACTTTATCTGCTCCTGGCCAGACACCTCGGCTTCGATTAATTTGCCTTGAGTGTAATCCAAATAAGACCGTTTATCTCGCTGTTCATAAGATGTGAATATTTACCTAGCATGCGGTTAGAGGAGCCACATGTGTCAGTGATTTCTTTTAATCCCATAATTTCCCAGTAGGTCTGAAGGGAGAGGGTTACAAGCAGGCAGGAGCCAACTCACGCTGTCAGTCTCCTGGGTGTAGGGGACACGGTGTGGATTTCCCTGCAACATGCTCCAGCTGAATCTGCACAGTAATCCAGGGAGGGAGCTTCTGCTGTTCCCATTTCACGGATGGGAGTTTAAAGAGATTTAGCCTCTCACCTAAGGTCACCCAGCTCTGAATTATCATTGTTGGGGTTCAAGTCCAAGCTGTTGTCATCCCCCCACCTTGCATTCTTTCCACTGCCCCAAGGTACCAGATACAATGAAAACATTTAGGAACTTTCCCCAGGCTAGAAAGGTGCAAACAGATAGTTCAGGGGTTACAACCGCAAGTAAAGACAGAACAAAACCCATTCCCCATAATTCACACCCCACTATCCTGTCTCTGTTTCCTTCTAGGTTCATAAATATTTGTATGTGTAAATTCTATTTTCCTTTCCTGTTGCCTACTCTTTAGTGAGCGCGATGAGTTTTATTAAAAGTTTCCCTCAAGGCTTTCTGTTAGGTTTAGCTTATTCTTCTTGATAAAACATTTCTGAGACAGTTGCCTAAAGCAAGACACGGCAGATCTAGATGCTTTGTACATTTCTGTCTGCAGTCACCAAGGCAGGGTACCTGGTTCTATGGTAGAGATAATAGAGGAGGAGGGGCCAAACATACTTCTCCCCTCCACAGTTTTGAACTTTCGAGGTCCCTGAGCCAATGTAGACAGAGGCATGCGTTTGACAGTGATTTGTGCCTTCGTGGTTTCCATGGACTTCAAAGCATCACTTGTTCCCCTTCTAAATCCACTTGTTGAGTGTCCTGTGCTGAGTGTCAGAGATGTGAAGATCAAGTTATTGGACAACAAAAAGTTGCCTACCTGAAGTGTCCCTGAGCACAGATGAGGGAGGACTCTGAAGGGATATCAGGCGGAGACTTTTGGTACAGGCTTTCTGCTTTTGACCGTTCACCTTCCTCACTGAACTTAAGATCAAACTCCCGTTTCTTCCACACTTCTCTTTCCTTTATACCTCCGTAGAGCAGCCTTGCTGTTCTTTTAACTGGCTCCTGAATTTCGCTTTAGTACAAACTGAAAAACTTTACTGAGCCTCTATAGGTGATTAGGGGCTGGGTATATAGCATGAATTAGATAGGCCTGGCCCTTGCCTCTGAATGCGTACAGTTTTGGGGGGTGGGGGGAGGACAGCTGTCAAATGTGTAACTGCACAAGCTGTGGAGGTTAGGAAAGGTGGTAGAGTGCACTAGGAAGGTGGAGTCGGGGTTGCCCTCCCTGGCGTCTGGAGAGGAGTGATCATTTCCCCTGGATTTTAGCTCTGTTTGAACATGCGTCTCTCGTGTCTGCGCCTTTGCCCTGGCTGCTGTGTGATAATGCACTCTGGAGCCCGTGCGTTCCAACAGCCATATTGCGTTATGCTGTGTAGCCTTATCAAATTTCTCTTTGTTCTCTGATTGTCTCTGTCGTGTTGCCTGCCTTGATACACTATCTTTTGTAAGACTGCAGACAAATAAATCTTCCCTGAACTCTGTACTCCGTATGTCACTCTCCCAATGAAACACTGTTTTTGATCCCCTACCCCCTTACGGGATAATGTCCAAGCTCCTTAGCCTGGCATTCAGTATGCCACAGTTTGGCCTAACCTCAGCTCCCTTCCCATTTATGAAACGCTTTGCCAGAAACAGGCCCTGCTAACTTGTGACCCTTCAATATCCCAGATGTAGTCTTTCCTCTGGGACTCTGCTCATTCGGTTCCCCTTAGCTTCAATAACTTCTCCCCAGTTCTAGCCATCTGTTGAAATTTAAGTTTCACTCCCTCTGGCACACTTTCCCTGACCATCTCAGCTCTTCAGAATGCCACAGTGCTTTCTAGAACCACTAACTGATCACTTGCCCTTTATTGTCCCTGTCTGTAGTTTATATCTCTCTCTTCATGTCCACCCAACCAGTCTGTAAACTGTTAGAGGCTAGGCACCTCATTTTCTACTCCTTGTGGTATGACAGCCATGATGCCTTTACAGGTAGATGCTCGATGGTTCTAGGTGGTAGGTTGGCCGTGTGTCTAATTAATTAGTGTTGTACAGAGTTCTTACAGCTGCAGGCATAAATACATAACCAGAGGATGGGGGATCGATAGAAAAAAAATTAAACGTGAATTCCCAATTTTACATCCCCCCAAATCTCAACCTACGAGCATAGTCAATGTAGTCCTTTCATTTTTATAGAGGATGAGGTAGGGTGGCTTTGGCAGAGACAGAAATTGAGAGTGGGGGTAAAAGAGAAGAGTAAAACTGAAGGAGGTGAGCTGGAAAGTAATGAAGGGAATCCAAATCAAAGAGCCCCGTGTGTGGACTGAGGGGCCCAGGATTAAAGTCCTGACTGTGTTTCTCACTGTGTAGCTTGGATAAGTCACACTTGGAGCCTCGTCTGTAGAGGGCAATCAGGACCCTGCCTTGCCTGCTCTTGGTCTGTTGGGAGATCAAATGAAAGCAATTTGCAAACTGTAGGGCGCACTGTGAATGGAAAGGAGTGTTGTTACTATAAACGGCATCATCATCATTTATCGTCTGAATCCTCCCAAAGCCACACTGTGGCAGGGGATGGATCGATGGATAGGTCTTTGTGGCAGAAGGGGAGAGACCAGACTGGAAGGAGCCTGTGGTCAGACCCTGCAGGCCCCTGCAGTTGTGCCGCATCTGTTCTTGTGACAGGGAAGTGTTCCCCCAGGCCTGTGAAGGTGAAGAAGGGTAAGGCGTGTGGGCCCTGACCTTGCCTGTGACAGGCACAAGTGGGAGGCCAGTCCTAACCCAAGGGTATCAGTTACCATGGTTATTGTACACGGTTCCTGGAGTGTCAGTATGAGCCACAGAACTAGCTGAAGACTTGGGCCGTGGTCCCCTCTCTGCACTTGCCGACCATGAATATTACATTCTAGAAATGCCAGAGACTGAGTGCTTTAGGGCTATGATCTTACTTCATCCCTGCTACAAGTGAGGGAAGAGTTTCAGGGATGTTAACAGACCAGTTCAAGGGAACCGACTAGTGAAAATCAGGAGCTGGGATTGGAACTCAGGCCTCTGCCAATGCTGAGCTCTTAACTGCTATGCTCTGCTGCCTTCAACCTCTTGGAACCTCAGTCTCTTCATCTGTACCTTGGAGATAATGACATCCACCTCGCGCACTACATGGCATGTGGGGATGTGGTGAGAGATTGGATATGGAAGGACTGTGTGCACTGCACTGTATACGATATGTACAGTATTCACTGACCGTCTACGACATGCTTGGCCTTGCTTTGGGTCTGGGATACAGTGGGGATAGGACAGCCAGGACATCTGCTCAGACGAAGGGACATTCTAGTCATAATCTGTTAATAGAGGGACCTGCCAGAAAGTGGGAAGGGAAGGAAAAAATGCAGCCCTCTAAGAACAATTGTGTTTTCAGAAAGGAAAAAATTCATGTTAATGGGCAGTCATTGCTGTTTAAATCCACCTTCATTCCCAAGTATAAATAACAAAACCAAATTAAGAGATTAAGCAATGTGGGAAATTTACAAAGACCATAAACAGAGAAAAGCAAAGAGAGTGCATTTATAAAAGGACAAATCATGTCAGGACATTTTGATCAGTATAAAAAAGCAAGTCACAGTTCTAGAAGGTGAGAAGTATGCAGTGGATGTAATATATCTAGATTTTAATAAAATCACTTGAAGGAGAAAAGGCCTGAAACCTTGCCTGAGAAATTAATTCAAATTGGCCAGGGTAGAAGCTGTGCCATTCAGAGTGAGAACTGGCTGGGAGTTGGGAGGGAAGGGGGTGTGATGGCAAATGGCCATAGCTCTCCAGCTGTGATGGGGTCAGGTTGAGAAGACCCAATTTAGTCATCATCACTTAATGATCTGGAAGAACAACTAAGCTCCTGGTAATGACGTTCATACATGATGCTAAATTAGGAGGTGTCACCATGATGGCTCATGGAAGGAAGCGCAGAATAAGGGTACGGCAGTCAAGGTCAGGAGGCCACGGCGATGCAGGCAGGAAAAGTGAGAGAGGATGCAGGCAAGGACAAATGGAGGGAATTTCCTTGAGGACAATCCGCAAACATTAAAAAAGCATATATCTAGTAACATCAGGACATGAATGAGAGCTAGAGATCTTAAGCTGTCCAAGGAATTATCCTTCCATGATTTAAGCTGAACATGAGGAGTGCCCAGGAAGTATGTTTGGGGATCAGGAAGGCACCTGAGACGTGGTGGGTATTTTTTTTTTATTATTATTATTTTTGCGGTACGCGGGCCTCTCACGGTTGCGGCCTCTCCCATTGCGGAGCACAGGCTCCGGACGCACAGGCTCAGCGGCCATGGCTCACGGGCCCAGCCACTCCGCGGTATGTGGGATCCTCCTGGACCGGGGCACGAACCCGAGTCCCCCGCATCGGCAGGCGGATTCTCAATCACTGTGCCACCAGGGAAGCCCCATGGTGGGTATTTTAACAGCCGTGGTCCTGCCAGGTTCAGTCCCTTCCTCCCTCTTTAATGTGATGGTCTTAGAGGTAGAACTACTGATTTTTAGAGCGTCCTTACCTACTTGGGAGCTAGGGTTCTCATGTCACACTGTGCACATTTGTATCCTGGCTCTATCACTTAATCTGTAAAATGGGTAAATAATAGTACTACTTTAGGGGTTTCATGAGGACCAGATAAATGGAATGGGCTAGCGCCATATCTGGTATGTGCTAAGTGCTTGATAATATTACCTGTTATTATCATTATTATTTTCATCATCATCGTCACCATTGTCCTTAGGGCACGGTCTATACCTGTGGTGGAATATACTAACTTAACAGATAATGGCCTTTCTGGTCAAAGGGGGGGGAAAATCACCCAGAGAACATGATTTGAAAACTAATGACAGAGTGAAAAGAGCATAAGGTCAGGGATCTAATTTTTTTTCCAAGCTCTGCTATAGGTGACCTTGAATGAGTCACTTTACCCCTTTGCTCCTGTTTTCACATCTACGAACATCTGGGGATGAACCTGATCACGTGTGAGGTCGCTTCTATCTCAAAAAGTTCATGAGTCTATACAAAGCCAAAAAGTGAGTTGGGCTTTGTATTGTTCAAGTTGTCAGCTTTGAAGCATATTTTCTAGCACATATTACCCTGCAGACCTGTTCTCTACCAGCAATTGCCACCCATGGGTAAGCTGACTCATACACTTCTATCACTGAAAGCCCTGCATCCCAGAAACCTCTCCGCCCCCTTATCCTGGGCAAACCAGGATGGCTGGTTAGCCCGCCCAAGGGATAATTGCCAGACTGTAGGAGTATCGCATGACGGTCTAAATACACATCTGTGGGAACTGAGTAGTTCTGTTGAGCTCGTGGGAAGCATTCTTAGGAAGCCATTCAACATTTTTCATGATGCATTTTCTTAGCTTGGGCTGCTATCATAAAATACCATAGACTGGGTGGCTTAAACAATAGAAATTTATTTCTCACATTCTGAAGGCTAGGAAGTCCAAGATCAAGGTGCAGATCGATTCCATTCCCGGTGAGGACTCTCTTCCTGGCTTGCAGATGGCTGCCCTCTTGCTGTGTCTTCACATGGTAGAGAGAGATCATTTTTGTATCTTCATATAATGGTTCTACCCTCATAAACTAATAACCTCCCAAAGGCCCTACCTCCAAATGCCCTCACATTAGGGTTAGGGCTGCACTATATGATTCTGACAAACATTCAGTCCATAGCAGGCGTGGGCTGACCGAAGTTGTGTTATCAGGAGAAGTGTTGCAGTGGAGGTGCCCAGGTATTCTCGTGCCTACTGCTCATATCTGCATTGACCCAGTCCCACTTAATACTTTTACTCAGGGCTGCTTGGCTGCTTCCAGCCTTGACATCTGCACTGACAGGAGAGTAGTAAGTCTTCAAAGGGCACCACTTCACAGGTTCAATATATGTGAGGCTTCTCCATGGAAAGAGTGAATTGAAAGAAGGAGTTTGTCTTGTTTTCCAGAGCTCTGTCTATAATAACACGTTCACCTTTGGATTCTTCAGGGATCAGAAAGTGACAGATTGAAGGGTGCTGGGAGGGAGTCATCCAAATGATTGACAAGGTAGAGGAAGTAATTGATTAGAAGGAAAAAAAAGAACAAAAGCCTATGCATCCAGGCAGGATACACGTGTGTGCGTGCAGGGCAAGAGATGGTAACTAGGACACGAAGGAGAGAGTAGGCTGAGGCAAGGCATCCACAGAGGAATGTGATTGGAGGCAAAAACACTCCAAAGTTACACTTTTACATTTTACATTTATTTAGCATCTACCTCCTCTTCGCCATGATCTGTTCTAGATGCGGGGAGTGCACAAAGATGATACCATCCTTTCTTTGTTCTAGTGGAGGAGACAGGCAGTATGTGTATTTTGAAAAGCAAGGATTTTACTTACTAGCTGTGTCGCCTTGAGCAAGTTACAAAACCTTTCCGTACCTCAGTTTCCTTATCTGTAGAATGAGCATAATCATAGTAACTACCTGTTAAGGTGTGAGCATTATATCAGTTTATGTATCTAAATCACTTAGAAGAATGCCTGGCACATGGCTCATGTTACTGTTATTATTATCAAATGAACTAACTCATTCCAAGCGCCCAGTACAAGACTTGACAGGTAGTAGTCATTCAATAAATGTTAGCTATTATTATTGTTGTTGTTGTTATTATCATCAATAGTCATATTTCAAAATGAGGCATAGCAGAACTATGTTTAAAGGACAAAGGTAACACAGCCAAGGCAAAGCCAGGTTAGGGGGAAGAATTAAGATCATTGAAACGTACTGTCAACCTAAAGGTGATATTTGAATGGTGGGGAAAGGATCTGCAGAGGTTTGCCAGCTGGGGAAAAGGGAATCCTAGATGAAGCAAAAAATAAGAACAAGGGCTCAAGGTCTGAGGCCGTAGCTAGCAGTTTGATCAGCCTAAAAAAGCTGGCTAGAGCTCTCCCTGCCTTCTCAGGAGACATGCATAGCGATTCCTGCTGCGTTTGCTGACTAACGCAGCTGCCAACAGAAGATGCCGCGTGTCCTGCTTATTTTGTTATTTACAGTTCAAATCCCAGGCTTGAACTCAACACATTACCCTACAGTTCTTCAACTACAAGGGATTTTTTGTTTTTGGTTGGTAGATTCACTGATTGATTCAATCATTTATTCATTCCACAAATATTTATGGAGTACCTATTACATGCCTTGCACTCTTGTAGCTACTGGGCATACAGCAGTGAGCCAAGAAACTGCTGCTCTCATGGACCTTCCATTCTAGTGGAGGAGGCCACAGCAAAAGGAAAAATATATAATGTATCAGGTGGTGATAAGTACTATGAAGAAAAATAATAGAGCAGGATATAGTGATAGCAGCGAGAGGGAAAAGGTTGTACTGTTTTAAATAGAGTGGCTAGAGAAGGTGGAGACCTGAATGGAGTGTGGATGATGTGAAGGGCAAGTCACATTGATGTGTGAGGAAAGACTGTTGAAGGTGAGGTGCAAAGGCCCTGAGGTGGGAGCACTGTTGTTGTGTTTGAAGAATATCAAGGGTGCTAGTAAGGCTGGAGCTAAGTGAGGGGAGGGCAGTAAGGGATGATACCAAAGAGGAAGCAGGGTGTATCAGTCAGGGTTCAACCAGAGAAGCAGAACCACTAGGAGATGGAGAATGTATAGAGATAAATGTGTCTCTCTAAATATGAGTTTGTTACAGAGATTTGGCATCATGTAACAGTAGGAGCTGGTTAACCGTGTGAGATGTCTCTGTGTCTGATGTTGGAGCCTTTAGTCCACCAGGCAGGTAGTCAGGAAGGGAATAAGAGTGTAAATTAGGGGTTTGGGGGAGATCAAGGGTGGGTTGGACCCCACAGCATGAGCTTCATGAGGGTGGACTGAAACCTCAGTCCATCTGGTCAGTTCTGGTCACCTCTGCTCTTGGTGGCATGGATATCCTGTAAAAGCTGGGGCCCTTCTTTGTAAAAATGAAAACACATACTTGCCCAGGACCAGGAGTTGGAGACGCTGAAGGAGGATCCAGGGGAGGGCAGAGCAGTTGCAGGTCCAGCGCTACTTCATGTGAATGAGGCAAATCAGCAGATCAGTAACACTGTGTATGAGCTGCAGAATAGCTACCGCTTTTCTTCCATCATTCAGATCCCTCAGGAATCTCCCTTGGGGCCTACCCAGTGTGGAAACATACAAGAAAGGGAATTCTGGGAAACATAGTTCAGCCTAGCCAAGCTGACACATTACAAGGCCACCGCATGGGATGGGTGGGTGGAGGTTCCTAGGAAATCTAGAAAAAGAGCCTCATGAGACTCTCTTGACTATTTGCCCAATAGACAATGACTCTTCAGTTTAAGCTGTTTCTCAGGGCAAGGTCCCTTTGGTTTTCCAGCAGTTTACCCGAGTGCCCAGATGGTAACTAATAGGGAGGAGATTTGATTCATGTTCCCTGGGGAGGAAGACTTTAGTTGCATCAAAATCATCATTAACCACGGCGTCATATTCAGCTATTTGATGCAATAGAATTTGATGGACGTAATTATTCCACAAAATAGAAAAAAAAATTAAACAAGGACTTGGCTCTGGGGAATTAAAAAAAGCACTAACGCAAATGTGGAGACAACTGTCCTGCTCAATTTGATCGTTCATTTGTTTAGTCATTCATTCCCCCAAGTATTTGTGCTCAGCACAGGCACGTTAATGGACTATGTTTGGAGGTGATGCATAAGTTCTGTAAGTAGTGATTGAACTTTCATTGTGCTAAACACCAGGGATACAGAGATGGACCTTGACATTGGGAATTTTCCAGATACGTAATTTTATTCCAGTGTAAACAGAAGTATGCCCAGGGATGGAAATGTCATGAGCAGGAAATGTGTGAGTCTCTCTGGACAAAGCAGCATAATGTCTTTCCTGCATATAAGACGATGTCCTCGCTCTCAGACTACTTATGGTCTAGCAGAGGAGCCCTCATGTATACAAGGCAAGGTATTATCTCCTAAGTGTAAACCTAGGCTATAGTGGAAGCACAGCGGGAGTTGGGTAGGGGGTGGGGAGAAGATTCAACCTCGTGACCCAGTCACAGCTTTTGAAACCAGAGATCTTCTTGTGCTCATCCCAGACACTGCACAGCTTCTAGAGACTTGTCGTTTTCACAGGAAATATCCCGCTCAAAAATAATATGTTTGACGGAGGCCTATTCTCCTGCAATCTTTGCCTTTGTCTGCAGTGTGTTAAAATAAGAGAGCTTCTGATTCAGAGGAGTTATAAAAATAATATAGTAATTACAAAGTTCACTTTCATGACTCACTTTGCTCTAAACCACGGCACTCTACAGGGAACCCTTCTCGGAGTTAAAATCCCACTTGCTGTTTATATTTCGAAAGTGCCAATGGATCCAAAATTTTGAGATTGAATCATTTGGCAACATAGAATCTGGGGGAAGGGGTGGGTGCTGGGATGATGACAGTTTTCAGTGTTTGTATATGTCTCTTTAAAAAGCAGGACATAAATTGGCCGATTTGTTGTGATTACATCATGTGTAATGCTTGATCACAGAGCACCTTGTTTTGGATTTGTATTTATTTTTCTCCCTCCCGCTCCTGTCTAATTGCCCTCTTCAGAATGGAGGCTTCCACTGCCTTTTGGCTTCATTAATGGCTTTCATTTTCATTAAGAGCTTTGCGCTAATGGACTGTTATAAAATGCAGTTATTCCTGCAGTCACCACCCAATGACTCTCATCCTACTGGCTGTTTCATGCATTAGGCCAAAAAGAAGGAGGGGGCGGGAGCCAGTGGGAATGAGTGAGAAGTTTCCAAACAGAAGATCTACCTGCTTCTGTCCTTGAGGTTCTTCAGGGAAGTTGGGATCGGCACCTGAAATTCCATGAATGTTTTCTATCCACTCTCTTTGAAAGGCCTCTTGGTTGGCAAAACAGAGCGAAGGAAGAAAATTAGGAAGCCCATTTTTCTCATAATATTTTGGAATTTGAGGATTGTTAGGAATATGACTTGTAGAGGCCTCGCAAGAGGGAACACTGATAACACCAAGATTTCATCAATCTTGTTCAAATATACACACATTGGCTATTATTGGAGTTATGAGCACCTAAACAGTTGGTGCTTGTTGAATTTTACTTGGTGTGACATCCCGTATGCAATGGAAGGCCCAACACTGATGAATGGTTGCAGAATTTGACTTCTTTGTAAAGTAGGCTGGTCTCTGTACTCCTAGTATGATAGCTAAATAGACAATATTTAAAATCTTAGAGCTTTAAGTAAGCTAAGAGATAATTAATTCAACCCCCCTCTCCCATTTTCCTGAAGCTGACAGAGATTAAGTGACTGGTAAGTGTAACCTAGATGTTAGCTGTGGCCACTCTGACACAAGGAGCTTTGGTTAGCTTGACAGGAGCTCCCAAAACATGGCCTTACGAGCATTACTCTAGAATCCTATCCCCATCCTCTTTCCTGTTCTCTTTCTGAGCCTTTCTTCTCCAAAACACCAGTAAAATTCTTCCTCTTGTTTCACAAAGAATGAGCCCACCCAGTTTTAGGTGGTCCTGGTAAACTCTTCCTCCATTCCAACCTTTTCCCAAATAAATGTAAAACTTTTTCAGGCTACTTATAATGAACACAATTTTCTCCATCACATTACATTAATCTCAAATCTGGTCTAAAACTCAGGTTTTAAATTTTCAAGTCTCTGCTCTTTCCACAACATAATTTATCTACTTTAAATAAGATACGCTGTGTGAGTAAAGCCATCATCACGTGATGATACACTTGTGTTTTGTTTAAATTTGTAGCATCTGTTGCCCTTCACAGGAGGGAGCAAAGATCAATCAAAATTTTAATGGGCCGAAACCTAGAATTCAGGCTTAAAGTCTTTACATTAACTAATTATTAAACTCTTTGCAATTAGATATTTTTATTATATACTTAATATAGATGTTAGTATTATCTAATTAATATCTTTGCAGATGGAATGGTAACATATACAGATGTGCTAGCCATTCTTCCTTATTAACTAATACCCATTTCCCCTTATTAAATAAAGGATATTGGTAAATTTCCTAACATTTTTCAGTTTTATGTTCTCATATAGTTTAAACATTGGAGCCAGCATCTGTTTGCTTTTGTGTTTGAGCATGCAAATTCTAAAGGGTCAGGGCTCTGGCTCCTATATTTTATGCAAGGTATTTGGCTTGGCATGAGCCTGTAGGGTCAAATAACAACCACAAGGATTTACGAAGCCCAGTCTGAGAAAGGTCACCAAAATGCATAAGTTGACTTTGAGAGTAGATTCTATAGGCTTGAAATGAGGATGATTAAATCTTAAACCTTCACTAAAGTTTGGAAAAGTCTAGCCAGATGTGAGTTTTTAAACACCCAGGGGTGATCAGCCTCCTTTTCCCATCATGACCTTAAATTTATTTCCCAGTTCAGCTACTGAGTACTGTCTTTAAAAGGACTGTTCTATCCCACATGCCGTGGAGTGGCTGGGCCCGTGAGCCATGGCCGCTGAGCCTGCGCGTCCGGAGCCTGTGCTCTGCAATGGGAGAGGCCACAACAGTGAGAGGCCCGCGTACCGCAAGAAAACAAACAAACAAAAGTACTGTTCTTTTTAAAACGAAACAAAAGTTATACCCCGCCAGTATTTAAAACATGTATGATGGGATGGAAAAGAGATACATGAAATGAAAAGACAAATTTGAAAACGTTCCAAGGTCCCAAGATGCAAAGCATCTGGAGTAGAGAGAGCAGGCTGCATGTGGCACCCCCAATCTCAGCTACAAAAAAGGCAGAGTGCTTACCAGATCACTGAAAAAGCTTTATTCCCAGAAAGGACCAATTATAGTTGAATGCAATCCAGAAATTTGTGCTTGAAGGCTACTTCCTGGAACAGGTAGCACAGAGTTCCAGGATTCATGGACTGAGGAGGAAGTACTCTTCACTTCCCAGAAAATGGCTGGCACCTGAAGGGTGATGATTGGCATGCTGGAAATTGGAGAGCGTGTGGAGGACGAGCTGTTATTGTATGATGTATCTCAATGCGAGTGTTTGATTACACCACATAAAAATAATTTTGCCTTGAGATCTAGAATTTCAATGTGGTGCCCGTTCATCAGTATACAGTACTACAGGCTACCTTATAACAAGGGCCACTTAAGTATAGCCAGCCAGGCCAACTAGAAGGAAAATCATAAAATAGCTGAGGGTTAACTATCTCTGGAGTTTGTTATTGAGAAATGACCATGACCTTTGGAGCTAAACCAATCTGAATTCAGAACCCTGACTCTAGCCTGATCAGCTGTGTGATTGGGTGAGTCATTTAACCTATCTGAACCTTATTTTCCTCTTCTAAAATGGGAGTAATAAAGAGGAAATTATCACAGTGTTTTGGAAGTAAATGAGTTCGTGTATGTAAAGAAGGTAGCAGAATACCTGGCACAAGGCAGGCCCTCAGTAAATGTTTTTTCCTTTATTTCTCTTTGATTCCTTTTCTCTCCCCTCCCCACTCTTTTCTTCTCTACATCAAGCCCCTATCCTATGCCACATTTTCTCAGAGCTATGCTCTCAGTTTGCTGTCACGCTACTCCTCCCATGGAGCTGGCTGCCAAAGGCTTTAAGTATCATCTAACCCAAGCATAATACCTATAACTTTTAGAGGCACATTGAAGGTTTGAAAACTCATTTTGACGTAAAGGAATGAATCTCTAATGGTGAAATTTCTGTTTTCTGGATTGCTGGCACGGGAGTCAGTTTTGTCTGGGGCCAGTCCCATCTTGGTATCCACAAGTTATGAATTTCTGAACATATTTTTACCCTTTTCTTCATGTGGCCTTTGCCTACCTACCTGTAAAGCCAGTCTGGTTATGAAACAGAGGGCTTCCCAAGACTGCTTTAATCAGAAGTAAGACTAACTTACAGTTACTGTGCCAGTGCTCGTGTGCCGGTGGGATTGTGCACAGCTTCATTAGTAAGTTAACTGCACTGGGCCTTTCCAGAGATTGTGCTTCTTGATTTGGTCCCTGGATAAATTTGCAAGTGCTAATCTAGTTATTGCTGGAGAACATCCAAGTGGAAGGCAGTACTATTTTCGCTAGACTGTTAGGCATTAGATTGGCAGGGTCTTGGACTCTGGTAAGTTCCCCAGGCCTGGAGGGAGGCTGGTCATCCGGCCAGATGCAGGGGGAAGGAATTGTTGGGGAGCATGTGGTAGGGGAGGCCTATGAAGTCAGTTCCTTGAGGGATTTGCACTGTGACTTCCAAGTCCAAATTCAAGAGAGATTTATTGAGTGCCTACTGTGTGCTGGACACCATTGTAGGCATTAGGGATATGTCAGAGAATAAGGCCAACAGAAACGTTCCTACCCATTGTGGGTCTTACATTCTAATGATAGGGGCGGGGCCGGGAAGGGCGGAGGGAATACAGTAGATCAGTGAAAGGTGGATTGGGAGTGTGTATGATGAATGGAGCACAATTTTATAGGAGGTGGTTAGAGAGACCTTTCTGAGAATGCAGCATCTGAATGAAGAGTACACATAGAGGGGGTGAACATACAGATCAGGAGTTGGGGTGAGAGTGGTCCAGGTAGAAGAAATAATTTGGCAAAGGCTCTGAGGTGGAGAGCCCTCCTGACGTGTTTAGGAGCAGCTAGGAGGCCCGTGTGCCTGAAGCAGAGTAAACAAGAGGGAGAGAAATAGGAGATAGGCCAGGAGGTAGAAGTGGGGACATATCTTCTAGGAATAAGGGGACCCCTTAGGAAGCTCCCAGGTGAGAGGTGAGGGTGTTTGGGCCAGGGTGGCAGCAGTAGAGAGGATGAGAGTAGTCATATTCTGGGTTTACTTGGAAGGTAGAGTCAGTAGGGTTTGCTGTTAAATTAAACGTGGGGAGTTAGAAGGCAGGGGTCAGTGCTGACTCCAAGGCATTCGTCCTGAGCAACAGGAAGCATTACCCTTGACCGAGATGGGGAGACTGGGCTGTACGAGGAGACAATTTAAGGGGAAAGAGCCAGAGCTTAGTTGAGTCATGTTAAGTCGGAGATCCCCAAATCTGGATTTGACATCCAAGGGAGATGTCGAGGAGGCAGTTGGGTTTGAGGTTGAAGTTCAGGGAAGAGATTGGGCTGGAGATAGAAATCTGAGAGTCATCAACATACAGATGGCAGTTAAAGCCACGAGACTTTCCGGAATCACTTCCTTTTAGTGAGATTTTCCTGCCTTTGACAGAACTCATATTCCCCCAGGGTGGATTTGGGTGTAGCCTCCTGCCATAGGTGACTTCTACTTTGTCCATCTATCTGATGTCTTGTTGGATTCAGGTGTCTTTGAAGCGAAGGGTCTGGTCCCCAAGGCGGATACAAGATGATCCACAGAGATGTTAGGAAGAACAGACTAGAACTTCTTTTTATCTTTGATCTTGCCTTAAAATTCTTCTGTGTGTGTGCGTGTGTGTGTGTTTTATAATATGCTTACTTTGTGTTTATGACATATAAAAGAAGTTTACACCTATTGAGAATGTGTATTTATAAACTTCTAACAAGGTGGGAGATTGAAGAAGTTTACAGACCACCACCTGGATGAAGGAGAGAGAGGACGTCTGTTAATTCAGGGCCTCTAGGGGGATGGGTAGGAATCAGGAGAGTCCTGTTTCTTTGTCTCTGTTGGAGTGAGAGGGACACCCAGCTTGCCCATTGTAGAAGAGTTCTTTTCACCGCTGTGGCCTCTCCCGCCGCGGAGCACAGGCTCCAGACGCGCAGGCCCAGCGGCCATGGTCCACAGGCCCAGCCGCTCCGTGGCACGTGGGATCCTCCCGGCCCGGGGCACGAACCCGCGTCCCCTGCACCGGCAGGCGGACTCCCAACCACTGCGCCACCAGGGAAGCCCAAGATTGCAATTTTTTGTTGCAGTGCACGGGCTTCTCTCTAGTTGTGGCGTGCAGGCTCCAGAGCACGTGGGCTCTGTAGTTGCATCACATGGGCTCTCTAGTTGTCATGTGGGCTTAGTCCTTATTTGACTTTAAGCTGTGACTGCTTTCCCAGGCCTGACTTTGAACTGGTGTTTTAGAAGGCAGAAAGGACACTTAAATATATTCACTTATTTAGTAAGTGTTTACTGAGGACCTGCTTTGTTCCAGGCCCTGTTCTAGGCACTTAGATTAAACAGGGGTGAATAAGACCAAGACCCTGCTCTCCTGAAGTTTCTGTTCTAGGAGACTTCTGGGTCAATATTTATGGTCACAGAAGGAGTCTCTTCTATGAAGCTCTAAGACAATTCCAGGGCTTCCAGTTATCATGTGTGTACTTAGCCCTTGTGCAGAGGTAGGTCTTCCACTCCTCAGTTTATGGGTGAGGAGGAAAGGAAGAGCCTGTAGAAGTGACCTGTTTGAGATGGCTCTTCATGATGGAGGTACAACAGGTAGGGTGTGCTTTCAGTTCTTGACTATTCTAAGCACTTAATGTTTGAAGGGTAAATATTCACATATGACCACCACTGGGTTCCCTTTTATCTGCCCTCCTGTGAGACCACTTTTTGGGGAGATGGCCAGGGGACAGCATCTTGTTGGATACAATGCATTGCACAGGGACAATGGCTTTCTGCCAGGGTTAAGGCAGGTCATTCAACCCTACGTGCCTCCATCATGGTGTTTGGGTCAGATGGATGTTTATAGCCCAGGTCCTTCTCCAATTTTCTAGAATTTCTAATTTCCAAGAATTTTCTGAAATTCAGTCTAAGCCCTGACTTTTGTCTATTTGGTGTCTGTCTCATCTATCTTGAGATGTGAAGTTGTAGCTTGCTATAATTTTCACCTCTGGGGATAGATATCAAATATGCCTTCAGAGCAATGGAACATACTTGGAAGTGGAGAGCAAAGAACCAAATGGAAGAGGGAGATAGTGGGTTCCCTGATGGTACAGAAGGAGATGCATGACCTCCCTGTCCTTGACCTTGAGCTCAGGGATACCAGCCATTTTAACAGCCTCTAAGTTCTGCTGTCTTGGAGTAAAGCACTGTTCACTCATCCCAGTTATGGATCTTGTTGGGGTGTTAAGTACCAACGATAATTAGTGAAGGAGGCAATGGAGGTTACAAGAGAAAAAGAGGGCAATGGAGAGAGAAGGGGCAGAGAGGAGGCAGAGCGGCTTTGGGGATGATGAAGTAATAGTTACCTGGGCTGAGAGACTGCTTCCTTCCTCCATCATTGGGAGGGAGCCAGGCAGTCTTTAATTGACTGGTGGCTGTGTGCCTGTGTACAAGGCCTCCTCTGGAGTTGCAAATGCTGTCCAACCCTGCGTCTTAGTCAAAGCACTGGCTTAAGGTCTAAATAAAATTTATTTATCTCAAGCATCCTTATTTATTTTACACTCCTGGAGCCCTGCAAAGGCCACAGTGTATAGTATTGATATTATCCTCCTAGGAAGTTGGGGTCTTTATTTTTTAATTTCCTTTGTTTAGAGCATCTAGAGTTGAATAGATGAATAAGCAATGTTTGGGGGCAATGAAGTATGTAGGAAGTTGGGCTCACAGTCAAAATCTAAGACCCTGAGGGTCACTTCTGACCCAGTTTAGGCTTTCCTGGAGCTTGAGTACTCAGTGGGGAGGTGGGTGGATGGATGAACACCTGCGGGTAGATGAAGAGTGAGGGTGAATATTGTTTATTCCTCTCCTCCCTTTGGTGATTAGGTTGTTATTGCTAAGAGTGAGCCAGACCTTTCTGCCCTCAAAGAATGAATCATTCCCAGGAGAGTAAATGTCATCCATAGACATATTTATGATTCCCACTAGCTCTGCCCTTTAAGCTGCTTCTCTGTAACAGTTCCCTTAAAGCTGCACCATCCAATAGAATAGCCACTAGCCACATGTGGCTATTTAGATTTCAATTAATTAAAATAAAATAAAATTTCAGTTTCCCCCTCTCACTAGTCACAGTTCAAACGCTTATAGCCACATGTAGCTAGTAGCTAATGTAATGGACAGTGCAGAACTGTAGAACATTTCCATCATCACAGACATTCCTATTTGGTAGAGCTGCCTCAAAGTCCTTGGGGGATTAGAACTCCCTTGGGCCTGTGTTTGCAGTATGGAAATGGGTACCTTCCTTCTCAGTGAGCCTGGTAGTTGCCACAGATCCAGGGCCACCTGATGGCCAGTCTGGCACAGAGTGGCACAGAACCTGTTGGAGCTCAAAAGTTGGTGAAATAAGCTACAGTGGACGTGCGAGCACTAATCAACTCAGGGATGAATTAGATTTAAAAGAAACAGGAACGGAATCCAGGCCCAGGAAAATGCAGACTTGAAGGTCTCTTCGTGGTGGTTTTATTTCCCTTATTTTAGAGATGAGGAAGTTGTTTTTGAGAGGTTGAGCGACTTGTGCAAGGCAGTGGAAGTGGTTAGGCTGAAAGTAGGATCTGTAGCTCCTGACCTTGAATTCTTTGCTTTTTGTATTGGACCACATTGCCTCTCAAAGAAAAGAAGAGGTCATAGCCTGATTGGTCATCAGGAGTTGCTTTTCTCTTCTGATGAAGACCCCTATCAGAGCAAATGGACTAATTGTCTGGGGGTCTTTGGCCCTACTAAGCCTTGTGACACCCTCGTTGTTGGAGGGGAGAGGGAAATATTATTTTGAATCTTTACCATATACTAGATGCTGTGCCAAGTCTTTTTAATATATTGTCACATGAGTAGCAGGTATTTTTTTCTCATTTTAACAGATGAAGAAACTGAGGCTCAGAGAAAATTTGAATCTTGCCCCAAATCTCAAAGCTAGTAAGCAGATGGGATACAAATTTAGGTCTGTGTTATTCCCAAGCCTGGTCTTTGCACCATTCCACAGTTCTGTAATGAGCAAACCCAGTAGTAACAAGGTGAGACACCTGGGGCCCTGGAGAGGAGGTGCATGTATGGCATTGCCTGTGTCTGAGGATGTGAGTTTGGGAAGGATGTCAGCAGACCCTGGGTCAACCTCTTCTTAGACATAGGATTCTCTCAGCCATGTGTGTGAGGAGAATAAAAAAAGCTTTGGAGTGGGTTGGACAAATGGGGCTGCCAATTTCTTTGGAGTCCAACTGCATGAGTCAAAAAGGGATTGCCTCTTTTACATTGGTGGAAGAGAAGAGTGCCCCACTGACCCCTGCTCTGAGCACATGTGAGCCCTTAAGATAAGCTCCCTGGATGCTGAGATCAGATAAAAGTAAACACCTTTATGCAACCAAGTTGGCTTCAGATATTAGTGCCAGGGACTTGCTTAATGAGGGTGCTAAGAGGCAGGTTTTGTGGAGCTTCTGAAGAAAGGAAACATAGAAGGAGAGCAGTGAGATAAGTGCCCAAAAAGGGAAGAGAGACTTTAGATTTCTCCTTTTAACCCAGTGTTTTCAGTAACTGAGAAGACAGGTCATATTCTGCCAACAGCTTAAATTCATGGAGGCAGAGAGGGTGAAGGGAAGGGAGAAAAGAATGCTGTTCATGGCTTAGAAAGTAGTTCTCATCCAGTGGATTGTACTGGTTCCTGGGAGAGAAATACCAGCTCATCAGAAGCTTGGTTTGCAGCTGTGAGCCCAAAGGGGAACTGAGAAAACCAGCCACGGACGTGGCAGACAACAGAATTGCATCCTCCAAGACGGTGAGCCGAGGAAAGAAGGACCATTTTGTCCCGAGAGGACTTAGCCGGTGTTTCTTAGGCCTTTAGATTTGAAGATGGCTATTTCCTTTTTCAGATACATCCTTAAAGGAAGGGACTATTCAGAGTGAAACCAAGCGTCTAATTCGGGGCAGGGAAAGTGTGTCAGTTATTTACTGCTGTGTAACAAGATTGCGTACAATAGCAATTTGTTATTTCTCATGATTCTTTGAGTTGACCCAGTAGTTCTGCCCCAAGTACTCCTACTGGGGTCACTTGTATAATTCATTCATCTGGCAGAAAGGCTGAGCTAGAAGATCAAGAAGGTCTTTCTCACACATCTGGGGCCTGGGTTCTCCTCCACGTGGCTTCTTTTCTTCCAGGGCCTCTCCACGTGGCCCTCTCTCCAGCAGGATAGCTTGGGCTTCCTTGTAGAATGGTAGTTGGGTCCCGAGAGAATAAAAGCAGAAATTGTCAGATGTCTTAAGGGCTAGGCTTGTAACTGGCACAGCATCACTTCTGGCACTTCCATGGATCAAAGCATGTCTCAAGGCCAGCCCAGATTCATGGGGCAGGAAATAGGATATACCTCTTGATGGAAGAAGTGGCATGTGGACATCAGGAAGGGATGAATTACTGGCAGCCATGTTTGCAGGCATAGGAATTGTGAGAGCATGATATAAGGAATCACAATAAGAATTTTATATTTGGTCTTCATTCCCAGTTACTGGCCCTAGAGCTTCCAAAAAACTTGACATTTCCTGAATGACAGGAATGAGAGGAGTATCTTTTGTTATTTATAAGAAGCCCCTTTCAGCATAACTGAGTGTATGCTAATGAGATGACTCTTGATGGGCCCCTAGATGGCTTCAGGGTGGGTACAGTTTGCCAGAGGCACCAACCATGTGATTAGAAAGTTGGAACTTTTAACCCCACTTTTCAACCTCCAGGAAAAAGAGAGGGGATGAAGATCGAGTTAGTCCCCAATGGTCAATGATTTAACCAATCATGCCTATGTAATGGAACCTTTATAAAACCCCTAAAGGACAGGTTCAGAGAACTCCTGGGTTGGTGACTACAATGAGATGCTGGGAGAGTGGCGCAGCCCTCCCCTCATACCTTGCACTATGCATCTCTTCCATGTGGCTGTTCCTGACTTGTATCTTTTAGAATAAACCAATAGTAAGTAGAATGTTTTCCTGAGTCCTGTGAGCTGTTCCAGCAAATTATCAAGCCCCCAATTTATAGGTTGCGATATTTAGCACATAAAAATACAGGATGTCTAGTTAAATTTGAATCTCAGATAAACAACTCTTTTATTATAAGTATATCCTATGGAATATTTGGTACATACTTACACTAAAGTACTTGTTGCCTTTTAGAGATTCAAATTTAACTGGGCAGTTTATGTTTTATTTCACAACCCTACCTTCTGGTAACAGTGGCTCTCCAAGGGAGAGATTCTCATGGGGGCATGGGTGGAGGCTGTAGGAGTGAATTGGCCTCCAGAATTTGTAGTCCAAGACATGGATATTTGGAAAAATCCTCCTAGGCCAGTGCTTCTCAAACTTTAATGTGCACATGAATCACCTGGGGATTTTGTTCAAACACATATTTTGATTTAGAAGGTTTTGGGTAGGACCTGAGATCCCACCTTTCTAATAAGCTCCCAGGTGATGTGCATGACAGCCCATGGACCACACTTTGAAGAAGCTTGGTCTACAAAGTCCAGAGAGAAAATATTTTTGGCTTTGCAGACCATAGGGTCTCTGTTGCAACTACTGAACTCCAGTGTTGTATCAGAAAAGCAGCCATAGACAGTATGTAAACAAAGGAGCATGGCTGTGTTCCAATAAAATTTTATTTACAAAAATAGACGGTGGACAGGATTTGGCCAAGCAGGCAGTAATTTGCTGCCCCCTGAGCATGATGATTCTGATGTGCCCCCTTCTCTAATAAGAATCCTTTGTGCAAGGAAGGGAAGACTTGTATCCCTTGTACTAGAAGTCTATAATTTCAGGGGTTCAGAAAGGATTGCCCTAAATCTCTCATCCTCAACTACAAATCTCTCTCCACTCATGATTACTTCAAGTCTTCAGCTAATATTTGGTTCTCCATTGAAATGCAAATTGCCTGAACTAGGAATCCTTTTAAGCTGATAAACAGCCTTTACATCCCAGAATAAATGTATTTAGGATCCTTCTTGAAGGAGAATAGAAGAGGACCCTGGAACAGGAAAGTTGAAGCTATAACTCATTTATACTTTCGTCTAGGGTAGGACAGGTGGTCCTTACATTGCTCTCCATCTTTAAAATATGCTTGCCAATGTTGATAATTAAAATATTCATCTTACTAAAGAGTATTCAGGTGTGTGAAAGGGCAGTCCTTGATCAATTGTCCTGTTTGCCTGGGACAGAGAGACTTCCCAGGATGTGGGATTTTCAGTGCTAAAACAAGGACAGTTCCAGGCAAACCAGGATAGAGCGAGGGAGGGAGAAAGTCAGTGAGCTCTCAGATGATCAATTCCCACTATAACGATTTGGTGACAACACATCTCCCCTGAACTCAAAGACGATTAAAAGAGTCTCAAAGGAATATCCATTTTATTTTATTTGAACTTGAAATCGTAGACACTGCAACAAGTGACAAAAACGGAGCCTTGACGTCTATGCAGGTTGGGAACTGCTTCTTTGGGCCACATTTCTCAGCCCTCTATACAATTAGGTGTTCAGTGGGTGCTTGGTGGTGGTGACAGTGGTTTGAATGGTGATAGTAATAACAATAATGAGTATAAATAATGGCTAACATTTATTGGGCGCTTAATGTCAGTTAAACTGTATATTTCACATTCTTTATCTTACTAAATGCTCTCACAGCAATCCTGTGAGACAGGTTCTCTCATTTTCTCAAGTTTACAGAAAATTAAATTGTGGTTTAGAGAATTGTTTTGACTTGTACAGAAAGCTAATGGGGTTCAAACCCTCTAGACCCTTAATTATTCATGAGTCCATGGCACCAAAGCCTTCCCTGGTATTTTCTCCAGCTTCTAGGAGCCCTTTCCTGGCCTCCTTCCCTGGTATAGTGGGATGCTTGTCTTTGACAGGATATTTAACTTCACTGAGCCTGTTTCCTTATAGGCTTAAAAAAGGGGGAGGTGCAGTTAATAACACTTAGATTGTCCATTTCTTTCCCCATTTCCTACCTGCCCCCCCTTTTGCCACAAGCATAGTTGTTTCACTCTGCAGGGCAATTCTCTACCACCAAAGAAGGTTTGGTGTAGTTCAGTGGTTCTCCAAGTGTGGTCAGCGAACCAACAGCATCACCTGGGAACTGTTAGAAATGCAGATTTCTCGAGCCCCACCCTAGACCTACAAAATCAGAAACTCGGGGGCGGCGTCCCACAGTCTGCTGCACAGTAAGGTTTGAGAACCGTGGGTATAATGGATAGAACTTGGGGTCTCAAATCAGCAGAACCAAGTTGAATTTTGCTTCTGCTATTTGAGTGATGAACTTTCTGAGCCTTTGTTTCCTCTTCTCTAATATGGGACATCATAATCTCACAGTTCTATCTGGGGTGAAGTCAAATTACAGAATGGTGGAAAAATGCATTTTAACCATCGTCGTTGTCACTATTATCTGCCTGTGGGGTCAGCTTCCTCGTAGCACATGCTCTCCCTGCCTGCTTCGATATAAACCCTGTAGAAACATTTTTTTGGCTAAGAAAGGGTACAACAATATTTATGTAGCAGGTCACTATTTTTAGAGTGATTTCAAATGATTTTATTTAATTCTTACACCAGTTCCGTGAGATAGGATCACAAGGAAGCTGAGGCTAGAGTGTTAATGACTTTCCAAGTTGCCACAGCAAGTTTGGACAAAGCCAAGGCTTAAATTCAGTCTCTTGATTCAAAATCTGGAGCTTCCCACTAGGTCACTGGTTAAAACTAGAAAGGCAAAGGACAGGCAGCCATCAGCATGAAATGTCTTCCAGCCAGCCCTTCTCCTCCTCCGCTGCACACTGCAATAACCTGGGGATATTTTAAAAGAGCCCACACCTATTATTCTCTGGGGTGGGACCCCAGCATCAATACATTGTAAAGTTCCCCGGGAAGTTCAACTCAGGGAAGCTTGAGCATCCAGCTTTAAACTCCCTGGAAATTATATTAGGCAGTGATGACTGACTCTAGCTGCACTTTAGGATCATCTGAAGAGCCCTAAAAAAATCCCCGTGCCCCGCCCCACCCTAGCTCACAGAGTTGGGATCTCTAGGGTTAGTGGTTTCTATTATATTTTAATTCCTCAGATGATTCCATTATGTAGCCAGGGTCGAGAACCACAGCATTATGTCACCTCTTTGGCTCCAAGCAGGCTCACTATCCATCACAGTGGATCCCCCCTCATCTCTCCTTCCAGCCTCAACAGTGGGCAAAGAACCACCCGTTAAAAACGTCAAGGCATGCTGCTAGTTCACTGCGTGTCCAGCTTGTGGTTTTGTGTTCTTTTCATTATTCACAACCAGAAGCAGTTGGTGGGTGAGGACCACACCCAACACTCTTACCCCTGGGCATCTTGGAGTCCGTCAACCTTTGTGAGCCAAATCACCATTTACCACCAGCCACGGCATTTAGGATTCTCTCACGTAGCAACGTTTCTTAAATAGGTGGCCAAAGCCAGAGGAAGAGATGCTGTCTTTATTAAAATTCCTTTGGGCGTGTCCATTGACTGACGGCACGTGCTCATTAATATAACCGAGCAAGCATCCTCCCTTCCTCCTGCACGCGAGACAGATACTGAGAAGTTGGCCGGGCACCAGCCTTCAGGATGGCAGAAGCTGCTGTCCAGATGTGGCTGCTTTGACCTGAGGCCTTTTGAGGCACTTGGACAACCAAATCTTTTGAAACAGGGACTGAGTCGGCCTTGCTTCGTTCACTCAATGGTGGTGCAGGGGCAGGGCCCTGTCTGTTATCCTGCCCCCAAGTCCGGCCCCCTTGGCTCTTCATGGGATGCTTGTTACAAATGCAGGTTCCCAGACCCCATCCTGCTCTCAGAATCTCCGCGGGGGCTGGGGGCTGGGAATCTGAATCCTTAACAAGCTCCCCGGGCGTTTCCTCTGCCTTCTGAACCTTGGCATAGTTAAGAAAGCCTGGGGCTTCCCTGGTGGTGCAGTGGTTGAGAGTGCGCCTGCCGATGCAGGGGACACGGGTTCGTGCCGCTATCCGGTAGGATCCCACATGCCGCGGGGCGGCTGGGCCCGTGAGCCATGGCCGCTGGGCCTGCGCGTCCGGAGCCTGTGCTCCGCAACGGGAGGGGCCGCGACAGTGAGAGGCCCGCGTACCGCAAAAAAAAAAAAAAAAAAAAAAAAAGCCTGGATCCATCCGTTCTTAGGAATAAACAAATGAGACCCTCGGACTGAAGAGCCCTGGGTTGGGAAGCAATGGCTCAGGAAGGGCAAGAGAAAAGGAGATCGTGGCAGTGTTTCCGCAACGTGACACGGAGGGCGTGTGTGTGCGTGTTCGTGCACGTGCATGTTCGTGCGCGCGTCTGCGTGTGCGCGTGTGCAGACCTGCGCATGCCTGTAGCCCAGCCTTGGGGGGCGGCTGTTGTCTTTGCTGCTTCCGCATTCATAGCCAAATGCTTTCATCGTTCCTCACTTTATTACGTTTTGCCAAGAAGTTCAGCTTTTACTAAGGGCACCCGGGTTTATGGCAGCAATATTTCTCACAGTGTTAGAAATAAAATATCAGGCTAATAACAGACTGCCTGCTAATGTGAATCGCACGAGGAAGGCAATCTCCTTCGGAAAGAAGTCCTACCAGGGAATGCAACGTCTTAAGATTTTGCGAAAGCAGTTGGTGGGATTGGATACACTTTGCGCTTGCTAAGAAGATGAAATAAATGATTTGTGGTAAGTGGTAGCAGCTGCAGAAAAGAGCGTTTTCCTACACCTGCCGTTTCCTAAGGGACTAGGGGCTCCCGGGGGCTCAGGCAAAGGGCCAGAAGCGTAACTGTGGGGTTTAAGGAGAGACTTCTCTTCTCTGCCCCTCCCCCTCGTTTTAGTGCCACTTCTCAGCCTCGGTGAATGCAGGAAACCAGTTGGTTTCTCCCACGTGTTCTAAAAAGGAGCCCATTAAGGGATGATGGGGGACCTGGGAGGTCTGTTGGCAATGATTTCTGAGATTTCCCTCCCCTCTTAGTTACATTCAGGCACCTGCTGGGCAAACCTACTGCTGCCACTTGTTGCCGGGAATTTTAACAAGTAGGGGCGGGTGCTGGGACTTGAAAATACCACGGGTTGAAAGGATGCTGCTTTTCTGTGCATCAGATCCCTGGAGACAGGCCTTGAGCATCATACTTATTCTGTAACTCTGCGGGGCCAGGGGTGGGTTTTGTCACACAGGAACTTCTGAGAAGGTGTGCATGTTATCATATGGAAAGGCTGTTAAAGGCTGTGACTCCATCCTTCAGACCATCCAGGGAGCTTAAGAGGTGATGCTCAGGAGAGGAGAGGCCGTTGGTGCCCGCTCAGTAATGAGGCTCTGAAACTGCTGACGCACACCGAGATCTGAAGCAGGAGCAGTAGGGGAAAGGAGCATCGTCTAATGCATTGTTGCCCAATGCCCAGAAGGCATCAGGGCCACTGGTTCATGTCCGGCTGCAGCCTTGACCTCTGCTTTTGCCATCTTGGGGTCACCAGAATCAGATACCCAACTGCCCAACACCAAACAACTGGGCCAATTCTAGGACGAATTCAGTATCCTTTTTATCTCCTCCTAGAAGATCGGTCCCACCTTCATAACCTCCCTCCCCACCTGGTCCCCTGGTCCTAGGCCTACCTCAACACCTCACACAGTAACTTGCTTTCCATTGGGGGGAAAAATGGAAGGAAATGTCAGACTTTGTGTGAGTCAAAGTCAGCCTGAGAAATAATCTCATTCTCTGAAACAGTCACAGCGGTCCTGTGGAATAGAGAGGGCAGGTATCACGGCCTCCATCTTCTAGGTTAGGAAACAGGCTCAGAGAGGGTACTTGGGTTACCTACGTTCACACAGAATTCACAGTACAGCTAGGATGAGAAGAAGTTTTCTGACTCTCGAATCTTTGGTTCATCCAGCACCCCCCTTAGCCAGGAGAACCTTGCACTGTTACTACACCGTCTGCACAAGCTCAGGTAACTCTTCCCAAACCACCTAACCCAGCAAACGTCCATGCCACAAGACACATGGTTGGGGCATCGATAGCCCTGAGACTAAATGTCTGCCATCAAGTGGGCAGGGGCCAGTGGGATCCTCCATTTAGGACATCAGTGGGAGGGGGTAGGAGAGGGTGGCAAGTAGGCAGGGGCTTGTCCACTAGATGTGAGAAGAGAAGCAGTCCCATTTTTGTGTGCGGGGCAGGAAGGAGGACTTTGCTGACAGCTGGGGTGATGGATGGTGAGGGAGAGTGCATGGTGTGTGAGCAGTAATGTGATGGAGGGTGCACATTACGGGCAATTACAATTTGAATAAATTATCAATGGAAAGAAATAGAGGAGTAGAAAGCTGTTTTATTAACCCCCTGAAGTTACGTTCACAGCATTTTGAAAAAGTTTATCAATTGCTGTGAATTACTAGCTCAGTGACAAAGGCGGATACTGAGAGAATGCCTGATTGCAGCTTCTGTAGCAGGCGATGTTTTATGGGATGATTTAAAACAAGTCTTACGTATTTTAAAACATCAAAGGAAGAAGAAAAAGAAAGCTCAGGGAGCCTAGTGAATTCACCTGCCCGTGAGCAAACTTTGCTATAAATCCTACCTATGATTTTTCAGTTTTATCTGTTTTCCTTCTTTTGATATTGTACATTTCTCTGGGCTCACTGCCTGGGGCTAAGATGTGTCCTGTGTGTTATCCCAAGGAGTGTTTTACCAGCTCACTGCATGGATGAGAATAGAGCTCCAGCTAGAGATAAGACAGTGTATAACTACTTCCTAAGCTGTTGTCATGCTGAAGTCTGCACACTTCCCCCCTCCACTCCCCTACTGCCAATATTTCTATTTCCAGATAACAAAAGGTGAGTGTGAGCCACTCATTTCTTCTTTAGGACTCCTGCAGAGCTCTGGTGATCTTGGCGTGTGGTGACTCTGTTCATGTGTTTTCTCTACCACCAAACTGGAACTGCTGAGGCCTCGGTCCTTGGGGCATGGGAGACAGCGTTCAGCTTGGAATCAGCATTCAGCTTGGAATCAGGAGCCCTGGGTTGTATTTGAGACCTGCCTTGGGCTGGCTGTGGACTTAAGTCTATCAGAAGCCTGTGATTTCCTCACTGGTAAACCAGGTAAAAATGTCTGACCTCCCTGGCTCATAAGCTTGGGTGGTAGGAAGTGAGAGAAGGGAGGTATGAGAGAAGGGAGGTATCAAAGAGGGTGGAGTAGTTGCAGAGGGTGTTTGTGGAGGGGCAAAAGGGTGCTGGGATGATGGGTGCGTTTCGGATGTTACTTATCTCATAATTCTATGGGATACGTGTTATTCCCATTTTAGGGATGAGGAAACAAGTTCTGAGAGGCTGAGTAAATCACTCTAGGGAAAACACGTTGGAGGTGATTGGAACCTAGATGCGTTTGGCTCCAAGGTTCATGTTTCCCCCCATACCAGGTCCTCTGTGTTTATGCTGATACAGAACTAAGCATCGACATCACCTGGGGCCAACATCAGCACCAACAGGAAACAGGTTAGAAATACTGCTTCTTGGCACATCCCGCATCTATGCATTCAGAGGCTGCAGTTTAACAAGATCCCCAGGTGATTCCTGTGCATATTAAAAGTTGAGAAGCAGGAGGCTAGTAGTAGATGAGAACTGAGGTCAAAGCAGAGCACCAGAAGGGGCTGTGTGCCCAGATTATGGTGAGGGAAGTATTTCTGACCAGGCTAGAAGGGAAAAGAGTAAATACCGGCCTGGCTCTGAGAATCTGCACGATCTGTGTGCTTGGGTAAAGGAGCCTCCCCACCTTGCATCCCATTGTGGTTAGGAGAGTCCAGGTAATGGGATAAAACAGCTTCTGGGTGAGGAGTGAAGCAGTACACACTTACTCTCTGCTCATTTGGACAGTTGTGGATGAAACACGGGACTGGAGGCACAAAACCGTTGTTTGAATTAGAATCCTCCATGGGTAGGCCGGGCTGACACTGGACAATCCTGTGTCTGTTTCCTCTTTTGTCAAGTGTGGTGGTAGCACCTCCTTCACTGGGTTGTGGTGAGGATTAATCAAGATGTGGAAGTGCCCAGCGTAGCGTCTGGCTCAACACATGTGCCACGAGGCCCACTGCCCATCTCACTAGATGTGGCCTGGGAGTTTGCTCAGGGAACATGGAAAAAACTTAAGTCTTTTCCTCAATCTTTACCCTTCCTGGGTGCTTCTTGCCGATGGGGAAGGTGTTCGCTTGGAGTGGGGGCTGGGTGTCAGCCTGTAGGACAAGTGCTTCTCAAAGTGTGGTCCCTAGACCAACAGCGTCTGCATCACCTGGGAACCTGTTGAAAATGCAGAATCTCAGGCCCCTTCCCTTGACCTGCTGAATCAGAAACTCTGAGATGGGATCCACCATTCTGTTTTTCACAAGTTCTCTGGGTGACTTGAGAGCCACCACTTCAGCGGCTTGGAGATCACACACCTGGGAAGTGCCCTGTGGTGGTGGTGGGATGTTTGCATGTACTTGACTCTGGAGCATGTCCTTTGAGGCAGACCCCAAGAGCTCCGGTGTGTACTGAGGCCATGTTACAATTAAATGATCACTTAGAGGAAGTCACTGCAGAGGACACACAGGCAGCCAATTCATTAACCAGGAGCAACTTCTTGCAAATTAAAAAATGTTAATGATCAGTTTTGAAGCATTGAGAGTATATCAGGGACCACACGCCTGGAATGAACATTTACCATATGGCGCCTTTGGAAGCTAATATTGATTCTCATTATTTTAAACGATTACAAACATTGCAGGTGTTTTGTAATAATCTCCATTGTCTAATTAGAACATGCGTGAAACGAGCTCATTCCGCTGGCTAACGAATATTGATTTGAACTGCAGAGCCCTGGTGCAGGGGAAGAATTGGGGCTGTCTGGCCAAGTTGCCAACTAGTGCCAGCCCCCTTTCTCCGTAAATTATTAATCCTGGGGATGCAGGGCATTTTGACAGGCAGGCATCCACGGGGGCTCCGACCTGCTTTGGGCCTGCTCCAGCCTTCAGGGTCTACTCCCGTCAGGCAGTAAGCTGGGACATTTGGAATGAGCATGAGTACTTTTGTGGCCTTTTCTTTTCTCATTCCCCATTTCTCTTCTTTATTGTTTCCGACCTCTTGTTGATTTTAGAGCAACTCTATGTCTAAATGCTTTAGACATCTGCTGGAAATGGGTCTTACTTTAGATATGAGTTACCTACGTCTCGTTAGAGGCTTCATGTCTTAATAGTACCTCTCCAGCAAGACTGGAAGCTCCTTGAAGACAGGCTTATGTCCCATCCTTAGTTTGTGTTCTCCTTCAAGGCCTACCAAGTGCATTATAAATACCCCACAAAGGAGGGTATTGTTATTAGTGTTATTCCTAGTCATTGTAGAATGAATAAGACCACTTTTAGGATGATACTTTGTGCTCCTTGGGTGTTTCCTATATGCTTGCATATTTTAATTTATTAATCTGACACAATTTACTGAGCATTCATTGTGGCACAAGGGAAAGAGCTTTATGAGACGTGGTTCCTGCAGACTGGAAGCTTGCAGTCTCCCTGGGGAGAGGGTGGTTAGAATGTGATGTGCTAACTGCAGAAATGGTTTGAACAGGGCTCTCTGGGAGGCTGGGGAAGGAGCCCCGAATGCAGGCAAGAGGTGATGCCCGAGCCCAGTGTTGAAGAGCAAACTAAGTGGAGAGAGAGATGAGTGAGAGGAGAGCGCTCTACAAAGGCTCATAGGAGCTGGGGCTCTGGGACAGCAGTGTGGCCAGAGCACGGGGTGTGCTTGTGGACGAGGGCAGGGACTGTGGCTTTTGGGGCCAGGGAAGGAAGCAGAGCCTGGGTTATGGAGGCCTTTGTATACCGTGCAAAGAAGCTAGGATTTTATTTGAAGGCTAAGGGTCTGTATTAAGAGAGTTAGATTTGAATTTCCTTTTATAGTTTTTAAAGATCTATATTTCAGAAAAATCACCCTGATGACACTGTAGAGGTGGAAACTGGAGGCAGGGAGACCAGTAACAGCCTGTCCGAGAAGAGAGTCTGAGCCAGGCAGAGATGGAGGAGATAGAATGTAGACATATTTAGGGTGTGAGTGTTTACATTCAATATGAGAACATTATTTGCTTTGCTTTCCTTCGTTATAAATACAATATTTACATTTTGTCACATTTGCTTCAGATCTGTTTTTTGTTATAAAAATTTAAAAACTACAGGTGAAGTTTCTCTGCTTCGTTCCACCCATTGTTAAGAATCTGGTATGTGTCCTTATAGTTCAAACTTTTCTATGTTAGTCTCATACTTAAGTATTCATAAACATTATGTAGTATTTATGGAAATGGTTACCATTGTTTCCTGCGAATTGGTGTGTGTGTGTGTGTGCGCGTTGGCACATTTAGCTCTAGTTTATCCATTTTGTCTACTGAACAGTACTTTATCATATGAATAGGTATCCATTCTCGTATTGGTGTACATTTAGAATGTTTACAGTTATTAGCTTTTGCAAACATTTCAGCCAGCGTGAACATTTTGCACACTTCTCCTGTGCATATGTACGAGGGTCTTTCTAGGATATATACCAGAAATGGGATTGCTGGTCTTAAGGAATACACATTTTCCAATTTAGCACATTTTGCCAAAGACTCTCAGATTTGATTGTATCAGTTTAAACTCCCACCAAGAGTGGACAGTCTCTTTCTCCATGTTCTCTCCAGCACTTGTTATTATGGGCCTTATAAAGGTTGCCACTCTGATGTGAATGATTTTTCTTTGCATTTCTTTAATTATCAGAGATATTCAGCAACTTTTCATGTGTATTGGCCTTAAAGGTTCCTTTTCTGTGGGTTACTTGTTTATACCATTTGCTCATTTTGGTGGCGGGGGCGGGAGGCTTGCAACTCTTTTCCTTCCTGTTTTGTTGAGATATAATTGACATAAGCACTGTGTAAGTTTACGGTGTACAGCATAATAATTTGACTTATGTCCATCATGAAATGATGACCATAGTAAGTTTAGTGAACATCCATCATCTCATATAGTTACAAAATTAAAGAAACAGAAAAAAATTTCCTTGTGATAACTTTTAAGATGTGCTCTCTTAACAACTTTCATATATAACCGTGCAGCAGTGTTAATGATACTTATCATGTTGTACATTACATCCCAGTACTTATTTATCTTATAACTGGAAGTTTGTGCCTTTGACTGCCTTCATCCAATTTTTTAATTGATTTGTTAGAGTTCTTTATATATTCTATCAGTCCTCTCTCTGTATATACATACATGCACATGTGTATATAAAATATGTATGTGGGTATATATGTATAAATAATATCTTCTCTCATTTTATCTCATTTTCAAACTTTATGATACCTTTTTCTAAAAGGAGGTTTCCAAAAAATTGATGCTGCAAAGGTATTAATTTGGCCCTCCATGAGATGTTATTTATGGCTTGTCCAAAAAATCTTTCACTATTTTAATGTCATAAAGCTAGTAGGCATGACCCTGTATATCCTTCTAATAGTCTTAAAGTTTTGCTTCTGACCATTAGGTCTCTAATGCAACAGTATATTTTCACATGCGGTAAGAGACATAGGGAATAGAATTCTATTTATTTACTTTTTTCCTTTAAAAGTCAATTACCCCACAACATTTATTGAACAATCCATCCTTTACCCACATAATTATAGTGCTCCCTTCATTGTATACCCAGATCCTCTATGGGTCCTTGTTTGAGGGCGTTCTTTTCTGTGCATCAGTCTATGTGTTTAACCCTGAGCAGACACCGCAGTGTTTTCAAAAGCTCCACCCACACTGCTATCCAGCACCATCAGTTACCTTCTTCTGGTGATTGTTGAGAACTCTGGTGAAGTCCAAGACTACCATGACCATTGTTGGGGAAACCTGGTTTCCTTACTGGGCTCCTTGGGGACATTTACCATCTGCACCTTTAACAGGCGTTGTGTGAAAATCAGAGCACAAAAAGCAAATTCTGGCTTTTTCACCATCTCAGATATGGTCTTGAGATAAGAGAGGTTTGCACTTGGCTGAGGGAGTGAGTGAGGATATAATCAGAAAAAGAGAAAGTCTCAGAGATTGCAGGCCTCTGTGACACCTCAGCCCTAAGTGCAAGCAGAGAGCACACAGCTCGCTGCTGGGCCCGTGCTTGGAGAGCTTGCTGCCATCAGGAAGGCTCTGGGAAGCTACAGAAGTCAGACATCACCTTTCTCTACCTCAGGGAGAGAAGACATTGTGGCCTCCTCAACCCTGTATGTGACTCTTCTCACCCGTCTTGGTTTGCACTGACCAAAACTTCCCAGAGTGGCCACTCCTTTTTCCTTCCACCTGCAGAAGGGTGGAAGTCTTGCCTTTCCTCCTGGCAGCTCTCCCCTCTCAACACGGCGAGCCAGCCGCTCCGTCCATTGGAAGGAGGCTGTGATCTGCATGGGAGTTTCTGACTTTCTCATGACTGGGGAGGACAGATCCCACTCTCTGTCAAAAGTGTGCTAGATTCTTAGGTCTGGAAGGACCTGCCAGGTGATCTTGTCCTTCGTGTGTTTTTGTGTTTATACAGGAGGAAACTGAGATGGGGAGAGGTTCAGTTGCTCATCTAGCCTGCAGTGCTGGGGAAAGGGGGAGGGGGAGCCTGAGAATCCAGGTCTCCCGCTCAAGTTCGCTTTTCACTCGGCGGTTCTCCTGACTGGAGAAAAAAAGATTCTAAGGGAAAAAAATCTGCAAAACTCTTCTTATGTGTGCCTTTGTGGCCTTGAGAGTGTGGAGGCCTCCATGCTCTGGGAATAAGGGGAGACTACATTTGCAGAGACGTAGGTTCCTGGCAATAGGCAATTTCTGTATCCTCAGAGGTGGGCCCCAGGGGAGGTAGAGACTGAAAGTCAGAGGGGGATAAAATAAACTTGCAACAATCCAGAAGTTCTGTTTTCTCATACAAAAAAGCATTTGGAGTGTCCTGGGAGAGTTTATGGAGGTAAACGTCACTTCACTCTAAAGTTATATTTCTTTAAAAGGTCATTTGAAAATCAGACCTTAAAAAATAGTCTGTTTAGTCCCAGTGATCTGCACTTCTGTTTGAAAAGTCTTCTAGCTTCGTTTCTTTTTTTTTTTTTTTTTCTGGGGCACGCGGGCCTCTCACTGCTGTGGCCTCTCCCGTTGCGGAGCACAGCCTCTGGACGCGCAGGCCCAGCGGCCTAGCTGCTCTGCGGCATGTGGGATCCTCCCGGACCGGGGCACGAACCCGCGTCCTCTGCATCGGCAGGCGGACTCTCAACCACTGCTCCACCAGGGAAGCCCTCTAGCTTCGTTTCTGATTGACATTAACTTGTTAGTGACTGTTCACGCTATAGCTTTACGTTCTTTTATTTCAGCAGATGCTACCTAATAGTTGTAAAGAAATTCTGGAAAATCTGTCTGAAGTGGGAAGCATCATTTGATATAAGAATAATCATCCAGCTTCATTATGTTTACATCTTCAAAACAGGGAAGCCTCTGTAGACTTATGGGGTTTTGCAGAGGAACCGGCACAGCATCGTAGGCATTGCATTCTCCTGTACAGGCATCCCTTGTTTTATTGTGCTTTGATTTATCGTGCTTCACCAATAGCGTGTTTTTTACAAATTGAAGGTTTGAGGCAACCCTGTGTCGAGCAATTCTGTTGGTGCCATTTTTTCCAACAGCATTTGCTCACTTCGTGTTTCTGTGTCACATTTTGGTAATTCTTACAATATTTCAGTTTCTCAATACTATTACATTTGTTATGGTGACCTGTGATCAGTGATCTGTGGTGTTGCTGAATCCTATTGCAAAAAGATTATAACTTGCTGAAGGCTCAGGTGATGGTTAGCATTTTTAGCAATAAAGTATTTTTAAATTAAGGTATGTATTTTTTTAGACATAATGCTATTGCACACTTACTAGACTACAGGATAGTGTAAATATAACTTTTATATGCACTGGGAAGCCAGAAACTTCATGTGACTCGCCGTATTGCTACATTCACTTTATTGTGATGATCTGGAACTGAAACTACAGTATCTCTGAGGTCTGCCTGTATTCTGCTGGCACAGAACCCAGAGTCAAGGGCAGGGAACTTAGACCCTGTCTCTTGATGGAGATGTATTAGAGAATGTGTGGTCGCCACACTTCCCTTTCTACCTCTTTTCATCTGAAAGGCTGTTGCCCCAGACTCTCCTGTCTAGTCCATCAATCTGTTGCAACTAAATCACCCATCTTTGAGAGCTGCAGAAGTCTTACATGCCTCTTTCTGTCCCCTGCCCAGCTGTGTGCTTGGAACTCAGTTAAGACAGACACAATCTCAAATGATCACCGGGGCAATTTTTAAAGGTATTGTTCCTCAGCTGTTGCAATACTTTGGGCACATGAAGGGTTCTAGGACCAGGTTCCTATGTTTCTAACACAACTTACACTACCTTTTGGCATCCAGTGGTAAGAAGAAGGGATTTTTTTTGTTTACTTAAAAAATTTTTTTTTGCGGTACGCGGGCCTCTCACTGTTGTGGCCTCTCCCGTTGCGGAGCACAGGCTCCAGACGTGCAGGCTCAGCGGCCATGGCTCACGGGCCCAGCCGCTCCGCGGCATGTGGGATCCTCCTGGACCGGGGCACGAACCCGTGTCCCCTGCATCAGCAGGCGGACTCTCAACCACTGTGCCACCAGGGAAGCCCTGTTTATTTGTTTTTAATCTCACCTTGTCTAAAAGATGTGTGTTTGCTGAACATTCTCTCTTCACTGCATGTGACTGTTGTGAGATAAAAATTTAACCACCAGTAACAAGGTTTATGTGCTTTTGGAGGGAATAAGGACTAGAAAATTCTCCAGGGAGTTTCAGGCTTTCAATTGAATAAGATGTCAGTGCAAAGTAAGAGGACAGAGGTGGTGGCCGTTGAGGGGCAGAGGAAATCCACTCTCCATGGTGAGACATTAACAGCACGCAGTGCCTGGGGATGATGCTGAGCAAGGAGATATGGATAAACCAGGAGACCTTACCTGGAACCAGGGGGAGCAGTAAGAGGGCTGCAGCCACCACTCATGTAGGAGCTCTACTCCCCTTTTGAAAATTATCCATCAAGCCAATAGCATCTCTTGCCTGGATCATGACAGTAGCCTCCTGATTGGTTTCTTCATATTTTTAACTAAATTAAGATTTTAAAAATAAAATCTTGTCATAATACCTCCACCTTTCTCTCCTGCTATGAGCTTCTAAAACCCTTAGGATAAAAACAAAACCATAGCCACTAACAAGGCTTGCACGATCTCACTCCTGCCCATCTCCTGCCTGTCCTCCACACACCCCTGCCCCCGCCCCATCTCTCAGTATTCTTACCCTTGCTTTCAGGCCTCTAACCATACTGGCGTTTTCTTTAGGCCTCGTGTTAACCCACTTTCGTCAGCCACATAGCCTGTACATATGCTGTTCCCTTTGCCCGGAATGCTTTTCCCGTTCTCCTTCTCTGAGATCCCATGAATTCATTGTTCATGAATCATTAAAGCATGGTTGGTGAGGGTGAGCCATTTAGAGAATCACACAGGCGTTAATACGAAAGGGTCTGGCAAGGTTATCTCCTGCAGCTGCTCCCAGTACTTGGGCGACAGCAGAGCGTCTTCATCCCCATGTAGCATTCAGATTTGTTCCACTGGTGCTGGAAATTGGCCAGACTGATGGTAACCTTTCTCTTCTAGGCAACCTTGGGAATAGGTGGTAGAAAATCTGAACTCAGTCCTGAAGGTATGCCTGAGACAGGAGGGGAGAATTAGAAAATGTAAATGTGGAAGGAAAGGATGGTCGTTGACACAGAAACTGTCTCACTTTGTCATGGGCTGAGTTGGCCCTCTCTCTTCTCAGGTGGTCTTAGCTTTCAGGCCTTAGAAAGTCACTTAATCCTAACTCCCTTGATTTTACCTAGATGTGATTTATCCAATTCACCCAGTGAGAGCTGGAACTAGAACTCATGCCTCCTGACAACCAGGCCAGTTCTCCCGATACGGAACGTGGGCAAGTCAGGAGTATGGGATATTCCAACGCTAGGCCTCACCTTAAAAGTCCTCAAGTCTACAAATTGACATGTTACTCCATCTCAGAAAGGGAAAAGCTTAGGACCCCATCCCAGGTTTTTAGTGACTCCCATACCCCTTTGGACCCTGACCCCTGCTTCCAAATTCTCTGCTTTGGCATTCACCCAGTCTCCCTGCAAGTAGAAACTCACGCCTCGGGGTGATGAACTGTCCCTCTCAGCCAGAACCTTGTTACTGGGGAAACCATTGCAGGCAGCTGACTTGGGCTCATTCAGATGGAGCTGCAGAGTCCAGGGCCTGCGTGAGGGCAACTGCTATCAGAGTGGTCAGTTTTTGGCAACTCTGGAGTATATTGTACCAAGTGGGACGTGGTAATTATGTGTTTGTGGCTCTCATTATGTGCCAGTTTAGTTGTCACGGATTCATTGTAGTTTTTTAAATTTTTATTTTTTCCTTAGACCACTCAGCAAAAGAGGGAAATCGATGCCATAGGGCAGGTTTCTTTCTGGAAGAGGCATTCACTTGGGTGGAATAATACATCCAATGACTTAACGCCATTTGATTGGCCAGGAAGTTTCCCCTAAATGGTAGGGGTACAGCCCCGACATGGCTGCCTCTGGGCCCTCCTCAAGGGCCTGGAACTGTGGCAATACAAATATCTACAGCAAACAGTGAGTTGGGCTTGGCTTGGTGCTATACAATTTCTCCTGAAGAGAAGGGACTTAAAACTTCATTTCCATACTGGCCAATCCCCAGCTGTGGGACTGTAGGTTTTTGTTTTTTTGTGGTTTTTTTTGGCGGTACACGGGCCTCTCACTGTTGTGGCCTCTCCCGTTGTGGAGCACAGGCTCCGGACGCGCAGGCTCAGCGGCCATGGTTCACGGGCCCAGCCGCTCCGCGGCATGTGGGATCCTCCCGGACCGGGGCACGAACCCGTGTACCCTGCATCGGCAGGCGGACTCTCAACCACTGCGCCACCAGGGAAGCCCGGGACTGTAGGTTTTTCAAGTTTGACTTCTTTTCTAAAATTACACCTTTGCTCTGTCCCTTACTCATGACAACTTGGAAGTATGGCTTCTATTATTTTAAGCATAGCCAATACAGGAGGCTCCTAACATATGCATGGGATAATTTACATGGGGTGATTTTAATCAGGGAGAATTCCGTTTATATTGAAGAGCTGGACATTAGGTTTCTTAAGATAGCAAGCTCTTTAACTGAGTCTCCAGTATGGTGGATATGGTCAGTTTACATGGGGATTTCCGGGTAGTTTATCAATTGTATGGTGACAATGTGATAGTAACAATAGCTAATGTGATTAAGTGCTTCTGATGTGACAGGCAGCTCTCCTCAGCTTTGTCTACATCACCTCCTTCAGTCCTCACCTAGAGCAAGTTGTGGTGCTGCGTACCACACCAGAAAGGCTGCAGAGAGAGTCTCTGCTTAGTTCTCAAGTTGGGTGACATGAGGAAGTTAAGAATATATGATGGAAAACATGGGTTCCAGATCTGACTCTGCTCTTACTGCCTTGTGGAACTTGGAGCCAGTCAGTTAAGCCCTTTGAATCTTGGTTTCACTTTGAGCAAAGTAGGAGAGACGTGAGTCATGTGTGTGTTGTGGAGTGCTGTGGTGCTGGTGGTAATGATGATGGTCGCTAAGGTAACATTACCTTAGTATTAATATGCTCACCGTGTATTAAATACTGTTCTAAGCACCAGGCATGGATTATCTCATTTAATCCTCACAGCAATTCTGTGGTACTTATTAGCTCCAGTTTTTCTGGTAATGAAACTGAGGCACAGAGAGGTCATACAACTGATAATGAGTGGTAGAGCCAGGATTCTAATAATATCTACCTCCAAAGCATTTCCTGTCATTCTGTTGCTGATAGGATCAGAATGAAAGATCTTAGTCCTTGCTGTCATACTGAGGGGGCACCACTGGAGGTCTCTGTAATTTGCCTTAGCCAGTATTGCTTGTCTAGAGACCACTATAAAGGAATTGGCTTCCCTTATGCATTTTGGGTCTTAGATTCCTGTGGGGAGCCCCACCTCTCCTCTTCTGTACAGCAGCTCTTCTCCTTAGGTGGCTGGGTTTGTGGCGAAGAACTCTTGGGTAGCTGTGCATCCGGCTGGGAGCCGCCCACCTATGCTGCTTGGACGATCATCCTCAGTTGATCCTGTCTCTTGGGATGAATCCCCAGCTTTGGATTTGGTGAGGGTCAGATTCTCCTGCCTTAACTGAGCATTCCATCCAAAGCTCACTGTTGTTTGGAAGGACCTTGTGTCGTGCATTGTTGAGAAAATTGGATGAGTTCTGGGCCACTGACCAGACCCTAGAAGAAATCATCTAGTAGAGCCAAGAAAATTCAGGCAGGGGCCTTAAAGGAATTTAGCAAGGTCTCCACTGCTCGAGTTGTCTCTTATTTTTCATTTATATGGCAAAACATGTATTTATTATAGGAAGAGATTTGCATTCTTTTAAACGAATAATTTGAGCCAATTTACAGGAATGGATAGCTGGAGAAATGTGATTCGGTAGTATGTCATAAGGCTATAGTCCATTTTGTGGGACTGATATATTTTTTCCCAGATGGAATTTCTTAGTTAAAGAAAATAATTCAAAGCTGGTATTAAGTCAAATTCTGTGACAGGAAAGCAGTGGTTCCTAACCTTGGTTGCACATTGGAGTCAATGGGAAGCTCTAAAAAATTCTGATGTGTAGTTCTCACCCCCAGAAGGTCTGGTTTTCATTGATTTTAGGTGTGGCCTGGGCATTGGAATTTTTAAAGACTCCCCAGGTGAGTCTAATGTGTAGCCAGGCAGGACGGGCTTCATGGGTAGGCAAACTGTGCAGTCACACAGGGCCCCATGCTTAGAAGGGCTCTGCACTTGGCCTAATGCTCTGCTGTTACCATCTTGGAATTCTTAATAGTTTTTGAACAGGGATTTCACATTTTCATTTTTCACTGAGTTCCTTAAATTATGTAGCTAGCTTTTCAGCCAGGGCTGAGAGCATCCCATATAAAAGAAGATGCCCCAGCTGAACCACATGCACTGGCTCATGGTCCTCTTAAGAGCAGCATGTCATTCAAGCTTAGCACTGCTGCCCACGAAGGTTTGGACATGTCGTGGTGGTGTTGTACCCTATGGTACATCTTTTCTTTTCAAGAGACTTTGAAAAACTGTTGCTAAGATAATTATTACCCTTGCTATCCAGTACTGGCTGGGAAGTACACACTTGTACTGCTAAACACAGTGCCAAGAGGCCTGGTGTGAGCCCATCTTTCTAGGAGGCCTCTCTTGTGATGGAGAATTTGGCAGGTGGACTCACTGACGTTGCTGTGCACCCTCCTGCCTTCTCCAGAACCTTGTTCCATCGTCAGTTTCCCCCTGTCTGTCTTGAAGTTTTATCTCTCCTTTTCTTCTGGCACTTTCCACTCATCTAAAAATAACTTTCCTCAAAGTACTACTTTTCACCAAGAAGATTTTGGGAAGAGGAGCTGCCTCTCACCAGCTCCACATCCTTGTAACCATTCTTCTTTTTTTTTAACATCTTTATTGGAGTATAATTGCTTTACAATGGTGTGTTTCTGCTTTATAACAAAGTGAATCACTTATACATATGTCCCCATATCTCTTCCCTCTTGCGTCTCCCTCCCTCCCACCCTCCCTATCCCACGCACCTAGCTGGTCACAAAGCACCGAGCTGATCTCCCTGTGCTATGTGGCTGCTTCCCACTAGCTATCTATTTTACGTTTGGTAGCATATGTGTGTCCATGCCACTCTCTCCCTTCATCCCAGCTTACCCTTCCCCTTCCCCGTATCCTCAAGTTCATTCTCCAGTAAGTCTACATCTTTATTCCCATCTTGCCCCTAGGTTCCTCATGACCATTTTTTTTTTCTTTTAGATTCCATATATATGTGTTAGTATACGGTATTTGTTTTTCTCTTTCTGACTTACTTCACTCTGTATGACAGTCTCTAGGTCCATCCACCTCACTACAAATAACTCAGTTTCGTTCCTTTTTATGGCTGAGTAATATTCCATTGTATATTGTGCCACATCTTCTTTATCCATTCATCTGTTGATGGACACTTAGTTTGCTTCCATGTCCTGGCTATTGTAAACAGAGCTGCAATGAACATTTTGGTACGTGGCTCTTTTTGAATTATGGTTTTCTCAGGGTATGTGCCCAGTAGTGGGATTGCTGGGTCGTATGGGAGTTCTATTTTTAGTTTTTTAAGGAACGTCTATACTGTTCTCCATAGTGGCTGTATCAGTTTACATTCCCACCAGCAGTGCAAGAGGGTTCCCTTTTCTCCACACCCTCTCCAGCATTTATTGTTTCTAGATTTTTTGATGATGGCCATTCTGAGCGGTGTGAGATGATATCTCATGGTAGTTTTGATTTGCATTTCTCTAATGATTAGTGATGTTGAGCATCCTTTCCTGTGTTTGTTGGCAATCTGTATATCTTCTTTGGAGAAATGTCTATTTAGGTCTTCTGCCCATTTTTGGATTGGGTTGTTTGTTTTTTTAATGTTGAGCTGCATGAGCTGCTTATAAATTTTGGAGATTAATCCTTTGTCAGTTGCTTCATTTGCAAATATTTTCTCCCATTCTGAGGGTTGTCTTTTGGTCTTGTTTATGGTTTCCTTTGCTGTGCAAAAGCTTTGAAGTTTCATTAGGTCCCATTTGTTTATTTTTGTTTTTATTTCCATTTCTCTAGGAGGTGGGTCAAAAAGGATCTTGCTGTGACTTATGTCATAGAGTGTTCTGCCTATGTTTTCCTCTAAGAGTTTGATGGTGTCTGGCATTACATTTAGGTCTTTAATCCATTTTGAGCTTATTTTTGTGTATGGTGTTAGGGAGTGTTCTAATTTCATTCTTTCACATGTAGCTGTCCAGTTTTCCCAGCACCACTTATTGAAGAGGCTGTCTTTTCTCCACTGTATATTCCTGGCTCCTTTATCAAAGATAAGGTGACCATATGTATGTGGGTTTATCTCTGGGCTTTCTATCCTGTTCCATTGATCTATATTTCTGTTTTTGTGCTGGTACCATACTGTCTTGATTACTGTAGCTTTGTAGTATAGTCTGAAGTCAGGGAGCCTGATTCCTCCACCTCTGTTTTTCTTTCTCAAGATTGCTTTTGCTATTCAGGGTCTTTTGTGTTTCCATACAAATTGTGAAACTTTTTGTTCTAGTTCTGTGAAAAATGCCATTGGTAGTTTGATAGGGATTGCATTGAATCTGTAGATTGCTTTGGATAGTAGAGTCATTTTCACAATGTTGATTCTTCCCGTCCAAGAACATGGTATATCTTTCTATCTATTTGTATCATCTTTAATTTCTTTCATCAGTGTCTTATAATTTTCTGCATACAGGTCTTTTGTCTCCTTAGGTAGGTTTATTCCAAGATATTTTATTCTTTTTGTTGCAGTGGTAAATGGGAGTGTTTTCTTAATTTCACTTTCAGATTTTTCATCATTAGTGTATAGGAATGCAAGAGATTTCTTTGCATGAATTTTGTATCCTGCTACTTTACCAAATTCATTGATTAGCTCTAGTAGTTTTCTGGTAGCATCTTTAGGATTCTCTATGTATAGTATCATGTCATCTGCAAACAGTGACAGCTTTACTTCTTCTTTTCTGATTTGGATTCCTTTTTCTTCTCTGATTGCTGTGGCTAAAACTTCCAAATCTATGTTGAATAAGAGTGGTGAGAGTGGGCAACCTTGTCTTGCTCCTGATCTTAGTGGAAATGGTTTCAGTTTTTCACCATTGAGGACGATGTTGGCTGTGGGTTTGTCATATATGGCCTTTATTATGTTGAGAAAAGTTCCCTCTGTGCCTACTTTCTGCAGGGTTTTTATCATAAATGGGTGTTGAATTTTGTCAAAAGCTTTCTCTGCATCTATTGAGATGATCATATGATTTTTCTCCTTCAATTTGTTAATATGGTGTATCACGTTGATTGGTTTGTGTATATTGAGGAATCTTTGCATTCCTGGGATAAACCCCACTTGATTATAGTGTATGATCCTTTAAATGTGCTGTTGGTTTCTGTTTGCTAGTATTTTGTTGAGGATTTTTGCATCCATGTTCATCAGTGATATTGGCCTGTAGTTTTCTTTCTTTGTGACATCCTTGTCTGGTTTTGGTATCAAGGTGATAGTGGCCTCGTAGAATGAGTTTGGGAGTGTTCCTCCCTCTGCTATATGTTGGAAGAGTTTGAGAAGGATAGGTGTTAGCTCTTCCCTAAATGTTTGATAGAATTCGCCTGTGAAGCCATCTGGTCCTGGGCTTTTGTTTGTTGGAAGATTTTTAATCACAGGTTCAATTTCAGTGCTTGGGATTGCTCTGTTCATATATTCTATTTTTTCCTGGTTCAGGCTCGGAAGGTTGTGCTTTTCTAAGAATTTGTCCATCTCTTCCAGGTTGTCCATTTTATTGGCATACAGTTGCTTGTAGTAATCTCTCATGATCTTTTGTATTTCTGCAGTGTCAGTTGTTACTTCTCCTTCTTCATTTCTAATTCTATTGATTTGAGTCTTCTCCCTTTTTTTCTTCATAAGTCTGGCTAAAGGTTTATCAATTTTGTTTATCTTCTGAAAGAACCAGCTTTTAGTTTTATTGATCTTTGCTATCGTTTCCTTCATTTCTTTTTCATTTATTTCTGATCAGATCTTTATGATTTCTTTCCTTCTGCTAACTTTGGGGCTTTATGGTTCTTCTTTCTCTAACTTCTTTAGGTGTAAAGTTCGGTTGTTTATTTGAGATGTTTCTTGTTTCTTAAGGTAGGATTGTATTGCTATAAACTTCCCTCTTAGAACTGCTTTTGCTGCATCCTATAGGTTTTGGGTCGTCATGTTTTCCTTGTCATTTGTTTCTAGGTATTTTTTGATTTCCTCTTTGATTTCTTCAGTGATCTCTTGGTTATTAAGTAGTGTGTTGTTTATCCTCCATGTGTTTGTGTTTCTTACCGATTTTTTCCTGTAATTGATATCTAGTCTCATAGCGTTGTGGTCGGAAAAGATACTTGGTACAATTTCAGTTTTCTTAAATTACCAAGGCTTGATTTGTGACCCAAGATATGATCTATTCTGGAGAATGTTCCGTGAGCACTTGAGAAGCATGTGTATTCTATTGTTTTGGGGTGGAATGTCCTATAAATATCAATTAAGTCCATCTTGTTTAATGTATCATTTAAAGCTTGTGTTTCCTTATTTATTTTCATTTTGGATGACCTGTCCATTGGTGAAAGTGGAGTGTTAAAGTCCCCTACTATGATTGTGTTACTGTCAATTTCCCCTTTTATGGCTGTTAGTATTTGCCTTATGTAGTGAGGTGCTCCTGTGTTGGGTGCATAAATATTTACAATTGTTATATCTTCTTCTTGGATTGATCCCTTCATCATTACGTAGTGTCCTTCTTTGTCTCTTGTAATAGTCGTTGTTTTAAAGTCTATTTTTTCTGATATGAGTATTGCTACTCCAGCTTTCTTTTGATTTCCATTTGCATGGAATATCTTCTTCAATCCCCTCACTTTCAGTCTGTATGTGTCCCTAGGTCTGAAGTGGGTCTTTTGTAGACAGCATATGTATGGGTCTTGTTTTTGTATCCATTCAGCCAATCTATGTCTTTTGGTTGGAGCATTTAATCCATTTACATTTAAGGTCTTATAACCATTCTTTAACCCTTTGTAGCTTAGCTTCTCCCACCCCAGCTGCCCGAAAGGACTTCATGCAAGCCTGCTGGTTCCCTCCAAACTGCTAAAATTGCTTTATCTCAGTTCCCATCCTGAACTTCTCAGGTGAGCTTGACAATGTCGGAAAACGTTTCCACCTTGTTATAAATGCAAGTTCATGGCTCCCACCAGACTACTTAATCAGAATCTCTTGGGAAAGGGGCCCAGCAATAGTTTTTAAAATCTCTTCCGGTGATTTCTGTGCGTGGTAGTGTTTCAAAACCACTGCTTTACAGATAATTATTGAAGAAATTGCATCCTAGCCCTTATAAGACAATGCGCTACCTTTCATTTCCAACTTCAGGTGTTTGCTTTATGTTGAAATTATACAGTGCTGAAAGGTGGTTATGATTAATGATTAAGAGCATGGACTCTGGAACCACTCCATCTCAGTTGGAATTTCAACTCTGTCCCTTACTACCTGGGTGACCCTGGATGCCTCAGTTTCTTCACCTCTACGATGGGATAATAATGGCACCCACTTCACAGAGCTGTGGTGAGATTTAGGTGAGTTAATACACGTAAGGCAGTTAGAACTGTGGCTGTGTTGAGGATTCAACGCAGGTTAGCTTTTTGTGTGTTTAAATTTTATTTCCTCCCACAGCTAAGGTTCCGACGATCAATAGGGGAGCTCCAAATCAGATGGGTTTCTATCTTTGGCGGCTCTCCATGTGGTATAGTTACTGGGAAAGTTGTCCTTTCTCTCTTAGTTCAAAACCGTAGTCCACAACCATTTTCCCCTTCTCAGGTGCCCCAGTCCACCTAAGGTATCTGTCCTGCTCCCATCCGGGGTAATGATTTCCCATGGCAGGGGTCCTCAGCCAGCTGGGATTCACTGGCTTACTGTCAGCTAGGACCTTACTCCCAGTCTGGCGGTATTGAGTTAATTTTAACATGGTCAAGAAGAAAGCATTCAAAAGCTGGACAAGAAATAAGACTGTTGAAGTTGTAGAGAACCAGTTCTCAACCTTTTCTGAATGGTGGGATCACTGGGTATTAAAAAAAAAGTATACCAGCAGTACTGAGGTCCTATCCCAGATGAATTAAGCAGAAGTCTCTGGGCCTGAGGCCTGGCACTGGTGTATTTCAGAAGCTCCCTGGGTGAATCTAACGTGCTGCTGAGTTGAGAATTGATGTAGAGTAAGACATGGGACTCAGTATAGGGAGGGAGGGAATGGGACTCGTTTCTTGGGAAAAGGAACAAGCCCTCATATCTGTTGACCTTTACAACTTACTTCGATAAAGTGGCTCAAATATATTGAAAGAGAGCAGTCTACAAGGGGCCAAGAGGGAGATGGAGATGGACCGGATGATTTAATGGGTTGTCTCTCCTGTAGTTAATTTCTCTAGATCTCTTGAGCTGTATTGACTTTGTAAATCGCTTTTGTCACATCTGCCCCTTCTGCCTGTGGGAACTGGTGGGTCTTAAAAATTGAATGGGGGGGTTAGATTAATCAATATCAAGATTTATTGACTTGGAACATTTATATTAACTGTAGTGAAGTCAGGATTAATTTGATCCTTTTCAGTACTTGATTAAGTGGCATAGTTGTATTATATACAGGGTATTTTGCAAATATTATCCTTCATGGATTTGGTATAGCTCTCACCTCCACTTCATGAAATGACTCTCCTTGTTTGTGAAACTATTGGGATTTATACTATAATAGCAATTGAATTGAGATACTTTTCAAAGGCCAAGTCACAATGGTAGGAGGAAATTCTAGGTTCTGCTTGCACATTACTTCTTTCAGAAACACCTGTTTTTTTCACTCTGGGGTTAAATTTTCAGCTATTTTATTTTCAGGAGCAGGAACTAGATGACACATGTATTTAAAAAATTCTGTTCTTTGTGGAAAATTTGCCTATCGCTTTTAAAAAGTCAATAACTACTTTGTTTAATTAAATAATTAATGCCTGTCCTTTCACCAAGAAGGATTTACCCTATCTTTTTCAAAGGGCATACATGAGAACACTTCAAACACAGCCTGTACTTAATGGGGATGTTGTTCATATCATTATGCATGAGCAGGGCTTACCGTCAAGAAGGGAATCCACTTCCCTATCTCTCTTGGTGCTCTTGTGAAAAAGAATTAAATGTGTCTCTAAGAATTAACAGCCTTGTTTTGTAGGGTATAAGGTGGATCCAAGCTCACAATTCTCCCTGGGATCTGTACACATGACATTGGACTTGGTTAACAGCTGACAAGACCCTGTAAAATGATGAAAGGATGCTATGTGCACATGGGGGATTGTGGTAGTGTAGGACACTGTTGAGGGAGGCCTTTTGGCTGTTTCTCCAAGGACAGAGTTTAGTGCAATGTGGGCTTCAGAGAGCCAGATTGCTCGGGTATGGCTCAAGGCCACAGCTAGTGCATGAGATAAGTTAGATTGGAACAAGAGTGTCCTCTTTCTTGGTAAAGAAGTAAGATCCTCTTGTCAAGGACTTCCGGTTCCTTTTTGCTCTTCACCCACTTCATTAGGGTGTCCTTGAGTCAATAAGGTCATTTTTGCTGCTGGCTGCGAGCTGCCTACCCGCTGTCCCTCCTCCAACCTGGCCAGGGTTTGTTGCTTTGTTTTCACTGCTCGTTACCCATGACTTCTTGGCAGGGACTTGCAGGGCATGAGTATCCACTCTGCATGACCCACCACGAAGCACTTCTCTAACCTCTGGTGTTGATAAGCGCTTGCCAAGCCTAACTCTTAAGTACTTGGCAAATGTTAGCTATGCCTCATCTATTTCCTTTTTAAGACGGGCTAAGCAAGGGCAAGAAGAGTGAATGATAATGACAGTGAGGAAGGTAACTATTTATTGAGAACCTATTATGTGCCAGGTCCTGGATTACATCAGGCATAGCTGTTGTTTCATTAAAGCTTCATAAACATAATACAAAGTAACTATTATTGTCCTTACTTTACCTATGATGAAACTGAGGCATGTACAGGTTGATTAAATTACCTGAAAATTGTCAGTGTCAGAGCCTTAGCTTGAACTCAGCCCTGACTTCAAAGCCCACTGTAATGCTCTGCCCAGACCCTGACTACTAAGCCCCTGGTTAGGTGCTCTGTGCCTGACTGGAGAGTCTGCTGTGCATTCTGTACTTTGCATGTGTAGGCTTGCTCCTTCATGTATCCACTGTGAGCTTACCCTCTCAAGGCTCTTGATTAAAGGAATAAAAATCGAGAATCTTTTAGGGCTTCTCTTGCCCTGTGTTGTCCTAAGCTGCTCTCAAGATTTCCTGGAAGACAGTGTAGATAACAGGCTCATTGTTTTAGAGAGTCTCCCTTCTTAAATTCTTGCCAGGTTTCCCTCTATGGAGCCCTCCTGTAGCCCAATCAAGTTAGGACTGTGGGAAGTCTCTTTGCCCACAGTTCTTTATTTTTATACTTCTTGCATAGCCCCTGGGAAGTGGGTAGGGCAGGCATTACTGTCCCTGTCCCATAGATAAGAACACTGAGATACAAAGGGCCGGGTTGACTTTATTGAAGAGACAGTTCTGGCTATTGTAACTCATAGCCCGAGGTCTTGTCCCCACATCACACAGGCTCCCAGTCACCTCCTTAAGCCATATGTGCTCACTTGTGCGGATAAAGTAGGATTTCATTTCTTCTCTAATTTGTACCCTAACGCAGCGTAAGCTCTCAGTACGTGGTAGCTATGATAATACCACCAATCAAGTAGTAGCAGGTATTAGGAAGAATGATGCTGTTACCCATGCAGGTTACCTGGGCTGATGATTTGCAGAACAAGGTAGATCTGAGAGGACTTTCTCTCTTCTTTTGCTACCCAGCTGGTTATCAGGTCATTGTTGTGCTTAGCAATTTGCTTTCTAATTAAAGTGCATGTTTAACAAAAAATTATATATTTAAAATTAATGCCTACCTGTTGTTGAAAATATTGATACTGTGGGAAAACATAAAGTACTGACACTATGGGTACTCACCCGTAATCCTACTGTTCAGACACAACAACTTTTATCACGTATGTACTGTATTTCCTTCCTGTCTTTTTTCCTACATGGGCTCAAGCTTAGGAAGACACAGGGTGAGGTCCTCAGCTTGACACCAGTTATTCAGGGTCTACAATCAAAGTTGTCTCTTGCCCCTCCACAGTCCTTTGGGTAAGAGGTTCTCTGTAGCAGCAGGGACAGGTCTTCAAACAACCCAGTGGGCTCTTTGCCACTGTCTGACTCTCATTGCTGATGCTCTCTGACTGGACAATTTCAGCCCCTTTAGTTAAAATGTGCTGGAAAAAATAATAAAATGTGCTGGAAACTTCTGTTTCCTGAATACTAACGAGCATTTTTCTTTATATTGCTGCTCTGTACTTCTGGGCAGTTGGTAGAACCAGGTATACTTACAAAAATATTCATATCTCAAAAAGACACAGTTGGTGTCCTGGCTCTTTTTTGCTTAGTTGATAGTAATCTAAGACCTGCCTTGGCTCCTGGAAGTTGCTAACCTCTATGGGCTAAATAAAACCGATCAGTAAATCACTCTCCATCCTTTGAGGGATGAAGAAGCTCAATACTTACGATGTTCTACGAGTCACCTCATTCTCATCCTCCAGTAATATAGATCGCGTGCTTACAGTTCACAGTCAACAGTCATTTTTTGGCCATCAACTATTCTGTGCTCACCTTGTGTGTGATATGTGGCGTTATCTCTCGAGAGAAACAGAGACCAAAGCATAAAGGACTTGGTTCAGTTGAAACCAAGCCTTAGGTGAAGTTTTTTTTTTTTTTGAATAAGAAAGAAATAAGCTGGCAGCTGTGCATTTGGAACTTCTTGGTATTTTTCTGATTCTGGTCCTGATTTCATTTGGATTTTCCCTAAGTTGAAGTTTACTTTTGCCTCTCAAAGGTTTTCTTCCAAGGTCTAGATGATGCAAATTGATAATGTAAACAAAGCTGTTGGGAACATGGGTACTTATTGCAACACTAAAGATAAATATTCCCTTTATTCCCAAGACTAAGTAGGTTTTCAACAAAAGTCTGGGGAATGACTTTAAAAGGTCTTATAAGTACCTATTGCTTACAAACAATTGATTTGCTAATTACAAGCCTCTCCTATTTAGTCATTGAAGCTGTTACTCCAAAAATTTTAGCAGGTAGCCCTTTGGCAGTTTTAGGTATGGGAAAGTAAGAAAATTACCATTTAAAATACCATTATTTAGTCTTTTTACTAAATTGGGTTGGCCTTCCTTATCCCTTATCCCATTAAGATTGCTTGAGGATTTTATAATTGGACATGCAAAGTGAAACATGTTTTACATGGGAAAAATTCAAGAGTACTTAAAAAAAAATTGGAAATAACAGCAGCTACTAGGGTGCAGAGCATGGGAATGCTGGGAGCCCAGCCTCAGTTTATGACCAGAAATGCCTGAAGTTAAACATTCACATGCTTCCTAAAATGGAATATGAAAAATTGGAGATGTAAAACTGCTATGGATATGGCCATCTGCTATGGATTTAGACAATATTGAACTGTGATGAGCTCCTAAGCCCCTAAGAACAGATTTCTGAGGTTTTAGGGGGTCCTAAGAAAGACTGAGGATATGGTCATGAGAGGCTACATCCCAACCACTAGAACTCCTAGTTGAGCTGTAAATTGGGGCAGAGCCACAGAGTGAACATGATTTGTTAATGTTCTATAAATTACTCCTTACCTGGGATTACATGCTGGTCTCCCAAGTTGGACCAGCGCTCCAATGAATTGGGAGTCAGAAGATCCAGGTTCCAGCCCCAGTTCTGTAGGTTCTGGGGTCCCTGGATCAATCACTTAATCTTCTTTGGATCTCAGTTTATTGCCCTGTGAAATGGATTCTCTTCATCCCTCCCTACTTTGTAGATGGGAAAAACGAGGCTCATAGAGTTTAAATCACCTGTCCGACCTGACATAGCTATTAAATGGCAGAACTAACTACCAGATGTAGTAGTGCTTTGTCAATAAAGGTTTATGCAAAGGAAAATGCTATTATTATATGTGTGAAGGCAGTCTTCAGAATCCCAGCTAGACTAGACGTCTTTATATGTGGCCTCCCTTTCCTGCTTGTAGACTTCCTAGTACCTCGTATGCACTTGCTGTTCTATCCTTTCACCTTCCCTCATCCCACTCCCTTACCTGTCCTCTCTTGGATCTGCTGCTTTGGGCAGTTTTTGGTTTCTAATTATGCCATTGAGCCCTTCCTGTGTGTTCCTTCAAAATATGTCTTCCTAGTCTGCTCTCTGCTTTTATGATAAATTTGAGTTCGTTTATTAACTAAATGGCTCAAGGTGGGCCATTTGTATTTTAACAGATGTTTATTGGCAATATTTTGACCCAGAGTCCAAGACAGAGCAGAGTGTATTTGGAAAGCTAGGAGTTTTTTGACTCCGGTCAAAGTTTACAAGCTCGCATAGCTTCTGTTAGAGGAGATGGCTTCACTTTGCTGTAGGGTCTAGTTAAGTGTAACTGATGATGTTATGGGACTAGTTCAAAGAAGAAAGATGTATAAGCAAAAGACAAAGACATTGTTAAAAGAATAAAGCTCAATAATTCTAATTAGCAAATTTTAAGCACTAATTGGAAAGGGGGTCTGTGTCCTTACTATCATGTTTAAAAGAAAAAGTCACACTGTAAGTCTGCTCATGTTAAATATATCACTGAAAAAAGCAAATTAAGGTATTTGGGGTCATTTTTCCCCCTCACTGCTCATTTGTCACCAATCCAGCCAATGCTGCTTTCTGAGGATCTCTTATAGCTATTCCCACCTCTTAAGCTATTATCCACAATGCCAAGGCTGAGATCATGCCGTTATCCTGACCATGTCTCTTGGTCTTCCATTTCCCTGTCTGCTCCAGTCATTTCAACATAATAATCTGGACTCTAAACTTAGTTTTCCTGTCTCAACTCTTGATACCCACCCAATCAGCTCATGTTCCAGCCACACAAAACTTACTGACTTTATCCTGATTTTACTAGTACACTTTTTGTGTGTACTGCACGTAAGGTTCCCTCTTTCTTTACCTCTCTGTTTTGTAGCTGCCTTCTCATCCTTCCAGATGTTGCTCAGATGTTATCTCCTTGGGATGCTTTCTCTGAAATTAAGTGACTCTTACAACTTTTATTCCATTCGTTATAGCACTTGTCACATTTTATTGTGATTATTTGCTTTAGTCATCTCCACTCACCTCTAGACTCTAAGTTTTCTCTAGTACCTATCTCAATGACTAATAAGAAAATGTGTCTTGTAAATAAATGAATAAATGAGCAAATGAAAGCGTGATGAACAAATCTCAATTTTACATCATTCTCATACTTGGAGCAAATTAACTCATTCTACTAAACTTAAAGTCTATAGCCTACATACAAGAAAAGGAAAGTAATGGGAAGAGGGAGAATCACTGATGTACCTTGATTACTATAGAGGTCTAAGATTGGGCCTAACTGTAAACTTTGGGAGCAGTGCTTACAAGCCTGAGGTAAAGGTATGAATGGATGAAGTTCCTTCCACATTGCGGTTTTTTGTTTTTGTTTTTAAATTTTTATTGGAGTGTAGTTGATTTACAATGTTGTGTTAGTTTCAGGTGTATAGCAAAGTGAATCAGTTATTCAAATACATATATCCACTCTTTTTTAGATTCTTTTCCCATATAGGCCATTACAGAGTATTAAGTAGAGTTCCCTGTGCTATACAGTAGGTCCTTGTTAGTTATCTATTTTATATATAGTAGTGTGTATATGTAAATCCCAATCTCTCAATGTTATGGTTACCCCCTGGTAACCGTTAGTTTTTCTACACCTGTAACTCTATTTCTGTTTTTTAGGTAAGTTCATTTGTACCCTTTTTTTAGATTCCACATATAAGCGATATCATATGATTCTTGTTTTTCTCTGTCTGACTTACTTCACTCAGTATGATAATCTCCAGGTCCATCCATGTTGCTGCAAATGGCATTATTTCATTCTTTTTTATGGCTGAGTAATATCCCATTGTATATATGTACTGCATCTTCTTTATTCATTCCTCTGTTGATGGACATTTAGATTGCTTCCATGTCCTAGCTATTGTAAATAGTGCTGCAGTGAACATTGGGGTGCATGTATCTTTTCAAATTATGGTTTTCTTAGGATATATGACCAGGAGTGGGATTGCTGGATCATATGGTAGCTCTATTTTTTGTTCTTTAAGGAATCTCCATACTGTTCTCCATAGTGGCTGTACCAATTTACATTTTCACCAACAGTGTAGGAGGGTTCCCTTTTCTCTACACCCTCTCCAGCATTTATTGTTTGTAGACTTTTTGATGATGGCCATACTGACCAGTGCGAGGTGATACCTCATTGTAGTTTTGATTTGCATTTCTCTAATAATTAGTGATGTTGAGCATCTTTTCATGTGCTTTTTAGCCACCTGTATGTCTTCTTTGATTGTGTTGTAAACAATGGAAAGGGCATCAGTCAACAAAAGAATTAATCCAGCAAATTACAGAGTACCTACTTTTGATACTAGTGTGAAGGCAAAAATTAGATTACCTTGATTTTCAAAGAGTTTATCTGGGAAGTTAGATTTACAAAAATGACGAATACCTACATAGTGACTAGTATGTATCAGGTATTATTCTAAGCTATAATTATGTTAATATGTTTGATACTCACTGAAACCATAGATGATAGGCACTAGTATTGTCCCTCATTTTACAGGAAATGTAGGCACACTGAGTGACTGGCCTAATGTCTTGGGTAGTGATGACTAGGCATTCTGCTTTCAGAGTCTGTCTCTTGATACTGTGACATACACACAGGGACATAATTATACTCCACAGAATTGCAGAACAATATGAGAGAATGTGGTATAGAGGAAAGCATATTTTCTATGGAGTCAGATAGTCCTAGATTTAATTTTTGGTTTTATCACTTACAAGATATTGGTGCTCTACATGTTATTAGAGTTCTTTGAGATCATCTAAAGATTAAGGATATGATAACGTATGTTTAAAACATTGTGCATTTAAACACAGTAGGTGTTCAAATATTTATTTCTGACTGTTTTTTTCCTGAATAAACAGTTCTCTTCCCCTTCCTTTTGAATAAAATTAGGTTAAAAATGTGTGCTAATGAAAAATAAATGGCAGTGTATCATAATGCATAAGACATTAGAAGAGGCAAGTAGGAAAGACTAGGGCAGGAAGCTTAGGTGGAATAATGAATCAGTTCTGGGTTAACGCACCTAAGACTCTATCAAATATTCATGGTATTACCATGGCTCTGGGCTTCCTGAAAAGGAAGTATCTAAACTGGTGTTCAGTCTCAAGACCCAGATAACCTTGTCCTGTTTCAACCCTGAACTTTAACATTTGAAGTATCTCAAGTATATTAAACATTAGAGGTCAGGGATGCTATGTGCAAAGGAAAAGGGAGCCTTTATAGTGGAGATGTGTGTTTCTCTGAGGCCAGAGGGGACAGTGGTCGTCAGGAGGGCGGGAGCAGGAGGGATGAGATGGGAAAGGTGATGCTTAAGAGTGCAGCAGCCCTAGGCAGTTAGTAATGAAGCAGATGCCGCAGAGGAAGCACAGACAGTACAGCAGCAGCCCGCGGAAACTATCTTTTGCTTTTGGTCCTTAATGTCCTCTTTTTTCTTTTTTTTAAGAAGATGTTGGGGGGTAGGAGTTTATTAATTATTTAATTTTGCTGTGTTGGGTCTTCGTTTCTGTGCGAGGGCTTTCTCTAGTTGTGGCAAGTGGGGGCCACTCTTCATCGCAGTGCGCGGGCCTCTCACCATCGCGGCCTCTCTTGTTGTGGAGCACAGGCTCCAGACTCGCAGGCTCAGTAGTTGTGGCTCACGGGCCTAGTTGCTCCGCGGCATGTGGGATCCTCCCAGACCAGGGCTCGAACCCGTGTCCCCTGCATTAGCAGGCAGATTCTCAACCACTGCCCCACCAGGGAAGCCCTTAATGTCCTCTTTTTGAGCTGATGAGCAGGTATTCCACCGGTGTGGAGACAGCTTAATGCAAACCAGCTGTGTTTTAAATATATAAACCCTCACCGGAAATGTGTAAACCAGGGACAAAGCCATGTGGTTGTGTATCCTTGGTGCCTGCAAATTATAGCTGTTCATGGAGACAGCACTTGTATTATGGGTATCTCCTGGATGAAACAGGATTTGAAAAGTATCCATTCTTCCTTCAGTGTGGTGATCCAGCAGCAAAAGGACTACTAGATGTGAGGGAGTGGGAGTAGGAAGCTGTGGTGTGATGGAAATGCAAAAGCCCAAAGAGGATAGCTGGTGCCATCTGCCAATGAGAGGGAGCCCTCCTCAATTCCTGGCAGAGCCATTGAAATGGAACTGATGACGAAGGTGGGAGAACTCATTACCCACCTTTACTGTTTTATCTCTGTAAGTAGAGAAGACCTGTGTGTTATAGGCTTTTAGCTTGGACCTAAAGGAGACTGCTAACTAGAGCTGTCAGAATAATAATTGCAATATTCTTTTTTTTTAAATTCTGACTTTGAATGTGTGCTTTTTATTCAGTGTTAAAAATGTGAGTTATCAAGCTTTTGTGATTTGTTTGAAAAATAAAAGATGGGCAGTTTGAACCCCATGTAAGCATGAAAATGGGGTGGTAAAAAATAGATCCCTAGTGGGTCTTAAGGCTTACCACATACTGATACATGTTTAATTACAATGGGCATTAGAATTACAGAATAGTACCATAAATATTAGATATGAATATCTTAGATTCTTTGATCATATACCAGGTTAGAGAAACAACTTCAAAAGTGCTGTAGGTTGAGCCAGAAGTGTTTATGTGCCTAAGGGGGCTTTGACTCCAAGGAGGTCCTTAGTATGAATTTTGTTTATTGCTTAAAATAGGAAAGCTTCGTTAATCAATGGTTGTTGAAAGAGAGCATGTCAAATACTTAGAAGTTTGTCGCTCTTTAAATCGTATCTATATTGTTCTTTTAAATATGCCATATGACACAGTTCATAATTATTTTTAGGGCCTTAAAAAATCCATGTTGACTAAAAACAAGTTCCATAAATATTGTACTACAACTAGTATAAGGTTATAAGATACTTATTTGGGATATGTTGTATAATTACAGTTAACAGCAATTAGTAGTTGCCCAAATCAAAGTCATAGTATCTGTGAGGAAATAGCCTTAAACACACTAATCATTTAAAACTCAAAGTCATATGGGGAAAATATCTTTATTAATTATAGAACATTTCCCATCCTGGTTTCTAAAGAAATCTAATTGTAACACACTCAAGTAAAAATCAGTTATTTCAGGGACTTCCCTGGCCATCCAGTGAGTTAAGACTTCGCCTTCAAATGCAGGGGGTGTGGGTTCGGTCCCTGGTCGGAGAGCTAAGATCCCACATGCCTCGTAGCCAAAAAGCAAAACATAAAACGGAAGCAGTGTTGTAAAAAATTCAATAAAGGCTCTAAAAATGGTCAACTTCCCAGGGCTTCCCTGGTGGCGCAGTGGTTGAGAGTCCGCCTGCCGATGCAGGGGACACGGGTTCGTGCCCCGGTCCGGGAGGATCCCACATGCCGCGGAGCGGCTGGGCCCGTGAGCCATGGCCGCTGAGCCTACGTGTCTGGAGCCTGTTCTCTGCAACGGGAGAGGCCACAACAGTGAGAGGCCCGCGTACTGCAAAAAAAAAAAAAAAAAAAAAAGGTCCACTTCCCCCCAAAAAAATCTTTAAAAAAAATCAATTATTTCATATTTCATCCTAGTAGAGACTTAAACCTTTTGATTGGTTTACATTTCTAAAACTCTCTGTAATACTGTCTGTTGTATTTCCTGGAGTTGTGAAAAGTGAAAGCCCAGTTCTGTGTCCCTTAAAATATGTTAGAATTGTGGAGTTGGAAGGGGCTCTGGAAGTTACCCAGTCAAAAGTCCCCCAAAGAGTTGGGATTCCTTTTAAAACTGACCCTTAGGATGGTTGTCTAGTTTAGCTTAACCAGCTTCAGTAATTGGGAACTCACTCTACTTCACTGTTGAAGAATTTTTAGTTATTAGAAAATTCTTCACAGTGGGGACAAATTTGTCTCTTTGCAAGGTGACTGTCAGGTGCCATTTGAAACAATGTGGGACATGTTTATCTACTCCCTCTTCCAGTAAACAAAACGTTACATATTTGAAGAAAGTGATCATTTCATCTTTCAGTATCTTCAACTTCACATCCTTCAGTTGTTCAGCATTTTTATGGTTATAAATTTTTTCACCATCCTATTCCAAACACTTTCTAATTTGTCAGTGTTCTTATTAAGATGTTTCAGGACATGATTCATCCATTCATTGCACGCCTATTAAGCTCCTGTTATGTGCCAGGAACTGGGGATATAATGGAGAATAAGACAGACAAGTTCTCCATCTTCAAAGAAATGGGCAATAAACAAGTAAATAGATAAATAAATTTATAATATGTTTTCAGGTAATGTTAAGTGCTGTAAAGAAAAATACAGTAAAGGATAGAAAGTTTTGGCAATAGAGAAGGGATATTTTAGATAGGTTATTTTAGATAGATAAGGTAGTCAGGGAAGATCTCTCTGAGTAAGTGGCATTTGGTCTGAGACATGAGTGCAATGCAATATATGTGCAGTAGTCTTGAGGAGGGAAGTTCCAGGTGGAGAAACGGCAATTGCAGAAGTTCTGAGGTGGGAATGAAGTGACAGAAGTTACTAATGGATGGGTGTTCATGACTTCCCCCCTTCCCATGACTGACAAGGAACCCTTTAAAGCTACATTGACGTGGTTTAATCTCATTGCAAATTCTCCATTCTGCCTGTTCAACTTCTCCCCTTCTCCTCAACCACACCTGTGTGCATGTATATACACATATATACATATTCTCCTAAAGGTAATATCTCTGCTAGGTCAGTTTTTAGGAGTTTTGTGATACAGAATTGAAAGACTGAGGAGAAAGAAAGAATTAGAGTGGCAGGAGGAAAATGTGTATGCTTTGCCAGGGAGGCAACATTGGAAGTTGCAAACTCAAATTCTTACAGAAGCTAAGGGTAACATAAATTGAGTCATGCAGGTTGGGTGTAATGTAATGAAGAGTCATGGCTGCAACTGTGACATACCCTATATAAACAGGTCAGCTGCTGCTCAGCTAGAGAATATCATTGGAATGCATAATGCAAGCTCAGTATTGCCATACACCCCAATTTTTCAAGAACGGTAATATACCTGTTTTTTCATATGAGATTTTCCAATTTTGAAAACACTGCCATAGGAACTTCCACTTCCAGGAAAATGGGGTAGACATACTTGTCCCTGTTCTGTCTATTAAGTATAACTAACTGGATATTATATGAGAAAAGGGCAAACATGCTAAGGACCTTGGGACCCAAGGAAATATACTATGGTGAGTTATCTGGGTTTTCTTTTTGCCTCCTATATTCCAGATTTGGAGCTAAGGAAGTTGAAAAGCTAGAAACACCAATGGGAATAGACAAAAGAGCCCTAAGAAAAGCCTATTCTATTTAGCCTCCAAATAGGAAATGGGAAGCCTAGCAAGACAGAAAAATTTTAGAAATAACTGCTCTATTCCATCCAAATAGCACAGAAATATTTAATACAATTATGTAAGAAATAGGGGAGGCTAAAGGAAGGTAAGGTTTGTGACAAGTTATGTATATTTAATGTAATACCTAGAACAACCACTAAAAAAGCTACCCAAAGAGATATACTCCAAAACACTATAGGTAAATCAAAATATAATTCTAAAACAATGTTCAAATAATCAGAAAAGCAGGAAAAAGAAAACAGAAATGACAAAACAGAATAAACAATAAAATGATAGACTTAAGTCTCAACATATGAATAATTGCATTAAGTGTAAATGAATGTAAGTGGTCTAAATACATCATTAAAAAACACAGACTGGCAGGATGGATTAAAAACATGACCCAACTATATGCTATCTATAAGAAACTCACTTTCAGTATAATAATAAAGGCCGGATGAAAATAAAATGATGGGAAAAGATATATCATACCAACATTAATCTAGAGAAAGTAAGAGTGGCTATATTAATATCAGATAAACTAGTCTTCAGCACAAAGACTGTTACTAGGGACAAAGAAGGGCATTATTTAATGACAAAAGAACCAATGCAACAAGAAGACATAGCAATCCTAAATGTGAATGCACCAAACAACAGAACTGCCAAATATGTGAAGCCCAAACTTACAGAACTGTAAAGGAGAAGTATGCAAATCCACACTATAGTTGGAGACTCATACTCTTCTCAACAAGTTGATAAACAACTAGACAGGAAATCAGCAAGGATATATGTATGAATCTGCTAGGGTGGCCGTAACAAAATACCACAGCCTGCGTGGCTTAAGCAAAAGAAACATTTTCTCATGGTTCTGGAGGCAAGAAGTCAAAGATCCAGGTGTCAGCAGGTTTGGTTTCTCCTGAGGCCTCTCTTTTTGGCTTGCAGATGGCTGCCCTCCCACTGTATCCTCTGTGTGTACGCACATCCCTAGTGTCTCTTCCTCTTCTTCTAAGGATATCAATTTTGTTGGATTAGGGCCCTACCCCTATGACCTCTATTAACCTTAATTACCTCTTTAAAGGCCCTGTTTCCAAATACAGCCACATTGGGAATTAGGACTTCAATACGTGGCTTTTTGGGGAAGGGGACACAATTTAGTCCATAACAGTATAGAAGAATTCAACAACACCATCAACTAACAGGATCTAATTGACATTTATAGAACACTTAGCCCAACAGCAGGAGAATGCACATTGTTTTCAAGTGTCCATGGAACATATACCATGATAGACTGGGCCATAAAACAAACCTCAACAGATTTAAAAGAATTGAGATCATACAGAATGTGTTCACTAACCAAAATGGAATCAAACTAGAAATCAGTAACAGAAAGATGACAGGAAATTCTCCAAATACTTGTAAACGAAACAAGATTCTTCTAACTAACCCATGGGTCAAAGGGGAAGTTTTAAGAAATCAAATAATACATTAAACTGAATGGAAATTAAAATGTAACAAAATTTGTGGGACACAGACAAAGCAATACTAAGAGGCACATTTATAGAACTAAATTCATATGTTAGGAAAGATAAAAAGTCTCAAATTAATAATCTAAACCCACACCCAAAGAATCTATAGAGTAAAATGGAAAATCAAAACAAGCAGAAGAAAGATAAGAGCAAAATCAATGAAATTAAAATCAGAAAATACCATTTAGAAAAATCAATGAAAAAAAGAAATGGTTCCTTGAAAATGTCAAGAAAATTGACAAACCTATAGCTTGGCTGATAGAGAAAAAGAGAGAAGACACGAATTATTAATATAAGAAATGAAATAGAGGATATCATTACAGACACTATAGATAACAAAAGGTAATAAGGGAATAATATAAATTAACCTTACACAAATTTGACAACTTAGAAGAAATGGATCACTTCTTAAAACATAATCTACCACAACTCAGCCTATATGAAATAGATAATATGAATAGACATATAATGATTAAGGAAATTGAATCCATAATTTTAAAATTCCCCCAAAAGAAATCTCCAGGTTCAGATGGTTCCACTGGAGAATGCTACCAAGCAGAAGAGTTAACAGTAATTGTATACATTCTCTTCCAGAAAATAGAAAAGGAGAGATCACTTCCCAATATATTTTATGAAGTTAGTATTAATATCTTTCATGAATATGGACATAAAAATCTTAACAAAATATTATCAAGTATAATTCAGCAATATATAAAAAGAATTATGCACTGTGGACAAGTGGGGTACAAGTCTGGTTCAATATTGGAAAATCAGTCAGTGTAACCTACCATATTAACAGGTTAAAGAAGAAAAATCACGTGACCATATCAATTGATGCAGAAAAAGCACTTCACAAAATTCAACACCCAGTCTTGATAAAAACTCTCAGAAAGATAGTAATAAAGGGGAACTTCCTCAACTTGATAAGGAGCAACTATCAAACACCTAAAGCTAAAATTATACTTAATGGTGAGCAACTGAGTGCTTTCCACCAAGGTCAGGAATAATCCAAGGATATATGCTCTAACTGCTCCCATTCAACATACACTGGAAGTTCTAGCCAATGGAATACGGCAGAAAAGGAATAAAAGGCATACAAACTGGAAAGGAAGAAATGAAACTGTTTCTATTTGCAGATGGCATGATTAACTACATAGAAAATCCCAAGAAATCTACCCCATCCCCCCGAAAAAAACCCTTCTAGAGCTAATAAGTAAGCTAAGCAGTGTCATAGGACACAATATAAACATACAAAAGTCAATTATATTTCTATATATTAGAGTGAACACATAGACATCAAAATTGAAAATATAATACTCAAGAAATGAAGTACTCAGGTGTAAATATGACAAAGCATATTCATGACTTGTATGCTAAAAACTACATAATGCTGATAAAAGACATCAAAGATCTAGATAAATGGACAGACATAATGTGTCATGAATTGGAAGACAATGTAGTAAAGATGTCAGTTCTCCCCAAATTGATATCCAGGTTGTGGTGGGTTAAATGATGCCCCCTTCCACCCCCATGATATATTTACATCTTAATTCCTGAAACCTGTGAATGTTCCCTTATTTGGAAAAAGACAAATGTAATTAAGGATCTTGACACATGAGATCATCCTTGGATTATTAAGGTGGGTGTAAGTCCAATGACAAGTATTCTTATAAAAGACACACAGAGAACCCAGCCACAGAGAAGGCAGTGTGAAAACGGAGCAGAGGTACAGCCACAAGCCAACGAATGCCACCAGTGCCAGAAGCTGGAATAGTCAGGTCCAGAGGGAGTGCAACCCTACTGACACCTTGATTTCAGACTTCTGGTCTCCAGAACTGTAAGACAATAAACTCCTGTTGTTTGAAGCCACTAACATTGTGGTAATTTGTTATAGCAGCCACAGAAACTAATACACAGGTTTAACACAATTCCTATCAAAATCTCACCAAGGTTTTTTGTAGATACAGACAAGATTATTGTAAAACTTATATGGAAAAGAAGAACAAATAGAATAGCTAAAATGATTTTGAAAAAGAGAAAATGAGAGGCATGAGCCTACTCAATTTTTTTTTTTTTTTTTTTTTTTTTTTTGCGGTAAGTGGGCCTCTCACTGCTGTAGCCTCTCCCGCTGCGGAGCACAGGCTCTGGACGCGCAGGCCCAGCGGCCATGGCTCACAGGCCCAGCAGCTCCATGGCATGTGGGATCCTCCCGGACCGGGGCACGAACCCGTGTCCCCTGCATCGACAGGCGGACTCTCAACCACTGTGCCACCAGGGAAGCCTGAGCCTACTCAATTTTAAGATTTATTATATAGATACAGTAATTAAGACTGAGTGGTATTGGTGGAGAAATAGATCAATGGAACAGGGTAGAGAACCCAGAAACAGAGCCACACAAATATGCCCAACTGATTATTGAGAAAAGTGCAAAAGCAATTCAATGGAGGAAAGATAGTCTTTTAAACAAACGGTGCCAGAACAATTGGATATCGATTCGGAGAAAAAATGAACCTTAATCTAAGTTTCACAACTTATACAAAAAGTAGGTCAAAATGGATCATAGGCATAAATGTAAAATGTAAAAGTATAAAATTTTAGAAAAAATACAGGAAGATTTCTTCAGGATCTAGGCCTAGGCAAAGAGTTTTTCAGACTTGATGCCAAAACCACAGTCCCTAAAAGGAAAAATTAATAAACATGAAAATTAAAAACTTTTGCTCTGTGAGAGATCCTATGAAGAGGATGAAAAGGCAAGCTATGTAGTTGGAGAAAATACTTGCAAACTACATTTCTGGAAAAGGGTTAGTATCTAGAATATATAAAGAACTCCCCAAACTCAACAGTTAAAAAAAAAAAACACCAACAAACAATGTGCAAAAGACATGAAGAGGGCTTCCTTGGTGGCGCAGTGGTTGAGAGTCCGCCTGCCAATGCAGGGGACATGGGTTCGTGCCCCGGTCCGGGAAGATCCCACATGCGGTGGAGCAGCTAGGCCCGTGAGCCATGGCCGCTGAGCCTGTGCGTCTGGAGCCTGTTGCTCCGCAACGGGAGAGGCCACAACAGTGAGAGGCCCGCGTACCGCAAAACAAAAACAAAAACAAAAAAACCCCAAAAAGACATGAAGAAACATTTCACTGAGTGGGATATAAAAATGGCAAATAAACTAATTAAAACATGTTTGATATCTGTTAGCCATTAGGGAAACATAAATTAAAACCACAAAGGCGTATCACTATATGCCTATCAGAATAGCTAAAATAAAAAAGAGTGACATACCAAATGCTGGCAAAGTTGAGAAGAAACTGTATCACTTACACATTGCAGGTGGTAATGTGAAATGATACAGCCACTCTAGAAAGCAGTTTGGTAATTCGTTTAAAAAAAAAAAAACATGCAATTACCACATAACCCATCAATTGCAGTCCTGAACACCTATCCCAGAGAAATGAAGATATGTTTACACAAAAGCTTGTACAGAATGTTTATGGGAGATGTAATAGCCCCAAACTGGAGATAACCCATATGTCTGTCAGTGAATGAAGAGTTAAACCGTGGCACATCTATACCATGGAATATTTTCCAATAGTAAAAAAGAACAAACGATTGATACATGCAACAACCTGGGTGTATCTCTAGAGAATTATGCTGAGTGAAAAAAAGCCAAAAGTTTTCATACTGTATGATTCCATTTATACAACGTTCTTTAAATGATGAAGTTATAGAAATGGTGAACAGACTAGTAGTTTCCAATAGCCAGGGATAGGGGAGGGAGGAGTGGCTGTGACTATAAAAGAATCCTTGTGGTGATGAAAATGTCTTATATTTTGACTGTATCAATGTCAATATTCTGGTTGTGATATCAAACTATAGGTTTTGCAAGATGTTACCTCTGGGGGAAACTGGGTAAAGGATGCTTGGGATCTCCCTGTATTATTTCTTACAACATGCATGTAGATGTGTAATGAGCTCAAAATAAAAATTTAATTAGAAAATTACTGTTAGGCAATCAGAATATGTTCTGACCAGATATTGCCTGTTCACTACTACTTTGCGCCCCTTGATTTAGATAATAAAGTACAGTGAGGGCAGAGAGAGGGGTGAAGAAAAATGTTGGGTGGGGGAGAAGATTTGTAGACTGGTGGATAGAAAGACGCCGGAACAGCCTGGGACATGATAAAAGTATAAAGAAAAAGAGGGTTTTTGTTAGTGATACATTTTGTGATGTATTCAGGGACCTTTCTTGTTTTCAAGAACTTTAGGGAAAGAAATTAACCAATGCATTTCTTTAACTGTGATATTGCAGTGGGACTAGCTTTATAAAGGTTATAAGTCAGTGTTAGGAGATCTTGTGGTTGTAGTTAGTCCTTGGAAGTATGTGTAAATAGAGTCAAGGAGAAATGGCTAAATGTACATATCTAAAAACAGTGGACATTGCTTGCCTTGCAGACCCTTGCTATCCATTTTCTATTGACACGTAGTCATGGTTATTGGTACTTTTTCCTAGTAAGGAAAAACTTAGTTCTGAGGAGGTCCCTGTTCCCCATCCTTTACAATTTGTACCCAGAATTCTAAGACAACAGTGCCCAGGGTACATAAGGAGACATTGTTACCTAGAGCTGGTTAGGTTGGATTGAGGTATTTGATAAGGTGCTGCAAGGCCTGGATCATCTCTCTGACCTAAGAGCCACTGCAGAAGCCGGGTGAGGGCACCCTCTCTCCGTCTGCTTATCATAGTTAATCTAGGTGTTCGTGTGCCATTTAAAACACTCACTGCTGGTTCTGGGCAGAGTGAATGAGCTCAGGTGCAGGGAATTGAAAGGTAATGAGAATGATTAATCAAATTCCTTCCAGTAAAGGGTGCCATGTGCCAGACTCTGTCCTGGATAACCCTCCTACATGTGAATCAGGGACCATGCTCTGCCCTCAGGTGTCTGGTATATCTGAGAGTAGACATCTGTGCTTGGAGCAAACTGGGAGTGACTGGAGGCCAATTTTGGCATGGTGTCTTTGCTTCATCACCTGCTCTGCCAAGGTTTGTTCACAGTCTCCTCTGGCCATGCTCATTTAGTTATGGAAAACAGGGTGAACATGAGTAATGGGAAATGCAGTTTGCTGCTGGGGCAAGATGGCCCCAGTGGTAAGTGGTAAGTGGTAAGCCTTCTGCACAGCCTAAAGCCCTGTGTGGTACCTAAAAAAGTCCCATGTGGTTTAAAACCAGTGTAGAGAAATACGTGGAGAGTAAATCACTGTGTTATTCTCATATTCATGTCTAATTATCTCTAGCTATCTGACTTACCTTCTTTCTAATCTAATTTAAAATAAACAGATAGGAATGAGTTGATGTGAGAAGACCTGAGCATAGAACTTTTAGGATTCCTTGATAAGATCTCTACAGTATGTGTAATAACCTGTTTTAGGGGACAACTCTTATCTACAATGTAAAATAAAATCCAATAAGACATATGAACTTAAGTCTGTCCACTTTGAGGTCAGTAGTTTTTGAGTTCTATTCCTGACTCTGAAACTAAGTTAGTCTTTGGTGTTAATTTTCCTTACCAGTAAAATATGGATCATAATATCTACTACCAGAGGCAGATAGGGTGGAAAATGGTGCCTGGTGCATAGTAGGTGCTCAGCAAATGTTAATCCTTGCCTTTACCCAACTTCCCACCTGGAACAACTTTTATATCTTGATTTATAATGTTCCCTGATAAGGAGTCTCTCTGAGTGGGGTCCATTTTCCCCAGTGGATATGTTATGGTTACATGGGATCTACATGGCAAAATGCCAGCTGGCTAAACACAGTGCTTCCTCTGTTGTATGGAGGAAAGCGAAGTGGATTAGCAGTAAGGAGCTCTGCCTTCCAGCACATGTTCTGTGTATCTGGAAGTGCCGTCTGTCTTAAACCCAAACATTGGTTTATTGGAAGAGGACAGAATCACTGGGTGCCTAGAAGAGCAGGTGTTGAATGAACCAAGAGAGCTTTGGGAGACTAAGAGCAGGCCTTTGCCACTCTGCGTACATTTGAGAATCATTTGCTTGTGACTCAGAATTGGGTGAAGACCATGTAATTTGTTGAGCCTGTGTCATGTGTTCATGCCTTGGCTGCTTGAGCATGGGAAAAGGGAGATTATCCCCAATGCTGCTTTCATAGCATACTATATGCAATAGGGATTTGCTCCAAGATGGGAGGGGGACAGAATGTCGGGTAACCACTTGCCCAAATGACAGGTATCTACTAAGCTCTGATGTTAATTAGCTGTGTGACTATGGGAAGTAATTTCATATTCTTGACCCTCATTTTATTTATCTGTAACATTAGAGTTCTGTACCACACCAGTATTTTTCAGCTTTTACCTCTTAAAACAGTTGATCAGTTGTATCAGGTGAAATCTCATTTAGATACCCAAGATGTAAAGCATGCAAAAGTGGACCTGCTCTGGTTGGGGGAGCGGGTTGAGGGTGGAAAGAGAGAACTTTGCTCAGCCTTCTCATTCCCAGTCCTCCATCCCCATGCCCTGCCACTGCCTTCCCAAGACTTGGAAGTTCCTGGGGTACTTTAAGGATCCTCCAAGGTTCCCTGGAGCACCACTTGAAAACCGCTGGTTCTGCAGTTGCTCAGATCTCTTTCAGATGTAACCTTTGGTGATTCATTAACTCCTGGATTTAGAATGTCACTAATTTTACCTGTTTTTGTCAGTACCCACTCTTGGAGAGGGAGGTTAAGGCTGGTTATTTTGGTTTTGCATGTAGCAAGTTAGACAGTTTGATTAAACTTGATTTTTTCCCCTCATTTTCAAAAATATGAAAGCAGGCCAATAAAATCCTGTGGAAATCCCTACATTTTTTTTGTTTAGTTGTCCCTGTCTATTAGGATGGTTGTCTCTTCGTTGATTGGAGGAATCTGCTAAAAAACTGAGGAGAAATGTGTTTCAAGTAAAACAAGGACTTCCCCCTAAAAGACACCATACTTTACATGTACCATATAGTTTTACTCACACAAAGGGAAAACAATAGGAGGAAAGGGAAAACAATAGGAGGAAAGGAAAAAAATCAAAATGCTAATAGGGGATACTTTTGGATAATGAAGTTAAGGGCAAGTTAGATTTTTTTTAACTTCTCTATTTTCTGAACATTAAGCAACACATGTGTGTGTAACTCTCCTAATCATAAAGTTATTAAAAATGAACACATTTTCATTCAAAAGTAATTAAGTCAATTAAAAAGATTATTAAGTCAGCACAAAAATTGAAATTAATAGTGTTTAAAAATAGCATTTTATTGACTGTAAGCTCAATGAGCCAGTACAGATATAAATTTAAGAACCCACATTTCCTGAACTTATAAGCCCTCTTACCCCTTCATATGGTGAACGTGCCTCATTCTTCCAGGGACATAAGACAAGTGATTGGAAAATATTCTGTGTATGAGGTGGCTGGTGTCCATTCTGCATGGGAAAGGATGCATTCTTTTGTGTTTTTTTTGTTTTTTTGGTACGCGGGCCTCTCACTGCTGTGGCCTCTCCTGTTGAGGAGCACAGGCTCCGGACGCGCAGGTTCAGCGGCCATGGCTCACGGGCCCAGCCGCTCCGCGGCATGTGGGATCTTCCCGGACCGGGGCACGAACCCGCGTCCCCTGCATCGGCAGGCGGACCCTCAACCACTGCGCCACCAGGGAAGCCCAGGATGCATTCTTTTGGATACTGATTGTCTGGGTCCATGCTGACATTTAGATCAGTGGCAGATTCAACTTAGACATTTAAGAATCAATCTCCTTATTTCCTAGTACCATATCCTAGACTGTCTCTTAAGGCCTAGAAGGTAAGATACTCTTTGTCTCTTCCAGTTACTGTAGTCTTGGCTAAATGACACCCACCAGGAGCTCTTGATAAATGCCGTGAGATCCCAAGGTCAAGAATAAGCCTTCAGAACTATCTGTGACTATCATTAAAACACACCTTGACTTGAACGCCTGTAAAAAATCAAGGAGGGGGTAGAGCAACTGAAGAAAACTTCTCTGCCTTTTATTCCTTTTTCTCCTCTGTAAGGCACTTTAAGGTAATTCGGTTTAACTGCACCAGCAAAATTTTTTAAAGTCCCATTTTCAGTATCTGTTTCCTTAAAGAGAGATGGGAGGATAATAGATGGATAGATAGATGGGGGCAGACAGAAATGGTACAGTAGTCAGACAGATCTATATTCAGTTTATTATGTTTGATTTTCAGAGTTAATTGAGTGTTTTTTCTTACAATTATCTTTTGTTTCCTTTTCCTCTCTTTGCTGTAACTTACAAGGAGATAGACAAAGGCAAAGAAAAGTCAGTTTTAAAGTTTGCTTTCCAGAGTTGTTCCACGGTCTCAGTGCTCATTGCTTCAAACCCAGCACCAGATTAGTCACTGCAGTTGGCTTCATTGTGGCCCCTGTGATAAAGGCTCTTTGTGGCTGTAGGTGGAGGGAAGCATAGCAAGATGGGAGAATGTAGCCTAGAGCATCTCATCAGGAAATTAAAAGGCACATTATAGTTTTCCATATAGTTATATGGACCTTTTAATGTCAGAGCCCATGTTTCTGCCTAGCACGACAATGCCTTATGTTTGCTTACAGAAAACATTTGTGTTTGTCTTGTCTTATGTAATCTTCACTCACCTGCAAGTTAGAAATGGTTATTCTCATTTTATGGATGAATACACTGAAGGCTAGAATATATAAGTGACCAATATAGCAAAGCTAGCAGTGGCAGAGCCAGAACTTGAATCCTGGACTTTGGGTTCTAAAGACAGTGCTATGCTTGCTGTACCCCTTAGCCATGATGACTGGATTATATCTTATCTTGTTTTTGAGGTTCTCTGCCATGTTCACTCGCAATACCAATGCAGTACATTATGTATAATAAATGTTAATTAAATGGCATTTTCTTCTTTAAGTGCTTTCTAACTTAATACTTAAGGAAATAATGATTTACTTAGTTTGGAGACTGTCTTTCATCCTCATCAAAAAAGACATAACCAAATTATTTGTTTCATGAACTCCTTTTTAAGTTATGCTAGGAGTGACGTTTATGGGACAGAAGATGATCTTGATTATCTAATGGGAATAACATTCAGCTAGAAGACTCCACATGACTTTGAAGTGACCTGAAGTAAGTGACTTAGCCTCTTGAAATCTCTTCTCCTTTCCATAATGGGCTTGATAATACCTGCCCTTCATTCCTCAGGGGGTGGTTTAGAGGATCTCAAGTTATGGAAGTGATTGACCAACTATAAAGCCTTGGTTTCATGTGCAGCATGATTGATTGCTTGCAGGGACTGGGGCTCCTGGCTGAAACATGTGGCTTCTCTCCTGGGAATGAAGGCAATCAGTCTATGAGCAAAGAGTTCCTGGGCAATTCTTTGCCAGACTAGTCTCTCTTGCCATCTTCTAGTCACATCCCTCCCTCTTCTCCCTACTCCCAGATCAGCTCTGACCCAATAAGGGCTCTTAAACAATGAGGTGGAGAGTGCTGGTGAGCTGCTGCTTGCTTTATTGTGATATAAATGTTTACAATATAGTCTTATGTATTTTGTTACTGATATAAATTATTTGGCCAGTTGAGTAAAAAGCAGTCAACATATGGATGTCATAGCCAGAGCTGCATTCTTAGGTCAGTTGATAGTTACGCAATGTGGGTGAAGTAGAAGGTTTTTAAGACTTTTTGACCTGATGTTTGCAACATTCTCTTTCCTCATCAAAGTATAATGGACTCTCAAACCAGAGTTCACTCTAGTACCTTCCAAAGGGAAATGCCACTGATCTCTAATGATATCTGATATGTGTCAGCCCAGGGCCAGATACTCCCCTATCCGACCTCTTTGAACAATTGACCAGGTGTGGTAGATACTACAGTTGTTATTTTGCAAGTGAAGAAACGGATGCTCTGGTTAAATAATGTGCCTGAAATCACCTAGCTAGTAAGTGATTGAGCCAAGATTTAAATTTTGGGTTTCTGACTCCAAGTGTAGGGCTCTTTGGACTACATTTAGGCTTATTGGGTATACACTAGCCACAGTGAAATAGAGCCCATGGAGCTGCTGTGAATCATTGTATTAGTCACAAGGAAAAAACCCATTTGTAACCAACATTGTAACTGGTATTATAAATACATACTTGTGTCAAACACTTTTTTTCTTTTAATTTTATGTCGTAATTTTATGATGTTCTTTGAGGGGCAGAAATATTTGGTTTTTTATTTAGTAAAAACTACTGATTTTTTTCTTTTTATGATTTCTCCAATTGCCATTTCTGTGTTCAGAAAAACTTTCCCGATTCAGAGGTGAGATAAATATACCTTTGCATTTTCTTATTTTTTTAATTTAACTTTTTACTCTTTATGAAATTTATGTTGGGCATAGGGTACTAAACTGAATTACTTCTTTTTGGTTTTCAAATTGCAAACTTTCCCAGCACAATTTCTTAAGTAATTCATCTTATCCCTTACTGATTTGTGGATTCCTGTATTACATAAATTTTCATATATGTTAGGCCCTCTACTGTGCTCAGTAATCTTTCAGCAATGCTTATACCAGTTTTACACTGTTCCAGTTGTTATAGCATTACAGTTCAGACTAATACCTGGTAGAGCATAATAAATCCTCTTTTATTATTCTTTATTTTTATGCACACTGTTTAAAAAATGTAAGTTCCCATTGGACTTTACCAATAAGCATCTAGAGCAGGGGTTGTTAAACTATGGCCCACAATCCTTATGTGGCCCACCACCTGTTTTTGTAAATAAAGTTTTATTAGAACACAGTCACACTCATTTGTGTATATATTATATATATATATGTCATTGTGTATGTATTCTTTGCATCACAATGGCAGAGTTGAATAGATTTGACAGAGATTTTTATGAATCACAAAGCCTAAAATATCTACTATCTGGCCCTTTACAAAAAGGTAGCCAACCTCAGGTCTAGAAGATTTGGGATAGGAAGTAGAATAGGAAACCAGTGCCGCTAGGTCTAGGCCCCACTTCTTGGGACATGCTGCAGATTCCAGGTGAGACTTTGGCTCTATGCTCCAATGTATTGCATCTCTGTCTATTCTTCCTCAGTAAGGAGAAAGTTAAGATAGAGCTAACACTCTCTGTCTGCAGTTGGTCTTCCCATTAGCTTTACTGCTGTTTTGATAGAAAGCATTTCTTCCCAGTCTGACTTCTCTCTACAACCCTGGACACTTCTTTTGCTGGGGGTAGGGGGGTAATCAATATACAGTGTTAACCTAAACAAAATAATACAACTACATAAACTGACTGCCTGAAAGATCATTTCATAGCCAGTGAAGTGAGAATTTTAGATCATCCACTGCTTCCATGATCTCAAGACACTTCCTCTCCACTTGCCCTGGGGCACAGAAGTTGACTTTACATCTGGATTAGCTGAGGGCTCAAGATAGGGGAGTCTGAGGTGCTTTGATGGGAGGAACAAGAAGTATGGGCTCATGAAAGGCAGTAAGAGTCTCTTGGAAGGTTAAGTCTTCAAGTGTGTAGGTATATCTAAGAGACCCTGCATGACCCTTTTCTGGGGCAGGTATGGGCCATGTGCTTATGGAGTGCTTGAGGGATGCTAAAGTGACACTTCCATGGAAAACTGAATGGTGATATCTCTACAAGGACAGACCATACCCCACAGCAAATACACAAGTCTCTGGTTGTTTATTTTTATGACAGTTTTGAAACTCTGGCTTGTCTCAGTGGGAAGTGCTAGTCTTCTCTGTGTGGTCTGGAATGGGCTTTTATGCACTCAGCAGTGGGCTATGAAGGATTGTTTTAGCTGGTCAGAGGTCCCTGAGAGGCTGACAGTAATGCCTAAAAAGTTGTGTGTGCATGCGTGCGTGTAAGTGCATGTGTGAGCCTGCACACACAGAAGAGAAAGAAAATTAAAAAGAGAAGAAAAAGTAAGCTTTTTAAAAGTCACGTGTATTTTCTGGTATAGTCTCAGAATGCTATAAAGAAAAAAATTGTGTTGGTGCAGGTTCATGCAGAAATAACTATTTTCACAAGAACCAAGAACTAAAAATTTTAAAAAATATATTATTTTTCACCATCTCAGAATGGAAGGATGGGGTGTGGTTTTTCCAGCCTCAGGACATTTCTTTCCTTCAAACTGGGCAAGGATTGATTAAATAGGGATGTGACATCTCCTCTGCTGAATGGTAGAAATCAAGGAGATGGGGAAGTCAAGAGGAAGGAAAGAAATTTGAATGTAAGTAAAGAGGGAAGAGAGACCAATGAGAATGGGAATAGGAACAGAAGTGTTGCAGAGACCCACTGATGAGAAATGTGGTTTGATGATAATCTTTCAAGAGAATTTTGTCTTACAGAAAGTCACTGACTGAAAAATATGTCAAGGTGTGCAGCAGAGACTGAGCGTAGGTTAGCTATCCAGAGCTCCACGGTGGTGATGATAGAGGTTTGGCTTTGTTGAATATCTGTGCTCAATGATGTATATGTACTCTTAACTCTGCCATCAACTGATATTGCAATGCATGCGCACTCCTCAGAGATCGTAAACCCTAAGAGTTGATAAGAGCTCAGCGACGAACCTGCCACCCAGTGTAGAAATTTCATCCCATGAGATTTCTGACAGAAAGGAATTATCGAATTTGTAGGTCTTGAAAGAAGCTTAAACCCTAAAGTAGCTCCTAAGATTGTGGGCTTTAGGAAGTCAGAGGGTCTAGATTTGAATCTGTGTTGCCCTGTATCTTGGCTGTGTCCTTGAGAAGGTTAGTTCAACCCTCTAAGCCTAAACGAGCCTATAACATATGGATGAGAATAGCATCTACCATTTTGGAATGTGATGAAGATTAAGTGAAATGGTATAAATTGCTTAACATAATGCTCCACACATGGCAAATGCTCAGTCAATGTTATGTATTATTAATTTATTATCATCATCTTTACTATTATTTTAGATTATCTACTATTGTTATCTTTTGTATTCTCTTCGTTTTAGAAACAAGGATCACTCTGGAGAAAGTAGTCACCTCCAGTAGTGGATTGCAGCAAGAAGACCTTGAATCTAGAGAAGTCCAGTAAAAGTGTTTCATGCTGGTATTAAAACTTTGAAAGTTGGTTGGGTGTATTTCAAATACTATCTCCTTCTTCAGACCAAAAGGGCATCACGTAGGATAAAAGAATAATATTTTGCTAAATATGGTACCCCAGGCTTTGAACTAAAAAAAAAAGGGATGATTTACTTTTGGGAAGAGTGAGGCTAAATATTAAAGCAACTTTATTTATTGAAAGAATAATTGTAATTCCTAGAGTGCTGTAAAGTGGGTAAAAGGAGGAGAGATTCAGTTGGCTTTATCTTTGAGAATCTGTGGCCTGGTGATGAGCTAGAAGAGAGAAAGTTCTGCTTCTCAGAGCCCTAGGTTTTTCATTAATCTACTAAAAAAAAGAAAACCATTCTTTAATGATTATGCCTTGTAAATAGGAGCAAGGCTCATTTTACATCCAGAGAGTTCCAGAGAAAAGACCTAACCTGTAAAATAATCAGAGAATATATGGAACTTTTCCCCCCACATCTTTAAAATAAAACTTTTTATTTTGAGATAATTGTATACCCACATGCAGTTATAAGAGATAATACAGAGAGATCTGAGTATCCTTTACATAGTTCCCCCCTATAGTAATACCTTGCAAACCGATTGTTTGATACCACAACCAGGGTGTTGATTTTGATGTAGTCAAGATACAGAATATTTTACAAGATACAGAATATTTATACGTCTTTGCAGAGCCCTATATCCTGAAGTTTTTCTCTTCTGTTTTTTTTCTAAAAGATTTATACTTTTACATTTCACTTTTAAGTCCGTGATGCATTTTGAGATAATTTTTGTATAAAGAATGAGACAAGTTGAGGTTCAGTTTTTGCCTGAACATATGGATGTACAATTTTTCAGCACCATGTTTTGAAAAGTCTATTTTTCCTCCATTGAGTCGCTTTTGTACCTTTGTCAAAAATCAGTTGAGCATATTTGTGTAGGTCTATTTGTGCATTCTCTGTTCTGCTCCATTGGTCTGTAAGTCTGTCCCTCCACCAATACCATACAGTGTTGATTACTATACCTCTGTAAGTTTTGAAACTGGACAGACTGATTCCTCCCACTTCATTCTTCTTTTTCAATATTTTTTAGCTATTCTAGTTCCTTTTCTGTTCCATATAAATTTAAAATAATCTTGATTATATCTACAAAAAAAATCTCACTGGGATTTTGACAGAAGTCATGTTAAACCTGTATATCAACTTGGGAGAATTGAAATCTTTACTATGTTAGGTTTTCTAATACCTGAACATCGTATGTCTCTTATTATTTTTTTCATTAGCATTGTATAGTTTTCAGTGTACAAGTCCTATTAGATTTATATCAAGTACTTAATTTTTTTGAGCAATTGTAAATGGTGTTATCTTTAAAATTTTCATGTCCATGTGTTCATTGTTAGTACATAGAAATACAATAGATTTTTAAAAGACTTTTTGATGTGGACCATTTTTAAAGTCTTTATTGAATTTGTTACATATTGCTTCTGTTTTATGTTTTGGTGTTTTGGCTGTGAGGCAGGTGGGATCTTAGCTCCCTGATCAGGGATCGAACCTGCACCCCCTTCATTGGAAGGCAAAGTCTTAACCACTGGACCCCCAGGGAAGTCCCATAATGGATTTTTGTATGTTTATCTTGTGTCCTGTGACCTTGCTGAACTCACATATTAGTTCTAGGTGTGTGTGTGTGTGTGTGTGTGTATTCCTTGGGATTTTCTACATAGAAAATCATGTCATCTACAGATAGGGACAGTTTTATTTCTTCCTTCAATTCTGTATGCATTCTTTTCTTGTTTTATTTCACTGGCAATAATTTTCAACACCATGTTGAATAAGAATGATGACACATCCTTGCCTTGTTCCTGATCTTCAGGGGAAAGCATTCAGTCATCCACCGTTGTTTACTGTAGGCTTTTTATAGATGTTCTCTATCAAGATAAGGAAGTTCCCTTCTATTCAAATTTTTCTGAGAGTTTAAAAAAAATCATGAATGTTGTTAAATTTTTTCAAATGCTTTTTATGCATCTGTTGATATGATAATGTGATTTTTCTTTGTGAGCCTGGGAACATGGTGGATTACACTGATACATTTTTTGAATATTGAACCAACCTCATATCCTTGGAATAAACCCCAGTTGGTCATGGCTTAGAGTTCTATGTATGTATTGATAAATTCTATTTGCTAATATTTTGTTAAGGATTTTTGTGTCTGTGTTCCTGAAGGGTATTGATCTGCAGTTTTCTTTTTTGTACTTTGTCTCATTCTGGTATCAGAGTAATGCCAGCTTCATAAAATGAATTGGAATGTTCCCTTCTCCTCTGTTTCAGGAAGGTATTATAGAGAATTAGTGTTAATTATTTAAATTTTGGTAGGATTTTCTAGTACAACCATCTGGGCCTAGAGATTTCATTTTGGGGAGTATTTTAATTATTGATTCAAGTTCATTGATAGTTTAGTGACTATTCAAATTATCTATTTCATACTGGATGATTTGTGGTAGCTAGTGTTTTTTGAGGAAATGGTCCATTTCATTTACATTGTCAACTTTATGTATGTAGAATTGTTTGTAGTATTCTTTTATTATTCTTTTGATGTCTGAAGGTTTACAGTGACATCTCATGTTTCATTTGTAATATTGAGAGTTTGTGTCTTCTCCCTTTTTTCTCTGTTAGCCTCGGCAAGAGGTTTTTCCAATTTTATTGATCTATTCAAGGAACCATCTCTGTTTCATTGGTTTCTACAGTGTTTTTTTGTTTTCATTTTTATTAGTTTTTACTCTCCTTTCTTCTCCTTGCTTTGGATTTATTTTGCTCTTTTTCTAGATTCTTGAGGTATGAGCTTAGATGATTGATCTGAGACTTCCTCTTTTCTATGTATGCAGTTAGTGCTATAAATTTCTTTCTCAGTACTGCTTTAAGTCTGTCCCACAAATTTTAATATGTTGTATTTTTATTTTCCTTCAGTTTAACATATTATTTGATTTTTCTCAGATTCCTTTTATTACTTGTGTATTATTTAGAAGTGTCCTGTTTAGTTTATAACTGTTTGGAGAATTTCCTGTTACTTTTTTGTTAATTCTCTCTAGTTTGTTTCCATTTTGGTTGGCACATGCACTCTGTATGATTTCAAGTCTTTTAATTTTGTCAAGGTAAGTTTTATGGCCCAGGATGTGGGCTGTTTTGGATGTGGGCTTTCCATGGATACTTGAAAGTAATGTGTATTCTTCTTCTGTTGTGGGGACTGTTCTATAAATGTCAGTTAGATACTGTTGGTTGATGGTGTTGTTCAGTTCTTCTGTATTCTGTGATTTTCTACTTTACTTGTTGTATCAGTTGAAGAGAGAGGGGTATGTAGTTTTCAAATATAATTGGATTGGCCTACTTCTCCTTTCAGTTTTTACAATTTTTGCTTCACATATTTTGTAGCTCTGTTGTTTGGTACAGTCACACATAGGCTTATGTATTCTTGGTAAATTGATCCTTTTTTCATTATACGATAATCTTTTCTGTATATGGTAATTTTTGCCTTGAAGTCTAATTTATATGATATTAATAAAGCCACTCCTACTTTTTTATAAATTAATTTTTGCGTGATGTATGTTTTCCTTCATTTTATTTTCATCCTGTCTATATCATTATACTGGAAATGAGTTTCTTGTAGGCAGCATTTAGTTGGGTCATGTTTTCAATCCATCCTGCCATTCTCTGTCTTTTAGTTCATATATTTAGGCCTTTTATATTTATTGTCATTATTCATATGTTAGGGCATAAGTTTACCATTTTTGTTTGTTTGTTCTCTCTGTTTCTTTATTCCTCTTTTCTTTTCTCTGCGTTCCTGTTGGTTACTTGAGTTTTCTTTTTTAGATTTAGTGTTTTGATTTATCTATAGTGCTTTGAGTGTATTTCTTTGTGTAGCTGTTTTTAGTGTTTGCTCTACATATTTCACACATACACACACATATACATATACAAAATCACAGTCTACTGGTACCATCATTTTAACGGTTTGTGTGAAATGTAGAAACCTCATATAAACCTCCCTTTGTGTCTTTTTTACCCATTTATAGTATAACATTAAATAATTTCTCTACTTGCATTTAGAACCACATCAGACAGTGTAGTGGTTTTTACTTCAATTGTTAGACATAATTTAGAAGAATCAAGGGGAGATGAAAAGTCTACTTTATTTACCCGTATTTTTGCCTATTGGGTTGTTCCTTCCTTCCTGATGTTTTAAGATTCTTTCTTTTGTCATTTCCTCCATTTAGAGAACTTCCATTAGCCATTATTTTAAGGTAGAGGAGCTGGCAACAAATTCTTTCAATTTTCTTTCATTTGAAAATATCTTGATTTGCTCTAACTCCTGAAGGACATGTTTACTAGATGAAAATTCTAGGTAGACAGTTGTTTTCAGCATTTGAAAAATGTTGTGTCACTTCCTTCTGGCTTCTGTGGTTTCTGATGAGAAATCCACTGTCATTTAAATTACTTTTCCATTATTGGTGAGATGTCATATTTCTCTGGCTGTTTTCAAGATTTTTTTCTTTGTCTTTAATTTTCGAAGTTTGGCTGTGATGTGTTGTCTTAATCAGCTTGGACTGCCATGACAAAATACCACAGACTAGGTGGCTTAAACAACAAAAATGAATTTTCTCACATTTCTGGAGGCTGGAAGTCTGGGATTAGGGTACCTGTATAGTTGGGTTCTAGTGAGAGCTCTCTTCCTGACTTTCAGATGGCTGCTGCCTTCTTGCTGTGTCCTCACATGGCAGAGACAGAGATCTCTCTCTTTCTTCCTCTTCTTATAGGCCAGTAATCCTACTGGATTAGGACCTCACCCATATGAACTCATTTAACCTTAATTACCTCCTAAAAGTCCTATCTCCACATACAGTCACAATGGGGGTTAGAGCTTCAACATAGGAATTTGAGGGGCACAATTCAGTCTATTGTATATGTCATGGTGTGGATTTTTTTTTTTTTTTTTTTGGATTTAATCTGCTAGCAGTTCATTCATCTTCTTGAATCTGTAGGTTGATATCTTTTACCACGTTTGGGAAGTTTTAAGTCATTACTTCTTTGACTTTTTTTTCAGCCATGCCTCCTTTCCCCTCTTCTTCTGGGACTTCAATAACATAATAAATGTTACATCTTTTGTTATAGTCCACAGGTCCCTGTGGCTCTGCTCATTATTTTTCTATCTCTTTTCTCTCTTTTGCTCAGATTAGGTAATTTCTATTGTTCTGTCTCCCACTTCACTGATTTTTTTCCCTCTGTGTCCTGCATTCTACTGTTGTGCCATCCACTGAGCTTTTCATTTGGTCACTGTGTTTTTCAGTTCTAAAATGTCCATTTTGTTCTTATTTATACTGTCTTTTTTTGTTTGTTTGTTTGTTTTTTTGCAGTACTTGGGCCTCTCACTGTTGTGGCCTCTCCCGTTGCGGAGCACAGACTCCGGACGCGCAGGCTCAGTGGCCATGGCTCACGGGCCTAGCCGCTCTGCGGCATGTGGGATCTTCCCAGATCGGGGCACGAACCCGTGTCCCCTGCATCGGCAGGTGGACTCTCAACCACTGTGCCACCAGGGAAGCCCTATACTGTCCTTTTATTTGCTGATACTTTAATTTCTTTTTTGAGACTTTATTTTTTCATTTGTTTTAAGTGTGCTGATAATTGCTCATCAAAGCACTTTTATGATAGCCACTTAAAAATCTTTGTCAGAGAATTCTAACATCTCTGTCATCTCACCGTTGGCCTCTAATGATGTCTCCTTTCATTCAGTTTGAGATTGTCTTGGTTCTTGCTATTACTCCTAATCTTCAACTGAAATCTGAGCATTTTGTTAGTATGTTATGAGACTCTATATCTTACTTAAACTTTCTGATTTACCTGGCTCTGTCTGACACTGTTCTGTTAGGGAACGGTGCGGGGAACCACCCCCTTACCACTCAGTCCAGGTGGAAGTGTAGGTTCTCTACTCACCGTTGGTACTTGAGGGGGCTTGTTACTCTTGAGAAGGATTTGGAGGCCCGACTCCTTGCTAGCCTCCACTGAGACCAAGATGATAGTGGAGGAGTTGCTTCCTTACAGCAAGATGGTGGTAAAAGACCTCCTCTGACACAAGCCCGGAGGGCATGGAGAGTGGTTGCTTATTGCTGTAAAAAAAATTCAGGCTCCACATGTGGTGCTCACTTGACACCATGAAGATGGGGGATTTTGTTATTGCATGGCAGAGATGAAAGTTCTGGAAACCACTTGGCCTTTTCTGACACCACACGGATGGGCAAGTTGGGATGCCTCATTATAGCCCGGCAAGGGTGGAGGTTTAGATTCCCCACCTGCTCTTTGCCGATCTGGGTAAGTGAAACCACTCTTTTTTCTTATGGTGTTTGGCTGGAGTGCAGCAATTACTTTGTCAAAGTTTTCTGCCTTCCTAGACCTTTCCTGGTTCTTTGGCTTCATGGGGCTCTATTTTTCATTTGCACCCTATGGTATTTCTATGTCCAGTTTCACCAGTAGCTAAGTCTGAGATATATGAGACAGAAAGAAAACTCAAGGAACTCACTGATAGGTCATTCTTTAAGTCCCGAGGTCCCTACTCAGTCTCCCTTCTCTCTACCATTCAGAGTCTGTTTATGCTTATTTTACATATCACGTCTAGGGTTTTTAGTTGTACTTAATAGAAGGAATAGGAACAGAGATGTCTACTCCATCTTCTCTGAAGTGGAGGTCTGGAAGTCTGTGCATTTGTTTTGAAAACACCAAAGCACTTGATAAATGTATGATAACCGAGGGACCATTTGATGGTCAGTTATAGGCTGACTCTCGAGGGACTCAGGGTAAGGCTCCCAGGGAGCTCTCTGAGGTACTGGACTCTCCTTAGTCTCTGGCCCAGTGGAGGAGAATTTTCCATCTCTCTGTTTTACTGCTTCTAATGGCCTTAAACCTTTCTTCTGTTTTCACTTATTTTGGTACCAACTTCTAACTACTGTGTCCTGCTCTATCACATTCAACTTTTAACTGCTGCCTTGTGAACCCATGCTTAACTGGGCCTTAATAACTGGCTATATATTGCCTATTTTTGATAATAATTTGTATTTGCTATCACTGTAGCCATACCCTTGTTTTACTAGATCCTTGGAAAGTCACAGCACTGTCATGGTCTTTAATTGCTTTTGTCAGTTACCTCTAGCCATTGACTTGCCCGTTTGTGGAACAAGTCCTCTGGAAAAATGCAAAACAGAAGAGAAGCCCTTCCCTCAAGATGCTAATAGTTTCAGAGGGAAACTAGAATTAATTACAACTAGAGGAAATTTTCTGGTGCCTTTCATCTACACTACATTCATTGTTTTCTTTTACTTTTAAGGGATAAGGAACAGAAAATAAAATAAATAATTGGCTATACTGAGTTTTGTTCTCTTCCTTTTCCCTCAGTTTTGAGTATTTGCAGAGAAATAACTGCAAAACGTTTTACTTTATTCTACTAAGAATATTAAAAGGGAAGTGATGTGGCCATGGTAGAAAAGATATTTTTCTTAAGAGAAAATTCTCTCAGAAATAGAAAAAATATAGCAGTCTCTTATTATGAGTTGACCTTGGAGCCAAGAAGTAGTAGGTTATTCCTTCCATCCATTCCATTCCTAATGCAATAGGTAAGAGACCAAAAGGTTACATCTGAAAATTTCCCTGACCTCTAAAGAAAGTTTTCGCTTCTTCCTATGTCTGATAGTAATTTTACTGGTTGTGTTTTTAGGACCTAACATCCTCCTCCACCAAAGAGGCAACAGTTTTCCCTTCTTGAACTTCGTGAGAATCTTTTACAGAAATTTTACCTAGCTGTCAGTCTATTAACCCTCAAGTACTTAGTTTATTTCATGGGATTACTTTTAATGCCTTGGCCAGATCAAACTAGTGAGTTTGGGAGCCTGGGTTTGATCCCAGGTTAGCTGGATTCCAAAGCACACAACTTTAAAGCGTTATTGTGCTCTTTAAAATGGTGTTTCAGTCTCCCTGCACGTAGTGAGTGATGACTCTCTGAACGGCTGATGAACTGTTCTGAGCGATGTGGTTTATTATACATTATACATTGTGTGTTGTGTGTCACTGACCTGGTAAGGGTCTATGCGTGCTCCTCTGTATATTGATAAGATGAGGAAAATGATACTTTCTCTCTGCCCTGAGGATGTTATGAGTATTAAACATCTCTGAAGAGAAGTTCTACAAGCATACCTTTATCATTTGATAACAAGAAAAGTCTGAATTGGTGAAAAGTCAGAATAAGTGATTACTTAAAATTTTAAAAAATCACATTCAAGAACATTCCGTAAAGAGAACAATGATTTATTAAGTGGATCTATGTTTTTTTTTAAAAATTGAGTTTGTAATAATTCTTAGGAAATTTATATCTACATGAATTATAAGCAAGAAGGTGCTACCCAAGTGCATAAAAGCAGTTTGTTCCTTTAAGAGACTTGGGCACCCTCTCTGAGATCTCAAACATATGATGATATTCCTTCACAAACCCTCTTATGTAGCGGAAGAGTAACCTGAAGGTGAGGTGCGCATAAATGGTCACAGATTTCAAATATGAAAGAGATAAGTGACTTAGGGTTTACTCTGAGTGCCTCCTCAACGTGGTAGAACAGAGCAGTATTCTGAAGTTAGATGGATCTGGTTTCTGATCTTGAAACCACCTTTAATCACGTGACCATGAGCAGGTTACTAAGCATCTCCACCACCAGGTATTCTCATTTCTAAAATGGGGAGAATACCAGGTACACAGGTCTCATAAAATCGTTGGGATATTGAATGAGATAGTGCATGAAAAGTGCTGTGAATGGTACTCGCAGCATAACAAAGGCCAACTGCTTCTATTATTAATGTTGTTGTTAACACTGTTAATAAGAAGTAATAAAGATGATGCTCTTTCCCTCTGACGGGTTGAGTCTATATTTGTTAGCAACACAAGATGACCAATCCATGTATAGCACCCTACCCCCTCGTTTCTGCTTCTTGTCTAAAGTAGGAGCAAAGAAATGACAGATTCAATCTAAAATATTCTTGGGTGGCTCAGCTAACCCTGGGATTAGGACTGCTGCGTCACAGGTCTGAAGCAAGAGGATTTCAAGACCCTTGCATTTATTCCGGAGTATTCCAGATGTTTGTAGCTACCTGGAAACTGAACCAGCCAGTAGGAAGAAGGGGCCCCGGGGAACTGTTTGCTGTAGGAAGAAAGCTGGCTTCTGCACTGACTTCTTTTCGGCTCACGGCAATAGCAACCCCACTTCATAATATCCTCTCTAGTCATGCATTCTGATCAAAGTAGTTATTTAAAGGTTGTTGCTAATAAGAGAGTAGATACCCCCGGTATTTCCCAGAACAGAGCTCGCATTCTGGGACTCTTGGGTCCACGTGACTTCCTGAGTAGGTGATTCACACTGAGCAAGGAGATAGGTTCGGCATGACACAATCTGCAGATGCAAAGAAATCCCCGGACAGAGGATGAGGCTGCTGAGTGTCCCCTTTGCTGGCTGAAGCTCCCAGTGTATGCACAAAACACGCCCTCCCAGGCCCCAGATGTGTGCAGGTCTCTAATTGCCAGCGCTTTACTAAGATTTGAAGGGTGAGAGAGTTGCAGAATCACGAACACCGAGGGCGGTGTTAGGAAGGCAGCTTCCTGCACACTGTTGTAGGTGTTCGTGAGATTATCAATTGCTCCGGGAGAGACACAGGACTGGAGGGCTTAGGGAATGTGGTGGTCCCCCTCTTCGTGGTTTCTGCTCCCTGAGCTGGTGCTTTCCTAGAGAAATGTACCCTGTACTTCCATTTCTGCAGTGAAATTAACTCGAGCTTGGCAGGTAAGTCTTTCAGGTCACCTTTAAAAAAAAAAAAGCTATGAGAGCTGTGGTGGGGTGTGCCGTACCCCGTTCGCTTACAGCAGGCACATTTTATTGGTGCAGAAGTGGTATTTGGAAGCTTAAATGTGGAGCAGAGGTTTGCATCAGCCAGATGAACTACGTGGCCCTGGGGGAAGAGGTAGGGGCACGAACAAAAGGAAGGGAAGGGGACTCGGGCATTTTCTTCCGTTTTGCTTGGAAATTTTATCTCCAGGCTGGTGCCTAGCTCCAGGACAGGGTCTTTGGCATGAGATATAGCTGTGATGTTCCCTATTTCTCTCTCTCTCTCTTTTTTTTTTCTTTTGTGTTTTTTTCCTGCTTGTTTAGTTACCACTGCATGGGAGCAGGCAGACAGAAGCAGGGTTGCATGCTGTCAGTACAGGCTGAAGAAGTCAGTAAGCAGCCAGACAGGGAGTGAAATGGGAGGGGGCAGCTCTAGATTTCTTAGGTTATTTCTTGTGAGTTTTTCAGAACTTGCGTGATTCAGGCTTGTCAGATGCTATTTTGAGCTGGGCTGAGGCAAACACGTTCCCTTGGTGCACCAGATGTTGCCTGCAGCCTCCCAGTTTCCAGAGGCACCGGGGTTGACTTTCCTGGGGGCAAGGGAATGTCCAGGCAAGGGATATGAATGAGGGACTGGGAAATTACAATGGGGAAGGGAAATGTTCTATTGCTCTGGAGTTTAGTAGAAATCGTAATACGACTCTGGAGATAATTATTAGGATGGCAATGATTGGCTTGAGGGAATGAGGAACTGTGCCTCATTCAATTCACTGTGTGGATCAGAGTGAATGCTTAGTAAATGCATGTTGATTGAATATTAGTACCAAAATGTGTACTTTTTGGGTGAGCTCAGGTTCATATGCTGGGTTATCCTTGAATGTCAAGGTGGAGTAATAAGAAAAGCTAATCCTAATTGGAGGGTAAATTATGAAGAAGAGATGAGTTCTCCTGAATAGTAGAGTGATATCCTCAAGTGGAAGCATTGGACAGGGAGACACAAATCCTATCTATCTGTCTGTCTGTCTATCTATGTCTATTTTTCTATCTATCTGTCTATCTATCCACTCATTTCTGTCTCTCATTTATTAACCACCTGGTTCCAGGAGAATTTCAAGCAGGTTATGAGACAGACTTAATGCAGATTAGCATCATCAGAGATAAAAATGACAAAAGATAAGCCTTCATCCAGAGGTCGATCTTCTGTGGTTCTGCAGTGACATGGCCTACAGATGACGGAAATGTAATTCTTGATTTAAGGATTTATTTCAACTTCATCTTCCACCAACCTCATTCCAGATACTGCAAACACGGAGGAAAGTAGACAGACGCTTGGCCCTCCTCTCAGCAAAAGGCAGGTCACAGTGGCACGGGTGACTGAGTCATACGTGGAGGGCTGGTTGCACATATGCCCTCGGCAGGTGATAAAGCAGGTAGTTGGGTGGTGCTTCTCCACTCTTTAACCCGGGCTGCTCTTTTCTAGCCACATGGTGCTCTGCTTACTTTTTCTCCCCATATTTGAAACTGAAACGGGAAAAGTATGGTCTGCGTTCCCATGGTCTCCCTGCTTAATATAATATTCTGTCATTTTCTCAGCTACTAAAATACTCTGTTATCGCTGACCACTTCCTCCTCTGCTCAGTGTCTTTGTCACCGGCTGCAGTTTACATAAAACGACACAGGCTTGTCGGCTTGAATCGCATTGAGTGTGAGTGCTGTGTGTGGGGAGGGGATTCCGGGTGCGCTGATGAATTCCTGCAGCTGCCAGGGCTGGGAGCCTGCCTGGGAGCCAAGTGGATTGTGGACAGATGCTTTACATGCTGGGTCGACTTGGCTCAGCTCATATTCCCAGGTTCTGACCTGGAGCTGGGGGAGGCACACATTCATTCACTCGGCCTGCACAGAAATATTGACCTAGCATCTGCTATGTGCAGGGCATAGAGTCCTTGTGCACTTGAGAGTCAACTGCAGGGGTCCCTTACCCCACGAGGTCTACTCTGTTGCCGACGTAGGAGATGCTGTTCCATTGTCTCATTTATTTATCTTGGGAGGGAAAAGAGTTTTTTCCCATTTCATGAATGAGGGAACTGAGACATGTTTTAAGCACCTTGCCTAAGATCGCACAGCTAGTGAATAGATGAATCATAATTGAAACTGTTTACTTCGAAGTATGGGTTTGTTTCAACAGCACCACACCTTGTAAGGAAAGACACCTTCAGAAAAGACTCTTTTATAAGACACGTTAAGGGTTGAAAAGTTTGCTTAGGGAGGGCCCATAGAGGAGTAGAAATTAAGGTGGGCCTTGAGCAGATGCCAAAGAAGCTCAGTCCAAACTGACTTAAACAAAAAGGAGGGTTTATTGGCTCATGTACCTGAGAAGACGTCACCAAGGTCTGGATTTCCTCCAGTGTGTTCTCGTCTCCTTCTGTGTTGGCTTTATCCTCAGGATCTGCCCACTGACTTCTAGACTCTCCCACCCAGTAGCAGTAGCCCCCTTCCCTCCTGGCAGTGGGATGATTGCAGGAGTTGAAGGCCCCCAGACAGTTCCTGAGCTCACTTTCTCTCATTGGACCAACTGTGGCCTGGGGGAGACAAATAAATGAAATGGGCCATTCAGCACTTTCCCCCAGAGCGCATAAGTGAAACTAGCATAGAGGCAAGTTCCCCAGAGGAAAATGAGGGTGGGAGCAGGGGAGATGGATGCTTGGTGGCCTACCAGCATCCCCTAGCAGAGGACTTAGAGAGGCAAGGGGAGCAGAAATACTCACAGCAGGAGCAGTGGTGGCACCTAGGGGTGCGTGGGTCTGGGTCAGGAGTCAGGATACCAGTTCTGCAACTCTGCCTTTGCCAGCTATGACTTCTTACCAGTGCCATCTGACCCTTGAACCGCCGTGTTGCACTTGATAACTCCCTCTTGAACTCTAGTGGGCGGGGGATGGGGGGATGGGTCTTAGAATAATGAGGCATAAATTAGTATATCCAGTAGGGTGGGTCATATCAGTGTAAATGGGTGGTGGTCCTTCCCCTGGTTGCTCCTAAGATTCTCTATCTCTGCTCTGCGGCTGCACAAGCCCTGCACCATAAGGGTCCATTGATGTTGGTTCCTGGCCACGCCCTCCAGTATAAGTTGGATCTTATAGGTCACCATCTGCTCAGGGCTAAAGCAGCCTGTAAGGAGACAGAGAGGGGGTCTCAGGGATTGGAAGCCTGTTGAATGGTCCTAGGAGGATGCAACACTTGTTGTTTCACCAGCCCTCTATTAACCAACGCCTAGGTTTGTTCAAGGGGCTTATGCATCTCTGGGTTTATGCTGAAGTCTTGAGGAGAAAGCTCAGTGTTTGGTCCATCAAACCATAGAGCTCGTGTGTTTTTTTCTTTCTCAGAGAAGCTTCATGGGTAATGGGAAAGAATGCTGTCCTAGGAGGAATCAGGAGACATAAGCTTGGTCTGTTTCTACTGTTCCTCATTTGACAATTTTTTTTTTTTTACAAATTACTTTAATTTCTGAGCCTTATCTTTAAAGTGGGGGTGAGAGTTCCTTCCAGGTTTGTGAGGATCAAACAAGAAAGTAGGCAACAGCATGCCTGACTGCTAGTAAGCCCCCAACAGAGTTTTTCTTCTCTTCCTTCCTCAGATAGAATTATTTTACATTCAGGCTTGGTTATCCTAGTAGAGAAACCCAGGTTATGCTTTGGAAGGCCATTCCTGCCTGTGTTTGAGTCAAACTAGATTTAGCAGGTGCAAAGGGCTGCAGAAGTGACTTGACGGTTGATGGAATGACAGCCAGGGTTCTGACGGGCATCAGGAGTCCTGAGTGTTGACTCTTTGAGTGCCACACTGCAGTCATCCTCTGAGCTTCCTCCACCTGTGCTTTGTTCCTTTGTAAATGATGCCACCCCACACCCAGTTACACTTGGGAATCATCCCTAGCTTCCATGTCTTTGCCTCTCTTTTCTGCTGCTTAGCCTCTCCGTTCTGCCTTTACACATCCCATCAGTCAACGAAGTCCTATTGATTTTATAACCAAATCCCGCTTAAACCCACACCATCCTGTTCATCCCTAGTGTTCCAATGCTGCCTCATTCCTCACTGAACTCTTATAATTGCTGCCTCGCCGTACGTGGCATAAAGAGGACTCAACAAATGGTTTTTGAATGAATGAGGAATGAGATAATGAGATAGGTAAAATTTAGTGAAACATTTAGGCCCTGAGTTCCTAAACTTCTCCTGTTTGTAAGATAGGCATCAGTCGGTATTTCTAGGAATATTTATGGGAAAGAACTAGGTCCTTCTGCCTCTAACCTACCATGTGTCTGAAGTCACGATTTCCCCCCATTTTATAGAGATGTTTAACAAGTACACATCAGCCGAGGTGCTTGTTTCCGCAGGGAAGACCATCCCCAAGTCTTCCCACGTCTTGAGGGAGATATCCTCCCCTACCCCTCTGAGCTCTCATTTCACCATCCGCATTTAGCTGGGCTCTGGGAAACTTAATCTAAGGCTGTGCAATGCTAGAAGTGCCCGCTTAACAGCTTCTCAGGGGGGAGAGGCAATTTACTTACCCAACTGAATTACCTGTTTATACTTCTGCTCTCCCAAGCATACATCAGAACAAGAAGACAATAGAAGAAATTGTTAACACTGTACGGGACTTGTGGTCCACACCAAGAGAAATTTAGCCCATGAAAATGCTTTCTTTCTTTGGTGGGGAATCTCTTTCTCCATCAGAACCGCCTTCCTCCCCTCACTTGCCTTGCAACAGATTTTCTTTTACAGTATCTCTGCTCAAGGTTCTTTTCCTCTGAAAACAGAAACACAGCTGACTGCTCACAACTCTTTACTGATTTGATGGCAGCCTAGGGACTGAAGAACAAGCCTGTTTTGTCGGTGCCTCCGAGGAGCTGACTTTAGGATGCTGCAAAAAAGACAAGTATCAGAAAATTCTCATGAGTGTGACAATCCTCAAGGCAGGAAGAGTTCCTGGTGGGCCTCCCCTCTGCGTGCTGGAGGAATGAAGAAACACGTTACACCATCGTCATAAGTCAGGTTGAGCATGGACATTTCTGGTGGAGCGGGACGGGGATTCCATCTCAGCCTGAGAGCTGTTCCTGAATGGCTGTCCCAACCAACTTGTCTGTTTCTCAGCTATTAATAGAAACTATCATTTGGACTAGCATTCAAACATTTGGCACCTGGGGTGGGAGAGGGCAGAGCCTAAGGGGGCAGAGGGCATTTGGGAATATTTGGGCTTGCTTCTTGATTTTCCCGAAGCCAGTTCTGGTCGTGAGGCTGAAGGGCAATGGGCAATAAAGTGGCACACAGATGGAGGGAGACTGTTGGGCAGGTGGACCTCAGTCTCAACTATTCTGACTAGACATTGTGACTGAGCGACCTTTTTTGTTTTTTGACTTATGATACTCTATCAGGACTGTTTTGATTGTAAGTGACTGGGCCAACCCAAACTGCTTTAAGCCAAAAGGGAATTTTAGTGGAGTCCATAAGGAGAAGGTCTAGGAGTTGTTCTGGACTGAGGTACAGCTTGACGCAGAGTCTCATGTGACGGTGCCAGGTTTCACGTTCTCATCTTTCAGCTTCGTTCTGTCCTCCTCTTGCCTTACGATCACAAGATTAATGTAGCAGCTCCAGATCTCACTCCGCTTAGCTTCTGTCTGGGGGTGGGGGTGGGGTAACATAAGAGCTCCTTTTCTGAATAATCGGAAAAAGAATCCTGGGCTTTTCTTTTATTGACCCTACTAAGTTACCTGCTTCTTCCTGGAGCAGTCACTGTGCCCAGAAAAAGAAGTTATACTGATTATCTTAGGCCAGTTGGTATAAGGGTGGAATGAGAGAGGGTAACCAGTGAATCCTCAAGAAAATTCAGTTCACCCTGGACAAAGGTGATGACTTCTTCACTGGAAACTTCTCAAGTGATGACTTGTATCTTAGGTCCTTCAGACTGTATTTTCTCTCCAGGGCTGGCAGCATCCAGGACACCCACACCCTCTTATCCTCCTTCTTACCAATCAGTGTATGAAGTCTCAGCAGTTCCCCAGCGTGGCTCAGGGACACGGAGAATACGAAGGAGTGGCTCAAGAGACCGTAATGCATAGATTGGCTGTTTCAGTGGCCCTGTAGTTCTTTCACTCCTGAGTCAGGGTTCTTCTCTAGAGCAGAGGGACCCAGAACATCTTTGCTCCTACAGATGGTGTTGGGTGGGTAACAGCATATGAGGAGATATGTGGGTGGGGGTGGCTGATGTCAGGAGGGCTGAGTTGGAACATTGGATTCAAGTCAAGAGAAAAGCCCTGAGATTTCAGTTGATGAAGAGAAACCTCCTTAACGGAAAGATGTGAATTTCTGGCAGCCTCTCTGTAAGGATGAAGAAAAAGAAACCAAACTCTGGAATGACTAAAACTCCACTGGGGGCTTCCCTGGTGGCGCAGTGGTTGAGAGTCCGCCTGCCGATGCAGGGGACACGGGTTCGTGCCCTGGTCCGGGAAGATCCCACATGCCGCGGAGCGGCTGGGCCCGTGAGCCATGGCCGCTCAGCCTGCGAGTCCAGAGCCTGTGCTCCGCAACAGGAGAGGCCACAACAGTGAGAGGCCCGCGTACCGCAAAAAAAAAAAAAAAAAATCCACTGGACACAGACTTGAGGCATATCCTATAGGGGCTACTAGGTGGGGAGGCAGGGCCTCGTGCGCTGAGTAGGACTGCTCAGTGGTGTTCTTCCCTTGACCCTGGCAAAGGCAACTTGGTAGAGAACACTGACACTACTTACCTACGTGACTTTGGATAATTCACTTACCCTCATCAAGTCTAGCTTTCCTAATCTGTAAATGGGGATAATAGAAATAGCTACTTCATCAAGAAATCGTAAAAACTGAATGAAATAATGGTATGTAAAGCCTGGCACAAGCTCAGCCCGTGGTAGAAAACGTAATATCAGCTTCAGCTTTTTCCTCCCTGTCTGTAAACTCTAATTTAGATACTCAACAACTTGGAAGTTTTCCCCTCAACTCAATGCATGACTTCATGACACTAAGCATGTCGATAATAAGTGACCAAAATTAACTTGTCGTTAATGTTTCTTTCTTTTTTTTTGGATTTAATATTTTTTGAGCAGTTGCACCAGACCACAGAAAAATGGAGGCTCAATGGGCCCCGCCCTTCCTGCAACACAGTCATTGGATCAGAGCCACTTGTGTTGAGGAGTCCCTGTTCTGCCCCTGACTAGCTATGTCATCTTTGGAAGTAAACTGAATCTCTCACTTCAGAATTTTGCTCAGTAAAATCAGGATAATGATACTTGCCGGCAAAGTTACTGTGAGGATATGAGACAATTCATGTTAAAGCCTGGCCTTGTTACAATTCTTTACATCATTAGTGGGATTTTACGATTCAAAATATTACTGCGTGGCAGTTCGTGGAAGGATATAGCCCAAGAGCACCCCATCTGGTATTGGGGGAGCCCCCTAAAATGGCCATACATAGACATTTCTGTAAAATCCAAGTCCACCAGAGCAGTTGTTCCTAACGTTCCCCTGTCCAAGCATGGGGCCAGGTTGGCTGCCAGGTTGTTTTTTTTCCAAGGGATGACCCTACTTTCATGCTTCTGTGATTTACTTATAGAACAGATGACCACGTTGGGTGAGAGGTTGGATTTCATGGACCTCAAATGTCCTTTTCCAACTCCGAGATTCTGTGTGCCTATGATTTCACTTCCCTTTGGGAAATAACCCTTACAATTGCCAGTGGCGTGGCCTTAAGCAAGTTCCTTAACCCCTCTATGCCTCAATTTCTTAATTTTAGAATGGGGCTAATTCTAATCCCCACATCCTAGGCCGGTTGTGAGATTTAAACAGAAAATGTATGTAATTGCCGAGCACAGAGTGGCAGGACTTCAGTGCTGCTCACAGATGGCCAGTTCTCTCCTCATGTGGGTTGTAGTAGGGTGACACTTCCTGGACCCCTTGTTGTAGGATGGGGCCATGTGACTAAGTCCAGCCAATGAGTAGTGGGTCAGAATGAGGTCTGTAACTTCTGGATTAGAGCGTTTTATTGCCAGTATGTGACTTTCGGCTCAGTCGCCTTAACGTTTGGGATGGTGGCTATTTAGCGTGCCTGACCTCCTACCCTTGGCCAGTGCAGTATGAGGGAGAATAACTTTTGGTGTATCGAGGGACTAAGATTTTGGAGGTGTTTTTCCTGCTGCATAACCTGGCCTCTAGGGCCCAAGCTCATCGCTAGCATCACGGGCACTTGCTATGTGCCAGACACACGTTACTCCACACGTTATAACGATACCCTAGAAGGATGTGTCATTATCATCCTCATATTCATATGGGGAAACTAAGGTCAGAAAATGTGAAGTAACTTGCCCAAGGTTAACCACTACCCTGCTAGTAAGTGGTAGGGTGAGGATTTCCACCCACATTGTCTAACTTTAGAGCTCGTGCTCTCAGTCACTATTCTGCAGACTCCATAGACCAAGCCTGTGGTTTCCTGGTACGATCAGCCAGTATTAATCCTGCCCTCCCTTTCTCTTGAACTGCATCCCCTGTAGTTCCATTTGGAAATGATTTCCTCTGTTGGCGTTTACTCTTCAGAGTGGTGGTGAGGCTGAGAAGTCAGCAGGGTGGCCTGCTGTGGTTATCTAACTCTCACGTTGTCACAGGAAGTCTCTCATTTTCTTTGCTTGACCACTTTTTGGTTTTTAACCTGTTATTTAAACCAAAATCTTTGGTATGGAGACAAGAAACTTCTTAAGAATATGGAAGGCATTTTTCCCTATCTTTGCTTGAAGGCATTGAAGTGGTAATCTTGAGTCTTAGAAACAGAGACTGAGATGGGGGTTCTTGTGTACGTGATATGTTATTAATGAAGTGCTTTTGGGAGAAACCTGTAAAGAAATGAGGGAGGCGGGATAGGGCAGGGAAAGAAGCTAAGCAAAGATGTAGTATAGGTGAAGTCTAGCTTCAGCCTGACTCCATGAGGGAGCTATAGTGTATGATTTGTACTATAAAGAGCTTGTTCTGCATTGAGGCAAGGGGACTGAGCCTTCATTCCCCTGAGTAGTTTGGTCATTGGCCTTGGTTGTAACCTCCCAGGTATCTCCAGGTGAGGTGGTTCCCATTGGCTAAAGGCAATCCTCCAAGAAGGATGCAGGTGTGAGCTAGTTACAGCCAACACCTGCAGCATTTGGGAGATGGGTGCACCTGCCAGGTAAAGGGATCTGGAAGATGTACCAAGAGCATCTGCTACAGTTTGAGGTCAGTGACTCATCCTTTCCAGATTTGTGCTTTTTCAGGGAGTGATAGGGTCAGGCTAAGGGGAGGCAGCAAAACGTGTAACACAGCAGTGGAACGTGATCCCAGTGGGGCCTTATTACATGCTTTTTGTTGACATCCAAGAGTTGTGTCTGTGACTGTGAGGGCAAGATGGTCAAAGACCTCTGTCCTGACCTTTGGACCTGGAACTGATACGTGTCGCCTGTTACCTGAGAAAGTTTTCTCTTTACTTTCTACCTTTTTAAATGGGCAAGGTGGCTGCGAAAAATGTTTTGGCAACTCTTGGGATGTTTTCCTTCCGAGTGAAATAGGCAGCTTCAATCTGATAGGTCCAGAATCAGCAACTCAGACTAATAATATGAACACTAACACCAACACCGACACGATTTATTAAATGCCTGCTATGTGCCAGGGGCTTTAGTTGTATAACTGTTTTCTCTAATTCTCCCTATGACCCTCCAAGATAAGGAATAATAGGATCCTTTTTCTGGTCCAGACAATAAATATCAGGGAAGGTCAGCAATTTTTCCAAGGACACACTGTTAAAACAGTTTGCATGTAAGTAGTAAAGAAAATAAGTCACAGCATCAAAGAATGGAAGATTAAGGAGAAAATGATGAAAAACCACATACTCACCAAAGAGCAGAAAACATCGTACTGTACAATAGGGAAGTCTCACTGTTTTGATTAATATAAAAATCTTGCCGTGCTGAGTGTGGGGGAAGAGAGCAAGGCAAGGCTGACGTGCTGTAGATGGGATTCGGTTCCAGTGCGTCTGACTCTAAAGCTGAAACATCTTACCTTGCTATACTGTTTTAATAAACACGTGATTTTAAGATGTCTACCCACTTAGCTCTGAACCATGAATTCTAGTACAGAAGAGTGGTTAAACACTCAGACCTTGGAGGGAGACAGACTTGAGTACTGGCTCTGTGACTTGGGGAAAGTTACTTAACCTCTCTAAGCCTCAGTTTCCCATGTGTCCAAAGGGGATAAGAATACTTAGCTTGTATAACTCATGTGGATTAAATGACATCATGTATGTAAAATGCCTATCATATAAAAAACACCTGCTCTCTACCAGTTATTATAATGTATCCATGAGGAGCTTTCCGTCTAGTTGGGGAGGAAAAAACAGTTTCAGTCTCTATTGTTTAATAATAAACAACTACAGAAATTGGTGGCTTGAAACAACAATGATTTATTACTTAGCATGGTTTTATGGGTTGACTGGGTGAACCACCCAGTCATGTTGCACATCATGTCAGCCTGGTCTCTCATGTGGTTGCATTTAGCTGGGAGCTTAGCTGAGCTCCAAGAAGGGCCTCTGGTCCTCACTCACATGCTTCTTATCATCAGTAGTCTAGCTCAAGCTTCTTATATGGCAGCTGGACTCCAAGAGCCCCCAAACTGAAGCACCCTGCCTTTTTAAACGTTAGGCCCAGAGTTAGCAGACTGTCACTTCTATAGATAAAGCAAATACATGGCCACTCCAGATTCAAGGGGGAGGGGAATCAGACTCCGAGACTTATTGGGCAGAGAGGCATGTGTGTGTTGGAAGAGGAGGAATTATTGGCAGCTGTATTAGTCAGGGTTCTCCAGAGAAATAGAACCAATAAGAATATATATATATATATATATATATATTCTTATATATATATTATATATATATATAATATATATATATTCTATATATATGGATATATATATATCCATATATATATGATATATATATATATAAATCTCCATATATATATATGGAGATTTCTTGGCTCTTGTGGTTATACAAGCTGAGAAGTCCCACAATCTGCCGTCTACAAGCTGGAGAACCAGGAAAGCTGGTGGTGTAATTCAGTCTGAGCCTGAAGCCCTGAGAATTGGGGATGAGGTGGGGTAGGGCTGATGGTGTAAGTCCTGATCTGAGCCTGAAAGCCCTAGACGAAGGGCCGGAGACGATGGAGGTCTCAGCTCAAGCAGAGAGAGTGTGTTTGCCCTTTTTGTTGTGTCCGGGCCCTCAGTGGATTGGATGAGGCCCACCCACAGTGGGTTTTCTTAACTCAGTCTACTGAATCAAATGTTAATCTCTTCTGGAAACACCGTCATAGACATGCCCAGAAATGATGTTTCACCAGCTATCGGGGCATCCCTTAGCCCAGTTGACACATAAAATTAACCATCACAGCAGCCATATTTGAAGACTACCTCTTGTGGAAACATTCATTTTAGACCTTACTGTCTGACAGAGTGCTGCCTTTGAGCTACAGATATTTACCATGAAGGCTGATACCCTGTGGAGTGCGTTAGTTTTTTTAGAGATGACTTAACAGAGCTTCAGTTGGACCCTGCATGAAGGATGGGAAATTGCTATGGAAGGAAAAAGGAGAGGGTCTATCTGCTGTTCTGATTTTTCACCCATGTGAACCAGGACAAACTCTGTAAGTTGGGGAGGGAAGATGGGGACCCTGATTTTAACTGTCAAATTGATCTAGAATTGTCAGATGGGATAATTTAACCCTCAAATGAGGGTGATTTATCCCGTGTATTGTAATCAGATAGTCATCTAAGTTGTTCCCTATGAGCTCTGGTAAATCACTTTTAGTACATATTGAAAGTGACAATATTGTATTTTATCACCGAATTGCCATCTTACAGTAATAACTAATGCATGTCATTGGCGCTGGCTCCAGCACTGAATTACACTCACTTGGGGGCACATAGATCCAGACGGGAGCTGTCACTTCTGTCTGCTCGTCCATGGCGGGGACCAAGAGGCTGGTAGGGAAACTGTACTGTTGCAACCTTTGCAGATGAGCTGGTTCAGAGATAACCTGTGGTCTCGTGAAGCATGGAACTTCTCTTCAGTGCAGTTTGGGTCGATATGATCTAGGGTGGACCTAGTAATTCTATTAAATGAGTGATGAGTGCTTTGATGACTAAAGGTAAGGATCTTATTTAAACAGAGAAATAAGGACTGGTCAGGATTCAGGCTCAAATGATCTCTGCCTGGTCTGGCTCCTGCCCACGTGTCCAGCCTCAGCTTGCTCTGATCCCCACCTTGAACTTTCTGCTCTACCTGTATACACGGTACTCTGCTTCTCTGTACCATTGTTCATTTCCTTTTCTTTGCCTGGAATGTGCTCTCCCAGTTACCCCACCAGTTCCTCTGGTCAGGGAAGATGCACTACAAACACCCCCTCCTGGGTGCCTCACTCCTCTCATTGTTTCATTCGTCACACTGCATTATCATTACTTATTTATGCCTCTAGCTCTGCCACTAGACAGGCTGTGAGCTCCTTGAAGCCAGGAACTCATTTTAATAATGTTGGTATCCCAACCAACCAGCACAGGACTGATTGGCCCAGATGCTGAATATGTTTCCCTTTAGCTAGGGGGTTTCCCGTTTTGACGTTACATATCTGGATGGGAATCAGTATGAGTGTTTACTGCAAAGGTGAAATTTATATGGCTCTGGAACAAAAGCCTGGGCAAGGGCCCAGAGATAGATTAGTCTGGAAGGGCTTGGAGGTATTTGTACATTTAGCATTAAGTGAGAAATTAAGCACGTCTTCACACTGATGAATTTGAATCCAGCTTTATTTCTGGAGGCCTTCCTGTGTTAGAAATAAGATTGAATGATCATTTCATTCATGCTGGTGGATTGGGGTGTCAGATCTCACAGAGCTTCCCAAACCATTTGCCTGCAGTTCCCTGTTCCTCACCCTGCCCTTAGAAATGAGGGATCTGAGAGTAAGTTTCAGGGGTGGTAGGAGAAGGGAGAATGCATTCCCACATTCCTAGCCCAAGTGCATACACTCCTCCCTTTGAGAGAAGTGAAAGAAAGGTCTCTGAGCCTAGGAACTGGATCTCCCCTTTCGAACTGTAATCTGTAGGCAGATGGGGCAAGAAACCCCATGCAGGTTCAGAGACAGATGTCAGTGTGTGCCTTACAAGGAAACAAGGCAAGTGCCTGAAGAAAGGTGGTAGGGGTCTTCAAAACGAAGCCGCCTTCTACATCTTTTATTCTAGGTGCATGCCTCATGAAAGTTATTCTGGTAGTGATGATAATAGTACTACTATTACTACTAATAATAATGATTTATATATATTGAAAGTTTTCTACATGCTAGGCACCATGCCAAACTTTTTACTTGGCCTCCTTGATTTCAACTCGCAACTTCATGAGAAAGATTAATCTGATTTTCATGTTATGGATGAGGCACAGAGAGACTTGCCCAAGGTTGCAAAGCTAATTAACGGAGGAGCTGGGATTTGCACCCAGGCAGTCTAACGGAGAACTATAGTCCTAACCTTGGCACTATATTATTTTCCAAGTAATAATAACAAGGATAATAACAATAGTAAAAAGTGCAGCTAATGTTTATTGGGTGCTAGCTCTGTGCTGGACCCTTGCCAGGCTCTTTACATGGAAAGCCTCATTTCCTCTCACCACAGCCTTTGGAGTGGGTTATTATTATTGTCCTCATTTCAGAGGTGGAGTGACTGAGACTTAGAGACTCAGCACCATGTCTGAGGTCACACAGCTAGTTCACAGTGGATCTGGATTCATTCTCAGGCTCTGCATCTCCTGAGACCCCTGCCCCATTTTTTTTATCTTGGTTCAGGAGAAGTTTTCTTTCCATCAATCCAGATCTCCTTCTCGGCAGCCAGTTCTCATCTCCTTCCTGAAGATGAGACCCAGAGAGAATTAACCATCTTCTTCGAAGGCAAAGGCCATATGTCAGTGAAGAGTGTGGTGGATTCTGTTGGGGAGCGTGGGCTCCAAAAACATTAGCGCTAAAGAACAACTAAGAGCACGTATCAGAGGGAACAGTTCTAGAGACTGGGTGAATGGGAACCTGTTTCATCCCACTGTACTTGAAGCCAGAACACCATGTCATGACACTGACCTGCACTAGGGGCTATACTGGTGACCAAGGAAAATTGACCCTCTGTAGGCTTTTAGTACCGTTGGTAGTGAGGACTTTATATGTGTGTATGTTTATGTATTTGTATACACATGTATGTATATATGTACACACACACACACACACACACACACACGAAGTCCTCACTACCAATGGTACCAATACACAGCTTTGGAGGGTAGGAGGAGTACCTGTTATGTGCAGAGCACTCAACTTAGGCTTTTGGGCAGAGACGATTTACAAAAAAATAGGGAGTGGTACCATTTGCTCTAAGCTGCCCTGGAAGTCTAAGCAGAGAAGTAAGGCAGATATGTATGTGGACAGTGTTTTCATAGATTAGCTTGATTAGCAGATTGGCAAACTTTTTGAAATCATAAAGCCTACAAATATATTTTTAATCCCCAAACCTTTATGAAACAGTAAAGTTCTCGCAGGAAAGGTAATAGACAAAGTTTATATCTGTTTGCAGCTGGTGATTCATGGCTCTACCTGTGAGTGTTGGACTTTTGAAATATCATTACTAATAAAGTTCAGAGGATGTTATGAGAGGGATGCAGTGAAAGTTGTGTGTCCTTTGTCACCTCTTTAGCTGGGTCACACGAAACGAATGTGATCGTTTTCCACCTCCAGGTGAAGCACTTACTCTGCTCGCCTGTTGCTCGCTGTCTTCTGCTGTACTTGGGAACAAATGTGCAGCTTCAGGGTGTCGCTGGCAAAGGAACTGCTAGGAACTAGGTTAAGAATGGATATTCCTCCTTAAAAACTATGAATTTTGAGATCACACACAATAAGGTCCACCTCAATTTAAGGAACGTGCTGTGGATCTGAAAATGGGTCATTGTAACATCCTGGCCTGGCTGGAAGAGTCTCAATGGCTTAAGTGCTGAGGGGCCCCAGGCCAAGGTTTCAGCTTTCATGTGATTTGGTGACCCTGACTTTGGTCCATTGCTGTAGGCAGAACCTCTGGGTCTTGACTCAGGACCTGCCAAATGGGTTCTTGAAAGTGGACCCTGGTGATGGAGAGTGGAGGCTCCAATAGAGAGCATCCTTTACCCCCAGGGCGCAAAGACTCACTGTGTATGGCTGATGATAAAAAGTGGAAAGGGGCTTCCCTGGTGGCGCAGTGGTTGAGAGTCTGCCTGCTGATGCAGGGGACGCGGGTTCGTGCCCCGGTCTGGGAAGATCCCACATTCCGCGGAGCGGCTGGGCCCGTGAGCCATGGCCGCTGAGCCTGCGCGTCTGGAGCCTGTGCTCCACAACGGAAGAGGCCACAACAGTGAGAGGCCTGCGTACCGCAAAAAAAAAAAAAAAAAAAAAAAAGTGGAAAGGAGAGCACAGCATGGGGACCCAGCACTCCCACCTTCAGATGTTTTCCTTAAGAAATGTGATCACCTTTTAGATGCTGGAGAATTATTACTGCATCATTCAGAATAATGACCAGTTAAAAATATCCTAATGGCCCATCAAGAAGGACATACATAGTTAAATTATGATATCTAATATTTGGAATATTAGGAATATTTTTCAGCCATTAAAAACCATGTTCTTGAAGAGTATTTGATAGCATGGATGTAGTTAGATGGATAAATATAGATACACATATATTTGGGTAAAAAATGCAGAAGATTTCTTTCTATAAAGTACGATCTTGTTTTTTTAAAGTGTCTATATCCATCCCTAGAAAAAATTCTCTAAAGAAACATACAAACATTTTTCAGTGATTGTCTCTGTGTACCAGATGATTTTAATTTTCTTCTTTGAAACTATCTGGCCAAGTTATTTTCTACAATCACATATTACCTTTCCAACCATAAAACAGCAACAAATACCAGGTGTTTCTACTGTGGCATGTTCATCCCGTGCAGAATTGCAGTGGGAGCTAGACACAGGGGCTTGGTGCTGAATGCTGCATTTATTAGTTGGCTCATGGAGGGCAAGCCTTCACTTCCAATTCCAGGATAAGCAAGAGACCCGGCTTTCCTCATGGGTCTTTGAAAGCTGGGAGGAGTGACTCCGTGCTGTCTGAAAGTGAAGGTCTGTAGCCAGGGTGGTTACTCTGCCCCCACTCCTCCCTTTTCCCCGGCGTTACCTCTTTTCATACTTCAGGGCTTGGCTCAGTTGGTGCTTTCCCAGGTAATCTTCCCTGGAATAGGGGTCCAGGTTCCCCTTTTGAATGTCCTTGTAGCACTTTAGAACTATCATCGTTGCAACTTTATATCCATTATTGAGGTTATTAGAGGAATGTGAGGTCCCTCCTCTGAATTATGTGTTTTGTCTTTTTTTTTTTTTTTTTTTGCGGTACGCGGGCCTCTCACCATTGTGGCCTCTCCCGTTGCGGAGCACAGGCTCCGGATGCCCAGGCTCAGTGGCCATGGCTGATGGGCCCAGCCACTACACGGCATGTGGGATCTTCCCGGACCGGGGCACGAACCCGTGTACCCTGCATCGGCAGGCAGACTCTCAACCACTGCGCCACCAGGGAAGCCCATGTTTTGTCATTTTTGACTCTCCCTCATTACTGGCATATAAGAGTCTCCCACGAATGTTTGTTAAATGAATAAATACACTCTTCCATGCAAAGGTTTGAATCAACTGGTGGGAAGACAGATCTGATACTTTGAGGTGGACTGGAGGGATGATAGTGTTAATTGAGAGAAAGCTTCCTAGCAGAGTCACTACGCCATTTCTTTTTTTTCTGGGCAAGAGTATGATTCAACACACCAGAGAGCTAAGGCTTTCCATTCTGATGTGGGTCAATCAATCGAGAAATCAATCAACATCTATTCACCCAGTGCAGTCCACGTGCCCAGCACAGTGCTAGAGGCACTGAGGCCTTTGGGAAGCAGCTTTGCGTCTTTCCTTCAGTTCGTGAAATGGGGTTATTAAGACTTGCAGAATCCAGGAGACAGGAAGGGCCGGGGGTAGGAGTGACTGATCAGTGATTGCAATGACTGGAAAAGGACCATGAAAAGCCAGTGGCATTTGAGCTCCAGCATTTTCACTGTGGGGTCCGGTGAAACCCAGAGTTAATCTTCCCCAAGAAAGGTGTGCATGGGAAAATGCCCCTGATTATTGCAAAGGTGTCATCTTAAAAACAAACAAAAATCGTAAGGTGCCTACCTGAACTTGGAAGCATGAAATAAAAAGCAAACTGTTCCCATCTGAATAATTGTGGAGTTAATGGCTCTGAATTGTGTTGGTTTAGCAGGTTTCTGCCTTTCAGGGGTGGGACAGGAGGGAAGTTTGGTCTAGCTTAATTAATTAGCCTTTCCCTGCTGAAATGTGACAAAACAGCTACCCTGAAATTTTGCTCTCTAAAAATGAAAAAGGAGAATTCCTCCTCAGTCACCTTTACATGGAAACCAAGGACAGGAAGAGAAATAAGACATGGGCTGGTAGGGTAATATGATGTGGGCAATGGATACATTTAGACAGCAAAGCCCACTGCTTACTTTCAGCCTCTAGCCTAATCGTTCTTCCCCTCCTGGAATCTATGAGGGAAGTTCACATTTAGGGGCGGGGAGGACAAATGGCTATGCTCATAGCCTATTAGGGACAGTTTATAACACCCGCCCTCCCACCGCTTCCCCCCCACTCCACACACACACTCACACATTGTTTGGGAAGTTTGAGCTGAGCTGTCTTTGGAATGACAGGGCCTCATCCATGTAGCATTTGTAATAAGCTGGTCCTTGGGTGGGCTAGAGTTTGTCCACATAGTGGAGGTAAGGAGTTGGAGGAAGGGAAGGAGAAGCTTGTTAATTAAGACTAAAGGCCAGCAAACTGTTTGCAAGCCTAGCAACCTAGTTACAGCTGATTCTTATCTCCTAGAGCAAACATTTATAGGTTTGCCAAGACCTCTTGCTAGCTCCCTGCCTCCATGTAGTCATTTTCTGTGCTAGACAATAATAAGTCTGCATTTATTCTTAAATGTCCTTTAATGCCCACTTCATTAGAGCAGTCCAGTTAGAGCCCGTTAGCAAGGTTTTACTGCATTATTTTTTGGAGAAAAAGGGATATTCGCATTGAGAGGAAGGCTTTCTGCTTAAGGAAATATTTTCCCCTGAGCGGCATGAATACACGAACCAGCATATGCAAAAACTTAAGGCTAGGATTCGGTGCACCCTAAGTAAATTCCAGGAAAGGTGAGTAATGGTCTAGGCTCAAGAGAGAAACGCATCCCTTGGGGGTTCTTGAACAGAACCAAAGGCCCCTCTTTGGGTGAGGGGATCGTGTGCTGCACTGCTGCTTTCTTCTCCCACGTCGTATCTCCTGCATTTATCTCCTGCTTCTGCCACTTCCTACATCTTCGATTTGGCCAAGCTACCATCCAGCTGTTTTGCTACGACATTGTCATTGCATCGGTCCTGCATGGGACACTCAAGGAAAGTCTATTTGGATGTCTTCTTTCCTTGTCAGTCTTCATGTCTGTCCCTTCTGAATTTGAGGCCCGTGTCTACCCTTGGGCCCTGGGCCTTTTCCCTTAACATCTCCAGTGTGAAAGCTCTTCCGCAGTGGGTTTCTCTGCTCCTCTCTTCATCCTCCTGGGTCCCAAAGGGAGTGAGGAAGGGCCTGGACAGACTGTCAGAACAAAGTTCCCACTGTCCTCCAACTGTGGGTTTTGATCATTTCTTTCGGTAACCAGTTTAGTGTAATTATTTATGGAAGAACTTCATAGCGCAAAAGGAAATGTCCTATAAAGCATTTATCAAGGAATCAGTCTTTGTAATCTGAGACATCCCCAGAGCAAAAGCAAAGTATCTGTGCTAATGATTCAGGTATTACCTTTGGGGAGAAACAGGATGAGATATCTAGGGTTGGTGGGGTTTGAATCACTGTGGTTGACGCAATCGATGAGCCTAGAATCTGTGGGAGGTCCAAAGTCTCGTGCCGTCCCAGTCCTCCCAGTGACACAGTGTGGTGCTCACTGCTGTTATCATCATTATGCAGTGGAGAAACTGAGGCACAGAGAAATAAACTGCCTTACCCAAAGTTTCTAAAGTAGAAAGTGGAGTAGAGTCTACATTTGGAAAGAGGCAGTCTAATGCCATAGCTGCATTCTTAACGTTCTGGAATCTGGTTATGTACAGGTGGGTCCCTTGATTGGTCACTGTCTCATACTCCTGGCTTATCCGATCCTTTCCAGCTTCCTAGAGCTGGATGTACTGATTGGCCTGAACAGAAGATTCAGAAGTTTATCAGGAGTCTCATTGTGTTGATTTGGTGAGACTGGAAGAAGATGTCTTTAGCAAATAAACCCAGTATCCAATGCACCTAGAATGGGCCAGCCTGCTTCCACCACTTCCTAGATCTCTGACTTAGCCAAGCTCCTTAATTTTTGAAAGTCTCAGCTGTCTCATTTATAGGATAATAGTAGCCTCTACTTCATACTGGGCTGTAAGAACTAAAGAGAAGAGGGAGTGCATGGAAGGTACTTGGTAAACAGTTAAGAGTTTTAGAACTGTTTATAAATTCTAGCCAAGGCCCTTTGGCTCCTTATGGCCCAGAAATCCCGGTAATCCTGGGACGATGTTTCCTAAACTCTAGTATCCGTAGGGATGACCTGAGGGGAGGTGTTAAAAGTGCAGTTTCCCACATTTCACCCCAAGTGATTCAGGTTGGACCAGGTGATGCTGATGCAAAGGTCCAGGGACCATCACAGAGAAACACTAGCTCAGAGGCCAAGGAACCCCCGTTCCACCCCTTGACTAGACCCTCCACATTCCTTCAGTCTCTTCTGACCCCGAAAGCAAGTGTTAGAAACATTCTCAGCAGAATGTCTACTAAAGACTTTATACGGCCAACAAGTAATAGTTTCATGATTGCGGAAGCAGCCCTCAGAATAGTACATTTTCTCCCCCTCCCCCATTTCCTATGTTGGCTCCAGGCCCCCCTCCCCCCAACCAGCTTCTATTTGCACCATCGTCTGTGGCATTTTTGAACTTCAGGGCTCCTGCCTGGCTTGTTATTCTCTTAGCTGAGGAATTGTAGCACCTAATTAATAGGAAATTAGCTGTGAATGTAACATTTGGCCCGTAGTCAGGGCCCAAGAAGTTATAAATATACACCATGTGAGTGGCCTGGGCACCTGATTCCTGGCAGCTCCAGAAGTGGCACTTTCTGTGCTGTTCCAGGAAGTGAAATCATAGGTCACAGGCAGCTGGGAGTTGGGGTCGCTTGCCCTGAGGGCTAAGCGGGGAGCATCCTGGGGAGCACGAGGGCCTGTCTGCCTCATCTGGCTTCCCAAACAGCACATATACTTTCCTCAAGTTAAATGTCTCTTCAAAGGCCAGGCTGGAGAGGAAGCAGAAAGGAAATTGGAGCAGGGGCTGGAGAGGACTTGGAGGAGGGCTCTGAGATCCCTTATAGGGTGTCCCAAACACTGGTCCCCCAAAGACACTGTAGGTCTGCTGTTGTTCCAGGCACATCCATTTGGCTTCTTTGAGAAGCAGGGACCTCGTGCATTGAGGGCCATGCCACTGCCACTCACAGGTGCTGACCATGAAGCTGAGGTCCAGAGAGGTTAAGTATCTTGTCTAAACAGCTAGGAGCAGAGCTGGGATTTGAACCACAGTTTTCTAATCCCCAAGTCTGATTCTTTCTGCAGGACCTCAGCTGCCTAAATGCTTCAGGAGGAGAAAATGATTTTTAAAAGCACCAGTGAGGAAAAAGGATAGAGGGGGAGAGGGAGAAGCAGAAGGGTCAAGGGCAAGGTGAGGTGCCTCCAGGGGTCTTGCAGGGAGGCAGAAGGGCCTCCACAGAGGAGGAAGCATTGCCCAGAAATCAGAGCTGCAGCTTTTCTCTGGATTCACCTGATTTAAATTATCTCACTTTTCTTTTTCTCAACTTCCCCTGCGGGGAAATAGAAATTGAACACCCTGTCTTTTCCCTCATGAGAGTTAAAAATCTGCTGATGAAAGGACCTGTTCAAATTCTAAGTCTGTCTGTTACGAGCCAAACCAGGGTGGGAAGAGAATGCTGGGTTCTTTGGCAAAGCAGGTGGGACCAGCAGGGGAAGACGGGCTGACCACGTTAGGGAACAGAAAGCCCAGAGTAAGTGCAATATTTTGCCAGCTTTATTTAAGAGGCCGATCGAAGCCTCTTTAACACAGGCTTCTACCTGAGAGTGATATAATGAATCCAGCATTTATGTATCTCTGGAAGGAGGCTTCTGAAACAGGAGAAAAATATAAAAGAAATTGCAACTTTGGGAATGCAATGGGACATTGGGAAATAACTCATTGACGATGTCACAGAGCACAAGATAGATGGGGAGGCCGCATGTTGCTGAGGCTGAGGGAGGACAGCGTCTTCCCTGGAAGGAAAGTGTGGCTCCAGCCTTGTTCAGGGAAGGGAGTTATAAATCAGAGTCCAGAGCGAGAACACGGGTGTCACTGCTACCCTGAAAGAAAGATAATATAGCTTCCTCTTCCCGCCTTTTCCCACTAGCCAGAGGCATTTCCTGACCCTCCACTGAGGAAGGGATCCATCCCATCTGGTTTCTTACCCTCTGGAGGGTGTTACCAGTTCATTACCATCCCAGCCAGTGCTTTGGCACAAAATGGCTTTGGAGTCCGAAAGAGTTGAGTTCAAACATCACATCCTCCACTTAGTAGTTCCTTACTTTTGTAGGCCCTCAGTTTCTTATTGTGTTAAAAGTATGGGGTAATATCTCTTTGAGAGGGTTTTTAAGAGGATTAAATGAGATAGTCAAAAAAACCCTACACAGTTGAGCTTTAAGAACAATTATTGCCATTATCCTCACGTAAATAAGAGAATCAAGAATAACACTTGGTACTTGCTGGTCACTCAGTAATGTTTCTGTTCTCTTTTTCAAGGTCATATGAGCAATAATGCCATTAGGAAAAGATGTTCACTGTTTTGTCTCCCTCATCAGTTTGTACCCTCCCCCAGACAATCCTAAACCACAGCCTAGGCCAAAGCCAACCCCAAGCCTCTGCCCAGATCTATCCGCAGTCCTAACTCGAACCCCAACCCCAGACCCATCCTAACCCTATACCGAACTGTAACCCCTACTCTATTCCCAACCCTATTTCAACCATATTAGTCAGGGTTCTGCAGAGGAAGAGGACCAGCAGGATGCATAAAAGAGAGATAGACACTCGTTATAAGGAGTTGACTGGTGGTATTATGGAGGATGGCAAGTCCCAAGATCTGCAGGGTGAGCTGGGGACCCAGGAGAGCCAATGGTGTGGTTCTGGTCTGAAGGCTCGCAGGACTGATACCCAGGAAAAGCTGATGTTTCAGTTAGAGTCTGGAGACAGGAAGAGAGCTGATGTCCTGGTTCTGTGACCATCAGACAGGAAGGATTCTCTCTTATTTGGGGGAGGGTCGGCCTTTTGGTTCTATTCAGGCCTTCAACTGACTGGGTGAGGTCCACCCACGTTAGGGAGGGCAGTTTGCTTTACTCAGTCCACGGTTTTAAGTGTTAATCTCATCCAAAAGTCGCCCTCACAGAAATACCCCGGATAATGTTGGAGCAAATGTCTTGGTACCATATGACTCAGTCAAGTTGACACATAAAATTAACCGTTATACTACCATTATCCCTAATCCTGTCCCCAGCCCTCTCTCCAAGCCAAGGCCAAACCTAACTCCACCCTAGTCATACTATGAACTATTGCTCTGCATTGTTAACGCCTCAGTTTCCTAAGATAGGCTGCATCCTGCCTTAGCCACCACCACTTGCTGATCAGTGTGATGATTTCACACCATAACTTGGTAATTTATCTCTGGAATATGGAGGTGAAAGGGAAAGGACATTGGAAAATAGATTCTTGCTCAGATAGCGACCCAATATGATTAGCATCTGCCTTGGGCATGAGGAACTGCTCGGACACGAAGAGCGATTTCCATTTGTTGGCGCCAACTCCTGCCCCGTTCTCTTAGCTAAACCCTATCTTAATAGGGTCTGTGTGAGGTTGGGATGGCCAGGGACAGAGGCCTGGGCACTACCCCTAAAGATGTCTTATTGCAAAGAATATAGGTTTATAGACCACTGTGAGATGAAAAGTAGATTGTATTATCACTCAAATAAGTCACTTAGGTTTCTGCCAGATTCTTCTCTCAGATTGACCTTATATGATGAGAAAGAAAGCTTCCTGGTTTCTAGAAAGATTCCTGTAGAATCAGAATGTTAGAACTGAAATGAACGGTGATCTAGCCCAGTGGTTCTCAACTTTAAAATCTCTGATGCCTGGGTCTCACCCTGTACCGATTGGTCCATCTCTGGGGACAAGCCCTGGGTACTGGTATTTTTAGAAGTATGCTGTAGCGTACTATTGCCAAGTGGCTCCACCAGTCTAGCCAAAGCCTTTGTTTTACAAATGGAAAAGGTGAGGCTCAAAGATGTCAAGTAACTTTAAAAAAATCAGATACCTAGAGGCAAAGCCAACACCCAAAGTCTCAGGACTCCTAGTCCAGTGCTCTTGTCAGAACACCATACCTTCACTCATCTTATTTCCTCAGATCTGTAGCCAGAGAACAGTAAGATCATCTAGGACCCATCTTAGGATCCTCATGGAAGTGGTACTCCCACTCAGCGATTTGCAATTCTTCCTGCCACACCAGAGTAAAGGCTTTCATTCCTCTGCACTGGATAGCTCTTGTTCAGAGAGGTAGGGGCACTGTGGTGGAAACAGTTCTTTACTAAACCATTTGGAACAGTAAAGAAATAAATCCTACTCCACCAACCTTGACCAGACAGCCAAAGGTTGTACTCACTTGGTACTGACCTTGTAAAGATGGATTGCAACTCTGGGGAGTTGATTTTATTTTTGTTTTCCTTCTGGGCATTTAGAGTTTATGTCCACTGAGGAGAATTCTGGGAAATGTAGGTTCCATGTTATTAGCATCTGCTTCATTCCCCTGCCTTTGTGTTCAGTTTCATCCTTTTCTGATTTTTAAAAAGTTTTCGGGGCTTCCCTGGTGGCGCAGTGGTTGAGAGTCCGCCTGCCGATGCAGGGGACACGGGTTCGTGCACCGGTCCGGGAAGATCCCACATGCCGCGGAGCGGCTGGGCCCGTGAGCCATGGCCGCTGAGCCTGTGCTCCGCAGCGGGAGAGGCCACAACAGTGAGAGGCCCGCGTACCGAAAGAAAAAAAAAAAAGATTTTGGATTTTTAGTGAACTCATACTAAATGAATTGTTATTTTAAAATGGGTGACAGAAATCCACCTTAAGTCCTGATTTGACATATTTAGAAAACATGGAAACCTCTGAAGCAGGCATTTTCCCTGGGAAATAATTCTTCTTCATAACCCAAAGGGTGCAGAGGGGATTCTGCACTCATCTCGTCATTCATTCAAATGATGTGTATAGCTTCCTTATAGGTCCAGGGAATTTGATTGGCACTAAGGGAAAATTAAGGTGAATTGGACTCAGTACTTGACCTCAAGAAGTTTAAATCTAACGAGCAGGGAAGATGAGTACCCTCGAAAACCCATACCATAAGCAAGGTGATGTTCCCTAAATGTTCTGCAGCGGGTGTTCAGGGGTGAATGAGATGACTTCTAGTTGAGGGATAAGGGATGGTTCCAGTGACGATGCGACATTTTAGTTGAGCCTTAGGAAATTGATAGGATTTAGGCAAAAATAAGTGTAAATCATGTGGGCAAGGGAACATGATGTGTAAAGAGAAACAAAGGGGAAGGAAAGAATGTGTATGGGGTGTGCTTGTTTTTGGTATGGTAGGCAGGGGAGAATGATCTGAAGAAATTTCAGTGTAGATCTTATGGACTCTTAATTAAGAGTTGAAACAGGTTTTAGAGATTATCTGGTTAACTTTATTTTGTACATTAGAAAATAATAATAGTGATAATAATAGTAGCAGCAGTGTTTGAGTTTACTTATTGCATGCTTTCTGCAGACAGCTATCGAGCTACATGCTTCACATGGATTTTTCTCCTTCACATGGATTTATGTTGTTTCCTCAGAATGTCTCCTGGGGATAAGTGTTATTACTATGTCCACTTTGCAGATGAAACTAAGGCTCAGAAGTCAGTGATCCAGTGAGGGGTAAAGCTGGGATTTGAGCCCAAGACTATATTTTCTCCACTGCCCTGATTCTACCATGTTCAGAGAAGGTGGTGGTGCCATTATAGGGGAGGGAGAACTGATGCATTCATTTTGGATGTGTTGACTTGGAGGTGCTCATGAGACCTCCAGGAGGATAGATGAGTTTGGAGACTGGGGAAGAAGTAATAGTAAAGAAAAGGAGTTTGTTTGGGGAAATTACATCCTAAGGTTTGCATATTCAGAACACCAGTCATTTGACTTGCCCCGTGGAATTTCCAGAGAGGAATTCTAGCAGCTCATTGGCAAGGCTGCTCCGTAGTGTGTGTATGGTTTGCCAGACCCATCTTCAAAAGCTGCAGTCAAGGTTTTCTTTTTTGGACATGTCTCAGCTCCTCTCTCCTCCATGTGTACCCACAGTACTGTCTCCATTTTTCTGAAGGGACTTTGCAACTTGCCGTCCTGTTGCTGGCGGCCAAGATGTGTCTCTGTGAGGGACCTAGCTGTTCAGCACTGGGTGGAATGAGTGCCTCTGACCCTGTGATCCCAGTAGTGATGAAAAGCTCATTTTGTGGCGGGAGCTGCAGATGGTGAACATGTGCACGGAGGTGGGAGGACCGACCGGAGGGAAGCAGGGAGCTTTGGCAGCCTGGGAGAGCGCTCGTACCTCAGGATAACACGAGAAGTTCAGTGAAGCTCTTACTAACTCCAACTCCAAGTCCTTTGTCATTTCCTGACTTGGACTAGCAGCGTGCCTTCATTGTTGGAACTAGGAATGTCTGAGCAGTGGGAAAAGTAAGGCAGGAAAGAGTGGAGAAGACTTAGTCGAGGCTTTGCAGTCTGTGGCTTAGAGTCTGGAATTTCCGTTACCCCGTAAGAAAAACCCTCAGGAAAGGGATCTGAGGGTTGGAGTCTAAATTAGTCTTCTGTTGCTGCTGTAACAGATTAATAAACTTAATGACCTAAAGCAACATCCATTTACTAGCTCACAGTTTTGCAGGTCAGAAGTACAGATAGGTTTGGATGGGTTCTCTACTTAGGATCTCACAAGGCTGAAATCAAGGTGTTGGCTGGATGGGCTCTTATCTGCAGATTCTAGGAAGAACCTACTTCCAACCTCAGGCCCATTGCTGACCAAAGTTAATTTCTCGCAGTTGTAGGATTGAAGTGACCCTTTCTCTGCTTGCTGTCAGCCTTGGGCCACTCTTAGCTCCTAAAGGCCGTCCACATTCTTTGTCCTGGGACCTACTCCATCTTCAAGGCCAGCAATGGAGCATCAAATCCTACCTGTGCTTTAAATCTCTGACTTCCTCTTTGTTACCAGCTGGAGAAACCCTGCTTTTAAGGGGCTTGTGTGATTAGGGCCTACCTGGGTAATATCCCTTTGCCATATGCATTAATTTGCATGGACTGTCATAACAAAGTACCACAAACTGGGTGGCTTAAACAACAAAATTTTATTATCTCACAGTTGTGGAGGCTGGACGTCTGAAATCAAGGTGTTGGCCAGTTTGGTCCGTCTGTGGGCTGCAAGGAAATGATCTGCTCCAGGCCTCTCTCCTTGGCTTGTAGGTAACTGTCTTCATGGCCACATAGTGTTCTCCCTGTGTGCATGCCTATGTGCAAATTTTTCCTTTTTATAAGAACTCCAGTCATACTGGATTTGGGCCCGCCCTTAAGACAACCTTATTTCCAAATAAGTTCACTTCCTGAGAAACTGGCGGTTAGTACTTCAATACATGGATTTTGAGGGCATACAATTCAACCCATAACACCATCAAACATATCAGTCAGAAATGTGATATCTCATCCTACTCATGGGTTCCACCCATACTCAAAGGCGAGATAAGACAGGGTCACAGGTCATTCCTAGGATTTTGCTTGCCACTGAGTCCCTGAACCAGGAGAGCTGCTGAGTGGTTGGGATGTGAGAACAGCCATGAGTAAAAAGGAGATCGCGAGCTTCCCTGGTGGCGCAGTGGTTGAGAGTCCGCCTGCCGATGCAGGGGACACGGGTTCGTGCCCTGGCCCGGGAGGATCCCACATGCCGTGGAGCGGCTGGGCCCGTGAGCCACCCGAAGCGTCCAGAGCCTGTGCTTCGCAACGGGAGAGGCCGCAACAGTGAGAGGCCCGTGTACCGCCAAAAAAAAAAAAAAAAAAAAAGGAGATCGCTGGTAGCTGTGGTGAGAGCAGCTTCAGTGGGGTGGAGATGGGGTGGAGAGTGTGGAGATTGCTGCACTCAAGAAGCAGCTGTGACCAAGAGGAAGGCAAATGGTGAGAAGAGAAGAAAACAGGGTTGAATAAAAGAGACCTGGGCTTGTTTGTTTGATATCTGGAAATAACGGACAGAGAGGAACCAGTGGCAAGCTAAAGCCTCCAGCTATTTCTGGTTGTCCACATGCCCCCTTCTATGGAAACTTGACTTATTACCCCACGTTGTAGAACTGCGCATATTATTAAATGGCCTTTGCAAATAGAGATGTGTGCAATCTGGCTGAGTTATAGTTACTTTGGAGACCGACGTTTACTTACTTGTGGCCTGGTAAATCTCAGCCTTAATCTCACAGGAATGCATTTCTATTTGGTCTCCACCTTCCTGATTCTTTTAAAATTTTATGTGATTTTTTCTGGAAGGAAAGTTTTGATAGAACTTGGTAATAGCATTAGCTGCTGTTGATTGAGAATCCGCTGCATGACAGGCCTTGTGAGAAGTGTGCACGTACGTTATTCCTCATCCCCCTTCTACAGGGTTGCCTCCATTTCACACGTGGGGAAACTGACTCTCCCAAGGGCTTCAGGGCTGTGGCCAAGGTTAGAGGCCTAGTGAGTAGTGATGTTCCGTCTCCCACAGCACTCTGGCCTCACCACTGTACTCACGACAGACCCTTCCTCTTCTGAAGTTCGGCAAAGGCTCTTTTGAAAAGGCTCACTGTTTGTCTCGGATGCACTTAGAGCAGCAAATATTCTGTGAGAACAAACTGTAGTGCTCCCCGTTTATCCCCCTCCCAGTCCAAAACTCCTAGGCTTCCCAGCTCAGCTATTTGAGAAATTACTCAAGGAAAAATGTTCATCACCCAGAATAATTCATTGCTGAGCAAAGAACAATACAGAGACATTTCAGCCAACATGACTTTTTGCAAAGGTCATGCACGCCGGTGCCTAAGGGTTTGTGATGGACGTGGTACCCAAGGCACAAGATCACGTTTGCTTCTCTTTCTGGATACATTTCGTCACCAAAGGGTTTGCAAGGCTCCATCTGCTGACATACAGAAGTCTGTTCCCCCAAATTGAGGACCTGTTCTCATTTCCAAAGAGAACTGTGAATCGTGGAAGAAACTTCAAAGGAGCATGTCAGGAGTAAGAACCTAGAGCAATTGGAATTTAGGGTCCTGGAGTGGAGAACAGCAGGCGTAGCCCTCAGACTTTCCAGGCTTGAGAAGAGATGGATTGTACCAGAGGTGAGATCGCTTTGGGAGAAGCTACAGAGAGAAAATCACAAGTTGACTGGGTTTTGGAGGAAGTGTAGGAGTTTGTCAGGTGAGTGGAAAGTAGAAGGTGCAAGAGAAGGGCCTCTCAGGTAGAGGCAAGGTACAGGATTTAAATGTCAATGCTTGTCGTGCTAAGTGGCTCAAGTATAAATGATAATGTTAATAATGACACCGCTACCCCCATACTATGTTACCTACTGTATGCCAGGGCACATTAATTATAAGTACGTTAATTATATCAACTCATATATTCCTCAGATCAGCCATATGATGTGGACACTATTATTATCCTTGTTTTACAGATGAGGAAACGGAGGCATGGGTGAATTATCATTCCAAAGAAACTGTAACTATCAGAGTCAAGATTTTTTTTTTTTTTTTTTTTTTTTTGCGGTACGTGGGCCTCTCACTGTTGTGGTCTCTCCCGTTACGGAGCACAGGCTCCAGACGTGCAGGCTCAGCGGCCATGGCTCACGGGCCCAGCCGCTCCACGGCATGTGAGATCTTCCCGGACCGGGGCACGAACCCGTGTCCCCTGCATCGGCAGGCGGACTCTCAACCACTGCGCCACCAGGGAAGCCCCAGAGTCAAGATTTTAATCCAGCAATTTACCTCTAGAGCCGTGCTGTCCATTAGAACTTTCTGTAATGATGGAAATGTTCTAAACCTGCACTTCTGTTTTAGTAGTCACTACCCACATGTGGCTGTCAGGCACTTGAAATGTGGCTGGTGTGACTGAGGACCCGAGTTTTACATTTTATTTAGTTTTGATTAAATTTAAATAGGCACATGTGGCTAGTGGCCACTGTATTGGACAGGGCAGCTTGCTAGTCTACTTAACCATAAAACTCTGTTGCCTTCCAAACTGGGGAGTATGGAGTTGACTCTGGAATGACAGTGGTGGTACTAATAACCACCACAGAAATAAGGGCTGCCATTCATTTAGCTCTTACTATATGCAGGGTAATGTGCTAAGTGCTTCTAGTAGGTTGTGTCCTGCAGTCTCCGCACAAACCTTGTTGGTGATGGCTACGAGCATGGATTCTGGATCCAGACTGCCTGCATGCAAAACCCAGCTCTGCCACTTGTTAGCCCCGCAGCCTTAGGCACATTACTTATCCTCTCTGGGCCTCAGGTTCCTCATTTGGGAGCTGGACTAAATAATAGCATCCACTTCGTATGCTTGTTATGGTTATTGCAAGAGTCTCTGCATTTAAAGCTTGCAGCATGTGCCTCACATGTGGTAAGCATCGAATACGGGGGTGGTATTGATGTTATCACCCTTACACATTAGATGAAGAAACCAAGGCACAGACAGTAAGGCCTCGAGCTTAAAGGCACAGCTATGTGTGGAAGAGCTGGTATTCAACCCATAGGTAGCCTGATTTCAAAGTTCACGTTCTTAACAAGTATGCTGTGGTTTCTGTTCAGAGTTTCTAGAAGTGTCATTTGTGGAGAACTGGTATTAAAATCCTCCAGGGTGCTTGTTAAAAATATAGTCTCTGAGACTCGCCGAGAACAAGTATCTTAGACTGTTTAGGGTGAAGACCAAGAATCTGCATTTTTGTAAGTTTCCCAGGTGATTTTCAAGTACAATTTAACCAGTGAGAAACCACTGAAAATTTTTAATGGGGAGCTAAGTAGAAGGAGAGGACAGGTTTGAGGTGTAGAAAATATGCAGAAGATAAAGTAATTTTGCAAACAGATCTATTTTTAGAAAGGTCTTTCTCACTGAGAACTCAATCTGAAGCCTGGAGAGAGGTCCTCGGATAAACTTGACAAGCTGGACATGTTTGGTACCTTTTGTCACCAGTAAAGTGATGGGGGATGGAAGCCAGGAGAGTGAATGAAAGTTGTAAGGTAGAGGCAAGGAATCTAGATTATTCTCTACAGAGGGAAAAGGAAGAAGAAGGATGCTAGCTTGTGGGGAGACATGGTTGACAGAGGGTTGTTTGTAGGACGAGTGAGACTTGAGCATGTTTATAGGAAGAGGGGACCCAGATCCAGTGGAATAGAGGAGCTGAAAATAGTGAAAACATGATTTTGAATTGAAATCCCAGCGCAGGGAAGAGGGGATCGTATCTTAGAAGAAGTTGGAGTATTTCTTTCTTTGGGATAGGAGGAAAAAAATAGAGAAAAGCTTAGAGGTAGGGGCAAGAATTCATAACTGGAATTCTTGGAAGTGTAATTCTAGATTGTTCCAAATGACAGCATTGGTGAGGAATAAGGATAAACATGGTAACATCTGCAATACTTTGAAGGCCTTCTCCTCTGTGCCAGGCATTGTATAGTGCTCTTCAGGAATTACTGTTTTTAATCCCAAGAGGTAAATGCAATAGGCATACCCATTTTACAGCCGACAAGGAGAAGTTAATTGCCTGTGGTCACGTAACTAGTAAGTAGTAGAGCTGGGATTTGACCCCAGAGAGTCTGGGTTCAGAGTTTGATCTCTTAATGGCTATCCTGTGTGATAAAAAAGACAGCAGTAATGACGACCTACATTCTTGTGGTACTTAAAAAAACACGTCTCCCCATTTTACAGGTGGGGAAACCATTTACAGGTGTGGAAACTAAGGCAGAATTTGCCAGACTTGTCACACATCTAGGCAGGGCCAGAGCAATGGCTAGAACTGGAGTCTCTTGACTTGTAGTTCTCTTTCCCAGGACGCGGACGCCCACACATAGCTCCTGAGTAAATCGTGTTGCATTTCTGAGCAGTCTCTTTCCCTCTCTCCCTCTTCCATTCCAACACCTGCCCCACCCCTACTCCCACCCTAACCCCAGTCCTGAAATGCCAGGAAGCTGGCCCAGCACCTGCTCCCTCCTTCTGGCTGGAATCCTCCGCCTGGCCAGGTGCCACTGCCCTGCTCTAGTGCCAGGGGCCCCATGCAGGCAGTGGGTGGAAGGCCACGTTTGTTTTGCTTTTATTGTTAAATAATATAAATCTCTTGGCTGCACCACCCGCGGGGACATGAGTTGTGTGCCTTCCCGAACAGTCGCTAATGAGACAGTTAATCGTCTGTTTATTCTGTATGAAGAGAGGTGGCGGCTCTATCTCTCAAACCAGACACGGGGCTCAGGACCCTTGGGGAAGCTGCCCACCCCTGGCACATGAGTCACCTACAGTCCCAGCACAGTCCTGCCCTGCAGGCCCCCGTACCTCTTTCCCCAAAGCGTTGGCCAGGATGCAGGCATCCCCTGATGTTGATTACTATTACTTTTATTGGAGCTATTATTTTTTAAAAAATACACCCTTCCCTGAGAAGCAAAAAATAATAATAATAATAATTTATAAAGATGGTTTGTTGGGAGATAAGTAGTTTTCCTCTTGGGTACAGGGGGTTTATCTCACATACGCAGAGGTTTCTAGAGGTCGTGCAATGCACAAGATAGAGCTCTGGGATCCTCCCTTGGGAAGACAGTCAGCGTTCGCTGTTTTCCTAGTTTCAGGGTTAAGGAGGTGAAATCAGCTGTGTTCCTCCCCCGGCTCCCTGGGGCTGAGGCCACTTTTATTAGAGCAAATCAGGCTTGTCCAGGAGCCATGGGAGGGGGAGAAGACAGACAGGAGGATGCGAGTGAGGAAGGGGTTAGGGTGGGTGGTGTGCTAGCGTGACTGCTGTCTGCCCCTGGGCTACCCAGTCTGAATGATTGTCTGCAAGGACTCCCATCTCATCTATTTGCATGCTGCTAGCATTCTCATGCTATATTCTTGGTGTTGGGATAAATCCTATTGCCCGAAGCTTATATTTCAATTAACTAGGTCCAACTGTCTGTGTCCTGAGGCATAAGGATCGACTGGGGCTGCTGTGTTTTCTGCAGGACATTGCATCATTGACAGTCTGTCTGTCTGTCTGTAGTCAGCCAGCTCCCATACTTGAGGCTGTGCCTCTCTGCAGAACTGTTTGCCTCCCAGGCAGGGGCTGAATTACCCAGGGCAGGGCTTATGTTTCAGGAGTAGTTTGGACAGGCAGAGCAGCTATCCTTTTGGACCACTGGATCAGGGAGCAAGAGTGCATGGGTCCTCCATGGAAACAGTGAAGCCGGTCGGAGGGGCAGTGAAGTGGGATCCGCCCCATACTACGGTTGCTTTTTAGCATTCTCTCTGCTTCACCCTGGGGCCCTGGGTGAGGTGCTTCTACCTTTAAGTCTCCTACCTAGATATATTCTTCTTCATCTTATCCTTTCTTCTCCCTGTTTTCTTCCCCAAATACCCCTTTTCAACCTCTGCATCTTTGCCGTTGCTGTTTCCTCCATAAGAATTTCCTTCCCTTTTCTTTTCTTACCACTCTGTATCAAAACCCATCCTTCAAGGCTCAGTTCAAATGTCACCCACTCCAGGAAGCCTTCCCGTTGTCTTCCGCAGGCAGAATTAACCTTGCTTTCTGTGCCTGGGATTGCTCAGTTCTCACACCTGTCCCTTCTTTGGGTCAGGGCTGGCATCTCATTCTGTGTGTCTCACAGTTACGGCATCACACAGTCCACATGATTTTGTGTCTTTGAGTTTGCTCTGGTTTAACTTCGTAGTGGGTTTAATGGTTTACTCTTTCTCCTGAAATATACGGCACGTTCTAATTTCTGGAACCTATGACTATTACCTTATTGGGAAAACTGGTCATTGCAGATGTAATTAAGTTAAGGATCTTGAGATGAAGAGTTGATCCTGGGTTAATCAGATGGGCCCTAAATCCAGTGACAAGTGTCCTTATAAGAGACACACAGGGGAGATTTGACAGACAGAAAAGAAGGTGAGGTGAAGATGGGGGCAGAGATCACAGTGATGTGGTCACAAGCCAATGAATCCAAGGAATTCTGACAGCCACCAGAAGCTGAAAGAGGCAAGGAAGGCTTCTCCCTGAGAACCTCCAGCAGGAGTGGCTCTGCCAACACCTTGACTTCAGACTTGTGGCCTCCAGAATTGTGAGAAAATAAATTTCTGTTGTTTCAAGCCACCCAGTTTGTGGTAATTTGTTACAGCAGCCCTAGGAAGCTAATAACAGGCTAATAAATAATAAACTAATAACAGGTGGGCCGGGGAGAGCAGGAAGAACACAAAAATATCAGTGTGGGAAGTCTGGACCCTTCCTTCCAGGCTGTTGTTTATTACCCCTGATTCCTCCTGCTTCTATTTCATACAATCCAAGCCCTGTTACTCCTGTACCAGGCCTTGTGTGGTTAAGGACAGGCATTGCCATAGTTGGAGGGCCACTATTGAGTAAATAATCATAATTATAATACCAATAAGAGCAGCTGCCATTTGTAGAGTTCACAGAGTGCTTTGCCTCACCTCATTTCATCCCGTCTTTACAGTAGCCTTGAAAGGTGGGTGTTAGCATCCGCCTTTACATGTGAGGAAACGGACAACTGGAGGTGTAAAGGGACTCGGGCATAACCATACATACAACTGGTGTGGTTGAGCCAGGACTTCAAAAACCCTTGTCTTCTGGTTCCAAATCCATTTCTTTTTAACTGGGTATTTGATGTTCTTTGAGTATAAGACCTACTGGGTCAAATCTGCTTTTCATTCTTTCCAAGACAAGAATATACTTTGCCTGAAGAAGGGATGCTGCTTTTACTTCTTTCCCCTAAGGTGTGCTGAAACCCAACAGGCTTTGGCAGTAGTGGAGAGGCTGAGAGGAAGCACTGTTTGTTCAAGGGTATTTGTTTTAAAAGGAATCTCTGTGTGCATTAATCCTCTGTTATTTTTTGGGTAGGCTACTGGGGAAACTGTGTGTGTGTGTGTGTGTGTGTGTGTGTGTGTCTGCATTACAAGTGCGGTCTGCACTTGGCTGGCACTTATCCCCCTCTGGTGGTCACTGGCATAAATCCATCACCTGATCATCTAAAATTCCAATGAAAGGAAGATCACTGTGTCAGGAGGACCCAGGGAGAGTCAACACATTTAGCGTGGTTTATGTTTGCCTGCTCACCCCTTAAGAGTTTCAGTGGATGATTCTGCTCCTCAAATAAGAGTGTTGCATAAATGGAAAGAAAGTGGACTTTGGAGGCTCACAGATAGGTTCACACCTTAACTCTGCTACTTAATGTCTACAATGGTTTGAGTTTACTTAACCTTGCCAATCCACATCTGTAAAATGGGGTAATAGCAAATACCTTCCCAGGAGTGTTATAAGGTTATGTGAAATAATGTGCTTAAATTGCCTGGTACATAGTATAGGCACTTAGTCATCATTAATTTTCTCCCTCTCACCCACACATGATTAGTTCTGCTATTGAAGTTATGCTTCTAAGGCTTCCCTGGTGGCGCAGTGGTTGAGAGTCCGCCTGCCGAAGCAGGGGACGCGGGTTCGTGCCCCGGTCCGGGAAGATCCCACATGCCGCGGAGCGGCTGGGCCCGTGAGCCATGGCCGCTGAGCCTGTGCATCCGGAGCCTGTGCTCCACAATGGGAGAGGCCACAACAGTGAGAGGCCCACGTACCGCAAAAAAAAAAAAGAAAAAAAAAAGTTATGTTTCTATTGTAAATCATACCTTTTTCTAGGGAAAATTGAGTAGTTCTGTCACATTATTCTCTGGAAGATACGAAGATGTCCTTTTTGCAAAGGGGAAGCTAAGGACTTGAACAGAGGAAATTAATACTCAGATGCCAGTTAATAATAAGGGCTTAAACAGACCTAGGGATGCTTGCTTTCCCACTTTAATGGAAGGGGAAGTAAACTAATATTTATTAGCCCCCCCTAATATAAGCCAGGTCCTTTACTCAAATATTTTATTTAAATCTTACAACAGCCCAACAAGGTTGGTAATATTATCCCCATTTTACAGATGAGGAAATGCAGACCTAGGGAATTCTGCTCGTTGTAGGTTACATAGCTGAGAAACCATATTCCTGCCCAGGATGCCTAACTCCTGTGCTGTGCTACTTCCCTAGGAGCCCTGGGGAAAATATAGCTCATGAAGAGCCCATGTGTAAGGATTAATCAAGAGGGGCAGCATTATCATTCCCAGTTGCCAAAGAACACACTATGCGATTCCAGGGGACTGGTCTCCTCCTAGTCATTCAGCAATGAGGGATGGAGGAGTTTGCATAGAAGCTGACCAGTAATGTAATGCTGCCCTACTGTTTATGGACCTGATGCCCACTATCATTTTGAGGAAGGTCTGAGAAAGTCTACCCAAGATCTGTAATATACTGCAGGTTATTATTTGAGTAAGTAGAGTACAGATAGAAGAAAGTGTATCAGTTCCCCTTGAACTAAGCACCAGAGCTGAGTCTTGTGAGCCGATTAACTAACACTTCTGGTCGTCCTGTTAGGCTTTGCAGAGCAGTGGAGGGACTTGTGGGGAAATGGGTTTACAAAGGGGACAGAATTGTAAACTCACCAAGGAGGTCAAAGAACCACATAAGAGATAGGAAAACACTTGTAACGTAACACATTTTCCTGTGTGGTTGTTAAGAGACCTGTGTCCTAGTTCTTGATCTACCAGCTTTGCCACCTAGGAGAAGTTATTCTCTCTCTCTGGGATTTCGGTTTGTAAAATAAAAAGGTCAGGAAAGATGATATCTGGAGTTTCTTTCAGATAAAAGCATATGTTGTTTATTGAGTCTGAGAGCAGTCAGAGGGCCTGGGAAGTGAGAGGAGGCAGAGATCCTGATCAGACTGAACAAGCAGAGTTGCAGCTGGGTGCAGAAGGAGCTTCAGTGGCTGTCTGTATATGCAGTGGGCCAAGAAGTATTCCTGGGTGGGGGTGGGTGGCATTAGGCTTCCCCATGTCCATGCACAGTGCCGTGGGAACTTTTTTTTCCACATCTTTGTTGGAGTATAATTGCTTTACAATGTTGTGTTAGTTTCTGATGTATAACACAGTGAATCAGCTATACGTATACATACATCCCCATGTCTCCTCCCTCTTGCGTCTCCCTCCCACCCTCCGTATCCCACCCCTCTAGGTGGTCACAAACCACGGAGCTGATCTCCCTGTGCTATGCAGCTGCCTCCTACTAGCTGTCTATTTTACATTTGGTGGTGTATATATGTCAGTGCTAATGCTCTCACTTCATCCCAGCTTACCCTTCCCTCTCCCCATGACCTCAAGTCCCATGGGAACATTTTTATTAAAGCATTCACCAGGCTCTAGTGTCCATGAGCGTCATGTCCCTCACTAGATTATGAGTTTCTTGATGGAGAAGACCAACTATTTTTTGTGGTCATCAGTGAGTAGTGGTGGAAAGAATGGATGCAACAACCAAGCTCTTTTCGATTCCATTTTTCTAGAAACGTTCTTCGTACATCAGTTTTGTTTTGGGGATCTCTTCTTCTCAATGGGACAGTAGATTCTAAAGCTCAGATTAAGAAGGGTATGTAAAGGTGAGTCAATGTTTGCAGATATAGGTGAACATTGGAAGTTATGCCTATGGTTCTGGTAAAAAAAAAAATAATCCTACTCACTTTTAGTTCCTTGCCTTCCTGGGTTGTGAACCTGCCTTGAAAATGATGTGAGTGGGAAGCAAAGCCAGGAATGGTGTACACTAGCCTACAACCGTGTCCCAGTCCCTGTTGCCATTGCTGGTCTGTGGTCAGACACAGTAAGTTTGACAGTGTATATACCTGACTTTTCTTATAACCATCATACACGTTGCATCCACCATCCTTCCCCTCCTTATACACTTCGGGAACTGCCATTAGAGGCATTATCATTTTTTAGCTCAATACAGGTCCTACTCTCTTCAGATCTGTGAGCTGATTTTCATTTAACTTACTCCCTTTCCTTTCCCAAATTTTATTTTTATCTTGATATCAAGCCAGTGAGTTGGAGGTGAAGCCTGGGAAAGGAGGCTAAAGGGAAACCAAAGTTACACATGCAAGATGGGGAAAGGGAGAAAACTTAGACAGTAGTGTCCATCGGATAGTTACTATGTGCTTAACATTGTGCTCTGGGCTTTATGTGCGTTATTTTTAGCCTCTTCAACAACCCTGTGAAGAAAGTGTGACTCTGGAATTTTACATAGGCAGAGGCTCAGGCTCAGGGCAGTTAAATAAGTGTCCAAGATCACACAGCTAGTGAGAGGCAGATCTGGGACTTGAAGCAGGATTGTGTGACTCCAGACTCAGTCTGTCTGTTCAATCCAGCATCTTTATTTTCCCAGGTACTTTCCTCACGGTCTCTCTATCTTAGATAGAGTTCACACTTACTACTAAAAGGATCAAATGGTGACATAGCATTTAGGTGCCTAGCCCAGGCCCTGACACAAAGCAAGTACTCTGTAGACATTAGTTGATATTGCTGTTATTTTCACATCTGATAGTTTGGGGTTTTCCACAATATCCTGGGATGTGAAAAGGGAAAACAAGGTTAGTTAATTGGAGACAGTCAAGCATGTGGAGACTGGGATAAACATTACTGATCATTCATTAATTCCAGGCTTTATGAGGAATGAGTAGCTGCTCTGTTTGAAGGTTGCATTTGCCTCAGCCTTAGATCAGGGTGGTGAAGATGTCTGTTCCAGACTTTGACTTGTTTCTGAGTGATTATTATTGCCATCACTTTTAGGCACCCATGCAGTGTTCCTGTGGTGCATGACATAGTTCAACTTTCCAGAATTCAGTTTGTGAACTTTGGAAACTAGCCCTGTATGCCATTGAAGAATGGCTTCGGGCCTGCCTGCCTCTGTCCATGGTGCTGAAACCAGAGCTCCTGGGAGGCAGAAGCAGATGGTACCACGTGGTACGTCTCATCTGCACAGCCTGCCTGAGCTCAGAGGCTGAACTACTGTGAAAAGACGGCTGGCTTGGGAGTTGAGGGATCTGGGTAAAGTTCCAATAACTTGCTGTGTGGCCCCAGGCAAACCACCTAACCTCTCTGTTTCAGTGTTCCCACTGGTAAAATTGGATTGCTACATTCTGTCATTCCTGCTTCAAAGTGCTGCTGATTTTGTGTGAGTAAATGATATAACAGATGCTAAAGTGGGATACGAATGCATGGTATGATTACGCTGTTATTGCTGCTCAGTCTTTTAATGACACATTTTGACTATATCATTTTAATTCACTGAGTCACCCGAAGGCCTAATAACATATAATGCAACAAGCAGGAAATCAAACGAACTGATAAATGCACTGGAAACACAAAGAAATAAGTTTTCTGTGTTGTTTGCAAGCTGCTGTATAGCTGTATAGCTCAGGGTGTGTCTCTAAGAAGAAGAAAGATAATGACCGCTGAGGAGTCAGCCTCTGTCTGGAAGGAGAGAAGACGAAGGAGATCACACCTGGTTACCTCTACAAGTCCCAAAGGGAAGCTCTGTTCTACTGTCACAGGGCCTGAAATATCACCATTATCCTGGTATTCTAGCTTGGTATTCCTTGCCTTTCACAGAATGGTTGGTTGAATTCTCCCTTTTTGAATTAATCGTATTTGCTATGGCCTGGGATTTGGAGACTGAATCCTTGGTCTAGGTTCTTTCTCTAGCTATAGAATTTTCATAACGCAAGTAATTTAACCTCTTCTAAACTCAGTTTCTCCATCTGTAAAATGGGCTCAATAGTAATAATACCTGCCTTATGAAATGGTTGAGAAGATAAAATTTTTGAAAGAGGCTTTCTAAAATCACGTGAACATTAGTTGTCATTATTCTCTGACATGCTCTGGTCAAAGTATCCCATGAGCAGGTCTTGCCTTTTCCCTGTTCCGTACTTTGTGTGTTCTGTTCTTTTCACCAGGTGCATCTTCTCCTCCATCTCCTGTTAAAATCTTCACATATCAGGTCACACACCACCTTCTGTAACCACCCCAACCATAAGTGATTTGTTTTTTCTTTCCAGAATTCCTAGAGAATCTATTTTCTTTACTGTTCATCTGATTGTTTCCTTAAAATATGGTAGTGTAGTTATTTTAGTACGTTTTTACTTTCCTCAATGGATTATGAGATCTTGGAGATGGGATCATATCTTACACACAGTAGATGCCCATTACCCATTTGAATGAATGTGTAAGATGGATGTTACGCCCATTCCCTTAGGGTCTTCTTTAAAATACAAGTACTGCTGGGGAAAGTGACCCAGTGGGTTATTAGTACCTATATATTGGGTTGGCCAAAACGTTTGTTTGGGTTTTTCCATAACATCGGACAAACGTTTTGGCCAACCCAATATCAATTAAGAGCACTGGGCTCAAGCAACCAAATGAGGGTGGAAGGGAAAAGCTGGAGAGAACAAGTTGAATAAGAAAGTGGGAGCTTCTGAAGACATGTTTCATCATTGTAGCAGTTTTTCCTGGCCTGAGTTTGGTCTTGGAGATGCCATGTAACCAGTGTGTTAGCTTGGAAAGATACCTTATAAGCTCTAAGCAGGGACAAAAGTTAGAATTCATGGACACAGGAAATTGTGCAATATCTAGGCCCACCAGAAGGTGGCTCACTGTCACTAATTCCATGGTCTGGCAGTTTTGCTCCTGGGGAATCCCCCAAATTGATGTGGTATTCTGATGGGTAGTTCTCCTCTGTATTTTATGTGGTTCAATGCTGCCCTCTTATTATCTCCTCCTCTGTCCCTTCATGATGTAAAAACATGAAACTGACTCCAGTCTGTAGGCTGGAGAATCCCCCCCATGGACTTTCTTCTTTGAGAAGGTTCCCACCGCGATGGGATAGAGGTGTCTCAGCTTCCTCCCAACTCGTGCTAAGGTGCAGAACCAAACTCAAATCGCACCCTCTGCATTTGTATCTCCCATCTGGATTCTTAGAGGGTGAACAGTCAGTGCCTTTTTGGACCAAGGTGGGTAGAGGGAGAAAAATCTCTGTCTTTTGATACTTTCATTCCTTGCTCCCTCTGCACCCCCTCTATTTTTCCAGATTTCTTGTCTGAATTGCAGGAACAGCACCTCTCTCTGTGTTTCTTCCCGGGATCACCTCATCTCACTATCCTCGTATTTTCACAAGATACATGGCTCAGGTATTTTTCTCTTTTTAAAAATCATAATGATAGCTTTCACTTTTATGGTTCTTTACAGTTATCAAAGCCATTTTTTCCCATGAACCATTTAATTGGACACTCACAATGGCTAGGAGAAGTTTGGGAGCACAGCTACTGATATCCCCATTGCACAGATGAAAATACTCATATATAGGGAGAGGAAGTGATTTTCTCAGAAAATATAAGAAATACGAGGTCTCCTAATGAATTCTACCATTCTGCTTCTTACTATGGATGATGCAAATAAGGCCCCCAAAGGAACATAGAACATACCCCTAGTCCTATAATCAATAGTAGGAATGGAGCTGGAATAAACATCTCCTGATTCACAGTTTAGTGCTCCTTTTATCCCACTGTAGAGTCTTTCTCCGCGATCGAACAAACCATTGGCTAGCTATCCAGCCAGTCAGTTTACCGTCTATCCTCTTAGAACTCTTGAGGTTGCATCAATCAAAATCTTGACAGAAGATCCCAGAGGTGAATGGCTATGGCTGAGGCATTCTGGGAAGCTCATCAGGAATAATTTTTTTAAGCTAAAAATGGATAAATACAAAGACTGGAAAGAAATCCATCAAAACATTAACAATGACTGTGCTTGGTGTAGTGGAGTTATGGACAATTTATTTTTATCTTCCTGTGTTCCTGTATTTTCAGATTTTCTTCAGTGAGATTTTATTACTTTTATAATGGAAAATAAACATTAGAAAGTGGGGGAAAAAAAGAGGATCTGGGCACAGATATTGCGTGCGTGTGTGGTGGCTGTTACCACCTCGTGTTGGATTAAACTGAGGGTGAGTAAAGCAGGAACAATTCTCTGATCTCCTCTTCCAACAGGCCATTCTGTGCCTCTCTGGTTCCCATTTCTCCCCTGAAGCCCCAGACGATGGTTTTGGCAGGGTGCACTCACGCCTTTCTCCCTCCCCTCAGCCCTGGTCCACTCCACAAAGCCACAGCACACAACAGGGCAGGCCTCACCCTGTCTTGGCAGAGCTGTGGGCTCCTGCACTCCTCACTCTGCCTGCTGTGGACTTATGTAAAGCATTCTCAGGACTTCATTTTCCAGTAGATTGAAAGCAAAGACACTTGATTTTCTCCAAAAAGATCTGTTTGGAAGTGCAATTACCTTGAATTACATGGTGGCGCGAGAGGCCAGACCTTGCTGTAAATAACTTTCCTCTCAGCCACACAGGGGCCTGGCTGGCAGCGGAGCCCATGCTTCAGATGGTGGCGCTTGATGTGGAGAGAGGGGGAAAGAGAGAAAGCGTGTGTGCGAAAGCAGGGGTGCACAGTCTTGGGGCCTTTGCTCAGTTGCTGCCACTTTCACCTCTGGAGTTTTGCGTCTGAATGAGTGGTGAGGGTAGAAGGGGCAGAACTGGGGCTGGGCTTCTGGGCTCTTTCATCAGCTGGTTTATAGGACTTCTCTCTCGTTACATCTCCCACCCTGCCACCGAGGGGGCTGTGTGAGGATGAGTGACTCGTGCATGCGGTGTGGGGTGGCACAAAGAGCAAGCTTTAGAACTGGACACATCCAAGTTCTAGTCCCAGATGTGCCAATTGCAGTTTATGGGACCTTAGCAAATTATATCTCTGACCTGTCTTTATCCATTTAAAAAACCCAAACAAAATAGGTGATGGGTGTGGGAGCTGAGAGTATCTACATTTCAAGCTTGTTGTGAGGATTAAAGGGTCTAAAACTGGAGAAATCACACTGCGTAATGCCTGACACTTGGTCTGTTCCCTATAAATTTAGCTCCATTCCGTGCCCTGCGTTTTCTGCCATGACAGGCTGAAATGAGAGGCAAAATCAATGGGCTTGGAACCAGGATGGCTCAAGCCAAGTAGTGAAACATGCAAAGTTTGGGATGTTTTACTTCTTGTTTTCATATTCTCTTCCTCCATAGATATCCGTAGCTCACATACACGATTCTCCCAAAAAAGACTGGAATGAACTAGCTTATACTGTGGCATGGCAGATGGGACGTAACGCAAGTCTTTTCCTGGTGGGCAAGTAGAGGGCGATCCTTAAGCCAAGATGCAGCATTTTATGCAAGGTAGTATCTAGACACGGAAGCTGTTTTTAGATTAGGAAGTTTTTCCACTTTGGCTGTTCTTAAGACTGGCCTTATCTTGCAGGCGTCAGAATGGGATCATGCCTTAGCTTAACTGGACATTCTTCTCTAAACTTACATGGGATTGTCCTTTTTGTGTTTCTCCATCAAGTTGGGGAAACAGTGGAAATGTAGTAAACTGTGGACTGCATCCTCAGGAGAAGACTTACAGATGACTCTGGGGAAGGCATTCAGCCACCCACCTACTAAACATTTATTAAAATCCTACTCCATGATATAATAAAAATGGCCAATATTTGTTAAATATTTTGCCAAGTTCTCAAGTACGTTATCCCATTTAACCTTCACTACTTTTGGTGAAGTAGTTACTGTTATTATTATGCCATTATGATAGCATAGTGGTTAAGAGGAAAGATGCTGGAGCCAGATTACCTGGTTCAAATCTCAGCTCACTAGTCACTAGTAGTGGGAGCTCAGGCAACCTAATTCTTTGGGCCTCAATCTTCTTATATTTAAGGTAGGTATTTAAATAATACTACTACTTCTAGGGCTATAAAGTGTTTAGAAGTGTGCCTGGCTAGTATTGTCTCCACTTAACATCTGAGAACACTGAGGATAAGGGGAGGGGAAGTGATTTGCTTGGTGATGCCCAGGTAGTGACAGATCTAGGTCAAAAATCTTAGGTCTTATGACTCCAGTCTAGTACTTTTTCCTTGCTCTGAGGAAGATATGCAGGATCAGTTATATCCCCCATAATACCATCTTTTTTGAGCTGTCAGTCATAAGAAACAATGTTTCAGAATGGCTGAAAACCTTGGTGAGAACAATTGAAGCCTTGATGCTTGCTTAATTAAACTCTAGTGCCTAAAAGCATGTAAAAAAAAAATCCTCACAAGTTGGGGTCAGTTTGTATGCCCACCCCAGGTTGGCAGCTGTGGCTTCAACAGCAGTTAGTGGACTTGCTAATGAGTGGCACTGAGGCTAACACCCAGGCTAGGGACCAAGTGGCATTAGATACAATAGGCCAGGTCCAGGGAAGCCTCGCTGATAGGTGGAAACCTATCAAGAAAAGAGTCAACTGGTGTGGTGAACATAGGTCAAGCTCTGAGTTTCCATTAGGAAAAAAACCCAAACAGCCACTTCACAGAATATGGTAAGTAACCATTGATGGCATCAGGATAAAATGTGGAGTGGAAGTTATATTTTCTACAGAGTTTTTTCTCACTCTTTTCTAGAGTGACCTAGAATAAACCTTTAGTTGGCCAAGTCCTATAAGGCCCCATGTGTTTCAGGTGAAGAGGGTGGGTCATATGGGGAGGGTGCTACCAAGGAGTCCACTTTTGCTCTCCCCCCATTTCTCCATACCTCCCCTGACAAAATGCCTACATTTCTGTCCTTAGGGATTTAGTCTTTTGGGCATTGCTAGTGTTGTTTTTTTTAAATGAATACTCAGTTAAATATCCAATATCCCCAAGAGGGCAATACGTTACACTCGATCATGTAGCATCTTATAAAGAAGTCTATTCCTTCCTGTTTGGATGCAGCAGACAGCTAGATCCCTTAATCCAATTCAGAACTGGAATATAGGCAAGGTGCCTTGGGAGGTGAGAGGGTGGACAATCTTTGCTAATTCACATTTTGCCAAGGGCCAGCCTACTTTGTGCCTTTCTGCTTAGCAGAGAGCTGCTGGAAGAAGTTCTGATTCAAGACAAGTTAGAATAGGGAGCTGTGATCCAGGATAAGAAAGCATCCTACTCAACCAAGATAATTAAGAGTTTGTCCTCCTTTCTTTCCTTCTTCCTTAAGCGTAAGAAAGAGCATCTCACTTGCTGTGGGTTGGGTGTGTCCTCCCAGAAGATGCTGAAGTGCTAACCCCCCGTACCTGTGAATGTGACCTGATTCGGCAAGGTGGTCTTTGCAGACGATCAAGTTAAGATGAGGTCATTAGGTTGGGTCCTGAACCGATATGACTGTTGTCCTTATAAAAAGGGGACGTTTCGATGTAGAGACAGACATGCATGCAGGGAGAAGGGCACGTGAAGCTGAGGGCAGAGATCAGAGTGATGCGCCTATTGGCCGAGGGATGCCAGCCATTACCAGCACACCACCAGATGTTAGGAGAGAGGCAAAGAACAGATTCTCCCTTACGGCCCTCAGAAGGGACGGAGCCTGACAACACCTTGATCTTAGGCTTCTAGCTTCCAGAACTGTGAGACAAAGGTGCCACCCAGTTTGTGGTACTTTCTATACAGCCTTAGCACACTGATACACCACTGAACCAGGATAATTAAGAGTTTGTCCTTCCTTTTTTCAGTAAATATTTAGTAATTCCCTACTGTGCGCCAGGCACAATGCCAAGTACTGGAAACAGTATCTTAGGTTAAGATCTTTGCTTTTAAGGAGTTCATAGACTAGCAGGGATGTAGGTTAATAAACAGGCCATTCTTAGCGATGGGATAAGTATTTAATATCTACTCTTTCCCTCTAGCTTGTTGGCTCTCAACCATGGCCAAATACTAGAATCTCTTGGGAATTTAAATAAGTAATAAATAAAAAACTTAGATCCAGTCCTCGCTCCCAGACATTTTGATCTACTTGGACTGGGGTGGGAATGCAAGGCATCGGTGTTTTATTTAATTCCGGAGACTGCCATTGTTGAGAACTACTGTTTTAAATATACCCGTTATCAGGGCCCCGCTCCAGACCAATTCGACTGGAATAGTAATGATGGGTTTAAAAAGTTTCCCAGGTGATTCTAATGTGTAGCCAGGTTTGAGGACCACTTTCTCCTATGAGGTAGGAATGACATATCCTTTCCACAGTGCTGAGCTCAGAGAAGGCAGTCAGTAAATAATTAAGTCAGGATCTATAATCAGAAAAGTGTAAGATGCTCTTGGTGCATAGAAGAGGAGTACTCAGTGCAGTTGTGGGAGAACTGAGACCCAAAAGGTAAGTCCATTTAGGCAAGCAAGGAGGAGAAGGAAGAACGTTTCTGGCAGAGGGAACAGTGTGTACATAACAGTCAAGGAGCTGGATATGGCTCAGCATGGCTGGAGTCGTCTGTGGGTGGTGAGAGGTAAGGCTAGAAAGGTAACAAGAGCTGAGTCACGAAGAGCCCTGTAAGCCATGGTAAGGAGATTGGGTTCTGCCAGAGGCTTATATGAGTTGTCTTGGGGACATAACCATGGCTCTCAAGGCTGATTTTTTTTTTTTAAGAGAGATATTTGAACTGGGTCTTTTTTATTTTTAAACTTGTGGACATATTTTATTTTATTTTACTTTTTAAATCTTTCGCCCACGCCACACGGCATGTGGGATGTTAGTTCCCCCAGCCAGGGATCAAATCCACGCCCCCTGCATTGGCAGCGTGGAGTCTTAACCACTGGACTGCCAGGGAAGTCCTCAAGGCTGATTTTTGGCCTCTTGGCACTGGTGCTCACCCAGGTCCAGGTATGGGCTTAGAAGCTTGCACTTTTTCTCTTTGAAGACAGAAGTCCAGATAGGATGTGTGTCTTGGAACCCAAGCCTGCAGGCCCAGCTCACGAGAGGAGCATCGTCAACTTTCCAGAGAGACCCCCACGTAACACGACTGTATCACGTCCCTAACTGTGACCTACCATCACTAAGACTTAGGAGTGAGACGTTCCCGACACTCTTTCCACACGTCTGCATCTTGGGTGGACACCGGGACAGCTTTCACATCCGTTGTTTAGCATCCTTTCCGATGTTCATTTTAATCCGATTTTACCTGGATAAACGTGGCGGCTGGGGATTGGAGAAAGTTCAGCGTGACTTCCCCCAGCCGCCCTCGTAGGAGGGCCCTTCAGCCAGGTGGGTTGATAGCTGAGAGAAGGACCAAACCCGCCATCCTGGAGGTTTGTTCATGGTGTGGTGCATAGTATTTCTTGGGTGTTTGCTTGTCCGAGCTGCGCTGTTGCCAGCAGTGCCCAATTTAGTACTCTGCGGTTTTCATTAACAGCCTGCCTGCTCCACTCTGAGTCCTTAATGAAGATGTTAAATAAAATTTGACGTTATTATTGCCATTTGTACAGCACTTCATATTTACCGAGTGCCTTCTGTACGTTTTTATTCTTTCCCAAGCAGTAGCCCTACAAAGTACTGCTGTCCCCATTCTACAGAGAAAGCCCTTGAGAGTTCATTCATTTGTTGAGAGCCCTGTGGCCAGCCACCCCCGTTCTCCAGGGGGGGACTCTTCTCCTTCCTTTTGCCCAAAACCCAACTCACGGAGCTGTACTAGCTTCTCAGGGGCCCATCTGACCCCTCACACCTTCCAAGTTGCAGGCTTCTCGCTCTGAATATTATTCCTCTTCTCCCATCTTGTGGTTTTGTGTTTCAGTTCAGGAAAGCCTTGGTCTTCTCTTAGTCAATTTGAATGAATTTGCAAGTACAATTTCCTGATGGGCATCAGATGTCTTGCTGAACGTCCAAACACACACACAGAGTTCGGCAGGGCCACCGCTGTCCCTGCCGCCTCTTCTCAGAGGCCTGTCAGTGGCGCTGTGGATGTATCTGGCACCATCTGTCCTTTGTAAACATCACAGGGCAGACAGCACTGTTGTCTTTCTGCATGTGACAACCTCCCTCTCTTACTGTAGGATACCTCAAATCAAGGGCTCCTGGTGACAGCATCTCTGTAAGAACTGGGAGAGAAAAATACACCTCATAAAGAAAGACACAGAGAGCTGCTCAGGCTTGCTTCCCTGAGGCTCACTGGAGCAGCTGAATAATGCGTATTAACAGGTTTGCTTAGCTCTCTGTGCCTTGGTTTTCTCATATGTTAAATGGGGACATTGATAAAAATGCAAGTATGTTAAGGGTTTTCTGCTTTAATGACTCAAGCATTTGGGGATGGATTTTTTACAGCGCTATTTTTGACTTCACACTTTTAAAATCTACCTTACTGACTAATTGTCTCCCTCTACCATACTGTTCTATCTGCATGTTGCCTTCTCTATACATACTCCATTTCTAGTTCGTTCTTTTTCTGGCTGACTTTTCCTTTCTTACCATCTCTCTCATTTTCATTCATTTTTTTCCTTCTGCTGCTGCACTGAATGTCGTCACCCTCTTGTTCTGCTCTTCATCTCAGCCCACACAAGGGCCTCTACTGTTTCTGATGAGGTCATCCCACAGGATGGCCTTTCCTCCCTAGCCCCTGCAGGCTTACTTCCTGAAAGTTCCTGATGGAGGATTTACCGTGCAGTGTGGGTCATCTGGGGCTGGGTGGGTGGGTGGGTGGGGAGAAAGGCCCTGAACCTCCTCACATTGTTATTGGGTGATAGGGTTATGGGCTGTGGTGAGGTTGTGAATAACTGAGGGAACTGTGGCTCCTTTGACTCAAGAAGCTGCTTTCTGGTCAGGAGCAGGTGGCACTGAAGTATACAAAATGGGTCAGAATAGGGTTTGGCAACACATTGCAGTGAATGGAAAGAACATTGAACTGAGAATTATTTAAAGTGAGAAGCTATGAAAAGTCTGAGACTGTAGCCTATTTGCAAGCTAAGAAGTTAGTCTGCCACAGATATATATATATATGTGTGTGTGTGGGAGCTTATATACACATATATGGTAAATATATGTATTTGTATATATCCATGTATAGTATATACACACATGAATACATATGCACATATATGTATATACACGTATATATGTGTTTACACACATTACTGTCAGTATGTATATGTACACACACACACACACACATATATAAATATATATAAATAAATATCTGGGTTAGAGACAAAGAACATTGGTTACTTATGGCAAAAGCAACCAGAGCAGCCTCTTGCCTCAGTTCTCTGAGTCTCAATCCCCAGAGGGTGATGGTAGGGGCTGGGTGAAACCGGCACATACGGGGGGTGGTGTATCAAGGAGAGGACCCCCAAGTTAGGAAACTGATTTTATCTAGGGCTGCTGGTGACCTGCTCATTCTCCCCTCCAGGGAGCCAGAGAACTGTACTCCGGAATGTAAGCCAGTCTGCTTGGAAATGTTGGAGTCCTTACTCTCCTGGAATGGCTCTGGGGAGGGAGATGTTGTCTATCTTTGTTTATGGGTGAAACAAATCCGTCTTCAGACCCGGAGAGACACTATCTTAGCTTCCGAGGATGATTTACTATGCAAACACCCTCGAAAAGACTGACGGAGCCCTTTGCCCAGTCCATGCAGAAAAGCGAGATATTCATAGAGAATTGTCTCCTAAGGAAGACACTCAGGTGTAAAATGAGGGGCTTAGACAACTTTAGAGATGCAGAAAATGTGGGATGTGTGTACCACCACTCTCTAAATCCGCGCCCAAACAGACGTCACTAACCAATTGTGGTTTTCTGCCTCAAGACCCCCAGCAGTTTCTACTGTGCTGATTATTTCCTCAATTACTCTAGCCGTGTAAAATTGTATTCTTCATATTTCTTCCTTGTGTTTCATTTTTCTCCTTTTGTGAATCTGTGTATGTATGTCCCTCTCTCTACATGGGGGAGAGGGAGAACACGTGTTTTGACGCAGTTTTGTGGTCTGAGATTTTCCTATGAGGCAAATAGGAAGGTTCCTAATCCTACCAGACAGCGTTTGTAGTTTAATTTTTTTTCTGGTTGTCATACTTTTCCTTATTACTGGGAATGTTACTATTATTTTAAAACATTGAGGTACAGTTGATTTACAACGTTATATGTTTCAGGTATACAGCATAGTTATTCACAATTTTTAAAGGTTACACTCCATTTATAGTTATTATAAAATATTGGCTATATTCCCCGTGCTGTACAATGTATCCTTATAGCTTATTCATTTTATGCATAGTAATTTGTACCTGTTAATCCCCTACCTCTGTCTTGCCCCTCCCCCACTGGTAACAATTAGTCTGTTCTCTGTGAATCTGTTTTTGTTATATTCACTAGTTTATTTTTTAGATTTGACATGTAAGTGATATTCAGTATTTGTCTTTCTCTGTCCGACTTATTTCACTTAGCATAATATCCTCCAAGTCCACATCTTCTTTATCCATTCATCTGTCGATGGACACTTTGGTTGCTTTCATATCTTGGCTATCGGAAACAATGCTGCTATGAATGTTTGGGTGCATGTATATTTTCAATTTAGTATTTTTGTTTTCTTTGGATATATACCCAGGGGTGGAATTGCTGGATCATATGGTAGGTAGTTCTATTTTTAGTTTTTTGAGAAACCTCCATGCTGTTTTCCATAGTGGCTACACCGATTTACCTTCCTACCATCAGTTTATGAGGGTTCCCTTTTCTCCAAATTCTCTCCAACATTTGTTATTTGTGTTCTTTTTGATGATAGCCATTCTGCCAGGGGTGAGGTGATACCTCATTGTATTCATAGCTTAATCTTTAATCCATGAGAGCTGAAGCTATTAATCTAGAGACGCTTCTCTTCTAAACAGGGATTATGAGAAGAATGCCCATTGTAACATCTCCTTCTCACCATTGGCTATGAAGGGAGTCCCCAGATTCCACTAGAATGCTGTGTTGGAACCCTCTGACTACACAGAAAACTCTCAAAGAAATATGGCACAGGGGAATGTGTGCTTGGAGAAGGGGATCCTGTGTCAGAAGGCATGCAGCCTGAGGCTTCTTCCAACTTTGAAGTTGGGCCAATGATGCTCCCTGGCTATTTGGAAGATGCCCCTTTCCCTTTTAGCCAATTTGAACTCTAGTCCCAGCACAGGCAACCTCCCCCCACCCCTGCGTCCTATGCTTCACCCATGCTTCACCTTCTCCATTTATTCGGTGGATAGATGTAGAGGTACATGGCTAATGTACTGGAGTTTCTGCTGGAGGCCTGGTTATGTCTTATTATTGTTGAAATGAAAGAAATCACGAGAATAATGGGAAAAGCGTGTGAACTTTGAGCAGAGCATCAAAAGATAGGGGATGCTGATTAGCTATGTGACCTCGGACAAGTTGCCTAACTTCTTTGTGCCTCAGGTATCCTTTCTTGAAAATGAAGAAGATAACGCCTTCTTGGCTGTCTATCTCATGGGGATATTGGCAGAGCAAATGAGTTCATGTTCAGTGTATGAGGTGCTCAAAAGAAAGATGCTGGTGGAATGTAAAGTTTGCTTTTGCCTCACTAAAAATGTCATCACCCTCTTGTCCTGTGTCCCATGGAAGGGCCGTGGAAGGGCCTCTGCTCTTTCAGACAAGGTCATCCCACAGGATAGCCTTTCTTCCCTAGCCCCTGCAGGATTACTTCCTGTAAGTGCCTAATGGAGGATTTGTGGTACAGTGTGGGACATCTTGGGGGGGCGGGTGACCCAGTGCCCCTTCCCGTGGTTATTGGATGATAGGGGTTTTAGGTGTGGTGAGGTTGTGAATAACTGAGGAGATTGTGGATCCTTTGACTCAAGGAGCTACTTTCTGGGCAGAAGCTGGGGCCAGTGACGTGTGCACAAAGGGTCAAAATAGGGTTAGGCACACAAATCAATTGTAATGAAAGGGCCATGGACTGGATCTGAGATTCTGTCCCTCTTGGGTCACTAATTAGTAGATATGTAGCTAAGGTACTAGGAATATGCCTGGTGATCTGTGATACTGGGAATTTTTTTTTCTTCTTGCATCCTGTGGACATCTGCAGATAATTCAGAAGTTTACCAGTAGACTAGCCAGTCAGCCTGCCTCCTCCTTTTCTTTCCAACTCCTCTCCTCCCTCCCTCCACAAATATCTCTTTATATTCATCTGTAATTGAAGATCAGCATCTCTGAAATCAGGCCTGCTGGCATATGTCTAAACATTCATTAACCGAGAGACAGATATTCACGGAAACATTTTTAAATGTCCACAAACCAACACGTGGACTGTCAAATCCTAATCACAAGGTTCAAATCAGGATTCTGACACTAATGTTTTAGAACATTCTAGCGTTGATCAGCGTTTTTCCTGGTACAACCCTCATAAATCTCGTGTGTGTGCATGTGTGTGTGCAGCTGTGTAAGATGTTTTATTAATTAACATTGCAAAGCTAAGCACTCAATGAAAAGGTACTGGAGAAGTATACGTTATTATGACAGAATCGTTTAGAAATATGATCAAGTAAAACCTGTATTGAAAGAGGTAGAACTTTTTCCAGCGCCATGTTGCCAAACTCAAATCTACTCCAAGACGTAGGGGTTTTGTTCTGAGTGTCCTGGTGGCCACGTGGATGTTCCTTTATTCTCTTCTTTTAGTGCAGAGAGGCTTTTGAAAGGATGCTTCAGATGAATAATTCTGCTGCCATGGTCAATACGCAGCTCATTCCTAGTTTGCGTTCAGGTAATTCTGGTAATGGGGCGTTTACCTCTCCCCTGGGGGACCATTTCCAGCATCTAGCCATCCAACAGTTTAGTCAGAGAACTGAGCCCTGATTTAAGGAGGGAAAGAGGTATTTGTAGAACTGTGGGAAAGAGAGAAATATGGATATGACACATTGACCTATTTTAAGAATGCAGGGTGGCTTCAAGCCTTTCGAATTTGTTTCTCCCAGCTGTCAGGGATAACTGTGAGCTGTGACAACTGCTGAGGCCCAAATCCTAAGTGTTTTTTCCACCTCAAAAAATTCGATTAGCAAATCAGAATAATTGAAGTGCACATTTCCAGGCCACTTCCTAAATAAAATATGTACATGTGTGAAGTGAGACCTGAGCTAAGATCCGTTTTTTTTCCGTTGAACGAGCAGTACTTTGGGGCTGGAGAGAGCTAGTTCCCAACTCCCGCTTTGCACTTAACAGTTGTGTGATCTTTAAATTTCCTTCTAATAAAATGAGGAGAGTAATACTTTCCCCACGGGCTTGCGTGAGAGATAAATGAGATAAAGCCCCAAGCACAATGCCTGTTGAGTGGCGCTCAGCACATGGTCATTTCTCTTTCTAGGAAGGAGGCTCAGCTTCCTGGGGCTCTGTTAAGCCTCCCCTGAATTCCTGCTGACCCCTTCGGATGCCTCGATGATCTATGGACAGCTTCCAGATGGGTGTGTTACTATCAGTCTCCAAAAGAGCCACCTTCACTCCTTTCTCTTGTAGAGGCCAGGCACATACAGAAGGGCAGAAGGACAGATCTCCCAGGGTGGCTGTCACCAGATGTCACAGCACTCTGTGTTCGTGGGGTTGCTCTGAAAAGCAGATGGGGGATTTGTCCACTTTTTAAAATTCAGAGTTCAACATATGAGACAAGAGTAGTAATTATACCATAAATTGGCACAAACTGCAATGAGAGAAGACCTTCTGTACTTCTGCTGCCTCAGCCTGCACATCAGGATGTGCTAATTAAAGCATCTGTCTTTCTCCAGCTTCCGTTATCAGACATCTTAATTTATTTACCTATTAAAAAATAAGAGGAGGATTTGCGTTTTGTTGTTTTTCCCCTTTATTTTACCTCCATCGTTCTGCGTTTAATGATCTTGGCAAAATGAATAAATAAAATGACTATAATTAAATATAGTTCTTATTGGGTATGGTGCTTTCCTCCCCTTGGATTGGAAGTTTTTATAATAACAATGACCTTGTAATTTAAAGCATATCCTAGGGATGTCTGTTCTTTATTTTGAACTGCTTTGAGCGCACATTGGTTGAGCAATGGCAATAATGAGGGTGAGAATTGTTGGCAAGCTGATGCAAGCTTTCCCCACAGGTTAAAAAGCAGGATGCTTTTCCCAGGATAAAGTCTCACGGCCTCAGAATGTGTCATGTGTCATGGACCTTCTCCTCTCAGTAATCATCTGGCGTCAACACACTGCTTCTGTTCCAAATCGTATTGGGAGTCCCAACCTATAGATCCAGAATTTGGCATTGATTTGAATCCTTGTGTGTTCAACTCGCTGATAGTCATTCACTTATTAATTCATTCAACAAATGAGTCGAATGAATGAAAGAAGTCTCTGGCAGATATAGCAGTGAGCTAGAAAGAGGCTGGGATGAGCCTGGATTGGGTGAGGGTCATGGGGGTCACTGGTCAGATTGGAGGGCTTGTTTGGAGAGAAAGTAGGGAATAAAGTTGGATATATGAATTCCCCCACTGCAGGTATAGTTCTCTGTCTGTCTATCTATCTATCTATCTGTCTATCTATCAATCTATCTATCTGTCTAATACCTGCCCATTTCTTCTGTTTCAGAGTAGTCAGAGGCTGACTTTTTTTTTTTTTTTTTTTTTTTGCGGTACGCGGGCCTCTCACCGCTGCGGCCTCTCCTGCTGCGGAGCACAGGCTCCGGACGCGCAGGCTCAGCAGCCATGGCTCACGGGCCCAGCCGCTCCGCGGCACGTGGGATCCTCCCGGACCGGGGCATGAACCCGCGTCCCCTTCATCGGCAGGCGGACTCCCAACCACTGCGCCACCAGGGAAGCCTGAGGCTGACTTTTTATTCCCCTCTTGCGACAAGGTCATCTTATCGCATAAAGGGTAGGGTGTAAAAAGGTCTTGGCTTTGAGTACATTTGACCTCAGGGTTTATATGGCTACAAACCAAACATCTTACTTTTCTTCCACCCTTCGAACAACACCTACTTGCCCCTAGAGCTCTATCCCTAAGTTGGCTGTGTGCTATTCTCCCTCCCTACACACTGTACCCACTTCCTGATGGTTTGGAACATGATTTTTAAAAACTCACTTTTTTAAACCTGTCTCACTGAAGTGTCAACGTATACCGTCTTCATCCCAGGGGCGCTTTATTATCCTTGGTATCAGTCTGTCTAAGTAGTTTTATAGGAATTTAAGAATAATATAATGATGCTCTTCACCTCAGCAGCAGAAATGTAGTTGGTCTGGTGCCTCAGACCTACAAGCCATTTTTCTGAGGCCTTGAAGAAGTGTTCCTGTGGCCCACCTTACCCTCCTGTGTGAAGGATGGTCTAAAAATGGAAGGACTATGGGCTTCTGCTGGAATTCTCTGTCCTATTTCTTTAAGCAACAACAAACATACACATATAATGATTATTATCACGTCTGTCACGTGGCAGGTCCTCAATAAAGTAATTTTTTCTTTCCTTTCTTCCTTTCTTCCATGATCGTGGACACAGTGTGTGTTCAATGTGCCCAATATTAATTATATTCAAGGCACAGATACCCTTTAGGGGCAACACAGCAGAGAGGTGCCTCGTTTCTGTCTCATGGAAATGGGAGACAGACCAACAGGGGTCACAGGATTCTCTTGCTTCCTGATAATCACTGTGACCACTAGGGAAGTTCTTCTAGATACAGCAGGTACTCAGCAACTGTTTGCTTAGGACCAAAGGACATTTGCCTCCCCCAGCCAGCCTTTACATGTAAGTTTGTATAGATCATTATGCAAAATAGAGATGTTCAGTATTGCCCCTTTACAGAATATTCCTTGACCTTTAGCTATGGAGATTGATGATTACTGTTATTTCCCATTTTTTATGACGCCTATTTATTTATTTATTATTTTATTTTCTGGTGGGAAACAGTGATCCTACCTTTTCACATGTGGCAAACATTTTCCCATGTTCTCTCAAAAAAATTTTTTTTTCCAACTCCCATTCTTTTTTTTTTAACATCTTTATCGGAGTATAATTGCTTTACAATGGTGTGTTAGTTTCTGCTTTATAACAAAGTCCAACTCCCATTCTTCAGAGAACTCTCCAGAAGCTGCTCTGGTGCCTGAACAGACCTTAAAATTTGCAAAACACTTTTTTCTGAAACTCTTGTTCCTTGAGCTCCCCTGTCCCTTCTCGGGGCGCCAATCCCCTGCTTCAGCCTCTTTGCTGAGTAAAATAAGCCTCAAGTGATGTGTCTTTCTTGGCCTACTTTCCGCTCCCTCCCCCGACCCCCAATAATATGATGCCCCAGAGTGGTAGAAAGGGAGCATTTCCTTTAAGAGCTTTGCAGGCTGTGAACATAATCAGGGGGTGTATTCAGAGAACTATGGGTGATTCTTGAACATGAAACAGAGTTTAAAGCCTCACGTAACCTTTGACCTACTGGACAAGTAAGATGGACACTCCCCTGGATCGCACAGACTTCCCTTTTCTTCGGAGAGACATCCCCTCTTCCTCTCTTAGCTTCCTGAATCTCTCGCTCCCCTTCCTCCTCCCTCTACTCTCCTGATAACACGGAACAATGCCGGAGAAGGGAAAGAAGGAACTCAGGTAGAAAAATAACCCATGTATGATGCCTATTTATTTATGTGTTTATTTATTTTATTATTATTTTTTCAATTTGAAAAGGAGAATTTTTGATGAAGTGCAGCTTGTGATGGGGGTGGGGGCAAAGGTGATGGGATGACTGAAAGGGGAAATTAGGGGTGTCTTGTAATCTTAGAATCACGTGGGAAAGAGAATTCAGAGTTCATTGATCCATATCTACTGAAGAGATCCTCTGAAGACTTAAACTAGACAGTCTGATTTAATCTTTCTCTCTCAAAGGCAAAAGGTTAATTATGTTTTTGTCCTTAATACTTTAAAAATTAAAATTATATGAGAAAAGATAAAAAAGAAAAGAAAAATTTATAAAAGCAATTTGTATATATTGTAAAAATATTAAAATGTTTACAGAAGCAATCCAAATTAAAATTATCCCCCCTGAAGCCCAGTCTCTAGTGGTAAAACTTTAAAATGTTCTGTTCTACCACCAGGATTCTAACATACTTTCTTGATTTATGAAATGTAGGCAGTATCTTTTGACTCCTTGCCATGAAGGATTTAGAGCTACATCCCTAAATGCTGCCTTCCGTTCATCACTCCTTCTGTCACTCCTACTATTACTTATCCATTATTAAGGTATAGTAACATTCATATCTATCCTCTAAATAAAATTAGGTTTTCCATGCCTTACTGTTGATTATTTCTTTTAATTTTTAAAATTTATTTTATTTATTTAGATTGTGCCAGGTCTTAAGTGGGCAGGTGGGCTCCTTAGTTGCGGCTCACAGGCTCCTTAGTTGTGGCACGTGTGCTCGTTAGTTGAGACTTGAGGGCTCCTTAGTTGTGGCATGTGAACTCTTAGTTGCAGCATGCATGTGGCATTTGGTTCCCTGACCAGGGGTCGAGCCCCCATCCCCTGCATTGGAAGGTGGATTCTTAACCACTGCACCACCAGGGAAGTCCCCCTTACTGTTGATTCTAAAAGGTTTGTTTGGATTGAGTGAGTACTATTCATTTTTTCATTCATTTATTTGTTTATTCATTCAACAAGTATTACTTGAGGGCCTCTTTGTGTGAGGCATGGGCCTATGTGAAAAGTATGTGCAAGTGTTTATAGTATTGTGTGGAAGACAGTTGAGTAAGTTTTGGGCAGGAAGAGACACAAAATGCATACCTCGACTCTGCTTCTAAGAATTGATTTAAAAGAAAAATCAAATGAAAACATTTACATACAAGGATGTCATCATAGTATTATTTAGGGAAAAAAGTACCCTGGAAATTGTTTAGATGCCTAAAGATTGGTCAACATTAAATAAATTATGGAACTCACGTGTGATGGAATCACAGTAAAAGCCATTAAAAATCTAATTTTTGAGAAGCATTAAGTGACATGATAAAATGTTCATGTTTTAATTTAATGAAAAATAAGAGAAACAGGATGTAAAACTGGATCTATCACATTATCTCTACTGTAAGATTTTTAAGAAGATTATAGATATGGGAAGGAGGTATCACCAAGTGACAGTGATTTAAAGTTTCTTTCCTTAAACCTACTTTCTGATATTGTCTGAGTTTTCTACAATGAGCAACTGTTGTCTTTATACTATAAAAACCCCACCCTATTATCTTCACAAAAATAAAAAGGAGCAGATTCTCAATCTGGTGGGGGAGACACATTTAAACAAGTCATCACAGTGTCTGATGGAGCAAAATCAGTGCCCCAAAGTCTGTAGGGTTTTGATGGGGTCTGAGCATCAGAAAAGACTCCACAGGTAGCATTTGAGCTGTGCCATGAAGACCCAGGGGGATTTCTATAGGCAGAAGAGAGCATTTCTGGGCATGAAGGCACAGAAGTGAATGGTGAGAGAGGCAAGCTGCCTGAAGATTATGAAATGTAGTGTGGACTGAAAGATGCAGAAAGGACCCAGGCTGACAAAGTGGTTTAATGGCTTGTGGAGGACCTTGGATGCTTTGCTGAGGAATTAGAATTTAATTTGAAGGCAATAGAGAGCTATGGAGAAGTTTTTAAAGAGGGAGGTGGACTTGACCCATAACGTAAAGGTGCAGCCTTTGGAATCAGACAGACCTGGAGTCAGAATCCCAGCTATGCCAGTGTCTAGGGGTATGTGCTTGGGCAAATCACTTACCCTTTCTCCTCATCCATTTCTTCACTCGTGACTTAGGGGCAATGATATCAGCTTTACAGTGTGGACGTGAGCATTAAACAACTCAATACAGTTGTTCATGTTGAGTAAGTTTTGGGCAGGAAGAGACACAAAAATGCATACCTTGACTCTGCTTCTAAGAATTGATTTAAAAGAAACATCAAATGAAAAGATTTACATACATACATCACACGTGAGTCCCATAATTTATTTAATGTTGACCAATCTTTAGGCATCTAAACAATTTCCAGGGTCCTTTTTCCCTAAATAATACTGTGATGACATGTTCAGCATTCATGTCTCAAACATGAATGGTGAATAGATCTTTCTTAAAGGTAAAAAAATGTTGGCGCACCCCACCTCCAACTCATGTTAAATTATTTTTACAATAATGTTACTTGAATATTCATAAAAATTAAATTCGTTATACATTTCTTACGTTTCATGATCTATTACTGGTATAAAAGCAAAAGAACTTTATTTTATTTCTTAAATATTTATTTATTTTTTGGCTGTGTGGGTGTTAGTTGCAGCGCACAGGATTTTTCGTTGCAGTGTACGGGCTTCTCTCTAGTTGTGGCGTGCGGGCTCCAGAGCACATGGGCTCTGTAGTTGCAGCACTTGGGCTCTCTAGTTGTCATGAGGGCCTAGTTGCCCCACAGCATGTGGGATCTTAGTTCCCTGACCAGGGATCGAACTGGCATCCCCTGCATTGCAAGCTGGATTCTTAACCACTGGACTACGAGGGAAGTCCCAAAACCAAAAGAACTTTATACATTATGGATAGCAACACAAAAGCAACACAATTTAAACTAAATGATATTAATTATGTCACCAGTTTGTAGTCTATATGAAAATAAATCTTCATGAATAATGTGAATATGGTACAGTCTGCTACAACCCAGGTCATTTAAAGTCTGCCCTTTCCCATACTCTCTGTGCTGTGAGTCCACTCAGTTTTCCCCCAGCTTTTTATCTTCCAATTCCCAGGAAATACTGTATGTATAGTGTGCAGTGGTGTTTGGCCTTTGCTTAGCATGAACACGTCTTCTATGTTTGGGTCCACTTCTGTTTTTTCCTCACTGGCCCATGATAATTAATGTCATACTGTCGGCACCAGTGCAGTTGTAGACACATTTCCAGGTGTGAGCACTAGCAGGGTAGTACTCAATTATGAAGTGGTCATATAGATGATTTTAAAATATTATCATCAGTATGAAAATTTAGACCATACACACACACATAAACACACACACAGACTGTTCTCACCCTTCCTGTGGTTCTACCCTCCTCTTTGTGAGAATATATATGTATGTACCTCCTAGAAGTCTCATTATTGTTGTTAATGGTAGTTTTATTATGGTCAAAGATTTTTATCAGGCAAGCGTGTCAGTTGGCTATTGCCGGGTAACAAACCACACTAAAACTCAGGGTTTAGAACTATCACCCATTTATTATCTCTATGAGTCTTGTGTTGGCTGGACAGATTTGCTCGTCTGCTCTGGGGGCATAATGGCTCATTCATGCATCTGTGGTCACCTGCAGGTAGGCTAGTTGGCTTTGCTGATCTTGGCTGGGCTGTCTCACATCTTTGGAGCCTTAGCAGAAATGATTCAGCTTTGCTAAAAGTGGTCTCTCACCCTCCAGTAAGTTAGCCAGGCTTGGTTTTAGGGTAGCCTGGACACATTCTTATGGAGACAACAGAGAAGTGAGTAAAAGAGTGAACATAGGCAAGGCCTCTTGAGGCCTGGGCTTGGAGCTGGCACATCACCATTTTTGGGGTATTTTGTTGACTGAAGCAAGTCACAAGGCTAACCCAGATTCAAGGTTGGGGAAGTAGATCTTCTCTGGTGAGAAGATCTACAAACTCATAATTCAAAGGGTGTGGTTACAGGTAGATGTGAATGACTGGAGCCATTTTTGCAATCAATCTACCCTAGTAGATATGAGGTCGGGGCAAGGAGGTCTATTAGGAAGTTACACTAGCCTTCTTGGTGAGAGCGGGATACTGCTTAAGAAGGATTGGATACATGTGATGCTCTGCCATTTCTTTGGTGTAGGAATGAGGAAGAGGGTAGAGGGTCGTCAAAGATGACTCCAAGGAACCCAAGCCTGGGTGACTGAGAAGTTGGTGAAGTTTCTAACTGAGAAAAGACGTTCATCAGGAAAAGTGGGTTCAATTTGGGGGTGATGGGAAATTGGAGAGGTCAAAGGTGGAGGTACATAATATTAATAAGTTTAGAGTTTGATATGCTGGAGCTCTTCCCATAAGGAGAATCCTTCTCCACCTGGTTGCACATTAAAATCATGTAAGCAGCTTTTAAAAAATAGTGATAATTGAGTCTTAACCTGAGACAAATTAATATTAAACTTCTGGGAAAGGGGCCTGGTGTTATTTTTTTTTTAAAAATAATCACAGGAAATTCTAATGTACAGCCAAAGTTGGAAGCTTTATCTAGATCTCCTTCTGTGCATACATTAGAATCACCTGGACACCTTATAACAAATACTGATCCCTGAGCCCCACTACCGAAGAGTGTGTTCCATTGGTCTGGGATAGAGTCTAGGCAACTGTATTAAAAATAAAAAGTCTTTCTGGGTAAATTTAATGTGCAGCTGGAGTTGAGAACCACTGACCTAGATAGTTAATTTTCACTGTGAATAATCAAATGTTTTCAGGTTGCAAGCCATGGCAAAGGGGCACTATGACAGAGTCTCCTTAAGCTCTGGGAAGGTTCAGAATTAGCATGAACTTGCTGGTGCCAGCCGGGGCATGGGGACAGGAGCAATCAGAGGATGAGACCAGAAACTTTGAGGACCCAACCTGGATCAACACCTGGCACTTGAAGTACAAGGACGTCTCAGGGTTAATCCTGCTTCCAGGAGAGATGTTGGGAAATCTCCCTGAAATGGTCCAAAATATAAAATGTCATGATGTCATCTGACTCCCCTGTCCTCCAATTCAAATTAGTTTCCTCTGTAGCAGCACTCAGATAATGCAACTTCCATCATTTTCTTTGAGGAGGGGAATTCATAATGTCTTAAATCTCAGTATGTATGTGTTTTCCCTGATTGTAAACCAAATCTGCCTCTTCCTTGATTTCATCCCATTCGTCTGAACTTTGACCTTGTCACATCTTAGATAATTCCTGGGCCTTCTTGTTGTTAATGTCTTATAAATATTTGTAGACCCATTGCCTGTCTATAGGCAGTCACTGAGTCAACAACAGAATATTTAGAGTTTTTTTCTCATGTTCATAAATCATACTTAGCAGAGCTTTAATCATTTGGGTTTTTGGCTGCCTCTCTGACTTTCCTCTTGGCCTCCATAAGCCTCATCTATTTGAGGGAAATACTCAATTGCTTAATAGCAGAGTGGACTCCTGTTATCCACTTGTGCTACTGACAATGTCTCGGGGTCAGGTTTCCTCAAAGTGGGCATCGGAAACTCCTTGGGGTGGGGAAAGGCTTGTGAAAAGAGTACATTTCTGAGTCCTACCAGATCTCTGAGGATGGGGCTCAGGCATCTGTACTTTTCACATGTTTTGGGATGATTTTTTTTTCTTTTAATCTCAGCTATGTGCTTTTTTTGGGATGATTTTTATGTATGCAGTTATAGAGTCACCACTGTAGTTACTACTTCAAGTATTATGCTTAGAGGAGAAGTCAAATACATGAGGTGGTTTTTTTTTCGGTTGGAGGAGGCTTGCTTCACAAACCTCACTATAATCAAGACATAGACCCTTCCTTAACGAGTTTCCAAAAATTTTCTGCATTAGGAATCACCATTGCAATTCAGTCCTGACTATCAGTGGGGTTGGTCAACATATATAGATTATATCGCATACAACTGACACACCTAAGATAAAAGCAGAGGTAAAAGGAAAAAGAGAAGGGGAACAGTGAGTATAGGAAATAAATAGTGGGGCAGATGAGAAGAGACAAATGGAGATGGAGAGGGAATAAAGAAGTATATGTGTAAGAATAGTCTAGTGTCACCTCTGGCAATGTCCAGTATCATAAAGTTCTACATTTTGAAGTACTTTACAGTATTCCAAGACTTTCTACCTCCTCACAGCTGTCCTAGGGTGACTAGACTAGGCAGGTATTAACTTCTCCATTTCACAGATAGAAAAACTGAGACTCCTGGCTGCATCTCACTCAAGCTCAGATAGAAAGTGTCAGAGATAAGACTAGGGCTAGAACTCAGGACTTAATCCTAGAGCAGGGATTTTTCTGTCACTCCTAATCTGTACTAGGTCTATGTAACCCAGACTGGCTCTTCATCTGGGTGAGTGTCTCTCTGTGGTATGAGGTAAGGTGGCTCTTTGGAGAGGTTCATGACATTGGCATAGGGAACAGAGTGGAGGGTGTCCTGAGGGTCCTTGGAAACACGCGTTGACGTAATAAAAGTCAACAAGCTTGCTGGAGGAGCTCATGCTACTGCTTACAAACCAAACACAGCTGGTCTGTGCTTCCTGACTGTGTCCCCTTTCTTCACGTCCTTTCCTCCTCCTCTCATTTCCTACACATGCAACACACACACACACACACACACACACACACACACACACACCAAGAAATGCAGTTATGGATTTGAGACCTGAGGAAGCTCCAGGTCATGTAGCACTGACTGTCAGTGTGATTGGGTTTAGTGGAGTCAACAAGATAAATTAAGGTCATGGGATCACCACCATCTCTTCTTCAACCGAGCACCTCTTTATTTTTATATTTTTTTGGTTTAACCCATTGTGGCTGAAGGTAGGGAGGGCCCCGCTCAGAGCCTGCTTCCCCTGCCTTCTTCTCACCCCTCCAGCACACACACACACACACACACACACACACACACACACTTTAAAAATTTTCTTATGCAGCAGACTCTTTCGCTTTAGGTCACAGTTGTTCATCATAGGGCTGTAATGATAACTAACCTTGGTACCATGTCTTAATGTATACAAGCCTTTTCATCCTCTTTATTTCTCTTGATCATTACAACACTGATGTAGATAATTATACTATCCAGGCATGATTATAATAGCAGTAGTTCAGGAATACCTATGTAATTCCCTAGACCAGCCACCATTTCTCATGAAATACTAAGGCAAATATATGCACAGAGGGGATGAAACAATGCAGAGGGACCACTCCGTTGCTAGGTGGGGCTTAGGTCCCCCCAAGCACTGATCAGGATTCTGAGGAGCTAGGCTGCACCACATAGAGAACCTGGGCAGACCTGAGAAGCCTAAAAGAAAAGCCAGACCTACATTTCTGATGTTACGATTTCAGATCCAATCCCTGCATACCTGCTGAGAAGTCCCAGAGAAAAGAGAATGGATGCAAGAGATGGGGCCCAGGCCTTCTGAAGCTGGAACTCTGTAACTTTGTAGAAAAGACATATCAGAAGAGAAAGCCCCAAAGAGCCTTGGAGAATAAGGCCTTGCCTTATTTCTTTTTTTAAAAAAAATAAATTTATTTATTTTATTTATTTATTTTTGGCTGCATTGGGTCTTCGTTGCTGTGTGTGGGCTTTCTCTAGTTGTGGCGAGCGGGGGCTACTCTTCGTTGCAGTGCACAGGCTTCTCATTGCAGTGGCTTCTCTTGTTGCAGAGCACGGGCTCTAGGCACACAGGCTTCAGTAGTTGTGGCACGTGGGCTCAGTAGCTGTGGCTTGTGGGCTCTAGAGTGCAGGCTCAGTAGTTGTGGCACATGGGCTTAGTTGCTCTGCAGCATGTGGAATCTTTCCGGACCAGGGCTCGAACCCGTGTCCCCTGCATTGGCAGGTGGATTCTTAACCACTGTACCACTAGGGAAGCCCCCAGGCCTTGCCTTATTTCTTAAGGTCAGGAAGAGTGGACCAGACCCCTCATTGCTGGAACCCCCCAGCCAGCATTAAGGGCCAGTGGACTAGTTTTTTCTCCTCCTTGGGCAATGCCTATGGGATTTGGAGGTTTGTGGGGTGTGGAGGGAGGGCACGGTAGCCTTGGGGTCTAGAGCCCAAGCAGTATGTCTGGTGGTGCATTTGTACCATGAGGAAGTTGAGGGTCAGAGAAGTTGTCACTTACTCGACCAAGGTCATTAGTGAGTGGAGGAACCAGGATTTGAACTCTTGAATTTGGGCTACAAGGCCTAGTGATTTTTCCACTGTACTCCCTGGCCTCTAGCAACCACCATCTCATTCTTATGTGGAGACTCAGTTCTGCTCTCCTGAGTCAGTGTTCCTCTGGCAGGAACATTGCCATTAGAACATGAAAAAGAACCCCCAAATAAATTCCTTCCATTGAGTGTTTGCTCAGGGAAGACATCAACGTCCATGAGGTTGTCTGGCTCATGGTTTAGGAGGCTTCTGGTTATAAATGGAGGTAGTTCTGCTAGATGGGGCTTAGATTACATGTCTATTTCATCTCATTGTTCCTCCTTGAAAGCTCAGAAGATCCAAATGCCCATGCTGTTCCCTAAAAGAGGGATTGGGGTTTATTTTGGAATAGAGGTCTATTTTAATCTAAAGGACAGGGGCTCCCTGTTCTGCGGCTGTGCTGGCTTATTTCCACTCTGCACTCAGCAAAAATTTAATATTCTCTAAACAATAGGTGACTCAGCCTTTGCTAAATCTTAGGTGAAATGGATTTAGCAAGCAAAGCGAGAAAATGTCTTTTTTTCCCATTTTTCCTAGTCCTGTTTGATGATAATTCTTAGTGCTCAGTGCTCCTTTCATCCAAAGATCTGTAATTAATTAAGCCTCACAACTTCCCTGACAGGTAGAGAAGTACAAGAATGTTCATTTAAAACCAATCCTGTTTGATACAGTAGGGCTATTACTAAGGCTCTTTAAAAGAAAAACCTCCCTATTGTGAAACTTCTTTTTAATAGAGTAAATTAAGGGAGAAAGGGATGAGGATGAAGTAATTTCGCCTAGGATGCCTGTTCAGTTATGGCCACGGAGAGAGCCCTGAGTTTGGAGCTATGATGCCCTCTTGGGTTAGACTAGGTGTATAAGCTATAGTCACAGAGCAAATTACCAAAAAACATAGTGGCTTTAGATCACAGCAAGCATTCATTATCTTATACAGTTTCTGTGGGTCAGGAATCCAGGCATGGCTTAGCTCGGTGGGTTTTGGCTCAGGGTTTCATAGATAGCAGTTAAGACAACAGCCAGGCCTGCAGTCGTCTGCAGGCTTGATTGGAATTGGAGAATCCACTTCAAGGATGGCTCATTTAGATGCATAATGAGTTGGTGCTGGCTGTTGGTAGAAGACCTCAGTTTCTCTTCATGTGCACTTTTCTGGAGGGCTGCTTGAGTGTCTTAATGATATGGCAGCTACATCTCCATAGCATGTGATCCAAGGAGGCAAAGGTAGAAGTGGCACTGTCTTTTATTACCTGGCCTTGGATGTCACACTCTATCACCTCCTCAATGTCCTGTTGACTACACAATTCGGCTCTTCATTATGGGAGGGGACCACACAAGGGCCTGCTTGGAGGCCGACTAATATTAAAAATATTAAGCATGAGTTCATCTGTGATATTATTGGAATACCCTCTAAAAAACCAGCTTAGAGGACTAAACATCACACATCTGATAAGAGAGTGAGAGACGGTTAACTTTCTAGTTATCTGTAGATTTAGAATAAATCACTGCCGTTATTCATAGTCATGGTTAAGTGATTAAGCCTATATTGACGTGCACATGACTATGGTGAATCTTTTATCTTCAGGAGCTGGATATTTGTCCCACACCTTATACTGGATCACTGGTTCCCCATTGTTGGTCTATGGACCTGTGTTGTGTTAACTGCTAAAAAGCAACCAAAGTGTTGTTAAAAGTACAGATACCAGGTTTCTACTCCTAGGGATTCTAAGTACGTACCTTTGGGACTTATCAGGCAGTGGTAGGCTTACATTTTGTCGCGTGAGAATCATTATTAATGGCAGTCATATTTGGTTGCTTAATATCTATTCATGATTCTTTTTCCTGACCTCAGAAAACCAACTCAAAATTGGGCACCCAGTTGCTAAGGGCTGGAATTGATAGTTACCAGATGTTTCCATGCTGTATTGTTAAAGGTGGCACCTGTATTAGAAAGCTCCCATACCGTAAGGGCTGCTAGAGAGAGAGATAGAGGGTGGGGTTGATGTCCAATAGTGACAGTTTGAAAGGCCATCACTATACTACTATATCAGCATATGCAAGGACTAGTCTCCTTACATGTACAGAAATACTGTCACACCCTGCATAAAGCTTAGTCTGGTGGTTCTCAAATGTTAGTATCCAGAAGAGTCACTTGGGGAGTGTTAAAAATTGCAGATCTTCAAGCCTACCCCTGCGATTCTGATTCGGTGGGTCTAGGATACCTGAGATGGTCTTGCTATAAGTGGTCTGGGGACCACACTTTGAGATACACTGTCCTAGGCATGACTTAATTTAACTGCAGTCTGTTGACTTCCTATCTGTTTAAACCCCAGCAGCAGGAGTTTAGTCTGTAGAATGGCTGGCATGTAAGGGATTGCCTTATAGACTTTGCATGGGTGATAGTTACTAGGTGAATTGCTGATGTGCATGAGGGGTACAGTGAGATCTGGACAGGTATGGAAGGGCATTTTATTAGCATTATATTTACAGATGTTTACCTTTCTCCCAGATGATAAGCCATTAGAGGTAGGATCTAGATGCTGTATAATTTTGCAGCTCCCACAGAGGCTAGCATGGTACACTACTTGTAGCAGTCTCGCAATAGGTGTATTATCACACAGGAGCAAGTTCATGTGAGGTGGCCAGGAAGTCTGGATGGGAATTAATCCATGGCAGCCAGAGCACGTTGCATGTTGGGGTGACTGCTTTAAGTTGAGTTACTCTGGAGTATTGCCAAGCTCTCCTCTCACCTCCTTCTCTCTTCCAAGTATCTCGAGGTAGATAGCAATAGTGAAACCATCATAGTATGGTTTGTGACTTTGGAGAGTAAAACTGTAATAAAAGCTAAAGAGTTGAATAGAGCATAGCCAAGGCCCGCAAATTACTGCTGATGAAGGACAGGGCAGACAGAGTATTTCAGCCATATTGAACATCTCTACTTCTGTCAGCCAAGAGCATCTGGGCATGCCAGGGTAGCAGACACAGAGACAACGACATGGTCAAGAAAAAGACCCTCAGTGTCAAATAGCAAAGGAGCAAGTTGCTTGTGAATTGCTTAGGGAAGACAAAGGAGGGGAAGAGGCATGCTACAACTATTGGCTTCATTTAACAGTAATTTATTGAGCTGCTACCATGCGCTAGGACATGTTTTATGTGCAAGGGATATTCAGGTAAACCAAACAGACAAAGAAGCTTACATTTTAGCAAAAGATATAGATAGTGAATAAATACATAATACAATGACACATAGTCATTAGTGCCAGTAAGAAAAACAAAGCGGGGAAGGGAGTAAATACTGAAGTTCGAGTAAATATCATTCCAAAGTAAAGGGCTTTGATATAATAATGATAATAATAGTTACTTTTATAATAATTATGATAATAATTATAACAAATCTATTCAATTAATATATATTGAGTAGATAAATGTGCCTACTATGTGCCACACACAGTGCTGGGCAGTGGAGATACAGTGGTAAGACAAGACACATCTCCTGATTTCACGGTGCTTTTTTCTTTTTAAGGCATGAAAAAGACCATAAACAATTAAACAAAGACACCCAAGAAATATATGATAGTGATACCCAGAGACCTAAAATAAGAACTGGTAGAGTAACTGGGAAGGCTAGGCTAGTTTGGTTGAGGGAATTCCTCTCCAAGAAATGATATTTAAACGGAAATCTGAATAACGAGGAGGAGCCAGCTGTGCAGCTGAGCATCCCAGGCCAAGTTGAAAGGGCACCAGGGCAAAGGTCCTGGGCTCTGCAGGTCAGGGTATAGCAATAAGGCCAGTGTGGCTTTATAAACCTCAGGGGATTGGGAGACTGGTTAAAGTAATTAAGGAGAAAATAACCTTCTTTCATAGATCTGACTTTGAAAGCCAATATAACTCCTAGGAAACTATTTGTCTTTCCAGTTAAATATTGCCTGGTTCTCCATCAGAGACAGGTGTAACATTTAAATCAATTGATTGGTAATATGAATTTCTTCTTGTAATTAGTTCTCTTTTCTCCAGTACCCTCCGAGAAAATCCAAAATGCAGGACAAGCATTATTTTAATAAAATTTCATTAAATGGTATAATGAACAAAAATATCATACCACGATGTACCAGTTATTAAGTGTGTTGACTCAGGTAGTAACTGGGAATTTGTGGTTAATATTAGTCTGTAGATCCATTTATCTTCTGAAACACCTTTGATACAATGCTTCTTTTCTTGGCTGGTGTTTGAGATCTTGGGGTGTACTTTTTCTGTGGCTAGCTTCCCAGCTACCTGAACTTTGGAGCAGCCAGGGAAGTTCCTTCAGCCCTTAGCTGTCTCTACTTCCTCTTCCTGGGTGCTGCCATCTCTTTCATCCCTGTCCAAATAGTAGGTTTGTGTACCCTGGTCTGCTGTCCATCTGGGGTACATGCATCACCTAAACCCTCTTTTGTGCCTCTAGGAAAGGAGACAATTCCTTTTGTAGGGGTTCACCATATTTTTCTTTTCCCTGTTGCTATTCCTGTGCTGTCTAGAGAATCATTCCTCATACCACTGGGTTCTCTTTTACCCAGTTAATCACAGAAGAGATTCTGCTCGCTCATCCTCCACATTTCACACATCTCTAAGACTCCATTCTATTTACACTGGTTATAGAAATAAATGTGAAGACCGAGGGGATAGATTGTGTTTGCATAGAAATTTACTTACATGCTAAGAATGCAATGAAAATCTTTAATGTAAGCTCACTGTATATTTGAGTGCAATGTATATTTATTCTCCAGAATATACTTAGTAACTTTCCCATTATGAATCACTAAGCCGTATGCTTCTCCAAAGAAGGGAGCACGATTTCTCAAAAATACAGTATTGTTTTTAGAATGAAAATTTAATATGTTTCATGATGAATTCAAATCAGCTTTGAAAGTCTGCACTACCTCAGCCTTGACCAGCTTTAAAATGCAAATGCTACCCATAAGAAACAAGTGTCTTTTCAATTATAAAGCGTGAATTTCAAGATTTGTAATGGTTTCTAAGATAAAAATGTTTAAATATATCTGAGAAATAGTTCTTAAATTCTAATAATAATTAAGCAGGACAAAAGCAGAGATTTGAAGGCAATAACAAGAGCAAAGATTGAGTTACAAAAACTAAAATATATTTAATTTTCACGGAAGTTTTAAGACTGCACTAGAAGCATTAGGGTAGGGACACAGTCTATCTCTCTCTCTCTCTGTCTCTCTCATACACACACACACACACACACACACACACACACGAGTCAATATGCTTTCTGATCTGATCTTGAGAATTAGGCTCAACTTAGTTACTGAAATTAGAGATAGGATGCCAATCTTAGTTTTGCTTACCAACTTGGAGAATATATCTGAGAAGCCAGAATAATGATTGAACGTTTTCGATGTTTTATAAAATAGGTGTAATGAGAGTCAAATGTTTATTGGATTTCTGCTCTGTGCTTTTTGCCAGAACTGTGCTGTGGCTGTGAGGGATATAAAAGAACTAGAAGGTGTGGTGTCTGCCCTTGGGAAGTTTACCAGAGAGTTGGAAAGAAAAAAGCGACTTTACATTACACGACTTGAAAACAATACATGCCATTATACACACTTAAGCATTCAGTAGTGCAGTGCAAGGAACAGATAATGACAGGAATCAACAGAAAGGAACGTTATTAATATTGGAGGGGCCTACAAGGAACACTTCATGGAGGAGGAGGCATATAACTGGACTTGGAGGAAAATGCAGGATTTGGCATCATTTTCTTTTTAGTGTGTAATGATAATAACTCATTTTTATTATAATCACGATTAGCTGTCTGTCAGCTCACAGACTACAGGATGGAAAAGCACGACAAATCCCCAGGGTAACAATGTTTTAAAGTTCTTTTTTAAAGGAGACAGAAGGAAGAAGAGAAAGCCTTTCTAAGAGCCTAGGCTTTGGGGAAAAATGTAGGAGGTGCAGAAGAGAATTAGTGGGTAATGCTTATCATTTTGTACAAAGTAACCTTGACACAAATGGGGCAATTTAAAGGAGGATAAGTGACTCCCAGCCCACTCACCGAGGTTGATGGAGGAAATAATCATGGGGTTGATGGCAGATTGGAAAGAGAGTGCCCGGGGTAGCTTTCCCCGCCTCCATTATGTGTGTCTCTCATCTAGAGGTAGGGAGCTCATAGCTGAAAGAAATTCAGTGCTTTCTACTTTCAAATCATCTTAGGTAAGTAACTTGATCTAACAACAAATTGGATGCGCCTCTTTTCCCTCCTCTCCCAAGCTCTGTGCAGAGATGTGAGTGTCGTTATACCACTGACATCCAAGAGGCTGAAGTGAACAAAACAGGTTAGAGAAACCGAGATAACGGTGAATAATTTTTGGATGACAAAGCAGCGTGTTACAATGGGTGGGTAGGGGTGTGACTATTCCTGTGCTTCATGAGTGAGTAAAGTAGTATTGGTGGTTTTCAAGCATGGCTACCCATTGCAATCACTTGGGGACCTTTAAAAATTACGGATGCCCAGCCCCTCCCTCTGCCCCAGAGATACGGTTGGTCTGAAAAATGGTCTCGGCACTGGATTTTCTAAAGCTCCCCAGGTCATTCTAAAGTTAAGAACCACTCCTCTAAGTGTTGATGTAAATGAATTGCATCTGGACAGCTTGTTAAACCACAGACTTCTGGGTCTTACTTCCAGAGTTTCTGATTCTGATTAGATCTGGAATGGGACCCAAGCATTTGTAGTTCTGAAATGTCCTCAGGGGACGCTGATGCTGCTGGTCTGGGGACCACACTTGGATAAACACTGATACAAACTACTGAAGCCAAATCGGTCCAGGTGATGCTAAACATTTCCTAAAGTTTGGTCCTTGAACATACTTGTTAAAATGCAGATTCTGAGTACCTCCCTCTACCCACTGAATAAGAATGCCTGAGAACCTGCAATTTTAAATGAGAACTCCAGGTTTTTATCTTGGATTCTACCACTTGTGAACTACTGTATAGCTTAATAATTTTGTTTTTTTTTGTATCTTGCTTCAAATGCTACTTAACTACATAAGTCGAATGTGTGACCCTATAAGGATTTTGGTCATTGTTTTATGCTATTTTTATGGGAAAGACTCTATAGAATGGATTCTATTAGATTCTCTGAGGTATTAGTAGATCAAACCTGAGGGAAAAGGCTTTATTATGGGGCTTATGGTACAAAAACAGACACACCTGTTCATGTAGTGGCAGCAATCCTAGTTGTATGTGAGGTGTTTCAGAAGTATCGTCCTTTTTCTTTGTCCATTTGTCTGTTGATAGGCACCTAGGTTGCTTCCTTATCTTGGCTATTGTAAAGAAATGCTGCCATGAACATAGAGGTGCATATATCTTTTCAAATTAGTGTTTTCATTTTCTTTGGATAAATACTCAGGAGTGAAATTGCTGGATTGTATGCTAGTTCTATTTTTTTTTTCTTTTTTTGAGAAAGCTCCATACTGTTTTCCATAGAAAAGAGTGGTTACATCAATTTGCATTCCTACCAGCATTCACGGGTGTTCCTTTTTCTGCACATCCTCGCCAACACTTGCTATTTGCAGAGGTGACTTTTAAAACCATGCTTTGCAAATTCAACATAATTAGGTAATTGTACTCAACACAGGTAGTGTAAAGGTTTGAGAAGCATCTTTCAAATGTTATAAGATATTAGAATTACCAGCGGTAGTTGTTAAGGGTCCCAAGTCACAGTTCCAAAGAGTCTTTTTTTTTTTTTAATTACAACATAAATGCTTTAAGTTTTCAGATATAAAATGTAAATTGCTTCCCTGGGAATCAGAGGTAAGATTAAGGGTTGCATTTTGCTAAAATATTGTGTTCTACCAGGAATGTTTAATAATAGCTAATAGTAGTTATTTATTTAGCCCTTTTTTTTTTGGTGGGGTGGGACTTCTTCTTTTGGGGTTTTGGTTTTTTTTTAAACATCATTATTGGAGTATAATTGCTTTACAACGGTGTGTTAGTTTCTGCTTTACAATAAATGAATCAGTTATACATATACATATATCCCCATATCTCTTCCCTCTTGCATCTCCCTCCCTCCCACCCTCCCTATCCCACTCCTCTAGGTGGTCACAAAGCACCGAGCTGATCTCCCTATGCTATGAGGCTGCTTCCCAATAGCTATCTATTTTACGTTTGGTAGTCTATATATGTCCATGACACTCTCTCGCTTTGTTCCAGCTTCCCCTTCCCTCTCCCCATATCCTCAAGTCCATTCTCCAGTAGGTCTGTGTCTTTATTCCCGCCTTGCCCCTAGGTTCTTCATGAACCTTTTTTTTTTTTTAGATTCCATATATTTGTGTTAGCATACGGTATTTGTTTTTCTCTTTCTGACTTACTTCACTCTGTATGACAGACTCTAGGTCCATCCACCTCACTACAAATAACTCAATTTCGTTTCTTTTTATGGCTGGGTAATATTCCGTTGTATATATGTGCCACAAATTCTGTATCCATTCATCTGTTGATGGACACGTAGGTTGCTTCCATGTCCTGGCTATTGTAAATAGAGCTGCAATGAACATTTTGGTACATGCCTTTTTTTTTTTTTTTTTTTGTGGTACGCGGGCATCTCACTGTTGTGGCCTCTCCCGTTGTGGAGCACAGGCTCTGCAAGCGCAGGCTCAGCAGCCATGGTTCATGGGACCAGCTGCTCCACGGTATGTGGGATCCTCCCGGACCAGGGCACGAACCCATGTCCCCTGCATCGGCAGGCGGACTCTCAACCACTGCTCTACCAGGGAAGCCCCATGACTCTTTTTGAATTATGGTTTTCTCAGGGTATATGCCCAGTAGTGGGATAGCTGGGTCGTATGGTAGTTCTATTTGTAGTTTTTTAAAGGAAACTCCATACTGTTCTCTATAGTGGCTGTATCAATTTACATTCCCACCAACAGTGCAAGAGGGTTCCCTGTTCTCCACACCCTCTCCAGCATTTATTGTTTGTAGATTTTTTGATGATGGCTATTCTGACCGGTGTGAGAAGATATCTCACTGTAGTTTTGATTTGCATTTCTCTAATGATTAATGATGTTCAGCATTCTTTCATGTGTTTGTTGGCAATTTGTATATCTTCTTTAGAGAAATGTCTATTTAAATATTCTGCCAATTTTTGGATTGGGTTGTTTGTTTTGTTGATACTGAGCTACATGAACTGCTTGTAAATTTTGGAGATTAATCCTTTGTCAGTTGCTTCATTTGCAAATATTTTCTCCCATTCTGAGGGTTGTCTTTTCGTGTTGTTTATGGATTCCTTTGCTGTGCAAAAGCTTTGAAGTTTCATTAGGTTCCATTTGTTTATTTTTGTTTTTATTTCCATTTCTCTAGGAGGTGGGTCAAAAAGGATCTTGCTGTGATTTATGTCACAGAGTGTTCTGCCTATGTTTTCCTCTAAGAGTTTGATAGTTTCTGGCCTTACATTTAGGTCTTTAATCCATTTTGAGCTTATTTTTGTGTATGGTGTTAGGGAGTGTTCTAATTTCATTCTTTTACATGTAGCTGTCCAGTTTTCCCAGCACCACTTATTGAAGAGGCTGTCTTTTCTGCACTGTATATTCTTGCCTCCTTTATCAAAGATAAGGTGACCATATGTGCATGGGTTAATCTCTGGGCTTTCTATCCTGTTCCATTGATCTATATTTCTGTTTTTGTGCTGGTACCATACTGTCTTGATGACTGTAGCTTTGTAGTATAGTCTGAAGTCAGGGAGCCTGATTCCTCCAGCTCCATTTTCCTTTCTCAATATTGCTTTGGCTATTCGGGGTATTTTGTGTTTCCATACAAATTGTGAAATTTTTTGTTCCAGTTCTATGAAAAATGCCAGTGGTAGTTTGATAGGGATTGCATTGAACCTGTTGATTGCTTTGGGTAGTATAGTCATTTTCACAATGTTGATTCTTCCAATCCAAGAACATGGTATATCTCTCCATATATTTGTATCATCTTTAATTTTTTCATCAGTGTCTTATAATTTTCTGCATACAGTTCTTTTGTCTCCTTAGATAGGTTTATTCCTAGATATTTTATTCTTTATGTTGCAATGGTAAATGGGAGTGTTTTCTTAATTTCACTTTCAGATTTTTCATCATTAGTGTATAGGAATGCAAGAGATTTCTATGCATTAATTTTGTATCCTGCAACTTTACCAAATTCATTGATTAGCTCTAGTAGTATTCTGGTAATATCTTTAGGATTCTCTATGTATAGTATCATGTCATCTGCAAACAGTGACAGCTTTACTTCTTCTTTTCCAATTTGGATTCCTTTTATTTCCTTTTCTTCTCTGATTGCTGTGGCTAAAACTTCCAAAACTATGTTGAATAATAGTGATGAGAATGGGCAACCTTGTCTTGTTCCTGATCTTAGTGGAAATGGTTTCAGTTTTTCAGCTTTGAGGATGATGTTGGCTGTGGGTTTGTCATATATGGCCTTTATTATGGTGAGGAAAGTTCCCTCTATGCCTTCTTTCTGGAGGGTTTTTATTATAAATGGGTGTTGAATTTTGTCGAAAGCTTTCTCTGCATCTATTGAGATGATCATATGGTTTTTATTCTTCAATTTGTTAATATGGTGTATCACGTTGATTCATTTGAGTATATTGAAGAATCCTTGCATTCCTGGAATAAATCCCACTTGATCATGGTGTATGATCTGTTTAATGTGCTGTTGGATTCTGTTTGCTAGTATTTTGTTGAGGATTTTTGCATCTATGTTCATCAGTGATATTGGCCTGTAGTTTTCTTTCTTTGTGACATCTTTGTCTGGTTTTGGTATCAGAGTGATGGTGGCCTCGTAGAGTGAGTTTGGGAGTGTTCCTCCCTCTGCTATATTTTGGAAGAGTTGAGAAGGATAGGTGTCAGCTCTTCTCTAAACGTTGGATAGAATTCGCCTGTGAAGCCATCTGGTCCTGGGCTTTTGTTTGTTGGAAGATTTTTAATTGCAGGTTCAATTTCAGTGCTTGGGATTGGTCTGTTCATATTTTCTATTTCTTCCTGGTTCAGTCTTGGAAGGTTGTGCATTTCTAAGAATTTGTCCATTTCTTCCAGGTTGTCCATTTTATTGGCATAGAGTTGCTTGTAGTAATCTCTCATGATCCTTTGTATATCTGCAGTGTCAATTGTTAATTCTCCTTTTTCATTTCTAATTCTATTGATTTGAGTCTTCTCCCTTTTTTTCTTGATGAGTTTATCAATTTTGTTTATCTTCTCAAAGAACCAGCTTATACTTTTATTGATCTCTGCTGTCGTTTCCTTCATTTCTTTCTCGTTTATTTCTAATCTGATCTTTATGATTTCTTTCCTTCTGCTAACTATGGGGTTTTTTTGTTCTTCTTTCTCTAATAGTTTTAGATGTAAGGTTAGGTTGTTTATTTGAGATGTTTCTTGTTTCCTGAGGTAGGATTATATTGCTATAAAATTCCCGCTTAGAACTGCTTTTGCTGCATCCCATAGGTTTTGGGTCATCGTGTTTTCATTGCCGTTTGTTTCTAGGTATTTTTTGATTTCCTCTTTGATTTCTTCAGTGATCTCTTGGTTATTAAGTATTGTATTGTTTAGCCTCCATGTGTTTGTATATTTTACAGATTTTTCCCTGTAATTGATATCTAGTCTCATAGCGTTGTGGTCAGAAAAGATACTTGATACGATTTCAATTTTCTTAAATTTACCAAGGCTTGATTTGTGACCCAAGATATGATCTATCCTGAAGAATGTTCCATAAGCACTTGCGAAGCATGTGTATTCTGTTGTTTTGGGATGGAATGTCCTCTAAATATCAATTAAGTCCATCTTGTTTAATGTATCATTTAAAGCCTGTGTTTCCTTATTTATTTTCATTTTGGATGATCTGTCCATTGGTGAAAGTGGGGTGTTAAAAGTTCCCTACTATGACTGTGTTACTGTCGATTTCCCCTTTTATGGCTGTTAGTATTTACCTTATGTTTTGAGGTGCTCCTATGTTCGGTGCATAAATATTTACAATTGTTATATCTTCTTCTTGGATTGATCCCTTCATCATTATGTAGTGTCCTTCTTTGTCTCTTGTAATAGTCTTTGTTTTAAAGTCTATTTGTGTGATATGAGAATTGCTACTCCAGCTTTCTTTTGATTTCCATTTGCATGGAATATCTTTTCCCACCCCCTCACTTTCTGTCTGTGTCCCTAGGTCTGAAGTGGGTCTCTTGTAGACAGCATATATATGGGTCTTGTTTTTGTATCCATTCAGCCAATCTATGTCTTTTGGTTGGATCATTTAATCCATTTACATTTAAGGTAATTATTGATATGTATGTTCCTATTAGCATTTTCTTAAATTGTTTTGGGTTTGTTATTGTAGGTCTTTTCCTTCTCTTGTGTTTCCTGCCTAGAGTAGTTCTTTTAGCATTTATTGTAAAGCTGGTTTGGTGGTGCTGAATTCTCTCAGCTTTTGCTTGTCTGTAAAGCTTTTAATTTCTCTGTCAAATCTGAATGAGTTCCTTGCTGGGTAAAGTAATCTTGGTTGTTGGTTCTCCTCCTTCATCACTTTAAATATGTCCTGCCACTCCCTTCTGGCTCAGAGTTTCTGCCGAAAGATCAGCTGTTAACCTTATGAGGATTCCCTTGTGTGTTAGTTGTTGTTTTTCCCTTGCTGCTTTTAATATTTTTTCTTTGTATTTAATTTTTGATAGTTTGATTAATATGTGTCTTGGCATGTTTCTCCTTGGATTTATGCTGTATCGGACTCTCTGTACTTCGTGGACTTGATTAACTCTTTCCTCTCCCATATTAGGGAAGTTTTCAACTATAATCTCTTCAAATATTTTATCAGTCCCTTTCTTTTACTCTTCTTCTTCTGGGGCCCCTATAATTCGAATGTTGGTGTGTTTCATGTTGTTCCAGAGGTCTCTGAGACTGTCCTCAATTCTTTTCATTCTTTTTTCTTTATTCTGCTCTGCAGTAGTTATTTCAACTATTTTATCTTCCAGGTCACTTATCTGTTCTTCTGCCTCAGTAATTCTGATATTGATCCCTTCTAGAGAATTTTTAATTTCATTTATTGTTTGTTCATGATTGTTTGTTTGCTCTTTAGTTCTTCTAGGTCCTTGTTAAACATTTCTTGTAATCTCTCCATTCTATTTCCAAGGTTTTGGATCATCTTTACTATCATTATTCTGAATTCTTTTTCAGGTAGACTGCCTATTTCCTCTTCATTTGTTAGCTCTGGTGGGTTTTTGCCTTGCTCCTTCATCTTCTGTGAGTTTGTCTTCTCATTTTGCTTAACTTACTGTGTTTGGGGTCTCCTTTTCACAGTCTGCAGGATCGTAGTTCCAGTTGTTTTTGGTGTCTGTCCCCAGTGGCTAAGGTTTGTTCAGTGTGTTGTGTAGGCTTCCTGGTGGAGGGGACTATTGCCTGTGTTCTGATGGATGAAGCTGGATCTTGTCTTTCTGGTGGGCAGTTCCACGTCCGGTGATGTGTTTTGGGGTGTCTGTGGCCTTATTATGATTTTAGGCAGCCTCTCTGCTAATGGATGGGGTTGTGTTCCTGTCTTGCTAGTTGGTTGGCATAGGGTGTCCAGCACTGTAGCTTGCTGGTCGTTGAGTGGAGCTTGGTCTTGGCCTTGAGATGGAGATCTCTGGGAGATTTTTGCCATTTGATATTACGTGGAGTTGGCAGGTCTCTTGTGGACTAGTGTTCTGAAGTTGGCTCTCCCACCTGAGGCACAGCCCTGATGCCTGGCTGGAGCACCAAGAGCCTGTCATCCACACAGCTCAGAATAAAAGTTAGAAAAAAAGAGAGAAAGAAAGAAGATAAAATAAAATTAAAAAGTTATTAAAATAAAAAATAATTATTAAAAAAATGTTTTTTAATAAAAAAAAGAATGAAGAGAGCAACCAAACCAAGAAACAAATCCACCAATGATAACAAGTGGTAAAAGCTATACTTAAAAAAAAAAAAAAGGACAGACAGAACCCTAGGACAAATGGTAAAAACAGAGCTATACAGACAAAAATCACACACAGAAGCATACACATACTCACAAAAAGAGGAAAAGGGGAAAAAAATATATATCGTTGCTCTCAAAGTCCACCTCCTCAATTTGGGATGATTCGTTGTCTATTCATGTAGTCCACAGATGCAGGGTACATCAAGTTGATTGTGGAGCTTTAATCCGCTGCTTCTGAGGCTGCTGGGAGAGATTTCCCTTTCTCTTCTTTGTTCTCACAGCTCCCAGGGGCTCAGCTTTCGATTTGGCCCCGCCTCTGCGTGTAGGTCGCTGGAGGGCGTCTGTTCTTCGCTCAGACAGGGCAGGGTTAAAGGAGCCGCTGATGTGGGGGCTCTGGCTCACTCAGGCCAGGGGGAGGGAGGGGTACGGATGGGGGGCGGGCCTGTGGCGGCAGAGGCCTGCATGACGTTGCACCAGCCTGAGGCGCGCCGTGCATTCTTCCGGGGGAGTCGTGCCTGGATCCCAGGACCCTGGCAGTGGCGGGCTGCACAGGCTCCCTGGAAGGGGGGTGTGGATAGTGACCTGTGCTCGCACACAGGCTTCTTGGTGGCGGCAGCAGCAGCCTTAGCATCTCCTGCGCGTCTCTGGGGTCCGCGCTGATGGCCGCGGCTCGTGCCCGTCTCTGGAGCTCCTTTAAGCAGCGCTGTTAATCCCCTCCTCGCGCACCAGGAAACAGGGAAGAAAAAGTCTCTTGCCTCTTCGGCAGGTCCAGACTTTTCCCCGGACTCCCTCCCGGCTAGCCGTGGTGCACTAACCCCTTCAGGCTGTGTTCACGCCGCCAACCCCAGTCCTCTTCCTGCGCTCCGACAGAAGCCCTAATCTCAACTCCCAGCCCCGGGTGAGCAGACAAGCCTCTCGGGCTGGTGAGTGCCGGTCGGCACCGATCCTCTGTGCGGGAATCTCTCCGCTTTGCTCCCCGCACCCCTGTTGCTGCGCTCTCCTCCGCGGCTCCGAAGCTTCCCCCCACCGCCACCCGCAGTCTCCGCCCGCAAAGGGGCTTCCTAGTGTGTGGAGACCTTTCCTCCTTCACAGCTCCCTCCCACTGGTGCAGGTCCCGTCCCTATCCTTTTGTCTCTGTTTATTCTTTTTTCTTTTGCCCTACCCAGGTACGTGGGGGGTTTCTTGCCTTTTGGGAGGTCTTAGGTCTTCTGCCAGCGTTCAGTAGGTGTTCTGTAGGAGTTGTTCCACGTGTAGATATATTTCTGGTGTATCTGTGGGGAGGAAGGTGATCTCCGTGTCTTAGTCTTCCGCCATCTTGAAGCTCCTCTCCCAAAGAGTCTTAATCCTGGGTGGCATCTAGGAATCTCCAACAAAAATAAGTGATTCTGTTACAGTGGGTCAAAGAAACTCATTTTAAGTAATAGTGGATTAGGGACTATGAAGGAGAAAAATTGTTTTCATAGTTGACCTGAGTTGCTGTTAAAGAACTTGTTATATATTGACTTCTTTTTTAAGTCAGTGTCCTGTTAGCTAAAATGTTAAAGTTCAGGATATATATTTTTAGGTGTGTAATATTATTCCCCCACTTGTCTTTTTACTTTCATTTAGGTATTGTATGGCTTTGCTTATTTTGCTCTCTTTACTATTCCTCCTTTTATAGAGGAAATGGTTCAAATGAGGACCATGTCGAATTTTCATTTAGATGGATTTTCTTCCTCTTTATCTCCCTGCCTTTATCTACCCCTCCCCCCTTTTCCTTATTGTTCTGTCTCTTCTCTTGCCTACCCTTTCTGGCACGAGTCCCTGTTCCATCTTCAGTCTGGGCTGTCTTTCTTCTGTGACCTCTCTTTGTGGCCATTTCAGTGGGCAGGAAGGGAAGGAAGGTCCCTGGAGACCTGTCAATCAATGAATGGTCTCTCCCCAGGAGTGGGTGGCAGTGGGCAGAAGGAAGCCTTCACAACGTTTCCATGACATTTTGCTTAGTGAGTGTGGGGTTAATAGAACTAAATAAAATGATTTTTTCACCAAAACTTAGGATTCATGGGTGAGAGAGAGATGGGTGCAGGGGTGTGTGTGAGAGGAAATTATACAACAATCAACATTTTGTCAGTGAATGAGGAAAACGTGTGCAAAATGAATCTTAACTGATTTCAATATGGTCAGCGAGTCCTACCAAGTTACCTCTCAAGTGCTTTAGATCACTGTGGATATGATGGGGGTATTTCTTTTTCTTTCATGTTTCAGACTTCCTTTACCCCCACCTACTGAAATGTTAGCTTTCATGGAAGAATCATCTCCCAGTCAGAAGCAAGGAAAGACCCGTTAGAGGAGGGACTTTTATTGATTGAGGTGATGGTTGAGGTGTGGCAACAAGGTCCATTGTGGTTGGCTCATCAGTTGTCATGGAAACACACCATAGTGGTAGAACCCAGGCAAAGTCTGAGGGTTTTGGTCATCAGGATGGATGACCACAATGTGTTTTCAATTACACAGATAAGAGGAGAGGTGATATGTATTCTTTCCACTTTTCCTTTTTCACTCTGGGTTGCCTATAACCTGTAATAAGAGGTTTCGAGCTTAGTTAGTTAAAGCTGTTCTATCTTTCTATTTTTTGCTTTCCTTCTTGAGGCAAGTGCCGAAGTGGAACTGCCAAATCTGAACTAGGACAAAAAGCAGAGGGTGGACACAAACAGCTTCTGTATGAGTCCCTGTTGGGGGGTGGGGAAGAGAGATTCTCAAAGACTAAGATTTGTTATTTTGCTGAAATGCATGCATGCGCGTGCACACACACAAGCACCCACACGCGCTCCACAAAGAAGAGAGAGAGAGCCATATAGAGAATGAACTGTAGTGACCAGTTTTAAGGCAGATGAAGAGAAGAGTGAGCATGACAGCTAGAGAAGGGACAATTTGAGGGAGAGAAAATAGAGTCACGCAGAGAAAGTCACCTTCAAGGTGTCTGTCTTCATAGCAAGAAGAATACTGGAGGTTTTTCTATGGAGGAAAACTGTAGAAATGCTCAGTTTAGGTTACTGCCCCCAACAAAAAGGGGGTTTCTTCCTAAAACCTTCGAAGACATCTGACATTTTACTCATCCTGCTCCTGGACTCAAGACTCTTACTTTTCTATTATAGCATTCTTTCAGGAAATATCTGTTTCTTGGGGTTTCCTTTGCTTTTTAAGGTATCTCCCCCACCCTTTTTCCCCCAGAGCCTGAATCACTTGAGTAAGATATATTATCTTTGTAAACAAGGTGATAAAGCGATTCCTTATATCAAGGTTTCAACCAAAGGTTAAGCCCCATGAAACAGGGAAACCACATATTTTTAAATCCTAATAAATTTTTTTGAGTTTTGACCAAAGTTTCATTCCCCACAAATGCAAAACTTTGGATGTATTTATATCAGTGGACTACTGTTTTTTTTCCCCAAACTCCAAAGTTCAAATAACTGGTATATTCTTATTAATTGGTATTTCCATTTTATAGATCAGGAAACACTATTAAAGTTGTTGTTTTAAAGTTACTGTGTCTAACTAAGTGTTATTTATATACCTGCTTATCATTACCTTGTTCTGTCTGATTGAGATAGAGAGTGAAGCTTCTAATTCTTGGCTCTCCTGTATACCCAGGGCTATGCCAGTCTCGTAACAGAGGCTTGATAAATGTTGTCAAACTAGATCATTTGTTTTGAGTTCGCAGAAGGAGACAGTGAAATAGCCGGAGCTAGACCTTCCCCTCTTTCCCAAGCTTCTCGACTTGCAATCAGGAGTGGCAGTGTTGGGTGCACTGTAAGCCCTCAATGAATACCTGTCAATGGTTTGAGGGATGAACTGACTCCAGACCCTATTATATTCTTTAGTACTTGTCCCATATGCTTCAACAAGGACTTTAGACCTTCCTGATTTGATTAGTCATATTTTGACAAAAAGAGTAGATAACATGACTACAGACATAGTGACCTTCTGGATTTGTTTCTGTGGATAACCTTGAGATAAGTGAATGAAGTTTCTTAACTGTTTAAAGAGACGTGTTAGAGTGACAGGCTTCATAGTTAGTATTGCCCCTTCACTCCTTTTAATGTCATTTCTCATGCTTTGCATTGTACGTTCTGTTACCACTCACTTCCCTGCATCCACCCCCACCACCAGCCTCTTTGACCCCTTCTCGTTTCCCCATAAGCTTTTTTATTTAAGTTCTTAATGTGCTAAGTCCTATTTTCCAATGCCTGTTACAAACAGCAGTTCTAGTGGTCCGAGGAAGAGTGAGCCCACTAAAAGATAGTGAACTAACAATCATTAAAAAGCAAAGAACAGGGCTTCCCTGGTGGTGCAGTGGTTGAGAGTCCGCCTGCCGATGCAGGGGACACGGGTTCGTGCCCCGGTCCGGGAGGATGCCACATGTCGCGGAGCCGCTGAGCCTGCGCGTCCGGAGTCTGTGCTCCGCAATGGGAGAGGCCACAACAGTGAGAGGCCCACGTACCGCCAAACAAACAAAAAAACAAAGAACAATAACATGTTCAGACTTTGGTTTAAGCAAAAGAACCTGAATGTATCTAGAACCCCTCCTATGTGACTCTGTTTGAATATTTAGCAGGAAAGTTACATTTACAGTTAACCTGCTGCTCAACTTGTTGGGAATGAATTGGCGACTCTTAAATTCCTCTGTATTTCGTGTTTCTATTAGTAGTCATTCCGTGTCACAGCTAAGCTTTCCTTACTGCCTTCAGCATGGAGACTTGGCTGTGGAAAGAATGAGCACGAGCTTTCTGCGGACTGCATGTCATCGGTGAATCCAAGAAAGAATCCAGCATATCAACTAATAATAATCTTTGCTGTTTAAACTGTGTTCTCTATTTTCCAAGAACTTGGCTCTCTGTTATATATTAAAACAAATTCGGGCTTCCCTGGTAGCACAGTGGTTAAGAATCCGCCTGCCAAGGTAGGGAACAGCGGTTTGAGTCTTGGTCCAGGAAGATCCCACATGCTGTGAAACAATTAAGCCCATGAGCCACAACTACTGAGCCCACGTGCCACAACTACTGAAGTCCGCGTGCCTAGAGCCCGTGCTCGGCAACAAGAGAAGCCATCGCAACGAGAAGCCTGCACACCGCAACGAAGAGTAGCCCCTGCTTGCTGCAGCTAGAGAAAGCCTGCGTGCAGCAACGCAGCCAAAATTAAATAAATAAATTTATTTTAAAAAACTCTCAAAAAACAATTCTACCAAGGTAGAATTCACACAAAGAGGGATTCTGATCCCTGCTCTGCAGATGAGAGGCAACCAAAGTTTTGCTGCCTTTCCAATAGTATAGAGAAATTAACAAAATTCAGGCAGAATTAGAACTCAGAATGTTCAGTGTTCTCTAGCCTTGAGAAATCTCAGGTGAGAGAGGAGGATATGAAACTCACTGGCTAAACTCTAAGTAGACAGAACTCTAGAGCTTTTAAAAGGAATGAGAGTTCATCTCATCTAACAATTTCATTTTGTAAATGGGGAAGTCAAGGCCCAGAGAAGTACGGCTGGCCAAGGAGGATGTGAACTAAATTATGGCAGTTTTAGTTCCTGACTTACTTAGACTTACCTAGACTTAGCTAGACTGCCAGGTGGATTTTCCAGTGAGAGCCTCCTTGTGAGGAAAGGCTAAGTCATTCTTTTTTTTTTTTAACATCTTTATTGGAGTATAATTGCTTTACAATGGTGTGTTAGTTTCTGCTTTATAACAAAGTGAATCAGTTATACATATACATATGTCCCCATATCTCTTCCCTCTTGCATCTCCCTCCCTCCCACCCTCCCTATCCCACCCCTCTAGGTGGTCACAAAACACCGAGCTGATTTCCCTGTGCTATGCGGCTGCTTCCCACTAGCTATCTGTTTTACGTTTGGTAGTGTATATATGTCCATGCCACTCTCTCACTTTGTCCCAGCTTACCCTTCCCCCTCCCCGTATCCTCAAGTCCATTCTCTAGTAGGTCTGTGTCTTTATTCCCGTCTTACCCCTAGGTTCTTCATGACCATTTTTTTTTTTTTAGATTCCATATATATGTGTTAGCATACGGTATTTGTTTCTCTGAAAATGGGCAGAAGACCTAAATAGACATTTCTCCAAAGAAGATATACAGATTGCCAACAAACACATGAAAGAATGCTCGACATCATTAATCATTAGAGAAATGCAAATCAAAACTACAATGAGATATCATCTCATACCGGTCAGAATGGCCATCATCAAAAAATCTACAAACAATAAATGCTGGAGAGGGTGTGGAGAAAAGGGAACTCTCTTGCACTTTGGTGAGAATGTAAATTGATACAGCCACTATGGAGAACAGTATGGAGGTTCATTAAAAAACTAAAAGTAGAATTACCATATGACCCAGCAGTCCCACTACTAGGCATATACCCTGAGAAAACCATAATTCAAGTCATTCTTTAATATGAACCAAGGTGTGCTCTTTGACAACCACCCTCCCACCTCCCCCTTCCCCCCCAAAAAAGCTATCATGTAGATACATCTCTGTCTGGATTTACTAAGCAGAGTTATTAACACAGGTAGAATGTAAGGAATGTAGAGTGTTAATACAGCTGCTGAAAAATATGCTAGTGCCACAGAGTTTAATAATAGATAATAATAAATAATACCATTGGGGAATTGTGTATTTTAACTATAGAGTAAATGACAGGGGGAACACACGCACATTCACGGAAGAGTCTTTCTAATGGGAACACTTAGGCGATTCAGTTTAACTTGCCTCTTTAGCCCTTGGGCCTCCCCATCTGAAAGGTACGCAGGACATTCAGAGATGTGCCAAGTTGGGCCTTTAGTTGCTGTGTTGAAGTTGCGGGTTTCAGGGGCTGAGCCAGAAAGTACAAGTTGTGCTCCTCGGGCCGTTATCAGCTAATCCTTTTCGTGCATTTGTTATTTTCCTCCGTGCCATGACTGGATATGAGTGAGGGGAGGGAGATGTGCCCAAGGCTGGCCGTTCTCTTCCATCACCACTCTTTGAAAATCATTGCACGTAAGGGGGTGGTGTCAGAACATTGAGCTTGAAGATGGCTGGAGTCTGGGAGTGGGGCTCTGGGTTGAGGGTGGTGACGGGAGGTGAAGGGTGTTGCCACGGCCATGGTCCAGTGAGCTCAACAGTGAGCAGGTTTGTGCTTCCCTTTCCTCAAATGCACTAGAGAAAGCCAGCTGCCAACCGCTATTAAACCTGTATTCTCTCCCTAAGAGAATGGGATATTTCCCTCTTCCGTCTTTTAAAATAAGATAAAAAGCAGGGGGTGGGGAATTAATTAATGTCAGTAAATGAAGCATGGGATGCTTGTTCAGGTTTGATAATGACTGTGAATTAGCGAAGAAGAAGTGGAATGGTAGAGAAAATGAAATGATGTGCCAGTACTAATGAAAGCAGTACTGGCACACTGCTTTGGGATGGACTCAGCCACCCCTATAATGCATTAACTCTTCCCTTGCCTCTTGTCACTTTGTCCTGCCTCTTGTCACTCTGGGCCAACCCTCCCACACCGCAAAGTCTCTAGGCTACAGTATTATAGCTAGAGGTTCCCAAAGGGAGCCCTGCCTCCAGGAGAGACTGGGGCCAGCTGATGGCAGTATACTCTTAGAATGTAAATAAAGAACTCCATGTTTACTTATTAAATTAGTGAGGCCACAGCAAAAAGAAGCAATTTCTTTGTGTCCCCTGGTTAGGGGAACTGTAAAATGATTCAAGGAGGCAGTAAGCCAGCTAAAGGAAAGAAAAGGGAGTAGTTCCTTAGAAGAGGTTGCTCCCTCTCCCCCAAAGACAAAGTTTACCTTTAGACTGTCGATGACCAGTCTTCACCCCCTCTACTTTTCCATATGTGCCCCAGGCTGTATGTTGTTTGAAACTGGACATTCCTGTGTACAAGGCACTGTGGAGTGGACATAGCTGAATAGTGCATACTCTGTATAACAGGAGTTTTCTCCTCAAGGGCATGGTATAATAAACACTCAATAAATCATTGCTATTATCAGTATCATTTCATTGAATTTAATTCATTTTGAATTTTTCTCTGGGGGCAGGAAGTTTCAGAGGTTCAGAGAGCCCTTGAACATTGTCTTTACTTTTTGTTTCTTTTTTCCTTTCTTTTCTTTTTTTCTTTCTCCTCTCTGCTTTAAAGTTCTTGGCACACTGGTAAAAGGAAGAAATGAAAAAACATAGTTACAATAACCTTTAAATGTTAACATTTAAGAAATTATTTGTTAACACAAAACTCCAATGCAGTACAGTCACAGACTAGGAATCTCTAAATTTAGAGATGATATTAATTCACAGTACACTATGGGCAGGTGGCCCCGGAATGGAACTCTAGTTTAGAATTGTTTGTTGACATTTTACATTTTTTGTATCCTCTTTAACGTTGACTCTATCTGCAGAATCATTTGGAAGTAATACCAAAAGACTGAATTATATCATGTTTGGTATTTTCTTAAATATACTCCAGAACAACAAAAAGAGAGAGTTAGATGAATCCACGTTGATAATAATTGTTGAATTGGGCAATAGACTGGTGGTGATTCTTACTAGTTTTGTCAGTGTTTGAACATCACCATAATAAAACCAATTTTAAAAGCTAAAAGTCCTTTGGAGTCCTTTGGAAATACATGCCTGGGCGAATGTCCTCTCTGGGTCCCCCTTGTCCCTGACCCTTCAAGTCCAAGTTGGTGAATGGTGAATGCTGTGCATTCCTGGGATGGTTCAATATACTTTTCAAGGGCATTGTGTTAACATGAGACGCCTCCCATTCCCCCAGGAAGTCTGTGAGCCATTTCTTAAGAGACCAACTTGTAGCCTGAACAGGTGTACCCTCTGCCCCATTCAGTCTTCGCCTTTCTCTTTTCTTTAATCTATTGATGTAGGAGGCAAGTGTAGAGATACTTCTACCTGGGGACAAGGGCTCTCTCAGAGCAAAGCAGAGTCCATTTATGTGAATAGATTTGTTAAGCCACTTGATGGCCTCCCTTTGGATGGAAGAGCTGCTTGTGAGAGTCAGGGTTTGTGTGGTGAGAGAAAGGGCTTAGGAAAAAAGAGAAAATAGGAGCACAGGGGAGATCTCGATACCTGGGTTTTTCCTTTTCCTCCCCAGCTTATTAGAGATAGCTACACCACACAAATTCTATGTGCATCTATGTGAGCTTTTGTGGGCTTGTCTATTAGAGGGTGATGTCAGGGGCTATAATCTCCTGCATCAGTGATTTATCTGGGCAAAATCAGGCTCATAAAAGTGGGTGGGGCTTTGGTTATAGTCAAGAGAAGAGCTATTCATGGGCCATTCAGATTCTGTTTCATTTATTAACCACCGAACAGGACTTCTGTATGCAGACCTCAAGACAATGTAGTAAAGGGGCTTCCAGAGGAATTAATAATTTGGCTTGGGTCCACAAGAATCTATAGGCTGACTAGTTTCTACAGGTGTCTAAGAGCAAACTGAAGTCTATAGGGCCCCATAGGTTGAGTTTTAGTAATTTTCCATTTCCAGTCACTTCCATGGTCTGGTTGACCTTCAGAATGTATCCAGTACCGCCTTTAGACCTATGATGTAAACTTTTTTTTTCTTATTAAAGTTTTGCAATTTTTGTTGTTTTGTTTCTCAAATGAATTTTTTTTTTTTTGGAGGAATCTGGTTGATATATTTGGAGCATGATTAAATCAGTTCCAATTCCACTCTGAAGAATTCCTTTTGATACCCAGGTGTCACTGTGTCATGCCAACACTTGGGCAGGCCAGGGCAGGCTTCCTGGGTGTTCAGAACACAAGCAGCCTTGAGGTTATATCTCTGTTTCTGGACCATGTTAGTGGAAAAAGGATGCCAAAGGGCTACTTGTCTTATAGATTTTTTGTCCTTTTTGCTTTACGAAGGAGTTCTCCTTAAACTTAAAGAATAACTTGACAGGCACAGGGTACTTTTTGTCCAGATTCTCCAAATGCAAGAGAATACAGGCAAATACTTCACAAATACCCTATTTACTTCGCAGGGTATAATGGTTTGCTAGGGCTGCCATAACAAAATACCACAGACTGGGTGGCTTAAATAACAGAAATTTATTTTCTCATAGTTCTGGTGGCTAGAAGTCCAAGATTAAGATGTCAGCAGGTTTGGTTTCTTCTGAGGCCTCTGTTCTTGGCTTGCAGATGGCCACGTTCTTGCCGTGTCCTCACACGACCTTTTCTCTGTGTGAAGCCTGATTGTCTCTTTGTGCATGCAAATTTCTTCTTCTTATAAGGACACCAGTCGTCTTGGATTAGAGCCTACCCTAATGACCTCATTTTAACCTCTTTAAAGATCCTATCTCCAAATAAAGCCTCATTCTGAGGCACTGGGTGGTTTAGTGCTTCAAGGCATAAATTTCGGAAGAACACAGTTCATGGGGTGACACAAGGGTGAGGCATATCTTTTAAAAAAGTTAGCAATTGATCCCTCTGCTAACTCTGCGTTCTAAAGACTCCTTCAGAAGCTTGCATTTGGGTATATTTGTAACATCTTAGACATGGGAAATTAATTTAGAGAACTGCCTTTACAATAACAATAAAAAAGGTGAGCAAAAAGAATCTTGGCTCCATAAACTTTTAACTTGTTTTGGTGTTGCAGAGGGCAACACCAGTAGCATTACCAACGAATTGCGGAGGGAGAAGGGGATTTGGGAGTAGGATAGGAAATAGTCGAAATTTGAAGGAAAACTGTCATGTCAGTTGGAGGAAGGGAGGGGAAAAAGAGAAGATGAGAAGAAAAAAAGATGAGGGAGTGAGACAGTGAGAGAAAGAGAGAACAAGGAGGGCTCCCCTGGTGGCGCAGTGGTTGGGAGCCCGCCTGCCGATGCAGGGGACACGGGTTTGTGCCCCGGGAGGATCCGGGAAGATCCCACGTGCTGCGGAGCGGCTGGACCCGTGAGCCATGGCCGCTGAGCCTGTGCGTCCGGAGCCTGTGCTCCGCAACGGGAGAGGCCACAACAGTGAGAGGCCCGCGTACCGCAAAAAAAAAAAAAAAAAAAAAAAAGAGAGAGAACAAGGAGGCGGAGAAGGAGAAGTATGGGGAGGGGGAGAGGAAGGAGGAGAGGGGACAGGAGGGAAGCAAGTGTGATCACGGGAGAACGGAGAAAAGAGAAATTAGCGTGGCCAGCATTTACCATGGGTTGACAAGAGAGTTCCTTTTCATAGGAGATCCAGGTCCTTTCGTGAGGATGAAGCGAGTAGATCAGATTTATGCAAACAGGAGCAGAAAGTAAATGCAGCCCTGGAGAGGGAGGGCTTGGGTTGCTTGTTTGGTGTGGATAGCTGAGGATCATGCAACATTAATAAGCACGAATGTGTGCACAGGCCGAAAATGTCTCTCCAGGGACTCTGAGGACTCAAGCTTTGTTGGTGCCATTGGAAACCATGAATGAGAAAATAACTGACTCACTCTTTCAGGCAATTTGGTTTATGGGCCTGAAGCTCTTAGTTGCTGCCAGGCCATCCATCTCCCCTGGGCCCCCATGAGATATTCTTGAAACTGAACCCAGTACTGTCCTGCTTGCCAAAAGACTTGGCAATGGCTTTTACCTTCCCCCGAATTCTAAGATGAGGACAGACTGGGTAGTGTGAGTCTGTCTGGTGGATGTGCAATTTAGGAAGAACAATGGAAAAGTGTGTCGTGCACACCTGGGGACAACCCCCCCACACACACACAAGGATATTTTCACCTACCTCTCTCTTTCTTGAAGGCCCTTCTGGTTTTATGATTTCCAAGCCTCTTCCTTGAACCCTAGAGTCAAAGTTCAAGCTTAAACATTTATTTCCCCCCTCTCCTATGCTAAACAAATTACGTTGACAGACAAATGCAGGATTAAGCGAGGAGATTTGTGAGACAACGGGATTTTGGAAGCTCAAGCAAGCAGATGTCAGCATTAGACCGAGAGGGAACGATTCACATGGGGTAGAAGGTGACAGGAATAAATCTGCACAGCAACGCGGCCACTTCTGAGATGAGGCAAGGAGATGAGATGGAGGGAGAAACAGTTTCTAAGATGCCACAAGAGCTCTCTGTTCAGACTCCTACACTTTCAGATAAAGCTCTTTGGCTTTAGACAAGACATCTGGCCTCGGTTTCACCTTCTGTGCAGTGGGCATATTACTTACCCTGCTTACTCCCCTGGTTGGCTTTGAAAGAAAAATCACGTGGGAAAAATATTCTGAACGCACTAAAGAGCCACAAAACATAGTATTATTACTTTTTAAACGTTCCCCTACCAATGTAGGAATTTTTTCTATAGCATCTCTGCCATGGGCTTGTTTCTGTGCCCCTGTGTCTTACCCAGATGAATATCTCTGGTGGTGGGGGACTTACCAGCTTACGACTGCCTTTAACGCAAGTCATTGTTTTACATTTATTTATAATTTTTAGGAAAAAAAAATTGTATTGAACCCAAATCTACCTAATCATCATTATCATCATCTAAATTCATGAAGTGCTCACTCTGCACCAGCCCCGTTTACATATATTAATATTTGTGACATTTATTCCTCTTAGCAATCCTGTAAGGTGGGTACCGTTATTATTCCAATTTTACATGTAAGAAAACAGAGGCACAGAGAAGTTAGGTGACTTATCAGAGGTCATGTGACTATAATTTTTACCCACTAACCCTTGATTTTCTGTCCGTAGCTGATGTGTAGCGTTGGAAGACTGCTGTTTTGTCCTCTCTGAGTCCTCCATTTGTCAGACATCCCTTCTGCATGTGCCTCCTCTTAAAGTGCGGTTCCCAAAGGAGACCCTGTTCTCCAAGAGTGCTGTGACCTGTACAGAGAAGAGTAGCATCGCTGGGTTTCCTTGGGCCTGCTGCTGCTGGTCTGCTAGGAGCTTTGAGGAGGGGGCCTCCTAAGGAAGAAAGGAGGTATTCAAGTTGGGCACCCCTGGAAACTGGTTGGGTAGCATGTGCTGGTCCACTGGCCCCAGCTGGTAGATGAAGGGAATTAGGCTCAGCTATGACCTAATTATGAGTCTCATAAACCTGCATTGTGTCCTTCATTTTCCAGCTCATTGGCCACCCAGAGGGGGAAGGAAAATGGATGGGATTCTGGTCAGGTCCTCCCTGCCACTACTGTGTGGCCAAGGTCACAGGCCAGTGATGTCCAGAGAGAGCTGTGGAGGTGGGTTCTTTGTTGTTCTCTCTGAGCGAAGCTGGTGGGGAACGAGGCAGAAGAAAAGGAGGATTAGCAGACATTCAAGCCTTACAATACCTTGTTGGATTGGAATGTCTTCTCATGACCTTTGCAGAGACAGGAATTCCTGATTTGGCATTCTGTGACTGTGAAGATAGATAGCAAATTAACATGGCCTCATACAACTCCATATACGTGAATATACATACACAAAACTATCAATATCTGGCATATATCGTGCATCTTATGATTCTTTGGGAACAAAACCTGAATTGAAATTGTGCTAAGGATGTAGTTTTATGCTGCCAAAGAGCCCCAACTCCTTACTCTAAATCAAACACATAATCCGTACGTCACATTGATGTGTGCTCTCCAGACTTTCTCCTGTTGAGAGATCGCGTCCATGAGTCACTAGTAAAGTCTATGGAGTTCTTAGTTGGGAATGTGTCTGAAAAAGGTTCCTCCCTCATAAGCCTTAAGAAGAAAGTTAATAATTTCTCTCTGAAATCCAGCCATGGAAGCCCTAGCACGAGTAGGATGTTGCAGAAAGAATATGGCATTTGGGACCTCACGGGTGCTAGATTTAAATCCTACCTCTGCCACTTAGTATTTGAGCAGCGTTGGCCCTGGGTACGTTACTTATCTCTCCAAGCCTCTTTTTACTCATCAATCAGATTTGGGAATAAATAATGATAACCCTGCAAGGTGGTTTTGCATTTAGGATGAAATGAAATAGTATATCTGACATACATTATAGAAGGTCTATCACACAGTAACAGCTTAAGAAAAGAGAAACCCCTCCCACCTTCCACTGATCCAGCAGGTACAGTATGAGATGGGTGTGACTATAGGGTGGTAAGATCTTTTAGTGCAGTGATCCCCAGATATTTAGATTTTTAATACTGAGAACAAATTTAGGACTGCTAAGATTTTTGTGGCACATTTTAAAAACAACTGCCATCTAGTAACATATTTCAAAAGAAATGCTAACATCCCCAAAGTAAGGATTCAGCTTACCTCAGAGGGGGTGTGTAAAAATTAAATAAGGTTATGCATATAAAGTACTTAATCCAGTTCTTAGCATTTGATAAGCACTTAAAAAGTCCTAAGGGGCTTCCCTGGTGGCGCAGTGGTTGAGAGTCCGCCTGCCGATGCAGGGGACACGGGTTCGTGCCCTGGTCCGGGAAGATCCCACATCCCACAGAGCGGCTAGGCCCGTGAGCCATGGCCGCTGAGCCTGCGCGTCCGGAGCCTGTGCTCCACAACGGGAGAGGCCACAACAGTGAGAGGCCCGCGTACTGCAAAAAAAGAAAAAAAAAAAACACGTTAGGAAAAGTCTTAAGTATTGTGTTTAGTATACTACTCTAGTTTTAGTATTGGTGTAGTATAAATATTGAAACTCAAGTCCAAATTCCCTAACGTGACATATAAATAGGCTCTTACACACAGATATACCATTTCTACCACCCCCTAATATACAGCTAATTACAGACACACCCCAACTCCAGCCAGGGGGTCCCGGACATAAATGCCCACAGGGTGGAAAATGTCATTAAGTAAGAAAACTCTGGCATGGGGTCAGCCTATCTTTTGTCTTCCATTGTTGATTTAGACATGGATTAAAGCTCTCAATAATAATAAAAGTCAACATTTATAATGGTTAAGAGGAATATCATCTTGTTATATATCCAAGAATATGTTTGTGGGAAGGCATAAAATTTGCCAAGTGTAAAAATTAGTTGGAAAATCTGTATAGACTCACCCATCTTAATTATTGCATTTCAACCCTCTGGTTTTGTTTTGACGTATGTCCGTGGCCATTTCTGGTTCTGCACAGAGGGTAGTGCCCTCTCAGATGATGCTTCCAGAACCAAAGGATACTTAGCAAGTGATGGGGAAGTACATCACATCGTTGACCTTCATACATTTGCCTGTGTTCTTCCGAGGGTGTTGTGCATTTTATGTACCAGTTCCCCATCCCAGCCACTCTAATCTTTTACAGACTGCCTTCCAACCAACCTGATTTGTAATTAGCTGGGAGAAATTCTAAAAGAATCTCACCTTTGGATTACCCTCTGTTAGAGGAAAACTGTGGCTCTTCCTCCTGCTGATAGAAAGGGAATCAGCCTTATGTAGCAGATAACATCTTGGAAAAGTATAATTTGACATGTAGAGGTGTAATGACTTTCAGTGTTGTAGTAAAATGGATTTTTTAAAAATTTCCAAACCTCTAAACTCAATACATTCTAAATCATGACAAAATAAAAGCCAAAATCAAATCAGGTTAATATAAAAACAAAACCTACTTAAGATCCAGATTTGTTATGTCAGAATTTAAGGAGAGAAACAGCAGAAGGAAGAAGAACTAGAATCCTGGATCCTGTGGAACAAAAACCTCATTCACAGAAATACAAGATGAAAAGGCAGAGGGCTATGTACCAGATGAAGGAACAAGATAAAAACTCCAGAAAAACAGCTAAATGAAGTGGAGGTAGGCAACCCTCCAGAAAAAGAATTCAGAATAATGATAATGAAGATGATCCAGGACCTCAGAAAAAGAATGGAGGCAAAGATTGAGAAGATTCAAGAAATGTTTAACAAAGACCAATTAAAGAACAAATACCTAGAAGAATTAAAGAACAAACAGAGATGAACAATACAATATCTGAAATGAAAAATACACTAGAAGGAATCAATAGCAGAATAATTGAGGCAGAAGAATGGATAAGTGACCTGGAAGACAGAATGGTGGAATTCACTGCCACAGAGCAGAATAAAGAAAAAAGAAAGAAAAGAAATGAAGACAGCCTAAGAGACCTCTGGGACAACATTAAACGCAACAACATTCGCATTATAGGGGTCCCAGAAGGAGAAGAGAGAGAGAAGGGACCCGAGAAAATATTTGAAGAGATTATAGTCAAAAACTTCCCTAACATGGGAAAGGAAACAGCCACCCAAGTCCAGGAAGCACAGAGAGTCCCAGGCAGGATAAACCCAAGGAGAAGCATGCTGAGACACATAGTAATCAAATTGACAAAAATTAAAGAAACTCCCATAATGTTAACAGCTGATTTCTCAGCAGAAACTCTACAAGCCAGAAGGAAGTGGCATGATATATTTAAAGTGATGAAAGGGAAGAACCTACAACCAAGATTCCTCTACCTGGCAAGGATCTCATTCAGATTCGATGGAGAAATCAAAAGTTTTACAGACAAGCAAAAGCTAAGAGAATTCAGCACCAACAAACCAGCTCTGCAACAAATGCTAAAGGAATTTCTCTAAGTGGGAAACACAAGAGAAGAAAAGGACCTACAAAAACAAACCCATAACAATTAAGAAAATGGTAATAGGAACATACATATCGATAATTACCTTAAAAAAGAAAGAAATCATAAAGATCAGAGCAGAAATAAATGAAATAGAAACAAAGAAAACAATGGCAAAGATCAATAAAACTAAAGGTGGTTCTTTGAGAAGATAAACAAATTGATAAACCATTAACCAGACTCATCAAGAAAGAGAGGGAGAGGACTCAAATCAATAAAATTAGAAATGAAAAAGGAGAAGTTACAACAGACACTGCAGAAATACAAAGCATCCTAAGAGCCTACTACCAGCAACTCTATGCCACAAAAATGGACAACGTGGAAGAAATGGACAAATTCTTAGAAAGGTATAACCTTCCAAGACTGAACCAGGAAGAAACAAAATAGGAACAGACCAATCACAAGTAATGAAATTGAAACTGTGATTAAAAATCTTCCAACAAACAAAAGCCCAGGACCAGATGGCTTCACAGGTGAATTCTATCAAACATTTAAGAGAAGAGCTAACACCCATCCTTCGCAAACTCTTCCAAAAAAATTGCAGAGGAAGGAACACTACCAAATGCATTCTATGAGGCCACCATCACCCGGATACCAAAACCAGACAAAGATACTACAAAAAAAGAAAATTACAGACCAGTATCACTGATGAATATACATGCAAAAATCCTCAACAAAATACTAGCAAACAGAATGCAACAACACATTAAAAGATCATACACCATGATCAAGTGGGATATATCCCAGGGATGCAAGGATTCTTCAATATATGCAAATCAATCAATGTGATACACCATATTAACAAATTGAAGAATAAAAACCATATGATCATCTCAATAGATGCAGAAAAAGCTTTTGGCAAAATTCAACACCCATTTATGATAAAAAAACCTCTCCAGAAAGTGGGCATAGAGGGAACCTACCTCAACATAATAAAGGCCAGATATGACAAACCCACAGCAAACATCATTCTCAATGGTGAAAAACTGAAAGCATTTCCTCTAAGATCAGGAACAAGACAAGGATGTCCACTCTCACCACTATTATTCAACATAGTTTTGGAAGTCCTCGCCACAGCAATCAGAGAAGAAAAAGAAATAAGAGGAATACAAATTGGAAAAGAAGAAGTAAAACTGTCACTGTTTGCAGATGACATGATACTATACATAGAGAACCCTAAAGATGCCACCAGAATACTACTAGATCTAATCAATGAATTTGGTAAAGTTGCAGGATACAAAATTAATGCACAGAGATCTCTGGCATTCCTATACACTTAGTGATGAAAAATCTGAAAGAGAAATTAAGGCAACACTCCCATTTACCATTGCAACAAAAATAATAAAATACCTAGGAATAAACCTACCTAAGGAGGCAAAAGACCTGTACTCAGAAAACTATAAGACACTGATTAAAGAAATCAAAGATGACACAAACAGATGGAGAGATATACCATATTCTTGGATTGGAAGAATCAATATTGTGAAAATGACTCTACTACCCAAAGCAATCTACAGATTCAATGCAATCCCCATCAAATTACCAGTGGCATTTTTTACAGGACTAGAACAAAAAATCTTAAAATGTGTATGGAGACACAAAAGACCCCAAATAGCCAAAGCAGTCTTGAGGGAAAAAAAACGGAGCTGGAGGAATCAGACTCCCTGACTTCAGACTATACTACAGTATAGTAAGCCACAGTAATCAAGAGAATATGATACTGGCACAAAAACAGAAATATAGATCAATGCAACAGGATAGAAAGCCCAGAGATAAACCCATGCACCTATGGTCAACTAACCTATGACAAAGGAGGCAAGGATATACAATGGAGAAAAGACAGTCTCTTCAATAAGTGGTGCTGGGAAAACTGGACAGCTACATGTAAAAGAATGAAATTAGAACATTCCCTAACACCATACACAAAAGTAAACTCAAAATGGATTAGAGACCTAAATGTAAGACCGGACACTCTAAAACTCTTAGAGGAAAACGTAGGAAGAACACTCTTTGACATAAATCACAGTAAGATCTTTTTTGATCCACCTCCTAGAGTAATGGAAATAAAAACAAAAATAAACAAATGGGACCTAATGAAACTTCAAAGCTTTTGCAAAACAAAGGAAACTACAAATGAGATGAAAAGACAACCTTGAGAATGGGAGAAAATATTTGCAAATGCATCAACAGGCAAAGGATTAATCTCCAAAATATATAAACAGCTCATGCAGCTCAATATTAGAAAAACAAACATCCCAATCAAAAAATGGCCAGAAGGGGCTTCCCTGATGGCGTAGTGGTTGAGAGTCTGCCTGCCGATGCAGGGGACACGGGTTCGTGCCCCGGTCTGGGAAGATCCCACATGGTGCGGAGTGGCTGGGCCCATGAGCCATGGCCACTGACCCTGTGCGCCTGGAGCCTGTGCTCCGCAACGGGAGAGGCCACAACAGTGAGAGGCCCATGTACCGCAAAAAAAAAAAAAAAAAAAAAATGGGCAGAAGACCTATATAGACATTTCTCCAAAGAAGACATACAGATGGCCACGAAGCACATGAAAAACTGCTCAATATCACTAATTATTAGAGAAATGCAAATCAAAACTACAATGAGCTATCACCTCACACCAGTTAGAATGGGCTTCATCAGAAAATCTGCAAACAACAAATGCTGGAGAGGGTGTAGAGAAAAGGGAATTCTCTTGCACTGATGGTGGGAATGTAAATTGATACAGCCACTCTGGAGAACAGTATGGAGGTCCCTTAAAAAACTAAAAATAGAATTACCATATGACCCAGCAGTCCCACTACTTGGCATATGCCCTGAGAAAACCATAATTCAAGAAGACACATGCACCACAATGTTCATTGCAGCCCTATTTACAATAGCCAGGTCATGAAAGCACCTAAATGCCCATTGACAGATGAATGGATAAAGAAATGTGGTACGTATATACAATGGAATATTACTCAGCCATAAAAAGGAATGAAATTGGGTCATTTGTAGAGACGTGGATGGATCTAGAGACTGTCATACAGAGTGAAGTAAGTCAGAAAGAGAAAAATATCATATACTAACACATATATGTGGGACCTAGAAAAATGGTACAGGTGAACCGGTTTGCAGGGCAGAAATAGGGACACAGATGTAGAGAACAAACGTATGGACACATAAGGGGGGAAGCGGCGGGGGTGGTGGTGGTGGTGGTATGAACTGGGAGATTGGGATTGACATGTATACACTGATGTGTATAAGATGGATGACTAATAAGGACCTGCTGTATAAAAAAATAAATTAAATTAAAAAAAATTTAAGGAGAGTGTCAGCATGGATTGAAATTAAAAGGCTGAAATAACTTTCCAGCCCATGGAATTGTCCTTTTCTAAATGTAAGATGCCTGCAAAGGAAGTAGAAGATACTGTTCTTTTCTTTTGCTCATTGTCCTAGGAGGTGGATCTCAGCACTTCTCTCCCTTAGCCCTGGCTATTTTGAAGAGATTGCTGCCAGGACAGTCACTTAGCACAAATGTGCAGGCCCACTTTCCATCCTTAACAGAGGTACTTTCCATTAAGCTATGCTTTTTGAGATATCATTGACATTAATGGTTAAAACCAACCTTCATGGAGCTGTTGCTGTGAGAAAGACATTATGCTTAGGTTGCCAACTCATAGTCTAACATAGGTTTTTGGGAGGTGGTTTTAAACCATTCTCTTTAATTCAGTTGAAATCAGGGTGAGAAGAAGCGCTTAACTCCTCATCACATAGAAACCCACATCCAGCCTGTTTGGCTGCTTGGGTAAAGGGAGTGAGACCGCAATGACTTGAAAAAAGCCTTTCAGAGATTTTTGTTTCGTTTTATTTCTGTTCTTCAAACTTAATAATAGGGGCGTAGACAAAATATGTCCGAGTCATCAAAATGGTTTAGCTGTAACCTTAGATAAGGGTTGGAGTGGGGGAAAGAAAGCAATAGATTATGTGGCTGTAGCCACTGAAAGAATATTTGCAAAAATTCTGTGGATTGGTCCATGGAATTTGGAAGCAATTGCCTAGCATGCTTCTTTTCAGAAGCTCAGGCACCCATTATGAGGAGTCTGGCATTCCCTGAAAAAATTCTTGCTTTTTTTTTCCTGTAGCCTCCTCTTTATTTTGTCAAACAGCGTGTGTGTGTGTGTGTGTGTGTGTGTGTGTGTGTTTGTGTTTTGAGGGCGAAGTGCCATGTTAGCAGACCCTTGAGATGTCGCTGTACTTTCTCTTGTCTCCAGCTCTACTGGAATGAGCAAAATTGACAACCTCTAGATACCCAGAAGGAGCCTTGAGATCCCAAAGAGTGAAATACATATTGTGGCTAATTTTACTTATGAGGAAGATAACGAGATTTCTTAAATGCTGAAATAGAGTATCATCTCTTGTTTTCCAAAGCAAGGTGCACAGATCCCAATAGCAACATTGTTTCTACCATGCATGTCCCAGCAGGAAAAGGAGAAGAGAGGGAACACCTGCTATGTATCAGGCTTTTAACCTATTATCTTGGTTAATTTCAGTGACTAAGAAAACTGTGTCTACTAAATTGCAACAAAAACTACAAAGCTTAGAGTTTCTTTAGTGGCACTGGTGAGTCTTCTCAGAGAATGATCGAAACAGCTCTTGATTTCTTACATCAGGGACTAGGAATAAGCTCTGGATGGGCAATCTGCGGTTTTGGGGTCATTTTGATGCTCTCTGGAGGAAGAGTCAGGCACCGAGTGCTTTGAGGTTCCCACTACTCACCCCTCACCCCATATTGAGGGTGAGAATTTCCTGAATCCCTGACTGACATCACTGTTGTTGGCCTCTTGCTCTCCACCCCATCAGCCTGGGCAGACTCTTGTCCCAAAGAACCTTATATGATTATAAATCATCTATCACTGGTAACTAGACCATCCACTGCACCTACCCATCCTACTGCTTTCATTTCTGCCTCAGTACTGTGTTTTACTCCCGTTTACTGACACCACCATCTTAACAAGAGTAAGACATAAATTGTAGGAGTTGAGGGCTTGAGCCCTCATCAGAACAAATGGAGGGGTGAGAAAGGGATACAGTTTTCTCCAATGACCTGGATTGAATCTCCAGGTATTACTTAGGTATTTAATTTTTATTCTTATTTTTTAAAATGTTGTGTGAGAGAATGCCAAAACACCAACCATCGTAGCCTCTTCAACACTGTATATGCATTAGTCAGAGGGACGCCTACCTCCTCAGAAGACAGTTGAAATTGGGAGAAAAAAGTCAGCCTCTAAAATTTCCCCAAGTTTCGACTGATTCAACTATAGATTTTTAAAAATCTCTGTTTCATTTTGGAATTTTTCCCTCTGCGTTTTGGAGGTTTTTTTTTTTTTTTTTTGCGGTACGCGGGCTTCTCACTGCTGTGACCTCTCCCATTGCGGAGCACAGGCTCCGGACGCGCAGGCTCAGCGGCCACGGCTCACGGGCCCAGCCGCTCCGCGGCATGTGGGATCCTCCTGGACCGGGGCACGAGCCCGTGCCCCCTGCATCGGCAGGCGGACTCTCAACCACTGCGCCACCAGGGAAGCCCCGTTTTGGAGTTTTGATGTGAAATATTTTCTTTTGAATTCGGGGAACCGCTTCCTAAAAATGGAAAAGTTAAATAGGTTTCTTTTCTTTCCCATTGAAAATGTAAACTGCATTCATTTATTCAACAAATATTTACTGAGTGTCTGCTATGTGCCAAACACTGTTTTAGGGACCTAGAATACATCAATGAACAAAAAGAGAAAAGCACTCTTTCCTTTTGTAGAGCTTACATTCTGGTGGTGGTGGGGGGGGTGATAAAAAAAATAAATATTACAAGTGATTCACTTTTATAATATGTTATATGGTGATGAGCACTATAGAAAAAGACAAAGCATATCAGGTTAAGTGGATAGGAATGCTAGGTAGGAGGAGAAGTAGACATTTGATCCAAAGATGAGGGATTTAGCCATGTAGACATTTGGGGAAGATATGGCCAGCACATGTGGAGCAGAGTGAAGAAGGGGGGCAGTTTACTACTGGGAGAGCATGTAGGGTCTATATGGCCATTGAAGGGACTTCAGCTTTTACTCTGAGTTGTCATGGGGAGCTATCACAGAGTCTTGAACAGATGACTAGTGTGAGTTAATATGAGATGCCTGCTTTGGCTTCTGTGATCTTAATGTACCAAAAACAGTTTTCTTGCCCCATGGTTCCAGTTTTCTATGTGCAATTATGTCATTAGATCAAACAGATCTCACTGACGTTGGCACTGAGCCATTGCTGTACATTCCTGATGAGATTTTGGAGTATCTAGGCCCACCTACTGTTCACTCTGAAATTTGTTATGGCAAGTTTTCTTGGTAAAATGCAACAGTGTATGGTGCCTAGGAAAAGGACAGTGGAAAGGCAATATGTTTTCCCCCTGAGCCCAGGGTTTGATTACTTTTGTCATTATTTCCAGCCAACACAGCCACAAACATAATTAGTGGTTTTACAGTTATGAACGTTCATTGTCTGAGGCCTCGTTGCCCCATAACTCATAAATCTGCCTTGCCGTCTTTCTTTGACTCTCTTAAAGAATGCACCTACCCACCACCTACATAATGAAAGAAGCCACAAGCCCCAGCCTTGGAAGACTTATTGATTTGTAAGAAAAGAGAAGCTATCACTTGCTGCTCTCACTAACCTGGAAGCAGACACCACATTTTATATGCTACTCTGTTTCATTTGTAGATCTACATAGTAAATCCATTAATTTATCTGTCTATTCATCCATTCATCCACTCACCCATCACCTGCCCATCCATCCATCCATCTATCTGTCCAGTTTCTATTCATTGAATGACTACTTTGTGCCAGGTACCATACTGGGAGGCAATATATTTCATGGTTAGATGCATGGACTGTAGCCTCAAACTGCCTGGAGTTGAATCCTGGCCATGGCTTTAGCCATTGGACTTGGGTAAGTTGTATTGTTTGAGCTTCAGTTTCCTCATCTGTAGGATGAGAACAACAACCAAAGATATATCACAGAGTTGTTATTAGAATCACAAAGTTAATTGATCCAAGGCCCTTTCCTTTTGTCCTGGAGGAACAGTTTTATTTGTTTGAGTCTGCATTTAATCCTCTCTTCTGTCACTTTTCATCAGTTCACTCCTCACCAGTTCATCCAGCAGCCTATCAACGCCCCCACATGTGTTACGTGTTAAGGAGAGAGTTGGGGTTTTTGTGAGAAATGAGGGGTAGAGATGCATCCCTAGTGCCTAGCATAGTGCTTGGCACATGCACCATATCCGCATACACTTCATGGAACAGATGCACGTCCCTGTCCTTGAGGAGTGTTCAGTGTGTCTGCCCAAGGCCAGTGCCAGATGGGAGTGTCACTGCGGCAGCCAGCCAAGGACAGGGAGCAGAGCAGGAACAACTGAGCACAGGCAGAAGGAGATGATCCTCCAGCTGCTTCCACTGGCCTGGAAATGTAAAGCGATTTCTTCCTGGGATTGGCTCTTTTGTTCTGTGGCTTGATTTGTCTTTGTGTCAATGACTTGTCTGACATTTCTAGGACTCTGTCCTAATACATGGTCCAGACAGGTGGGGATCCCAGTGGCGAACAATGTATGTCTCTGTGTATATTCCAGAAAGAGTTTAATCTTGGACAAACAGGGCTAGTTTTTTGTTTGTTTGTTTTTACTTCAGGAATGTTTGATATTAGCTGTGGGTCATTCCTCCTCACACCTGATTGGTGTAAGGGTAATAAGCACTTGGCTTACAGGACTTGTAGCTTTGCAAGATTCAGGGGTGGTGCTTACGTTTAAACTTGCTGTGACCCATCTTAGTGCAAAGGCATGGGAAAGCCTCTAGAAAAATGTCACATTTAAGGTGATAATCACATGGTGACTTCAGCACCTGCGTGGATTAAACAGAGGGGGACTCTGGAGCCAGATTGCCTGGGTTCAAATCATGGCTCTGTTTTCTATTGGTCATATAAATTTGGGCATTGTTATTAGCTTCTCTGTGCCTTGGGCTCTTTTGTTGTAAAATTTTTTTTAATAATTATAAACTACCTCATTGAATAGTTGAGAGGATTGAATGAGATATTTTTAAAGTACTTAAGTTGTCGGCTCATAAGAAATGTTCAGTAAATGTTTGCTATTATTCCTCTTCCTCCTCCTTACCCCCTTTTCTTCTTCTTTTAGCACCACCACTATTACTATTTAGAATAATGTCATTATGAAGATTCAGTTAGATAATATTTGTGTAGGTAGGTCACTGCCCAGCACAGTGCGTGACACAGATAAGCAATCAACAAATGTTAGTTTCCTTTCATAGGGGCCTCTCAAGTCCATCCTTAATCTCTCAGGGATATTCTCATCATTTTCACCAAACCTAAGGCAAAATATTCACATTTCTGGTGCAAAGAAGAATCTCCATTCAACTGAATAACTAGGCCTCTCTTTTCTCCCCACTGCTCCCTGTGATAGAACACAGAACGGGTACCTGTTCATAACTCTTTGTGATTTTGTGTTGAGTGAAAATTGTGACTGTCTGTTATCTTTTGTTATCTTTTGCTGTTTCACACGTTACCACAAACTTAGCAGGTTAAAACATCACCCATTTATTCTGTCACAGTTTCTGAGAGTCAGGATTCTGGGCACAGCTTGACTAGGTCCTTTGCTTAGGGCCTCTCACAGGTTGAAACCAAGGTTTCCCCCAGGACTGGGGTCTCATCTGAAGGCTCAGTTGGAGAAGGATCTACTTCCAAGCTCACAGGGTTGTTGGAACAATTCTATTTCTGCAGTGTTGTTGGATTGAAGGTCTCAGTTCCTAGTGGCTGTCAGCTGGAGACTGTTCTCAGTTCCTTGCTATGTGGGTTTCCCCGCCAGCCATGGCAGTTTGCTTTACCAAAGCCAGCAAAAGGTTGGGAGGGGGGGCAGGAGGGATGTGGGGAGAGGTTGAGAGAGAGAGAGAGAGAGAGAGGCAGCAACAGGTTGGAAGTTGCAATCTTGCATAATCACAGAAGTGACATCCCAATACCTTTGCCATACTCTGTTAGTTAGAAGTAAGTACCCAGTTCCACCCACACTCAAAAGGAGGCCATTATACAAGGGCATAAATACTAGGTGGTGGGGACCATTGGGGGCCATCTTTGTCTGTCTGCCACAGCATGCCTGACCTCTTGGTTGTCTTTCACATTCTTTTTTTTTTTTTTTTGCGGTACACAGGCCTCTCACTGTTGTGGCCTTTCCCATTGCAGAACACAGCCTCCGGAAGCACAGGGTAAGCGGCCATGGCTCACGGGCCCAGCCGCTCTGTGGCATGTGGGATCTTCCCAGACCGGGGCATGAACCCGTGTCCCCTGCATCGGCAGGCGGGCTGTCAACCACCGCGCCACCAGGGAAGCCCCACATTCTTTATTTTGCTTAACTTTAGGTTTATTTTAAACCTCAGTCCACAGAATCCAGTTTATCAGAGCAAGTCTAAGTGGTATAGCTGCCCTTTAGTTTTCCAGCAGAATTCTGGAAGCTTTGTTCTCTAGAAACTTAGAGTTTTGCTATCCTTTTTTTCCCTCTAAATAGAACTTTATGTTTCCATTAATGAACATTGCAATTTCAGGGGCGCTTTGTTTTCCTTCTGATTGATCGTCATTGGGCAGTCACTCCTAACAAAGATAACAGTTTTAAGTTTCTTTTCCTCCTTAGCCTCTCCGTTAAGCGGTTAATGATCTGGAAGCAAGTACTTGGAGGTGCTGGGAGAGCTCCTATTTAAAGACGCACTTTATAAAGAGAAGCTGCCATCTACAGTGATAAAGTAAGGATGGTTAACACTAATTTATCTATGTAAATCTGGATATTTGGACCTCCAGTTTGTTTGTTTGTTCCACACAAATGGATGAGCTGAGAGGAAAGTACAGGCTAGTACTATGAGCATCTAACTGTGAAAGGCTTTCTCTACCTCCTCTTAGGATTCTAAGGGAAGACGAGCAATATAGGAACATGGTTGCAGGTTGATACAGGCACAAGAAAAAGCTCCCTTATAATTGTTTCCATTCACATGGTTCTAATCAGTACTATTTAGACTGAAATAGGGAGTCCTTTAATTTATTCACTCCTTTAATGTATTCATCGAATATTCTTGGGCTTTTTCTATGACCCAGCTACTGTGCTAGGTGATGGAGTTACAATTATATATGTTCCCAGACCTCAAAGATTTATTTGCTCAGACATTATCCTCCAAATCTTTACTGTTTTCTTTCTACCATTAATGGGAGTAGGTAGCTCTCTATTTTCCTCCTTCTTAGGGGCTAGAGGTACAGGCAAATGCAGACGATCAAGCCTCTTGTATTGCCCCACTGCCAGTTTATTCTCCCTCCCTTTCTTTACCTTACTACGTAGCACTTCTACGGAGGCAGTATATATTAGTTATCTATGGCTGCATGACAGATTAACCCAGAATTTAGCAGCTGAAAACAGCATTTCTTATGTCACAGTTTCTGTGACTTAGGAACCCAGGCATGCCTTAGCTGGGTCCTCTGGCTCAGTTAATCAAAGTGGGGCTGCAGTTATCTCAAAGGTCTGCTGGGGAAAGAGCTGCTTCTAAACTCACTCATATAGCTGATGGCAGGATTTAGTTCCTTGCAAGTTGTTGGACTGCAGGTCTCATTCCTCATTGGCTGTTGGCCAGAGGCTTCCCTCATTGCCTTGCCACACAGACCTCTCTATAGGGCAGCTCATGACATGGCAGCTTGCTTTATCTGAGAGCAAGTGACAAGAGCCAGAGAGTGTGAACAAGACCAGAGCTACAGTCTTTTGTAACGTAAACTAGGAAGTCACATCCCATGACTTTTGTTGTATTCTGCTCATTAAGAGCAGTTCACCAGAACTAAAAAAGTGGAGACCATTACACTTGGGCATAACTAGGAGGCAAGGATCCTTGGGAGCCATTTGAGAACTTGTTATCTGTGGACAGAGTGATATTTTAATTCTAGAAGGTAGTTGTTATGAGAAGCTTGAGACATAATGAATTACCTATCAGCTACCCCTTGCCCATCCAGAGCTGTCAGCCCTTTTCATATTTTCTGTCTGAGCACATAAAGAGACAGACAGACAGACAGACAGACATGGGATTGGAAATGAGAGGCCAAAAGAAATAATATTATTTTTTACAACGAATTATCAAATATTAAATCTGGAAAGGACATTAAAGGGCTTTATGCAAATGAAGAAACAGTGGCCTAGTTATCTTTTGTGTAACCCCACACTGGATCTCCAAGGAGGCCCAGAGACGTTTTCCCAAAGATGACCTCCTTCTTCTTCCAGTCCCTGCCAGAGCCTCATGGGAGGTCATGTGACCAGCGTTTACCATCTACTTCCCCCAGCACAGAAACACCTGCCACAGTGAAAGGCTCACTCCGGAACCTTGTCATCTGCATGCTACTTGTCTAGCAATGCCTTTGTTACATAGGTTGATTCTTCTTTTTGCCTAGAAAAGAAATCTTGTTTAGGATAAGTATTAGTTTTATAATTAACATATCTGCCATGCTTAGGTCAATAAATTTCATCACTCATCTGCAGGGCTGACTTCCTTCTGGAAACCGCTGGATCTGGGGCTGCAGGCTGAGCATGCTGTGTGATATAGCTGCAAGTCTGCTTACAGAACAGAGTCCGGTAGTCTATGAATACTCTTTTCTGTATTTGAATAGCAATAGCTGAAAAATTCATAAGGGCTTGATCAAAGAATTTTACATTTGCTGTTTCCATTTTTTTTTTTTTTTGAACAGCAGCCCGCCTGTCAAACGTATCAGCTTTTACTTTCCGTTTGCAATCTAAATGGACCCAACTGTTCCTCAGCTACTTTGATATGGCGTCAGCTACGTAGGGCAGTTGCAAGAAATGGTACCCGAGAGTTAAACTCTCTTGCCTCGCCATTTGTTTTGTGGTACTTTTGGAAATCTTGAACTAATCACACAGAGAAGAGGAGGCAGAGGATAAATGGCTACAGCATGTTTGGAGAGGGAGTAATAATGGTTGACTGCTCCTAAGAACTCTCTTCCATGGCCTGACACCCTGAGTCTCTGTCCAGTGTAAATCTGAGTAACATATAAACTCTATATATATTTGTGAGGGAGCTCTCTTTTTGCACCAGACAATATCTAAGAATAAATGATATACTAAAGGAGCTGTAGTTACTTGGGAAGGGAACAGCACCGTTTTATTTTATGCTTAATGTCCCTGGCAGAAATGTGAGGATGTTACCAATGTAAGATTGGTAACTTATTGGCTCTTACCTGGCTTAATGACATTATTTGCAGTCTGTTTATTTAGTTTATGGCAAGTCTTGACATATTAAAATGATACCTTCAGGGGACTTCCCTGGTGGTCCAGTGGGTAAGACTCTGCATTCCCTGTGCAGGGGGCCCAGGTTCGATCCCTGGTCGGGGAACTAGATCCCGAACTAGATCCCACAAATAAGAAGTCCTCATGCCACAACTAAAGAGCCCACATGCTGCAACTAAAAAGCTCCTGAATGCTGTAATGAAGATCCCACATGCCGCAGCTAAGACCAGGAGAGCCAAAATAAATAAATAAAATAAAATACTACCTGCAGGCAAAATACTAAATTATTTGTTCACCCTTAGGTTATTTTTTTTTAAAGCCACTCTTAGAAATGATAAAGTTTAAAAAAAGAAAACAAAAAAGGGGGCTTCCCTGGTGGTGCAGTGGTTGAGAGTCCGCCTGCCAATGCAGGGGACACGGGTTCGTGCCCTGGTCCGGGAAGATCCCACATGCCGCGGAGCAGCTGGGCCCGTGAGCCATGGCCACTGAGCCTGCACGTCCGGAGCCTGTGCTCCGCAACGGGAGAGGCCACAACAGTGAGAGGCCCGCGTACCGCAAAAAAAAGAAAAAAAAAAAAAAAAAAAGGCTAAAAGAAAAGGCAGCAGTTAGCAGGTGTGTATCCCAGAAGCCAGCAGGTCCTTACACGCAGTAGACAGAGGCCCAGGAGGAAACAGATGATTGGTCTCAGGGACACCTGGCAGGGATCTAGGATGTGGGATGGGATGTCAGTCTTTGGGAGGATCAGTGTGGAGCAGGCCTGTATCAACAACTTGAGGTCAGGGCAAGATAGGGAAGAACGATGAGATCTGAGATACAAGGGCTTGGGCAGGTCAGGACCACAGTCAGCAAGATCAGGGTTAAGTCTCATGGGTTTTGAACTTTTTGTTTTCTCCTTGACCAGAGGCAAGGCTGGTCCCAGGGCCTGAGACACTTGCTTGAATTTGGGTTTTATGTGACACCAAACAAAAGGAGGTGCATTATTCTAGAGTCACCATATGTCCTAGTTTCTCTAGGATGGGCCCACTTTTACTTGTTCCAGTATAGTAATTAATAATGCTCCCATTTCATGTAAAAGTGACTGGTTTGGTCATTTTTAAGGATAAATGGAAGGTCACACAGTTATGCCAATCATTTCCCAAAATGTGTTCCATAGAAAATCTGTTTTGTAAACTGTTACACAGAAGCCACAAAAGCAGAATTCTCTGGTCATATAAGTATGGAAAAACTGGCATTAACTGGAGTTAAATAGGATTATTCACTGCAGGACTTATTGTCTTTAATGTGCTGATCTCCAAGAAGGGGAGAGAGTTCTTAGTTTCCCATCCTAAGTTGATCTGTTGGCACACTTTGGTACCCCCGAGACTACTATTCTATAGGGGCATACTTTGGGGAAATTGAATATGGGGTCATAGCAGGAAGTGAGTTATCACCCTTCATGTACTAGGGTAGTCAGCAAAGTCAGCAGCCATCTGTTAAATAAATAATTACTTGAGAGAGCAAGTGTATGCTGTGCCACAGGCTTCTAGTTCGCTGATTATTCACTAACATGAGCAGCATTATATGTTGTCTGTGACCAGCTAGAGTAACAATCTGAAAAATGACTAGTTCTTAAGCCCTGTGGCAAACCCACCTACTAGTTAGGACGTGGAAAGGAAGAGAATTTTCTTTGTTTAGCCTTTCATTGCATGGTGTCCTTAAAGGAAAGGTTATTGAAGAGATAATGGGTCAGCAGGTGTGTGTGTGTGTGTGTGTGTGTGTGTGTATCTCTGTTCATGGGGAGGGGACCTCAGGAAATACATATTTTTCACCAGCATTTCAGATAATTCTGATAAGGGTGGCCCTGAAACCATTTGCTGAGAAACATTTTGTTGTGGGAGTGTTCTGTGGAGGGATTCTTTTGCTGATAAAACACCATAATGATCCTTTCTTCAATTATGTTGAGTCCGTGGGTGTGCTGAGCTCCTACTACCAGCCACATCCTATGCTATGTGCTTTCTACATGCGTGTGCTTACCATTGTATGCTAAATAATCATTCATGATAACCCTGAAATTCAGTATTATTATCCCCAGATGGATGGGGATACAGAAAATGTTTAAAGATGGACCTTTAGGTGGGCCTGATCTCCTCATAAGAGGCTGTCGCTTTCAGGCCCCAAGAGAAGGTCTTGGCTGTTAAACCTACCCCTCAACAACTCCGCAGGGTATGGATACATGAGCCAAGACTCCAGTCTGAGTCTTTGCCCTGGGGCTGTTACATAGAACTCATATGGAGCCTTAACAAGCATAAGACTATTCCATTACAAACAGCATCATATACTGACACATTTGATCTGTCTGCCTGGTAGAATGGGTCAGTATCAAAGCTAATCCAGGGAGAATGATGAAGCATTGATCTCCTAGGTCTTATCAGGTGGGCAGACTGAAGTCAACCCACACAGAAAATTTTCTTGAAATAAGGTAGAGCACGAAAAGGAGAGATAGGTTTGCTGTGTTTCTGTTACAGTGTTAAAATCCAGACAAAGCACAAGCAGCTTTATGTCTTTAGCTGGGCCTAAGAATACTTTTTCATTTAATGTTATTGAAAGACCCAGGCTCCTTGTGATTGTAGTGAGGATTTCAAACTCAGAAGCCTACGAAATCTTAGAACATGTAGAGAATGAGGACTGTCTGCTGTGTGGGGTTTGCAATGGAGACCTGAGGAAGTCATGCCCTTTTTACGGGGCACTGCCCTTTTTAGGGTCATTGGATGAATTGCCTCAGGGAAATGTGGTCATCGCTTTGCCAGAAATTTCCATTTTTAAAGAAAAGTTGAAAATCTGTATTTTATTTTAGCGTTTCTGATTTTTTGATGTTGCATTTAATTTAAATGTTTAAAGCATTTTATTGGCCAAATAAGACCTATGGACTCCCAGTCAATGATCTCCGTTTTACTGCTATGGAAGTGAGAACCTGTCACTCAAGTAAAGGAACACGATGTTCTGGGTGTCTACAGTGTTTTAGACATTTTATAACACATCATAAAGTTCTCAAAACAACTCTGTGTTTAGAAATCATCATGCCCATCTTACAGATGAAAGTGAGGTTCAGAGAAGTTAAATGACTGCCAAGTTTACACTGCCTACTAGTGGCTAGTGCAGGTCTGAATTCAGGTTGGTTTGACTGCAAACACCTGCAGCCTTGGTGATGCTGTGCCTCCCATCTTCTGGGAGGGGAGAGTCCTTCTCAGGGTTATTACATCACTATTATGATCACTATTATGGCGTCGAGGGCCATGCCACTCTTCTCCAAAGGTCAGCCCCACTGGTATATGACACAGATGCTGGACTGGCTCTTCTTTGATTAGCATGAACTACGAGTTAGTAATTGATTACCACCTTTCTGGGGTTGTCAAGCTTAGATTTATTCCATTTTGTGGAATCACCTTCCATGTCCTTGAAGTCCCTATGTTCGGTCTACATTATCTAGATTCCACATTAGCTAGTTATTTCATGTGTGAAATTAAGCTTCCTGAATTGTAACCAAAACGTGGCTATTAGCCTCCAGTTGGAGGTATGTGTGTGTCTATCTACTGATCTGCCAGTTATCTTTAAAATCAAGGTAAATCCTCATTCATTTTATATTGGGAATTTTGTGACACTTCTTGACACACCTTGAATCTCTCTGAGTTGCTACAAAACCAGAACGCTAAGTCGAAGCTTGTAATCTGTGCCTGTCACTTGTTTTTGAATAGATTAGGAACTCCTAGAGGATTAGGCTTGCGTCTATATAGTTCGTTTTATACAGAGATGAAAGCTTTCACTGCATTCTCTATAATTGGGTGTTTAATAAATGCTTTTTGATGAGGATAACGGTATGGGAATAAAACCCTTGAGATCCAGGGTCTGCCTGGATTTCTTGCCTCATTAGGGGATGAAAGGGTGAATGTGGATGCTTGGGCACATAGGAATGTGGATCTCATCGTGTGCTCTCCTGGCTTGGAATAGTGGGAAGAGGAAAAACTGCAAGGGTGTGACTAAGAAATTCTGTGGATTTGATCGCAACACCAGACTCCATTTGGAATCCGGCAATGCATCTCATAGGCCTCAGATTGCTTGACAAATCACACGGAGATTTACTCACAGTCACTGCCATTATGGTGTGTATTCGCAGGCACACCAGTGCCCAAGAGGGGTGAAGGTAGAGGTTAATGGCTTTCTTTATATTTGCATTATTACTTGAACCCTGGCTCTCGTGGTCAGATGGGTTTTATACGCTCTTCCCGTCTAGCTTTCTGAAGTGTTTTCAGATTGTCTATTTTAGGGCTGTTTTACAGTTGCCTTTTCTTATATCTGTTTTGTATGCTAGAAAGTAAGTAAAGAAAATTCAAGATATGAGCTCTACCATGCACGCTAAAGTAAATATTAAGTCTTTTGTTGAGCTTTCTAAAGGCCAAATTGTATTTCCTTTTTATCTAAAATGTTTAAAAAAATGTGGCCAATTTTAACCAGCTGCCCTAAATGTATCAAAAGGCCCTTAGAAGTTTTCTTCTTCGCCACCGTGGTGAATTCTTTAAGCAAATTGATTCTGATCTTGCATATCAATGTGAATATACCTACTGGCAGTGAAATGTGCACTTAAAATGTTAAATTCTATGTTTTGTATATTTGACCACAATAAAGAATATTTTACTTTAAGCGTCTAATCAACCCTCGAGATGGTCAGACTGAGCCACAGATCATGGGCAGTATTTGCATATAGTACTGTAAGTGCATGGGTAGAGAATATTACTCTATAACACTCAAGTGCAAGACACATCATATTATTTTAGTTTCCCTAAATCAAATTAAATTTGGTTCTGAGCTCTCATCTGGTGGAAGAGTATGTGAAAAAATCAATTGCATTATGTTTGAGGGAACACATTGCCTAGAGTTCTTCAAAAATTTGGGTGAAACTTTCATGAGATCAGGAAAATAAGAGTAGAGGGTTGCATCCTTCCCGTGGGGCCCCGTTGTAATTATTTCTCTATTTGACACGTGATGCAGCTCTCCAGTTTGCTCTTTCACTAGCTGTCAAGCTCATAGGCCTGCTGGTTACAGAGAGGCTCCTCATAATGGCCCTCTACTGACCACAAACTTGGCCAGAGAAACACTTTCTGCTCTTCTTCAGGCTGTAGCGTTGGTTCTGTAGGAACCAGCAGGAATCCCTTCTATCTTGGGCGTTACTTCAAAGGGGACTTGGGTCTCTATTATTCATAGAAACTCAGGAATTCATTATCCCTTTTCTAACTCAGAAAAGCCCATCCCCTCTGGTTGGGCTGTCTACTTCCTTAAACCCTAGCACTCCATCAGCCTAAGCTCCCAGACAAACTTTTGTATGAGGGAAGTTGAATTCTGGGTGTCTGCTAACTTTGAGTCTTCTGCTCTAAGTCACAGAAGTTGTTAGTGATCTGGAGAGTAAAGGATCTGAGGCTCAGAAGAGGATGGTCTAGGATCTTCTTGGTATGGGGAGGTAAAAATGCTTCTCTGTTTTCTGAATGTCCGAGGTAGCTAGAGCAAGAAATGATTATCCACAATTAAAAAAATAAATAAAATGAAAACAAATCAGAAAAAGAAAAGAAATGATTATCCAAGCAGTATTTTTGTTTGTTTGTTTGTGGTTTTTTTTTTTGCTATGCAAGCATTGGTATTAGTAACATAATAGTTGCAAATGTGGCTTCAGAGACAGAAAGCTTGAGTTCAAATCTTGGCTCTGCCCCCTCACTGATGACTTTGGGCAAGTTATTTAGTTCCCCATGTTTCAATTTCCTCATCTATAAAATGGAAATAATAAGAGTATTTTTATCATGAACTTATTGTAAGAAACAAGTACATTAATATGTGTGAAGTACATGAAAAAAGTGAGCCTGGCATGTAGAAAGTGCTCAATATGAGGAAGCTATGATAATAACTATTGTTGTTGTTATTATTATTATTACATAACATCACCAAGACTAGTCATTCAGTTTTAATCCTCTGGAACTCTTTGCTTAGCTCTGATTTCAATGAATCCAAGAAAGCAGAGAAATGCTCTCTACTAAATTTGGTATTGGTTCTGAGATGCTTCCAAAAAATCTTTTGTAAGGAGTCCCTCCTGGGATATTGAAGATATCCACATATCTCAGAGGAGTGCTATAAATGTATTGTTTTATGAAATTCTCATCTTTTTGCTTTCGGAATTCTAGCTGGACCACAGAAAGAAAATTACTCAAGTGTGTAAATAATAAAGCCATTTTGAAACTCAGATATGACTTGGAGATTGAGCCAAGCCCTGTCCCTTATTAGATCTGGGTAATTTACTTTTTTTGTTTGATACCTGGCCTTTAAGTGTTGGTCTCACTTCTTTCCAGGGCTGCTGTAAGTCTTGCCAAGTTTCAGGTATAATTCCTTGAGATTCTTAGCAAGGAGAGGCCGCAACAGGCCAACTGCTGTAAGTAACAGTGTCCCATTGTTAGCACTGATTTTTTTTTTTCTCACCCTGATAATAACTTCCAACCTGATGTGACAGCTGGTAAGCACCACATTTTTGCCTGTCCCTATGGTTATGTGTGATTGGTTGCTTTAGAAAAAAATTGTATTTCTTGCATGGCTTAGGGTCTCATAAATTATGGAAATGTTTACTTCCTGGCTTGAATGGAGCAGTAAAGCATGTCCCTGACCTGTCACTCCCTCCACACCCCAGTATCTGCTCATCCCCAATGTTTCCTACTCCGACATCACTGAGATGTTTATTGCCTCACTCATCAGAGAGCTAAGAAAAACATCTAACTACAAGGCCAATGCTTACTCATGCAATTCCCAGGATTCAGCGTATGAATATATTGGGTATGTTTTAAACTATAGGCTTATAACCTTTGTGTCATGATTCAGTGGTATGTCTTGGTCAGTTTCTTCATCTGTCATCTCTTAGAAAGCATGTAAAACATTAATCAAAGGAATCTGCTTATGTTAGCTAGATTAAGGCTAGCTGATTAGTAGATGAACCTTAAAATCTCAGTGGCTTCACAAAGTAGGTGTTCATTTCCCACTTATATATAAAGCCCAGCTGTAGATAGGCAGTGAGAGACCCAGGCCGATGGAGGCTTGGCCATCTTCAACAAGTGGCTTCAAAGGAATCCCTCGGTGTAGACGTCTACCCACAGATGGAGAAAGAAAGAACTTTTGGTAGTTTTTGTTTGTTTGCTTGTTTTTGTTTGTTTTTGCAAAAAAGTTATAGTAAGCAGGTAAGATGGAATTATTGTTAACTATGGTGGAAAAGGAGCTAACAGAGGTGAAACTGACTGCTTTCCTTTTAGCCATGTATCCTTCATTACTTAGAATCATGGAGTATTAGACTTGGAAAGGGTCTGTAAATCAACTTGTTCATTTTTCTACTCCCGGGAGATCTAGTTCTAGAACCCAGGACTTCCAACTCCTAGGCGAGTTAATGTGCTTCTTCCACGTAGGACCCACTTTTGTGAGAGCACCCTGGCATCAGTCACTCTGCTGGGTTTAAATCCTGGCTGTGCCACTTGGGAGTTGAGCAAGTTACATTATCTTCAAAGGGATAATTTTAATAACCTCTTCATTGGGTGGTTGTATTAAATGCACAATGTCTGACACACACTGCATATGAAATAAATAATATCTATCATATTCATACTCTAAATTTTGAAAAATGGTTACAATAATTCTCCACCCTGAATCCAGGCTCTAGAGTTATCTGTTCCCACACTGATTCTGGGCTTGGCCACATGGCTTGCTTTGGCCAATGGGACAATATGAAATGTGATGCAGGAGAGACTTGAAAAATGTCTGGAGACTTGCCATCTCTTGCTTCTCTTGGGGATCCCTGCAACTTCCACCATGTAAATGAGCCCAGGATAGCCTGATGGATGATGAGGGAGACGAGAACAGAGCACCCTGCTTTGGAGTCAAACTGTCCAGGTTCCACTGCTGCCCCCACCATGTTAATCAGCTCCGTGTGATGCTATACAACTTCTGTAAGCCTTAGTTATGAGGATCAAAATGATATTTATGAGGACTGTGGCACACAGTAGGTACTTATTAAATGTTAGCCCTTATTGTTATTATCTGATTTTCCTTTCCTTCTTCCTTTTGATTCTTCCCATTAGTCTAACAGGAAAAAGATCACAAACTGGGGTAGAAGGCCTAGAAAGGAAGGGTGGGCGAGGAGACAGTGAAAAATAGAACTTATTTCACCATTCAAATCCTAGCCCATGTTTGTATGGTAAATTAGTTTTTAAAGGAATTTACCTAGACAGCCTCATTTAGTATGACAGTTCTATGAGATTCATGGAATATGCAGTCTACTTGAGAGATAAAAAGTAAACACATGTGGGCTTCCCTGGTGGCGCAGTGGTTGAGAATCTGCCTGCTAATGCAGGGGACACGGGTTCGAGCCCTGGTCTGGGAGGATCCCACATGCCACGGAGCAACTAGGCCCGTGAGCCACAACTACTGAGCCTGCGCGTCTGGAGCCTGTGCTCCGCAGCAAGAGAGGCCGCAATAGTGAGAGGCCCGCGCACCGCGATGAAGAGTGGCCCCTGCTTGCCACAACTAGAGAAAGCCCTCGCACAGAAACGAAGACCCAACACAGCATAAATAAATTAATTAATTAATAAACTCCTACCCCCAACATCTTCTTTAAAAAAAAAAAAGTAAACACATGGTGAGTTAAGTAACAGCTCAGTTACTGAGACTGCAATAACTTTTTGAACTCACTACCTATTGTGTAAAAAAAATTTTTTTCAAGTATTTGGGAATCAAATGAGTTGGACTGAAGTGTTTTATTGTGTTCTCCACCATCAGCTAATGGGGTAATAGACCAAATCCATCCCGGCTACTTATATTCAGAATTATCAGTATAATAATTGGTTTAAGGTCCTCATAGTTCGTTTACTCTCATTCTCTGACATGCATTAGTGCCCCCAGCCCTACTGCCACTCAGTTGATTCAACTGTGAATCAACTTTCTCCGTTTCTCCATATCTAGTCTATTTCCGTAAACCTGGCTTCTTCATTGTTCCTTATTAGTCTTCCTTAAGGCAAGTTCTGTCCTGGGTCAGTTTTCCTTCAATCCATGGCCAAGTTCTTGCTCAGATCTAGGAATGTGCCACTCGTGTGCATCTAAACCAAGCATTATTTCTCAGAATGATACCTGTGTTTCCGCTGTTCTTGAGAGTCATTTATGGTTTGCAAGGCTAGGGGGAACCAGAGGGTGGCTTTAATAACCAAGTGTCCAGGGTCTCTAGGAGTTCAAGGTCTCTTTAGGAAACAGTTCCAAGACATCAATGGAAGAGATGTCAGAGTAGCATATCACTAACTAACATTTAAGTTATTATTGCTATAGGAGACTAGAGAAAAGTCACTTTGGGTTGGGGGATTAGGGAAGACTTCATAGAAGTTACGAGATTTGAGCTGAGTTATGTTGATAACGAAGTGGAAGATGCCATAACCGAAAGAGTAGTGGTATAAATGCTCAAAGAGTTTTCAGTGGCACAATCAAGTTTCCTACAGGTAGTACAGGAAAGTAGCCCCTTTGCTCTAGGAAATAATTTTGAGAGGAAATTGGAGATCATTTTGCCTGGAATGGTTTCTGCATGCCAGTTAACTCACTCATCCAACAGACATTGATTGAGTACCTACTCAATAAATTCCAGGCACTGTTTTAGGACCCCCAAATTCAGCAATGAACAGGACAGGAAAGGTTCTTTCCTTCATGCTGATTATATCCTAAGTGTGGAGCAAACAAAAATAGGAAGATAATATATATGGTAATGTCAGATAGTCATAGTGTTATGGAACATTAAGGCAAGGGAATGTGATAGAGCATAATTGGAAGAATTAAACACCATTTTAGAGAGAGAGGACAGAGATGGTCACTTGGAGTAGGTGACATTTAAATTGAGATTTGAATGAGCAGTGGGAGCTATTCATGTGAAAGGTCTGGGAGATGAGTATTCCTGGCAGAAGAACAGCTAGCATGAAGGCTCTAAGGTGGGAATGAGCTTGGTAGGGTCAAGGAAAAGCACGTAGAAATGGGATGGGAGATCGGATTATTCTGTAGGCGGCTGGGAAGATATGCCCAGGTCCAGTCCTACTCTTGAAGAATCAGAATCTCCGAGGTGGGGTCCAGGCCACAGTCCTTATTAACACCTCTTCAAGTGATTCTAATGGGTAGCCAAGGTTGAGAAGGAGTTCACTAGAGAGAAAAGCCAAAAGAAGGGCTTCTTTAAATTTTATGTTTTTAAGGAGGCAGAGGACACTGCGGGATGTGACGGAGAAGGAGCGATGTGGGGAGAATAATCCTGCAAGAGTATGCTGGGGCTGAAGGGATAATTATCCTTAACCTGGTGGCCAATGGAGTCCAGAGTGTACTGTTCCAAGAGTGAGGTCCCGATGTTCCTAGTTAGTCTCCCTTGCCAGTTTGCTGAAATTATTCGTGCCAACGATTGCAAGGGCCAGAGAGTTAAGGTTTGGCTTATTCACTTTCTGCAGATCACAGAGATCCAATTCTCAGAGCCAGGGAACAAGGCAGCTGATCCGAAGCTGGAAAGACTCCCCCAGGTACCCCCTTCTGCTTGAGGAGGAGCCTGGTGAAAAGCAATTTAAATAATGAGCCTATAACATAGTTCTACATGCCAAGTTTTTTTTCTATAAAAACTAGATGTTGCCTTACATGTTCTGTATAAAAAAGTGGGAGATTTCACTAATAGGAGAACACAGATCCCACAGAGGAAAAAGACTGGCTTCAGGCACAGATGGGGTGTGAGATAGATGGAGAGCTGCCACCAAGGCTGAGAGAGGATGAGAGTCTTACAAGATAGAGTTCAGAAGAGGAGGCTCTTGAGCTTAGAGAAAATGTGAGGGGGAGAAGAAAGATGGTGTGTGATTACAAGGAATAGAGTAGGAAAAGATACAGGATACAGACAGACTTTGTCTCTTTAAAGTCTTAAATAAGAATATCAAGTGAGGCAGCATAGTCAAGAACGAGGGCTCTAACATCCAAATGGATGAATTCCTTAAACTCTCTAAGCCTTAGTTTCCTCACTTGTAAAATGGGAATAATAGTACCTGAGTCATCAATTGCTGTGAGGATTCATGAGAAATTGCATGTAAAAGGCTTGGCACAATGTCTGGCACTTAGTAAGGGCTCACTGTATGGTAGCGCTCACTGTAGTGATCATTACTATTATCAAAATTATCATTTAGCTCTAGCTTTAACCAAACTATCATGGAAGTTAGGAGTTGGGGATTAGAAAATACACACTACTATATAAAAAATAGATAATCAACAAGGACCTACTGTATAGGACAGGGAACTCTACTCAATATTCTGTAATAACCTATATGGGAAAAGAATCTGAAAAAGAATGGATATATGTCTATGTATAAATGATTCACTTTGCTGTACACCTGAAACTAACACAACATTGTAAATCAACTATACTCTAACATAAAATAAAATTTAAAAACAGAAATTACCATTTAGTTTTTACCATTAAGTTAAAAATGTCAGGAAGTCAAACTATAGCGCCCAGGTGTTCAAAGAGAATCAGGATTTGACTAAATTCACATCAAGTAATATTTATCCGGTGTCTACCATGTGCCAGTCACTTGCTTGCCTTGATATACTTTATCCCTTTTAATTGTATGAAACAGAGGAGAAGGAATGGGGCTGGGCAGAGCTGCAGGGGAGAGACTGGCTGTGAAGGCTATAAATGACAAATGTTAGGCACAGTGATCTTTGAGAAAAATTCTAAGTCATCCACGGCTTTGATTGCTAACCTGGGAGTTGATGTAAAAGTTAGATGGCCAGTCCTGGAGCCTAGAAAATCTGAAGTGGCTTTAAAGATAATGATGGTACTGGTCAATAGTGATGGGTGACAGGGGGCTTTCAACCTTTCACTTGAGTGTCGGTGGGAAGCAGCAAGGTCAGCAGCTACAGTTACAGTGTAGACTTCTGGATCTGTGTCCCTGGAGAGAAAGTTGATCTGAGCTAGTGTAGAAGATTTGGGGAGAACTTATGTAAAAAGTGACAATGAGAACCAAATAAGCAGTTGGGTTCTCTGGGTGGATAAAGTAGAACATTGGAAAGAACTGAGTTGAATTTAAGAAATAACTATAATCAGTGGATCATGAAGAGAGGAGTTAGCAAAGGAGAACACAAAAATCTTATCATTACATTATATATAATAACACTAAACTGGGAATTAGGAAACCTGTGTGCTAGGCTCTGTTATACACAGAGATTGGTATTACCTAGGCCTCAGATAGGCCTCCTATCTAGGCCTCAGATTCTTCAGTCTGAAAAATAAGGGGATTGGATTAGGTGATGGCTAATCCACCTTTTTGTTTAAAATACTATTATTCTGGGGCTTCCCTGGTGGCGCAGTGGTTGAGAGTCCGCCTGCCGATGCAGGGGGACACGGGTTCGTGCCCCGGTCCGGGAAGATCCCCCATGCCGCGGAGCGGCTGGGCCCGTGAGCCATGGCCACTGAGCCTGCGCGTCTGGAGCCTGTGCTCCGCAACGGGAGAGGCCACAACAGTGAGAGGCCCGCGTACTGCAAAAACAAAACAAAACAAAACTATTATTCTGTGGAGTACAGAGAAGCTTAGTGGTATCAAGCTTAAGGCAGCAAGTGAGAAGGTATTTCACCTTCCCAGGTTTTCAGGCCATGTTCAGCTTTGTTTTATTTGAATGTAATTTAGGGTTTCTTTCTCATGGGGTGAAAGAACATAGACATTGTAGAAATGTTTAAATCAATGTGTGTTTACTGGGGCGCAGGCAATGGCTTCATGACTAGAAGTGAGAAGGGCTATTAGGCTATTTAACATGTTGATTTAAGTAACGCTGGGTTTTTGTTTTTGTTTTTTTTTTTGGTACGCGGGCCTCTCACCGTTGTGGCCTCTCCCATTGCAGAGCACAGGCTCCGGACGCACAGGCTTAGCGGCCATGGCTCACGGGCCCAGCCGCTCCGCGGCATGTGGGATCTTCCCGGACCAGGGCATGAACCCGTGTCCCCTGCATCGGCAGGCGGACTCTCAACCACTGCGCCACCAGGGAAGCCCAATGCTGGGTTTTGAATGGTAGTAACCAGGCTCTTACTAGGATATCACATTAGTTTGTGTCCTAACTCTGCCTTTGCCAAGGATGTGTGGGTGACTCGAATTTGGTAAGAGAGGGCTGTCTGCTGAGCTACCCCCACTGCTGTTAGAACACAGGCACAGAGATGGAATTTTGAGTATACCTGTTTTCCCTGCCAGCATATTTGTCACGGAAGCAGACTCCCTACGCACATTATAAAAAAACTCATATGTAATCTTCAATTCACATTTTGTTCACCTTTCTCTCCATTGCATTTGTCAAGTTCAGAAACTAGACTGTCAGCTGCCAGACAGGCTGCTCTTCTTCTTAAGAGATAGGTAAAAACCATTTAGTAATTCATTATCAAAGCTTACAGCTCTCGCAGGTGTTTTGGCCTTCATTTCAATTATTCTAAAAAAGCAAGCAGTAAAGAAAGGAAAAGTGCCTGGGACAATTAGATGGGCTCTCCAGTTGTCAAAAATCAAATTTTCACCTCTACCAATGCAAGTTCATATTCTGTTCTTAAGTCATCACAGGGAAACACAAGATGTTCATTGTCAGTTAGACTGTCAAAAAAGCTTGTCCAAAATCTGTAAAGTTGTCACATTCCACATATATTCTCAAGGCAGAAACCAGAGATCCAACTTCCCATGCTTAAACTTTCTGACTAGACAAATGGATCCTCTGGGATGATGTCTTAGATGAATATATGAGCTGGAGTTGCAAATAGAGTAATATGCTTTTAAGTTATTGGAACCCAGATAGTATAGAAGATTAATCTGTGGAGTATGGAAAAAAGATCTAAAGCATGGTGTCTGCTCATGAGGCATTTACACCAAGAACTCCAATGTGATGCCTACAGTGAAGGATATAGGAGGTCAGAAAAGAGGCTGAGTTTCTGAGGAAATGGTAGTTTATCCGGAGTTTCACCCACCTACAGCAATTGCAGGGACACTGTTTGTTACGTGAGTTCCTCTCCAGGTGGTGATCTAACTCAGCCTGGAGTTCCAGAGCAGGAGTTGGTTAGGGGGTGAGCTTAATCTGACTTTTGCCTCGTGGGTGAAGTAAAAGAGGAAAAGTGAGGGTCCTTGAGCAAATGTGGCTTGAGAACAAATGAGAGTCCCTGTCAAGAGGTCCAGCAGAACTAGGAGAACTGGGTTGGATTTAGGCTGTAACCAGGGTTAGACATGACTGCTCTCACTTGGTTTTTATCCTTGAGGTATATGGGAGCAAGTTTCACCAGAAGCAAAATTTCAACCGGAAGCCAGGCTTTTTGAACTGAGGACCCTCTCTCTTCCTCTGCTAGAAAGTGACGAGGTCTCAGGCCCTGCTCTGGTTGGTTCACAGGTGGATACATCCTCAAGTAGGTAGGAATAATTCTTGTTTTTATTTACTAAAGCACACCTCAGAAAGGAAAACAGTCCATTCTGGAGGCATTATGGGAGGTAAGACAGGCCCGTGATGGGTTGCCTATTTGATCACTGTGAATTTTCTCTCTGTGATGTCTTTTCCACCAGGAGCCTAGTCATGGGAAAAAAGAACCATAACCAGTAACTGTCAGTCTTCAAGGAGTCAGACAGCCAGCTTCCCTCCAGGCTACACAGAGATTGGCTCTGGTATATAATTTACTGCAACGTGTCAGAGAGTGGTTCAGCAATTTTCCATGCAAGTTGTCTATGTATCAGAGTAGACAAAAAATAAAATCTTTAGTACGTAAAAACCTTACAAAGCAGTTGTTAATAGTGGCAGAGAACCTAGGAGGATAATTTTGGAGCCATTTATGAAATATTTATATGCCTATGTTAAAGGCCATTTTGGCAAACCAAGGGGTCTCTTCTACCTACCACCCAGACTCACGAAGACTAGGGCTCTGATAACCATGATTGTAATGACTCAATTCCCCACATCTACTAGCCTACTATAATCATCATGGTGTCTTCACAAGAAACTGTTCATTTTATTGCATCCCATGGCTACCTCCATTCCCTGTATGATTATTTAAGAAACATTTTGTTGAGGTGGTTCTTCATTATGTTTAATTTCAGACCATTTATTCGTTAACTCATTTACACAGCACACATTAGTTGAGCATATATAATGTGCCTGGCACTGGAAAAACAGAATAGTAAATCACCATTCTCATCCTTGAGCTCATCTTATTCTATTTGTAAAGGTTAAAAACAATTATAATACAGAGTGAGAAATACCAAGTCACATGCAAATTGCTTAAGAAGATAGCAGCTAACTGTCTAGGTTGGTTGGAAGGATTCACAAAGAAGGTGACATTTGTTCAGGGCCTTGAAGAATGAGTAGGAGTTTCTTAGTGAATCAGGGGAAGAAGAGGACTTTGTATCAAAGGAACTGCATGCATGAAGACACAGAAGACATGACACAAGTTCAAATCTGGATTTCACCACTTACAAGCTGGGTAAAGTCATTTAACTGATTTTGAAGCCTCAATATATCCTTATTTGTAAAATATAGATATGTTATTTCCTGTCTTACTCACAAATTTGAGACTCACATATCCTCATGTTTTTGAAATTCGTTTGAAAATGATGAGGCTGGGAATGATTACTGGATAGGTTAGATGGTTGTGCAACTGGTGCCCTTCATGAGGGGAAGAGACAGAACACTGCTCATCACCACAGTGAAGGTTCAGGGCTGTGAGGACCACCGCGGGCAGAGGAGACAGACATTAGTGATGGTGCTGAGAAGTTAATCTGTTTCCCTTTTTAAATAGCTCTGCATGGAGGCTGTCAGTGGGACTCTGTCCCCAGCCAGATTTATGGCTTCTGAATGACATTGTTTTACTTTGCCATTTGGAGGCTAAACAAGGCTGGAGGGAACAAAAGTCTCATTTTCCTATCAGTGGCAAATGCATATCAATCAAGGTAACTGAAGTCCAGATGGAGTCATTTATGGGAGACCCACTGCACACTCCCTTGTGTTCTTTCTCTCTCTCTCTCTGTCCTCCCCCCACACCCCTTTCCCTCCTATTCTTTCCACCATCCTTTCTTTCTGCCCCTTTCTGGTATTCAGACCTGTCCACATGAAAAGCATAGGCCAAGTAGAAAATATTGCTCTCCCTCTCTTCAGCCCGTCTCTCTTGATGTTTAGGTCTGTTTGGCAGCTGTTCTTCTCCAAAGGGCACATCTTAAAAGAAAAAAAAAAAGGCGTCTCTCACTTTAATGAGGGCCATTTAGATATTAATCATCAGAAGTAAATAATGAAGAAAGATTTCCTTTTCTTGGAAGTTACACAGAGAGCTAATTAGCCAGTGCTATGCAGGGGGAGAAATGCTCTACCTGTAGCCCAGGGTTGACTTTTCCAATGACCACTTAGAAATCAAGGATGGGAAATGAGCAGCATTTTATAGGCTCTTGTATTAATTATTTTGGGGGAGTGGATGTAAGTTCTGCGGTGGGGCAAACACTCCCAGATTATTCTTGGGGAGATGAATCATATACTTTAATAAAAACTTGTAAAGGCTTTAATTACAGTGCATGGTTTACTGTGTAAGATTTAATAATATAACCGGATAAGAGGCTCTCTCTCTGAGTAGAGCTTATATGTATATCCTGATGAAATAGAAAGGATGGAATGTACATTTTTTGAGGATATACAAAAGGAACTTGGGGACCAATAGAAGAGAAGGGTGAAACATTTGTTGACTTTTATTGTTTGAAGAATTCTTGTTAAAAAGGATAGTGGTCCACTACTTCTTAATTTCACTGATACATGAGCAGGGAGGAATAGAAAAGAGATGAAGAGGAATGATATAAGTTGAACTTCAATGAGATATCATTATTGTTTATTTCCTGTATAATAGGTTTTTCAAAGTAGGATCTTTCTTTTCTGGTTGGTATGATTTAGGTATCATCTTACCACAAGGAAAAGGCTGTAATGGTGGAGGGAGGGTATGTTCAAGTCAGAGGATTAATATTTATAAAGCACCTGCTATGAATGAGGTACTATACTTTTTTACATACACTATCTCATTTAACCAATTCTATAAATTAGATTATTTCTAAATTTATTTTACAAATGAGAAAACTGAAAATAAAAGAGGCTAAGTAACTTGATCAATGTTACATAGCCATGATATATCAGTCAGGATTTAAATCCAGGCGTGTCTGACTCTGAATTCCAGACTCTTCGTATTTTACTATGATGCCCAATAAATATTTGTTGATAGACTCATCTTTATTCAAGGCAAGAGCGTGGACCCATTGGCTTCTCTTAGCCTTTTCCATTAATCTATTATCAGAAATAAATTGACTATAATAAGAATAATTCCTAGTATTATTATAGTAGCAGACATCTTTGTGTTGCCTAACTGGCATCCTTGCCCTTTCTTTGGGCAATGGAATTTGTTTTCCTAACGGGTATTAAAAACTTCATTTTTCTGGGCTTCCCTGGTGGCGCAGTGGTTGAGAGTCTGCCTGCCGATGCAGGGGACACGGGTTCGTGCCCCGGTCCGGGAGGATCCCACATGCCGCGGAGCAGCTGGGCCCGTGAGCCATGGCCGCTGAGCCTGCGCGTCCGGAGCCTGTGCTCCGCAACGGGAAAGGCCACAACAGTGAGAGGCCCACGAACCACACACCCCCCCCCGCAAAAAAAAAAAACTGCATTTTTCTGATGAAGGTGGGAACTCCTTCTGCTCCAGCTCGCTTCCAGTTCTAAGGTTGGGCACATAATCTAGACCTGATCAATCAGAGTAGCCTATTCTTCTGTCCACAGCTGTTGATTTTTCATGCTTTCCAAGCTGATTTTACCTTTCTGCTAGAGTCATCAGGGAAGATGCTCTCTTTCCACTGGAGTTATTAAGCACGTATAAAGCAAGGCTGTGACTATTAGTAGGATCCATTTCCATTAATTTGAAATAAAAGAGCTTGTCTGAGATATAAGGAAGAAAAAGAGAGTCAAGCCCTGTTGAGACTCTTTAAGACCCTGGGTGCAGCCACACCTGGACCCCATTGTTTTAATTCTTTAAACGGATGTGACTCTATAATGTTTTTATTTTATCTTGGTTTATGTTATTTGCAACCAAATTAATTTTTAAATGCATAAAAATCTGGCAATGTTATTTTGTGTGAGTGGCTGATAAAACATATATCTATAGTCAATGAGACAGCGCTGATCACATCCCAAAATAGTGGACACAAGTCTGGTCCAAACCTTTTGAAGGCTTTGGCACCTGCCCTTGTTTCCCAGATTATCTTTGAACTTCTCTGAAGGATCAACTGGTTGCCCAACAAATACATTTAGTGCCTCAGGCTCTGCGTAATGCCTGGGGGAATGCCTGGATTGGCCTTGATTGAGCCATCTCTCTTCCCTGTGGGGTCCCAGAGGCTGCTGTAAACTCAAGGAATAAAGCCAAATGAGAAATGAGGTGCTGATTTATTATCAGTTGTATGTGTGTTCAGAAGTCCCAACAGCTTTCCCATGAACTTGGTTGGAGCATAGGGTTTAGGTCCAAACCTAAGCCCTCTAATTCAAATCTTAACTCTAGCCAGTGGTAAGACCCCAGTGCCCAGTACCGGTTAGTAAAACATATAAGAGGATGATAGGTGGATCAGACTTTAATCAAGAATCTAAATGTGAGTCAGCTTCCTGCACAGCCAGGGAACAGGGTAGACAGCCACGCCCAAATGAATGAGCTTTCAATTTCAGTGTGCTTTTCCACTAGAAAACATGGCCCAATCAATGTCCTGTTCAATCCAGGAAATCAGATTGGGAAAAAGAAGTATATCATCCACAGATTTTGGTACTTTATCATCACCACCATCGTCATCACCATCATAATCACGTATGCTAGCACACCTCCTAAGTGATTTCTGACGTAAAGCTGTACTGCAGACACAGTGCTTGAGAACTGGTCAGCACTGTGGAAATCACCGCACTATCTTCATGTCTGAGGCTTCTTTGCCTTTACTGAATTTGTTTATATTTCCACCTATATGTGGGCCTGCTCTCCAGGGATAGACCATAGTGGGAAAAAGCCTTTATGTTGTGTTACAGTGATCTACTGGGGAGGAGCACGGCATGTGTGTGTTTTCAGGAAGTCCTGTTACAGGGTGTGTATGTCTATTAACATAATCATTGAAAGAGAGCCAGGGTCCATAGGGACTACTTGAGATCATCTTTCTAACCCAGTGATTTTCAAGTTTATCTGCATGACAGAATGCCTGGAGAGCTTATTAAAAACACTGGTTCCTGGGCTCCACCCAAGACCTACTGAATCGGAATCTCTTCTGGTAGGAGGGTAAGGCATAGGAATATTTATTTATAACAACTTTATAACAACTTCCTCAGGTGATTCTTCCTCAGGTGATTCTTCCTCAGGTGATTCTTCCTAGCCCTTGGGGATTCCTTTATCTTTTACCTTCAATTTAAAAGACATCACTCTGAAATCTCATGAGCCAGATAAGAATCTAACCTATGTTCAGAGATGTTTAGAAAAATATATCTGCAACCTCTCTCAACAACAAATTCTTTTGTCCAATAAACTTCATTCTCAAAATGCTGTATCCCATCTCACATAAATCCCTGGCATTGCAGAATGAGTCTGTTTCCAGTCCCTTTCCTATTGTTATTGTCGACACTGTCGTGGTTTTGTGCTGCTACTGAGGCCCAGGTGGAGAGCAAGTAAGGCCACAGAATGCTTTCTTAGCTTCTTCTTGGTTCTTCTATTTTTTGTTTGTCTTCTGATTCCAGGGTGTCCATGCTTGGGATATTTCTGCTTCACTCAGTAAGATCCATTACTTGAATCTCATCTGGATCTAGATAAAGTGGCTGAAAGTGGCATCAAAATGAATCACATTTGCAGGGGTAGGGAAGAGGGTAGAGAATCATGAAAGGGAACAGAGTGAGGGTCTGGGAACCTGAATGTGAGTTTGAAGAGGAAATGATAATTCCAATAAGTGTCTTTGTTTTTTTTCCCCTTCTGCATTCTCCTGGTACCTAATCCACTTGGCATAATCCTCTTAGCTGCATGTGTTCTGTCAGTATTTTATCTGATCTACTTCTCTGAATATCCTTTCTAAGGTTCGCTAGCTTCCTGCTATTTTTGAGAACCTCTAGATAGTACATGGGAAAATCAACACTGTTTCTCCATTTTGTTACAAATTTGAGTTTAGGGGACGCTTAGAAGATGAGAGCCCTTTGTATAGTTTGGAGTTATTTGAAAAGTCTGGGAGCAATGTTTCCAGCTTTCAAAATTTGGTAGGGAGAGACCTGAACAGTCTTTCTCCTTTGTAAGTTGAATCCTAATTTGTACACTGTTGGTATGGGTCAGGGGACTGCTGGGCTGAATCAGAGGATGGCGGGGTAGAGGGAACTTTTAAAATATATTAGCCTTGGGATTTCCCTGGTGGTGCAGTGGTTAAGAATCCGCCTGCCAATGCAGGGGACACAGGTTCGAGCCCTGGTCCGGGAAGATCCCGCATGCTGGGGAGCAACTAAGCCTGTGCGCCACAACTACTGAGCCTGCACTCTAGAGCACGCGAGCTACAACTACTGAGCCCACGTGCTGCAACTACTGAAGCCTGCGTGCCTAGAGCCCGTTCTCCGCAACAAGAGAACCCGCCACAGTGAGAAGCCCGCTCACTGCAATGAAAAGTAGCCCCTGCTCGCCACAACTAGAGAAAGCCCAACGAAGACCCAACACAGCCAAAAATCAATCAATAAATAAATTTATTTAAAAAAAAAAAAATATATATATATTAGGCCACATGCCTAGGTGCTGACAGCATTTATCAGTAGCTGTTAAAGTTCTTTGATAAGCTTGACATTGCTTTTGTTTGTGTCATCAAGGAAATGAGAGCATGATGAGGGACGTCCTTCACTTACCATAGATAAAGGCTGGGATTTTCTTCCTATAGACCCAGCCCTGTCTGTGTTCTGCCTTCTTCAGAGAATGACCTCAGGGCTGAAAAGGCATGACCACTTGCCCCAGTGCTTCAGTCCCTCTGCTTGACATTATACCATAATTACTTCATCCGGTTGGTTGGGAATTCAAATGTCTCTAAATTAAAATATTCCTTAGAGAGGTCTAACCTTAATCCCTTTATCAGCTTACCCTGTAATTATCAATTCATACTTTAGGAGAGATTAGCCTGCAACCAATGGAAATCAAGATAGTGGTCATGCAGTGAGCTCTCTGGGTACTTTTTAGCAGAGTGAACTTGAGTTTTAAATTTCTCTAGGTTCTTAATTCTTCTTTGTTTTAAGTAGAAGGACTAGGTGATAAGCTCTCCAAACGCATTCCTGAATTGCTCCCCGAAAGAGTGATGAAGAGGCTTTTTCTTCATCTTGTTCCTGGAACTCAGATCATGGAATTGTACAGCTAGTGAAACAAAAAGAGAGTGTGGCTAGAGTGAAGCCATGGGAAGCCTAGATTGCCATAAAATTGCTTAGTTGCAAACCCCGAACAGCTGCATCCCAGAGATGAGTTTGCAAAGGAGGAGTATTTTATGGGATGTCACAGCTCAATAGCAGAAAAATAGGCTGATACGATCAGAAAGCATGCCGGGACATTGTGGACATCTGCCGTGCAGGATGACATCAAGTGGCTGTCTGAACACAGTCTGCAATCCCTCTCTTGACTTTGAAGACACCCCTGGGCCTCAAACTTCAAATCTGCACAGAAAGCACTATAGCCAGCAGGCTTGGCTTTCTCATGTCAACATGATGCAAAGGTTTCTGTGGGTACAGGGTTTGGAGTCACGAGAACTGGATTCTAGTATGATATCTGCCCCCCAGCCATTATTATTAACTTTGAGCTTTCCTATATCCTAAGCACGGAGCTGCTTTACATACTTATCTCATTCAGGTTGTGACCATGGGCTCTTAATTTCTGTGGATCTTCATTTTCTTATCAATAAAAATGGTACATTTCTGCCTTATCCGATAATAGTAACTAACATTTACTGAATGTTTACTATGAGGCCGGCACTGTGGTAAGCACTTTTTATGCATTAGTCTCTTATTTAATACTTACAATAATCCTAAGAAGTAGGTAGGAATTATGATTATTTACAGATGGGGAAACTTAATTGAACCAAGTGGGATAAAGCAGCACTGAATGGAGTTTGTAGGAAGGGGCTTCATGTTTCCTGATCTTCCTGAATTTCCAAGTCAGGTGACTGCTTTTGCTGATATAACCTAGAATTACCCCAAAGGGGCTTTCTGTTTTTAGTCCTGGCTGTATGAAGCCATTTCATCTCAGTGAGGACCAAATGGAAGACTATTTGTGCATGGAGGTAGTGAGGTGGTCATGAGAAATATAATCTAACGGATCTTCTAGGACTGAATGGGAACTTCTTGTTTAAGAGTACATGTGGGGGCTTCCCTGGTGGCGCAGTGGTTGAGAATCTGCCTGCTAATGCAGGGGACACGGGTTCGAGCCCTGGTCTGGGAGGATCCCACATGCCACGGAGCAACTAGGCCCGTGAGCCACAACTACTGAGCCTGCACGTCTGGAGCCTGTGCTCCTCAACAAGAGAGGCCGCGACGGTGAGAGGCCCACGCACTGCGATGAAGAGTGGCCCCCGCTTGCCACAACTAGAGAAAGCCCTCGCACAGAAACGAAGACCCAACATAGCAAAAATAAATTAATTAATAAACTCCCACCCCCAACAGCAACAACAACAAAAAGAGTACATGTGAATTCCAGAGTTTACTTATGAGGAGGTTCTATTGGCAAACTTCCAAAAGTCACCAAGAATAATATCAATACACTGAATCCATCCCTTTACTCCTCCCTGTACCTTCTTTTCTGCCTCGTCTTCCAGAGTTGTGCCTTATTGAATGTCCTAAGCTCCAGTTTTCATGATCTGAAAAATGGGATTAATAATACCTTTAACTGACTAGTGGGGGGTGGTTAAATAGGAGAATTAAATAAGATATCAGGCATTAAAGTGTTTTGTCAGTGATGAACTAATATAGCTGTTAGGCCTAATAGCAACCATGCTGATGGCTGGTTTATTATTTGTCACTGACTACAGGACTGCATCTCTTATTTGGAAGACATGCTTTCCAATATTTATTTTCTTCCTTAAATAGACTGTCATTTGCTAATTTTCTTCCTTCTCTGTGAAATAGAATTATATCAAGGAGAATTGAAAAATTAAAGAAAATCTGTGCAGTAATTGGCAGGGGGAGGATCATAAGAAAAGCAGGCAACTGTGCTGTTTAGCATACCTGTGAGTGTGTTAATTTAATTAGAGCTGCCCTATATAAATACTAAACTCAATTCACTTTCTTTTATAGCTCCTTTGCTTTTCAAAGTATTCCCAGTTACAGATTATCTTTTTAAAATTCTTCTGTGAGTTTGAGGGAGTTAATGGCAGAAAGACAACTCAAATTTAAATGAACTGAGAGCTTTTGATCTTATCACACTTTGTCTCTCTCTGTTATTTTGGTTTGCCTAGCTGTGGGCCCAGAGGCAAAAGCAGTGCTTGATTTTCTTGCCTTCCTAGATGGAGGCGATAAAACAACTTCCATTCAGTGGAATACATATTTTGTGTTGTTTTCCTAGGAAGGGGATTGTATTACTTTATGTCTCCACCCTCGCAGTCATCTGTAGACAATCACCCAATTTTTCTAGGTGATTAGCCAAAATATAGGAGGTTATCTGGATTGTTGTTTTCTTTTGATCCTCCCAAAAACTCCGTGAGGGTAGGATAACATTATCCCCGTTTTACAGGTAAGGGTGGAGTCAGTAAGTGAGAGAGCCAGGCATGTTTGGCCTCTAAGTATAATTCCTAGTGTTAGAAATGGTGGACTTAGTTCCTTCATTAAACTTTTGATAGATTTGGTATAAAGGTAGTGAAAAAATTGCCCACGGAATTAGTCTGAACTGAATTCATGAGAATCATCGAATCCCATAGGCAGAAGGTCCTCTCTTATAGGACCTGTCTTGCAGGATGAGGTGAGTGACGGAGGGTCGTGCAAGTACGAGTTGGATCCTGTCTTTATTTAAAATTTTGATTTCGTTCATCATGGATTTTTGTGTCCATTAAAATTTTCTTTAACGTTGCATTAAAATATTACTTACCTTGAGGGTTTTTTTGGTGCCCCCTTGCATTTTGTGCCCAAGATGAGTGAAGCACTTGCTTTACCCTAGAGTTAGCCCTGTAGAGCAGGCACACCGCTAGGTAGGCTACTAGTCATATCCCTTCCTTTTCCACATGAAGAAACTGAGGTCTAAAATCACAAAGCTGGTACCAGTAACTCACGTCTCTTGAGTCACAATTCAGTGCTCTTCCTGTTACACTAAATGGAACTGAAAAAACGTGGCAGAAGAGCATCAGGAGGGTGTGACCTCAGAGTAAAGCCCGACTGAATGTACCAGGGAAGAAAGTGTAGAGGCCTTGAACTGCACATGTCTGTTCAGTACCAAATCTTCCTCTTAGCCAGAAAGTAGAAACAGCCACAAGTTGCAACAGGTAGAATTTAGATTAGGCAGAAAGAAATACTTGACAGTGTGGGAAGTGATGTGCTGCGCCGGTTTCTAGAAAATGACATAAAATAAGAGTGGCAAATGCAAATGCATTGGGTCGTGTGTAAATAAGTAGTGGGACTGTGACAAACTGCGGTGAGAGACCACAAGTAGAAAACAAGTTCTTCAGTTCCGTTCATCACTTAGAGAAGCAATGTCTCTTCTGCTTTCTTTCTGGGTCTCAGGCATCCCCTTCAATTTCAGGTCGAAGTTTTTTTCTGAAGCCACTTGAACCCTAGTTTGGTAGCATCCTCTTTTCCATCCCCACAGAAATTCCTTGATCCTACTTCTGCTTTGTTTTATCTTTGCAGCTCTAATCAGCAGAGACTGCGTCCCCGGTTCTCTATCCTTCCCTCAGTTATCTGCTCCTATAGCTCTGGGTCCTGGATTACAGCATTTTCCAACCCTTTGAGTGGGCTCTCTTCTGCTCTAGAAAACATTGGCTCTTTCACAGTTACTGTCCCCATTATGGCATTTCTAGCCTCCCAAGCTGGGCCATCACATCCCTAATCAACAAGTCACCTTGCAACCACATTGCCTTTTCTTGGATGACTTTTATGTAGGACAACATGCATCTAGACTGGGTGAGAGAATCACACAGGCAGGGGCTTTACTTTGCTCTGCACTGAATACTCAGCATCTAGCATAGTTCTCTGCTGTGCAAGTAGGAGGTCAACAATACTTACTGAGGGAATAAACAATGACACCAGTGCAATTCAATTCACTCCAAATTGGGTATCTCCTAAAATTCACATAGGAATTTTCAAAATGGCCAAAAGGCAATACATTTCATAGCAAAACCACAGTGTGGGTAATCAGGGAGATGAAAGAAATAAAAAATCTGTGACATTTTGCATGTGGCCTGATAAACAGCCATGTACTCCAGCTACCAGGACTGTGGATCCTGCCTTTTTAAACAGGCCCATTTGCTGGTGTGCCCTGTGCTCCTTTGGAGGCTTTCAGCACCACGGATAGAGGCACGGTGTTTCCTTTTATCTGTAACTCACTGAACATCAGGATGAAGAAATACTCAGGGTTTGAGACAGGGCTCTCAGTGACTGGTGGAAATTACCCACTTTTGGCAGAAGAAAATTCTCTTAGAGCCTTTTTATTTCCCTTTTCCCTTGGCAGGCTTGCATTTTCCAGCTGCTTAGGCACTTAAGCTTCTACAGGTTGGTTTTCAGGTGCCCGGAGGATGGGGAGGGGTTGCCATGGAAATTGATATCTTCTGAGTTTGAGGCTCCAGGGCAACCCCCAGTGGTGGGTGTCCCTACTGATGGCTGATGTGCCTCCTATGCTAGGCATGGCCCTCATCCAAGTAACCAAGTGTACATAGGAAGTAGGCCCAGTTGTTCATTGAGTACTGGCTTTAGGTTCCAACCTGAGGTCGTCCTATTGCCAGAACAAGAATTAGGAAAATTAGTAAATTCCGCCAAGGCTTAACTGATGAAATATAATATACACACTTGTGAGGATAAATCCTTCCCAAACTTTCAAGTTTTATTGTATTTGGTTGTAAAACCCAAAAGCCAGTTTGACTAATTCTCAGACCCTGTTAAATCCTTTTTAGGGGCAATGTGATATACCCTCCCCACCCCTGCCTTTCCTAACGACTCCTTTTGTCTTCTCATTAGCTATATTCATTGATTTTATTTTGTGTGTGTGTTCTTGGAACTCATTTATTTTTATTATTATTAGAATGAAGCTCATTACTCCCCATTACTCTTTTTTTTTAAAAGGGAATGCTATTTATTTATTTATTTAGTCTGTGTTGGGTCTTCGTTTCTGTGCGAGGGCTTTCTCTAGTTGCGGCGAGCAGGGGCCACACTTCATCGTGGTGCACGGGCCTCTCACTGTCGCAGCCTCTCTTGTTGCGGAGCACAAGCTCCAGACGCACAGGCTCAGTAGTTGTGGCTCACGGGCCTGGTTGCTCCATGGCATGTGGGATCTTCCCAGACCAGGGCTCGAACCCGTGTCCCTTGCAATGGCAGGCAGATTCTTAACCACTGTGCCACCAGGGAAGCCCTCTTTTTTTTTTTTAATACATCTTTATTGGAGTATAATTGCTTCACAATGCTGTGTTAGTTTCTGTTGTACAACAAAGTGAATCAGCCATAGGCATACACATACCCCCATATCCCCTCCCTCTTGAGCCTCCCTCCCACCCTCCCTATCCCACCCCTCTAGGTGGTCACAAAGCACTGAGCTGATCTCCCTGTGCTATGCGGCTGCTTCTCACTAGCTATCTATTTTACATTTGGTAGTGTACATATGTCCATGCCACTCTCACTTTGCCCCAGCTTCCCCTCCCCCCTCCCCGTGTCCTCAAGTCCATTCTCTATATCTTTGTCTTTATTCCTCCTCTGCCACTAGGTTCATCAGTACCATTTCTTTTAGATTCCATATATGTGCGTCAGCATACGGTATTTGTTTTTCTCTTTCTGACTTACTTCACTCTGTATGACAGACTCTAGGTCCATCCACCTCACTACAAATAACTCAGTTTCGTTTCTTTTTATGGCTGAGTAATATTCCATTGTATATATGTGCCACATCTTCTTTATCCATTCCTCTGTTGATGGACATTTAGGTTGCTTCCGTGTCCTGGCTATTGTAAATAGAGCTGCAGTGAACATTGGGGTACATGTTCATTAGCTCTATGCAAATGCAGAGTTTTACTAAGTTTATCAAAATGACTTTTTTAGTATGTGGTGGGGGTCTGTCATTCTGGACCCTTTGGGGTCCAGACTGACTTTCATTTATTTTCTAAATTTGATGCCTTTCTTCCATTTTCTTGAAGTGTCTTAAATTTTTGTAGTCTGTCTTTTCCTTTTCACCCCATTTCTGGCCATCATATACAATCTGAGCTGGCCCTTTTCTCATGATAATAAATGTCCTGAGTTCCTTTGGTGAGGAAGCTCAGGACAGGAGCTGATGGAGATTAGTCAAATGTCAGAGATACCTGCCCTTTGGCTTGCACCTAGGAGCAGATCCATGTGCCCCAGCTTTGAAAAATGAGAGTGAGGTTTTCTTCCTACACTCTCATAAAATCAGAGGTATCCCAGGCTTGGGTATTTGCATACCACAATAAGAATCACTAAAACCAAGACTACGTGATGGAAGGGTAGGAGCAGAAATTTTACCTGAACCATAAATTATCTTATAATGTTGGTTTGAGAAGGGATTCAGGGTTTACTCAGGGACATATGTGTTTTGTTTTTTTTGTTTTTACAGAAGGGCTCATGATACAGCTTAGATATTTTCTGCTGTCTGTAAAATGAATCAGAGTGCCATTTCCTTTTATGTTTGTGCTGGTGCCTTCTGTTGGCTTTTTAGAGTCTGACATGGTATTTGGGACCCTCCATGAGATTGGGAAGAGTTTCTTTAGGTGGTAAAGGCCAGAGGCACACAGACTCCTTCTCTGATGCTTACTGTCTTTCTGTCATTAGGAACACCGTGGACACTTTGGGACTCAATTTATTTTATGCTTTTTTTCAAGAAGGTGAATCTTTTGGGGGGAAAGTTTTATAGAGGTGGAAATGGTCTCACTTATATTAGCTGAGGGTGCTAAAATGAAGGGCTCTCCCTTGACTCTTTAGGGGTGGCCTAAATACATGTCATTATGTATTAGCAACCTCAGTTCATCCTAGGATACTATTCATTCTCCCTTGCTCCTAGTTAACTATGATAGCAAATATTGGTCATGTCTGGGTCCAGAGGATGACCAGTGTAGCCATGGCCAAAGGCATGGGATTACCATGAGAAGAGGAAAAGCTCATAGAGCATGGAAGTGCTTTTGTATTAATAATCATTCTCGGAGGGACTTCCCTGGTGGTCCAGTGGTAAAGAATCCACCTTCCAGTTCAGGGGGCACGGGTTCGATCCCCAGTCAGGGAACCAAGATCCCACATGTGGTGGGGCAACAAGGCTGCGTGCCACAACTACTGAGCTCATGCACCTCAACAAGAGAGCCTGCATGCCACAAACTACAGAGCCCACGTGCTCTGGAGCCCACACGCCACAACTGCAGAGCCCACGCACCACAACTAGAGAGAGAAAACCTGCGTGCCACAAAGACCCACATGCCGCAATTAAGATCCCGCATGCCACAACTAAGACTGGATGCAGTAAAAAAAATAATAATAACAATAAAGAAAAAATAATTATTCTCAGACAGGCTTTTACATACACCCAGTCATTTCAGATCTTCATTATAACCCTGTGAGATGATAAGGGTTATCTTCGACCTCAGCAAGGGTCTCAACATTTTCACTCAACCTTACTAGAGACTGGTAGTCTCTCCATCCCATCTCCTTCAATGATGATTCCAAAATATCAACACTCTCCTATTTCCCTTATTTAACCCTCAATTTCATTGGAAAATCTTGCTTCTAAATCATGGAGAAAGTTGATGCTATTTTATGGTATCTCCTTCAGTTCTCTAGCCCACTCTTACTTTCAAACTTTCTTTCTGATTTATTCTCATGTCCTTTTCTTCAGACTTAGAGGTTCCTCCTCTGGTATAAGACCAGTCCCTTCTCTTCTATCTTCCAGGACGTTTCTCAGAACTCACCCCCCACCCACCCACCCACCCCCAACTGGATAAATTGCAGCCTTTCCCTTTCTACTTGGCTTCATCCTATCAGAGTAGCCTTTCCCATGACCCCACCTACCAAATATCCCTCTCTTGACCTCACATCCCTTTAGCTCCCATCTTGATTCTTTTTGCTTCCTTCTTCTTTCTTTTTTAAATCCAAATCACCATTCTTACCCAGCTCACTGAAATCTGAATTATCTTTTCTTTTTTGGATCCAGTGAATCTTCCTTAGGCAAATGATTTATCTTCTCACCAAACTTGCTATTCCTCCAATGTTTGCCATTTCTGAACGTGGCACCACTGTCATCTAGCTGGCTAATCCAGAACCTTCACCCTGCCCCTTTTCACATCTTATGCAAAGTTAACTTCTACTTATTTTTTTCTTCCTTGACAGCTCTCAATGCCACCTTTGCCTCTGTATTCCTACTATCACCACCAATGTTTGGTAGATCTATGTAGTTTGCTATCCCACACCAGCCTCCTAACTAATATCTCTTCCTCCAGTCCTCTTCTATTCAAGCCCATCCTCCCATATCACTAGAGTACATCTGCCCACATTCACTATGTAAAGTGGAAAGCTAATCTGATTAAAACCCTCATTACCTCCCTATTGCCTGTAGGATAATGTTACATTTTCTTTAGGAGGCTCTCCCCAGTATGGCTACCAACAGCCTTTTGTGCCCGCCCACCTTTACCTTACTTTTTACCCTCCAGTGACACCCAGTTGTTGATAGTTCCCTGTATTTAAAATACTGTTTCTCAAACCCATTGTTTGCTTGAGCTTTCCCCTCTCCAATATTGGCCTGTCCCTATTTGCTTAATTAATTTATACTCATCCTTTAAGAATCAGCTCAGGCATCATCTCTCCAGCAAGCCTCCCAAATGTTTCTGCCACTCTCTCCATCCCTTACCACACTGGGTTAGTTACCCTCCTTTCTGTTGGTATAAAATGCTGTGCACGTGGGCTACTATTGCACTCATTATATCGAATTATGATTTTCTGTCCCTGTATTTGCTTTCCTCAATATGTCACCATACTCCTTCAGTACATCATTTGCATCTGTAGGACTGAGCAGAGTTCTTGACACACAGGAGGTGCTAAATAAATGTAAGTTTAATACATTTATGCCACATTTAGAGCAGGTTTGAAAAAAATCCAGCCTTTTCCCATAGAATAAGGGGAAATTGGTGGGGCAATGTGTTAAAAAGTTTGGAAAATTGTTTCTGTAGCCTATTTGTCCCTGTTATGGAAGTACTGATGTAAACCAAATGAATTCTAGAGAGTCTTTTTAAAAAAAAATTTATTTTTTCATTTATTTATTTATATGGCTGCACCGCGTCTTAGTTGCCATACACGGCATCTTCGTTTTTGTTGCAGCATGTGGGATCTAGTTCCCTGACCAGGGATCGAACCCAGGCCCCCTGCATTGGGAGCATGGAGTCTTAACTGCTGGACCACCAGGGAAGTCCCTAGAGAGTCTTTAGTTGTTCTCTACCACTGGGAGATGATGAGGCAACACGGAGTTGACCTCCTCTCTTTTGAATAACATGGAATCCATTGTGGAGACCTTTAAACATATGGTGGTATTTTCTATCAAAACTGAGATAAATATGAAGGAGTGTTCACTGACAATAATGACTATAGATAAATGCTGTCAGTTGGAAGAAAATGTCAATCACAGATGTCACTGGATCTGTGAAGGCCACACTGAATTTTATACAAATGTAAATTTTATAAAGTAAGATTTTAGAGAAGGTTATAATCATATTCAGAAAGTGAGGTAAGAATGAAATGTGCTTTTGAGTGGCTGCCCAATCCATAAAGAATACTCTATAAGGCAGTAGGGAGCAAAGGTGTTGCACAAGAGCTAGCTAGATGCAGTCATTCTCATTTCTTTAACCTTAATTTCTAGATCCTGTTTTCTTTGACTGATTGTCAAGGCATCCCTCAGAGTCTTTACGTTCTTGCTTTCTCTTTAAAATGTAAAGTTCCAAACCAGATTCTCATACAGAATTCTGAGATGGTCACTATGCCACATTCCTGTTCAACATTCCCGGACTACATTTTCCTTTATAAAGAGTAGCATTTTTATTTTCCACTAGGACCCCTAGATTCTCCTCTTTTTAAAAACTTGATACTTACCAGCAACAGGTGTGCTCCAACCTGTATTTGTGCAGTATTTTTTGTAGTAGGCAATTACATGTACTTTTAATGAAAATGGTTGTTTGTACATTAACAATAGTTGCACTTTAAAGATTAGTTTTCCCCCCCTTCCTTCACCATATGTGTATGTGCACAAACAAATGCACACAAGGGCAGACCTGATTGTTCCTTTGTTATAAGTAAAGACCATCTAATCATAATAAAGCACATTTAATAATTGTGTGTAATGAGCAAATTAAAGCAATAATGCAAGGAAATAAGAGCCAGTTCCTTGAAATGTTTGTCTTATCTTGTAATTGAAAAAAAATAATTTCCCCTGAAGTAGGAAAGACTGCTGAGCTGCCTTGCTTTTGCCAAATATGAGGGTAACTGACACTTTGCTGCTCTAATGTTTACTGGCTGAAATCCTGGAGGGAGTGTGGGAAGGGGAAAGGAGAAGATCTATTGAATTTGGGGTTTAGTTTTACTCTGGATTATATGGCAGGTTGATTTCAACAGACACTCAGCAGCAGGCATGCATCCATTCATAACTGTGTTACTGTTAGGAGTATGCAGCAAAATAGTGTAAGGATCAAGAGCCGGAGCTTTGGTGTTAGAAAGACCTGATTTCTGGTCCCACATTTGTCATTCTACTAATTTGTGATTTTAGGAAATTAGTTTTCTAAGATCTAGTTATTCCAACTGTACAAAGGGGTTAATGATGGCACACATATCACAGGTTTTTTTATATATAAATTATTTATTCATTTATGTATTTTTGGCTGCGTTGGGTCTTCGTTGCTGCACGCGGCGGGCTTTCTCTATTTGTGGCGTGCGGGGGCTACTCTTCGTTGTGGTGCGCGGGCTTCTCATTGCGGTGGCTTCTCTTGTTGCGGAGCACAGGCTCTAGGTGCGCGGGCTCCAGTAGTTGCGGCACGCGGGCTCAGTAGTTGTGGCTCATGGGCTCTAGAGTGCAGGCTCAGTAGCTGTGGCGCACGGGCTTAGTTGCTCCGCGTCACGTGGGATCTTCCAGGACGAGGACTCGAACCCGTGTCCCCTTCACTGGCAGGCGGATTCTTAACCACTGCGCCATAAGGGAAGTCCCCATCACAGGGTTTTTGTGAAGCTTAATGTGCTAGTGCTTACTTTAGTGGCTGCTGTATAGTCAGGGTGCAGTGAATATTCTCTATGAGAAAAAGGAGGGCAGGAAGTGACTAAGATGTCCAAAGGATGATATGATGTAGTTGAAAGAGGATGGGGTTAGACATTTGAATCCTGTGTTCATTTTTCACCAGCTATATCATGTTGGATAAAGCAATTTGAACTTTGAGGGCCATCATTTTCCAAATCTCTCTCTCTGTATATAAAAAGGGATATTAATGTCTATTTATAGGTCAGTTCTGAGGGTTAAATAAGACAATGTATGTGTAAGTGCCTAGCTGCTGAGTGCCGCATCTTTCTGTTAGTAGGAGCTAACTAAATGCCAATTGTGGTGGTATGCTACTGATGCTGAGTAGCACTTAGCTGCGATTTGTGTCATTCCCAAATGACTTTTTTATGGTATGAATCCTGTATGTGTCCTGTTCTGCTTAATGTTCCCATCAGGCTCATGATTCCTAATTTTTAGAGCAAAGTTTGATGCCTGAGAGTATTTTATGGGATAGCAGTTGCTGTCAGGGTCCCTCCCATATCCCCTTATTCTTACCAGTTCAGTGCATACCAGCCCAACTTCTGCTGGCACGTGCATTTCTCTGCCTGGGGGCTTTTCCTTGACATTGGACCCTACTTTGAGTCCTTGCTGTAGGCCAGAAGTGCAGAGGCATTAACAGCCCCTTTCTTCAACATCCCTTAATCAAAGGCTGGCGGTGTTCTTCATTAGCTCCTAGACTTTCCTCAGTGAGTTCGCGTTCCATTTTTCCTTAGTGGTAGCTGGATTGATAATGCACCCTGTGGTGGGGGCTGTCTTATCCTTGTGTCACACTCCCACAACATCTTACAAGTAAATTGCTTACAAGTAAATTGCTTGCACTTCAACCCTGGTCTCAAAGTTTACTTCTGAAGAAACTCAAACGAAGATGCACAGCCTCCTCGACAAGCCCAGTGATGCTTATGGAGAATTATTATGCATAGATCTTGATACCTGGATTATTACTGTAGGGAGCTTTTTATAACAGAACTAGTTTCGTCTGGTCCAAGGCTTAATATGTAGCTTGGAATCAAGATGACTGGGGCTGGGAGCTGGGGTGGGAGGAACTGGGAGATTGGGATTGACACATATACACTATTGATACTATGTATAAAATAGACAAGGAATGAGAACCTACTGTACAGCACAGGGAACTCTACTTAATACGCCATGGTGACCTGAAATCCAAAAAAGAGGGGCCATATGTTTATGTATAGCTGATTCATTTTGATGTACAGTAAGAACTAACACAATATTGTAAAGCAACTATACTCCAATAAAAATTAACTAAAAAAAAAATGACGGGGCCAATTAAATCTTTTCTAAAATGATACCTGTCAATGTGCTTAGGTTGGTAGGGGCTATGAGAATCTTATTTGACCTTCTTTATCAGAAGGATGTTGTAGGTTTTAGGATGAGAGTAGGTGAAAGAGGGTCAGCACATTGATTCCAGGGCTAAATTTGGGGCTTGAGACCTCCTGGGGAGGTCTGGGTTTATATGAGATTTTGAGGGCCATTCTAGCCTCAAGGGCACACACACATCAGTGTCCTTCCAATTAGGGATTCTCTAAAATTGGACTCCCTGATTTAAGGTGATCTGTAGTCTATGATTAGCTGAGGACAAGGTAAGCCCTGGGGAGAGTGGAGACAATTTGCCCAGATTTCCATTTCCTATAATCTGTCTAATGTGGCCAACTGGGCTAATGCAGTTGTGACCTGAGGTCATGAATGGGTTTCACAGGGTCCACGAACCTCCTGATATTTTATTAAACACTCTGTGTTTACGTGCATTTTTTTCTGGGGAAGAAGTCATGAGTTTTTGGATTTTAATAGGGCTTCTCAAAATATTAAAAATTTTATTGCTAAAGATAATCTGAAGGAATATTTTTGAGCACTGATCACATCAGTTGTAATGAGAGTGCTCCTTGGGGCCCCAGGTGGGCTCAGACCTGGAGCTGTGGGACCCAGAAGTCAACAGTTGTCTCATGGGACGTTAACTCTCTTATATGTCCTGGTTTGCTCATAAGCTCTGCAGCTTCCTGCAGGCTTCCCACATGTTGGTGGCAGAGAAGCCCCAAGGCACAACATGAGAGATACATGATGCAGCAGAGGCAGAGTGCTGTGGCGTTACACCTAAACACAGCTGTTAGCAGGAGCAGTCACTGGCATGTACAGGTGGGCAGAGTGGGCATGAGGCGGGGCACAGACGTGTCTGATACGCCTTCTCCACTCTAGTTATCTCTCCTCATTGAGACCATGTTCATCTTCACACTGTTGGCACATATGGATCATAAGGATAAGGAAATGTGGTGGAGAATTGAAATGTAAAATTGGGAAAAGTATATTTCCACAGGCTATTTTATTTGATTCTCAAACAGTCTTCTGGGTTATATAGGGTGTATAGTGGAATTCCTGCTTTTTCCAAACAAGAAAATTAGGGCTCACAGAGGCTATCTATGAGAATTGGCTAGGGTCCCACAGTTAAAACATCATGGAGCCAATTTCTTCTTCCCTCAGAGTTTTCTATGACATCATTCTGCTCCCTGGCAACACATCGTCAGAAAAGTAAAAGACAGCTTAAGGCAAGACATGCTGATGGGGGCTCTGTAGTTTCACCATCTTATTGAGAGGATACCCGTGTATGACCTGACAAATCTTAACCACAAGGAACTTCTGCTTGCAGCTGGTTTGAGCTACAGCATGGGCAGAGGTGGCAGTGGAGAGATGACTGGGGAGAGGTCACCCAAGAGTCTGCATGGGGATTCTGGGTGTAGGTGTTGGGTTCCCAAGTTGTCAGCTAAGCATGCTTTTGCTGTTGCGCTTTCACAGGTTGCTGTGGAGACCAGTTGATTTTAAAAACTCATTTCCATTGTTTTTTCCCTTAATAATAGTTCTAAATATTGATTTATTGGCGTTGCTACAGATGTAAATTGACTTCCGTGATACTGATGAACTGACTCTTCTCTTGTAAAATTTAGAAGGAAGATGGAGAGTCTAGGAGAACTAGGACATACAGGAGCAATAGGCTGCACTGCTAATGGGTACCCTGTGCTCTGGAATCAAAAGAAAGCATGTGCAGGGAGGAGGTCTCTGAGAATAAGCCTATGAGATACTCCTACTTGCATCAGTTAAGGCCCTTTGGTTGCAAGCAGCAGAACCCAGTGCAAAAGGGAATATACTGGGAGGCTAGAGACTGAATGGAAATGAACTTCAACTATTTTCTTCCTTCCTTGCACCCATCCCTCTGTTCCTTTTTCTTTCTCTTCCAAATCTTCATCCTTAATTACCTATGCATAACCACACACACATGATTTTACATAAATGTATAAATGCAATGATTTAATTCATATTTGTCTAAGTGCAGTCTTCCTTTCCATTTTTGCGTGATTTCCCCTCTTCCCCACATTGCCTATATTGGTCCCCTAACTCCACTCTAAGACAGCTTATATAAATAAACTTTTATATATCTGCCATATTTTTCTCTATACTCATATAATTTATACATATAGACATATATACATGTTTTTCAGGTCAGTGTTTTATAAAATGGGGTATTACGTGCTTATTTGGTACCTTGATTTCCTTTCTAGAGAGAAAATTTTATTGTGAAATATAGAATAAATACAGAAGAGTTTTAAAAATGTATTTACATGGTTTAAAGAATGGTAAAGCAAATATTCATGGTGAACCTACCCCTTGGAAAATTACTGGTGCTATAGAATGTGCCTGTGTGCCGCTCTGCAATCTCTTCTTCCTCTTCCCCTTGAGAACATTACGCTCTGGAATCCATCCTGTGCTTCTCTTTATGTGTTTTGTTTTTCTTGCTCAGCTTCACCTCATGGAAATCGCGCTGTCAAAAGGCAGAGCTCTAAAAAAAAAAAAGAAAAGAAAAGAAAAAAAAGAAGAAAAAAGGCAGAGCTCTAATTGATTCTTTTCTTAATTTTTAATTTAATTTATTTTTTATATAGTAGGTCCTTATTAGTTACAGCAGGTTCTTATTAGTTACCCACTTTATACATATTAGTATATACATGTCAATCACAATCTCCCAATTCATCCCAACACCCCCCCAGCCGCTTTCCCCCCTTGGTGTCTATACGTTTGTTCTCTACATGTGTGTCTCTGTTTCTGCCCTGGAAACTGGTTCATCTGTACCATTTTTCTAGGTTCTACATATATGCATTAATACACGATATTTGTTATTCTCTTTGTGACTTCACTCTGTATGACAGTCTCTAGATCCATCCATGTCTCTTTTTTATTCCTTTTTATGGCTGAGTAATATTCCATTGTATATATGTACCACATCTTCTTTATCCATTCATCTGTCGATGGGCATTTAGGTTGCTGCCATAACCTGGCTATCGTAAATAGTGCTGCAATGAACACTGGGATGCATGTGTCTTTTTGAATTATGATTTTCTCTGGCTGTATGCCCAGTAGTGGGATTGCTGGGTCATATGGTAAATCTATTTTTAGTTTTTTAAGGAACCTGCAAACTGTTCTCCATAGTGGCTCTATCAATTTACATTCCCAACAACAGTGCAAGGGGTTTCCCTTTTCTCCACACCCTCTCCAGCATTTGTTGTTTGTAGATTTTCTGATGATGCCCATTCTAACTGGTGTGAGGTGATACCTCATTGCAGTTTTGATTTGCATTTCTCTAAGAATTAGTGATGTTGAGCAGCTTTTCATGTGCTTCTTGGCCATCTGTATGTCTTCTTTGGAGAAATGTCTATTTAGGTCTTCTGCACATTTTTTGATGATTGTTTGTTTTTTCAAAAATTGAGCTGCATGAGCTGTTTATGAATATTGGAGATTAATCCTTTGTCCATTGATTCGTTTGCAAATATTTTCTCCCGTTCTGAAGGTTGTCTGTTCATCTTGTTTGTAGTTTCCTTTGCTTTTCAAAAGCTTTTAAGTTTCTCTCCTGTTCCATTGATCTATATTCCTGTTTTTGTGTCAGTACCATATTGTCTTGATTACTGTAGATTTGTAGTATAGTCTGAAGTCAGACACCTGATTCTGATTTCTCCAGCTCCGTTTTTTTCCCTCAAGACTGCTTTGGCTCTTCGGGGTCTTTTGAATCTCCATACACATTTTAAGATTTTTTGTTCTAGTTTTGTAAAAAATGCCACTGGTAATTTGATAGGGATTACATTGAATCGGTAGATTGCTTTGGGTAGTATAGTCATTTTCACAATATTGATTCTTCCAATCCAAGAACATGGTACACCTCTATATTTGTTTGTGTCATCTTTGATTTCTTTAATCAGTGTCTTATAGTTTTCTGGGTACAGGTCTTTTACCTCCTTAGGTAGGTTTATTCCTAGGTATTTTATTCTTTTTGTTGCGATGGTGAATGGGATTGTTTCCTTAATTTCTCTTTCTGAACTTTCGTTGTTAGTGTATAGGAATGTAAGAGATTTCTGTACATTAATTTTGTATCCTGCAAGTTTACCAAATGCATTGATTAGCTCTAGTAGTTTTCTGGTGGCAACTTTAGGATCCTCTTTGTATAGTATCATGTCATCTGCAAACAGTGACAGTTTTACTTCTTCTTTTCCAATTTGTATTCCTTTTATTTCTTTTTCTTCTCTGATTGCCCTGGCTAGGTCTTCCAAAACTATGTTGAATAATAGGGGAGAGAGTGGACACCCTTGTCTTATTCCTGATCTTAGAGGAAATGCTTTCAGTTTTTCATCACTGAGAATGATGTTTGCTGTGGGTTTGTTGTATATGGCCTTTATTATGTTGAGGTAGGTGCCCTCTATGCCCACTTTCTGGAGAGGTTTTTTTATCATAAATGGGTGTTGAATTTTGTCCAAAGCTTTTTCTGCACCTATTGAGATGATCATATGGTTTTTATTCTTCAATTTGTTAATATGGTGTATCACATTGATTGATTTGCGTATATTGAAGAATCCTTGCATCCCTGGGATAAATCCCACTTGATCATGGTGTATGATCCTTTTAATGTGTTATTGGATTCTGTTTGCTAGTATTTTGTTGAGGATTTTTGCGTGTATATTCATCAGTGATACTGGTCTGTAATTTTCTTTAGTATCTTTGCCTGGTTTTGGTATCGGGGTGATGGTGGCCTCATAGAATGAGTTTGGGAGTGTTCCTTCCTCTGCAATTCTTTGGAAGAGTTTGAGAAGGATGGGTGTTAGCTCTTCCCTAAATGTTTGATAGAATTCACCTGTGAAGCCATCTGGTCCTGGACTTTTGTTTGCTGGAAGATTTTTAATCACAGTTTCAACTTCATTACTTGTGATTGGTCTGTTCATATTTTCTATTTCTTCCTGGTTCCGTCTTGAAGGTTATACCTTTCTAAGAATATGTCCATTTCTTCCAGGTTGTCCATTTTATTGCCATAGAGTTGCCTGTAGTAGTCTCTTATGATGCTTTGTATTTCTGCAGTGTCCATTGTAACATTGTCGTTTTTCATTTCTAATTTTATTGATTTGAGTCCTCTCCCTCTTTTTCTTGATGAGTCTGGCTAATGGTTTATCAATTTCGTTTATCTTCTCAAAGAACCACCTTTAGTTTTATTGATCTTTGCTATTGTTTTCTTTGTTTCTATTTCATTTATTTCTGCTCTGATCTTTATGATTTCTTTCCTTCTGCTAACTTTCGGTTTTGTTTGTTCTTCTTTCTCCAGTTCCTTTAGGTGTAAGGTTAGATTGTTTATTTGAGATGTTTTTTGTTTCTTGAGATAGGCTTGTATAGCTATAAACTTCCCTCTTAGAACTGCTTTTGCTGCATCCCATACGTTTTGGATCATCGTGTTTTCATTGTCATTTGTCTCTAGGTATTTTTTGATTTCCTCTTTGATTTCTTCAGTAATCTCTTGGTTATTAAGTAGTGTATTGTTTAGCCTCCATGTGTTTGTGTTTTTTACGTTTATTTCTCTGTAATTGATTTCTAATCTCATAGCGTTGTGGTCGAAAAAGATGCTTGTATGTGATTTCAGTTCTCTTAAATTTACCAAGGCTTGATTTGTGACCCAAGATGTGATCAATCCTGGAGAATGTTCCATGTGCACTTGAGAAGAAAGTGTAATCTGCTGTTTTTGGATGGAATGTCCTATAAATATCAGTTAAATCTAACTGGTCTATTGTCATTTAAAGCTTGTGTTTCCTTATTAATTTTATGTGTGGATGATCTGTCCATTGGTGTAAGTGAGGTGTTAAAGTCCCCCACTATTATTGTATTACTGTCAATTTCCTCTTTTATAGCTCTTAGCAGTTGCCTTATGTATTGAGGTGCTCCTATGTTGGGTGCATATATATTTATAATTGTTATATCTTCTTCTTGGATTGATCACTTGATCATTATGTAGTGTCCTTCCTTGTCTCTTGTAACATTCTGTATTTTGAAGTCTATTTTATCTGATAGGAATATTGCTACTCCAGCTTTCTTTTGGTTTCCATTTGCATGGAATATCTTTTTCTATCCCCTCACTTTCAGTCTGTATGTGTCCCTAGGTCTGAAGTGGGTCTCTTGTAGACAGCATATATATGGGTCTTGTTTTTGTATCCATTCATGGAGCCTGTGTCTTTTTGGTGGAGCATTTAATCCATTGACGTTTAAGGTAATTATCGATATGTATGTTCCTATGATGATTTTCTTAACTGTTTTGGGTTGGTTTTTGTAGGTCCTTTTCTTCTCTTGTTTTTCCCACTTAGAGAAGTTCCTTTACCATTTGTTGTAGAGCTGGTTTGGTTGTGCTGAATTCTCTTAGCTTTTGCTTGTCTGTAAAGCTTTTGATTTCTCTATCGAATCTGAATGAGATCCTTGCCGGGTAGAGTAATCTTGGTTGTAGGGTCTTCCCTTTTATCACTTTAAATACATCATGCCACTCCCTTCTGATTTATAGAGTTTCTGCTGAGAAATCAGCTGTTAACCTTATGGGAGTTCCCCTGTATGTTATTTGTCGTTTTTCCCTTGTTGCTTTCAATAATTTTTCTTTGTCTTTAATTTTTGTCAGTTTGATTATTGTGTGTCTTGGCATGTTTCTCCTTGGGTTTATCCTGCGTGGGACTCTGTGCTTCCTGGACTTGGATGGCTATTTCCTTTCCCATGTTAGGGAAGTTTTTGACTATAATCTCTTCAAATATTTTCTTGGGTCCTTTCTCTCTCTCTTCTTCTTCTGGGACCCCTCTAATGCGAATGTTGTTGCATTTAATGTTGTCCCAGAGCTCTCTTAGGCTGTCTTCATTTCTTTTCATTCTTTTATCTTTATTCTGTTCCATGGCAGTGAATTCCACCATTCTATCTCCAGGTCACTTATCCATTCTTCTGCCTCAGTTATTCTGCTATTGATTCCTTCTAGTGTATTTTTCATTGCAGTTATTGTATTGTTCATCTCTGTTTGTTTGTTCTTTAATTCCTCTAGGTGTTTGTTCTTTAATTCTTCTAGGTCTTTGTTAAACATTTTTTTGTATCTTCTCGATCTTTGCCTCCATTCTTTTTCCGAGGTCCTGGATCATCTTCACTATCATTATTCTGAATTCTTTTTCTGGAAGGGTGCCTATCTCCACTTCATTTAGTTGTTTTTCTGGGGTTTTATCTTGTTCCTTCATCTGGTCCTTTTCATTTTGTCTGTCTTTCTGTGAATGTGGGTTTTGTTCCATAGGCTGCAGAACTGTAGTTGTTCTTTCTGCTGTCTGCCCTCTGGTGGGTGAGGCTATCTAAGAGGCTTGTGCAAGCTTCCTGATGGGATGGACTGGTGGTGGGTAGATCTGGGTGATGCTCTGGTGCACAGAGTTCAGTAAAACTTTAATCCCCTTGTCTGCTGATGGGTGGGGCTGGGTTCCCTCGCTGTTGGTTGTTTGGCCTGACACAGTCCAGCACTGGAGCTACCTGGCTCTTTGGTGGGGCCAATGGCGGACTGTAGGAGGGCTCACACCAAGGAGTACTTCCCAGAACTTCTGTTGCCAGTGTCCTTGTCCCCATGGTGAGCCACAGCCACCCCCCACCTCTGCAGGAGACCCTCCAAGACTAGCGGGTAGGTGTGGTTCATTCTCATATGGGGTCACTGCTCCTTCCTCTGGGTCCCAATGTGCACACTACTTTGTGTGTGACCTCCAAGAGTGGAGTCTCTATTTCCCCTAGTCCTGTTGAAGTCCTGCAACCAAATCCCACTGGCCTTCAAAGTCTGATTCTCTAGGAATTCCTCCTCCTGTTGCCGGACCCCCAGCTTGGGAAGCCTGATGTGGGGCTCAGAACCTTCACTCCAGTGGGTGGACTTATGTGGTATAAGTGTTCTCCAGTTTGTGAGTCACCCACCCAGCAGTTATGGGATTTGATTTTATTGTGATTGTGCCCCTCCTACCAACTCATTGCGGCTTCTCCTTTGTCTTTGGATGTGGGGTATCTTTTTTGGTGAGTTCTAGTGTCTTCCTGTTGATGATTGTTCAGCAGTTATGATTCTGGTGCTGTTACCTCTAATTGACTTTTTAAGGGGTGCATAATATTCCATTGTGAGGCTTTATTACATATGTGTTATTCCCCTATTGATTGTAAATTCATTTCCAGCTTTTCATTCTACCATGTACAATGTTGCAGTAACTCCTTGTGCATTTGCACTGGTGCTTTTATCTCTGTGGTATAGTGCAGGAGTGGGTTGATGAAGAGAAGGAGATATGTTCTTTTAATATGAATGGATGTTACTGTATTGCTTTCCAAAATGTTGTACCACTCAGAAGTGTTACCTCAAGCAGTGTGAGAGCATGCTTTACATGCACCCCAAAGAGTAATGGGGCTATTGCTCTTTTTAATTATGCCAGTCTGAAGAGTATCAAGAGCTAGCTCATTGTTATCTTAATTGCATTTCTCAGACTTGGTGAATCTGCGCATATTTCCTTTTGTTTGTAATCCATTTAGCCGAGCATGCCTGTGAAGGGACTATTCGTAATTTCTGCTCATTTCTTCAGTGGCGATGTTTGTCCTTTTTCTTGTCTTTCCAAAGTCTATTACTTTTTCATTTTGTTTGGGGTATAGTTTGCCATCAAATATGTTGCTTTTTTATGTACTTAAATGTGTCTGTTTTAAAATTTTATAGCTTCCGGGTCTCCAGTCTTGGTAGAGAATGTTTCTCCCATCCCCATCTCTAAGGAGTGTGATTAGTTTTTTAGATTGTCGATTTTTTTTCAATTTGGCTTTACTTTTTATATTTAAATCTTAACTCCACCTGGAAATTTATTTTTCTGTTTAGTGTAAGCTGGAGGTTCATATTAATTTTCTTCCTAACGATAATCGTAATAATAATAATAGGTAATACTTATTGAGTATTACTACATTATTACATAGGCACTTTACATGTATTAACTATTTTAACCCCTGTTCTTCACAACTCAAATCATAGTTTCTTACTTAAACCCATTTTCCAGATGAGGAAAATGAGGCACAGAGAAGCTGAGTAACTAGTCTAAAGGTCACATAGTGGATAAAGTGGTGAAACTGGTTTTAAACCCAGAGAATGTGGCACTGAAATCCACACTCTTACCACAGTGACTCTTGCTTGGCTAACCAGTGAGCCAGGACCATTTATTAAGTAATCCATTCTTTCACACTAAATTCATTACTTATTTTGTCATTTACTAAATTCTAATATATACCAGAGTCTCTTTCTAGATTCTCTATTCTGTTCCCTGATCCATTCATCTATTCGTATAATAATTCCTTATTGATTTGATTATAGTAGCTTTATAATAGATAATTATTATTTTATAGTCCAATCCCCAATCCTCCCTCCTAGATCTTTTTTCGTTAATTTATTGACTATTTTCAGGCATTCATTCTTCTAGAAGTTATGTTCAATTTTATTCACTTAAAATATCAGATGGGATTCTTATTGAAATTATATTACATTAAATATTAATTTTGGGACAATTGGCATGTTCACGTTTACTATTCTCATTTAAAACATAGTACACTTTCTCTTCATTTAGATATTATTTTATATTTTCAAGTGATATTTTGTATTTTTTTTGTGTTGCTCTCTGCATATTTAAGTTAAATTTATTCATAAATATTTTAAAGTTTTTATTGATATTGTAAATAAAATACTTTTCTCATTTCTATTTTTTGTGATTATTACTGAGGTAGACAAAAGGTATTGATTTTGTATATTTATTGATTTTATTTATTTATTTATTTTTTGCTGTACGCGGGCCTCTCACTGTTGTGGCCTCTCCCATTGTGGAGCACAGGCTCCGGACGCACAGGCTCAGCGGCCATGGCTCATGGGCCCAGCCGCTCCATGGCACGTGGGATCTTCCCATACCGGGGCACGAACCCGTGTCCCCTGCATCGGCAGGCGGACTCTCAACCACTGCGCCACCAGGGAAGCCCTGTATATTTATTTTATATGCAATCAATATGAAGAAAACTATCAAGATAATCTTTTTTATTAACTAATTAAAAGAGAAAAAATGATCATCTCAATACAGGCTGAAATAGCATTTAATAAATTTCAGCAGTCATTCTTCGTAAAATCTAGGTAAAATGGATATAAGAGATGATTGCTTAGCTACATAGAGATTATTTACTAAAAACAACAGCAAATCTGACAAACATGGAAATCATTTCAAATAAGATCAGAAAGTATTCAGGGATGCCCATGTTACCAATAATAACCATTATATTTGCTAGAACCTCCAAGGTAATAAACAAGAAAATAAAATAACTGGTATAAAAATCAGAAGAATTAAAACCATCTCTTTTTGCTGATGTTTTGATTATATGTCAAGAAATTTAAGTACTATAGTTAACTTGCTAACTGAATAAGATAATTTGGTAGACTGGTTGGTTACAAGCTAAGTATATAAAATCAAATAGCTTTGTCTATCTATCAATAAGTAGCCATTTTTAGTTCTCAAGATTCAAATTCTAGAGAGGGAGTATCTGATTGCCTTAGCTTGGATCATTTCCTGCCCCTTGGCTAGGGAGGTGAAAGGCCCTTAGGACAGCTCCACTAGACTCTACTCAGTGGAACAAGGGTGATTCCTTAAGGGGAAAGATTTGAGGGTGGGATTTTGTTTTGTTTTTTGTAAACCGTAATACATTTTATTTTTTTCATTCAGAGAAGCCAGGTCCAACCTAACAAGTTCCATCCTCTTTGCCTTCTTCGCTGATTTAACTCTGCACAACATCCAGGACCATGTCTTACACCTAGAAAGTAGGTCTTTGTTCATCCAAACAAAACTTACTTTGAGTTCTCACCTTTATGCTTTGCTGTTGGTATTCCCTTTCTCCAGAATGCCCTTCCTCCTATCTCTCTGTTCACTTGCTCACTCTTAGTTTTTAAGCTTCAGTTCCAGTGTCATCTCCCCTGGGAAGCCTTTCCTGAGTCCACACTCCCAGTCTACGTTAGGTATCCACCCCCCCACCTTCACAAACTGCTACAAGCTTACCACATCGATGCAGGTGATTATCTGTTCATGTGTCTGTTGCCTCTGTCAGACTGTCAGTGCCTCATCAGTGTGCTCTAGAATAGTGGGTGACCCCAGTGAGCCATCAGTGGGGTCCACTGTAACCCCAGTGAGTATTTTCTAAATAAACAAATGAATGAACTAAGCAATGCTTTGTTAGCAGTGATGTTGGTCATATCTTTTTATAATTTGCTATCTAATTTTACCTTTTCTTTTCTAATTCCATTAACCTTCCAGCTCTTGTCTCTGAATGGGGCTGCTGTGTGGATGCTTGGTGAACTTTGAGACTATAATACATTTCTTCCTTGCATCCTGGGCCTAATCCCCTTCTCTGTCTGTTATTTTGATCTTATTTGAACATCAAACTGGTCCCATTGCCTTTACCTTTATCACCCTTATTCTCCCTGTTGGACAATTTAGTAAAGTAGGAACCTCTAGGAATCCTTCCTAAAGGAGAAGGTGGAATTGGTCCTGTAAGCTTCCTCCTCCATGACCTTCTGTTTCTCTTGGTTTCTCCCTGACAGTCACCCCTTTGTACACCCATGGTGCAACTGAGGTGTTGGTGCCCCAAAGGAGACTACCTACTAAAGTCACTCACACACAATTATTAGGGAGGTTCAAATAGCTACTCTTTTTTTTTTTTTGCGGTACGCGGGCCTCTCACTGCTGTGGCCTCTCCCGTTGCGGAGCACAGGCTCCGGACGCGCAGGCTCAGCGGCCATGGCTCATGGGCACAGCCACTCCATGGCATGTGGGATCTTCCCGGACTGGGGCACGAATCCATGTCCCCTGCATCGGCAGGTGGACTCTCAACCACTGTGCCACCAGGGAAGCCCTAAATAGCTACTCTTTTGATGGCAATTGTGTTTTAAAAGAAAACCAGAGAAATAGTTTAAAAAATAAAAAACTATGCCAGAGTTTCAGGTAAGCATCAGTTGGGGAGATGTTTTGGGGTGAGCAGGCCATTATTAGTAAGGTTCAGCTTGCTGTATGGAAGGGACTCAGAGTTCTGTCTGAGATGCCTGAGGACAGCCTTGCATGGCCTGGGGATTAGACTGGAGGTAGCAGAGGATATCTGGATTTGGAGATTTGGGGGACAAGTCTAAGTTCCATTCATGTACCAACTATGTGACATTAAGTAGTTCATGGGACCTCTCTGGGTCTCAGTATCCTCATTTGTAAAATGAGGACAGTAATGTGTATCTTACCTATACTGTCACTTTGTTATAAGAAATAAATGAGATAAGAGATGTAAAGCCTTTAGGAGTCAATATAGTGCGATGGTGGAGCATGAGAGTTGCAGGGTCTGAATGGATTGGATTCAAACTCTGGTCCTAACACTAATTAGGTGTCAATGACCTGTGTAACTTGTTAACCTCTGTGTTCCTCCATTTCTCTATCCATATAATAAGGGTCCTATAGAAGACCTATCTCATAGGATGGTTAAAGAGAGATGAGATAATTTATATGAGAGCATATACATGCATGGCTCCTAGCACTCAGTTAATGAGGCTCTTATCAATGTTATAGTGCAATAGAGGCAAACGTAGGGCCCTGTGTCACCAGAGAAGGGCCAGTCTAAGCCTCTCTTGGTTTCAGCTGAAGGATCAAGATTTGCTTTATGCTAATTTATGAATGAATGAACCTATGAAATTAAAACCCCTTTACAGTTTATTTTCTCCGCCTTCTATGTACGCTTTCTCTCTTTTGCCCCCTTTCTCATCCACATGCAGAACTTGGCTTCTTACTGATTTCTGAAAGAAATTCTACACTCACTTCCTCTTCTATTTTCCCTTTACAAGCCTCCTCTCCCTCTCCCTGCCTTCTACCTTCTTCCCCACTTTCCTCCTCCCGTCTTTCCTCTCCCCTTGTGTCCTCCCCCCCCACCCTCCTCTATCCCCTTCCATTCCTCCCTGGAGCTCTCACTTCTTTCTTTTCTGTAAGTGGGCTCATCAAAGCACCTTTTTGTGTTAACAAAGGCAAGTCTCTCCCTAAGAAGAAAAAATTCATTCTAGCTGCTAAGAGAGACATTTTCTCCTCATAATAGAATATTAGGGCTGGAAATGCCCTTGGAGATCAAGCAGCTCAGAGGTTCCCAGACATGCCTAGTTGGTGATGATACCCCGGGCAACATTTAAAAAGCCAGGCCCTGCCCTTAGTGATGCTGGATTAGAAAGGTCAGCATTGGGACTTGGAGTGATATTTGTGTGGGGTGTCCCAGAATATTTTTATTTTAATTCAGGAAGAGTTGGATTTCAGTCCTAACTTCACCACTTACTAATGGACTCGTCTTGGCTGAGCTATTAAAACTTGTGGATCCTCAGTTATATCTGCTAGAAGTGGAAGATCATACCTTCCCTAAATAACAGGGAGCCATCGGCAGATTGGCTGGCACATGGTAGGCGTTAACAGTTGTTTCTTCTCTTCCTGCCCTTGGGAAACAGGACAGAATCCTGACCCCCTCTAAACGCACAGGATGATGATTGAGGAGAGGGGCCCAAACACCCCTGGGCCTTGGAGCACATCTCAGAAAGGCAGAATGGCTGGTCAGCATCATTGTTCCCACTCAGAACCCCACACACCTGCCTCCAAACTCGGTCAGACACTGGCATGGAGTCAGGAAATAAAAATATGTAACATTTATTGTGAATTCACTTTCTCAGGACTATTTGAATTAATCTCCACAGCAACCCTATGAAATAAATACTATTATTCTTCTTAACCACATGGACTGTAAAATGTCTGTAGGCAGAGCTTTTTTTTTGGGTGGGGGGGCTACTGTTTATAAGTCTGGATTATTTACTCCATCCCTTGTCTATGTTTTCAGATCCCAAATAAGTATTTGGTATACTTGGATATCATTCAACCACCGTGTACTGAGCACCTGATACAGAAGAGCTAGTGGCTAGTGTGGGGAGCCCAAGAGTACAGAATGTGAGGCTCTGGCTGTCTGGGGTTTGTTTTCATCTGCTCCTCCAAACACCAGAGCACTGGCTGGTGAGCCCCTCTGCAGTCCCCACGAATTTCCAGGCCTACTCTTTTCAGGGGTCCACAGATTGTGTTTGCCTCCCAACCTTAGCTCCAGAAGCTTTGTTGCTCCTACTGGGGGGCCCCAGTCCCATCTACCCATCCCATCTAAGAGTTTCAGAAAAGGCTTCTATCAGCAAGAATCCAGGAAGGTTATTCATCCATGGGAGGCCTGACAATGGTGTTTGGTCTTGGAGGAGGTGGAACACTTGTGATTTCATGGTTAAAAGTTCCAATTTTGGTAAGTATTGGGAGTTGAGCTTCTCTGTCACAAATTCTTTTATTTATTTATTATTTATTTATTTATTTATTTATTTACTTATGGCTGCGTTGGGTCTTCGTTGCTGCGTGCAAGCTTTCTCTAGTTGCGGCGAGTGGGGGCTACTCTTCATTGTGGTGCGCAGGCTTCTCATTGCAGTGGCTTCTCGTTGTGGAGCTCGGGCTCTAGACGCGTGGGATTCAGTTATTGTGGCACGTGGGCTCAGTAGTTGTGTCTCGCGGGCTCCAGAGCGCAGGCTTAGTAGTTGTGGTACACAGGCTTAGTTGCTCCGTGGCATGTGGGATCTTCCCGGACCAGGGTTCGAACCCATGTTCCCTGCATTGGCAGGCAGATTCTTAACCACTGCGCCACCAGGGAAGCCCTCTGTCACAAATTCTATATCTCTACCCTTCTTCACTTCCCCGTGCCCTGGCCAACTTATCTAAATCTCACTCCTTTTCTTTCTTCATCACCCGTTTAATTTATCTTTAAACTCATGGTCCATATAAGCCCCCAGGTTAGCTGTGCCCACAGCAACTGGCTTATTAACTCTTTTTATCAGGCAGTAGGGTTGGGAGAGAGTGGATAAGTGCACCCTCTTTGGGATTTATCAGGGTTGAAAAAAGAAGCGAAAAGACGTACGTAACATTTTAAAAAAAGAACCCGAAAGGCAGGGAGAGAAGAGTGTGTAGAGCGAGATGAAGGGTGCTCTCTGATGGGAACAGATTGCCCAAAAGGCAGGTGGGTGGCAGAGAATAAAAATAACCAGGGAGTGACCAAGCCTTCGTTTTCTTTGAAACACTCACACTTTAGGGAGATATTGAAACTGCTAATTTTGTTGGCATGTTGACACCTCCTCCTAATTAATGAAGGGCTTATTAGGAAGACAACCAAGCTGCTCACGAGAAAAGAAGAGAGGACACGTTGAGCTTACTCGGCTTGGCAGTCAGGACCCAGTGAAGTGCCGCTGGGTGTGTGGTGGGCGAGCTGGGACAGGAGCCTTCTGCTGGGTTCTCGTCCTCAGGGCTCCACTTGCGTGCTACTGCCCTCCCTGGTCTACCCACAGAGAGGCATGGCTGGAAACAGGCTAGGGTGGGCTCTGTGTAGGACAGAGGCTCCAGAATCTGGCCTCCCAAGGAAATGATAAAAGTAAAATTCTCATGACATCTGCACACTTTGTCAAACAAAAGCTTCTGCACTTCTGAATCTTCCAAGTTAGCTACACGGGGGAACAGCAGCTCTGGCTGCTAGTCTGTGATTCGAGGTCTCCAGCATCATCTTTGATTGTTAAGCTTTTTCACCTTCAGGATGCTCAGAGCACCAGGAGCTTGAACAGAGGGGAGTTGGATGCTGACATTTTAAAACTGTGGGCCAGTTTTCTGACATCGGCAGAAGGGGTGGTCCAGGGAGTGTCTTCCAGCATTTTTTAGACTTGGAACAGCTAACTCCTTTTTGGGGGGGGTGACAGTCTGCTTAATGTCTCTGGATCCCACCTTCCAGCCATCCATCAAAGCCATCCATTTGTCCTTTCAGATCCCTATGCAGCCTATTATATATGCAGTCAAGAGCAGTCAAGAGCACAGGCTCTGGAGCTGTTAAGGGCTCATCCCTTAACTCTGACACTCACCAATTTGAGTTGTCTTGGGCAATCACCTACAATCTCTGTGTCTCTATTTCCTCATCTGTAAAATGGAGACCCTAATGGCATCCACCACAAAGGACTGTTGTGAGGGTTAATAAGATAACAGATATAAAGTGGCTAGTACTGTGCCTGGTACATACTGAGCACAAAGTAAGTAGCACTGTAAGGGTCAACTTTTAAAAAGCTTTAATTTAGGGACTTCCCCGGTGGTGCAGTGGTTAAGAATCCACCTGCCAATGCAGGGAACACGGGTTCGAGCCCTGGTGCGGGAGGATCCCACATGCCACAGAGCAACTAAGCCAGTGCACCACAACTACTGTGCCTGCGCTGTAGAGCCCGTGAGCTATAACTACTGAGCCTGCATGCCACAACTACTGACACCCACGTGCCTAGAGCCCTTGCTCTGCAACAAGAGAAGCCACCGCAATGAGAAGTCCGTGCACCGCAACAAAGAGTAGCACCCCGCTGGCTGCAACTAGAGAAAGCCCGTGCGCAGCAACGAAGACCCAACGCAGCTAAAACTAAATAAATGAATAAATTAAAAAAAGCTTTAATTTATATTTTGGTAACATCCCTGTACATTGGGCAAGGCAGAGTTTTTAAGATCATTCTTTAATAAATGGGAAAATTGAGTCATGTAATGGATTGGTGACTTTCCCAAGGTTTACAACTAAGAAGGGACAAAATTGGTTCCAGAGCCCAGGTCTTCTGGTTCTAGTTCATTTATTTATATTTTTTGGTTTGACTGCAGACATGCTCATACTATCCCTTAGCATCCTTCATCCTGTCTCCACTAGTGCAACAGGGTGCAGAGGAGGTGGGAAATGTCACACAGCTGCCCTATTCCAAAGATGTGTGGCTCAGAGGAGAGAACCCTTGACTTGGATAGTCGCCATGCTTTGTGATCTTGGGCAAATCATTTCATCTAGCTGAACTTTAAATCTCCCACCTTTAAAGGAAACCCAGTGATTATTTCCCTTTATGTGTACATCTTAGGTATATATTATGTAGCTGAAGTAGAAACTCAGAATGAAATATCACTAAGGGCCAATGATAGAATGTTGTTGATCCTGGAGAAAGAGAAGAATATTCTTTCTAACACCGTGCAAGGAAAACAAACGTGTGTCTTAGAAGAAAACAGAAGAGGTTAAGTTATGTCTTTATTCTTTTGTAGTTTTGGATTTGGAGGTTGTCTTTTTAACAAAATGAATAATGCAACTGGCCGTTATGGAAAGATGTTAAATTTTGATGATGTTGAAATGAGAGACTGGGAACCTGTGTGTGAGGAGCTCTGATTTCCATTTCCAAAGGGAAGGTTCCCATGTGTGTCTGGAGCAGCCCTGCTCCCATTGACTAAAAACTCTTCTCTAGCTCAGACTGCTGATGATTAAGTGGATATAGGCCATTTCCCAAGAAGAATGCAAAGGAAGTGATGGTTTCCATTGGTTCTCCTTATTCTTTAGCCTGCCCAGGCTTTCTGGCACCACTGATCCATACATCTGTTCCATGATGCAGGTCAAGAGGCTGGTTAAATTGGAAATTATTCTTTAATTTGTTAAGTAATAACAGCGTGATGGCATTTCCATTTTTCATCTTGAAACTCCAAAATTCTTAAAAACTCAACCAAATCTTAAAAGGTGTAATATCAGGCATTGTGTTTTACTGACTCTAAAGGAAATGTGTATGTGAGGGTGGACTTCCCTGGTGCTTTTTAAACTAGCAGATATCAATCAACCTTGGTGCGGGGACATGTTGATGTGTCATGATCAATCACATGTAATATGTCAGTAAATAATAATTCATATACTGAAATTTTGCCAAACATTTACTAGAAATTTAAATTAGATCAGATTCAGGGTTATTGCTAAAACATCACTTCTACCCACTTGCATTCTGATTGTGCTCTCTGGAGATTCTTTGCCATGGGAGTGCGCCTTGCACATTAATATCATTCATCATGTTGGTTGCGCTAGAAAAAGAAAGGAATAAATCAACTTTAAGCTCCTCTGTGTTAACAAATGCCTAATCTTCATTTTCAAAGACGCGTAAGGGTAGAATTGTGGTCATTGAGTTTCTTCCTAAAAAGATGACGGCAAGAAAAGACATCAGGAGATCTCCCATTTTAACACTCCTCTTCCACCCCAACCCCTGTTTAAGTGGATAAGGAAGAGACAGTATAAGTTAGTGGAAAGAGCACAGGGCTTGTTTGAGCTAAAGTGACTGACATTTGCTAGGCTGTGTGGCCTTGAACAAGTCACCCAACCTATCTGGGCTTTAGTGTTCTCATTTGTAAAATGGGGCTAATGATAGTGCCTACTTTGTTTCCAGGATGAGAGCTAAGATGCATGAAAGTCCTGGCACAAAGCCAGGCAACAAGTGGGCTTCAGTTATTATTATTTTTTTTTCTGGTGATGCATTTTATTTATTTTTTACATCTTTACTGGAGTATAATTGCTTTACAATGGTGTGTTAGTTTCTGCTTTATAACAAAGTGAATCAGTTATACATATGCATATGTTCCCATATCTCTTCCCTCTTGCATCTCCCTCCCTCCCACCCTCCCTATCCCACCCATCTAGGTGGTCACAAAGCACCGAGCTGATCTCCCTGTGCTATGCGGCTGCTTCCCACTAGCTATCTATTTTACGTTTGGTAGTGTATATATGTCCATGCCACTCTCTCACTTTGTCCCAGCTTACCCTTCCCCCTCCCCATATCCTCAAGTCCATTCTCTAGTAGGTCTGTGTCTTTATTCCCGTCTTACCCCTATGTTCTTCATGACATTTTTTTTTCATAGATTCCATGTATATGTGTTAGCATACGGCATTTCTCTTTCTCTTTCTGACTTACTTCACTCTGTATGACAGACTCTAGGTCCATCCACCTCACTACAAGTAAGTCAATTTTGTTTCTTTTTATGGCTGAGTAATATTCCATTGTATATATATGCCACATCTTATCCATTCATCTGTTGATGGACACTTAGGTTGTTTCCATCTCCTGGCAATTGTAAATAGAGCTGCAATGAACATTTTGGTTCATGACTCTTTTTGAATTATGGTTTTCTCAGGGTATATGCCCAGTAGTGGGATTGCTGGGTCATATGGTAGTTCTATTTGTAGTTTTTTAAGGAAACTCCATACTGTTCTCCATAGTGGCTGTATGAATTCACATTCCCACCAGCAGTGCAAGAGTGTTCCCTTTTCCCCACACCCTCTCAGCATTTATTGTTTCTAGATTTTTTGATGATGGCCATTCTGACCGGTGTTAGATGATATCTCATTGTAGTTTTGATTTGCATTTCTCTAATGATTAATGATGTTGAGCATTCTTTCATGTGTTTGTGGGCAATCTGTATACCTTCTTTGGAGAAATGTCTATTTAGGACTTCTGCCCATTTTTGGATTGGGTTGTTTGTTTTTTTGTTATTGAGCTGCATAAGCTGCTTGTAAATTTTGGAGATTAATCCTTTGTCAGTTGCTTCATTGGCAAATATTTTCTCCCATTCTGAGGGTTGTCTTTTGGTCTTGTTTATGGTTTCCTTTGCTGTGCAAAAGCTTTGAAGTTTCATTAGGTCCCATTTGTTTATTTTTGTTTTTATTTCCATTTCTCTAGGAGATGGGTCAAAAAAGATTTTGCTGTGATTTATGTCATAGAGTGTTCTGCCTGTGTTTTCCTCTAAGTGTTTGATAGTTTCTGGCCTTACATTTAGGTCTCTAATCCATTTTGAGCTTATTTTTGTGTATGGTGTTAGGGAGTGTTCTAATCTCATACGTTTACATGTACCTGTCCAGTTTTCCCAGCACCACTTATTGAAGAGGCTGTCTTTTCTCCACTGTATATTCTTGCCTCCTTTATCAAAGATAAGGTGACCATATGTGTGTGGGTTTATCTCTGGGCTTTCTATCCTGTTCCATTGATCTATCTTTCTGTTTTTGTGCCAGTACCATACTGTCTTGATTACTGTAGCTTTGTAGTATAGTCTGAAGTCAGGGAGCCTGATTCCTCCAGCTCTGTTTTTTGTTCTCAAGATTGCTTTGGCTATTTGGGATCTTTTGTGTTTCCATACAAATTGTGACATTTTTTGTTCTAGTTCTGTGAAAAATGCCAGTGGTAGTTTGATAGGGATTGCATTGAATCTTTAGATTGCTTTGGGTAGTAGAGTCATTTTCACAATGTTAATTCTTCCAATCCAAAAACATGGTAGATCTCTCCATCTATTTGTATCCTCTTTAATTTCTTTCATCAGTGTCTTATAATTTTCTGCATAAAGGTCTTTTGTCTCCTTAGGTAGATTTAATCCTAGATATTTTATTCTTTTTGTTGCAGTGGTAAATGGGAGTGTTTTCTTGATTTCATTCTCAGATTTTTCATCATTAGTGTATAGGAATGCCAGAGATTTCTGTGCATTAATTTTGTATCCTGCTACTTTACCAAATTCATTGATTAGCTCTAGTAGTTTTCTGGCAGCATCTTTAGGACTCTCTATGTATAGTATTGTGTCATCTGCAAACAGTGACAGCTTTACTTCTTCTTTTCCAATTTGGATTCCTTTTATTTCCTTTTCTTCTCTGATTGCTGTGGCTAAAACTTCCAAAACTATGTTGAATAAGAGTGGTGAGAGTGGGCAGCCTTGTCTTGTTCCTGATCTTAGTGGAAATGCTTTCAGTTTTTCACCACTGAGGACGATGTTGGCTGTGGGTTTGTCATATATGGCCTTTATTATGTTGAGGAAAGTTCCCTCTATGCCTACTTTGTGCAGGGTTTTTATCATAAATGGGTGTTGAATTTTGTCAAAAGCTTTCTCTGCATCTATTGAGATGATCATATGGTTTTTCTCCTTCAATTCGTTAATATGGTGTATCACGTTGATTCATTTGAGTATATTGAAGAATCCTTGCATTCCTGGAATAAACCCACTTGATCATGGTGTATGATCTGTTTAATGTGCTGTTGGATTCTGTTTGCTAGTATTTTGTTGAGGATTTTTGCATCTATGTTCATCAGTGACATTGGCCTGTAGTTTTCTTTCTTTGTGACATCCTTGTCTGGTTTTGGTATCAGGGTGATTGTGGCCTCCTAGCATGAGTTTGGGAGTGTTCCTCCCTCTGCTATAGTTTGGAAGAGTTTGAGAAGGATAGGTGTTAGCTCTTCTCTAAATGTTGGATAGAATTCGCCTGTGAAGCCATCTGGTCCTGGGCTTTTGTTTGTTGGAAGATTTTTAATCACAGGTTCAATTTCAGTGCTTGTGATTGGTCTGTTCATATTTTCTATTTCTTCCTGGTTCAGTCTTGGCAGGTTGTGCATTTCTAAGAATTTGTCCATTTCTTCCAGGTTGTCCATTTTATTGGCATAGAGTTGCTTGTAGTAATCTCTCATGATCTTTTGTATCTCTGCAGTATCAGTTGTTACTTCTCCTTTTTCATTTCTAATTCTATTGATCTGAGTCTTCTCCCTTTTTTTCTTGATGAGTCTGGCTAAAGGTTTATCAATTTTGTTTATCTTCTCAAAGAACCAGCTTTTAGTTTTATTGATCTTTGCTATCGTTTCCTTCATTTCTTTTTCATTTATTTCTGATATAGTCTTTTTTTTTTTTTTTTTTTTTTTTTTTTTTTTTTGCGGTACGCGGGCCTCTCGCTGCTGTGGCCTCTCCCGTTGCGGAGCACAGGCTCCGGACGCACAGGCTCAGCGGCCATGGCTCATGGGCCCAGCTGCTCCGCGGCATGTGGGATCTTCCCGGACCGGGGCACGAACCCGTGTCCCCCGCATCGGCAGGCGGGCTCTCAACCACTGCGCCACCAGGGAAGCCCTGATATAATCTTTATGATTTCTTTCCTTCTGCTAACTTTGGGTTTTTTTTGTTCTTCTTTCTCTAATTGCTTTAGGTGCAAGGTTAAGTTGTTTATTTGAGATGTTTCTTGTTTCTTAAGGTAGGATTGTACTGCTATACACTTCCCTCTTAGAACTGCTTTTGCTGCATCCCATAGGTTTTGGGTCGTCGTGTCTCCATTCTCTCTTTTTTTATTTTTTTTGCTGTATGCGGGCCTCTCACAGTTGTGGCCTCTCCTGTTGTGGAGCACAGGCTCTGGACACACAGGCTGAGCGGCCATGGCTCATGGGCCCAGCCGCCCTGCGGCACGTGGGATCTTCCCAGACCGGGGCACGAACCCGTGTCCCCTAGCATTGGCAGGCGGACTCTCAACCACTGCGCCACCAGAGAAGCCCTCCATTGCTGCATTTAGTATGTTTTCTTTGTATTGAATTTTTGACAGTTTGATTAATATGTGTCTTGGCATGTTTCTCCTTGGATTTATCCTGTATGGGACTCTCTGTGCTTCTTGGACTTGATTATCTATTTCCTTTCCCATATTAGGGAAGTTTTCAACTATAATCTCTTCAGATATTTTCTCAGTCCCTTTCTTTTTCTCTTCTTCTTCTGGAACCGCTACAATTCGAATGTTGGTGCGTTTAATGTTGTCCCAGAGGTCTCTGAGACTGTCCTCAGTTCTTTTCATTCTTTTTTCTTTATTCTGCTCTGCAGTAGTTATTTCTCCAATTTAACTTCCAGGTCACTTATCTGTTCTTCTGCCTCAGTTATTCTGCTATTGATCCCTTCTAGAGTATTTTTAATTTCATTTATTGTGTTGTTCATCATTGCTTCTTTCATCTTTAGTTCTTCTAGGTCCTTGTTAAATGTTTCTTGCATTTTCTCTACTCTATTTCCTAGATTTTGGATCATCTTTACATCATTATTCTGAATTCTTTTTCAGGTAGACTGCCTATTTCCTCTTCATTTGTTAGCTCTGGTGGGTTTTTAATCTTGCTCCTTCATCTGCTGTGTGTTTTTCTGTCTTCTCATTTTGCTTATCTTACTGTGTTTGGGGTCTCCTTTTTGCAGGCTGCAGGTTCGTAGTTCTCAATGTTTTTGGTGTCTGTGCCAGTGGCTAAAGTTGGTTCAGTGGGTTGTGTAGGCTTCCTGGTGGAGGGGACTAGTGCCTGTGTTCTGGTGGATGAGGCTCGATCTTGTTTTTCTGGTGGGCAGGTGCACGTCTGGTGGTGTGTTTTGGGGTGTCTATGGATTTATTATGATTTTACTCAGCCTCTCTGCTAATGGATGGGGTTGTGTTCCTGTCTTGCTAGTTGGTTGGCATAGGGTGTCCAGCACTGTAGCTTGCTGGTCGTTGAGTGAAGCTGGGTGCTGGTGTTGAGATGGAGATCTCTGGGAGATTTTTGCCGTTTGATATTATGTGGAGCTGGGAGGTCTCTTGTGGACCAATGTCCTGAAGTTGTCTCTCCCACCCCAGAGGCACAGCACTGACTCCTGGCTGCATCACCAAGAGCCTTTCATCCACACGGCTCAGAATAAAAGGGAGAAAAAGTAGAAAGAAAGAAAGAAAGAGAGAGAGAGAGAAAGAAAGAGAGAGAGAAAGGAAGGAAGAAAGAGGATAAAATAAAATAAAGTAAGATAAAATAAAATCAAGTTATTAAAATAATTATTAAGAAAAAAAATTTTTTAATTAAAAAAAAACGGATGTATAGAACCCTAGGATAAATGGTGGAAGCAAAGCTATACAGAGAAAATCTCACACAGAAGCATACACATACACACTCACAAAAAGAGGAATAAGGGGAAAAAATCATAAATCTTGTTCTCAAAGTTCACCTCCTCAATTTGGGGTGATTCGCTGTCTATTCATGTAGTCCACAGATGCAGGGTACATCAAGTTGATTGTGGAGATTTAATCCGCTGCTTCTGAGGCTGCTGGGAGAGATTTCCCTTTCTCTTCTTTGTTCTCACAGCTCCCAGGGGCTCAGCTTTGGATTTGGCCCCGCCTCTGCGTGTTGGTCGCCGGAGGGCGTCTGTTCTTCGCTCAGACAGGACGGGGTTAAAGGAGCCGCTGATTCGGGGCCTCTGGCTCACTCAGGCCGTGGGGAGGGAGGGGCACGGAGTGCGGGGCGAGCCTGCGGCGGCAGAGGCCTGCGTGACGTTGCACTAGCCTGAGGCGCGCCGTGCGTTCTCCCGGGGTAGTTGTCCCTGGATCCCGGGACCCTGGCAGTGGCGGGCTGCACAGCCTCCCTGGAAAGGGGGTGTGGATAGTGACCTGTGCTCGCACACAGGCTTCTTGGTGGCGGCAGCAGCAGCCTTAGCGTCTCATGCCCGTCTCTGGGGTCCGCGCTGTTAGCCGCGGCTCGCGCCCGTCTCTGGAGCTCCTTTAAGCAGCGCTCTTAATCCCCTCTCCTCGGGCACCAGGAAACAAAGAGGGAAGAAAAAGTCTCTTGCCGCTAAGGCAGGTCCAGACTTTTCCCCGGACTCCCTCCCGGCTAGCCGTGGTGCACCAACCCCCTTCAGGCTGTGTTCATGCAGCCAACCCCAGTCCTCTACCTGCGCTCCATCCGAAGCCCGAGCCTCAACTCCCAGCCCCACCCGCCCCGGCGGGTGAGCAGACAAGCCTCTCGGGCTGGTGAGTGCCGGTCGGCACCGATCCTCTGTGTGGGAATCTCCCCGCTTTGCCCTCCTCACCCCTGTTGCTGCGCTCTCCTCTGCGTCTCTGAAGCTTCCCCCCTCCGCCACCCGCAGTCTCCCCACCCCCCGCGAAGGGGCTTCCTAGCGTGTGGAGAACTTTCCTCCTTCATAGCTCCCTCCCACTGGTGCAGGTCCCATTCCTATTATTTTGTCTCTGTTTTTTCTTTTCCCCTACCCAGGTACGTGGGGAGTTTCTTGCCTTTTGGGAGGTCTGAGGTCTTCTGCCAGCGTTCAGTAGGTGTTCTGTAGGAGTTGTTCCTCGTGTAGATGTATTTCTGATGTATCTGTGGGGAGGAAGGTGATCTCCGCGTCTTACTCTTCCGCCATCTTCCCCCCGGGCTTCAGTTGTAATAGTGACAGGATTACTGTGGTTGCTGTGATTTTACATCTCCCTCCAGTGCTTGGTAAAAAGAGTATATTTTGTGTGTGTGAGAATACAGGCTCAGCATCTAACTGTTCACAGGAGACAACTTTGCCTCCCTCACAGCTGGTATTTAAAGCATCAAAGAGTATCTGCACTCCAGGTACTTGTTAGATAATTCAGTCAGAATCTACTGCAATTCAGCACCTGCCAGAGGTTTGCCTACCGCATCTGATACTTATTATTTTTTTAACATCTTTATTGGAGTATATTGCTTTACAGTGTTGTGTAAGTTTGATACTTATTTTTTCATTTACTTAGCATGTGCTCATCTAGCTCATGTAGTGCTTTCCATGTGCCTTAAGAATACTCATTTAAGCCTCACAACAACTCTGTGATTTAGGTACTATCACCCTCATTTCACAGACGAGAAAACTGAGGCACAGAGTGGCTAAGTAAGTTCTCCAAGATCACAGAGCTAGTAAGTGGCAGAGCAGGATTTGAACCAGGTGGTTTGGCTCCGGAGCTTGTGAACGTGACTACTATACTATGTGAGAAAGATCGTCTTAACAGTCATGTTCACCAGCCATTTTTCCAGATTCATCACATTGTTTCCCTGGGTTTAGTGAGACTCTCAGAAAGCAAGAGACCCAAAATTAGGATTCAGCATCCCCTTCCCCCTTCCTAACAATTTAAGGTCCAGCCTTCAGTGCATCAGTCACCTGTTTAGGTAGAACTTTCTGTGTCTTTTCCAAGCCTGTTGCAGTTATTGTGTTCCATGTTATCCAGTAGTCCTAATGTGAAAACCCAAGTGATAAAGTATATAAGCAGAGAGTGTTTCTGCAAAGGATTTTGTCAGTTTTACTTGCCATGAAATGAAAAGTACGAAGCTCATACAGTTCCCTTTCTACCTCCATTTCCATGGCTCTTGGGCCCAATTCTGTGCCCGGGTGCAGTTACCAGCTCTGTTCAGGTACTTGCTGATATTTACTTTTTCTGCTTCCTTTAGAGGACATCTGCTCTGTTTTTATCCCTGATTGTTCTGTTTTTCTTATTGATTAATCATATATAATTCCTCCAAATCTCTTGGATGTAGGGAGGATATAAACCATAAGCCAATAAGAAGCTTATGATGATTTTCTTACCATGTAAAATGTTTCAAGGTGTGTGCTCTAAAATAGAAGGGAAATAGAAAAAACAATAAATTATATTACCTATTATGAATAGCTACCGTTTACTTATTGCTTGCTTTGCAGCAGGCACTGTGCTAAGTGCTTTACATACATTATCTCTTCTTAATCCTTGCAGACATGGTTAATAAGCGATAGGGTTCTAATTCAAAAGCAAGTCTTTCTGACATCACTGCCTGATCTCTTAAACCACTACACCACAGTATGTATAAATTTAGTTCAAACACAAATCTCATATTTTGCCCAAATCAAGCAAAATGTTTTTTCTCCTTTTGACCTCGGGTAAAGAGAGTTTATAACACAGTCACTGGTAGTGCAGTGCCTTCCTGGTTTTATCTTTCCCCTTCATCCTTAATCATACTTTCTATTCTGTTATATATAATGGAGAATACAAAGTATATATACACACACACACACTCACACACACACATATATATTTAAATATATATTTAATATATTTATTTAAATATATAAATATACATATATGGATTTATGTATATATTTAAATAAGCATCTACCTTTGTAAGATATGTAATGTGAGTTTATTGTTATACATTTTAAATTTATGTTAATAGCACTGGGCTATACCTCTTGATGTGCTTGTCATCTTGATGTATTTTTTTCATTCATCTCTTATGTTTAAGATCTTTTCATGTTGCCATGTTTTCCATTTAGTTTCTCCTTTGTAACTGCTGCAGAGCATCGCCCTATATGCATCCACTGTCTTCCATATGTAATATGCTAGTGCTGAAACTCTGCTCCAACTCTGCTCTTACCAACAGTGTGGTACATGGTGCCCAGTGAGAGCTTCTTGGGGCTGTATTTCCAGGAGTGGTGTTGCTGGGTTAGAGGGTTAGGCATGCTTAATTATACCAAAGGCTTCCAGATTGCTTTCCAGAAGGGCTATACCAGTTTAAACTCCCAGCAGCTATGCCTAAGGAAAAGTTCCGAACTGCCACATGCTTGACATACTTGGCATTATCCACCTTTTTCTTCTTCTCCATTAACCGTTTATTACAAGTCAGTTTCTTATACAAGTACATGTGGACCTATGTGAAAAAAATCAATTGTATCCAAGGGTAAAACACACAGCACATAAAGTAATACATGCTTTCCAGTGTTGGCGCTGGAGGCAGCGGGTGCCCAGGAAAAAGCTCGTCTAGAACGTCCTGGCTCCAGGTGGCTGGGTGCGCCCGGTTCCGGGCGGCATGGGCGGGGCAGCATCAGCTCCTGGGGCCTCGGGCCAAAGGAGCGCAGGCCTCGTAGCGCGCGCAGGCCAGATCACCTCAGGCCGCGGCAGCAGCCACGACATCACCAGTCTCTCGGGCTTCAGGGTCAGCCAAGGGCACCCTCAGAAGCCCTCCACTTAATCGGCCTTTTCAGGAGGATCTCGCTCAGAATGACCCACGAGAGTCTGTGTGGGTGGAGAGGCGCAGCACTTCCAGGGGGCCTGAGGCAGGCCCCCCGCCCTACGCATTAGAAGGAGACCATCTGGAGGGGCCCCAGGGCTCTGAGGCCCCCCAGCCCGGCAGGGGTCTCCAAAGCGAAGTTGAAGGACTGTCCCCTGGGGGCTCGCTGCTCCGGCTGAGAAAGAAGAGCCGCCGCGCAGACGCAGCGGCAGAGGAGGAAGCGGAAGCGGAAGCGGGTGGAGCCTCCGGGAGCCGGAGCGAAGGTCCAGAAAGAGCCTCACGCAGGTGGGCCTCCTGCAGCGGGACGGGCTGTGCGTACTGAGGCTCGTGCTCACCTAGGCCGCAGAGCCTGCTTCCCAAAGTCCTTGTGCGTCAGTGTCTGGATCTTGCCCGCCAGCGAGGGGTGCCCACGAGCCGGAAGAGGGGTGGCTTGAAGCGGATCCTCAGGTTGGCCTTCTGCCTGTCCCAGTGCTTCGCGACCCTCTCGGCATCTCAGACCTTCACCCATAGAATATGGTACAGGAGCCAGTGGATGGGCTTGTCCCGGTAAAACATTATCCACTTTTGTAATTATTGCTATTCGACATATGTAAAATGATATCGCATAAGTAAAAGCCTTCTACAGGGTTGGAGGCCTTGAGCACGCCGCGGAGGCAGCTTGGAAAGCAGGTAGGATGTGGTTGAATACCGGGCAGGGGAGCCGAAGCCTTTCCTTAAACACCGCCTCCCCACCCACCAGCGTTTGGTTTACGTGTTTGTCGTAACAGCTAACATTGCTTTGCTTCGGACGATAGCTATATGTATACCTGTGTCTAGTGACCACCTTATGCGTTGTAAACTGTCTTTCTTCCTCACCTTTGCATGTCCTGCAATGCTTAGCTCATAGCAAGACCCTCAGTAAGTGTTTTCGAAACTGAATTATCCTGAGTTTCTGAAGGTACTGCCTGCCAATAAGAAGCCTTTGGCTGGGAAAGGGCGGGGTGGAGTTAGGCAGAGAAAGCCACAGGTGATCCTTTTCTGTTCTAATGGGTGATTCAGTCTGTCTTTCCTTTCCTGGGCTATTTTCCCCCTTCTGCTACTACGTTAGGATAGATGAACTCTATGAAACTGCTCTCGTAAAGCCAGACTGTTAAGCATACAGGATGTTTTTCCCTAAATTGACACCTAAACGTTGTGCCAGGCTATTAACTCATTGTCCTTTATGGTAACATTCTGGCTGGGCTTGGGAAGGAAGTTCCCAGAGATAGCAAATACTTTTCTCTCAATCAGGGACTCAGGTCCCAGCCTTGCTGTGCAGAGTGGATGATGTGTTTCATAATGCATGAGTGCTTATTAAACAAACAGCAGCATTTTCTCATTAGACTCTTGGTGAAGATATAGCCAGTGTAACCTTTCCCTCAGCTTGAATACTCGCTGGCTTTTCCAAGATGCGGACCCTTCACTCGCCCATAGGCCTCTAGGCACATGCTATGGGAGTTATTAAGAGTAGGCTGGGTCAGTGTGGCCACTTCTGTTGAATCATTCAGCAGCTGAAGTCCAGGCTGTGGCTTAGAGTTTGTCTTCCTCACCTTGAATTTCTCTTCATACATAAGCTCTTGGAATTCAGGCAAGTGTGGAGACCCTAATACTGGAATTTTGGGGCAAAGAGAGTTCTAGGTAAACTCCTGGAGGAAGCTTCTTACAACTTCTGGCTTTAAGGAGTGGCTAGTGATTCTTGCAAATCTCATTCAGTCACTTCAGGAACTACTCTGAAATATAGTTGCACTTAGGTTTTAGGACTTAAGTTATAGAGCTGAGTCCCTAAAAGATTAAGCATGTTTCAGAGTTATGCCTTCTCAGGATGCTTTTCCCCATGATGATTATATTAGTCAGCGTAGACTTGATTATGCGGCAGCAACAAATTAACCCGCAAATCTTTGTATCTTGAAACAACATAGGTTTACTTCTCACTCGTATTACATGTTGAACACTGGTAACAGTGGGGCTTTGCTTATCACAGACTTTGAAGCTCCACCATTTTATGATGGGGCCATTTCCACATGAGTCTTTAGAAGAAGAAGAGATCGAGGAAAATGTGCACTGGCTCTTCAGTGCTTTCATAGCTTCCATTGGCCAAAGCGAGTCACATGACCGTGCTTAATTACAAGGTGCTGGAGAAGTGTAAATCTCCTGTCTTCCCAGAGAGAAAAGAGGACTGGAAATAATATAGATTTAAAAAAAAAATTGTTTATTTATTTTTGGCTGCGTTGAGTTTTCGTTGCTGCACATGGGCTTTTTGTGGTTGCGGTGAGCCGGGGTACTCTTTGTTGCGGTGAGCGGGCTTCTCGTTGTGGTGGCTTCTCTTGTTGCACAGCATGGGCTCTAGGTGCATGGGCTTCAGTAGTTGTGGCGCATGGGCTTAGTTGCTCTGTGGCATGTGGGATCTTCCCAGACCAGGGCTCGAACCCGTGTCCCCTGCATTGGCAGGCGGATTCTTAGCCACTGCACCTCCAGGGAAGCCCTAGAATATTTTTAATGTTTACCACAGTGACGTTGCTCATGGGAAAATGGTGACAGCTTTGTTAGATGCCAGAAAATTTCATACAGTAAGCATCATATCCATTCCCTCACAGAGAAGAGAACCATAGACTTAAAATGTAAGTATCTTAGAGGGGACCTAGGCCAGTGGGTTCAAACCGTACTTTGGGAGGTCCAGAGGTTCACATCACAGGGGACCCAGAAGGGAAGAAGTGAGAAGCTCAGATGGGATTTTGTCTACACATCTCCTTCAGGTAGACCAACATAAATATATGTTCTATATTTAGAACATATACTCCTAAAATGATATGATTTTCAGTTCTCCACTACCCTGATCACTCTCCCCAGGACATGCCCCAGTTTTCCATTGGCCCTTTGTAAGTTCAGCACTTAGCCATGAACATACTCTTCCTTCTGTATGTGGTTTCATTAGTGCAGAAGGCAGAAGACCTGTTGGTTTTCCTTGTTTTGGTTTCTTACTTTGGCAGGTACCATTTCATTAGTCTTTCTGACAATCATATCGTACCTTTGGCTGATTATAAGCCTCATATAGGTTTTTCTAACCCAAGGAGGGGTATGAGCTTTTTTTTTAAGGTAGTTGGTTGTGGTAGATTGTATTTTTCAAAGATGTCTACAGTAATATTTTCTGTCCCATACACTCTTCATTAACTTCAAGAGGTAGAATCTCTCTCCCCATACTCTTGAATCTGGACAGACCATATCATGGCTTTGACCAATGGCATATGGTTGTCTAATGCGGAGGCAGTTCTGGGAGTAGCCATTCCCTGGCCTGGCAGCTTCTACTTTCTGACTTGGAAGCCAGTGAAGAAGTATGGCTGCTAAGAGAAGTCCAGGTTTGGTGGAGAGGCTTTGGAGAATGAAGTGCAACCTGGAGAAAGAGAGAGAGAGAGGCCAAGGAGACACCAGGCGTGTGAGGGAAGAAGCCGCCTTGGATGCCCTCGCTCAGTTGAGGCTTCATCCAACACCAGCTCCAGCTGCGACCCGACTGCAGCCACATGGGAGACCCCAAGATTAAATCACCCAGCTGATCTTTGCCAACTCACAGAACCATGAGAAATGATACACTGTTTCAAGCCATTACATTTTGGGCTAGTTTTTTATGAAGCAATAAATAACCAGAATAGAATTTGTTACCAGAGGTAAACTCTTAAGGTTCTTAAAAGTCATTTTGTCTGAAGAGTGTCAGAAGATATAACCTTATGATTCTAAGAAGTCGTTTTTCTAGTTGAGAGAGTCTATAAGGCATCACCTTACTCTTCTTAGGCGTAAACAAAATGTCTTAGGTTGTACCTTTGATCTAAATGTAATCTTAAGGCTCCATTTTATAGGAAGGGTCCTGAATTTGATCTATATACTGTGAGCCTATTTCTTATTTTTAGAAAGATTTGCTGGTTGGAAAGACGGGATGAAAAATACTTCTATTTTCAAATACTTTAAGTCCTGACTCCTCCATAGTTCCTCTAAATTCTGTTTGAAAATTTAACAGTTCCTTCCTTAGCTCATCTCTATTTGTACCTTGTCCTAAAGAAATGAAAGAAACGAGTTAGCACTTTTGATAGTCTGCCTGGAAATTTCCTTAGCCAGTTCCGCCAGTTCACGGAGTATCTTTTCAGTTTTCATGTTACTGCAGGTGACAGTGTGGCTAAACTTCCTGCCACTTCATAATGCTTGTCATGTTCCCTCCAGCCTCCAATAACAAATTTCCTCCCGTACTTCTGGAGGCCCTTCAAGGCTCTGCTTCTTGCCTGCTTCCAAGGCTGATGCTAAATGTTTTAGGTGCTTGTTTTGGCAGCACCCCACTTCTTAAATCATTTCTGTTCTGATTATTGTGACAAAACAAACTGCTCTAAAACTTAGTGGACTAAAACAACAGGGTTTTTATTCTGTATCACCGTTCCGTGGCTTTACTGTGATCAGTTGTGGGTTTTTCTTCTCTGCGATATCACCCAGGGCCGCAATCATCCGGTGTCTTGATCAGCTGGGACATCAAAGGTATTTTTATTCACGTACATGCCTAGCAGTTGATGAGAGAACTCAGCTGGAGAGAACCTACACGTGACCTCTCCATGTGATCTAGGCTTCTCACAGCAGGGTGGCTGGGTTCCCAGGGGAGGTATCCTAAGAGCAAATATTCTCAGAAAGCCAGATGGAAAGTACAAGACTTCTTATGACCTAGCTTCAGGAGTCACTCCGTGCCACTTGCATCATATTCTGTAGATCAAAAGTGAGTCCCAGGGCCAGCTCATATTCAAGGAGAGGGGACTGTACAAAGGCTTAAATACTTTAAGTCATGGTTCATTGGGGGCCTGTCCTTGGAGACCAGCTACTTAGGTGGGTAAAGACATGACGGAAACAGCTTTGATGAAAATGTGGTTAATATGAATTGCACTAGGTCTGATTGTTGGTTGGCAAACTGTCTTATTCTGGATCTTAGGTGAAGAGAATGAGTGGTGAATTAACCCTTGTCTAGATTCATCCTTTGAGAAGTAACAATATCCCAGTTAGTAATGGACAGGGCTTGCTGGCCATTAAGCACAGATAACCTTTAGTGTCTCACCATGTTTCTTGCATAGTGGCATAAAGCAGTGTTTTAATGAGACCTGTTGAGATGTCCTGACAGATGTTTTTCTTTCCTTTTTTTGTCTGGCCTATCCACCTCCATGTAAAAGCCTTATCAAGAAATAAGACCTAGGATTTTGAGATGGGTATGTAAGAGCAAAAGAGAACTAGAATGATATTCTTTTTTACCTGTCCCTCAGCATTCCCAATGCCAGCAGGGTGGCGTACTGAAAGCAGAATCGCACAGCAGAGGATGTAGGGAACTGGGCAATGGGGGGGCCAGGAGGGGGAGGCAGAGCCAGAGGATGTTTCTATTCTATGAAAGTGGCTTTTGCCTTTGAGGCAGCAGCAGTAATATTTCATGTCTTCCATGGTGTCTCCTACCTTTAAATGTCAGTCTCTGCAGCCGCCTTATCTCCTGTAGCACATTTCAATTAGGTATTCCAAATCACACTGTTTTCTCCTAGGACAAATATGCTGGAGGCGATATTTACTGTTACAGCAGCATTTTAAATACTTCGGGAGAAAAAAAAAGGCCTAGTGAATAGCAGTTTCTCCCTTATAATAATAATAAAACACAGTAATAATGGAGAGAAGAGGTGAATTCTGGGTTTGATGCCAGTTAACTGGCTAAGTGAACGTCTTTTGTCTCCGCCCTCTTTTGTCCCCCTCCTCCCATGCCTGGCTTAGTGTGAAGGTTGCAAAGTTTGGCTCTGTAAGAGCAGCCTCCCACATTTTCTTCATTGGAGGTTCATGAATGTCTCCTTGAATTCCTTCTATCAAGAGACAACTGGGCTCCTACTTCACCCGCTACCTGTTCCTTCTTTCATTTTGAGGCATGTTTGCATAAAATCAGAATCACTGTTTCTCTAGTAATTTGCCAGGGGCCATTGCCTACTCCTTACCTCTGGGCATTTTCAGCTCTCAGTGGAACAGCCTCAACCCCAGGAGGCATATAGTTGGGAAACTTGTGCACTACATGTTTCTGCTGCTTAGAATCCAGTCTCAGTTCCTTGACTTGGTATTGAAGGTCCTTCTGTCTGGTCTGCATTTCTCGCCCACCGCTTACTGGTCCTTCTATCCCCTTGTTCACTGGGCTGATGTTTTCATTGCCTCGCTGGTAGGTTTTGCACATTCCTCCATCAAGACCTCATGCAGGCCGAGCACAGTGCTTGACACGTGGTGTAGTAGGGGGTTCTTAGTCATTGTTCTCCCCCATGTTGGGAATCCTTCCACTAGATCTCCTCTCCATACATCTGATTCCCGCTCATACTTACAAGAACAAAGTGGGTCCCACTTCTTCCGCTAAGTCTTCTCTGACCTCCTTAGCATTCACTGCTGCCCCCCCTTTACAAAAAAGTGCTTCTCATCATCACTGCTCATTTGGCACTTGGCATGTACTGTTTTATGCTATTTTGAATGTCCATATGTTGTATACCCAATTACATTGTAAGTGCCTTACAGGGACGGATAACTTTGCCTTGTGCTTATTTCTTACACCTTCAGAGTCCAAGATAGTTCCCTGAACATAGAAGGTGTTCAGTTAATATTCCCTGACCAAGTGATCACCTCAAGGAGTAAATGAAAGCCACGATCCTAGGAAGCCTGCTTTTGATGCCCATCTACTCAGTTTGGAAATCATAAATGTGCCTAAAACAAGGCCTTTCATTTTACTGTTTCCCCTATACACATAGGTATGCTACTTAGATTCTTCAGAGCTAAAGGCTCTTGTCCCAGCCTGATCCATGAAACTGATCATTTAATTGAAGAGTTTTCTTAGTGTCCGAGGTCTGCCACATCCAGTGCTTTGATAATCAAGGGATCTTGATCATTAGAGTGAAGGGGATTAGAATATCAAATTTAAGTCCATAGCAGACTGGAATAGAATCTCACACAAGTATCAGTTTTGTCTCTGTCGTTTACTAGTCAATCTCTCTATGCCTCAATTTCCCCATCCATAAAATGGATTTAATAATTGCTGTCTACCTTATGGGGTTGCTGGGAGGTGCCAATGTGATAATAAATGTAAAAGTATTTTGGGCATCACAAAACACTATATGAATGTCAGCAATCAACCTGGCAGCATCTCCTAACCTTCAGCTAATATTTACTGGAGGCTTGCTATGGACAGAGCTCTGCACTAGGTCTCCTTGCACAATTATAGACCAGCTGAGGAATTTGGTATTCGGTAGGGCCTGAACGCTGATCCACAGGTAGATGAATGCTGGAAAAAGGATTATAGCCTAGCAGTCACACCTGAAAGTTTAGCAGCCACAGGTAGAGCCTAAGTGTGTGGCAAACATTTGACCTGGGCATGCCTCGAACACTTTGGATTTCAACACATTTCTACCCCTTACACATTTCAGAACACTCTGATTTTGTTCCACTCACTGAAAGTACTGCCTCTGTGAAGACTTTTCAGTTTCTTGGTTGATCTGTTTTATCCAACTTCCCGACCATACTTGTCCCTCCAAAGTAATCCTGGGAGGCTGTGCTCAGCCTGCTTCCTCCAAAAGGATGCTCTGAAAACCGGATGCCGCTGCCTGATCTCACGCTGCTGCTGGCTCTGGCGGCAGCCCAGCAAGGACAACGGTGACTTTAGACCCAGGGAGTCTGCCATCCTAGGCCCTGTTTTCATGTAAATGTCGCTGCCGTAAAAGGAATCCAGTGGAATGTAGAAAATATCTGCTGTGGAAGCAGAACTACTTCTGACTCAAATGTGGTGGGACGTTTTTTATCCTTTGCTTTTTCTTCGAGTTTTCCATGTGGCATCAGCAGCTGAGTAAGGGAAAGCTAAGAGGTTTAAGTGTGCTGGTGTTTGCTGGGCCAGATTAATAACGCAGAGCCTTCCAAACTGGCCATTCAGGGTGAGACAGACTTGCCAAAAAGCACTGGGCTGTGGGGAGCATTGGCTAGAAAACCAGACTCCACCAGAAGTGCGAGCTGACAGCAGAGTGATGGGGTGGCCAGTGCTCCGTGCTCCCTCCACACCCTCACACTGCCTCTTCCCTTGCTTCTCTTTCCTCCCATTTTACCAGACCTGCTTCTGAGATGGCTGCGCGCCAGTAGCTCCGGCCTCTGACGGCTGCTGCCCTCTGCTGGGGAGAAAGCGTCACTGGGGTGGGAAGCGCTGAGCTCTGTACCAGGAAACCGGCCTCAAGGCAGACCAGGTCCAGTCTGTGGTTACTGTGCGATTAGGCTTGGAGGGAGGGCAGAAAGAATCAGAAAATCCCTTGCAACCACTGTGTTTCCTGAGTGGTCTCAGCTGGGCACTAGACTTTGGAATCCAGCTCTTAGGGATTCACTGCTTTGGATCCTTTGAATTCCCTGTTCAAGAGGTGCGTCCCTGGGGATGGTGACCCCTGGCTTCTTCTTACCTAAGTCAGACATTGTGATGTTGAGCTTTTCCGCTATGGCTGGCCTTAAAACACTGTGGGTAACTTTGCTTACTGAGTTAGCTAGACACAATCCTTTCTTAAGGGAAGGTGACAGAGGGAAGGTGAGACTTGAGGGGGCTGCAGAAGGGTGGGTCCAGAGGTGGTCTCTGGGCTGAAAAGGAGCCATCAGAGAGTGGGCGTTCTGAGTGTCCAGGGGGCAGAAGAAGAGCAGGGAGAGCCAGATGAGAGTGGAGAATATGGCCCATTACGGGGGAAGAGCACATAGGAAGGTAGGTGATAAATGGCCTGTGTCACTTCTCAGCTGCCCCCAGAGCTGGCTGTGCTGGTAACGCTGTGCCCAGTTGGCTTCAGAAGGTAGAGGGACAGGAGGATTCTTGTCTCCAGCATAACCATAGAGTGATCCTGGTGCGTCTGTGGATCTTCAGCCTAGAGTACAGCCTAGCCAGACGGGAGCTGTGACCTCATTGACCACACAGTAATTCTACCTGAGGGATTTATTTTCCTTCCAGGACCTCCTGCCAAGATTCTTGGTTAGAGTTAATGGGCCTCCCCTGCTAGCGAGTGTCTCCTAGTGATGTGCATAAACAGTGCCAGGTAGGAAATAGGTTTCCTGTTCTTAATGGGCTTGTTAAACCTCTTATTGAATGGGGTTTAAATGGCTTCATTATAAATAATAATAATAATGGTAAGTAAGCATTATTCGTAGTAGTAGAAAAATGATGATGTCAGCTCTGACTGCCCCTTCCCATTTTAACCTTGCCAACCTGCAGGTCCTTTTGCCAATAGTGCCCGGTGATGTGTGGCAGGTGACACTGGGACCAGTAATTGGAGCAGATGGCAGACTTTGTTTCCTGCAGCTTCCCAGTTCTGAGCCCCTGCCCACTTCTGTAGTCATTCCTTCTCTCTGTGCCTTTCATTCAGGATTCTAGGCTCTCATCCTATCAGATGAGATAGAGCCACAAACTCCTCTGTCTTAATTTTGACTGAGGTTGAAAGCCATGGACAAAGGTTCTAAGGTTAAGTTTGGGTATCAGGTAGAAGAGATTTTAGAAAGGGGAGTGGATCCTGAAAGAAGCTCAGTTAGAGGTGGGACTCACGTTCTTATCGCTAGTTTACAGCTGGGACTGGGGGTATGAAGTGTATCCTAGACTTTAGTAATTTATTTATCAGCTTCACCGATCTTACCGTAACTTTCTGCAACTGTATTGGTTTTCTTTATACTGATGCTCTTGTTTGCGTTAAGGAGATTTGGCATCTTCTTAAGCAGTATGTCTGTGAAATCATGGGTTTAATGTGTAAGCCAGGTTTTTTACCCAGTCCATATTAAAATGAATATGTAACAGCTGTATTTTTTAAAAGTTCATCCATGTGGCAAATGTGTCATACCCTCAAGGGAAATCATACCACACTTCTGGAAACACTGCTACGGAGTAGTGGTTCTCAGGCTTTAGTGGGTGTCGGCAGAACTTGTTAAACTGTAGATTACTGGGCCCCTCCTTCCGAGATTCTGATTCAGCAGGTCTGAAGTGGGACCTATGACTTTGCAATTCTAACAGTTTCTCAGGAGATGCTGACATCCAGGGACCACACTTTCAGTAGCACTGGCCTGGAGGACAAGAGTCCATTCTCCGTTTCCTCATCTGACAATGGGCATAGGACCTATTTCAAAGGGTTTGTCTTAGTTCATCCAGGATGTATGACAGCATACCATGGACTCGGTGGCTTAGACAGTTAATGTTTATTTCTCACGTTTCTGGAGGCTAGGAAGTCCAACATCAGGGTGCTCGCAGATTGGGTGTCCTCACATGGCCAAGAGAAAAATCATTCCTCTTGTGTTGCTTATAAGGAATCCTATTCATGAGGGCTCACTCTCATGACCTCATTACCTTTCAAAGACCCCACCTCCTACTATTATAACGTTGTAGTTTGGGATTTCAAAATATAAATTTTGGAGGGATACAGACATTCGGTCCATAACAGTGTTTATGAACATAAAACGTTACCTACCGTATGTAGAATACCTGGCACAGAGCGGATGCTGTACAAGGCGGCATGATTTTTCTTGGAGCCGTTCTAACCATTTGGAGTTATTTTTTAAGCTTTAGAGCTTTTTGTGGTTCAGTGTGAAGCTCAGATAGGAAATACAGGGAATTCTGTCAGGTTAATTCTGGTTCTAGGTTCTAGTGCTAAATTTAAGTTCGTTATGCAAGTCTGGGTGGCTAAGCAGTCCTGCAGCAGCATCTGGACAGTCTTCCATCTTACAGAACCCTGGCAAAAAGAGACAGTGGGGTCTTCGTTTCTCTGCGTCTGGTCAAGAGCTGTGTTGAGGGCTAAGGAACAGAGCTGCGTGGGGGTGCATCCTGTTGTACTTGCCGTGTTCTGAGGATAGGTGGGCAAAGAGTAGCTTACAGTTTGATGAATGATTGTATTTGTGATTGTTTGAGGCTGCCTAGTAGTTGAGTCCCCTTTCTGTGTACGAGGAGTTTGCCGGTGTGAGTCTGAAAGGGAGCTGGGACCCTCATTCTGTTACTGAAGCTCCAAAGGCTAGTTTCACTTTCCCCAGCCTCAGAAAGCCCTGCGAGCCAGGCTTAGTGGGTGGGAGGAAGAACCTACTCTGGTGATGGCCAGGTGGGGGCAGCAGCCCATCAGGGGCCCAGTGCCAGCAGCACGGGACCCCATCAGGCAGTTCCTGGGACAGCATCCCTGCTGCTGTGGCAGCCTCCTGGCATCTCTGCTCATCTTCCATGTATGGTTCTCAAGTTCTTTCATCAAATCCATTTCTACTTCACCTCGTAAATGATGCTGAGCCAATGGTGGTTTTTGGAGCAGTGAAGTGGCATATCACAAACTATTTTAAAAATAACTCATCCCCACCTGGAGCATGGATTGTAGGACAGGTGAGAAGGCAGGGAGACGAATAAGGAGGCAATTATCTGAGGAAGTGAGGATGGAGAGAGAGAGAAATGTTTAGGAGGTAAATTTGACCAAATCTGATGATTGGAGGCCCGATTTTATCTTTGAACTTAGAAGACAGAAATGAATTTTTGGTTTTGTGTGCAGCATTAGTTGCCTTTTGGGGATAAGTAGTCATTTTGTTGTCAAGTTAGATACCCCCAAATGGGTGAAGAAGCAAGATAAAATTTATTGAATAGGGTTGTGTTTGGAGTATAGCTTGGCTATGGCCATCTCCATTTCAGATCTTTTCAGCTCAACAAACATTGAGCACTTACTAGATGTTAGACATTGATAGTTATTTAAGAATACCATTTCTTTTGATTTTGGTGTTGAAAAGGGGTGGAAGTATGGAGGGAAAAAATCTCACATGATCTTACACAAACACACACAGTGACACAACGCAGAGAGCATGCATGTATTGGTCTTGAGATTTCCTCAAGGGCCCAAATGAACCCATGTGGAGTCTGTACTAGAACAGGGTGTGTTCTTGGCTGCTTTTATAAACCATCTCTCTTCTTGCCTCTCACTTACAAGTGACCCCCCTGAGCTGTCACCTCCCAGTGAATTGAAGGGTTCGCAATTAAATGTTCCCTATGCTGAATGGATGCGTACACTGCCAGAGCTATGCACTTGCTCCTTGCTGTGTGTTGATTGGGAAGCTGCCACCACCGTCTTCTCCACTCTTTAAAAGATGGTGATGGGTAGCTCCAAAGTGCTGGCTATTTACGTACCTAGCTCCTGCCTGCTTTTTCAAGGCTCTTTGTTCAAGTGTCAGTACTGGTTTGTAAAACACGAACAGAGTTAGGTGGAAAAAGTAATTACAGTTCACATCTGGTGTTTCTACTGACACGCTGCTGAGCTGCCTGACTGCACTGCTTTCCTGTCACTTCTCTCATTCTGTCTTTTCAGTTCTAGGCTCACCCTCCCTCTCCCCCTCTCTTGTGCTTGCTCTTTTGTATGTCAGAGAGCCACACATCTGAAAGGTAGCTGGCTTCTCATGGCCACCAGGGAGCCTGGTCTAGAGAGGCTGCTCCCCTTTAATGTATCAAGATGCCAAGGCCTTGGCTGGCTACACAGGGACATCTCTGGTGTGTTCAGTTCCTACTGCCATGATTGGCTCTCCTCTGCATCTAGATCTGAAACCGAACCTTCCTTTGGATCAGACCAAACCAGGAGCTTTACATGGTTATTTTAGATCCTGGAGACTTTTAATCTTCCTGAAGAGTGTGTTTGCTCTTTGGATGCTGTTAATTTCTCTCTCTACATGTAACGACGTAATGTATCAGGACTTGGTGACGGGTACATCCACAGGCACATACCCTAAGATATAGGATGTGTCTTCCTTTTCCTATGGTCGCAATGCCCCTGTTGGTGGTGGAAGGTGGCCTAGAGTGGTGACGGTCTGACTTTTGGTTTCAAAATCACATTTCAAAATTAATCATGTTGACCAACATGATATTGTCAACTAAGGATCATTTTTTAAAAAAATTTCGCCGGGTGTTATTACCATTGTATCAGGAAAGAAAGGGACAGTTTAGCTCCAAAATGTAGGAGAGACATTCTTTAGTATAAAGGAAGGTTCTTTACAGTAAATAACTGTAGGTTAATTTAAAAAAAAAAATCTGATATCCCTTGGAGAGGAAGAATATTCTTTCTTGAAATAGTAGAAATGATGCCATGTAGCTCCCCAGACATGGGGAAGGGGCAGCAAGGGAATGTCTTCCTTTTTCTGTGTGTCTGCGGCAACTTCTGGCACAGTGCTAGGCATGTCGTGGCCCAGCCTGTTTCATCTCCTTTCCTAATAGCTTCTCAATTCCTTCAACCTTAGGTGCTTAGTACCTGTTCAGGTTTATTCATCGAATTCAGTGAACCTTTACGTACACAGATACACACATGTCGTCTTTATTTCTTAAACATACAAAATACTTTTCATTTTGATTTCCTTACTGGTAAAAAATCATGATTTCTCTTTTTTGTGATTGCTGTGGTTTTAATCAGTGTGACCATCTATAAAATGTTATTTACTAAATAATAATGACTCATGCTTTTATTAATTAATTTAATTGACCACATGCCATTTTCATAGGAAAATGCTAGGGAAGAAAGTTTGGCAGATATATAGTAAGTTCAGTTTGGGGCATAGCAGGTTTGAAGTTACAGCAGCACTTCCACATGACATCACATCCAAAGTTTTCCTTTCTCCAGCTAAAGTTTACATTTTTGCTATCAGGGGCTATGCTTTTTCTCCTTTGTTCCTCCTTAGTGGTATGTGATGTGATGAACACATTGTGGATTATGAATAAATGCTTGTTGATTATTTTAGGAACTATGTAGTTGTAGGTTGGTGAAAATTTCCAGGAAACATGGCGGTTGAAAATTGGTGATCAGTGAGTGATTATGGGATAGTTGTACAATAGACACATGCCAGGGGCAGGGGAGTGCAGTCGAGGGTTTTCAAGAGTAAATATGAAATGGGAGATGAAAAATGAGTGCTTGAATGATGCAGCTTTTTGAAAAGTCTATTTTGTAATGGATCGTCCTATAGGTCACTAATGACTTGGGATTCAAAAAATCATTGTATGGTTTAAATGGGATAAAATATTTGGCTAGAACACTTTACCTCTGGGGATTCTGAGAAGTCCATTCATGCAAAGTGATTCTTTCATTCAACAAATATTTGTTGAGCACCAATTATGTGTGAGGATTATTCTAGCTGTTGGGAATATAGCAGTGGATGAAACAAAAATTCCCCCCCTTGGAGAACTTATAATAGAGAGTGATAGGCAATCAACAAAGTAAGTAATTATACCACATTCTGGACGATGATGAGTGCTCTGAAGAAAAATGAAACAAAAAATAGAGATAGGGCCGGCCAGGGTTCTGGTGATGATTTAAAGTTTAGGTAGGAGTTTAAGGAGCCCTGGTGCAGTGTAGTTTTCCAGGGGCCAAAGCAAGATGTTCAGGAAGCAAGTGGCGTCAGATTCTCTGAGTGCAGTATGACTTTGCATCACAATTAACAGTGACAGCTTACTGCTTTAAAATAGGAAATAAAGTGGAAAGAAAGCAAATGCTTTTGACCTGACATTCACTGTTGCAAGATTGGGAACGTACAATAAATGTCACTGATGGAGCAATATTCATGAACTAAAAATGTCAGTTTTCAATTTGGCATGAGGGTGGTTTGACATGTATTAGTCGCACACAGACTATTATCATAATTAATGCATTAATAATGCAGCTGTCCTTTTTTTTCCCCATCCCAAATTAAAAAGGAGGAAATGGAGAGAGTCAGGTGAAAGAGCAGCTCTCACCCTGCTCAGACCTTTTCTGCTAGCATTTGTCTCTTCCTGTGCCCTCCCATCTTTGTGGCATTGGCTTCTGATTGGTATCAGTCCATATGTATCCGTCTCCATTCATCACTCACGTTTCCATGAACAACACTAGTGCCCTTGTCTGCTGAGGTCTTCCTTCTTAATTTTCAACAGTACTTATTTCTAAAGATATACATATTTACTGTAGAAGTGGCATATAAACTAAATCAGGAATATAAAAATCTCCCACAAGCACACCACCCAGACAAAATAACTACTAATATTTTGGTGTTTATGCTTCAGTCTTTTTTTCCTGATTATACATATTTACAAGTACAAGATCATTCTATATATAGTTTGATGATCAACTTAGTGCATGGTAAATACTCTTTTTCATCTTACTGCTTTTCTGCAGCGTGGCTGGGTGGCGTTTCACTGTACAGATGTAGCATGTTATGATGAACTAATCCCTGTTATTGTCATGTAAATAGTTTCTATATTTTTGATATTATAAACAGTGTTGTGATGAGCATATGTGTAGCCAAATCTTTGTACGTATCTTTGGTGATTTATTTTCGACAAATTCTTAGATACGGAGCTGATGGAAGTATTAGTTATCTATTGCTACAGTGATGCTGCAAAACAGAACTTCTGTGGCACAAACAGTAAGCGTTATTCACAAGACTGGGATCAGCTGGGGGTCCACTAGCTGGCTCTGTTGATCTTGGCTGGGCCTGCTCTCATGCCTAGGCATCAGTTGGCTGGCTGTTGGCTGATCTAGGCTGTCTGGGGCCTGGTGACTGGGGGAACTTGGCTCTGTTCCGGGGCCCCCAACCCTCAGACCATGGACCGGCACCAGTCCGAGGCCTGTTAGGAACCGGGCTGCACAGCAGGAGGTGAGTGGTGGGTGAGTGAGCGAAGCTTCATCTGCCGCTCCCCATTGTTCAGGTTACCACCTGAACCATTGCTCACATTACCGCCTGAATCATCCCCCCCATCACTTGCATTACTGCCTGAACACTCCCCCTCCTTCCGCCCCATCTGTGGAAAAATTGTCTTCCATAAAACCGGGCCCAGGTGCCAGAAAGGTTGGGGACTGCTGCCCTATTCCATTGCTTCTCATTCTCCAGCACGCTGGCCCAAACATGTTCTCATGTCATTGGCAGAGACATAGCAAGCTCATTTCTTCCACATGCTTTTCACGTTTCTTCTTATATCACATTTATGGACCTCACAAAGTAAGTCATGTGACAGAGCCCAGCATCAAGGGGCAAAACAGTTGCAGGGTACTGCAGAGTTACATGGCAAAGTCATGGATTCAGGAAGGGTGAAAAATTGGGGCCAAATTTGCAGTTTCCCCTGTGGGGTCGAAAGGCATCCTTAGTTTTAAAGCTTGTGATAGGTGTTTCCGAATTGCTCTCCGGCAAGGCTGAACCAGCCCCACTAACGGTGTAAGAGACTTTGCAGTTTTCCAGTTCTCTTTACTTTTGCTGACTCTGGGAGTGATTTATGACTTTCCATCTTGGCTGCTTTGATTGGCATCTCTCCCTGTCCTCTGAGTTGCACATTTTCTCTTTGTGCTGATTCTTTCCCTGCAGAGTGACCCCAGAGCTGCCCTATTCTCTGGTCTTCTCCTCCTCTTCATCCGGTCTCCTGCCCACTTTACCTTGCACCTGTGCTGACCACCTCTCACCTATCTGGAATATTCAGTGATCCATAAGAGCCCTTTCCCCAACCATTCTGAGTCAGCGGGCATTTACTCCATGTCTCTGCCACCTACACCAAGCAGCAGGGCAATTGTTAGTCCTCTTTATTCCCAGAATCTCAGAGTTTTTTAGGGCCAGAAAAAAGCTAAGAATTCAATCTTGTTTTTTTATACAATTTTTGTTCCAAGAAGATAGCTATTAATATGGTTATGTGTGTGGTTGAAGACATGGATGTAGATAGAAATTTGCCTGCAGAAAAGGCTGGAAGCAGTTAACCACTGTTAACTGTTTTAGTAAATCTCCGTGTAGAGGAATTATGGGTAAATTTAAAAAAACTTCAACATTGTGTATAGCAACTGAATGTCACAGGAGTTAAATGACTTGCCTCCTGTCCTAAAGATAAATAATAGCACGCTGTGATTGCAGCCCAGTTCTGCTGATTCCTGTTTTAATGCTCCCTTGAGACAATACCACAACACGAACTCTGGGGCCCAGCTGTCTTTTGTTTGTTTGTTTCCAAGCAGCATTGGTAGTTTGGTTTGGTTTTGCAAGAGTGCTTTGCTTTTTGTGGGTTCACAGGGAAATAAAGAATATTTTTTAAGTGGTTGAGTCATCTAAACCAGCTACGTGAATGTTGTATGCATATGTTCAATACATATGTCTGGGTGCATAAATTATTCTGGCTTCAAAATTTGACAGATGATTCAGGTGAATAGTGGACTTTATCAGTTAAATCACATTAAGGCTCCCAAGCAGATACATCTCGAATTCTGAGCACGTAATTTATCACAGGTATCACATGGAGCCTATGCAATTATATTAATTATTTAGTATATACAAAAGGTATGCTCTGCAGATTTAGAGTAGAATCAGATAAGCTTTTTAGGGACATCTCAGTTGGTTAGATTGATTAAATTTCTTGCTGTGAGCCAATTAAGATGGGTGATGGAGTGTTTTTCCCTGGAGCTTACCTTCGCTAGAGTGATTCTGAAAAACTGGAGGTTGGTTAGGAGACCAGGGCATGGGCCTCTGTCCATGGAAATGATGGGTTGGTCTGCTCGTAAATGAGTCTTTGATTTGTTTTCTGCTTGCCCTTTGTCTTATTTCCCTTTCATCCAAGCTCTGTCTCTAGGATATCCACAAAGAAAAAGAAAGCTTTAGTTATTCCTCTGAGAGTAAGGATTGGGTCGAATATTACTGTGGTGATGAAGAAGAGAGAAACGTACCTTGAAGAGCCCTTGGCTTGGTGAATACCGAAGAGATGTTGGTGTCTTGAGTGTATTGTTCTGAGCCAAAGCCAGATGTTAAATTGAGGCATTTGGGGCCTGGAAACATGTCACTGTTGCTAAATTAGTACCTTTTTACCCACTTAGGGCTTTCTGTAAGCCTTCTTGGATCACAGAGGGTGCAGATACTCAGAAATGGACACAAACCAGTAGGGACAAAGAGACTGGGATCTGAGGCTTCTTCACCAAGCAATAGGAAGAAGAATCCAAGCTCCTAAAAAATAAGCATCTATAGGTTCTCTTTCCTACTGCTTCCATGGTGTTGGTTTTTCTTTGTGCCAGTTGGCTTGCAGAGAAAGACTGCCGTGGAAGCTGAGTTTTTGCAAGCCTGTTGTAGAATTCAGGTGGAGATTTCAGCCAGTCAGTGAGGGTCTAGGTATTCTGTGTCTAGATGGACTCCAGCGACCCGTGCTTGTTTATACTAGGATTCAAGCATAATACAGTTGTCACTGTTAGCCCCCAATCCCACGTGTACCCCGACACGTGCTCCTGTGGCATGCACATATGCACCTGGGCTCCATCTGCTAATGTGCCTTACTTAGGAGTATCTTGGAGGTACCTAAGGTAGTTGTTGGCTGCTTCTTGATGGAAAATGCTCAGTTAGAGCCAGTTGAAACAAGCATGCTACTAAAACTGAATAGATTTTGATAAAACAGGTTCAGTTAATATGTCCCTTAGGGTGAAGTACAGTCTCCTCTACTTCGCTTCTCTTGCTAAGAAAATCAGTAACCTCATTTCCAACCTGTGTTCAAACTCAGATTTAACTGTTAGAAAGTGTTTAAGACCACAGTGAGGCCCACATGGCTACTAATCAATGTGTGATTAAGATACTTGTTGGGGGCAGGTGGGGGGGTTGGATAAAACAGGAAGTGATAGAGGCAAAGGGCAAGGAGATGAGCTGGAGGCACATGGCAGCACAAGGAGGGAACCAGTGGTGGGGCACCTCATCACCCTGCTCAGGGTCAACACGGTGGCGCCACAGTGTCTGTGCGCCATCATCTCAACTCTCTAGAAGAGCGTGCTGATGAGACCAAGGTAGGAGCACGAACGCTCACCTAAATTGTTTCCTTTGGTTAAGTCTCACAGCCTGTTTGCACTGTGACCTGCAGCTCTGGTTGGAAGATAACCAGTGTGGGGCATGAGAAGGAATTTGAATGATAGCAGTGCACGTTTATCAAAAAGTTCTTCAAAGTCATCCCAGCTTCTTACTTCACCTCTCTGTTTCTGTTTCTTCTTATGAAAAATTATGGTAATATTACAATAATAGTATCGATCTCATAGGCTTTTGGGGAGGCTTAAATAAGTTGATACTGAGAAAATATTGAAAACCATGCCTGGTGTATTGCAAGTGGTCTTTGAATGCTGATTGATTGTTGTTGCTGTTATATTTATTAACTGCCATGCCCCTGTTGGACTGGAAGCCGCATCTTAGTCTTTAACGTTCCCCTGTAATTTCGGAGCTGCTCCCGCCCCGTGGAAGGAACAAGGGAGCCTTTGGGACCTCTGGAGCCTGTGATGAGTGTTGGGAGGTGGGGACACCTTGACAAGTGCTGGAGTGCACCTGCGCCATCTTGCCCAGCCTGACTGCAGTTAGCGGCCTGAACTCAGGGGCTGCCAGTCTCTTTAAGCACCAGGTTTCAGGACTAGCCGCCACTTAACCCTCTCCCACTGCTGCTCAGCACTCGCCCTCCACTGATGCCATGCGCATTCACAGCTGTGGACTCACTCCTCTCTGAAACGTTCTTTAGCTGGTTCCTCTGGGACATTATCTCCACTTCAGCTGTGAGCTCCTTTCAGTGGAAGAACTACCTCGTGTGTCATTCCCCTCCCCCTCGCTCCCTCACCGTTGGCATTCAGTTCAGTGTTCTGCACACATGGGACCCTATTCCCAATTTGGAGCAGGTCAGGATTTATTCACCCTCGGGCTGCCCTTAGCAGCCAGCCCAGGCCCGTCGGACGCGTGACGATGGAAAATATTTGTGGGAATGACTCTCAAACAGTGCCCTTCTGCCCAAGTCCTTCCTTGAATCTCACCCACCATATACGTGGCTTATGTTAGAGGGTTTGATAACTGTACAGAAGGAAGTAGCCCCGCCTTGGGGCCAGGTCAGGTCTGAGGGTTGCAAAGGGCTGTTTATTCCTCTTGGGTTGGAGGTACCTGATCTGTGGTACATTGGAATGCTTACATCCTTGTTCCTCGAGAAGGGAGAATCTTCTGCTTATCCTCAGCCTGTTACCATGACACCCCTGCCACAGGCTCCTCTACAAACACAGCAATACTGGCCAACGTGGATAGACATCTACTGTCTGTCAGGTACTCCATTAAAGTAGGTGACTCGCATACGTTTTTCATTTGATCCTATGGATTAGCTATTTTACCCCATTTTTAAAAAATTTTTTTAAGTAAAAAATTATTTTATTTATTTTGGGCTGTGTTGGTTCTTTGTTGCTGCACGCGGGCTTTCTCTAGTTGCGGCGAGTGGGGGCTACTCTTTGTTGCAGTGCACGGGCCTCTGATTGCGGTGGCTTCCCTTGTTGTGGAGCATGGGCTCTAGGTGCGGGGGCTTCAGTAGTTGTGGTGTGTGGGCTCTAGAGCACAGGCTCAGTAGCTGTGGCACATGGGCTTAGTTGCTCCGCGGCATGTGAGATCTTCCTGGACCGGGGATCGAACCTGCGTCCCCTGCATTGGCAGACGGATTCTTCACCACTACGCCACCAGGCAAGTCCCACCCCCATTTTTATAGTTAAAGAAACAGGCTTAGAAAACTACGTGACCGAGATCACAAACTTACTATGTGGCGTAAACTGTTGATCTAATATTAAGTTGGGCTAACTGGCCTTGTTCATAATTTCTCCTCTACAGGTTTATATCAGTAAAAATACTCTCTGTCTTTTAATATTCTTAAATATTTTTCCTGCTTGAGCATCTGTTTTCTTCTCTGGAGACGGGGACACTGTTGTTAACATTTCTTCCTCTGCTCTCTGGTGTTGCAGTGATTTCATCATGCACACATGTACTCTGAGAGTGTACAACTGGCTAGACCCTGCACCCCGCATGATAGCTTACTGGGGGCCTCGTTACTCCAGAACAGGAGGAACTGAAGAGAAAGAGCAGGAATCAACTTCAAAGGCGCACACACCTGTTACAGTTTATACCTTGCTTACACCTGAGCTCAGCCCATCCTAGGACGAACCCTGGTAGGGCTTCAAAGGTCTCAGCGTTCGTATCTCTTCCTTAAAGTCTGTTTGTACCTTTCTTTGGTCCAGTATCTGTCCTCCATAAAGTGTTATTAATTTCCACAGCATCCTGCTTGATGTTCGTATGTCCATTTTCTGTAAGGCTGGAGTAAAGAAAACAAGTGTCTCCCTGGCAGTGAGGGATAAGTTCAGGGTGTTTGTGGATGAGCCTATGGCTGCTCCCATCTGAAGGGCTTGAGAGAGACACTTCAAGATATCAGGATCTTCCGGATTTTTAGAGATCTGGAGTTTAGGGAGCTTGGGAGGTCTTGAGCAGCTGCCAGTCAGCTTTCGCTGCAATTTAAAAGCATGTCTGTAGTTTTATGGTGTGCTCTGCCCCCCACCACAGCCCCCTCCTCATTACTGCTTAGATGAATGAGAAGCATCTCTGCTGATTCTTTATCTTATCATCAGACAGTATCTCTTTTTAAATGCTTATTATCAGGAGAATAATACACATGATATAATAGATGGTCTAGGAAGCGCTATATAAGTGTTTGTTAAATAAATAAATGAAAATAAATGCAATGGAAAGAAGGTCTCATTTATCCCAGACACTCAGTTCTCTTCTGTAGAGGGAACAACCATTATCAGTTTCATGTAGTTCCTTCTAGAAATTTTCCAGGTGTACACAGACATGTCTGCATATGTGCATACCTCCCCATTTTGCCTTCACATGTGGGATTGGCTGGAAATGTTGCATAAATCCCACTGCTTACCCTCCTGCAAGGCACCCTGTGGTTCTGATCAAGGCCTCTGGAATACAAGCATCCACACAGGGAAATACTTTCCCTTCCTGTCATCTCTGGGGCCCTGGGTGTCATCTCTGGGGCCCACCCAGGGCCACCAAAGGAGACTCATCAAAGCTTGGGAGACCACTTCCCACGTAGATCCAGAGACATGGTGCTCTCAGAAAGATGACAAGACAGAATATGGAGTTAAGATTTACTCCTCCTGAAGTTCACCAGAATTTTAATAGAGTTGTGGGATGGGGGAGGGAAAACTGTGGATAATTATTTTCTTCTTTTTACATTTCCTTTTAATAATGATCCTGTATTAATAATGAAAAAATTATTTATAATGAAAAATCCCAATGCACTTAAAAGATTATTTCAGGGGCTTCCCTGGTCGTGCAGTGGTTGAGAATCTGCCTGCCAATGCAGGGGACACGGGTTTGAGCCCTGGTCTGGGAAGATCCCGCATGCCGCGGAGCAGCTAGGCCCGTGAGCCACAGCTACTAAGCCTGCGCGTCTGGAGCCTGTGCTCCACAACAAGAGAGGCCACGACAGTGAGAGGCCCGCCCACCGCGATGAAGAGTGGCCCCCGCTTGCCGCAACTAGAGAAAGCCCTTGCACAGAAACGAAGACCCAACACGGCCAAAAATAAAAATAAAAAAATTAAAAGAAGGCTCAACGTTAAAAAAAAAAATTAAAAAAAGGTATTCCAATTCCCCCTGAAGTGGAGTCTTAAGCTCTCAACTTATTAAAGGTACTAGTACAATTTTTACTGGTTACAAAACAGATACAAAATCCCTTTATAAGAACCCTCAGAGTACAGCTACCGTTGTTTTGTTATAGTAGAACTGGTTCTTAATGAGCACAGTGCTAGAGATCAGTCTGCAGAAACTAGAAATGAAGTAGAGTTGGTTCTGGTTATTTCTGTATGGTGCCTTGAAAACTCTCCTGGACCAAGATACTGGTGGTGAGTGACGGCATCTCCCAGGGAGCTTTTTTTTTTAATTTTTTTATGTATTTATTTATTTTTGGCTGCATTGGGTCTTCGTTGCTGCACGCAGGCTTTCTCTAGTTGTGGCGAGTGGGGGATACTCTTCGTAGCGGTGTGCGGGCTTCTCATTGCAGTGGCTTCTCTTTGTTGCGGCGCACGGGCTCTAGGCACACAGGGTCAATAGTTGTGGCGCACGGGCTTAGTTGCTCCGCGGCATGTGGGATCTTCCCAGACCAGGGGTCAAACCCATGTCCCCTGCATTGGCAGGCGGATTCTCTACCACTGCACCACCAGGGAAGCCCCTCCCAGGGTGCTTTTAAAGCTGCACCTGACTGCCATTCTTCTCCGTGCCTCGCTTGTTGAAAGTCAGTGCTGTAGGGCAGTGGTTCCCGCAATGGGGGCTTTGGACTCCCCTGGGGCTGGGAGATTACAGCAAGTGGACTCTGGACCCTTCCAAACATAGCACACTGTCTGCCTCAAATAATACAGTTACCGCTGATTGAGCATTTCTCATGTGCCAGGCACGGTTCTAGGAACTTTCATGTATTTACTCATTCAATTCAGTGACCCAGTGAAGCCAGTAACATTTTAATCTCCTTATTGATGAGAAAACTGAGACCCAAAAGGGTGAAGTGAGCTGTCTCAGGTCTCTCTACTATTAGGAGGTAAAGTCATGGTTCAAATCCATGCCATCTGCCTCCACAGCCCGCTTCTAATCACTAAACCACACTCCCTCTCAGAGAAGCAGATGGCTTCATCTGTGGGCTGTCTGTATGTTGTGTGTAGTACTTTTTCCCCAGATGTTTGTAGATGCTGTTGGGATCGATCAAATAAAAATCCATGTAAAAGTGATACTGAATTTACATCAGCATTTTTTCATCAATATTTTTTCTGTCATTGGCTCTAAAATTTGACTTCTCTCCTGTGGTGGTCCTCCAGATCTTTAGATGTTCTAAGAAGGCTATAGTCCAAAAGGCTGAAAATCACTGCTCTAAAGGAAGAAGGTGGGAATCAAATATATGCCACACTTGCTTCTTTTCCAACCAGCTCCCCGCTAGCTCTGCTCATCTCTCCAGTTCTCAACCAGAATCGATGGCAGGTACTTTCATTCTTTGTGTTGTGGACAGGTGCTGGTGAATAACTTGATAAGCATTGCTTTGGGAGTCATCTGGTAGGATACGAAAGTAATCTCATAACATAACCTCCTTTTCCCTGGAGGCTTTCACTGGGAGAAATTTATGTGTTTTATATTCTGTATGGGAGGCTGACCAGACCTTCAATCAGAAGGACCGTGTTCTAGTGCCAGCTCATCTATGATCTGTGTTACTTTCAGCGAGTCATTCTGCCTCTGTGCCTCAGCTTCTTCATCATTAGGATGCCGTGCCTTACGGGAGAGTGGTTGCAGAATTAAGTGAGGTGATAATTCTTTGTATTGTTTTTAGTATGCTCATTTGTTTATTGTAAAGAATGCTGAATGCCTAATCCATACCAGGCATTGCTCCAGGTTCAGGAATTCCAGCAGTGAGCAAAACAGACAAAGCCCCAGTCCTCATGGGGCTGACGTTCTATGTGGGGAAGAGAGACAAAAAGGAAATAAATATATTATGAGGTGGTGATAAGTGCTATGGAGAAAAATAAGACAGGGTAAGGGGAATAGGGAGGGGGGCGGTTAATTTGTTTGAAGTTCAGGAAAGGACTTATGTTGAAGCTGTCCTTGAGCTCATTCCTGAGGATGTTGGAGAGTGAGCCAGAAGGATGCCAGGGGAGGTGCTGTCAGGCAGAGGAAACGGCCAGTGCAAAGGCGCTGAGGTGGGGATGTGCTTGGCAATTTGGAGGCACAGGAAGGGACCTGTGTGGCTGGGACAGAGGGAGGGAGGCTGAGAGCGGAGATGAGGTCAGAGCTCTAAAGGGGCCAGGTAACAGGGTGGGTCTGGGAGTGAGATGGAGCCATGGGCAGATTTGAGCAGTGAGATATGCTATCACTAGCTGATCACTCTCGCTGCATGTGGAGAATGGACATGTAGGGGACAAGAGAGGGAGGGGGCAGAAGGAGATTGGTTAGAGAACTATTGTCATAATCTAGATTAGTGATGATGGTGGCTTGGACCATGGTGTTAGTGGTGAAAGAGGTGGGAGAGGAGGTCTGATTCCGCATGTCATTTGAAGGTAAGCCTGATAGGATTTGTTGAGAGAAGGGGCAAAGTTGACATCAAAAACATCAAGGTTTTTGACCTGATCCCCTGGTGTGATGACTTGTTACTGAGAAGGGAAAACCTGAGAGAGAAGCAGGTTTGGGAGGAGGGTTGAAATTAGGGATTGAGCTTTGGCCTTGTCGAGTTTCAGTGCCTGAAATCCCCAAGGGGAGAAGTGAAATAGGCGGTTGGACCTGTAAGATAGGAGTTTAGGGGGAAGTCTGGGTTGGAGTTCAGAATTTGGGAGTCATTAGCATAAACATATTACTTAGAGGCCTGAGACTGGATGGGGACACAAAGATTTGAGTGTAGATAATAAAAAGGTTGAAAGGGCTGATCCAGAGGAAGGCCTGGGGGACCTGTTGTTTAGAGCAGGGGATGGCAGACAGCAGCTGGATTGTTGTCTCTGTTAGTAAATAAAATTTTATTGGAATACAGCTATTTGCAATCCTTTATCCATTGTCTATGGCTGCTTTTGAGCTGAAATGGTGGAGTTGAATAGTTGTGACAAAGGCGTACAGCCCGCCAAACCAAGAGAATTTATTATCTTTTTACAGACAAGTTTGTCCAACTTGGATTAAAGATCAGGGAGATGATGGGGGTCCAGCAAAGGAGACTCAGAAGGAATAGCCAGGCATGAGGGAAGGACCCCAGGATTCTGCACTATAGGCCAGGTGGTGGAAGGCTTTTAATCACCGGCTTTAAGAATGTGTGCCACTGGGCAAGTTACTTCACCTGTGAGGACAGTCGTAGTGCAGGGTTGTTGTGAATGAAAGGGGATGATATAGGTGAAACCCTTACAGCTGGGCCTGGCATACGGTAAGTGCTCAGTAAATATTCTTACAGCACCCACTTCTACGGGCTTAGCCACAGTCCTCAGCCTAGGCTCTGTACTAGAGAGAAAATTCAGAGTGATGACTACCCCCAGCCCCCTTGAGTAAGCCCCGTGACCTGTGCTCAGGCCCTGAAGAAGCAGGAGGAAGGTGAGCCAGGGCCCCCTGTCCCCCAAGGGAACCTTGAAGGAGAGCGCTGGCCCTCCAGCATCTGCTTTTACCTTCTGTCTTTAAGAAACAGTCTTTACTGAAAGCTTTTGAGCAAACGGCAAACCCATTTTTATGAAATTACCAATGTTAACACATTCCATGTGTCAGGATTTGATAGGCTCCTGTGGGGCTGTGCCCGTGACAACATTGGCTGGCAGCTCTCACCTGGGGAGTTATACCACATACCCCTAATGCTGGAGAAGGGCCTTGGTATCCTGCTCAGAACCAGGATATTTTCTCCCAGGAAGAGCCCTAGATGAGAAGCTTGAAGAGGGAGTGAGATAGACCCACTGGGGCTTTTCTAAAGATCCTAGCTCCAAGGCTTGGATAAGGAAAGAATTACTTTGCATCATGTGCTGGTTTGGCATTCAGCCTGCCAGCTTCACCACTGGTCCCCTCTGGGTCCAGAGTCATGGGAGCCCACAGGAGTGTCTGTCCTTCTGGGGAGGTTATGAAAAAGAATCTGGCCTTTCCCGTTCACTTGTTTTTGCATGTGTTATTGGTCCCCTTCTTTCTATCATGGCTACTTTCCCTGGTTAGCCTCTAAAGCAGTGGTTCTCAGCGTGTGATCTGTGGACGACCAGCATCAGCATCACCTGGCAACTTGTGATTGGCGTTTGGGGCACTACCCCAAACCATGGAATCAGCAGCTTTCGGTGTGTGACCTTGGGCAAGTTAGTTAACCTCTCTGAAACGTGGTTCTCCCCTTTGGAGTACGGGAATAATAATGGTACAGGATGGTTTTAAAGATTAAATGAGATGAACAATCTGCTGAGTTTAACAGGTCCTCCAGGGGATTCTGATCATGCTAAAGTTTGAGAACCACTCCTCTAAAGATTCTTCTAAAAGATCCCCATTGGGGGACAGTAAGAAATTCCTGCTAAGAGAATTTTTCAGATTTTATCCTTTTATACATCTCAGACCATTTTTATTCTGAGCTCATCTGCCAATCATCTTTCCAAAATGAATGCTTTCTCATTTTCTTAAAAATGTGACAGGATACCAATCATAGTTTAGCTTTTCCATAAAGAATCAGGGCATAATCATGAATGAATATAATTATTGCTATGTTGGGTATAGGGCTCTTGGCACCATACTTCTATGTTTGTGTATTCTTTACCAGTTTTTTAGCTTAAAATTTTTTTTTAGTTGTATGTGGCTTTCTTCATTGTCTGCATATCAGCTGTTATTACCATAAGTATACCTAGTAGGAGCCCTATCACTTTCTAATTTTTTATTTTTAAATTGATTTTGTACAGGGGCTGAAATAATCAAGATGGTTAATAGGGTGTGCAAAGCAAGAATAAATAAGTAAAAAATACGAGTAAATAACCAGATGAAAAGCTGAGGGAATGTTTTTTCAAGTAGAAACTTCTGTACCTGAATTTTGTAGTGTAAAATTTGGATTCTTGAGTGCTTTACTGTTTACTTCTGATCATGTTCTCAATAACTGGCTTTTTAAAAAAAATAAATTTATTTATTTTTGGCTGTGTTGGGTCTTCGTTGCTGTGCACAGGGTTTCTCTAGTTGCGGCGAGCGGGGGCTACTCTTTGTTGTGGTGCGCAGGCTTCTCATTGCTGTAGCTTCTCTTTGTTGTGGAGCACAGGCCCTAGAGCGCGCAGGCTTCAGTAGTTGTGGCATGCGGGGCGGGCTCAGTAGTTGTGGCTCACGGACTCTAGAGCGCAGGCTCGGTAGTTGTGGCACACGGGCTTAGTTGCTCTGTGGCATGTGGGATCTTACCGGACCAGGGCTCGAACCCGTGTCCCCTGCATTGGCAGGCGGATTCTTAACCACTGCGCCACCAGGGAAGTCCCAATAACTGAAGTTTTGAATAACAAAAATTGTACAATACTTATCACTCCACACCTCTTCTGAACGTTTACCCCCATGTTATACTTTTCTGTTTGTTGCATCTCTTTCTGTTATCGACATGTGTATTTTCCTAAAAGATATAATTCATGACGTATCATTCATTCACATATAAATTACTGCTCTTTGGAATGAAAGGTAATCATTAAATGTGAGGTACCCCCTCTTCCACTCTCCTTTTTTCTGGTGTTTTACTTTCCTTGGGTTCCTAAGCCAGCCTGGGAGAAAGTACATAGGGCTGACATGTGAAAAACCCTGCCTCCTAGGCTTGTTTCTGCCCCTAAGGGACTGCGTGGAATTAGGCAAATCGCTTGGCTTCTCTGGGCCTGGAGCTGCAACAGTGTAAACGCAGATGATAATGCTTGCTCCTCTCTCCTGGGAGCAGCGCAGCAGGGATCCGAGTAAGTAGGGCAAGTGGAATTGTTACACTCTATACACCTGGTAGGCATTGCGGTAAGGGGCATCCAAGGCATTCTGGCTTCATGTAGGCCTAAAGGCTGCTGCTTCAGTATCCCTGTCCCCAGTATCCAGCCGCCTTGGCTCAGAGGCTTTGGGACCGTGCTATATTTTTTGTCCCACTTCAGAGCATACCCAATCAACACAGACGTAAAATAAAGTCACAAAGAGGAAGCACATATTCACTACAGAAAATGTTGGCGGGAAAGACAAAAACAGTGACAACACCACAAAAATACCTGTATTGTGGAATGCAGTGTTTTGGCTGTTCTCATTGCTTTGGAATCTGGTGCATTCTGAGATGTGGGACACACCAGGTGTTTAGACAGCATGCCTGCTTGACCCCTGCAAGTTCCTCGAAGGGACCGGGGTCTTTCAATCTGGACATACCAGCCAGGATTCTCAGTTAGACAGAGGCATGCCTTCCACTGGTTAAGGCCACTCTGGAGCTCAGTGGTGAATAGATGCAGGGCCCCAGGAAGGCCCCCAAGAAGCCCACCACCACAGAGATTGAAAGGGACATCCACTTTCCTGAATAGCCAGTTCCCTTCAGTTGAGTCTAGTTGTGTGTCTTCCTCTCCCCTGGAGAGGATTCTGACAGCTACGTCACCTGAAGCACACCTAGGAAGACTTCCACCCTCTGCAGGAAGCTTCTGGAAGAGTTAATTCAGTTCACTTCACCTTTCTGCCAATCCTATCCCCTATCCACTCTTTAAAGCCCAGTGTAAGTCCGACCTTCCTGGAATCACCAAATCCTTCAGTCTTCATGACCCTCCCACCTCTGCCCTCTGCCAGCACTTCTTGCATGAGATTCTCTTTGGCACTTCTCATCTGTTGCCTTGTTAGGTAAATTTATTAAGGGCGTGTCTGTCAACATCTTGAGAGCAGTGCCAGGTCTTATCTGCACCAGTTCTGCTCTTGGGCCCAGATGCACCTGGAGCAGTAGGACGTCTGCCCCAGCTTCGCTGAGGAGCTGTGTCCTTGGGGCTGGGCTGCATGCTGCAGGAAGTTGTTCAGCCAAAGGCAGCAGAGTGAGAAGGAAGAATTGAGTGCCCTTAAGGCCCGGACTTCTTATCCAAAGGAGGAAGGAGGTCAAAGTCAGGGACACAATCAAGGTTAGAAGTCAAAGAATGAGGAGTCAGACAAGTGGCTCAGGACCGAGGCTGTGAAGAGTCCCCTGCCAGGGTTAGGAGACCTTGTTGCTGTTGCCTGGTGTTCTTTTTGGCGTGGAAACAGGCCATTTCTTGTAAAGGATTCACTCAGGTTGGATATTTACATCACAATCTCTGATCCCAGGGGTGGGGCCTGTGGAAGTGTAGATCTCACTTCTGGTCCCTGTCCACAAAGGCCACAGTGTCCCACTCCCCTCACCTGTGAAATGCAGGAGTTGGAATCAGTCCTTTCTTGCTGCATGGTCCTAGCAAGTGAGTTGAGGGAATTGGGAGTGGACCAATCTTTTATGTAATGAATGGATGTTCTAAGGAGTACCTTTTTAAAGTATTTTAGACGTAGAAACATCTCCTGTCTCAAGCAGTGGAGGTTTTGAGACCAAAAGCTAGACCATCCCTAAAGGGAAGTTTAGTGTTTTCTTCATTGGGAGTGAAGATCCTATACATTTAAGGGCAGAAAAGGAAAGATTGCATGGGTTTGGGGATGGAGGATTGGGCCGATTTCTTCTAAGGATAATGAATTGCAGTAAATTAAGAGGAGACGGAACAAAATGGTGGGTAGTGACTGTTATCAGAGAAGTAAATGCTATTTATACAAGAAGACAAGGTGGGGGAACAGTGATACAGACAAACCTCTGGCTTTAATTAGCTGATGGCTTAGTGATACTGGTACTCGGGAAATCTGCTTCTCAGTGGGAGAAGGTTTGTTTTCAGAGGTAGTGAGCTGTGTCCACATAAAAGCATTTCAAAGACCAGTTCAGAGCGGGAGGGCCAGTGGGAGTTGAGTGGTCAGTTGCCATGGTGAACAGATTCCCTGCTGAGAAGTTGCCCTCCCCCCCATCTGTGCACAGGGACAGTGCTGGGTTGGACGATGCTTCTCAGACTCTAACGTGCATACTAATCACCTGGGGGTCCTGGAAACTGTGAATTCTGATACACGATGTCTGGGTGGGCTCAAGACTGTGTTTCTAACCAGCTTCCAGGTGATGTTGATGCTCCTGGCCTGTGGACAGTGTTTTGAGTGGCCAAGGTCCTAGTGGGCGTTGGAGGAAGAAGCAGTAAACCTGAGTTGTGGCCCTGGACAAGTCATGGACTCTCTGAGACCCACAGTTCCCTCAGCAGTAGCGAAAGAGGGAAATGGACTAGACCCTCTCCAGTTATATAGTGCATTGTTTCTGTTACAGACCCAGAGCGAATGGAAACCTCTGCCTTGTCCTTCCTTAGTAGCCTGTTGGCCCTGGAGGTTGTAGTGGTGGTCTTGCAACGTGGGGATTTGCATGGTTCCTTCACTATTTGTGCGTGGTTTGGTCAGCCTCTGCCCAGTGCCTTTAAGAGTGTAGCCCAGGGACTTCCCTGGTGGCGCAGTGGTTAGGAATCTGCCTGCCAATGCAGGGGATATGGGTTCGAGCCCTGCTCCAGGAAGATCCCAAGTGCTGCGGAGTAACTAAGCCCGTGCGCCACAACGACTGAGCCTGCGCTCTAGAGCCCGCGAGCCGCAACTCCTGAGCCCGTGTGCCACAACTACTGAACCCCGCACGCCTAGAGCCTGTGCTCCACAACAAGAGAGGCCACCGCAATGAGAAGCCCGCACACCGCAATGAAGAGTAGCCCCCGCTCGCCACAACTAGAGAAAGCCTGTGCGCAGCAATGAAGACCCAGCGCAGCCAAAAAAAAAAAAAAAAAGAATGGATACTAGATTCTATTGTTATTTGTAAGAAAAGAGAAGAGACTACAGTTCAGTGACCCCTGTCCCATATCCATCCTCTAATGGTTCAGAGGTGACTTTCCCCTCTCCCCTTAGTACACGTTTAGATTCATACTGTGACCCCCTAGGATTCTCCTGTCCTTTCTGCCTGGGAAGCTGGCTCACTGGACACCCTAAAAGAATGCCTAGGCCTCAGACCTCTGAATCCATTTCTCTGAGGTGAGATGTCCAGTTTGTTCATTACAACAATAGCTGCTGGGCCTATTACAGTTATGCAATAGGTTTCTTTTTTTAACCAGGTCTTGAAAATGTGTGCATTATCCGTTAGGTAATAAATGAAATAAAAAAGGCTGAAAATAAATCAGCTTTGCAAAGTGGGGCTGAAGCTTTTCTGCTAACTGCACCTTTTTTTTTTTTTTTTTTGGTTCTTGTTTTTTAAGCAGCTGTTGGCAAGTGATTTCTTTTTAAGCCTTTTTCAGGGCCCGCCTCACCTTTCACAATTGGCTGTTGGGACTTTGGCCTGTTGCAAAAGGGGTGCCCAGACAGTTACTCTGAGAATGGAGGACAATTTAAAAGACATTATGTGTCTTCTAACATGGGGTGGCTTTTGTACATTCCCTGACCTGTTTCCATCTCAAAGAATCACTTTCCACTTGTCATGGTGGTTGTATTAAAGGAAAATATGTCTTCCTACCCAGATGTATCAACTGAGGGCTGGAAGGTGAGAGAATAACCCCACCGTCTAAGCATGGCACCAGGATCAACTTCCTTTTGACCTTCTGAGGCCGCTACCTCTTTGCCTCCATAAAATTTCATTAGCACTTTAAATGCAGCACATTGGCTTAGGAATTATGCAGTCTGCTCCATGTGCAGCAGGTCCATGATTCTACTGTAATCTGACTGTTTCTCTGATGAACATGTTTACGATATCTCCTTTCTGGACATGGGGTGTGACAGCTGGGCAAGATGATCTCAAACATGGATCCCTTTACCCAGCGAGGGGCTGACGGCGTCACAACAGTCAAGTCTATTTGGGGATGCCCTCTTGGCTTGCAAAGTGGAAAGGAAAACCACGTGGGAGGCGGAGGTCTGACGTGGGCAGGAAGAGACCCCCGCCCCTTGTGTGTGCACAGACACGTTGAATGGAGGTTGTCTTGAATCATCTGATTTCGCTCCTCATTTGTATTTCTCCTCCATGTTCCCGGCCACACTTACCCCCGTGGTGCGTGGAAATCTATTAACAGTGCTCACACATGGCACATCTGTGGAGCCATTATTGCTGCTGGAGAGCTGTGTTTGTGTAAAATTTTGAACACCCTGTGAAGATTTATCCTGGTTTCCCATTCTGTCCCCTACACTCCCCACTTTTCTCTACTTAAAGATATATTAACATCTCTGGTTCTATCTGGAGGAAAAACCTTTGAAGTGAGACAGCATGAAGATAAAATGCCCTTCTCTGAAAGTCTCCCTCTAGGATGAGCTTGGAGCCTTCTGAGAAGACGGAGGGCTGCCTACGGCATGGGGGTGGTGCAGCTTCACTGCAAGGCTGTGGACCCCATTCTCTCTCTGGCCCCTGTCCCCCTGGGAGCCAGCTCCCCTGAGCCCAGGCTGGGTACACGGGGACCCACACGGTTAGCCAGCTCTAAGTCTACCTTGCTAACTCCCTTCCCAAGATCCACTCTCTCTCTTCAACAAATTGGGTATGTCTTGACCTTCCCTGGTGGCTCAGTGGTTAAGAATCCACCTGCCAATGCAGGGGACACGGGTTCGAGCCCTGGTCTGGGAAGATCCCACATGCCACAGAGCAACTAAGCCTGTGCGCCACAACTACTGAACCTGTGCCCTAGAGCCTGCGAGCCACAACTACTGAGCCCGTGTGCCACAACTACTGAAGCCCGCGCACCTAGAGCCCGTGCTCTGCAGCAAGAGAAGTCACTGCAATGAGAAGCCCGCACACCACAACAAAGAGTAGCCCCCGCTCACCACAACTAGAGAAAGCCCGCACACAGCAGCGAAGACCCAACACAGCCAAAAGTAAATAAACAAATTTATTAAAAAAACAAACAAAAACAACTTGGGCATGTCTTGGTTGTAAGGGACCCTCTCATTTCCTAAAATGTTAGTCCCTGCTCTTCTGTTTTGTCAGTGGAGATGCCAGTGGCTGAAATTTGGTCCTGGGCACAAGTGAGCCAGAGCTGGAGTCAGTAAGTGGGGAAACAGTCGTCCTCACCTGGTGCGGAGCTGGCAGGGGCCTGGTTTAAAGGCGTTTGCAGACCATTGACCTCATCAGTCCTCTGAGGGTGACTTAGAGCTCAGCTTCTTCTAAGGTTGCTGAACTCTCTCCTCACCCCTGTTCCACCCTCTTGCCACTCACATCCCAACTGAGAGGGGCCTGGACCTATTGCAATCCTGTGATTCTAACATCATATGCGTGATGGAGGAGAACCGGGGGTTGGGGGGTGGGTAGAGGCTGCTGGTGCCCCTGGCTCTGGTGGCCTTCCGCTGCCTCCCCCCATGCCACCCCACGCCGGCAGGCCCTGGGCGCAGCGTGCTCCAGGAGTGGAGAGTGACACGAGGCGATGTCTGTGGCAAAGGGGAGAATGTGTGCTGAGCCTGGGGAGGCACGGATTGGCTGGCAGTGAGGTAACACGATGCAGTCTAAATGCGGAAGCAGCAGTTCCCGGCATCGAGGGTGCGCCTCGTCGGCAAGCTGAGTTGCCTGCCAGCCACCTGAAGGACAAGGTCTCCGAGGGGTTCTGCAGACCTCGTGTGCCTGGCTGGCTCCCAGGGCAGGGTCTGTGTGGCGGAGACCAGATGGCAGGATCTGGGATGTAATTGCTGTTCCCTAGCCCTAAACCCACTGCAGTTCTGACCTCTGCTCTTAAACAAATGGGGCTCTGTTAGCAAAGGTGTGTGAAAACGAGGGACTGGGCCTCAGGACTACCTGTGCAGGTAATGATGAGTAGCCATCAGTGCTACTCTTGAGGACCTGGATGGTTTCTAGGGCAACCAGCAGTTTAACTCCTTTGATGGTGTGGACCCCCCTGGGGTCCTTTCTAAGTACAATTCTAGGTTCATAATTGGGCCAGGAGTCCACACCCCATCTCCCCATTCCAGCCCACTTCCTAATACTTAGTGTCAGTGGCACATTTAGCCATGAAGGATTGAGGACTTCAAGAGGACACTGTGGGCTATGCTTTCTTTCTCTTCCTCTTTAAGGACAGAGCTGTCCTCTCAGCAAAAGTTTTCCGAGGCTTAGCAGCTTCCAGAGATCACAGTTGGTGCTCCAGAAGTACTAGAGGTCAATTAAATAAATAGTAATTGAGCATCTACTGTCAACTAGTGTCAGGTTTCATGGGAGTTACAGGAACATGGGACTTGCCCTTGAGGAGGTCATTTAATCATTTATTCAACAAATATATTCTGGACTATTTACTATGGGCCTGACACTGTTCTAAGTGTTTAGGCTACAGTGGCAAACAAAACAAAGCCCTTGGTCTCTTGAAACTAACATGGTAAGGGGAGATACAGACAAAACAGGAGAGCTGAGATGAAAGTGAGGGAGGATAAGGAGATTGAAGGTGCCTAGAGGCTGAGGCTCCTTGGATTTGGTAAGCCAAGAGCTCAGTGTAGGAAAGAAGATAGAGAAGTTCTAGGGGCAGATTGTTGCAAGCAGAGGGAACTAACCGTGAGACCAAAACCAAGTCAGGGCCAGCTTGGAGGTTCCAGGAACAGAAAGAAGAGCAAGTGAGAGGGAAAGTGGAAGTGGTAAGGATAGTAAAAAGGGCAGTGGCCAGATCTTGTAGGGCCTTCTATGCCACAGCAGGTAATTAGAATGTCAAGCTTTGAGTGGGTCATAGAGATGAATGGCCGAGGATAAACATTCTAGCCATTAATGACGACTGTCATCCAAGGAGAAGCAGAGACTGTTAATGGGCTACTAAGTCCTATGTATTCACAGTGAAGTCATTGCTCCTCCCCCACATGGACAGTAATTCTGCTGGGTCAGAGTGGCAGTGCCTTGTAGGCAGGTGGACAGAGGGGGCAGCTGGAGCAAACTCTACCTGAAGGGGTCATCCTCAGTTATATGCCATCCAGTCCAAATCCTTTCTTTCCTCCAAAATAATACTGGCTGTATATTATTGGATGCTTAGTTTGACCCAGACCTCATGCTCAGCCTGTAGGTACATCATCTCATTTAATCCTCATAAAAGCCATGGAAGGAGGGTGGTATAATTCACATTTGACAAATGAGGAAACTGAGGCTCCAAGAGATAACTCTCCCAAGATGGCTCATCTAGGAAGAGATAGAAACAAGCTTCAAACTCATAAGATACAGACTTTTGGACAATCTTAGTTGAGGATGACTTGCCCAGGAAAAACCTCCTAGGGCAGGGGTATGGGCAGGGTGAGAAGGAGGGAGAAATATTGAGAGATAAGCTATGTATCATAATATCATGGATGAAACCAAGAGGAATTTTGCACCCCAAGGAGACAATTGGCAATATCTAGGGACATCTTTGCTTGTCACACTGGGAGGTGGATAGGGAGTGCTACTGACATCTCGTGGTTAGAGACCAGAGATGCTTCCAAATACCTGGTGATGCACAGGACAGTCCCACAACAAAGAGTTGTTGGCCCCAAATGTCAGTAGTGCCAAGGATGAGAAACCCTGAGTGAAAGTCTTACAGTGAAAACTGCTCTTTGCTTCTTTTCTCTTGTATCTCTGCCCTGGGAGTTACTGCCACATGGTATCTCCAGGTACCAAACTAAAATCACAATGGCTATTTGCGATTCCATCGGGATGGTGGTTTTTCCCAGGTCTCTTTGCCATTTAAGCTGTTGTTAGTGACGGGAGATGAAGAGCTAGATCTCAGGGTGAGTGGGCCCTGGTGTGGTACTGCATCAGGTCTGTGGCCAGGAGGAGGCCTTAGTTAACTGTCTCGTGTGGTTTCCCCACCAGTAAAGCGGAGGTGAGAACTCCTCCTCCAGCCGCCTCTCAGGTTTGTTGTGAGAATTCCACGAGACAATAGATGTGAAAGTGCTTTCATGAAAGTAATATATAAATGTGCTATTACCAGTCCTTATACCACTAGTAAAACGAAACCATCATTATTCTGCTTCTGATGACATCAATTTGCAGAACCATTAGAGTTCTGTACATTATAGTCTAAAAGAGCTGTAGAGAGAGCTGCCAGGGACCTAAAGAGGTTGCTCAGGGGAAAACAGCCAGGGATACACCTGGAAATTGTTAAAGTGAGGTGGGGAGATGTGTGGTTTCTTATTCAGTTACTCAGATGTCCTTTGTTCACTTTCTTGCATCATGATTACCTCTAGATGTAGTATAATAACTTTATTAATAAAGTTGCTGCCCTCCTCCCACCCCTGTCAGAGCTCTGAGGGCGCAGTCGAAACAGAATAATTAATTAATGGAAATGAAGAGAAAACAGCTCAAGTAATGGCTACGAAGAAGATCAAATAGCAAGGAGGGAGCTGCAAAAATTTCCCCTCTCATTTGACTTTGGCCAATGAATGCATAGGAGGCTGGGGAAGTCCTAGGATTCCAGATCAACTGGCAGAATATCTTGGGAATACCCTCTTACTTTTTTTTCACAGTGAAAGGTATAGAAGATACGAGGACAGCATCGGGACCACTATCTGATGCAGACAGCACATCGCTGAAGAAGATTTTCTGGGGGGTGAGGCAGTCTTGGAGGCAGTCTTGGAGGCTGTAATATGTGCAGGGTCAGTCTTACAGGAAGGGCTGAGGTTCTTAGTGGTCTTACTTCAGAAATATGTAGATGAGCCCCCTATAGAAAATCTCCCTTCAGACTGTTCACTGGCATCTGAAATTCCTTTAAGAGGGAATAAAGCTTCCCTTTCTATAATTAAAGACAAAATCCTGTTCTTCCTGAGAGAGAGAAGTATTGGGTTGGCCAAAAAGTTAGTTCGGGTTTTTCCATAAAATCTTATGGAAGAAGCTGAACGAACTTTTTGGCTAACCCAATAATATTGTCTTAAATTTATCCCAAAGGATATCGTATGATTACAAAAGCAGAGGAAATCCTTTCCCTAACTCTACATGGTTTGAGTGTGGGCTCTAAGTAAAGGCTGCCTTGCACTTCCTGAGTATCTAAGTTAACTGGCTATAACCACATACCTTCCCTGGGATGTCACTGGTTAACATCTTTCTCATGACCCTAAAGCCCTTTGCTGTTTCTTTTTGGGCATCTGAATCTGGTTGCATAGGACTTGATGAATCCCCTGTTTTTTTTTTTTTTTCCAGTTTCTACCTACATCCCTATCTTTTGTCTGACAAAGAGGCCTGCAAAGGGTAGAGGAAAGAATACTCCAGGGACCAGGAGACCTCGGGGTAGGCCAGGCTCTGTCATTAAGTAGCTTAACCTTGGACAAGCCATGAAAACTCTCTGGGCCTTTAGTTCCTCTGCCTGTTAAGTGGGAGGTTGGGATTAGATATCTCCAAGGGGCTTTCTTACTACAAGATTACCGATTGGCTTTTCTTCTTTTCATTTTGTTCAGGGAAGCCTCTCCTTCATTACCAGCATCTCTCAACCCAAGTCAGTATTTTCTCATCAATCTCAGTCCTTTCAAGAGAATATAAGGAGTGGCCATGATTCAGGGAGATGCAAGGGGTGCCCATAATCTAAGGGGTTGCCTGGTTCAGGGGGGTGCAACAGTGTCCGTGAGTCAAGAGGCCACGGTTGATGTCTCTTGGCAGGTTGTTGCCACCCCAGAAAGACATGGGCAGTGGGTTGCACATGCCGGCGTCAGTGGAACCGGGAGCAGGACTTTAAAACTCACCCTTGAATATGCAGAGCTCAAAGGGTCACTGGCTCACAGCTGTGGGCCAAGTTGAATAGAAAGTTGACAAGATAAAGCAGAGTTTGGACAACCTTACAAAATAGCAGACCCTGAATTCCTCATTTTCATGGATAATTGACCGTAGACTTCAATTTTAGGAACATGGCAGTGTATCTGTGTACAGTTCACTCCTCTTTCAGGTGACTGAACCAGAGCCTGCGGAGTGCGTGGGACTCTGTTGCCCTCTAGTGGCCGGAGTGGAGCAGAACGCGCAGCAACTCCCCCAGACTTAGACTTCTGTTGGCTTGGCGGTGCAGCTGAGCCTGAGCCAGGGTTCACAGAGTCCCCCTGGAGCACAGAGCATCCAGGGGGCTCAGGGAACCCTTTCAGCACACCTCCTAACTTGAGATGATGCAGAGGGTCTACCATCCCTCCTATTTCTGGGGGTAAGATCGGCAGCACAGAGAGGTTCTTGTTTTGCCCAGAGTCATACAGTAGCCAGCTGCAGGGCTGCGACGTGAGGTCAGGTGTCTGTGTTTTGTGGGTAGCTGAGGCACCTGGAATCTTCTGTAACAGTTACACCTTTGCTGTGTCAGTTCTGCCTCAGTCAGATGTCGTCTCTAGCAAACAGACATCGTTATGTGGTTTTCCAGTTAATACTTCCCAAGGGGAGCTGGTTGATGTGGATGAGGCTTTTTAACATCTGGCTTTGAAGAGAGCGTTATATGCAGCTGTAGCAGAAGGAGCCAGCGTCTTAGTAATTGGCCAGGGGTTGGGAAGGAGCAAGGCAGTCTGGGGGCACTTGTCATCGTTGGGACTCAGCAGCTTTGCAGAATATGTTATCATGGTTCATATTTTAAATGATTTTTTAAGTAAAATTGAAGGTGGGTCTAGGTGGAGATTATTCCAAGAAGGCTAGAACCCTAGACACTAGTTGCAAAAAAAAAAAAAAAAAGAAAGAAATGAATTGCTGAAGGTCATACTCCTGTTGTTGATCTTGGGCTCAGGTAGAGGGTTCTTAGTAGGGTTCCCTTACTCTAACTTTTGCCCTTGGTAATAGGCAATTAAACGAGAGGATTAATTTATGGAGAGGCCGAAGAGCGTGGTAGGATGAGTAGATTATGCAGCATGACTTCTACTGCCAGGAGAGAGTCCAAAAGTCCATGAGGCATGGTCAAGGCTATATCTGGTATTCCAGTGCCCCTATCTTTTGGGCAGGAATGCCCAAGACCCAGCAAAACTCCTCTTCTTTGATTTCCCCTTCCAACAGTATAAGTCATGGAAAAGGAATGGTTGGAAATAAGGCATTTTGTAGTGTTGAACAGGAGTTGCTTGAAAACACAGTGGCTTTCCATCGATGGACTTTTGGAATGTACCTTATGCTGGTAAAGCTATTGAGGGCTTAAATGATCCTCTTTTATAGCATGCTGCAATTCTTCCTTTGAACATGAGGAGCTTGAATTACCTTTTTTTACTTTACAATAGAAATTTAATCTTATTTCTCACTCCCTACTCTCTCCATTACACAGTTAACATATAACAGTCTGGTGCCTTCTAAAGACATTTCACCTAAAAGTACACATTTTATACTGGAGCCCATGTTCCTTGTCTGTACACTTCTTGTCTTCCAAGCTTTAGAATCACCATTGATTATTCCTCTTTTATTCATACTTCTCCAGCCCCCATCACTACCCCAAACAGCACCAACCTCCATTTCAGTCATTCACTCAACCCTGCTGACTTTTTGCTCTTAACAGCCTGAGATTAGGTTTTTAAAATCTTTTAATTTTATTTAAGTATAGATTTACAATGTGTTAATTTCTGCTATACAGCAAAGTGATTCAGTTATACATATACATATTCTATTCTGTTATGGTTTACCACAGGATATTGAATAAAGTTCCCTGTGCCTGTACAGTAGGACCTTGTTGTTTGTGCATTCTGTGTATAATAGTTTGCATCTGCTGACCCCAGACTCCCACTCCATCCCTCCCCCACCCACCCCCAGCAACCACAAGCCTGCTCTCTACGTCTGTGAGTCTGTTTATTGGATAAGTTCATTTGTGTCATATTTTAGATTCCACATGTAAGTGATATCATATGGTATTTGTTTTTCTCTTTCTGGCTGACTTCACTTAGTATGATAATATGTGTGTCCATCCATGTTGCTGCAAACAGCACTATGTCACTCTTTTTTATGGCTGAGTAGTATTCCATTGTACATATGTACCACATGTCCTTTATCCAGTCACGATATTTTTAACCAGATCACTCTGTTTTCACTCTATACAAAAATCTCTTTAGCTTTGGGAGGCCCTCGTGAGCTAACATGCCAAACATACCTGTGGTGACCCTAAGGTGTTTGCTGGGGCAGGGTTAAATGTGGAGGAAAGAGAGGAAGAATAGGCAGGGGGGATGGGGTCCCACGAGGAGAGGCTTGTTGGGTGGTGGTGGGAAGCTCGGGCCTCGCAGCTGCAGCTGCAGGCTGGGCCAGGCAGTGGACGGCAGGAGGTGTCTTCAGAGACTTCTGGGTGCTGTTCAGTGCACTGCATGTCATGCCCTTCCTTTCCAGCTCACAGATGGCTGAGGTACCACCTTTAACCGGATTCAGTCATGTGTACTTTAGGGACAAGAGAGGGAGTGGCACATAAGAGGAGTGTATAGGGGTACACTTATTACTCCTTTTTTTCCTGCATTGACACTGGCCCTGGGTGCCCAACAGTGAAGCCACTAGAATTGGACCCACTACTTACCCAGCTTTCCCACTCCCAATCTGTTTGTTACACAGCAGCACAAATGGGGGAGATGGCTTGGGCTTACGGGAGAGCAGGTGGCTCCTACCAGCTGGTGCTAAAAATGCCCCAACTTACAGATATTTATATTTCACTCACACAGCCTTCCCTATCACACACACTGTGACAAAGTCAGGAATGTGTGCTACTTGTCCTTTGGGGCCTCCCTTCCTCTTCTCCATGTAATGCTGGCCTCCGTGTTCAGACCTGATTACAGAGTTGAGAAGCCTTAGAACACCCACCCTTACAGGTGGATCTCCTTTCTGCGCCTTTGGCTTCTGTGACATCTGAGTGCCCCCTTCTTTCATTCACTTTTAGAGGTTTACTTCCTTTGGCTGCTTATGAAATGCTTGTGCTCCTGAAGGTTCTGTTCTTGGCCTCCCTTTTCTTCTCCTAACATCTTCTTTCTGGACAAGCTCAACCATCTTCTTAATGTTAACGAACCTCAGATTCAAATCGCCAGCCCGGATCCCTCTCCTGGGCTTCACACCAGCTTCCTGTGAAACATCTGAACTGATTTGTCCCGCAAGTACCTCAAATAACACATCTAAGTCTGAATTCATTCTCTGCTGCACAAAAGGTGCTTCTCTGTTTCTCATTAGAAGAGTAGAAATAAACGGAGAGAATGGAAGACTTCATTTACTTCGATAATTACCTACACGTCTTCCTCTTGGTCATCCCGTCTGCCCCTCTATCTGTTACCTCTAATTTGTCACCAGGTCTTGGAATTCTACTTCTCAAGTATTTTTCCGGGCTGACCCTTCCTCTCTCTCTCTCCACTGCCCTCGTTCAGGGTTCCATCAGCTTTATTTGGCCTCTGACATTGGCCTCCGTGTGTCCAGGAGCTGCATAGGTTAGTCTCTAAAAGAAAATCTGGATACAGTTTTTAAACAAAATGTTATTTCAATAGAATCTGCATTCTTACAGAAAGTCTTCAGACACCCTATTACAGTACCATGAATGAGTACAGGAAAGGCGACAAATACCTTTTAGTGGGTTCCTAGTTTAAAAGAAATCCATCTGTGAGATAACATCACTTCCTGAGGTTCTCAAACAATGCCCAGAACCATTATTTTTGGTCCTGTGTTAACTTTGTGAGTAAAATACAGAGCTTCTTCATGGTAATTTCCTATTATGGTTAGCTAACGAAGGTAACCCTTCATGAAAGTTTCTTGTCTCTCTATAGCCTGAAGAGTATGTATACTTGGAAAGTAGATTCGTTTTGGCACCTTCATCTTCTTCCATCTTGGTCCCTCCTACCAATACTTGTAGATTTTATTCCATTCATGCTTCTTCCCGTCTGGGTTCTTGACATGCTCAGTTAAATTCTCCCCTCCTTGGGCTTCTCTTTGAAGATTAAGATCCTATCTCAGAAAATCTGGTCATTGAGAAGGTTGGGAAAATGCTAGCAGTTACTTTGGAGTTACCTTTGCCTAGCTCGGGATGGTATTGATAGGTGGACACAGCTTTAAGATTTGCTGTTTTGCATGAATCACAATGCAGTCATCTGAGAGGTGCTGCTGACCTGCATGAGGAATCTCAAGGTCTCCTGTCATCCTCCTTTCAAACACTCACAGTGATTAATTCTATAGAAATCACTCTTGGTGCTTCACTTTCAGAAAACAATTTTCTTTTTTGAATACATATGGGATACCGAGGCTTCTCCCTGGAAAGAAAGTCTGGTTTGCTTTTCATATTAGCTATTTTTTTAATTCCAAGGAAATCTACCTCCAAAAGCAAGCAAAACATCCTTCTCCCATGTGACCGTGACTTGGGTTTTAGATCCTGACTCATTGTTTTATCAGGCCTGCTCTCCTCTCTTCTTGGCCTTCAATCCAGGTCACCTGGGTTCTTTTCTCTTTACTGACTGTCAGCAGGGACTGATCTGCTGAGCGAGCAGGGATGACATGCAAGAGAAAGTGAACTGAGCAGTTGTCCTAACTCTTCATGTCTGGTACATCATTCAGGGTCAGCGCAGCTTTAGTTGAGAGAGTAGTGAACTGAGGAACAACCATAGGGTCTCCAGAAGACTCTAAGGTATTTCCAGTTTCAGGGTGACCATTTTCTGGTCTGTGAGTCATGGTCCCATTTGCAGGGGGGTTTAGATCAGATGGAGTTGGATCCCTACTCTGATTTCTCATCACCCTGAACCCCTGGCTAGAGCTAGGAGTGTTGAGTGCCATTCGGGACCAGCCTGGTGTCTTTGGAGTCCTTGAGTAAAGATAACTTGGGTCAAGTCATGTCTTATAAACCCACTGTGGTGCTGCATCAGAGAAACTCCTTCAGAATGACCTTATCTGGAGAAGGCCCTTCATCCATGGCCTTCAGGCTGGGAATTAGGGTCAAGGGGCATCAGGAGCCTGCAGGCCTGTTCTGTACTCAGCATGGGGTGACAAGGCAGCAAGTTGGCACTCTGGGGTCTTCCAATTCCAAATTCAACCATTTGTTTGCAGTTTTTTTTTTTCTCTTTTGAGGGGTAGTGGGCAGTAGACTTAAAAAAAACAAAAGAAAACCTAAACTTCCAAGCAAAATTGTTAGAAGTAGCATGCCCCTTGCCCATGCCTGGAATTGCTTCATACCCTTTGCCTGTTTCCGGGATGCTCAAAGGTTTTCTCTATTGCCCTCCATTGCTTTCCCTTCTGCCCTGTTTGTTCTTATGGCATTAAAGGGCCTACCTGCTTACTTCACAAGGACCCTCATTTCTTTATCCATCATGTTTTCTTTTATTTATTTATTTATTTTTTTAGTCTTAAGGTCTGCAATCGAGCATTTTAACTGAAAGCCTGGGCTGCCTGAAGCAGCTGTGGGGTTCCCAGTCAACTGCCTTGTCCTCTAAAGAATGAATTCCCATTGACAGTACCACTTGTGGAAAAACAGAGCCAGCGTAGAGGATCTTACAGATACTTCAGGAAGCGAGAGGAGTTATTGGAGGGTGGTAGGGGAGGACAGAAGATGGATTAATATTTTTTTCTTTATCACTTGGCATGTTAAACTTAATTATATTCCTTGGGAGACCTGTAAATAGTCATAATTAGGAATTATGATAATAGACACCGCAGCCTTACACATGTTCATTTTACTGCTTGCCTCTTTGTGACTGTGGGCTGTGATTAATACCAATCAACATCACTAGGACAAGACCTCTTCCTGCCTGTTGGGACCTTTTTGACTTTGGACGGCCAGTCTCAAGGGTCGGGAGCCCCTACACTAGCCCCATGAGCTAAAAAGAGTGACCTTTGCAGACTGAGTGCAGTCATAGTTGTTGGCGGCGTCAGTCACGGCTATGAAAATAAGAATTTGGTTCCCAGATTTTCTACTTTCTCTTCTTCTGCCTTTGCCATTAATTTTTTTTTTTTTTTGTGAACTTGAAAATACCACTTATTCATTTATTTTTGTGCAGAGAGGAAGGAGGGTTACCAGGATAACTCTACATGCTTATGAAATGATCATACAGAGGAAAAACCCCAAGAAGAGTGTAAAAAGGAAATCCCCTAATTAAGGGTCTCAGTTGAGCACCAACCACTCTAATAGGAAATGTAATTTTAAGTCAAGGCAAAATCCTGTTCAGCATTTCTGAGATCCATTCTCCTTTCGATTGTCAATGTGAAAAAGTGAGAACTAGCTTACTTTTAACATAGCTGCTTGTCGGCCCTGAAAAGGATCTGAGAGGTCCTCTTTGTTCTGCAGATTTTATTGGAGAGGCATTTGAGTCTAGGAGTTAAGGCATTAATTGGGCAAAGAGGCACAGCCACTCGTGCCACTCAGAGGCCTGGGACTGGCAGTCTCCAGTGGCCGTATCAGAAGAAACCCTTAGGCTCTTCAGCCTCAGACACTTATAAGAACCCCTTAGTAGCCCAGTTTAGAATAACAATATAGATCCATGTTTAAAGTCAGCCCTATTTGCAGTACCGTCCTTGCAACATGGATGTTATGACAGACCAGAGACTTGAATACCAAGTCCTACCTTTCAAGATAGTCTCAAATGATATTCAAGACCAGATTCAGAAAATACATGATCCTGAGCTTAGGGGATTCACAATCAAAGGTTTTTCTTGAAACCTTTTCCTGAAAGCATGGTTCTAAAGAGATCTGGCATTAAGGCAAAGGGTTTTGATTTTCTTTCTACTACTACTCTTCACCTTCCACCCCACAAGATGACTCCGAGTTGTCTTTGCTTCTTTTAAGTCCTAGTCTTCCCTGAGGCTCAAGAGGAACTCAGGCTGTATTTTGATGAGATGAGTCACCTTTGATGTCACAGTCCTCACTCTCCAAGAACAAGGAATCATTAGTATCTTGACGTCTAATTGTATAAGTTAAAGCACTTCCTTGGAGCTCAGAGAGAAAAGCTGAAGTCTCACACACAGATTCTGCTGGCAGTAAATGACTGTGCTTTATAAAAGGAGAGAGAAATTCTGTTTGGGTGATGCCATTGGAATGTTAAAAGAAATCCAGAGGGGAAAAAATCCAAGTGAATAATACATATTGGGTCTCTGGCCCCTAATTTGATATTCAGTCAGATCAAAACTAACCCTGTGAGATCTTGGAATATAATGTCATATAAAAATGCTCCTGGGCAAGGAGCTTTATTAATACACAGTAGTAAAAAAAACATGGGAGGCGCCATGTCTGGGTATTTTTCTATAAAATCTTTACTCATTTCACACCCTTTACAAGCACAATCCAAAACTGCTATGTTTAAGCGTCTACATTTGTTGGGATTTCTTTAAAAAAATAAACAGAAGAATCACATTTCACATGTGTTAAGTGGTGTAATAGTAAATCATATTTAACAAGTTGGGAAAGGCTTCAGTTTTCATCGGTGTACAAAATGTCTACATGTAAATATTGGACTCACTTTTTAAATGAAGGTGCTGCAGTCAGCCTTTTAAAAAATAATAAAATAATCATGCAGGTCAACATATTGAATCTTCACGTGACTGCAGGTGTGTGGGTGTGTATGTGTGCGTGTCTACATGTTTTTAATTCCGTAGGATTAGCAGAATGACAAAATGTGTGAAGGAAGATAGCTGATGACTATTTTAAGCAGCACAAAAATGTGAGGAGGAGGTAGAGGATGAAAAGGAGAGAGAGAAAAAAATGATCAAGCAGGAAGAGGGACACGGGTATAAGACTAGAAGAAAAGAGAATTTCTTTAAACTAGAAAAATCAAAGGGATGTGTTTTCCCCTTATGGCAATAACCACTTTTTTCTAGGGCTTTATACATTAACACCTAAAAAATAGATTTGTGCTATAAATACAAGCTGTCTTCAATGCATATGTTTGGAATTATTTTCCCCTCTGATTCCTTTGTGGTCTTATGCCCTCATCTGACATTTTTAGTTAGGAAATACCAACCCAAGTTTTCTTTGATCGTGCTCCTTCCTTTGCCTGGAGACTTTGCGCCTTTTTCCCATAGCCAGTTTTTACTCATTCTTCCAGACTAGCTCAGCTGTTTCACCACCCAGAAAAACCTCCTCGTCTATCTTTGCCCCCTTTGTTTCTTGCTGTGTCTGCCAGCTCTGTACTCTGAGAGCACATTATATTTAAATGAATACTTACTGTCTCTCCCACGAGGCTGCTAACTACTAGCCCCAGAAGGGTATGGCCATGTCTTATTCCGGTCTGTATTCCTGGAGCCTAAGTAACATGGTGTCCTCAGTGCTCCCTAAATCTTCTTAAGCTTCAACGCATTACCATTTTAATGTTCCAATCCTCAGGGAAGCTGAGGCTTGCTTTCAGAGGAGACAGTCAGCTAGGGGTCATTTCTTGTTTAGCACCTGACCATGTGTTGGCAAACATTGTATGCTGTCTGTTGCAAAGTCAAAACATGTCCTTTCCACACATGGAGTAAGCCCTTATTGGGGAATAAAAAATGATAATGACTGTTTTCAAGTAACATGTATATGTAAGTGTCTGAACTGCTATTGTGGTTCTTTGTTTAAGAGGAGGAAGCGTTTTCCTTAACCTTCCATGGCTTTAGGGAGTCTTTCTCATTTTCCTGCTTCCCATGTTCCTAGGATGAAGTCCCTGAGATCTGAGATTCTGGTGGGCATGCCTTGAATTTTTTTTTTTTAAGAAAAAACTAAGTTTATTCTTGTCTAATGAAATTCACTAAGAGTCCAAGATGATAAAGACCCACACATTCAGCAAACCCTTTTAAGTTAACCAAGCCACCAGGCTGTTTTGATCCCTCCACCGAGCACCCTGGCAGTGAGATGACCAAAACTGGCCTTCTATTATCTTCCGGCATTCTTAACTCCCTTCGGGCAGAGTGACCTCTGCAAGGTTGGTTCAGAACCATACTGCCAAAATGTCTTTCAAAGCCTCGGGAGGGTGAGCTTCCTTCAGCAGTCATATGGGAATAAGTAGGTTCATGGAAGACCAAATGGTTCAAACGGAATAAAACCTCTTCTAAGATCGTTTTCAAAAAGGGACACCAAAAAAAAAAAAGGGTAACAATTTAAGGCCCCGTTTAAAAGGCTTCTCCGTCAGGTTTAGGCTTCTCGTTTAAAAAACAAAGACCTAAGAGGAGGGACCCGATCAAGAGGTAAACTGGTGGAGAAGGGGCGAGGTGCAGGAGAAAGGGAGGCAGGTGGCCGAGGAGGGGACGGGCCACGACAGGTGAACCGGGAGGACGGCGGGCGCGCCCGCACAGGCGGCGGCGGCGGGCCGAGCCTGGGACTTAAGCCTCCGGGAAGGCGGGCGCGGACAGAGCGCTGGGGTCACCGGGGAGCAGCGCAAAGGGGAAGACACGGAGCGGGAAAGGCGTGCGATGGGAACGGACTGGTTTCTACAGTTGCCCTTTTTCCTCACATAACTCACCAAGAAAATCACACCGAGAAGATGGTGGAAAGGAAAGGAAATACTAAGGAGCATCCACAACCCCACACCTCCTGTGCTCGCCTGGGCCCCGCACAGCGGCCCATGCCTCAAATTTTTATGATTGTAGCCACATGGTCTGTTGGGTCTTAGGCTGTTATCAGCTTTTGTGAGGAATCTTTGGTAGGGTTTAGAGGTGTGGAGGGAGAGCTCCATCTCAGCCCGGGGGCAGCACCGCTTTCCCCCTACCTCAGGGTGCCCGATGATGTCTCTATTAATGAAAAGCATTCAGTGAAGTGGCATAATTTTATTACAAGGTCAGTAGTTTGAGGATTCAGAGATGAATCTTAAAATATGGATTCCTTTCCTGCTAAGCTTCCATGGCTAGCACCCTATTCTCCCTGCCTGCCTCTTGTGAGCTGGCTCCTTTATTAATCCCAAGGGACCAAGGTCTAAGCACTCAGGCAGGACAACTGCCTCTTTAGGCACACCTCAGCTCTGGCCCACTGTCCTGAGACAGTGATCTTGCTTCCTTATGCTCAGCCCCCTGTGTCCTCACTGGCTCAGCCATGAGGAGTCTGCAGGTCCTCCTAATCCCCTCTCGAGGCCAGTTCTGTTATTGTGCACTTGACTATGTGCTTGGAATTGTGCTAGAGGCTGAGGGTACAAGTACTGAGGGCAGAGTACGTGCTTAGTGACCTTATCAAGGAGCGCTTTCCTATCAGATTTCTTCCTATCAAATGTACTATTTGAATGAAACTGGAGAGTTCCATTCTGGTAAGTAATGGTAGAGCTAGGTGTGAGGTGTTGCTCTTCTCCAACTAAAGCCTCGGTTTGTTGAGGTTTCTGTGACTATGTGTGTTTATTTAAGGAAATGGCAGTCTATCCTTCTTATTCATGCCCTCAAGTATTCACAGCCCCTCTGCTACTAGGGAACATTTTTGGCCTAGCATTTTTAAGATGCTAAAGTAAAAGAGCTGGCTTACAAATGGCCCCAAGTGCTTTTCTGGGCACCATGAAGGAAGTGAGAGCATGGCTATTAGGGGAAGCTTGAAGTTGGTTAGTATATAAGCAATGTGGGAAGATTTTGCTTTTAAGCCTTTGAAATGAAAAACAGAGACAGGAGTGAAATGGCCCTTTGCTAAGAGAAAAATGTTGAGGCGTAAAAGGCACCAGAGACAAGAAACGAAAGTTGGACCCTGAGGATGTTGGTAGAGATGGTAGTAATTCTATGTATGTTTTGGATGGGAGTTACCTGCTGTCCATTGGCATCAGAGGTCACAGTTGCAGTCCTTGATGTGGGTGTGAGATGTCAGAACTTCCCATACAGTTGTATTCTGGACACCCTAACCTATAATATACCTTCAGCCAAAAGAGATGTGCTACCAGTGTGGCCATCCAAAGCCACTGTGTAGAACAGATATACCCCAGATGTCACTGTGTGTTAGAACATTTCTCTTTACTGTTTTAAAATAAATAGATTCACTCATTGATGTAAGCATGTATTTATGTGCATACTTATATACATATTGCACTAAAGTCTCACTAGTTGGGACATGGTGATTGACAGGGAAGCACTGTTTTAGGAAGCCCGGTGTGTAGTGTAGTGTGGGCAAGGAAACTCTTCTTATTGATCCCTTTGTCACTGATCAATTGTATTTAATGTCAGGAAGGGAAGTTGGTACAGATTTAGAAAATAACCTTGTTTCTTTGTCAACTGAGATGGGTAACTCATTGAATCAGTAGTCATTTATGACAGCCAACAGTGTGCCGGGACATAGAGGTGAGTGACCCAGGCAGGGTCCCTGACCTCACGGAACATCACAGCACAGTGTGATAATACTACCACTGAGGTATCAAGGGCTGAGAACACTTGAAGAAGGAGCAGCTGACTTAGAATAGACCTCACAAAGGCTGCCTGGAGGAGGCGGGGCTGGAACTGTGTTGTGAAGGGTGAGCAGAGCACAGATAGACAAGGGGGACAGGGAGAGGAGTTCCAGGAAAAGGGCTGAGCACATGGAGGCAGGTAGCCATGTGCAGTATCTGGGGGGCTGTGGGTGGATGGGGACTGCAGGCACTAAGGCTGCTTTGGGGGGAGTGACTGGGGATGAGGCTGCAGGGCACAGCGGGGGCCAGATCACAAAGGAAGTCAGACCATGACGGCTTTGAACAGCTCAGTTAGGAGTGGAGGTTCATCCTGAAATTGATGACTGGAGGCTTTGATCGACTTACGGGAGGAGGATGACACGGTCATCTCTCGACCTGGAAAGATCACTCTGGTTGTGATTTGTAGGAGGGAGTGGTTAAGGACAGGATGGAGGCAGGGAGAGGTCAGGAGATAATCTCAGTGAAAAGGGGTGAGATGGCACATGCGAAAGTAAACTTTAATAAGTCAAGATTCTAATGGAAGATGCTATTAATTAAACTGACTGTGTATGAGGATGGTACAGTAAGCCAGGCCCTGGGAAAAGCAGTCAGACTGCTTTCAACTTTGGGGTGAAAAAAGGAAATGAGTAGAAGATGATAAAACTAGGCTCTGTGATATTCCTATATTTTATAGGGAGACAGTACAACTTAATGGTTAAGTACTAGAGCTTTGAAGTGTGACAGACTTGGATTTGATTCCGGGCTTGGCCTCTTACCAGGTGTATGACCTTGGGCATGTTATTGACCCTCAGTTTTCTCATCTGTTGAGTGGGGTAATACCAACACGTGACTCAAAGGGTTCTTGTGAGAATTCAGTGAGAATGTACATGTTAAGAACTTTTTAGTACCTAGTAAATGCTGAGTAAATGGCCACTTTCTTATTTTTGTAATTTGTAATTAAAAGCCAGAAATGTAGTAGAAAAGGCATGGCACAGGTGTTTATGGGTTTTGAGTTGACAGGAAACTAAGCTGTAGTCTCCTCCTGACAGCTAGTGCGCAATTTTCAGGGCTCTTGGAAAAGATCTGTGTCATAAGCAAATTCATGCATGATACCAGTAAAACTGGGGATCCCCAGAGAAGTGAATTCACAGCCCTGTTTACCTTCCACTGTGTAACAGGACGAGAGAGAGAGAGAGAGAGAGAGATTATGGAAGGGAGAATTATATTTGGGAAGACGAAGAGATTGGTCTAACTTCTTAGCCTTTCTAAGCCTCATTTAAAAATGATGTTCAACTGCAAGCTGACAGCTTGTGTAACTAGCATGCAGAAATATATATATATATATTTTGCGGTACGCGGGCCTCTCACTGTTGTGGCCTCTCCCATTGCGGAGCACAGGCTCCAGATGTGCAGGCTCAGCGGCCATGGCTCACAGGCCCAGCCTCTCCGCGGCATGTGGGATCCTCCCGGACCGGGGCACAAACCCGTGTCCCTTGCATCGGCAGGCGGACTCTCAGCCACTGTGCCACCAGGGAAGCCCCCAGAAATATTTTTCAAAGTTGGGCCAACACTTAAAAATTGGAGATTTTACTCAAAAATAGAGATTCCTGGATTCTGTTTAAAAAAATCAGAGGATCTGGCCAACCAGGTTCCTTCTCCTCCAAGGGCACAAGGGCTGCTGCTCCTCTTGGGTGAAGAGTCAGTTTTCCAGTTCTCTCCAGGCCCATCACCCCCGGGGTCTGTGCTAGTCACTTATGACGGCCTCACTTCTCTTACATGTAACTGGACTGATGCAGTGGTTTCTAAAGTCCTACATAAATTTACAAATCCATAATTCTGTGAAAAAATAAATATGTTCTAGAAAAAAATATACGGATTGGGCAGAGCCCAGGTACGAATGTCCTTTGTGAAATTGGTTTCTCTATTCTGAATGCTGAACATTCAGAGGTCTAAAACCATTCCCTAGGGTTGGCAGCAGGGTGGAGGTGAAGCAGTGTGGAGGCCGGGGAGTGTGGGGGAGAAGAGGGTGGAGTAAGGAGAAGAAGTCTGTGATGATCTCAGGACCCCAGTCTACTGTGCTCCTGCAGAGTCTGAGTTGAGAGGCAGTGTGGAGGAGGGTCTGCTGGGTAGGGCCACTGGAATATAGATTGTGTTTGCGAAGTGGCTGATCTATCAGGTGCAAGCGGAGCACAAACAGCTCTGTGCTGTCCTTCCTTCTGTCACAGTCCCCTGGCCCTCCTCTCTTTCCCCCTCTGACACCCCATCCCCTGGCAGCATTTGCCGCCCCCCTCCACCTGACTCTCCCACGCTTTCCTGGCAGGTTCACCAAGAAACAACCGGGTCTCCATGGCAACGTGAAGACAGCTGAAAAATGGCAGCTAAATGCAGCTGCCCCTCATTTAATATCGACTCTGGCACTGACAGAACAGATAATGGGCAATAACACACCATTATGTTGTGGGAAAATGAAATGCTTCAGCAGAAGGCTGTCATGCTGGGGGGATTTATTTGTTACTGTACCAGCCCAGATTTCTCTTTACTTCCCTTCCTTTCTTTTTATTCCTCCTTTCTCATGGCAGAGTTTTTTTTTTTTCTCTCTTCCTCATTTCTTTCTCATTCCTCTCTTCTATAGCTTCTCTTTTTGTACTTCTTCTTTGCATTTTCCCTCCTTTTCTTCCCTCTCTGAATCACTTATGAGTATATATGAAAGCATACATATATAATAGTAATAGCAATTACCTGCATAATGACTTACAAGTTACAAAAATGTTCAAGTATGTCTTCTTTTTTCATTTGGACGATGAGACAACTGTGTGAGATGAGTAAGGCTCGGTTACTGATACTTATTTTACAGATTTTAAAAAGGGCTCAGAGAAGTTGAACGATTTGCCCAGGGTCAGGTAAGCATGGTAAATGTCAGAACCTTCATTCCAACCCAGATTTCCTGGCCCGTAAAGAGGGTTCTTTCCTCTTTACTTAGTGGAAACTTGAGAGTTACCAGTCCCTACTCACTTTATCAGGGTCCTGTTTCTAACTGAGTAATCCTCAGCCCCAGAACAAGGCCCCCAGGCTTTGGGACTTAGAAGGAAGGTCTTTAGATCTTTGCTTTAACAGCCTCTTGCAGATCCTGCCTTGGGTTGTTGATAAGTGTGGATTTATGTTTGTTTTTATTTTTTAAATCCAATACACGTCTATCTGCTTATTACCTATCATTGTATCATTGTGTAATCACATAATCTTGGCACACAGAAGGGACACAGTGTACTCTCTGAATTGAAAATGGGGGCATTTTGGTGGGTGTCAGCTTTCCCTTTTGCCAAAAGACCACACAGTACATTGAGAACCAACGGGCATCACTGATGGGCTTGGAGCCCTCCTCTAAGCTGTTGCCATTGATTAAGATTTCTTTCTTAGACCTTCTTGGTTGGATCTACATACAGCTCCTGTCTTGTCTTTTTTTAAAAATTAATTAATTAATTTTTGGCTGCCTTGGGTCTTTGTTGCTGCCCGCGGGCTTTCTCTAGTTGCAGCAAGCGGGGGCTACTCTTCGTCCCGTCTTGTCTTGAATATTATCTAGTGGACTCTAAAGTATAGAGAGATCTGGGATCAAGTTCCTGAGTTCATTTGGTCTTGGGAGGTTTACAAATAAAACAAGAATGGATATTTGAATTATGTTTTCATTTCTGGTAATGGTGGATGAGGAAAGAACTGAGTAACATAAAATGTATACGGACATCTAGAGGAGGTACAGTGTATGTAATAAATATAGTGGCTTTTTAATCCTAGGAAAGAAGGCTTTGTGCTGATAAAGAGAGCAATGCTTGTATTTCACAGCAGGGGTTTTTAACCTAGGATCTCTGAACTCCTTAAAAACGTATGCAAAATTTTGTATGGACACGGTGGTACAGTGTAGTGGTTCAACCCACCAGCTTTGGCAATACCAGCGTCTTTGCTTTGCCACTTGCCAGGTCTGTAGCTTTGGAAAAGTTACCCTCATGAGGTGTAGAATTTTTCAACTTGTCTGTGACTCAAACAAGAATTGCTGTTTTGTATTGTTCCTCTTCTGTCTTTCTGTCTGTGATGTTTTCTTTTTCTTTCTTTCTTTTTTTTTTTTTTTTTTGAATTCCTGCACGCTGAAACTCTTCTTGCAGATTCTATTCTCTGGAAGGCAGACCCATTTTTAGCTGTGGAAATTCAAATAGGCCTCTGGAAAAATGCTCTCCAGGTGGTGAGGAAGCTAAGGAAATCAGGCTGCTAAAATTATGGACAGTCTCTGGTTGCTGCTGCTTAGTTTCAGTGCCTGTGCAGTTATATACTGTGGATGGTTCCTTAGAGTGAAATGAACCTTCATGGCATATCATGCAATCATGGAATGTTAGAACTGGCAGGAGACAGAGATTTTTCCACTGCTACGGTCTCTCTGTCCAAGTCCTCACTGCATGTAAAGCAACTCCTTGGCCAAAGGCTTCCTTTGCTAACCAACCCCCTTGCTATATTGTCTCTCTGCCCCCTTTAATTTGCTTGATTGCTTTAAGTTCTTAAGTGGATTAATGCCATCATTCACCTAAGGGTGTATAATCTAAAAATAGAAAACATTTATTCAGTATTTATACTATTTTAGTAGCTGTATTTTCTTTTTAAAAAGCAAACTTCGCTGGCTCATAAGATGAGTGCTTTGAGGATTGAGAAATATTTGTAAATGTTTTATTTTGATAAATTTTAAAATTAGATTTTAGCATTTAGAAGACTGTTTAGAAATTGCCCCATTATCAGATTTTGTTGTTGTTCATTATTCAAAGAAATGTAGGAATAATAAGCCCTTTCTCCAGCTGTTGGAATTTTGGAACCTCCAAGACAACTGCAAATCTAAAGTTAACAAGAGAGAAGGGTGTGCAACCTTATACCAGAGGAAGAGTTGTCCCATGGCCCATGAACTTTCTTCCATAGGAAAGGCATGTGACTAGCCAGAGAACTTAAGACTTAGTTTTTATATCAGGCAGATGAGCAAAGAGCTGGGCTAGAGACAGCAAGTAGAATTAGTGGAGAATGTTGGAAGTAGTCAAACATGCTGTGAGGTGAGAGGGCAGCAGCAGGGACAGAAGTTCACCCAAGGGAGGCCAGAGAAGGAAATCCTAACAGACTAGCTCAGGAGACCAGATCTTTTAGGGCTTAAGCAAGAGCCTCAAGAGAACGCAGGAGAATCGAATGTACTCTTAAACCAGAAAAGCATGCTCAGACATCACAGAGGACTCAACATTTCTTAGGGAACTAACATTTCTTAGTAGCATCATTAAAGCATCGGTGAAATAACTGATGTTCATCAAGATCATAAAATACTAGACTCTTTGGGTTGGATGGATCTTAGACATCATCTAGCTCTGGGCTACTCAAAGTGTTTCCTACAGATCAGTGCTGTCCAAGACTATTACTCATCCATAAGAATAAAATATGGAAACTGAGGGCTTCCCTGGTGGCGCAGTGGTTGAGAGTCCGCCTGCCGATGCAGGGGACATGGGTTCGTGCCCCAGTCCGGGAAGATCCCACATGCCGCGGAGCGGCTGGGCCCGTGAGCCATGGCCGCTGAGCCTGCGCGTCTGGAGCCTGTGCTCCTCAATGGGAGAGGCCACAACAGTGAGAGGCCCACGTACTGCAAAAAAAAAAAAAAAAAAATGGAAACTGAGAGGACCATTGAGACACTTTGACAGCATCTCCATTTTGGGGCACATCCAGGTCAGTGGACTGGTCTCATTGAACAGGGTGTCAAACAGTGCATTGTTTTCAAACTCACCTGGTGAGTCACATGTGGCATGAGCTACTAGTTCTTTGCTGTAGGGCCATGTATTGGCCTGGATTGATTGAAAATTTAAGAAACAAACAAAAACCAAAATTGGCTCCTCACCACAAACACTTGGCAAATCCATGATCTAGTTAAAGAACCTTGTTTTAGGGCTTCCCTGGTGGCGCAGTGGTTGAGAGTCCGCCTGCCGATGCAGGGAACAAGGGTTCGTGCCCCGGTCCAGGAAGATCCCACATGCCGCGGAGCGGCTGGGCCCGTGAGCCATGCCCTCTGAGCCTGTGCTTCGGGAGCCTGTGCTCCGCAACGGGAGAGGCCACAACAGTGAGAGGCCTGTGTACTGCAAAAAAAAAAAGAACCTTGTTTTACATATGAGAAGATAGAGGATTTATCTAACAAAGTCTAGAAAAGATAGTGGCAGAACCACAATAATACTGTACCAACAATTTTTTTTAATTAAGAAAACTATGCCCAACATACTCTGTTTTCTAACACAAGGAAAGCATGCAATACATTTTAGAAATATTTCATTAAAAATATTAAACATTTGAAGCCTTTGGGCTTTTAAAGGTTTACTCTTTCCTCTGCAGAGTCCACATTTCAAGTGAGGCTTTGCTCTGTATATAGACACAACTGTATCACCCTACAGAAAACATATTTTACACTCAAAGTTTTGTTGCTCTCTGGAGGCATTACTTTATTTCTGGGAATTCTTAAAGTATATAGGGTCATGCTAAATGGCAATTTTATGGGTCAGTTTTGCCCAAGGCACTCTTTAATAGTGAACTAGGTACTGAAAGAACTTTTGTGGGCCCTTCGGATGCAATTTAGGGCACTATTGTGATAATAGTCTAGATGGGGGCTCCACAACTAATGGAATGCTAGGGGCCTCAAAGCATGTCTAAGCCTCCTTCAGTGCCCAGTTTATTCCACTGAATGGTGTGGGCCCAGGTAGAGCAGAGCCTAGATGTGCCCTTTGGACATCCCTGTACCCACTTCTATGAGGTTCATGGACAGATAAAGCAACAAATGTTTGGACAGTTCTCCCACTGCCCTGCTTAGGTTAGACTGGTTTTCTCTTACGGGTTGAGGTTTTGAACCAGCTGGAAGTAGAGACTATCATGGTCATCACAACACCACACCTGTTTTACAGGTGAGATAATAAGAGTATCTCACCTGTAAAACATTACACTTTTATCTCATTCAGTCCTCACCATAATCCTATAGAATTGGCAAGACAACTACTATTAGATCCTTTGTTTTAAGGAAGGACAATAAAGGCCTCAAAGAGATGAACAGATGCTGATTTTATCCCCCAATTAAAACTCAAATCCACCCACATGTGTCCTTCTCCATTGTCACTCTCTGATTCTACACCTAGCAACAGTCTCCTTGCTTCACTCTTAGACCTTCCAATTGATTATTTACATAAATGTCAGAGAGCTTTTTTTAAAAGTATAAATCATATAATATCACTATAAGCTTAAAATCCTTTCATGGTTCCTATTGTTGTTTTTTTTTGTTTGTTTGTTTGTTTTTTTGCGGTACACGGGCCTCTCACTGTTGTGGCCTGTCCCGTTACGGAGCACAGGCTCCGGATGCGCAGGCTCAGCGGCCATGGCTCACGGGCCCAGCCGCTCCGCAGCATGTGGGATCTTCCCGGGCCAGGGCACGAACCCGTGTCCCTTGCATCGGCAGGCGGACTCTCAACCACTGTGCCACCAGGGAAGCCCCCTATTGTCTTTTTAGATTAAAGTCCAAACTTTGTGGCAAGGTTTGCAAAGCCCACCACGATCTAGCACTTGACCACCTTTGCAACCTCATCTTATGCTGCTCTCCCCTTACTCCTGATCCATTGACCCCAACAGCTTTCAGACTCATCAGGCTCTTGCCCTTGCCAGTCTCTCCTTCCCCGTTCTCCCAATGGCTAACTTGTGGTCATTTGCAGGCTTCAGTTTTAATTCCGCTTCCTCAGGAGGACATCCCTGAATCTTCGGTCTAAATGAGCCCCTCCCACTTTCTCTTTGCTATTATACCAGCCTGACCTTGTCTTCACAGAGCTTGACACAGTTCAGTTATGTTCGCCTGTGGGCCTCTTTGTTTGAGGGCTGTCTCCCTCACCTGACTGCAAGGTTGATGAGGACAAGATCCAGGGAAACTTGGTTTACCATGACTGTTCAGCACATAGCTCACTGCCTGCCTCAGAGCCGGACTGCTATACATATTTGTTAAATAAAAAGCGGGGGTGGGGGGTGATGATGGCCCGAAGAAGGCACAGATGGGCAAGAGTAGTGTGAGGCAGTGCCACTCTGCCTCTGAAATAATCCCTAATTCCCTTTGGTTTTGTTCTTACTTAAGACACGACCAAGGGTTCCCGGCAGAGCATGCAGCTAGACACGAAGTGGGAGCTTAGTACACGTTTGAATACGTGAACCAGTGTGTAATGAAAGAATGAATGGTATGTATGCATCAGAACAGATTCCCCTGCTGGGCTTTCTTTATGAAGATGGTGTTAGAATGTCACTGTCCCCAAGTTGCACTATCGTCTTCCCTGCTTTCAGTGGACTAGAGACCCCCCCTCCCCTGCACCCACTGCTGCACTTGAACCAGATGGCCTCTGACCTATCATTTTCCCTTTCTCTTGCCACTGCAGAAGTCTGTTCTGAGTGAGGAAGCAGCTTGGTTATAAAACAAAAGCTCTGATTTTTTTTTTTTCCTGAAAAATACCATCAGGACGAAGGGTATGATTAATACACATAATTGAAATAAATGGCAGCTAACTGCAGAAAACCATCTCCCAGCTGTTGGAGGAAGGAAATTGCTGACAGCCGGTTCCCATTGAGTGGCTACCAAAGGAGAGGGGCCCATAGGAGCAGGAGAGACTACACATCACCATCCCGTAGCGCTCCAGGGCTGCTGCTTTTTTTTTTTACATCTTTATTGGAGTATAATTGCTTTACAATGGTGTGTTAGTTTCTGCTTTATAACAAAGTGAATCAGTTATACATACACATATGTTCCCATATCTCTTCCCTCTTGCGTCTCCCTCCCTCCCACCCTCCCTATCCCACCCCTCTAGGTGGTCACAAAGCACCAAGCTGATCTCCCTGTGCTATGCGGCTGCTTCCCACTAGCTATCTACCTTACGTTTGTTAGTGTATATATGTCCATGCCACTCTCTCACTTTGTCACAGCTTACCCTTCCCCCTCCCCATATCCTCAAGTCCATTCTCTAGTAGGTCTGTGTCTTTATTTCTGTCTTACCCCTAGGTTCTTCATGACATTTTTTTTCTTAGATTCCATATATATGTGTTAGCATACAATATTTGTATTTCTCTTTCTGACTTACTTCACTCTGTATGACAGACTCTAGGTCCATCCACCTCACTACAAATAACTCAATTTTGTTTCTTTTTATGGCTGAGTAACATTCCATTGTATATATGTGCCATATCTTCTTTATCCATTCATCCAATGATGGACACTTAGGTTGTTTCCATCTCCTGGCTATTGTAAATAGAGCTGCAATGAACATTTTGGTACATGACTCTTTTTGAATTATGGTTTTCTCAGGGTATATGCCCAGTAATGGGATTGCTGGGTCATATGGTAGTTCTATTTGTAGTTTTTTAAGGAACCTCCATACTGTTCTCCATAGTGGCTGTATGAATTCACATTCCCACCAGCAGTGCAAGAGGGTTCCCTTTTCTCCACACCCTCTTCAGCATTTATTGTTTGTAGATTTTTTGATGATGGCCATTCTGACCAGTGTGAGATGATGTCGCATTGTAGTTTTGATTTGCATTTCTCTAATGATTAATGGTGTTGAGCATTCTTTCATGTGTTTATTGCCAGTCTGTATATCTTCTTTGGAGAAATCTCTATTTAGGTCTTCTGCCCATTTTTGGATTGGGTTGTTTGTCTTTTTGTTATTGAGCTGCATGAGCTGCTTGTAAATTTTGGAGATTAATCCTTTGTCAGTTGCTTCATTTGCAAATATTTTCTCCCATTCTGAGGGTTGTCTTTTGGTCTTGTTTATGGTTTCCTTTGCTGTGCAAAAGCTTTGAAGTTTCATTAGGTCCCATTTGTTTATTTTTGTTTTTATTTCCATTTCTCTAGGAGGTGGGTCGAAAAGGATCTTGCTGTGATTTATGTCATAGAGTGTTCTGCCTATGTTTTCCTCTAAGAGTTTGATAGTTTCTGGCCTTACATGTAGGTCTTTAATCCATTTTGAGCTTATTTTTGTGGCTGCTGCTTTTGCCATATCAGCATCCCGCAGTGCTCCAGGGCTGCTGCTTTTGCCAGAGATGCCCTGAGGGCTCTGTCTCATGTGTGAGCTTCTCCATCAAATTGTAGTGTCATCGGTTTTTAGGGCTGGGGCTTGGAGCTGGGCTTTCTATGTCTGGGGATGACTTGGCAGTAGGTATCTCTGTCCTGCAGAATGGGCTTTTAGAATTCTTCTGTCGCCGGCAGCATTTCTGCAAACCCCAGGCTGAATCTCCTTATAAGGAGACAAGATGCTTCTTGACCTGTTTCATTACCTTCTTCTCCCCTTTCCTTGTTCATCCATCCTATGCCAGTGGGATGGGGAGAGCAGTGGGGAGGAAGAAGATCTGGATTCTTGCTATGAGTCTGCTCTGTGATCCTGACAGACCTTTCACCTTCCTAGGCCTTAGTCTGCTCAGTCTATGTAATATGAGATATAAGACTGGAAGATTTCTGTCCTCTCAGTTCTACTTAGATATACTTACAAATTATAAATTTGTAAGTATATAGATATACTTACAAATTATAAATTATAGATAAATTACATTTATCTACCTATCTATCTATCTAGATATTTATCTCCTACTGCCCTTCTTCTCAGCCCACTGTTTTACATTCAGCACCCCAAAAGTTATATGGCCCTTGTGACAGTGTTAATATGTGTCTGGCTAAACTAGTACCTAGATCAGGTGAAGGACTTTATGAACACATAAATCAGAAGACAAGAAACCTGAAGCTAGACATTCACCCAGCACACCCACACCATTATTACCAAGAATGTGAGTGCAGAACTCAGGCCTGTACATGCTGGGAAGTCAGCTGAAGGACAGTGTCAGCACACCCCAGCTTTGGAGTTCAAGGCACCGCAATTCCCATCCCTCTGGAAGATCGTGTGCTCTGTGAATGCTGACTCTGGAAGTGCACACTCTTAACATCAGGGCCTAGAGAATAGCTGGGAGAGAATGTTCTCCCAGAAGAGCTCTCCTTCGTGAGCTTCCTCCGTGTGCTCTATACTGTTTCGTTGTCTCTTTTTATCCTCAAACAATCCAAGAAGTAACGCTCTCTTCTTTATATGAATAAGAAAACCGAGGATCAGGGAAATTAGCTGCCTTTATTCAAGGTTCCCCTGTTAGTTGCAGGCATCAGTAGTAACATTTTTTTAGTGCTTTGGTGCCAAAGAAGAAAAAACAATTTCTTTCTTCAAATAGAAGGGGACTTCTGGAGGGGTTAAACGGGGAATATAGCATTATTAGAACTTCAGGAATTTTGCTTCTCTCTCTGCCCTCTGATCATCCTTGTGACTTTCATGTGTGATACCCTAAAGCAGTGGCTGTGTTCTACCAGTCAATCTTGGAACCTTATATAATGGACCTTTAAACCCATTACTGTTGCAACCAAGATTATCTCCTTGAGGAATTCCATCAGGGAGGGAGGGCCATTATCCAGAAGCCAGAAGTCTTCACCTGCTGCCTGCATTTTCTGCAGAGCTCCTCCTCTACCTCAGTTGAGAGTCACAGGATGTTTGTGAGATCAAAAGCCATTGAGCATTGGGGAAAGGTCGAGGACCCCTGCCCTCTCGTCACACCTTTTCATATGGATGACCCTGCTTCTAAAATTATATTTTGAATTTTCCATTTATTCTCGCTGCTATGGACTGAACGTTTGTCCTTCTTCCCCCAATCCCTCAAATTCATATGTTGAAGCCCTAATGCCCAATATGATGGTGTTTGGAGGGACTTGCCTGGTGGTCCAGTGGTTAAGAATCCACCTTTCAACGCAGGGGACATGGGTTCAATCCCTGGTCGGGGAACTAAGATCCCACATACCGCAGGGCAACTAAGCCCGTGCATTGCAACTACTGAGCACGCGGGCCACAGCTAGAGAGAAGCCCACGAGCCACAGCAGGGGATCCTGCATGCCGCAGTGAAGATCCCGCATGCCGCAACTAAGACCAGATGCAGCCAAAAATAAATAAATAAATAAATGTTTTAAAAAATGATGGTATTCGGAGATGAGACCTTTGGGAGGGATCAGGTTTATACAGGGTCATGAGGGCAGAGCCCCTGTGGTGGGATCAGTACCTTAAAAGAAGAGGAAGAGAGCACACTTGCTTTCTCCATCATGTGAGGATACAGCAAGAAGATGGCCATCTGCAAACCAGGCCTTGATCTTGGACTTCCCAGCCTTTAGAACTGAGAGAAACAAGTGTCTGTTGTTTGATGCCACCCAGTCTATGGTATTTTGTTATAGCAGCCCACGCTGACTAACACTTGCCTTGTAGGTGAAATAGGGCTAGGAGATATCTTACAGGCATGGGATTTCTTATTTGTATTCTCTTGGGAATCAGTTAGCAAGTTGGCATACTGGTGGTAGGGCCTGAAGAAAGGAGTAAAACACCAAGTGCATTTGAAACAATTCCAACTTTGAGACACTTTTTATCATTTCAGACAAATGCAGATAGAATGTTTACCCTGGCCCTTTACGTAATATTTGGATAGCACAGTTCTTAGCTGCATGCAGATAATGTGCTAGATGGCTAGAAAAATAACCTGCTTGAACTGCTTCTGATTTATTCCCCCTCCCTCTCATGTCTCTGTTCACAATAAGCACGTCAATGTAGAGCAGCTAGAAAATGAACACTTCTTTATGAGAGGTACAGGTGGGTTCTGGTGGATGCCCCTGCATCTCAGAATAGCAGATATGGCAGAAGGGGGAATCACTGAAAAATCAGGCCCACCCTTTCCCAGGGTGGATGGTGGTGGTGTTTTCTGGTGTCTGGGAATCAGAATATGGAGGAAGAGGAGAGGACTGTCTTAGTTTATGGTTGGAGATCACACTGAAAGCCAAGTGAGATGATGATTTGTCAAGTGGCTACTGTATGCCAGGCTCTGCTCTAAATGCTTTACGTGTGTTCATTTGTATCTCACCACAACCCTAGGTGAGACTGTTATTACACCCATTTTATAGGTGTGGAAACGGAGGCTAAGAGAGTTTAAATAACCTCCCAAGTTCACATCGGTTAACCATGAGAATCAGGATAAGAACGTTCCTCAACTCTTTTCCTAAGAGTCTCCATCAGTTTGGGAAGGATTGTGATTCTGGAAGGTCTAATCTTTCTCTCAACTTCAGAAGGACCTGCCAGTATTTTAAAGGAATGTTTAATTCCTTTGAGTTATAAGCTGTCAGAGTAAGGAAGAACATGGGCTTGGATGGAGATTGAATCTGAATCATGTTCAGTCTAGTTCCTGAACTAGAAAGGCAGAGAACTAACAACATGTAGAGGAGATATGTTTTGGAGCCCTGTTTGCTCTTGCATTGTCCCCCAGTTATGTGAAGCACCTAGAAAAATTTCTTTCTGTTTTTCAGATGAGAAGCAGGAAGGAATAAGAGTTAGCATTTTCTTCTCCTTAATAAAATCCCTTAAGTGTTGACTTCACTAATTATGTATTTTCCTAATTTAGTTATGTTAAGCTAAAATTTACCTTTGAACATTGTGGGTTGGGGAGGATTTATGAAACAAAATGAGAAAATGGCTATTCTGTTCTGTGGGGTCGGGTCGGTAAATTAGTACCAATCCCAGCTACTTCAGAACAATTATTTGTATTCAAGTAACAAGTGCACTAATTTCAAAAGAGTATCCATTTTTAAGTCTCTTGCAAGATTCTCACATACATATCGCAGAGCTCTTTCTTCCCTTATATCCTTGGAGATAATAAATGAGCATTTCTTTCAAAAAGCATTTGTTAATTTTTAAAATTCAGTCATACTGACCTTTCTTCCAATTAGGATGAATCAGTGAGATTTTATTCTGTTACATTGTGTGTAAGTACTGTTGTCCTCATTGGAATCATTAGCTTTTACCCCAATGCCGTCTGTTTTGGTTGATGCATTTGCTTACGTCTGTTATTTGGGATAGCATTTAGGAAGCTGGCACTTTTGAGTGAGGTGGACTGATCTCTGAAATGAATTTGGACATTTGGACACTTGTGACGGTGGGGTTGGCACTATACAGGTGGTAGACTCTTACAGATTTAAACACAGAGTTTATACTTACAGCCTATTAGTTCTAAAACATTGGTTCTCTGAGATGAGACCTTTCTGGTTGGCAATAAAATACTTCATTTTGTAATTTAAAGTTAAAAGGTGAAATGGGATGGAGCTGGGTCAATGCCCTATGGTCCTTCTGAATTAGTGATTACTTGGAAATCCCCACCCGCCAAGAGATCCCAGGTTGAACAACCTTTGAGATAGCATTCACTGCACTCAGTTCTTACCCAAGAAAAAACCCTTGCGTGACTTAGGACAATGAACAGACATGTTTCAAAATGGTGATGGCACAAGTATTGAAAGGATACTTTGGTATATCTCATTCACTTTCTGTAGGCCTTTTGTTCTGTGATGGTTACTTTATCATGTAAAATTCAGCTGATATACCTTGTGGTCCTGCAGAAGCCTTTCACTGTGGCCAGAGGACATGCCTGGGAATCTGGGGCCTGGGAATTCCCTCAGAGGATTTTTCTCTCTTCCTTTTGGCCTCACAAAGTAATCTTGAGCTTTGGAAAAAAAAATCCTAAGAGAACTGAACAGCCTTCTGCTGACTTCCCCACTCTCTTGGAGCTTATAAACAGCACAGCTTCTTAATGTGGTACAAGACCCCCTCCCCCCGCCCCTCCTCTCCCGTGAGTGCAGGATGATTTGGGTACAGAGTAAGGAAGGCGCTCCGGGTTATTAGCAAGTCCTCTTCTTCCCGCAAGGCCACGAGCTCACAAGATTTGTAGGAGAAATGTTCTGGATTGTGTATTTCTTGACCTTTACATATTTTCATCTTTTAAACTTTGCAAGGCAGAAGCTTTGTCTTAGAAATTGTTGTTCTTTTGTACTAAGATCCTTTGAAGTAACTGATATGACTTGTTTTAATATTTAAAGTGTGATTTTTCGTAGGCTGCTAATAGTGAGCATTACCGTTTATTAATTACTTACTAATGACCCCAGCACAGTGCTAAAGGCTTTCCATATATTATGTCACTTAGTCTCGACAACAAGCCTGTGACTTACAAGTTATTACTTTTTTCTGATTTGCTGATGATTTGCTGAGGCTTAAGGAAGTTAAGTAATTTGCTGAAAAATCAGATGACTTCTAAGGAAAGGTGGGATTCTGTCTGACTCCAAAGCTTGAGCAGTGTTTCAGCACTGCCTTTTTTTTTTTTTTTTTAAATATTCTGTATGTTAACCCTATGTTTTCCTTATTACTGGGCTACAGAACTCAGATTTCATGAGAATTTGTGGTTCTGATCTCTCGAATTCTTCAGTAGCCTTGATTATTGACCCTTCTCTCTTTCCGGTAGAGAGGAAGAGTTGTTTTAAAATGGGTGTCCGTTTACTTAAGAAAGGCCTTTGGCTATCTCTAAAGTGTGGAAAATTCTTTTTGTCCACCATCATGTGAATACTCTCAAATGGTTAGTTGATTGTTTGCTGACATATTTTAGTCCCCCTCTCTTTATGCAGAGAGCATAAAGGACTGGCTAGAGTAGATTCCATTTTCTACACTAGCACACATGCCCCTCACCGTGCAACTAGGGGAATAACAAGAACATGATTGGAAAGGAGGTTCATGGTTATAGGGCTGGACACCCAGTGGGCATATAATGAATCCTTGATTATATTGTGCCCTCTCCTTGGCTTTCGGCCCATGTAGATTTTCTCTGGGCTGTAGCTGAGAGCTGACACCTGCAGATTTGTTTGCTTTACATATGTAGCTAATAGTCAAAATGCTTTCTCCACCTCACATGGAGGCAGGGCAAGCATTATGCACAGTCAGCAGTGACAGTTGCTAGGAGATGGGATTTGAGGGACTCCATGGAATTACCCCAACCAAAAACAAAATAGTCCTTCCGAAGCCTGAAATATCCCAACTGGGGCTTGATTCCATTGGATTGAGCAATGCACCTTTCTAAAATGCAAATTTTTCTCACATGGAGGGGTAACTGTTATGTTCCTAACATAATATTATAATCTTTGGTGCCCCCAAAGGATATTAAATCTAATAAGTAAGATGCATTATACTTTGTCAAGGAAGGTTAGGGTTGTGTTCTTGTTTTTTGTTTGATTTATTTGTTTTACAGTTTAGCCTTTGATTGATAGGACACCAGGGATGCCAATATCCCATGCCAAAGGAAAGTCACTGGCAACCTCCTTGCTCTTTCCAGGGAGGCAAGCACCTTTTCCACTTAGCCTGGATTGCCTGCATCTGGGAAGGACTCAGACAAAGAAGACCCTACATGCAGGAGATGAAGGGAGACTTTCTTACCTCCAGAGCTGCAGGATACAGTTTATTCCCCCACAGGAAGTGAAGCAGGAATGATTCTTGGCATGATTCTTGGCCATAGCTTTAGAACTTCCTCAAGCCTGAATCCCTGGGAGGCTGAAGTAGGCTTTGAGGCTTCAGATGAGGCATCAAGCGATTGATCTCACTCCATGTGTGCATGAGGCTTGAGGTTACCCGGTGAGGCAGTACAGGGCGGGGGTAAAGAGTGGAGGCTTTTGGGTCAGCAGAACCTGGTTTTGAGCCCTAATGCTTCCTCTTACAACTGAGCCACCAAAGACAGATTACAAAGCCTCAACCCTCATGTCTGTAGAACAAAGACTGTGAGAGCGCTTGCCCCTCAGGGTTGTGATAGACCAGAGAAGGAGGTGAGTGTGGCGCTCAGCGCATGGACAGACCTCCAGAACCAGTTGCTGCCATTATTATTAAACAGTGAAAAGCTAAGTATAAGGGAACAAATCACTTGGAGTTACTGCACCTGGGGAACCACTTAGACCCCCCCCCCCCCAGGAAAAGGAACTTGACCTCCAGAAACCCTCAACTTTTCTCAGATTCACTTCCCTTGGTATAGCTTGTTAGATGGGGAATTCTAACCATAGTGTGTAGGTTTCCTTCACTTCTCTAACCAGGGGGGTCACCCTGTCTGCGTAGTTCATGTCTGTTTAGTATGGACAGAGAAATGAAATGCATCTTTCACAAGTCTGCAGAAAACAGTCATCATGGGCCTTCCTAAAATGTCTAGAGTTAAACAGGTGTATCATTATTTTTCCCCTTCAAAATCAATGTCAAAACATAAGAAAAGAATTCTGTTTTGTCTGTAGACACGTGTGTTTGTTTACAATTCAATCGCAAAATACTGAGAATGCTCTGATCTCTCTGTGGATGGATGAATATATTCATCTCCCCAAAGGTGTTTCAAAGTCAGTGTCAGATAAAAGTTATCCATGTATTTCAGATGAGATGGGAAAGGGATGCTGTTTTCCAGGCAGGAATGATACAAAGAGTGTGTTTGTGGGGACTTCAGAGGCCCTTGAAGGGTCGGTCTGAGGCTGTTGCCAGGTGGTGGACTCACCTGTGTTACTGAGACAAGGGGCTTCTCTTTCACAGAGCACCTGGACCACTTGTAATGCTTGTCAGGGCTCAAGGAGAGTGGAGGGACATTTGATATATCACCAGCTATTGCATGCCATCACTTCTTCTTTTCTGGTCCTCTTTATTTTCCCTCACCAGCATGGTTTCTCATATTTATTAACAGCCTTTTCAATGACTTCTGCAGCCATCAGGAAGAGAAATAAAGAGGCCTAGGAGGACCTAATCTTCTTGTGCTTGTCCCTCTTTACTGTCTTGGTTTTTCTTTTGCTTCCCCTCCTTTTTTTTCCTTTTCTTTTTAAGAAAATTCTATGTTGCTCCTCTGCATTAAGCTAGAGTTTCTTTTCCCCTCCTTCCTCCTCTTTTTACTGCTTTTAATTGTTTTGGTGCTTTTGTTTTTCCCTGGACCTGAGAACGAGGGGAAAGGTCAGCTGTCAGAAGGGGGGCTGTACACCGTTGATAAGGCTTTCAGGAGATTGCATTGGAGTCATTAAGCAGCATTCCCTCCGTGAAGTCCTAGAGTCTCCACTGCTGCAGGGGGAAGAGAAAAGGAAGCTCAGAGAGAAGAGGTAACCCACATGGAGGGACTGGCTTAGCCATGAGACCTCTGAGCAGCACACTGCTTACCCAGAGCCCTTCTCCAGGGATAGGCATTGCCCAGTGCCAGCTCTTGTGACTCTGGGACATTGATGTAAATGTGCATCTGGATGAGACACACATGCAGGAGGCCTTGGAGAAAGGACTCAAGTGAGAATTAGGCATCCAGCATCCTGGAAGTCAAACTTCTAGGGTTGTCCCTTCTGTTATCGGGTTCATGTGTCCACCCCATAGTTATTTCGCAACTAACTCACTTATATAAAAATCAGAAAGCCTGGGTTTTGGTCTTGCCTCTACTGATAATTCTTTTGGACAAACGCTGAATTGTGCTAGGCTTGTAAAAAGAAGTAGAAAAACGTGATTTCAAAGTACCTTCCATCGCTAATGGCTAGATTTCACCTTACCAATTCTACCTGCCAAGAAGCAGTGAGAAGCATAATACCTTCCTCAGACATGGATGTGAAAACCAGTTAATTCCTTTTTCCCTCAGTGCCTTGAGGTTAACCCAAAGTCAGGGTTCTATATAGCCTGTCCGTCAGGAAATTCATGGTGTAATACTACAGAGCATTTAAAGAAATGGTGGACATCTTCTGGAATGGGGAAAAAAGGGAATAAATTATATGAATAATAATACCATCAGGTTGCATAATTCTCTGTGTGTTTTCAAAGCCTGTTCACACTTCAGAATGACCTGGTTTAAGGATACTCTGTAACTTAGCCTACCCTAGAAACGTGGCGTGCTAAAATTTGCAAGGACTCTTCTGTTTTCACTCCCAACCTACCACATTACTAGTGCTCTCAAAATGTGGTGTCCAAATGGATGATTAAATGATCAAGTGAGTGGGTGACCTAAAGGCGTCAGGTAACACATAGTCAGTCAACTCTGTTCATGTGACTCTCAGTAATGATTGGATATAATGAGGGGTTTGGGTAGATAATGCCGGACATGAAGGGTATATGATCAGGTTATACTGGTAGGTCTGCTGTCTTGCTATAGAAACCAAAAGGAAAATGATTAGAGCATAGCCAGCTTGAGAGAGTCATCAAAGAGGGTCACTGTCCAGACTGGCAACCGCAGAGACACTAAAGATCACACAGTGGGTCACTTCACTCCTGATCTCAGGAGAGTGGCTTTTATACAAAGCCTGACTCTTTTTTTAATTGAAGCATAGTCGATGTATAATATTACGTAAGTTATAGGTGTATAATATTAGTGATTCACAATTTTTAAAGGTTATACTCCATTTATAGTTATTATAAAATATTGACTATTTCCCTGTGCTGTACAGTATATCCTTGTAGCTTATTTTATTTATTTATTTTATTTTTGGCTGCGTTGGGCCTTAGTTGTGGCATGCGGGATCTTTGTTGAGGCATGTGGGATCTTTCTTTGCGGTGCGTGGGCTTCTCTCTAGTTGTGACGTGCGGAGTTTTCTCTTCTCTAGTTGTGGCGTGCAGACTTCAAAGCACATGGGCTCTGTAGTTTGCGGCACATGGGCTCTCTCATTGAGGCATGCGAGCTCAGTAGTTGTGGCACGCGGGCTTAGTTGCCCCACGGCACGTGGGATCTTAGTTCCCTGACCAGGGATTGAACCCGCATACCCTATATTGTAAGGCGGATTCCTTGCCACTGGACCACCAGGGAGGTCCCTATCCTTGTAGCTTATTTTATATATAGTAGTTTGTACCTCTTAGTCCCCTACCATTATATTGCCCCTCTCCAGTTCCGTCTCCCCACTGGTAACCACTAGTTTGTTCTCTATATCTGTGAGTCTGTTTCTTTTTTGCTGTGTTCACTAGTTTGTTGTATTTTTTAGGTTCTACATATAAGTGATGTCAATACAGTATTTGTCTTTCTCTGTTTGACTTATTTTACTTAGCATAATGCCCTCCAAGTCCATCCATGTTGTTGCAGGTGGCAAAATTTCATTCTTTTTTTATGGCCGAGCAGTTCTTGTATGTATATATAGCATCTTTAGCCATTCATCTGTTGATGGACACTTAGGTTGCTTCCATATCTTGGCAACTGTAAATAATGCTGCTTTGAACATTGTGGTGCATGTAGCTTTTTGAATTAGTGTTTTTGGTTTTTTTGGATATGTACCCAGGAGTGGAATTGCTGGGTCATATGGTAGTCCAATTTTTAGTTTTTTGAGAAACCTCCATACTGTACAAAACCTAACTCTTGTTGCAATAGAGAGAACAATGAGATTGAAGTTAGACCCAAGTCTAGCCTCATTCTAAATTCCTTCCTTGACAATTATTGTTATTCTAATTGGATAGCCTTGAGCCTATGAATCTCAGCTCCCCCCTTTGAAAACTGCAGATAATAATACCTGAATAGATTATGGTGAAGATTATATTAAATGTCATCTGCATAACAGTAAGCCAGAGCTAAAGCCCCTGACACACAGTAAGCTTCAAATATGGTAGTTGGCATCATCACTGTCACGTGCATCTCAGGGACTGTGGACATTTTCTGGAATGTAAAACAGTGATAACGCCTACTCTTCTAAGGTCATCATAGGATTGAAAAAACAATATTTGCAAAGTGACTCTCACTGTGCTAGGCACATAGTAGAGGAACAGTAAGTACTGGCTTCTTTCCTTCTCCTTTCTTTGATGATGTCTTCTTACTTTTCTATTTCATTTGAGGGCAGCGGGGCACTATTGCTCTTTTGTAAAGTGGCCCAGTGTCATTGAGGGGTGTTCCAGAGGCCCCAGAAGGTGACTGGTCTTTGCTGGTTGAGGTGTGGGTAGTGGGGTAGCCGGGAGGGGAAGGAAGAATGCACAGCACTCGGGCAAACCCGAGGGCACCAGAGGCTGGGATTCTGAAGCTTTTGTAAAGTTCTGCCTGTTCCTGAAATTATCCTAGTATCCCCAAGGGAATGCTACTGTTTGCATAAATCATTCCATACAACCTTATTAGTTCTAATACAGAAGACACTAATGATCCCTAATTCAAACAGTAGGAGGTTAAAGCTATTTATTTGTGGTGATGTACAATGGTAATCAATGATGAGTTAGATGGCTCTGAGGTCCATGAAATCGCAAAGGACGTTTTGAATCCTCAAAGGAAGTCCAGGTTATTCTTAGGATGACTTTAGTTTAAAGTTCTAGAATATAATATACCACAGCAATGAATACATTACTTGTAGTGTTAATGTGATCATTTGTTCTTCAAAAACCAGAATGTCAGGTTGGAAATGGCTAGGCATTCGTCGCTAACAAAAGCATCCAACTAATTCAAACCTCTTTTTTCCTTGAATTCTAGGCGGTTGAGAGTTTTTATTTGATCTGCTTAATTTTTTTACTTCCTGACATGTGACCCATGTAGAGTTAACAACCATCCTGGTTTCCCAGGGATTGTTTCCCTTTTAGTACTGTAAGTCCCATGTCCTGGGACTCTTTCAGTCCCAGGCAAATTGGGATGGTTGGATACCCTATCTGAAACACCTGGTAAACCCCTTTTCAGGAGAATGCCACATTTTGGTCAACATCTGACTGACAGCACACCTAGAAAACATTCTCTGGTTCAGTGGTTCTTCAAACTTTTGAATTTTCTTGACAAGTAACATTTTTACAGAAAAGGGAAGGAGCAAAATAGGATTGACTATTTATTTTGCCAACTGATGACATTACCAGATTTCATCTGTCATCATCATTACTTTATAAAAGAGGAAATTCCAAGATGAGAAAGGAATAGAATGAAAGTGCTATCTTCCCAGTGCCTACCACGGTGTTGTATAGAGTAGGTCCTACCCAGATGTGTGTTGCATGAGTGAGTATTGCATACGTTTAGCTTTTATTAAAGACTGTACAGCATTGTTCTTATCTTCCTGATTGTACCATGGATTGGTAAAAACTTTAACTGAGACCATTGTTTGGGAACCAATGGTTAATTCCAAATCTGTGGACTATAGGATTTTTTGATGGTAATTTTTCATGGTAAATCATGATAATGACATTCTGCTGCCTACCTCAGTCACATGTTGATTTTAGTTGGTGCAGTCACTCTCTCATTATAGGATCACTCCTGGAGAGAGATGAAACCACATTTCTGGGCCTTTAAATCAGACAGTGAGATTCAGTCAGCTTCCTCTCAGACTTAAGCTGCCACCATATCCAGATGCATCTTTGCTGGTATCTGTTTGGGGATGTCACCATAGCTGGCAGGAATGAGCCAGCGGTTCTGCTTATTTTCTTAAGTCTTGGATGGTCTAAGTCTCCATGCTTTTCTTTGTTCTGATTCATTCACCTACAAAGTGTGGTCAGAAACCTTGACCACATGGTGATAATGTACAAAATATCATAACCTCTCTAAGTCTTGGATCGCCTATGCAACATCCTTATATCATAGCTGGATATCCAAATCACTCCTTATTTTATCTTAACCCATGGATAAAAATATCATTGAGAAATCTTACCTGCTACCTAATTTCTGGAGAGGGTTAGGATTTTAGTTTTATCGACATCATAGGAACTATAAATATTCATCGTAAATGGCTACCCAAGAAAGCTAAACCTATTCGAATAACTATTTCAGAGAGTCTTATAATCTCAGTTTTGTGTGCTCTTTCTAATAACAAGTCAAATAATTTTTCCCCCTCTGCAAGCCTTGAGCATACTTCTGACTGTACCCATTGGTGTTATAACTCAGGGTCCAGCTGTATGGCCTTGGAGCTTCAGTGAGCTTGCTGGGGTGATGGTTTGTGAATCATCTGACTTAGAAGGTGGGTTGCCATTTTAGATTCAGTGCATCAGAAGGGGATTTCCTTTTTATGCTCTCATAATTAAGGATTTTTTTAAGCAGTTATATATTTGCAGTGTTGCAAATGTAGAGAATTCTTACAATTTTCTCCATCGTTCTAATGGTCTATATTCATATCCAGTGTATGTGGTTAATATATCTAAATGTTTGCTGAAAATCTACCCTTGTTGAGCAGATAGAGGTTCCTATAAAAGCTGCAGAAGGATGCTTTACAAAATTAGATAATGTATGTGAAAGCAGTTTGGAAAATATGACATGCTATGCAAGTGTATGTGTGTGCACGCGCACACGCGTGCATGTGCATGTGCGTGTTTAAATTAATAGTTCCTCTCCCACAGGAATACTGTTGACAGAGGTCTTTGGAAAAGATACCCAACCCTCAGTAGGAGGCAGCATGTTCTAATGGAAAGCATATAGTGTTTAGAGGTTGACCTTGCTGTGTATTTTGAATCTGCTTCTTACTAGCCATGGTGTTGTACATGTATTTCACCCCTTGTGAATGTCAGTTTTATCATCTGTGAAATGGGTCTAGTAAAACTTTATCTATAAAATTTTTTTATAATGACTTATAGTTATTTATATTTATATCACAGGGCTTTTGTGAGAGTTAAATAAGACACATACCAAGTATCCTAATAAAAAAACTCTCCTTTCAGATAACATATGAACACATATATGTTATTTCTATTAATAATACATTGGTTCTGGTGGTTAGTATTTTGAATTCTTGTAGCTCAAATCACCAAGACAGGTCTTGGTTAATTCTTGTCAAATACTACGTGTATAGTGTTTGTGTATTCAGACCCTCTCTAGATTGAAGCCCAGAGCATAATACACGTTCAATAAATGTTAATTTCCTGTCCTTTTTATACTATGGCACAAAAAATCTTCTGTTAAAAAACTCTGCTAATAGTCTGAGGTGAAGAAATGATGAAAATGAAATAAACACTTTATTCTAGTTCTATTTAGTTCTATAATTGAATTTGCAATCACTGAAGATTTTCTCCTTTATTTAAGGCTTCTTAAATTAAGTCACTGATTTGTAAGTCTTCCTCCATTTTAGAGAACTTTCCCTCTCTACCCCTTTTAGCATACCCCATCCTCATCCACCCCCAGGTTCAGACCCCTTTGTTTAATTACGTAGGACTGTGGGCATCATCAGTCCCTTCTTGAGAGCCCTGGAATGGGGCGGTTTTAATTTTGGGCAGAATCAGCCCCATCTCACTGGCACGCTTATTTCTGTGGGAGGTAAAGGAAATGCATACCTCGCCATCAAAGAAGACGCAGCCCACGTCTCTAGGATTTGTACCTCTGCATTGGCCAAGTTCCCCAGTTGTGTCTCTGAACAGGGTTTTAATCACCATGGCTTGAGTGCTCAGCACTGAAAGCTTTAAGGGTACTGCAGAAATGGTAGATTAGCCGCATTTAACAAAATAGAAAGTTTTCATTGTGTCATAAAAAGCCTTATTGATCTTGTCCAGGCATTGACTCCAGGGCCTTTTAACCAGCCACTCTGTCTAGACTTGCAGGCTAGAGCCCTCAGTGCTAACAAAGGACGGCTGGGCTGCCTGCTGCCAGGGAAGGCCAGAGGGATGGGCACAGATTCAGGTTTCCCAGTGGGGATTTTCTTAAAGAACTGGGATGATTTTATTCTGCTATTGGGAGGCTTGTGCAGAAGCTTGTCACACCCCCCAGACCTCAGCCAGCCTTCTCCCGCTCTCAGCATTTGCTGTGGAGGTTTCACACGGCAGCAAACACAGGTGTCTTCTCTTCCCTCACTTCCATCAGCGTTTCTCCTCTTTCCCCCCGTGAAGCCAGGCTGAACTCTGGGATGCTGAGGTACTGAGCAGTGGGTCTCCAGAAGGAGTGGGGAAGGCAGGAGGGGAACTGGTAACTTGAGCGTCACTGCGATCAATTCAACTTCATTTCAATTCAATTTGGTCTTTATTTAACACATTTTGGGGTACGTGGGAGATTTTGAAAAGGTATGAAAAATTGCTCACAAGATATGGTCAAGGAGTTGACATCTACGTGTAAAATAACGAGAATTGTTTAAGATTTATTTGGTGATTAGGTATTTTATCAGAATCATCTGCAGGGCTTTAACTTTTGAAAAATGAATGCTAAATTTCAAACATAAAAGAGTATAAACCTGCAGTAGAGGATATTGTAAACATTGGCTTAGCTATTGCCCATATTGAACAAATCTCAATGTTTTGCCACTTTTGCCTTATATCCTTTTATAAAGACTTAGTCTTGCTTGAATATCTCCCTGGTTCCATTTCTTCTCTCCTTCCCCAGAAGTAAACGCTACCTGAAGTTGATGGGTAGATTTTTTTTCCATTCTTGTTACATATGAATAGCACTGTAATATATAATGGTTAGTGATCATTATGTGTGTGTGTGTGTGTGTGTAAATTAGTGGAGGTAAAGTTTATTAGCTACCCACAGTTTTTACTCATTATTCTCTGTATATTCTGGGCTGAATGAAGGAAATATTTGGCAAAAATCTTGAACACCTTGTACGTCCCTGTTGATCACCCAAATGAAGCTTGGCAGTCTCTCAATATGCTTTCCTCTTTTTGGACTAGGAACCATTTGAGCTCCAGAAATGTCTGTAGGAAGTTTCACATGACACCAAGTTATCTTGTTTTCTTTGGATACTTAAAGGTGGAGAGTTTCACCAGCAAGATGATTTAGATGTAGATGTATTGAGGTAAGAGGTATATTAGGTCATCTTCCAAGGTCTCTTCTGATGCTACAGTGATGATTAGTTACAAAGGCGTTTTTACTTGTTTTCATCTCAGATGAAAAGAGAAATTTTACAGAAATATTTTAAAAGTCCATATGGGTTTAAAAATCTGTGTCTTGCTTCTAAATATCTTAATATCTGTTCGAGTTTTACCAGATTCTGTGAACCTTTTGTGACATTTATATTCCTTTCTGAACAGTATGTGTGAATACAGTGAGTGTTCAGTTAGGGTCAGTGTATGTGCCACTGTGAAAAAAAAAATCATTTCAGATGATCTGCTTCCTGCTCCAGGATCACTGTAGATATATTTTATTATTATTAATTTGGTTTTTATCAAAATCACAGTCTTCTCCTCTCCTCTCCTGCTGTGTGTTTCTAGTGAATGTTTTTGTCCTCATCAACTCTGTAGAATATAGTCTCACAATGAGCCATTAGGTACTCCAGTACAATTGCCTTAGCTGTTTTGTAACTTTGATAAAAGATGCTGGTTGAAGAAAAATAAACATGCAGATTATTCTTTTTGGACTGGACCACAGGTGAAAGGTTATATAGGTTTGCAGATGTGTGTATTTTCTATAATTTTGTATTCAAAAACATCAAAACTCAATCTAAAACTTATCTTCAGGAAGGCGACCCTGGTTAAATTTTCACCATTCTAGTCATCCATATCCTTGGTGTAACTTCAAGAAATGTGTTTTGGTAACACTGTGGCACAAAGCTGGCTTTAAAATTATTGATATAATTGATATATTTACTTATAATTGACCTCATGTAGTTTCAGATACGTCTGTTATCTTCCCAATCAGAGTGAAAGCAGGCCAAGGACTGGTTGTCTGAGGTGACAAGTGACAACCATATGTTCTGAATTAATTGAGGAACAGACGCAAGACTCAAACTGGCAGTCAGATTAAGGATCCAGATATCAGTTCTTTTGCTGGTAGAGCTGCGTTAGAGAATGTGGCTTTGATCTGCAGTCCTACTGGGCTTCCTAGTAATTTTCCCCCTGAATTAAACTCAGCCACACAGCCATAGGCAGAAGAGCTAGAAAACCAAAGCCCTTCTTATGTAGGGGCAGCGTCTACTCTGATAGGTTTCACTGCATGGGGGAGCCTATAGGAGAACTCACAATCCTTGTAGGAAGGGCAGAGCTGAAGGGAAGAGAAAGGCAAGTCATATGGAAACAGTGATTACCTAAATAAGAAATGTGGACCTCTGCGTGTCAGACCCTTATATCACCAAGGAGGTGAATTACTTCTTTCATTGGAGTGGGTGAATGAGTAAATGAGAGAAGGTCAAAGTGTTACTCCAAATGACCCCCTTCTGGAGGGTGGGGAGGAAATGCTTTCCTGAAGTCGTGGATGCAGAGAAATGGAATTCCCTCTACAGGATAAGAGTGCAGCATTTGTGTTTAACGATTGTCTGATTGACTGACCCACAATTAAAATGAGAAGCCGATAGTAAAAGAAGCATAATTACAGTTTGACTCATATAGATTTGGTGGTTATGGGAAATAAAATGTACAACATATTGCATAAATTATTATAAGTGGGCAGGCAGGCAGATGTAGCACAGTTGCCTCAGGCCAGGGTTTCTTAGCAATCTCCATTCCACCTTGGAGATGTCTCCTGGATTCCTCTTTACCTCTCTAGCCATTAGTCCACCCACTGGACCCCTGATACAATACAAGTATAATTGTGCCACTCACAAGGCGAAGTTCTCCTATGCTGCTTCTCCATCCCCAGAGCCCCAAGAATATGACACATAAGACCCCAACCTGCATCTTGAGTCTCACATGCCTGCTACGTTAGCCACATTGAACTTCTTACCATCCCCTGGACACCCCGTGCTTTTCTAATGATCACACCAGTGAATACATTGTTTATTTTAACTAGAACTTCATCCCTCCTTTTGTATGGTGAACTCTTACTCATACTTCAAGACCCAGATTAAGTTTGACCTCCTGTGTGGAGCCTTCCCTAACACCCAGGGTCAGTTATTCCTGCTTCTGTGTGCCCGTATCACCTATGAAACATTTACTGCACTTGTAATCACTTGTTTATGTGTGCATTCTCAACAACAACAGCAACAGCTAACACGTCTGTGGCTGGGAACTGGGCCAGGAACTTTATCTGATTCATGTCTCACAGTAACTCTATGAAATATATACATGGTTATGCTCATTCTATAGATTAGGAAACTAGCTATTAGAGAAGTTAAGTAACAAGTCAAGGTTCCATAGAATTAGGTAAGTTCCAGAGCCAGATATCAAAGCTAGGTCTGTCCAGTTCAAAGCCTTATTATTAAATTCCATGTAATCAAGTCCACATTTCCACTACACTCTGAGCTACAGGCGGATGCCCTGTTTAATGTGAGTCCGTGTCAGGATTTGGCGCTTAGTAAGCATTTGAGTTTTTTTAGATTTATAATTTCTCTTCTTCGGTAAAATGTCGGCTAATTATTCCTACTCACCATGTTCCTGGGTGGTTCAAGTGCATTCAACACTGGACACATCACCTGGTGCATAGTAGGCACCTGGAAATACTTATTCCTTAAATAAATGAACAGGAATTTTAACTTTTATTGTAATACAATTGAGAGCAATGCAGCCTTTAGGATACCATTAGCTTTCTAGTGATTTCAGTGAAGCATGATTTTCCAGGCCATTCTTTTGTGGACTCGAGGCAGCTTCCCTCGCCAGGGTGCTGGCTGTTTTTTTTCCCAAGTGACAACTTGATTTACTGTTTTCTTTCTCATCACTCTCAAGAAGCATCTCCCGGCTAGTGAGTGACTAGGGCAGCGTGGAAAAGTCCATTTATTTCTCTGCTGCATCTTTCCTACAGAGTCTGAGGATAAGGGTTGGAAATGGCCTTAGGAGGTCAGATTTCCTGTGTGTTTTCTTTTGTAGTGCAGGATCACTCATAACGACACAATTTGCTGTCTGCTGGTACACTCTGCTTTTAAAATACCTATATGATGGGATGTGGCATGTAAAGGTTCATTGTTTCTCCTTGGGGGATGGCTCTGCAGTTTGATCTATTCAAATGCTTTGTTTGGCCCTAAAATACATTGTAAGGGAAATGGGACAGGAAGAAGCAAGAGTGTAGTCACTTGTGCAGTCTTTTTCCTTTTTTACTCAGTGTGTTCCTTCCCTAATACTAGCAGGAAATGTCCTTAGATGATGTATAATGGAATTCCATGTAGTAAAAAGATTTCTGTTTTTCCCTCATTTTTGCAAATACGATAATCTCACAGCCCAACAGCTAACTTGGGTGTCTTGTCTACACATAGCTTGTAAGAAGACTTTAGAGGTGGAAATTGTTCTGGATGTTGCATTCTTAGCAGGTTGCATGGAAAGAAAACAGAATTGTGCGAGAACAAACTCACATTTGCCTTAACTTGTTCCTTTGCCAGCAAACAACCCAAATTGGTGTTGTAGCTCAAGGCGACTTTCAGAATTGAGTGGATATGTGGTCCCTGTGGGAATGAGTAGAACAACTGTGGAACTGTGGCCATCTCAAAAAGTTTATTTCTGCTTTGTGTACCCCTTGCCTTGGGCTTGTGCTTCTCCCATCATCATCATGGCTTCTTTGCCTGCGTAGAATTGGGTGATATGTTAGTTTACAACTTAAGAACCTGAAACCTCACATTGCAGCTGCACCAACGGAGGAGGGACAGTGCTGTCCCTCCTGAATTTGTGGATCAGAGGAAGGGAGTCAGCGGGCCAGCCCCAGGACCGTAGGACATCCCTTTGTCTGGCAGGGAGGGCAGCAGTAGCTCGTGTTTTTGTGCCTCCTTAGCTCCAGGGTGGGCCGGCCAGGATGGCCAGCCAGGGTTATCTTTGCTCTGGTACAGACTAAAGTACCATGCTGCTGCGGAGGCCAGTTGAAGGACAAATGATTCAAAGATGAGAACAGTTTTGCCTCTGTCTCTGGGGCGCGTCCTCAGAAGCTGGCTCCCCCTCCCTTTCTAGAGAACAGCAGGTGTTCTGCTCAGGACCAGTGCCTGCAGCCACTCCAGAGGGGTTGGCATTTTCACAGGCTCTGCTAAGGGGTACCTAAAAATTCCATTTCTCGGGCTCTCTGTCTGATGACGGTGAAGAGTGTGATCTCAGTTTGACTTTTTCCAACCTGCTGCTAGGGAATTTTGGAATAGAGCCAGCCCCACTCCCTGATCCCCCTGCGTGGGCTCCTGTTGCCTGAGTGGGCTCTTATCTGTCATTGTCAGTGGTTTCTCCTTTTGACACATGGAACTTCATGCAGTTGCAGGATGTCAGGTACAGGGTCCTAGGTACCTATTCCCTGAGAATTTGAGCTCCTGGCGAGGTGGTGTGATGTGGTGGCAAAAGCAATGGACTGAGAATCAGTGGACTAAGGGTTTGGAACTGGCCTAAATGCTTCCAAGCTCCTTGGATGCCCTATGTAAACTGTGTGCCCCCTCTTCCTTACATTAATATAATCATAGCAAAGTGACCTCACAGAGTGTTGAGGGAATACAAACAGCAATTAAGAAAGCATTTGAGCATTTGGAAATATACGATATTTTAAAAACTGTGAATAGAATCCTTTACCCATTCCTGACCTGTTCTCACCTGAGCCCTTTCATGCCTAGTGCTGTGTCCTTGTCCTCAATTTTTACCTCTGGCCCTTGGTTTTCCTTGGTTGCATTTTGATCTTAAGTATCCTATGGTCTCTGGTTTTCCAGAATGTCTGCCTCTCAGTTCCTTAGGTTGTCTCTTGTAGGAACTTTTGCTTCCATTCTTGCCCAATGAAATGCAAATCTCACTGGGTTATATCAATATTCAGGTTGAGCCAGTTTCAGGCACCCCCTGGAAAAGTGGTTCATATGCGTTCTCTTCTTTTAACTGGGCTCTCTGCCTTCAGCTCTCATTTCTTTCCAGTTCACTCTCAACCCAGCAGAAGTTGGGCTGCATAATCTTGTATTTTAAAAATACAAATCTGACCCTTCATCCTCTCAGTAAAATTATGCAGTCATTCCTCAGAACCTTCAGAGTAAGGTCCAAATTTCTTGATCTCACAGCCTAAGGCACCAAGCTATCAGGAACCACAGGCCCAATTCAACAGTGTTATGCCTTTCTTCATACTTCTTAGGTTGTATAGTAATAAAAAAATGACACAGAATATTTTAATCTGTTTTGGAACTTCTCAGAGAAATAGAATTATTACATAAATCAGTAGTTGGGTGTTTTTCGGGAGAGAGTGGAAAATAGGACTGAGTAAATGCTTGTTAATGCGATGTACATATCAGTACTTGGATTAACAAGCCATTTGAAAGATCAGTGCTTTATGTCTTATACACACTGATTCAAAACCTTGAGTTATACTTATCTCGATTGCATCTAGTGTTTAATCAATTGGACACTTACAAATAATGGGTAAACGGTTTGTTGTCATACAGGGTTGAGCTCTGCTTTTCATGCAGTGAGAGTAACATCTTTATTTTAATGCTTATGCAATTGATTGTAAACTTTGGGGTGATGTAATCTAAGTGAATCTAAACAGTCCATTAGCCATGTCAGTGCCTACCCTTTTGCCAAGCTGTAGCTTTATGCTAAGCTCTTGTGTGTTACTGTGTTACATAATCCCCTGCATTCATTTTCTCTACCTGTTTAGCCTGAATACATACAAGGTGACTGAATTGTCTCTTCAACCTCCTTCTCAGTGGAAACACTCAGTATAGAAAACAGATTTGGGGCAGTCTTACATTTTTCTAATGGAGAGTTTGGAGAATTGAGTGGGCTTAGAAATGTGTTTGTCACTATTTGGTTTTGCACCTTTTAGTTATGTTCACTATCAACTTGGTATGGTTTTCAAGGTGATAAGAGAATGCTCGAGCTTTAGCCACTGGAAGGAAATTAAGACAGCTTGGGACCTTAGGAGAAAAATGTCAGTTGTGAGAGTATACAAAGGAAGAATTTCTTCAAGGTCCTCTCTCTTTCTTCTTGCAAGCCCCTTATTTGCTCTTTTAAAGACTGGGTCATGCACTGCCAATGCCTCTCCTTCCTGTAACAATCAGGAGGAGAGTATCCCATGAATTAAAAACGATATGATTTTGCTTATCTAGAATACGATTCAGAGAGTAGCTTTCGGTGGTCTATTGTTTGTTGACATGTGAACATGTCATGTGACATGTGACGTGTGAAGGAGACAGCCAGCATCTGGGATGATGCTGCTCTGGTGTTTTTCTCCAGCCCAGGGAAAGGGAAAGGGTAAACTGGGAAAATTCATCATTGAATAAAGAGATTGGGAAGGTTGTGAACTTTTGCAGCAGTTTTCATTAGATATTTGCAAAGGAATGTACTCTCAAGGCTACATAAAATCTTCATTGATGAATTTGCATGGATATTAGCATAAATATGCATGTGATTTACATAAACTTTTTTCTTCACATTGGTTTTATTTGTTATTTATTTACTGTGATAGCCTCTTCTCTTAATGATGTCATTTTTCTTCTGTGGCCTTCCACATGAAACACGTTCTTTTGTTTTAAACACACTGATTCCGGGGGATGGGGATGCAGGGAAGGGAAACATTTCTTTTGGTGAGTAAGTGTGATTTACATGGGGTAGGAGGAATAGGTCTCTGGCTCAGTTTATTCAAGGTTTGTGATGGTTTGTAAGTCAGTACATGGTTCAGTGGAATCATTCATGCCCTTTGAGAAGCAGAGTAGGAGCATGTGCTATATCCAGAATGATGGGCAAAAGAAAAGGTAACTCATATTTAGAGAAAAGTCCAGAGGCAGTAGAAGTCCAGAGTAGAACTAACTGGTCTTGGGCAACTCACTTATTCCTAGTCATCAGTTTCTTGCTTAATAAAATAAGGGTGTTAAATCAGGCAATCTCTAAAATCCTTTATAGCTCTAAAATTTATTATTTTGATAGACTCCTTAGTCTAATTATATAAAAAATATTAAGCACCACATAGCACATTAAATAATATCCTGGTGCCTTGCTGTTCTGTGTCAGGCCGTTCCCCCTTTGAAGGGTACTCAGTGATTAATTGAGGCTTCTCTTAGAGGCATTCCTTTCCTTGCTCATTTATCTCAGTTCACTGGGCACACAAGGTATAGCTTAAATGTTTATAGAAGGCTCCCACTAATATACCATGTGGGTTGCCAAGGACAGGCATAGTAGTTGGCTGTGTGTACATTTGCTTTGTTAGGAAAAGAGCTTAGCGGTGATAACTGAATATGATTTGCTATCTTCTGCTCTAAATCAGGGTTACGTCCAGTCTACTGAACAAGAGCTTGTCCAGTTGAATTTTAACAAAACCATTTCTTTAGAAATGAGAGATCGTGAAAATAGGGCAGTAGGGGATTGCATGGATGAACCCGTTTCAAACATACAGATAGTGCCAAATTTCTGCTCTGTGATTTTGGGGGAACTAATTTTGGTAAAATGTATCTGGCATGGGTTATGTGCTGAGTAGTACTCGCTACTTATATGTGTAAAACAACACTGGTCCCCTAGAGGTGGACAAGTCCCTTTTGCTTATACCAGTGTGTGTGCAAACAGAAATGCGTAGGTGTACACACATCCTTGAGGCCCTCTGGAAGATATGGGACACACTTAATCTCTTCTAACTCTCTGGAGTGTGATGTTAAGGCTCATGTTTTAATGATGTGATGCTACAATGAATTCAACAGTATATGTTGGGTGGTCATCTCTTCACATTGTAAGAGTGACTCCTTTACCTCATGATGAGAAAATACTTACTTGATTTTACTTAGGGAACTTACCAAGGGCTATGATGGTCGATAAGGATATGAATTAATGTGGACAAGCTTTGGTGACTAAGGCGGAAGTGTAGGTCTAGAAGGGAGAATAGAGTCCCCTCAACCTTACTTTGCAGACCCTGCCACCCCTCTTTAAAGGGAAGCTGCATATCTAAACTTGTATTGTCGCCCATTTCTTTTCATTGAGGAGGTGCTTTTGACCAACACTGATATGAAGTAGGCCACTCTCTAAATGAGGCTGCCTGACAAGAGGACAAATGGAGGTGTACATGCTGAGTGTCTACGTTATAAATCAAATCAACAAATAATTAAATAAAATACATTCTTTTCTCTTAACCTTGAAAAATAGATCTTTGACACTACCTGGTTAAGTCAGGTTCTCATTTAGAGTTTTTGGATTCCTAGGAGTTCTGCATTGGGAAATACCAACACAGGGAGAGCCAGCCCCTCTGGTCCTCAGCCTGTGGCCTTTCCCCTTCCTCTGCCCACATTCAGCTCCATCCTGTATCACAGAGGTCTGGTATAAATGCATGTGGATGCCTCGACCCACATGGCAAAGCTCTGTCCAAACCTGTGCAAACAGTCCCCCAGGGCTAGCCCTCAGACCTTGAGGTATAAACACTGATAGCATGATTTGCCTTCAGAAAATGGATCCAGGAAGGAGGATTGCACAACCCCTGGAAACAGACTTGGGGCTCTTTGGGTAGGGAATTACAGGACCCCGGGGTCTCAAATATGGTCTTGAAAGAGAGTATGAGTCCCAGTGGAATGCCATGTTGTCTCTGTGGACCCCTGGTCCTATGGAGAGAGATGTTCTGTAGGATGGTCAGACCAGGCCATCTCAAACAGGAGACCTCTAGGGCAGAGGTCCCTTTGACTCTAAGGGAAGTATTGTTGTCTTATCAAAACATATTACCAAATTCCGTTCTGTTCCCTTTTCCTCATATGCTCAATCATTTCCTCAGGTCCAACCTCCTATTTAAAAACCCAGTCACGTTCCACTGGGCACAGGACTCTACCATGGAAACCAAAGTTAGCTGGGTTATTAACGGATGGAAATTAGAGCCACATATTTCAGGCTAATTGATTTTTAGTTATTGTTCAATAAAAGATACCTAGAGCTAAAGAACCCTTTGTCAGAATAGTTAATTATCCATTCTAAACCAGCTCTTCTACAAGCATTTAAAAGCCAATATTGATGCAAAAGCAAGTAAACCTCACTTTACCATTTTGCATGAAATTTCCCTTTAGGCTTTTCTCTGAGAAAATTTGAAGGAAAGGTAGCAAGCTTTCCTGCACCATCGTGTTAGTCTTCTACCCCTGTGTGGACATATAACTTCTCTGCAGTTACCTTCTCTGCTAGTTTCCCTAGTACTTAGATACGAGTCTTGTGGAATAGTTGGAGGGGGTGTTGTGCTGGTATCAAGCCTCTGGCAGGGACACTGCCCTGTGTGCGTGTGTGTGCATGTATGTGTGTGCGTGTGTGTGTGTGTGTGCGCGTGTGCGTGTGAGTGTGTTCTGTTTGGTATTTGCATAGACCCGGCTCATGCCAGTCAAGTGTTGATTGCTTTCCCCTTTTCTTTCTCTGTAGCTCGAGAGGAGAATGTGGCGACTTTCCGAGGCTCAGAGTACCTGTGCTACGACCTGTCTCAGAACCCAATCCAGAGCAGCAGTGATGAAATCACCCTGTCCTTTAAGACCTGGCAGCGGAACGGGCTCATCCTGCACACGGGCAAGTCGGCTGACTATGTCAACCTGGCTCTGAAGGATGGCGCAGTCTCCTTGGTCATTAACCTGGGGTCTGGGGCCTTTGAGGCCATTGTGGAGCCAGTGAATGGAAAATTCAATGACAACGCCTGGCATGATGTCAAAGTGACACGCAACCTCCGGCAGGTAATGGCTGAGGGGAGAGAGTGCCCAGAGGTTCCTCTTAGGTGGCTGGGGAGGAAGTTTGTGAAGTAGGTGGTGGGTTAGGTTACATGGAGAGGGGTAGAGATACCCTATGGGTTTGGATATGTCGAAGTCAAACTTTCTCCCAGCCTTTACAATTTCACAAGGATAATTATTAAAATATGTTTCTTCTCTTACTTCAATTTTCCATTTGTGCTTGTTATTTAAGAAAAAAAATTCAGTTGTATAGATAAAAGTTATAAATACTTTCCTTTTGTTTTGCTTTTCTTTGTATCATTTTCTTGATTACCTTTGAATATTGTACTATTGCTAAATCAATTAGGGAGGGCGTTTTGTTTCTGCAGCTTGGTAGATTTTTCTCATTCTTTGAATATATGTTTTTCTTTTTAATTAAGTTAGCCATGGCCATGATGCCATAATTTTAATTCCTTCCAGAAGAAGTCTCTCTTTTTCTCTTCCTTTTGATTTACCAACCCCTTGTCCACTTTTATTCTTTCTGTTGGGTCGTTGTGTTAACCTCTAGCCTTGGAGTGAATTAGCTGCGATCTTTCTGAATTCCTTTGTTTCTCTGTTCCTTGGTGTTGTGGTATACTTTATTGCCCCTGTCTCTACCTCTGACACTCTTCAGTTGACTAGGAGGCCTGGAAAGTGGAAGGACCCACATAAAAAAGTCAACTTTGGAGCAGCCTTTCCTGGTTCTGTACGTGCTTGAGAACTCCCATCGCTTGCTGATTCTAAGCAGGCAACTCCGTCAGGTGACAACACTCTCAGAAAGCCTTAGCCCAGTGAAGTTGTTTTCCATTTCATAACTAATAATAGTGATAACAATAACAACAGTAATAATACCTCACCAGCCCACATCAGGAAAAAATTACAAACACTTCCTGTAAAAGTCAAGGTCTGTTCTGAGACTGCCTTTTCCAGGTTCTGTTTTCACTTGGATTTTCTACTTGTGAATTTGTCATTAAACTCAGAGGGACAGCATTCATCCTTTACTAAATCAGAAAGCATTATGTAAATTTCCAGAAGGTGCTTATCAAATTTTCTTCTCCAGTGTGATTGATTTAATGCCTCCTAATGTAAACATGAAAGCATGAGAGCTGACAGGTGTTTGCCTATGTTTTCTGTTTGATAAAAGTGTAACTCCTTAATAATGCTCAGTGAAGGGAGAAGGCTCCTCCACATTGGAGACACACAATATTCGAAATACCCACTTCCACACTTAAGCATGTCAAGGAAGCCCCGTGGTTGGAGATGCTATTCTATCTGTGATGAAGTTGCCAAATCCTAAGAGTTAGAATCCCCCGTCATCTTCATACACACAGGTCGAACATTTTTGAATCACCGTTCTGTGTTTTTCCTGCAAGGCCAAAGAATCCTGTTGCTTATGTTTCCTTTCATCATTCCCCACCTGTACTTACAGGAGAGTCCCCCTCAGCGGCCAAGAGAGCCCACATCAAATTTTCATTTGCTAACATATAAGGGCTTGAAAGGTTTGAGTAGCAGAGACTAGACCAAAAAGGAGAATATGACCTTTTGTCGGTTTTGACTGGCAGTTGCACAGTAATACCCTTCTGCCATTAGTCAGTTAAGGGGGGATTTTCACGTACTGGGGAGCGGAATCAGGTTGTGGTTCTCACCAGCCAATCTGTTTCTCTCTCGCTCTCTCCCACCCCACATGCTTCTTTGCCGTTCTAGAATGATTCCAATTAGCCGGAAAAGGCTCACTTTCATTACCACTAAAAACACTTTTCTAAAATAGAGTTGGGCCCTAATTCAGTCCTTTACACTGAAATGGGGACGAACCAAACTGTAATTCAAATATTGGTTGTGCTGAGTTAGTCTGAACAAGCAGAGGAAGGCAACACTATAGGGTTTCTCGTCCAAGTTCTAAGACCCGACTCCTCTCTGTGCCCTTGGACAAAGCATTTAACCTTTCCACACCACAGTTTCCATTTGTGAGATGGTGATTACAGTCCTCCACGTGTGGTGGCTAAATATGCAAAGCACCTTATGTTCCAGAAGGATTATGAGCTCATCCATGGTCTGGGTGCTAGACTCGCTGGGACATGCACATGATTTACATGCTGAGTATTCTTTCAAAGGTGACTGCCTCTGTCTGTCCCCATGGATGCAGCTAAGTAGAGCTCTCAAGACAAGGCTACTGAGGCCCTAGGGTGTTGGGGGCATTTCTCGGCAGAAGGAGTATGAATCTTTTAGAGAAAGTGCACCTAAAATTGGACCTCATCGGAATCTGCACTGAATTTTGCATCCAAATGCAATTTATTGAAAGAGGAAAAAAATCTCAGAAAAGCAGAGTTGATTTTGCAAATACAATCCTTTCAACCCTGAGTCAGCTAAGATTATTATTTTTCCCATTAAAAGTACATTTATAACATCTTTTTGAGTTCCCTAGGATACATTTGAAGGGGTGGGAAGCCCCTGTCTATTTCAGTTAAACTGTAAATCACTTCATAAATATTTGACAGTAAGCTGGTGGCAGTCTCGCCTACTCTTTTTGGTAAGGTTGAATGGCTTCTGTGGTAAAGATTCATCTGAGGAAAGCTTACTCGGGGTTTCCTTACCAAATGGAGCAGAACTTTCCCCCTTTCTTCCTTTTTGGTCATCTGCTACGGTTCTGCTTTTGGGCCAAGTCAGGCCAAGGTCAGGTACTTTACTGGGGGTTCTGATTAATGGAGGGAACGTGGATTATCTGTTCTAAATTATAACCAGGACCTGAGTCCACGGTCATGGCCATCACAGGAAGTGCTTTACTTTTATATGCCACTTTAGTCAAACCGCAAACACAAAACTGGGGTTAACCATCTTCTAGACTTCCAGCCTCCCAGCTCAGGGTGTGTTGGTAATTTAACATTTGAAAACAGCGAAGAAAAGACTAACTGTAGGGCTTCTCTAATCATGTTTAACCTGCCAGTTCTCTCTGCTATCCATGCAAGAAATTGCTTAAAAGCTTGAAAAGCATTCTTAAAGAGGAATGAGGGGAGAGTGATTCTAACAGGAGACATTCTGGCAAAGTAAACAAAGTAACATTATTGGCTAATGAAGGAGACTCCAACTCTTTTGATGCATTCTAACGACACAGTTATTTAAACCTGAGAGAACAGGAAAGAGGAGAAAGTTGCCCTCCTGCTGCACAAATCCACAAAATCAAGGGGGTTGTGGATCTTTAAATTACCCATGGAAACCCAGAGTAAACTACATATGTAGCCTTCCTGTGCTAGATGTGATCTGTAAATGTTTTAAGATGTTTTTGTCCTAGGAGAAAATCATGATTGTCCATGCATGTAATCAGAGTCAGATGTGAAAAAACAATCCCCAAAGTATTGGTATTTCAGCTCTCTCTATTTATCTACGTGTGGAACGATAAACCTTGGGGGTCTTTTCTTTCAGGACAGATGGATTGTGTTTGTGCTAGAGGGTGGGAAGGGAGCAGGGCGGTGTTCTTTCAGAACAGCTCTTGTAAAGTAAGTATGATGCTAATTCTGACTGGGGTGAGGTCTGGTCTGAGTGTATTTGGGAGAAGAGGGTGGTTACAAAGACAAGGTGGACTGCAGCTCCTTTCCTGGCTGTGCCCCAGGTGCCCAGGTTTTCCATAGAGTCTTGGTCTCATTGTCTTCCCCCACTCTCTTTTTCTGTGTCGGGTGCCTTTTTTTTGAAAAAACTAACACAAGATCATTCATGCAATGTGTCATTTTACTAACCGACGAATGTACTAACACCCTAACGACTCATCTTTGTTTTTAGTTTTTTTAATTAACAATCGTTCTGTTCACAATTTTTAATTTCCTTTCTTCCCCCTTTTCCGCAAAGCACTCAGGCATCGGACACGCTATGGTAAACAAACTACATTGTCTGGTAGATATCATTCTTATTGTCTCTTTTTTTGGGTTTGCCGTGTGTTGCCCCCCTTTTCCTCCCCAAACCCCCCTTTTATCCTCTTTAGAGTTGTTACTTCTTTTAAAATTTTCTGTTGAATTAAATACGAGCCTTTCTTTTTCTTTAAGAAGAAAATGGAAGGGGATGCACCTGTCCTGACACTATTTGGATGAGTTTGGTTGGGACAGTTTTCCTTTTCTCTACTTTGTAATTTTTTTTTCCTAAAAAAAAGTTTTTTTTAAAGAAATGTTCTTTGTTGAGCTAAATTCGTTTTGTTTTGTTTTCTTATTTTGCGAGTTCCAAGTTATCGACTAGGGACAACAGAGATTTCTATTGAGGACTTTCTTCTCTCCGTGTCTTCCTACCCCTCACTCGTCCTCCTTTCTTTTCCCCCTTCCCCACTCCCGAATCCCTTTTTTCTTTCCCTTTTGTGTGGCCACGGCTGCCACAGGTGATCTGGGGAGGAAAGTACTCGACTTCCTGTATTCTTCCGTTCCCTCCTTTCACCATACTTCCCACCTTGGCCAAAGGGAGCTGTGCCAATTTGTGTTCTCCGTACAAACTCTGCATGGCATGTTCCTGTCTCGTGAATTTCCCCATTGGCATCAGAATCTGTTCCCTTGTTTTCCTCCTCAGTACTAACAACCTACCAGTCATCAACCCCACTCCACGTTCTCCTCTCTCTCTCTTTTGTCTCCATGCTTCTTCATGCTCCTCTCACCCTTCATATATTTTGGGGTTGGGTTTGGACTTTTTCTTTTCTTTTTTGTTAGTAAGGGAGGTGGCAGGCAGGGGAAAGACTACCCTTTAGTTTTGAGTGTGTTTTCTTCTTTTCACTCCCATCTTGTTTTTCAGTTGGTTTAGTGCATGTAAGTGTGAAGTGGATTTTGATTCTCTTCTTTAGTGCTCTTCACCCTTGTCCCACTTCCCTCCCTTTTATTCTTCTGCCTTCTCTCTTGGCTCCAGATGATTTTCGCATGGGTGTGTCAGTGTACGGTGCGTGCACGCTTCGAGGCCCCATCTCTTCTCTGTGCCCTCTGCTCCTTTCATGGATGTTGGGTGTATGGGTGCCGTTTATTTCCTGTGGGCATTGTTATTATTTTGGCTATTATGCCTCATCATTCTTTTTGTTAGCGTTGCCTTTTTTGGTTTGGATCATTTCTTCTCTGGCTGGTGGTGATGGCACACAAGGGAGGACAGGGGTTGGTGTCCTGGGTAGTCCGTGGCATGTATCACCCGTGACTCATCAAAATCAAGACCCTTTTCCTTCCCTCCCTGAATGCATGTTTGTCAGCGTGGTGTGAGCCCAAAAAGAAACAGATAAAAAAAGAAAAAGAAAAGAAAAAGAAAAAAAGCATCAACAACCAAAGACCAACCCCCTAACAAACCCCATTGTCAAACATCTCCTTTGCTGTTTCTCACGACCACTATAAGTGACAATCTTTCGAAAGTAAATGCTCATTTTACCAATGAACTGAGACATCTGAGGATAGTTCCATTTTCTAGCCTGACTGAGTGAAGAGGGCAATGGGTAGGGCGAGTTGCTCAGCTTGGCAGTTCCGGAAAAACTCTCCCAGGAGTCTGCAGGGAGACACTGGAGGCTTGGGCCACAGGGAGGCAGACCAGAAAATGGAACTTGGCTGCACATACCAAAATCAACCCAAATTAGAAAGAATACCTCACCCAAATCTCAGTGAAAGTGATGCCACCGGTAGGGGAAGCCCTGGATTTTGATAGGACTGTAAGGTCATTGTTGGGATTTTTTTTTTTTGTCCCTATGTCCCTCCACCAGGTGACAATCTCTGTGGATGGCATCCTTACCACGACGGGCTACACTCAAGAGGACTACACCATGCTGGGCTCAGATGACTTCTTCTATGTGGGAGGAAGCCCAAGTACCGCTGACTTGCCAGGCTCACCCGTCAGCAACAACTTCATGGGCTGCCTTAAAGAGGTAAGGTTCACCCATTCCATTTAATGCACTGACTGTCTAAGAACAAATGAAATTTTCAGCTCAGTGACTGGATCTGTCCTCTAATCTATTCTGTGAGGCCATAGGTTGTAGCAGAAAAGACTCTGGACTTAAAAGTAGAGGCCCTAGGTTTTGATCCCAGTTTAAGCTGGTTGCAGGACCTTGGGTTCACCACTTAAACACCCTGTGGTTCTGTTTCCTCATCTAACTAATGAGGAACCTGATCCCACAGGTAGCTGTGCTTTATAAATTACATGAAATAACTCAGACAAAAGGACTTTGAAATCACAAGGAACTAGACCTGTGTGAAGTTTGATTTTGTATTTTTGACTTGGCAAGTAGGGAAGCCTTAGCTAAAAGTGGCTCAATTTGTGGTTGTGTGTCTTGTCTAAAACATAACTTATGTATTATTTTACCTTTGCTAAGCTTGGTGTTCCCAAGAGTCTCATTATTCGAGATGAAGGAGAGTTCTCAGAATATAACATTAAGGCCCAGAAGACTCGTTTTTCCTTTTTTTTTTTTCCTCCCTGAGAGCTAGCAGCTGTGAGAAAGCAGTGGAGCTTTACCATTACTCATTTATTACTATTGTAGCTAATGTGTTGAGACCTCTGTCTGAGAGCAAAGGAGCTTCAGTCAAGTGTAAGTTCAATCTCTAAGGTCAATTGTTGAGGCAAAAAGAATCAGACTTGATTTGCTGGAGTTCTTTCAGCACACAGTGTCATCAGAGCAGTGCACTGCACTTTTTTGTTTAATCTAAACTAAGCTTGATTGCCTAAGATAGCTGTACCATTTCCCTGTGGAAATTCCTTGAGAAGCTAACAGTGTTCTTTCTTGTAGATAAAGATCCCTTGTGACATGTTATGAGCCTCCTCTCAGGGCACATGTTTTATTCTTATTATGGTTATTTGGAATTTGTTGCACATCAGTTACATATGAGATGGCATCGCACGTGCATTCACTCACGCCACTCGGCTGTGAGCTGTGTCTAGACAGGAGTTGCGTCTGTTATACCTGGCATAGAGCAGGTGCATAATAATTATTTACTGAATGGAGACATTTATCAAATAATCATTGGGTACCTTTTTTGTGCTGTAACTAACCTTAATGGCTCTTTGCAAAACACAGTCTCTGTGTGTGAAGACTTTGTAATCTGGGAAGAGAGATGAGATCTGTAAGGGAACAGTTATAGCTCAGGGCACTATGTGTTCAGTGCCACAGATGAAGTGATCTAATTGAGCAGAGGAAACAGATACATTTTAGGTGGGAGTCAGCATTGGAGAAGAATTGATATTTGAGCTGGGCCTTGCTGCAATAAACCATGTGTGCATTGAGAGAAAGGGGGAGGAAGGAGAGACATGACAAAGGAGGGAAAAATCCAATTACAGCTTTGTATTGTTCTTGTTCTGAAGGAAAAATGACAGGAGAAAAGTCTTAGAGAGTTTTCCTCTCCTGCTGGACATTACCTAGGCTTCTGCTGGCTACAGGGTCTCCACAGGTCATTCCTGACGGAATTGCAGTAGACATAGTGCACTTCTTCCCTGGGATTTACTCCTATTTAAGTAGAATAACGGTATAAACTACTCTGTCTAATGAACCCTGAAAGATTCTTAAACACTGTTAAATCACACTCCATTGGAATTGCACTCTCATGCGGTACGTGGGCCTCTCACTGTTGTGGCCTCTCCCGTTGCGGAGCACAGGCTCCGGACGCGCAGGCTCAGCGGCCATGGCTCACGGGCCTAGCCGCTCCGCGGCATGTGGGATCTTCCCGGACCGGGTCACGAACCTGTGTCCCCTGCATCGGCAGGCGGACTCTCAACCACTGCGCCACCAGGGAAGCCCAGATAGGAGCATTCTTGTTCCAAGTTTTTAGCTCAGGAATGAATTAAGCATTGATTGCTGTGCAGAGCTCATCCGTTTTTGTCGTGAAGCAGCCCTGAGCCTGGAGTTTCTCCTGGACTGGGTCTAGGGGTGGCCTCTAGGACTAATTTTCCCCTGAACAGAATTATGTTGAACTATCTCTCCATTATGTATTTTGAGACAAAGGAGCAGTTTCCCAACCGCAGATCTATCAATCAGGAAGGATGCCCCTGAATATTTTGCAACAAGTCTCATAAAAACATGAAGATATCTCTGATGATTTTATCCATGCAGAACCTAAAGTAAATAAAATCTGCACACACACGCACACCCACACACACGTACTCACATACTACACTGTCCAGATGGAGAGCAGACAGCTTCAAAAGTCTGTGAAAAGTGGCACTTAATAGCTTAAAAATTAAAGACAGTTCTGAAAACCAGTGTCAGTGACAGAAATAACAGTAATAGTAATAAAAATATGCACATATCTTAGCTAGCAGCTAAGCAGAATTTAAATCCAGATCAAGTTAGAAGAAAGAAAGTCCAAAACAGTGAAGGAAGTGGTAGGCGAAACAAGAACTTAATATAAACTTTTGCACCATCTCTCCTTTAACGTATATAGTATGGTCTTTCTAAGGGAGTTGGGAGGCCTTCTCATTTGTCTGAGTGCTTTAAACAGATAGCTTTGAGTTTAATGAAATCCTGGCATAGTCTTTCTTTCCATTTAATTATGATTCACTTTTCTGTGCGAAAGTCTAGGAAATTCTTCTCTTGTTCCTGGCATTTCTCTTTGACAATTTCGTAAACAGTAAAAGCTTCCAGCTATTTTGGGACTTCCCTCCTTGATAAATCCCACTTACCCACTTTAACTATTTCCCCTTAGAAGAGTCAGACGTTATTTTACAACTTCTTCTTCCCTTCCCTTTCTCTTTCTTTCTCTTTTTCTTTCTTTTTCTGTCACCTCTGGCCATTTGTGGCTCTAAGCGGCCTTAAGCTGAGCTGGGTGCTTTTATGTTTCATTTTTTTCAAAATGGGGACATGGTGAAGACCTTATGGGATTTCTCTTCCAGATCGTTGATACTTTGTGTGTGGCACAAAATAGTTTTTATCTTTGGAACTACAGTTACTTCACACCTGAAAGTTAAGTTCTGGCTCCACTCTTTTATCTATCTATCTGTCTATCTATCACATCTTTATTGGAGTATAACTGCTTTACAATGTTGTGTTAGTTTCTGCTGTACAACAAAGTGTGAATCAGCTATATGTATACATATATCCCCATATCCCCTCCCTCTTGTGTCTCCCTCCCACCCTCCTTAACCCACCCCTCTAGGTGGTCACAAAGCACCGAGCTGATCTCCCTGTGCTATGTGGCTGCTTCCCACTAGCTATCTATTTTACATTTGATGGTGTATATCTGTCCATGCCACTCTCTCACTTCGTCCCAGCTTCCCCTTCCCCCTCTTCATGTCCTCAAGTCCATTCTCTACGCCTGCGTCTTTATTCCTGTCCTGCCCCTAGGTTCTTCAGAACCATTTTTTTTTTTTTTTTTAGATTCCATATATATGTGTTAGTATACGGTATTTGTTTTTCTCTTTCTGACTTACTTCACTCTGTAGGACAGATTCTAGGTCCATCCACCTCACTACAAATATCTCAATTTCATTCCTTTTTATGGCTGAGTAATATTCCATTGTATATACGTGCCACATCTTCTTTATCCAGTCATCTGTCGGTGGACACTTAGGTTGCTTCCATGTCCTGGCTATTGTAAATAGAACTGCAGTGAACATTGTGGTACATGACTCTTTTTGAATTATAAGGTTTTCTCAGGGTATATGCCCAGTAGTGGGATTGCTGGGTCATATGGTAGTTCTATTTTTAGTTTTTTAAGGAACGTCCATACTGTTCTCCATAGTGGCTGTATCAATTTACATTCCCACCAACAGTGCAAGAGGGTTCCCTTTTCTCCACACCCTCTGCAGCATTTATTGCTTATAGATTTTTTGATGATGGCCATTCTGACTGGTGTGAGGTGATACCTCATTGTGGTTTTGATTTTCATTTCTCTAATGATTAGTGATGCTGAGCATCTTTTCGTGTAGTTTTTGGCCATCTGTACGTCTTCTTTGGAGAAATGTCTATTTATGTCTTCTGCTCATTTTTGGATTGGGTTGTTTGTTTTTGTGATATTGCTGGCTCCACTCGAGTCAAAGTGATTGTGGATTTCACCTGTGTGCACAGCTCCTAACTTGATACCAGAGTAAAAGCGTGACAGAGAGGGTCCATGTTATCATCCAGTTATTGAAGTACTCTGCATGCCCTAGTTATCAATTCAATATTTGTGTCCACTCAAGCATCACAAAAATCCCCACCTTGTACCTCTTCGTGGTTTTGTGTTTTAACATGTCTGTCATATTTTTGTTCTTGTTGTGTCCCCAGCTCTTAGAATTGTTCTTAGCACCTAGTGGGCGCTCAATAAATATTTGCCAAATGAAATCACATGTTTGTAAGTTTAAAAAATAGCTTTTAGATAAATGCTCTTAGGCACTATTGACAATGTGACTTTCTTGGGATCATTAAAGAACATCCTGACATGGCAATAGTTGAATCTTTTAGGAACCTCCCAGCTATCTGAAATGAGTGAAGTATTACATAAAAAGGCCCAGCAAGACTAAAAGAAATGGGTTGGAACCCACTCTGAGAAGAACGGGATTGAAAAGGCTTTGAGGAGGCATCATAGTATAAATGAAAAGAATACTGGGTTTAAAATCAGAAAACCTGATTGGGAATACCAGCTTTATTACTTTACTGGCTATATGGCCTGGAATAAGCCACTGATCTTATTTGAGCCTCAGTTTCCTAACCTGTAACATGGAGATGATAAGACCTCTGTTGTGTTCTTAAGAACAAATAAAATAATATACGTAAAAGTGAAACCATACATAAATATACAATGATGTTTTGCTACAATAATTATGATTAAGGATTATGTAATCATTCTTATAAAACAGTTTATGAAATAAATTTAAGAGTAAGTGAATATACATTAGCACGTGCATATGTTTGTATTTCCCATATTACCAAATCACTATCTGGGGGAAAAACACAACTTTATTCTGAGGTTTGCCTTACTAAAATTCTCTCATCTTCACTGAAGTTGGAATAACCCATCCTACCCACCCTCAGTCATTACCTAGTCTGTTTCCTTTGGACACTGGTTTATTTGACAACTGTCAATCTCCCTTCTACGAAAATGTAAGCTCCCTGTGGACAAAGGCCTCATCTGTTCACAGGTGTTTCCCCAGCACCTAGAAGAGTTCCTGGCATAAAATAAAACACTCAATAAGCATGTCTGGAACAAATAAATAAATTAATTCATTACTGAGCTAACCTCGTGGAGCTCTAAAATCTGGCAGAGTTTAGATCCACAGGTATATGCTGAAAAAATACAGTATGCCAAGGACTGTGCTAAGACACAGAGATGAATCAGACACAGTTCTTGCCTCAGAGGACCTCACAGTTAGTGGGGGACACACAAATATAATTTCAAGGAAAAGCAGTTAATGCACAAAAAAAGAGGCATTCACAGGTGCGGTGGGGCTGCTGAGGTGAAGCACTTAGTATATCATGGGGTTCAGGAAAACACTGTGGAGGAGATGATGCCCAAGGGTGGCTTGAAGACAAGTAGAAATGAACAGGGAAGAAGTGGTGCTCCGGGGTGATGGGGCAGCATGAGCAAGGGCCCAGAGACAGGGCACGTCGTGGTGTCTGGGTGAGGAACTTACAAACAGTTTGCCAATGTCAGGGCACAAAATATAAGATCAGGAGTTCTGAAAATGTATCTGAAAAGTTAGGTAGGGGCCAGGTCATAGAGAGCTTTATATCACACTCTACCCTTGGACTTTAGGTAATGGAGAGCCATTGAAGGATCTGAAGTAGTAGAATGACATAGATTGACAGCTTGTCCGTCAGGCTTTAAATTCCTTGAGAACTGAAGTTAGTCCATCTCCTACTTCTACTTGATTCATCTTTTTGTCCTAGGGAGATGAGGAAGAGTTGGGAAGGCTGGTCCATTGGCTTTAGCACTGGGCCAGGGGAGTGCCTCTCTCAATCTTCAGGTTTCTGCAGAAAAGTGCTTCCTTCTAACTCCCATTTCAGTTTCCAGTGACCCTCCTTGTCAGGACATTTATTTCCCCTTTCCTCTGTCCTTGACATTACTGAGCTACTGTTGTTGGATGAAGCACAGTGCAGTAGAGGAAAGCCAAATCAAGGCTGAGTTGCATGAATAGTGTCTCTATTATGAGGACCAGGGAGCTGACTAAAGCCCATCACAATATCCTATGCGTTGGCGTCTTCTGTGTTGTTTGACTTGGTTCTTTCTACACCATCTTCCTTTCCCCTCAATCTGTTACTTCTCCGCTGCCATGTTGCTTCTCCATTTGGCTCTCCATCGCCCATGGAGAAGCTCTCCTGCTGCTGAGAACTCTGAGACCGACTGGTCTATCCCACCTTTCTTTTCTCATGGCATCTCTAGTGGGGAGGAAGGAAAGCAGGAGAACGGGGAGAGTGGAACACATATTTAAAGGAAAAAGGATTGGGTAGAACATCATTGTGCACATTACAATCCACATCCCTTTGTGATTATTAGCCACTTAAACCTGAATGGGATTTTGCAGCCAGAGATAGTCTCTGGGCAGGTGATTAACGGTTTAGTCTGTAATAACTTTACGTTTTAGAGAACCCTGATAGGAGGCCACATCTGGTGAGCCAGGCTATTTAAGGCTGTGTTAATTCTGTTAATTCCTATATGTTTATTTGAATTGCTGGCACCTGTGGGCTTTAGGATAATGTGTTTGTTGTTGCTTTTCTTTTAAAAAAATATATGCCTATTTTGTCCTGTCTCGCTGTCTTTTCTGCTGTCTGTTATGCGATCACAATTTCTCTTCTGGTTTTTCTTTTGTATTGTCCTCTTTTTCACTCGCTATACTTTTTTTACCCCTGTTCTCATTTTTCCTGCCTCTGTGCTTCTCAGGCTCTTGTTTTGGTGTCCTTCCTGATTTCTCAGGTGGGGATAAATCACTCTGTCCATTACTAGGCAAATTTAGGTCGTGGCATTGGGCCTAAAAATTTCCTTTTTCCTATAGCTTTGAGAATACTGTGTGGTCCCATGATGAGCAAGATCCAGTGAGGGTTTTAGGGTCAACATGGAAGATGAGAGGAGGGTTGACTTTGGAAGCACAAGTCCAGGGTTTGAGTCTTGCGTAGACTCATTCATTACCAGCTGCAAGACTCTTAGCAAGCCACTTGAATGCTCTTAGCCTCAGTTTTTTCATCAGATAATTAATACCTACTTCAGGCATTTTCATGTTGGGAACAAATGGGATAAAAAAGATGGAGGTGCTTTATAAACTGTAAAGCACTGTGCAAATGCTAATGTTACTATTTATGTTAATAAATGAAACCAAATTGATCAGGTATGTTTAAGGAAGCACTTACCGCTGTTTGCTGTTTCTGCAATTAAAAAACTGCAGAAGTTAGGAGAATCCAATGTATCTTTAAAAAGAGCAACTGAATTAGAACCTGGCTACCAGATGCATTTCTGGTACTAATTAGAAAACCGTACAACCTCTTTGAACACCCATGTCTTGATCTGTAAAATGCAGATCGTTATCATTGTCAAACCAAACACACACTACTGTGGAATACTTCTAACGTAGAAAGACAAGTTGGATAGCAAAGCAGAATTTGTTTCCCCATCCTTAGGAAGATACGCACGGTGTGAGCTTGGAGGGAAGAATGCCTTGGCAGAATGGAAGGGCCAATGCAAAAAGGAGACCAAGAAGGACAAGATTCCAGCAAGGTAGAAAAAAGTAGAAACATGAATCAGAGTCTGGGAAATTGGAAGAATGTAGCAGAAGAAGACAAGAAAGAGGAGAAACTGTGTCTCAGGAGAGGCCTATTGGGTTGACCATAGAAATTGCCATTTTTCTGGGTAAAAAAAAAAAGTCAAATATTGGCAATGTCATGTGAGTCAATTTAAGAATGAAAATTTTTGGAGAGGATAAACTGGATCTTCTTGAAAAGAGATTACCTTCTGGATTACCAGGAGCTGAAATGGGCAGGGGAGGGAATGGCATTTGATGCCACAGAGGAAGAGGAGACAAAGCCCTGAGCTACTGGGGATGTATGATGAATATGAGGTTTATTTCACAGAGGAGGCAAGGTGTGAGCACTTAGCCCAGGGTGGCTATAAGAAAGTGGTGTGTACCTGAGGAAGAGTGTCAGCGGGGCTGAAGCCACAGGACATTTAGTGTTGCAGGGCTGTGGCAAACAGAGAGATGTTCTTCAGTTAATGCCTGAGGAAGATATTAAAGAATGGTTTGCTACTTACAATTGATGGGCTATTGATGGAGAAGTAAGATACGGTAAACATTTTTTTTAAGAGATCTGGTATTCATTTTCCCTTATTTCAATAAATGTTTCTTGATTTTTATTTTCCTTCATGCTCAGTCCAGTGATGTAGTGGCACTGACTCCATTCCTGGCTCACCTGATGAGCATGTGAGCTCTAAGTCCATCAGGAACTTCCATTACTCTGGCTGTGGTTATTTTGTTCATAGCTGAGCACCTAACCCACACCTAATGTCACAGTTTGGATCAGTGACATTCAGTCTCAGGACTTCGTTTATATCTTGTAGGGGGGTACTTCTCCTTCCTTTGAGCTACAACTTGGGATGGTATAAAACTGACCTTCTGGCCACCATCTTGCTGCCACAATGGGACTAAAAATGAAGCTAGAATGGAGAAAAGCAGAGCTAAAATATGGGGAGAAACTAGGTTCTGGTGACATTTTAAGGCCCTGGATCAAACATTCTTCCACCTAGACTACCTCTGGCTTTCCAGCCATGATTGATTACATTCCTTCTTCTGTCTAAGCCAGCATGAGCTAGATTTTCTGTCATTTGCAACAGAGCCCTAAATGATGTGAAAGAATTCCTCACTCCTATCTTACCCCTGTCTTCTCTGACAAGAAAATAGGTCTTTGGCCAGGAGAAGATAGACAAAGTTAGGAAATTTAATATCAGAGCCTGTTAGAAAGCACCTAATTGGTCTGCATTAATTCAAATTTCTTGACTTAGATGAATGATACAGAGAGAATTTGAAAATAAGATTTTTGAAATCCAGTTGGTTTTTGAGAAACTGTAGAGAATGGGGGAGGTTTGTAATGACTCAAGATGGAAAAAGTGTAGATAGTGCAAGTTATGGGCTTACGAACTTCACTGGCATCTGGGAAAGATTTTGGATTGCATTATTAACAGAAGATATGAGCCCACCGAAGAAAAAAGAGAACCATAGTCATTCACTAAAAACACTAAAAACAAGCCATATAAGCAACTAAACTCACATATTATTCAATATTGTTACTATACTTAAAGCTCAGAAAAGTACCATGGGCCTAGCATAGCTAAGTATCAGCAAGGTATTTGGCAATACCCTTTGTGATATCCTCATCCACAGATGGGGAAAAAGGGATTGGATGTAAGAGCTATTCAGTAAAGCAGTGTCTCTTTAAATATACCACTGGGTCCTGGTAAATGGGTCCATTTTGACTTACATGGAAGTTTCTGGTGAATGTCCAATGCTTTGTCTTACTCGCCATTTATTAGGGGCTTGAGGGAAGGTAAGAGAGCATGCTCGTCAACTTTGTGAATGGCAGGGAGCTGAGAACGATAGAAATTATGTGCCTTAATGTTCTGAGACTGAATTAATAAAGGTATGAAAACAAAGGAGGTGACAGTTCTATAGTATAATTTATTGGCGAAAATAGTACGCTCTGGAGCTAGAGTTCTTGGCTGCAAAACCCGCCTCTATTCCCACAGCCTGTGGAATGCTGGGCAAGTTACTTAACCCTCTCTGTACCTCACTTTGCTTGTTCATTAAATGGGTGGAATAATTATACCTACTTGATAGGGTTGTTGTGAGTATTAACCGAGATAGTAATTTTAACCCCCTTAGAACAATGCCTGGCACATAGAAAATGCTTGGTAAATTGTGTTTATCAACATCATCACCATCACCACTGTGTGATAATCTGGTTACTGGGAATATTTCTCTTCAGTTCTGAATGATAAGCACTTAAAAGTTTAGCTGACTAGTTGACAGAACATGTTTAGAGCCGAGCTAGGAAACAGATAGCAGTGTGCTCAAGAGTCTGACATAAAAAGAGTTGACTGATGGATCCAGGAACGTTTAACCTGAGGGAAAGATGCCTGAGCTCATGGGTTGAGAGTTGTCTTTGTATGTGAAGGACTGTCTTATGAAGTGGATTTGGACATGGTTCATATATCTTCAGGAAGAAGAACTGGGGCAGTTGAGTGGAAGCTGGGTATTAAATACAAGGAAAACATTTCAATGAGAGCTGTCCAAAGTTGCCTTTAAAATAATGTATTCTCTGTCACTCAAGGCATCCAAGCAAAGTCTGGGCAACCGTCTTGCTGAGGTTGTAGAAGAGATTATAGTGCGAATGACTATAGACAGTCTTGATTTTCTAGCTTCCTTCTAAACATAAGATCCTATACATATACATACTCCATTCTTTATTTTCAGATTCTATTCCCATATAGGTCATTACAGAGTATTGAGTAGAGTTCCCTGTGCTGTACAGTAGGTTATTGTTAGTTATCTATTTTATATATAGTAGTGTGTATATGTCAAACCCAATCTCCCAATTTATCCCTCCCCCCTTTCCCCTTTGGTAACCATAAGTTTATTTTCTACATCTGTGACTCTATTTCTGTTTTGTAAATAGGTTCATTTGTACCATTTTTTTAGATTCCACATATAAGCGATATCATTTGTCTTTCTCTGCCTGACTTACTTCACTCAGTCTGACAATATATGTATCAAATTATCACATTATATATCTTAAACTTACAATGTTATATGCCATTCATATCTCAATAAAGCTGGGGAGAAAAAAAACCCACGTAAGATCCTATAGTGAATGAGCCTTCTGAAAAGAAAGAATGGGACTTATTAATTAGACCAGGTTCATTGTGTTGAAGACTTTCCTGATTAATCTCCAAATCAGTTGACTACACATGTCCCACCGAGACTCACAGAGTTGCCCTTGCAGTAGGATTTGAGGTTCCCAGCCACTGTCATCACTTATTAGTCACTTATAATTATTTCTCTTTCCTCAGACCTTCACTGGCATCATCTCCAAAACCATGATAACCACAGCAATTATAATCATAATAACAGCAATAAAGACTACCAGTTATTGAGCACTTAACAGTGTGGATGCACGCGAAGTATGTCTCTGTGGCTAAGTGTTTCGTATGTATTCCCTAATTTAATTCTCAAAACAAACTTATGAGGTGGATTCTGTTACCATTACTAACTTGAATGTAAAGATAGTGGGCATCTTGCCCAGGGCCACTCAGTTAGCAAGGATTGGAGCTGAGCTCTAAATACTGTTGCCATCGTGACTCCTGCTGCCATCTCTACCAACTCAATCGAAAGACTTGGTGAAGAAGAAAAGGAAGAAGCTTTTCAGGAAAAGGTTGGTAATTCTGTGGTTAAACCCACTCTAGGGAATGGTCTCTCACTACTATTTAGAGGCTTCACTTCAGAGGAGAGGTCATTTAATCAGGCAAAAAATGTCCTGCTGGGAGACTGGATACAGTTACCTATTTCCTTCACCTTGCCATTGGTTGTTCTGAGAGGAAGGTAGTTTTCGCTTGATTTCCGACTCTGACTGGGCAAACTCATATTGCTCAACCTGTTAATGGAGGAATGATTTTTATTATGGGACCTGAGTGGGCAGTAGCTCCTCTTGGTATAAATGCCAAGCAGTGGAACACCTTTTTCTTGAGGTGGGCAGCACATCTGTACTTTTGTTCCTGCCCAGTATTTTCTGGGAAGTTGGAGCTATGTGCCTCCGATACCCTCAGAAAGCCAGAATGAGGAGCTTTCTGGGCTTATGGTGAATTTTCAGTCTGATTCTGGGAGTCTCTCATTTAGCTTTGCCATTTGTTTTCTCTTCAGGATAAATTCAGTGGAACTCATTGCTTTCTAAAAATGTCACTTATTTACAGCAAATGTAATCTACCATAGCATTCCCACTGAGACAAAGCCTCTTGTGTCTTCAAATGCCTCAAAGGAGACAGAAAAAGTAGTCCTTGTACACATATACCTACAGGGTTAAAGTCATCATTGAGCTAATTAATTAGCTAATGTTTTTAAAATTGCTTTGCAAATGCCAAAACGACTCTGACATTAGCGTTATGTGCTTTTGTAACCTTGTGTTCCATCCCACCATGTGGACAGTATGCCACAACTAGTTTCTGCATAAATTTCAAGAGAGATAGAAGGACACATTTTTCACTTTGAAACTCAGTGAAGATGGTAGCGTAGGACAGCAACATTGCACACCAATTATCAACCAGTAAAATTCTCCTTTCTTCCCTTTCCCCCAGCTTCTCCCTCAGCAGCCAGTATTGGCAGATGGTCGATCTCATACTTCATGGAGAACATAGAAAATCTTTAGCTTATGCTTGCTAAAACTCTTCTCCCTCCATTTTTAGATTTACCTTCAAAGATAGTTACTGCTACCTTCTCTTCTTCTGTCTTATAGGATGAGCTGTCCTCCTCTTCTCTGAGTGTAACTGCTATTCTCTTTTGCCTGTTCTAATATTTAGCCCCTTTAAGGAATCCCTCCCTTTTCAGTTACCTTAGATTTTCTCTTCACCTCTTTTCTATTCCCTCAAACTAGAGACATGCTCAAAATAATTTTCTTGATTCTGTTTCCTGATGAATTTGCATCTTAGTTCATTCCTTATTTCAGTGGAAAACTTCCTGGGGGAGTTGTATGTGTGTCCCACCTTCTCTACCTCATGGTTACTCCATACCCTCTGCGATTGCAGCCACCCACCAAAGCGCCACACCTGTCCTCAGCACTTTAGTAGAATTGTGTCTTCTGGCTTTGCCTTGCTTAAGTTAGGAGCACTGTATTGTATGCTCTCACAGCTCTCAGTTCTTAACTGCCTTGCATTATAAGTGCTATTATAGTTTATAGTACATTGTATTTTAATGATCTGTGCTCATATGTTTCCCTAATAGTATGGGCTTTTGGAAGCAGGGACTAGGATTTCTACAGACTGAGTATTCCCTTTAGAGTTGCGTAAGTCCTGGCACATGAGTATATGGAAAATATTCTTCAAGAAATTAATAAATACTTATGAATATCAGTAATAAAACTATTGCTTTAATTTTCCATTTCTGCCTATATCCATTTTCTCAACAGCATATCATTCATTGACTTATTCATGAGTGCAGTGTATGTTCGTGGAGTGACTACTCTGTTATCAGATCTGCTCTAAGTGTTGGAGTATGTGGTGAATGAGACCATATATAGGGTCCCTGAGCTTATGGAATTAATGTTATGGTTGAAGGAGACTAATAGCAAATGTGTAAAGACCTAATTAAGATACTTTGCAATAATGATATGTGGTATGAAGGAAGTAAAAGAGAATAACGGGGTAGTGAGTGGCAGGGAGGTTGGGTCTCCATTATTAGACTGAGTGGTCAGGGAATTATCACCTCTGAGGAGGTGATAATTAAGCTGGGACCTAAGATGCAAGAAAGAGTCAACTGCACAAAGATCGGGGAGAGGCTCTTCCAATCAAAGGAAGCTGCAAGGATGAAAAGGACCCCAGGCAAGGGAAAGCTTGACATGTTCAAGACATGGCAAGGAGACTGATGTAGAAAACAAGCTAGTGGTTACCAGAGGGGAGTGGGGCGGGGGGAGGGGCAAGTTAGGGGTATGGGCTTAAAAGATACAAACTACTCAGTATAAAATAGATATGCAACAAGGATATATTGTATAGCACAGGGAGAATTACAGCCATTCTCTTATAATGACTTTCAGTGGAGTATAATCTGTAAAAATGTTGAATCATTATGCTGTACACCCGAAACTAAAATAGTATTGTAAATCAACTATACTTCAATTTAAAAAAAAGAAATGGTAAGGAGACCATTGTGGCTGTGGCTCAGGGAGAGGGGGGGTGAGAGGAAAAATGTTTATGCTTAGACATCCGGCTTGTCTTAAAAGGTCCAAGTTAGGCAATATCAACATGTCAAGCTTACCTCCACCTTGGAGTCTTCATTTGCTGTTTGTCCCCTATCTAGGTTGACTTTCTCTCTCCCTTTATTCCAGAGGACAAGGTGTCCCTCCAGGTTTCTAAGCTCACCTGCTCAACTCTGCTGAGCATCTCCTTCTCTCCTGTCACCTCCTGGCATCTACTCTTCAATTATCCCCACGCTCTCTTGCACCTTGATCCTTGCCTCTCTATTTGTTTTTCCTTTGCAGGCTACAAACATGTGCTAGTCTAGCCTGTCCTTACATGAAATCCTTCCCTTGACTGGTACCTTCTTAAACTCAGGGAGAGAAAGAATGCGTCTTTCCCAGAGATGGTAGGAAAGGAGACAAAACAGAGAATGGTTTTGAGGTTTGAGAAAGGAATGATGGGAAAACTCACATGGGATGATCCATATCTGTCTAGAACAGAGGCGGGGCAGTGTGTTAAGTGTGAGAAGAATGCATGGTTATATATAATCCGGTAGGTTTAGAACAGCTGACACTACTGTCATCACACATTCACTCAAGTTGGAAACCTCAGGGTGAGCTCTGATCTTTCCTTCTCATTCCCCTTCTTCCCCTCTGCCCTCATCGCATCAGCCCCAAATCCCATTGACAATCCCCTTGTTGTATTTCTCATTCATTTCTTTCCTTTCTGGACAGTAGGCTCTCTCCTCCCCCTCTGCCTTCACCTGTTGTTGTGGTGTCATAACGAGTTTCCCCACCTCCATTCTCTCTGCCTGTCTCTGTAGTCTGCATTCTGCCCCACCTTGCCTTCTGTGCTGCTTTTCAGTAACATCCAGTGTCCACCAAGAGCCTGTGTTCTTCAGCCGCCCACTCATGGCCTTCCGTAGTTTGGCTTCAACTTTGTCACCTCTTCCTCATACTTCCTCTCTCTAGTTAACCAGAGTGGCTATTTCATCTTATTCTAAATATATGTTCTGAGTTCTTGCTTCTAAAACTTCCTTATCTGGATATCCCAGCCAAGGATTTCACCCGTTCTCTCTGCCATGTGACTCTTACGCATTCTTCCAGGACTCATCTCATGGTTGCCTGCTTGACCGGTCACCCTGCTTAGCAGGGATCTTTCTCATTTCTGAATTCCAAGCACGTTTATATGGCATGTTGTGTGGGAGCTCAGATTTTGGAGGCAGACTTCCAGGCTTAAAGTTTTGTTCTGCCACTTACTATCTGCATGCCCTTGGACAAGTCAGTCAGCTTCTCTGAAACTCAGTTTCTTCATCTATAAAATGGATTTCTTTTTTCTTTAAACTGAAGTATAGCTGATTTACAATGTTGTGTTAGTTTCTGGTATACAGCAAAGTGATTCAGTTTCTTATATATATATAATATATGTGTGTGTATATTCTTTTTCATATTCTTTTCCATTGTGGTTTATTGCAGGATAGTGAATATAGTCATGCTATACAGTAGGACCTTGGTGTTCGTCTGTTTTATATATAGTAGTTGTATCTGCTAATCCCAAACTCCTAATTTACCCCTCCCCCACCCCCTTTCCCCTTTGGTAACCATAAATTTGTTTTCTGTGTCTGTATATTTCTGTTTTGTAACTAAGTTCATTGTGTCGTATTTTAGATTCCACATATAAGTGATAACATATAGTATTTGTCTTTCTCTTTCTGACTTGCTTCACTTAGTATGATAATCTCTATGTCCAGCCATGCTGCTGCAAATGGCATTGTGTCATTCTTTTTTTATGGCTGAGTAGTATTGCATTGTGTATATATACTGCTTCTTCTTTTTCTGTTCATCTATTGATGAACATTTAGGTTGTTTCTGTGTCTTGGTCATTATAAATAGTTCTGGTATTAACATTGGGGTGTATGTACCTTTTTGAATTATAGTTTTCTCTGGATATATGCCCAGAAGTGGGACTGCTGGATCATATGGTAGCTCATTTTTAGTTTTTTAAAGAACCTCCATACTGTTTTCCATAGTGGCTGCACCAATTTACATTCCCACCAACAGGGTAGGAGGGTTCCCTTTTATCCACACCTTCTCCAGCATTTGTTATTTTTAGATTCTTTAATGATGGCCATAAAATGGGTTTCTTAATAGTACTTACCTCATAGAATTTTTATGAGAATCAAATGAAATGATGCAGTACCAGCACATGGTAAGTGCTTAGTAAATATTGGCTATTCTTGCCATTTATTTGGTCCTTAAAATGACCTGCATTTGTTTGTTAGCTTTTCTGGCAGACATATAATCCCTTTGAGGCAGAAAGGTTTTTGTAGTTTCAGCAGTGTTGTTTATATCATAGGTTTATTAATTAAAGGGAGTAGAAAGTAATTTATATCCCTCAAATGAATTTCTTGGTTGACTATAAGGAAGTTGCTGTTTCTCCATACCATAGTTTGACCCCAACTGAAATCCCATCTGCAAAATGAAAATAGTAATTTCTTCTTTATAGACAGTAAAAAAAACTTCATTCATGGATTAATGAAAGGTATGTGCATACATGAAATATGAATTCAGTGACTTCATATTTTTAAATTCCTGGTAATCAAATGGTATTGTGATGGTGTTAGCATACTTTTTGTTCACAGAAATTTTAAATGAAACAGTTCTGAAAGTTGATGTTTAAAATGCTAAAGGAAATAAAACTTATCATGTATTAGCTTGACGGCCACCAATGTCCCTTTCAAGTCTAAAATTCTTATAAATTGCTTTGAAATGTTTTAAAATCCCCCGGTTACCTTTAAATGATTGATTTAATGAGCTTCTGTTGTGTTCCAGGTATAGTGTCTGGAATACAAAGTGAACTGGGCACAGTTCCTTCCTTCGAAGATCTTATATAGTTCAGTGGTTGGCAACTTTTTTCTGTAAAGGGCCAGGTTAGTGGCTCTCAAATGGGGACAATTTTGACCTCAGGGAACATTTGGCAGTGTCTGGAGATATTTTTGGTTGTTAAGACTGGAGTGGGGGCTGGGTAGATGGAGTGAAGCAAAGGGGTAGTGAAGTGGTGGGGTAGGAATGCTCCCGGCATTTAGTGGGTAGAGGCCAAGGCTGTCGCTGTCCATTCTACCGTGCATAGGACAGTCCCTCTATGGCAAAGAATTATCCAACCCCAAATCTCAATAGTGCTAAGATTGAGAAATTCTGGACCAGATAATAAATAGTAAATAGATAGTACAGATATGGTTTTGTGGGCCAAGGGTCTCTGTCACAACTACCAAATTCTGCCTTTATACCAGGAAAGCAGCCACAAATAATATGTAAACAAATGGATAAGTCTGTGTTCCAGTAAACTTTATTTACATAAGAAAGTAGGTTGGATTGGGCCGGAGGAAGTGCTTCCACCGTAGCAGTTAGGCAAATAGAACAACTCCAGGCAGAGGGAATAGCATCAGCAAAGACATAAAAATGTGAAACATGTGAAATAGTGTGGTGAGTGTGGGAAACTAATAATAAGAATAAAGGGAGTGGGAGTGGTGGTGGTAGTAATAATAATAATAGCAGCTAACATTTAGGGAGCACTTACTGTATGCCAGGAACTCTTCTTAGTATTTCACATGTGCTAACTCATCTCCTAGAAACAGAGCTCAGTGTGGCTGGGTCATGTGAGATTAGGTAGGGGCTGTGAGTATGTACTGGAGCTAGGATATTATTCTATACGTGGGTGAAACTAGAAATGAGAAGAGCAGCGAGGAAACAGTTAGTAAGACTTCTCAACTTGATTGGACGTTAAGGGTAAGGGTAGAGAGAGGTCACAAGTTTCTGGCTTGGTGACATTAATGGAATATAGAGCTACTGGAGGAGAGGCAAGCTTAATGGGGAAAATGCTAAGTTTAGTGTTGAATGTGTTGTGTTGGAGGTGCTTATGTTATCTGGAGTTCAGAGTCAAGTTCAGATAGTTGGAGCTGTAACTGTAATAAGAATATAAGGAAATATTGTTAAGTTATTTAAAATCGGTGAACCCAGGTAAGAAAGCACAATGGTTTTAAACAATGGTTTAAAAAAGTAAAAGAATCCTGAGAGTCACTAATATTTAAAAGAAGAGTAGGTTTAAAAGGAAAGGTTTAAAAGGAAAAAATCAGGGAGGTAGGAGGAGAATCTGAGAAAGTGGTATCACGGAAGGCAAGAAAGTAGAAAGTTTCCAGGGCTTAGTGCCAAAGAGAGCACCAGTAAGTTGAGAACTGAAAGGGCCCTTGTAGCTGAGAATTCAGAGGTCATGGGTAATTTTATTTTGCTTTTGAATCAGAGAAACTTAATTGTTTTGAAATTCAGAGGCAAAAAGCCAGTAGAAGTGGAGAAGCTAAAGATATAAGAAACGTAAATGTTGAAACAACATCCCAGGAGATAATTCCTAACTTTCCTTAAGTATTCATTAAGTAAAGTATGTACAAGAAATCTTATATTTTGTAGGCTTATATTTTGAGTTGTAGTACATTTTTTAGAAATGCATTTTTATATAATCTTTCAGTGATTCATGTTTTGTAGTTATAGTCTCCTTCCCCCAATTGATTAGCTCTATCATTAGATTTTACTGACGTGGGCTGCAGGGGCTCAACATCTATTTGGTGTAATAAAATTTAAAAGCCATAATTGTAGGACAGTAAAACTTTAGGCGTATTTTTATGTGATTAGCAAATAGGACACCAACCTCATAGATGTGAAATTTTAAGACACCAAAGAATATCTAGAACACAGTGTCAATTCAGTTGAGTTCAGTTCAATTTAAGTCATTCATTGAATGCCATGCATTTTTATGAACAGTGATATGACAGAATGTTTTGCTCTCAAACAGCTTACCGTCTTACCTGTTTTGTATGTTTATTGCACAAAGGATTTACAGCAACTGAGGATGTCATTGATGAGAAATGATTTACATACACAAAAGCACTTGAATCTAATCATGAAGAAATGTAATGAAATGCTATTATCACATGTAGAATCAGTGGTACAAGCAAGGTGTACTTTCAGGAAGGGAGAGTCTAGCATGTACTGGAATATTGGAAGCATCTCCATTTACCAGCTCTATATGGTGTTCTTCTCTGGAGAGAATTTAACTAAAGTACTCTTAATAGAAGAATAAATGCCAGTGATAAAGTACCAAGGGGTGATCCAAGCCATCAAAATACTGTTGGCTCCTCGAGGACAGACTATGTCTTATCTTTGTATTCCCCTGGGCCAAGGCACCATGGCTACCATTTATTAAGTGCACAGTCAGTGCTGAATTGATTACGTTTGGCCATTGGATTAATGCAGTGGAGGCAGGTTGGACCGTGTGCTTTGTGGACACTCTCCAAATAAGGGTGCCAGTGACAAAGAGCTTCAAGGTCAAGAGAAAGTGAGTTGTAAGAACTCCACCTGTAGAGGACAGGGAGTGAAAATGTCTTTATAGGAGAAGAGAAGGCTAAGTGTTGGATGCATTATCAATGGGAGTTGGTCACACCCCCTGGGTTTCTTCCTACCTTACAACAGTACTTGATTCATAAAAACATGCTTCCTGTGTGAATGAATGAGCCAATTCTGGCTTAAGGTAGACAAACAAAAAAGAAATAACCAGTGCTTCCACCATAGCAGTTTCTTATGAAAGAAATTTAAGGTTAAGATAAAGCTTTATGAAAAAAATAAAGTGAAATCCATAAGACTTTTAGTTCTCACCTCTATGGGTTAATCACACTGGCAGTTTCAGGAAAACAGCATTGAGAGTGACTGCTCTGTGATTTTTGCTCGGCTTTTAGTCCCTATAGGCAGAAAAGCCTTTCTGAAAGAGATTTGAAAGTTGTGGAGTCTGATAACACTGGTAGTTGTCAGGTTTTTCTGTAATGAACAGCTTATCAGTAAATGTGCTCAGTGGTTAATTACCACATTAGGGCTTATTGGCATAAAGTGTAGTAGAATGCCCATTATCCTTATGCAAATTTGGATTTACTGCAGGTTAAATCCTGTGACCTGAAATCTAAGTCACCTGTCATAAATTAACAGACCTATGTAGTAGCCCTGCTGGGATTGGCAGTGACAAAGGACCCCAGGAGTGGGGTGAATGAATCAAGCCTGGGTGGGTTGGACTTGCTCTTTGGAATGTCTCACAAAGGCTGGTGGAGCTAATTGTGCCACAGAGGCTGTTGGGTGTTTTTGTTTTGTTTTGATTTTGTTTCATTTTAAGAGCAACCACGTGGCCCAAGCCACTGTTGATGCCAAGGGGTGTCCTCCACCAGGTGGCCTGGGGCATTTGGAGTTGTAGGATTCAGGTAAAGCTGTGCTGTAGTTTCAAGAGACCTGTCAAATTAGGGGTGAGGATCCTAAGCTAAAGATTCAGATTCCCAGGTGTTTTCATCAGCTTAGACTGCTATAACAAATACCATAGACCAGGTGACTTAAACTACAGACATTTATTTCTCATAGTTCTGGAGGCTGGGAAATCAAGGTTTCCACAGATTTGATATCTAATGATTCTCTTCCTGGTTTTTACATGGCTGTCTTGATGGACAGAGAAATCATCTCTCTCGTGCCTCTTCTTATGAGGGCACTAATCCCATCATGAGGGCTCGACCATCATGACCTCATTACCTTCCAAAGGCCCCACCTCCTAATGCGATCACACTGGGGATTAGGGCTTCAACACATGACTCTGGGTGGGGGGGACACAAACATTCAGTCCATAGCACCTGGGAAGGCTTGGGACTCAAAGGAGGGAAGGCCAATCTAAGCAGACTGAGGTTCACAGTTGTCTCGGGTATTTCAAAAGGAATGGAGCACAAGGCAGCATATTCAAGAGAAGGCAGGCCTGCAGTAGAGCAGGAATGAGTGTCACACAGTGACCATGTGGGAGCCCATTGCTCAGGCGTACCCCTGGGTTTACAGACCTACTCCCACACTCTGGGGCAGAGGTGGCTACTCCTGTCCCATCAGGACTGACTCAGGAAAGAAGGGAGCCTGGGGCCCTGTGGGTCTCTCAAGTTACACTCTGCTGACTTGAGGTTAAAACAAGGCAGGAGCTGGTCTGACATAGTCAAAGCCTCATTCAAATCTATTTGCTTATAAAAGCAAGTTGGTGTTTAGGGACTTTTAATACATTTATGGGCACTGATTGATATTTCTGCAAACAATGGGGGACCTTTCTGAAGCCCTAGAGCCCTGGCTACTGTACCCTACTTCCAGCATATTGAAATCCGTAACTAAGAACAAGAGGCTCTCAACATCTCAAGGATAGGAAAATCATTACTTCAGAGGTCTCTTCAAATGAATCATTAGTGCTCAGAAAGGGAAATAGAGCCTTTCATGCCTAGGGCATGTGTCCAGGTAATTTTGGCAGGGAACAACTTTTCTTACCACACTGTGAGTGTTTATGTGGCTGGGGCAGAATATGTTGTGGTGTCAGTACTGCTCCATTAGCAGTGAGTGTGGTGGGTGAAAGTTCTTTCACTGGTCCCCAGGGTGAAAACAGCCAGGTATTTATAGGCTACTAGAGGCAAGGAGTTTAGGGAGGCAGGTGACTTGTCAGCTTTTTACACCAATGACTTTTCTGCCTTCCAGGTCACATTAAAATATTTCACTTGAATCAGGAAAATAGTTCTTTTCTGCCCCATCCTAAGTTCACTGTCTTACTTAGAAGCATCCATAGAAAGTATCCCTCACTCTTCAGAATTTCCCATTACAAAAGAGGAGCAAGGCTTTCTCTATTTAAGGACAGTACAAACTGTTTTAGCTGTAAGATGTAGTCCACGAATTACCGAGGCAAAGAAGAACATGGAGCAGCAGTGTGTTCTCCACACAGCAAGTACTCATTGTAGAATGATGAGCAATTAGAGTGGCTGCCAAGTAGGTGGGGCCAGGCCCAGAAGAAGCACTTATTCACTGTATAGAAAATGTCAGACCAAATGCAGCTTTGAAGCTCTGTCTGGTCTCACTGTCCTGTGAACTGACTTAAGGCCTAGATGAGAGGCACTGTTGAAGGCCTTCTTTCCTTTGAACCTCACCTTCTTGACCACTTAGCCTTCTAAGCATTGGAGGCAGGAGAGGTCTCCCAAATGAGAATCAGCCCAAGGTTATCTTATAGCAACCAAAACATGAGAGACAAGAAATAAAGGGATGAGAGGAGTCTAAGTCTCATATAAGAGAAAGACCCAAGAGGTGGTTCTTCTGAGAGCCCATCATACAGAAAAGAGACCCAAGAGGAAAGCTGTGAGCAGAGATCCAGGAGAGTAAGTGGCCCCCTTTATTTCCATTTATTAAAACGTTATGCCTCTAAAAGCTTTCAGTCCTTCTTGAGTAGGTCCATTGGGTCACTGATGTGTTATTTTGCCCTCAACCAATTTCAAAGCTTGAAGAAAGGGTGAGAAGACAAGCTTTGAGCTATCGCTAGTGAAATTATAGGAAAAAATAAGTTTTATTATTATGCCAGCTCAGATATATTGGTAATGGTAGAGTTACGAAGGAGTCTGGCATCACAGGAAACAACTATCCTTGAGTTGCTATTTTGCTTTCTAGTTCATGTTTTACAACTTTATGTGTTTCTGTCCTTAAGCAATATATACTATAATTTGAGTGTTTGAAATTTGTATAAATGATATCTTACTGTACATATCTTTGTATAACTTACTTTTTTATTTAACATAACATTTTCAAGATTTATCATAGAAGATTCATTTTAAGATGGAAGATAGTAGAGTTCATTTATTCATGTTAACTGCTATTTAGTATCCCATTGTAGGAATATACTTTGTTTTACTTATTCTTGCCCTTTTCTAGTATGGCTCGATATTTATGTTGTTCCCAGTTTTCAGTATTTCAGTTAAGGCTAGAGTGAATACCCCTGTATGTATTTTTATTCACATCTGTGCCAGAGTTTATCTAGGACATATACCTAGAAGTGAAGTTGTCTGCTGGGTCATAAGCTGGGTGCATCTTTAACTTGACCAGATATTGCCAAATTGCTCTACAAAGCGGTGTGCAAATTTGCACTCCCACTGGCAGTATGTGAATGTTTCTGTTTCCTTGATCCTTGACAATATTTGCCATTGACTGTAAATCAGATTATACAGTATAAGCCAACTCAATGGAGTTTAAGCCAGATTGACCCTATAAAATATATACCTCCAATCTTCTCTCAGTTTAAGTTCCTCATTCCAACTGGGAATCTACAGACCTTAAGGGGGTATAAATTGCATGTTTCTTACCTTTTCCCTTCTTACTCTGCTGAGCCCCAGTGAGAGGCTGCCCATTCACGTGTCAGTTTGGAGCTTGTCTATTTATCAGAAGAAACTTGCTGTCTTGCCACTTAAAAATGTGTAGTTCTTCTAGTGCTTACAAAATTTTATTACCCAACCGCAGTATTTCAGATGTACTGCCTTTATAAAAAAAGTCAGGATACATGAGAAGATCACAGTCTGAATACCCACATTCAGAAGATAAAGCAAAAGATACACGCTACTATATATAAAATAGATAAAGGAGCCCTGAACAAAGATGGTGGAGTAGAAGGACGTGCTCTCACTCCCTCTTGCGAGAACACCAGAATCACAGCTAACTGCCAAACAGTCATCGACAGGAAGGCACTGGAACTCACCGAAAAAGATACCCCACATCCAAAGACAAAGGAGAAGCCACAATGAGACGGTAGGAGGGGTGCAATCACAATAAAATCAAATCCCGTAACTGCTGGGTGGGTGACTCACAAACTGGAGAACACTTATACCACAGAAGTCCACCCACTGGAGTGAAGGTTCTGAGCCCCACGTCAGGCTTCCCAAGCTGGGGGTCCGGCAACGGGAGGAGGAATTCCTAGAGAATCAGACTTTGAAGGCTAGTGGAATTTGATTGCAGGACTCTGACAGGACTGGGGGAAACAGAGACTCCACTCTTGGAGGGCACACACAAAGTAGTGTGCACATCGGCACCCAGGGAAAGGAGCAGTGACCCCAGGGGAGACTGAACCAGACCTACCTGCTAGTGTTGGAGGGTTTCCTGCAGAGATGGGGGGCGGCTCTGGCTCACCGTGGGGACAAGGACACTGGCAGCAGAAGTTCTGGGAACTACTCCTTGGCCTGAGCCCTCCCAGAGTCCGCCATTAGCCCCAGCGAAGAGCCAGGTTAGGCTCCAGTGTTGGGTTGCCTCAGGCCAGACAACCAACAGGGAGGGAACCCAGCCCCACCCATCAGCAGTCAAGCAGATTAAAGTTTTACTGAGCTCTGCCCAGCAGAACAATACCCAGCTCTACCCACCACCAGTCCCTGACATCAGGAAATTTGCACAAGCCTCTTAGTAGATAGCCTCCTCCAGCAGAGGGCAGACAGCAGAAGCAAGAACTACAATCCTGCAGCCTGTGGAACAAAAACAACATTCACAGAAAGATAGACAAGATGAAAAGGCAGAGGGCTATGTACCAGATGAAGGAACAAGATAAAACCCCAGAAAAACAACTAAATGAAGTGGAGATAGGCAACCTTCCAGAAAAAGAATTCAGAATGATGATAGTGGAGATGATCCAGGACCTCGGAAAAAGAATGGAGGCAAAGATCGAGAAGATGCAAGAAATGTTTAACAAAGACCTAAAAGAATTAAAGAAAAAACAAACAGAGATGAACAATACAATAACTGAAATGAAAACTACACTAGAAGGAATCAATAGCAGAATAACTGAGGCAGAAGAACGGATAAGTGACCTGGAAGGCAGGTTGGTGGAATTCACTGCTGCGGAACAGAATAAAGAAAAAAGAATGAAAAGAAATGAAAACAGCCTAAGAGACCTCTGGGAAAACATTAAACGCAACAACATTAGCATTATAGGGGTCCCAGAAGGAGAAGAGAGAGAGAAAGGACCTGAGAAAATATTTGAAGAGATTATAGTCGAAAACTTCCCTAACATGGGAAATGAAATAGCCACCCATGTCCAGGAAGCACACAGAGTCCCATACAGGATAAACCCAAGGAGAAACATGCCGAGACACATAGTAATCAAATTGGCAAAAATTAAAGACAAAGAAAAATTACTGAAAGCAGCAAGGGAAAAACAACAAATAACATACAAGGGAATTCCCATAAGGTTAACAGCTGATTTCTCAGCAGAAACTCTGCAAGCCAGAAGGAAGTGGCGTGATATACTTAAAGTGATGAAAGAGAAGAACTTACAAGCAAGATTACTCTACCCGTCAAGGATCTCATTCAGATTTGATGGAGAAATCAAAAGTTTTACAGACAAGCAAAAACTAAGAGAATTCAGCACCACCAAACCAGCTCTACAACAAATGCTAAAGGAACTTCTGTAAGTGGGAAACACAAGAGAAGAAAAGGACCTACAAAAACAAACCCAAAACAATTAAGAAAATGGTCATGGGAGCATACATATCGATAATTATCTTAAACGTGAATGGATTAAATGCTCCAACCAAAAGACACAGGCTTGCTGAATGGATACAAAAACAAGATCCATCTATATGCTATCTACAAGAGACCCATTTCAGACCTAGGGACCCGTACAGACTGCAAGTGAGGGGATGGAAAAAGATTCCATGCAAATGGAAATCAAAAGAAAGCTGGAGTAGCAATACTTATATCAGATAAAATAGACTTTAAAATAAAGAATGTTACAAGAGACAAGGAAGGATACTACATAATGATCAAGGGATCCATCCAAGAAGAAGATATAACAATTATAAATATATATGCTCCCAAGATAGGAGCACCTCAATACATAAGGCAAATACTAACAGCTACAAAAGAGGAAATTGACAGTAACACAATAATAGTGGGGGACTTTAACACCTCACTTACACCAATGGACAGATCATCCAAAGTGAAAATAAATAAGGAAACAGAAGCTTTAAATGACACAATAGACCAGATAGATTTAATTGATATTTATAGGACATTCCATCCAAAAACAGCAGATGGAATGGACATACACTTTCTTCTCAAGTGTGTATGGAACATTCTCCAGGATAGATCACATCTTGTGTCACAAATCAAGCCTCAGTAAATTTAAGAAAATTGAAATCATATCAAGCGTCTTTTCTGACCACAACACTATGAGATTAGAAATCAATTACAGGGAGAAAAATGGGAAGAGCACAAACATATGGAGGCTAAACAATACGTTACTAAAAACCAAGAGATCACTGAAGAAATCAAAGAGGAAATCAAAAAATACCTAGAGACAAATGACAATGAAAACCCTACGATCCAAAACCTATGGGATGCAGCAAAAGCAGGTCTAAGAGGGAAGTTGATAGCAATACAAACCTACCTCAGGAACCAACAAAAATCTCAAATAAACAATCTAACCTTACACCTAAAGGAACTAGAGAAAGAAGAACAAACAAAATGCAAAATTAGCAGAAGGAAAGAAATAAAGATCAGAGCAGAAATAAATGAAATAGAAACAGAGAAAACAGTAGCAAAGATCAATAAAACTAAAAGCTGCTTCTTTGAGAAGATAAACAAAACTGATAAACCATTAGCCAGACTCATCAAAAAAAAAGAGGGAGAGGACTCCAATCAATAAAATTAGAAATGAAAAAGGAGAAGATACAACAGACACCGCAGGAATACTAAGCATCCTAAGAGACTACTCTATGCCAATAAAATGGACAACCTGGAAGAAATGGAAAAATTCTTAGAAAGGTATAACCTTCCAAGACTGAACCAGGAAGAACTAGAAAATATGAACAGACCAATCACAAGTAATGAAATTGAAACTGTGATTAAAAATCTTCCAGCAAACAAAAGTCCAGAACCAGATGGCTTCACAGGTGAATTCTATCAAACATTTAAGAGACGAGCTAACACCCCTTCTTCCCAAACTCTTCCAAAAAATTGCAGAGGAAGGAGCACTTCCAAACTCATTCTCTGAGGCCACCAATCACCCTGATACCCAAACCAGACAAAGATAGTACAAAAAAGAAAATTACAGACCAATATCACTGATGAATATACATGCAAAAATCTTCAACAAAATACTAGCAAACAGAATCCAGCAACACATTAAAAGGATCATGCACCATGATCAAGTGATATTTATCCCAGGGATGCAACGATTTTTCAGTATACGCAAATCAATCAGTGTGATACACCATGTTAACAAATTGAAGAATAAAAACCATATGATCATCTCAATAGATGCAGAAAAAGCTTTGGACAAAATTCAACACCCATTTATGATAAAAACTCTCCAGAAAGTGGGCATGGAGGGAACCTACCTCAACATAGTAAAGGCCATATACGACAAACCCACAGCAAACATCATTCTCAATGGTGAAAAACTGAAAGCATTTCCTCTAAGATCAGGAACAAGACAAGGATGTCCACTGTCACCACGATTATTCAACATAGTTTTGGAAGTCCTAGCCACGGCAATCAGAGAAGAAAAAGAAATAAAAGGAATACAAATTGGAAAAGAAGAAGTAAAACTGTCAGTGTTTGCAGATGACATGATACTATACATAGAGAATCCTAAAGATGCCACCAGAAAACTACTACAGCTAATCAATGAATTTGATAAAGTTGCAGGATACAAAATCAATGCACAGAAATCTCTTGCATTCCTATATACTAATGATGAAAAATCTGAAAGAGAAATTAAGGCAACACTCCCATTTACCATTGCAACAAAAAGAATAAAATACCTAGGAATAAACCTACCTAGGGAGACAGAAGACCTGTATTCAGAAAAGTATAAGACACTGATGAAAGAAATTAAAGATGATAGCAACAGATGGAGAGATATACCATGTTCTTTGATTGGAAGAAGCAAATACTATGAAAATGACTATACTACCCAAAGCAATCTACAGATTCAATCCAATCTCTGTCAAATTACCAATGGCATTTTTTACAGAACTAGAACAAAAAATCTTAAAATTTGTATGGAGACACAGAAGATCCCAAAGAGCCAAAGCAGTCTTGAGGGGAAAAAATGGAGCTGGAGGAATCAGACTTCTTGACTTCAGACTATACTACAAAGCTACAGTAATCAAGACAATATGGTACTGGCCCCAAAACAGAAATATAGATCAATGGAACAAGATAGAAAGCCCAGAGATGAACCCACACACCTATGGTCATCTAATCTATGACAAAGGAGGCAAGGATATACAATGGAGAAAGACAGTCTCTTCAATAAGTGGTGCTGGGAAAACTGGACAGCTACATGTAAAAGTATCAAATTAGAACACTCCCTAACACCGTACACAAAAATAAACTCAAAATGGATTAGAGACCTAAATGTGAGACCGGACACTATAAAACTCTTAGAAGAAAACATAGGAAGAACACTCCTTGACATAAATCACTTAAGATCTTTTTTGATCCACCTCCTAGAGTAATGAAAATAGGAACAAAAATAAACACCTGGGATCTAATGAAACTTCAAAGCTTTTGCACAGCAAAGGAAGCCATAAACAAGACTAAAAGACAACCCTCAGAATGGGAGAAAATACTTGCAGACGAATCAACGGACAAAGGATTAATGTCCAGAATATATAAACAGCTCATGCAGCTCAATATTAAAAAAACAAACAACCCAATCCAAAAATGGGCAGAAGACCTAAATAGACATTTCTCCGAAGAAGACGTACAGATGGCCAAGAAGCATATGAAAAGCTGCTCAGCATCACTAATTATTAGAGAAAAGCAAATCAAAACTACATCGAGGTATCACCTCACACCAGTTAGAACGGGCATCGTCAGAAAATCTACAAATAACAAATGCTGGAGAGGATGTGGAGAAAAGGGAACCCTCTTGCACTGTTGGTGGGAATGTAAATTGATACAGCCACTATGGAGAACAGTATGGTGGTTCCTTAGAAAACTAAAAATAGAATTACCATATGATCCAGCAATCCCACTACTGGGCATATACCCAGAGAAAACCATAATTCAAAAAGACACATGCATCCCAGTGTTCATTGCAGCACTGTTTACTGTAGCCAGATCATGGAAGCAAGCTAAATGCCCATCGACAGAGGAATGGATAAAGAAGATGTGGTACATATATACAATGGAATATTACTCAGCCATAAAAAGAACACATTTGGGTCATTTGTTGAGATGTGGATGGATCTAGAGACTGTCATACAGAGTGAAGTAAGTCAGAAAGAGAAAAACAAATATCGTATGTTAACGCATACTGTGGAACCTACTAAAATGGCACAAATGAACTGGTTTGCAGGGCAGAAATTGAGACACAGATGTAGAGAACAAAGGTATGGACACCAAGAGGGGAGAGCGGTAGGGGGATGGGGGTGGTGGTGTGATGAGTTGTGCAATTGGGATTGACATGTATACACTGATGTGTATAAAATTGATGACTAATAAGAATCTGCTGTATAAAAAAATACGTAAAATTAAAATAAATTAAAATAAGATTAGGACTAAAAAAAATAGAATAGATAAACAACAAGGACCTACTGTATAGCACAGGGAGCTATATTCAGTATCTTGTAATAGACTGTAATGGGAAAGTATCTGAAAAATAAAAAATATATATGTAAAACTGAATCACTTTGCTATATACCTGAAACAATGTAAATCAACTATACTTCATTAGAAAAAGAAGATAAATCAAAACATAACCAAATCCCCAAAGCAGATATGATTACTGAGCAACTGAAAATGAAGGTATCAAAACTGTTAGAAAAGGATGTTTTTATGAAAAATATTGTTCCCCAAATGTGTTCATTCTTTTCCCATTTTAGGCCTTCCCTTTCTGTGGTATTGATGCGTAGATAGGAAATCCTTGTGTTCTCCCTAGAGTTTAAAATGTGTGGTCAGCATTTGAGTCTCTCAGACCTATGGCTCCCAACGATTCCTCTCATGGAAAGTCATAAGGTTATGTCTTATAGTGGACTATGTAGTTGACCTCACCTGTCATTACTATTAGTGTTGACCCTTTCATGTATAAGTGTTTTTCTTACGTTTTCTACAGTAGTTAAAGCAAAGTATTTATTTTTGTTGTTATGTGACAGAGAAACAAAGCTTGATCATGTAGTTTAGCCTGAAGACCCAGATGTGAGAAAAACAAATTCCTTGTTCTTAATTAATGGTTAATTTCAATTTGATGAATTAATTTCAATAGCATACCAATGTATAGAAAACTACCTGATTTTTCAGGATCAGTGTGTTGAGATTTTTCTACCAAGAATGGTGTTAGTTTTGCTTCAGTTCTTTGTGAATGAGCAGTGAAGTTCGATGCTACAGTGGCCTTACAGACAATTGAAAGAAGTAGTTTGACAAGGATGGAAAGTTTGAGATCACTGAACTATTGCGCTTGAATAAACTGAGCATTCCTTGATTAATTTATCAAATAACTATTAAGTGCTTCTATATGTCAGGTACTGTGCTAAGTGCTGAAGATAAAATGATGATCAGATAGAAGATATTCCATACCTTGTTGAGATCTGAGGTCTAGTTTTCATCATCTTTTTAATCAATGTGGTTTTTAAGGACATGAGATTCCATAGCCAAACAGAAGGATCCCTATATCTCTATGGCTTTAACATTTAACTTGAAAAGTAATATTAAGGATGTGTGATATGTGACTTAAGATTACATATGTAAGTGTTGTTATATTCTAAATATTTTTACTGCAATATGAATTTGTACTATAAATGTGTTTTGTATTCAGTGTTGAAAAAGAGGACAGTGGGGATAGAGACACAGAGACACACAGAAAGAAGTCATAGCATGAAGTGACCATTTTTAATATGCAAGTGCGTAGAAAGAAGTTGAAGCAAAGAATGAAAAGTGTGATAAAGTCTGTAATTTTTGTAAGAAAAAATTAATTTGTCTTCACATAGTGTTAAAAAGCTGAAAAGACATTTCTCCCTTGGTGATATTCTCATTGTCTCTTTCTCCAGTTTAATTTAATTCATTTTAGCCAATGTATATTAAATATCTATTATTATTAAGCACTGTGCTAGGCACAGGGATACAGCATTAATATAAAATGGTTCCTTCCTTCAAGGGGCCCACAGACCAGTGAGAAATATTGGCAAGCGTATTGGAAGTAATTGTAGTAATTATGATGAAGAATAAAAGATGCCAAATTAGAAAGATGTTTAAAATACTGTGTGAGATTTCTGGTTATGATGGATAAGCTTTTATCAGAGTGACCCTGTCACTAAGGACAACTAGAAAAGCCAGACAAAACATAAAAATGATCAGTCTGTAGACATCAGAGATGTACCAAGGGAGAGAGGACTCAAAGGGCCAAGATGCTGAAAAAAGAGAAGGAAGGCACAAAAATGTGAGACCAGAAGTCTCACCAAAAAGCATATATTCTCCCCTCAAGACATTTCCGAAGAGGCAGGAAGTGCCACCAAAGAGGCTGAGAATGTGAGCAGAACCTTCAGTAGTTTAATGGAGCTGGGAGACAGAAATTGAGTCCAGATTTATCAGTAAGGAGGGGCCTTGACAATATTCCATTCCTAGGTATATGCCAACAGAAATGCATACATATTACATCACAGTATCTATACAAAAATGTCGATAAACACACTATTTAAAATAGTCCCAGACTGGAAATAACCCACATGGCCATGGACAGTAGAATCAACAGACTGTGTTATATTCACAAAATGGAATGTTATACAGTAATAAAAGTGAATGAACTATCTACAACAACATAGATACATCTCTAAATATAATATGGAGTAAAACAAGCCAGATACAGAAGAGTACATATTATAATTTTCCTTTTATATAAAGTTTTCAACAGGATAAACTATTGTATGCTGTTACAAATCAGTTATCTTTGAAGAAGAATGGGGTGAGTGGGGAGCAAGAGGGAGGCTTCTGGGGTGTTGTAATTGTCATGTTTCTTGGTCTGGTTGGTGAGTACATATAGATGATCACTCTGAATATTACTCGAGCTCTTGACTTTTGATTTGCTTACTTTTCTGAATGTATGTTTTAATTAAATTAAAAAATATGTCAGCCAAGAGAGGAACAATATATTTTGCTTGAGAAGGCTTGAAGCAGATTTGAAAATTGGCCATGATTATTTTGGAAAAGAATGTTCCATTAAAGGAACAGCCTAAGCCAAATATACAGAAGTGGAAGGATTTATTTTCAATTAACAAGTGTTTGTGTCTAGAATGTTGATTATGTATGGGGAGAAGGGTAGGAGATTAGGCTAAAGATACAGGTTGGATCCTGTTTGTAGAGTGTCATAAATGGATTGCAAAACGTAAAGAGATGACACGTTCTTGAGCAGAAACTGTAACATGGACTTTTGGATTGGACTGCATTTGAAATACCACCAGCTAAAGACTGGTTTTGCCAGAAAATTTTGAGTTTGGAATTTAACTTCCGTTTTCCTGGAAACCCATTCCTTCTCAGCTTATACATGAATGCAGAGTCTTCCATCTCCTTTTAATTAGTTCCTTGATCTATAGCAACACAAAGTGGAGTGGTTTGGTTTTTTCAATTTGCATAAACAACGCCTTTTTTGTAACTGTTGGCCTGTTGTTGTCTCTCTCCTTTATAGATGTCATTAAGTGAATTCCCTAGGTTTAAGAGGGCCTACAATGAGGATCTCAGTGCCTGCGGTGGCTGGCCCACCTCTTGAACCAGCTTGTCCACCGTCTGAAGAGTTACACCCTGAACTATACTCTAGTATTTCAAGTGGGCTCTGGATTGGCAGGAAGAAACCGTAAACACACACTTCATTTAATTTCTCAATTTCTCAGGGATAAAAGTACTATCAGAGATGTGGTGACCACATAGGGCAGGAACAGATGTAGTGTTTCCTAATACAGCTTCGCTTGGCACCCAGAGTCCTTCATAGCAGCGAGCAGCAACAAGAGACACTTCACTTGAGATTGAGTCCTTTCAAGTCTTTTTTTTTTTGCGGTACGCGGGCCTCTCACTGCTGTGGCCTCTCCCACCGCGGAGCACAGGCTCCGGAGGCGCAGGCTCAGCGGCTATGGCTCATGGGCCCAGCCGCTCCGCAGCATGTGGGATCTTCCCGGACCAGGGCGAGAACCCGCGTCCCCTGCATCGGCAGGCGGACTCTCAACCACTGCGCCGCCAGGGAAGCCCCTTTCAAGTCTTTTTGAAAGCTCAGGTCTTATTATGACTCTGCCTTGTATGATTGGGACTTATGTCACAATCTAAAAGAATTGACACCAATAATCTATGCATGTCCATTTAAAGGAATGTTTTCAAATTCTGGAATATCTTGGCTGTTTATCCAAATGTGGCATGGCAAGGCCGCATCTTCACCTGGAGGGGCGGTCAGCGTCCACATGCTGGACAAGTAGCTTTGCTTCCAGCTTTGTGGTGTTCTTGAAGACACTTGTCCAGACAGAGGCAAATACCATAAGAGAAAATAATAGAAAAATGGAATTTTTTTTCCTGAATCTTTACTGTAAGATCCTTCCCATGTTTTCAGTTTTCAAAATCAGTGAGATACTTCAGGTTAGTGGTGTGTAAATTGTTCCATGCAGATTTCTTGATAACAGCAGAGGTGGAAACAGAAGTATGTTTTTTTTTTTTCTTTTTTGGGGGCCAAAGTCATTCCCAGGCAGTGAAATTTCAGTGAGGAATGGACTTGGCTTATTTTACTAACTGCTTGAGCCTAAAGGAAAGTAGCTAGACCTCCCAAAGCAGCTGGCTGATATGCAGGAAATGTTTTCGGAAAAATGGGTCTCCTACTTAAGTTCTCATTCCATTCCCATCCGATGTGTGTCCTATTGGCAATGATGGAGATTAGAAACCACTCTGGGTAAAAGATGTGCAGGAGATCAGGACATACTCCTTCTCTCAATCCATAATTGATACCCCTTTGCTGGTTCATTCCAGTGTTGGGAATTGGGAGGGATTTGCCAGAACCAATCTGGAACTGGTTTCCATGCTCTGTGATTCTGTTTCAATTGTGTGTTTATTCAGTGCCCTGTCTAGTTCTTCTCCAGAACCATAGATGAGTGTGAGTCTGTCTGCATCACAAAGTGACAGTGGTGGGAGGAACAGGAAGACAGGCAGGTGCTTATACTGAAGGAAACAGGCAAGGACCCAAAAGAGTGTGGCAGCTCAACAGTAAGTGGGCTGTTGGAGTCTGGGCCTTAATAAGGTGGGTGCCTGTTCCCTTGTGGAATTACCTTAGCCATAGTCTGATCCGCATCCCTGTGGTCTCAGAGTTTCAATTTTAGTTAATGATGATGATGGTGATGATATCATCAACATTAATTGATCACTTACTATATGCTAAGCAGTGTCCTAAGTGCTTACATTATGAACTCATCCATCCAGTCTTCATACTAACTCTTAGGAGACAGGTACCACACTGTCATTGAAGAGAAAAAAACGAAACCAGAGAACAAAGGTAGTTTGCTCAAAAGCCATACAGCCAGTTAAGAGTTGGAAATGAAATTAAAATCCATACAGTCTGGTTTCAGACAACACTACTATAGAGACTGAAAAACATGAATAATCTAGAGCACCCTTTTCTTTCTACCTGTAAAACTCAGTCACTGCCCTGGATTAGCTTGTGGTCAGCTTGGGGCAGTTTGTCCACTGTTTGAGTTATGGGATCAGAGCAAGAGGTGCTGGTCCATTTTAGGGACATTTCATTTGGGCTGTAGAAGAGCACACTGAACTACTCTTATTCCAACAGAGTTCCCTGGCTTTACAGAGCAGAATATAGAAGGGTAGATTAAGTGAAAATAAGTGAATACAGATACATAGGTATTGACAGGTGGTTGGGATTCAGACAGGTGGAGCACAACTGCAGATTGTATCAGTGACAGTGAGTATATTATAGGGGAGGGGAGGGGCCTTATGTACGGTTAAGGTAGCAGCGGGACAAGTTGTAGGGAGTCTTGGACGTCAGGAAAAGGAGTGCCTTTAGACTGATGAAAGTTTACTTTCCAAGTGTCCTTGTAGAATTCTTTATTGATCAACAGACTATTTTGTCATGATTGGCCTCATAATTTATGATATATTAAAATTTCCATATTTGGTATTTATGTTAGTGACATGTTAGAGTAAGGATTCCCTGGTGAAATTTAGAAAGACAACTTAATCACACCAGCGACCTTTATATAAATGCTTTCTAAGGATGGTTTACTTGGAGAACTCCCAAAGATGGATGTTGCCATCCATTGAATAAAGATTCTCATTTTTCTACTTGGGGGTCTTGTTCTCTTCCTAAACCTTTGTCCCTTAGGGTTGATAAAGGACTGTATCTTATTTGGGGGCCTCTTTTTACTGGCTGCGTTAACCATACTGATCCTGGAATTGGAAGACCTTGGAAATATGCCAGATTCTAACAGTTGGGGTCTGTGGATCTTGGGCATGTGTTATAACCAGGCTGTGGCTGTGTGGACTAATGGAGGTCTCTAGAGGGCTGGCACAGAAGAGTCACAATTTACGTGGAGATTACATTTTAAAATTGGCACGTGAGGTTAAAAAAAAAATGCTTATAGTCAACTTTATCGTTAACAAGTCTTTAAAATCACTCCCTGGAGTCCAGGAGCCTTGAAAGTTCCAAAACCAAGAGTTAGCATCCTTGATTTCTCTCTGCATTTCTGTTAAGGCAACTCTTTCCAGGAGATATGAAGGCCAGGTCTGCTTGGAATAAGGCAAAACATTAGGTGGTAAACAGACAATTTTCTCACTCCCTCTCATTTCCCCCTGAGTATGGGCAACTGAATTTGTGTAAGTTACATGTAAATATGATGCAACTCTACTGTAGTTTATTGTGTTAATAAATAAATTGACTCATATTATGCTTTAACTGTTTCAGATTCATTGATTCACTTTTTTGTGACAAATGTGTGAAGACAATGTTGAAAAAGCGGTTAAGACATGTCTTTTTTTATTGAAGAGCTCTGTTTCAGGTCAGGGAAACAGACAAGTAAATTCTTATCGTGCAATTTGTGAAGTGCTTTAATGAGGCACCGCCTCAGTGTTTCAGGATCATAGCGAAGGGGCCAGTAAAGCGATCTGGGGGTCAGGAAGGAAGGGCTGTAAAGCGGGACATCCTGGTCCAAGGCACCATCTTTTCTCACTAGATTGCAGCAACAACCTTCTAAATGCTCTCCCTGCTTCTGTTTTCACCTCTGGTTCTCCCCCTTCCCCAAGTTTATTCTGGCTCCCTAGCATCCAGAATTTTCCTCTTAAAACATAAAAGGGGGCTTCCCTGGTGGCGCAGTGGTTGAGAGTCCGCCTGCCGATGCAGGGGACACGGGTTCGTGCCCCGGTCCGGGAAGATCCTACATGCCACAGAGCGGCTGGGCCCGTGAGCCATGGCCGCTGAGCCTGTGCGTCCGGAGCCTGTGCTCCGCAACGGGAGAGGCCACAACAGTGAGAGGCCCGCGTACCGCAAAAAAAAAAACAACCATAAAAGGAACATACACACCCCTCTGTTCAAAACCCTCTAGTGGCTTTCCATCTTACTCAGAAGCAGAGTTTAGGTTCTTAGGAGGCCTGTAAGACCTTGTGGGCTCTGGCCCATACTACCTCTCTGCCCTCATCTCCAGTTTGCTCCTCACCATTCCCCCTGATCCAGCCGCATCAGCCTGTGATGTTCTTTGAATATGTCATACTTGACTGCTTAGAACTTAGGTAGTTGCTGTCTGTCTGCCTGGAATTCTCTTTCCCTAAATGTGTACAGGGCTGGTTCTCCAGTGTTTCCAAGTCCTTGCTGAAATATCACAGTATTTTAGAGGCCTTTCCTAGCTATCCTGAAAAAATAGTAGCAAGCATCCACCCCATCCCAGCACACATATTCTCTTTTAGCTTGCTTATCATCTGACATACTGTAAGTTCACTTATTTGCCCCATCAACTTAGATATTAAGGTCCATGAGGGTAAGACTTTATCTTTTCCACTTTGGGACCATGCCTGTGCATATAGTATTAATTCAATAAATATTTGTCGAATGAGTAATTTATTTTTCTTCTCGTGCAGTATCTTTCACATATATTTGCCTCGTAAGTGGATGGATAGATGAATGATGAGTATATTCTCTTGGCACCAGCAGAAGCGATTATTCCCCAAGGGACTCCTTCTCTGGAATGACTTTACAGTTTGTAATGGGGACACAAGATTTAATCAGAACTTGTCAGGAACTCTTGGGTTCTGCTGAGATAACATCTCAGTCACAGTTGTAGAAAGCAGGGTTTGGTACTGGGCAGAGGGAGTAGGAGAGGATTGGGCTGGCCCAAAGAGCCTCCCTCATGCTGAGAAATTTCATTGGTAACACCTGGTTAGCTGTTAGATTAAAACTATGTGTGTATATATGTGTGTGTGTATGTGTGTGCACCCACATACTTTGTGTATATTGTACGTTTACATAAGTACTTTTGTATATATAAGCGTAAATATATATGACCTTAAGAATCAAAATAGAAAATCCCGAAAGTCCAAAGATTTGAACCCCACAAAGAACTCTGAAGGTTCGGTGGAACCCTTGATGCTTGGGGAACTAGAAGTATGGGGAAGGTTTATAGAGGTTTATACGGGGAAGGTTTCCCCTAGTGCACTTCTAGCTCATTAGTTACTACTTTCTGCTGAGGCTAGACATACAGCAGTGAGAAGCAACAACAACAACAAAAGTCCCTGCTTTCATAGGGCTTACCTTACGGTAGGTGGAAAGAACATGTAAGAAAGTAAATCTGAAGTACTATATATGGTGATACAAATGCTTTGAGGAGAGGAAACAAAATATAATGTGGTGAGGGAGTGGAAATAATGGAGTGCCATTTTAGAGAGTTGGGTTGGTAGGGAGCTGATGTTTGCTTGACAAGAAGTCAAAGGATCAGTAATTGCAAAGACCTGAGAAGGAGGTGCTTGTGGAAGTCAAGGGATATACAAGCGAATGAATTAAGCGAGACCAAGTTGCATGGAGCCTTTAAGCCCTGGTGAGGGATTTGGCTTTTAGTCTGATTACAGTGAAAGCCACTGGGCACTTTTTAGCAGGGAAGTGATTGATCTGAATTTAGAAGGATCCCTCTCACTGGTCCGTGGGGGGATGGGCCACAGTGTGCACTAGTAGAGAGAGAAGATGGGGAGGTGGCTGCTGCTACCAGGCAGGCTGGAAAATAGAACAGTGTGAATGAGAGAGCAGCAATGAGGTGCTAAGAGGTGGATGGATGTGGGATGTATTTTGGAGATAGAGTCAGTAGGATTTATTGATGAACTGGGTGTTGGGCGTGAGAGGTGAGCAATTGTGAATATCCTTATTAGTCAGGATAAGCTAGGTTGTGTTGTGGCAACAAACTCCTCCAGAATATCAGAGGCTTAAAACAAAAGAGGTGTATTGTTCACTAACACTTCATATCCTTTGTGTGTTGGCTGGTGGGCCTTGATATTTTTATTATTGTTCTCACTCCGGGACATGGGATGACAGGGTAACCACTCACGGGAACATTGGTGGTTGACATTGAAAAGGGAGAAGAGAAATGAGTGAATGAAATGTTTGGCCTGAAACGACACACGTCACTTGTGCTCAGAAGGAATTGGGGAAAAGTAATCACACAGCCCCACCGTCTGCACGGTGGCTAAGAAATACAGTCCTGTCTCATGTCAGGCAGGTAAAGGGTCAGAACTACTCAGACAGCAGCACTGTTAACTCCATGATGTCTTCCAGGTTTGGATAACTGTTAATAACATTGGCTAAGTGGCGATGCTTGGGAGGAATGGGCTTGGGAAAGGTGAAATCAATATTTCTCTTTTAGCCACGTTTAATTTAAAAGCCTGTTAAGTGGAGATGCCAAGAAGGCAGCTGGAAATGTGAGTCTGATGATCAGAGGAAAGCTATGGCTAGAGATGTAAATTTGAGCATCAAGCATATACATATAATATACATATATATATATATGTATATATATATAAAATTTTGAAAATAATGAGACTCACAGAATGTAGTTGGAATCAGGAAGAGGGCCAAAGACAGAACTCTTGGACTCTTAACAGGTAGAGGTCTTATAGAGTAGTAACCAGTAAAGAAAACAGAGAGATTATTTAGGTAGGTAGAGACACAAGAGATTATGGAATCTTACAGGACCTTGAGAAGCAAATATTGCAAGAAGAATGTTGAGAGGTCAAGGGAAATGAGAATTTATTATTGGTTCTGGCAAGCTATTGACCACTCCCGTGGTGTGACGTGGGCAAGAGACTAATTTGAAGTGGATTGAGGAGAGAATAGCAAGTGTGGAATTGATGGAAGTAGGTACAGACAACTTTTGGAAGGGTTTTTCTCTAATCAGAGCAGTCAAATGGAGTCTGTAGTGAGGAGGGACATGGCACCAAGAAGATAAGAAGTTAGGAGGGGGAGCAGATTTGTGGGCAAGAGGATGATTTTGTCTCTTGAAATGTTTTGACCTAAAAGAAAGCCAGATGAAAAATTTTCAGATAATAGTTGGAGATATGAATCTGAACATAGAGAAGAATCAGAGCTGGCATAAATATTTAGGAGCCCTCTGCGTAGAGAAGAGTTGGAACTGGGAATGTCAGTGAGCTCTGATAGAAAATGTGTAGAGAAAGAAAAGTGGAGAGACCAAGGTTGAGCCTTAGGGAACACACATTAATAAAATCAGGAGAAGAAAGTGTAGCTAGTTAAGAAATGGGAGAAAATATGTTGACTAGATTATGTCATACAAATCAAAGAAAGAGAGTTTCAGTACCTTTTCAAGAGGTTTTTCTTCTATGTTCTCATAAATATGTAGTCCACATGCTATGATTTCAGGCCAGATTTGCGGTAGACACTGTTGCAGTTGGTTAAATACATAGGTAAGAACTGTGGCACACGTGGGATAATGGATTTTTTTATCTCAAATACATGGGATTGATGCTTTTCACTTTTCTTTTTGCTATTGTTTCTTCTCATTGTTCTGAAATTTCTCTAAAGCTTACTTAAAAAAGATATTATTAGTGCCTTACTCATCACTCTCTTTTTCTTCTTCTCCTGTTTCTCTTCCTCTTTCATCTTCATCATCGTCAGTTGTCACCATCATCACTATCGAAATAATTATCATCACCATTAGACCTCATTGGAGCAGTTATTTTGGTATTTTAAAAATTTGGCTAGAACTCCTGAGAGGTATGCATTTTAGAATAGCAGGGTATACTGATAGCACTTTCGATTATATGTTGAGTATTTACTGAGTGCTTATTTCAAAGATGAACATGATTCCTGCCCTGAGTTCTTTCAGTTCAGTTTCCTAGGAAAGATAACAGAGAATCAGGAAGGAGAAGAAGTGCTCAGAGGGAATACAGGAGATTAAGGCTTCATATATAGGTGTCACTAGAATACTTTGGAGAAGTTCTTTCTCTATTCAGGTTAGATATAAGAAGCATATGTAGATAAATAGTACTGGCATGTGGATGCAGGGTGAAGTGGTGACTACATATCTTAATATCAAATGGAATAAAAGTGGACTGTCTTTTTCTTCAAGCTAGGGATAATGTGGTTTTATGACACACCTTCTCTGGAGTATAATTTGATTCATTTTCAGTTCTGGTGGTATGTTTGGCTTCTTGGTCGAACCCTCCCACCCTCTGCTTCTCTCCCCTCTCCCTCCCTTCTTTCTCTCTCCCTCTTCCTCCCTTCCTTCCTTCCTCCCTCCTTCCTCCCCAGAACTTCTTATTCCTCCTACTGAATTTGTTCTATCAGTGACATGATATCTACCTAGTTACCCAAGCCAGAGACCTAGAAGTCATTACTGCTTCCCCTTCTTTCCTTAAACACTCCTCCAAGACCCATCTGTCCCTAAGGTATGTTGACTAGACTCATCCCTGTCTTACCCATTGCCACTTTCTTAGTACAGTTGTTCATTCTTTTCTGGATTGTTGTAATGCTGTGGGCCACAGAACAAGTGTAGGACAGCAGTATGAAGAACAGATTGAAGGAGAAGACATCGGAGTTGGAATTATTACTCATTAGGAATCTATATCATACTAGTCCATGTGAGACTTAATTCAGACTCCAATTCTCCGGGGAAGAATTGACCATTCTGCCTTGAGAATCTACTGCAGCCCATACATATTCCTCTTCTAACATCACTGTACATATATGTTTACTTGTGAAACAGCTCTACTAAGAGGAAAGCTCCTTAAGGTCAGGGACCATACCATTCCTTACAGAGCCTAGCATTTAGTAAGTTCTCTATGGTTGTTCAGTGGATGATTAAAGAAAATGGAGGCCTGAACAGAACCAGTGGCAGCAGGAATGGAGTAGAGAAAATGAATGTGAAAGACTTGTTGGATGTGGAACCAAATGGACTTGGTAACAAGTTGATACTAGGGGCAATGAGGAGGGAAGGATCAGCTATATCTTCAAAACTTTGAACGTGGGTGACCATTAACAGAAATAAGGAATCTGGGAGGGGAGGAGTTGATGAGTTTGTTTTTAAACAGGTTGATTCTAAGGTTCTTTGAAGAATTTTAATTTTAGGTAGATGATTGTTCCAGCAGACAATTCAGTTTGGATTGTGGGGCTTTGGAAAGTGTTTGGTCTAGAGTTGAATATGTGTGAGTGGAGGATGTTACCAGTTGAGATAGAGCAGTGAAGAGGGGGAAGAGAACCTTCATCAGATGCTTGGGGAAAGCTTCTTTTTAAGCACTTTGGAAAAGATGCTGATGACAGAGGCAGAAACTGAGTCATCAAAGAGTTACTTGGAAAATGTACAGTCACGAAACCCTGGAAAAGAGAATTTTGAGAAGGAAGTGATAGACAAAAAAAAAAAAAAGCTATTTCACAGACATTGACTGTTCTGAGGACTGAGGCCTATTTAAATTTAGTTAATAAACATTAGTAATCTTATTTCAGAATTATTTACTCATAAGTTTAAAATGGTTTATGTTAGAAAGCCAGTAAGTTAAAACACAGTATTTTGAATGCTGCAAAGACAAGGTGGTAAAAATTCTCTCCTCTTGCATCTGTGGTTAAATAAAATACCTTTTATTGGTTTTTCTTGGAACTGTATCCTCTAGCCACACAGTCAAGTGGAATCCAGTGAAAGAAGCCAAAGAGATAAAAGCTAAGTGTCTCGATTTATCCCGTTGCCACTTTTGACTTTCTCTGTTCATTGTAAGGTATTAAGCAGTAGATTTAGGGTTACTGATATAATTCAAATTGATGCCTTGTCTTTTATTTGCCCTGGATCTAGTCTCTCTTGATTTTTTTCCCTTTCTGTACATTCATAGTTTGAGTAAGAGTAAGAGAGCCCTAGATAGACCCCAACGATCTTTTAGGTGCAATAGGCCATGCTGTCAGCATTTTCTTCAGGGCAGCCCATAAGGAGGCCAGGGAGAAGGATGTCACTATTCATGTCATGTCTTCCTCAATCCTTGGATTGTGGTAAGTACAGAAGACACTTGCTGGTCAAAATTATGTCAGGCAGGAAAATAAACATTGTCTACCTTTGGGATGAAAGAAAACATAGACAAGGGCACGGCCAGTTAAATGGTCTGTTAGAAATGGGGAAAATAGTGACCATGTGGTCAGTGCTATGAAAGGTCCAGGAAAGGTCCTTGGTAAACTCTGCAACCATAAATTTAATTTTATACTGTTTGCTTTGTTTACGGGTAGAAACACTTTGCTATCTATCCTTTTTTAGTGTCAGCACCTCCTTAGGAAGCATTTAAAGAAACACATGATAGTGGTCACTTTCATGCCAGCCCCAAAATAAATTCTAAAGATCAAAGAGGCAGAGGTAAAAGTGGGTAGGTTTTTCCAAAGTCTTAGCTTCCTCTCACGGTATCTATTAGACCTTTGGTTACAGGAAGGTCCCCCAAATGCCATGTATTCCCTAGGCTCATTGCCTATTTTTTGTTTCCTTGATCACTCCAGTTTGGCCTGATGAGATGGTACCAAGCTTTCCAGCTGCTGATTTGGATTTCAAGCAAAGTTGGTAAATGCAGTGACACACTGATTGATATATACAACAGTATATAAGTCTTTGTTGTGGTTTTGTCTGTGAACAGAGGAGTTCCTAGGTGGGGATGATTTCCTGAGAAGTAGTAATAGCATTGTGATTGAAAAGGTTGTTTCTAAACTGTTTTGTCCAAAGTAATTGGAATATATGGGCCAACCATGCAGCCTAATGGTTTTTTTTTTTTTAACATCTTTATTAGAGTATAATTGCTTTACATTGGGAGCCTAATGGTTTTGAAAATCCATTTGGGAGTCAGATAGACTTGAGTTCAAATCCTTCCTCTGCCAGTTGAAAGCTTTGTGAGCCTGGGTAAGTCATTTTGACTTGTCCAAGTCTCAGTTTTCTCATCTGTGAAGTGGGACAGTGATGCTACCACATAGAATTGTGATAATTACAGGGGATTCTAAATATAAAGCATTTATCACCGTTCTTGGCACCTAGTATCTGTCCTTCATTATCAGTGTCAGATGGAGAACTGGATGCCTCAGCCGACCCAGCCAGTATAGCCTTCCCAGGGCCTCCAGCAAGTCATCAAGCCCTCTCAGCTTTATTTCTGAAATTTTTCTAGAATCTTCCCCTCCTTCCATTTTCATCATCACTGCTCTAGACCTGGAAATTACTTTCTCTTATTTGGATATTTTTTTAATATGCTGCACACAGTTGCCATATTGTTTTTCATAAAACTTGGTTTCTGATTATGTTTTTCCTGCTCTGGATCCTCAGTGCTTAGCTTCTTTTTTTTTTAAGTCTTTATTGAATTTGTTACAGTATTGCTTCTGTTTTATGTTTTGGTTTTTTGGTCCCGAGGCATGTGGGATCTTAGCTCCACAACCAGGGATCGAACCCACACACCCTGCATTGGAAGGCGAAGTCTCAACCACTGGACTGCCAGGGAAGTCCCCTTAGCTTCGTTTTTAAGACTGTGATTTGGCATGAATTTATTTTTTCAGCTTGATCATTTCTTCTTCATTTTCTTTACTCTTTTCTCTTACCTGACACATACATCACCAAGCCATAATAATTCTATTCATTGCACTTTTTATACTTTTGGTCTTACATATGTCATGTTGCTGTAGATTTTCAAGTTGTTTTTTGGCTTTTTTAAAAATTTGCTTCCTTTTAATTCATTTCCTATGGCCACCAGATTAATCTTTTATACAGTGCCAACCTGACCTCATGACTCTCCCGCATGAGTGGTTCCCCACTGCCTTTAGGACCAAATTAAAGCTTTGCAGCCAAATGCAGGAGGTCTTCTGGGGTCTTAGCCAGTTTCCTTTTTTACCATCTTCTCTGCCGTCACCTCCATCCCTCCCACTACTCTGGGTAATTCAGCCATACTAATCACTCTTCATTCTGTGAATATGCCAAGATTTTTTACCCTTGTCTCTCTTTCCGCACGTTGTTTCTCTTACTTTCCTCTTTCTCCTGGCTGATGCAAGTCATTTATTAAGTCTCACCTTAGTACTCTATCCTTTGGAAGGTCAATTTTTTGATTGACCCTTTTTCCCACTCATAGGTTGAATTAGGGCTCATCCTTGCTTTCATGGTAAGTAGGAATACTTCTTAGAAACCTTTGTCATGCAAATTGCTAACTTTTCTGACGGTCTCCCCTTCTAACAGAGGACTTATCTTTTTCATCTTTGTATTTCCACAGAGCATGACACTGAATGAATAGACAATGAGCATATGAATAACTGAATAAATGTGTATGTATCTGTTTCCTTTAATAGAGTAAAAAAAAAAAAATCTCTGAGGGAAGAGCCAGTGTCTCTTTCTTCTTTGTATCCCTCACACTTCCCAGCATGGTCCTTTGTATATAGTAGTTGCAAGGTAAATGCTCAGTGAATGGATAACAATATACATGTCTATTTTCCCCAGAACATGCTAAGTTCTTCAGGAAAGAGATTGTGTTGTAAAAATTAGATGGCTTCTAGCACAGTGAATTGTACATAATTCATGTTTTAATTCTTATATTACTTTTTGCTTTGATTTGAACTCCAGCCATGGTTGGTTATGAGAGTCAGGCAGCCTCTGTTTATTATATAAGCACATACTTGATAAAGCTATGGGATCAAAAACCTGATAGCTAAGCATAGCTGGTAATTTAAACCTAAGAGACAGTGCATCCTAGGATTGGATTACTAGTGTTGCTAGGCCTGGACAATTTTCCACTCTTGCTTGGTTTTTCCCCTCCAAACCTGAGAAATCCATGTATGGCAAGCCTCAAAGTAGGCAGGCTTTGCCTTGAAGGGGTTATTGCAAGTCAAACTTTCATAGGGGCTGGGGAATGAGAAGAGAAGGAGTGTATGTATTTCCTTCGGCTACTGTAACAAAGTATTAGAAACTGGCGGCTTAACACAGCAGCAGAAATTTATTCTCTCACAGTCTTGGAGGTCAGAATTCCAAAATCAGTTTCCAGTTTCACCAGGCGGAATTCAAGAGGTCAGGAAGGCCACGCTCTCCCTGGAAGTTGTAGGGTAGAATCTGTTGCTTGCCTCTTCCAGTTTCTGGTAGCTGCTGCTATTTCTTGACTTGTGGCTGCATCTCTCCAAGCCTGCCATCACCTTTACATTGTCGTCTTCTCTCTGTATGTGTAGTCTCCCTTTGCTTCACTCTTATAAGGAAGGATACAGGTGATTGCATTTAGGGCCCACCTGGATAGTACAGGATAATCTCATCTCAAGAGCCTTAACCACATTTGCAAAGACCCTTTTCCAGTAAGGTAGTATTTTACAGATTTTAGCCATTAGGACCTGGTATTTTTGGGAAAAATTATTCAGCCTTTCAAAGAGACAGATGTTTTTCCCCTTGGCAGACTCAAAGTGCTTATTCTTCTAGGAACTTGGTTTGCTTACAGGCATACCTCATGAGTAAACCATTTTCAAACTGATGGCCCACTTAAAAGAAGCCAGGGGCTACTGTGAGGATGGGGCTAATTTAGGTCAGTCTCATGTCGCTGGACAGGTGGCCATGGTAACATTCCCAGCTCTCATTATGAAAATAAACAGTTAATACTTATTGAGGATCTGAGTAAGTACCAGAAGAGCTGGTTGGAGTTCTGGGCAAGTCAGCAGTGGCAGCCAGTTCCTGGCCCTGTTTTGGATGGATCATAGTCTAGTTCTGGGGGAACAGATGTGCTCAGCTAGCCTGGCACTCACTCTTCTGTGTCCAGCAGTTGCTTTTGCCATCTTTTTCATTAGGAGGGTCACAAAGGATGCAGGTGGTCACTGGGAGGGAAATTCAGGTGTGAGCTCTGGATCGGGCCCCATGTGCATGGCCGGAGCCAGGTCTTCAACAGGTTTTGAATTAGTGAACTTCAGCAGTTGAGTTTGGGAAGCAGATTCTTCCTGGCTCCTCCACACCTCCTTTACACCTCTCTCATATAGCCTAAGGAGGGCATGGGTCCCAGGAGATATCTTCCACAGGGCTGTGACGGATGCCCTGAGCATACTTCATTCAGTGTGCCTTCTTGACTGTAACCTGCTAGCCTAAGCCTCAGGCAGGAGAGACTCCTATTTCTAGTGGTTCTCTTATAGTCCAGCTAGTTGGAGAAACTGGATTATAGGAGGGCTCTTATGGAAACATTGTTTGTTTTCTTCTGTTGTACAGAGGTAGGATAGTAATAGAGAGCCTGAACACAGGCTCTCAAGCCAGACTTACTCTTAATTGATTCTGGCTCCACTACATAATAGCTGTGCGACCTTAGACAGATATTAAAATCTCTGATTCCCATTTCCTCTTCTGTAAAATGAAGATAATTGTAACCAACACTTACAATGTGCCAAGAGCTATTCTAAACCCCCTACATTTACCTAATCTTCTAGTCCTCACAACAACCCTATGAGGTAAGAGTACTGTTATTATTCCCACTTCAAAGATGAGGAAGCTGAGGTACAGAGAGGTTCAATGACTTGTCCAGGTTACACAATAACAAGAAGCAAAGTAAAGATTTGAACCCATATAGTTTGACTTCAGCAAAAGTCTCTTAACCCTATGTATGGTCAGACCATTCAAGATGGACATTCTCTTGCTCTCTGTGCATCCCCCTGCTTGACCACTTCCTGCTTCACTCACATGACCATCCAATCCTGTTAATTATAGGGCTTAATCTGTAACTGCCTGCATGTTTGCCCCCTGCCCCAGCTGCTGGTTTCCCTGGTAACTGATGAGCCAACCTGATGTCAATTCCCCCTATAAATGGTAGCCTCTTTCCCCGCCAAGTAGCAAAGATGGCTGCTATGGTCTGCTTCTCAGCTGCCGTTCACAGTGGGGTGTCACTCCAGGACCTTTTGCTGTGGACCAGTAAGATCCCCTGTCCAATGAACCGTTAATGTCTCTGTTCCTGTCTCCGGGCTCTTTCTTCAGTCTCCAGACTGGGCAGTTACAAGGCTTGCAGGCCCTCGGGTGCAGCCCAGCAACTGAAGAGCCAGCCAGGAGGCTGAGAAAACTCCTGTGAGCGCCAAGATGTCAGGAAATAAGGATGGGGAATGGAAAATTGCAGGGGTGATCCCGAGGTGGCCGTCCACTAGCCTGAGGGGCCCCGTGGCAGCCGACTGCCATGGGAGATGTCTTCTCTTCCATTAGATTGATGATATCCTGTTAACCTTGGAATCTCTTACCAGTTTAAAAGTAACAGCCCCGTGCTTGTGGTTTCTCTGACCGCACGGGGATCCCTGGTGAATACAGAAAAAAACGCAAGGACCTGGATTATCTATCAGATACTTGGGTGTTCTCTGACCCTCCACCCCTAAACAGTTACAGACACAGGCTTTAGGGATATTAACTCAGGGACAGACTTGTGACTTGGACGTGGCCAGTTACCCGGAAGGGTTTGCTTGGGGCCCGTGGCAACGGCAAACTAGTGAGAGTGTCTTTGGGCTCCTGATCCCAGCTACGGAAGCGGGCAGAGCAACCATATAGTGTGATGGAACAGCAGCCGTATGCATCTACACAGCGTTACAACAGGTGGGAGACCTTACAAAAGGCCTCCCCGAGGCCTCGAGCAACGCCAAAAATCACCATTCGGGGTCTAGAACAGCTGTGCGTGATGTAAGGACCCCCATGGACATTGGACAGTGACCCAGGGACCCACTTTACCAGCCATGAAGTTCAGGAGTGGGCCGATAAAAATGACATACGCTGGCATTCCCACCTGCCCTGCAGCCCCGCTGCTGCCCGGCTAATTGGAAGCATGAACAGGCTACTTGAACGACAGCTGAGACGGGAAACCGCTCTCTCAACACGAGGACCAGGAGGCCGACTCGAGTCCTATGGACTATAACTGAATATCCCAAGAGTGATGGTCCCAGTGCCTACGCCGCGTTAACCCAGAGGCAACTAGGCAACACCATCTGGGTACAAACGTTAACCGCAAAGGACCTCGGCCGGCTGTCGCTCAGGACAGTAACTCACTTGCCCTCGTCACAGGATCTACCCGGGGGACACATTATAAAAAGGCCCTGGGACTGGTGGTAAGTCCTCGGCTGTTTGGGTGTACCACCCCGTGGGGAACAGGATTAGAAAAGAACTTAGATTTCACCTGTCTTCTACCTGCCCCACTTAAGACGACTAAGGTAATTAATCCAGGCCCCCTACTGGAGAAAGGCACCATTATATTAACCCTGTGGTCTGTTGTTAAACCGCCTTTCCAGTATTTGGCCTCAGCTGTGGGGACTGAGGACTAAGGGTGGTATCTCAGGATGCTGCTCTGCTTGTATTTTGCCTGATGGTAATGATCTCCCCCGTATCGTGCCTGTTAAACATCTTACATTTCACCCCTAGTCTGAGCAGAGGGAGATCTGTTTGCAGACTGGCCTAGAATGGCGGCCTCACTGCGAAATGAGTCTGATTGCTGGGTCTACAGTGAGATGCCGTTGTTGTCCTCCTCTGGACTTTCATGAAAAATTGACCCAATAAGCACCTGGCTTACTCTTTAGCTGCTGTCTGTGTTGCACTTGTGGTATCCGGTTGCAGTGCACCTCTAAATGACCCCAGGCGTGTCGCAGAAGAGGAGTGGACCAAGATTGTAAGGGTTGTTCAGGGTACGTAGGGATGAAATGTGTAGTCAGGCCACTCAAGATGGCTGCTCTCTTGCTCCTTGTATATCTTCCTGACCAGTCCCTGCTTCACTCACATGACCATCCAGTCCTCTTAATTATAGGGCTTAATCAGTAAGTGCTTTCCCCCTGCCCCAGCCCTGGTTTCCCTGGTAACTGATGAACCAACCTGACGTCATTTCCCCCTATAAGTGGTAGCCGCCTCCTCCCCTGAGTAGGGAATATGGCTGCCATGTCCTGCCTCCTGTCTGCTCGACACAGTGGGGTGTCGCTCCAGGCCCTTTTGCTGCAGACATGTAAGATCCCCATCCAATAAACTGTTGATGTCTCTGTAGATGTCTCTGGGTTCTTTCTTCAGTCTGGAAGCTGGGCAGCTACAAGGCTTGCAGGCCAGTACCTTAGTTACGCTGCCTCTCATGCCTCAGGTTGTTGTGAGGATCAAATAGGGTGACCATCCAACTCAGTCTTGGAAAGTTCTGGGTTACCTGTTGTCTAGGTGAATTATTAAGTGCTCTCTTTTACTCTCAAAAGTAGTGTCAGGGCTTCCCTGGTGGCGCAGTGGTTGAGAGTCTGCCTGCCGATGCAGGGGACACGGGTTCCTGCCCTGGTCCGGGAAGATCCCACATGCCGCGGAGCGGCTGGGCCCGTGAGCCATGGCTGCTGAGCCTGCGCATCCGGAGTCTGTGCTCCGCAATGGGAGAGGCCACAACAGTGAGAGGCCTGCGTACTGCAAAAAAAAAAAAAAAAAAAAAGTGTCATATCTTGGTTTGGGTTTATATCTTGATTTGGATTTTTGCCATATGAGGATTAAATTATTTTATGTAAAATACTAAGAACAATACCTGGCCCATGGAAGGCCTTCCATTAGGGTTAGCTGTTGCTACTTTTGCTACTTCTACTACTACCATCATCATTGCTGCCATCACCCACGGTCATCCCAAGTCCGGGAGGCTTAGAGCTGTGGGTTAACTCAGGTTCTGCAAATGCATATCATGGGAGCCACCATGCCGCATTTTCATAACCATATTAGATGTTTCTCATTATTGTGCTGTGACCAATCTTTCCTATTTTGTGTCCTAGGCAGTCACTCTTAATTGATCAAACTTGATATGTGAAATTAAAATTATTTGCCACACCTAATTTCATTGAATCTAACATTCCAATATATGGAGACTGAATTTAAGCTTAGCTTGTGGGTTTCTCCAGTTATATTGAAACTTATTTGATTCCTAAAAGTGATAATGAACTCTGGATCTCTTTAGATACCCTATATCCCTTTCCTGCAATACTCCTCTCTATTTCTCTATCATTTCTACCTCTAAATTTTAATTCATAATAGTTTCCTGTTCTCTACCTGTAATTTAATATTTCATCATAAAAGACTATCGAAATACTGTAGAAATGAACAAAATATAAATAAGGAGAAGGAGTGAGTTGTAATAGGAGTTATAGCTGACACCTAAGATCCAAGACTTAGAAAAGCTTTTCTTTAAATATGATTTGTGTAACTGGTAGTGAAATTCATCTCGGGTTGGTTTTACGTGGTATAAGGGACATCTCGTGGCTATATAGGTCTCTGCAGATTTACTAAAGGTGAAGTCACAAGTGTAAGTACTGGGGCTAAGGGCCATCACCTTGAAAGGGAGCCCCTATAAGGAGGTTGGCCTTGTTTGTTGCACGACTCTTTATTTTGAAATTAACCAAGGGTGTAAAGGAACCTGTTTAGAAAAAATTAATTTGAGTCCTAGCATTTCTGTCTATATTATTGTCAGTTTGAACCCAACTCTTTTTGCTGTCTTTTGCACAAGGTTGGAAATGATTATGTTATCAGGTACCCGCCAGCCTGGCATATTCTTCCTATACTTTCCTCACCTCTTCTGCTGGTTGCAGAGGGGCTCTTTGGATCACTTTGAAAAGCCATCTGATTAGAGCCTTTATTAGGCTGGAAGCAGAGCTGCTTAGCAGGCTAGGCAAGAAATAGTTGATAATTGCTTCTGACAGGCAGATCCCCTTCTTAGAAAGTTGGGTGACCATCAGGAGGCCATACATCTCTGGTCCACATGTAGTTTATATGAATGAATGGGCTTCACACTGTAAGAGGGTGAACTGCAAAGCCCCTATGTGAACTTGCCCTGTTAGCCTTAGATAGTCCTCCTGGAGCTTGTGCATTGGTCAGCACCTCTTGGTGTAGTCTGTCCCTGGCCATGGTTCTGAACTCACTGCTTTCATTTTTCTGGGCTGCATGGAATACTTGGCTTTCCTGATATGCTACTGTAGTTTCCAGCCAACTATGTTAGACATCTTGAAGGTTCTGTTTCATTGAGTCCTTTTATAGTGGTTCTCCCTTGCTCTTTTGCCTTTGGGCTTTTCATACAATTTTTCTTCAAAAGCTGTTTGGCATTACTCTTGTAATCTATATTCTTGCAGGGTAGTTGGTGGCGGCCAGAAGTTGCTAGCCATGGCCAAAGACTTCATTGTTGGGGATTCATTCTTGGTTTTTTGACTCTGGGTGCAGGGGATAAAAGGCTCTGAAGTATTGTTTCAAAATATGTTTTCTATGACAGTCCAGGCTACATGGTCGTAAAGAAGTGTACAGTAGTCTCCTAGCTGCTACAAGAGTGGGAGGCAGTGCTGGTGCTGAGCTTGGTCAGGCAGTCTCCCAGAGTACCCTGCTAGAATTCGTGATTGGGTTTTTTCACTGCTGCTTCTGCCAGAGTACCCTGCTAGAATTCCTGATTGGGTTTTTTCACTGCTGTTTCTGTTAGTGTTTTGCCAAGACACACAGGCTATTGACAGCTGCCACTCTAGGGTGCAGAACTTTCCATATTTATAGGCTTAAGACGTAAACACACTTCTTAAGCATGCACACTAGGGAAAACAACTATTCAATGGTTCTATCAGATTCTTCTTAACTGTGATACTTGAGCTTTCTACATTCTTGTCTCATCACTGTTAAGCAGAATGAATGTAGAGGCTTCTTTCTGCATTTCAGTCCTCCTTGACATAGAGGCATCAGGATGTAGACTTTGTGATCTTCCTTGCCCTTCCTCCTCTCCATTCTTCCACATCCTCCTAAAAACATATACTGATTTTGTGCCAGGCACTGGGATAGACCATGGGAGACAGACAATTACAGCACAACGTGATAAATTCTGATAGCAGTTGGAATATGGAGCTTTGGGAGCAGAGGGAAGGAAATTAGCTGTGAGTGGGAGTGAAATGGGCAAGAATGTTGGGAAAGGCTTCCAAAGTAGGTGATACCTCAACTATGCCTCTCATGGTGAGCAGTAGTTATGCAGACAGAGAATCCAAGTGAGGTTTATCCTGGGGTGCGGCGAGTGGCGGCAGTGGTTTATTGGAAGAACTGCAGAACTTTAGCAAGGCTGGTGATGATGAGGAGGGGGCTAGGTCAGGAGGACTTCTATATAATGCTTCAAAGTTTGCATTTGATTCTGAAGTTGGTAGAAAACCATTGAAGGGTTCTAAGCAGGGGAGGGCATGTAATCCTCAGGGAAAAAATAAGGTGATTAGAGTCACGTCTAGTCCTCAGAATAAAAATAACAGTAGGGCTTCCCTGGTGGCGCAGTGGTTGAGAGTCCGCCTGCCGATGCAGGGGACACGGGTTCGTGCCCCAGTCCGGGAAGATCCCACATGCCGCGGAGCGGCTGGGCCCGTGAGCCATGGCCGCTGAGCCTGCGCGTCCGGAGCCTGTGCTCTGCAACAGGAGAGGCCACAACAGTGAGAGGCCCGTGTACCGCAAAAAACAAACAAAAAAACAGTAGATTCCTAGTGATTCAGGAAGGCACCTTTTAAATTTTGTCATCATTCTAATGAAACCACTAAAGGCTTCCTGTCTACTCTAATGGTTCCTTTTTTCCCAATTGCATAATGACTATATTTTTAGAGCTTTTCATAATCAGGTACCACCTACTCATCTGATCTTAGTTCCTCTGCTTTGTGGCATGCAACTTTCACTGTAGTCAGGTTGGTGCCCTCATCAAATATTCTAATACAGAAGGAAATGTAGGTATTCACTGGATAGGTCAGTGTAGTACTTAAGAAAATACAAGAATTTAGAGTGTATATTTGTTGAGCCTCAACTGTGTGCCAGACACTGGAGATGCATTGGTTACGCCATCAGAAACACACAGGCTCTTTGTTTATAAAGTCTAGAAGACCATAACAGTGCCATTCCTAGAAAGCAGAGGGAAGAGAAATACAGTCTGGGTCAAGTTTCTGATTATAGGTCCTTGCATGTTCATTAACTGCAGTGACAGATATCTTGCTCCAATTCTGATATAAATTATAAAACATCCTCCAACATTTCTAAGCATGTTGGTACCAGAGATTATATCTCATGTTACTTTGTGTCCTCCATGGTCTAGAGCTAAAGTTATTTGGCACAGTTACATGGATTTTGTTTTGTTTGTTTCCAGTGTTTTTAGCTTACATTAAGTTAGCTTAATTAATATTCTTTTTTTAACATCTTTATCGGAGTATAATTGCTTTACAATGGTGTGTTAGTTTCTGCTTTATAACAAAGTGAATCAGCTATACATATACATATGTTCCCATATCTCTTCCCTCTTGCATCTCCCTCCCTCCCACCCTCCCTATCCCACCCCTCTAGGTGGTCACAAAGCACCGAGCTGATCTCCCTGTGCTATGCGGCTGCTTCCCACTAGCTATCTGTTTTACATTTGGTAGTGTATATATCTCCATGCTACTCTCTTACTTTGTCCCAGCTTACCCTTCCCTCTCCCTGTGTCCTCAAGTCCATTCTCTACATCTGTGTCTTTATTCCTTTCCTGACCCTAGGTTCTTCATAACCATTTTTTTTTTAGATTCCACATATATATATGTTAGCATATGGTATTTGTTTTTCTCTTTCTGATTTACTTCACTCTTCGTAACAGACTTTAGATCCATCCACCTCACTACAAATAACTCAATTTCGTTTCCTTTTATGGCTGAGTAATATTCCATTGTATATATGTGCCACATCTTCTTTATCCATTCATCTGTCAGTGGACACTTAAGTTGCTTCCATGTCCTGGCTATTGTAAATAGAGCTGCAATGAACATTGTGGTACATGACTCTTTTTAAATTATGTTTTTTTTTCCAGGGTATATGCCCAGTAATGGGATTGCTGAGTCATATGGTAGTTCTATTTTTAGTTTTTAGGGGAACCTCCATACTGTTTTCCATAGTGGCTGTATCAATTTACATTCCCACCAACAGTGCAAGAGGGTCTCCTTTTCTCCACACCCTCTCCAGCATTTGTTGTTTGTAGATTTTTTGATGATAGCCATTCTGACCGGTATAGGTGATACCTCACTGTAGTTTTGATGTGCATTTCTCTAATGATTAGTGATGTTGAGCATTCTTTCATGTGTTTGTTGGCAATCTGTATATCTTCTTTGGAGAAATGTCTATTTAGGTCTTCTGCCCATTTTTGGATTGGGTTGTTTGTTTTTTTGAAATTGAGCTGCATGAGCTGCTTGTAAATTTTGGAAATTAATCCTTTGTCAGTTGCTTCATTTGCAAATATTTTCTCCCATTCTGAGGGTTGTCTTTTCGTCTTGTTTATGGTTTCCTTTGCTGTGCAAAAGCTTTTATGTTTCATTATGTCCCATTTGTTTATTTTTGCTTTTATTTCCATTTCTCTAGGAGGTGGGCCAAAAAGGATCTTGCTGTGATTTATGTCATACAGTGTTCTGCCTCTGATTTCCTCTAAGAATTTTATAGTGTCTGTCCTTACATTTAGGTCTCCAGTCCATTTTGAGTTTATTTTTGTGTGTGGTGTTAGGGGGTGTTCTAATTTCATTCTTTTACATGTAGCTGTCCAGTTATCCCAGCACCACTTACTGAAGAGACTGTCTTTTCTCCACTGTGTATTCTTGCCTCCTTTATCAAAAATAAGGTGACCATATGTGTGTGGGTTTATCTCTGGGCTTTCTATCCTGTTCCATTGATCTGTATTTCTGTTTTTGTGCCAGTACCATACTGTCTTGATTACTGTAGCTTTGTAGTGTAGTCTGAAGTCTGGGAGTCTGTTTCCTCCAGCTACGTTTTTCTTTCTCAGGGTTGCTTTGGCTATTCAGGGTGTTTTGTGTTTCCATACAAATTGTGAAATTTTTGTTCTAGTTCTGTGAAAAATCCCATTGCTAGTTTGATACGGATTGCATTGAATCTGTAGATTGTTTTGGGTGGTATAGTCATTTTCACAATGTTGATTCTTCCAATCCAAGAACATGGTATATCTCTCCATCTGTTTGTATCAACTTTCATTTATTTCATCAGTGTCTTAGTTTTCTGCATACAGGTCTTTTTTCTCCTTAGGTAGGTTTATTCCTAGGTATTTTATTCTTTTTGTTGCAGTGGTAAAGGGGAGTGTTTCCGTAATTTCTCTTTCATATTTTTCATCATAAGTGTATAGGAATGCAGGAGATTTCTGTGCATTAATTTTGTATCCTGCTACTTTACCAGATTCATTGATTAGCTCTAGTAGTTTTCTGGTGGCATCTTTAGGGTTCTCTTTGTATAGTATCATGTCAACTGCAAACAGTGACAGCTATACTTCTTCTTTTCCCATTTGGATTCCTTTTATTTCCTTTTCTTCTCTGATTACTGTGGCTAAAACTTCCAAAACTATGTGGAATAATAGTGGTGAGAGTTGGCAACCTTCTCTTATTCCTCATCTTAGTGGAAATTGTTTCAGTTTTTCACCATTGAGAGCGGTGCTGGTTGTGGGTTTGTCATATATGGCTTTTATTATGTTGAGCTAAGTTCCCTCTATGCCTACATTCTGGAGGGTTTTTATCATAAATGGGTGCTGAATTTTGTCAGAAGCTTTTTCTGCATCTATTGAGATGATCATATGGTTTTTCTCCTCCAATTTGTTAATATGGTGTATCACGTTGATTGATTTGCGTATATTGAAGAATCCTTGCATTCCTGGAATAAACCCCAATTGATCATGGTGTATGATCCTTTTAATGTGCTGTTGGATTCTGTCTGCTAGTATTTTGTTGAGGATTTTTGCATCTATGTTCATCTGTGATATTGGCCTGTAGTTTTCTTTCTTTGTGACATCTTTGTCTGGTTTTGGTATCAGGGTGATGGTGGCCTCATAGAATGAGTTTGGGTGTGTTCCTCCATCTGCTGTATCTTGGAAGTTTTAGAAGGATAGGTGTTAGCTCTTCTCTAAATGTTCGATAGAATTTGCCTGTGAAGCCATCTGGTCCTGGGCTTTTGTTTGTTGGAAGATTTTTAATCACAGTTTCAATTTCAGTGCTTGTGCTTGGTCTATTTATATTTTCTGTTTCTTTCTGGTTCAGTCTCTGAAGGTTGTGCTTTTCTAAGAATTTGTCCATTTCTTCCATGTTGTCCATTTTATTGGCATATAGTTGTTTGTAGTAATCTCTCATGATGCTTTGTATTTCTGCAGTGTCAGTTGTTACTTCTCCTTTTTCATTTCTAATTCTGTTAATTGGAATCTTCTCCCTTTTTTTCTTGATGCGTCTGGCTAATGGTTTGTCAATTTTGTTTATCTTCTCAAAGAACCAGCTTTTAGTTTTCTTGATCTTTGCTATTGTTTCCTTCATTTATTTTTCACTTATTTCTGATCTGATCTTTTTGATTTCTTTACTTCTGCTAATTTTGGGGTTTTTTTGTTCTTTCGCTAATTGCTTTAAGTGTCAAGTTAGGTTGTACATTTGAGATGTTTCCTGTTTCTCGAGATAGGATTGTATTGCTATAAACTTCCCTCTTAGAACTGCTTTTGCTGCATCCCATAGGTTTTGGCTCATCGTGTTTTCATTGTCATTTGTTTCTAGGTATTTTTTTATTTCCTCTTTGATTTCTTCAGTGAGCTCTTGGTTATTTAGTAGCGTATTGTTTAGCTCCCATGTGTTTGTATTCTTTACAGTTTCTTTTTCCTGTAATTGATATGTAGTCTCATAACATTGTGACTGGAAAAGATACTTGATAGGATTTCAATTTTCTTAAATTTACCAAGGCTTGATTTATGACCCAAGATGAGATCTATCCTGGAGAATGTTCCATGAGCACTTGAGAAGAAAATGTATTCTGTTGTTTTTGGAAGGACTGTCCTATAAATATCAATTAAGTCCATCTTTAATGTATTATTTAAAGCTTCTGTTTCCTTATTTATTTTCATTTTGGATGATCTGTCCATTGGTGAAAAGGGGTGTTAAAGTCCCCTACTATGATTGTGTTACTGTCGGTTTCCACTTTTATGACTGGCTGTTATCATCTGCCTTATGTATTGACGTGCTCCTATGTTGGGTGCATAAATATTTACAATTGTTATATCTTCCTCTTGGATTGATCCCTTGATCATTATGTAGCGGCCTTCTTTGTCTCTTGTAATAGTCTTTATTTTAAAGTCTATTTTGTCTGATATGAGTATTGCTACTCCAGCTTTCTTTTGATTTCCATTTGCACGGGATATCTTTTTCCATCCCCTCACTTTCAGTCTGTATGTGTCCCTAGGTCTGAAGTGCATCTCTTGTACACAGCATATATATGGGTCTTGTTTTTGTATCCATTCAGCCAGTCTGTGTCTTTTGGTTGGAGCATTTAATCCATTTACATTTAAGGTAATTATCGATATGTATGTTCCTGTTAGCATTTTCTTAATTGTTTTGGGTTTGTTATTGTAGGTCTTTTCCTTCTCTTGTGTTTCCTGCCTAGAGAAGTTCCTTTAGCATTTGTTGTAAAGCTGGTTTGGTGGTGCTGAATTCTCTTAGCTTTTGCTTGTCTGTAAAGGTTTTCATTTCTCCGTGGAATCTGGATGAGATCCTTGCTGGGTAGAGTAATCTTGGTTGTAGGTTCTTCTCCTTCATCACTTTAAATATGTCCTGCCACTCCATTCTGGCTTGCAGATATTCTGCTGAAAGATCAGCTGTTAACCTTATGGGGATTCCCTTGTATGTTATTTGTTGTTTTTCCCTTGCTGCTTTTAAAATTTTTTCTTTGTATTAAATTTTTGATAGTTTGATTAATTTGTGTCTTGGCGCGTTTCCCCTTGGATTTATCCTGTATGGGACTCTCTGTGCTTCCTGGACTTGATGGACTCTTTCCTTTCCCATGTTAGGGAAGTGGTGTGTTTTGGGGTGTCTGTGACCTTATTATGATTTTAGGCAGCTTCTCTGCTAATGGGTGGAGTTGTGTTCCTGTCTTGTTAGTTGTTTGGCACAGAGTGTCCAGCACTGTAGCTTGCTGGTCATTGAGTGGAGCTGGTCTTAGCATTGAGATGGAGATGTGTGGGAGAACTTTCGCCATTTGATATGACATGGAGCCGGGAGGTCTCTGGTTGACCTATGTCCTGAACTGAGCTTCCCAACTTAGAGCCACAGGACTAACACCTGGCCGGAGCACCAAGGCCCTGTCAGCTACACGGAAAAAGAGAAAAAGGAAAAAGAAAATATATATCATTGCTCCCAAAGTCTACCTCCTCAATTTGGGATGATTCGTTGTCTATTCATGTATTCCACAGATGCAGGGTACATCAGGTTGATTGTGGAGCTTTAATCCGCTGCTTCTGAGGCTGCTGGGAGAGATTTCCCTTTCTCTTCTTTGTTCTCACAGCTCCCAGGGGCTCAGCTTTGGATTTGGCTCCGCCTCTGCGTGCAGGTCACCTGAGGGCATCTGTTCTTTGCTCAGACAGGACGGGGTTAAAGGAGCAGCTGATTCGGGCGCTCTGGCTCACTCAGGCCGGGGGGAGGGAGGGGCACGGAGTGTGGGGCGGGCCTGTGGCGGCAGAGGCCGGCATGACGTTGCACCAGCCTGAGGCACGCTGTGCATTCTCCCGGGGAAGTTGTCCCTGGATCACGGGACCCTGGCAGTGGCGGGCTACACAGGATCCTGGGAGGGACGGTTTGGATAGTGACCTGTGCTCGCACACAGGCTTCTTGGTGGCTGCAGCAGCCACCTTAGCGTCCCATGCCTGTCTCTGGGGTCTGTGCTGATAGCTGTGGCTCGCGCCTATCTCTGGAACTCTTTTTGGCAGCGCTCTGAATCCCCTCTCCTGGTGCACTCTGAAACACTTGTCTCTTGCATCTTAGGCAGATCCAGACCTTTTCCTGGACTCATTCCTGGCTAGCTGTGGCGCACTAGCCCCCTTCAGGCTCTCTTCATGCAGCCAACCCCAGTCCTTTCCCTGGGATCTGACCTCCGAAGCCCAAGCCTCAGCTCCCAGCCCCTGCCTGCCCCAGTGGGTGAGCAGACAAGCCTCTCGGGCTGGTGAGTGCAGGTTGGCACCGACCCTCTGTGTGGGAATCTCTCCGCTTTGCCCTCCGCACCCCTGTGGCTGCGCTCTCCTCTGTGGCTCTGAATCTTACCCCCTGCCACCCCCTATCTCCACCAGTGAAGGGCTTGCTAGTGTGTGGAAACCTTTCCTCCTTCACAGCTCCCTCCCAGAGGTGCAGGTTATGTCCCTATTCTTTTGTCTCCGTTTTTTCTTTTTTCTTGTGCTCTACCCAGGTACGTGGGGAGTTTCTTGCCTTTTGGTAAGGCTGAGGTCTTCTCCCAGCGTTCAGTAGGTGTTCTGTAGGAGTTGTTCCACGTGTAGATGTATTTCTGTTGTATTTGTGGGGAGGAAGGTGATCTCCGCGTCTTGCTCTTCCACCATCTTGAAGGTCTCCTAATATTATTCTTTTTTTTTTTTTTTTTTTTTTTTTTGCGGTACACGGGCCTTTCACCGTTGTGGTCTCTTCCCTTGCAGAGCACAGGCTCCGGACGCGCAGGCTCAGCGGCCATGGCTCACGGGCCTAGCCGCTCTGCGGCATGTGGGATCCTCCCGTACCAGGGCATGAACCCATGTCCCCTGCATTGGCAGGCAGACTCTCAACCACTGCGCCACCAGGGAAGCCCTCTCCTAATATTCTTAATTTACATTAAGTTGGCTTTTGTGTTAGAGAATAGCCAGAGTGGAGATAAGATTCACCGCGAGTTCCAGCTCTGGGACTGGTGGTAACTTCATAGAGCACTACCTTGAGAATTCTGAGGCTTCATCTGGGTTTAATGAGAAAGGGAGTAGAATAGAATTACATCAATTCACAGTGGATTCCATCATTTAGGAAGGAAGAGTAGAGAAATGTATTTGCCCATATGGCTCTAAGAGGTGGGAGAGTTTTCTATCTAGGTGTGGCTAAAAGGATCACCTGGAAAACTTCTCTAAATTATCTGGAAACTTTTTCAGTATTTGTTAAGGCCGGTCTTGGAGAACTATGGCCCATACATGCGCATTCTTGTCTTATTTCTTTGCCTGGTTCTGGTTATGCCAAGTCTGTGGTTCATTAATTTAGGAAAAGCTTAGCAGGCTCTGTGAGGATGATGCAGCCTGAACTGACACATCTTATCTCCTGTGACAGACTGAACCTTGACAGTATCCTAAATACCCCACAAATTGGATTGGCTGAAAATTTTTTCTACAAGATACATAGCCATATGTTCTTAATCAGCCTTTTTAGCTGAATAAAAGTCCTAAGAAAGTTCTTCTTGAGAAGAGTAAAATTGAGACCTTCATGATGCCAAAGGTTGGAAGTCTTAAACTTCTTAGTGTTTCTGTCTGTAGTTGAGCACAGACTTACCTGATCATTGCTTTCTCACAAAGAATCCATCAAAATAAACGTTTGTCTAAGTCTTGAGGTCTTGCGTGTAAGTGATAATGACTTGCATCATTAGTGAGGCTCTTGGGCTGGCACCCATCGCCCTGGGTTTATAAGGTTAGAGTAACTGGCTGGTCCATAGTGCTTGCTTGTGTGCTGTCTCTCTCTGGACTGCTTGCATGGCCAGGTGACAGATGGCTTTCTTTCTTTTTTTTTTAAATGAGGAAGGGACTGAGGACTTGGCTGGTTCAACTTCAGTTCTCAAGTTTGTCTGGATCGTTCCTGCTACTCCTGCTTGCTTTCTGTCCCTTTTAGCTTTGCCTACTGCTCTCTTACAAATTAAACCATAGATCAGAAACTATCAACTGGTAGTCTTTGGTGAGACCCAGCTTTCAGATATGTTTTGTTTGACCCACAGAGTGTTGGATCACACAGCCTTTTTAAAATTTAATTAATTGCCAACATTTCTACTACTGGTTTCAACTTTACCTGGAGTCTTTTTGGCCTTTATTTTGAGCCCTAGAACTTAGACACTTTTTGGCTCCTGCCTTGCAAGTCTGAAACTCAATTCCCATTTTCTATTTCTGGTGCTTAGTTTTCATCTTTGGCAGATCCTGACCACTGTGAACAGAATATAAAGCATGAAAAGGGTGGTGTCCCTGCTATGCATCAGTGGGGACTCTGGGCCCCAGGTTGGATGTCAGCTGTAGCTCATCAGGCAGAGTTAGTTTACTGATCCCTGTTAGAAAGACCAGAGATGTAGATGTGGCTCCAGCCATGCCAAATATTAGCTTCTTCTGACTTTGGAAGCTAGGGGGACCATCTGCTGCCCCATTTGTGCTTGAACTTCACTGTTGGAATTTGGTCAGTGGAACACTGTGATAGATAATGATGTTAATGCTAATGAATCCTAAATCTGTGTAAGTGCATGGTGTGTGTGTGAGAGACAGAATAGCTACCATTAGGCATTTTCACATATTATAAATGCCACGTTAGGTGATTATATAATTTTTAATTCTTATTTTAACTTCAGAATTTGTTAAATCCAGAGTCTGTCACTAGTCTCTCGAGCTGACAGCTGGCTTAGAACTTAGCCTCCAAGGCAATCTTTCCATTCTAATGACTCCATGCCAGGCTATCCTGTCTGGTGATCTAGTTATGGCTTCTCAAAGAGAATAACAAAATTAATCGTGATAACTACCATTTATTGAATGCTTATGAAGTGCCAGGAGCTGCTAAAGTACCTTTACATATGATCATATTATCTCATTTATTTCTTAAAACCCTGTGAAGTGAGACTTGTTACCTGTAGTCTACAGGTGAAGAACCTGAGGCTGAGGCACCTTAACTGTTGTCCAAAGGGTGGAGCAGAGCTCAGACCCCACTTAGGGTGGCTGTGAAGTCCGTGATCTTAACCACTACCCTGTGCTGCCACTTGAGCCCAACATCGAATTTAATGAAGATACAAGCATTTATTAAGCACCTGTACAACTAGGTGCTGTTTCAGATTTTAAAAGCTGTAATGTGTATTGTTTGCTAATAAGGTGTTTGAGGTTTGCTTAAAAGATGAGACCTGTGCTTATTCAAAGATAACACGGTTGAGTGTTTTGAGTGACAAATGAATGGAGCAGATAATTCATAGGAAAGAAAATCACAGCCGACCAGAGTCATCAGTTGCCTGAAGGATGGATGGGAAGTGGTGGAGAGAAAGTAGGATGTGTGATTCTGTGGCAACCCCGGAAGCAAGATTCTTTCACAGGGCCTCTTATTTATTTACCCTGAGTAGGAATGCCACATGATGATTAGAAGATTAGCGGCCCCCCCCCTGCAAAATTTATCGAGAAGCTGCACCATCCTGTAAGCTGAAGAGAATAAGCTCATTTTGTTATTATCTATTGTCGATGGATTAAGTTGGGGTGGGGAACAAATCTTTGTCTTTTGCTTGTTGTATATAAACTGCTCCACACATAGGTATAAAGTTGAAAGGCTTTATTGGGATTTGTTGTCAACACTGTTCCACATCAAGGCCCCCTGACACTGGCTTTTTGCCACCGTTCTGTTTCGTCTGGCCTAGATACTCCAGAGAATGTCCCCCAGTATCCTGACTTCAGATATCCTCCACTGACCTGGATCAGGTGCTCAGACATCATGTCACAGGCCTGTAAATCATGGTCCCATAAGCCGATCTGGTGGTTTTTATTGAAATTGCCCTATGTGTAGACACATAGAGGATTAAAGGTGCTTTAAAAACAAGAGAAAGGAAAGGCCACGTGGTAAACCTTCTCTTCCTGGACAGGAGAAACGGTACCAAGAGGGCACCTGGACACTGTGGGGCACACACACTCCCCCCATTCCTTCCGGATCCCTTGCTGAAGTGCATAGGAATGTGGCATTTACAGCAGAATTTGTGGACATAACGTTCTCAGAAAGCTGAGAACAGGGTGTCCTGGGATAAGATGGAAGAGGGAGAAAAATACTCCTGTGAACTGGGACTGTCTCTCCCCCTTAGATTCACTCTCATGGACCTGCTATATGCCTCGAGCACCATGGAAGAGTTTAACATGAAAAAGCACATCTTGTAGATTAGAACAGCCTCTCCTTTTCCAATCAGGCTTAGTGGTTTGGCCAGTAAGGCAGACAGCTTCATCATAGGCAGGCAATGTAAGAATTCTAAGTTTATCAAATGGTGGGCATCAGTAAGAACCAGAGTCATCAGAGAGGTCCTAGAATGAGTTTGGATATAGATCCTGGTGAAGGGGCACCATTAGAGGCTGGAGACCAGAGGAAGGCACTGTAGGCTGGGAAACCTACAAGGTGAGCAAGTATGTAGAAGTTCTAATACTGAGTTCACACAGAGGCCTGCAAGTTGCCTTGGAGTGGGGAGGAGTAGGGATCCGATAGAGAGGAGAGACCAGGTATGAAGGGCTTAACACCTCTGCACGGAGCTGGGTGTGTTTTATGTGCCTGACTTAAGAGGTTTCTGCTTTGTGGGTAGGCACGTGCTACCGGAGAGCTTAGAAATTGCCACCTCTGGAGGATGGCCTTGCCCCCGTGCAGTCAGAGAGATCTGGGTTCAAGTCCTGGTTATGCCCTTAAGGGGCTATATGATCTTGGGCAAGTACCTATCACCTCTGAGCTTCTTTTCTGCAAAATGATGCTAATGCTTCCTATTTCGCTTCCTTAATTTGGATGATATACATTCGAGTTTTTATTAAGTGCCTGGTACATAGTAGGCTCTCAATATGTGGTAGCTGTTTTCATTGTATTGTTCGTGTTGTCATGGCTTGTCTTACTCCTGGTATTGTTCCTGTGTGCCTCTGTATCAAAGATTAGGGAGACATACAAGAGTAGCTGTTCCGAGAGAGTCTGTCTTAACCCTGAGACTCTGTCCCCAGCTGTTTCACTGTCTGGCCTTCTAAGCATGAGCTGCAAGTCCAAACAGCAGCTTTTACAAGCCCACGGTTGGGGTGGTCAGACCTGCTTGTCACTCTCTTGACTCTGCCTCTGTGCCTCCCAGGTTGTGTGTCATCTCCCGCCGGGAGCTGTTACCACTCTGTCTTTAATTGCTCCTTGTTGGGGCCATTGTCAGCCAAGGCTGCTTTCTGTCACTTGCTGCCACATCTCTTCCTAGTTCAGTCATCGGGTGCGGGGGGGTGGGGGAAAGCGTTCATTTAGATGAAAGTCTGAATTTATGGAAAATACTATACCAGATACTAATTTGCCTTGTAAGGGGGTCCAGCAGGGTTTCTTGCCACGACGCTGTGCCCAAAGTACTACTACACTTCTTCATGGCCATGCCGTGGTCTTGCACTGGGCAGGGGGGTAGGGGGGAAGGTGAAGATGCCAGCCATGGAATTTCTCAACTGAGTATCACTGGGCTACAAGACCCCTGCCCTCCTGTCCCTTTCTTATTGGTAGGAGATCCTCAGAAGAGCATCAGTCCAGGCCCCTGTCAGTTTCCACCAGTACCCCAGTACTGCTGGAAACCAAGGTATACTATTGCTTGTTCCTAGGTTTGTGTACCATTGAGGATTTTCTGTGTTCTACCATGTATAATATCGCATTTCATCTCCATAACTGCCTGGGGGGTGGGGAAGGGAGCAGTTTCTAGAATAGGTATTGAGTCACCTGCCTTTGGAAATAAATAAAATGGGACCCAAAGAGGTTACCCAACCGTCAGTGGGAAAGGTGTGGAAACTGCGTATAAATAGACAAGTAATTTCAGGGCCGTGGAGTAGATAGAGAGCTCATTTTCAAATAGCTTCTGAGAGAAGTCTTTGTCTGGCAGTTTCTGGCCCGGATTCTTTTGTCTGTCTCTCCAGAAATCTGCATTGTAGTTATTCACTGTGTGTCCCAGTCTTGGTCATATACCCATTTCACGGAAGAGTTCCTCCTCATAGGACGCTGCATCCTTTTAAAAGGGCTTTTTCTTTTTATCCTTCTGCCTCCTGTAGGGATGTTTGAGCTCTTTCTTCACTTATAGTTCAACGAAGCCAAACCTTAGTCTGTCCCTTTGGGATGAGCTATTGTTCTACATTAATAATTAACCTTTACAAGAGCTCTGGTCATAGGCATTTAACCCAGATTCAGAGAAAGTTGAAGTTTGGTTATGACAGAGAGATCTCACATGTTGGGGAGTGGGAGCTAGAAGGGGAGAAGCTGTCGGTCATTAACCTTTTATCGTTTGTTTTCTCGTTTAGTCACTTGAGTGTTTGCCTAAGGATCTTGCAGTTTTTCCCCTTTGAACACGGTCAGTCCAGTAGAGCTAAGATGAGAAATTTAGCTCTTGAATTGGGAAGATGAATATGCATGATTTTCTATGTATTATTAAAGATGAGCTTCACGGGTGCTGGTAGTAACTGTTGTTGTTCTGAGTGTCCACAAGTGGTAAAGCACGTGGACTCCGGAGCCTAACTCCTGGGTTCAAGTCCTGCTCTGCCAGTTACTGGCCGTGTGACCATGGGCTGGTTCCTTAACTACTCTCCATGTCTGTTTCTGCATCTGTAAAATGGGGGAATGATGGTAGGTATCTCAAATGGGCGTTGTCAGGATCTAATGGGATGCTAGGCTTCAGATCCTTAGCACAGTGCCTGGTAGTAGGTGCTCAGTAAATATTAGCATTGTTATTATTTTCAGTGTTATTGACTATGGTTACACCCATGGTGAAGGTCATCTAGTAGGTGAGACATTTTCAATTCTTTGTTGTTAGTTAGATATTAAAAGGCAAATATCTCTGCTTCCTTCTCTCCTGGTGTTGGAGAGAAGGGAAGCAGTTCTACAGTTGGATGTTAGGGATTAAATAGTATATACTGGAATGACTCATCCAATTAACTTTTTATCACTGAGATGGATTGTAAGACTTTAGCACTTAAGTCTTGTTACTTTATTAAAAAAGGAGAGGATAAGACAACCTTCTCTGTGGAAGGGATAAAATGAGTTAACAGCCACGACAGCCACCCCCAAATAGCTGAGATTTTTATGCCCATACCATGTGCCACTTCTAAGTGCTTTGCGTGTATTAACTCGTTTCATCCTTAAGAAATAGTCTACTCCTATATTCGCATTTTCAGAGGAGGAAGCAGACCCAAGTAAGTTAAATAACTTTGAAGTTCACACAGCTTAGAAGTAGTGGATGTGGGATTTGAACCTAAATGGGGGTCCTCATCTAGAATTTGAATAAGACAATGTGAAGGACCTAGCAACGTGGTTTGCATAACCAATACTCAAATGCTAGCCCCTTTACCTTCTGTTTTTGCTTGTTTATTATTATAGTATGGATGTGACATTGCCTGGAGATCAGAGGACCAAGACCTATCCAAGGTTACTGCATCAAAATTCGGTTCTAATAACAGCAAAACCTTTTAGAAATTCTGATCTTGGGGAACAAGTTTAATCCCTGCTTTTATATGGATTATACCGGGTTTAGAAAGTCATAATAGGTTTTTAAAAAATGTTTTAGGGTGTTTCATTCTCTCACTGTGTGTATATAGAGGACATGTGCAATTGTGCAAAAAAAAATATAGATCTCCTTCTCCAACGCTTAACACTCAATAATCTTCTTTAAAAAGAAAAACAATACAACAGGGTAGAGTGAAAAGTAAGTCTCCCTCCACTCCTGAATATTAATCCCACAAATCCTCTCCCCAGTGACAATTTTATAGCTTCTTGTGTTTCCTTCCAAAAATGTTTTATGCATTTACAAGCATATATACATGTAGCACACACTTCCCAACACACACACTCTTTGCACAATGATAGCATAATGCACGCTGTCCTGTTCCTTACTAATTTCACTTAATGTTACTCAGACTATCTGTGTCAAAACTGGGAGCACTACCTTGTTTATTAGGGCTGCATAATGTTCCATTTTAAAGATGGGCCAGTCTGTTACTGCTGGTCATTTAGGTTGTTTCTGGTCGTTTACTGAGGACATTTCAGTAAATATCTCTGTAGGTAAGTATTTGTGTCTGTGCAACTCAGTCTCTTTTGATTTCTACTTGCAAGCTTATATTGTTTAACTTTCTGACAATGCAAAAAATTGGCCAGAAGGAAACAGACGAAAGGAATATAATGGAAATGTAGGGGCTTATTCAGGGCTTGTGGGCACCTCAGAGGTCTGTGCAGATGCTTTTTCAAGTGCTGTATCTCATGTTTCTCATTGTTTCAGACTGTTGTGTCCTGAAGCTTCATTTTGGGCCTTTTCCCTGGGTGCCCAGTGAGCGATGGATGGTACTGTTTGCAAGATTGATTCATGTAGCACTTGTCTGGCTTTTGACAGGTTGTTTATAAGAATAATGACATCCGTCTGGAGCTGTCTCGCTTGGCCAGAATTGGGGACACCAAGATGAAAATCTACGGTGAGGTTGTATTCAAGTGTGAGAATGTGGCCACACTGGACCCCATCAACTTTGAGACCCCGGAGGCTTACATCAGCTTGCCCAAATGGAACACCAAACGCATGGGCTCTATCTCCTTTGACTTTCGCACCACTGAGCCCAACGGCCTGATCCTCTTCACTCATGGCAAGCCCCAAGAGAGGAAGGATGCTCGGAGCCAGAAGAACACCAAGGTGGACTTCTTTGCCGTGGAACTCCTCGATGGCAACCTGTACCTACTGCTTGACATGGGCTCAGGCACCATTAAAGTGAAAGCCACTCAGAAGAAAGCCAACGATGGGGAATGGTACCATGTGGACATTCAGCGAGATGGCAGATCAGGTAGGAAGAAGCAGGGTGTGTGACTGAGACTAGGGGAAAGCTTCTGCTTCCTTATATTTTTTTATTTTAGTTTTTGTGAACTGTTTGCTTGTTGATTCTTTTGCTGTTCTCCTTAATGCTTGTTATATGATTGTGTAAGATGATGTTTCTGAACCAGACACCTGTCCCATCGATGGCTGACATTCTCCTCATCTCCCCTGTCACTCAGTGCACAATGGTCTCAGCGATACCTCCAAGACCCTGGGGCTAAGGATGTTTTTACAAGCAGCATTTCCGCTGCTACCAAAGTGACTGTCATGTCACTTGTGTGATGGGTTTTTTCCCTCTTTTTTCTCCTTTTTCCATCACCATGGAAACCAATTGTGACATCACAGATGCTGCATTGTGTGATTACTCTGTAGGATAAGCTGCACTGTGCGAGAGTTTATGCAGTGAAACACCCTTCAGTAATTGGCAAGAGTCATATTGCAGGGGAAAATTATGACAAGAAAGGAAAAGGCAAATTGATTTTTCCTAAAGTCATGTTCAATTTAAAGCCTGCCTTTGGTGTGAAAGCCTATATTTCACTCTTTGCTCAGACCTCACTAACTTTCCCTTCCTCTTCATAACCTTTTACATTGGGTTTAAACGGCTTTGTGTGTTTCTGCAGCTGCAGACCAAGCAAGCTAGCCCCAGGCAGTACATAGCCACTCTGGAATAGTAACAAAGCGGGGCAGGGGAAGGAAACACAAATAGAGAGTCTGAGGCTTTTGAATGCCTGAACAGTCTGCCTCACTTTCTGTGGACATGTGGCAGTGAAGGTCACATTCTGTGCATCAGAAAAAGGGCATTTCACCCAGAGAAGTAATTAGAGCATTTGAATTTCACACTTATTTCCTGATTCTCCATTTAGGTAGTATTGTACTCAATAAGGGTCTTGGCTATATTTTCATATTTTTAAGGATTTACTCTCCTGGTAAACACAAAAATGTCTTCCTTTTAGACATTTTTGCATTTGGCCAACAATAGAAAGCAATAGGTTCCCCTAAAAGGCTGTAGCCACTAATGGCTGAGCTTGCGGGGATGGCTTTTCTGCGTAATTCCAGAGCTAGAGGGGTGGCGGAGATGAGCAGTGTTGCCCTTAGGTAAGCAGCTGGTTGGGTTCTGCGCAGAGGGCAGACAGGTGGCAGATTGCAGACCTGGATGGTTTATTGCCCAGCAGGATGCCTTATCAATTGCCTGAAATTTGATCAGAACCAAGAGGCTTCAAATTAAATGTGCTTGTTGGGCAAGAATGAACATTTTGTTCTTTTTTAAGGGAAAAATACACAAGAAATCATTTCTGAGGCCAAATCTTTTGAAGTTTATCCATTAAAAAATGTCAGCAGGGGCAGAGAGCTAGAAAGCTGTCTCAGAATTATAAGGGACACACTCCTGTTGGTTTTTAAGACAATGCGTTTTGGGTCTCTGGAGTTCGGACATGGTTGATGGGTTTCATGATTGACTAACCTAGACCTTGGCACAGCTTAAATGTCACCTATCTGTGTCACAGTCAGGCTAGAACATGTAAAATCGCCACATGTCTGTTTCTGATATTCTCAACACGAATTGCTTTTTCAAGTACGGCCGTTGTTTCGTTTTGTTAGAACCATCAGTAGACCCATTTTTTGACAAATAAGTTTGGATTACAGAAGCCTTAAATTTTATACCTGGGTGCTATGGCATTGGCTAATACTTTGAAATACTGATAAATTTGATCAAAGCTTATAAAAATTTACTGAGTAAACAAATAGTTGTCATGTAAAAGCAGCATAACAAAATTTTAACATGATATACTAAACTTCATTTCTTCATGAGGGTATTTTCTGGTATGTTCTCACAGACCTGTATTAAAATGACTAGTTATAAAAACACAAGTGTATCTAATTGTGGTACCTCCTTCCCTGCTCATCCTGAAGAATATGACTGAGAGGTGATCTCAGGAAACTTTCATCTTCACTCCCCAGCTGAGGGACTGATTCTCAAAACAGTTGTGGTCCCACACTCTGAGGATGAATTTTCCTCAGGATGTATTTAAGGGTCCACTATTTAAATCAGTTCGGGTACTGTTCTTACTTGGCAATAGATGCTCCTCCCTGTTCGCTGGTGATCAGATTAACTCTGTGGACATGTGGTGGGTAAAGAAAGCAAACTGCAAGAGAGAAGAAAAGTACCCAAGCCTCAACTTCCTCATTTGTGAAATAGGGGAAATACGAATGCCTACCTCACAGGATTGTTTTGAGGATTGAGTCCAGAAAAGCACAGAAAGTACTAAAAATGGTGGCTGGGACATTTTTATTGTTATGTAGGTTTTTAAAAGATTAAAAAGCAAAAGGGCAAAGCAGATTTCTCCAGGAGAAAACTTCCAGGGAAGAGTAGGGGGAAGCACGCCTAGCTGAATCCTCCAGAGACCCCTCATACTCTTTCTACTCTTCTACCCCTGGGTTGACTTTGTGATTTAGAGTGTACTTCACTTTCTTGATCTCATTTGATCTTCTAGGCCCTTCAGGCTTTCCCCTGTCATAGCTGAGGGAATTGAGACTCAGATAAGTGAAAGCTGGCTGATGGATGGCCCAGTTATCTTGGTACCAATAAAGCACTTTAAGAATACTAAATTTCTAAAATTTCTGGCATGAAGTTTAGATATCACTCTGATTTAACAGTTTAGGAAGTTGAGCTGTTGAGGAAATCGAGGGGTTCAGTGACTGGTACAGGGTCAGAAAGACTAGAATCCCTGTTCCCAAGTTCCCAGGTCAGGCTCCAGGGTTACATCTTCTGTGATTTCATGTGCCTGGTCTAGCTCTGATCTCATCTCTTCTTGACTTCCTCTGGCCTCCTGTACTCTAGCCACACTCCTGCCTGTCCCAGGGCCTTTGTAGGTGCCATTCCCTGTGCCGGGCACATTCTCCCCCGGGGACTTGGCATGGTTGGATCCTTCTCAACATCCTGGTTTCAGCTTACCTCTCACCTGCTTAGAGAAGCCTTTATCGACCATACACTTTCAAGTTGAACCCGTGGGCTGCTGTAGCACCCATTTTACTCTTTTCCTCCCACTCGCCGTTTTCCAATTTCTGTTTATTGGGTGATTTGTTTATTTTCTGTTCCTCTGCTGTGCAACATCAGCTCCATGAGAGCAAGCATGCCTGTCAAGTTCATGTATATGTCTAGAACAATACTAGAGACAGAACAGGTGTTCAATACATGTTTGTTACATGAGGACATAAAGAAACATGTTCCAAAGATGATGGAGGAGTAAGACGTGGAGATCACCTTCCTCCCCACAAATACATCAGAAATACATCTACATGTGGAACAGCTCCTACAGAACACCTACTGAATGCTGGTAGAAGACCTCAGACTTCCGAAAAGAAGGCAGAGCACCACCTAAACAAGCTCCAGAGATGGGTGCGAGCCGTGGCTATCAGCGTGGACACCAGAGACAGGCATGAAACGCTAACGCTGCTGCTGTAGCCATCAAGGAGCCTGTGTGCAAGCACAGGTCACTATCCACACCCCCCAGGAGGCTGTACAACACGCCACTGCCAGGGCCCTGTGATTCAGAGACAACTTCCCCGGGAGAACACACGGCGCGCCTCAGGCTGTTGCACTGTCACACTGGCCTCTGCCACTGCAGGCTCGCCCCACATTCCAAGTATAACAACCGTACCCCTCCCTCCCCCGGGCCTGAGTGAGCCAGAGCCCCCTAATCAGCCTCTGCTTTAACCCCCTCCTGTCTGGGCATGAAGAGATGCCTGAGGGCGATCTACACGCAGAGGTGGGGCCACAACCAAAGCTGAACCCCAGGAGCTGTGCAAACAAAGAAGAGAAAGGGAAATTTCTCTGTGCAGCCTCAGGAGCAGCGGATTAAATCTCCACAATCAACTTGATGTACTCTGCATCTGTGGAATATCTGAATAGACAACGAATCATCCCAAAATTGAGGTGGTGGGCTTTGGGAGCAGCTGTAGACTTGGGGTTTACTGTCTGTGACTGATTTGTTACTGATTTTTATGTTTATCTTAGTATAGTTTTTAATGCTTGTTATCATTGGTGGATATGTTTATTGGTTTGGTTGCTCTCCTTTTTTTCTTTCCTTTTATTCCCTTTGTTTTTATTATTACGTTTTTATTTTAATAATTTTTAAAAATTTATTATTGTTTTTTCTTTCTTTTCTTCTTCTCCCTTTTCTTCTGAGCCTTGTAGCTGACAGGGTCTTGGTGCTCCAGCCTGGTATAAGGCCTGAGCCTCTGAGGTGGGAGGGTGAGTTCAGGACATTGGTCCACCGGAGACCTCCGGGCCCCACGTAATATCAATCGGCGAGAGCTCTCCCAGAGATCTCCGTCTCAACACTAAGACCCAGCTCGACTCAACTGCTAGCAAGCTCCAGTGCTGGATGCCCCATGCCAAACAACTAGCAAGACAGGAACACAACCCCACCCATTACAGACAGGCTGCCTAAAGGCATACTAAGTTCACAGGCACCCCAAAACATACCACCATATGTGGCCCTGTCCACCAGAAAGACAAGTTCCAGCCCCACCCCCAAAACACAGGCACCAGTCCCCACCCCCAAGAAGCCTACATAAGCCACTGAACCAACCTCCCCCACTGGGGGCAGACACCAAAAACAACGGGAAGTACGAACCTGCAGCCTGTGAAAAGGAGACCCCCAAACACACTAAGTTAAACAGGATGAGAAGACAGAGAAATATGCAGCAGATGAAGGAGCAAAGTAAAAACCCACCAGACCAAACAAATGAAGAGGAAATAGGCAGTCTACCTGAAAAAGAATTCAGAGTAATGATAGTAAAGATAATCCAAAATCTTGGAAATAGAATGGAGAAAATACAAGAAGTGTTTAGCAAGAACCTAGAACTAAAGAGCAAACAAACAATGATGAACAACACAATAAATGAAATTTTAAAATCTCTAGAAGGAATCAATAGCAGAATAACTGAGGCAGAAAATGGATAAGTGACCTGGAAGATAAAATAGTGGAAATAACTGCCACAGCAGAATAAAGAAAACAGCATGAAAAGAATTGAGGACAGTCTCAGAGAGCTCTGGGACAACATTAAACGCACCAACACTCGAATTATAGGAGTCCCAGAAGAAGAAGAGAAAAAGAAAGGGTCTGAGAAAATATTTGAAGAGATTATAGTTGAAAACTTCCCTAACATGGGAAAGGAAATAGTCTATCAAGTCCAGGAAGCACAGAGAGTCCCATACAGGATAAATCCAAGAAGAAACACGCCAAGACACAAATTAATCAAACTATCAAAAATTAAATACAAAGAAAAAATATTAAAAGCAGCAAGGGAAAAACAACAAATAACATACAAAGGAATCCCCATAAGGTTAACAGCTGATCTTTCAGCAGAAAACCTGCAAGCCAGAAGGGAGTGGCAGGACATATTTAAAGTGATGAGGAGAAAAACCTACAACGAAGATTACTCTACCCAGCAAGAATCTCATTCAGATTCCATGGAGAAATGAAAACCTTTACAGACAAGCAAAAGCTAAGAGAATTCAGCACCACCAAACCAGCTTTACAACAAATGCTAAAGGAACTTCTCTAGGCAGGAAACACAAGAGAAGGAAAAGACCTACAATAACAAACCCAAAACAATTAAGAAAATGCTAACAGGAACATACATATCAATAACTACCTTAAATGTAAATGGATTAAATGCTCCAACCAAAAGACACAGACTGGCTGAATGGATACAAAAACAAGACCCACATATATTCTGTCTACAAGAGACCCACTTCGGACCTAGGGACACATACAGACAAAGTGAGGGGATGGAAAAAGATATTCCATGCAAATGGAAATCAAAAGAAAGCTGGAGTAGCAATTCTCATATCAGACAAAATAGACTTTAAAATAAAGACTATTACATGAGACAAAGAAGGACGCTCCATAATGATTAAGGGATCAATTCAACAAGAAGATATAACAGTTGTAAATATTTATGCACCCAGCATAGGAGCACCTCACCACACAAGGCAAATGCTAAGAGCCATACAAGGGGAAATCGACAGTAACACAATCATAGTAGGGGACTTTAACACCCCACTTTCACCAATGGGCAGAACATCCAAAATGAAAATAAATAGGGAAACACAAGCTTTAAAGTACACGTTAAACAAGATGGACTTAATTGATATTCATAGGATAGTCCTTCCCAAAACCTACAGAATACATTTTCTTCTAAAGTGCTCATGGAACATTCTCCAGGTTAGATCATATCTTGGGTCACAAATCAAGCATTGGTAAATTTAAGAAAATTGAAATCATATCAAGTATCTTTTCTGAGCATAACGCTATAAGACTAGATATCAATTACAGGAAAAAAAACTGTAAAAAATAAAAACACATGGAGGCTAAGCAATACGCTACTAAATAACCAAGAGATAACTGAAGAAATCAAAGAGGAAATCAAAAAATACATAGAAACAAATGACAATGAAAACATGGCAACCCAAAACCTATGGGATGCAGCAAAAGCAGTTCTAAGAGGGAAGTTTATAGCAATACAATCCTACCTCAAGAAACAAGAAACATCTTAAATAAACAACCTAACCTTACACCTAAAACAATTAGAGAAAGAAGAACAAAAAAACCCTAAAGTTAGCAGAAGGAAAGAAATCATAGAGATCAGATCACAAATAAATGAAAAAGAAATGAAGGAAACAATAGCAAAGATCAATAAAACTAAAAGCTGGTTCTTTGAGAAGATAAACAAAATTGATAAACCATTAGCCAGACTCATCAGGAAGAAAAGGGAGAAGACTCAGCAGAATTAGAAATTAAAATGGAGAAGTAACAACTGACACTGCAGAAATACAAAGGATCATGAGAGATTACTACAAACAACTATATGCCAATAAAATGGACAACCTGGAAGAAATGGACAAATTCTTAGAAAAGCACAGCCTTCTGCGACTGAACCAGGAAAAAATAGAATATATAAACAGACCAATCACAAGCAGTGAAATTGAAATTGTGATTAAAAATCTTCCAACAGGGCTTCCCTGGTGGCCCAGTGGTTGAGAGTTTGCCTGCCGATGCAGGGGATGCGGGTTCGTGCCCCGGTCCGGGAGGATCCCACGTGCTGCGGAGCTGCTGGGCCCGTGAGCCATGGCCGCTGAGCCTGCGTGTCCGGAGCCTGTGCTCCACAACGGGAGAGGCCACAACAGTGAGAGGCCCGTGTACCACAAAAAAAAAAAAAAAAAAAAATCTTCCAACAAACGAAAACCCAGGACCAGATGGCTTCACAGGTGAATTCTATCAAACATTTAGAGAAGAGCTAACAGCTATCCTTCTCAAACTCTTCCAAAATATAGCACAGGGAGGAACACTCCTAAACTCATTCTATGAGGCCACCATCACCCTGATACCAAAAACAGACAGAGATGTCACAAAGAAAGAAAACGACAGGCCACTATCACTGATGAACATAGATGCAAAAATCGTCAACAAAATACTAGCAGACAGAATCCAACAGCACATTAAAAGGTTCGTACACCATGATCAAGTGGGTTTTATCCCAAGAATGCAAGGATTCTTCAATATACGCAAATCAATCTCATTATCAAACTGAAGGATAAAAACCAATCCTTTGATTGGATATCAAATCCTTTTGATATTGGAGCTCAATATCAAAAAAACAAACAACCCAATCCCAAAATGGGCAGAAGATCTAAATAGACATTTCTCCAAAGAAGATATGCAGATTGCCAACAATCAAATGAAAGGATGTTCGACATCACTAATCATTAGAGAAATGCAAATCAGAACTATAGTGAGGTATCACCTCACACCGGTCAGAATGGCCATCATCAAAAAATCTACAAACGATAAATGCTGGAGAGGGTGTGGAGAAAAGGGAACCGTCTTGCACTGTTGGTGGGAATGTGAATTGATACAGCCACTATGGAGAACAGTATGGAGGTTCCTTTAAAAACTAAAAATAGAACTACTATAAGACCCAGCAATCCCACTGTTGGGCATATACCCTGAGAAAACCATAATTTAAAAAGAGTCATGTACCACAATGTTCATTGCAGCACTATTTACAATAGCCAGGACATGGAAGCAACCTAAATGTCCTTTGACAGATGAATGGGTAAAGAAGATGTGACCCATATACACAATGGAATATTACTCAGCCATAAAAAGGAGTAAAATTGAGTTATTTGTAGTGAGGTTGATGGAGCTAGAGTCTGTCATACAGAGAGAAGTAAGTCAGAAAGAGAAAAGTAAATACCATATGCTAACACATATATATGGAATCTAAAAAAGAAATGGTTCTGAAGAACCTAGGGGCAGGACAGGAATAAAGACGCAGACGTAGAGGATGGACTTGAGGACACGGGGAGGGGGAAGGGTAAGCTGGGATGAAATGAGAGATTAGCACTGACATATATACACTACCAAATGTAAAATAGATAGCTAGTGGGAAGCAGCTGCATAGCACAGGGAGATCCACTCTGTGCTTTGTGACCACTTAGAGGGGTGGGATAGGGAAGATGGGAGGGGACATGGGGATATATGTATACATATAGCTGATTCACTTTGTTGTACAGCAGAAGCTAACACAACATTGTAAAGCAATTATACTCCAATAAAGTGTTACAAACATTAAAAAAAACCTAAAATATTTGATTTGTAGTCAAGAAAAAAAGAAAGAAAGAAAGAAACACGTTCCAGTTAAAATTTATCAAAGGCAATGAATGTCGAAAATATGCCCTGGCAGGGCTAGTAGCTAAGGCCAGTACAGAGGCTATCAGCTCATGGAGAGAGAAAGAGAAGAGCAGTTTCCATCCTTCTGGTGATGGTGAGCCAGTGATGAAGACTCAGGCAGGACCTACAGCCTCTGTCCCAGGTACAGAGTAAGAAGCACCTTACATATATGAGCTCATTTACTTATCACACCAACCTGTGAGGTGGGGACAGTTCTTTTCCCATTTTACAGGTGAGGAAGTTGAGGACCAGGAAAGAGAAGTCACTTCTTCAGGGTTATCCAGCTAGTATGTGGCGGGGCTGGAATTTAAACACAGGCACGGTCTGTGCTGCTGTCAAACTGTGTGATGTGCAACCTCTCAGCCAAGACTTTTAGGTAGAAAAAAAGATAATCATACTAGGTGCTAGGCCACTGAGATTCCTCTGGGCCAGGCTGTCTTAGCTGGCAGGGATTGGTGCCAAATGGCCTACATTGCCCTTTTTACCATTTTGCGGCATTTCGTTCCCTTGCTTACATTGTTCCTTCCTGGCCAGGCAACAGTGGTCTCCCATCTCACCTGCTAGGCTCCTTTCGTTTGGTTCATCAACTGGCAGCCTCACCTGTGATGCCAAGAGGGCTGTTAGCTCACTTTGTTTCTGTCCTCCCGTCCCAGGTACCATATCAGTGAACAGCAGGCGCACGCCGTTCACCGCTAGTGGGGAGAGTGAGATCCTGGACCTGGAGGGGGACATGTACCTGGGCGGGCTGCCGGAGCACCGTGCTGGCCTCATCCTCCCCACTGAGCTCTGGACCGCCATGCTCAACTATGGCTACGTGGGCTGCATCCGTGACCTGTTCATTGACGGGCGCAGCAAGAACATCCGGCAGCTGGCGGAGATGCAGAACGCTGCGGGCGTCAAGTCCTCCTGTTCACGGATGAGCGCTAAGCAGTGTGACAGCTACCCCTGCAAGAACAACGCCGTGTGCAAAGATGGCTGGAACCGCTTCATCTGCGACTGCACGGGCACCGGCTACTGGGGCCGAACCTGCGAGAGGGGTGAGTAGGCCCTCGTGGTGGCACACTGCGTCTGAGTGGGGGTGATGTGCTGTAGCTGTGTCCCTGGATACACCTGCCTGTGCTTCCTTTGCTACTACAGGCTCTCCCTTTGGACCTCCCTGTGCTTGTGTTCTTCTGGAGAAGAATTTTCTAGGGTTCATTGCTTTCCAGATCATACCCTTTCTAGTTCTGGATGCTTGGATTTGTTTGGCTAGGGTTGGGTTGCAGAGAGGGAAACTTTAGAGTAAATATTACCATGATCATGCTACTTTCTTGATTAAGTGTTAGACATCTATTTGAGAAGGTGAATTCTTTTGGGATTCTGGGTGGGCTCACCAACTGGCTGTTTCCTTTGTTCATTTAACTCATGCTTTTTTTTTTTTTTTTTTTGCGTTACGCGGGCCTCTCACTGTTGTGGCCTCTCCCATTGCAGAGCACAGGCTCCGGACACGCAGGCTTGGCGGCCATGGCTCACAGGCCCAGCCGCTCCGCGGCATGTGGGACCTTCCCGGACCAGGGCACGAACCCGTGTCCCCTGCATCAGCAGGCGGACTCTCAACCACTGCGCCACCAGAGAAGCCCTGACTCATGCTCTTTGATCCTTTCTTTGTGCTAGCTCTTGGATTAGGCTTTAGAAATACACTATTGAACAAAATAGCCCCAGCCCTGTTCTGTGGAGCTTGCTGCCTAGTGGAATACTTAGCTGTTAAATAATCACAGACATGTTGAGTTTTAGAAGAAGCAATGTTATGTGTTGGTTAAGAACATGAATTCTGGGGCCAGACTCGGTGAGAGATGTGGCCCTCATGGAGTGATACAAACTTTCTCAAGATAATATCTTTGAGACTTGATTTCCTCATTTGCAAAACGGAGATAATTAGGTACCTTCCTCACAGGATATTGCTGAGGATTAAGTGAGTCAGTATGTTCCTGGCCTATGGAAAGCATTTAGTAAATGTTAGTGATTGTTACAGCCATAATTATTGTCATCAACATCATTAAAGGAAAGGCACAGAGAAGTTTGGGAGGTCTTTGCAAGGGGACCCAACATACTATAGAGGTTCATAGAAAGCTTCTTCAAGAAAGAAATATATAGATTGAGACTTGAAATATAAATAAGAGTTAGCTTGGCAACGAGGTGGGAGGAAGCTGGGTGTCTTTTTACATGAGGGCAACGTGTGCCAAGAGGTAAGAGACCATGGCACACCGGGACTTCCCTGGCGATCCAGTGGTTGAGACTTCGCCTTCCAATGCAGGGGATGCGGGTTCGATCCCTGGTCGGGGAGCTAAGATTCCACATGCCTCGCAGCCAAAAAACCAAAGCATAAGCAACAGAAGCAGTATTGTAACAAATTCAATAGAGACTTTAAAAATGGTCCACATCAAGGAAAAAAAAACTTAAAAAAAAATCTCCTCTAAAAAAATATCAAAAGAGACCATGGCACAGTTGAGGAACCAAACAAAGTCCATAACAGAATGGAGTGTGTAGTGAGGTGGGGGGAAGGGTGTGAGAGGTAGCTGAAGAGTTGGGGGACAAAGAGTGGGGGCTGACCATTTACAACAGGCCAGGATGCTGGGGGAAGCCCCTTCCTCTCTACCGCTTTAGGATCTTACACTTGCACTGAATTTACAGTTTGGGTAAAGGGCAGAGATAAAGGTAAGCAAAGAGACAACATCAAGACAAGGAGATCCTAGTCTATAAGCCACATCCAGATTGCAGCTTGGTTAATTGTTTTATATGCCAACCACACAGAATCTGGCTGCCTGTCCATGAGTTGTCAGTCTCTATTTTGTATGAAAGGATAATTTACATAGTTATCAAGTTTTGCTGAGGGCGTAGTTCTAGGGCTTTGAGGATGCTGTGTGTGTAGTAGAGATAGTTTCTGTCTACAGAAGCTTATCATTTCTTTAGCTGAGGAGTTGACACATCCATATAAGAAGCAGTAATAAAATGATACAAGGCAGCAGCATGGGCTGGACCACTAGGGGGACGTGGAAATTTAGTGAAGACTTTCCTGAGGAGAGGGACATGCAGGGTCACACCCTGAAAGACTACCAGTGGCCAGAATTGTCCAGGTTATCAGAAGTCTGGTGATAAGGAGGGATCCTGGAACATGCTTGGATAACCAGTCAAGAATTTTCAAGGAGTCATTTTTGTGAGGTCAACCATATTGCTAGTTAAAGTGTATTTCAAGAGAACTGCAAACCTTCCCTACAGCTGGACCAAAAGGAGGACACAGGATATTGGAGTAAAGGAAAAGGGGCTTTTTTGGGGCTCATAGAAGTGAAATTCAGATTCACTGAATTTTCAAAGCAGCCACCCCAGAACATGAACTAAGATGGGGAGGCGGCCATCAGGCACAGAAGTGGGTCTCATTTGGCTGCCCAGTCTGTCAAGCTCCTGAACTCCTTCCAAATTTCATTTTAGGGTGGACTATCCTGGTTGCTGGTTTGGGGAGATAGAAAAGTCATTCGACCTCTGGGATGCATGAGACCATTTTCATATAAGCCAGGAAATTGTGGATCATCCACTGTCTAGGAAGGTAGTGTAAGAACCAAGGGTCCCTTCAGACATCTCACTTCTTTCTCCTGGGTATCTTTCCAACTCAAGGGCCTGCAGCAGGGACTGGAGACCGCTGAGCAAGGTGTCCCTGAGATCAGCTGTTCCAAGGGCAAATCAATGGGAGTTGGTCCAAGATTTGCCAAGTACAGTGAAAGTCACTGCACCTTTTACGTTGTCACTTGCTGACTAGTCATTAAAAGGCAGCTGACTGGGGATATATGAGGGACAATTATTCCTGGTACAGTGCAGCCAAGAACCATCCATTGTGGCCAAATGAGAAGGAGCCTGGCAAATTTAAGACATTTAATCTACATGTCGCTCAAATCCCAGATGGTTCAACTGATTGTTTTGTTCCCCCGCTAATTGTTTTCTGGCCCTGTATTGTTCCTGACACCATGTTCAGAATGGATCAGTGGAGTGTAAAAATGATAGGACTCTACTTTGCTGGCAAAGAAAACTGTTTCCCTATGACACTGTTTTTCTTTATTGAAACTGATTCGTCAGTGGAGATGGTTTTGACTTTTGTTCATTTTTCATACATGCAGCAGACATTTATTGAAAGCCTAATTTGTTCCAGGCACTGTATTAGATGCTGGCAATGCAAAAAAAAACCCCCAAAAAACCGACACAGCTTCTGGTTTTGATCAAGGGGTGTATAGTCCTACTGGACAAGGAAAGGTGGGAACTGTGCTAATGCTTGGTAGATGTCATGCCTGATCATTTAGGGGAATAGCAAGGCAGACAGATGGGAGAGGCCATGCCTACATGGGTGAGTGATGGTTGGGAAAAGGGGACCTGAGGTTTCTTAGATTTTCTTGTCTGCTATTAATAATAAAACTATGGCCTCTCTTTACCTCTGACCCTCAGTATCCATTATAGGCACTTCTGAAGAGTGGTAAAGGAAGAGCATTAACATTCTTTATGCAAGAGCGTGATCCCCTTTGTCAAGGAATGCTGCCCCACACACCATAACACCATCAACAAGTTCACTCAATTTACCATTTCTCATTTTTTTCTAGAAGCATTAACCCTAAGCCTAGAATTGTTCATTTGTACCAAATGTGATAAGACTAAGACAGTTCCTAAGGCAGTGTGTCCCATCTAGCCCCAACTGTGTCCTGTACTTGGGCTTCATAGTAGTATATCCATCCCTTGGTATCACTAACCCCACAACAGGAACGGTAGTGTTTGAAAGAGGCACTTGTGTCTATAAAATGGATAAAGCATAGGTGGGTTGCTGAAAACTGGTATTCAGAGACAAAGCAGAGTCAGGGGTGGCTCAGGTCAGACACTGGATCAAAATAGCCCAAGAACCCAAGCAAAGTGGGCAAGCACGTCAGTCTAAGGTACAATTCCCAGGTTAAAGAGGTCAGCCAAAGACAAGGGAATTAGGCAAGGGAACTAGGAATTATATGAGTACATCAGACTAAGGTTAATCTGCATGTGTGTCTTTCTCTGACAGTAAAAAATGGGTGTCTCTTGCTTATACCCTCACAAGAGTGCTTCTACTGCCTGTGAAGATGAGCAACTCTAAATTTTGACTTACAACAGTTGGCTTGATGTTGTATTTAGACGTTTTTTTCACCATGATCTGATACTGTTTTAAGGAGATGTAGATAGATCCACCCATTCCAGTTGTTCAACTGTAGCTGTTCCGGTTGGTTATTTGTTAATCATATTGATGTGGGAGACATCTCCGTGACCTAAAAAGCTAAGGTCTGCTTAGCTACTTCATGCCAGTTTGTTTGGTTGAAATGCTTTACTCTGCTGGAAGATTGCCCGCCAGTTTTAAAATCCTATTGTGTAGAGGAAACATTCTGTCTTATCTAAGATGATATTATCAGTTGACTTGGGACAACAGAGGCATCTTCTGCTAGGTAATATACAACACAATTTTTATTTTGTCCAAGTCTCAGTTTCCTTATCTGTAAAATGGGAACACTGATACTTACTAGGTAAGGTTCTCTTGGTTGCAAGCTACAGAATTGACAATGGCTAACAGAGTAAAGAAAGAAGACATATTGCATGATTACCTAGAGAATTATTGATCAAATGACGATCTCACCAATTACATCTTGAAAAGGGAAGCAGAACAACTCTCGGGATCCCAGGGCACTGTGATTGAAGTGATGCATCTCTCTTGTCCTATGGGTTCTGGAGTTTTCCATTCACAGTTTACATTTTCCAGAAAGAGAGCCCGATTGACCCAGTTTAGTTCATCTGTCTGTTCTTCTACAGTCAGCTCTGTCCAGGTGGGCAGTCACCTAGAATAGATATGTAGGATCACCTAATATGTAAATATATAATTTACTGAACCATTTTCTTAGTGTTCCTTCATGGTGAAGCTTGGGGTGCCCTGATCCATAAGGCCATGTCCTGTTATAGGTGCCCAGCCACATGGACTACTTCTGTGTGATAAACAAAAATATTTCCTGGGGTCATGGATATTGGATGCCTTTGAGAATATTAAATTGTAGAACTAAGAAAATGTGATAAGGAGGGTAAATCTGCTCTTCTCACTGGTCCCCGGGATTCCATTTATCTGACATAAACACCAGCTGAAAACCAAGAATGCAGATATTATGAGTTCTCTCAAATGACCCTGTTCCAGCAGGAAAGGCTTGCAGGCAGCAGCTGCTCGGGGACTTTGCTTTCAACCAGCCCCTCTGATGGCTGCTGTGTGCTCCTGGGGCAGCAGTACACCCTGCTGGGGAGGGTGAGACACTGACTTTAGAGGAGGCTAGAGTGTGTCATTTGGATGCCACATGGAAATCAAGACATCAGGACATAGCAGGCCTGGCAGATTCAGTTGATGTTACCTGTACCTAATCCTTATTTCAGCAAGGGAGCAATTGGAAGCCCTGAAAAGTTAATCTCACTTTAACTTGGAGCAGCTGTAGAATGGTTAAAATTCATGGATCCTGACTCCTAATCCACTGTACTTTCCATTACATTGAGTAGCCTTTCCTCCTCTTATATATGAAAGGGGTTGGATTATAAGGTCATTGAAGGAAAAACAGTGCATTAGGTATTTTTGTTTTCCCACAGTCTCCAGCACTGTGCTATACACATACTATGAGGTTATTAAATGTTGGAGGAAGGGTCCCAGTCCTCTGTCCTGGGTCTCCTCCTGGTCTGCACATTGCCCTTTGTGCCCTCATCCACTGCCATGGTGTCGAAGGTTATCTGTATGTCAGTGATTCCCAAATCAGTCTCTCTAGCCTTGAACTCTCTCTGGAACCCCAGATTTCTATATCCAGTTGTCTCCTTGACATCTTCATTTGGATATCTGATAGATATCTTAATCATAACATTGAAAAATAGAAATCTTCAGTGCCTCCTCCCTGCCTTAAGACTTTTTTTTTCTTTTCTTTTTTTTTTTTTTACACTTTTAGTTTTTCCCATCTCAGTAAATGGCATCACCATTGTCCTTGGCATTTTCCTCGATTTTTCTTCTCCCGTCTCATTTAGTCTGTCTCAGCAAGTTCCTGTCGTCTCCTCATCTAAACCCATCCTGCATCTGTCCACTTCTCTCCCTCTCCACTACTATCATCCTAGGTCAACCTATATCGATCTCTTCTTTGGAAAACTAGGTAGCATGTCATATGTTATGAAAAGCTCAAATTCATTTTGCGCCTTCCTCAGAGTATTGAAGTGAGATTATTAAAATGTTTAAATATTCAACACATTCTTAAGTAGCTTTAGTTTCAGTGGCTTTTGGTCCCTCAAACTGCAGGAAATGAAGCTATGATACTTCTTTGGAATTAACTTCAACATTCACATTTCCATTCCTTTTCTCTGTACCAAGCTTGGTGAGCTCAGTTGTGAGGATACAAATTTGTAGAAGCCATAGTTTCAATTCTTGAGCTCACAGTCTAATAATCTGCAAATTGTAATGCAATCTACCAAGGGCAATGATCCAGGAATATCATAGGAAAGAATGAGATAAAAATTAGAAAGTAAATTATGTCCAACATGATATACCACTTTATAACCAGTTCTGGATCTACTGGGGTCTGCTCAGACTGACTCACTGGTGTGGGAACAAAAGAAACCCTGGCTTCCAGGGTCAAATATAAAAATGCTTGTTGCTTTCCCTTGTTCCCGTGCCATTGAGGCTCTGCTCTTACTCCCCTAGGAACATCCAGGCCCTTTATTTAGATATGTGACCTTGAGATTCTTACTGGGATCCTCTGGCCTTTCTGTTCTGCAAAAACAAAATGAGGCAATTGGGTTTCATGCTCTCTCAGGGCCCATCCAGTTATAAAACTCTGTGATTCTCAAATGTCATCAGCTTGGCAGTGGCTTCCCTTATCCTGAGTAGAGGGGTAAAGGTGAGTGAGGGGCAGGGCAGGGATGCTAGTCCTTGTTCCTTGCAGTCTGCAGTACTGTCTGGGTTAGGCGGCTCAGTTTAGTCATATCAGCACTGCGATGAAGTTGTCACGTCTCTTGATTCATTCATCTAAAAATACGAATACCTTGATATACTGGGAATACTTCAGGTCCATGACTTAAAAGTTTTAATTGCTGGATTAATGAGTAGAGCCTTGGATTTCTTAAGATCATTAAAAGACTGTCTCTTTTTCAGTCCATTGTTTACCCCCTTTCAAGGGTAAATACATGTATTAGAGAAAGAGGGCCCCCAAGAAATACATAATTCATCAACATCAACCAACATGTCCCCATTTTTTCTTATCCATTGGTGCTTTTTAAATTTTTATTTTATATTGGAGTATAGTTGATGAGCAATGCTGTGTTAGTTTCAGGTGTACAGCAAAGTGATTCAGTTGTACACATACATGTATCCATTCTTTTTCAAGTTCTTTTCCCATTTAGGTTATCACAGGATATTGAGCAGAGTTCCCTGTGCTCTACAGTAGGTCCTTGTTGGTTATCTATTTTAAATATAGCCGTGTGTATATGTCATTCCCAAGCTCTCAATCTATCCCTCCCCTCCCACACTTCCCCCCTGGTAACCATAAGTTCCTTCTCTAAGTCTGTGAGTCTGTGTCTGTTTTGTAAATAAATTCATTTGTATCATTTTTTAAGATTTCGCATATAAGCAATATCATATGGTATTTGTCTTCCTCTGTCTGACTTACTTCACTTAGTATGATAATCTCCAGGTCCATCCATGTTGCTGCAAATGGCATTATTTCATTCTTTTTAATGGCTGAGTAATATTCCATTGTATATATGTACCACATCTTTTTTTAAAAAGATTTTTATTGGAGTATAGTTGCTTTACAATGTTGTGTTAGTTTCTGCTGTACAGCAAAGTGAATCAGTTATACGTATACATGTATCCGCTCTTTTTTGGATTTTCTTCACATTAGGTCACCACAGAGCATTGAGTAGAGTTCCCTGTGCTATACAGTAGGTTCTCATTAGTCATCTGTTTTATACACAGCAGTGTATATATGTCAATCCCAATCTCCCCATTCATCCCACTCTGCCACCTCCTTGGTGTCCATAAGTTTGTTCTCTACATCTTTGTCTCTATTTCTGCTTTGCGAATAAGTTCATCTGTACTATTTTTCTAGATTCCACATATGAATGATATTACATGATATTTGATTTTCTCTTTCTGACTTACTTCACTCTGTATGACAGTCTCTAGGTCTGTCCATGTCTCTGCAAATGGCACTATTTTTCATGTCTGAGTAATATTCCATTGTATATATGTACCTCATCTTCTTTATCCATTCCTCTGTTGATGGACATATAGGTTGCTTCCATGTTTTGGCTATTGTAAATAGTACTGCAATGAACATTGGGGTGCATGTCCCCTTTGAACCATGTTTATCTCCAAATATATGCCCAGGAATGGGATAGCTGGATCATATGGTAGCTTTGTTTTTAGTTTCTTAAGGAAGCTCTGTACTGTTCTCCATAGTGGCTGTACCAATTTATATTCCCACCAGCAGTGTAGGAGGGTTCCCTTTTCTCCACACCCTCTCCAGCATTTATTGTTTGTAGACTTTTGATGATGGCAGTTCTGACTGGTGTGAGGTGATACCTCATTGTAGTTTTGATTTGCACTTCTCTAATAATTAGTGATGTTGAGCATCTTTTCATGTGCCTCTTGGCCATCTGTATGTCTTCTTTGGAGAAATGTCAGTTTAGGTCTTCTGCCCGTTTTTTAATTGTGTTAAGACACACAGCTATATCCCTGGTGATGACCGTAGCGTTGCTCAGATTCAGCCTCTTCTTGTTTCTCTTCCTGTTCTCCTTTCCACAGGCCCAGGATTGTATGATCCCAGGAAATTGTCCTATAATCCATGAACCCTTCCTAAGTGTTATTCTGCCAGGTTGGGGTCTGAGATACCCCTGATCACAGCTTCTCCTGATGTTCTAAAGAAGAGAGTAAGGGAAGAAGATTCTAGTCGTTTGAGAAGCTTGAAGCTCCAGGGGTCTCAGAAGGACAGGCTGGGGACTTTGGCGATCTTTGGAAAATCTACAGCTAGGCCTGTGTTTAGCCTGAGAATGTGAAGGTCAGCACTTTGAGGCAGCGCGTGACAGCTGCTTAGAACTGTGACACACCTGCTGTTGGCTATGATTCTGTCAAATGCAGAGACATGGTGGCCGTTTATATTACTGCTTTGTACCTTTATTACTGCCTTTGCTAAAAGCTGCTTAACTGCCAGCAGACATCTGCCCATTATAGATGCAATAAACTGAGATGCTGCTAAATTATGAGAAACAAGTGCTTCAAAATGCAACACAAGGGGATTGTCATAGCATTTTTTAGCATCTCTGGCATCTTGGGTCTTTTCACAGATAGATGAATCCTTCCTTGCTCCAGTCTGGATTAAGAGGAAAGGAAAGTTAACTTTTTTGAGAGAAATTATATACCTGCTTTGTATTCTTAATATACACTGGACCATTTAACCCTCACATCCACTCTGCAACCTGCGTAATCTTAGCCTCATTTCCTAGATGAAGAAAATAAGGCCCCAAGTCATTCATTCCAAAGCGCCTGTTAAGTACTGTGTGCCAGCGGCCGCATTGATCCTTCGAAATACAAGAGAATTGATTGTGATGTTCCTCATAAACATATCAATATATCCTGATACCTGAGGAAAGGACATAAATGCGAGGAGAAATATCATGGACAGTGTCAGAGGTTGGGTGACACTAGAGCTGAGGCTTGGTGGAGTAGCAGGAATCTCCCAGGAAGACCAGGCAGGGAAAAGTATTTCAGGCAGAAGGAACAGATATGCAAAGATGACTTGTGTAAACGAAGTTTTCCTCGTGGATGGTATCTAAGTCTTAAATTTGAGGGGATGTTTTAGAAGGTGTAGCTGAAGAAGTGGTAGGGCCGGTTGTGAGGCACCTTGTTTGTTCTCCCCAGAAGTTTGGACTTTACCAAACTCGTAAGGGGCCATGCCAGTTTTAGCAATGGGATAACAAAGTCAAATCCCTCTGGCAAGGGATGATTGGCACATGGGAGACAATAGGCCAAGAGACCAGCGTGCATTAGTTCAGTTTGCATTTATATTAATTCAGGGTGGGAAATAAGAGTCCTAACTGTGATAGGGAAAATGGAGGTCGAGTTCTGGGGACACATCCAATAGATATTTAAGGGGCAATGCTGATAGGATTTACTAACCAGTCGTACACAGCTGGAGAGTGGCCGAAACTGGATTAGAATAAGGGTTTGGTCGTAGAAGCCCATTGTTTCTTCCCTGTGCTACTCAGGCATCTCAGATCAGTTGGAGAGTCTTGGGAGGAGTGGGGAAGAGTGAGGTAGCGAGTAAGGGGTATAGCTAGGAGCCGCCTATATATACTGGCCTCACTCTGGACATATGTGACTTATTCTCTCTCTGTGCCTCAGTTTCCACATTTACCACAGTCGAAGTGTATGTTGTGCTCACAGAGATCATAAGCCAGCATGTCCCTTTCTGAAGCTAGAATCCTGTAATTCAAGAATGAAAAAATTCTCAGATTGGTGTTTTTTTTATTCAGTTTTTTCCTGTGTTGTAGAAATGACCTAGATATGATTTCTGTGTTTAAGTATACGATATAGGCTAGAACTTAACAGGGGGAAGGAAGGTTGCACCAGAAGGGAACATACCAAAGCATGCTTTTCTCCATACTTCACATGGTTTGTATTTGGAATCAAGACATGACTACTGTAATCCCAGATTTTGAAGAATTATGCTAAAATGGCCTGTTGTTACTGTGATGATCTCAACCAAGCTTTGCATGTATTTGGTGGAAAAATGAATTGTTTCTTTTTCTCTTGTAAAAGTGGCCATATTTGAAATTAAGCTAAAAGATTCTTTCCTTATAGGTAGGAAAAATCGTATTTTTAATTTCTCTGTATTCTGGTCTCCCATTAGGACTTCACATCAATGACACCCAATACTGGGGATTGTGTACGTGTGAGTGATAGAGCACACGTGTAGTTTCCCTCTAGTTTCTGAGATGTTTTGCTGTTCTGTTTTTAATATAATCAGAGATTATTTAAGGAAGAGAAACGCAAACATGTAACAGTCATGAACAGAAGGGCCAAACTGAAACCTAGACCTGGATTGATCCAAAGAAAACCAGATGAGTGTGAAGCGCTGTAGAATTATTTATCTCGCCAGAGGCCCAGATACCATCTAGCACAACCACCCTACCCCCAGTTCTAGATCAGGAAGCTGAGGGCTCCAGGCAGGAAATAAGTTGCCCAAAGAATAGAATATAGTGTTTCTAGCCCCTCCTTTTGGTTCTCCTATCATTGGATTTTTCAAAGAAATCCGAAGATACTGCAGGAGCAGTATTTGTGCATATTTTATGAAGATGTATGTTTATGTCCCCATGGCTTACTAAGCAGTACAATCATGCATTGTAACAAAGGTATTTGGTTAGTCTCCAGTCTTATTCTTATTGGTAAATTTATTTAGAATGTTGGCAATTGATTTAGAGAAAAGAAGTATGAAGGGAAAAGACATGTGTACATGTCTCTTATTTCATCAACGATCCCATATTACCCCATATGACAAATAGATCCAGCCCAGCAGAGAGAATTTTGGAGTGACAAGTGCATTTGGGACTTGGGGCCGGAAACTCTGGGTATATAGCTCTCAAAAGGCCCCCTTCTGTGGAATATTGGCCAGCTATGTCCCTGGCAAGGAAATGCAAGGTTTCTTGGAGATCACGTCATGCTTCTTAGCATGTTTAACCTTTACAGCAAGGCATTCTCATCAAAATGACAAACCCCCACAGAGCCTTCTGAGAGGCCAGTTAATCAGAAACCTTATGAAATCTGTGGGGTTAGCACGCTCCCCATCTTTTTTCCTCCAGGGAAAGAAAGCCTTGTGTCTTTCAGATTTCAGTCTTCTCTGCAAACCCCTTGTCTGGAGCTTCCTTCTGTGACCCACAGATATTTGAATATTGTTTTCCTGTGGTCTCCCAGGGCCACATACTGACACCAGCTAAGGCTAGTACATTTTTAATCTCCGTCAGCGACATTGTAAGGAAAGATGACTGCTCTGATGTTTGCTTACTTGAATTCTCCCTACTTCAGAAGTCTTCAGACCCCCGGAAAGGATCTGAAGATAGTGGCTCGCTCTTAATGTCACCACATGTGGTGGCAGGCGGTTGCTGACCTCAACTCCAGCTGGCTGTCTCTGCTCCCTTTGCCCCATTTCTCAGGCTGTAATGAAACTTATTTCACAAGCATCCCAGCTTCTCCAGATACTGTAAGATGGAGCCTCCTGTGGAAATCCACAAAGTCAGGTCTATGTTGAGAGCAGAAGTAGAAAGAGAAAAGATTGATGAGTAAAAGTCAGGTAGCTGTACAGGTGATAAAAACATTGATTGGGATGAGGGTGGGGGTGACTCTATCAGAATTTAGATTCATATTTAGTTGGAAAAGACCTCTGAGGTTTTTGAGTCTGACCTAACATCTGATGCACGAACACCCTTGACAAAATCTCTGAAATGCTGTATGGACTCTATGGGAACATTTTCTGTTTCCATATGCTGTGCTAAATGCACAGTAGTGGGTAGCTTAATCATTGCGATAAGTGTGTAAGTAGGTGCTATTTCATTCTCAATTTACATCTGAGGAATGGAGGTCACGGCTACGTTAAATAACTTGCCTAAGGTCACTGAGTTCTTCTGGACCTTTCACTCCAGAGCCTACTCTTCTGTGATCAATATATTCTACTGCTCGCAGTGACAAGGGAGCTCACTCTTCAAGAAGCTGCTGTTTCAGTTTTGGAGAGCACCAAATACAGACATACCCCGGAGATATTGCAGGTTTGGTTCCAGACCACCTCAATAAAGTAAATATCACAGTAAAGTGAGTCACATGAAGTTTTTGGTTTTCCAGTGCATATGAAAGCTATGTTTATGTTACACTGTAGTCTATTAAGTGTGCAATAGCATTATGTCTAAACAATGTGTGTACCTTCATTTAAACATACTTTATTGCTAAAAAAATGCTACCCGTTATCTGGGCCTTCAGTGAGTTGTCATCTTTTTGCTGGTGGAAGGTTGGAAATATTGCAAGAATGACCAAAACGTGACACAGAGACACAAAGTGAGCAAATGCCATCGGAAGAATGGGGCTGATAGTCTTCTCGTTCAACACAGGGTTGCCACAGACCTTCAATTTGTAAAACACACGATATCTGCTAAGCACAATAAAGCAAAGTGCAATAAAATTAGGTATACCTTTACTCTGAATATCTCCCGTTTACTGTAAACTGAAGTCTCTCTTCTTCTAATATCTTTCTTTTGATCTTGGTTCTGGCTTTGGGAACTATACAGGATTTAATCCCTCAATTAATATTTACTTGGTACTTAACTGCGCCTTGGGCACCTGGGATATATAGAACTATCAAACCTAAACGCTCTTCTGTAGTAGACCTTTAGGTAGTTAAAGAGGTCTGTCATTTTTCCACTGAAAGGTTGTCAGTCATTCTCAGGATAAACTATTAGTTTCTTCAGATAGTCCTCATCTGTTGTGGTCTTGAGTTCCTCCATCATCCAGTAGTCATTGAGGGAATGAAGGAGGGTGAGGAGGGGCTGTGTATTCACTGAATGCAAGGATGGCTTCCAGGACCAGGGAACTTTGTGGCTCTGCCCCTTTAAGCAGCAGGCGTTTGTTGCTAATGCAATAACCCATATGATCATTGGACATTGTAACGTCATATGGACTATGGATTTGTGAGGCCAGTGGGATTCACTGGTGTATTTCTGAGAGGTGATCGCTAGTTGTATATCCTGAAAACAAAATATCTTGAGCCCACAGTAGGCAGCATCACATTTATTTCCTAATCTTATTGCTCAAGATAGTCCTAGACTGAGTGTGGTTAAATCACATATTTCAAAAGCAAGGCTACATTTATCTTTGGCCTTAGGAATATCTCAGGGTATCGTTTGACAAGGAAATCATGGCTTTGACAAATATCAGCTGGTGTAGAATCATTGCGTGCTGGAGTTGGTCAGAAACATAAAAATCATATATTCTGGTGCTGATAAGTTACAAAGGAAGAACTGAGGTTCGGATGGTTATGTATTACACAGGTGGTCCAAAGTCATACAGGTAGTCATGGTGGGACTCGTATCTCAATATTTTGAAACCTGGACCATAGCTCTCGATCCTAAAGCAATGTCAGGAGGTGCTCTAGCTTTGTGCCTTTGGGGTGGTCTTCCTGTGTAGCTGACAGTTAGATCCTTGTGCAACGCAGCTCCGAACCTTTCTACACAAGATCAATGGGTCCTTGTGATTTTTTTTTTTACATGTAATAGTCCCTTTATTTACTGCAAATAGACTAGGCAATTAATTCAGTTAGCAGCTTATGGCCTGGGAAATCTCATTACCCAAACCTTACATTATCAACACATCTGTTTAAAAAGAGATGATTAAAGAACTGGTCTGAATATTCAGATTTCTGATCATCTCCAAGAATAGGGGAACTACTGAAAGGCAACTTTGGAGAGAGTGCAGGGTCGTACCAAGGTTATCAAACCCACTGAAATGCACACCTCAGGAGGTATAAAAAGGGAATTCACATTTACTGAGTACCTGTTATATGCCAGGTATAACTTGATGTTTAAGATGCGGGAGCTCTGCTGTGGAACAGAGCCGGATATGAATGCTAATTCCATCACTGATTATTATACGATCTTGGGTGTGTTTTTAACCTCTCTGAACCTCAGCTTTCTGATCTATAAAACAAACTCCTTGGGGTTGTTGTGAGGCTTAAATAAGATGATTATGTAAAAATCTTAGCACAACGCCTGTAACTTTGTGTTTAATACCTGGAGTATTAGTCTCTCATTTAAATTTAGAACAAGCTTATAAAGTTTGAGGTATCATTCATATCTTTTAATTAAACCAAGGCTCAGAAGGATGAAATAACTTGTCATAGTCACAACGCTAGTGAATACTGGAGGTAGCATTTGTAAAACCCAGTCCATCAGATTTTCTATTATGCTTTGCCATTCCTTAAAATGGGAGGTCTTGGAGGTGGGATCTGGTATCACATGAGAGAAAAAGAGCTGTGGGGAAATGGAGAGATCCTTGTTTATCTTCCAACCCTGTCTGTTCTCTGCTTCAGGACTTTCAGGGGTGAATCTAAGGCATAAGCAGTGCTAGAAGCTGTGCATTTGAAGTAAATTCAGGATTTAGAAGAGTGATCAGCATCTTCCACATCCTCTTGCCTACATTCTTGATTCCTAAGTAAAGGAGAGGAACTCTTAAGTTTCCATGGGGCTGCTCCAGAAAAGCACGAAATCTATACAGCTTGGGGCTGGTGAGATAGACTTTGCCCTATCACAGTTTATCCAGGGCCGCCATGTACCCAAACTCACACCTACATTCATACCCACATGTACACACAGACATTCCACATGCTTCAGCCATAAACCTGGACCTCTCTGTATTTTGTTTTGCTTATCTGTCTCCTGCCATCAAGCATGTATCAAGTATCCCACTGCCAAGGATAGAAAAGCAGTTCACTCCGTGTTTGTGGAGGGAGAAAATGAAAGGCTGAATGAAAGCCTAAATGAGTGGGGTTAACTCTAAGAGTTACTCTACTGAAGTTAGAATTCTGGTTTACTAGCAGATAAATTTGGAGAAACTTGGGGCCTGAATGTCCCTCCTCTCTACCCCCAGACACACACACACAGATTGGGATTTTCTGGTGGGCAGAGGTGGAGATGTGCCTGGAGGAGAGTCGTCCAGCAGCTCCCTTAGGCTGAGACCTAGCGTCTTTGCCCCGTAACAGCTATTGCCAGCATTATCTGTAGAGAAGCAAGAGTCAGTGTTGCTTAGTGGACAGATGGGCAGGCTTGGAAAGAACGAAGCTCGGGTAGAAGGAGAAGCTGACTCGTGCATCCTGGGCAGGCACTTCTGCCATCTGAAACAATGCACTGACCTTGGTGAGAAGAGTTTCCAGTTCCCTTTTGCTCCCTGTCACTCTTTGCCCTTGCCTTTCCCTGTCCTCCTTACTCTTCCCCCTCTTTTCTCTTCTTTATCCCCTCTTCTTTATTTCTTCCTGATCAGTCCTCACACAGTCCTTTCTTCCCTTGTCTATCCATCTTTTAGGCTTGATACAGCAATAATGTCTACCTTTTAATGGACAGTTCCTTGCCAGAGGGATGAAATTGACCCTTGTTTGTTCAAAATGATTGGCACGGAGGCTGCCATAAAATGTGGGCTGGCACCTATGTCTGCCTAGACAGGTGACAGAGGTAGAAGGGAAGGACAGGCCCCCAAGGCCTCTGCAAGCACATTGCCTAGCCTGGAAACAATCTCTTTTTGAACTGTGGTAATGGGAGGTGGTCTTGGCAAGAGGGGGTCATGACTCTGCAAAACCAAATGGCTAAAATTTTGTGGGGAGCGCAGAGCAGTGCACTGGGATATCAATCCCTACTCGAGGGTATGACTTGGCTGCTGCAGAAGAGGCTCTCTCTTTCTAATGTTGGGTCTGCCCCCCGGGGCTTTCTTTACATGGAGGTTGATGGCAGTGGTGTGATGGGGAAGCAGTATGTCCTCAAGATGAAGCTGAACAGAAAGGTTTCTTTGTAAGTTTTCTTTTCCCCTTTCTTCCTTCAATTCTCTCACTTCTTGCTCACCCTTCTTTCACCTTCCTGCTTTTCTTGCCCTCAGCCCTTTCAGAACACTTGTCATTTTTTTCCCTCTGTGTATGACATGTTTGACCCATCCCATTTTTTTTACTGCAAAGAAGTGTTCCTGGGGGCTCTGATGGAACAATTGAAATAACGAACCTTGACTTTGGTAGGACTCTTATTATTATGTCTTCATAAAATGCTAATCAATAAACCAATCTCCAGGTTATAGTTCTGTTAGGAGTGTTTACCACTGCTGGGAAGAAGCCTCATAAAGAATTGTCACCGTTGGATTATTACCAATATTCTAGGTCATGGATCTCCATTTTTAAAAATAAACACTTGTGATTACAAAAGCGATATATGTTCACTGTAGAAAATTTGGATATATGGAAATTTATTAGTTCAACTTTTTATTTAGCCAATATTGAGTACCTGTTTCATGGCAGATAATAAAAAAAGCTAAAATCAAGCATAACTATACCAATCAGAGATGGTCATTGTTAACATGCTAGAATGCTTTATTTTATTCCTTTGCGCAACGTATGTATAAAATATGTATCTTAAAAGTAATTTTCTATCCTGAGTTTTTCAGTTAGCTTTCATAGATTCAATTATATCATAATTTCAAAATTATATCATAATGTCAGTTTAGCATTATGCTAAAACTTTATCTCAAATTATAAAAAAAAAAACTTAAAAGTTTTTTTTTTTTTTTTGGCGGTAGGCGGGCCTCTCACTGTTGTGGCCTCTCCCGTTGTGGAGCACAGGCTCCAGACGCACAGGCTCAGCGGCCATGGGCCCGCTCCGCGGCACATGGGATCCTCCCAGACCGGGGCAGGAACCCGTGTCCCCTGCATCGGCAGGCGGACTCTCAACCACTGTGCCACCAGGGCAGCCCACTTCTCTGTTCTTAATGCTTGGTGTCCTGTGTCTCTCCTGATGGACCTCTTAATTTTGTTTCTTTTGTATCCCTCTGCTTTTAGTTGGTATTTATTTTTTGAAATACATACTCCATTTTGCACAGTAGACAACATGCTCTAGGAAGGCCAGAACCATGCCTTCGCCACTGCTCAGGGCCTGATGTACAGTGTGTATTAATACATGTTTGTTGATAATGATAGATTCAGGGCACAGGTACCCTCAATCTTTTCATCCAAAGACTTGACAAATCTTTTTAATCCATATATTCTCCCTCCCATGTACATCATCTTGCTCTAGGCTTGTATTTCATGCTTACAGCCAAAAATTTCCTGCAGGAAACCTAGTTTTTATGTGTTTATTTCAAATATAATTTTCTAAGGAAGGAGCATGATTATCCAAGCAGAGTTTGCCAATATCAAGGCATCAGTCAGTGTTAGAAGAGCTGATTTAGAGTGGTCAGTGGTAACAGAGACTAATGAAATTGATGAGGCTTAATAACTTGTATTCTCTCCAAAGAGAAACTTTTCCTGGCCAGAATTTCATAAGGAGCTTGTTGCCCTAAGTCAGCTATATTGCATTAGGACACTGTGAGTGTGAAGGAAAGGAGAAATTGATTTGGGGGGTGGTGGAAGGGATATTGTGTGGGTAAGGCTGATGCCACAGAATGTTAGCAGAAAACCATCTGTTACCACTATGGTTTACTACCATTCAGCAAATATTGATTGAGACCCTAGCATGTGATAGCCACCAGGATAAGAACAGAGGATACAAAGGGTAAATGATGTCTTCAGTCTTCAGGAAGCTCAAGGTCATGCTAGGTGACTGCCTCCAGGAGGATAGATTGGACATGAGGCCCATATAACCAAGATCCCGTTCTTACTGCTGCATGAACGACCTTATTTAAGATGCAAGATTTATTGGAGGTGGAGGAGGAGAGGGGAAGAGAATGGGTCTAGATCTGAGTCAGAATAGAACTACAGTTTCTCTGCTCCCAGAAACAGTGAGCAAGGTAAGACTTTTCTCTAAAGTGGCAGAAAAACTTCTGCTAGGTTAGGATCAGGGTATTAGTGTAAACTATTAAAAGAGAGCCAAATAACACACATCTACATCTGTAAAGATAAATGAAACAGACACGCACACACACACCCTTTCCCGTTTACTGGTTCATTTATCTGCTATTCCGTGACTGATGAAATTATCGCAGTTTCAGATGCAGGATCAAAATAAAGTCATTTTAACATGACTACAGTTAACACTGCTGTACAGTATATTTGAAAGTTAAGAGAGTAGATCTTAAGATTTCTCATAACAAGGAAAAAAACACTTTTTTCTTTCTTTTTTTGGGGGGGTATCTGTATGACATGATGGATGTTAACTTACTGTGGTGATCATTTCACAATATGTATAAATCGAGTCATGCTGTACACCTTAAGCTCCTACAGTGCTGTATATCACTTATATCTCAGTAAAACTGGGAAAAGTCATTTATTCCAGAGACTCACCATTTCAAGGATGTATCACACTATATAAAAGAAAGCTCTTGCATGTTATACTGTTCTTCACACCATCATTTAAAATGATATTCATTTGAATATTACTTAGTGCCTACAATATGCCAGACAGAATATGACAACCCCTGAGTGATACAATGGTGGGCAAAAATTGACCCAGCCTTGGCCTCATAGAACTTACAGTCTGGCGACAGGAGAAAGGCATCAAATAATCATCAACTAAACATAGAATTTGAAACTTTCTTAAACTTGAGAAGTGTGGAAAACCTGGCCTAGTTGGAGGATCCAGAAATATTTTCCCGAAGTAATGATGCTTGAGCTGATCTTTGGAAGATAGGCAAGAGGTACCCAGGCAAGGGTGGATGTAGTCTTCCAGGAAGAAGGTTGTTGCAAGCCCAAGGGATGAAAAGGAGAATGTCAAGTTAAAGTCCAAGGAACAGAAGCTGCGTTGGTGGGGATGGAGTACAGAGAGGGAGAGTGGAGGGGAAGGCAGGGGCATGGTCATATAGCCCTCTGATAGTACAGTGTGGTACTGATTTAGACTTTATCCTAAAGGCAGTGACAAATTGTTGAATAGTGATAAGCAGAGAAGTAACATGACCGTGATTTATATTTTATTATTTATTTATTTATTTTCATGATTTATTTTTTAAAGATCACTTTGGCTATGGGATGGAGAGTGGATTGGAGGAGACTAACAGTTGATGCTAAAATACTAGCTCTCCAGGAAAGAGTCAATAGTGGACTAAATTTGGACTAGGGCAGTGACTGTGAATGTGAAGGGAAGTGAGAGAATTTGAGATATCTTTAGAAAGTCGTGTATTTGTAGCATTTGAGATGTCAAAGAAAAACAAATCAGGGCTTAGTAAGGAGAGACTTTGTTCATAAAGATTATTGCAAGGGAAGGAAAGGCACTATTGCAATAGGGAGAATGCTATGACAGTGAGGTCTGAAAGTACTGGCAAATCAAACAAAACAGGAAAAAAAGGTTTTTTCTTTTCTAGGGAGAAAAAGGCAAGCAGGGATAAGCAGAATCTTTGGAGGGGATGTTGGACAAGCATGGGGAAATAACCATTGGGTCTGACAGCAATAAGGTCTCACTGTGGTTGGCTGATTCCCAGGAGAAACTGACAAGGGAGTCATGTTCCACTTTTTGTGTCTGTGTTCAAGCTTAGGGGCACACACAGTTCAAGGTCAGGGGCCTGTAGGAATGATTCAAGTTTGGTCAAGACAAAGCAGAGGATAAGAAATGGCAACTGTGAACGCTTGGTTAGAGTACAATCCACCATGACCCAAGAGGTGACTTTTCAGGGGCAAACAGGAGAGGCCAAAGCTTCTCAGTGGATCAGTGAATCCTTGTACCCCTTTCTGTAGGGGAGAGTCAATATCTTCATTTTATATTAGGGGTTGGCAGAGTTTTCTTACAGCCTTGAGTTCATTTACCCTCACAACACCCAAAGAAGTCTATTAGAGTAGGAAGAGTTGGATTAGCAGTCAGTCTTCTGTCCACTTCTTTTACAGAAGAGGAAGCCATACTCTAGAGAGGGAAATTGACTTACCCAAGATATCACAGCTAGATGGTAGGAAGACTGTGACCTGGACCCTGAACTTCCAACATCCAGCCTGGGAATGATCTTGCTTTATATAACTGCTTCCCATCTGGGAATTTTCATGACACTTCAGTGTAGCACTGTAGATTCCTCCCAGGTAGCAAACTGAAGTGCTTTCCACCCTCTCCGTCTGCTACACAGCTATATCCACAGATATTTACTATACACACATCATGCCCATCTTATTCTGAAGGATGCAAGACGTCAATTTGCAATTTAATCTAATTCGCTTACTTAAGTTTTTGATTCCCATCATCGTGCTCTATCTTGTGCTTAGCTTGGCCATCCTGGGGTTCAGGATGTAGTTGAAAGGCAGATGTGACTTTACTGTGACAGATAGATTATGAATGTGGTGTGGCAGATAGACTGTAGGCTTTGGGGGCAGGCAAAGCTTGGTTAGAATCCTATGTCTAACATTCACTAGCTATTGTCACCTAGGTCAAGTCATTTATGTTCTTGAAACCTTATTTTTTTCATTTGTGGAGTTGGATACTTATAATTGCTTCATTTGATTGTTCCAAGTATTAGATGGGGGTATAGTGATGTTAGCCATCCTTTTATTGGGCTTGTACTATGTGTCAGGCATTGTGAAAAGTGATTTACAGAATTATCTTTTTTTATTCACTTATTATTGTTCACTTTTTATTCACACATGCCTGATATGTTCCAGGCATCCTTCTAGGGACACAGAGAAAAAAATCTGACAAAATTTCTTGCCCCCACGGAGTTTACAATCTAGTGGGGAGAAATAGAAAACAAGCAGAAGACATAAAAATATGTATATGTTTTTGTCAGATAAGTGCTCTGGAGAAAAGTGAAACAGCTAAAAGAAAAACAAAGTAAAATAGGGGATGGGAAGGTGTCAGGGAGCTGCTCAGTGTGGTGTAGCAGGGATGTCGGTCAGTGTGCCTATGGAGACTGCAGGCACAGTTGAGCTAATTTGCTTTTCGGTAAAATATAGAAGTTGGTAGATTTCCCCTTCCTTCCCTTACCCCCGCCCCCCGCCTTCCTTCTTTTAATCCCTTAATGCATTGAGCATCCATGGTATTGCCTATGTTAGCCACTGGGGACGTGAAGTTGAATGTTTCTTTTATCCCCTAATCTATCTACCCTTCTACCCGCTTAATCTCCAATTTGTTCCACAAAGATTTAAGACAAATAAAACAAATACGAAGTGGTCCCATCTTTTAATTCCTCTGCTTGGGCCATGCAGGTCTGCTGGAGTGGTTTGGCATCTGGAAGCTGAACTGTCCCAGGGGTCCAGTGCATTTCTCAAGTGCACTGTAGGAAGTTGTAGAATTGGCACTATCGTACCTTAGCCTGCACCCCTGGGGTGAGCCCTAAAAATCTGCTCCGCCCATTGCATGCCTCCTGTCGGACTTCCCCAGCCTGTCCTCTTTGCAGATGGTGAGTGCCTTCATTCGGACTGTAGGTAGGGCCTTGAGGCTTGGAGCTGCAGCTGCAGCCCAGGAGAGCTTTGCTTCCATCACCCACCCACCCCGACCCCCAGGAGAGGGAGGGAAAGAATTTACCAGGATGCAGTAGAAAAAGGGCATAGGGATGTAAACATTTTCAAATTAGTTTCAGAAATCCGGTCTTAGCTATGTGGGTTTAATAACTGAAACTCTTTTTCCATTTGGGAGCAGCATGTGTCCCCTGAGGAGGGGTGCCATTATCAAGCAGTTAAATCGTTAGAGGCTGCTTAGGGGCTGGCAGGCAGTCTGCTGGGAAAGGGGAGGATGGATCCCTTTGTGGCAGTGACCTGAGTGTAGCAGCACCCCCTGCCTCAGGCTATCCCCCTAACCCTGCAGTTTCTGAAGATTGCTCTGATATGTTTGTCACTGAGCGGGGTGGGAGGTACCATCCCTTACAAGGGAAGCTAAAAGGGCCGGGAAAAGCCATGCTTCTGCATTGGCTTGAAGAACCTAATGGACTGCTTGATTTTTTTTTGAATTTTATTTTATTTATTTTTTTATACAGCAGGTTCTTATTAGTCATCCATTTTATACACATCAGTGTATACATGTCAATCCCAATCGCCCAATTCATCCCACCACCCGTGCCACTTTCCCCCTTGGTGTCCATATGTTTGTTCTCTACATCTCTGTCTCAATTTCTGCCCTGCAGACTGGTTCATCTGTACCATTTTTCTAGGTTCCACATATATGTGTTAATATACGATATTTGTTTTTCCCTTTCTGACTTACTTCACTCTGTATGACAGTCTCTAGGTCCATCCATGTCTCTACAAATGCCCCAATTTCGTTCCTTTTTATGGCTGAGTAATATTCCATTGTATATATGTACCACATCTTTATCCATTCCTCTGACGATGGCCATCTAGGTTGCTTCCATGACCTGGCTGTTGTAAATAGTGCTGCAATGAACATTGGGGTGCATGTGTCTTTTTGAATTATAAGGTTTTCTCTGGGTATATGCCCAGTAGTGGGATTGCTGGGTCATATGGTAATTCTGTTTTTAGTTTTTTAAGGAACCTCCATACTGTTCTCCATAGTGGCTCTATCAATTTACATTCCCAACAACAGTGCAAGGGGTTTCCCTTTTCTCCACACCCTCTCCAGCATTTGTTGTTTGTAGATTTTCTGATGATGCCCATTCTAACTGGTGTGAGGTGATAGCTCATTGTAGTTTTGATTTGCATTTCTCTAATAATTAGTGATGTTGAGCAGCTTTTCATGTGCCTCTTGGCCATCTGTATGTCTTCTTTGGAGAAATCTCTATTTAGGTCTTCTGCCCATTTTTGGATTGGGTTGGTTGTTTTTTTAACATTGAGCTACATGAGCTGTTTATATATTTTGGACATTAATCCTTTGTCCGTTGATTCGTTTGCAAATATTTTCTCGCATTCTGAGGGTTGTCTTTTCGTCTTGTTTATGGTTTCCTTTGCAGTGCAAAAGCTTTGAAGGTTCATTAGGTCTCACTTGTTTATTTTTGTTTTTATTTCCATTACTCTAGGAGGCAGATCAAAAAAGATCTTGCTGTGATTTATGTCATAGAGTGTTCTTCCTATGTTTTCCTCTAAGAGTTTTATAGTGTCCGGTCTTACATTTAGGTCTCTAATCCATTTTGAGTTTATTTCTGTGTATGGTGTTTGGGAGTCTTCTAATTTCATTCTTTTACATGTAGCTGTCCAGTTTTCCCAGCACCACTTATTGAAGACACTGTTTTTTCTCCATTGTATATTCTTGCCTCCTTTGTCATAGATTAGTTGACCATAGGTACATGGGTTTATATCTGGGCTTTCTATCTTGTTCCATTGATCTATATTTCTGCTTTTGTTCCAGTACCGTATTGTCTTGATTACTGTAGATTTGTAGTATAGTCTGAAGTCAGGGAGTCTGATTCCTCCAGCTCCACTTTTTTCCCTCAAGATTGCTTTGGCTATTCAGAGTCTTTTGTGTCTCCATACACATTTTAAGATTTTTTTGTTGTAGTTCTGTAAAAAATGTCACTGGTAATTTGATAGGGATTGCATTGAATCTGTAGATTGCTTTGGGTAGTATAGTCATTTTCACAGTATTGATTCTTTCAATCCAAAAACATGGTATATCTCTCCATCTGCCTGGTATCATCTTTAATTTCTTTCATCAGTGTCATATAGTTTTGTACATACAGGTCTTTTGTCTTCCTAGGTAGGTTCATTCCTAGGTATTTTATTCTTTTTGTTGCAATGGTAAATGGGAGTGTTTCCTTAATTTCTCTTTCATATTTTTCATCATTAGTATATAGGAATGCAAGAGATTTTTGTGCATTGATTTTGTATCCTGCAACTTCATCAAATTCATTGATTAGCTCTAGTAGTTTTCTGGTGGCATCTTTAGGATTCTTTATGTATATAGTATCATTTCATCTGCAAACAGTGACAGTTTTAATTCTTTTTCAATTTGTATCCTTTTATTTCTTTTTCTTCTCTGATTGCCATGGCTAGGACTTCCAAAACTATGTTGAATAATAGTGGCAACAGTGGACATCCTTGTCTTGTTCCTGATCTTAGAGGAAATGCTCTCAGTTTTTCACTGTTGAGAATGTTTGATGTGGGTTTGTCATATATGGCCTTTATTATGTTGAAGTAGGTTCCCTCTATGCCCACTTTCTGGAGAGTTTTTATCATAAACGGGTGTTGAATATTGGCAAAAGCTTTTTCTGCATCTACTAAGATGGTTTTTATTCTTCAATTTGTTAATATGGTGTATCACATTGATTGATTTGCATATATTGAAGAATCCTTGCATCCCTGGGATAAATCCCACTTGATCATGGTGTATGATCTTTTTAGTGTGTTGTTGGATTCTGTTTGCTAGTATTTTGTTGAAGATTTTTGCATCTATATTCATCAGTGATATTGGTCTGTAATTTTCTTTTTTTGTAGTAACTTTGTCTGGTTTTGAGATCAGGGTGATGGCCTCATAGAATGAGTTTGGGAGTGTTCCATCCTCTGCAATTTTTTGGAAGAGTTTGAGAAGGATGGGTGTTAGCTCTTCTCTAAATGTTTGATAGAATTCACCTATGAAGCCATCTTGTCCTGGACTTTTGTTTGCTGGAAGATTTTTAATCACAGTTTCAATTTTATTACTTCTGATTGGTCTGTTCATATTTTCTGTTTCTTCCTGGTTCAGTCTTGGAAGGTTATACCTTTCTAAGAATTCATCCATGTCTTCCAGGTTGTCCATTTTATTGGCATAGAGTTGCTTGTAGTAGTCTCTTAGGATGCTTTGTATTTCTGTGGTGTCTGTTGTAATTTCTTTTTCATTTCTAATTTTATTGATTTGAGTCCTCTCCCTCTTTTTCTTGATGAGTCTGGCTAATGGTTTATCAATTTTGTTTATCTTCTCAAAGAAGCAGCTTTTAGTTTTATTGATGTTTGCCATTGTTTTCTTTGTTTCTATTTCATTTATTTCTGCTCTGATCTTTATGATTTCTTTCCTTCTGCTAACTTTGGGTTTTGTTTGTTCTTCTTTCTCTAGTTCCTTTAGGTGTAACGTTAGATTGTTAAGATTTTTCTTGTTTCCTGAGGTGGGCTTGTATAGCTGTAAATTTCCCTCTTAGAACTGCTTTTGCTGCATCCCATAGGTTTTGGATCGTTGTGTTTTCACTGTCATTTTCTCATTTTTGATTTCCTCTTTGCTTTCTTCAGTGATATCTTGGTTATTTAGTAACGTATTGTTTAGCCTCCATGTGTTTGTGTTTTTTACATTTTTTCCCCTGTAATTCATTTCTAATCTCACAGCGTTGTGGTCAGAAAAGATGCTTGATGTGATTTCAGTTTTCTTAAATTTACTGAGGCTTGATTTGTGACCCAGGATGTGATCTGTCCTGGAGAATGTTCTGTGCACACTCGAGAAGAAAATGTAATCTGCTGTTTTTGGATGGAATGTCCTATAAATATCAATTAAATCTATCTGGTCTATTGTGTCATTTAAAGCTTCTGTTTCCTTATTAATTTTCTGTTTGGATGATCTGTCCATTGGTGTAAGTGAGGTATTAAAGTCCCCCACTACTTTTGTGTTACTGTCGATTTCCTCTTTTATAGTTGTTATCAGTTGCCTTATGTATTGAGGTGCTCCTGTGTTGGGTGCATATATATTTATAATTGTTATATCTTCTTCTTGGATTGATCCCTTGATTATTATATAGTATTCTTCCTTGTCTCTTGTAAAATTCTTTATTTTAAAGTCTATTTTATGTGATATGAGTATTGCTACTCCAGCTTTCTTTTGATTTCCATTTGCATGGAATATCTCTTTCCATCCCCTCACTTTCAGTCTGTATGTGTCTCTAGGTGTGAAGTGGGTCTCTTGTAGACAGCATATATATGGGTCTTGTTTTTGTATCCATTCAGCAAGTCTGTGTCTTTTGGTTGGAGCATTTAATCCACTCACATTTAAGATAATTATCGATATGTATGTTCCTATGACCATTTTCTTAATTGTTTTGGACTTGTGTATGTAGGTCCTTTTCTTCGCTTGTGTTTCCCACTTACAGAAGTTCCTTTAGCATTTGTTGTAGAGCTGGTTTGGTGATGCTGAATTCTCTTAGCTTTTGCTTGTGTGTAAAGCTTTTGATTTCTCCATCGAATCTGAATGAGATCCTTGCCGGGTAGAGTAATCTTGCTTGTAAATTCTTCCCTTTCATCACTTTAAGTATATCATGCCACTTCCTTCTGGCTTGTAGAGTTTCTGCTGAGAAATCAGCTGTTAACCTTATGGGAGTTCCCTTGTATGTTATTTGTTGTTTTTCCCTTGCTGCTTTCAGTAATTTTTCTTTGTCTTTAATTTTTGCCAGTTTGATTACTGTGTGTCTCCGTGTGTTTCTCCTTGGGTTTATCCTGTATGGGACTCTGTGCGCTTCCTGGACTTGGATGGCTGTTTCCTTTCCCATGTTAGGGAAGTTTTCAACTATAATCTCTTCAAAGATTTTCTCGGGTCCTTTCTCTCTCTCTTCTCCTTCTGGGATCCCTATAATGAGAATGTTTTTGATTTTAATGTTGTCCCAGAGGTCTCTTAGGCTGTCTTCATTTCTTTTCATTCTTTTTTCTTTATTCTGTTCTGCAGCAGTGAATTCCACCATTCTGTCTTCTAGGTCACTTATCCATTCTTCTGCCTCACTTGTTCTGCTGTTGATTTCTTCTGGTGTATATTTCATTTCAGTTATTGTGTTGTTCATCTCTGTTTGTTTGTTCTTTAATTCCTCTAGATCTTTGTTAAACATTTCTTGTATGTTCTCGACCTTTGCCTCCATTCTTTTTCCGAGGTCCTGGGTCATCTTCACTATCGTTATTCTGAATTCTTTTTCTGGAAGGTTGCCTATCTCCACTTCACTTAGTTGTTTATCTGGGGTTTTATCTTGTTCCTTCATCTGGTACTTAGCCCTCTGCCTTTTCATCTTGTCTCTCTTCCTGTGAACGTGGTTATTGTTCCACAGGCTGCAGGATTGTAGTTCTTCTTGCTTCTGCTTTCTGCACTCTGGTGGATGAGGCTATCTCGACTGGTTGTTTATTTATTTATTTTTTTAAGATGTTGGGGGTAGGAGTTTATTAATTAATTAATTTATTTTTGCTGTGTTGGGCCTTTGTTTCTGTGCGAGGGCTTTCTCTAGTTGCGGCAAGCGGGGGCCACTCTTCATCGCAGTGCGCGGGCCTCTCACTATCGCGGCCTCTCTTTTTGTGGAGCACAGGCTCCAGACGCGCAGGCTCAGTAGTTGTGGCTCACAGGCCTAGTTGCTCCACGGCATGTGGGATCCTCCCAGACCAGGGCTCGAACCCGTGTCCCTTGCATTAGCAGGCAGATTCTCAACCACTACGCCACCAGGGAAGCCCTCGACTGGTTGATTTTTAAGGACTGAGGATTGAGGAAGGAATTTTGTGTCTTCTATCTGCCACTGCCACCACAACAATAACAGCAGTAAGAACAGCTACATCCACAACACACCTCAACAACAACAATAGCTAATGCTTATTTAGAAGTTTCTCAGTTCCCAGACGGTCAGTCCTTATTCATTCACTGTTTATTGATCATCTGGTACATGCCATGCATTGTGCTATAAGCACCAGGAGTAAAGCAGGAGCTAAGGCAGCCATAGTCCTTCTCCTTATGGAGCTTGCAGTCTAGAGGAAAAAATTAAATGGAGCGTCTGAGGAACCCAAATCTGGCCTCCAGAGATGTCAGCTCACCTTTGGAGGAATGAGCCTCAGCATTGTCCTCTCACTCCCAGCCTAGCTGGGGGAGTCAACTTATGTGAAAGCTCCACCCCTTCTCCTTCCCTTGCCTCTCAGACCCCACCCTTAGGGAAGGGGTGTCTTTATTTAACCTGCATCTGGGTGTTGCTGCACATCACTTCAGAGGGACCAGGAGCGCCTGATAAAAACCTTAAGGTCATCTCGGTCATGAGACCTTCTGTTCTCTTTGCTGCCCTGACCTATTTTAGGGAAAAGCCCTAAACATGGAGAGGGAGGCTGGAAAGTCACAGGCTGAAAGAAATATTTGCCTCTTTCTTTCTCATCCCTCATGGTTTTCTCCTTCTTTGTCTTTTGTGTTATCTATTTTATGATTTTATTTTTCATTTTAATGCTATGGGTGGGCTTTTAAACCAGAGCCAGAAGCACACAGGTATCATATTGGGAAAATAATGAGAAGGCAGGTGGAGGACAGAGCTGTGAGTAAAGCAGAGTGCTGGGAGGAATCAGCATTGTCTGTGCCATGCTCGTGGGGCTAATGGGCCTGCAGAAGAAACAAGAGCAGTGCAACCGTAAGTACAGATTAGAATTGAATACAGAATTAGAATTAAAAGACGTGCAGCGGCAGCAGGAATGCAATGCGTTTATTACATTCTGTCTGTGCCTCTCTTAGAGTCTGCTTGCAGACACCAAGCCTCCACTCTCCTCCCCGATCCTGTTCTCAGTCAGAAAGTCTTCATCACAAATCCTCACTTCTTCGATTCCCATCTGGATTAACACAGGAGGCGCTGTCCTTTTTCATCATTTTCCTTCTTCCATGACCTTTCCTTTTACTGTTTTCCTCCTGTATTAATTAGGAATGCCTCCAGCTAAAAGTGGTAGAAAAATCAAAGAATGGTAGTTTAGACAAATAGGGATGCTTTTTTCATTCATACCCATGAGTTCCAAGCTTTGCAGTCCAGGGCTGCTACCACAGTCCAACAATGCCATTAGGGAATACATTTTTTTTCAGCCCATCATCCATAGCATGTTGACGTTTATCCTCCAGTTTTCTGCCTCATGCTCGCAGTGTGGCTCCTGACATCCAGGCATCATGCCCTCATTCCGGGCTGGAGGAAGGAAGGAGGACAAAGAACTTTCTCTGAATGAGGCATTAGCAGTCCTCCACAGCAAACCTCTCATGTCTTATGAGCCCACCTGTTCATCCTAAGACCAGTAATTGGAGGCAGAGTTGCAGTTACTCTGCCTGGTTTGCACCGATCATGCTTCATCTTCTGGGGGTGGGTGTAGGTAGGGGCTTACTTGCTCTGAGAACAAGGGCCCTCCACCCTTACCTGAACAAACCCGGGTTCTGTTATCAGGGAAGAAGGGAAGAAATGGCTCTTGGACAACGTCTGCCACCCTTCTTTTTTGAGGCCCTCCTTTTGCCTAGCTTTGGTGCCCTCGAGTCTCTTAATTTGGGGGTTGGTGTGGGAAGGGGTGTCTGTTTATGCAAATATTTTTGATGTCCAAAAGAAGCTCATGTGCAGTTTCTGACATACCGTTGCACTTTGGAATTTTCAGAGCCCTGCCCTAGTCTCTGGATTACAATTCTAGTTTTGGAAGCTTTTCTAGGCTTGTTTTTCCAAAAGAAACCATTTGGTTTTGTGGCTTTGTTTGAAGGGATCGTTTCTCACTGGTTAAACTGAGCCCATTTGCCTGAATGAATATCACTCGATGTCTTGCAGCTTAAGAACGCAGGTAGTTCTTCGTTCTTTCTCCTAGCAGGTAGTGATAAAGCGTTTGCTTGTGTAGAGAAGCATTGGGAGTCTGTGTGTCCCTCACCAGGATAACGAGGCTGCAGCTAGCAATTGGCAATGACCAGTGTGCGTTTCATAGCAGGAGGAAGAGGATACAATGTTTTCCCCCAAGAAATCTGGGAATCCTTATTTTCCATCCATACTGAAGAGTTCTAGTGCAGAATTCCCTTCACCCCGACTTGTTCCTCTGCCCCTCTCTACTCTAACAATAAGTGGGAAGATATGATGGAAGGGAATGAACCCTTTACCTCAGAGGAAAAGCATCAACATTTTATTTGCTTTGGAAGCCAGAGCAGAGGGTGAGAAGCTGACCGGGATTTCCAGGAAGTAATGTAAATATTTTTGGAACCCTTACTTTGATCTCTGCAAAAGCACAGGTTGCCCCTGGATGTATGTGGTGCATCCTCCTCTCATCAAATTGAGTTTTCAAAGGCTGTTTCCTCATGTTACTCCCTGTGAGAATTATCTTTTTTAGCCGGCTTCCCACAGGAACTGATGGCATCTGGTGATTGTTTACTTCTCAGTCTTTATGTAGAATGGTGCAGGAGTGTCTGAGGCAACAACATTTTTGGACAGACCAGGATGCCATGGGAGGAAACACACACACATGTCGGTGGGCATCCATCCCAAGCCCACGAGCTTTCTCCAGGTGGAAGGCAGTCACGCCACAGTCCAATAAATTGTTGCACGTTAGGTTTTGGCATTTTCACTGTTTGTCCCCAAGAGCTTGCATTAGGCATTAAATAATAATAATGAGGAAATTCAATTAGAAACTATTTCAGAGCTCTTAGAGAAGGTAATGACCATAAATAAGAAAGGGTATAAGGCATATCACCTGCTGAATGTACATTGCATAAATAGCTTGTTTTGCTTAAACATTAGTTAAGAAACATTAAATTTAAAGGGCGTTTCCATTAGCCAAAGGTATGTGTCGGGTGATAGAGTGATTACTGCAAATTTGACCAGATTTTCTGTCGGAGTAAGAGAAAATCTGGCCAGGGTATGGCTGACAGGTTGATCACAAATTTCTAATGTCCATCAAAAGTGGACTTACGACTTTATAATGAAGGCCTGCCTTTAACTATGTAATACTATTCTTATTCCATTTTACAGGTCATGAAAGTTTACAGGGAAATGAAATTTTAAGCTTCTCCATATAATAAGTTATCACAGGAAGTGCTTTCCCATAGACTCTGAAGATAAGAAAGCTCTTCTTTTAGCTGTAACTCCTTAATTTTCTACTTCTTGCAAATAACCGTTTAGTTAATTAATTTAAGGGACCACCATTAACCAATTCATTACTTAAAGTCTAATAGTCCTTTTATTATCAAGCATAATCACTTCTTTATTTACATTGAGCTGTATTTAGTTTATTGCTTCTAGCATTGCCTGAGAGAGGAGGATGGATATTTTGTCGTCAGGCTTATGCGGTAGAGTGTAATTTTAATATCATGGGGTTTAAAGTTAAAAAAAAAAAAAGTTTGGATATAAACTCAGCTTCCTCATTAACTAGCCTGGCCACCTTTCTCAAATGACTATAGCCTCTGAAAGCCTCAGTTTCTTTTTCTGAAAAATAGGTTATCTATTCTGCTTACACGTGTCAGTGACGCGAGGAAAGATGATCTTTCCACAGCCATTCTGCCCTGTCTGGTGTTCACCTTGTAGAATGTTTTGTGTGAATTGGGCTAAATAAAGCCCTTAAATGTTGGTATTTAATCGGTTTAATCAGCATTCCACCATCAACCTGTTACTCTTTGCTCTCTGCATAACTTCTAGGGGATCTCCTTCACTTGCATCATGGGGTCAACTTTTGTCTATCCGGCTGACTTCAGGTTTTATTCCCATAGCTGGCATTTCCCATGAGCCTCAGACACACAGATCTGCCTGCTTACCTGACATTTCTAACTAGATATTTCACAGTCAACTCAAAAGAGAATTCTCATCACCAGATATCTGAGAACGATCCATAGCTGAATGTCATTTCTTAAGACTAAATCACTAAGTATGTGTGGAGGAGAGATGGGAGACAAAGGAGAAAACAAAGGCAAAAGCCAGATTGTGGAGGACCTTATGTGCCAAGCAGAAAATGTTCATTTTTATTCTGAAGGCAAGGAAAGGATCTTTCAATGGAAGGCTTCTTAGCAACTATGTAACATGGTCAGATTCAAAACCTCAGAGTTGGGAGGGCCTTCTTCATAAGCTGGTAAAATTTTCTTTTACAAAGTAACAGATACCCCAGCGTTTCTCAGCTTGCCCAAGGTCACTCAGCAGGCAGACGGCAAACACCAGACCGGCATCCTATGGTCCTGAGATACAGTTCTGTGGGTTTGCCTTGGAGAAAAAGAGAATTTCAGTTGTCTATTTTCATACATTTTTACATGGCAGCTTTTTTTTTTTTTTGAAAAGGAAAAAATTTGGAAGGGCTTTATTTTGGCGACATTATTTTGCCCATTTTATAGATATGGGTTTTCGGGCTTGAGGAGGTATGACTTTTTTTTTTTTTTTTGCATATAAATTTTTCTTTCAAAACGTCTGATCCCAAGAATGTCTTCCACAATAAGTGATTGACAGTCATCAATAGGATATTCTGCGGTGACGTTTTCCACAAGGTACCCCCCAGTGAATGGCAAACCTGTCCCTTAATGAACTCAAATCTCTTAATTTTAACTCCTATGCATTTTCCATGATAGCACACTGAGGTAAGTTCCTACTTTTCTGTTCTTGTATGCAGCTAGGACCGTACAGAGGCTTGTAGACTCAGTGGAAGTTACACAGAGAGATAGAGGTATCGAGTAAAAAAGGCAAACTGGGAGATGCAAGATGTCCGCAGGATGCCTTATCATGATGACTTCTTTGTGGCTTCAGCCCAGTCAGCAACCTTACAGAGTCCGAACCCTGGTTCTGATCACCAGCCAGTCTTGGTCAGTACATCCAGAGTGGCTTCATCTCCCAGGCATGGACCCACATTAGTTAAGCTCCAAGAGACCGATGTATAAAACCATAATGTCAATTTACTAAAGTACAGTAAAAAATAGACTCTCAGATAGACCTAAGCTTGCCTGTTGGCATGTCTTACACTTCAACTGTACTTTCTTTTTCTGTAGAGAAGCTAAATTTTAATCAAAAAGTTGCTTGGTGAACTTGGAATTCAAAAAAAGGGGTTTAGGTCATCTTGAGGAGTTTTCCTCAGCTGAGATAGCTTGCTGCTGCTATCTTTCTGAACCTTGTCAATAGCACCAGAATACTAAGTCTGCTCATCAAGATGCTATCTCCTGTGGAGACAGAAAGCCCATCAGCACCGGCTTTGCTCACTCTCCCTTCACCCCCTCCATCTTCCATTGCTGACCAGCTCCCTTTGTGATCGACACATCATTTCTTTAGATACATTGATACTACTACACATCATTTCTTTAGATACATTGATACATAATATTATCATGGAGTTTATTAGACTGGGAAACATTCTATTCCTTTGATCTACTTTGTCTATCTCTGCACTGAGCCTTTGTGTGTTAATTTATAGTTGTTTTCTCACGAACAGTCTGATTTCCATTATATCTATGTTTATCAGGAGCCCTCTGCTTTTGGCCCTTTTTCTATAAGCTCTATAGGGTGTGGTGCCAGGCACAGTGTTTTCTTTTATAGTATATGCTGAAAGAATCAATTTTTCCATCTTTATTGTCATCCAGAGTAACAGGGACACTTAGTAGCTCCTTTTTGCATCTCAACAATTGATTCTTTTTTGCTTAGATTAAAACATATTTGTTTTCCAAGATTGTGTATGTTAGAATGAAAGTGGCAGGAGTTATTGAGTCAATTGGAACTGGGTTCAGAACCTAGTTCCAAGATTTCCTCAGCCTCTCTGAACTTGTTTCTTCCCTGTAAAGATTGATATAACTACCTTATGGGGATTATAAGGCTTAAGCAAGATTAAGTACACTAATTTATTTAATATACATAGTAAGAACTCAGTCAATGCTAGTTTATTCGCACTTAAACTTGGATACTGATTTTTGAAAGGGTGATAAATGCATTCTGGAAAAGGAAGGGTATTGATATGCTCTGATTCTGGCAGCTCAAACCATAGGCCATGGCATGTTAGAGAAAAATGAAAGGGTGCCCAAGGCTCATTAGACTAAAATGCTGCCAGTGTCCTCTAAGCTTATTTTTGCCCACATTTCTGAAGGTTGGTTTCTAATGGGGTCAGAAATGACATAGGTTGATGGCATCGTCTCTGTGCCACAGGATTCCCAGGACGCGCAGTCATATTATGTTGGGTTGCTCTAAGTGAGAACACACGGAGACCTTTATAAATCTCACAAAGGCATGCTCTTTGCCTGGAGCATGTAACTCTGTGTGTGTTGACCTTTAGTTGGACAAGTTCTTACAATGGAGCTACTCTGGGGACGAAACCTCATGACTTTATTTTAAGAAGATAACACTGTTGATTGACTTTACAAACCCACTCTGGGTGTCTTGGTTTGTCAAAGTGGGAGTCTTTGAATACACAGGAAATTCATAACACCCTAAGTAATTGTACCCGATAACCTTATCTGAAAGAACTGAGTGAGTCCTTTCTATTTAAGGAAAGTGGGAAACATGAACTAAATAGGGAATTCTGCAGTAGAGCTGCTGGACCACTCATGGGTGTGCTTACTTTTACTTGTGCAGGGTGCTTGCACAACCCCATCACATTTGTTCCCCATACCCTCTTCGAACTTTGTAGCTTAGTGAAGAAGGGGCTTGGGGGAGCACATTTTCTGAGAGTAATGCCTTTTCAACACATTTTCCAAGTAATTTGTTGAGCGATTGCTGTTAAGACTATGATGAAAAGATAGTTGAAGAAGGCAGACAGTGACACACTCGTCAAGGTAGGCAAATCCTGACCCCCTCTCCCTTGTCGTGATCCTTGGATGTTAAAATCTGGTTATGTCTCTGTTTATAAGGAATATGTGGGTGGACAGGGCAGGTGTGGGCAGTCCATTTTAGAGAAGAGGAAGGCCAAGTGCCAGGGATGATGTTAAGTGAGTTGGCAAGACACCAAAACTCATAGATGGCAGAGCCAGAACTAGGGGTTGAGAGTCCAATGTCCTACATTCCACCATGACCTCTCTGGCCAGTGTTGTATGTGAGCTCCAGAGGCCAACAGATGAGCTCAAATCCTTATGTAAATTTCATCCATTTTCTTAACCCCCCCTAAGCATCACTTATCTGTGATGTGGGTATCATAAATCTACTTTTTATGTATATGGAGTGAAATAACATATGCAAGCGAGGTATCCAGTAATTGTTAGTTCCTTTGCCTTCACCTTTCCTCACCAAGGAAACCAAGGTGCAGTGAGCTTTAGTGACCTGATGAGGCCATGTGGCTGTATATAGTAAGAGAGAAGATCAAGGATTCAACAAGATTTTTCTGACCCCAATTTTATATACTTTGGTGGTTATAGAGCCTAGTCCATGAGTTTCTTTCACTTTGTTCCTGGAGAAGTTGATTTCCTTTTTCCAAATTCCTCCTAATTTGAACTTAGAGCCTCTGCTTTTCTCCTTCCAGTCTGAGAACTTGCAGGTTCTTTTATGATGAGTTCCAACGAGAATATGGTGTTGCACCCAGGCTTAATTGGAGTTTTGAGAGCTTCTTTACTTCTACATGATAACCACCATTTTAGCTGCAACTTCTCAGTCATCCCCTGAAACACCATTCTCATACTGTCACCCTCTCCTAATTTCCAGGCTGTTTCTCCTTCAGCTCAGAGATCTGTTCTGCCTCCTTTAGTTTCCCTGCTTATACATTCCCCTCTCTTCTCCCTATACCTTGTCCTGCATGTTGTGGGACTTTCTCCCAGTCTGTTTTGGAGTCAGGCACTTTTCTATTATAAATGTACTTATTCAAGTACTTTCATTTTCCACAGTAAGAAAGCCTCTGGGTATGAGGGAAATGATTGATAAAGCCCACACTCTGGGGGAAATGTGATTGAAGGGTATTATGCATCTTATCTTTCCCTCTCACTCTTTTCTATTTAATTCCATAAAGGCTGAGGGCTTTAAAAGCTTCGGTGGGGCTTCCCTGGTGGCGCAGTGGTTGAGAGCCCGCCTGCCGATGCAGGGGACACGGGTTCGTGGCCCGGTCCGGGAGGATCCCACATGCCGTGGAGCGGCTGGGCCCGTGAGCCGTGGCCTCTGAGCCTGCGCATCCAGAGCCTGTGCTCCGCAACGGGAGAGGCCACAACAGTGAGAGGCCCGTGTACCGCAAAAAAAAAAAAAAAAAAAGCTTAGGTGGCTTCTTCTCCTCTCTGAGGGCCAGAGTTCCCAGAGCTCAAGGAACCAGTGCTGACCCTTCCTCCAGTTTCTGTTGATAGCTCATTACTCAAGAACCCCAGAGGAGCAGTTTTCCAGAATCTTACCATGACAGTTTCACTGTATTGAATATATATTAAGCTGACATTAAGAGTGACAGGCATAATTCCTACCAAGGTGGGGAGGCCATTCTGTCATGCAGCTTAGCCTGAGGAGAGACAGTAAAAGCTGTTAGGCTCTCTGAAGTCTCTAAAACAAATCCTCGGCTTTGCCTATAACACCGGTTATGCTCTTGTCTTTTTTTTTTTTTTTGTAATACATTCTTTACAGTTTCACAGTTACTGTCTACCCTGTGGTCTCTGTGACCAGGAAGACCCTACAAACAGGGATTCGGAGAATGCTTGAGTTACTTTGGTGGGTTTAAGGTGTTAAAGGGAAGTCACCTGCTCTCCATGGCATCCCTGGTGTTCTGAGCAAAGGAAGTGGAGCATATGTTTCACCTGGGGATAAGTTCACTTTCAGCTAATTAAAGTTGCCCCCAGTGTGGTGATGCACATTTGGGGATAGACTGGCTCCGGGGGTGAGTCCAGCTGCTGCCTTTCTCATGTTTTTCCCTCAGTGTTTTTCCCTCCTGGTGCCACCACCTCCTTCACCCCCTTAATTCATGTAGGCCATATCTCCTGTCACTCTGTTTTTACAACCAGTGCTAGTCTAAAATCACAGTTATTAGACCACATTAAGCTCCTGAAAGTGGGTGAATTGGCTGTGAGTGTCTCATTAAGTCCTGGACAGAAGTGGTCCTGCCATCCCTCTCCTCTAATTAAGGGATTTTTGCTCTCCTTCCACTCCTGGCTGCTTCCTGAGGAATGCGCACCTGCCCCGGGGGGATGGAAGTGGGGAGTGAGTGAGGAGAGTGCCATGGAAGCTTTTCCATGATTGAGGACCTCGCCCAAAAGTGTGGCCCCCTGAAGCCACAGCAGCACTGGGGAACTTGTTAGAAATGCAGACTCTGGGCCCCACCCGAGACCTATTCAGTTGTGTTTTGCAGTTTAATAAGGCCGGTAGGTGATTCATAAACACCTTAAAGTTTGGGAAGCGCTGGGCAGGAAATAGATAGATGGGTGTTATGGGCTGACTGTTGGCGTCCCTCCAAAACTTATATGTTAAATCCTAACCCGCAGTACTAGGAGGTCTGGCCTTTGGGTGGTGACTGGGTCATGAAGGGGGAGCACTCATGAATGGGATTCGTGTCCTTATAGAAAAGATGGTAGAGAGCTCCCTTGCCCCTCTGCCATGTGAGGACACAGCCAGAAGACAGCTGTCTGAACCAGGAAGCAGGCTCTCACCAGACACAATCTATTGGCACCTTGATCTTGGACTTCCCAGTCTATAGAACTGTGAAAAATAAGTGTTTGTTGTTTAAGCCACCCAGTCTACAGTATTTTTGTAGTACAGTAGTCAAAATGAACTAAGATAATGGGTGAATTCTAGGACTTGAACTGGGAGAATCCTGGGTATTAAGAAAACTATGAGCTACGCTATAGTAAGAATTCATCTCTGTAGAAACTGAAGTCTCCAGTGGCAAATAACCAGTGGGTATGCATGACATTCCTTAGCAACTCTGTGTGTGTGTGTGTGTGTGTGTGTGTGTGTGTGTGTGTGTGTTTGCGCGTTTGCGCACGCATGCATGCATGTGTGCACATGTTTTGGCCTTGTGAAAGGATGAGAATAATAATGTCATTGGACGAATATTTATTTAGAGCCCCAAGCATTGGAAGTGGATTTGAGTATAAGGCAAACCTGGTACCCCTCTTAAGCAATTTACAGGGAAGGTGTATATTGAATAAATATCCCTGAGCTGGGCTCTGTGGGGATTCTTAAGCACTGAGCTCACCTCTTAGAAGAAGAGATGTTAAGCTGAGACTTGACGTACGGACAAATATAGGGGTTGGAAGGGTGTACCAGGTGTACGAGGCAGAGGAAGCAGCGGACAAAGGCACAGAGACTGTCCTCAGGTCCAGTGCAGATTGGCTGGAACGTGGGACCCGGTTGGGGGAGTGTGAGATGAGGCTGGAGTGGCGGGCCAAGGTCACTTCATACAGGGGTTTATAAGCCTAGTCATTTAGAGCTTTATTGTAAGGATGTTGGGAAGTTGTTGAGGGGTTTGTAACAGAATTTTGAGCAGGAGGTGGGCAGTGAGAGAATGTCCTGACCGTGGTCCACAGGCTGGACATTGACTCAGCATTCAAGGAGGTCCAGCCCTCCCGGGCTGCGGGGATTGGTGCGGGCACTGTGCAGCTTTCAGGGAGACAGTGTTCCACTGACTACGCTATTAGATACAGTGACCCCAGCCATCAATTCAGAAACAACATGTTCACACATTCCTCTCTCCTTGAGTGGTGGGAAATTGAGGAGAAACGGGAGCTGGGAGTTTTGGTGATGGTGGTGGAATGAACTGCCTCCAAATCCAGTCGACTGTAATAACATGGAAGGGTTCTCATTCGCACTCAACAAATAAGAAATGAGTTACAGACGCTCTTCTAGGTACCTGGGATGTGACAGTGAGCAAAACAGAAAAAATAAAAATTCTGTGGAGCTTGTATTTGGGGTTGGGGTGGGGAGCAATATTGATTTCTGCTGTGAATTCTTAATTTTGTGGACACTGAAACTGCTTGGGTTTGGGGCAGTTTAGAGATTCTCCTCTCTTCCTTTGTGGTTTAAGCTGTTGCCACCTTTATAGTAAGACAAGTTACCTGAAAAGGCTTTTAAGAAAGTTAAATATATTTTCTCCTGCCCTGTGGATATAACAGTGTGTGTGTGTTGGGGGGGGGGCGGTTCTCAGTGAATAATGATGATAATGGCAGCTAGAATTTGAATGTTTACTCTGTGCCAGACAGGGGTCTAAGTATCATACATGATCAGTTCAGCCATCCTCACAAAACTTATCTGAAAGGAATTATCAGCATTTTACAGGTGAGGAAACTGATGCTCAGAAGGGTGTGTGACCCATGTAGGCTGTAATTGGCAGAGCTGAGATCCAAATAAGAGACATTCAGCACTGATGGTATGACAGTGATCCATTCCCTAGAGGAAGTCAGAAAAACTTTTCAGAAATTGAGTGATCTAGTTATGTCACCTCATCGCTTACCAACAACCTTCCTTGGCTGCCCAAGGCTCACAGAATAAGATGTACCTATGGTGGGCCTGTGAGGCCCTGCAGCAGTTGGCCCCTGCTTCTCTCTTCAGCCCTGGCCCTGGGCATTCCCCCACCCACTCTCCTCCGGGCCACACAGACCGCCTTCTTTCAGTCCCCAGTTCTTGCCCTGCTCCTGTGCCCACAGGGGCTTTGCACATGCTATTCCCAATGCCTAAAATTACTTCTTCACTCTTTTCATTTTTGTGTGTTTTCTCTAACACCAACTCAGATCTCATATTGAAAGTCATTTGCTTTGGGAGGCCATCTCTAACTTCCCTCACTAGATCAAATCCCCCTAGTATAGGTTCTGTTAATTCCACATACCTCTCCATGGCAACACTTAGGAAAATCATTATCTTCTACTTATTAGTGCAATGATCCTCAGCATATCTTTACATCAGCAGCGTCAGCACTAACTGGGAACTTGTTAGAAGTGCAGATTCTTCCACTCACCCCAGACCTACTGAACCAGAGGCTCTGGGGATGGGGCCCCGTAACCCACGTTTTACTAACTGTCTGGATAATTCCAACATACACGCGTTCTAGAACCACTGTTTCAGTGTCGTTCTTTAATTGACGTCTTTATGAGGAGCCTCATAGGCTCTTGATTCCATCAAAGCAGAGCCTGAGTTGTGACTGTTTTTCTTCACTTTCTATCTGGCACACATTAGATATTCAGTTAACAGTTTAGTGGATAAATGAATGAGCTCATTTGATTTTTGTACCAACTTTTAAAAGAGGTATTATTTTCAATTTTACAGATAAAAAACTGAAGCTTTGGAATTCTAGTGGCTGCTAGGCATGTCCAGTGAATTTACAGGTTTTCCCTTTGGAGGAAATATCAAAGATGTGACAGCTTTAGGTACAAAACTTCTTTGAGTAGATTCCGTTGATATTTAAGGGATCCGGTAGGGGAAACGTGGTGGTGCCCACCTGAAATAAACCTGCTTTGCTCCCTTCCTTACTCAAGTGTTTATTGAGTACAGTATACTAGGTGCTGTTGGGGTTACCCAAATGAGCACTGTCCTCAAAGAGCTTCTGTTGTCCATATGTCTACCTGTCGATTGTTTGTGTGTGTGTACATTCTGTATGCACGCACGTTTTTATAATAAACTGCTAGATAGACAGGGATGTATTCCAGAGAACGATAATCAGATGAGAACAAAACACTTCCAACTGAAAAATATAGATTGCTTTATGGATTTGCATGATGTTTTTGGACATGGAACTTATGAGAGAGATTTCTCACAAGGCTGCTTTTAGCAACTAAAATAATATTAGGAGTATTCTATTTCCCATTGAATTATTTGCCCAAAGCCATTGGCTACCCTGGGTAATATTTATGCATTTTGTGTGGGAAGTATCATATTCAAGGGAAACTATTTCCACATTTAACAGTTCAAAATGCTCAGACATAGAATGAAAGTTTGGCTGTGTTTGCTTGTCTAAATCACTTATGCCATTTCTCTCTCGCTCCCACTTTTAAGAATTGCCTTTGTTAAAAAAATAAAAATAAAACAGCTGTACTTGGCAGCTGGTTTGGACTCATGGCATTGAGGAACTGGGAAATTTGCACAATTAACAGCTATATATAGATACCAGCACCAGGATGAGAATGTTTAACGGTGTGCCACTGTTTAACTCTGGTCCATGCGATAGACTTATTAAAATCTTATTTACACTTCTTCTAAGTTCTTACAGCTCCTGTTTTTCTTCCTTAATTTTTCATTTGGTGGGTTGTCAGATTTGGTGGAAGGGAAAGCTGATGCTGTTAAAGTGTTTAACAGACTGTTTTCTCTTTCCAGCTGATGTCTGTTATGTTTCGTATTTACTCTGCGTTTGAAAATTAGCTTTGCTGTGTCAGCCAAAATTGTTGCTACGTTTTTGAACATGCTCCCATTCCACCTTTTTAAAAAATATATACTTATCTGAATTTTAAGGCTGATGGTCCAGATTTTCATATTGATGATTAAAACAGGGTTTTGTGTAGCTAAGTTCATCAACAAACATCATGTACTTCCAGTGTGCTGGACAAAGCTAGGCATCAGGAAAGGCTTGGTGTCTGTCTTCAAAATACTGAAACTCTTAGTTTCACAAAGGATAATTGCTAAATAATGTGATACACGTAATGGAATTTTAAATGCTATGTAGTATCCTGGGTTGGGTCCTGGAACAGAAGGAGGCCATTAGTGGAAAACTGGTGAAATCTGGATAAAATCTGAAGTTTAGTTAGTGGTAATGGGCCAATGTTAGTCTCTCAGGTTTGGCAAGTGCACCATGGTTATGTAAGATGCTAACATTAGGCAAAAGAGGGTGAAGGGCATATGGAAACTGGCTGTGCTAGATTTGTAACTTTTCTGTAAATCTAAAGTTATTCCAAAATAAACTGTTTATTTTAAAATGAAAGTGCTAGGATTTTAGTAGGAACTTAATTGAAAATTCCTATGACATTTGTGGGAAATAGTTGTTCACAGGAAAGCACCGTATTCTTGCTTCCTCTTCCCTGAGTCTTAGAAGATGTGTGAGGAATTGACTGACCATTGGGGAATGAAGTGGCTTTTTGTGGGTCAGGGCTGTGCAAAATGACCATGATCTTGTGAAGCAGCACTAGGCTTGACTTCATGACCCTGACGCCTCTTTGCCACTTTGTAATTGTGTAATCTTAGTTCAGTTAATCCATCTGAGCCTTGGGTTTTTCATCTGTATAATGAACATACTGTTTTGCCTGTGCAGGTAATGGGACTACTCTGCATAGTGAATTTCAAATGAAGTAGCGCCTTGAAAGTGCTCTCATTATTGTGCTCTGGAAATGTGGGAAAGGTACTGGAAAACCATCCAGCCATGGCACAGGTGACTAATGACAGCCAAGAGCAGTACTTCCCAGACTTGCGCCTTCAACAACCCGAAAGCTGATTCTTTATCGAAGATAGACAAGGCCTTCCTTGGAAAAATGGCCTTGGAAAAGATGTGTGCTTTATTCTCTTCTGGTGGATGGCCCAAGCATTGCAGGCTCTTCTTGGCCTTTGGTGTGCCAGCAAAGGGCAGCTCCGGATAGGATAGCAATCTTATGCATTTCAGTAGCTCTGCTCTGTAATTTCCACCTTGGGGCAGCTCCATGCCTTTTTTTTTTTTTTTTTTTTTTATGGTGCCTCAAATGGTCTCATGACAGCGCTGTACTGTTAAATGTGTCATTTTCTGAGAACGCTCCAATGCGTCCCCCCTTATACCTCCAGGGTTGACTTTGTCACTCCATCCCTTTCTGCTTTATTTCAGCATACTTAGCATAAAGCCTATAGCAGTGGGATGCAAAACCTTAGCTTAGCTGCATTGTGGTCTGAGCAGCATCCTTCACAAAGAGGGATAGCCCTGGATTTTTCCTTCAGGAGAAACCCATCCTAATATTCAGTTTTGTCTTCTTTCATTTTGTTTTCTGTGTAGCAGCAAAGCAGCAGTGCCGGCACAGAAATGAGGAACTTTTCATCCATTCATTCACTCCCCACTCCCCACTCCCCAGCTTTGAATTTCCTCAGCTGGGTACAGGAGCAAAGACATTCTCCCTCAACTTCACCTGCACCACAGGTACACTTCGAGGACCTGTTCCACCAGAGTGGGCGTCAGGCACTTGAGAGCCTGAGGGCTGCTGCCTGGGGAGACAGGGGCAATGCGTAAACATTCTCGCAATGTAAGGCAGATGTAAATCAGTGCCCACTTGGTGTTACTACCAATTGGTGATATAGCTAATAATAATAATAATAATAAAACCATTAAATAAGTTCTTACTTTGAGCTGACTTCTGACTAGGTACTTTACATGCACTATCTGATTTGCTATTCCCAATAATACTGCAGGATATTACTCTTAGAAGTATTTTTACAAATGAGGAAACTGGGGCTCAGATAAATAAATTACCCAAATATAACCTTAAGGTTATAGGAAGCAGATGAGAAAATAATTTTGGTTATGCAAATACATAGCTGCACACTGACACGCTACTTTTCCTACTTCATATCACACATCACTCATTTTTTTCCCCCTGGGGATTCTGGAATTGACCTCACATTGCTTCTTAACCCTGACTCTAGGCAGTCATCGTTTATTGATTAGGGTTGATTAGTCCTATTTTCCATCCAGTAAATAAATGTTTGTCGAAAGAAAGGAGGATACAAATCTCTGGGCTGAGGCAGTCAAGGGAAAGCTTCACAGAGGAGTAGAAATTCAGCTCAGTCTTGAAAGGAAGTCTTGAAAGGGCCTGGATAAGCAGTGAGCTATGATAGTAGCTTAATTTTTGAGTGCTTACTGGCTGTCAGCTCTTGCCCATGACTTCTGTGAATTCATGTAAAACCCATGGCATTTCTAGGAGGTACATACCATTGGTATCCCCATTTCACAGAGGAGAAATAGAGTACAGAAAGGTTAAGCAGCTTGTGCAAGATCACACAGTCCATTGAAAGCAGGGCCAGGATTATAACCCAGGTGCTATGGATCTAGAGCCTGCACTCTTAGTATAGCATCCTGTTGTAAGTAGGCAGAAATATCTAATCACTGGTGTATCCTAAGTGTCTGGCACATAGTAGGCACTTGCTATATAGTGAATGGATGAACACCTTTTTCCTTTGGTCTAATAAAAGATGAAAGGTGTTCCACGTTGCGGGGGGAATAGCAAAAGCAATGACACAGACGGGGAAACACCAATGATGTGCTAGCGATGAATGGGTTTCTGTGTAGCGCAGGGATTGAACATACATTTGGCAAGGCCGACTTTAGCCAGCCTAAGGCGTTTGGGCTTTGTTTGATTTGCTTGTCATCAAGGTCATCGCTTTGTGCCTGTCCAGGTTTGCACAAATCATCTCTGCTATTTTACGGTTCCATATGGTGAAGATTGTGTAATTACCTAACGGTGACTCGCAGCAGTCTAAATAAAAAACTGTCCTCAAGTTTTTCTCATAAGCGCTTTGAGTAGTGGGTCAAGAGTAAACGGATGACATGTTTGTGGAAATGGAAATGGTTATAATTTTCCGAGGAGAATGTCAGCATGAAGAAGTGGGTGATATCATGGCCCGGAAAAGAGTAGGTGAAATACCTGGTTCTAACAAGGTCTTGGTTATTGACCTCTATTTCCTTTGCTTTTCAAAGTTCTAATAACCAAACAGAGCAGTTTAGATCACTTTTAATAGAGTATTTGGAATTATCTGAGCAACTCGTATTTTATGTAAATTGAAGGTATTCCGATGCATTTTATTATGTGATTACCCTAGAATGCCATATCTGGGGCTGGGGAAAGTTAATCATCAAAAACAATCTTCACTGAGATTTCAGCTGCAGGAAAAGACAGAAATGAACCCAAATCCCTCACCATCATTCTTCTCCCTCCTGACCATTTACAGTGTGTCTTTCTTCTTAAGTCCCTGGATATCCTGAGAAAAATCCTCTGTCTGAGAAAATGGAAATTAATCCAGGTAGTATTTGGATTCTTGCCGATAATAAAGTCAAGAAAAATGATTCCTGGGTACCAATAGGCTGAGAGTGTGAAAGTCAAAACCCATTTAAAAAAACCAGGGGGAATTGTCTGTGAAATAAAGCGGCTTTGTGAATGCGTGGGTGGCTTCAATTTCCAGGTGGATTGTGCAGTCAGTCAGTCTCTCTGAAGATAATTTAGCTTGTTTAACTCAATGACATTTTCACTCATCATTCTTTTATTTCTCATCTCAGGCAGAGTAGACAGTATCAGTTCTGAACAAAACTGAGGTTGGACTTTTACTCTACTGTGTTCTCCCATCTATAAGCTCTTATCAGGGTTATAAAACTGGGAATGAAATCTAGCAGTTGGAAAAAAAAATCATTTCACTAATGAAAGTCTGTGGCTGGTGTAAAATACACATTGGGACCTCATTTGAAGAATTAACCAGGATTAAGGAAAAGCTGCTCTTCGTGGGAACTAATCTCAGGAATATCTTTGTGTAAACGTGAGAAATGGATGCCGATGGACACTTTTTGGACAGCATTTGGTGTAAACCCTGGGAGAGAAATGAAATAACAAGGATGTAATGGCATGTAGAGTTTACTCATATATTTTTGTGTACATAATCTCATTGGAATCCTCATAACAGTTCACATCAAGTTGGGGGCATTGTTATCCTTATTTTACAGATAGGGAAATTGAAGTTCAGGTGGCTTAGGTGACTAGCCTCAGGTCATGCACAGAGAAAGTAGGAGCAGGGATTCAAAGTCAGAACTGTCTTTCTCCAAAGACCATTCTCTTAACCACTGAACTATTGATGAATAGTGATTCCCAAAGGTCTGTTTCCTATGAAAGCATCATTGTGCATGCTGGACCAAGCCTTTCTTCTCGGGAAGTTGTGATGGGTTGATGGTTCCTAATTTCTCTTCTAGCATATAACACATCTCCCTGAGCCTGCCACCTAATGCAAAACACAGCATTCATTCATTCATTCTGTTCTTGCATGCTTTAAAGCTGAAAAGCATTCGTTTTTATACCTAACATGAGGGACAGGGTTTGGTAAGGGAATGGACAAGCGTAAACCAGCTGTGACTCTGCCTCTGAGAAAGTTACCTCATCTCTTTGAGCCTCAGTTTCCTCACCTGAATGATGGAACCTATACTGGTACTGACCACATATATTTTGTACGGATAAGTGTGGTAATGTCTGTCACCTAGCCCATCGGAGATGTCCACAAGTGGCTGCTGGATAAAAAGGGAGATGTGGGTGAGACAGTCTCTACCATGAAGAAGCTCTTGGTCCAACAGATGGGGGAGCAGACAAGCAATCTATGTCAATCCAGTTTCCTCAGCTGAAAAATGAGGGTAATGACATTACTTATCTCTTAGGATGATGATTAAATGGGGTAAGGCATGGAGAACACTTAGAATAGTGCCTGGCTACACAGTAGGTGCTCAGTAAATTCTAGCTGTAATAATAGTAATTATTAAGTGCTCAAACAGGCTTTCACCAGTGTTATAGCTGTTCAGAAGAAAGAGGGTCAATTGTTAGGTTAAGTCAGAGAAGGCTTTGTAAAAACAGTAGCATCTGAGCTGGGTCTTGATGAATGTGGAAGAGCCTTCCATGCTGTCCAAAATTCTGCTCACTGATGGTTAATTTTATAATTAAGCTTTAGTTCAGTGGAGCGAAAGTTGGTGGCCTCAGGACTGCTGGCAGGTGTTGGCGTAAGGGTGGAAGGGAATGCAGTATCATTGCCAAGGAATCTCAAAATTTATGAAAACAAAAATATCTAGCAAAGTGCAGATTAAAGACAACACTGTCCCCTTTGCTGCTGATCCACTATGTTCATAACAGCCTTTATTAGGAACCTTAGCAGATGTTTGGGAGCAACATTCTTTGGGGTTTAATTGTAAAGAAAGAGAGGTATAGTGGAACAAAAACAGACTTACATTCAGATCCTGCCTTATGACTAACTGGCTGGGTGATCTTGGCATAATTACATTGCCTTTCTGAGGTTTCACTTCCCCAAATCTTCAAAGGAAGTCATAATTACCTACCTTGAAGTATTGCTGTAAACACTTAGATACTACACGTAAGGTACATGACGTATTGGTAGATTCTCAGAAAAAGAAAAATACTATGTATTTATGATTATAAATAAAATCATAATTTATATTTACATACAAATATATTTTTATAGATTTACATAATATATTTGATATGTATTATAGTTATACTTCTATTTGTAATTATAGCTAAGTGCTAAGCACTGTGCTGAGGACTCTATAGGAAATACCTTCTTTAATCTTCTCAATAAATACAAAAATATAAGTAAATTCATGGGTACGTATGGATATTATCCTTATTTTGCAGAGAAGGAAATTCAACCTTAGAAAGTATATGACTGTCAAAATGGGATGGTGACATGATTGATGCAAAGATGCCAACACGCTCAGCTGAGGATATAAAGTTTCTTTAATGACAAAGGTTGCAGCAGCATACAGAGGTGGTATAGTGGAGCTGCTGCTTTAAAGGCTGTCCAAGAGAGAGATGTAGCTTCTCGGGTCTCCTAATGCCCCTTATGGAGCATGCAGCTGGGGATGCCATCGCCTGCCTGACCAAAGGATTCTTTTGGGTGCAAGGAGCTCCCTTTGCTGTTCTCAAGGGGTGTTTATCTCCTGGCACTCTTCCCTCCACATTTCACTGTTCTGGAAATATACTCTGGCCGCTACCAGCTGGCCTGGAGTAGTGAGTGCCAAGCAAGCCCAGCACGTTTCTGAGAGTTGACTGTGACACGGGATGTCAGTTCCCCAGGAGCATTCCCTGTGGGAATGGGCTTTAGGTCTGTCTAAAGCTCCCTACAGCAGAACTTGCCCAAAGTCATACAACCAGAACATAGGAGAATTAGAGCTCCACGGGTGATCTCTGTGACTCCTGAGCATTCCTAATGATCATGCCTCTTCGCAGTTAAGATTTGTATTATGCATATAATTTGCAAATTAGTTAAGAGTAGAAGGAGGAAAGCAAAACATCTACTTCCAAAGCAACAGAAGTTAGATATCTCAGAAGAAAGTTATGTATTTCCTGATGCTGGTAGAAGTAAGGATCAAAGGAGTTAAAGAAGAGAGCTGACCAAGGGCTGGAATGACTGCTGAGGAGAAGGTACATTCCAGGCAGGCCAACAACTTCCAGGAGGGCTTACTACCTCATCTGACACCATCAGGCTTCCTGTGTTCCAGCTGAAATACAACCACCAGCTCTCACTTTCCGCTTAACATGAAGCTGCCCATCTTTCACACTCCAGAACAACACGTGGGAAACATATTTTTAAACAACAACAGCTTTTCAGTTTTTTCTTCATTTATCTTTTGTTTTTACTTCTTGTGATTGATTTGCTCTGGCTCCATAAAGAATAACAATTCCTAAGCCTAAGATATGTTGTAAGAATGTGAAGAATTTTTCACCTGTTTTGCCGAAGTAACTACTGGCTTGAGGGTGAGTTTGGAATGAGTGGTGAGAAGCAACTTAGCAGAGACAAGGAAGTAATCATTTCCTGAACACAGAAAATAATGAGAGAACACTCAGGGTTGAGATAGTGCAAAAAGGAGATGGTGAGTTAGATCACGCTTCCAAGAGTTTTCACAAGGAGAACACCATTAGACCTCACTCAGCCAGACACCTTCCAAGGTCCCCTGACTGGCTCTTTGGCATCCAGGTGACTGTACCAGCCTGCCCAGCTCTACCAAAGGGCTTCGGGGTCAATACCTGGGAGGTACATGTGTAATCCAGTCATGACACACAAACTAGGAATCAGGCAAAGTGTGTTTTGCTACTGAAGGGAGTGGGTAGAAGAATTATTTGACCTTCAGCTGGCTGCCCACCTGGCTGCCCAGCTAGAGAGAGGGAGCTGAGTTCATGCTCTGGGTCACCTTAGCTGGGGAAGAAAATGTGGCACATTGTACCTTCTTCCAAATTATTCTCCCCCTTTTGTTTACCTGGCATACTTTTAATCATCCTTGAAGACCCAAATAACTACTACTCTTAGAAACGGCCTTCCTCAGGCATACTTTATAGCTTCCACATTTGTCCTTGAATGGATTCCATGTGTTACAGTGATTCCTTGACAAGTCGATTTCCCCTACTGGGGTCAACGTGGGATGGTGAACAATGGCTTGCTCATCTTTGTACTGCTACTCGCCAGTAGAGTGCATTTATCGACTGAAGTGTTTTCAATAAATGCTTATTGGACAGATGTTGAAAGCTGTAGTCTTTACTCCACTCATGATTCTTTGGGCAAGGTCACCTGACTTCTTTTTGTTTCAGCCTGCATACTAGGCTCTATCTATCACTGGTTGAAGGGTTCTCTGAGCTTCTCAGTGGTTATGACAAAAAGAACTTTAACGGTCTGTAACTATGCCTGGGAGCCATTAGGCAGACTGAAATACCTCCAGCTGAAGGAGATAGTGTTTATGCAGAGACCAGGACCCAGCCCATGAAATAGTCCTTGGTTTGGCTTAGTGCCAGAGGTACCTCCAATTGAGAGGTAACTCAACCTCGGTTTTGAGATGTTCTTCCCCAGCTAAAGATGACATCTTAGTAGAAAGGAGTTAATAATCATGGATGTTCCTTGACAAACATCTATTGCTATAGGACCTCTAGTTGTCTTTAACTTGAACAGCTTCTTATAAAGCAAAATAAGGGAGAAAACAAGCAATGGGAAGGAAAAATTGCATTAGGCTGCACAAGCAAAATAATTTCTCTGTAATTTGGTTTACAAAAGGAGAATATTTATAGTAGTCTACCTACCCAATTACATTGCAAACAAATTTAATTGCTTTTAAGGCGCTTTTAAAAAAAACTTTCCTTTTCCACTGCCATCACCCATATCGGTAATTTCTAGCTTGCGGTCAGTGTCTAAAGGATAAGAATCTCCAGAATTGATTGCTGATATCTGAATCGAATTGAATTACATGTGATGAACCAACTCTTGAGCTCCCACATTCCCCTCATTGCCTTCTTCCTAGGATTCAATGCCTTGTCTTTGTGGGTTCTGAAATGTAGAGAAGCAGTCACATGAGATGGGGCCAGCACTGCAAGGAAGGGGGCATTATCTAACACAATTTTGTGATTTCAGGTCAGCAGCTTATAGTGTCTTGGAAAGAACATGGGCTTTGCAGTCAGATAGACCTAGTTGAGTTTGAAACCCAGCTTGTCACTCATTCTCCTTTTACCTTGGGCAGGATTCCTGAACCCTCTCTTCTCAACTTTCCTCATCTTTAAAATGAGGTCTGTAATTCCTCAGAGGGCTGCCATGATGGGTATCTAAGAAAAGCCTCACTGGATATCAAGATCCTCCACACTCAAACTGCACTTATCCTCTAACATAATTTCCCACAACTCCCTTATTAGCTTCCTCTTGTTGCATAACTAATTACCCCAGACTTAACTGCTTAAACCGACACAGGTTCATTACCTCACAGTTTCTGGAGGTCATAAGTCCAGGCATGGGTTGGTTGGAACCCAACTGCTTTAAGTCCTCACAAGGCTGCAATCAAGGTTCAGCCAGGGCTGGGATCTCATGTGAGACTTGGGATCTTCTTCCAAACTCACATGGTTGTTGTCAGGATTAGGTTCCTTGCAGTTGCAGGACTAAGGCCTTCAGCTTCTGGAGGTTGCCCACAGTTCCCTGACATGTGGCCCTTTTCATAGGCAGTTCACAGTTCAAAACCAGTTTGCTCTTTTGAAGCCAACAGTAAAGAAAGTAAAGTTTTTATATATTTATTAACATAATCACAAGAGTTATGTCTCATCACTTTTGTTATATTCTGTTGGTTTGAAGCGAGTCACAGGCTCCACCCATACTCAAGGAGAGGGAATTACACAAAGGTGTGAACACCTAGAGATGAGGGGTATCGGGGGTCACCATAGGATCTGCCCCCCACACTCTCAAAGTGCAACAAGCCACAGTGTACCCTCCTGTCTGTGTTGGTTGCTAATTGTTTCAGTGAAATTAGTTTCATCTTTCCCAAGAAATCAGAGATGGCAGACACTTGGGAAGTGTGATCTGTTTTCACATTCCTCGCCAGTGTAGACAAAGGTAACTGATGCAGAGCTTCTGTTTCCTGAGCGTTCAGACTCAGTCTCAAAATTCTTTGAAGGACAATGCAAAAGGTAGAAGCTACCATTTGATCAGTGCTGGGAAGTGTTACAAGACCTATTTGCCATCCTTGAACTGTACTGTACATCCTGGTGAGCTAGGCCCATGGATTTGCCCAGCATAATATAAAGGGAAGTGATAGCCTGGTGCCTGAGGTGTTAACACACCAGCACCTTTAGTAAGGACAACGATAATTCATGTGGAACTAACAGGAATTTCCATATATAGAAAGTGTCCTTTACTCTGTTCCCTAACAGGAAACATCAGAGAAAAACCTTAAAACCAACTAGATGACAATGCAATAGAACACAATTATGCTATCAAAGGGAAAAAAAAGTATAGGTTGTGTAACTAGAGAAATTGTTAACACAACAACTAAAAAACTATATAAGTTTGAGTCCCTTGGGAAAGAGAAACGTATCTGTAAATAAGTTTATTTCTCTGGCAATATTTGCTTGTCTTTGTATGCCTCTCCATGTGCTGAGAGTTTTCTTATCATGCCTTCATGATTATATGAGTGAATTACTAGGAATGCTATTATTTTCATTGTATTCTAAGCCTTATAGGAGATAAAAGAACACCCTGTACCTGTCCTTGGGCTCAATTTAAGTTAGAGAAAAAGAAAAATTCTCTGTATAAGAAAAAGTTTTTCTCAGTAAAACAGTTTTTAATCAATTATAATAGGCTTACCAACCATACTAACAATTACTTATACAACTTTAGCTTTTGCTGTTCTTTTTCTTTATTTTTTATTTTGAAATTTTTTTTTGGCTGTGTTCAAGAGAGAGTTCTTATAAGATGGCAGAGACATACTATTGATGTAAGGCTCATTTGTTTTAATAGAGGTCCTTAGTCATGGATTATCAGTGGAAAGCATTATATAGTGAGTGCAATTTTAAGCAAGACCTTGTCCTTCTAGCTGCATAAGGGATCTCTACAGAATAAGAAACAAGAAAAGATTATTTTACTGGCAGAAATGGAGAAAAGATATATATATATTTTGATAGAAGTACGTACAAATATATATAAATAGGTTACTATGGAAAGAAACAGAGCCTGAATATATCTTCCACTCTTAAAGTTCGGACACAATATATCAATAGGTACATAGTAAGCATATAATTAATATTTATATATTTCAGGAACAGAGTTTGGCACTAAAATGACAATATTTGGGCATAGTCATTTGATCCAGGAGAATGGAAATTGTCAGCAAACCTCCAAACCAATGCTGCTAAATCTATAACCTTATTTTAACCCTGGAGACTGTGGATGGTGACGCCACAGTCTATTCTGTGGAACTGAATGTATAAATGGTTTGTAAATAAATATTTATGGACCTATTTTACTTACTTTCAAGGTTGAGACTTGTGGAGATGTTTCTTAGAATCTAATTATGAAATAAAAGGAATTGTTAGATCTGTTTCATATCATCTGAAAAATATATAATAATGTAATACTGAGATAATTTTAGAAAACTACACTGGTTGCCACGAATCCTTGGTATTTCTTGGCTGGTAGACACTTCACTCCAATCTCTACCTCCGTCGTCATATGGCAGTCTTCCTCTTTGTGTGGCTGTCTCTGTGTCAAGATTTCCCCTTCCTTGTAAGGAGACCCATCATTGGATTAGGGCCAACCCTATCCAATATGACATCAATGTAACTTGATTACATCTATAAAGACCCTGTTTCCTTCCAAATAAGGGTCACCCTTACAGGTACTAGGAGTTAGGAGTTGAAGGTATATTTTTAAGAGACACAGTTCAACCCATGACAATTACTAATTGGCTTCTCTTCTTCGGAGCTACCCTGTGATTGAAACTCAGTGATTCTCTCTAGGGATAAGTACTTTGAAGATATATTCTATAATCAGAAGGCCCCAGTTGCTTTTAGGTCTAGCCTACTCACTTTAGTAGAGTTCACTTCCATGCATTATACTGAACCCAAGGCAAGACCCCAGAGAGGTTCAGAAAGCAGTGGCAAGGGCACACATAACTACACTGGAAGGCAGAATAGAATGGGTACAACACAGATGAAGTTGGGTGGAGATCTAGAAAAGGGAGATGACCGAGCTGCTGAGGAGGCGATTGCGGGAGGGCAGTAGCAATTTTGAGGGGCAGAAACAGTCTTAGCAGAGGCACAGAGATAAGGAAACATAGGATAGGTTGCACGGCTGACTGCAAGGTGTCCCATTCACCTGGAGCATAAGGTGAATTTAGAGGAACAGGGGTAGAGGGGTATGGCATCACAGGTTTTCATTGTCTGGGTAAAAGAAAAGGAACTTCATGGGATTTTCTTGTCTATTTTTATTGCTAGTTGATAAAGGCAGGACATCTCCAGATATGTGTGTGTGTGTGTGTGTGTTGCCCAGGGATCTGTACGTGTACAGGTATAGTAACAATAGGATTTACCAACACTACTGGGTGATGGGTTTCGATATCAAGATGCTAATTCTTATAACAGCACTGTGATTTGGGTTGTGTTGATACCCCCATTTTGCAGATGAGTAAACCGTGACTTAAAACATTAAGAAACTCATTCAGGGTCACACATCCCTGGTAAGCATTGGGTGTATGTATTAGGCAGGGTTCTCCAGAAAAACAGAGCCAATAGGAGGTACACACACACACACATATATAAACACACACATAAACACACACATACACATACATACAGAGAGAGAGAGAGAGAGATTTATTTTAGGAATTGGCTCACAACATGATTATGGAGTCAAAGAAGTGTCATGACTTAACTGTCTGCAAGTTGGAGAACAGGAAAGCTGGTGGTATGATTCAGTCTGAGACCAAAAGGTCTGAGAAACAGAGCGCTGATGTCCAAGGGCAGGAGAAGGTGGATGTACCAGTTCAGGCAGAGAGAGCGAATTTGCCTCTCTTCTGCCTTTTTGTTCTGTTTGGGCCCTCAGTGGATGGGATGATACCCCCCCACATTGGGGAGGTCCATCTACTTCACTCAGTTCACCAATTAAAACGCTGACCTCTTCTAGAAACCCCCTCACAGACACGCCCTGAAATAATGTTTTACCAGCTATCTTGGTATTCCTAAGCCCAGTCACGTTGACACAAAATTAATCATCACAGTCTAGGAACTGAACCCCATTCTGGCTGGTCCCAGAGCACACACTGGTAACCTCTACAGCACGGTTTATGGTTGGGCTCAGGGAAACCAGCACTTTGGTGCTGTGCACCTACCCGTAATTTATCTCAGAGTGAGTTCTCCATGTCACCTTCGGACTAATGCCTGTGTGTTGGAGGACTTTTGAAGATAACAATAACATTCATGCACTTGGTCACTGGATGAAAATGTGTCTTGGAACAGAGATGTACAAAGATGGCTCTTGCTTCTCCATTCTTGTTTATAAAAATTGGTGGATTTGCTGATTGGGAAAATAGCGGCCAAATGACTCAAGTAGATAAGAGCATTTGAGAGTAAAAAAAATGTTTTGGAGACCTTTAGATTATTTATTTTCTAGATAAAGAATAAGAAATTAAGAGACTTGAAGTGACTGTTCTTTATATATAGTGTATGATACTTAGTAGCTGATCAATAATTTTTAAATAAAAGGATAAAAATGTTCAAATCAAATGGGAAATTAGTGGCCAGGTAAAGACTATTTGAGGCTTTCTTACTTCAGGTTCAGTGTATTTTCTACTATATTTTAAAAAAAGGAAATTGGCAAAGATTTGGAGAGCAGGAAAAAAGTAAGGCAGGGACATGGTGGATACGAGGGAGAGATGGAGGGAGGCTTCTTTTAAGAAAAGCATACAGATTTGGGGAGGTGCTAAAGGGAGCTGTTTGGAATCATGGCAAATATGCTCCACTCCAGAAGGTGCAGTAACTGTAGTCATTAGAGGTAATGCGTTAAGAAGGGAAATAACAATCAGAAAAATGCAGTTTCACGGACGGCCCTTTATAGAACACTCCTATGGTTCTGTGCTATCATTAATACTCGCCTCATTCTGTTTTCCTGGACTGCGCAAATGCTTCGTGCCACTTAAGCAAAGCCATGGTTGCTAATTGTGCTGAACACCTTCAGAGGTGGCATCATGGAGCGTGACCAGGCAGACCCAGCCCTAATGGGCTTGACTCTGGTCTCTGGAGTGAAAACACCTCTTGAAAGCTGCTGCAAGACACCTATTGGGAGGCTTGGTAGGAAGATTGAGTGCTGCAATTTGAGGGAGCGATTCTAAGCTGTTCAGTGTCTCCTGACACCCCAGATGGATTCTAGGTGGTTCCCAAGGGGGTACAGATCTAAGCATCATCCACATAAATTTATCTCTCTCTGAATAGGGGCCCTTCCCTGTCTTATGAGAGCTCAAAGCCTGGTTTTAGAGGTAGGACAAACACACACGAAGTGATGAATGAGCATTAACTGCTGGGTTGCATACTCCTGATGGCCTATTCAAGGTTCAGAGACAGGAGTTCCAAGGGGGCAACAATGCTCGGAATTGAGGAGGTGAGAGTGGCAGAATTTGAAGGCACTTGGCATGCTTTGGAGAAACAGACAGTTGGCATCAGGGTGGATTCTAGGGCGTGGGAACAGCCTGCAGGTGGGAATGAGGGCTTGAATGGAACGGAAAATGTGTGTTTTGTTTGATTATGTCAAGGAAAAAGTCAAGTTTGTTTGTTTTTAACACCCCCTAACCCTTATTAATTTCCTTTATTTGCAAAAAGATATCAGGCCTCGGGCTCAGTCTTTACAGACATTATTAACATTCTTTTCATTCTATTTATTTTTATGGTTAACTTCTATAGGCAAATTATACTGGTTTTCCATTTTTAGTACAAGTATAAATTTATTTTAAAATACAAATATGCGAAGTAAAAAGAAATGAGGCAGTTTAAAGAAAAAGATGAAGTAAATAAGAATTCAGGATATATATAGATGGGTAAATGTGTGACATTGCTACATCATTGACCAAAGTTTGGGAAAAGTGCCGTTGACAAGTGGTGGCCATTGCGGGATGTTGATCCTGGTCTTCAGGTTTCTCATCCTCCTTCCATTACTCACCATGCATATTCCCGCAAGATGGAATTGCTGCACGTTCCCCATAAAACATTCACGCTTTCACCCTTACTTATTCCTGCTACCTGCCTATCTTCAAAGTGAAAATGTTTTCTTTGGAGCATTCAAACCTGGCCTTGCACTAAGTAGGTCCCAGTAGATATTTGATGAATAAATGAGTGTAAGAATGAGTCAATAAATAAATCAGTTGTGACTTTTCAAAAAAAAAAAATCATCTTGTAATAGGGTCTAAACTAGAGTAATGGCAATGAAAAGCAAGAGAAAGGGGCCAATCCAGGTGACACTTGAAAGTGAGAAATGAGAGATCAGATTTAGGTCGCTGCTCCTTAGACTTTAATCTGCATACCAGTCATGTGGGCATCTTGTGGAAATGTAGATACCATTCAGTAGGTCTGGGATGGGGCCTGAGGTTCTGCATTTCTAACAGGCTCCCCGGGGATGCTGCTATGGCTGGTGGGGAGATATATGTTGAGTGTAAAGTTTTAGGTGATATTGGAGAGGGGTAGAAACAAAGTGAACTCCAATTTTTTTGTGGTACTTTAAAATGTTGTTTAAAATGCTATTTTAAAGATGAAATTTGAGAAAAGAAAAAAACTCCTAAACATTCAAGGGGGTTCTTTTTCCTGTAAACTTTAGCAATGTTTTTCAATTCTGTAATCTCCTGTTTTATTTCTGTAAGTCATTTTTGGTCATGTTTTGTTCTTGTTTCTCCTGAATATAGAGGATTGGCCCATAATAAACACTGAGCAGAGGAGTGCTGTGAAGTATTGTATAATCATGATCTTATTAAAAGCAGGCTTGTTTGCACTTGAGGAGTGAAGCTGTCCAAGGTAATAGAATAAAGGGCAAAGCTGTTCCACAAACTCAGGTCCTCTGACTCTAAGTGGGCGCTCTTTCCCTCAATAGTCACTGCCATCCAATAACAAAATCTTTCAACCTAAATTGTTACCCTAGCTCCTGGGACTACTGGTGGGAGATTCTGTGTGTCAAGGCTATTGAGTGTTGCAGGCGTGAGACTCCGGCTCCCCTCCTGTCTTTGTCCTTCAGGCCCAGTCCCAGGAGCACAGGGAAGGGAGCATGCAGTGTCAGCCAGGCACTCCCCTGCTGCAGGGAGCTGCCTACCAGCCAGAGCTTGGTAATTATTATTTTACGAAAGTACATTTTGGGGATGGGCAAATCTCTGACAGCAGGATAAAGGAACAACACAGAATTCAGTTCCCTCCCTCCCCTGTGGTTATAGACCTTACTTGGCTTTTAAAAATTTTTATTTTAGGTTTAGAAGCTTCAGTCAAGAACAACAAATTAAATTGTGTACCATAGTTCTTCCAGCTCAAATGCTGTCGCTAGGCTGTAATTACTGCTCGACACCCTTCCTCAACATTGACATCTTCACCAGCCTGAAAAATCAAAACACAATTATTTATTTGTTTTAGGTTGGTTTTCTTCCATTAATTTTAATAATCCATGTATTTTTCTTTATTAATTTCTTATTTGCATGTTTTATGCCTGCTATTACTTAGTTTCTGCAGTGTTTCCCAGAAATATGGAATTAGTTATGCTGGATACTCTGTTCAGAAAACTCAGTAGTCACACAGCATTATAATGGTTAAATACCAGGGCTAGTAACTAAGCGCTGCTGATGTAGAGACAATTTGTGATAAAGGATCAGGACCTGAGTTCCCTTGGGAGAGAGGGGATATATCTCTAAATATCTATCTATAAATATGTATATAAATATATACAAATTTATATGTATGTGTTAGTACATGTGTGTTTATGTTACATGTATATATGTATGTATATAAGTTAATAATAAACTCAGCATATGCCCAATTTGAAAAAACTGGGAAATATTGAAAAAGAGATAGTAAAAGATAACTATTACCCAAATTTATCAACCAGAAATAACTATAATTTACATTTTAGTATAGTAAGCATTTTACTATACATAGGAGAGAGTACACTTAATTTTTTGGATACTTCTGATTTTAAACCTAACACTTTATTATAAGCACTTCCCTATGTTGTTAAAAATCTTCGGCCTTTTTATTATTTTAAATTACAAGTATTTTTTTCATCGATTATCAGATTAATGGACGTTTACTGTAGAAATTTGGTAAATACTGAAAATTTTAAAGAAAAATAAAATAATCCATAATTATACTACTCACAGTTAACAAGTGTTACTCTTTAGTATACTTCTCTCATATATATATACACACATACATATATATGAACTAAATAAAATTTAATAATTTCTAACAAAACTGAATCATATTACATTTACAGCACTTTAATCTTTTTCCACTTAAGTTGTAGCATGCGCTTTCCCCATGTTGATAAATGTTCTTTAAAATGATTTTTAAATGGCTGCATAATATCCCATCATGTGTTAACTAATAATAAACCAGGAGAATCTAATACCCAACTAAATGAGATCTAGTTCATTCAGTCCATGTCTGTGTCTGAACAAAAAGAATAGTTTGATAGTTTGAGGGTTATCATAGTTCTTTTGAAGTTGTGTAACTCAAATTTTAAAATATATCTTAAATAGATCCCATGCTATAAATATCTATTATTATTATCATTATTAATAGCTATCACATATTGATCTCTAAGTATTAAGCATCATGTACATTATCTAGTCAATATTTGCAACTCTTTGAGGTGGATACTGTTATCTCTGCTTTACAGTTAAGGAAACTGAGAGTCAAAAATAGAGGTTAAATAACTCATTAGTGGCTAAGCTTAGATTCCAACTATCTATGTAATTCCACCATCTATGCTCTTAACCACTAGACTGTGCCCATTTAATATTAACAATAGATGCATTTGTACCTTTCCTGAATGTATTTATTTTCACCCTGTATACCTCCCAAATAACGTGATTCATAATCAGTATTTTCATTCTACATCTAATGTGTGTAATGCACTATGCTCATTTCTGCTAAGAAATACATAGAAACAGAAGCCATAGTACTTGCTCAAGAGCTTCTCAACATCTCATTAGGGGTGCAATGTCTACATGTGTGCAACGTTTAGATTCATAAAAGACTTAAGCATGAATACAAGTTAGTAGGATAAGAGCTAGCCCATAGTAGTACACAAATAATTTCCAAATTGGTATTATGGTTCAGAGAAATGACATGCCATTGTGGGATAGAGTAGCCTGGAATATTCTTCTAGGCCAGTAATTATCTCTGATGCTTACAGAATGGATAACTGCTGCTAAAAAAATAGAATATATTTTTTAAATTTGAAGACATGCTCCTTTATTTTGCTATTCCTGGATTTGCTAAACAAGACCATGTTTGATGTCTGTCTTTTAAAATGATTCTGTTGGATAGTTATTAGATTCTGTTAATCTCTAGAAATTCACCAAGAACAATTTTATATATATGATCCAAGAGTCCATTTTAGCTAGTCAGGTACCCACAGCTAAGACTGCAGATTTTGGTAAAATACGGTCTGACAGTTATTTTATGGGACATAGTTATGTGGTTATGTTTTATGAGCAGTTTTTCAAACACACGTTAATATAATGCTAACTATATTTGAGGGTGCCGGTTACCTTCCAGAACCTTTCCACATTTTAACTCTGATTATCAGATCAGTTGTGAAACCAGAATTCCCTTTCATCACTCCATTCTGCCTCTGGTTAAATACCTTCTTTGTATAGATCCTTATATAACACAGAGGCAGGTATAATCCTTCTAGTGGTCTCAAAATTTTGTATAAACCCGACCAGATAATCATATAGGGGAAATAGGATTTAGGGAAATTCATTTTGATAACTATGAGACAAGATTTGTAGGTCAGTGTGGCATTATATTTAATCCACTTTCATCTTATTACAAATTTGGCTCAGGACATAAAATGTGTACTGACATGAGATCTGCGCATTAGGTAGGTGGTTATTTTCCTTTGACTATTCCTCTGTAAAACAAAATGTTGGTGATGAAAATGCTAGCTGGTTAGTCTTATTTGCCAGGATTCGTGACCTGCATTGTGAAGGGCTTAACCGTATTAGGAACACTGAACTTCGGCGCTGAAAGGAGTATCTGAGCTTGTTGAGTCTAGTGGCTCTCAAACTTCAGTGTGTGTGAGTTCACCTAGAGGGCTTAGTAAAACACAGCTTGCTGGGTTCCCCGCCTCAACGCCCCTGATTCAGGAGGCGAGGCCTGGGAATATGCATTCGAACATGTTTCCAGGTGATGCTGATGTTGCTGATTTGGGAGCTGTACTTTGAGAACCACTCTCCTAGTTTAAGGCTTTCTTTTTACCAATGAGAAAACTGAGGACACAAGAGAGGTCATCCATGTATGTGTATAAATCAGATCCTGTTCCTCTGCTGCTAAAAGCCCTCTGTGGTTTCTTGTTGCGCTTGGAATAAAATCTCCAATCCTTATTATCCAGAATATCCTGAATGCCTGGTCCCTGCCTGTCCCTCCACACCACGGTCCCCATAGAGATTCATTGCACTTCGTTCCAGTTATTCAAGGGCCACGTCCTTATTTCAGCATAAAGAGCAGCTAATACGGCGACATGGCACAGAGCAAGGAGTGAAGGATTGACTTCTAGAGGCTTTCAGTCCCATTTTTCAATGCTTGCCATTTGCTTGGGGCTCCAAATATAGTTAATATTAGCCACATGCTTAGTGATTTATCAGTGTTCACTTCCATGCAATAGGTCCATCTTGATTTTTCTGTGTATTTTACTTGGCAGAGAAGCTGATTCTAATAATAATAGCTAACATTTATTAGCTATGTGCCACATACCATGCCAAGTATTGAACAAACATTATCATATTTAATCTTCATAAAAGCCATATAAAGTAGGTATTACTCATATCTATTTTACTAGTGAGGGAACTAAGGCTTAGAGGATTAAGTAACCTTTTGAATGTCACAGTACTAATAAGGACAGTACTGAGATTTCGACTCTGATTTCTGGGGCTAGAATCTCCAATCACAATTTTATCGTGAAATAACTACTGTGTTTGTCTAAATAACCCCAACTGGCCAAATGATGACAACCCCTTCTCCTGGATGCTGTTTTACTGACTATCAGAAAATCAGGTGGTGCCTTCGGAGGGAGAAGAGGGAGTTTTAGCTTGAAAGGGACTTTACAAAGACATATGAAGTGAGTAAATTGGGGTTAAGCATGGTCACATTAAAGTTCAGTACCTCAAAGTGTCATGTCTTTTATCTTGATAATTGAAGAGTCTATGTGAGAGTCAATACAAGGGAGGCATTCGGTCTACTTTACATGCTATTTCTCAACTGGTTTTGAGAGTGGTTTATCTCTCCTACATCCACGATAATAGAAAAGTCTAATACACTGAGATTGCTTTTAAGGCTAAAGGAATTCCAGAGGCAGCCGCCCATAGGGTGAGAACAATAGAAACTCCTTTAGCCTGAAGTTACAAAAAGATGTCAGACAAACACTGCTTCCTCCGAGAAGTTATTTGTGATCAAGACTCAGTCATTGGTCAAATGAACAAATGATCTCTTTATTTCTGAAGGATCAGAAAAATATTGGAGCAATCTTACTTTCCTCCTGAAGCAAGTCTGCAATGAGTTTTACAGAAGCAAATTCCTTCAGTGTTTTGTTTTTTCATTTGTTTCCTCTTAACAAACTACTTTACCTAAAAGTATCATCACTTTTTGAAAATTTGCCTTGAGAAATTCTTATTTTCTTTCTCTCTCTTCTTACTTTATTTCATTTAAGCATTAATTCCCTTATTCATTCTACACATAGTTATTTCACACTTACAATGTGCCTGAGTTTATTTATTTTAAATATTAAAACCCACTAGAGCTGAAGTTTAAATATGGGACCTCGGTAGTGGTGAGACCACCCGTCATGAAGACCTCGGTGTAATTCAGAAACTGAATCAACATGGATGGAAACCAACACAGGCCCGGTTTTATACCATTATAATAGCTTCCATTCCAAAGCACAATTGTATGTGCATTAAATATATGCTTCTAATAAAATAAAAGACCAGCAAATATAATGCGGAATTATTTCCGTATTTAGAAAAATACATCATAAACAAGGAGGGATTTTCTTAGGAATGTAAGGATAACATCAGGAAATATATTAATTAAATTTAATATAAGATAGGAATAATGATATTAAAGATAAAGGTGGAAAACCAAAATAATTTAAATAATCAAGGAAGTGATATAATCAATATATATTATTAAAAATAATCTGAACAAGCTTAGATTGGAATAGAATTTTTAATCTTAATAATGGGAAGTTATCAAGAACCTATAGCAAATATCATATTTATTCAGGTTAAAAACAAAGCAGGGATGCCCACTATCATTTCTATTTATTATTGAAATAGAGAAACTAACCAATAGAATAAGAAAAGAAAATCAGACACATAAAGATTGGAGAGGAATATATTGAACTTTCCTTATTTGTGGAAAGTCCATGAAAGTCCATTGGCAGACTATTAGAGCTAAAAGTGATTTCAGCAAGTTTGCTGATTAGAAGATAAACATATAAACCTAATTAACTTTTCTCTGCAATTATAATTACCAATTAAAATGTAGAGCAGAAAAAAAATCCTGTATGCAATAGCTACAACAATATAAAGAAGCTATAAATCAATCTAAAAAGATTCATGACCTTTATGGAAAAAAATGACAAATGACAAAATATCATTGAAGATTATAAAGTTCTGAGTAAATCGTCAATATCTATCATTTCATGAGTATACTCAATAACGTGAAGATGCCAATTCTCCCTAAAGTATTCCATAAATCTAATACAACTCTACTCAAAATCCCAACAGAAGTTTTTATGTAACCTGACACAGCTGACCCTATAAAACTCATGTGTAAATGCAAGGAGCCAAAATAGCCAAGATAATTCTGGAGGAAGAAAAAAAAAAAGAACAAGAGAAAAGACTTGTCCTACCAGATATCAAGACATATTTTATAGCCATAATAATTACGATAGTGTGACACAGGCATATAGACATGTGGGATAGAATAGAGCTCAGTAACTGTCTTGTGCAATATAGAAAATTCATACGTGACCAGGTGGATGTTACAAATCAGTGGTCAGTGGACGAACTAATCAGTAATGGTGCTGGGATAACTGGTTATCTATATGGAGAAAAATTAGATTTCATCTTTACATCAAACATGAAAATAAATTGAATACTTAAAAATTTAAAATGCAAAACTTTAAAATTTTTAGAAGAAAATAAAGGTGAATGGCTTTATGACCTATGTGTGGAAAAGATTTCTTTAAAAAGGTCAGAAACAAAGCATATACCATAAAGAAAATGTTGACAAACTTTTCAAGGAAAAACATGATAAAAAACATAAGCCACTGACTGGGAGAAACTGTTGGCAATGCATATATGTAATATACAAAGGATTGGTATTACAGGTTGTATAATGAACTCCTACAAGTCATCAAAAGAAAAAGAACCCAACAAAAAAATGAACAAAGGATATGAGTAAGCAAATCATAGATGCCAAGGCAAAGTGGATTGTAAACACGTAAAAGGATGTACAGTCATAATAGTAAACCTGAGACTGCAAATAATATTGTGACATAACTTCAAACCACCAGATTAGCAAAAATTAATAATTCTGATGATACTAAGTGTTGGCAAAGAGGAGGAGCAATGAGAACCCTCATATACTAAATAGCGGGAGTGTGAAATAAGGCCACCACTTTGGAATGCAATTTAGCATTGAAATTGAGCATGACATTTGACCTAATAATTGTACATCTATGTAAATGCTTTAGAGAGACTCTAACAAATTTGTATTTAGGTAATTACTAGAATGTACATTGGAACACTACTTGCAATTAAAAAAAATTAGAAACAATCTAAATCAGCAGGAGAGAACATAAATAAATTGTAGTATCTCTATACAATAGAATCCCATCCAGCAGTGGAGCAGAACAAAGTAGAGCCGCATGTAACAACATTGGTAAACCTCAAGGTCATAGTCTCGGATGAAAAAAGCAAATTATGCAATAAAGGTACAGCATGATCCCTTTATGTAAAGTTTGTAAACATGCCGTATAATCCAAAATACTTTATGTAAAGATTTACATATATAAAGAATAAAAAAAAAAACATGCCTGGACATGATGAACATCCCAATAAAAAGGTTACTTCTGGGGAGAAAGGTGGGACTGCTATAAGGGGGATTTACCTATGTTTGTAACATTCTATTTCTTCAAAAAGGATCTGAAACAAATACACCAGAATATTAGGAGTTAAAAAACAGATTCAGATACACATATATTTATTATATTTTTATTTCTATTTGTTTGAGTGAAACATTTCAAAGTTAAATAAAGAACCACTTAGCCTTACTGAGGTCATGGATGCTGAGTGCTCAGCCAGGTTTATTCACTAAGTTCTTCTACTTCTGGCTCTCAATGGGACTGATTACAATTATATATGACCACATAGCATAACTCTTCAGACTCTTTGGGAAAATGTCAAAATTGTGAATGTTAAATTCTGAAATGTCAAGGGCCAACTATAGACATACAAAACCAGCTAAGGACTAAAAGGATAAAAATGAAAACAACATAAAATAAATGCTGTTCGACATAAAGTTGAGAAGAATATATAATGTCTCCTTCCCCCCTAAAATCAGCCCAGAGGATTGGCATTCGCCCTCCTGAAGGATTATCTGTCTATATGAGCAAGCGCCAGTCTGAAAAACTACACAGGGTAATATAAAACAAAATGAAACAAAACCTGCTCATGTGAAGGGAAAAGAATACTCCACAAAATGGCTGCACCTTCCCCAGTACATCCTTCAGCTCCCCAAACAGCTTTCCCATCCTTGACCTTCTCTTTAGAAGCCCCTCCTTAAGCAGTTACACACAGCTCTGCAAATGTTAGAGTGACATTTGGACTGGGCTTGCGTGATCAGTTCGCCCGCGTGTCTGTGCTCCCTGGGGACCTGCCAAGCTTCAGAGCAGCGGTATTAGCCTCACCCCCCAGAGCTAGCAATAACATTTACCAGCTACAGTTCTCTCCATCTTCAAATATTTCCTCTGGCCCACGAGAAGGTGATCCAGCCCCTCCATAGACTGGGACCTAAAGAGAGCGGTTGAGAGGGAGGTGACCCCTCCTTTAAGAACTTTTAACATTTACCTTTCATTAAAGATTGTACTTGTGTTTTAATTGGGCTTCCCTCCTAGGATTCTGATATGTTTGGAAAAAATTAATTACTGAAATTGCATACCTGTTAGGGGCGGGGCACACCTTTGATGGAAACTCTGAAAAAGTCTGGCTCTGGCTGGTGAGGAATGGCATCTGAGTACTCATTGAAATCCATAAAAGTCCAGAGTTGGCAAGGAAACTATACAATTATTAATTATTTATAACTTAGAAAACAATTTTGGAGCCCTGTATGCTTAATATACGTCTAGGACTGGGCTAGTCAAGACTTAAAGAAGTCAAAATGACCTCTTTTTTTTGTTGTATCTCCAGTGCCTGAATGGGTGATTCAACTGATGAAGAATGAATTGAATATCCTCCCAACAGTCTAATGAGTCATGTGCTAATCATCCTGATTTTATTAATGAGGAAACTGAAGCTCAGAGAGATTAACTTGTTAATCTTTGTTAATCTTTGCAGCTTGTCCAGTGGCAAAGCTAGCTCCTGTCAGGCCTTGTATACAGCCTGAGAGCATAATTGCTCTGCTATAATCTGTACTTATAGAGGCACATGTGTGTCAGAAATGTGATGATAAGCATTAGCAGGGAAGTTAAAAGTGAATAAGAACACAATAGAATTCTAATTAACAAATGTGGAAGGAAAGAGGGCGAGAGAGAATCACCATTAGGTGAATACTGCAGTAAAAAATGTTGCAGATACGATCCACTGATGGATGCTAAAATTAGTGGGTGAAAGTTTGAGGAGAATCAGAATTTGCATAGGCTCAAAGTACCTTCCACAAGATATTTATCAAGTACAAAGGAAAAGACAGGTATTTAACTTTTTTGCTTAAAAGACCTGGGAGATACCAACTTAAGTAATCAAGAAAACATCACTAGTAAAAACACATGTCAACATCATGAACCCCTTGATATAATGCACTGAGAAGGACACAATGTCATTTTCATGGTATTCTTGCCTAAAATGCATAACCTCACTCCAGTTATGAACAAACATTGGAAAAACTCAAATTGAAGATATTTAATAAAGTATCTGACCAGTACTCTCTTTTTTTTTTTTTTGCGGTACGCGGGCCTCTCACTGTTGTGGCCTCTCCCGTTGCGAAGCACAGGTGCTCCAGACACGCAGGCTCAGCGGCCATGGCTCACGGGCCTAGCTGCTCCGCGGCATGTGGGATCTTCCCGGACCGGGGCACGAACCCGTGTTGCCTGCATCGGCAGGCGGACTCTCAACCACTGTGCCACCAAGGAAGCCCCTGACCAGTACTCTTTAAAATGACATGAAAAGCAAGGAAAGATTGAGGGGCTATTATAGACGGGAGAAAACTAAGGAGAAATAACAACTAATGCAGTGTAGGATCCTGAAACAGAAAAAGAACATTAGTGGAAAAAGTCATAAAACTGAAAAAGATCTGAAGTTTATTTAAAATATTGTGCCAATGTTAATTTCCTATTATTTAAAATCATGCTATGGTTATGCAAGATATTAGCATTAGGAGAAATAGGGTAAGAGGTGTAAGAGAATGCTTGGTATAGTTTTTGCAACTCTTCTGTAAATATGTAAGTTTGAAATACAGGGTTTAAAACAACAAACAAAATGAAACAAAAAATGAGCAGGAAATACACTTGCCTTCAGATATGCTTGCAGCTTGAAGAGAGAAGCAAACTTGTAAACTAAAATGAAAAGCACACAAAAACAGTCTTGTAGGCATTGCCTGTAATATATGTGTGCACCAGATAGAAAGGGGCCATGGAGGAGTGGTTGATCTTATCTGGAAAGGGAATGCAGGTAGCCAGGATAGACTGAACAGAGAAGGTGATGTTTGAGGTCTTTTATCTACCATCTATTTTACTGAGAACCTGCTATAGGCCAGGCACTCCTCTAAAAAGAAGCTACATGGTAGTAAACATGAAAAGGTACTGCTTTCATGGAGCTTCCATTCTAGAAGGAGGTGTCAGATAAACACATGAACAAAAACCTGACATTTTAAGTGCTGGGATGAAAAATAAATGAGCCAATGCGATAGAACACGCTTGGGGGAAACGGGCAGTTAGATAGGGTGATTGGGAAATACCTTTCTGAGGAGCTGATCGTTAAGCTGTTAGGACCAAGGTATGAATGAGAAGGAGCAAGCCATGCCAAAAAGTCAGGGAGCAGGTAATTCCATGACGAAGAACAGGTTGGCTGAATGCCCGACCACAGGAACAAATTGCTGTGTCCTATTCAATAGGACAAAAAGAGGTCAGCATGCTGGGCTATAATGGACAAGGGGATAATAGTAGATGAGCTGTAGAAGTAGGTTGACCAGCTGGCTTTAAGTCCCAACTGACATACTTTTGAATAAAAGGTGGTGCTATTAATAATTACACCAGGACAATAGAAGTAAAATGGAACTGTCTGGGCCAAACCTAGACATAAGATCACCCTATAGAGAAGAAACAAATCGTGTAGGACTTTGTGAGTCAGGCAAGGAGTACAAATGTATTCTAAGTGCATTAGGAAGCCATGGGAGGGTAGATCAGGGGAAGGAAGTGATTGCTCTGGCTGCCAAGTGGAGAATAGACTATTGAGAGGGAAGAATGAAAGTAGGGGGAAGATTAGAAGTCTAGCTAGCAGGCAGAGAATGGGGGCTTGAGCTAAGGAAGTAGACACGGAAAAGGAGACTCACTCAGTTTTGAAGGCAGAGTCAATGAGCCTTGCTTACTCTTAGTAGATAGGCCAGGATTAGCCAGTTGTTTAGGGACTGTAGAACGTTCCATACGAAGGTAATGGCAAGAGCAGAGTCACAGGAGCAGGTCATATTCTAGGAGCCCATAGTGTATTCTATGGCAAAAGTGAAGGGGCACAGAGGGGACAGGCAAAACTGTGTTGGAGATATGACCACAGGCCAGATCATCAAAGACAGAATCCAATGCTAAGTAGTAGATATTGGGATGCCATTGAAAGTACTTGACTGGAAAGTGACATGATTTGTTTTGTTTTTAGAAAAATGACACTAGGTCAACTATGAGGAAAACAAAAGAGCAAAGGAAAACCCCCCATGGAAACAGATAGCGTTACCTTCTGCTAGTTAGAGGAATAAACAAGAAACCAGAAATATTTTGAGGGTGGTATAGCAAGGTGAGGGGCCTTTTATTTGTACTAGAAACTGTCCACCTGTTCATCAGACGCACCCTTGACTGTCTAGTGGTTTACAGTATAATTAACTGTTGACTCAAGGACTGCTAGATAGTGTCGCTGAGTCATAAAGAAGCTCCAAGAGGAAAACTTTAGGGACAAATTAATGTCATGTACCATGTAACTTTCTTCTTCTGCTCCAGTGCTGTTCTTGGCCCACTCATTTCTAAGTTTTAGCAATGTCTCTCAGACTAGTGTGTCTCACAAGCAATTTTGGCAAGCTAAGCATGGTGGTGGAGCCAGATAACTTGTTCCCTGTAGACTTAGAAACTCCTGAGCTGCGGGCTGTAATATAATTTACAATACAGTTAGCCAACCCTGTAAAACAACGTTCTGTGTGCAGGGGAATGGGGGCCTGACAAGAAGTGTTTATAGCTTGATTTTAGCTGTGCTCTCCATTGTTACCACGGTAGCAGCCTGCATATGACACATCCTAGTCATCAGTCAGATAGTTACAACTTTTCTTTTTTAATTTGGCAAGCTAAGCATAACATCAGGCTTTGCGTAATAGCCGCCCCAGTGTCCCTTACCTTAGGAAGTGGTAGCCCTAGCATGCACCCCCCATCTTTTAGGACAAAGGAACTGAGACATAATTGTTAGATATTCCATGGCTGTGGCTTATGCCTTGATAAAATTATCTGATGTCTTACTCTTCTAAAGGTCTTATACCATGATATTGATAGAAGGCTTGAGAATAAGAAAATCTGAGCAATGCCTGTTGATTTTTTTTCTCCCTAGTGTGTTACAATAGCTACTTGCCACTTACATCACTCAACTAACAAGGTTACTTCTATTCAGCCATTGCCCCCAGGAGACTATAGCTAATATTAAAGCTCCACAGGTGGGGACTCTGTCGATTTCAAGATCCCCAGTCTGGCACAGTGCTGGAAAACATAATAGGCACTAAAATACTATGTTTTGATTAAATAAACCCAACTATTAGCTTAAAAATGTGCCCTAATGATTTGGAAATGAATACCGCATACGATGTAGAAGAACATGTTCTGCTGAGCAAGAGTTGGCCAGGGGGTTGATGAACCGATGTGTCAACCTGAGACACTACATAGGATCCAACATTCACTCTAACAACATTCTGAGTTTTGCAAAACTATGTGGAATTCAACTCCAAGGCTATTGTATTAACCCGGGCAACTCTAGATTCTACTGTGCACGAATGTAGAGTTGTGAGATGTCCCTCTATTAATTCTCTTAGTTACACCCGTTAGAAAAAATATCTTTTAATTCATGTCCATCGTGAATTGGGTGCAATGTCTGGCACTGTCACAGTTCTTCTGTACTTCCATTCCATAGTTAACTCTGCTTAAGTAGTGTTGGAAATAGCTTGTATACCTATCATATACGTCATATATATAACATATATCTTATATACATATGATATATGTATATCGTATATATCATATATATGTATCAACAGTACTCTGAATTAGGTGCTTCAGTAGATCTTTAAGTGTGTGTGTGTGTGTGTGTGTGTGTGTGTGTATCTGTTGATTCACCTGTTTCAGATCATTGCTGATTTTGTGCAGCCTGATTTTGGAAGCAGGATCCCAAATAGGAAAAAAAGGAAGGTCTTTAATATCTCCTTAAGAAAAAAAAAGTCAAAGCTTTTAAATATTACCTCAGTCTCCTCAGTTTCGAAATAAAGGTTTGAATGCAGGTAAATTTTAAGTTTTGAACTCTAAATTTCTCTGCAGTTCAGAAAGAGTAATTTTACAACTTCTGTATTCTTTTTTTTTTTTCTTATAAAAATCACAAGAGACTGATTCTACTTTAATCAGCTACTTAAACTTCTGGCCATTTCTTCATTGGTTTGACTTTTCTAGGAAATGTATTTTATATTCCTAAACAATTTGATTTTGGTTCATGTTGAAATACTGGCCCTGTCTCTCCTTATAAGAAATCTGTACATAACTGAGGTTGGTTGAGCTGGTACATTGCAGAACAGTTGGCAAGTAGAAAGTGTCTTCTCTTTTGCTGCCCTGGAGAACTTGTTTCTCTGGTCTGGCCTTAGACTATAATGGAGCGATCACATTCTGGTGAGCACAGCTGTGTGCAGAACAGTTCTCTGAGCCTTCAGTCCAGTCATTTGGGAATGAAAACATCAAAAACTAGCCTGGGAAACACAACCAGGACAGGCTGCAAGTTGGCCATTAATCACTTTACTGTGTCTGCTCAATGCTGTTGTCTAAGAGCGTTCTAGAATAAAGTAAAGGTGATAAGTATACAGATCCATTCAATATAGTTCCGTACCTGCCATCAGTCATCCTTGTTGATGGATCAGAGGTAAAACTTTTTTTATTCAAATTTTTTGTAACCGATCATCAGTGATAACGAGAGAGCAAATGTATTCTCTGGAATACTGACAGGAAGAATATGACAGAGTGAGGCAGCAAGCTTTAGGCAAAAATGAAAGTCTACAGAATAGTGCTGTCTGTTTTTCAGGATGGAAATCGTAGCTGGATGTCAGGTTCAATCACTGAACATAGTCTGCCTATGACTGTAATGAGCCATGCTTATTATCAAAGGTAAATAATAGGACTCTAGTGTTCTTGAATGTAATCTCTACCATTATTATGAAAGTAGACCCATTGTGTAGGGAATTTGAGAACAGAAGAAAGCAGAATGTCTACCTTATTTCTCCATTTAACCAAAGTAGACTTTATAATAAAGAGGAAGACTAACAAAACACTTTAACCCTTCACAATTTCATTCCACTTTATAGTTTGCAGAGCTCTTTCAAACATATTTTCTTATATGACTTTTGAAAATGATTGAAGATTTACATAAAGGAAAAGGAAAGTCAGAGAATGTGCAACTTTCCTGAGGTTGCGCGCCCATAAGAGGTGGAGCTGGGAGTGGAATGTTGGCCTCCAGACACCTAGGCTCTTTCTACTGATCAGTGTTGCCTCTAATATGGAAGTATCTGCACGTGAAAGCAATGGGTCATCTCCAGACATCAGGGAAGTTAAAACACGTGTGTGTGCACGTACACATGTAACATTCATTGAGGACCCATTAATTTCAGACATTTGGATATCTTCGCAGTCATTCTCTTGGGCTCACCTTTGTGATGGATAGCTTTTCTTTGCAACCCTGGATCCATTCTTCACTCTTCTTCATACTTTTTTACTCAGCTTTGTACCCTGGAAGGTTATCCTATAGGGATTGCATTAACAGCCTCTCTTACCCTTTTGTATTCCAGTTGAATTTGCCCAATGGGAAGCATGCAAGAAAGATGAGAAGGAATGATGAGAATGAGGTCTGAATATTTAATTTCTTGTCTGTGATATGGCTGCCAGCTGGCTGCACACCTTGACATAAGGTCACAGTCTTGTGAGGCACTCATAGTGCACCCTTGTTCTCTCTCCCTCTTCCACTCCCCGCTCAGCGTTCTGGCAGTTGACCTTCTGCTTGCTCTATCAGGCCTACACATAGTAATATATGGGTCTGCTTTTACTAGCCCTAAATACCATATTACCTCTGGAGGGTTCACTATTCCCTACCTTTACCGTTATAAATATTACTTGTATTAAACCTTCATCAAATGGCATAACTTGAGTTGGCCGTCTATTTCCTATTAGTATCCTGGCTGATTCAGTAGTATTATTATACATGTTACAGATGGGGAAACTGAAGCCCAAGAATATTTCACAGTTAAATAACTTGCAGATCTAAGACTTCCCTGGTGGTCCAGTGGTTAGGACTCTGTGCTTCTAATGCAGGGGGCATGGGTTCGATCCCTGGTCGGGGAACTAAGATTATCCCACATGCTGTGCTAAGGTCCCACATGCCAGTGGGGCCAAAAAAATAAAAATAAAATAACTTGCAGATCTAGGACTCTACCCGAATTTTCTAACTCCAAGTCGTGGCTAAAAATAATATATATATATATATAATTTGCAGATCTAGGATTCTACCCAAAATTTCTAACTCCAAGCTTATATGCTCATAGTGACAGCACACTGAGCAATGATTCTGAATAGGTATAATTACATATGTGTAATTACAGCTCTGCCCGATAGAGCTTTCTTGAATTGACTCAAAGAGTCAGATCAATTCTAAGAAACATACCACCATCATTTATAAATATTGTTTTGAAATTTCATAATACGTTTGCAAAATAAAGCAGCGGCAATAGTATCTGGAGGAAAATTGGGTAAGATTGCATCTAATCTCTTACCATGCCATTCTGTCTTCCCTGCAGCACCAGAGTTAGCCTAAAAAGCAAGTCTTATCGTGTCACTTCCTGTCTTAAACACCCTCTTATGTTAACTAATATCCAAACTTCCTAATTGTGCTTATTAGCTCTTTTATAATGGACCCTCTGCATCTCCCTTCAGTCTTAACTTTATCACTCCAGTCCATATACCCTAGCCCATATGGGATCATCATTGTGGTTCTCACCTGGGTTGGGGGTGGGGATTTTTCCCCCAAGAGGCATTTGACAATGTCTGGAGATATTTTGTGTTGTCATGACTAAAGAGAATGCTTCTGTCATGGCTTTAGAGTGCTTTACTTGTTTGGGGATGGGAAAGCAATCGAACTGTATGTAATGGCAGCACGATGTTGAGAATGTGAAAAGTTAGTTCTTCTCAGCCTTGTCCATGAGAGGGAGGACATCACCTCATATCAGTTTTGATTCCCTGGAACTGTTGGCTGCTGTTGGGTCTGCTCAGACCTAGAAATGTATGTTGGTCCTGCTGCTGCAAAATACAGAATTAGAACCTGGTGGGCATTCCTGCATAGATTTGCACAGTGTTTAAGATCAGCCCAGTTTGGGTAGAGAGGAAGCAATCTGTGTATTGGAAGCTTTGTTAGAATAAAACACACTTAGAGAGTGTATGAGGCCAGTGGCTGCATGGGTGAACAGGAGGATGTCTTGAAGGTACAAAAAGGGAAGATGGTGAGGCGGGTGATTGTTTATTGGTACTTTGCTTACAAGGCTGGCCGTGAGAGTATCTTCTCTCTACAGTAGATGGCTTAAGGGCTGGTGGGTAGTGCTAGGAAGTCTGCTTGGTATGCTAAGTGCAAAGTGAGACCTGGGAAGTCTACTACATGAAAGCACATTGCTAGTTGCTCATAGTACTGTATCGATGTCAGGGGACCCCTTGCATTCGTTAGCAGCATTACATCGATTGTGTTGTCTAGTGCTTTTGTTTTATCCCTTCCCTGTCCATGCCTACCAATCTGGCTTTCTCCTTTAAAACTGTAGGAAATGTAAATGGTATCACTTCCAAGTTTGTGTAGGCAAGAAGAACTTCTCTGTACCATTTACTTTCTACAGTCAATTTTCTGTATAATTTTCGCTTATCTTCTTGATTAGGACCTCATCACATCTAAAACAACATATGCTTATAATAACATTAAAGAACCCTCAGTTTTGATTATTTCCTATCTGTTCCTTTGGTGTTAGATGCAATAATTTGATTATGAAAAGAAGTACGAAGATGGTAGGGGAAAGTTGCCTACCAGAAACTCTCTTTCAAGTTAAACAGAAAAGGGTATACCAGCCAAATAATTGTCAGCCGTAAGTAAGGAAAGAGGCACAACTCAGTGTCGTAAGTCTCAAAAAATAGGAGCAAGATAAATGATTCTGAAGCCAAGTTAAGAGGAATGGTCAAACATGATGAGGCTGCCAACCCTGCCTGTGTTCCTCAGGTACAGTACTGTCCAGTTGATAAAAAAATATTGAGAATTATCCCTAAAATACCTTTATAGAGGAAAATAAATAGATTGAGTAGATGTTCTTATCTGAGTGAAGAATAATGGGAATGTCTGTGAGAGGTAAATGCATGTAACAGAAACAAACAACAGGACTGAGGATCAAAAGAGATGTCAGCAGGGCTAAAGGGCTCAAAAGTTCTAATGTATCATTCCCACCACCATGGCCTTGGGATGCACTCTTCAACCAGGTGGGCTGTCTTCGAGTAGAGGACATTTAACAAAGCTTCAGAAATGACAGCATAGCTCTGAAAGCTAAATGAAGGTTACACACAGTCTTGGCTGAGCTCTTCATTTCTCCCATCCATTAACTTCCACATTGCTATCTCTCAGCCTACAGGAAAAAAAAGTACATAGAACTAAAAATATGAAGCCATTAAACTGTAGATGACTCTGGGAGCCAGTAAGTCACTGAAACTATATGTGAACAACTAGAAACTCTGGACAGAGCCACCTGAGTATGAGCAGGAAAGACAATGACATGACAGTGCAAATAGAAAACATCAGGCAAATACAATTTCAAAAAACATAGGTATAGCTTAGAAAACTGAAGGAATTTGATCTAGAAGAAAACAAACCAAAGGACAGAAAACTTTCCCATGAGCTGTATAGTCTGTAGCTCATTTGCACTGTAGAATATTTTAAGAGAAGTTAATTAATGGTATAAGAATTCAAAGAAAAAATAAAAACAAATGAGTGAATGGAAAAGAGAGACTGTATATGGAATATCTGAGAGCCAAAATATGATCACATAACTTATTTGAAATAATTAGTAACCACAGGGGTGCAGATAACACATGGCTAAATATTGATGTATTGATAGAAGGAAAATGCTTCACAGTGAATGCTGATGAAAAGTCAAAGAGCCGAAATCCATAATAAAGAAACTAAGAGATATGAGGACAGACAAGATAATTGGACCTCAGAAACAGAAAAACTGAGTACTTTAACAAAGAGATTACCTAAAGGCATCAAACCAGAAATTTGTTCTTAATATAAAGAACTGACTCCATAAAGTTCAAAATAGCATGATGGGTTCTAAGAAAATCAGATATAGTATATTCAACACTGAGATGTGTATTGATTATGTCATTGGGCTTCAAGGAATAAAATAATATTCTTTAGGCATTTATACAAAATTTACATCATTTACCGCCTATGAGAGGAAATGTTGGCATTATACAATCTCAAGAACAGTAACTCGAAGTGTATAAAATTCTGCATGAAATGAAGGGTGACTCAAGAATTACACACAACCACAATGCAATTCAAATATCAAGAGCACAAATAGACTTTCACAAACATGAACAAACTTTGGTAATAATAATACTAGTGAGTTCTTTTTAAAAAGGTGTTTCCGTATACTTTGTGACCACCTAGAGGGGTGGGATAGGGAAGGTGGGAGGGAGACACAAGAGGGAGGAGATATGGGGATATATGTATACGTATAGCTGATTCACTTTGTTATACAGCAGAAACTAACACACCATTGTAAAGCAATTATACTCCAATAAAGATGTTAAAAAAAAAAAACTGATGGGTATGTTTAAAACAAAAAACAACAAAAAATAAAATAAAATAAAAAGGTGTTACCATAAAATCCAAGCACTTAAAAGATGAAATAAAATTACTCAGAAATGGAGAAACTGTGACAAAAGGCATGGTGAGAATAGTGACCATCTTTGAATATACAACAAACACATAATGATCATACGCATTATGAATGTAGAACAAAGAATACAGTTGATAATATCCTTGGGTTCCACAGCCATGGACTCAACCAACCTTAGATCAAAAATATTTTTTAAATTCCAGAAATTTCCAAAAAGCAAAACTTGAATTTGCCACACTGGCAACTATTTACAGAGCATTTACATTGTATTTAACACTATTTACATAGCATTTATATTGTATGAGGTATTGTAAGTACCTAGAGATGATTTTAAGTATATGGGAGGATATTTGTAGGTTATATGCAAATACTGTGCCATTTTACATAAGGGATTGAGCATCCGAAGATTTTGTTGTCTGCAAGGGGTCCTGGAACCAATCCCCCAGTACACTGAGGACAACTGTATGTGGGTATCAGAGGTCCCCAGAACCACTCTCAATTTGAATATTTCTCTAGAAGGACTCACAGGACTCGAGATATTATATTCATGGTCATGGTTTATTACAGCAAAAGTTACAGAGTAAAATCAGCAAAGGGAAAAGGCATGTGGGGCAAAGTCTGGAGGAAAACAAGCCCAAGCCTCCAAGAGTACTCTTCCAGTTGAGGTGAACAAAACGTGTGTTTAATTTCTCCAGGAGTGATGTGCAACAACAGATGCAAAGTGTTACCAGCCAGGGAACCTCACCTGAATCTGGAGTCCAGGAATTTTATGGGAAAAGATATATAAGACATTTGTAATAATCAAAATAGGGAACTCTAGAATGGCTGGATGAGGAACTTAGCAGATCTCCCCAGTGAAACAACGATTTAATTGGTGAAAATTATTAAAACACACACAACCATTTAAAATCTCTGAAAATTGTTCTAAGGACATACAACAAATGGAGAAACATTTATTTAAGAGATCTACTAAATCTCACTAAGAAAAGTGAGAGCTATGGTATTTAAACAACAACCTGCTCCCTTCTCCTACCCCAACCCTGCTCCTTGTTCTGGAAGCTTCATTCCAGGTGGTTGTGGCCAGGAAGACAGGATCTCCCTCTCCAACCAGTTACACTAGGACTACAGTTTCACCTCAGATGGTCAGGCTACTGGTGCCTCTCAACTCTCCCCAGTTCCATGTTGCAGAAGCAATATTCCTGGTAGGCACAGCCAAGAAGAGGCCTCACTTCTCCTACTAAATCTCCATTCATAGAGCAGAAGCTCTATCCCAGGTTTGGCATGTCAAGAATATAGGGGCTCCAATTGTCCCTGCCCCAGCTTAGTCATGTTTCATGTTAGGAGGGGCAAGCTGAGAAGACCAGGACCTATCATCTTCCTCCCATGCCCACTTTTAGAATGGGAATGTCACTCAGGGAGAAGTGGGCCACTGTTTCTGCACACAGCTGGGTTGTGTAGTGGCACAGAGGTTCTGCTCTGGGGTAGATGCAAGTTATTAGGATGCAGAGCTCTACGACTCTGCCTGGCTGTTTAGAACAAGGATTAGAGAAGCTCATGGGTAAAGGACTTTTGAAAATAATGGTGATCTTGGTCACTATCAATTTTGAAGGGACAGGTAGATGTATGATACTAGTAGCAATGAGTGAAATGGCAGACCAGAAGTTTGCTAACGTCAGAAGTTTAGCAAAGAGAATCAGGGGTAGAGAAAGCCATGGAGGTCTAGATGGTTGTACACATTTGCTGGGATACACTCAGACACTCAGAGCTAATTAGAGGAGGAGATGGGGAAGATTTGAAAGTATTACTAAGCTACACATACATCCATCAGTAAGAGGAAGAGCCTATTGGCTCAAGGGGCTTAAGGTACAACCTCTTAACTGACTGAACGATAAGCTGCTTTTAGCCAGGGGATACCCCTAGGAGACCAGGCTTAAAGCGAAAACCACACTTATCCTTGGTGGGCTGGAGGACTGTGCATATTCCCAAGACTGCACCGACTCAGGAGTGACAGGAGAGGCAACTTCCAAGTACTAGTCCCTGGCTGAACGTGAGGCAAAGTCTTAAGCTTACTGAACTGTGAGAGCAGTCTCCAAGTCACACAAATCCACCAGATAATGAGTAAAAATTAACTGACCAAGGGGGCTTAGGTATAATAGTTGAGCAGTAAGTGGCTTATACTGACCTAGGATCAACACCTAGGAAGACAGGCTAAAAGATAAAAAATGCAAAAATATCTGAACAAGGACATCACAGCCTTCACACTGCTGGGAAAATATGTCACAGAATTAGTTCAGCCAAGTCATTAAACAAATAAATGAATGAACAAACAGAAAGAAGTAGCCCTGGTGGTGGTCACGGAGGGGAGAGCAGTATCCAGACGTGCTACAGTCTGTTATCCAAAATGTCCAGTTTTCAACAGAAAATTGTGAAACATACACAAAAAAGGAAAGTGTGACCCATACATAGGAGTACATACAGGCAATAGAAACTGCCCAGATGTTGCACTTGGCAGACAACTACACCAAAGCTATTATAAATATTTTCAAAGGGATTTGTGGGAATTAAGGGAAACTGTGCTTAAAGAATTAAAGCAAAATAAGATAACAGTGATTTATCAAATAGATAATGTTAATAAAGAGATTAAAATTATATATATTTATGTATCTATTTTTCAACTTTTCAATTCCAAAATTTCTATCATTTGGGGAGTATTTATCTATCTACCTATCTACCTACCTACCTATCTATCCCTGTCTCTCTGTCTGTCTATCTATCTATCTAAAATGCTTGAAAGCACAATAATCTAAATGAAAAATTCGCTAGAGGGGCTCAACAGAAAATGTGAGTTAGCAGAAGAAGGAATCTGCAAACTTGAAGATAGATCAGTAGAGATTATACAGTCTAAATAGAAGAAAGAAAAATGAATGAAGATAAACAAAGCATCAGAGAAATACGGGACATCATTAAGAGTACCAACATATGTATGATGGCAGTCCTGGAAAAAAGGAGAGAGAGAATAGGACAGAAAAAATATTTAAAGAATTAATGATTGAAGATTTCCTAAATCTGAGGAAAAACACTAATTTACACATCAGTGAGCTCTAAGTAGGATCAGTACAAAGGAATTCATTCACATCCAGACTTATTATAATAGAAATGTTGAAAGTCAAAGAGAAAATCTTGCAGCAAGAGAAAAGTGGCTTATCATATACAAAGGCCCCCAATAAGATTAACAGCTGATGCCTCTTCACAATGTGGGCCAAAGGCAGTGAGTTGACATTGAAAGTGCTGAAAAAAATATAACATCAGCTAAGAATCCTATAGCCAACAAAAGCATCTTCAAAAGTGAAAGTGAAACAAAGATGTATCCAGGTAAACAAAAAAACAGAATTCATTTCTAGTATACCTGCCTTATAAGAACTACTAAAAGAAGTTCAGGAAGTGACTGCAGACAGTAATTTGAATCTACATGAAAAAACAAAGAGCTCCAATAAAGGTAATTATGTAGGTAATGATAAAAGAGTATAATCACACATTTCTTTTTCTTCTTTTAACTGATTTAAAAAGCAATTACATAAAACAATCTATAAAATTGTATTATTGGGCCTATAACATAGAATTGTAATATATTTGATAATAAAAAATGAATGAAGCTACATTGAAGAAAGGGAATGACACCAGATGGTACTGCTAATCTACAAAAAGAAATGAAGAGAGACAGACATGGTAAATAATAAGCTTATTTAAAAAAAACTCTATAAATATATCTGAGCTCTCCTTTCTTCACTTCATAAGAAGAAGTTTTTATAAAGCAATAATTATAACAATGTAATTTTGAGTTTGAAACATATATAGACATTATATGAATAACAATAATAACACAAAAAGGAGGACCAGAAGAAAGCTATGTAAGAGTAAAGTTTCTGTATCTTACTGGAATTAAGGTAGTATAAATATGAAGTAGATTCTGATAAATTAAGATGTATGTTGTAAGCCCTAGACCAACCACTAAGAAAGTAGCTCTTAGTTACTTGGTTATTTAGTTAAGAACCATCAAAGGAATTAAAATAATATGCTAGGAAATATTCATGTAAGACAAAAGGAAGTAGTAAAGGAGGAAAAGAGGAACAAAATAGGAGAACTGGGGACTTCCCTGGTGGCACAGGGGGTTAAGAATTAGCCTGCCAGTGCAGGGGACACGGGTTGGAGCCCTGGTCCGGGAAGATCCCACATGCTGTGGAGCAGCTAAGCTCGTGCACCACAACTATTGAGCCTGCACTCTAGAGCCCGCGAGCCACAACTACTGAGCCCACGTGCCACAACTACTGAGCCCACGTGCCACAACTACTGAAGCCCACGCACCTAAAGCCCGTGCTTCACAATAAGAGAAGCCATGGCAATGAGAAGCCCGTGTGCCACAACGAAGAGTAGCCCCCTGCTTGCCTCAACTAGAGAAAGCCCGCACGCAGCAACGAAAACCCAATGCAGCCAATAAATAAATAAATAAATTAATTAATTAATTTAAAAAAGGAGAACTGTGTAAGTACTATTATGTCAGCATTTCATGATGTGGTCTTTCAACACTCAATAATCTGATAGTTTTTAGATCAAATAACTTTCCTTATTTAGACTTATTTTCCATTGAATAGTATTCCATTCATGGTACCCCTTGTGTTTGAAATCTTATAAGCAAATTAATATGAATTCTGAAACAAATTTTGTTTCAGCTGATTCCTATATTAAGTTTTTTGCTTCATCACCCTCCCCTTAAAAATACCATGTTAATAGTAGAACATACTCACCAAGATACACACAAAGGTATACATTGAGATACATACTTCATTTTGTACCATTAGATGTTTAACTACATATGCGCCTGATATTTGTTCTCTGACACTACCAATATTGACATAACGATACATTCATTTATGCATATATTCTGCCACTATACATATCCAGAGAGATAAAAGTGGCCATTAGTTTTGGAATTATTTAAGTTGAATGCATCAAAACAACCATCTCATGGCTCACTGAATACCCTAACATCTTTTAAAAAGGAGTGTATTTTTGTGTGGGTGTCTATAGCAGAAGGTACATAGTAGTAATTAATGGTGTTCATAATTACACAAACACACAGCATTGTGCCTAGTAATATATAACAATATATTATTTAGAAATACATATCATCTCTATATAATTGTATATGTTCATAAAATACAACTTTAAATAATGGCATATATGTATATATATGTGCACACGTGTGCATGCATGTGCATGCATTCACACACACAAGAACACCACAGTCTGCCATGAAGCATTGTAGATGTACTTTATGTGCTAAGAAACATGGGTGTGCTCCTAGTATAACTCTCTCACAATTTGGCAGAATCATTATGTATACAGCCATGAGAATCGGACTGCCTACATTTAACTTCCAGCTCTGCCATTTCTTGGATGTGTGACCTGGTATCTATAAAATATAATAATATTGTCTTCTTCACGAAGTACTTGTGAAGATTAAGTGCCATCTTAATGCATGTAAAATCCTAGAAAGCACCAGGCAAATAGTAAGTGCTCAATAAATTTTAGCTATTGTTATTGATCTTTTGATTCTGCTCTTTCAGGAGATAAACGTTTCTTTTACATCTTGAGCATGTGTTACATTTAGATAATGCTTCTCATCTAAGAAGAGATCTTCAAAATATGTTTTTCATTTTGATGGTGTCTGTAACTGTCACACCTTTGTTTGTGATCCTCTTAGAGTTTGCACATTATAATATACAACTATGAGCATGTCATGGATTTTACCCAGGTGAAGGTTGATTCCCAGGAATGACAGGTGTATTTATGTTTTTTTCATGGACCTTTTGTGTGTTGTGTAAATAAGGTTGGGTGTATGATGATGACGTACTATTTTGAGAACTTTCCACGTGGTCTGCCTTGTCTCTCCGTGTTCCTATGCCTTTTATGCATGAGGACAGAAGATGTTTGTTTCTTTTGTTCACTGTCATGTCCTCAACACCTAGAAGAGTGCCTGATATATAGTCACAAATGAGCATATTGTGGTACCTCATAATCTAAAACTATTCATTTACTTCCCAGTATCTACCAAAGTCCATTGATTTTATTCTAATCTCAAAGCACCTTTGTATAACTATCCTTAAAATATGCTTGACACTTCTATTAAATTGAAGTTTGTTATTATCTGAGCATACCCCTCTTCTTTCCTTTTTGTGTATAGAGATACTGTTTTATCTACCTGTGAAATCTGATGCCATCACTTCTTTCATTAAAAACCCCACCCATCTATCAAGACCAGCTTCAGACTTTACCACATCAATTCTACTCACCTGCATGCTATAGCCTCTCTCTTCTGAATGCTCCTGGCTTTATCAATATATCTTTGCTGGGTCATTTAGCCATGTTTATATTCTAGTAGTTATTTGTGTGTGCTTAGTCTCCCTTCAGGACAGGGGATGTTGTCTGCTTCACCTTTGTACCCTCCATAGTGCATATTGGAATGTAGCAAATATTTAGTAAGGACCTTTTCAGTGCCAGGTGCTGAGTTTAGTGGCAGTTGGCTTCATAGGAATGTGAGTGATATTCTCTTCCCATGTTCTCTAAAATATTTGCTAAACAAATGATTAAACAAATTCACGTTTTGAGCCACATGGTGCTACATAACAGGCCCTGGACTTGGTATTGGATATACCGGGTTAAAGTCCAGACTGTGGGGCTTCCCTGGTGGCGCAGTGGTTGAGAGTCTGCCTGCCGATGTAGGGGACACGGGTTCGTGCCCCGGTCCGGGAAGATCCCACATGCCGCGGCGTGGCTGGGCCCGTGAGCCATGGCCGCTGAGCCTGTGCGTCCGAAGCCTGTGCTCCGCAACGGGAGAGGCCACAGCAGTGAAAGGCCCACGTACCGCAAAAAAAAAAAAAAAAAAAGTCCAGACTGTGTGACTTAGGGATGATAACCTACTCCCCCTAAGACCCTTGGTTTTCTGTTCGAAAGTAGGAATGGTAGACCCATGTTGTGGTGTTAAATGAGATAACATATTTGAGGGGGTGGAGGGCTCATAACCAAAGTGTTTGGACTAGAGAAGGTTTCAAATAAAAGTGAGCTTCTTCCTTTCCTATGAAAGTGCTATTTGAATAAAAGTAAAATGTCTGGTTCCCAAAGGTGTGCTTAGCTTTTGTTGTTGTTGTTCTGGCCCTGGCTCCATCAATCTTCTTTGAACAGGCCAAGCAAACTTCTACGAGGCCTGGCTGTGCTGCTTCTCTTTTCTTTTTCTAGCAGCACTTTGGCAAGTATGTATTTGTTCACTGTGGTGATTATAAACTGCTGCTTCCCTCCTGTTCTTCATGAAATATTTACAGGACTCAAGTTTTGTTTAGTGTCTTGTTTTGCTTTGTCGTGTCTACAGCATACAGAATTACTACCATTTGTGAGGGCATTTTCACTTTTGCAAAATGCCTTCACATCCATTATTTCATGCGGTACCATTGACAAGTCAGTGAGCATGGTAGGGCAGGGACCAGTGCCATCAGATGCCTTTTACAAATGAGGAAATAGAACCTCAGAGTTTAAGGGGTCTGCATACAGCTTAAAAGCGGCAGTGGAGGTCTAGCAAGCACGAGACACCTGTCTACTAATTTGGTGCCCTCTCCTTCTACTCTGCTTACCCTGGAAGCAAAGGCAGACTCTGGCATCCTTCATCCTGACGATACCCTCCTTTCTTCTCTGCAGAGGCATCCATCCTGAGCTACGACGGCAGCATGTACATGAAGATCATCATGCCCATGGTCATGCACACCGAGGCAGAGGACGTGTCCTTCCGCTTCATGTCCCAGCGAGCTTATGGGCTGCTGGTGGCTACTACCTCCAGGGACTCTGCTGACACCCTGCGTTTGGAGCTGGATGGGGGGCGCGTGAAGCTCATGGTTAACTTAGGTATCGTATGAAGTACCCTCTGCCACTCTGTTTGGGCTTGTCTTCCCTTTCTTTTCTGATTTTCATTGGTTTGACTGAATTCTTTGTTTGTTTCTTGAAATTTAGCTGTTCACCTCTTGTTTAATAGGCCAAGGATAAATCCCAACAGCAACAAACACCTTCTTGTTTCTGCATGAGGTTTTGATGTCAATTTCTGGTTTCTGACAGTGGTGGTTTCTTTACTAGAAGATTTGTTTTCTAAGTTTCCTTTCTTGGTTTTTTGAATCGTTTAGCTTTGTGTAAAACACGCTACTTTGGTCCATCTTTTGATCAAGCACATTCCCATTAAGTCCAACTCCTTGGTCACCACTCAAAACAGTCAAAGCAGAGGACAGGGACAGGGCATGAGATGGAAGCAAAATGGGAGGGTGGTGTTTGAGAGAACGAAGCCATGTGAGTGGGATGAGAAATGCATTGTTTGAAGCTCCACAAGGACTGTTCCCATGGGAAATTCTGGTGGCCTTGATGACACTAGTATCTCCTTATATTTACTCTCTCCTAGTGGGGAGCACAAGTCACATTACTTCTGTTGTCCCATCGGGGAAAAATTCTATAAGTTTAGAGTCTCTGACACATGGAAGGATGGTGTGGCTCCTGGTATGTGTCCCTTCCTCCTTCCTGATATTCCTACCCTCACTAGACGGCCCTTTTGATAAAAATTATTAAGTCACACTGTTACCAGTTACTCTGTTCTTATATAATACATATCCATTTTTCCTTAGTGTTGAGAAATTATGACAGTTTCAAATTTGTAGCTTGATTGAGAGAGGACCTGTTCTTCTACTCTAATTACCTATAATGGTACTTTGGAAATCCCTCTTTTGTGGCCTCATATCCTCTCAGGCTGCTGACCTTCTTGGCTGGATTCTAATCAATCTTCTATGGAGAGTGAGGACCTCTTGGTTTTTGGAAGGAAAAAAAGCAATCTCTATTTCTGCTGATTCTACTCAGTAGAAAGTCAGTGCCCTGTGTTGACAGGATTAGTGATACAGCTGCGCTCAAACTTTCTAAGCCTCTGATTTGTTTGGCTATGTAGAATATGTTCAGATACACAACTCCTTCATAAAGATGTCGGTGGAATGGCTTGTCAGAGGCATGGAGAAGACATGATGGACAAATGTATCAGATGCAGGACGATACACAACCCTAGATGGCCTGGTGGGAAGGTGGGAAATCAATACCAGCCTTATCTGCTGTCAGGTCAACAGGTCACTCTTGAAAAATGCCTATACAACAATCCTAAAAATCTCTAGGACACAGAAGACTGTTTTGAGCAGTGGCTTGTTTAGTTGTGTGTCTCTTTTTTCCCCCAAGTTGCAGCTTTTACAACACTATGCCCTTTTTCTTTTCCAAGCACATTTGATTTCTGTTGTCAGTGTGTCTCTTGGTTTTTCTTTGGTTTGCGTATGTGTGTGTTTGGTTATTTTGGGTTTTGTTTTCCTCTTTTGCTAGATCTTTGTGGGTGTTCTTGAGTTTCCAATCCTCCCCACCATCAGCCATGGTAAATCAAAAGATGGTATTCAACCCTTCAAAGGCCCAAAGCCTGCGGCCCGCATAGCAAACAGCCTTGAGCACAGAGTGTACTGAGCAGCCTGCAGGGACTGGCATTCCCCTGTCCTCCTCACCTTCCCCTCCCTACACCATCCTGCCCACCTGAAACCGACCAACCAGAGTGCATACCTGAAACCACCGCCAGTAGCCTACCGTCAGGTTCTCTGAAAAACAACAGAAGAAATAAAAATAAAAAATAACCCCTCCCACAACTAAAATGAAAACAAATGTGACCTCCTAACTAGCTCACAGAAAAGAAGATAGGGTCAGTTTTTAACTCTCTATTTCAAGGTAAGAGAACGCCAGAGATATAAGGAATATTCAGCCCCGTGGGGTCCTGGGGAAACGCACATTGCCTTTAAACAGACAACTTTTTTTTTTTCCTTTTTAGATGTTGTTTTGTAAGATTAGAAGGCCAACTATGACAGGTCTCACATCTTAGAAGGAAAAATGGAGGTGGAGGGAGATAAAAGGGGATGAAGAAAGAGATGAACAGGTTCTCTCTCTCTCTCTGTCTCTCTCTCTTTCTCTCTCCCTCTCTGTCTCTCTCTCTCTCTCACACACACACACATACACACAGTCATAGATCCCAGGTGTATTCCTAGAAGCATTATTTTTGCATTTTAAACTGTCACGAAAATCTGGGAGGCGTGCGTTTTTGTTGTTGTTGTTGTTTTTTGTTGTTGTTTTTTTTTTCCGGTACGCGGGCCTCTCACTGCTGTGGCCTCTCCCGTTGCGGAGCACAGGCTCCGGACGCGTAGGTTCAGTGGCCTTCGCTCACGGGCCCAGCCGCTCTGTGGCATGTGGGATCTTCCCAGACCGGGGCACGAACCTGAGTCCCCTGCATCGGCAGGCGGACTCTCAACCACTGTGCCACCAGGGAAGCCCCAAGGTGTGCTTTTTTAAAAGACTCTGCTTTTGCCTCCTGACGCCTTTCTGCACACGATCAGTGTAGCTCTCCTAAGTTGAGGCATCTTAGGCAAAAGAGCACTGTGCTTCTCTAGAAACAATGGTCACTTCTTTTTTCCCTGAAGGGTATGGTTCACCACAATTACTGGTTTGAATTTACTTTCTTTCAAACCTAACACAGAAAACTGAACTTAAATTCCTTGTACATGTGTGCACAACTCTTCATACTCATGCTTTGTTTGAAGGTTCTCCTACCCCCCTCCCTAGAATATAGCCCTTCATAAATGCTTTTTTTCTCCGTGTCATGAATTCATATTACCCTTTTTTTCATTATAGTAGAAAATATCTCCAAGCAGAGTGTGCATTTACGTACACAATCCCCAAAACTAATTTCAAAGGATCCCTCCCTCCATTTAAGTTGTGTCTCTTTTCTAGCACAGGCACGAATGATATTCCAGTTTATTTCAAATTGTTCACACATATAAGGTCATGATATAAATGTCTGTATTTTTCTGATGTAACGTGTCTCTTAAATATCAAGGGGACTAGGCTTTTCCAAGGGCCTTGCTTTCTGAAGATAGCCAGCTGTGGCAATAGCAGCCATGAGCAATGTCCAGCTACACATAGCACGTTTTTAAAAGCTTTGAGGTTGGCCATTGACCAATCATATTTTTATCTCTTAGTATTAAAAGATATAATAATAATTTTTACTATTATAGTATTTTTAAATATTTTGAAAACCTTATTTTAACCTCACAGTAACTTTCTGAGATAAGTCAATAGTGTTTTTATGATTGCTTGATAGATGTGAAACAAAGAAAGTAGGTCACAGAGGTGGGACTACCCATGTTTCTAAACTACTCAGTCATCATGGGTTATCCGTTACCTCCACAGATCAATACTGTGGATCAGTGATGTGACCGACTTAATGACTTCTAACTGCTTTCATGATGGTCACCTTTTAAACATGCACAGAAGGCATCTTTTTCTTAGTGCTTGGTTTGAATTGAGCCATACAGCAGAAAAGTCAATCAGTATTGGTACAGCCTCATTCATGGGCCTGTAAGAATCCTCAGCAGAATGCAGGCAACCCTTCTTCAGTGGTGGAGGCTTGTAGGCAGTGCCATGCAGCTTGGTTAATTGCATTCAGATTCTCCAGATGTTCTCTCTCTGGAAACATGGACTTGCAGACTACTGTTTACTGTATGCATCACTGAAGACATAAAACACCTAGAAACATTCACCTCTTCCGTGCTCAACCTGAAGCTCATCAATATAGAAAATAATAATTTCTCCTTATTTACTAAAATTAAATGAAACAACTGAAGCAGAATGAACAGCACACACACACATACCCACATCCCTCAAATACCATGCCAAGGCTCAGGCAGAGAGAGAACTTAGGCTGCTACTGGAGATCTAAAGGAAATTGCCCTCCCAGGTCAGTTCTTCTGATTCATTTTTTCATTAAAAAACAATACATCGGGCTTCCCTGGTGGTGCAGTGGTTGAGAGTCCGCCTGCCAGTGCAGGGGACATGGGTTTGTGCCCTGGTCTGGGAGGATCCCACATGCTGCGGAGCGGCTGGGCCCGTGAGCCATGGCCGCTGAGCCTGTGCACCTGGAGCCTGTGCTCCGCAACGGGAGAGGCCACAACAGTGAGAGGCCCGCGTACCGCAAAAAAAAAAAAAAAAAAACATCATCACTATCAAGACCACCCTCTCAGACCCTGTGAACAAGGAACTGGGGTAGATTTTTCTCCTCAAACTTATTCTTCAAGTAAAGTAGCAAAATAATTTTTCACTTCTTGACTTAACATACCCAATTGTCTGCTGTCTTGAAAGCTGCAAGTCCTCACATTGTTTTAAAGACACAATTCAGTTCATGGAATCACTTGAGTGAACCCAGAAGGACAAGCCCAACCCAGCACCTCTGCCTAGACCAGGTCCTTGACTAAGAATAAATCCTCAGCAGCACAGAAGCCAAAGCAGAAAACCACTTCTTGTTTAAAGTTCTTGGGGTTGTTGCTTTAGGCTCACTCTTTCCCTTTCCTTCTCTGAAGCACGCCCATACTTCTGCTTCCTCTCTTTCTTGAATCCATCAGTGAGGGGCATTTCTCCAGCCTCGGGTGATGGTAGGCGAACCGGCAGCTGATGCCCCACTTCTTCCTCCCCCCTGCCCTCCCCTTCCCCGGTCCTCACCAGGGGCATGGCCTCCTCTGTCCGGTGATCGTACCAGTTGCTCCAGGGCTGTTTGCTCCCACTTTTCTGTTGCGGTTGACGACACATGACAAACCTAACCGCACGAAACCAAACCCAGATTTTTCTCAAGAGATGTTCTTCTGGGGAACAAATAAGCTTCCTGCCCCCTTCCTCAGAATGCTTGGGTGTTATAAATTGCTCCTATCTGGATTCACGTAGTTTCATTCTGCCCTGTCATTTGCCACTGGTTTCTTTCTCACTTGCTTAAAATGGTTTACTTCAGGAAATTCAAATCGTGGCATTATCTTCCACAAGTCCTCCAAAACTATTGGGTTAACCTTAGCTAGAAGAAAAGCACAGTTTCTAATTGCATTTTTTTTTCCTGTAATTTTCTCCTTTTCTTTATCATTTTACTTCTACCTTTTAATGTCTGGCTTTAAACAAATTCTTATAGGAATTCCCACAATTGAAAACCAAACTTAGGTTCAACTGGGAAGCCTGGTAACAGTTAACCTGAGACATTTCTCTGACCATTCTTCCCAACCCCTACTAACACCCATTGACTCTGCTCTATACCTTTTATGCTGTGTGTCCCTGACTCCAAACAGATATTAATAAAAGGATAGATACTCTGATCTCTGACACAAAATACCTTGTCTGGTGACCAGCACAAGAAAATTAGCCACCCTTTATTCCCTCTCTTTCCCATGAAAAAAAAAGAATTTTCTTTCTTCAAGATGCAGGATCACAGAGGGAAATAGGTAGGATGTCAAAGGTGCCCAAGACCTCCTCCCCATGTGCCTGTCTCGCCTTCTCCTCAAATGCTGTGGGCGCTTGATCCAGTCTGAGCATTCAGGCAGGAAGACGGAGATGGGCTTCATGAGGGGGTTGGTCTGGGGGCCTTTGAAACCACAGCAGAGACCCCAATCAATTATGATAACATCATACAACTCCTTTTAGCCAGCACCCGAGCCCGCCTCTCTAAAATCTGGGATGGGTGTTTGTGCGGTTAGCTGTTTGCAAGTGGCCATTTTATGACAGAAAATGACCAGGTGGTGTTAACCCTTTCCTTACCTCTGAGGATAACGGCAAATCTGCCTGCATAAATTTCTGTAGCATTTGGGGCCTGACCTGAGGAGAGAGGGTGGAGGGAGTTTGGTTTTAGAAAAAGAGAAAGGGTTAAATACTGCACTGAGAAACTTCATGGACAGATTTGTTAAAATGATACGATATGTCAGACTGGTGATACATCTTTGAAATACTAAAACAAAAATTGTCTTGATGGTACTTTTAAAGATAAATTTTAAGAAAAACCAGTTGTAGAGAGAAACAAACTAAAACCTACATTTGGTGGGGAAATTTTTGCAGTATTTTCCAAGTTTAACAAAATTAATATTTCAAAGTCCAGTTTTGAAATACTTTATATAAGTGAATAGGATTTTTGAAAGAAAAAAAAAAGCCTACTCGGTGTCTATTGTGGATATATATGTATACCAGTATATATCTCTATACATACGTGTATATATATATGTGTGTGTGTGTGTATATATATATGTATCCAACTTTACTAAACAATATACTGTACATATACACCCACCCTTAAACTTGTGCATACTGTATATATATATATAAAATGGCCACATTTCTTGCGTGTGTCTGTCCCCGGAAGGGTGGACTGATTGTTTTTGGATGTCTGCAGCTGTTACCTTGAAGGATGCAATTTCATCTTTCATTTATTTTTCCCCATCTAGACTGTATCAGGATAAACTGTAACTCCAGTAAGTTTTCCCTCAAGTTTCATTTTGTTCTTTAAAAAAAAAAAGAAAACTGACTTTATTTTGTTTACTGTTTTATGAGCTGTTTTTTATTTGAATTATTTTATTTTTTGACAGTGGAGTTGGGGGGAACTGGGGTTGACAAGCTGAAGGGCTGGGGTGATGGTTTGGGCTGAGTGTGGCCCAGGGTGTGGTTTCGGAATTGCGGCAGGTCCTCTCTTCTTTCCTTGCATTTGTTCTATATGCGGAAAAGGAGGAAAGGGTACCTGGATAATGACATAGTTTGAAAATGAATTGAAATGGTAATTTGTTGTTTTGGGAAAATAACTCTCAGGGGTGGACAAAAAGCATTAGAGCAACCAGAATGCACTTCTCCACTACCAAAAGCTTCAGAAAATGAAAGCAAAGTTCATGACCCACAAGGTGGCTGCCAACTCTGACATTTGTTTCTTGGCATTTATCGCTGTAGGTTTTTTTTTTTTTTTTTCCCCTAAGGAGGGTGGGCAAAGCATTGCTCTTGGTAATAATGCAACATTTTAACCAAAGACTTGAGATACATTCTAGCTCTTCTGAATAAAGAATGGCAGACTATTATTTTTACCTTATTCCATTCAAATATTCCCCCTCTTGAAGAAGGGTCTTAAGGAGGAACGGGCTGAATACTACTCACGCATTTCTTCCTCTGTCTCAGAAGTGCACATTAACTGGAGTCATGAAGTAGGGCAATAGGAGGAGAAAGAGGAAAGATGGGCATGAGGGAAAGAGTAGAACTAGGTGATAAAAGGAAGAAAGGAAGAAATATACTTTGAGCTCTATAGTGTGTCATATTAGTTAAGGCAATTAAATAACAATTAAGCAACTAGGATAATTGGTTAGGGTGATAAGCTACAACAGACAATCCCAGCATTTCAATGGCTCAACAAAAAAGCTTTCTTTCTTGTTTGGTCGAAGTCCAATGCCAGTTGAGCAGCTCTCCTGGTCAGCTGTCTTCAAAGAAGTAATTCAGGCATCTAAGATTCTTCCATGAGTTGGGTTCAACAACCTTGGAGTTTTTCACTTCCCGTTCTATCTGTAGGGAAGAGAGAGAGAGCTTGGATAGTTATGCAATATGTTTTATTGCCTTGCCTGAAAATGCCATACATTGCTTCTGCTTATATTTTGTCAGACATGGTTCCACCTTAAACTCAGAGGAAACTGGGAAATACAGTCTTCCTGTGGACCAGGAAGACAAAACTGGATTGATTGAGCATCTAACACACATGATTCTCAGTATTATCTCCTGATTTTTTGCTGCTTTCCTTGCTAGGGTCTTTCTGTAGGAACAAACTCAGAAAAGGAGATAGCCTCTTACATTTCATTTACTTGTTTGTCCCATCCTTCTAAAAATTTTAAAGGTGTTAGCTGGTTTAACCTTCTTTCTTGGGAGATATATTATCAGGATGACAAACTAATGAAGCCCAAATCCACTTCTGGGTGGCAAATGTTCCATATAAATCAACAACAACAACAAAAAGAAATGTAAAACATTGATATAAACAACAGCTTCCTAGAGCACAGTGCTTTCTGCTTGCCCTGGTGTCACCTTCAGTTAATTTCAGCAGTGTCCTATATTGCTGTGTTTAAATATTTCTGATTAGCCAGAAATTTCTCATGATATTTAGATCATTACAAGTCTAATTGAAACATCCTTTTTCTCCAAAGACTGGCATTTTCTCTTTCTTTAAGCAGCTTTATTGATACATAATTTCCATACCACAGAGTTCATCCATTGTAAGCCTACAGTTCAGTGATTTCTATTAAATTTCTAGGGTTGTCCAGATATCACCATATTCACATTTTAGAACATTTCCAGCACTCCCCAAATTTCTCTTATGTCCTTTTGCAGTTAATCCCTTCTCCTACCCATACTCCTAGACAGCTGTTGGTCTGCTTTTGTCTCTATAAACCTGCCTTTTCTGGGCATTTTGTATAAATGGAATCATATAACATGTAGTCATCTGTGTCTGGCTTCTTAAAAAAATATAGCATATCTATAGAAAACTTTTTCTTTTCCTTTTGCATTAGTTTCCAGAAGGAAATAAGATGAAAGCTGAGCATGAAGGTGGAGAACGTCTTCCAAAGTTGAATCTGGCACCTTCTGGCTTCAGAGACTTATTTGCAGAACAGAGAACTGAGGGAGTTATTTGATCAGGGTATCAGGGCCTGCTTTTTGTGTTCTATCCATACTTTATCTCACATTTAATTCCATGTATTCCATCTGATCAGCCATGGAGAGTCATCATAAGACAAGTTCCCAAATTCTTTCTCCTGGGAATACAGTGATTCTTATCCAGGACACAGATGCCAGCAGATTTTCTAAGCCTGATAAAAGATTTTCTATTCAGAGCCACCAAAAGCAGCATCGAGAGGAAATGCACACGGCAAAGATGCGTTCCCGACTTCGATCACAGAATAGAAAGAATATAACTGGCTTAAATCAATATTTAGGTAAAAAGCCAAGATTGGATTTTGAAAAATCAATTTTGAATTCTCATGATAAATCTTTAACATACTAAGGAAGTTAGTTTTGGTGAAAGCATCAGAGAAAGAATACATAGTGCCCACTAGTTGCACAGGGGTTGAATAGAAACAAAACAAAACAAAACAAAACACAAGCTCTTCAAACTAATCTAAGTCCTTTAATGCTGAGGTGTATAGATGTGTACCCAGGGTAATGTAGAGTCACAAAGTATATGTGATACATTTTCTTGAAGTTCATTGTTGATTTGGAGTAAAAACTTGAATTGAAAGCAAAGTGATATATGACGCAGAAGAATGCAAATAAACACGAATCTTATTTAATAGATAAATCTTATTCTTATGTTTTAAGAAAAAAACATAAGAATTCAAAGTCCTATCATTTTTATTGTGTATCTTCTCTATTCCATTCCCACCATTATTGGCACTTGGGTAGAAAAGTTTGAGAAGACTATACAACTAAATTAGGAGATAAAACAGGTACAGGTGACTAGAACTTCTAAACCCCTCTTCTCACATACCTATCAGAGTTCATAGTTCAACCTGTTACAGAATCTCAAGTTGTTTCTGTAATCTCAAGTTGTGCGGATCCTGTCTGTTACACAGTTTTTCACTGGAAGAGTACAAGAAGTAAGATTGATTTGCAGCCTGAGTGTGAGAGGGAAGGACTTTCCACTTACTCCTGAGCTCCAGCTGGCATTTCAGTAGCTGTCATAGAGTGTAATTGCTCAAGTTGCAACACGAAACTTTTTTCTCTTGAAGGGACATAGTGAATTGAACTTTAAGTTTGTATATAAGTTCATGAATTTTTCCAGTTAATTCTTTTTTAGAATGCCTGTTCTGTGAAAAGTCAGTCAGGTAACATACTGAATGACATCATCTGTTGTTGTTTTTTTCCTGTTCATCTGCCTCAAAATATTGTTCGTTCAGGGAAATGGCTATTCCCAAGGGTTTGTGTGACTGCCTTTTTAATGGCAAGAAGAACATGAAGAAGGACCATCTTCCAGTGTGAGGAGAAAACAACTGGACATGATAGAGGGCAGTGATCACAAGACAAAAGCCTTTTTCCTTTTGGCTTTCTTGGCTGGCCCTTCTGTCAGTAACTGACACAGCTCCATGACAAGGGTTTCCAAGAAGCAGAAACAATTTTCTAATCAGGTTCTCTGCCTTTCTCCCTTTCTTACTTTCTCTTTTCCAGTACTTTGTCTTTCCCCATAATATCTATGATATACTTATCATTACTCATTCCAAATATTACTACCCCTGCTCTCCAAATCCTGCAAGGATACCACACCATAAACTCTTCTCAGGCTGTTATCACCAAACATTTATTAGAGACTGTGCCAATCAAAGTCTTTGGTTGAATTGGGGATATGCTGTGTTTGATTCATCTGCCAGGGATATTTCAAAATAAGTAGTAAGGAAATTTCCAATTTAGAACTGACTTTAAAACTGCGAAAGAGCAACAGAGTTGGCAGTCATCATGGTGGATTGAACTCCAGGGTGACCTGGAGCACAGCTAAAGGAAACAGGGCTGCTTTCTGGGAATTTCTGGAGGAAGTCACTCATTCCTATGGTTCCAGTTCCATGAGGCTGGCAGTACCTAAGAGGCATGCGGTTCTGAAAACAGGTATGAACTTCTTGTTGATCTCGTGGGTGTTTGCTCAAATGAAAGTCTGTAAAATGGTTTGTCGTCTTGAACCTTGTCTGATTGTGACTCTGCCCTATGATTTCCTAGCCCCTCCTTCATCCCATCCCTTTTAAGCTGTGTGCTGTATGAATGAATACAGTGACCTCATATTGATTGAATGAGTATAGTATGAATGAATATAGTGAACACAAATTAATGAATGTCAGTTTCCCGCTTTTTTCCAATCTTTCTCTCTCAAAGGCTAATTCCTCTGTGTGTGGCCATTCTCTCAATCTTTCTGGAAAGGAGGGCATATATCACATGAAAGTTGTGAGGAAATCGTGAGTTTTGTGTATATGCCTGACTATTTAGGTATATGTAGAGCTCCCCCCAGTTGAACTTGAAACCTTACTAATTTACCTGTGATAAGATTAATTTTTTCCTTCTTTGACATACAAAAATATATTGACCTTAAAACAATGAAGTGCCACAATGTAGTCATTTGTGTCTGAGAACAGCTTTTGTAATCTTGTCCACTTCCCACAGACTCTGTTATCTTTGAATCATAGAGATGCACAGTAATATAAGAGCTGCAAGAAAATAACATCACAAGGATGTTCTATATCTCCAAATCATACCTCTGAAAGCTACTAGTATTTACCAAATATTCCTTCTCTTGCACTTGCTCTACCTCGCACCTGTTTTTTGCTTTTTGCCTTTGCTTCTCTGCTTTGGGTTTCCAGGCAGACTCAATGCCAGTGTTTTGGCAAAGTCAATAGGGTGTGGGTGGTTCTTGCTTAATTTAGGCATTAAAATTTATTACACTAGACTTCTGGTTTTCTTCTCTTTTTCTCTGTCTTCCCTGTCTGTGGTACCAGAATAAGTGACATCATCTTTAGGCCTGCTTCATCTAGAAATCCCGGAGCTGACTTCTTATCCCTTTAACTCAGAAACACTTACCTCCTCAGGTCAACCAGGAGGCTGACTTCTTCATTATTAAGTCTCTGCAAAGGAAACTGTAGAACCTCTCTGGTATCCATTCCAAGATTTGGATCACCATTGCTGTCACCCTGATCATACTACTTCTCTTAGTAGAGTTTTATTGAAGATGGAAAAAAATCACAAAGCAGAATCTTATATCCAATAATGTATTATTCTTTATCCAACTATCAACATCACACCTGAGACTTTGTATTTCTTTATGGAATGATTATGGTGTACTTCAACTTTTACCAAAACCTGAATTTTAAAAGATAACACATAATTTTGTTTCTCTTTGGAATGTTTTATATTTCTTGTGACATATAAAATACCTCACATGTAAGTTTATTCATAGTATCAATAATAGGCAGATTTGACTGTGATAGTAGGATGCTTCCTAAATAAACATTGAATATTACAAAGATAGGCTGGGTTCAACCCTTTCTATACCACTAATGAGTTTTGTGTCTGTGGACAATTTACTTTAACCCTCAGTTTCCTCAATTGTAAAATGTGCATAATTATAGTATCTGCGTCTTTGAGTAAGAACAGAAGCTAGAACGTCACGTGCTAAATGTGTGGTGATGGTGATGGTTTTGGTGATGATGAGGATGACTTGTACTAGCAGAGTATTTCACCTGAAAAGATGATCTTTTGAAAACTGTTTTTGTTCAAGAATGGATGCCTATGTATTCTTAAAGCCATTCTTGGTAGCTTAATAGATGCCTGTAAAATGAGCATCCTACTTCCTTCAGTCTATTACTCAGGGCAATAATAAACTCTTTTCAAGGCCATCAAAGTTGCATTGGATTCTGCATCAATAGCATTACTAATACTGTTGATGAGAACATCACATTGGCTTTTTTTTCCCCCTCAGTGCATTATGATAAACAAATACTTGATGTTAACCTAGAACTAATGAAAGTATTTTGGTTTCATGAGTTCTGTTTTTGTCTTGGAGACTCTGATGTCATTTTAATGAAAGCTTAATAGTGTTCTAAAATGAAAATATTATCTTTAAAGTGCACAGATATGATTCAGTGATATCATATTTGTGACTTTAATATCTTCTAATATCAATTTTGTATAATCTAAAAAGGAACTAAAATAAAAGAGAGTCAGAGAAATAAGAGTTTTTGCAGCAAGGGTACAGATTTCTGGCTAAGAACATTACTGTCTGTCTGGCTTCCTTGACACATTCCTGGCATGGATTTAAAAGTCATCAAGTTTATTCAGACCATTGTGAGAAAGGAGGGCTAGATCACCAAGAGGAGAAGAGAGTCATCCCCTTCTTAGGAGATCTTGTATTTTGGTTTCAACCAGTTTGTTGAGGCATAGCATAAGTCAGTATGTTAAGAGATTCACGTGTGGACCTTTGGGTAATTGAAATTACACATATTCCATACACATACACAAAGGCTGGTGGTTCAGGCCTTATCAGATTTATACATGATGCCCAGAGAAGTAGAGAATTAATGACCATTTAGCAGTTAGAACTACAGTACCATCCATCCCCAAATTCTGAGAATGTCCTTTGAGCACAGGTTAAAATAGAGAAAAACAGAAGGAACGTCTCTTTCAGTGGCTTTAGCTAAGACCACTTTTTCTGTGATTTGAAACTGATCCCTGGGCTCTAACATGCAAATCTATCACTTTTTGGTCTGCTTCTCTTATGTACAGTGGGCTCTTGGTATGGAAAAGTCCACTCAGGAAGGTATTTTAACATTTGTAATCCATCTGGATTTTAGAAAGGATAAAGGGATTGGGATCAAGCACCCAATTAAAGAGTAGATAGAAGTGAGATTGAAGCATTATATTATAAATAAGTGGCTTCCCAAGGAGAGTGTTTTGTCTCATAAAAGGAAGAAGCAGAGGAAATAGCAAAGGAGATGGAAAAAACAAAGAAGTTAAAAACACACTTCACGAAGTATATAGATATAAGCAAAGTTGATAGAGTTATTGAATTCTAGAAAAGGTTGATAAAGGCGTAAAATTTCTCTATCTGAACATCCTAAAAAAGAGCAAACACCTTGCCAATTTAGGAATGATCTATGGTGAACTGAACTGTCTGGCAAGAGCGGCAATATAGACTCCTAGAACTGTTTACAATCACAGTTCAAGCCACTGTACTTTTCCATGAAATTAGTGTACATAGTTTGGAGATATGTACATACATATAGTGATATCTTATGTCAACACAGCCTAAAATTTTTATGCTGATATCTGGCCACTGTAGGATTTTCATGACCTGAAGCTACCTTGGACATAGTGTATACTTAACAAATAATTAAGTCACTGAGGTAATGAATTGTACCCATTTCTCTACCTTAATTTATTATTTTTACAAATACTCTTAGGGATCGATACAGAGATACAAGCCAGAAAAATATAAACTACAACTCTTTGTTTTGTTCTCATTCTAAAAGGAAGAAAAAAATAACTGGAGTGAATTTGTTCTTTTATCCCTAATAATCTGAAAGAATAAATATTATTTTCTCTGTAAAGCAGGGAATTTCAGACAAAATGAAGGTTTTCATGAAATCCAATTTGTCCAGGCTTTGGTTGGAGTCAGAAGAATTTCATGAAGGAAGGTGAATGTGTATCAGTAAATATTACATGTTGTCACTCTTTGTTCACTTATTCGATGATCATTTACTGAGAGTTAACTGGGTTCCAGGTGTTGATGTCAGTTTTAGGGATTTATACTGTGGATTTCCAAGGAAAATGCAGAAGGAATCCTCATAGACTAGGCACATACCCATTTTCCCCTCATTTTCTGTTTCTCTTAGAGAAATTGAAACTCAGATGTATGTACCTTTAAAATCCAGATGAGTTTCTCATAGATTTTATTCAGCAATGGTTCATTTCAGTATTCCATTCAACATAATGGTTTCTTTTTTTCACAATGTATGTATGTTCCTAGTGCTGAGGCCCTGAACACTGGGTCTCCTTAGTCACGTCTTTTTCCTTATTTTCCTTTTTCTGTTTTGGCTTCTCCTCCTGCATCTGACCACCTGCTTAGAGCCATACAAAACATCAACAGCTGATGTTTCAGGTGCTGTAATTTTGACTATAAATGGTGTTTCTGTTTTTTCTGCTACAGTTTGAAAATGTCTTTTTATGCTCTGATCCATTTTATTTGTCTAATTGCCGCAGTAAGGCTTATAATGTGACAAGTTCGCTAAGTATTAGGCACAGTTTATATTTAGGAACAGTTTATATTTTGAAAATTAGGAAGGATCACTTTATCAATGAGGTGTAGTATGTGTAGTAACCATTTGACAAGTTAACATTACCAACCAAACCCTTTATTCCTGTTTGATAACAAGATAAATGCATCAGTGAATAGACTTCTTTTTTGTTGCTTTTCACTAGATAGTATATATAGTGCAGCAGGTTTCACTCATACATTATTTAGGAGAAGATTATAATTTGAATTATAGAATTTCTGGAACATTTAACCACAAAGTGCAAGTCTCCCTACTGATTCAGAGCATCTCAACAGAGTTTTTCTCAGTTTTAGAATCAATTTTGGGAAGAAAACTTAGACACCAGGGGATGTTGCTTCTGAAAGAAACAGAGTAATTTTCTGGCTGTTCTATTGATTAAGTGACTAAAATCACAAGGCTTTCTAACTGGATGTTTATTAGAAGTTGGAGAAATAAATCTTAAAGGGGATGTTTACATTTTCCTTCTGAAAATGAAGTTGTTTCAGAGTAGATCTGATTATATAATATTTGTATACAAAACAATTTTGCTGTCATCCCAAAAGCCTTGTGAAAGCAAGAGGTATATGGTGCTTAGTTATAGTAATCTAAGTCTTCCTGAATGGCTGACATTATATTGCAATAGGAAAATGTTAAAAGGCCTGTGTTCTAAAAGAGAGACAAAATGTAATAGAGATCATATCCCCTGAAGCAAAGTCTTTGAACGGTTATGAGCTCAGGATCCTCCCAGTAGGCCTGTCGGGGGCATATATTTAAATATTAACATATTACGAATGGGGAAGCCAAGGCTTGTGGAAGGTGCATGCATTGCATAAGGTCTCAGGGTGATTAGTGGCAGGCATGAGTCTTCAAAATTTTCATTTTCTGATTCTTAATCAAATGAACACCATTTGTCACCTAAGTTGTAGTCTTTTAGTGATGCTACGAGACATGATTTTCTTCAGAATTAGTTTTAAAAAATGCAGGGTGGGGGGGTAAACCACTACAAAGATACCAAATTAGGAAGGATATGGTGACCTAAACTCTTGGTTGTTGGGTGAACAGCATTATGAATAGAGTGAAGTTTAGTTCTGAAGTCTAAAAGATGACAGAGAAATGAAATTCATGTTACCCACAAGTGTGGGCAGGATAAAGTCTAAAACAATAAACGGGGCTATTCCTCTGTTCTTAAGAAAATAAAAAGTAAGAAAATTAGAAATGTTAAAGGTGGAGAGAAGAAGGGCTGTCTATTTCCTCCGAGTGGTTTTCCTGTGACAGTCTGTAAGGAAGCCCTTTTCCTTCCAAGGAGAAGGAACTACCCCACTGACCGAAAGGAGGATGCCCCCAGGAGTGGGGTGGTGAGAGAAGCAGAGACAGAAAACAGGAAAGGAGCCGAAGCAGCAGATGGCAACAACATAATGTGTGCAAAGTAGGCAAAGACCAAGAGAAAGGACACACATGAGTATTTGTAATGGAGTAGCATAAGAGGAATGTGTTCTATCGCTGTAGAAAAATTCTGTATCTTTCTGATCTCACAAAGAAAAAGAAAACACAGTAGAAGGTGAATAAAGACAATATGGTGAAGCCATTGGCCTAGGGGATGGCTAGAGAAGGCTTGCCATCTCCTTATAAGAAGAAATTCATGGTTGAAATTAAAGTCATATTGTATACCTGTCAATAGTTGGAATGTTTAACTTAACTGTTTGATTCACTGATTGTTATTTACAAGCAAACTCCCTATTTGATAAAGGAACCAATTAAAAAAAACTTGCTGATTATCAGAAATAGAAAAGCTAGGTGTTCTATTACCCTAATGACTAGGTAAGTGCCCAGGTACTTATCCATGACTGAGTTTATCCATACCCCTACATACCTGGTAGAATGAGAATCTCATGATTGACATCTCAAAGGCAAGAAAATTGAACACTAAGTGAAGACACAACCCCATTCTTTCCCCTCGACAAATTTTCCCTGAATGCTTTTTTTCCTTTGTTACAGCAAAAATGGATGCTGCTAAGTCCATATACAAGGACATTTGCAATAACAAATTTTAAACCTTTGCCATTGTTATATAAAGTGATCGACTTTACAAATGGCTACTAGTTACAGTAAAAATTATAGCCAAGATTGTTTTCTGCCTGCCAGGCTCTGAGATGAGCAGTTTGCTTGCATGATCTTGTTTAATCTTCACCATGGTCTTATAAGGTGTTATTATCCTCATTTTAGACATGAGACTTAATCATGTGAAACGCTTTGCCTGGCCTCACCTTCAGTATATCTGACCCCAACGCTGTGCTCCTCACGACCGCACATGTTAACTCTCCAGCTCAGATGCTGACATGTTGATGCTCAAATGAACGCAATCGGCACTCCAGGACAAGGGCTAATGGTCCCACGAAAGACGCTGCATCTAGTCACTAATAAATCCTATTTCTTTAGCTTGTCTTTCTGTAACCTTGACCTTTCCGGAGTCAGGCTTCCTCACCTCAGTTTTATAGACATATTAGTGTCCCGTTCTTATTCATAACTAGTCTCTAAGGCACTGCTTAATTCTGTGACAGGAAGGTACTTGGCATTTAGGGATGCATAGAGGATGAATTAGGAATTATCACAGACATAGGGATGACTAAGAAGAGGGTAGTGTTGGAATGCCATAACAGCTAATTGCTGAGTCATCCTCCATGTGCCTGATGCCTAGTTGGTATTCCTGTCTTTTATCTCTTTCCATTAGACCCTAGTGCTCTAGTCTCAGCAAATAGATTGTGGTTACCCAACTTCCCCAAACTCTCTTATACCTCCGTTTCTGCATCCATGCTTTACCTTATGCACTTTACCTTATGTGTACCATTTCTGTCTGTATCTCCATAGCCAACTGCTTCTCATCCTTCATGACAGCTCAGGGGTCACCACTCATGCGAAGCCTTCCCTTCTGCAGGCATGTCTAGGTTTGTTCATCTCTAAAGTTCTAGAGCACCCTGAACGCACAACTTTCAGAAGTCTCATCACATTTGTGTTGCTTTATTTGCTTACATGTGTACCTCCTGAACCAATCTTTGGATCCCTCACAGTTTGGGAAAATGTCCTATTCGTCATTGTATCTTCACTGTCTGGCCAGTGCCAGACATATAGTTGGCATTAATGCACATTTATTGAATTAATAATTATAAGCCTAATGACTTGAAACTTTGGATGACAAGAGAAATCTCCATGTATGAATACAGATTACTTAGTAAGAGGAAAATTGTTCCATATTTACAAAGAAGGAAATCTCAGCAGATCCAATTAGAATACCATAGATTAACATGTTAAGGATATTTGTCCAGGTCCTAAAGAGAAATATGTTTTCAGAAATCCTTACTAAATACTACTGTGTTAGAAGGCTGACATTTAAAATGAGGAAATGTGATTTCAAATTGATCTGATTCTTCTTTTGATTGTTCAAAGAAACATCGGAAGCACAAATTGCTTTTGGGCAGTATTGTTCTGTACATGTCAAATTGTGTAGGTTTTATGTCTCACCCACCCTGGATAGAAATCTATACTCTTTCGTGTATTATTTTTATAGGCCTCTTTAAGCTTCAAACTGATCCTAAAGAGAATGAGGAACATTACTCAGAGCAGAAAAACAAAACAAAAACAAACAACAACAGCATGGGTGGCAGAAAAGAACTTGTGGGTTCAGTTACACCTGCTCTGCTACTCATTAGCCCTTGTCCCTAAGGCAGTTTCTCTTAGCCATCATTATTAGTAGTAATAGCTGTAACATCATCTGATGAAGAAGAAAAATAATTGAACGGAAGCCTTGCTCCCAACCATGTGATTTTCATCCCAGCATTTAAACGGGCACCAAAACCGGCTGTCACTCCTGTGGCCCTCATGTCTCACAGCTTGGATTGCTCGTTGATCATTTGAACTTGTAACAATAGAAACATCAGTTACCCGGGCCTCCTGGGTACTTGCCTAACCTTTCTGATTTTTCAAAGGAAATTGCTTCTTTTGTAAAATGTTTCACAGGAGATAGGACAGGAATCAGTGTTTGAAGAAGCTGAGTGTGCCCGAGATAACTTCCAGGGTTTTAATGTAGCAGCTGGTATAGAATCTTGTGTGAAATGAATTCAGGGCTTTTTCTCTCACTCCAAGTAAGGTCATATTATTAAGAGTGAGGATCCTCATCTAGCAAAGTCACAGGGATCAAGGGTTCAGTTTAATGCCAGAGAGGTTAAGCTGTCCCTGGTAAAGCTGAGTGGTACAAGTGCCACGCCTTTATGTTTGCCTATGAAAAGATATATACAGAAGAAACAAAAACATCAAAAATGGGCCAGTGTTTAATAAGCATTTATTTTGGGCCATGTAATATTTTCAGTTGTTACATATATTCTATAATCCCGCAATAATTAAATGCAGTAGGCAGAACCGTCTATATAATTTGTGGAGCCTAGTGCAAAATGAAAATGTGAACCCCTTGTTAAAAAAGGAGGAAAGAAGCTTACCCTTTTCTTTAACACTCTGTCTCTCTCTAACTGTGGTGGTGTTTTTCTTTTCTTTTTCTTAAATTTGCCATCTGATGTGCTCCCTCAAGCATGAGGATACTCATGGGGTGAGTGCACACCCTCACAGTCACACAAGACTCCACCCAACGGCTCAGCACAAAGGGCAGAAAGTAGCAGCAGTTGTTTTCTGGGTGAAGGTAGAAAAGAGGGTGGCCAAGCACTGATCCTGAGGGCCAGGACCATGCATGGACGAAGGCTCCCTTTCAACATCACTTAAAAAAAAAATTCAAAGATAAAATTCTTCTTTATTTTTTTTTAAATTTTATTTATTTTTTTATACAGCAGATTCTTATTAGTCATCAATTTTATAGACATCAGTGTATACATGTCAATCCCAATCTCCCAATTCATTGCACCCCCACCCCCCAGCCACTTTCCCCCCTTGGTGTCCATACATTTGTTCTCTACGTCTGTGTCTCAATTTCTGCTCTGCAAACTGGTTCATCTGTACCATTTTTCTAGGTTCCACATATATGTGTTAATATATGATATTTGTTTTTCTCTTTCTGACTTCACTCTGTATGACAGTCTCTAGGTCCATCCACGTCTCTACAAATGACCCAATTTTGTTCTTTTTATGGCTGAGTAATATTCCATTGTGTATATGTACCACAACTTCTATATCCGTTCATCTGTCGACGGGCATTTAGGTTTCTTCCATGACCTGGCTATTGTAAATAGTGCTGCAGTGAACATTGGGGTGCATGTGTCATTTTGAATTATGGTTTCTCTGGATATATGCCCAGTAGTGGGATTGCTGGATCATATGGTAATTCTATTTTTAGTTTTTTAAGGAACCTCCATACTGTTCTCCATAGTGGCTGTATCAATTTACGTTCCCACCAACAGTGCAAGAGGGTTCCCCTTTATCCACACCCCTCTGGCATTTGTTGTTTGTAGATTTTCTGATGATGCCCATTCTAACTGGTGTGAGGTGATACCACATTGTAGTTTTGATTTGCATTTCTGTATAATTAGTGATGTTGAGCAGCTTTTCATGTGCTTCTTGGCCATCTGTATGTCTTCTTTGGAGAAATGTCTATTTAGGTCTTCTGCCCATTTTTGGATTGGGTTGTTCGTTTTTCTAATATTGAGCTACATGAGCTGTTTATATATTTTGGACATTAATCCTTTGTCCGTTGATTCGTTTGCAAATACTTTCTCCCATTCTGAGGGTTGTCTTTTGGTCTTTTTTATGGTTTCCTTTGCTGTGCAAAAGCTTTGAAGTTTCATTAGGTCTCATTTGTTTATTTTTGTTTCTATTTCCATTACTCTAGGAGGCAGATCAAAAAAGATCATGCTGTGATTTATGTCAAAGAGTGTTCTCCCTATGTTTTCCTCTAGGAGTTTTATAGTGTCCAGTCTTACATTTAGGTCTTGAAAACACATTTTGAGTTTATTTCTGTTTATGGTGTTAGGGAGTGTTCTAATTTGATACTTTTACATGTAGCTGTCCAGTTTTCCCAGCACCACTTATTGAAGAGACTGTTTTTTCTCCATCGTATATCCTTGCCTCCTTTGTCATAGATTAGTTGACCATAGGTGCGTGGGTTTATCTCTGGGCTTTTTATCTTGTTCCATTTATCTATGTTTATGTTTTTGGGCCAGTACCATATTATCTTGATTACTGTAGCTTTGTAGTATAGTCTGAAGTCAGGGAGTCTGATTCCTCCAGCTCCGTTTTTTTCCCTCAAGACTGCTTTGGCCATTCAGAGTCTTTTGTGTCTCCATACAAATTTTAAGATATTTTGTTCTAGTTCTGTAAAAAATGCCATTGGTAATTTGATAGGGATTGCATTGAATCTGTAGATTGCTTTGGGTAGAATAGTCATTTTCACAATATTGATTCTTCCAATCCAAGAACATAGTATATCTCTCCATCTGTTGGTATCATCTTTAATTTCTTTCAGTGTCTTATAGTTTTCTGCATACAGGTCTTTTGTCCCCCTAGGTAGGTTGATTCCTAGGTACTTTATTCTTTTTGTTGCAGTGGCAAATGGAAGTGTTTCCTTAATTTCTCTTTCAGATTTTTCATCATTAGTGTATAAGAATGCAAGAGAATTCTGTGCGTTGATTTTGTATCCTGCAACTTTACCAAATTTATTGATTAGCTCTAGTAGTTTTCTGGTGGCATCTTTAGGATTCTCTATGTATAGTATCATGTCATCTGCAAACAGTGACAGTTTTATTTCTTTTTTTCCAATTTGTATTCCTTTTATTTCTTTTTCTTCTCTGATTGCCGTGGCTAGCACTTCCAAAACTATGTTGAATAATAGTGGCGAGAGCAGACATCATTGTCTTGTTCCTGATCTTAGAGGAAATGCTTTTAGTTTTACACCACCGAGAATGATGTTTGCTGTGGGTTTGTCCTATGTGGTCTTTATTATGTTGAGATAGAGTCCCTCTATGCCCACTTTCTGGAGAGTTTTTTTCATAAATGGGTGTTGAATTTTGTCAAAAGCTTTTTCTGCATCTATTGAGATGATCATATGGTTTTTCTTCTTCAATTTGTTAGTGTTGAGTATCACATTGATTGATTTGCATATATTACAGAATCCTTGCATCCCTGGGATAAATCCCACCTGATCATGGTGTATGATCCTTTTAATGTGTTGCTGGATTCTGTTTGCTAGTATTTTGTTGAGGATTTTTGCATCTATATTCATCAGTGCTATTGGTCTGTAATTTTTTTTTTTTGTACTATCTTCCCCTGGTTTGGTACAGGGTGATGGTGGCCTCTTAGAATGCGTTTGGAAGTGTTCCTTCTTCTGCAAGTTTTTGGAAGAGTTTGAGAAGGATGGGTGTTAGCTCTTCTCTAAATGTTTGATAGAATTCACCTGTGAAGCCATCTAGTCCTGGACTTTTGTTTGTTGGAGGATTTTTAATCACAATTTCAATTTCATTACTTGTGATTGGTCTGTTCATATTTTCTAGTTCTTCCTGGTTCAGTCTTGGAAGGTTATACCTTTCTAAGAATTTTTCCGTTTCTTCCAGGTTGTCCATTTTATTGGCATAGAGTTGCTTGTAGTAGTCCCTTAGGATGCTTTGTATTTCTGCGGTGTCTGTTGTAACTTCTCCTTTTTCATTTCTAATTTTATTGATTTGAGTCCTCTTCCTCTTTTTGTTGATGAGTCTGGCTAATGGTTTATCAATTTTGTTTACCTTCTCAAAGAAGCAACTTTTAGTTTTATTGATCTTAGCTATTGTTTTCTTTGTTTCTATTTCATTTATTTCTGCTCTGATCTTTATGATTTCTTTCCTTCTGCTAACTTTGGGTTTTGTTTGTTCTTCTTTCTCTAGTTCCTTTAGCTGTAAGGTTAGATTGTTTATTTGAGATTTTTTTTGTTTCTTGAGGTAGGCTTTTATAGCTATAAACTTTCCTCTTAGAACTGCTTTTGCTGCATCCCATAGGTTTTGGATCATCGTGTTTTCATTGTCATTTATCTCTAGGTATTTTTTGATTTCCTCTTTGATTTCTTCAGTGATCTCTTGGTTATTTAGTAACGTATTGTTTAGCCTCCATGTGTTTGTGTTTTTTACATTTTTTCCCTGTAATTGATTTCTAATCTCATAGCGTTGTGGTCGGAAAAGATGCCTGATATGATTTCAATTTTCTTAAATTTACTGAGGCTTGATTTGTGACACAAGATGTGATCTATCCTGGAGAATGTTCCATGTGCACTTCAGAAGAAAGAGTAATCGGCTGTTTTTGGATGGGATGTCCTATAAATATCAATTAAATCTATCTGGTCTGTTGTGTCATTTAAAGCTTCTGTTTCCTTATTTATTTTCACTTTGGATGATCTGTCCATTGGTGTAAGTGAGGTGTTAAAGTCCCCCACTATTATTGTGTTACGGTCAATTTCCTCTTTTATAGCTGTTAGTATTTGCCTTATGTATTGAGGTGCTCCTATCTTGGGAGCATATATATTTATAATTGTTATATCTTCTTCTTGGATTGATCCCATGATCATTATGTAGTATCCTTCCTTGTCTCTGTAACATTCTTTATTTTAAAGTCGATTTTATCTGATATGAGTATTGCTACTCCAGCTTTCTTTTGTTTTCCATTTGCATGGAATATCTTTTTCCATCCCATCACTTTCAGTCTGTACGTGTCCCTAAGTCTGAAGTGAGTCTCTTGTAGACAGCATATATATGGGTCTTGTTTTTGTATCCATTCAGTGAGCCTTTGTCTTTTGGTTGGAGCATTTAATCCATTTGCGTTTAAGGTAATTATTGATATGTGTGTTCCTATGACCATTTTCTTAATTGTTTTGGGTTTGTTTTTGTAGGTCATTTTCTTCTCTTGTGTTTCCCACTTAGAGAAGTTCCTTTAACATTTGTTGTAGAGCTGGTTTGGTGGTCCTGAATTCTCTTAGCTTTTGCCTGTCTGTAAAGCTTTTGATTTTTCCATCGAATCTGAATGAGATCCTTGCCGGGTAGAGTAATCTTGCTTGTAGGTTCTTCCCTTTCATCACTTTAAGTATATCATGCCACTCCCTTCTGGCTTGTAGAGTTTCTGCTGAGAAATCAGCTGTTAACCTTATGGGAGTTCCCTTGTACGTTATTTGTCATTTTTCCCTTGCTGCTTTCAATAGTTTGTCTTTAATTTTTGCCAATTTGATTACTCTGTGTCTCGGAGTGTTTCTCCTTGGGTTTATCCTGTATGGACTCTGCGCTTCCTGGACTTGGGTGGCTCTTTCCTTTCCCATGTTAGGGAAGATTTAGACTATAATCTCTTCAAAGATTTTCTCGGGTCCTTTCTCTCTCTCTTCTCCTTCTGGGACCCCTATAATGTGAATGTTCTTGCATTTAATATTGTCCCAGAGGTTTCTTAGAGTGTCTTCATTTGTTTTCATTCTTTTTTCTTTATTCTATTCTGCAGCAGTGAATTCCACCATCCTGTCTTCCAGGTCACTTATCCATTCTTCTGCTTCAGTTATTCTGCTATTGATTCCTTCTAGTGTATTTTTCATTTCAGTTATTGTACTGTTCATCTCTGTTTGTTTGTTCTTTAATTCCTTTAGGTGTTTGTTCTTTAATTCTTCTAGGTCTTTGTTAAACGTTTCTTGCATCTTCTCGATCTTTGCCTCCATTCTTTTTCCGAGGTCCTGGATCATCTTCACTATCATTATTCTGAATTCTTTTTCTGGAAGGGTGCCTGTCTCCACTTCATTTAGTTGTTTTTCTGGGGTTTTATCTTGTTCCTTCATCTGATACATAGCCCTCTGCCTTTTCATCTTGTCTATCTTTCTATGAATGTGGTTTTTGTTCCACAGCCTGCAGGATTGTAGTTCTTCTTGCTTCTGCTGTCTGCCCTCCCCCACCTTATTTTTGAGCCTCTGATATTTCTTCACTCATATCTTTATTTAAGCTGGAAAATCTCCCTTCTCAGATTCTCACACTGAAGCTGCTTTTGATGTTCAAAGATAAAATTCTTATGAATTTTAAGACAGCGATTGCCAAGCTTTGAACCCCAAACCAACAGGGCTCTCTGTGACTCTACTGGTTGCATGCCTGTTAAATTGGCCCTAGAAATAGATAAAATTATTATTTGAGTTTCATAGGTGAGGAAACTTCAATTATCAGAAAGAAGGTTTGTTTTTTTGGTGGCATAATTGTCCACCATTTAATTACTAAAACATATTATAGACAACTTTACTTGTTCTAAATTTTGGTAGACTTTTAACAATGCATTTTGTAAGTCCTAATTGTTCCTGGATGTCTTCCCTCATGGTCAAGGACACATTATGAATCATATTAACTATCCTTTCCGGAGAGGTTTGCACAGTGGCATACAACAATGCATCACATTTTCCTGGCCAACACAAACATGCTTTATTTTGCAGTGTCAGTGTTGAAGGGACTGAAGTTTTTGGCATAATTTTGTTAGTAAAAATCAGTTCTCCCTGAGTGGGTGTGATCAGTAATCACACATGCCCTGTTATGATGTCTTCACTTCCCTTTCCTAAGGATTATCTTCCTCTGGTGCCCAGTTGTGAATGGAAGTTCAAACTACGAGTCCAGTTTTACTGAACTTCAGCCTTTAAAAGCCTAAATTACCATTTCATTGCTCTGGTGGAGCATTAGTAACTAGGAAACAGAATTTGGAGTTTGTCACACTAATGTACCATTGCTACAGAAATCCCTTGGACTGAAGAAGAAGGAAAAAAGAGAAACATTCTAGAAATAATTGACTATTCACCATCTTTAGAATGATGCTACCAGTGCCTTTGTTTCTAATTTGTTATTCTCTGTTCACCTTTACCTAATCTAAGATGAATCAAGTAAATCCCCTTCGAAGGGAATGGATGATGAAAAAACTATTGGGTCCCATCAGAATATTTTAAACGGAAAGCTTTGTCTTTTCCAACAAGTACCACAGAATCTTTGGAACAGAACAAGAGCAAATTGGTTTTGAGTTAATGAAGGTGAAACACTTGCTGTGGCTATTATGACTGCCATTCCTAAGGGCCACCAGGCCATGCCATTTTTCACTGTCTTTCTGGAAAGAATAATTTATGTAGGCTTCCACTGAGCAGCTGGCTTGCCTTGCGCCTGTCTTCCCTGTGTTCTGGGGCACTGCGGTGGGAGCTGACATGCTGAGCTATCTGGCTATCTCAGCCTCAGGCTAGCTCTTACCCAAAACAGCGTCGGGGAAAAGACAACATCCCTTCAGGGAGGTAAGCTAGATTTCTTCTAGCATTTGTACTCATGGAAGAGCATTTCCTCATACCTGCAGTATCCTTTGTTCTATGTAACAGTATACTTAGTTGTGTCTGATATTATTGTCACCGCCTTTGAAAACACATATTCACTCTCCTGGGAGTAGTAATATCCTTCCACTCAAATTGTTTTGTACCAGGGAACTGGTTTGCTTAGACCCTCTGTATCCAAGACTGATGGTTTATTGCCCAGTCACCTGCAGACAGCAAGTGTTTATTGATGAGGATTTCATCAGTTTTTAATGTGATTATATGTTGGTTTCGCTTTCCCTTCTAAATTACCACTTAATTTATTGTTCAATTATTATTGATACAAGTGCTATCAGTGAGTAATTCTGTTGATGGCAAGTTCCATTTTTGGGAGGCAGGTTAACTTTCAAATTCACTCTCTTTTGGAGAGAATCTTGCTTCAACTAAAAATAATGAAGCTCTTCCTTAAATATTTGTCTCACAAATGAGAGTCTTTGGCATTGAATAAACTTTACCTCTGAATATTTCCATCAAGACTTAGAAACTGGTGGTCTACTCTAAAAGGTCTAGACAGAGGTTGGCTAACTTTTTCTATAAATGGCCAGATAGTGAATATTTTAAGCTTGTGAGCCATATAGTCTCTGTCACAACAACTCAATTCTCTGTCACAACTCCGTTTTGCCCGTGAAGTACAAAAGCTGCCATAGATGATACGTAAGCTAATGGGCAAGGCTGAGTACCAGTAAAACTTAATTTACTAAAAGAAGCAGCAGGCCAGATTTGGCCTGAGGGCCATAATTTGCCAATCCCTGGACTAGAACCAAAAGAGAGGTGCATTTGTAGAAATTATGTTTGGGAAGTAGACTAAACTATCTGGGATTCCAAACGATAGGGCAAATGGAAGTTTGAAAAACTATTCATTTAAAGCAGTTTTTATTGTAGATGCTGGTAATGCAGTGCTAAAGAAGACCAATGCTGCCCAGTCTCACGAGGTTTGCATGCTGTTTGAGTTGTTTGTGAACATATAAATACCTAAGTGAGTTCAGATAGTGCCAAATGCAATGAATAGAATGATATAGAATAAAGTACATGCCTAGAAGTGGGAGAAAGTATACCTTTAGGTAGGACCATCCTGGAAGCCTTTATGAGAAAATGATATTTGAGCTTTGGACATTTGAAACTTGAATGATGAGAAGGATTCAGTCTTGGGAAGGTTTAGGGAAAGAGCATTCTGTGCAGAGGCATTCACAGAAGTCAAGGGCTTATGAAAGGAATATATTTGGCTTGAGGAACAGGAAGACATCATTGTGATTAAACTGTAGCAGGTGGGGCAGAGGGAAAAGGACTGTATGTCTCTATCTTAAACTGTCCCCATTAGACTGATCTATAATCACAATTTTGTGAGTTAAGGAACTCACCTTGTGATTCACAGTCATCCTTTGTTTGATTCTTGTTTATTCCCTTGGGGAGACGGATTCACAGGTATATAGAGTAAGTGTTCGTTGTCAGAGTATACTTTTTAAAAATTCGAATATACAGTTATTAAATTAGAAGCAAGCCAGTGCTTCAGTTGAGAAATAGTTAAATCAACATTTGAACCATATTTAAAGAAATGATGAAACCAGGACATTAGAGGTAAGACTTGTGGGGTTAAGAAACTGTGCATCAGACTCATAGGTCTAATTATTTGGGCAATATAGAGGATTTCACAATAGTCAATGATCTTGGCGTAATTGGGTAAAACAGCTCAACCATTGGTGGTTTCAGTACGCATGCCTAGATGCTCCAAAGTCACCAGCTGATTGGATACTGTAGACTGGAAAAAACCTTTTCCTACCCTCAAATAATCAAATCAGTTTGTTTCACAGAAAATAATGCATCTGCTCTTGTACTATGTAGTAATTTTGTGAAACTTTGGAAAAAATTATTTTTAATCCATTATTGTTTGGGGCTGTGAAAACACTTATCTAAGGAGAATTACTTGTATCTAAATAAAATGCCTTGAGTTAATTTGACTCAAAATCAAGTCCTTCGCCTCATTTAAATAGAATTTGAGGAAATGGTTCTAAAAGAATTAAGGCCAGCTCAGGGAAGTTAATTAGAGTGTCTTGCCTTGAAAAACAAGTTAGTTTTCTAGGCAACGGTGTTCGACAACAGTGCTTCAGATGAATGCTAAAGAATTCTACATTCTGGTAAGAATTACTAGAAGAGACTAACACAGTGAGCAGTAACCTATTATAATTTCAGACAGCCAGAGGGAGAAGTCATTCTGAATTAATGAAAGAGTATATCATGGATTTTTTAAGAAATAAAATTGCTTTAAAAAGCATGCAATAACTAGACCAAGATATGTGTGTGTATGTGTGTGTGTTGTATACCTTCATCCCAATAAATGATCTTAAAGAATATATAAACCTGACTTACTACTGCCATTTCAGTTAATTGAAATATTTCTTCCAAGTTACTTGTAGCATGCTTAAAACTATTTTATTTTTGTAAGAAGGCAAATAGGCTCAGCAAAATTGGTTTGATATCTTAATTTGCTTCACATACCTATTTTTATGGATACTGTAAAGGTACATGTTAACCTAGATTCTGCTGCAAATTTTAAATTTTTGTGTGATTCTGAATAAGTTTTATTGAAGGTAGAAGTGTAAATGCTGCATCTCTGCTAACATAATATAGGATTTCCCAAAGTTAATTGGTCAGGAGAATGAAGGTAAGAGATTATATTTTGTAACATGGGATTTTTTTTCTACCTTGTCTTAACACAAAATATTAAAGGAATTAAAAAAATTTTTTTTAATTTAAATCAAGATTAATATACTCACTTTTTCCTGGTGTTTCATATGTGTAACTAGAATAATACACATGCCAGGGAGCAATAAAGAAAATTATTTAACAATAAAATATATTTGGAATTTCAGGTTAATTTTTTCCTTTTTCTACGAAGATATAATGTATTCGTTTAAGCGTACTGAATCTCTTCCCTGGGAGTTGTCAGCAGCAACTGTTATAAAGGGAACATTTTTGAAATATGGATCTTAATCACATCTAGTGCCATATCCATCAGAGTTTCCATTTTATATGGCACATTCAACTTCTTTCATCTGACAAACATGAAATAATGCTACTTTAGCCATCTATGGGAGTTTTATTGAGTATCATCAAATGCTTAGCAAATATTTAAAATATTTCATATGTTCTTACAACCAGGAATCACATATTGAAGAGTGGTTCCTGGTTTGGGAACTTTAATGTAATGAAAAAGTGAGAAATATACATGACATGGAAGTAGAATAAGCTGATAACTTTACCAAGTTGCTTGATACTTTTTATAGAAAAGATAGTAGAAATATTATTTTTACTCTAAACCATTTGTCATGGCAAGGGCATGTGACTTACTCTTGTGGCTAAAGCTGGTGATTAGGCTTAGCCTTTTGGTTTCCAAACTATAGCATGCAGATATCAGAAAAAGGCTAAAGCAAGCCACAATTCTCACTGCAAATGGATAGGACAATAACATGTTCAGTTATTTGCAATTTTAGCAGCGTTTTCATGGGTGAATATCAACATCTCTTCCTGCATTTCCTGAAAAGTCCTGTGGTTTGGAATGCTAACATCTTCACAATTCACTTTCTCTTATGCTTTAGTAATAGTGAGCAAAAAATAATGTAATTATCGTTCACATTTTACATTTGATTGTTTCATAAATAGTGGAACCATCACTTAAGTGGGTAAAATTGTTCTGTTTCATTCTTTGCTTTTGTTCAGAATTACATATGAAATTGTTTTTCTGCAAGGTAGCTTTCCACTTACCTTGGCCTTGGAATGAGAAATTCTTTAAAAAATGTGTGTGTGTGTGTGTGTGTGTGTGTGTATTTTAGAAAATTGTTTTTAACCCAAGGATACTTAGCTTTGGGTCCTGGATCAAAAACCGTTATCAGGTTTTCCAGTTGCATATAATTATAGCTGTCAAACAGCTAGTGAAGGCTGCTTCAAGAAGTCAACACAAGGCCTTGGCACAATCAGCTGCCCTGCTGAGTTCTTGCTGTGAATCCTTCCAGATTCCAGGTGTTACTACTTAGCTGGACGTTTCACTTTCTAAGGAGGCAGTCATTTGTGAAAAACAGCTGTAATTACACAGCATTCAGGTATTTCATAATTAAACTAACAGCTGATTATAACATGGTACGTGGCATGAGAATTTGCCACTAGGCTAAGTAGGAAGGAGGCTATACCTTAGTCTTTGTTCCCCTTTTGCCATTGCTTTGGACGAGTCCTCCCCGTGCCTTGATGCCCATCAGTGGTCAATACCAGCCTACTTCCCCGAGGGAAGAGAGAGGAGGAGGAGGGCATTAATGGATAAATGAAAGCACCTAGACCAAAGGCAGGCACTACTGTAAGCAAAAGGCATCTCCTTGGACTTTTTCCCCAAACTTTTGAAAACTAGTGGATCTCAGATGTGGTTTAAATAACGTGATGTTAAATGCTGGGATCAGAGAAAACTGAGTGTTCTTATCAGTAGCCCCATGACTCAGAGATTTCAGTCCTTTAGAGGACTAATCTTGTTATGTAGAACTTTGAAAAGGAGCCCATGTATCATCTGGAAAGTGTTGATTCTGTTGAATCCCACACTAGGAACTGTGTAAAGATACAAGAGTTGTAGTCATGTCTAGGTCCTGATCACGTGGAATTTACAATGTAGTTTCATACACTGAAATAACTCCCTGGGGAAGAGATTAAAATATTGCCCCTGAAGGTTTGTAACCAAGGGGTTGGAAATGGACTTCTGTGAGGCTGATCCGCCCCCAGCCCCCCGTCCCTGAACCCCATGCTGTGGGAGAGCTGCTAAGCTAAAAATAGCTGTGTTGCTGCTCATTTCTCTGCTGCTCTCTTCCTTTTTTTTTTTTTTAACATCTTTATCGGAGTTTAATTGTTTTACAGTGGTGTGTTAGTTTGTGCTTTATAACAAAGTGAATCAGTTATACATACACATATGTTCCCATATCTCTTCCCTCTTGCATCTCCCTCTCTCCCACCCTCCCTATCCCACCCCTCTAGGTGGTCACAAAGCACCGAGCTGATCTCCCTGTGCTATGCGGCTGCTTCCCACTAGCTATCTATTTTACGTTTGGTAGTGTATATATGTCCATGCCACTCTCTCACTTTGTCACAGCTTACCCTTGCCCCTCCCCATATCCTCAAGTCCATTCTCTAGTAGGTCTCTGTCTTTATTCCTGTCTTACCCCTAGGTTCTTCATGACCTTTTTTTTTTTCTTAGATTCCATATATATGTGTTAGCATACGGTATTTGTTTTTTTCTTTCTGACTTACTTCACTCTGTATGACAGACTAGGTCCATCCAACTCACTACAAATAACTCAATTTCATTTATTTTTATGGCTGAGTAATATTCCATTGTATATATGTGCCACATCTTCTATATCCATTCATCTGTTGATGGACACTTAGGTTGCTTCCATGTCCTGGCTATTGTAAATAGAGCTGCAACGAACATTTTGGTACATGACTCTTTTTGAATTATGGTTTTCTCAGAGTATATGCCCAGTAGTGGGATTGCTGGGTCGTATGGTAGTTCTATTTGTAGTTTTTTAAGGAACCTCCATGCTGTTCTCCATAGTGGCTGTATCAATTTACATTCCCACCAACAGTGTAAGAGGGTTCCCTTTTCTCCACACCCTCTCCAGCATTTACTGTTTCTAGATTTGTTAATGATGGCCATTCTGACTGGTGTGAGATGATATCTCATTGTAGTTTTGATTTGCATTTCTCTAATGATTAATGAAGTTGAGCATTCTTTCATGTGTTTGTTGACAATCTGTATATCTTCTTTGGAGAAATGTCTATTTAGGTCTTCTGCCCATTTTTGGATTGGGTTGTTTGTTTTTTTGTTATTGAGCTGCATGAGCTGCTTGTAAATTTTGGAGATTAATCCTTTGTCAGTTGCTTCATTTGCAAATATTTTCTCCCATTTTGAGGGTTGTCTTTTGGTCTTGTTTATGGTTTCCTTTGCTGTGCAAAAGCTTTGAAGTTTCATTAGGTCCCATTTGTTTATTTTTGTTTTTATTTTCATTTCTCTAGGAGGTAGGTCAAAAAGGATCTTGCTGTGATTTATGTCATAGAGTGTTCTGCCTATGTTTTCCTCTAAGAGTTTGATAGTTTCTGGCCTTACATTTAGGCCTTTAATCCATTTTGAGTTTATTTTTGTGTATGGTGTTAGGGAGTGTTCTAATTTCATTCTTTTACATGTACCTGTCCAGTTTTCCCAGCACCACTTATTGAAGAGGCTGTCTTTTCTCCACTGTATATTCTTGCCTCCTTTATCAAAGATAAGGTGACCATATGTGTGTGGGTTTATCTCTGGGCTTTCTATCCTGTTCCATTGATCTGTATTTCTGTTTTTGTGCCAGTACCATACTGTCTTGATTACTGTAGCTTTGTAGTATAGTCTGAAGTCAGGGAGCCTGATTCCTCCAGCTCCGTTTTTCGTTCTCAAGGTTGCTTTGGCTATTCGGGGTCTTTTGTGTTTCCATACAAATTGTGAAATTTTTTGTTCTAGTTCTGTGAAAAATGCCAGTGGTAGTTTGATAGGGATTGCATTGAATCTGTAGATTGCTTTGGGTAGTAGAGTCATTTTCACAATGTTGATTCTTCCAATCCAAGAACATGGTATATCTCTCTATCTATTTGTATCATCTTTAATTTCTTTCATCAGTGTCTTATAATTTTCTGCATAAAGGTCTTTTGTTTCCTTAGGTAGGTTTATTCCTAGATATTTTATTCTTTTTGTTGCAGTGGTAAATGGGAGTGTTTTCTTAATTTCACTTTCAGATTTTTCATCATTAGTGTGTAGGAATGCCAGAGATTTCTGCGCATTATTTTTGTATCCTGCTACTTTGCCAGATTCATTGATTAGCTCTAGTAGTTTTCTGGTAGCACCTTTAGGATTCTCTGTGTGACTTATCATGTCATCTGAAAACAGTGACAGTTTTACTTCTTCTTTTATGATTTGGATTCCTTTTATTTCTTTTTTTTCTCTGATTGCTGTGGCTAAAACTTCTAAAACTATGTTGAATAAGAGTGGTGAGAGTGGGCAACCTTGTCTTGTTCCTGATCTTAGTGGAAATGCTTTCAGTATTTCACCATTGAGGATGATGTTGGCTGTGGGTTTGTCATTTATGGCCTTTATTATGTTGAGGAAAGTTCCCTCTATGCCTACTTTCTGCAGGGTTTTTATCATAAATGGGTGTTGAATTTTGTCGAAAGCTTTCTCTGCCTCTATTGAGATGATCATATGGTTTTTCTCCTTCAATTTGTTAATATGGTGTATCACGTTGATTGATTTGCGTATGTTGAAGAATCCTTGCATTCCTGGAGTAAACCCCACTTGATCATAGTGTATGATCCTTTCAATTAAAATACACTAAGAAAAATAGTAAGTGAAAAGAATCTCTCGAATTTCTTAGATTGCCTATGGGAACAAAGCCAACTGTTCAGGCCAAGAAATGCCCATCTAGCTGTACCTAAAGGATAGATGGACACACTACGATCCCCGCAGAAATGGTGCTAGGAAACCATGAAAATGATTGTTACGTAAGCTTTGCAAGACTAGAAATCTTGGAAGCTTCCTGACATATATAGGCTGGATTCTGTTTGTCTGCTGTTCTCTTGTTTCTATAGGTTGGTAACTAAAATGGTTTATTTTAATACTCTTTAGCAAATTCTGCAATTAGTATACTATAAATCGTTCAGTGCTCCTGGTTATCTCATTTTTCATTTTTTGCCTAAGGCCTCATGCCTTTTGAGTGACCTCTCCCTTCAGTAACCCTTGGAGCTCCAGTCTCACTAGCCTATACATGTCAGGAAGCTTCCAAGAGTTCTAGTCTTGCAAAGCTTACGTAACAATCATTTTCATGGTTTCCTAGCACCATTTCTGTGGGGATCATAGTGTGTCCATCTATCCTTTAGGTACAGCTAGATGGGCATTTCTTGGCCTGAACAGTTGGCTTTGTTCCCATAGGTAATCTAAGAAATTCGAGCGATTCTTTTCACTTACTGGTTTTTTTTGTGTGTGTTTGTGGTACGCGGGCCTCTCACTGTTGTGGCCTCTCTCGTTGCGGAGCACAGACTCCGGACACGCAGGCTCAGCGGCCATGGCTCACGGGCCCAGCCGCTCCACGGCATGTGGGATCTTCCCGGACCGGGGCATGAACCCGTGTCCCCTGCATCGGCAGGCGGACTCTCAACCACTGCGCCACCAGGGAAGCCCATCACTTACTGTTTTTCTTAGTGTATTTTAATAAGAAAAGCATCAAAGCACCTTGGTCAAGAGGAGGAATCTTGGGTCAGGAAAACTTATACTTGGAATGAGCATTTGTAAAAGACTGAAAGATTTTGAGTTATCAGGGTAAAAGAAAGCTATTTCAGGTGGTAGGGAGTGGCCTTCAAAATCTGTAAAAAAAAAAAAAAAAAAAAAAATCCAAGCATTAAAGATTTACTGTGTTTCAGGCACTGCGGCCAACACTTTATGTTCATTTTCTTATTTAGTCCTCTTAACAACACTGCCAAGGAGGTATTATCATTCCTCTTTGTGGTGAGGAAACAAGTGTATTCAATAATATTCATCCAATATTTATTGAGTGCCCATATTTCTAAGTGCTGATAATGTAGCTCTAGAACAAGACAGCTCGTATTTTAGAGAAGGGAGATAGGCAATTAGCAAGTCAACAAATAAATAGCATAATTTTTCTGGGGCAGTATGTCATGAAAAAAGTCAGATGAGGCAACGGCATTCCTTATGAGTCGGGGTAGGAGGGTGGTCAGGAAGGCCTCCCCAGCAGGGGACACTGATCTGAAGCCTGAATAAAGAGCAGGAGGCTGCCTTGTGGGCATCTAGGGAGAAGGGTCCAGGCAGAGGGTCTTGTGAATGTGGGAACACAGTAGGTGTGTTTGCAGGATAGAAAGAAAGCATATGAGGCTGAAGAGTGAACAGGTGAAGGCAGATGGTAAGAAAAGAGGCATGGGCCATGCAAGGGTCTTGCAGGTCAAGGCAAGGCGTTTGGATCTTATTCAAAGGATCCTTTGAATAAGGATCTTATTCAAAGAGGAGCAGGAGGCTTTCGGGATGTTTTAGGAGATGAGTGATGTGATTCAATTTACATATTCTCATGTTCTCTCAAGACTTTGAGTACTTTGTTCAAGGGGAGACAGGTACAGAGGAAAGAGGGAGGGGGTTGAATTGCTCATCTGGACCTCAAACCCAGGCCCTTCTGCCTTCAACACCCTTCCCAGCATGCTGTACTGTTTTACTTCATCATTGTTAATAAGAGACTGAAAAGAAAGAATGTAGACAATGATAAAGGGGAAAACCAGACTATAAACATGAAATTCAAAGCTTCCATTATTTTAAGAAAATGTAACAGGGCTGTTAGTGCCAACTCCTGGGCATCTGGGGGTCAGCTCGCCTTTGAGTGCTGGGTCTGTGTGTCCGTCCCTTGCTGTGTTGATCTTCAGCCCCTGTGACCAGGTCACAGAGGGGAGGCTCCTGTCTAAACATTCCACTAAGAGGAGCAAAGCTTCACTTCTGAGTCTTGGGGTACAAGCGGGGGAGTTGGTTTGGGTCTGCTGAAACTCCGTTGCTGAATTTTCTCTTCCTTCTCGCTCATAACCAACTCTCTAGCCACTCTTGTGCTCACCAGCACATACTAAGCACAAAGAAGAGCAAGCTTTGGAAGGTTAAGGGGCAGCTTGTCCATTGTACTCTTTGCCCTGCTAAATCGAGAACCCCATGCAGCATGTGGTGCGTGTGGAGGAGAGAATGCTCCTTAAGAAGTTTTTATTTTGTTTTGCAACCTCCCCTTCCCAACTCTCCTCCCCCCACCCACCCCCAGTCCATCTGTGAATCCTGAATTCTTACACAGGCTATCTGTCTACAGACGCCCCAGCCTTAATCACGTCCTCTGTATTGTGTATGGCTCCTGAATCTATCTACTTATGTCAGTTGTTTACCAGTTCCCTTCAGCTGTCTGCTCTTTATCATATTATTGATCAGTCACTCCTGGGTGTCTCAGGTTGGGGAAGAGAGAGACAGGAGGGCTGGAAAAGGAAAGCGGGAAGAGAGTATAGCAGAGGACTGTCAGTTAAGATGGTTCCAAAAATAGCTCAGCCCGGCTGATGATAGCTCTGCTTACAGCTGCCCGTACGGGACTTACGCACTTTGCTGAGATTCTCTGCTGAAATGTATTCCACCAGCTGCTCCTGCAGTTGGTGGCAGCTGGTGGTGACAGCAGTGGGCCGGCCACACCTTCAGAGAAGGAGGAAGCAATAGGTTGGGGGCACGTGACAGGCTCCCACACAGGGAGATGAGGTTTGTCATAGCCTGTTAGAACTCCCCAGGCACCTGTGTTCTTTTTAAAGTATGACCTGGGCACTTGGTATCCAGTTTTCTTTTTCCCCCAATCTTTTTTAATGAGTTGGAGAGATGAGTTATGAAAAAACAGTTATATTTCCCACCCACTGTATGTCTGTCTGTTATTTCATTGTTGTTGCTACAGTTTATTGTATACATAGACTTTGTTCTCTGTTGTACTTTCTGTTGGGAGATTCAGCTACACAAAGCACTCAACCTTGTAACAATTTGGTCTTATCCAGGGCCTTCATTTACCAAGGAACCTCTGCACAACTACTGGGTCTAATAGTGTAGTAAAACTAAGTGCAACTTTTATAAAGGGCGCTGCCCCTCAAATATGCTAAGCCTGTGGCATGTAGAAAATGCAGTGTGTCTCACCTTAATCTGATCTAGAAATATGACCCCTTCTCAGAATGAAATGATCTTTCACGGGCTCTCAGAATTTTGTACTCGTTTTCCTCCAGCCACTATACTTTGAATTCTAGTTTTTTGCATCCGGGTTCTCCCCTGAGCACTGTAGGGGTGCCCCTGTAATTTGCTATACTTGTGGTCTTGCTCTGACACACAGCACACCCTACACCAGTTTTTAAGCTCTCTTGTAAAATTTGTCTACTTCATCCAAAATCTCTTAAGTATTGAAGTTGTATGCACTTGAAAAAGTTAAAATGTTTAAATTTTCCAGACCAGGGAGTCTTAGGAAACAAGCAAGGTACAAAATAAAAGGAAAAAAGGAAAGAGTGTGTTACTTATTCTTTGATACAGATTCTGTTATCTGTCATGATATGGTGGGGAGAGGGGAGAAAAACAGCTTTCTCCTTACAAATTCCAGCTTCTGCTCCTGCCCTGAATATAAATACTGTTATTCAGAAAGGCTTTTGCCTACTTCTTGGTAGGCTATTCAGTGACGTATCAGATATGAAGAGCAATTTTATTGCCTAAGTGAGGGGCTGGTTAAAATGTGTTTTCCTCCTCTCCAGGCTCTGAGCATCTGATTTACTAGGTCAAGATGGGACCAAGAATCTACACTTTAATAAGCGTGCTCAGGAATTCTGATGTAGATTGCCTGCTGACTACCATTAGAGAACCCTAGTCTAAATTTTGATAGAATTTTTTTCACAAGTGAGGGCTATAATTTGGAACCCTTGAGAAGAGAGGAAATTGAGGGAAAATAAATCAGCATCATCTGTGTTTTCCGTGATAGTTTAGAGGGCTCCAGTATTAGTTTATTTCATGACATGTATTTTGTTTTGATTTGTTGCAAAATTACTGCCTTTTTATGTATATTCCATGTCAAGGTGTGAATGGGACAATTTCCATTAGTGGAAAGGCTTTCAGCATTAGCAAAAAGCGGGGAGAAAATGACTGTGATGGAGGAGAGTTAGGGCTGAAGTCCTACAGTGCGTCGAGGAGGCTGTTTCCTTGTTGCAACCCAGGTTAGAGACACCTTTGCTTCCTTTGTGCAGACGGAGTCCCCTGCTCCCTCCCCTGAAGTCTGTCTGGATTCAGTGAAGTCCGTGTTCAAGTTCATTTAACCTACATCGCCACCTACTGTCCACCTCCATCCCCATCTAAGAAACGTTTGCTCGGGGTTGGGTGGAGATGAGGTGTGAGAGGCTGTACCTTGAGTGCAAGGGGCGACTGTGAATGCACCCCTGTGGACCCCTGTTTAGGATGCCTGATTTACAATGCTTTATTCAGAATTACAGCAGTTCTATCCTTATTTCTAAGTTCTCCCTTTATTTCAATCCAGAAGCAAATTTGGGGTTAGGAATATCAGCCAAGCTTTGATTGAAACAAAAACAAACCTCTCTCCACCTAAGAGAGGGCCTAAGGCCCTCTTTCTTGGCTTTAAAATTTTTATTGATTTGGGAATTTAGTGTTAGCTCCAACTGTGAATAATGGCCACTTTGGGCCTTTGGAGTGCTCCTGGCATTTGTCCTGCTAATTTGTGGAAGGAAATCTGAAAATGCTTTGCCCTAGTCCTTTGTTTCTTTACTTTGGTGGATTTCTTTTTTCTCTCCTTGAGATTTTTCCTACTTAAGTTGAGCAGGGAATACTCTCCTATAGCATCCTTCTCTGATTCACTTAGAAAGAGCAAGTGTCCTTTGAGAAATTCCTACTGCTGGTTGTTGGCCCTTTGCTCCTGTCCTGGCATCTCTAGAGCTGGAGATGGAAGTCATCCTATGGGTTTCTCTTGTCTTATGCTTTGGCTATTCTCTTCCATGTGTTTGTTCTTCGCTTAATCTTGTATTGAAATCCATCCGTTATCTGAGCTTCCATCTTTAGTGAAGACCCACTTTTGCATGTTATGTCCTAGGATAATATTATTTGCATAGATGTAAAATCTTATTTTTATAATCTTTAGACTTAGGTTGGGTTAACCAGCATCTTCTCAGGTAGATTTTTTGGAACCTAAGGCAGAATATCTGTATTTGAAGTGCAGGGAAGGCTAAATAGAGTTTTCATTGAGCTATCTTAGATATAGAATAATGTTAGGTATTGATTAGAATTAGTGACATAGGTTAGATATTTGATATTTGGTATCAGATACAGGGCGTTTACCAAGGAGAATAAAATAGGACTAGCACAGCTCCTTTCTTTTTTCCCCTAAACCTCCACTATCTAGGATTATAATAGAGGTTTTATAACCAAGAACAAAGTCTTTAACTCTCTTTGTTCCTCTAGCAAATTTTCTTCTGTTAAAAAAAGTCATTAAAGTATCTCTCTATTTTAGAAGTTCTTCATAAAGGCTATCTTAAACCATGCTATGCTTTTGGATCATTATAAGATTAATTAAAAGAATTTTTTATAGGCTAACAGTCTTACTTAAAAATATTACTTCATTCCTGTAACATGAATTCTTATAGACCTCTTTATTGTCTGGGAGAATGTGGATGCATTGCTATTCCTGATAACTATATTTATAATGTGGAATTGGTTTCATACTATCAAATTATATATCAAATGCATATTATATACATATTAAATTATAATATTAATATTGGTTTTCTATATAGCTATTATTTATATAGCACTTGCTGCCTACCAGGCCTTTGGACTATGCTGTTGCATCCATTATTTTACTTAATTCTCCAAATAACAATGAGAGGTCAGTACTGTTCTTTCCATTTTACAGATGTGGAAATTGAGGCGCATAGAGACTGACTTTGCCAACAGCACACACTTCGTAAATGGCAGAAAATGAACTTGCATCTAGGGTTATCCTCCTTCCAAAGCTCACATTCTTAAACTTCTGGCTCAAATTCATCTAGTGTTAAGTCGCTCTTTAATTCACAAGTTTATCTCTGCTCATTTTCAAGAGTGTCGTTGTTGAATTTTTTCTCCTTGAAAGTTACTGCAACAAAATAGCTCTGTTTGAAGATTTCAGTCTTGCTTTACAGCCTTTTGTTCTTTGTTTGGGAAGGATAGAGGGACTGCAACTGCCAGGGTGAGCAGGATGGATGAGTCATTGTTGAGGGAAGAGGGCCGCTTCCCTGCTGCATAACACCCTTCATGTTTCCAGTTGTGGGCCCCTTGCTCTGGTCATCGTAAGGCATTTGCCTGTCCCTGCAGGAGGGGGAACGTCTACTCCTTTTGTGCGTTTCTGTCCAGCCCCTCCTGTGCATTCAGTAAGACCTGGCTCTTTGGGGCTAGGGGTCTCCAAAGTTAACAAGGAAGTCCACATTCTCCACTTCCTCAGTACAGACCTGTGGCAGTCCTTCTTGTATATAAGGTCCTGGAAACCACAGAGCTTGTTACCTCTAGAAATTGCATTGACCTGTGCATTGCTCTTCTCTTTCTAGAAAGAGCGATCACAGTTCCCAAACCTTTAGCCAACACTTGGAATAGAGGAGCTGAGTTTTTTGAAAAAATTCCCTAACCCGGATGTTCCCAGACCTGAATCGTCATGAAAAACATGGAGCGTTTGGGGGGAAGAAAGAAAAGATCCTCAGGATCCAGAAATGTTATTTTTCATCAGTGCCTCCGGGAAGATATGACAGTCAGTCTGTGTTAGGTTCACACTCTCATCAAATTCTAAGTTTTTCCAGGAAGAGAGTAAAGGAAAACTTTTGTCTTTCTTGGCTGAAGGGTTAAGGTTTAATTCCTCCCTCTGCTTTTGGGACTCTCTTAGCCACATTCCAGTTCAGGGGACAGCTCCTTTTAAGTGGGTGCTCCCAGTGAATGTGCTCTTCAGTGGGGATTCTGGCCAGGAGTTGTCCAAGGACAGGCTGCCAGATCCACGCTGGCAAAGGCCTCAGAGAAGTAGGACGTGGGTTAAGCCGAAAGATACGAAGCTTATGGGCATGCTGTACTCCATACCTTACACTAGCTCCGTTCATTTAATGGTTGTTTGGTGAGCACTGTGTGTGTCCGGGAGAGTAGCTCGTGCTAGAGAGTCAATGGCGAGCAGACAGACATCGCTCTTCCTTCATGTAGCTTACTAGCTAGTGTAGAGACAGACAGTAAACAAATAAACATCCTGGTGCACAGTGAAGAACTTCACTTCCTAAGTGCCATGAAGGGGAATTTCAATGTGCAAAGGTGTACGGCCAGAAGGCCCGTCCTATTCCGGGCTGGCTGTGGTGTGTCAAGGAGGGTTTCCTGAGCAGGTGACATTTGAGCAGACCTTAGAACGATGAGCCGGGGTTTAGCTAGCCGAGTGAGGGGTCATGAAGAGGCCCTTCAAGGAACACAAAGTGAATGTGGCTGAGGCCAAGTGAAGTATGGGTAGAGCGGCGGCAGGCAAGGCTGGAGAGGAGGGGAGGTCAGAGCATGTGGGCCCTGGTCAGTCATGGTAAGCATTTTGCAGCTGAGCTCCCGTCCTTTCACCTTTCACCTTTCACCTTGATGAAGCCAAGTCTGCAGGCTTCTCCTCACCTTTTTCTGCTTCTCATCTGTTTGTGCTGGTCACCTGAGCCTCTCACTAATCCATAGCCTCATCTGGAGTGAAGGAAGTGCTGACAGACAGTGAGCGTAGACCCGACTGTGGGCTGTACGCCAGCTCTGCAGACCATTCTTGGAGTAAGCAAGGGGGTGCAGGTGAAACGTGTCTTCTCTGTGGGCTGCGCTCATTGTCGCACCCACCCTGATGCCCACTGCCCTCCCTGCCCACCTCTCCTCGCCCCTTTAACCTGTCCAAGGCAGGCTGACCAGCCTTGCCACTCTGGCCACTGATTCGCCCAGATGAAGCAAGCAGGATCTCGTGTCTTATGACGTTGGAGGGTTCTGCAGGAATGAAGAGAGCACCCCCCACTCTGCACGCACAGACACTCCTCAGCCAGCTTCTGCTTCTCTGAGACGTGCAAATAGTCTCTAAGTGTTTTTACGCATCAGTGCTCCGATAAGGGAAACTTGTACAAAGACTAATTGTTTTTATGCTTCCTTTATAGAACATGAACACATTTGAGTTTTTGTTTCTTGTTCTGGAACATTAATGCAAGGCTTGGGAATATCAGCTTTACAGTTTTGTTTTCCTATTCCCAGAATAGGTTTAAAACAGAGAGCAACATGCCTACCTACATAACTTCTTCAGTGACAGTTGTTTTAAAAATACATAGCTTTCTTCTAAGAGAGCTATTAAGTAGAGAGAAAGTCAGTGAGAATGGACATTAAGGGATTATCATGAAGATAGCTTTATGATCATGACTGTCATTGCCGTTGTCAAAGGGGCATTTATTAAATGGTAAATCCTGTTTAGTATTTGCTGCTATAAAGAAAATTACAAAGTCGTAGCCTTTGTCCTGGGAAAATTTCAAGCTATGGAGACAGCCTTGATTTATAAATATTTGAAAAGGGCATAAAGGTAGCAAGAACCAAAACAAGAGATTGCAAAAGATTGGGTCAATAGATAAATGGACTTCAGGTATTTATATTGCTTATACATCGAAGGTCACAACCAATCCGGGTTGCTGTTCTGTTAGTCAGGACAGGGTGGCTTGTGCTGTGGTAACAAACTCCATACCTAGTAGCTTAACACATGGAGTTTATTTCTCACTCCATACTTCATATTCATCACAGAATGCCGGGGGCTCTGCTTTGTGTCATCACTCTTCAGGGAGCTAGGCTGACGGGCCCTTCACCATCAGGCATGTTACTGGTTCCCCTGGAAAAAGGGAGGACATAAGGGCCGTTGTGACTGGCATTGAAGTGTTTCTGCCCAGAAGTGACACTTTACTTCCACATACATTCCGTTAGCTCAGGCAAATCACGTGGTGATATGTAGCTCCAAGGCAGCAAGAAAGTACAGTCCTCCTTTAGGAGGAAAACCAGAATGTTGATGAACAATGAGAAACTTCTGGTTAAATTTAATAATTACTCTAGCCACAGTAATTGATCAGTCAGCCTGTCAAATGGTAATAACACGACTACTTATCAGTAATGGAACACTTCCTATGTACCAGCGTCTTTGCTGAACAATTCACATACGTTATTACACCTAATTCTTTACCAGCCTCTCAGGTGGGTTGTATTATTATCTCTGTTTTCCACACGATAAAATTAAAACTGGGAGTCTTTAAGTAACTTGCCTAAGGTTACACAGCTAGTATTTAACAGAGCTGTGATTCAAACCTACTTCCTCCTAATTTGAGAGTCTGAGCATTTCTCCAAGATTCCTATCATGTAAGTGAAGTCTCTTGACTTCCTGTGCATAGTGCTGGAAGGAACAGAGTAAAGTGTTTTCTGACCTAGTTACTTAGAATTGCTAAAACATGTCTCTGCTTTGCTAAAAATCACCTCTGGCTTTGTTGGTCTTTAGAACCAAATGGATTATTTTTCTTTTTGTAAACTCTTCTCAGCCCTGTTCTGCTTAGCTTCCTGTTTTTATGGTTGGTAAGATAATTTTTCCCTCACATGAGTTCCTTGAGAATTGGCTTCCCAGGCACTTTCACGTTTTTCTTGCACCTAGGATTACTAGGGCTTAGAACATCCTGTGATCACCAAGACACTGTTAGGGAAGGCTCGTAGTTGAAGAATTCTTAGAAAACGTAGTCACTTTTTTAAACTTCACTTACAAGCATGTTCCCCAAAATCACTTGTTTTCAATTCTGTTTTAGTTTTCTCCTATTTGTGAATTAAGTCTCTCCCTTTTGTTTTAGAACATTTTATTAGTTCATTATTTTCTTTTCCATTATATCTCCAGTGTCTAGCAAAATGCCTGGCACATATATCTTAAAAATGAAAGAAAGAATCAATGAACTGGTGGATTTCATGTTCAGGTTCTTCTTCAACTGCTCTTCCCTGGTTATCTCCTTCACCAATGTTTGGACAGATAGCCACTCTGCTCTTAATTATTCCATTGTTTACTGCCTGTATGATTGTGATAAATTTTGTAACGTGTTCTCTCACCTATAAAGTGGGGATAATGGTGTGCCTACCTCTTAGACTTGTGTAGTGAGTATTAAATAGTTTCATGCTACAAAGAACTTGGAATATTACCTGACACAGAGAAAGTACAATAATGATCTCTTTACCCTTTGTCTTGGGAGTCAAAATTGTCCTTCAGATTTCACTTTTCAGGTTCTTTCTTACACTGCCTTATACCTAAAATTTCATGTCCTTTCTATACGAATTCATCACAGGGAGTTTAATTGTATTATTGCCATAGAGTGAGTTACTCCTTTTAATCCAATCATTTATAATCTGTTCAGGTTATTTCCCCAGAGAGTGATATTTGTGTAAGACATTCATTCTTTTTGGCTTAAATATTAGTTATTGAGACACGATGGGCTTGATTATTTGGGATCCATGCATATAGCCACATACTCATTCATTGATTCCTTTATCCATTCAACAAGTATTTATTGAGAATAATTATAGATATGCTTAGAGGCAGAAAAGAATGTTAAAATCTTTTAGACCAGATCTACCCTCGTTTCTACAGATTTAATACTAAGTACCTAAAAGCTGCAGTGTCAAAGTTGTCTCACTGAGAACAGTTAAGTGAAGGAGGATTTCATTTTGTTCTCCTTCTTGGACAGTCCCATTCACCGCAGGAAAGACACTCACATGAAATCATGAACTTGTGCTCCTGTATGTTTTCTTTGTACTAATGGGAACATTTTGAATCAAATATGAAGAACACTAATTCATATATAGTCTGAAGAACCTCAGTTTTAAGTCTGTTATGGTTGATCCCAAGTCTGTACGGACCTAGGGAGAGTCTAGAGTACCATGTTTTGAGGTCTTCAGCCTGGCAGTCTCACATCAGGGAACTTGAATGTGGTTACAGAAGGATGCCAGAAGACCTCCTGTATCAGTTTTCCATGAAAATTACCACAAACTAGTTGGCGTACAACTGTATACATATTTTTCTCTCACAGTTCTGGGGGCCGGAAGTCTGAAGTCGGTATGCTTCCTGGAGGTCACTGAGGCTCCCTCTAGAGGCTCTAGGAGGGTCCCCATTCTTGTGTCTTCCAGTGTTTATGGCTGTCAGCGTCCCTGGACTTGTGGCTGCATCACTCCAGTCTCTGCCTCCATCTTCTCATGGCCTTCTCTGCTGTGTGTGTCTGCTCCTCTTTGTGTCTAACTTATGACGATACTTGTGCTTGCATTTAGAACCCACCTGGCCAATACAGGATAAGCTCCTCCACTTAAGATGCCTAACTTAATCACATCTTTTGTTGTATGCAGTAACATTCACTCTTTTGCCATTTAAGGTAATACTCACAGGTTGTGGGGATTAAGACGTGGACATATCCTTTCATGGGGCTGCCATTCAATCCACCATACCTGGGTTCAAGTCCTTGTTTGACTAACTATCCACAATTAGGCAAGTTATCACATCTTTCTGAAATTCAGTTTTCTCATCTGTAAAATGAGATATCAATGCCCAGTTTACAGAGTTTTAATGAGAAACAGAAGAGAGAATGTATGTGATGTTCCCTAACTTAGTTCTCAACATAATTAGTTGCCTTAGTTCCAGGTACTCAGAGGGTAGAACAGATTTTAAACTGTTTTACTTTAAAGAAAAAGGTGGCAGAGCGGAGGGGGCGCAGGCGGCGCTGGCCGCGGGCTGCGAGCAGGGGGGCTGGCGGAGCGCCTTGGGGCGCAGTGTGGGGCACTCGCGAGCCCAGGGCAAGGTGTCCAACGAACAGACGGCGCCCCGGGAGCCTTGCCGACCGGCAGCAGGGCTACAGAATGGTACCCCTAAATGGAGAGAGATTACAGGGCTAATCAGAGAGGACGAGAAACAAGGAAGGCTTCTGAAGGAGGGCATCCTCCGATTCTTCCCCCACCTGAATCCCTGTTGCTATGGAGACCACCAATGGGACTGAGACCTGGTATGAGAGCCTGCATGCTGTGTTGAAGGCTCTAAATGCCACTCTTCACAGCAACTTGCTCTGCCGGCCAGGGCCAGACAACCTGACTGAGGAGAGGCGGGCCAGCCTACCTGGCCGCGATGACAACTCCTACAGGTACATTCTCTTCGTCATGTTCCTATTTGCTGCCACTGTGGGCAGCCTCATCCTGGGATACACCCGCTCCCGCACAGTGGATAAGCCTGTGACCCCTGTCATGTATACATCAAGAACCGTGTGTCTGCGCTCTAATGCTAAGAGGCCAGGGATGGCAGAAGATCAAGATTCCTGAGGATTATCTTGTGGGGCCTCCAGAACTCAGCTATGTGTTACATCAGGCCTCCGTGTTCTAATCTGTAAGATCAACAGGAAACAGTACTAAGGGAGGTCATCATTGGGGAAGGAGGAGAGGATCTAGCAGACCTAGGCCTTGTGGATAAGGATTTTTTCCAGCAAAGATAGACTTTATAGACAGTAGGAGCCCTTTGAACAAATATATAAAAGTGGCAGGAGTTCCCTGGTGGTGCAGTGGTTAGGACTCTGTGCTCTCACTGCCAAGGGCCTGGGTTCAATCCCTGGTCGGGGAACTGAAATCCCACAAGCCGTTCAGTGTGGCCAAAAAAAAAAAAAAAAGTATATATATATATATATATATACACACACACACACACACACATACAGACACATACACATATATATATGTATATATATATATAAGTGGCAACATATAATGATAAATGAGTGTTCTAGTGGCAGGAGTGTTGGGGGCTAGGGGCTAGAGGAAGGAAAAGAGGAAGTTGTAGCAGAGGGAAATGAGACAGGAAAATGCGCTGAGGACACATGTTTTGATGTGTTATCTTCAATGACCATGAGAAGCAGTAATGATTATCCCATCACAGACAGGAAATCTAAGTTATGTTACTTATTTATATTTTTTCACATTTTATGTTTTTCAGCCCATTTAACATTTGTGATTTTACCCCCTGTGAAGGAAGCAGAGCAAGTGCCATTCTGCCCATTTAGGCCAAAGCAGTACCCTGACTGGAACCCAGGTTCTCTGATCACCTTGCCTAGTGCTTTGCAAAACTGTGTGCTACCTAGGAGTGGATCTAGGCCTGAAACTTATATAATTCTGGGGGGCCCTCCTTAAGAAAAAGAATTCTAAAATATTTTTGCAAGTATTACAAAAACCTATCACCATGTTAATACATTGTTGGGGCCTCTCCTAAGATCTAAGAAGGAGCCATGCAAGTACAGAACCCTGACTGTCAAGCCTCATTAGCTCCATGGTCTCTATGCCCTTCCACCCATGTCCCACTGCCTTTCCCAGCCCCATCTCCAGTCCTGGGGACTTCACTACCTCTAAGGAAGCCTCTAACGTTTTGAATGAAATCTGTGAGTAATTTTCTGATATCAAGTTGAAATCTGCTTCTAGAAGATTATTATCACACCTAGAAGATTATCATATTAAAAGAGGCAGGTACCTGATTCAGTGGAAAGAGAACCAGCCCTGATTCTACTACCAGTGTGGTGTATAAACTGGCTAGACACTTAAAAAAAAAAAAAGAAAAGGTAAGGTTGACTTATATTTGGTCAGAATTTGTTAAAGTTTTATGACTTGGTTGAAAAAATATTATTGAGCAACCACAAAATGGTTTTATATTTAGTTCACCATTATGCATAGAACAGCCAAAAAATGGTTTTATATTCAGATAACCATTCTATGTTGGCTCTGCCTCATTTAATAATAATTCCTTTCTGTCTGCTTTCTGCTGCTTCCTAGCCACTAGCATATTTGATAGCATATTACTATGTGATGTCAAATTCTTTAAATAATAATGAGTGATAGTTGGAGTAACAAACCAGTGATGTCTTGCTGTCACAGGCCTGCAAAAAAAAATCCGTTGAAATAGTCTGGCTGAATGAAACTATAAGGGCAGTATAGAAGTTATCATCCACATTTTACAGAATTCTTATTTGAGTTATGTACTTACAGATTCATATTCCAGGCTCTTTCTTAGTTGAACTGTAATTTCTACATCTAGAAGTAAAAACACTCATCAGAAAAATATGACTAAAATATAATATCCGAGTTTTGTGGTAATACATGGCATTGATTTTATTGAGTTGTTTGTGATTTGGAATAGCTCTGTCTCTCTGAATTAGGAGACAACTGAAGAAATTTAGCCAACATTCACAGATAGGTATAGCATAATTAAAGTCAAGGCGTTTTTCAAAATTTAACCTCAGTGTGTTCCTCTGCAAATTCTTATTTTTAGTAATTTTAATTTCTGCAGTCACCCCTTTTCAGTATCTTCTAGTCTCATTCTTTCTTTATCTTGCTCATACACTTTGGCCCCCTTGGCATCTGCTCCTTCTTCTTGCTTATGGAAAGAATGTTGACCTTGAATATGCATAATATTTCATTCTGTGAACTATAGTAAAGTTGATGTGACAATTGGAATAGGCAGGAGGCAACATAATGAGCCAGGTGTCTTCCAGCTCTAAAATCCCATGAACTTACATTCTTCTGAATATTAGCTCCTAAATTAAAATCTCACACTCTATAGCTGAATCCTATCACTATCCTGTCTATCTCCTTTCTCCAATCTAAAGGAAGAATTTTTTATTATTTCATATCTTGGTTTTTTTGGATTACTTTGAGTTATTTTTTTAAAAAAAGTAATGAAGATATTAAGTCCAAGTTTTCCGGAAGCGTGTGAGCGTGTTATATGTGTGTGTTTGGGCGTAAGAGACTGAGAGTTTTCCTTTTACTCAACCAACCTTTTAGAGGTCTTCAGAGTTTCCAGGTAAGTTTATTTCTTTAAGACACGACTGCTTTTTTTTTCATACAACCATTTCACATCTTCCAAGAAATGACTACAAGAACATCTGCTTCAGTGTTCATACACATCTTATCTGATCATCGTTTCCATTCTTTTCCAACCCCCATTCCAAATCACATCCAAAATGGCAAAATGTGACTTTAGACGCCAGTTGTGTCCTCTCTATGAATGTTTTCTGTATTTGAAATGGCTGGGGAATTATCTTGCCTCTACCAATAGTAATTTAGAATGAGAGGGATTGGATAAGGGTCATTTCCTCCATCTCCTGAGATTTCAAAAGCTCTGTTTTCTTTTATACCTGATCGGGTCTACCAGTTGCAAAGCTGTATGATGTAGTGGAGAAGTGCATGCGGTTAATTATGACAATTACAATCAGTTCTTTACAATCTTTGCTTCTCTTATGGGGTTTAAAGACTATAATGTATGTCAAAAGGACAAAATAATGTTTCTGTGTTTTCTGCTTACAGCTGCTTTTATGACTGGGTTTTGCTCATAAACAGGTGGTTATAAGATGCAATCCTTCCATTAGTCCATTTATCTTACCTGTCTTGTACCCTGGGTTCCCTGGTATGTCATTAAACACAAGTGTTGAGATTCCCAACAACTCTGAGGGAATCTCAGGGCCTGGACAGAATCCCTTGAACATGTTACAATGAAAATGAAACCACTTATGGTCAGTGGAAGTAGATAACATGCATTTAGTTAATTTTCAGAAACTCCCTCGCTACTCTCAGACCTCTGTGGTCTGCCTTCCTGCCCGCCCCCCTTCACCATCTCTCCACTGTTTTTTTTATCCCTGCTTAATACCCACTCTTTCAACTTTGCCCCAGTGAAACTCTGTGCCCAGTTTCTTCTCACCTTTTTGGTCTCAAGTTCATAGCATGTTGTGAAGAGTATAGCACGTGGAAATGAATTTCTGTGCTGTTGGCACAGTTACTTTTTCTCTGATGTTGTAAGTCGAATCCTTACAGTGTGCACGTTGCCACCTCATCCTTGCCGAGGGCAGCTAGGAAAGAGGTAAGACAAACTTTTTCTCTCAGCACACCTTCCTTCTCTGCGACGCTCACCTCTGCCTGAGAGGTAGGTATGAAGAGGTAGAGGTTCATGGCGAATGAAACTCTCTGAGCCTTTTCCCCCTTGAGTGTACCTTGCTTAAATAGCATTGTTTCCAGTTAATGACCATCTGGTAAAGCTGACAGCCTCAAGTCCTCCTAATTCTTAACTGTCTGAAAAAAATGTGCCCAACCTGCCATGGCTTATGACTGAATTATATAAACCATGAAGCACAATAAAGTCATTAACTTTCAACATGTCAAATTTGACTTGAATTGCATCCTGCCCAGAATTTGATGGCCTTTCCCCAATACTTAAGAGAGCAGGCCTGTGTACTGTTCAAAAAGCACTTTGTCACTTCTCAGAGAACCAGTAGCTTTGCGTGGCTGTCTGGACGTGCACGTCAGCAGGTCTGGGAGAAGAGGAATGTCTAGTGAAGTAAAGAGCATGGAGAAGCAGGTGTGAGGTCCACTAGGGAGAGGCAAAGCATCTCTTCCCAGGAAAAGGGACGAGAAGAAGTATTCTACATTTGGGTACTGCACGTTTATCCTGAAAATAACGATTCACTTTGCAATGGGGAAACTTTGGATGAAAGTGTGTGCTTTACAATTCTGATTACCCTTCCCCCTTTGTTCCCCACTATCAAAAATAATCATATTCTATAAATGTCAGTGGAATGTGGTTAGAGTGAAGCTACATTTTTGGAGAACCAGGTGTCAGCTCTGTCAGATTTCTATGAATAGGTACATTTATATACACTTTTTCAAAGAAAGAAAGGCCACTCACCACCCTGCTTGTAAAACTGTCAAGGATTTAGGAAAGAACTATGGTAGGCTGTCTTCACGTGGGAAAGGAAATCTGGTTCTCAAGATATTTGGGGCATTGCAGTGAATAAGGGATATTAATAGAGTTCCACCCCCAGCCTCTCTGGCTAAGAACTGATCTGCCTAGAATTTAAGAAGGAGAGGCATCTAAAGCCTTGTCCAGTGCTCAGCCCTACTGCCATATGAAGGTGTCATACTGAATGTGGAGGGGAAAGTGTGGGCTTTGGGATGTATTACTGGTGCACTATCCCCCCTATTCCCATCCCTTCTTGTCCCTGGATTCCCATCTGTTTAGTGAACATACTTAGGACGGGATGGTGTTTGAGGATCCTCTCCTTTCTAGAGACTAGGATAATGTTGGGTTCTTTGTATTATGGCATGGGTGGTTGGATGAAGCAGTGTCACCAAAGCCTTTTTGCAAAGTAGATTTTCAGATTTCTGAAGGCTCTGGGTCAGGGGCTGGATAGCCTTGAAAAGAAAGGAAAGCGCGCCCTCTGGTGGTCAGCCTGCAGAAATGCATCAGCTAATCCCCTGAGATAAGTTTCAGGCCCTGCTGTCAAGTAGAGAAGATGTCAACATTAGTTGGGTGAGTTTCAGAATAATTTATTTATCCCAGACTAGAAGTGAGGTTATTGATGAATCTGTCACCCCAAAGCATTTTCAAAGGAAATAAGACAGAAGCGTCCTTAAGGTATTCGGAGTCGTATTCTGAAATTGTTCAGCCTGTTTGTTAAACTACTGCTATGGGGCCAGTGGGGCACTAATAAAAACTCAAGCTATCAGTTACCTTGTAGGTGAGATTACAGTCAAACTGAGAACCCAGATATTAAGAATAATTATTTAGCAAGAGTGAGTAAGCCGTTTGTTTCTGTTGGCAGAAGAATTGTTGAATTGAGTAGCCGGGAGGAGTCCTTGCAGGTGATGAAGTTAAGCCAGGCCCTGAAGGGTGGGTAAGATTAGAATAAATGAGGGAAATGGAGGTGAACATTCTCATTATAGGGGCCGAGGGAGCTGGAATGGGTTTGTTTTTGAAGTCAGTAGCAAGCAAGAGTGGAGAGTTAGCAGTAAATAATGAGACACAGAGAACACTTGCAAATAAAAAATGAATTAGGTAAATATTTAAAGTGGTTTAATAAATTGAATCAAGGGGGCATTTTCAGTACTCATTATGAAGATAGAGACAGTATAGCCTCGGGACTTAAGGGGTGGGTCTAGGTTCATATCCTAGGTCTGACACTTATGTGAGTCCTTAGGCAAGCGACTTAGCCTGCCTGTCCCCATTTCCCTCCATCTGTTAAACTGGGATGGAAATAGAATATATATTTTAGACTCAGAGATACACAAACGCTGTTTAGATATAAGATGTAAAAGTTGAGTACAAGGCAAGCCTGCGTTGTCCCAGAGCTGCCTCTCCTTCTGGTGGTGGGTTTCCAGCTGCTGGGTGGGCACAGGCAGAAGCTGAAGGACCCCTTGACAGAGGCATCATGGAGATTTATGGATCAGATGGGTAACTGGACCAGGTGGCACCCAGGGGCCCTCCAACCTAGAGACTTGGTGATTCTAGAAAGTCCACGATGACCCACAGAAACCTTACCGAGATGAGCAGATAGTAACGACCATGTTTAAATTTGGTTCAAGATGTTCTGTTCTATGTAAAAAATACCATCACTTTAACTGATGCAGCCTATAATTGAAACAGCTACCTCAAGCTGTTCCTCTCCAGCTCGTCAAGGGAAGGAGTGGAATGGGGGGGGGGAGAAAGGCGGAGGGTCTGGAGCCAACATGTCAGCTCGTCAAAGTGGCTGTAAGAAAACTGAACAAAGATCCCATCCTGAGTGTGAAAGGGGGCGGAGACTTCGGGGAACAGGAGGCTTTAAGTGGAATTCACTGCCTTCTAATTATTTGAGAAGCGAAGGGTGGGGAAGACATGTTGACAGCAGAGGTTTCAGGGAGAACAGGTGCAATGATGCTGTGTACCATAGCACCGCACCATTTTATGTACTGCGTGTGGAGATGGGAGGTAGAACGTGGAGTTCAGAAAGGTTTAAAAGGCAAAATGCAATCACTTCCCTTTAATTAACTCAAACAGTGCATGGCAGGTTATGGTAACATGCCTGTAGCTGAGACAGAGGTTGGCAGGCCACCGCTGAGACTTTACAGAGAGAGGGTGCCTGGGATGCCAGAGCAGGAAGGGCCTAGAAACCCTGTAGAATAATATTATAGATGAGAGAATGATCCTAGCACAATTACAGAACCCACCCAAGGTTATGTGGTGTCACCAAATCTAGGGTAACACGTCAGGTCTTTACCTGTTCAGTATTCTCTCCAGGACACTGTGTATGATGGAGTCTGTAGTGACTTCACATTAGCCCCAGGTGGTCAAACTGACCATAGTACATTTGTATACAGGTTAAGATTTGGTGCATTCTTTTAACAAAAGCTTGAAAGAAGAAAGGTAAAAATTAAGAAGGAAACTACCTGTATTTCAATCAAGCTTTTCTTTTAAAGTTGCCTTAGAATATTATTATTAATGCCAGTGGCTATTTCCATGCAGCTGTTTTAATTAAAGTGTTATCTTTTTTGTAAATGAAGTGATGGAAACTTCTGCTTAGAGCCCTGTAGGAGGCTGAGTAGGGAAGCGTCAGAATTGCAGGCAGAGCAGGTACACTGTAATTTAGATCATGTGACTGAAATACCACCACCGCTGTGTAGAATCTGCTAAAATTGCAGCTTCAGATTTTTCAGGGGTGAATACATCTTTTATAAAAAAGGAGGCTATGCATTAAAGTTATAAAGTCACATAAAATATTACAGGAAAGATGAGAAAGTAAACTATTTTTCTCTTGTTTTACTTATTTCAAGGAAAAGAGTTTTATGAACAATTTCCAAAAAAGTTTTAAATGGTTATAGACTTTATTTTGCTTTACAATCTGGCCATTCTTCAAGGTTTTATATTTATTCTCTTTTTGAGCTGAGACATACAGAACTAGACAGACACGCTTTTAAAAAACCTTTCATTTCCCTGATGATTGGGAGAAATAGCAAGTAGAAAATCTCTGGAAACTGTTGGAGATTGGGACAGTGCAGTAAATGGTACCCCCTACTGAGTTCATTATCAACAGAGGTGAGCACAGGAGTTAGATAGGTGAAGATTAAAATATGTCTTCCATTCGGTGGTATACTGGCAGGCGGCTAACACTTGTGGGGGAGGGGCTGAGTTTTAGTGTCTATAGATTTCCGTGGTGTAAGTACTGCCACTTTGGTCAGGGTCAAGCTACCAATGTGATGCCACTGAATTTGGAACTGGGCAGAGATCCACACACTTGGCTCTTGCAAGCCAGTACAAACAGTCTTTGTACGCCAGTGCTTGAGTCCATTACCATAAAGGCTGTGTTATAGAGTGATGCTAAGCAGTCTTGTTAATACTACTCTTCAGAATTAGGCAGACTTAAACCACAGTTCCTTCTTTGGGGGCCTGCCAGGAGTGTTGCATGTGTGGGACATCTCTCCAAATGGAAGGAAACAATGAAAATGGGGAACAAATGTTACCCTTAGCAGAATCAAAATTCAGTATGATTCTTTTTTTTTTTTAAATGAATTTATATATTTTATTTTATTTATTTTGGCTACGTTGGGTCTTCGTTGCTGCACACGGGCTTTCTCTAGTTGTGGCGAGTGGGGGCTACCCTTTGTTGCGGTGCACGGGCTTCTCATTGCGGCGGCTTCTTTTGTTGTGGAGCATGGGCTCTAGGCATGCGGGCTTCAGTAGTTGTGGCACGTGGGTTTAGTAGTTGTGGCTTGTGGGCTCTAGAGCACAGGCTCAGTAGTTGTGGCGCACGGGCTTAGTTGCTCCGCGGCATGTGGGATCTTTCTGGACCAGGGCTCGTACCCGTGTCCCCTGCACTGGCAGGCAGATTCTTAACCACTGCGCCACCGGGGAAGCCCAGAATGATTCTTAGAAGACCTTTACAGCACTAGTGTCAACAAGGAGGTTGGAGGCGGAACTTTAAGTCTTTATCATTTTGGTGAATAGCTATTCACAGCAAAACCATCTTTGATGCTGGGCAGTGGCAAGAATTTTGGTTATCAGAAAACGGAATTTTTGGGTGGCATTTAAAAATAGATACAGTAGTATACCATAATGCTTTTCTTTATTTTGTAGGAAGATACAGAAGAATAGATTCCTGTTTAGTACCTTGAAATTAAATTGTTTTGCCAGCTGGGTGCGACTGAAAGAAGCAGGGCAGACATAAGACCTTAAACAAGTTCATTGCCTCAGAGCAGATGACGGACTATTTTAGTGAATATGTGAAATGGTATCTGGCAAAAGCAGAGCCCTTGGTCATCTCAGTTCCTTCTAGCTGATGTGCAAGAGTCCCTGCATCCAGATTTATACCTCTTTGCTTACACCTCCATCATTGTTAATATGCCTGTACTCTGAGAAAGTAAGCCTGAGGTTGACTGCATGAGTCTGTTTCTTCCAGGTACAGGATAGTTTATCCTTGTTGCTATTGTATTGTTACTTAACGTGTGATGGTTTTATAATTAACAATGATTGTAAATTAGCTTACTATTACAACAGCTTGGGCCTAAGTAGTCTAATAATTGATACGTTACTTTTGGGTAAAAAATTCTGGTTATAAGTCAGGTGTCTGAAAGCACTTTTGTTGCTGTCATCATGCTAGAAGAGAAATTCTCAGCTCTGTAAGAACCTACCTTCTCATTCTGTTGCCTATGACATTGTATAGACATGGATCTCATGTTCATATGTGTCTACATTTGCTCCCCTTTGTCGTAATGTCGGACCAGTGTCCTGACTCTGCCATTTAACAGACGAATTAGCTAATCCATCCTAACCCAAGCTTTCTCAGATATAAAATGGGAATGATAACAGACCTACCTCGCAGGGCCTAGTGTATGTAACACATTTTGTACAGGGCCAGTTGTCGACAAATGTTGGTAATTACGGCATTCATTATTTTAAAAATATATAATATTGTAAAACATGTATAACTTTACATTTAATGCACAGCTACTATTAGTCCATGTTTGAGGACTGACTCTCAAACTGGTAGTACTTACGTTTTCCAAGGAAAGTCCTACTAATGAAGGAAAAGCCATTAATAGTTCTAGTCCGTAGCTTCTCAGGTTCATATCTGTCTCTCTCCTTTGTCACTCCCCTGCCTTCTACCCTTCCCTAGTACCCAAGGTCCTCATTTATTCCCCGTTCTTTCCCGTGTAAAAGTCTGATCTAGGAAAATGATATAATAAATTATTACATAACAAATAATACATTATTAATAATTCAAGGCATTGCAGCAGAGATATAGTCTAAGAGTGTAATTTCAGCATTGAGGCCTGGGTGAGAGAGGTATTTATTTGGCAGTGGGTTCCTTTTGATGCCTCTGAAATTATAGTCATATTGGTAACTACCTACTCTGCAGTCCATATGGCAGTCTTTAATTATACCTGTTGGAATAATCCACTTAGCCAAGGTCAAGCATCCTCTGACTACATGTTCTGTTGCTATTTCCTAGTTGTTATATATCCTTGGAAGCTGTCAGCAGCCAAGTTTGGTCTTTCTAATTTTTAGTGGCACTCATCCTGTCCCGAGTTTCCCCAACACATGTTTCATCCTTGTCAAACACGCTTTGTTTCAACTGAATTAGTCATCATTCTGTGGACCTTACCTTGTGTGCTAGTGGCCACATTCCACTATAGGTAGTCTCTACAAGTGATTTCAGCTCCCTCTCCTAGCTTTGCTTTTTCTTCATTTCACAGAATTCTACGCAGCATATCAATCAGCAAAAACATCTGCTCTCTTCCTCCCGAGACTGGGCCACATTTCAATGGGAGGTGAATTCAGTCCATTTCAATCTAACGGTTATGTTTGGAATGCCAGCAATGAATAAATTAAATTAACATTTTTTGAGCACCTATAGTGTTATAGTCTTAGAGTCTTTTGCTTAATTATTTGATTATATACATTAGCTCATTTAATCCTCTCAACAGTCCTGTGAGATGTGCAATCTAAGAAGATGAGGTCTTTTCAGATGAGGTCATTGAGACCTGTAGAAGTTAAAATATTCTGTTCAAGATATGTGGAATCTAGAAAAATTGTACAGATGAACTGGTTTGCAAGGCAGAGATAGAGGCACAGATGTAGAGAACAAATGTACGGACATCAAGGGGGGAAAGAAGAGGGTGGGATGAATTGGGATATTGGGATTGACATATGTACACTAATATGTATAAAATAGATAACTAATGAGAACCTGCTGTATAGCACAGGGAACTCCACTTTGCTGTACAGTATAAACTAACACAACATTGTAAAACAACAATACCCCAATTAAAAAAAAAAAAAAAGGTTTACAACTAGTCAGTGGAAGAGCCAAGGATTAAACTGAAAGTTTCCTGGCTTCAAATTTATTGCTTTTCTCCAAAACTAGGTTTTTACTATGCACTAGGTTAGATTGAATGAAAAATATAAAAGAAGTACAGGTCTGTAACGACAGTCCCTATGTTCACGTAGTTTATAGTTTCTTGGGTTAGAATGATCTTTATGTTTTCCTACCAGATGATTTAGGGTTCTGTGGAGACAGATGTTTATGATATTATTATTTTGGTAAAGATAAGTAGAACAAACAAGACAAAAACCTACTTGCTGGAAGTTATCTTTCAAAGATTTGTTAATCTCTTCTGGTAAAACTATAATGAGTTATAGGAAAGCATTGGGAGGAAATTTTTCAGCTTTACTTTTAGAGTAAAAAAAAAAAAAAAAAAAAGTCATCCCAAAGCCTAGTGGTGTGTCATACCTGTGCTTTCCTGAATATGTCTGTGAATCAGCATTTACTGCTAGAAATTGAAATCATGAAAAGAAACAGCTTTAGCACAGGGAAACAAAGCCAGTTTTCTACCAAATTCTAAGATCCCAGAGACAATGAATGCTGCTGTCAAAAATCATTTGAATGCAGTGTATCAGGAAGTGTTTTTCAAATTTAGCAGCAATATAGGTTTTAGTCTGGGGTATTGCTGTACTGGAGATTCATGCACTATTATATATCTTCCTCGAATACACAGATATCTCTTGTAGCCCTTCCAAGGAGAGCTTGTTACTGAAATGCCACAGGACTTTATAGTCACAGTATTTTATCTCTAATCTTTCTATGGACTAGGTCCAAAGATTGTCCTATAAAAAGGGAAGAGCCCAGAGATGGTATTTCTAGTCATGATTCAGTAGTAAGTAGCTGTATGACCTTGGTCAGGCCTCTTAACCATCTCCCTGAGTCTTATTTGCTTTTTGGTACAATGAGAGGATCAGAGTACTTGAACCCGATGTCTCTTCTCAGTTCCACCCGTGTTGCTGTGCACAGCCCTAATCTGTGGCTTATGACTGTTCTATAAAAGTTTCCAACCACATTGTACCTACACGCCTTCCCTAGGTGATTTGTTTTAGGTTTTTCGCAGTTGCAGAATGATGTTTCCCGTGTGGAAAGCTGGATTACACACCGTGTTGGTTCAGCATGTTTTTCCTTATGCTGATAGCAAGACTGAAGACATGAAAAAACATAGATTTTTTTTTCTTATGACGTCCACCTCAAGAATTTAGAGGATATATCCAAAGTATAGCTCTTCTAAAATTAATAACCATTTGTTGTTGTTGTTGTTGTTTTTGTTTTTTGGGTTTTTTTTTTTTTTTTGTGGTACGCGGGCCTCTCACTGTCGTGGCCTCTCCCGTTGCAGAGCACAGGCTCTGGACGTGCAGGCTCAGCGACCATGGCTCATGGGCCCAGCCGCTCCGTGGCCTGTGGGATCTTCCCAGACCAGGGCATGAACCTGTGTCCCCTGCAGACTCTCAACCACTGCCCCACCAGGGAAGCCCAATAACCATTTTTGAAGTAACTATAAGTAGCTATCCATCAATTAATTTGAATCCTTCTTGAATCTCTAGTGAATTTATGATGCGTATTTTGAGTACTTGGAAACCTGGAATATCAATTATTTTATAAACCCTTTTTCAGTAAACAGAAAAGTAAGATTATTGATGCCTATTTACTCCTTGTTGTATCTCTTTAACCATCTTGGAAGCTGTCTCCTCTGAAGCTTTTCCAGAGGATGCAGTTCAATGCAGTAACAAGATGGCAGGTGTATCTGTAGACTTTTAAGGCCCCTCTTCCGATAGTCAGTCTGCCCTGTAGTGTGTCTTATGGAAAAATAATATAACCTCTAAAGGTGATACTCAACTCTCCTTGTGCTGTACATGTTTCTTTTTCAGACCCATGGCTACATATGCTATTGAATAAAAAATGTTTTCATGTTATACATTAAGTATGAAATTGTTTAGGTAAAACTTGTGCTCCTACATAGGATCATGGTAACTGTGAATTGCTTTTCTTTTTTTTCAGAGGGATAGGTTAGGCATATTTGCTGTCTTTGCCAAACCTTTTCTCAATTTGTAGACTTCTGAATATGTAGATTCCCCCTCTTTTTTAACATTCACATTATAAAATGAACAAAGTTAGGATGAGCCAAAAAAAAAAAAAAAAGCCCTGCATATAGCAATGCTGAAGGAAATTATTCAGGCAGTTTTAGAGCTAAAACAGTCCTTAGAAGCATGGAAGCTGTAGAGCCTTGAATGAGGCTCTACAAAGATTGGAATTTTTAGAAATTTGACTCTTCATACTTTGTAATTCCTTAAAGGAAATCCAAGCTCTCTGAAATTAGAAAGGTGAAATTAACAACTCACTGAGTCTGTGTGTGTCTCTGTGGTTCATATCTACAAATAAGTGCCTGCTCTGCAAAACATCTTGAATATAGGCGTTCGCTACAATAATTAAGGCATTATGAGGAGAGAGAGAATAATAATTTAGATTGTTGGGACAGGGCAGTCAGATGGATATGAATGGGGAAGCACTATTCCCAGCAGAGGTAGTATCTTAAGATCCCCAAAGAGGAAGATTCCATGTGTGCATGGGAGGAGTGACTACAACTTGAGATGCATTATAGATGGTGGGGTGGGGAAGAAACAAGGGACATTCCAATGTATATTAGGTAGAAACTGCAGAACAGTAGGTGGAGGGTGGAAGGGGGAAAGTATAGTGGAGGTTATTGAATACTGAGACAAGGAGAAGCAACCTCTTAGGTAATACGCTTACCCAAGATTCTGAATTAGTTTCTCCTACTCAGCCTTTTTTTTTTTTGGATGGTGTGAGCTTCTGTGGATGGGAGGTGGAATGTTGTGAAAAGAAGGTAAGCTTATGAACGAAGGTTCCAGAAAACTAGCTTGCTAGTGGATTCCTCTGGTGGTAGAGAGTGTTTATACCGTGTGTCAGCCTTCCTCTCCATATGAGGTACATAGGGAATTCGTCTGCACAGAGCACCTGACGGGCCAGTAGTGCTGGGAAAGCCTGTGCGAAGTAATGGAAGAGCAGATGTCACTGACAGGGTGACCTCTGACTGTGGCCGTCTCGGGGATTTTAACTTTAGAGACAGTCTTCAACTTGCCATGTGGACCTATTCTGACACTGGAGGATTTCCCTTGGTTGGGAGAGAAAATGGAGAGGTGGCTTTTTGTTTGTCTGTTTCTGGGGGGTTGGTAGGGAGGAGGCGGGGGGTAGGTGGTAGGGAATGTGTATGTGTAGATTTTTAGCCTGGTAGGTAGATGTTGGAATCACATTCTACCTCCAGCAGAGCAATTGAGTTCCTCCTCACCTGGAAAGAAAGGCAGGGGTGAAGGCTGTCCAGGGAGTAGGGGTCTCAGTGTTGCCCTTTATTTGGACACTTACAATCTTGAGACCAACAGGACTTAAGTGAAGCTAATTAACGAAGGGTACAGTCAACTTCATTTGGGGTTTATCAATTCCTCAACTACTTCGGAATTCTACTCTTTCTCACCCTGACATTGGATCTTTGTATTTCAGGTCTGGTTTTATAAACATTTAAGTTCTTGATTGAGTCAGGTCTTTGGAGGCCATTTTTTGTTAACTTCTGATTGAGCCTTTATTCTCCTCCACATGGCTCCTTAACTAGCACATTTGAAGTGTTTGTTCCCAGGGGAAAGTTAAAGTCAAATATGTGAGCTCATTTTCTCCCTATTAAGTTAAGTCTTCAGAGTTTGCAGTTCCAGGTATTCAGTGTTTCATGCCTTTGGCGCTCTTTTAGAAATCTATGTATTTTTGTACGTTTTCTGTAGGCATAGATGATCCATAGGATCAAATCTGGCTTATGTAAGTCTGGAATAAAGAGTAAGAAAACCCAAAAGCCAATAATAATGTTAAGCCATCTCCTTTCTCTCATCCACAATGTGGCTCTTTAAATTTTCCATTCTGACGAAGCATGGGGAGCTCACAGTTTACCTACATCTACCTGGTATGAGCCCCATGTGGTTGAGCTTTCGTAGCCAGGTTGAGATGATGACAGAAAGAAGAAAATGGAATACCTCTCCCCAGACCTCCCCCTACACTTTATAGTACTTCACTGTTTACCATGTTGTCATTTGCTGATACAGTTGTTAGTGCTTAGCCCTCAATGAAATCATAAGCTTATTTAGGAACTGTGATTTTGCCATACATATGTCATCTCCCAAAGTACAAGGATAGCTTAAGAACCCAAATGTCCAATAAATACCTGTTTACCGTTGTATTGTCTTGACAAGGAATACAGAATGCATTCCTTTTATTCATACTTTGATCTGTAAAGGGCATGGAAGGAGTGAAAAGACACAGGGTCACTTCAGACACGTTTCCTTCCCTCTCTCTTGGTCCCCTCCCATCGTCACTTCAATCACCCATTTCTCGCCTTTCCTCTAAGGATCTTGGTTCTCTGAGAAGCAGGGACTACTGAAGATCATATACTAATATTATGATCCTAAAACTCAGAACTTTGTGGCAGGGAAAAAAATGTGTGTGCTTAATTCCTTTCTCTTTGACTGTCTGACCCAATTGGATGCTCAGGAGTACTATGCTACTACTAGCTATGAGATGAAAATCTCAAGGCTGAAATAATATTATTAGCAAAACATTTAACATTTAATTAAATGTTTTATGTATAAAGTGCTTTATGTGTAAATGTTTTATATGCAAAGTATTATGCTGAGTGTTTTATGTGGATTGTCACATTTAATTCTCATTACAACTATGTGTCAGCTATTTTGCAGGTATTATTATCATCCCCCATTATATAAATGAGGAATGAGGCTTAAAGAGATCAAATAACTTGCCCAGTGTCCCCTAGCTCTTAAATGGTGAACTCAGGATTCAGATTCATGCTTAACTTCTACCCTAAACCGCCTTTATCTTCTATAACCCTTAACCCAAGAAAAATCAGTCTTCTATGTACTAACCACCATAGATTTGATAGTTGAGGCAAACAGATATTTTTCTAATCACACTCTTGCAGTACCCCGTTGGCATAAATTTTAGAGGTTGGAGCTTCTGTCCACCAACTGCACAGTAATCTCTTAGAATTGTCATTTTGGGTTATGACAATTATGATGCATGTCTTTTCGTAAAAGAAGTGGAACTGGAGGAGAACATTACCACCATTAGCATTTTCCGCATTGGTGATGTGAAGGACATTGTTCTAGGTGATCATTATATATGTGTGTCGTGTATATTATCAGATGTTGTCTTATTGGTAGTTCCTACTTATTTGCATAAAATTCCCCACAAAGCTAACGCAGGATTGAAAGTTATATTAACTGTAATTGTAGAATAGAATCACAACAGAAGATACAAGTTATGTTGTAGGGAGTATAACTTTTACAAGTTATTTTACAAGTTACATGGAATCACAGAAGTACGGGCTTCATTATTATGAAAATTAATTTTTGCAAGCCAAATAGAAGATTTATGCCAGGAATTTTAGTATCTTTACATACTCTTTCTATTTATTGTGTGTATATATATATATATATATATATTAGTAAACACTGATACGTATTTAAACATTAGAATTTTTGGTCTTAACTGAATGAAGCTTTAAAAGAGTTTTTTTTTTTTTTCGAATCATGCTGAATATTCTCGAGAACAGACTTCATGCTTTCTTAAAATTTGCTATGAGTTGCTTTGATAACATTAACATGGGTATCAGAATAATACAAACTCAGGAAACAGACACATGACTTACCAGCTCATTTCTCAGAGCCTTGTCACATGCACCCTTCTTATTTCATGTGTATATTGTAAGTAGAAGTGCATGATCCTGTATTGTCACAGAAAAACAGTCTGAATGTTCATTGCCTAAAGGAATCCTGTGTGTGTGTGTGTGTGTGTGTGTGTGTGTGTGTGTGTGTGTGTGTGTGTAGTCTTTGATAACTACTCTGAATTTAATTTTGTTGTAACCATGCTCTTATAACCTGACATCAGTAAAACCAAGTATAAAATTACCCCCATGAGTAACCAATGTCTCACTCAGATTTTCTGTCAATTCTTATTTCTTCTAGATACTAGACTTGCTTTTCAACCTATAAAGCCAGTATAGGGCAGCTTTACTTATTCATTTATTTAACAAATATTTTTTGATAGGCATAGTTCTAGGCATTGAAGATGCAACTGTGAACAAGACAGGTAAGTTGAGCTTGCATTCTAGCTGAAACAATAAACAAGTTAAAGTCCCTAAATAAGGTAGTTTAAGTGAGTGATGAATGTCGAGAGAAAAATAAATCAGAGCAATGTGGTACTGGGATGGAGTGGGCATCCTATTTTATACTGGCTATTTAGGGAGGCCTCTCTAGTTGGTGACATTGAACTTAGGCCCAGATAAGAAGATGCAGTCAGGCATGAGAATGTCTATAACAAGATTGTTCAAAGCCAAGGGCACACACATCAAGAGTACACACAGTAAGGTATGAACAAGTTTGGCGCATTTGAAGAACAGATTGACCAGAGCAGTTTAGAGAGCAGATATTTGCAGATAAAGATGTGTCAGTGTTGATAGTTGTGTAAATGTGCACATAGTTTTAGGAGAGAAGTGACTTTAGCTTAAGGTAAGTAAAATGTTCTGTGCCCGCAGTATGTCCCTAGGGGATTCTTTTTGATTTTAGAAGTTGGATTAATGTCTAGTTTGATCCACAGACATACCAATTAACTTTTGTCATATGGTTTATTTGATTACATCTCTAATCTGTGTTCATATAATGTGCCTTTATAATTTACTGGTTATATAGAATGGCCGCCTGTTCATTACTTCATTCAGCAACCATTTACCAAGGTCCTACTGTACAGCAAATTGAGTCTTTAGTTCTGGGTATGCAAATATGAATAAGACCCTGCAGTTACGGAAATAAATACAGAAATAGGATCCTAAGTATATTTATTGGGAAATGCATTTTCTCAATTTTAAAAATATGAAAAATAGTAAAAGGGACTTCAGAAGAGAGTGGAATTGATCAATAAAGGTGATAACAGCTGATGTGTAGAAGGTTAAAAAATACTTTGGCGGTCTAAAAAATCTTTTGACGTGTACTTATACAACTGGATTAAGGCTTTCTATGATCTCTGTTATGGTGGAGTCCTTTATAAATTTAAATTAATATCACTACTAATGCATCTCTCTGGATAATAGTGCACTTGTGATTTGCAAATAGGGCCCCAGGCCTCAGCTAAACTCCTGCTCAACATACAAGATGATGAAGCCCTTTACTTGGCTCTCCAGCTCTGTTAAAACCATGGGCATCCCCATGGGTCTCCAAGTCAGGCAGGATGACAACATCTTTTAGTCTGACAAGGAAATTAACAGATTTTAATTTGTTCAAATTTATATGAACTAATCCTGGTTTAAAATAGGTTATGTACTTATTTTAACCTATTCTGAGGTTCGAAGTTTAGAAGTCTACACTTAAAACGTTAACTGCCCAGACCCCAAAGAGCTATCCAAGGTGCTGAACATGTACTGGAGAGTCAGCACCCTTAGTCTTTGTGCTTGAGCTACTCTTTCCTGCCTTTGCCTATCCAGGTTACCTGACCTGATTACTCTTTAATTGATCTTAGCAACCATGTGACACATTATTGTCCTGACTCCTGCTTGTTTCACGTTCTAACCTACTGCATTTTTCAACTTGTGTTTAAGCAGATACCAATTAAATTTTGCACCTAGAGCCTCCCACACAAGTGTCTTGGCTCACAGTTCTATTTGCTGAAAGAATGTGATCATTGATTTTACCTTCAATTATAAAGTGATTTAAAATTTTTATTTAAGTCCATAAAAAATAGAAGCTCTAAAAATAGCCTTGAAATAATTAATTCATCTAATAATCCATAAAATTAATTGAAAATATAAGCATGATGTATCTTTTCCTTCTTTCTTCTTCTTCCTTTTCCCCCATCCATCCTCCTCTATTTGTTCATCTCCCTTTCTTTTTCCTCCTCCTCTTCCTCCCTCTCCTTCTCTCTCCTTCTCTTTCTCCTTTTCCTCTTCTTGTCATTATCATCATCATTATAAATATAATAAGTAAGGATATTTTAACTGGTGAAATATTTATATAAAATGTAGTGTTTTGCTAAAAAGTGGTTATAAAACAATTTTATGACAATTTAGGCTTAATAGTTTAAAAATAGAATACATATAAACATAAGTAGTTTCCTGTGAATATTTTATCTTTGAACTTAGTAATTTAATTATTCTCCTTAAAGCAAATGGAGACCAGTCCTTACTAGATACCTCTAACTTCTTTTAGGAAGGATCTCTTCCTTGCTAACTGGAAAACTCAAAACACATTTAGTTAGAGAGCTGGGGTTAGTGTTGTCAGTCAATGATTAGGGCAAGGGTTTTACACTGTGTCCCACCTAAATATCATTCTATAACTTCACCCATTGTAATTTAAGAAGACTGGCATGACTAGACTGGTTAAGAATCTAAGCATTTTGATCAAACAGTCTAGATTATTATTTTAGATCTAAAATTTCTTAGCCATATGATCTTGGGTAAATATCCAACTTACGAATCTATGTTTTTTCACCTGTAAACTGGACATGCTAAAACATCCTCACACGGAAGATTGCTATTAGGATTATATGAGATAACATATACTTAAAAGTTTAGTGCAGAAACTGGCATCTAGTAAACATTCCATAAAAGTGAATTATCATTGTCATCACTATAAGTCATTAACCTTAACCTTTTTGTGCTTTGCCTGACCTTAAACTATATGGAAAATTAAAAGTACCCTATTCACTATGGGTATTTGACATTTGCTGAGAGTAAGTTGGTAGTAGTATCATACATGGCACCCAGTTAATGTCTCAACTTGAAATACTGTGAGCTATGAGGAAGGACAGGGAAGGTACTGGTTACCCATTCATGAACAACCATTCTTACCTCACAATCAACCAGTTGATTACAATTGATCTGTTGCCCATGCAATCATAGTGACATTTAGAATATATTACATTACCATTTCTCTTAACATGGTGGTTAAAATTCAGTAGGCAGATAATGTAATATTGACATAATGAGTAAAATAATGATTGATAGGGAAGTTGTAAAAGTAAGAAGGTTCAATGTGTTTGAAAGTCACAGAACTTTGAAAAGTGCAAGAGATAAGGAATACTGATGAATAAAATGTGACAACTTGACACTTGCTGTGAATATAGAAATGAACCAAGGAACCTATTAAACTAGTCATTCTTAAAGAGTACAGCCTATAGAAGTGTAAATATAGCTAATAAAAGTACCTTTTAAATTTAAATACCTATCAAAGCTTCCAGAGGAAAAAAACTAGATTTATACTTCATGGCTTGCTCAAAATCATTGTCTTTCCTAGCATCATCTACAGTAAAGTAGTTCTAGTTTAAAATATATTAAAGTGGATACTTCTAAAATTAGTTTTTTTTGGAATTAAACAAAAGGGACTACGTTTTTCCAGGGACTGCTGTAGATGTCACTTTTTAACAAGACAGATAAGGCAGTCAATATATAGAGGTTTTATTTTATGGCCAAAGCTAACATTTATTCAGTCAGTGAGAGATGTCAATTAGAACAGCACAACTTAGGCCATGGGGAAATTGCGGAGCCCCTAACCAGAACATGAGCATTACATTATCAGATAGGTTACAGTTGTTGCTTCCATAATGACCCTTGCTCTTTAATGCAGTGTCAGAATCTGGGGAAAGAAAAAGCCAAATGGCAACTAATTTATCACCAGATTTTTAGCCAAATTACCAAAACTTGGAACTAATCAGGTCTGTTTTACAAATGAATAATGACATTCAGGGCCTCTTTGGTTATACAGATGTTTAGATTGCTGATGTCCTAAGAATTCCATAGTCTGTGCTGGCTTTAAAGTTGAGATCAAATTGTTCTTATGTGCCCAGGGTAGCATAACTCTAAGATGAAGGTGTTCTGGGGAAAGAAAAGGAAAAAAGAGCATTTTTTGTCTTCACACTGAAAAAGTCATTGCACTGAAAAAGTGCCAACAAACCCTAAATAATTTTGTGTTGATTCTACTAAATTAGAATAGTGATAGCTGTAATCATTTGATCCCCGAGGCATTAATGAAAGTACAGCATTATTTTGTGTGGAATAGGTATCATTACCCTTGAGCTTAGGAATGAATGATTATTAGTAAGTCTTGATTAAATCTGGAAGCAGTGACACAAGCTGTCTTTAACCCACTAATGACAGGGCCATATTGTAATTTTATGATGAATGAATACAGTTTAGCATTTTTAGCACTTGGCGGGGAAAATAAGACGTCTGCATTCATTTTCTTGATTAGACTGCAAAGCAGTACAGAGAAGCTCATAAGGAATGCTGCCTAATGAAACAGTGTTCCTGCTGGTTGATTAGCCTGTCATAGCTCCCAAAACCCACAGGATTGGTTATCTTTATATGATCAACGATATTATTAACATTCTAGAGATCATGAATTCCTAGATGCAGGAGTACAAAAAAATAAAAATACTATCACTTTGCATGTATATATTCCCCTTATCTTTCCAAATGCTTTCATGTGTATTTTATGGTTTAATATCATAGTAACTGTTAGAGTGAGTTAGACTTTTTATTACTTGTTTTATGAGTAGGAAGAGCACAATACAGTTTAGGTACTTCCTAAAGTCCCATAGACTGTCAGAAAAAACCAGCATGGGAACCCCAGTGTTTTGGATCCAAGTGTAATATATTTTTTGGCCTCTGTGGAAAATTAATTTTATTTTATAATTACAGACAAATTTTTTTTTTTGATTCTCTCTTTTAAAAAGGATATCTATTCTGTATGCATAGATACTATTAGAGATTCTTACTGATCAAATGGGTAACGGCCCTGGCTTAATTTTTAGTGCTAGACAAAACTGTTTCTACAATCCCCAGGCAGTTTAGGACGAGTTCTGATCCCAGCATAGCATCTGACACTCAGTGGTAGCTTGGTAAATATTAGTTCTGTCAACTGAAAAAGAAAAATTCACAATGTGAGAGTTGTGAGTTAAGTTTTATTTGGGGCAAAAGGAGAACTATAGCCCTGGAGACGGCATCTCAGATAGCTCTGAGGAACTGCTCCAAAGAGGCAGGGGGGAAGGTCAGTATTATCTATGATTTTAGTGAAGGGGGTACCTGCAGTGAAGCACACATATTGGCAGAGGCTTACTGCTAGTCACGAGGAACAGATGTCACTGATGATTTTAGTGCTTTTCTATAGATACGAGGAGATGCAAGAATTTGGGCTCACAAAATCTTCTCCTGAAAATATCTAACTCTCTAAAGGCCAGTTCTGCCAGTTTTTCCCAGAGCACAGAGTGCCTCATTCCTGATCTCCACCCTGAACTCTTTTCAGGGTGTGTTAAAGGTCAGCGGCTGTGGTGGCTAGTGACTTAATCCTTGCAGAGGCAGATGGCCAGTGCCAAGTTTTAGTTGGTAGTTCCTTTTCTTCTAATTCTTTGTGTGACCTTCTGTGGTCTAATGAAGGAACTTTTCAGTCTTCGTTGACCTAAAAACAGTGTTGATGACCTACTTGATCTTATCTCTAAAACTGTTCACAGGTGATTACTCAGTAAAAATATAAAAGTTAGTGACAGTAAAGCCAAACTCTGCGGGGCTAGAGGGAATTAGTATTTAGTTTCCCTCAAAGCCAAAACATTTCTACTTGAAACAGAGCTTTGCAGATGAATGGCATTCCCTTTCTCTAAATATTAGCATCATAATGGCATTCTGTTGAATAGCTTGAATTTAGGACAATCAGAGCCAAAAATTTAAGAAGTCCTGCAGGTCTTGCTTGGCATGTAACAGATCAGGTTCTTCGGGGAAGATAAATGGAGAAATGAATCATTGTAATACGGTGAAATACATGGTAAAAAGGGTATGGATAAGGGGCAATGGAAGTGCCTAGGATAGAGAAAAAAGAAATGTCTTGGGAGTGGGTGGGAGGGAGGGAAAACTATGAAAGGGACATTTGAACATCAAACGAAACAAAGCCAGAAGCCTTGGAATTATCCCTGGCACTTTCTTTCCCTTACCCTGCAAATATTCTGTCAATGATTTCTGATTTTACCGCTCATCATTTCCCTGCTCTATGTCCTTCTCTTCACCCATCACTGACCTACATGAGTTCTCATCATCTTGATTTAAAATGGGCTGGCTTATTTGGTATTCCCATTTCCAGGCATATCACCCTCAAAACCGTCATCCAGACTATTTAAAACCTTAAAGCTTAGCACCATCCCCCCCTTGCTTGAAACCCTGCAAGGGTTTCCTGCTGCCTATAGGATAATATCTATCCTGATGATTCTCTGTGCTCTGGCCTCTCCCTACCTCTCACGATATGTTTATGCTGCGGAATTGTCTGTCCTTTCAAGAACATTACACTCCACTTCATGCCTCCATGCATTTTCCTCTTTTTGTAATACCTTTTCATATCCTTTCCCAACAGGGTACGTTCTATATGTCTTTTGTCCAGTGTCCCTAATCCAGTAAGATGTTGCAGTTCTCCCATCTCAAATCTCCACTGAATCAAGTGCAGTTCTCTGGTTTTTAGAGCACCTGTGCACACTGTATCTCATTCATGTTTGTATTTCCCATTAAGTGCAATACTTGGCACATAATAGTTGCTCAACAAATGTTGGTTGATCTGATCATAACAGTAACGTGGATGGATAAGTAGGTAGTTGCTAGGACAACAAGTGTAGAAATGACAAGGAGGTGTAAAATCAAATGGCATAGTGTGATAATTTTCTGTTGATGAGCAGCATATTACCACAAATTTAGTGGCTTCAAACAGCATCCATTTATTATCTCACAGTTTCTATAGATCACAGGTCAGGGTGGGCTTGGCTGGATTTTCTGCTCATGGTGTCCGCTTGATCTTAGGGCTGAAATCAAGGTGTTTGTTGGATTGAATTCTCATCTGGAGATTGGTGAGGTAACAGCTGCTTCAAAGCTTCCTTGGAGTTTTGGCAGAATCTATTCCTTGTGGCTGCAGAAGTCATGGCGACTTCCTTCCTCAAGACCAACGGTGGAGAGTGTCTCTATTGCTTCAAGTCTCTGCCTCCAGGGAAGGCTTAGGCTGTCTTTAAAGGGTTAGCCTGGTTAGGTTGGGCTCATCCAGGATAGTCTTTCTTGATTAACTCAGAGTCTTTAATGAGGGATCTTACTTACATCTGCAAAATCCTTTTTTTTTTTTTTTTTTTTTTTGTGGTACGCGACCTTTTCACTGTTGTGGCCTCTCCCGCTGCGGAGTGCATGTGGGATCTTCCTGGACCGCGGCACGAACCCGTGTCCCCTGCATCGGCAGGTGGACTCTCAACCGCTGCGCCACCAGGGAAGCCCTGCAAAATCCTTTTGCCTTTACCATATACCATCACATAATCATAGGAATTATATCCTATCACCTTTGCCATATTCTGTTGTCTGGAAGCAAGTCCAGGTTCTGCCTGCACTCATGGGGAGGGGATTAAGTGCACCACCATCTCAAGATCCTGCCCATCACATGTGTAGTTTAGAATGACTTGAAAAATAGATTTATGTGGGTAAGTAGAGGAACATGAGACCAGAAAGAAAGGTAAAGACTATGTCAGGAAGTGCCTTATGTGGCCTTCTAAGAAATGTATACGTTATCGTGTGGGGAGTCATTATGGGGTTAAGAAAGAGGATCCTTTAGAGCATAACTTCGGAATAAGAAAGACTTGGAAGACTGTAGGAGGAAGATGGTGTAAACATGGAAAATAGGCGGTACTGAGAGGGCAGATGGCAAGTGGGGAAGGATTAAGAACTGACAGGATTTGACAGCCGATGATTCAGCAGAGGGTAAGGAAATATTCAAAGTCAGTGTTTCAAACTAGAACCCCTGGGTGACCAAAATGGAATTGGTCTTGAGTGTTCCTGAATGACACTGAGGTGGTAACTATTTTTGGTGTAGACAGTGGATCTCAGTCTCTTGTTTCTGTTTTCATACTCTCTCTCACTTGCCTTGTCTTGTTCCAGAAAGGATCTAGAATGGCTCACCAGTTGAACTCTGCTGTTAAATACCAGTTTGCAATGACTTGGCATAACGCCTTTAGGGAAGAATGGTTTATTTCTAAATAGCTGGTGCCCTAGGCAGAATTATGTTTTCTAAAGTTATCTGAATCCAGGAGGTTGGCAGCAGTTTTAAAGGACAGTGACCTAGCTTTCAGTTCTGAATTCTAATTTGGATCCATTATCTGACAACTCAGCCTGTTTTAAATCTAGCCTGTCTGTGTGTATAATGCAATTAAATAAGGAAGCGAATGCAGTGTTGGAATACAGGCAGGCAAAAGTATCTTTTGCTTTTCTCTCTACATCCTGTAAATAAACTCTGGACATCCTTTGTGATTTATAAGTTAATATTTCTGAAAATATCTCATTTATCTTATGTCAGCCTTTAGATGGGAAAAATTAATATAGCAGACCATATGTTATCTTTTCTTAAATAATCACATGATGTGAAATTCATAGCTTTCCTATTCATGTTTTGTCTTCAAAATATTTGTCTTTTTTATGCCCAGTGAAAACCTCCTTTTTGGTTAATGTAAGCCTTTACTTTAGAGATTTGTATTTTTGCCTGAGGTGCTACTCTGTTGGTTTTAAAATTTGTGATACAATTGAATTCAGTACAACAGTAAAATTTGTGTGGATTGATTTATGCCCTTTGAATATTATATAAGATTTACACAAATAGAATTGAGGAATTTCAGTAATTGGAAGTACAGTCTTCCTCTTTGTTAGAAATCTTGGCTTGGATTTATGGACATCCAGTTTCTACCTAATCCGATGATATGCTTCTCTACTGTTCTTGTCAGACTTTTACATTGTTAGTTAGGTCTGAAAACAAAACAAAACAAACAAAAAAACTGGTTCTTCTACTCTACAGTACTTCAGTCGCCAGATGTGTCCGTTTTTTTCCCCACACTAAGCAATTCTTCAAATCTTGGTGGACCTCAACTGGGTGTCCTACAGTTTAACTCAATTCTGACACTAACTGCCTGGACTTAATGCAGACCCCACAGGTTAAGGCTCAACCCCACAAGACTGTCCCCTACTTCAGATGCTAGTTACAAGCCCCAAGTTGTCATCTGCACTTCTGACCAACTGGTTATACATAAATCAGGAGTTCCACAGCCCTCTTCTCAGGTTTAATAATGTGCTCTAGGCTCCCAGAACTAGTTTATCATATTTACACTTACTGGTTTATTATAAAGGATGTAATAAATGATACAGATGAAGAGGCACACAGGGCAAGATATAGGAGAGGGGTATAGAAATTCCATACCCTCTCCAAGTGCACCACACTCTTAACACCTTGGTGTGTTCACCACCTGGAAGCTCTCTAAACCCCGTTGTTTAAGGTTTTTATGGAGGTTCTGTTACTTAGGCATGATTGATTAATTCATTGGCTGTCAGGTATTAATTCAGTCCCCAGAGGTCTCGGAGTGGGGCTGAAAGTTCCAACCCTCTAATCACATGGGGTTGGCTCCTCTGGCAACCAGTCCCCATCCTCCAAGAGTCACTTCATTAGCATAAACTCAGGTATGGTTGAAAGAGGTTTGTTATGAATAATTAAAGCTGCTTCTCTTACCCTATCACTCAGGAAATTATAAGAGTTTTAGAAGCCCTGTAGCAGCACCTTGGCACGAAGATCAAATATATACTTCTTATTATATCACAGTGTCACAGATCTGTTCTCTATGTTAAGTTGAAATCAGCCTCTACAAAAACTACTTCCATTTGCTTACAATCTGTTGACTGTCTCAACCAAGTTACATATTGCTGGGTCCCACTGAATTCCTGTCTTTTTTTAAGTTAAATTTTCATGTTTGTTTTAACAAACTGTCGCATATAAATATATAAAAAGTGTTCCTGTAAAGCTTATAATGAAAATAATAAGACAGAAAAATATTGGCCTAATTCCTCCCCACCTCAATCAAGAGGTATCACTTTTGACTCTTAGTTTTTTCTTCTGGTTTTACATCCATATTTCTAAATTACGTGCATTATTTTTTGTTTTGGTTTATTTACATTTTATACGTGAATGCTCATTTTAGCCATCTAAAAATTTTTTCTAAATATCCTCAATTTTATCTTCCAATCCTTCTGTTAAATAAATCTCTGCTAACAAATATACATAAATATAATTTTTTTTTATTTTCTAAGAGCTTTGTGCTCCATTATTTTTCCATTTTAATAGCATTCAGTTTGTGGTTTTTAATAGATGCAAGTTATCTCTGTTAACATTATTAAGAATGAGGCTTTTAAAATAATTATTTTTCTGTTCCTTGCACTGTGTCTTTTTTAATTCTTTTTTTTTCCCCTCTTAATCTCTGGCTTTCATGTTTGTGTCACAGGCTATCTTACAATGTCTAGTGAATTGTGGCTATTTATTCTCAGCTAGTGGTAAAACTCTAACAAGCCAATTAGAAGCTATAATTATGGGCAATGTTTTTTTTTTTTTAATCAGTTGTAAAGTTAGAACATAAATACGTGGGGACTTAGCCACTTTGTCAAAGGGCTGCCCCTTAAAAATACCTATTATCTCTAGATCTTTCCTCTCAAGTCATTTAGTTTCTCCAATAATTCAGTTTCTTGAGTCTAAGTCAGTTTCTCTGTGTGTGAGTGTTTTGTGTATGTAGGTGGGTGGGCAGTGTCTAGAGAACTCAGGAGAGAGGGCTTAGGGTAGGTGGATTGGTCTCAGGGGTCAATGTGTAAATTTACATGTAACCCTCCTATTTTCATTATGACTTCACATACCTGGCACGGCCTGGGCCTGGGTCCCAAATCCAAAGCGCTCCTGAGTGTATGTATTTCCTTGCCACAGTGGAGAGGGTATCTATGGGTCCATTTGATCCTTGTATAACTTCCAATCAGTTCTCCTGTTTTCAGCCCTGCCCCTCACCCCTGCTTTCAGAAATATGCAGTGCCTCCAATTCCTAAATCTTTCCAGGGTTCTATAGCAAATATACCTTTGTTTACTATTGGCTTCTTCCTCTGAGCCACTTGACTTTCACCTTTTTACATTATCCTCTTCATCATCATGTCCCTCAGGGACCAAGTGTCTTCCGTTTGCCAATACTTCTCTTTGTCCCTCCTTCCCCTCCCCACCACCAAGTTACCTCCCACCAACCCTTACTGCAGATCTACCATACCTGCTTCCATTTTCCCCACCTTTACCTTCTCCCCAGATCACATCTACTTTTGAGCCTAACCTGTTCATTTGGCAGACTACCTACCTTAACCCTGGACAACACCCTCATTTTAATTTTTCCCATTTGCTCTGTGCCACTGCGCACATCCACACCTAAATCTCCAGTTATCCATTTGCTGTCGGGGAGCATGTTCTGACACTGATTTGGCCTGGGTCAAGTCTGGGATTCTGAATCAAGAGCCTGGGCTTGATGGAGGAGAAATGCCAGAAGGCTTGGATGAGTGGCACAATGCAAGGGAATAATGCAATAAGAGTCACCTTATGGAGAAACTACACGCTTGATAGTCTGTCCCACCTGACTGATGAGGCTAAGAGTGAGAATCCACAAGTGACACTGTGGGATAGACTTCAAAGAACAGAGATTTGAGCATTGGGTTAGGGAGACTTGGTCATGGAGGAAATTCCCGAGCTGGATGAACGTAGTTGGAGGAGCTTTGAAGAGAGTAGGGAGTTCCCTGGGCTTCTATTGACAACAGGAGATAGGAGTTGAGAATCCTGACCCAGCTTGGAAAACATTGTTTTGCTGAAGGGTTTAAACCAGTTGAGGTATCTGTTATTGCTGACAAACTTTAAAAGGTTCTAGAACTGGCAAACCAACTAGGCCTGAGCTAAGTTAAAAGACTAGCATGACCAGCTGGGACAGCAACACAGCAAACTTGCTAATTAGTCTAGAGGAAGCCAATTGCCCACATTTTTATGGACTGCTAATTGCTAAAGTAGCAGCTTGCTCTGAAGACAAAAATAACAGCATGGTAGTTTCTTGAATATAGTATAAAGTGGTGTTCGGGATATAGTCTACTTCAACTTTAAAAATATTCTATAGTTCTTAAACTTTAAGCATGCACTGTTATTAATAAAGATATACTTTGGAAGTCAGTTATTTTTTTTTCTTAGACTGTAAGATGAGAAATTATAGAATATGTGAGACTCTAGTTTGAGCATCTGTACTAAGGATTTTATTTTAAAGTCACTGATTTTCCATTTGAATATCATTTCTCAACCCATTTTAAAACATTTCCCAATAAGAGAGCTAAATAAATAATTTTGAAACGTTCTTTATTCTAAATAGTGTGAGATTTTTCCTAAAAATGCTCTCTTTCAACCCAGTTATATTTGGGAAAAGATAATGTATTTAAAGAATTTACCTCTATTTTTTGCAACATTGCAGGCATTCAGTAAGTATCGGTAGAAAGAAAGAATGAATAAATGAACAGATGCAGAAAGATTCGTGTGCATTAGAATGATAGAATTTCACATTTTAAGGAACAATAGAGTACAGTTAGTGCCCTTCCATTATTTTACAGATGAAGAAACTGAGGTAGAGAGGTGAAGTGGGGGGACTGCTGTGGGGTCTCATTACTGTTTAGTGGCAGTCCAGCACTCTTTTTCATTCTAAGCTAATTTTCATTCGACTTAAGAGAAGAATGAATTACTTCTGCAGGGCTGATTCTGACCCAAATCAGATTAACTCAGTAAAGCCTGGCTTTGTTAAAGACTCAAATGCCAAATGACAAAAGTAAAGCATCTTTTAAAACAAAAACAAAACCAAAGTAATTGGTTTTATTAAGGAGTGAAGTTTTCAAAGGCAAAGAGGGGAAAAAAATTGGAAACTCTGTGCCACGGACAGAGTGAAATTGAAAGTGTGAATGTCAGACTCGCTATAAAGGAGAGGTAAGCTAGCCCTGAGGAGGTATAACTGCATAAAAGGTAAAAGCAGATTTCCTTCTCCAGTGAATCAGTAGAAGTTCACGTATCTGAAGATTTATTTGTCTGTTGCATTGGTAACTAAAAACCTCTGATAAGATTGACAGCTGACTTAGATATTGCATAATAATTATATATGGCAGAACAAATTTAATGAAGATGCAACTAATTAGTAGATGAATATTTAGACCCAGCAAATACCACTGATGGCTCAGATACCAGGTAACATTTCTTCACAAGTAGAATTTATTAAGAAGTAGATGTGAATTGTTTGTCTTCTTAATTAAAGGTTTGGTTGCATTTCCAAAGGGCTGTTAATAAACAATGTGCAGTCACTTATCAAATGTGAGACTCTGCCTAAGTTATTAATTATTCTGAGCCTAGTGTTTCTTATTTGTACCAATAGGTTTATAATGGCACCTACCCCTTGGAGCTGTTGTGAGGATTAAATGAGAGCATGCATGTAAGGTTTTGCATAGTGCGTTCCACATAAAAAGCACTCCATAAATGTTAGCTATTATTATTGTTGTCAGGCACTCCAGGGAAGCTATATTGTAAAAAACCATACTTCTGTTGCTGCTGCACTGAAACCTCAGTAAATCATTGTTTTCTCACTGGCCTACTATATAATTTTGTGGATATTTCTACCTCAAGATCCTCCCCAAGGGGGCAATGCAGTGTAGTTGAAAGATCACTTGGAATTCAGAACATTTGGTTAAAATCCAAAGTTCACAAGTACAATTTGTGCTATCTATTCTAGAACTCCCAGGAAGGTGAGATTCATTCATTTGATCACTTTCGGGCTGAACAAATGTATATCTCTTAAATTTTCTTAAGTCATCGAACGGTTTCTAAAATTGAGATGATCATACCCATCTCACTGGGATGGTGTGAGGATCAGATGAAGGTATCTAGTGAAAGTTCTCATTTGCAGAATCCGTGGTGTTGCATGAGTATCGGTTATTGATATTCTCTGAAGGTCCACATTCAGTTACTCCTTCAGGACCCAGGATAAAAGCTACCTCTTCTCTGAAGCTTTTCCTGAGCTCCCCAACCTCCAGATGTCATGTCAGCGCTCCTTCCTCTGCACTCCCATTCCATGTCAGCTGATCTTCCTTGGTATTCAAAGAAAGACTGCCTTGTAGAGCAGTAATTTATATTCTTTTATTCCTGCTACAACACCTTCAGAAGAAAGCACCCATATCTAATTGTCCACGTGGTCCCCCACAGTGACAGTATCTTGCTTATAGTAATTGCTCAACAAATATTTGATTAGTGAGTAAACAAGCTTTTATGGACCCATATGCAACAACACTAAGTTCTGTAAGTTACGTAGAAATAGTAAAAACAAATGACTTAATTACAATTTTATCCTTTCAACAAGGCGACCAAATCCTGTAAGATTTGAAATTAATTAGAAATTAACTCATCTTTTATTCATTCATCCTGTCAATCAATAAATAAACATATGTTGAGCATGTTCTAGGTGCCAGGTACTATGGTGGTGGGCAATAGGAATTCAATTTAACAAAAAAATTCAATTCAGCTTCTACCCCACAGAGCTTGCAGCTTATACATAATAAGAAATAAGAAGGAAATAATATCGAAACTTGCTTTGGCAGACTAAACATTTAGACCTTTCTTTGTTGAAAGAGGTCAATAAAGAATTCCAAACTACTTTTTCTATCCATTATTAATTCTAACAATTTGGTCACTGTTCAGTAGTAAGATTAAATTTGGCTACTGAGAATACGTCAGGCAAATCATTTTTCTGGTTAAAAAAAATTATAGCTGCTGGGTGAAATTTGCTTTGAATTGTTTTTTGTAATCACAAGTAATTGGGCATGTCCTATTCAGTTAAAAATAAATATACAAAGGTACATTGATCTACTTTGCTTGATAACGAGTTTTGAAAACCATAGCTATATTACTTAAACTTACCTTTCTTCACTTATTAAAAAGTCCAGGGGGCACAAGTAACCTTTACAGAATATTTCCACATAACTAGACAGAATTATTTAAGGAGACTCCTGGACATATATTTTAATTGAAGAATTATAAGCAATCCTCCACTGACATGGAGCCAGCCAATATGATGCAAAATGAATTTCTCAGTTATTGTATTGTGTGGTAGGTAATTTGAGTGAAAGGAAAACTTGCGTTCCAGCAGAAGCCAGTGGAATGTTACATTTTAAAGATGAGGAGTGGGTCTTCTCAAGGTTGGTTAACTCCCCACGCTGCTTCCTCGCCCCTCTGCGTGTATCCCTGCCCACACACACTCACCTACACCAACTCTAGACTCGGCTTCCCTAGAGCTGTGACGGCTTTTGAGCAAAGCAAATGAAGCGTAGAGTGTCTATGTGCCTCTTTTCCCACATCAGATCAAGGAGTTTATGGATGAAAAACACCCAAACTGATTTGCCTTTTATATCAGTCAGGGTCCTGGTGGGAAAACTGGTGACACACAAACGAGTAGTATGATGACCCTTGACCTATTTACAATGACGTGGGCAGGACAAGTCTGTGGTCAGAGATGCCCGTGGGGTGTGAAAAAGCACACCTTATAGCTGTTACCACGGATAGGCCTAGCAGGGAAAAGGAAGGAATAGTTCCTGGAGCCACCAGAGAGAGCTGTGGCTACAACTAGCGGAGGGTCTGCACACTTCAGCAGAGAAATGCAAGTGCCGCCAGCCTCTGAGGCCTGGCTGGGAGGGAGCCAGGGGTATTGATACCACAGTCCCACTTTCCGCACTCCCCAGCTTCCTGCCAGTGCCTCCCACTAGATGCAACCCAGAAAGATGAGCTTCCCAGAGAGCGGGGGCAGGTGGAGAATGAATCCAAAGGGCCAAACAAAATACCGAGTATACTCTTTATGTAACAAGTAACATATATGTATCATACCTGTGGTGCTCACGAGAAAGCTCTCACTGCTATCAAGAAAGTTTATAGACATTATTCAGTTAATATTCATAAAACCCTTTTGAGAGGAGCATTATTATTCCCATGTGATGTAACAGAGATTAATGTAAATGTGTTCACAGACACCTTCCTTATTCCAGCTCACCAGCTCAGTTCCCTCTTTCATCTTTTCTGAAGAGGAGAGATTCTTTCTTGCTGGAAGAGAGACTAAGTTAATCTAAATAATGAATGAATGAGAGTGTGAGGGAGTTTCTCAGCAATTTTAAGAGCTAAGGCACCACAGCAGTTTAAGACTGTGAGGGAAGTAAAGAAAGGGTAGGAAAACAGGTTACCTGTATTGGATTACCTTTAATACCCTTCAAGAAACTTGAGTGAAGAATGTAATTACTTTTAACATTTCTATTTGTTATTGGACTGCAGTTTTGAACGAGGTGTAGTTTAGAGACTGAACCACATGGTGTTTGCATTTACTAGGGTTACACTCACTTCACATTTATTTAAACTGAGAATTAAAGTGGTGAAGAGTCTTGCCTAAGATCACACCCTCAGAAAGTGCAGAGTTGTCACTCCAGTCCAGGTTTGTTGATTCCAGATCCATCAGTCTCAATTCAGCTTTGGCTGAATTTACCTTTGCTGAGTTTGTTGAGTGATAAAGCTTTCTGGAGGAAGGATTTCTTTTAATACCTGGTTAGTATATAGTACACCCCTTATTAGTTGGAGAGATTGGCCCTTTATACTCCTTGTGTAAAGAGGCTTATTTAGTAATGGTCAAGTGTCGTTGAGTCATTCAGATGAATAGTTCCATGATTAAATTTTACTTGCCTCATTTATTTTTATAATGTCAATATACCCTTTATTTTTTTAACATCTTTATTGGAGTATAATTGCTGTACAATGGTGTGCTAGTTTCTGCTTTAGAAACAAAGTGAATCAGCTATACATATACATATATCCCCATATCTCCTCCCTCTTGCGTCTCCCTCGCACCCTCCCTATCCCACCCCTCTAGGTGGTCACAGAGCACTGAGCTGATCTCCCTGTGCTATGCAGCTGCTTCCCACTAGCTATCTATTTTACATTTGGTAGTGTATATAAGCAATATACCCTTAAAATAGGAACTGGACTTATTGTTTCTTCAGTCCATTTAGTCATGACATTGTTATTTCAAGAATGCTGTTCTGATGATTTCTAATTGCTCTTAAAGCCCTGTTTGAATCCTACTACAGACCATTGTGTTACATGTCACCTGTGACCCACCTCTATTTGTTTTCATTCACTGCCTGTCATAATCAGAAAGCATTTTTTAATCAGACGTTTTTGTATATTTAAAAAAAGAAATCAAATTGAGTTTTGTTTCTGGGATATGAAAGATTAAAAAAAAAAAACATCCGTGTAGGTAGGTAGGAACTACTGACAGCAGAATATCTGGTAGATATATGACCTGTCAACTGTTTGCAAACTTCTGCCCCCATCAGCTCCTTAGTAACTCTTCCAACTCCCTGCCTGAGATCAAAATCACAGAAATTTCCACTGCTGCTCACCTTTGTGATTCTGTTGGGGCTGCTCTATATTAGATTTCTTGTTAAGACAATCTACTTATCCAACTTGCATTTGCGGTACTGTATTTTCCTATTCTAGATTCAGGAATTTTTTAAAGAAATTGATTACATAGTGATAACAATGACTGTAACAATACCCAGCATCATTCTGAAATAAGAACAAGTCTATGGATTTTCTTTAATCAAAGACACATTAAGACACCTTATTGCAGTTAGTGGAGTGGTTAAGGGAACAGGCTTTAAAACCAAATAGCCTGTATCTGAATTCTAGCTCAACCACTAACTAGCTATGTGATCTTGAACAAGTCACCGAAACGCTCTGGGCCTCAGTTTTCTCATCTGTATGAAAGAGACAATGTTAGTACTTATTTCTTAGAGTCGTAGTGAGGATTTGTAAATTAATAAATAGTATTTAGGAGAGTATCTGACACAGAGCAAACATTCAGCAATATTGGCTGCTATTATTATTTACCCCTGACCTAACATTATGGTGTAAGTTTTCAGTGAAAGTTTATTTTCAGTTAAACTTTCAGTAAAATTTACCGGGCACTGTGAAACTTCAGTGTCAGGTAGCCCTAGTTCAAATTTCAGTTCTTCCACTTACTAAGTAGGTGAACTTGGTCAGGTTACTTGACATTTAGTAATACCAATTTTCATGTTTATAAAATAGGATGGTAATGTGTCTATTTTAGAGAGTTGACATGTGGCATAATATGAAGTTTGGCATATGTAAATTAGATAAATATAAAATACATATGTGAAAAGTGCATAGCCAGGTTTTGACTCATAGAAAGCGTTCATTAAATGATGCTATTATTTTTTTCTTTAATATCTTCATTGGAGTATAATGGCTTTACAGTTTTGTGTTAGTTTCTGCTGTATAACAAAGTGAATCAGTTATATGTATACATATATCCCCATATCCCCTCCCTCTTGCGTCTCCCTCCCACCCTCCCTATCCCATCCCTCTAGGTGGTCACAAAGTACCGAGCTGATCTACCTGTGCTATGCAGCTTCCCACTAGCTATCTGTTTTACATTTGGTAGTGTATATATGTCAGTGCCACTCTCTCACTTCGTCCCAGCTTACCATTTCCCCTCGCCATGTCCTCAAGTCCATTCCCTATGTCTGTGTCTTTATTCCTGTCCTACCCCTAGGTTCATGAGAACCATTTTATTTTCTAATTCCATATATATGTGTTAGCATATGGTATTTGTTTTTCTCTTTCTGACTTACTTCACTCTATATGACAGACTCTACATCCATCCACCTCACTACAAATAACTCAATTTCGTTTCTTTTTATGGCTGAGTAATATTCCATTGTATATATGTGCCACACCTTCTTTATCCATTCATCTGTCAATGGACACTTAGGTTGCTTCCATGTCCTGGCTATTGTAAATAGAGCTGCAATGAACATTGTGGTACATGGCTCTTTTTGAATTATGGTTTTCTCAGGGTATATGCCAGGTAGTGGGATTGCTAGGTCATATGGTAGTTCTATTTTTAGTTTTTTGAGGAACCTCCATACTGTTCTCCATAGTGGCTGTATCAGTTTACATTCCCACCAACAGTGCAAGACGGTTCCCTTTTCTCCACATTCTCTCCAGCATTTATTATTTGTAGATTTTTTGATGATGGCCATTCTGACTGTGTGTACCTCAGTGTAGTTTCGATTTGCATTTCTCTAATGATTAGTGATGTTGAGCATCCTTTCATGTGTTTGTTGGCGATCTGTATATCTTCTTTGGAAAAATGTCTATTTAAGTCTTCTAAATCCATTTTTGGATTGGATTGCTTGCTTTTTTGATATTGAGTTGCAAGAGCTGCTTGTAAATTTTGGAGATTAATCCTTTGTCAGTTGCTTCATTTGCAAATATTTTCTCCCATTCTGAGGGTTGTCTTCTCATCTTGTTTATGCTTTCCTTTGCTGTGCAAAAGCTTTTAAGCTTCATTAGGTCCCATTTGTTTATTTATTTATTTATTTTTGCGGTACGCGGGCCTTTCACTGTTGTGGCCTCTCCTGTTGCGGAGCACAGGCTCCAGACACACAGGCTCAGCGGCCATGGCTCACGGGCCCAGCCGCTCTGCAGCATGTGGGATCTTCCCTGACTGGGGCATGAACCTGTGTCCCCTGCATCAGCAGGCAGACTCTCAACCACTGCGCCACCAGGGAAGCCCTGTTTATTTTTGTTTTTATTTCCATTTCTCTAGGAGGTGGGTCAAAAAGGATCTTGCTATGATTTATGTCATAGAGTGTTCTTCCTATATTTTCCTCTAAGAGTGTCCGGTCTTACATTTAGGTCTCGAATCAATTTGGGTTTATTTTTCTGTATGGTGTTAGGGAGTGTTCTAATTTCATTCTTTTACATGTAGCTATCCAGTTTTCCCAGCACCACTTATTGAAGAAGCTGTCTTTTCTCCATTTTATACTGTTGTCTCCTTTGTCAAAGATAAGATGACCATATGTGCGTGGTTTTATCTCTGGGCTTTCTATCCTGTTCCATTGATCTATATTCCTGTGTTTGTGCCGGCACCATACTGTCTTGATTACTGTAGCTTTGTAGTGTACTCTGAAGTCAGGGAGCCTGATTTCTTGACCTCCATTTTTCTTTTTCAAGATTGCTTTGGCTATGCAGGTTCTTCTGTGCTTCCATACAAATTGTAAAATGTTTTGTTCTAGTTCTGTGGAAAATGCTATTGGTAGCTTTATAGTGATTGCATTGAATCTGTAGATTGTTTTGGGTAGTATAGTCATTTTCACAATGTTGATTCTTCTAATCCAAGAACATGGTATACCTCTCCATGTGTTGGTAATCATCTTTAATTTCTTTCATCAGTGTCTTACATTTTTCTGCATACAGGTCTTTTGTCTCCTTAGGAAGGTTTATTCCTAGGTATTTTATTCTTTTTGTTGCAATGGTAAATGAGATTGCTTCCTTAATTTCTTTTTCAGATTTTTCATTGTTAGTGTATAGGAATGCAAGAGATTTCTGTGCATTAATTTTGTATCCTACTACTTTACCAAATTCATTGATTAGCTTAGTGGTAGCATCTTTAGGATTCTCTATGTGAAATATCATGTCATCTGCAAACAGTGATAGTTTTACTTCTTCTATGATTTGGATTCCTTTTATTTCTTTTTCTTCTCTGATTGCTGGGCTAAAACTTCCAAAACTATGTTGAATAATAGTGGTGAGAGTGGGCAACCTTGTCTTTTTTCTGATCGTAGTGGAAATGCTTTCAGTTTTTCACCATTGTGTATGATGTAGGCTGCGGGTTTGTCATATATGGCCTTTATTATGTTGAGGTAAGTTCCCTCTATGCCCACTTTCTGGAGAGTTTTTATCATAAATGTCTGTTGAATTTTGTCAAAGCTTTTTCTACATCTATTGAGATTATCATATGGTTTTTATCCTTCAGTTTGTTAATATGGTGTATCACATTGATTGATTTGCATATATTGAAGAATCCTTGCATTCCTGGGATAAATCCCACTTGATCATGGTGTATGATCCTTTTAATGTGCTGTTGGATTCTGTCTGCTAGTATTTTGTTGAGGAGTTTTGCATCTATGTTCATCAGTGATATTGGCCTGTAGTTTTCTTTCTTTGTGACATCTTTGTCTGGTTTTGGTATCAGGGTGATGGTGGCCTCGTAGAATGAGTTTGGGAGTGGTCCTCCCTCCACTATATATATATATATATATATATATATATATATAAATTAACTAAGTAATATGTTTTTGACTGCATTACATCTTCTTTGCTGCACACGGGCTTTCTCTAGTCGCAGAGAGTGAGAGCTACTCTTCATTGCGGTGCCGGGCTTCTCACTGCGGTGGCTTCTCTTGTTGCGGAGCATTGGCTCTAGGTGCATGGGCTTCAGTAGTTGTGGCTCGCGGGCTGTAGAGCACAGGTTCAATAGTTGTGGCACGTGGGCTTAGTTGCTCCATGGCATGTGGGATCTTCCAAGACCAGGGCTGGAACCCATGTCCCCGGCATTGGCAGGCGGTTTCTTAACCACTGTACCACTGGGGAAGTCCACTCTGCTATAATTTGGAAGAATTTGAGAAGGATAGGTGTTAGCTCTTCTCTAAATGTTTGACAGAAATCACCTGTGAAGCCATCTGATCCTGGGCTTTTGTTTGTTGGAAAAGATTTTTAATCACAGTTTCAATTTCAGTGCTTGTGATTGGTCTATTCATATTTTCTGTTTCTTCCTAGTTCAGTCTTGGAAGTTTGTACTTTTCTAAGAATTTGTCAATGTTTTCCAGGTTGTCCATTTTATTGGCATATAGTTGCTTGTAGTAATCTCTCATGATCCTTTGTATTTCTGCAGTGTCAGTTGTTAATTCTCCTTTTTCATTTCTAATTCTGTTGATTTGAGTCTTCACCCGTTTTTTCTTTATGTGTCTGGCTAATATGGTTTATGAATTTTATCTTCTCAAACAGCCAGCTTTTAGTTTCTTTGATCTTTGCTACTGTTTCCTTCATTTCTTTTTCATTTATTTCTGATCTGATCTTTATGATTTCTTCCCTTCTGCTAACTTTTTTGTTTTTTTTTTTTTTTTGTTCTTCTTTCTCTAATTGCTTTAGGTGTAAGGTTAGGTTGTTTATTTGAGATTTTTCTTGTTTCTGGAGGTAGGATTGTATTGCCATAAACTTCCCTCTTAGAACTGCTTTTGCTGCATCCCATAGGATTTGTGTTGTCGTGTTTTCATTGTCATTTGTATCTAGGTATTTTTTGATTTCCTCTTTGATTTCTTCGGTGATCTCTTGGTTATTTAGTAGTGTTTTGTTTAGCCTCCATGTGTTTGTATTTTTTACAGTTTTTTTTCCTGTAATTGATATCTAGTCTCATAGCGTTATGGTCGGAAAAGATACTTGATACAATTTCAATTCTGTTAAATTTACCAAGACTTGTTTTGTGAACCAGGATATGATCTATCCTGGAGAATGTTCCATGAGTACTTGAGAAGAAAATGTATTCTGTTGTTTTTGGATGGACTGTCCTATAAATATCAATTAACTCCTTGTTTAACGTGTCATTTAAAGCTTGTGTTTCCTTATTTATATTCGTTTTGGATGATCTGTCCATTGATGAAAGTGGGATGTTAAAGTCCCCCACTATTATTGTCTGCCTGTCGATTTCCTGTTTTATGGCTGTAAGCATTTGCTTTATGTATTGAGGTGCTCCTATGTTGGGTGCGTAAATATTTACAATTGTTATATCTTCTTGAATTGATCCCTTGATCATTATGTAGTGTCCTTCTTTGCCTCTTGTAATAGTCTTTATTTTAAAGTCTATTTTGCCTGATATGAGAATTGCTACTCCGGCTTTCTTTTGATTTCCATTTGCATGGAATATCTTTTTCCATCCCCTTACTTTCAGTCTGTATGTGTCCCTAGGTCTGAAGTGGGTCTCTTGTAGACAGCATATATATGGGTCTTGTTTTTGTATCCATTCAGCCAGGCTGTGTCTTTTGGTTGGAGCCTTTAATCCATTTACATTTAAGGTAATTATTGATATGTGTGTTCCTATTACAATTTTCTTAATTGTTTTGGGTTTGTTATTGTAGGTCTTTTCTTTCTCTTGTGTTTCCTGCATAGAGAAGTTCCTTTAGCATTTGTTGTAAAGCTAGTTTGGTGGTGCTGAATTCTCTCCCTTTTTTTTTTTTTAAATAAATTTATTTATTTACTTATTTATATATTTTTGGCTGCATTGGGTCTTTGTTGCTGGGCACAGGCTTTCTCTAGTTGCTGCAAGTGTGGGCTACTCTTCGTATTGGTGCACAGGCTTCTCATTGTGGTGGCTTCTCTTGTCACAGAGCACGGGCTCTAGGGTGCGCAGGCTTCAGTAGTTGTGGCACATGGGCTTAGTTGCTCCGCAGCATGTGGGATCTTCCCGAACCAGGGTTTGAACCCATTTATCCTACATTGGCAGGCGTATTCGTAACCACTGCACCGCCAGGGAAGCCCATGCTGAATCCTCTTAACTTTTGCTTGTCTGTAAAGGTTTTAATTTCACCATCGAATCTGAATGAGATCCTTGCTGGGTAGAGTAATCTTGGTTGTAGGTTTTTCTCCTTCATCACTTTAAATATGTCCTGCCACTCCCTTCTGGCTTGCAGAGTATCTTCTGAAAGATCAGCTGTTAACCTTATGGGGATTCCCTTGTGTGTTATTTGTTTTTCCCTTGCTGATTTTAATATTTTTTCTTCGTTTTTAATTTTTGATAGTTTGATTAGTATATGTCTTGGCATGTTTCTCCTTGGATTTATCCTGTATGGGACTCTTTGCGCTTCCTGGACTTGATTGACTATTTCCTTTCCTATGTTAGGGAAGTTTTCAACTATAATCTCTTCAGATATTTTCTCAGACCCTTTCTTATTCTCTTCTTCTTCTGGGACCCCTATAATTGGAATGTTGGTACGTTTAATGTTGTCCCAGAGCTCTCTGAGACTGTCCTCAATTCTTTTCATCCTTTTTTTCTTCATTCTGGTCTGTGGCAGTTATTTTCACTGTTTTATCTTCCAGGTCACTTATCCATTCTTCTGCCTCAGTTATTCTGTTATTGATTCCTTCTAGAGTATTTTTAATTTCATTTATTGTATTGTTCATCACTGTTTGTTTGCTGTGTAGTTCTTCAAGGTCCTTGTTAAACGTTTCTTGTATTTTCTCCATTCTATTTCCAAGATTTTGGAACATCTTTACTATCATTACCCTGAATTCTTTTTCAGGTAGACTGCTTACTTCCTCTTCCTTTTTTGGTCTGGTGGGTTTTTACCTTGCTCCTTCATCTGCTGCATATTTCTCATTTTGTTTAACTTACTGTGTTTGGGGTCTCCTTTTTGGCTTCAGGTTAGGCTTCAGGTTAGTAGTTCCCGTTATTTTTGGTGTCTGCCCCCAGTGAGTGAGGTTGGTTCAGTGGTTTGTGTAGGTTTTCTGGTGGAGGGGACTTGTTCCTGTGTTCTGGTGGGTGAGGCTGTATCTTGTCCTTCTGGTGGGCAGGTCCACTTCCGGTGGTGTGTTCTGGACTGTCAGTGAACTTATTATGATTTTAGGCAGCCTCTCTGCTAATGGGTGGGATTGTGCTCCTGTCTTGCTAGTTGTTTGGCATGGGGTGTCCAGCACTGGAGCCTGCTGGCCATTGGGTGGAGCTGGGTCTTAGTGTTTAGACGAAGGTCTCTGGGGGAGCTCTTGCTGATTGATATTATGTGGGGCTGGGAGGTTTCTGGTGGTCCAATGTCCTGGGTTTGGGCCTCCCACCTTGGAGGATCAGGCCCGACACCCAGCTGGCTCACCAAGTCCCAGCCAGCTACATGGCTCAGAAGAAAAGGAAGGGGAAAAAAAGAAAAGACTAAAACAAAAAAATGGACAGACAGAACCCTAGGACAAGTGGTAAAAGCAAACCTATACAGACAAAATCACACAAAGAAGCATATACATACATACTCACAAAAAGAGAAAAAGGAAAATTTAAAAAAAAAATATATATATATATATAAAAAGGAAGAGAGCAATGAAACCAATAAACAAATCCACCAATGATAATAAGCTCTAAATGCTAAACTAAGATAAACATAAAACCAGAAACAAATTAGATGCAGAAAGCAAACCAGAAGTCTACAGTTGCTCCCAAAGTCCACTGCCTCAGTTTTGGGAACATTCATTGTCTATTCAGGTATTCTTCAGATGCAGGGTACATCAAGTTGATTGTGGGGATTTAATCTGCTGCTCCTGAGGCTGCTAGGAGAAATTTCCCTTCTCTTCTTTGTTCACACAGCTCCTGGGGTTCAGCTTTAGTTTTGGCCCCGCCTCTGCATGTAGGCCGCCCTCAGGAGTCCGTTCCCCACTTAGGCAGGAGGGGCTTAAAGGAGTGGCTGATTAGGGGGTTCTTGCTCACTCAGGCCAGGGGGAGGGAGGGGTACAGTAGTCATATTTGGAATGTGGGGCGAGCCTGAGGCAGCAGAGGCTGGGGTGACATTGCAACAGCCTGAGGCATACCCTTTGTTCTCCCGGGGAAGTTGTCCCTGGATCTGGGGACCCTGGCAGTGGCATGCTTCAAGGCTCTCGGGGGCGGTGTGTGTGTGTGGATATTGACCTGCGCTTGTACACAGGATTCTTGGTGGCTGCAGCAGCATTAACGGTTCATGCCCATCTCTGGGGCCTGAACTGGTAGCCATGGCTTGTGCCCGTCTCTGGAGGTAGCTTAGGTGGTGCTCTGCCTTCTGTGGGCAGACAGGGAAGTAATCCCCTCTCTGCACACAACACAAAACAAAGGTCTCTTGCCTCTCCGGCAGGTCCAGACTTTTTCCCAGACTCCTTCCTGGCTAGCCGTGGGGCACTATCCCCCTTCAGGGTGTGTTCACGCAGCCAACCCCAGTCCTCTCCCTGGGGTCTGACCTCCAAAGCCTGAGCCTCAGCTCCCAGCCCCTGCCCGCCCCGGCAGGTGAGCAGACAAGCCTCTCGGGCTGATGAGTGCTGGTCGGCACCGATCCTATGTGCAGGAATCTCTTCACTTTGCCCTCCACACCCCTGTTTCACTCTGCTTCGTGGCTCCAAAGCTTCCCCCCCGCCCACCCCTCTTCCCCACCAGTGAAGGGGCTCCCTGGTGTGTGGAAACTTTTCCTCCTTCACAGCTCCCTCCCTGAGATGCAGGTCCCATCCCTATTCTTTTGTCTCTGTTTTTTCTTTTTTCTTTTGCCCTATGCAGGGATTCCCTGTGTGGGCATTTTCTTGGGCTTTTGGGAAGTCTGAGGCCTTCTGCCAGCTTTCAGTAGGTGTTCTGTAGGAGTTGTTCCACATGTGTATTTTTGATGTATTTATGGGGAGGAAGGTGATCTCCACGTCTTACTCCTCCTCCATCTTGAAGGTCTCCATGGTTATTATTTTTAGAAGAAATTATCTGTAATGTTACTAATAAAAAAAAGAACATAAAGTGGAAAGGGAGAGAGTTTCATGTTCTGCAAAAGAAGTGTTGATTAAAAAGTCTTATATTTAAATCCGCAAGTGAGGCTAAACTCAAGGTGTTTTGAAATGATTTTACCAACCAAAAGAATTGCATGTAATATGTAATGATTCCTTTATTATCCCATTAAAATAATTATTGTCAAAGCAAGGACACCTACTTTGACCACTGTCCATGTGTTGCAATAACAGTCCACCACTCATGTCTCCAAATTTCTATGGCATCATTGGCAGTTTAATAGAGCGTCCGAGCAGAATATGCTAAAGAGCATTACTATGCTAACTTTGCAGAAGTCTAGTTCAAAAGCAAAGAATCTTGACAGCTTAGACGGTTTGATTTTATTATCAATACACATAGGATATATCTCAGGCTATCTGCAAATTGAATTTAGATTTCTAACTTGAACAAACCCCCAAATCTCAGCAAACTAACCCAAAAGAAGAATTTTCGTTTAGTATTAGTTTTGCTCATTCACATGTAGTCCAAGCAGTTAGAATCAGTGAAGGGAAGTGAGGTTCTGTTCTACGTAGTCACTCAGGACCCAAGCTGACAGAGGCCCTGCTGTCTTCCACATTGGGCTTCCAAGGTGGTTCTAGGTATCAGAAGTACCTGGAAGTGGCAAACATCACTTTTGGTCACATTTCTTTGGCCAGAGGTTAGTTCCAAGGTCCCACCTCTAGTCGCAAAGGGAGCTGGGAAATGTAGTCTCTGTCCGACATTGCTTAGCTGAACAGCTCAGTGCTGTGTCAGGGAGCACAAGTATTTGGTGGACAGTGAATGATCTCTGCCATACCCTTATTACAGTAGAGTTATAACAATAGAGTTAGTCTCATTTTTCTCCCTCCTCTTCCTTAATTAAAAAGAAAGGGGCTTCCCTGGTGGCTCAGTGGTTGAGAGTCCGCCTGCCAATGCAGGGGACACGGGTTCGTGCCCTGGTCCGGGAGGATCCCACATGCCATGGAGTGGCTGGGCCCGTGAGCCATGGCCGCTGAGCCTGCGCGTCTGGAGCCTGTGCTCCGCAACGGGAGAGGCCACAACGGTGAGAGGCCCGCGTACCGCAAACAAAAAAAAAAAAAAAAAAGAAAGAAAGAAAAAGCACTGAATTGGATGTGCTTGTTTAGAATAAGAACCCTATTTCACCTATCATTGTACTTCGGTGCCTGACTCAGAGCTTAGCATGTATTAGATATTCACTAAGTATTAGATATTCACTAAGTATTCCTTGAGTGATCGAATGAACACACACTACCCATCTTCTTGCCTCATTCTTCCTTTCTTTCTCCTTTCCTTCCTTCCTTTGTAAATCTCTCTTTTTTTCTGATTTCAAAGGCTTTCAGAGGCTTTATTTTCTGCTAGGCACTGTAATGAGTGATGAGGAATCAAAGACAGATTTAATTTTGGGGAAAAGGCATATCAAAACAAGAATAAAGAAAAAGACATCAATGTAACGTATTAGTAAACATTTCAAAATTGTTAGTTTCATGAAAATATTTACCAGAGTTAAGAAAGACTAAATAATCCTCTGTCAAACATGGACATGCTATTCTAGGAAGTTTACACTCAGCTCCATCTTTAACTTGTGCCAGTGAGACCCCAGCCTTAACAGAATGTTGCCCTCGGGGCCCAGTCTATGGGATCCTGCATAGGTGAGACCACTTCCACTTCATGGTGACAGCCCTCTCATGCTTTGCTGGGAATGGTAGCGTAATCTAAGATATGTGTTGTGGTAAGCTGGCCTTTCTAGTGGTAGGGATTGTCTAGGTTGGTTTGTTTTTCATAGAGTTTCGAGTTTTCTTATATGGCTCTTGGTGTTTTTTTGTAATTTAATATGCTCCAGTCCTACCTGCATCAGAACTGTGCTCTTTCTGATGGTGAAAGTGATGATGGCATGGGTCATTTAATCAGCATTAGCAACTATGGCTTGGCACTGCATCAATCACATTATAGATATTATTTCTTTTACTCTTCACATCAGCCCTGTTAGATAAGTCTCACTGTACATATTTAGAGATTTGGGAAATTATGTTCAAATAGGTTAGGTAAATTGTCTAAAGTTATCCGTCTTAGAAAGGAACAGAGCCAGAATCCAAATACAGATTTGCCTGACCCCAAAGCCTGTGCACTCAAGCCCTCTGGCTGATGATCATTTGTTTAGGCTATTAAGGGTGAAAGATAATTTTATCCTCTTTTTCTAGAAAGAGAGATTTACACAGACATTATAGTAACTTTTTCAAAATGTAGTATGAGGACTAAAACACAAGTATACGGGCTCCTGCGTATTTTTGTCCAGGGTTCAAGAAACCCAGGGTGTTTCTGAATGTGCTACAGGAATTCCAAGTACCTCTTGAATTTAGGGCATTGTGTTATTATGAAAATTAAGCCCATAGGGTATCAGATTTTCAAGGCCTATGACCTCAAGAAGGTTAAGTACCATGTTCTCTTCCTGAACATGCAAAGATATGCTTGTTTGACTAAAGGCTAATTTTCTAATTTCACAAATATGGTAAGGAATAGATTCCCGCCATAAATGAGTGAGTCTTCATAGAAATTACACAGACTCACAGAATATGAGTAAAATTCTTTCAAAAGCAAGATTTTGTAGCAAGCTCCTGGCCTCTGTGGAGCCTGGAAAGAAGAAAGAGTTGATGTTAACAGAGAGGAGAGGAAGACTCACAGCTTCTTGCTGATTCAAGCAGATTGGAGGAGGAAGTGGTGTAGCTGGCAGTGGCAAGGTTATTTCATATCTACGTGTCCTGAGGGAACTAGGGACAGGAGCTCGCTGTGGTGGCCGAGGACTCTGCCTAGGGTCTCAGGCTGCGTACCTGTAGCACCTGGGATCAGAGGTACCTCCTATTGCCTCTGGCTTCCTGGGGGGCCTTCGGGTCCTTCTTATTCCTGGGGTCAGATAGGTATGGTCCTGGCTCTCATTTCTTAGCACTTAGGAGTAGACTGACCAGGGCTAAGAAGCCAGTAGTCCTTTAAAAAGCAAGTTATCCACTGACATTTCAGAAATAGCATTTATGCCTAAATTCCAACTGCTACATTAGAGTCAACATTCAGCTTTCTAGTTCAGGCTTTGATTAATTAAAGGAAAAAGGGGATCATGATTCACCACAGAATGGCAGATGCAGGGGAGCCCATGTCCCAAGAAGGAGATTTCCTGGGGACCCCTAACAATCAAGAGAATCTGTTCTCTTTCTAAGCTGGTAGCAAGTTATTGAATTTTGAGTGTCCAGCATTCGCTTTGGGGGTAAGCTGGGTGAAATGTGGACACTAACTGTTTACTGATGTAAGACATAATTCCTGCCCTTTAGAAACGTATAATTGGTCAGTATAGTTAGTACCAACATGGGAACATTACAAAACATTTTGTTAACAAATGCTAAATGTTATTCTGATTTAGTGCAATTCAAAGTGACACATTTTTAGAACAGCACTTTTCCTGTTTCCAGGAAAAGTAAGTTTTCCTCTTCTGTGAAGGCATAGACAAGTTCTGAGCAATGTGTTACTTTTCCTCTCTATTCCCCATTTCCTCCTGAATGCTGGTCTAATTTTCTTCATATTGCTCTTTATTGGAATCCGTAAAAGTTTTCCAAGATTATTCTCAGGCAGACTTTTGTGAAGAAAATTAAATCTTTATGAGGATTTTTTAAATAGTTTGTAATGTAATTATACAACCAGGCATAAGAAAGTACCTGGTAGAATCAGTGATGCAGAAGTAAGATCCCTGAGGGAGTCTGTAATTGAGGGGGGAGAAGAAGCTCGCTCTCACACACACACACACACACACACACACACATACACACACACACACTCTCACACTCACGTACACACACCCCAGATTTGGAACCAGAAAAACACCGTTCATGTAGATGTCTGCCTGTTGTCACTCGTGTCACCTTGAACAAGTCACTTAATTTCTCAACACATGTTTTCTTGCCTGTATGACAGGGGAGATATCTGATTTCAGGAGACTATTGGTTATGTCAGATGGAATCCCACTTGCAAAAATATCTTAAAAACTGTGAAGTATGATGAAAATGTTAGTTTTCATTATCTAAATCATATTTAGAGATGCAGGAGGACAAGCTTATTTTTTCATTTTTAGAATCCGATTTTCACATAACCGACTTCATTTTTTGTGATGTTTAATCTGCCAAGCAAAAGATCTTGTTCAAAGGGGAAGGATAAGTAAGATTAACTTTCCGTAAATCCTTTACCAGTTTTATTATTCGTCTTTTCATTGGGGAAGCGTCTGAATGCGTTTCCCTTCATGGAGCCTTCTTTCTGTGAGTGCCCGTTGAGCTGCTGAGAGCCGTTTGCTTTCAGAGAAGCATTGTGCTTGGCGTGCAGTTTGAATCTGGGATCATGATCTTATTATCATTTTTTTCTACTCTATTGCTTTACTTCACCAGCTGCATCCTGGCTCCTAACACAGTTTATGGCTAGCCCTTTTGATGGTTTTTGGAATGGCCATCCCTCCACTTCTGAATATTTCCCCAATATTTTGCTGCTAAACAATGCAGGAGTTGGGATGATGTTCATTCATTCACTCAACACACATTTAAAGAGCATCTAATATGAGCAGGTACTCTGAGTACTGAGCATGGAGTACCTGCTGGAATCACTGATACAGGAGACAAATCCCTGAACTCAAGGAACCTGCAGTAGAGAGATGAAGGACACACCCATCGTATAGCAAGTGTAGGGGTTGAATGCTGCTCCCCCAAAAGATATGTCCCATGGAACCCGAGTGTGATTTTATTTGAAATAAGGAACTTTGTGGGTATAATTAAATTAAGCCTTTTGAGATGAGATTGCCCTGAATTATCTAGGTGGGCCCTAAATCCAGTGAAAAGTGTCCTTCCTTATATGAGACATAGAGACATACGGAGGCCATGTGAAGAGATTAAAGGGAGGCAGAGATTAAATGGTACAGCTGTAAGAAATGATGACAGACACCAGACGCTGGAAAAGGCAAGGAATGGAGTATCCCCCGGAGCCTTCAGAGGGAGTACCGCCCTGCTGAATTCTGGATTTCAAACTTCTGGTCCCCAGAAGTATGAGAGAATAAGTTCCTGTTATTTTAAGTCACCAAATTTTGGGTAATTTATTAGGGCTGCCCTAGAAATCTAATACAGTATGGAACAGGATAATCTACACAATATATAAAATGACACAATACCACCAAAGTTTACTTCTTATTGGAAGGATGGTCTTTACTGTACAATCAGTCTAGAGGCATTGAATTATGAAAATATCATTGCCTGGTATGCATCAATTATATTGCAGTAATAACATTGCACATAACAAACCAAGCACAAATTGTTTGCTATAATTTCAGTTTTATGGCCACATCCTATGTTAAAGTTTAATTTTAAATTGCCATCTCAAGAAACAATTACCAGTTTCTCGTGGAACCGTGTTCTTCAAACAGGAGAAACGCAGCTCCCGGCCCACATCAAGCTGCAGTACAAGTGACACCACAAACAGAAATGACCTCTGCATTTTCATGGTCTCTTCTTAACTTATCCGACAATAAATGTGTGTAAACTTGAAAGAGTTCACGTGGACATAGTTCAACCGTGTTGAAACCTCAGAGAAGGGCGGGCCCTCTCCTATAGATCCCGCCAGGGATGTTAGAGAGGAGATCAGGAAATGTAGATGACGTGGAATTTGTCTCATAAGCTGGAAAGCCAAACTTATCTTTAGGCACCCATACTTTTAGTCTCATATGAGTTAGGGAGTTTTGGAGCAAAATGATTGTTGTTTGCTGGTGGTGGCTGTGGGGTCTGAGTGGTGGTACCAATCCACTGAGGCAGCACTGTACTCCCCATTCAAAATGTGGCGACCGTTCCCTTTAGTTTTCAAAATAGCTCAAAGTAAGGCACTAATGTCAATGAGTACTATGCATAATTTTTAAGTACTGTGAAAGTTTAAAATATTAACATTTCCATTTATTAGCTTAGTTGGTGGTGACTCCAGATGATAACTGGGTGAAATAAGATTTTGGGCCTCAGAAGATACAGGCCAGTGGGAGCCTGGTGGGAGGCTGCCATATCTGTATTTATATTGTACAACAGCACTAACAGCGACTTCTAGGTCGTGCCAGGGTAAACGTTTCCCAGGTACTTACTCCTTCGGTCTTCATGACAATCAGGAAGTACGTATAGGCTTATTGTCCATATTTGTTTCACTAATGAGATAATTGAAGCTTAGAGCAGTTAAGCAATTTGTCCAAGGTCAGACTCTTAAAATGGGCAGAGCCAGGATTTGAGCCCAGGCAGGATGGCCCTAGCATCTGTACTTTTATGCCCTTTTGGTGGGTAGAGGTGGTCTGCCAAAGAATGATTAAGTATCTGGAATATGAGTCATGTCTGCAGTGATCTCAGGGAGCTGACTTTAAATCCAGGGAATGAGAAATGAATATCCCATGCTTCCTTGTCTTGAAGCTGAGGCACCAGATACCATGGGTTAACTGGATATTCAGGCAGAATGAGAGATTCGTTACACTTGCCGCAAATGAACACAGATGGACACTCTTCAAACAGAGATTCATATTGAATTTTAATGGTGCTCTTCTGAAGAACACATTTGCAAAATGGATCATAGCATATTCATACTTCCTTTCAGCTTGCCAAATGTGAGATGATTAAGAAACCTGCTTGTACTTTAAATATTCTCACCATATAGATGCATATTTCAAATGTATATGTCTGCAATAAATATTTGTTGAATGAATATGAATGTATATACACAAACATATATGAAGCAACATGAACACGTACATTTAATTTGACAAATATTTGTTGCGTACTCACTGAATGTAAACTTGGACTGAAAGAGTGGCGGAAATCACAGATTTATTTTCTGCTCCCAAGGAGCTTTTTGAGGGCAGGTGGGACACACTCACCGTTATTCTGGGAGTGGTTTTCAAAGTGTGGTCTCTGGCCCAGCAGCATTGGCATCACTTGGGGGCTTGTTAGAAATGCATATGTTTTCACCCCACCATAGACCTCCTGGATCAGAATGCTGTGGATGCAGACCCGGCAATTTATGTTTCTAGAAGGGAAGTCTGGTACACACGAGAGTGTCAGAACCACTGGGCGACAGGAGGGCTTGAATGTGCCGAAGGAAGCTAGAGATTACTTTCAGATGGGGACATTTGAGAGGACTTGAAGGAGGTGGTATTTGAGCAGAGTCAGTCGTGGAGGACAAGTAGATTTTGGCCGATAGAATGGATAAGAAAGGGAATAAAGTCAAAGAGAAGAGCATAGGTCAAAATTAGCTTGTTGCCGATGTGCAGGCTGCCTATGGCTGAAAACCTGGATTGAAGTCAGGCGAAGGCTCTGAATGACTTGCATGGGTTTAGACATTATTCTGAAAGCAGTAGGGATTCATTGAAGGATTGAAAGTTTCTGAGTGGGGGCTGAAGTGTGATCAAAGCTACCTCCCCCCCCACTTTTTTTTTTTTGTACCCAGTGAATGTAATTCAGCAGATGTACTGAGCTAATAGAACTTCACAGTCTCAAATCAATCTTTTCCCCCCCCATTAAGAACACAAACATTAAGAATTATTTATGTGTCCTGGCTGGAGCCATGACAGTCTCTGTTCTTTTTTTTTTTTTTTTTTTTTTTTTTTTTGCGGTACGCGGGCCTCTCGCTGTCGTGGCCTCTCCCGTTGCGGAGCGCAGGCTCAGCGCAGGCTCAGCGGCCATGGCTCACGGGCCCAGCCGCTCCGCAGCATGTGGGATCTTCCCGGACCGGGGCACGAACCCACGTCCCCTGCATCGGCAGGCGGACTCTCAACCACTGCGCCGCCAGGGAAGCCCTCTTTTTTGACTACTTTGAAGATGCAACTTAATTTCAATAACTCAGCAATGCCCATGGGTCGTGTGTGTGTGTGCATGCGTGTGCTCACACATGCTCTCTTTGCTTGTGTGGAGTCACACAGCTGCTTTTGAATTCAGCTGGGCTTTAGGAAGCTGCATAAAGACAAAGAAAAATGTTGCCACCTGCTTGTGCTTCCTTTGTTATTTGGCAGTCAGAAGGGTGACTGTGCTCTGAAGTGGTGCAGGTGGCCTCTCCCGATACTAATTCCAGTATCTTAACCAGCATCACAAGAGAGTTCTCTGGAAGGGAAATAATTCTGTCCCTATCCCTGATTACTTCTATTTGTCCGGTATTGTGGGCACCTGCTTGGCCACCCACCTTCCTTTTGTTCATTATCTACTTACGTCATCTTTCTCCTTCCCTGGGTCAGCCTGTATATTTCAATCCATCCACACCCTGGATGAGCTCATTCATTCACTGGCTTTCTCCTTGGAGTCCTCATTGTGCCTTCTTTTATTGGCATAATTGATGCTCTGCTTTGCAAGAGCAGGTGGATGGATTGGTTTATTGCTTAAAAAAAAAATCTTTCCTCATCTCTCTTTTATTGCACCAATCTTTAGTCAATCTTTGGTTCAGGCAGCTCGTTCTCCCTCTATTGACTAATCCTTTTGTGTATCCATCATGCTGGTGGTGAGGGAGTCCATGCTGGGTCTGCTGTTGAGTGAGGAAGGTAAAAGCCCACTGATGAAATAGCTGTGATTCATATTCAAGTTGGGGAGGGATTGAGTCAGTCACAAAGGCCAGAAGCACTGATTATCATTTACCTCGTCTGCAGAAAGGGCCTTTTATTTTAGTCCCTAACGGGACCATTCCAGCTATCCTTCCCACATTTCTAATGGAATTGCAGGATTTTGTGGCAAAACTGTTATGTCTTCTTGAGCACATTTCATCTAACACTCCAGGAGCCTTGCTACACACATTTGTTTTCCTCAATTTTGGACTTCTTGAGGGTGTGAATTTACTTAGTCCAGGATTTTAAAAGGCCTTTATCCAGTCTAGTTTTAAGTGATCCAGACACTAGATTTCTTTTCTATCCTTTGAGGAGGCTTTTAGACAACAGCTAATTGTATGGCACTGCCTAGTAATCTCATTGTTAACTAATGTGAAGTTATATAAGGTCTCGAAAGGACATTTGGCATCCACTAGAAATGTCAACATATTTTTGTTTCAGCACAGTACGCTTCTCTCTTCCATTCAGTAAAATAATGCTAGCAATAATAATAATAATGACAGAATCAGCTAAATATGATGATTATGACAACATTTCATTATTCCAATATTTTAAGCAAAGAGGCCCTTATGTATTCTCTAATATATTCAACTCAACATCCGTGCCCAAGATTCTATGTTGGATGCTCTGAATTTAATAAAGGTGAATGGGATGTGATTACTAGCTTCCAGAGGTTGAGAATTGAGGGAGGAAGAGATAGAATGTGTGTGTGTGTGTGTGTGTGTGTGTGTGTGTGTGTGCGCATATATATTTTATATATATATATATATATATATAATATATAAAGTCTGCAGAAGCCATCAGAGGAAATATGAATAACTGAGGATACTGATAAATAGAGAAGAAGAGAAGGGACATTCTAGCAGAGTAAAGGATATGGAAATGGAATAGTACAGGGAGTGTTTGTGGGTACCTACCTCATACTTGGGAGGGACTGGTGACTATGAGAGTCGGTGGGGTACAGTTTAGAAAGGTAGACTGGGGAAGGAAAGGTGACATAGGATTTAATTTGGCAAGCAGTGAGGAACCATTAATGATTTTGAGCAGAGGTTGGCGAACTATGGGCCACAGATGAAATCCAGCCCACTGTCTGTTTTTGTAAATAAAGTTTTATTTGAACACATCATACTCATTCCCTCATCTGTTTATTGTCTGTGGCTGCTTTCATGCATCAGTGGCAGCACTGAATAGTTGTGATACAGACCATCTGGCCACAAAGCTGAAAATATTTGTCATCTGGCCCTTTATAGAAATCCAGCTGACCCCTGATTCACTTCCATGAAGTAAAACATTCTTTTATGCCAGGATAGGCAATCCATGGTCATAATGGACAGTGGTGAAAACATAGATGCTTCTTAGAGCAGCAGTTTTGCACTTAGAGGCTTAAATATTTAAATGAATGAATGAGTGAATATATATTTCTGTTAAGATATCATGGTAACAGTAGGAGGTTTTGCTTTTTTTCTGGACAAAAGACCAATGTGAGAGTAGTTAGAGGACAGAGTTCCTTTTGGACCATGTTCGGTTTTTCTGGGGAAAGGCATCTGAAGACATCTGGGCAAGTTTGTCACCAGAAGTGATTCACAGAGGGTGAAGCTACAGTCTTGATGGACTTTGGCCATGACACTTTTCAAACATTCAAGGCAGCCCTACCTCTGCTTACGTTAACTTTGCACCTTCTCTCTGCCCTAGCCAGCGCCCAGCCCTCAAACACTACACGTTTCTCACAAATAATGCACTCGAGCTTCCTTCTTTGCACCTATCAATTATTTACCACTTGTAGATGGGGGTGGAAGGAGGAAGACTTAATCTGGGGTTGTTTCACATGTGCTAATTCCTTGTTTGGTTTTGTTTCATCAGCAGCAACTTCTTTGGCTCTCAATGGATGGCATGTACTTTATTAGTTTATACTTAGTGATCTTTTAAAAATAATTTCTGCATGGTTAACTCACTTAAAAGTTACGGCATTTAGCTCACGTAATAACGGCTTTGTCAGCTTTCAGCGGCAGAGACTATATTCTGCCTTTTTAAAATTCAGCAGTGGGATCAAGAGGTCCTATTTAAGGTGCTTCCCTGATGTGCACAAGGGCTGCGAAGGAGCGCCTGTCTTCTCCCCTGCTTTGTAATAAATATAGTACTTGTAGCTAGAATAATCATGGAATTTCATAAGGGGGCCAGCATGGCGCCATAAAAGGGTGGTGACATATTTATTAAGTACTTGGAAGTTAAACTTCTGGAGAGCTCTCAAACTAATCAGTGCCCCTTGTTCAGAACTGGAGACTCTCTGTTGAGAGAATTCAGAGGATGTTTAGGTATCTATATAAATGCATTAAAAAAAAATCTAGCCTTTAATTTAAACGAAGCCCTTGAAGAATGATACAACCATGGCTAAACTTCCCCAGAGAACCTGCAGCTGTGGCGAGAACTCCCCAGGGGCAGTAAGGGTATGAATGGTGTTGGACTTTTATTACATTTATCTTCAAGGAGCAAGAGCCAGAAAGGAAAGATGGCAGGAGCTGTCCACGTTAAGCAGAGACGCATAAACATCTTCAGGTGGCGCTGTCCAAAGCACAGCTGGTTTGTCATGTGTACGGGTGTGTGTGCATGTTTGTGTCTGAAGATGTGGCTTATATATTGTGCTGTAGGTTATAGTCTGTGGATTCATAGTCTCCTCTTCTTTAGTTTTCTCCATGTTCCATCTCTAGTATCTTTCTAACAAATGACTCATTTTGCCCACCTATTTTTGTAAGCCTGTTGTCTTGAGTGAAAATAATTGGATGATTGATAATTATGTAACAACTTCAGTGCCTTTTCCTGTTCGTTTATTGTAGAATTTCAGGGGAACATCTTGGTCTACTGTAGGTGTTCTCAATTAAAATATTGAGAAAAGTTGTGAGGTATTTTAGCGATGCTTGGAAACGATTTTTTTAAAAATTACAGTAAGTTTTCCAAACCCTCCTGCTCTCGTATTCCAGCATGCTTCCTGCAGTGGGAGTCGAGGGCCAGAGCGAATGGCCAGCCAGAACGCTGGCTTTGTGTGAGAGAGCGCATTCCATCTGAGTGAGCATCGTTCCTCTGCTGGGAACCAGAGGAAAGGTGGCAAGACCTTTTCCTCAAGGAAATACAATTCCAAAAGTAAGATAGGATGCTGCTTTGGAGATGCAGCAATGGGACAACAATTACCCCCTAGCAGCAACTTCTTTTACCCTTTGTTTTGGAAAACCAGGGAAGAGAGAAAAGGAATAAAGAGAGGGCAGGAGAAGGGGAAAAGGAGAATATTACACCACGGTGTGGGTACGCACTCCCTGAGAAATCAAGAAACACGTCCGATGGGGAGCCTCGTCCCCTGGTGATGCCCAGCCCCAAATATAAGAATTGGTTCTTCCTTATGCTCTAGGTTGTTTCACCTGGGAAGATTTTACTCACCTGTATCATATTTATCAGATGGGAAGTGTGACATCTGCCACATGGCATGTAGTAGAAATTCACTAGAACGTGTTGGTTTGCTTGTGTGGGTTCCAGGGGCGATCGGTTCCCCACCAACCCAGGTCACATTCTTCTCCTGGGAATCTGCAGTCTTTTTAGTATTTGACACACTGGAGTTGGGAGACTGAAGGGTTATTATGCTTTATGGATGCCCATCATTTTAATGTAATATTCAATCTTTACAGAATTGATGCAACATGTTCACATTTATGAGAACAAAGAGGATATTGATTGTAGCCGATGCAGTACCAGTTTGCATCTCATATAAATGCATATTGCTCAGCACAATCATTTTTATGAACGTAAAGTAAAAAACTCTGAGACTTCCCTATAAAAGTACTGATGCTCTAAGTTTTATTTTGAAAAGAAAATACGTCAGGTTCTTTTCTACCTTGATTTAGATCAATAGACCTTTCATTTTTAAGGAAGCGATATTATTCCTTCAAATGAGACAAGGTGGAACTTTTGTCCATGATTCCCTTGTGTTCAGACCTGTCTTCTCCTCTCCCTTCTGTCTTTAAGGAGCTCTGGGAAACCAACGTGGAAACATTGTTTTCTCAATAATTGTCATTATCTATTTTCACTTTGATTTCCTCCAACTTAATTGGTGAAGTACTTTTTCTCCCATCTAAAAACATCTAAACTGACTGCCATGAACATTTTCGAACATTTAGTTTATGCCAGTTTCCATGCTTAGTTCTCTAAGTGGTCTAACATTTCTTCTTTGTCATCATGATAACCCAAGGAGTGAGTCCTCTTATCATTCCCGTTATTGCAGATGAGGAAACTGAAGCTTCAAGCAGGTCCTTGGTTCGTGGTTAAGATCTCAGGAGCCAGAATGCCTGGGTTAGAAGCCCGAGGGAATCTGGCCTCCTGAGACCTCTGCCTGCTCCTGAGTCCGGTGGGCTCATGGCTTTAGCCCCACCTTTGACTTTCGGTTTCTGTCCTCTTTCTCATTTGTGAAGACTCCATCTTTTTTTGAAGGCAGCATGTACTTTCATTTTCTCTTTTTAATAGCTATCATTATCATGTTTGGTGCAGAGTTGGGGCCTCTAAACATGAACTTAAAATACTCCTTTGCCTGGAAATCCTGTGCTCTTTCTTCTTCAGTGGGGTATCTGCAAAGCCTGGGACACAGGTGAATCCATGTAATATTATTTAAGAACTTCATTAGTCTGTAAAAAGTAAAATAATAGTATCTATGTTTTCATAGATATTACTTTATGTAAAGTTTCCTTTACTTTAAAGAAAACTTTCCTGAAACCTAAGAATAAAACTAGCATGTCCCCAAGTTTGGATTGACCCAGGGAGAAGGGAGAAAGGCTGAGGAGTGGAGGGGTGAGGATGCCTACTGTTGGCATCACTACGATCAGTTACTTAAACGGCACTATTTATTGGTGCCTGTTCTTGCTACATTATCACTCAGAACAGCTCTGCCAGGTAGATTTGATAAGCCCCATTTTAAGAGACACAAGTTCAGGGAGATTCAGTGACTTGCCCAAGGTCACAGAGGCATTGTGGGTGGGATGGAAATTTCCAGACAGGTCAAGTTGGAAGTCCCAGTTCTTTCCCCCACGTATGGTCACGTTGCCTCTTGCAATAAATTTTCCATCCCTTCTCTCATCCACCACCCAGATCCACCTCTAAAAGAATGACTTATAAATGTTCTTTTCCATCTGCTAATAATACTTTTAAAAAAGATCTTTTTCTCAATTCATGGCCCATCTCAAGCCTGGGTGCCCTTCCAGGGGAGGATTTGTATCTAATTTTCTCTGTGTTTCCTGAACTATCTTTCTTTACAGGTGTCCATATTTATGGACCCAACCTGGAAGTTTTTTTGACCATTTAAATTCTCTCTCATTCTTCTTTTTTATGCCATGTATCATGGCCCTAACTCATGTGCTAATTCCTTTGTCGTTCTATTCAAATATTTTCCATGTCTGAATTTTATCCTACCAACTGAACAGTTGGTGTTTTTAAGGGAGATCCTATGAATTTTTTGTTTTCTTGCCCAGGCTTGATGTTATAGTTTATGAAATGAAAGTCTAACTATAGGATCTGGGTAAAATGTATTTATTTTGAGAGAGAATGAAATGATCACCAGCAAAGTTAACTGCAGCTCATTTGCTGTTGTTTTCATATTGAATGACAAACAGTTCACGGTCCTACATCCCCTTCAGCCTCACCCTTCAAACTAGAGTTGGGTGTGGGTACTAGGGAGCTCCTGGCCACCCTCCCCTCCTCTTTCAGTTCCAGATCTAAGGTGTACAAGATGAATGGGGAAAACACGCTGCTTTTCCTTCCCTCTATTGGAGTTGCTTTTAGCCATCCTTGACTGTCCCAGGGTGCTTCGTTACTTCTAATTAATCTCTGGTTCCTCATTGATTTATAAAAGTCTGAGCTAAGAATTTTCCTTTCCCTAGATTGTTATTTCATCTTCTTCTTTTCCTTTCCTCTCCTCATACTCCCCTCAGATATGCACGATGGAGGTGACACTTGAGTCTGAGACAGCAATCCATCTTACTCAAGGCCTGTTTGAAGGATGTCTCACATACAAAGAGGCTCGAAATAGGGACTGAGAGTTTGATTCCAGCATGAAAACCAGGCATCAGTAATGATCCACCTTTTGGTGTGTTAAATAGACTCTGGCATCAGCTGAATTATTTCTGCAAGACTGAAGTTTTTTGATCAAAATAGACAAGCAGACAAAGGGATTTGCAAAATAATTCTGTTTCCTGGTTCACTGGCATGCTGGTAATGAGGCCTTGTGCAGACTCTCACAGTCTGGCTCCCTCTAGTGGCACCATCTAAACATGCCTGACTTTGTGTGGCCGAGTTGTTCCATAAATAGCTTCTTATGTGACATTAAGACTTTATTGCCAATTTATGTTCTAACCTAGAATGTGTTTGGTCACTTCTTATGTATTTATTTTTTTTCTATGTTTATTTAATTTTGGATTACCTGTGGTACAGTGGTAAGTTACGACAGGCATTTTATAGTTACTCTAAAATAGAATATTTAAAAATGCCAGGGCTTCCCTGGTGGTGCAGTGGTTGAGAGTCCACCTGCCGGTGCAGGGGACACGTCCCGGTCCAGGAGGATCCCACATGCCGCGGAGCGGCTGGGCCCGTGAGCCATGGCCGCCGAGCCTGCGCGTCTGGAGCCTGTGCTCCGCAACGGGAGGGGCCACAACAGTGAGGCCCGCGTGCCGCAAAAAATAAAAAAATAAAAATGCCATTTAATGTTTTCTTGGAGGCATTTAAAGTAGTAGGAGTAAAGAAGAAAAAGGAGAAGCAGAAGAGGAAGGAGGCAGAGAAGAAGGAGAGGTTTGAGTGCTGAAACAAATCAAAATTAACACCTAATTCTAAAACATTCTTTCTTAATCAGAGAACATCGATAGTGACCACCAAATTATTTGATGGTCTCCCACTGACTGTAGAACGAAATTTAATATTTTTGCCTGATATGCAAAGCCCTTTACAATCTAACCCTTGCCTACCTGAGTCCAGAGTCAACCCTACAACTGCCCACCTTGAATTTTATGCTCCAGAAACACACACCGTTACAATTCCTTGAATAGATCAGTGACTCTCACAGCTATGATTGTGTATTCTGTGTGTTCCTTCCATCTGGAACATGTGCTCTGTTCTTATCCTCCCGTGAACTCAGGCTCAGCCTTCAAGTCTCAGCTCACCTGCCTCTCCCTCTGTGAGGTTAGCCTTGAGTTCCCTGGCGAGGCTGAAACTACTTTCCCTTAATTTCCCATAACACTGTATTATATTGAGCTCTTATTTTGTACTAGCCATTCCCTTTCTCGTCTCTAGACCTATGTTCTGAGGACAGAAACCATGAAGTTTCATCTTTCTAGTCCAGCTTTAGCATGGGGGCCTAAGAAATATATATTAAACAGCATCTTTCCCATTTCCTGAAATGTCAAACTAACATGAAGCACACAAAAGTTAAAATCTTTTTCAGGTGATGCTGAAATTTGTAACTCACCTAAAAAATGACCTTTTATTATGACTCTGCCTTTTAAGTCAGTACACACTTTGGTCTTTCTTTGAGAGAAAAATCACTCCTACTCTTGTCAGTGAAGAGCTATGTCAGGTGCATGTGACCTTCTGGACCCTGGGGATGTGTGACTGCTGTATAAGACAACATATAATAATAGATGTCATTTGTTGACTGGCTCACTTTTACATTAGGCCCTGAACAAAGTGCTGTTTAAAGAAAAACGTGCATTTCTTGCCTTGTCAATAGTCATCGGGCCTCTCCGCCTGCCTAAGTGAATGGCGAATGACCTCAGAGACAAAGACTAGGTGATGTCTGCCGTTTATACAGCACAGTAACAGCTCCCATTTATCATGTACTCACTTGACGCCAGGCACTTTATCTGCAGCATCACGGTTTATCTTTACTGCCCACAATATGACAGGGACAGTTATTATCTGTGTTTATTTGCAGGTAAAACTGTGGCTCAGAGAGAGTAAGTGATGATATCAAGATTGTTCAAATAGTCAAAGGCAGATTGGGACTCAAAATCAGGCACTCTGGTTATAAAGACTGGCCTCTCTTTAGGGCAGTGGTTCTCAACTGGGGGTGATTTTGCACCTCAGGGGATATTGGGCAATGTCTGAAGATGTGTTTGATTGTCACAGCTGGGGGACGGGGTGTTACTGGCATCTAGTGGTAGAGGCCAGGGATGCTGCTAAACATCTCAAATGCACAGGACAGTCATCACAACAAAGAATTATCCAGCCTAACATACTGAGAGTGCCCAGGTTAAGAAAGGTTGCTTAATAGAAACAAACCAGGTAGGAACTCACGGCAACTGAGTTTATAGGCTACAGAGATGATTTCCAAAATCAAATTTAGATGATTTATAAACAGAATCCTGACCTCTCAATAGAATTCTGACTTCTTATTTACAGCTCTCAGGAGGTCACTTTATTTGAATGATTTTTCCCACAGCTCCAACCCAGGATCTTTAAATTCAAAGTACCTCTCACTCCTTATTTCTCCCTTTGTGGCTTCATCCTTTAAATCAGAGCGACTGTTTTCTCCTTGGCCAGGCTGGAAACTTGGATTCATTTCCTCTTCTCTTTTGCACTGTTCTTTCCACTTTCCCTGTCACTGCATCCTCTCAAATTGGTAACTGAATACTGATGACCTTTTCCTAAGCTGGTTTTCACAGTTTCTGTTTGCCTCACCGTAATCCTGATCTAGGTCGTCTTCATGTCTTGTGACATTACCGTAATAGTCTTGCAGCTGATCTCCCTGACTCCATTCTTTTTCTCTTTCAGTATTATCTTGCACAATCATCAGGTTAACTTCCCTAAACTAACTCTTTGGCCCCATGTCCTTTAGCATTGCCTTCTGTCATTGGTACAGTGCAGGTTGCATCTGGCACTTAAGATCCCTCAGGATCTGACCCACACCTGTCTTTCCACCCTGTCATCTTCATCTGAAGTACCTCCTCACCTTCTCCTGAGTATCCCATGCTCATCCCTTTGCCCACACTGTGGTCTCCAGATGGATTGCCCCAGTTCCCCTCCACCTACACAAAGATTTCCTATTCTTAAGACTCTTATGATCATTTACATTTCCTTTTATTCTTCCCCTTTTCTATACCACTTATGTTGGCTATGTTCTCCCTTTGAATTTTCATTTAAATAGTTTATATGCTTGTATTGTATCACTCCAACTGGACAGTTATTTTTTTTCCAAAGGAAAACTTGTGAATTTTTCATTTTCTCTCCCAGGGCCTGATATCATAGCTTATCGAATAAAAGTCTAACTGTGTGATCTGGGTAAAATGAAATCATTTTGAGAGTTAATAATCTATAAAATGATGAAAGTGACATAATGTGTCACTCTTCTGCAAAGCATATTAATATTCTACCCATTTGAAAAATTATCCATAATCTGTAAGGTTTATAGAGAATACATAAAAATAATGAAACTAAAGTTGATAGAGTTTATGTGAGTATTATATTAAAAATCAGTATGTTGGGAGACTTTCAAATTTTTTATGTAAGCTAGCATAAACAAATTTTTTAAAAAACCAAGATTTGGTGGAAGGGAAAATTGAAACTATGAATGGCAATGGGGAAAAAAATAGGATCATTCATGTTTTATAAGAGGAATGTTTAGGTAAAATTAAAAACAGTTATATTTCTTATGTCATTGATAGACAAGCCATAAAAATCAGTGCATTGTTTGTTAACTTGACTGATTTGTTGAACTTGTTTATGGCACAGTTTTCCTTGTTATTAGAAGATGAAACTTCAATGATAGGTAACAATGGAGCTGGGAGATCTGTTACATTGTATAATTATAACTTCAGTGAATCAAATTCAAATTCATTGAAGGCTGTTTACATTCTGGCCCTGGTCAAATTTTCCAGTTTTATTTCCCAGCATTTCTCTTCATACTGTGTCCTACAAACCAACCAAACCAGATGCTAACTAATTCTCCCTATGTTTTCCCATCTTTACTGCTTCTCTTGTTTCTTCCACCCAGAATGCTCTTCCCAATAGTTTCCCCCATGTCTAACCCCTTCCTGACACTACTTAAATATCACCTATACCACCAACTCACTTTCCTTGATCGCTAGTAATAATCAGACCCTTCTCTGAACTCCCTTACCCATTTATTATTCTTTTGTGGCACTTTCTACGATGTCCAGTTGGTGCAAATGGGCGTGACACAACTTTTCTACCAAACAGGATTTCTTTAGGGAAATGATTGTCTCCAGTGCATCTTATCCCCCTGACCCCATGCAGACCCATGGCCTTAACTACAGAAAGGGCAAGAGTTGAACTGGCCTCATTGACCAGATTCAGAAACTTCCATCATTCAGGACCCATTCGTTCATATTCTCTGTCCCTGCTTCTCTTCTCTTTGCAGTTTGGTTTCTTTCTTTCAGACCTGCTGTCCCCACAAGACTGGAGCCATGGCCTTGGCAGATACAGGCTTACATATTTACAGCCATATTACTGAGGGAAAAGACATTTTTTCCTGCTAAATCCACTTAGGGAAGGACTTTGATAACCTTGACCTGGGGCAAGTATTCATCCCTGGAACAGTAACTATGGCCAAGCATGGTGTGTGCAGTGATTGTCATGGCCTGGGTCATGGTTTTCCTCAGTCAGGGAGCAGTGACAGGCAGTGATAACAGTAAGACATTTCCTTTAAGTCTTTTTTCCATTCGTTGTTGGAACTGGACTACATACAGTCGTCCCACGGTATCTGAGGGAGATTGGGTCTAGGACCCCCTGTGGATACCAAAGTCTACGGATGCTCAAGTCCCCATATTACCTACACATATCCTCCTGTATACTTTAAAATCATCTCTAGATTACTTATAATACCTAATACAATGTAAATGCTATGTAGATAGCTGTAAGTACAGTGTAAATGCTAAGTATTGATAAATAGTTGACAGAGCATGGCAAATTCAAGTTTTGCTTTCTTGAACTCTCTAAGATTTTTTTTTCCAAGTATTTTTGATCCATGGTTGGTTGAATCTGCAGATGCACAACCTGCAGATACAGAAGGCCACCTGTATATGGTTTTTGGATCTTGTTTTCTTATCACTATAAAGTCAGCATTGCTCCATAGTAAACCCTCCGTCAACCTATGGGGTACTGTGGGATCACACTTCCTGAACACGCCAGAGGTGTCACCAGGAAACACATTTGACTGTTCTGTCTCTGTCACACTACAGTTCCTGAGCTGTACAGGAACTGTTTTTAATAACATTTCTGGTTAAATCCAATGTGTTCTTTTATGGCTTCCATTATAGAAACAAGGAATGTAGAGTTGTAAGAGGAACTTGAATTTATCTAGTCCAGTGCTTCAGCTTTGCAGAAGTCCTTATGCAAACCTATAATGACGAGTCATGTTTTCTTAGTTTAAATATGTACTATTATAGGCTATGAGGACCTTGCCATCCCACCAGAACATAGTGTTGTAGCTCAGATTTCTGGATTGCTGGGACTCCTTCCCCTGACCAATCTTTGCCAGAATCTTTTGTCACCTACTGTCCTTCTGTTGATCATATTATTTTCTTTTAGAATTATATAAAAATGCTTTTGCACACTTCTTTCTTCCTCCTCCTTCTTTCCTTTCCCTCCTCTCTCCCTTTCCCGTCTCCCCCTCCCTTCCTCCCTCCCTCCCTCCCTCCCTCCCTTCTTTCCTTCCTTCCTTCCTTCTTTCCTTCCTTCCTTCCACCTACCTATCATTTATCTATACAACTTTCTTCAAACACCTAAATAAAGCTATCCTATCTCCCTCTTGCCTTCTCTCTTCATGTTGCTGGCCACATTCAGATCTTTTAGTCATTCCTGGTGAGACAGTTTTCTTACTGCTGGCCATTCCTGTTCCATTTGTTTCTTTTTAAAATAGGCCATCCAAAGTAAACTATTCCTGGGGACTTCCCTGGTAGTCCAGCAGTTAAGACTCTGCACTCCCAATGCAGGGGGCCCAGTTTCGATCCCTGGTCCGGGAACTAAGATCCCACATACCTCAACTAAGCCCGTGCGCTCTAGAGCCTGCCTGCTGCAACTAGAAAAGCCTGCGTGCTGCAACTAGAGAAGCCCACACACCGCAACAAAGACCCAGCGCAGCCTAAATAAATAAATAAATAAATAATAAATTAAAAACCAGAAACAAAGTAAACTGTTCCTGCCAAAGGAGAGAGTCCATCGGGCCTTTGCTCACTGTGATGTGCAGTTTACTTCTATTCCGAATGTGTCAGGAAGAGCCCAGTGGCCAGAGCCCAGCTGCGAGGACTCATATTGTGGCTCCACCTCTTTCTGGACAAGTCCCATCCTCTATGCACATGGATTTTCCCACCTGCCGAGTGCAGCTATCAGTCAGTGGTAGCTACCTGGTAGGGTTATGAAGAGAATCACATCCTTGGCCAACAGGGAGCCCTTTGTTCTGAATATTTTCTCTATCATTATAACCTAATTCTTGGTGGTATTTTGACAACCAAATCATGACTGTTTATTTTCACCTCCAGGTCTTTAAACCTGTGGCTTTCCCCGTCTAGAGCATTCTTCCCAGGATAGTCATAGGGCTGGCTCCATCTTATCTTTTCACAGCTTGAATATCATGTCTCAAAGACCCTCTCCCACCCCGACTGCTGTTTCAAAATGTCTCCTCTTGGAAAAGGGAACCCTCTTGCACTGTTGGTGGGAATGTAAATTGATAACAGCCACTATGGATAACAGTATGGAGGTTTCTTAAAAAACTAAAAATAGAACTACCATATGACCCAGCAATCCCACTACTGGGCATATACCCTGAGAAAACCATAATTCAAAAAGAGTCATGTACCCCAATGTTCATTGCAGCTCTATTTACAATAGCCAGGACACGGAAGCAACCTAAGTGTCCATCAACAGATGAATGGATATAGAAGATGTGGCACATATATACAATGGAATATTACTCAGCCATAAAAAGGAATGGAATTGAGTTACTTGTAGTGAGGTGAATGGAACTAGAGTCTGTCATACAGAGTGAAGTAAGTCAGAAAGAGAAAAACAAATACCGTATGCTAACACAAATATATGGAATCTAAACAAACAAACAAACAAACAAACAAAATGGTCATGAAGAACCTAGGGGCAAGACGTGAATAAAGGCACAGACCTACTAGAGAATGGACTTGAGGATACGGGGAGGGGGAAGGGTAAGCTGGGACAAAGTGAGAGAGTGGCATGGACATATATACACTAACAAACGTAAAATAGATAGCTAGTGGGAAACAGCTGCCTAGCACAGGGAGATCAGCTCGGTGCTTTGTGACCACCTCGAGGGGTGGGATAGGGAGGGTGGGAGGGAGGGAGACGCAAGAGGGAAGAGATATGGGGATATATGTATGTATAGCTGTATACATACATATATATGTATATGTATATATACATATATATGTATGTATACATACATATATATGTATATGTATATATACATATACATATATATGTATAGCTGATTCACTTTGTTATATAGCAGAATCTAACACACCATTGTAAAGCAATTATACTCCAATAAAGATGTTAAAAAAAAAAGGAAGAAAAGTCTCCTCTTGCCCTGGTCACTGTCTATCCCTGTGCTCTAGTTCACTTTCCTCACTGATGTTATCAGTGTCTGACACTGTCTTCTTCATTAGCCTGTGTAGTTATTAGTTTATCTGCATTGGAATGTGAGAGACATGCGGCCAGAGATCTCTTGTCTCATTTACTGATTGATGTTCACAGCCCCTCGAATCATGTCTTGCACATACTGAGCACACAGCAAACTTTGTTGCATAATAGCTTTGAGTCCACGAAGACTTCCAGCTACTTTTCAGATGATTTTTTTCTAAGATCGATCTCCCCCATCCCATCTCATTGTAATGAATTTTTAAAACCTGAGTCCCAAACCTGTATTGATCCTTAATAAATATGACTTCTTGCTTTCTATGTAGAATTCCAGTATTCCCATAGTGTTTTGAATTTGATGCTGAACTTTTTAGCAACTATGATCATTTTATGGTAACAATAACATTATGCATGTGTTGAGTGCTTACTGTATAAGAAGCACTCATAAACCTTGACATGGTGTCTTATTTAAAATATTGTGTTGGCCAAAAAGTTCGTTCAGTTAGTGAATATGGTGTTCAATAAAGTTCTTGGTGAAAATGAAAAACGTGTCTTTTATTTTTATTTAAAACCGAATGAACTTTTCGGCCAACCAAATACATAAAACAACCCTATGATGCAAAAATCATTTTATTCCCATTTTAAAAATGAGAAAGCCAAGGCACAATGAGGGCTGGTAACTTGCCAAAGTTGCACAACTAGTAGGTCATAGAGCTGGGATTTGAACCCAGGAAGTCTGACTTCATAGGCTGCATGTTCATCCGTGTTATAAATAACCTTCTTCTGAGCTTTGTATTATTTGCAAATTTGATATGTGTTTCACCTATACAGGTTTCCCCCACTATCCGATATAGCATTCCTGTGAAACCTTGCACAAGCTGAAATGATGTGAGGTGAAGAAGCAGTTACCTTAGGATGCATCTTGCTAATGACTGTACAAAATAAATCGAGGTAAAGCACAGATGCTCACAGACACAGTTCAAATCTATGGCCCCTTGGCGGTGAGATGCTGAATGTAGTTCTAGGGGAAGGAGCTTGGCGGTGCCACTCTTGGCCACTTGGGGTGTGCGCTGCCTCTGTACGGGCTCATGGCAAAACAAATGCTGAAATCTGTTTTCACTTTTCTCCTTTTTTCATAAAAACAAAAATCTTCTTTGGGTTTCTTTCGGTTAGTGGAAACAGGTACTAATGTAGGTGTTTTGTAAAAGTGAAGTGGCATAGAGTGAACTTTCACAAAGTAGAGGAGACCTGTGTCTATGTTCAAGTTGTGATGATAAGATGCCCAAGCCAAGACTAAGCCTTCGTGACACTTCAGTGCCTTTCATACTGAGCCAACAGTCAATACCTTTTGATCATGTTGTCCATCAGCTCAGTATCCATAAGGCTGAACACATGATGAAGTTGCATGTGGGCAAGTTGGTAAATGATTAATAAAAGACAAGATACACTATATGGCATTTCTGTGAATTTCTAGCGGAAATACAATTTACCAAACCTATTTTGCCGTAGTTTGAAAAGCATATTCTTTTCTGCATGTTCATATCTTATTTCCCAGAGGATTTGCAGTAACTAGCCACAATAATATATTCTAAAATAATGATGTTGTAGGTAGAAATAAAAAAATCAGGTCAGTGAAAAATAAATAAAAGTAAAACACAGGACTCTGGGGTGGAGGGTGGTCTGAGAGATATATAAATATTCAGACCTAAAGGAACCACACACAGTTGCCTTGGTTGAACCTCAAATTTCTATTTTTTTTAAGTTGCCTGATAGCCAATTAAAAAAAAATAGCGACATGATATTGTAACAAATTCAATAAAGACTTCAAAAATGGTCCACATCAAAAAAAATCTTAAAAAAAATAAAAAGTCCCTTTTCATATCTATATGTAAGAGAGAAATTAACTTTATTGTAAGAGAGAATTAACTTTACCTCTGCTGTTTAAATATTCACCCCTTATTCCTTTATTCATTGTTTCAACAAATATTTATTGAGCACCTGTTATGCCTTGGAAACCTGGGTTGTAGCAGTGAATGAGACAGATATGGTTCCTCTCTCAATAGATTGTACGTTCTAGCGGGGAGGGCAAATGTTAAACAAGATACTACTTAATTATTTAGTTACAATTTTGATAAGATCTACTGAAGACAATTACAGGGTTAAAAGCAAGCATGTAAATGGTAGTCCAGCTCACTGCTTAACCCTTTCTGGTTTGACTAGACCATCTCTACATTATGGAAGCTGTTGCCTCTAAGATATTAATAGCCTTCTAATCACAAATGGCTTGTTGTGTTCTTTACAGACTTCATACCTGTGATAAATAGGAAACATAAAAATCTGAATTGCTCTCGTTTGGGGTTGGGTTATGGGTAGGTGGGAGTGCTGGATCCTTGGACTTTTCCTAGACTTGGCAGTCCCATGATCACCTCTTTATGACCCTGTGGCACTAGTTTGAAAACGACTGTTCTAGAAATCTCAACACTATCTAGCCTTTCCTTGTTTATTGGCTTTCTGATAAATAAGGGGACAGAAATAAGCTCTGCAGGCAGTGCCTAAACTGCCCAATCCCAGCATTGTTCCTAGTTCTGTGCTGGATTCTCTGAATGCTTCATGTACTGACCCAACCCAAGAAAGAAACTCTGGCATCTTCTTTGGATTTGTGCAACCAAAACTGGACCTTCTTCAGTTTCTGTGGTTCCCACCAATGATTACTCTCACATTCCACTTCCTACTCAGGTTTCTTAACCACCCACCTCTTAGCCCAGCTGCTGTCCAGGCATGGTTTGGTGAAGGAGACTAGAAAGGATGGTAATTGTATCCATCAATTCAATCAATATATTTTGAGCTCTAAATATGTGCCAAGCATTGTCCAAAGAGCTGGAAATACAATGAACAACAATAACCAAAAATCCCCTTCAAATCTCTTGGAGCATATGTTTTAGTGGAGGTTACAGACAATAAACGAATGCAGAAGAAAATAAGATTGTAAAACAGATGGTGTTAAGTTCTTTGGAGAATACTGAGCAAAGAAGGATAGGGTGCGTCGGGGTGGGGAGGGTGAAAGTTTACCCTTCCAAAGAATACCTCTCTGAGAAGGTGAAATTTGAGCAGACATGAAGGGGTCGTGACATGGCTGTCTGGGAGAAGAGTATTCCAGACAAAGCAGCAGGTGTGATGTTACTTAGCCAGGTGCCTGCGTATTTGAGAAACAACCAAGGGACAAGTGTGGCTAAAGCAAAGTGAGTGAGATGCAGCCAGAAAAGTAACAGAGAACCAGGACCAACATTCAGTGGTCCATTTAGGTCATGAATGATCTTGTAGCTGTGGTTGAGACTTTGGCCCGTACTATGAGGGAGGGCTGTGTAGAAGGGTGGCATGTTCTGACTTTGGTTTTAAAAGGATCACCTTGTCTGCTGTGTGGAGAATAGAATGAAAGGGGCAAGGGCCGGTGCAGGGACATCATTTGGAAGTGGTTGCCACAAAACAGGGGAGAAATAAAGACTGTGGATGGGGGATAATTTGCTCAAGTGGGTTTCTCCCTTTGTTCCATTTGATAAAAGAATGGAAGAACTTAGTGGATAGGGTGTTAATAGAGATGAAAGGAAATAAGATGTCAGAATTATCTGAGATAGTAAACAGGTGATGATGTAATGATGGAACAGGAAATATATTGGAAAGAGATGTCTGTCTAAGAGCAGCATGTAAAAGATGATCCTGAGACACAACAAGTGTTTTTCTACTGCCAACTGAATACGAAAATGTAAATTAAAGATGCTAGAATAAAAGTAGAGGGAAAATTCAAGGATAGAGTTTTCAGTTTGAGAGTTACAGATATATGGAATTCTGTATGGTTTATAAAATACTTTTTTTTTTTTTGGCTGTGTTGGGTCTTTGTTGCTGCTCGCAGGCTTTCTCTAGTTGCGACGAGTGGGGGCTACTCTTCGTTGCTATGCACGGGCTTCTCATTGCGGTGGCTTCTCTTGCTGCGGAGCATGGGCTCTAGGCACCTGGTCTTCAGTAGTTGCAGCACGTGGGCCCTAAAACATGCAGGCTTCAGTAGTTACGGCATGCGGGCTCAGTAGTTGTGGCTCGTGGGCTCTAGAGCACAGGCTCAGTAGTTGTGGCTCACGGGCTCTAGAGCACAGGCTCAGTAGTTGTGACACATGGGCTTAGTTGCTCCGCCACATGTGGGATCTTCCCGGACCAGGGATTGAACCCATGTCCCCTGCATTGACAGGCAGATCCTTAACCACTGCACCACCAGGGAAGTCCTATAAAATACTTTTATTTAATCTATTTTATAACCATATGAATGGCTGAGCTACCTTTTCCTCCACCTTTCCCCAAATCCTACGGTATGTGGAACAGGAAAAGAACATGAGTTTAGAAGAGTTAGAGAACATTCAGTGGTCCATTTAGTACCATTTATTGGGCATCACTGAATGTCCACCATGTTATGACAAATATTCTAGATACTAGATACTGGATATATAAATATGAGTGAAACAAAATTATTCTTAAGGGTAGCCTATAATCTAATGGGAGGTATATAGAAATAAAGAAAGAAATTATACTATAGTGTTATACACAGAAGGGGATTGCCTAATTCTTGTTGAATTGAATCAAGGAATTTCCCTCTGTGCAGTGTCTTGAAGGATGAGTAGCAGAGCCAGCATTTGAGGGTGGTGGGTAGGGAGAGAGAGGAAGAAACTTCACTTGCCAAGGAACAGAGGGGTGAAATCACATGGCTCATTTAGTTTTTGGTTTTTTTTTTCATTTAGTATTTGAAAGCAGAGATGCATGGAAATTAAGAGAGGGTCTTGTCTCGGGAGCTGAGATATGTCACCTAGTGTAGAAAACAGCTCAAACATTTTAACGACTTTCAAGATGTATTTTTATCATTTTTTATCCAAATCAGGACAGTTTTTACTTTGAAAGGGGGTACTTTTAATAATTACACTGGAATAGGTATAAATTAGAATTGTGCTGGCAAGCCCAGGCATATGGTCACCAAATGATATGTTTTTCTTTGCAAAGTGGTCATAATTATACCTATTGATGGTGCAAACTAAATTCCCTGATTTAAAAAAATGTTATAAAGAAAATAAACCAAGAAAGTAGATACGAAGTTTTGGTAGAAGAGATAACTACTTTATTTTATTTTTATTTATTTATTTTTTTTAGTGAGTTTCTTATAGAATGCATATAGTTGGGTCATCTTTTATTTTTTATAAATTTATTTTATTTATTTTTATTTTTGGCTGCGTTGGGTCTTTGTTGCTGTGCGTGGACTTTCTCTAGCTGTGGCGGGCGGGGGCTACTCTTTGTTGCGGTGCGCGGGCTTCTCATTGTGGTGGCTTCTCTTGTTGCAGAGCATGGGCTCCAGGCATGTGGGCTTCAGTAGTTGTGGCTCGCAGGCTCAGTAGTTGTGGCTTGCAGGCTCTAGAGCTCAGGCTCAGTAGTTGTGGCACATGGGTTTAGTTGCTCCGTGGCATGTGGGATCTTCCCGGACCAGGGCTCAAACCCGTGTCCCCTGCATTGGCAGGCGGATTCTTAACCATTGCGCCACCAGGGGAGCCCGGAGATAGATAACTACTTTTAGATAGAAAGTCAAGGAAGGTTTTTCTGAGCAAGGACTTTTGAGCTGAGATCTGAATGACAAGGGGCAGTCCATGGGGAGATCTGTGGCCGGAGTGCTCCAGGAAGAGTACACAGCAAAAGTCCTGTCCTGGGAGTCAGCAAGGCCTGTTAGAGAAAACTTGTCTGGTTGGAAAATGAGATGAGCTCTGAGATGTAGGGAGAGGCTAGTTTACGTTGGGCCATACACATAGGTATGGTGAGGAATTTAGATTTTATGCTAAGTGTTCCATGTATTTAGTTTGCTAGAGCTGCTGTAATAAAGCACCACAGCCTGAGTGGCTTAAACAATAGAATTTTATTTTCTCACAGTCCTGGAGGCTAGAAGTCTAACAGCAAGGTGTTGGCGGTATTGGTTTCTTCTCAGAGCCATGAGGGAAGGATCCATTCCAGGCCCCTCTCCTTGGCTTGTCCATCATTGTTTTTTCCTCCTTTCTTCTCATTGCTTCCCCCCCCCCCATATGTGTCTGTGTGTCCAGATTTCCTCTTCCTGTAAGGCCATCATCCATGTTGTATTAAGGCCCCGCTCTAATGACCTAATTTTAACTTAATTACCTCTTTAAAGACCTTATCTCGTTTTGGTCACATTCTACAGTATTGAGGGCTAGGGCCTCAACATATGAATTTTCAGAGAGATGTAATTCAACTGATAACACCTCAGTAAGCCTGGAAAGAAATGGGGGGGAGATTCCATTAACTGAATAAGATATTTAAACTCAATTTTAAAGGGAAGATGGATAAAAACAGCTATGTCTCTGTTTGCAGTTAGCATGGAGGTCATGGTGTAAAATAGAAAGAAGCTTTGTGTAGAGGATAGTATTAAGATTTCGTAAGGGCAGACATTATTCAGTTGTCTGGATGTCAGACCAGTCTGTGTGTAACAAAACACGCAATCTTGAATGGTTGTCAATATAAGGTATATAGGACATCCTGGTGGCACCAAGGTCTGGAGTGGTAGGACCTAGGAATGGCCAAGGATGACTGTCCTTTGTTCATGGGTGGTAGATAGAACACAAGGAAAAAGGAACTATACATGGAGGCACATGAGGAAGGTCACCTGCTTGTCCAAATTCCAGGTACTGGAGTGTGAAAGCACAGACATGAGAGCGTCACCCTACTTGGTGGGGTGATGTTTACGTGAGATATTTTCCTAATGTCTATTACAAAGTTGATCCAGGAGCAAGGTCTAAAAGTAGTGGTTATCTTAAACTCTCTGAATATTTTTTGGATATATGATTCTGTGTGTGTGTGTGTGTGTGTGTGTGTATGAGTTAGAAAGAACTAAATCAGAACATTTTCTAGCTTAAATTTCTCAGAAGAATCTTGAAAGCTGTATTCTGGTCATTCCATGGTAAGCAAGTGATGAGGCAAACAGTTATTCCAGAAAAACTTTTGATGAATGTGCGTATGGGTCAGGAGGTAGAAGAACGGAACAGAGATCTTGGACAACAGTAACCATGACATCTTAGCATTTAGTAAAGGAAATATCGACATCTGTGTCTTGAAGTTGTCTGAATCAGTTTAGGGAAAAGAAAGAATGTTACGACTGAACCCTATTAAATGAAATAATGTTCATACAAGTACCATAAACAAGTTTCTTCTCTCAGAGTTGAGCTGCTTCAGAAGTTCCTTCTCTTGGTTCCACTTTCTACTCAGGAACTCAATTTGTTTTACTTCATTTGTATTTACCCTTTTGAACTTGATGTTTGGGCTGCCCCTTTAATACCTAAGACTTCTTCACCAAGCACATCCTCATTTTTCCTTTGCTCTGGGCCTTCCTTCTGTGCCATCCCTAAGCCATTTTCACCTTTTTGTGTCCTGGAGTTCCAGGTCACATAGAGTTATAGACTCTCTACTTGCCTAGAAGTGGAATCTAGATAAAGCAGAAGAGGCCCTTCTAGAATCTGACCTCGGACAATATGGTGGTGGATATCCTCACTGAGAAAGATGATGTGACTGGAAAACTCATGGTGAAACAGCACTGTAGAAGGAGGAAGGAAAGACATTTAGTAGGTGGACAAAAACAAAAGAGAAATGCATGGCTGTTGAACTAAGATCAGAAAAGCTAAAACTCCAAATGAGTTGACTTTTGAGAAGGCAGAAGGGAATTAAAAACCTATTTAAGCATAAGTCTTGAGCAATAAAGGATAATAAATTGAAGGTTAAATAAATAGTTTGAAAAGATGACATGATGATAGGTGATATAAGAGAGGGCAGTTTATCAATTATAATTTTCTTTTGAACTCGCTGTAAAATATGGTCTTACCAAAAAATATCAAAAAATTACAAACAAGATTTCATGGAGTAGGAGGCTTCGGGATCAACCCTGCTGGCGGGGTGTAGGGAACAGAGGGAGAAAGCCTGAACAGAATAGTGTGAGTTGATGCCATGAGGGCAAAACTGAAGAGCTGGTTTTTGAGAAAGGATTAGATATATTGGAAGGAATCGTGATAATCAAGGCGGAAGCTGGCTTGGGAGTATGTCCTCTTCCTCTTGTCTCTGAAGCAGTCCTCAACTAAATATTCTCACATGGTGTAAGATGCAGCTCTCAATGGCCCCTCCACCTAAGTTCTTGTTTCCAGTCTAAGGGACACATCTAGTTCATGGGCCATTTGCAAAGGCTGAGTGGTTAACTGGCCCAGTCCTGGTCCAGTGATTGGAATGGGTCTTCCTGGCTCTGGCCGTCACCAGCACCCACTGCCTCAGGGCTGTCTCACAGAGAGTGATCAGCAGAGATTTTAGACAATTTTAGGTTTACAGGAAAAACGATTAGTCTAAACATTGGGAACATGAATACACATAATTTCCATCAAGGGAAAACATGTAATTCCAAAGATAGCTTGACAGACTTCTATTAAATTTAAAAATGTAGCCTTTCTCAGCATCTGTTATATATGAGAGATGCTTGTTTCACATCAAACAGAACACACCAACTACTAGTTTTCCTTTATTAGAACATTCTCCATTAAATTTTTTTTTTGCCTGCAGGGAATTGAAATAGATGACCTCTAAAGGTCCATCCAGTGCTAATACCCATGCTTCTGTGTATTACTAATAATTGGCCAACTTCCTGGAAGCAGGGTAACTTTTTTTTTCAATTTATAACAACACAGAAATTTTGGAATACAGTTGTTGAAGAACGGCACCACAATGCTAAGTTATCTCATGTAACTTTACCTTAATGTTGGCAATTATTTTCAATATCTGTTTTCCAGGGAAGGAGATGAGTTGATACTACCAGAATAGACACATGGAGAAGAATTAGATTTTAAATTTAAAAAATTGTTTTAGAATATCAAATGGGCATTTAAACTGAGGTGGGATAAAATAATTCCTGTGGATTTTACTAGACAGAATCATAAATGACAAAATCCCTTTTCTTCTGTTTTCATCATGGTAAACTAATGCTTTAGCATTTACTGCTTCTATATGTCATCTGATTTTCACATGGGTTTTTTCTCATGTATGATTTGTATGTTTTATAGATTAGCAAACATGTCAGAGAGGTTAGTGACTTATTCAAGGTCACATATGTGAACACATATTAAACATCTATGTGGGAAAAGATAATATAACTTATTTGACCTTATTACTATATGGCTCATTAGAGTCTCTTAAAAAAATCTAGCTCTGTTATTGATACATATATTATATAATTTTAATTTGCAGTTTTCAAATTTAACTCTTAATAATAATGATGATAATAGTTAATTTTGTTAACCACTTATATTTTAGTCACAATGTGCTAAGCCTCCCATATTCATCGTTTAATTTGCTCAGTTTGAATGCTTGCCATTCTCTGAAAATGCCAGTGTTCAGTTATACTTATTTGCAGCATAGCATTCAACATTCTAAATGATGAAATACAGAAGTGGGAAATGTTCTCTGTCAGGATGGGCTAGGATCTTCCATGATAACAAACAACCAACAAGTCTTACGGCTTAAAACAACAAAATTTATTTCTCACTGTTACCGCATCTCCATCTCTGCTGTGCTGGGAGCTCTGTCTCATGTTGTCCTTACTTACGGACCAAGGCTGACAGGGCAGTCACCATCTAGAAATGGCTGGCCACCATGATAGAGGGAAAGAGTGGTGAATCATACATTGGTCCCTAACACTTCTGCCCAGAGGTGATGCTAGCTATTTTAACCAAAGCAAGTCACATGGCTACACCAAGCATCAAGGAAGTGGGGAGTGCAATCTTACCATGTGCCCGAAGGTACTGGAAATATTTGATTGCAAACACTAATGCCTGCCACAGATGGGCAGTGGGATAACAAAACAGACAGCACTTGTCATTTCTAGAATTACCCTCTTTACAAGAAATAGGCATTTAATTTTTCCTTCTGTAGAATGTCTTTGTTCACTCAGCATTGAGGGCCTACTATACAAAGAGCTATAAAGCATAGCAAAGTGTCAAGGCGTACGGGAAAAAGTAGGATCTTGCTCAATTATTCTGAACCTGAAACTGCAATTTTATTTCTAAAAGGGCATAGATTTGATTTTACTTATTCAGTCAATCATTTGTTCAACAAATAAATACTGAACACTGTGTTTTTTCTGATGACACCAGTTCTCCAACACCAACTAGGTGTCCAACAATTTTATTCAATTCTGACAATACCCGAAGTTGATGCAGACTCCTTAGGTCAAGGGCTCAGTCCCTCAAGACAGCCCCACCCCTGCCTTCAGATACCAGCTGCAAATGGGGTGTCCAGGCTACACATACTTCTGCCTAGTCAACTTCACATTGGAGGATCCCATGATCCCTGCCTTTGGTTCAGTAATTTGCTAGAGTGACTCACAGAACTCAAGCAAACACTTTACTTAATGATTTTCGGTTTATTTTATTTTATTTTATTTATTTATTTTTTTACATCTTTATTGGAGTATAATTGCTTTACAATGGTGTGTTAGTCTCTGCTTTATAACAAAGTGAATCAGTTATACATATACATATGTTACCATATCTCTTCCCTCTTGCATCTCCCTCCCTCCCACCCTCCCTATCCCACCCCTCTAGGTGGTCACAAAGCACCGAGCTGATCTCCCTGTGCTATGCGGCTGCTTCCCACTGTCTATTTTAAAGGATTCAACTCAGGGACAGCCAAATGGAAGGGATGCAGAGGGCAAGGGTGGGAGAGGGAGGGTGGAGAGCTTCCGTTCCCTCTCTGGGCATGTCACCCTCCCAGCACATTGATGTGTTCACCCACCTGGAAGCTCCTCAAACCCCATCATTTAGGGGTCTTATTGAGGTACCATTATGCTGACATGATCAATTGAATTATTGGCCATTGGTGATTGAACTCAGTCTCTAGCCTGTCTCCCCAGTGTGAAGGTTGGAGGTAGAACTGAGAATTCTAGCCCTAATCTAATAATATTTCTGGTCACCAGCCCCACCCTGAAGCTCTCTAGCACCTCCTCCCCCCATGAGTCATCTCATTAACATACAAAACAAGCAATAAATTGTGAAGGTTTTGGGCACTCTGTGCCCAGAACCTGGGAGAAAGACCATATATTTATTTTTATTGTACCACAGACATCTACATGCCCAGCTGGGTGCACTAGGGATACAGTGATGAATGGAATAGACAGTCCCTGTCCTTGTGGACTTCAAGTTAGGCAAACTCACTGAAGGGGAGATCAGCCTAGAGAAGTGTTAGTGAAAGTTGAAAACAGACAAATGAAACATAACCTTTATTCTCATAAGCGTTTACCTCCTTATGTGAGTAAGGAGTAAACTGGGAGCAAGGAGGAGATGCTGGGTGTGGGATGGTGATGAAAATTGGAGAAGCTGACACTGAATTTCTTATGACCTGAATCACTATTAATCCCATCTGTTAGATGTGGTCTAAGGTTGGCACATTTTTCTTATGAAAGCATAGACACATGCTGGATGGAGGGGCCAGGAAAGTATAGGCAAATAGAGAAGATGCTTTTAAATACTACTGCAGGGTGCAATCTAGGTTATACAGTTTATGCAGAATAATGCATGCATGTACAAATACATACATGGATTAATGAACACATGATAAATTCTTTAAAAATATAAATTAATAGATTATTGCATATAAGCTAGTTATGTGTAGAACTATATTAGATTGCTTACATTTCTTTCTTTGAATTTTGAATTTAGGAGAATTTCAGTGTGAAATCTTAATGGAAATCTTAAAACTTCCTTTGAGAATCACTCAAAAAATTCCTTGAAAAGGCATACTTTTCAGAATGCTCACATCTTGTTACTTTTGTTCTTGTTCTCCTTACCCTTTTTGACTTCTCCACATGTCTAAATAGGAATTTATTTAGTTAGTTCTGCCGAAGCCCTGCCACAATCCCACCTGCAGCTTCTCCTGGTTGGGCAAACCTGGTTGCTTGACTTAGTGATGGCCAAGGGCATTTTTCTCCTCTCACCTTCACACTCCTTGAAGTAGAAATACAGGAACTACTCAGAGTCTCTCTGGGACCCCCAGAGTCCCTGAGGAATTGGGATGGGGTTGCCTCATCTTTTAGGCTTCAGGCTTGGCCTCTCCAAGCTCTATGGGCACAATCTACTATGGCTGGCTTGAATCTTTCAAAATTTCTAGACTGGAAATAAGCATCAGTCATAATTTTTCCATATCCCTCCGTATTCCAGGGGACAGTTGCCAAACTCTTCAAGAAGTCTCTTATTATGGCTCTTCCCGGAGTAGCAATGGGTGCACCTGCAGGGCCCAGCAAGTATTTAGTCAGGGAATGGGATGAAGATGCGTCCTCCATGAGTGGTTGCAAGTGAAGGCTACCACTGCTCCTTACTAAAGCCAAGTGTTAATTGGGGAAGGGAAGAAGACAGCTCTCTTCACAAAAGCCACATTTCCGGTAAAAATCCAGTTCCCTTCCATCCATCTGCAGTCTGGCAGTTGGTGGTAGTTGGGTAGGTTCTGTTCCCTTCCAGGAAGACCTGGTCGTGGGAGGTGTCTCTCTCCAATTTGTGGCAGTTTATTGGTAGCTCTGTGTGGGTCTTGGGCACAGTCCTCAGACATCAGAAAAGTTCTCACTTAACATCCTGCTAAATACTTTTTTGTTGCGCATCTCTGTCCCCAGGCTAGCAACAGAAAGAAAACAAAGAGAAGTAATCCATTGTTGTATTTCCTGTTCTTGATGTGGAACGTAGCAGTCTGTTTTCTGAAGAGCTGTTTCTAAGCTTGCCCTGGCTCATCTTCGGGCGTTTCCCCCTGTGTGGGAGAGCGTAGTGGCTGAGGACACCTTTGCTGGTTCTGTCAGTACGTCCCTCAGCCTGTCTTGAGGTCACTTGAGGACAGTTTGTGAACCAGCAGCTGCCTCTGTCTACCTGTGGGTGTTTGCCAGCCACGAGAGCCTGCTTTGCCTGCTCAAGACAGACTAGAAGTGCTAGAAAGATGGGCCTCTCTTGGAGGCTCCCTGGTGAGACCACATCCCAGCTGTCCACAGCAATTACCTGGCTTTTAACCTGATTTCCTCCCGTCCCTGTTCCACTGCCTGACTTCCCCCCCGTGCTTCCTGGGATCCCCTCCCAAATTAACTACCTGCAGTCCAATCCTTGTCTTAAGGTCTGCTTTTAGGAAGGACCCCAGGTGAAGACAGTACAGGTTTTAGAGCAGGGCTGCCTTTTGGCAAATTCTGGCTCTATGACTTACAGTTTTTAACTTAAGGAAATGATTAGACATCTTGTTACTTCAATTTCCTCATCTCTATAAAAGGTATATTTATAATAACTGAGTTAAGCTTCTATGACGCTTAACTGAAATAATTCCAATCAAGTGCTTAGCATAATGTCTGCCACATTAGTTTTCAATAACCGTAGCTTTAGTTATTATTGTTATTATTATTAACGTTGGTTTACTTCCCATCATCTCTAAAGAGATGGCGTGAACAGCTGTAGACAATTATAGGTTTTAAAAATTCTGGCAGCTTTCTCACATCTGTGTAAACTTTTGGAGCCTGAAAGTTCTTCAGGTTCCTCCTGGCCTGTAAGTTATAGACTTGCGCCATCGGAGGAGATGTGCAGACTTTAAGAAAGGACTAAGCTAGTGGGTGAAAGGCCAGGCTTCCTGTGCTTCAGGGAAGTCTGATGTGGGCGCTGAGTGAAAGCCTCATGAAATACAAGCAAAGTGGATTGACAATGAAATTCATGTTCCTGGCACACTAGGGAGATAGATGGTTTTCCAGAGCTTTGCTAAAATTTTGAAAAATTCTGTCAGTAGTGCCTCTGCTTAAGTGTAACATGGTATGTTAAGAAGGAATATTTTAACAAACCTCTGTCGAGTTCCTTTTATTGTTCCAGACATTCTGTTTGATACTCGGTATTTAAGACAAATGTGACTTGCTTCCTGGTTTCAAGTCTGGTCAGGGAGACAGACACATAGACAGGTAGGTTACAGCCCAAAGTGCCATGGCTGTACCGAGAAGGGAGAAGAGTTCATTTGGGCGAAGACAGGGAAGAAGGAAGGAAGGGGATTTTTATAGACTTTAATGTGCCCTGCAGATAGCTTGGCAGATGACGAACTGAAGCTCAAAGAACACATGCACGTTAACTACGGCCCACAGCTGCTACGTGCGGGGCGAGACCAGCTTTTGAACCAAAGTTTTCCTTCTCCAGGGCTCTTTACATCATGCCTGGCTCTAGTAGTGATGGGTGGAAGGGCACAGTGAGCCATACCCTAGGTGTGTTCTAGCCGCCACCTGCCCCCTTCGCAGAAAATCCTGGTGATTCTCTCAATATATGGTCACAGAGCTCCAGGGCATGTGGCACGTGGAATTTTCTTTTTGTTCATTGCACAAAAAATAATATGAAACTGGTGGGTAAAGGTGGTCAGAAGGGAAAAACTTCCCATTATAAGATAAATAAGTGCTGGTGATGTACAGGTGGTGGCTAACAAAATTTGAAATATATACATATGAAACTGGGGTAATTCACACATATGTAATTTGAGTGGAAAGAGAAAAGGCGATGAAGTATCTGGATGCCCTGCTATTTACAACAGTAATAAAAGGAGAATTTTGTTTCCTAAGCAATATCTAGAGCGTAAGGCATAAGATGAAGGAATTGTGATCAGGCATACCGTACACAGAATTTTTTTGTCTTTTGCCCTCTCATTGATTCACAACTTGAAATTGTCTCTTTTTTCCCCCCTTAGGTGACCTCCACTATAAGGCAGACTTAATCAACCCTTGTGATTTATCAGATTATCTGGACATAGAACTAACGAGGTTTTCATTAAAAAAAAAAAGTCAAGACCTCGGGGTTGTAAAGCAGGATTTGGGGAGCAGGCTGATTGGTGGGGGTACTGCTGTAAAGGATCAATAGCATCTGGTGTCTAAAATATTAATTAGCATCCTACCAGAAATACGTGATGGTCTCTGCTCTTAGATGATCACATGAGAGATAAGAAAATATGAAAAAAAAAAACCAACCCAGGGATATAATCAATGTCCAATAATCATAGAACTTTATGATATTAGATAAGAAAATGAGTGGGATTAATCAGAGAGGAAGTGAGGATAAGAAACCAGCATTTATTGGATGCTTGCTGAAGGTTTCCATGCTGTGGGTATGAACAGTCCCATTTCACAGATGGGGCATTGAGAATCAGATGTTTAGTGTTAAGTGCCTTACCTGAAGGGGCAGAAGTGAAACTTGAACCCAGATTCAGTGCTGAGCCCTGAGAAAACTGTTCTCTCCACCCTAGACCATGTTGTTTAGGTGAAAATATCCCAAAGGAGCTGGCTTGGGGTTGCAGTTTCCAAGGAGGAGAGGAAGGTAATGCTGCAGTTGTCTCAAGAACACTGAGGTTCACAAGCAAATTCTTGGAAGCGGAAGAAGACTGTGAGCCAGGAAGCCAAGAGAACCATTTGACTAGAAGGGAGGGCGGCGTGAGCTTGGCAATTAGGTAAAAATGGGAGAAGTCAGGCTCTTTGGTGCTGGCTGGTGGAGGAGCTCGCAGTCAGCGCATGGTTCTGGTTGAATTCAGTGATATTTTTGAATGCACATTTTTTTTGGAGTCAACTTCTAGAGAACAAAATTAAGGCAGGTCTCCAGCCTAAGGAAGATGGCAGTCTAGTGCCTTAGATTTTAGCCCCAGGCCCTGTTGAAAAGTGGTCTGATTTTTCTGTTTGATCTAGAAGAGGATGAGGTGGATTAGTGGCTTTGTTGAAATAGTGGATATGGAATCAGAGTCTGCTTGCAAAGGATAAAATATCCCAAGATCACCGGATGATACAACTCCTGCAAAAAGAATGCTCTGATGATATAGATGTAGGGCAGTCGGGTGGACAAGTATCTTGAGGGTAGGAAAAAGGAGTGAACACATTTGTGAACTGTGGCTGGAAAGTGGTGCCTGAATTTAGCAACTTAGATGTGACCAAGAGAGGCAAGCAAGGAGCATATGCTTGTAATTCTTGACGTTCAGCTCTAACTTCCCAGGCATTAGGCGGATGCAGGAATACTTTTTGACATATTCCTTCCAGCTTTAAATGTTCTTATTGTCAAATGATGTAGAAACCAATATAAGAGGAGTTCAGCGAATAGGTTAAAGATCCTGGGTACCTTCTATGTGTTCATCAGAATTCTTGGAGATGGCTGGCTTGTACAAATACGAGCTACCAACTCACCCTGCAGGGCCTCAAGATCTAGCTGTGGGGCTGGAAAGATAGCCCACAAGCAGCTCCGGAGTTTGCAGTATGCAGCATAAAATATTTGTGATTTGAATGATCTGTCCCTCCCTTGTGATCTGCAGACGGCCAAAGCATTTCTCTATTATAGCAGGTTTTACTTGTGCTGAAATGTCAGGGTTACTTTTCTGTCTTTACCACTAGACTGTGTGCTTCCTGGGAGCAGAAACTGTATCTTCCTTTTTGACTTCCTAGCACTTAAAACAGAATGTGGTTCATAGTTCAAAGTCAATAAATATCTGAATGAAGGAATGCGTGAAAGAATAAATGGTGGACTCTTCCTTTATAGTGGTTGTTGCAGTTTATAAAGTAGGTACAAATACAGTCCAAGCTAAATAAAGCAATTCAGCAATTCCCTATAAATTTTATATAATAAAATATACCAAAAAGGCTTAACAGATTTCCTTATTTAACTCTGTGGCTAATGGACCTTCACTCATTTGACATATTTTTTGAGCTTCTACTTTATGGCAGGCAATGTGTTAAACATTAGGGATTGTCTTCTACTGTTTTAAAACAGTGTTGATATGAAAACGTATTTGTTGAAACAAACTGAAGCCTATAGGATATGGTCATGTGGTCTTTTTATGCTCTCAAAGGAAGAGTCATTTGTACTTGAACTTACTTTAAATCAAGTGTTATAAATCTTGTAAATCAAGTGTTATCTGAGAATAGAACACAGGAGGGCACCAAAGAACAAGAAACAAAGCAAAGCAAACCACTGAACTGCTGGCTTTGAATAGGCACCTTGCTAAATTTATTGTCACTCTGCAGTCTATTTCTAGCTCAGGCAGATGCCTGTGCATGACAGGAAGGGGACACATGTGAAGAGATCCCAGAAAGTGTCCTTGCACACATGATGCTCTAAAGCATTTTAACGTCCCCCCTTGGCCCAGCAGAGTGCTATTTCTGGAGAGGAAGCTCTGGGGCAGATCACAAACCATGGCAGCTCCAACTCTTCTAGGGATGCCTTCACTCCAGGCTCCTCAATCCACAGTAGGTTATTGTGGTGGTGGAGATCCAAGGGTGCTGGTTTAAGAAGTGAAAGACAGTGGGATTAAACATTGACTCACTTTCATGTACTTCCCGTGCCTAAGTCTCCCAGGTACCTGGGAAAGGTCAGTCAGTCACTGTAGTTTTGAGACAACAGTGCTTTATCAATTTCTGGCTTGGGATCTCTGATAAGAATTTGAAAAACACCAGCCATGGCTCCCATGACATCATTAGGCACAACTCATGATGCCACTGGAAGGTTTTGGCAATTTGTAGGTGACAGCGATCAAAGAAAACTGGTTCTTCAGACTCAAAGGGCTGTGGATATATGTATGTGAGTATTGTAAGCCCTCATCTTCTCCATCTGGCTCTGGAATACTAGGCTCACATTTCTGATTACTTCCTAGTCATTCCCACACGTATATCCCACAGACTCCGGACGTACAAAATAGAGCTCATCAGTGTTTCTTCCAAACCCAGATCTATCTTCCTTTGTTTCATCTAAAATAAGTGGCAAGACCAAGTTAAGCAGGCTGGAAACATGGAAGTAATCCTTCATTTGCCCCTCCCCCAGCCCCCAACCCTGTCACCCAGCTGATCACCTAGCTCTCTTTTCTATTCACACCCTTTACTTATTTCTTTCTGCTATAGAGTTTTTTTTTTTTAACTTATTTTTTTGCAGTACGCGGGCCTCTCACTGTTGTGGCCCCTCCCGTTGCAGAGCACAGGCTCCAGATACGCAGGCTCAGTGGCCATGGCTCACGGGCCCAGCCGCTCCGTGGCATGTGGGATCTTCCCGGACCGGGGCACGAACCCATGTCCCCTGCATCGGCAGGCAGACTCTCAACCACTGCGCCACCAGGGAAGCCCCTATAGAGTATTTTAAATTCAGGATTATTTACCTCTTTCCTAAATTCAGTGGTCTCTCTGTAGTCTGTTCTGGCCTTCACCTAATCCACTCCACTCTCTTCTTAATATTATTATTCAATTCCCCAAAGGTTCTCAGTTGTTTACAGAATAATGTCCAGTTCCGTAGCATTATATATCATCTGTTGTCTTTCCTACCTTAACTCTCACTTCGTAAGTCATGTTCCCTCTGCTCCCCAATGCACACAAACACAAATGCCCTCCCTACTTTGTCTGGCCTCCAGCAGTCCTATTTTACCTCCAGGGACCTCTGCTGGATGGGGTACAGCACAGAAATAAGCACATGGGCTCTAGAGCTAGAGCAGCTGCGGACAGACTACAAGCTGCAAGCCAAATATGCCCCACCACCTCTTTTCACAGAAGGTAAGCTTTTATTAGAACAAAGGAATGGACTATGTTCACACTGAAAGATGACAGACAAAAAAGAATATTGTGTGGTTCCATTTATATAAATCTAGAAAATGCAAACAAACCTATGGTGACAATGTAGATCTTTGGTTGCCTAGAGAGGGGCCTGAGGAAGGGGTAGCAAGCTGGTACAAGGAAACTTTTGGGCATGGTGGATATGGTCCTTATCTTGATTGTGGTAATGATTTCATAGGTCTATTCACATGTCAAAACTTATCAAATTGATCACCTTAAATATGTGTGGTTTATTATATGTCAATTATACCTCACTCTAAAAGAAAACATTCCTGGTAACCTTCCCATCAGGCGTTTCCATAGTCTCAACCTCGGTTACCCTGAAGAGTTACTCGTGTCTTCATAGAGAGGCCACTGAAGTGATTTCCCAGAGTCCTGGGCCCAAACTCTGTTACTAGTTCTAAGAATTTGGGCATGTCACTTAACCTTTTTGTGCCTTTGAACCCTCGTCAAAGATAAAATAGGACTGGACTTGATCATCTTCAAGTCACCTTCTGGATTTCTAGAGTTCTCTCATCTCGATTTTACAGATTCATTCCATGGATATTTTGGTGGTACCTATACTTAAGTAGTATGTTAATGGTGTGTACCTACCCTTCCTGTGTTGTAAGTGATGCCTTGGCTGTTAAACATGCTTCTTTCCTATGTATTTCATCCCTCTTTGAAACTGCAGGGGCTCATCTGGTACAATATTCCTTTACAGTAGCAGAGAAATTGGGCTTCTCAGTTTCCTTGTTTGGGTAAATTACCCGTCTGAATTGCACATCATATCATTTAGCCTCGCAAATTCATCTTCTCCTTTTCACAGTTTAACAAAAATTGGATGTTTTTAGTTAGGTTGAAAGACCATAATTTTAAAAAAGAAATGCAAGAAAAAATGAGAAATAGAAGGATGTTCTATGAGACTATGATAGACTTTAAAATGGAAGATATCACTGGGAAATTTTCCATCTCTGAGGCACTTGTAAATGATACTGGCTTCACACAGTGGCCTTGACGTTGAGTTCACTGTGAGAGGAATTTGTAAGCTTCTTAAGACATCCCAAAGCTCATGGCTGAACAGTGTTCCCCAGAGAGGAGAATTTGCTGGAGTTCCTCAAAGCCTAAGTGCTTAAATCTAAATGACCCAATGCTAGCCTTGGTTATCTCTAGAAAAGTTTCCTTAGCAACATAACATCAGTGTTAGGATGCTTAAAGGAATACATTTTTAGCATTGGGATAAACCAGAGACTGAAGAAATAAGAGTACAACAGTCACATTTAGACAAGCTGGACACATTCGTTGTGCTATCTCGTGTGTTTTTTTACCATAGCCCCTTGATGGAAACGATTGTTCTTACCAGTTTCCAACTCTAAGACATTAAGGCTCAGAGACATTTAGGTGTGTGTCCAAGGTCACAGAGCTAGTACTTACGGAGCAGGAATTTGGGAAGCCAAGCCTGGCTAGCTTGAAATCCAACGTTCTTTGTCAGGCCCTCCGGCTCACTACTCATTGTGAGGTATTTGAATTATCGTTTGGCCATTTACTTCACCTGGTGTTTTTAGTGTGCTGGTTTCAGTTTCTTCGGGGTATCTTGCCGGCCTGCAGGAGAGATTATGGAACTGTGTTGTAATCGTGGTGGGCCGTTAACTCTGCAAGCTCTCCTGACACCATCAGTGTACCAGGAAGGGTGCATAACCTTGGGTGGATGTGGAGGAATCTCAGCCTTTATTTGACATTAGTTATTTTTCCTTCTTTTTCTTCTTCTAAGTGGTTTTTGCATGGACTTTGTGGTGTTTTAGGACTTGAGTTTATTTTGGTTTAACAGTAAAGAATTGGGGTCTTCCGGACATTTTCTCCTGTGTTGTGGGACTAGAGCCTCTAGTTCTCATCTAACCCTTGCTTTGTGAAATCTGAGTTGCGTTTCATTGGCTGGCAAAGGGATTCAGGAATTGGTCTCTACCTCCAGCCTCACCCCTCTTCTAGGCTCCACACTTGAAGGGCCAGAGTGATTTTTCTAAAACTGTAATCTGATCATATCAGTCCCTGTGGTATGCGGGAAATCATCTTCATAGTCCAAGTATACTCAGGCAGGCTGCCCTAAGGGTCATGGCACAGAAATGCTCATAGACCAAATTAAGATGTGTAATCACATGGTTCATTAAATCACTTAAAGTGCACAGCAGAAAGCAAGGGGGAATGATCAGGCAGATGACCACACTTAGGATGGTAAGCAAGATGGTAAGACTGCTCTACCTGGATCCTTGGTCACACAGTGATCATATAGTTTGTTCCCCCCCTGCCATATCAGCCTTTCCTGCTGATGGGTGGTTACAAGGACCAGAGTTGAGCTTAAGATAGGGATTACAGCAGCTGGAAGGCATCTGGGGTCATCACACGCTTGCCCTACTGGAGACACAAGAGCAAATAGATCTGGCCACTATAGCTATAGCTCACCAGTTAGCCTGATGACCACATATATGTTTTATCTATGTGTCTCAAGTGGAGAAATAATGGGGCCGTAATGAATGTCACTAATGAGTTGACCAATTTAGGGGTGATAGCTGTCAATCAGACAAGGTCTGAGCTTTATAAATATATATGGTTTACTAGGTACTTCCATCCCTTTCTATGGGCAAGAACCTCTCTGGTCCATCCATTTTATCTTTGTTTAAAATACATATGCTCTCTTTATTTTCTCTTTGTTTAACAGGTGTCAGAGGTTACCATTTGCTCTCTATACTAAATACATTCTATAAGTTTTATTAGCCCTTTGCTTTTATTGTAATCTATAGGAAAATTGAATAATCCTAAATAATACAGCAGACACACATTGCAGCCTAGTTAAGATATTTTAAGAGGTCTTTTTGGTCTAGAAAATAAAATAAAAAATCTTATTTTATTTCATGTTATTGCATAAAGGTCCTTACAGTCTACTACTCTTTAGACTCATCTCCTACCTCTCATTAAAAGTGCCCTCCACTTCCCTACCACATAGAACACCACATATTCCCTGAACTTGCCAACCTCTTGCAGGTCTGCCTATGTGCAGAATGTTCTTCCATCTCTGGTCTACCTGAAGCACTAGTTCCTGTCCATCCTTTACGCAGCATAAGCATTGCTTTCTCTAAGAAGTCTTACTTGAACACGGCTGTCTTCTTAACTCCAAACCCAGACCAAAAGGCAAACACGTGTGCACACACATACCCCCTCCCTCTCACTGTGCTCCTAAAGTTGAGTGTAAGAAGCACATGCTACTATGAGAGCACTGAAAACATCGTATTACATTTTTTACACTACGCTGTCCTCCATGAGACTCTGAGTAACTTTTATTCAGGGATTTTTTTTTTTTTTTTTTCTTTTTGCAGTACGCGGGCCTCTCACTGTTGTGGCCTCTCCCGTTGCGGAGCACAGGCTCCAGACGCGCAGGCTCAGCGGCCATGGCTCACGGGCCCAGCCGCTCCGCGGCATGTGGGATCTTCCCGGACCGGGGCACGAACCCGTGTCCCCTGCATCGGCAGGCGGACCCCCGACCACTGCGCCACCAGGGAAGCCCTATTCAGGGATTTTTAATATATTTCTCCTTTTATCCTCAGCCACTAGCCAAAGCCCTGCATATTAAAAATGAGTGGTATTTGCCAAGTTATTGAGTTAATGAATATTTAATAAGAAAGAAATGAATGTTACTGTGCAACCATTGGGGGGATATTTGTTCTTGAAGTGAGGAGGATTTTTACACTTGTCATTTTAAAATTCAGTCCTTATGGGACTTTCTTTCCCTTCATTTCTTCCTTTGAATGTTTTATCCAAAGTACTTTTTATTCCTGTTACTTGATTTTTAAAAGTCACTTAAATATGTTTTTATAAATGAATAATAACAGCAAGTAGCACTAATCTATTGGACACCTGCTGTGTGCGAAACTGTATATTAGAACTTGTCTTTCCACTGGTCCCAAGGGAACTGGATCAAATCACAACATTGTATGAATCGTAGCTAGGATTATGAGGCAGTTGGAGTGTAAGTTACTTCAGACAGGATAATTAGATGCAATAGCACATAACCACTTTCTCCCCTATTTCCATGTTAGAGCATGTTGATTGATTCACTATTTGAATTTCAGTGTCCATAAGCTGCATTTATATACATTCATATAAGTGTGTGTTGAGTAATGACCACATCTCAGCCTTGGATGAGAACTTAAAAAAGGTTGGCACAGTCTCTGGCCACATGGAGTTTGCAGCCACCCATTGACCTCAAAATCATTGGGAAATAGGTTATTGAGACCAGAGTGACCCACCTCAAATCCAACTGCGGGGGACACTCTTGAGTTCCCACAAATATCAACGCATGTCCTAGTCAATGTAAATTCACTGAATAATCAAATAACCCAATATGCAAATGTCCCTCCCCCAGAAGCATGATCTAAGGCCCACCGGCATTTACCTTTTCCCATCCATGTCCCTCCTTGGGATTCCCCTGCTGCCTCACCCACCTACTCACCCTCATTCTTCCGCAGCCTGAGAATCAGTTCAAAGAAGCATTTCTGGTTCTCCTACCAGGGTGCATCCCCCAACCTCCACTACTACTCCTGCAGGGCAGCACTGGTCATTACACCTGGCCCACCTTCCGCTCACACAGTCGTCATCCATCCAGAAGGCAGTTTAGTATAAGAATGAAGGCTTGACACTCAGATAAACCTGGCTTTGGATCTGCTCGTTAGCTGTTCCTTAATTTTCATCATCTGTAACATGGGATCGCAATGCTTACCTCACAGTACTGTGAGAATTAAATATTAAGCCCCAATACAAAGTACAGCAGTTCTTTCATGCCCCACCATCCGTACAACTCTCGGCGCAGCCCTTCACCCTAGCAACCCTATGCCGTCTCTGGGACTGTCTAATTACCCTCTGAAATGGACAAGGACCCTACTTCAGTGCTTTGTATTCTAACAGACCCACTATTAGCAAAAGGGGTGTAGAAAGGACACATCGTTTAGTGTTAGAAAATCGGAAAGAGCTTGCTTTTGGGTCAGAGAGTAGTAGAGAGAACTGCGAGGCTGTGTTCTAGCTACAGGGGACCAATGTTGGTCCAATGTTGACCAAGTAAAAGGTCACCTGGGTAGACAGTGTGATTAGGAGCTGATAGGGTGTGTGTAGCTCTGGAGCTAGCGCATAGGTTTGTCTAGGAAGAGTCACCCCAGTAGGACAGAGCTCCTTCCTCCAGGCATGGGACCACCATGTACCCTGCAAAGCTCTCTCCCAAGTCCCTCCTAGCTCCTCTCCTCAGAACACCCTTTCCTCCTCCCTCACCAGCTAGCCTGTCACCAGCCTCCAACAGTCTTGTGACTGATTCATCCCAGCTTTCCCTGTGACCTTCAGCAGCCCTGTCTCTGGCTCTTCCTGTCTTTGTATTGAGCCTCTGTCCCCAGCCATGGGAGCCACAACTAGTAAATGAGACCTGGAGAATCTCTGGTACCCATATGGCAGATGTGAAAGGTTGGGGAAAAAAAGGAATTCATAAGCACACTGAACTATGCATTTGAAATGATTTTTTCAAGTGAAGTTGGTTCTCCAGAATTTTCCAAATATATAAGAATGGGGGGAGAGCTCCTAGTAATGGATTAAAAGAAACAAAAATCAGTATCTTGAGAGGATGTCTTTAAAACATCTCTTTGCCAAACACCTGTTGATAAGCGTATGCAGTATTATAAGAAAATGATCAATAGCTCTAAATGCTCTATAAGCAATATTATTTTAATAGCCACTGTAATTTATCTCAAGCAGTAATGTACTGGCTAATAAAATAATTGGCTCAGGAAAAAGTTGAGGTGTCTGAATAAAGCACTGCCGTTGGAGTCACAGAGATACATGTCTGACCCTGGTTTCTGCCACTTTCAACCTAAATGACCTTATTCATGGTGCTTAAATTCTCTGAGCCTCAGTTGTTTTCCATGTAAAATAGGATGAGAAATTCAAATTTCAGGCAGTATTAGATAACTATGCTTATGAGAGGTAAGTGGGGTATAGAAAATTGTGTGCTTGGTCCATACTAGGTAGCCTGTAAACAGCAAGTGTTTTTGGTTCTTCTTCAACCAATAATGGAGACGGAGGAAGGGAGGAGGGGGAGAGGGAGAAGGAGAGGGGGAAGGAGAGGAGGAGGGAGAAAGAGGAGAAACTTTCATGAAAACCATCGCTTTGCTTGCAGGTGTCATGTTCCAAGTTGATTTTGTGATGGGACGGCGTTGCATTAACCATGTCTCCCATCATATGATACTGTTCAAATTTCAGTTTGCTGTGGGCTTCTACTTCAGGCCTTGAATGTGAGTTTCATAATCACATACATGGTAGGGAGAAAGATATTTACGCCATCGCTAAGATTGGTAATGTTCCCTTAGCGTGTAGTAGGCACTAGTCACTATGAAATGTTTTACACATAATACCTTGATTCATCCTCACAAAACCTTGTGAGGTAGTTACTATCCTTTACTATACAGATTAAAAAAAAATAGAGTTATAGTGAGTTTAAGGAATTTGGTGGGGAGGGCTTTGGTGTGGCAATGTTTTAGTTAGGTTCTGAGAGTGCCTAGGGTTAAGCTGATGAAATAACCAGGTGCAAGGTGGTGCAGTTGGTGTGTCATATTTGCTATGAGAAGTGAGGTTATAACAACTTATGCTGGGGCCAGATCCCCAAGGACTCTGTATGCCTTCACTGTACCTAGACATTTAGTGGCCTTTGGGGATTTTAAGTAGGAACTGGCATGAAGAAATTTCTGTTGAAGGATAGTAGTTCTGACCAGAGTGTGAAAGGTTGATAGATAGGTATTGCTAAAGTTGCGCTCTCAGTCTCCTTAAAGTGGGAACAGAGGGAGGCCAGAACTCGTGCAGCAGGGGTGGGAGGTAATGGAGAGAATAGACTCAGGCAGTACCTGGGAGATAGAACTGCCTGGCTTGGCTATGGTTTGGGTGCAGAAGATGAGGTAAAGGAGAGTCCAGGATGACTGCTAGCTTAATGGCCTGCAGAACTGGGTGGTGATGTCCTTAAGAGGTCATTCCTCTTTACCAGAGGAAAGAAGGGGTTGGGAAAATAAGGTATGTCTAGGAGATAGCCTGGAAAAAAAAATGAAATAGGAAAACAGAGTTGAGGAGAGAAATAAAGATTGGCAAAAGACAAGTAAAATGTCTGGAGTCCCGGAATCTGAATTCTTAACATTATCCACAGATGCTTCTTACCACATTTAAAATGTGAGATCCACTGGCCTAAATTACTTCCTAACAGCGCTGGAAAATCTGAAAGTTAAAATGACAGGACCGTTCCATGCACTTAAATGGCATCCCCCTGGGTGAGATGTACCTCTTGTCATCCTGTATAGATCACAAACAGAGGAGTATATTTTATTAAAGTAGAAAAACCCAGATAATTTCCAAAATATGTGCTTCTAAACATTTTTGTTTGTTCTGTGTTCTGGCAGCATTTTAGCCATAAAAAAATCTTAAGAGTTTTATTTTTCCAGAAGAGAGATTTGCCTCTGAGCAGTTTGACAAACATTGAGATTTCTCTTAATCTGTTTCTTTCCTCTGTCATTTTCTCTGTATGTTTCTCTCTTGTCCCATTTTATTTTGCCTCCTTTTTCTTCTCTGCCTTTCTTTGTCTTCTGCCCACCCAGAAATTAAAGGTGTTTCCATTGTATACATTGATTTAATAGTTTTGTATTTTTTTCCTCGAGGGCATGTGTAGAATGTTTCACTGTGAGAATTCATCCTTAGCCATCCTTAGTTCTCCCCTTGGCTAATAGAGGCTGTATAGTGTAGTCCTTAAGGGCAAATGGAACCAGGCTGCCATATTCAAATCCCAGCAGTGGTTACTTATGTGGCCCTGGAGAATTGACTGAAATGTTTTCTGCCTTGGTTTCCTCAAGTTCAGGTGTGGATATTGATAGATCAGCTCTGCTCAGTTTTACTTCAGTCAAAAACACCTCCCTGCGTCATCCTGGCTCTGTCCGTCATGGTTCTGCTACAGCTCAGCTTCACGTCCTCTTCGTTTCTGGACCCTGGCTGAAGAAGCAGCCCTAATGTGTCACATCTTGGATTTGTGGCAAAGGGAAAAGAGAGCTTATGATGTGATGTGATGGCTCATAAACCTTCTAAGCGGCCCAGGACACTTCTCATGTTTCTTTGGTTATAAAGCAAGCCACACAAAATGTCTGACTTAATGGGACAGGAAATATAATCCTCCAGAGAGGATGGACCTATTTAGGAAAAGGCTGATAGGAAGGGGCAGCAAATATTGTCAACAGTACAATCAACCACAACAACTTTATGTGATTAATGTATTAATTCATTAGTAAAACACTTAGACTGTTGTCCAGTGACCAGTGTCCGGTAAGTAAAATATACGTATTAGCTATTATTAACAGAGTCTAATACAAGTATAAGAAGAAGAAGAAATTTATTCATTCACTCTTCAACTTTTAGAATCCACTGTGCATGCCAAAGATAGTACTATTTAGAGTTGAGAATATAGAAATGAAGGTCTTGGTCTCTGGCTTATATGATCTGTATGGTCCTGCATGAACAAATATGAAGAGAAAAGGGTAGTTAATGACTCAGATTTCTTGATAGACTAAGCACCCGACCACCAGTGTACCCAGGGCAAACCTCTATACCCATTCCTCCCACACAATTGGTTTTCATTTGTTCAACTGCTCCAGTAGGCTCTGAACTCCTTGGTTACAGTGAATGTGTCTTTTTCATCTTTGCACCCCCAGAAACTTCCACAATGCTTTATAGCACGTAGTGAACCTCTCAATTAAATTTATCATCCTTTATACAGCCTGGAAGTGGGGTGGTGATTTCACCCTCTCCAATAGTAACAATTCCTTTTGTTTGATGCCCCCATTTGGGTCAGGAATTCAGGGTACATGGATAAAGCACTCAGCAGTCTGAAGTTCATGTCCATAACATACCCAAAGCATTGCACAAAGGTGCAAAGACAGCCCAAGGAAATCAGTCATGTTTGCCAGGGTAGCCACTTTGCATGCCTGACCCAAGGCCACACTTGCTGCATGAGGAGCCTGTTGCATTTACATTACTTAAGGGGAGACAAATACATCTGAATTAAAATACTAGATCTATTTTTGTTAATGCTCTGGTTTTAATTCGTTTTCCTCTCTGTGCTTGTCTTGCAAGTTTGATTTTGGTGAGTACCGTAAAGAGATGATATTTCTAGTGAGATGGGGAGCTATCATTTCTCATGTTTTCAAACCTACATACACATTATTTTAGGGGGGAAAAGGATCATCACCTTAGTGAACTGGGACCAGAGTAGAGTGATCTCTCTGCTAATGCAACCTCCTGGATCCCCCAGTTGCACAAACCAGATGTTAAAAGGATAAGAGGGTCCACCCAGGTGATAGGACCATTCTGTGTGGCAGTTGCCCGTGTCCACAGTGGGTGATCAGCTAATGTCATCCATTTCATAAGCCAGTAGACCTTGTAATTATCATTCCAAGGAGATAGGCTGGAAATATCATTCCTTTCCTATTCTTACCTTAGATTTAGTACTTTCTGTTGTGGGAAGGAGGTGCTGCAGACAGGGGACTGATATGGAAATGCCACTTCACAGAACTCTTTGTTTTGGGGATACTTTTTAAAACCCAGTGACTATATCTTTATATTTAAAATAAAGTCCACCACCTGGGATGTGGTAATTATTAAAAACATAGAGCCTGAAGGGACTGTGGGTATGGAGACCACACCTCTTAACTTTTATCTTGAACAGACCTAAGCTAATTAGGAATGATAGTGACCTCACCTTCTCAAAAGCCCTCCATGGTCCTTACAGGTCCTCATGGGTCCTCATAGCAGAGAGCCCGGTGATGGTCCTCAGAGACCTATGCCACTTTCTCACAACCTCAAGCATTTGGTCACTATTTGCTAATTTACAACCATAGCCCCCAAGTCTGTCCTCAGTTCTGATAGCAGACCACTGTCCCCTGTCTTCCCTGGACTTCATAGACTTCAGGCAGCTAGAGGTTAATGGAAAGAGCTCTATCTGTGGAGTCAGGAGGCCTGGATTCTTAATTTAATAACGTCATAATATAATAGCCTTGTGACCTTGGGAAAGTCACCTAACCTCTCTGGATCTCATCATATAAGTGGTATCACCCACCTCACAGGGTGGTTGTACCATCTTAAGTTACTAGGGAGGAAGGGATCAAGTGCTACATGTTTCATCGTGGTCTGCATTCCCTTGGGAGCAGAGTCGGAGACAAGGACTTGGGTCAGGTGGTTTATTTGGGAGGGATCCCAAAAGTAGGAATGAAGGAGCAGAGATAATGAGCATGAAGGAAGAAACACCAATGCAAGCGTCCATGGTCAAGGATTCTGCCATGAGCCACATGGAAGTGGGGCAGATGGAGGGTGTTGTGATGAGCACCTCCAAGAACTGTCTGCCCGAGAGACAGGCGACTGGGACATTTATCCATGAGCTCCATCCCCCTTGTTTGCCAGCCCCACTACCCCACTTTGCTGCTCTTGTGTGCAGATAAGGAAGGCTTCAGAGAAGCCTGAGAAGACCTGAGAGCTGGCCCTGCTTGAGGCGGGGACTGTCGGACTGTGTGTGAGACGGTGCGTAGCAGTAACTGCCCGCTGCCTCTGTGGCTGAGATCTGAGGTTGGCTCAGGACGCGATGTGGGACACCAAAAGTGTCGCTTGCTGGTGCACCAAAATACGATGGCATATTTGCCCTTCACTTCCATTTCCAGTGTAAACTTTTAACTTCTTTTGGTTTTATTAGTAGGTCCTATATGCTGGGACTAGATCCTAGCCTTGGAAATTGAAAAAGCAAAGCGAACTCAGGTCCTACTTTTCATTAAACCCCCAAATTAGATTTCCGGTTTCGTATTAGGCAGTGTTCTGATTTTCTCCATGTCCTTTACCTGGGCTCACGTCAATCCTCCTCAAATACCTGGACTGAGACAACCCGGGAGTGTAACCTTGATGGAGCTGTGAGAACAAATGAGGCTCAGTGGAGAGATTTTGCAGATGGACTGACTGGGGGTTGAGTCCTATAGCTGTGTGACCTTGACCTTGTGGTGCTGTGCCCTGCCTCTTTATTGTAAAGTTGGGTAAACTGTATCAGCCTCATATTATGAACCTAAATAAGATCATGTATGAAAGTACTTGGTACCTCCTTCATCCCCATGTGAGTTTCCCAGAAGGATGCATTGTCTTTTGGCTGGGGGGGAAAAAGAAAAAAAAAAAATATATATATATATATATACACATATATATATATGTTTAAAAGGAAAGGTAGTGTCTTTATTTATATCTGCTGCCTGGTGTCTTTTAGCTTCAGATTTGTCTAATTCACTAATTCACAAAATGCAATGTTCAGGTCTGTTATGTTCCTTTCCCTTCCTTCTCTTCCTCTACCTTCAACAGATTTACTCTGTTATTTATTTGTTCATTCAGTTTTACGTATTCACTTCTTAATTCAACTAAATGTATTTATTTCTGTACTGAATATCTTCCTGAATTGGTCCAATTCATTATATTGCTAAAATAATTTGTAACTCTCTTCAGCTCCCCTTCCATTTCTTCTCCCTCCCTCAACCTGTCTACTAATTTGTTATTTAATTCATTCAATTCTATTTATTCACTCACTAGTTTTTTGTGTTTTTTTTTCTAGTATGTTGAACACCTCCTTGGTGTAAGATACTCTGCTTAGCTGTTGGGGATTACAAAAGTAGCATGTTTTTTCTTAAAGGAAGGAAGGGAGAAAGGAAAGGAGAAAAGAAGGAAGGGAAGAAGAGGGGAGACAGGGAGACAGACAGAGAGACAGAGTCAGAGAAAGAAAGATAACATTAACCCAGCAACCTTGTGTCAAGGTTGCAAGCAGTGAACTCTGATTCACACTTCTCGTCAGTAGGAAGCTGGTAGGAGATGATAACAAGTGTGACTGATGCTAGGTAGGAAAGACACAAGTAACAGAAGTAAGCTCCCCTGGCTAATAGGATCAATCAACATGTCTTGCTTCTTCTGGAATCGTTCTCATCTCGGTTGAAGGTGCCTTCGTCACCCAGGCTCCCAGACCAAATCTGGGAGTCATCATCGATTCTTCTCTTTCTCTCTCCCACTTCCAACCCACCTCCCAAACCAATCTCCCAAGTGCTGTCGACCCCACCTCTGAAATACATCACAGACCTCACCACTTCTGTTTCTACTGCTACCTCCCTAGTCCAGGTCACTTTCATTTCCTGCCTTTAACAGCCTTTTAGTACATCTCCCCGTCTCCGTTGTTTGTCTCTTCTGGGCCAGTGCATCCAGAGCGAGTTTTCAAACTTAAATTTGGTCCTATGATCCCCTTGCTGAAAACTTCCCAGTGGCCTCCTGCTGCACTTAGAGCAGCGTTCAGGTTCTAGGGCCTCTAGATCTGGCTTCTGTCTACGCTGCCATCTTCTCTCCTGTCACAGCCCCTCTGCAGACATAAGGGACTTCTTTCCGCTCCTTCTCAGATGTACCATCTCACTTAATAGCTCTCCGTCCAACCTGGTACAGGGCCAGAAGAGAGATGTCACCTCAGAGAGGCCTTTCTGGAACATTCTGTGATGTAGCCAATCCTCTATTCCCACTCCCCACCCCAATTACTGCTCATCGTATTACCCTGTTGTATTTTCTTCATAGAACCCAACCTATCTGAAATGATCTCATGTTCTTTAATTTGTATTTTATCCTTCATTGCCCCCCCACCCCAAACTAGCCTGTGAGCTCTGTAAAGGGCGAGCACTTGGTCTGTCTTGTTCGCCTCTTCATCCTTCACGCCTAGAATGGTGCCTGCACCCAAGCCGATGCTCCTTTACCATTTGTTAAATGTGTGAGTAAACTCTGTGATATGTGGTTGGTGTTAGTAACAGGACTCTGTCAGAACCTGGAAAGGCAGAGTAGAGAATGAGCCACAGGGAAAGGGATGGTAGCCCAGAGACGAACATGTTGCATGTGGCAGGCCTGGTGGGACATGGACCTATTCAAGCCCAATACATATCGCTGGTGTCTTCAGTGGGTTTTAACTAGACGCAGGCCTCCAGGAGGGTGTATGGGCTCAAGCTGAATGATTGGCTCACTTGTCTTTCTCACATACTTCACTGGGAGACTTCTTAATACAAGGCTTCCAGAGCGCCTCCTCTGCTTTTTGCATCTATTGTAGGAGAGATGACAGCTCTTCCTGAGTCCTGAAGGGTCCAGTAAAAAAATGAAATGATCTATTTGAAATATTTCACCAAACAGGCTCTATAAGTAAATATGATTTAATTTTTTTTCAAAGAAAATGAATGCTTTTGACAAAAATAAGTTTTATCAAAACAAAACACTCCTCACTCTGTTGGGTTGTCAGCCCAAAGAAAACAAGCAGAACATGAAATTTGGGGGGACAAATAAAATGCTTTTCTCCTACTTCCCTGTCACCCTCCTTATTCTTTAGTCCCATTCTTTTCCTCCTTACCCCAGCTTTAGTTGCTGAATCTATTCTCTCTGGAGAGGAAGACTCATAAAGTATATGGTGCTATATATATATAGGCTTAGTAAAATGTTTGTCACAGCTCAGCTTGCCCGACCTAAGGTGCTGGTGGAAATAAGGTAAGTTTTCTCTTTTTAAATATTTTTGGTGTTCTTTAAACCTAACACGGTCCATCATTTTGTGTATTTATTTGCCATGTCATTTAGATGTATAATCACATGCATTTCACTATACCTCTCTAAAGGAGTGAATTTCATCTTCTTTAATGCATTGTAGGAATTTTGATTCATGTGAAACCATAGTTCCAAGAGAAATCAAGTTTTCCATTTTCCCTTTTCCCTTCCTGCACAAATAGGAAGATGTTCAGTGATTATGGTGCAGGTGTTGCCTCCTTAGTCCCTCCTACCCCTCCCACCAAAGTTTCTAAATGGTACCCACCCACTTTTAGAAATAGCACTTTGTGGAACATGGAAGGGATTTCTACTCCCTGCATATGAGCAAAACCATCTGGTTTAGTTGGTTTGGGCAGGTCTTAGAAATATATTGACAGATTATTGAAATACGAGATATTTGAGTATCTTGTAGTTTTGCCGGTTATATTGCTCCTGGGGGGAATAACAAATTCAGGTATTGTGAACAGTCTGTTTAAGAAAAAACACACAACTAAATAGCTTCAAAATAATTAAAATCCAAAGTCCACCTTGTGAAGGTGGGTGCCTTTAGTAGTGCTCAAATGTAGATTTTTCCCACATACTTCCATTCCCTATCTGCCGAAAGAGGGAACACTCTGCTCATATCTGAGTGTCATCTTCCTCCAAGCAATCAGCAATGATTTATCTCAAAGAGTACTTTTCTCCTAATTTTTCATTTTGATTTTATTCTTAGCTCCAGCTTCCATGGGGTTACTGTAGGAGAGGTCAAGAAAACAGTCTAGTTTGTGTCCTTCTTCCATGATTCTCATTCTATATCCCCTGTTCATCAGAGGATCTTCTGTGAGACCAGCCTTAACTAAAAATGATGTTACTACATGAGTTTGCAGTGAGGCTGTGTTGAATGGGCATTTGTGTGGTGTTACCCAGAGGATTCATTGAAGGCTCTCTGTCCTACAATAGCAAATGGTTCAATGCTCCACTGCTACAGACTGCTGCACCCCAGAAACCTTCATCTGCAAGTTGGCTTCTTTACTCCAGTCATGGGTGTCATTACCTGGGACATTCAACTACCGGGTGTCAGACAACTTATTAGTTTTCTGTATTTAGATCAAAATTAAGAATCTAAGCAGCCTAACGGGAATCAAAGGATTGTTTTGTGATCAATCTTGATTACTTAAACTATAAAAGAAGGAAACATGCATCTAATACATGCATCCAATATGTATCCAATTGCAGATCATAATTCTCCTAGCTACTAAAAAGAAAAAGGACAGTGCTGGATAATTGATAGCTTTGATAATATTTTTTTAAGTTCTCACCAGTTCCCTTTTAAATCTCAACTTACAAAATGATTTCCTCCTTCTTATCTGGACCATCCTTTACTTAGCAGCAAAGAACTCTTCACATTCATTGTTTTACTGATGCTTTGTGCTTGAATCTTCCAGAGGAGTTGTTCCAAACCGAATCCTCTTATTTCTAAAACCTATCCATCTGTATGTTTCAACTTTCAGCTTGTGTCTGCATCTTGCATCACTTATCAATCCATTTTTATGCTTAGGCTACAGATTAGATTTGCCCTTCCCCTCTATTTGTGAACATTTCCAGCTGAGTTTAAACCACATTTTCCTTCTAGTAAGAAAGATTGACCTTTTCGCTGGATTAAAGATAAATGCCATTGACTCTCCACTTTTGGAGGCTGAGAGTTTTCCAGAAGCTCACTGAGATTTCTCTATTTATTGCTTGAAAATAAATATCAAACAATACTCATTTCCCTGCCGATATATGGAGATGAGTGTGAATCTTTTTTCTACTCTTAGAGTAATGAGGATTAGTGGGGTGGGAGGTCAAGTGCAATCAAGCAGTAGGGTATGAGAGGTTTCAGTTCTTTTTTTCACATTTTTGGTCACAGGCCATCACATCCTAAAGTTTTAGAGTCAAATTTTCAGTCTGACCATAGTGGACATTTCAAGGAGTCCAGAAGTACCTGCAGAACATCAGCAACATTTACCACACCCTGGGCTGAGGCAAGGCTTGTTTTTCCATCTCTATGGCTGATATGGCACTAATGTAACAATGTCCTAAAACTGATTGTGTTAGTGTTAGTATTTTTCCCTCTTATCTGTTCCCAATCCTAAAAATTAAGCGATGTGTGAAAATTGTCTAAAGAACAGATGCCACCTATAAGAGCTCTTGAAATAGCCTATGTTTGTAGCAGTTCTGCCTCCGTAGCCAATATTTTCCACATCTTTCTTTACTTTCTTCTTTCTTATTGAAGCATTTGCATGTAGAATAAAGAGGATAAAAACATAAAAAAACAAAGGCAGATTTGTTTCTTCTGAGAACATCTGTTCTTGCTTCAAAGTACCCACAAGACGTGGGTCCATTTTCTCCCAGTGTCCACACAGTGTGCTGCTGTTGCTATCACTTATAGACCTGAATTTAATGAGATAAGGAGCAGTGCTATCTAATCAGTTGAAATGTAGGGAAAAGCCTGTTACAGTGTATACGTTTCAGATAATATGAAAGACAGGAATGCCCACAAAGAGAAGCTAAGATTGTGTATTACATCTTTTGTTGTAGAATTATTTTTTTCATTGGTCTCACGGCATCATTACTCAGTTCTGGGTGTATTTGGTCCATTCTAAGTTTCTTCACGGAATTCTCAGGATTTTTGTAACTATGGATTGCACGTGGGGTATAGGTACATTCTGAAAAACATTAAACACAAATTACGTGCTGAATACATTGTGATTGAAAGAAATCTTTCCACTCTGAAAGACTGTTTATTTTTCAAGAAGGAAATTTCCCCAAACTTCAGCTACTGTCATAACTCTTATAATCAACACTTAATAGAAATACTAATTACTGAAAATTAAAGGATCCAACTTAAAATGACCTAGCTTAAAAGATCTCTACCCAAATGATACTCTTTTTTCTTTTCTCCCCTAAACGATATATAATATCTTCAGTCTTGGAGGTAGAGGAGTGGGGAGAGTGTTTAAGGAAAGATATATAATAAAAGTTTCAAAATTACTTAGATAAAAGTATACTGACCTTATTTGATGGTTTCCAAAGAAGTAAAGACATAGGTAGACATCAGTTATTCAACAAGCACTCATTAAAGCACCTACTATGTACCTGGCCCTCTTGGAGCCAAGTGTGTAGCCTTCTGAAATATTTCAGATGCATAACATCCATAGAGATGTATTGCCCAGTTACCTGTTTCATCTTTTTGTTTTTGCAAGTTGTTTCCAGAAGTAAGGCTTTACATATATTGACTGACTAATGTAGGAAGATTTAAGCAGTATCTTTCTGCATGGGATCAGCTATCTATGTAGAGAGAGCAAACTTGTTCTAAGTTTTCTGGTTCTATGCAATCTTCTTTGTCTTTTCAACTTAAATCTCAGCTCAGTGGCGAGTGAAACATAATATTCCACTCCCCCTCATTACTAACTGAAATGTTTCAATGCCTCAGTGTTCGTCTTGCCAACTTCTGCCCCTAAATACCGTAATTCCTTGTTGCATCTGATTCTTCCTAGGGTTCACTTGAACACCATCTTGAGCATCTTGATCATGGATCTTTTGAGGCAACTTGGTTTATTCCTTTATTTAGTGGCACGTTTTACTGAATATTCTTTTGACCTAAACAGGTTCAATTTTGGAATTTTGCATTATTTCATATGTTAAGTCTTTGGACATTTTTGGAAGATGATGAACAATGAATAAGCCCTGGGGCCCATCATATTCCCTTCAGGAGCATTATTTATAATGGGGTTTAAGCCTTGACATTATTATTATGGTAACGGTTACTGCCGTGATTTCTGTGCTCACTGAATTCTGGTAAGACCGTGGGTTAATGGAAACGTCAAGTTAAAAGCATAGCTCTTTTCTCATCGAACTGGTGGATACTCTCCAAAAGCCAGACCGGTGTATTATGCCTCCGTGACCGAATGATTCTAAAGGAATGTGTGAGGGATTTCCTGTGTCTTCAAGAAATCCATCTGAAGTCTAAGACGTTAGGAAACAAAATGACAGCTGACTACTGTTTCCTGTAAATGTTGGCTTATTGCCATTGGCATATTGGCTATATGTTGGCTTATTGCCCTCGGCATTTTAAGTATCTTGCACCTTTAGATAAAGGAGGGCACTTATTTGTTATTGTGCATTATGATTCAGTTGAGATTTTGCACTGGGGACTGCTGTGGAGGACCCTGTTGGATCAGTGAAACTCAGATGGGCTCTGGAGGGATACGATTCCTTGAATGCTACTGGGTCATGTGCACCAGTGTGGCTTTGACAACTCTGATGCCATGAACACTACTTTCAGAATTGATTCTAACTTTGGCACTTACCACTGCCCTTAGGCAAAGGACCAGAGACCCTGTATGCGGGGCAGAAGCTCAATGACAACGAATGGCACACCGTTCGGGTGGTGCGGAGAGGAAAAAGCCTTAAGTTAACCGTGGACGATGATGTGGCGGAGGGTGAGTATAGCCGTAGTGAATTTGTCCCTCTTTGCTCTCAGACTCCTCTTGGTCATTCAGTGAGCAAAGTGTTGTGTTTGGAAACCTTGTATTTTGCTAAACAGAAGTCACATGTCTTGTTCTCTGGTAAGACTAAGGCTCAGGTAAGACTAAGAAGATCCTCCTCTATATTTTCATAATCCCTTTTCATTGATCTGTATTACAGAACTTATCCCCTATGGTGGTTACATATTGATGGGGCTCTCTCCTTAGGCATAGAGTATGTGTCTGGAGAACAGACGTAGAGTTCTACAGATCCTTCTATTATTCAGTTACTCAAAAACCGCTTATCAATCATCCTTCAAAGTGCCAGTCCTTCCCTTTTGAATGAGTCACTCTCCAGTAGAGGGAGACGGATAAACCAGAAATTCAGAACGTTATAGGTACAAGTAAGTACCGAAGTGACTGACTGCATGATACTTAGAAGGTGCTGAATAATTATTCATTTATTTAATAATTTATTTAATCATTATTAATTGAGTACCTACTCTGTACTAAACACTGCTTTAGAAGGCACTGGGAATGTGGTGGTGGACAATTAGGCAAGTCCTTGGTCTGGTGGAATTTACATTCTAGGAGGACAAGGAATAAGTGAATGAATCCATACAGATGTAAAGGAACATTCAGACCCTCACACAAGCAATAAGGATTTCTTGACAGGCTGTTATATTTCAGGAATGTGCTAGGGATTGTAGAAGATAAAAGGGAAGAACAAAATTACCTATTTCCTTCAACAATGAACCAATTTTGTAGATGAGATAGGACTCGGGAATTTGAAAATAAGACAAGGAATATATAATGAGATTCTAATTTGGGTGGGTAAGGTTATAATTGTCAATCGGAAGATAATTTTCTCAGTTATCAGTTTGGGCTGGAGAAATCTGGAGTGGTTTAGGGAGGTAGATCTTTGGGCAGAATTTGATGGATAATTTAATAAGATCTAGGGCAGAAGAGAGAAGGCATCTTTCAGTGCATCTTACATGCTGCATTCTAAAATTTTTACTCTCCAGTATTTGAGAGCCGTGCATATCTGTTATGCAGACTTCTTGTCCATGTGGGAAGGGAAAACATGGGGCAGGATGGGGTATCACGCAGAACGCTGTTGGTGTCAGGACACCTGGACCCTGATGCTGATTCTCTGCAGGATGTTGGGAAAGTCACTTACCATTTCTGGACCTGTCAAATGAAGTCAGTGGCCTAAGCCATGTCTACAGTTTCTTCTGTGAATAAGACAGGCTAGAGTGAGGAGCCTTTGGGTTTAACAGTCATTGTCACTAAAATGCTTTACACCTTGAAATTCTATTGTTGCTAAGACTATTTTCAGAATAAAGTTTCTGCAATTTTGGGTTCTGTAATTTAATTTTATAATCATGAGCCTGAGCTTCTGTTCTCCTGGAGTCAGGAATTATATAGTGAGCCATGTATGTGTTTGTGCAGGTAACAGTGTGTTTGTGTGTATGGGTATGCGTGAGTCAAGAAGGAGAGTCTGGAAGGAGCGAGAACAGCTCACATATATCCAGTGCCCAGCTGGCATTAGGTGCTGGGTTAGCCTTGTACACATATCAACTCCTGTAATCTTCTGGAGCACACCATTGCCTTGCAGCTTAAGTGTTCTTATTGTCATTTTACGTAAGGGCAACACGAACTTAGAGGGAGTTGTGTGCATAAGCTCTAAATTCATGTCTGTGTGATTTGACCAAGTCAAGCTGCTTGTCAGACTTCCCAGTTCATCCTAAGAAAATGATGTGTCTTACACTATAGGTAAGATACAGTGGAATGGATTGGGGTGAGGTGAGGAATACATTTCGGTAGGTACACAACAGTACCCAACCCCTTCCCTCCCAAAGAGAAGACAAACAGAACTACAGTGATTAGCCAACACCCTCCAGTTGTACATAGACATAACTTAGTAGCGGGAGATAACAGTTGCTGTTCTCTATGCCTGAAGGGTAACTTAGCTTTATGTGATGAAAATAAGCAGAATGATTGTAAGCTTTAGAACCCACAGCCAACCTGAATTAATTCTTCAGGAAATCCGCATGAGAGACTGCAGAGAGCAGCCTGCAAAGGCAGCAGTGATAACATGTCACGTCCCTTGGTGCCTGTTCTGGGTTTAGCCCAGTAAAGCCAACAGTGCTATTTGCAGCGTGTTTTCAATAAACAGCCACTAGATGGCGACCTCACCCTGCTCTTTCCAGACAGCAAGTTCGTTTTATTTCCATAGGGAAATTATATACCATTAAATCTATAGTCATAAAGAACTTCAGGACTGAGGGTACAGTAATGTGTAATGCCTCCCTCAGTCATTATTCTTTTTTAGAAACTTTACAGTAAAGGTAATTATAAGTGTGCTTTCTCTTACCACTAATAATTAAAAGGCAGGATTAAACCATGGATGCCCAAGTCATCCAGTAATTTGATATTTGAAATTAATGAAGCTGTTTCATATTCTGCCTTACCCCCTACTTTGCTGCTGATGGAAAAAAAGCAGCCATAAGGATAAAGGAACTTGGGAGAAGAAAAGAGCTATTTTGCTTATGAGCCACAACCTTGGATTGCTTCTTACAGTGGTAAGGGGTTTGGGAATTTTAATTTTAGCTCACAGAAGTCATAAAATCAGGAAATGAAACTAAAAACCACACAGTCCTCAGGTTATTAAGTAGTGTCTTATTGGCTTATTTAGTAATGCCTTTCATGCTGTTTAAAGTCACCCAGGAGGTCAGATTTTCAGCTAGTTTGTAGAAATGATGCAAAGAATAGGTCAGATGTATAAGAAATCTAAAGCAAGGAAGGAAATAGTCCTCGGCCTGGCAGTTTTCATTTATTGTAATATAACGTGTTCCTGGAAAAATATTAAGTTCAGTTGACAGTTAAGGATTGATTGATTGAGCTGGATTTCTATGATTAAAAGTAAATTAAAAGAGTACCTCCCTTGGGTTAGCTCCTCAGCATTAGGGCCTGACACTGCAGGGACCACCCGCGCCACCTAGAACTTCTTGCTGGTACAGAAATTCACCTCTCTTCTGACTCCTCTGGTCCATGTTGACTTTTTCCTTTCCTTCCCTCGTCCTATAGAGCATGTACAGCGCCAAGCTGTAAAAATCATTTTCCAAGAAAAAACTTGTTTCTCACGTTAATTTAAAAAAAAAAAAAAGAGATAAGATCAATTTGGAAAATGTTAGGTTAAACAAAATGAAGTGGAATTCTTACTTGAAGGACCTGTTAGGAGCCTTTAATATGCTAATATACATTGCTCATCATCAATAATTACATATGCAGTGTTTGCCTAATTTATTTGGCACCAGAACTTCTTTTAAATTACTAAAGTATGTTACAGTATATACTTTTGAAAAATGTTGATATCGTGGAGAAAAGGGTGTGAGAGTGGTAGAGCTGGAGGACTGTGGGCAAAACGTGCGTCCTTTACTAAGGCTTTGTAAGTCTTTAAGTTTTCTTAACTTCTCTCCCCTTGTCTGTGAGCCAAGGGAGGTCAAGTTGCCTCCTCTAAGCCTCTCCCGGTGTCTTTGCTGAGCTCTCAGTGTTGGCCTGCTCTTAGTGGTGACTCCAAAGCAGATGTCTCAAGTACAGCCTCCTTCCGCAGATGTGAGGGATGCTTGCTGTGCCTGGGCTCCTTTGCCAAACCCTGTCGGGCATAGAGAAGAGGCAAGACGTGGTCCCTACTTAAAAAGAGCTTGTGTTCTGGTAAAAGGGAGAAAGCAATAAATGAAGTCACCAGGAAATTCTTAACACACTTCAGAGAAAGGAAAAAAAATGAAAGCTGCATAATTAGTAGTAGTTAACAGGCACTGTTCTAAGTACTTTATATGTACTGATACATTTAACCCTGATAATTTCCTCTTGATTTCACAGGGAAACTGAGGCACAGAAAAGTTATGAACCCAGGCAGTGAAGCCTCAGAGCCTACATGCTCATCCACTATATGCTAATGCCTTGTGGGGGAAGTTACAGCTTGAACTTGGCCAAAATTTTGAGTGGGTTTATGTTCTCAACAAAATTCAATACTCTGAGTCAGGCTGGTCTGTAAACTGCTTGCTGGCCATCAGTGAACTATGGAAGTGAATGTGTGAATAGAGGTCAAGGCAGCATGGCTGCTCTGGGGAAGGGGCTGGATACATTACCCATGAATTAGATGGAATGACACTGTAATACTTGGCCACTGAAAAGGAATGTGAACTCATCACAATTTCTGCATGGAAATTTCACCAGTTAAATTCCACCTACAGCTTTTCTTGGGCAATAATGCAAGGAATGAGTCAAGCTTTTTCTCCAGAAACAGTATAGTGTACAAGATAAGATATGGGCTTTGGACTGAAACATGCCTGTGTTCAATTTGGGGGTCTACCATTTATCACCTGTATGAACTTTGATAGAAGTTTAACCTCTCTAAGCAAAGCGTCCTCACCTCTAAAGCAAGACAATGGTGCCTCTCTACAGTTTTATTGTGATAGTGACATTTGATGGTGGTTATAAAGTGCCTAGCATGATGCCTGGCATACAGGGACTATTCAGTAGTCTTGGTTTTTGCTTGTTACGTTTCTCCCAAGTTACTCGTCTCTCCTCCAGAGTTTGAAAGCAGCCGCTGTGAAGTATGCATACGTTCTCCCCTTAAGTGGAAGTTTTAATGTAAGACAGCATTCAAAAGAGATGAGTGAGGTGAATCAGTCAGATGTATACACATATCCACTCTTATTTCGATTTCTTTCCCATTTAGGTCACCACCAAGCATTGAGTAGAGATTCCTGTGCTGTAGAGTAGGTTCTCATTAGTTATCTATTTTATACATAGTAGTGTATATATGTCGGTCCCAATAAGAAACTAACACAACACTGTAAAGCAACTATACTCCAATAAAAATTAATAAAAAAATAAAACAAAATTATAAAGGGACGTCTCCTAGAAATAAATAAATTGATTGATTGATTGATTCATTCATTCATTCTTTGGGAAGCAACAACAAAAAGCAGATTGGTAACACCTGCCTGAGAAACCTAAGAATATTATAGAGAATAATACAACTAAATTGATGGTGTTATTATAACTTTAACATTACATACTACACCATAATAAAGATTATTTTATTGAAATGACTAAAAAAAGAAGAGATGAGTGAAAAGGTTCCAGGTTATTGATTTTGCTTAGGTGATACACAGATTTAAAAAGGCACAGGTTTCAAACTTCAGCAGTCTCTTCAGTGCATTTTCCAGGTGCAGTAGCATACATCTTTTCTGGCCTCTCTGTCTGCAGCCAAGTGAGTTCCTTTAGCACATAGTGAAGCTAGTTCATTTTCTAATTTGGCCCCTTTCTAATTTGGTCACCTTCTTCACTCCCCTGCCCGCCCCCCTAACCCCACCAACTTCAAGTTGAAGCTCTCTGAGTTATCCTGAATTTTAAACCCGTCTGCATCCCTGGGCTAAATTCTCAAATTTCATTGTTAGCTTCCCTTCTCTTACCTGTCCAAGCGTTTCTTCAAACTCTTCTTGAAGAGCTCAGTCAACACTCTACATGATTTTCTTGCTTTATGAAATTCATGTTCTAATGAGCAGAATTTCCTAACCCCTCAATTCTAGGGGCTGATTTTTCTATAAACTTATCTGTTTTTCTCTAAAAGATCCCAATTAACTTTAAAATTGTCTTTTTCGAATTTTTTTTTGAACTCCAGTCTTCACCAGAGATCACCCCTTTATCACTTTTTAGTTCTCATCACTGATCTTTTTTATTTTTAACGCTAAAATAAGAATGAGTAGGACTGCCAGCGTCATCATAGTTAAGTTCCTGTGTCCTTATCGAGACGGGCTGTGGTTTCCCCTCCCCATCAGACTCCAGCCCCAGCTCTCAGCCTCCAGCCCTGGTATGAACAGCTGTAGCCAAATTGACATAGGGTATTTGTTTCAGTCACTTCATTGTTTTTAGATCATGTGAATTTAGGTTATGCTAGTTTGCATTTTCATGACGAGTCCAATTTTTAATACTAAGTAATTTTATACAGTGATTCTTTCTTCTAGTTATTCAATTGTTAGCAGATTTATGTTGCATTTTGATTTTTGTTCTATTACAATTTTATATGTAAGTTAACCAACATCATTATTTTATTTTTGCTTATATTAAGAGAACGATTTGTCATTAGTTGTCAAAACACCACATAGAAGCTCATAAAATGTAAATTTGATTTTTGTGCTTATGAGCGATTCTTTGAATTAGGTCTGTGTGTGCTCCCAAAGGGATGAAATTAATATTGAGCATCCAAGGGTGTGATCTGGTTGAAGCTCCCAGATACTGCAGTTTAAGGACCCAAGAAAATACGATCCCCTCCCCTCCTTTAATTTTTGCCACCTGAGTTCTATACCAATAGAGAAAAACAAATGCAAGTCTGGTGGAAATGAGATCTTTTTATTAGTGATAACACTGATGTTTAAACATGTGGTTTACATGTACTGAATTTCCGAATTAGAATTGCCCACTCAAACACTAACTAATTCAGGACTGGGGTAGGACTGAAACAAGGCCTGTTCCTCTAACACCCATGCTGCGGATGAGTGAGTGAGGTAAACTGGTATTTCTTGAAGGCGGCTTGCTCCCTTAAAGGACATGCCAGAGGCCGAGCTATGCACATATGGCTTCTCTTTGCAGACTATCCTTAATATTTCAGATTTTGTCACTTCCTTTCCTCTGGAAATGGATAAAAGAGGCAGTAAGAGATTCTAGGAGTGTCTTGCTAATGGAACTTCTTCAAAGTGGAGGGTAACAACAGGAGAGGGAAGGAAGAGGGAATTCCCCTTCCCTTCCTTCTACCTCTGGGGTATTAGGACATGGTTTGTTAAATTTTAATATGATTTATCCAAATAAATGTGAGAGAGCCATCTACTCTGGCCATACTAATGCTGTTTTCCTTGACTACTAAAGTTTCCAGTCTCTTTGTATTTATTTCAAGCCCACCTCATTACCCTTGCCCCAGCCTCTCACTACTTCTGGGTAAACCAGGTAGTGAGTGGTCTAATATTTTATTTGTATGAGCTGGAGATATTTTACTTGCACATGTCAGACACCCATCTCAAATGCTTTAAGCATAAAGGAGAATCTATTGCCATGTAGTTTTTAAAAGTCCAGATTTGGCCAGCTAGATCCAGGTCTTCAAATGACATCATCCTGCCGAAACTGTTCCTCTCCGTTCTGTGGTTGTCTGCTGGGTCTGCTGTCTCACCAGGGAGGCCCTAGCCCTCCAGTTATCACGTGGCCTCCAGCGGCCCTGGGTTTTCTGCTTACCCCTTCAGAAAGCCTTGTTTGCAAAGAACGCCTCTTTCCTAAGTGTTCCAGCACAAACCCTGGGGGAATATTACTGGACCAACTAGGGTTGCTGCTAATCCAGTGTTCTAAGGGGGGGGTCCCTAGACCAGTCATGTAAGCATCACCTTGAAACTTGTTAGAAATGCAGATTCTCAGGCTACACTGCAGACTTTTGAATAATAAACTAAGGGTGGGGCTCAGTGAACTGTGTGATTCAGATGTATGCTAAGTTTCGAAGACCATTTTGTTAGTCCACAGACCATACTCTACGGCTAGAGAGATAAAAATACACTGAGTGGTTCTGCGTGGGTAGATTGATTATTTCAGGGGCCAGGATGGGGTCGTCTTCATCCAGCCCAGATGGTTTAAGGGTGAAGTGAGGAGGGTATCTTCCCAAAGGAAGATTAGTTGTTATTATCAGCAAAAGCAATGGTTGCTGGTCAGGTAAAATTAATATGTTCTACAATAGAAACTTTTCCACAAGTACTGGGTGGTGAATTATTACACCAAGAAATATTAATAATGAATGCCTAAGGCTCACTTATTTTATCTTTATAAGGGTTAGAGCAATGAAAGTTTTCCTTCTTATTGTATGTACTGGTACCCAATTATTTTCCTGAATGGAGAAAACAAATAGTTTCATCCTTTAACTTGAGTCGCCCATGAGCTTATATTTTCCTTTATAAGATGGGACATTCTGAGCAACTGCAGGAGCGCATGGGATGCAGGGCGTTTAACTTGGGCTGGGCCAGTCATCAGCTCCCCGACTGAAGCCAAGTCAGATATCTACTATATTGAGTATTTTTTTTTCTGGAACCGAATGTTTTGTGTGGAAACAAATTAGACCTAAAAGATGTAGTAAGGGTGCTATGACAAAACGTGGTAACTTCTCCTGTTTGTATCTCATCTGTGATTTTCACAGGTACAATGGTGGGAGACCATACCCGCTTGGAATTCCACAACATTGAAACTGGTATCATGACCGAGAAACGTTACATCTCCGTTGTCCCCTCCAGTTTCATTGGCCACCTGCAGAGCCTCATGTTTAACGGGCTGCTCTACATTGACTTGTGCAAAAATGGAGACATCGATTACTGCGAACTGAAGGCTCGTTTTGGACTGAGGAACATCATCGCTGACCCTGTCACTTTTAAGACCAAGAGCAGCTACCTGAGCCTGGCCACCCTCCAGGCCTACACCTCCATGCACCTCTTCTTCCAGTTCAAGACCACGTCCGCTGACGGCTTCATTCTCTTCAATAGCGGTGATGGCAATGACTTCATTGCTGTTGAGCTCGTCAAGGGGTAAGTGGAAGAGATCGCCTAGTTTATACTAAATGTCTTAGCTCAAACCCTGAATAAAATATGCACAGAAAAAACTGTCTGTTCTACTCTCTACCCTCTATTCCTGATTCATGCTCTCATCCCCATTGATTAAAAATATCTTTGTAATCATTAAGACTGGAAGGGAGAGAGATTCATGAGTTTGTTTAAAGACCTTCTTCTTCTAACTCAATACTGTCAGGCTTTTTAATCTGAAACGTAGTCCTTTAAACCTATGGGAAAAAAAGCTTAGTTTTGCAAAAGAGGGATAGGGTATGTGTTGCATCTATCTCTGGGGCAGTATAGTCTGCAACCACCAAATTTATAGGAAGAAATGAAATACAGATATTTTCAGTACTACCATTAGCCCATATATGCAAATTTTAAAAAGCTGTTCTTGCTCCAAGATATTTTACTACTGTGTGTTGGGAAGTAGTCAAAACAAAAGCAAAAAATAGAACAAAACCCCAAAAACAGATCCATGATTGACTGTGAATTTAGATGTCGCCCCCTAATGTTTTGGAGTGTACCCAGCTGTACTGCTTTGTGTCTCTGGATTTTTACTGGGTAGTGTTAAAGAAATGGATTCAATGAGTATAGAACTCAAGTGAAGTCTGGTAGAATAGGAGCTGATTATTTTTATATTCTTAAATCAAGCTTTTAGTTATTCTTGCATGATGCCAGTCTAGCTTGGGGGATTTGAAGCCCCCAATGCCAGTTATGTACACATTGCCTTTAAACCACTGCAGGGAATCTCAAGTCATTGGGTGCTTGTGGTTCCTCCTAGGTACATACACTACGTGTTTGACCTCGGAAACGGCCCCAATGTGATCAAAGGCAATAGTGACCGCCCCCTGAATGACAACCAGTGGCACAACGTCGTCATCACCCGGGACAACAGTAACACCCACAGCCTGAAAGTGGACACTAAGGTGGTCACTCAGGTTATCAATGGTGCCAAAAATCTGGATTTGAAAGGTAAACCTTGTAAAGAAGTTTCTCCTTTTTAGAGCTTACAGTGGAAGGGCTGTTTCCAGAGGTAAACTACAGTTTAGGAGCGCCATGCATTTTTGATACATCATACATAACCTATTTTAACAACATTGAATTATAACATGATGCAATTTGTTAGTTTTTACTTCTACCACTCCTTAGGGATGGTTTGTTTTCTCTGTAAACCTTGGGCATGTGGGAGCTGAGTGATGAGGGGATAAATGTCAAAATGTGGAGGGATCATAATACAGAGGAAGGCATGTAGGTTTTGGAATCTCAGCTGAGTCATTTACCGCCTGGGTGACTTTGGTAAAATTTCTTAGCCTTGTTCAGCTTCTACATACTTTTATTTTTATTTTTTTGGCAAAATGAGGATAATAATTGTTACTACCTTTCTGGGCTGTTAGGAGTTTTGATGGAATAATGTGTGTAATATTCTCAGCATACTATTGGTAACAAGCACATAAAAAGCACTCCATAAGTGGTTGCTTTGTTGAAAATGTTGTTAATCTTTACTTCATTGTAAAATGGGAACAATACCTACCTCATAGAATGGATATGGTGATTAAAATTTGTGAGATGATGTGTATAAAATGAATGACACATAAGAAATGTTAGTTTCTTCTTTTTACAATGTAGAAACTCTGGTAATAATTTTGTTTATGCTGTTCCCCCCCCCCAGCTGTATTACCATTATCTAGTGAACAGTCTAATGTGACTTGGCTTTTGTTGACGTGGTTTCCATACCATTTACCCATTTGCTCTTACTACCTATTTTCCTTTCCAGGTGACCTCTACATGGCAGGTCTGGCCCAAGGCATGTACAGCAACCTCCCAAAGCTCGTGGCCTCCCGGGATGGCTTTCAGGGCTGTCTGGCATCAGTGGACTTGAATGGACGCCTGCCAGACCTCATCAACGATGCCCTCCATCGGAGTGGACAGATTGAGCGTGGCTGTGAAGGTACAACCTTTTTATTTTTAAGCTACATTCTGTCGCAAGCCTCTTTGCTGCCTCTGCCAGTGCCTCCTTCCTTGGTTTACCAGTCCCCTCTCATCCCATTCACTATCTGACATTGCATCACCACTGATGTCCTCCTGTCACTGGCTGAGTATGTCAAGACATGTGGCACAGGCTCCAGGAAGGTACCATATGTTGGCAGATGTCTTTCATACTTGCCATAGAGGACCTTTCCTGGCATTGACATCAGGCTTCTCCTGACTTGTGCCTTTGCTTCCAGCATGGCTGAAAGGGTATCAGGGACTTTTATTTATATCTTAATACACAGGGAGGTACAAATCAGAGACTTTTATGTGAGCGTCACCATTAATAAAATATTTCTTATGTTGCTAATAGTGACTGCATTATTTAATGCAAACTGAGCAGAAGGTAGGAAAATGATGTCAGAATGCCATGATGGAGGAAGGGAAGTGACAGTTACTGAGCACTTACTAGATGTCAGGCATCTTTTGGCAGTTTCTTGGTGTGGTGTAGTGGAACAGCATGGGCTTTGATGTTAGAAAGACCTGGATTTAGGTCCACGTAGTAGTTCCTGTTGGCTGTGTGACTTTTGACAAGTTACTTAACCTCTCTGAATGATATCTTCCTCATCTGTAAAATGGGACAATAAAACTCACCTTGGAAGGTAATATATATAAGTCAGAGTTATATATAGAATGCCTGGTACATATATAGTGGTAGGATTATTATTTACAAACATTATCTAATGTGAGACATTTAATAGCATTGCATGCCCACCCATGCAGCACAACAAACCATGCTCACCCTCTTTCTGTAGATAATCCACTGTCTCTTGAGATACTAACTGAATTTTATAGGTCATTTGAGTCCAATAGCTCTTTACAATAAAAGCTATCTAGTTTTAACCAGCAGGGGAGAGCAGACACATTTTCAGCCTTCCCCAGACTCCTTGGGTAGGCTGAAAAGGTGACTCGTGTCTAACTTGAAAGGCAAAGAGGATGATCTGATCAGTCACCAGGACCTATGTATTCTTTTGTCTGATGGAGCCTCATGGTTTTTTGTGCAATATACTGTTTTCTTGTATCCCTCATTAATTTACCACATCCAACCTGTTCATTCATCTTCTAACTCTTCAACTTCATTTATCACTCCTGTTCTTAACCAGCTTCAGTCCTTCACTTGCCATCATAAAGCACATTTTAATAAAAGCTTCTAATCAGCTTCCCAGGCTTATTTATAGTATGGAAGTCATTTTCCTTTGCCTAAGGGTCAGTTTCTTGTTACCAGTTTGCACTAGTAATAAGGCTGCTTGTCCCTATAACCCTCTCCAGTTTTCTTTTAGCCAGAAATATTTCTTAAATTCTGTTAGCCAAATATGTTGTGTGTGTACAGGAGGGACAGGAAGTTGGGAATCACCAAGCATTTAAAGCAGCCACTTTGCTTTCTTCCCCTGAAAATGCACAATTTCATTCAACTCAAAAGTTTTTGTTTTATTGGCCTGCTCTTAGTTCTTTTGGGTGTTAAGGGAAGTCCTGAAATTGATGCGCCATTTGAGAATTAATTTGAGTATACTAGTTTAGGAGATTGTGGAATGACAGAAATTCCAGTTTTCCTGGAATAATTAATCACATCTAGTAAAATCATAATATAAAAGCTCATATTCAAAAGTATAAGGCTCTCTTCAAATGTTAAATATTTTTATCATGCCATCAGTTGTGTAGATTTAAAAGTCAACAGGCATCATCCATTTAACTCCATTGCAACATCGCCTGATAGAAATATAATGTAAGTCATATACGTAATTTTAAATTTCCTGGTAGCTGCATTTAAAAACAAAGATACAAAGTAACAGGTAAAGTTAAGTTTAATTTTACATTTTATTTAACTTAACCTAATATATCCAAAATATTATCATTTCAGCATATACTCATTATAAAATTTTTAGTTAGACATTTTATTTTTTTCATATGAGCCTTCAAAATCAAGTGTGTATTTTGCACTTGTAGCACACCCCAATTCAGACCACACCTTTAAGGTACTCAATAGCCACATGCATCTATGGCTACTGTATCGGAGGCACAGTTCTACAGAGTATAAAAACTGGGGTTGGGCTTCCCTGGTGGCACAATGGTTGAGAGTCTGCCTCCCGACTCAGAGGATATGGGTTCATGCCCCAGTCCGGGAAGATCCCACATGCCGCGGAGCGTCTAGGCCCGTGAGCCATGGCCGCTGAGCCTGTGCGTCCGGAGCCTGTGCTCTGCAACGGGAGAGGCCACAACAGTGAGAGGCCTGCGTAACGCAAAAAAAAAAAAAAAAAATTGGGGTGTAAGGAGGTAAAGCTGTAGCATTTGATTAAAAGGAAGTCTAAACCAACCTTTATAAAAGTGGATTAAAATGTATAGTGTAAAGGTGGAATGGACTCCACTTATGAGAGCTCTAGGGGAAGTTGTGGGAGCATTAGGGAAAAGAAATTACCCATCTGATTGTAGAAAATGTTCCTATCCCTACCTACAGCTCTATGTGCAGTTTGGCATGACTCATCACATGCATTATGGTGGGTTCTGACCTTCCTCTGAGTATGGGTGATTGTTCAAAGCTGAATATTGTGGCTTGCTGGCTCTACCATCTGCATCTATGGCAAGTCCTATGGGCCTAATAACACTGCACTCTATTGCCATGGAGATAATTATGATGGTTACCCATGGAACATTATGACCACCCCACTGGGTGGCATGAAGTGGAGGATGAGTTCTGAGGGAAGAAAGCCCTTGTTTATTGTACACAAATGACTTGGATAATTAGCCTAAGTGGCCAGGAAAAATGGCCAAAAAGTGGGTTAAGGCATAAATTACTGTCATTGGAAGTTTGCACTATTGTGAATAAGCCCTTGTAAGAGATACCAGGAGCTTTTTAGGGCACTATGGAAGATGATGGGGAGGGAAATGAAGGGCACAAAACCTTGGAAAGACTGCAAAAAAGTATCATTCTCATTGTGAATCTCTGTACGTAGTACCGGACCCTCAGGAAGGCCTTTGACAGTTAGGCAAGTCATAGGAAACAGAACACAATTCTTGATTTATCATTTCTATGCCTAGAATAGGAAACAAGTGGGGGATAAGGCTTCATTACTAAGAACTAAAACCTGAATCTTGTCACGATGGTGAATGTGTTTTATTTTTAACATATTTGGGGTACACAGGCTAGGATATATCATATGTTCTTATATGTGTCAAAGTCATTGATAATGACGCAAGATCCCTAAGGAGCAATTGGATTGCTTTCTGTATTATGTCTAATCCCAAAGAGTCTGGAATTATTTTAAAGACACATTAATCCACTGCTCTTTGGCTCTTGATTGTTTATAGTAAGAAAGAAAAAAAATATTGAATTAGGTTTTTATTTTATGTTTCTAATATATGCAGAGTATATAATTTAGAAATTAAGTGCAATTTCTGGACAGCCTAGCCAACATCTAGCTGTGACTTGCAACCTCTCAATTTGGACTAGGAGTTCCTTCTATCTTGAGGCCAGCTTTGCTGCAGAGACCAAGGCATGTATTGGCTAGAAATCCGATTCCACAACTGCAGACGGTAAACATCGGAGAGAAGCACACGTGCTTCATTTTGAGACTGTTGTAAATAAATAAAAAGGACGTTGGTTTGGTGCCATTTTGCCCACAGCCGTTTGGGTTTGGCTACATTTTTATAAATTAAGCCAACCGAGATTGTTGGTGTTCCCAAATCACCTTCATACAAATGCCCAATTCTAGTGTCAAATTCCTCGGTGGCATTTTCAGGAGGTTACAAGGAGTGCTCCCAAGCGACTCTTCCACGCTTAACTCCTAAATGTTCAGAATTATTTTTGTGGGCTCCGTCTGGTTGTGCACACGTGTCTTTCAGTCTGACCATGTACTACCCTTATTTCTTGATGTTTATCCTGACTGATGGAAAATCATTTTTCTGGACCATATGCCTTGGGGTTGGCTGTATGGTTGTGGGAAGGCTCTTGTAACCACTGCCTGTGCTCTGTCCAGTCCAACGTTTCCCTGCCCCTGCTCTGCTGATATGGCTGTGATGAGGCCTGCTCCACCCTGGTCTCTGCATCCCCTGTCTGTGCTGTCTCTGGAGAAGCTGTAGAGCATTTCAGTTGTCTGTTCGAGTGATGTTGATTATGCCGATTGTGTTTTCCTTTCTTTAATGTTACCCTGGTTTGCTGTACCTCTTACTAACCTCTGGTTATTGTTTTCGCCTTTTCTGTTCTTTTGCTAACAAAGTTGCGTTGACCAAAGCTGACCTGCAAGGTAGAGAAGGTTCTTGTTCCCATTACCACTTTGGACTGAAAGATGTCCTGGGTAACCCTTGGTATCTTATCTTTAGAGGACTTCAAGCTGTCACACCTCTTGGACAGCAGCGGTTATGGGGAGGGGGCTGAACCCTGTGTTCTTTATGAACAGTGGCAGAAAACCCAAATCACTGCATGAAAAATAACAACCAAGGTGAGGCGTCTTGGGGATGGGAACATGATTTCATTTTGGGGGGACCAGAGAGGTTTGACAGCATCCTATATTGTGACTACCCACAGGCATATTAATCCACTTCTGGAAATGCCTCTCCAAGTAGTTGCCATGGAGGGGTTGGCTCCTTTTAATTTATTCACTAGAGACACAAGACAGCACTTGGAAAATGAAAAAAAAAAACACGCCCATTTGAGTTCTTAATTTATTATTTTCTGAGTCAGGGAGGTCATTTCTCAGAGCAGGGCTTTTGAGTGCTTAGATGTTATGAAAGATAATGCCATTTTCTCTTAACTCATTTTAAAGAAATCTTTTAGGCATTTGGGAGATATTAATCTCATTAAAACATTCTAGAGTTTTATGTCTCCTATTGGGGATTTTGATTGAGCACTTTAATTTCCTGTTTTATGATTCTAAAGAAAAAAAGTACTCTTGGGGAAGAAGAGGATCTATCGATCTATTGATTTTACCCTGAATACCCTTTAAAATGCCTGCATGTTAGATATCAGTGAGTATCTACTGCAGACACTGCTTCTTCTACCATTCAGAGAGGCACCTTGCAAAGTCCGTAATGGTTCACCTGTCCTGTCGTGTCAGGCTACTTTGACTCAGAGTAGCGAGATGAGAACCTGCATTTTAGGTATCTTTCAGCCGATAGTTGAGGGGAGAATTGAGCCTTGGATGGCCTCTGCGAATTTGCAATCAGCACAGATTGTAAGAAGTGGTTAAGACAAAGGTAGCTTTAAAAATTACTTTTCACCTAAAAGGTCATTTACTTTGCAGTGACTTGTTATATGTCATGAAGGTAACCAGTACAAGTGTCTCTCTCGGGTGGATATCAACTAGATGAGGTCTCTCTAGCCATTTTACTATAACTCTTCTTCATCCCCTCTTAGCGGATTCACAAATATGCTAATATTTCATAAAATTAATGAAAGGAACATGCACTGGATTAGTACTTTGAAGTTCTAGGTAGCGGTACAATAGTTTTCAATTTCAAATATGTAGGTTCCTTTCAGTAATATGGAAGGCTGTTGTTTTTAGACATTCTATTCAATTTTCCAAATAGTTCTACTCCATGTCACTCTGTAAATGGAGGGGAGAGAGAAGGGGACAGGATTTGATCTATAATGAGACAATTCAAGGTTGTCAAAGCTCTTTGTGACCAGATTTATTAGATAAAACTAGACAACTGCATCTCTCCCTAGACTTTACCGTTCTTCATGGTAGTAACTGTGTGGATTTTGAATCCCCAGAAACTTCCACGGGGACTCCATATGTAGCAAAATGATCTTAAAATTTCCATTCAAAGGAGAAATGGTTTGTAGGAATCATACAAAGAACTAGTTGATTTCTATGCCTACTATAAATTGTTGACCAAAGTGTAGGTATAGATTTGGGGACATAATAGAGTGTCTTAATTTGCTCATTTATAGAAGCAGTCTAGTCATCAGTATGGTTTTTATGTGATTACTCCATTGACCCAAACTCTCTTCCATTCTTGTAATGACTTAACAGTCTCTTTGTGGCAGGAGCTGTTATTCTTTGTAATTATTCTGAGTCATCTTAGTCCTTCCCAGTATTATGGCAAAAGACCTTTAGGATGTGAATGCCTTTCCCTTTTATTTTCCTGACATTGGGGTATGGACCATTACTCATGCTGGCTTTTTCGGCTGCAACCTGTGGGCACAGATAGGACTAATTAACATTAAGTGTGAAGGACAATAAAAACATGACAAAGAAATGAGGCAGTCTGAAAAGTAAAGGCACATCATATTCATAAGGAAATATAACAGTGGGTCTAGGAAGTGGCAAAATGGGTCGGGGCAAGTCAACAGCTTGAATCCTCTTGTCATTGTGTTGCTGGAGTGGTGTTTTTAAAAATATTTATTTATTTGTTTGTTTGTTCATTCACTCATTCATTCTTCTCCAGTGATTGTGCTGTTCAGTTTAACAGGAACTCAGCTACTCCTGTGTATCAGATACTTAGCTAGGTACTGGGATTACAGGTGAGGTACAGCCTGACATCAAATAAATCCGTAGGAGATCAGCCAGTAGCTACAGTGCAGAGTGAAAACTGCTATGCTAGAGTGGACGTGGAGCACGCTGTGTGTCTGTGGAGGAGGGCTGCTGCGCTGTGTAGGGTCATGATGATCATGGTGGGTAGTCAGGGGATATTTTCTAGGCAGAGTTTGAACTGCGTCTGAAGGGCAACATGTTTTAGATGGATGAGAGGTGGAAGCTCACTTAAGAGCTTGGCCAGTTTGGGCACCTACAGGAAGCTCCATTGGGCTGAAACAACACTCACGTGGGGATGTGATATACACAAAGCTGGAGCAGTAGGATGGAGACGGGTGACGGCAGACTTTTTGTGTAAGGAGAAGGGCACTGTAAGGAGGACAGAGACTTGGATCAGAGTTTCATCTTTTCATGATCACTCTGGCACCAGAGTGGAGAATGGATGAGGAGGACAGGAAGTGGGAGCAGAGGGTGCTTAGGAGGGAAGTAGCATATTCCAAGACAGAGGGAAGAGGTGTGAACCTGACAGTTGTTACTCTTGTGGGCTAAGAAGATAAACATGTTTCTCTCTCAGATGAAACCTCTGAGGAGTGAGGAAGAAAAGGAGCTTTCTCTCCTGTGTATTTCCCTCCCACCTCTGCAGTGTTGCTTTGTTTCATAGCAGATGCTTTTACACATCATGACCGAAGGTGTCAGGGAGGAACGTAATTGACGGCCCTGGTTTAGGTCACACTTTGCATCCCTCCAGGTTAAGAGAGGAAGTAGGAGCTCCCCTGAGGTCCATGGGAGGTGTTGCATTGCTGAGAGGTACAGCCCCTTGAACCTCAAGGTTCCTTGAATAGAATAACAATATCCATGGACTTTTCAGAAGTAATTTTCTAATTCCTCTTTATTTGCAAGAGGGGTATTCCTAGAGAGGAAAAGATTCCCTAAAAGCATGTTCATTTAAGAAGGGACCTGCTCAGCTATAAAAGAAATATGAAGTTTGATCTTTGGGGAGTGAGGCAGATGAGTCATAATCATGAAAAATAAAAAAAAATAGCTCTTTATTGGTTTAGGGGATTAATCAGAATATCCTCTCCCTGCTTTCCATTATAATGCCCCTTAGCAGCTTCTGTCTTTGGAGTTGATGGGCTTCTTCTCCGGAAATGTAAGTTGTCCCTCTGCCCAGATGATGGGCATGTGGGTAGGAGAGGGCCATGTATTAATCAGATTTGGTTCCAAGTGGTGCGTATCTTAAGTAAGTCAATAAATGTTTTGAGTTTGGATACCTTGAAAACCCACAGATTCTTTCAAGTCATTTTAGGTTAAGAGTTGGCATCAGCCAAATTCTTCTAATAGGTAATTCTCCAGCTTTCCTTACTGTGAGGACTATAGTTCCTCACTTCATTTTATCCAAAGCTAAGAGATGTGTTACTTTCTCTATTGTATTTTGTGTAGTATAGTGTTTGACCTCATAGAAGTCAGTTCCTCAAAGATGGTTTGCATTATGGGAAATAATAAGAGAGACAGGAATTAAATGGAACTTTCCACAGTGGTTTCTGCCTCTTGTCTCTCAACGTTGCATGACAGAGGTTTTTCACAAAAGAACTGTAACTATGACTTAACTACCTCAATGTGTTCATTTCTGCAGTCCTGACCAATTACACACCCAACTACAATGGGTAGAAATTGATTTTCCTTTCCAGCGGAACTGAGAATACCCTTTATTTGAGGGTTTCCTTAGTTCACGCACATGCTAAGGGTATTGTGTCTCCATGATGATGACAACCTTGCATGACAGATATTGTTATCGCCAGTTCATGGATGACTTTGTAGATCTTATATATATTATCTGATTCAATCCTTATACCGTGTGGGGTAGAAACAACTTCTCCTTTATACAGATGGGGAAACTGGGGTTCAGAGAATTTAGGTAATTAGCCCAAGATCACATTGCTAGTAAGTAATAAAGCTGTATTTTAACGCTTATGGCCTTTCCCCTACTGTACTATATGGTGTGAGTCTGGATTTGCATATTTCCAAAGCAGAAACAGTACAGAGATAACCAGAGAGTGTCCAAGTGTCCTCCAGCTGACTTTATGATAGCTGGTTTTCATAGCAATACTATTTCACTAAGTTCTAGATGATTTGTGCACTATGTTCATGAAAACAAAGTATTTTAAATTAGCTGTCTTTTTGTCCAGCCTGGCCTTAGAAATCCCTTATCTCTCTCTCTCTTTTAAAAAATTCCCTCTACTGCTCCAACAAGCTGGTACATCAGTGCTGAGAAAAGAAGGAAAAGCAGAAAATGAGGTCCCAGTTTACATCTTCTGAGGCAGCATTGACTTTTGAGGACCTGTTCATGATTTTAAAAAGAAGGGACGATCTAATCATTTGACCTATATCACGCAGGCACCCTCTGAAGACAGGGTGGATTGAGCAAGAAGGCTTTATGATGACACCATTCTCTCACCTTTACACACACTCCAACAAGGGCAGGTATTACTGTCACCTCTCTTGTCTGGAAGTGTCACGTGGGTAAATTGCTTTACCCACCAAGTATAATTATTCTTCGCTGTTCATTGGCCATTGAGGGAAGTGCTGTGCTAGAGCTGGCACCAGCACAGGAATTTTCAGGAATTTTGTAAGCTTCTTGGCATCATGTAACACATATTCGCTTGAAATTGGCTGTGGTGGGAGTATTTTACGCCATGAAAATCAGCTTACATACATGTTACAGATCAGGTTTTTTTTTTTTTTTTTTCCCCTCGGAGTTCTAGTTGTTAACAGGAACACAGGAAATCAAAGGCCACTGGAGATAAAGAACTCATGAAGGCGTCTTGGTTTCAACCAATTCCCATGCCCATCTTGACTTATTTTAACTCATTGTATGGTGAGAGGGCTGAAGTGATTGAGGAGAACCGGGGTGTTACTGAAACTGTCCCCATGTCCCACAACTGTTGGATTTTATTGTTGGTCTTTTTCGCTCAGCGCCCTAACCAAGCAACTGTTTTGAACCCTTGCTTGAGGAGAGGAAGCCATAAACACCTGAGCATCCTCGATGAGCCCTGTCTCAGTGCCTTTCTGAGCATGAGCAAGGCATAGGTCTGCCCTCAAGATGAAAAAGTAAGATCTTGGGAACACAGCTGCTCTTAGGTCTTTCTGCCAATGAAATTTTATAATAACATTCAGGACCCTGTTCTCTGACTTTGCTTAATCTTCTGGAAAGTGGGAACTAGAGCATTCACTTCTCAGCTGGCTCTTTATGAAGAGGGATGCTTGACACATTTAAGGATCATTGCTTTCTTATTTTAAAATTAAATAGAAGTGAGTTGGGTTTCTGCCAATTAAAAGGGATGAATCTTATGTTGCCTGTAAATGACTCCCTTTGGAAAACCCCAGAGGACCCAACACTGTAAATGTAGAAGTACTTTGAGAGCTACAGAAGGATCTTTGTTGTAGGGACCAAGACATACTTGCAGCTAAGTAAGGATAACCTTATCCCTAATGTCAAGAATACCTTTCATGAAGCTTCAACACTTTAATTCTTATATTTTAGCAATAGAGACTGTAGGTTGCTCAGGAAGTTGGTAAGGATCTTTCGCACATACACACATATGCACAGATACATATATCTATGTATATTCATCTTCCTTTTTTTGTTCTTTCTTTTTTTCTTTCCCACTCAATTACTGCTCAGTCATCCTTCCTCTATGAAACCATGTAAATTTTAAAATGTAAAAGCGGAAGTGTTTATGAACTTACAAACGTGGGAAATAAAATTGAAGGGGGAAGATACCTCTTTAAGCAGCCCATGGCAGCTCGCATACAGCTTCTTCCCATGGCAGCTGGGCCTTATATGGGGCCAGCAAACCCTTTGACTGGCACAGAGTTCTACTGTGGTGATGCTTCACCAATCAGGTTCCAGTCACAGATTCTAAGCCCTTTGACAAACACCTCATGCTGTGTGATTAAAGACGATGAATATTGTTAAACCAGCCCCACCTGGTCCCACCAGTGGGCTACCAGCCTTGCCCTTTAGGATAAATGGATATTGGGAATCAGCCCAGATGTATCATTCCAGGCTCCCCCACTCACCAAGCCTATCTTTCCGTTATGGCCAAGACCAGCTGGTGCTGGTTATTTATCCATTTTAAACTGGGATGTTTGAGGCATAGGTTTGGTTAAGTCCTACTTAGGCGTTAACAGATACTCACTCTGATACAAGTGTCCTGTGCTTCCAACAGCACTTCTGTCTCAAGGACCTGCAAGTAATAAAAGGCAGTCTGTCAACTTTTGATTTTTCGAGACCTTGAAGAGGAGTTGACTGAGTCAGTTTGCATGTACAGCAAAGGTGGATTTGAGCAGTAACAGGCATGAAATGACTGTCTGGGACAATTCTTAGAAATAAAAACAACCCCAGATTCAAGCAGAATAATGAGAAATTTGTGGCAGCCATCAGAGTTATCATGTGAAAAAAATAAAGAAAAAAGACAGTGCAGTGCTTTCCAGTAAACTAAAAACAGAGCTGGGAGTTAAAACCGAAATACCTACAAACATCATTGACAACTTACTTAGTCCTTTCATGCATACTTCTGTTGCCTTGTCACTTTCCCTACTACACAAAGTCACCATCCGTTCTCAAAAGAATATGTGACTATTTTAGTGAGGATTCATTACATATTTAATACACCAGCCCTATACAGGGAGTCCCTGAAGCTTTAGTGTAGTTTGTAGTTACTATTAATAATTTAAAAACTTTCTAAATATGTAATTCCAAAGGTTTATGTTATCTTAGAGTATCTGGAATTTTAGGTTGATTTGGAAGAATGTTTTAGATAAAATTATTAAGTCTTCAGAAATATCTGTTATGTTTATAAACATACACATTTGATATAGATTTTTGTTCATATACTTAGACAAAACTAGATCTTCCTGTTTATTTTTAATTGAATTTTGAACTGAAATAGCATTTGAAAATTTTCTTTGTTAAAACAGCCACATCCTTACATTAAATGTAGGTTAGAGTACTCTTGCTAATCTAATGGCAAGACACACACATACACACACACACACGCACACACACACACACACACACACACACACACACACCCTCTGGTTTATCCACATCCATAGATGTTAGGTGGATCAGAGGTTAGGTGGATCAGTTGTAGAGTTAGCACGCTTGGGTTGGGTTTGAGACCTCACCCTGCTACTTGTCACCTGTGGGACCTTGCAAAAAAAATCACCTGACGGTTCTGTGACTTACTTTACTTTTCTGAAATCCTTGCCTTCCAACTTGATCGTCAGTCAAAAAATTCTTTTGTTTTTGAAGTTCTGGATGTCTTCCATGAGAAAATCATTCCTGTTTCTCTGATTCTTTAATACTTACAATTGCTTCATCATGTGTTTATGAAGACTAAATCAACTAGTATCTGAAACGCGCTTAGTACATTGTCTGACACATGATAAGTGCTAGGTAAGTCCCTTGTTTCGTTATTGTTATATCCTCGGTCTGATTCGTATAAGATCAAATTATATCAATGGATGTGCAGTCGGAAACATTGTTTGAAGTTTTTCTTTTTCCTTTTTTCCAGAGCATTTTGGTATGTTTCTTTACCTTTTCTTTTTTCTTCCCTTCTTTCCTTCTCCCTTCCTTCCTTCTCTCTCTCTCTCCCTCCCTCCTTCCCTCCTTCCCTTCCCTTCTCTTCCCTTCCCTTCCCTTTTCTCTCTCTCTCTCTCTCTCTCTCTCTCAATTTTGAAGACAGTATGAGAATATGAGAAATAGATACAGATATAAGATATAGTGTATTCAGGAAAGGATGTCCTTAAATAGTTTGAAATAAGAAAAGGAGCTTATATTGCCATTTAGAAAGTGTTTTAGAGTCTAGTCCAAACTTGTACTCATTCAACACAGTTATTGCATACTGTCCCTGGGCATTGGGGACCCAAGAGCCTTTGTCCCAACATCTGCTGAGATTAAATGAGTCTAATAGTTAAATCAGAAGAGGAAATGTGGTCAATTAAATACCACCACTACCCCCAAAATGTTTGGTTCCAAGTAGAAAACTGCTTATATAAGTTGATACTTGTAAATCCTATGGATAAATTAGTTAGGAAAACCACATGGCTTTAAGTCACAAAAGAATGACTTTATTTCTTTATCTTTTTTATTCTCTTGTTTTTTTTTAATTTCATCTATTAAGTAGAAGTACGTTTTTATTTTATTTTTTTAAATTTCTTCCAACATCTTTTGAATTTTCTTTTTTAAAAAAAATTTTATCAGAGTATAGTTGATTTTCAATGTTGTGTTAGTTTCACGTGTACAGCAAAGTGAATCAGTTATACATATACATATATCCACCCTTTTTTAGATTCTTTTCCCATATAGGCCATTACAGAGTACTGAGTAGAGTTCCCTGTGCTATACAGTAGGTCCTTATTAGTTATCTGTTTTATATATGGTAGTGCCTTGTTCTTTCATTCAATACTTTACACCGAATACTTTATCAGAAACTAGAGATATAAAAGGTGAGCAAAACAGACAAGGCTTCTGCCCTCAAGGAACTCATATTCCAGAAGGATGAGACAGACAATAAAGAATTTAATAAATAACTTAGTTACAGTCCATGTAATTGTTGTGAGTTAAATAAAGTGGGAAATAGGCTGGAGAGTAAATGAAATGCTGATGGGGACTTCCTTAAATAGGATAGTCTGAAGAAAGATCATTTTGAGCTGAAACTTAAAGAAAAAATGAACCAGTCATTTGAAAATCTGCAGGAAGGACATTTCAGGCTATGGGTTGGCCAAGAGCAAAGGACCTTGAAGGTAGGGATGGTCTTGAAGTGTCAGAGCAGGGGTCCTGGAACGGAGCAGCTTCAGAACCACGCAGAGGGCTTGTCACAGCTCAGGTTCCTGAGCCCCGCCTCCAGCCAGTAGGTCTGGGTGGAGCCTGAAAACATGCATTTCTCACAAGCTCCCAGGGGATGCAGGTGCTGTTGACTCTGACTCAGGCCCACGCTGTGAGCACCATTGTGTTAGAGAGGAATTGGAAGGAGGAAGGGATGGCTGGAGCGTGGTGTGCTGGAGGTGAGTGGTAGGAAATGAGTCTGGAGGAGGAGGCAGGGGCCCTGGGATCTCACCCTAGAAAGGAAGTAGGATTTCAGGCTCAGATGGATGAGAAGTCATTGCAGGTTCTCCTGGTCTTCACCGAAACCCTGAAACTGCCCTTGTTCTTAGACGGTTACCGTGTAGCCAAGTCTTTGAGGGTTATCTGATTCTGAATGGCATTCGCCCCTTAATGCGTGGGAAACAAATCCCGTGGACTTTGGAAATGGCCTATAATTCCCTCTGTATGGGATTCCGACCAACCTTTGACAAACGGGACTGATTGCTTGCTTTGCAAAGAACCATTCTCCCATGCCCAGGTTTTAGAAGTATGAGATATTGGCAAATCCGGGGGCTGCAGTTCAGATCAGCTCCACATTTACTGAAACACTTTCTCAGCATCTGGCACAGCGTAGGACATAACCAAAGCATAGTACGTGCTTTCTAACTGTAGGCAGCATTCACTCTTTGGGGGACAAATAGTAACAAATGTGAAAGAATTAGAGGATTACGTAAGCAGAGTACACTGCCATGTGTAATAAAGTGTTAAATATTATCACATGTAAATGTTAGTGATGCGGATAATACAGTGCTGTGGCCACTAGGAAGTGGGAGAATTGTTGTCTGAAGTTACTGGGGAATGTTTGATATCCAGGAGGCATTTTAGCTGGTCCTTAGAAAATGGTTAAAATTTGGCTAAAGAGGAAGAGAAAGACATGGGAAAACTTTTGTCTTCAGATTCAGTGAACATGCAAAGAATTAGTGTTTTCCCAAAGTTTTTGCTGTTCTGCTGCCTTTCAAGGGAAAGCTTTCCATGTGTTTCTGATTCTTGAGCACAATTGAATTACTAGCCCATTGTCTGGTGAGAGCTGTTTGGTCAGGGAGCCCCATGGACTTCTCAGAAGCTTTTGCCCTTTGAAAGAAGCTGTCGTGATTTGCCATTGTTAATGAGCCTTGTACTACACAATGCTCAAGTTTAAGACCCACTGAGAACATGACCATGAACCTCCTTTCATCTCCACATGGGGGAACCACATGGCATATAGCAGCTGCAGAAACCCAGCAGCTATGCTGCTCCCCCAGTGTTAGTAATTGTCTTTAAGTTTCTTATGTCATATCCTAACAGCTTTGTATTAGGAGTGATGGTCTGTACTGCTTCTACCCTTCATGAATAAATACAAAATGTCTTGCCACCCAGAAGACAACCCCTTTGTAGTCATGCATCTCTTTTGAATATGCATCCTTAGGACCCGAAAGGCTTATAGTTCAATATTCTGTGCCTGTGTGAGGCTTAGCCTGGAAATTGTGGAATATGCACTTACTGCAATGGATATATTTTTACTGTGTCAAGTGCTTTTTTGCATCAGATCCTGACTACTACATTTGATGAGTCAAAGGGCCCACCTCCTTTGCTGGGGCTTTCTGGGAAATTCATGGAGTTATCCTGAATATTAAGATATTTCCTGTTAGCTTAGATAATTCCAAAGGTGTAGGTTTATCTTTAATGCCAAGATAGAGGCAGAAGATAGAAGTGAAAAAGAGAATGGTGAAAGAGAGGTCCCAGGATGACCTGGGAGGGATAGCAGTCTGTAAGGCAGAGATCACCAGACTTTTTCAGTTGCTCACTCATATCTGCAGAAGGTTTTGAGAATGTCCCCAAGGTAAGTATACTTAAAGAAAATGAACATAATTTCTAATATTATCTTCCTGTACCTCAAATACACCCTCTGGTATATGCACACTCTGTTTGAATACATTCTTCTGTAAACCTATAGCAGCAGTGTGGTGCAGCACACTGGTTCTCAAACATTAGTCTACATCATAAAATCCTTGTGCAAACACAGATTTCTACCTCCCCCCAGAGTTGTTTCTAATTCAGTAGGTATAGGGTGGCCCAATAATTTGCATTCCTAACAACTTCCCAGGTGATCTGGTCTGAAACTATGCTTTAAGAACCCCTGAGGTAGTTAGTCTCAGAGTTAGTTGACCTAAGTTGGACATCAGGGTCCTTTAATTATCCAATGTGTGACCTTGGGTAAATTATTTTAGTTCTGTGAGCTTAGTTTTTAAAATCTGTGGTACAGAGGTAATCATAATTCCTTACATTTTAGGGTCACTGGTGAGCTTCATGAGATAAGCTAGACAAAGTGCTTATCACCCAGTGCTTATCGCCTACAAAACAACAATACATGCTGGCCGCTTTACCCTCCTTCTTCTCCTCCTCGTTATCGTCACACATCTTTCTAGTGTCACGAAGTAGACTGTAAGAACTTTTGTGCCTTAATTCACAAGAATCATGGGAATGCATTTTTCTGCTTCAGCATTGTTCATTTAGAAAGACCATGCTCCAAGTGAGATATCTTTCTACTTGAATGGTAGAGATGAAGCTCTTTTGCAAAGTCTGCCAAAAAGAGAACAGTGTGTTCAGCCCTCTCCCTTCTGTGTGTAACTGTTGATAGTTTGTGGCCAAGTGTGTATTTCTGTTGTCTTATGTAGTGAATTCTTCTTGCATGATATAGAGTTGACATTTTTGGCGGTTGTGTCTTTGAATGTTTTGGGGCATGAGAATAGTAAATTCAAGTGATTGCTTTGAATTTGATTAATTTTAACACGTTTTTCTCTCTCTCCTTTTTTCTCCTTTCCTGCTCTTCTTATGAATTACTAGGACCAAGTACCACCTGCCAGGAGGATTCATGCGCCAACCAGGGGGTCTGTATGCAGCAGTGGGAAGGCTTCACCTGCGACTGTTCCATGACCTCCTATTCTGGAAACCAGTGCAATGATCGTGAGTACAACCTTTTCATGCTTGGGATATTTTCAAAGAGTTCAGAGGTCTGGAGAAACCATAAGGGACATTACGTAAAAGGATGGCTCTTCTGAAAGATTCATAAGCAATTTCTCATCCAGAAACTGGGAAAATAAAGGACTAATGGTCTAATGGCAAAGCGACATTTCTTGTTCAACAATACTAGATGTTTTTCCATTTACTTACTCTCTGTTTTCTTTAGATTAGATGACCTTTGACAAACAAAACAATTATGACAATATTCTTGTTCTAAGGAGTTCAGTTTTCCATTAATTAAATCATCTGGATAACAATTTTGAGACTCTCCCACTTACATTGCCTAGAACTTGGAGGACATTTAAGGAATGTAGCTATTTTTTCAAAAAGTCTGAGTTTAGAGAATTTCTTAGGCCTTCCAAATGATGAAGACATTAAGAGAGTTTATTATTTTTTCCAACTAGAAATGTTTAATGCATTCTCAAGGGTCTTTCAAATGTAGGCAGAGATTCCCTCTGGCTAAATTTATTGATATCTGTTTAGTTTATATATACATAGTCATTCTGTTTATATATATATATTTCTATTTTGTGAGTATGTTTATATGTATGTATCTGTGTATTTGCTTTGTATTGGAAGAGAGCCAGTTGTTACTGTTGTCCACTAGTGATGCTTCAGGTACCTCAGCTGTTTTAATTCTAGGAGAAGACTGATTTCATGAAGGTGATTCTAGCACTGACGGTGGAGAGAGTTCAGTTCTGTGGGAATCTATAGCCTGTGTCTCCACGTCCTCCTAACATGGCCACCTTTAGAAATGAGCAAACACTTGAAATCTCTGAATACCTATTGCAGAGTGATTTGTTGAAAAGCCCTGACTTAGTGGGTCCTGCTGACCTTCTCATTTTCTAAATGCAGCCTTCATGGTAGGAGTTTATTTTATAACCTGAACTCATAGTTGTCATCAGTTGGTTTTATAAAAAAGATGCGTAATGTTATCTGAGGAAATACTAAAGTTACATTACAGTTTGTACAAGTGGGAGCAGTCGCCAATTACAGTGCTATCTCTGTTATGTCTATTTGGTTTTCCTTGATTCCTTATTTCTCAACTTTTTTTCATGTGTGTAGTTGTCTCCTGTCCTGTTTTCCATTTTTTTCATAGGCCTTTTTTCTTTATGTACCCTGTCAGTCTCTTAAGATACACTAAGGAGAAACAAGTGTGGAATCTGGAAATGTAGAGAGAAAATTCTTTGAACCTCATTGATCTAGATGTAAGCATTTGCCTCTGGATTTATAATGCAAAGGACACACTGTTTGCAGAAGCCTTTGGCATTAGATGGCTCTTTCCAATTATTTGGTATTATTTTTATTGAAAGTCCTGTTTCCATATTTATGATTTGGAAATACTGTTCCACTCTAAAACAGGCAGTGATTGGATTCATCCAGAGTCCCTGAAGAATTGTTCTATATGCTCTTTCTTTTCCCTCCAATTTGTCTGCATGGGAGGCTTATTTCCTAAGTGGTAGCATAATGCTTCTTTATCCTCACAAGTTTATTCCATATCACACATACATACCAGTCCCAGTAAACCACGGTCAGGAAGAGACTGCACAAAGGAAAGACGGAAAGGTAAGTTACGCTAACTGCGGTGAATAGGCACAGTCTTCAGAAGGTATGTATGCATTTTTTGCTCACTGAAAAGTTCCTTTCTGCCACCCAGGCTAGGCATTGTTTTCTGCTAAAAATCAACCAGGATTCTTTCCAGTTTTCTGTGATTGTTTCTGATTTTGCCAAGAAAAGATTGTGCCTCAGTCTGGGATGAGGATATTGCATTATCTGACCTGAACAATTTGTCAGTGTGTGATGAAGTACCAGAACCAGGATTGGGAAAGGTCAGCGTTCTTTTGTGGCAATAGCTTCTCATCCTTCAAAAACGTTTCTAAGACATCCAGGTTTAGGATAATGTATTTTGAACTTTATTCTATAAGCAATGCAGTTGAATTTTTGATTGTAAAAGACTTCTGAGCCCAAATCATTAAAATAATCTACTTGCCTATTCTCCTCTTGGAGAGTGGACCAGGGCTTCTGTGACTGGATGGCTACATGGATATGTGAGCAAGTACATTTTAATAGCAGAATGTGGGGAATATATGGAATTCAGATATACGTGATGTAACTATGAAGTTCAGATGTATACTTTTAATGAAACCCAACCAAATACATCAAAATGGTAGGTTGCTTAAAATTGTTACAGCGAATGTCTCTGTATTAAAGTATTTGGGGTAACTTCACGTTGGGAACTAGCATCAGAGCCAGTTGTTCCACCTAAGAAAATCAGTCTCAATTCTTTACGTCATAGGTTATTATTTTCTGTATCAACCTGGATCCTTAGAGTTGTAACTTGCTACTCCACAAACAACTTCAAGATGATGTTACCTATCTAATACTCTGTGTGCCTACCTTTGTCAGCAAATCATGGTAGCTTTGTTTGCATCAGGAGTTGGGTATTAACCCTCAGTGTCACCAGCAGATTTGAAAAAGGCTCATGCTTATCATTGGCGAAAGCCGTGGGGAAAATTGCAAAGAAAGAAGAAAGGGTAAAATAAGTGAATAGAGGATGAAGAAGGATGAAAGAGAAGGAATATAGAGAAAAGCAGAGATTGCATCTTCTATGAGAGAGCACAAAGATGGTTAATAGTTGCTTTGGCAACATGCATGTCACAGGTGGCCTGCCTTTGACCTAAATAACAGAAATGGGCCATGCATTGTAAGTGGAGTGACATCAAGGAAATCTGGCCTTTACCCAATTCTTGGGAATAGCATGTTTTGTAGAATGTTGCATATGTCTAAAATAAATTATATTCCTTAGAATACTGTCATAAGACCATGTGAATTGGTTAGAAATTCAGTCTAATGGCTAAAGTTGTTTTTGCGGGGGAAAATGTTTGAATACTTTCATTTTCCTTGAGCAGTTTCTCAGGACAGCAGCTTGATCCTCAATTAATAGAAATGAAAACATCTCTATTTATTATTGCTCATCCAAGAATTGAAACTTGTTCAAAAGGGAAATGGCTAGACTATGGTATTTTTCAAAATAAAGTGCTCAGTTCATCAGATGTAGAAAAGTTAATTATATCTGGACGTGACTTGCAAGTTTCTAAAGAAATGTCTGCATTTTAGAGTCGTGCCCACTTCTTCTAGAATTGGTTCTATCACTTATAACCTTTGTTTTGTTCTTGCCTGTTTGCTAAGTTTGGCATTTGTTTGACAATTTCGAGGTGCTGTCACATAGATGCGGCCTCCATGAGTAGAGTTTACATTTAAAAATTGTGTCTTGTTTAGTATGAATAGACCAAGCCTGCATGGTTTTAACTTTATTCCGTCATTCTTTTTGAAAGCATGGTGGGTTGATGGAGCCAGTGGGGTAAATTTCTTGTTCATTCTTACAAAGATAGCTGTAAAACTGATATAAGTGGTTGTGAAAATATGACGTGTATTCTCTGTAGCTGGTTACCTTGTATGAGAGTGATTTCCTTGTATTGGATAGAAAAAAAAAATCATCTGATTGGAAACTCAGGTATAATTGATTTATTACTTGTCTTATCTAGTTTTAAGACATGACTTTCCACCATTTCATGTAATGGTAAAATCATAGGGAGTTTTATTAGGTGATGTTTCAGGCTGGTTTGAAACTACAATGGGCAAAGTCATCCCAGAAGCAATTTTGAGTTCATGTAGGGTCCAGTAAGATCCATGAAAGGACACACAAGTAACGTTCTCCAAAGAATATCCTCAGTTCTGAAAACTTCAAAGCAGAGGGAGGCTGATTTCCCCGAGGGTGAGCACCACCTGCATACCACTTAGTGATATGTTGTAGGGGTTACATTTTAAGAGCAACAAAAGGAAGGGAACCTTTTAAGGGTCCTTGTAAGGAGATTCCTTTTGGATATTGAGTTCTTATTGGTATTTTAAATCAGGACAGAGAGTCTGAGCAGTTTCAGTATGTTGTAGACCTTACACCATCAGGTGAATCCAGGATCCGTTTCCTGTATTGAATGGCAGTGCCAACCCCACTGGCAACCTATTGTTGAGTTCCTCTCTTCTTCACAACTCCACACAAGGTCTCAGCAAAACCAGCCCACTCGCACATTCCCACACATATGCGAAAAAGTTATCATTTGGGAGGACTTTTTGAAAATAGCGATTTTAAACACTTCACAGCTATTACCTTTAGGCGTGTTCATGACAACTGTTTTGAGTAGTATAATTTTGGAATCTCGTTATTGCTTCTGTGCCCTGGAGAAGTGAATGTGGGACAGTCTGTGGCATGTGAGTCCACACATCAAGTTCTTGGATTTATAGATTGGATGTTTATAATGGCTTTGTGGGGTGAAAAGATGGGAATAAATGTGGGTTCTCAGCCCACCTTCAGCAGCCAGGTGCCCACACTACATTGCTCGATGTACATTGTGGGCTACTTGTTGGAGAAATTGCTTGGTTCATACTGGCATGTGATAATAGATGTTCTTTGCTTGCAACAAATCAATAGCAAGCCACTGCGGATTGTGCAGACAGTGGCGTGTGAAGTGCCTTTTCAGACAGTTTTATGCTGGAATGGCTGTTAAGCTGCACTGTTGGCTATTCACTGGCCTTTTGCTTTTTATTTATTGTGTGGGTTTATTTATTTTTTTAATGTAGGTTGGTATATTGATTAAATCTGTTAAAAACACATTTCCCATTCAGGCTTCGAAAAAAATAAGCAATATGCACATTACTTAGTGCACAGACAAGGGGACAGACATGTGTGTATGCTAATTCTGTCTCTTGGGTCCATATAGGTACCGTGGCATTATGTTATGAGCCTATGTTGTTATATTTATAGCAATAATTTCCCTGGATATCAGACTACAACATATTCATGTGTTTGGTAATGTGTTTACTTCCTACCTCTGTTTTCATGCTTTACCTGTCCAGCAACTAGGCCATATTTGAGAAGTTCACTATTAAGACATCTATTTTCTGCTTAGAACATACTTTATCATTTACTCATTCACTCACCAAACATTTCTTATTTGCAGGTATGATCATGAATAGGATACATTCCTGTTCTTAAAGACATTACAGTCTAACGGGGGAAGACACATATGAACGTGCTTTAATAGAAATATGAACAGTATACAGTGAGAGGTCATAAAGTGGAGTGAGATCAACTCTCCCTGGGGTTGAGGCTCCATTAAGAAGAGCTATTGCTTTTAGAAAAGTTTTCATTGACAAATGAGTCTTGAAAAGTTTGTAAATACTTCCTAAGCAAATATGGTATGAACTAGGGTTGGAAAGGAAACGTGGCGTTCCAGCAAGCAGAGAGAAATATACTATAGCCACTGGTAATGTTTTGGCTATTTCCTCCCAGTTTCCCCCCCCACCCCGCCCCCAAGCTTTTGCAAATCGCATGGGCATACTCTTGCCCAGGTGTTGTATCTGTGAATAAACCCGTGTGCCAACACTTGTCACTGTCAGAGATCAGGGGAGCTTTCAAAGACCCCTCCCTTGGTTGGGAGTGGGGTGGGACTGTGTAGGGAGGGGACAGATGTGTGTGTACGCTGATTCTGTCTCTTGGGTCCATATGGGTACCCTTGCATTATGTTATAAGCCTATGTTGTTATATTTATAGCAATAATTTCCCAGGATATGAGACTACAGTATATTCATGTTTTTGGTAATGTGTTTACTTCCTACGTCAGTTTTCAGGCTTTACCTGTCCAGCAACCCTCCTTGAGCCAGGGGAGGTTCTGGAAGCCGCCTGAGTCAGGGGGGGGGCCTCGATGGCCCTTCTTCAATGGGCTCCAAGGGACCTGGAGGAAAGCATTCCTTCCTTTTGGTGGTCAAGCCCTTTAGAGCTTAGTTCTGAAGAGTGGGTGTCTGCACGGGGTGAGCTCTCTCACCCCACAGCTCTCTCCTGTCTCTCTGAGACAGGAGCTGGCTCCTTTCCCTCTCTCCCCGTGAGACGGCACAGAGCCTGCAGCAGTCAACGCGTGTTGAGTGAATGAGTGAGTGACTAATTCTCCTTGGGGTCTCCAGCTGGCTGTCCCTCCTGCCACAGATCTTAGGGCTCCCATTCTAAGGAGCAGGTCACTTTTTCCCTCAGGGAATCTGTTCTTCAGTTCCTGCCTATTCTGGCACTGAGTCAGAATACGGTATTTCGCTATTGTGTGGATTCAGCCCCACCCCTGCCTATTTAGAAAATGCTGTTGTGATTACCAGATTTCTTCCCAGTCTTTATTCTAAGCATTTGTATGGTTAAAATTACACTCAGGTGAAAATCTGTGCTCTCATTGCATGATATGCATTTTCAAAGTGTAAAAAACATTAGATTTTCTAATTTTCTTCAGTAGAATGCACATGATGGTGCCCAGTTCACTGGGGAAGAATCCCCTGTGTTGAATCTCTTGCCGGATCCTAGATGTAGACCTAGTACGGCCCAAATCTTATTTCATTGAACCATTGGTAGACGTTTATCTTGGAAGTTTAATTACAATAAACCATATTTTTAAAAGGTTGATTTGTAATATATATAACTTATTACATTATAAGACTTCATAGTATAGTCATTAGGTTAACTAGCTTTAGAATCAAACTGCTTTAAATGCCAATTCTAACTCTAATACTATGAAATTGAATTAGCCTCCTTTGTTTCAGCACAAGGAGTGTGATCAGTACTTCATAAATAGGAGTAGTAACAGTTTTTATTATAAATAATACTATTTGATATTTGTCAAATCCCTCGATATTTGTCAGATCCTTATGTTGTGCTATGACCTTTATAAAGATGTTGTCCCTTTAATCATCCCAAAGTCCCTAAGAAATACCATACTACTATTGTCCTGATTTTAACAGTGGGAAAGATGAGGCCACACAGTTAGGAAGTAGCTGAGTCAGAACTTGAATCCAGGTTTGTTTGACATGAAAGCTCACATTATTATTAGATTTGCTACTACTTAGTCGTTATTAGAAATAATCACAGTGAACATCTGCACTAATTACTAGACTAGAGGGCTTAAAATTTCAGGTGGGCAAATCTTTTCAGACAACCAAATTATTGATACATAAGAATATAAGCTTGGAAAAGAGAAGCTCTGTGTTCTTGGTTGTTTATTTTATCACATTCTGGAATTCTGAACACTTCAGTTGTTTCTGTCTTAACACTTAAATGGGGCCATTTAGTAAGAACATCTTTAGATATTATAGATTTAGAATCAGAATATCCCCCCATAGCCCCAAATATTTATATTTGCATTCTCAGTTGGCCATCTTCTGATTTCCCATCTTTTTTTCTTACTTTATTGCAATTTCAATATATGTCATAAAGCATAGTGGATCAGACGGTTGATGTAGAGTGGATGGCTTCCGTTGAAATCTTGACTCCGTTGTTTAATAGCTGTGTTACCTTGGTGCTAGTAATTAATTAACACCTCGATGTCTCTAAAATGTAAATATTTATATGTTCCATCTCATAAGAGTGTTGTAAGGATAAGTCAAATTCATAATTGTGAAGTTCAGGACATGACATGTAATAGCCCCTACAGAACCATTAGCTACTCTTTAATATAGTTTTCAGAAAGTTAAAACATGACTCATACAAATGTAATTTTCATAAAGTTAAAACATAACTCATATAAATGAGAATGAATAGAATAGAATGTGTGCCAAATGTATTTAACTCCTTAACGGGGGAAACAACAATATGGTTGAAGTGTAAACAATAAGACCGCAAAAGATTATTTGAAGAACTGATATTTATAGGCATTAAAAAGAATATTAAAATACAGATTTAGTTTAAATAACCTGGTGAATGTCTCACAGGGTAAAGAGCTCTTAACTTTTGATGTTATCTTTTCTACTGAACATTGTGTCTTTACTGAACAAAAATCTACAGGTTAATGTATCATCTCATAGACTCTGCACCTTAATTAATAGTAAATACCTATGTCAAACAAAGGTACATTTTCCCGTAGAATTAAGTATTTCTTGTGTGGATATGTTAAACAATATTCCTGTATGACATTGAAAGGACATGTGTCTTGTGGATATGTTAAACAATATCCCTATATGACATTGAAAGGACACGTGTCTTTCCTAGGCTTTTTCTTAAGTTTTAGATAATTTTTGTTAAGAATATTATGCTCTGTTCAATTACAAATCCTTTTTTACCTTGAATATTTCTCTCATACCATTACTTTTTATTTTTTAACCACTTAACTGTGTACCAGTCACCGTGCTAAATTTGTTGTGTCATTTTGTCATTCATACAACCCGAGAAAGTAAGATATTCTTATGATCCCTGTTTCACAGATGAGGAAACTGAGACATGGAGAAGTCAAGTGATTTGCTGGAGGTCACAAAACTGTTAGGTGGGGAGACAAAGACTCAGATTTACATTTGACCACATAGTCTGGGCTCTTGACTGCCAAGGTCTCCTGAATGCCTCAAGGAATGTTCTTAATAAGCACTCATCTGAACACATAGGGATTAACATTAGCCCCAGAAATTTACTACTTTTATGGCAACACTTACCCCGTATATTCTAGTGGTTACATTGTTACGGGGGCAGGGGGCAACATTAGGATTGACCTCCTCAGGTAGTAAGATCAGAAGTCCCATCAAGCAGGTGCCGTTTTGCAGGCTTGGTAGGCCTAGGCAGGCAGAGGCTGAGTCCAGAGGATTCAGGGAGGCTGGGAGGAGCAGCCTGGTACCATGGTCGGCAAGATCCAGAAGGTGAGACAGGTACAAAAGAAGCATTCACGAGTGGGCAGCATCAAAAGGAATGCTCCAAGTTATTTCTTTGCATCTGTGTTTCATTCCTGGGCCCACAGGTATTCAATGTGTCTAAAAGAAGGCCAGGGGATGGCAATTAAACCCAGAGTCTTCTTAGAATGAGGATGAAGGTATTGATACTCTTCAGAACAGTTTCATAGATGCAGGTTGTGGCTAGCTTGTTGCCCATGGGAATCACGCTTGCTTATAAATGCCCCTGATATCAAGACGGGGCTATTTTGTACCTAAAATCTGCCGTACTGCTGATATTAATACACACACAGTGTCATATAGATTCAGCAAGAGCCAGGACTGCTTGCAGCTTTTGTTTTACACAACCCTGCATGAAACGAGCTGGGCCTCACAGGTGAAGTATTCATTTCTACGAGTTCCAGTTGATACTTGGACTTATGGTTCAAGGAGAAATGGTCTCTGCACTTCTGGGACCTGTAGCTTGTCAGGGATTGTTTTGAGTTGTTGCAATCTGTGGCCTCGCTAATTTCATTTCAGCCATCTTCAGCATGCTGTATTTGTAGACCATTTTTTTTCTTTAATGAATTTATTTATTATTTATTTAGTTTTGGCTGCATTGGGTCTTCGTTGCTGCACGCGGGCTTTCTCTAGTTGTGGCGAGCGGGGGCTACTCTTTGTTGCGGTGCACAGGCCTCTCATTGCGGTGGCTTCTCTTGTTGTGGAGCACAGGCTCTAGGCAGGTGGGCTTCAGTAGTTGTGGCACAAGGGCTCAGTAGTTGTGGCTCACGGGCTCTAGAGCGCAGGCTCAGTAGTTGTGGCGCGTGGGCTTAGTTGCCCCGCGACATGTGGGATCTTGCTGGACCAGGGCTTGAACCCACGTCCCCTGCATTGGCAGGTGGGTTCTTAGCCACTGTGCCACCAGGGGAGTCCCTCGTAGACTATTTTTATTGCTTATGTTTAATTATGGCCCATTTATTTCTGGTGTGCTTGGCTAGTTACTTATTGATGGTGATGGTAGTAATCCACCGAGAGCCTATTGGTTCACAGAGGATAATTTTATATTACCTTGTTAGTCACATACAGGTACAATTTTAATGTATTTTTAATATAGACATAATTTCCTACATTTATTTTCATTTCCATTTATTAGCATTTCCATGTAAAGGCAAAAGAGATGCAAATGACTTTATCTTCTCTTGTAAAGTAGAGCTAATAAATATAATTTGGTTCTCTTCCCTTAAATTTTTCTGTTACCATTTTTTCAGGGGGGGGCATTTTTTGATTGAGGTAAAATTTACATTCAGCAAAATGCACAGATCTTAAGTGCATTATGATAAATGTTTATAGCCATGTAACCAACACCCCAGTTAAGATAAAGGACAGTTTCATCTTCCCAGAGTGATCCCTCGAGCCTCTTCTAGTCATTCCTTCTCTGTGAGGTCACTACTACTTGGATTTTTTTTTTTTTTTTTTTTTTTGCGGTACGCGGGCCTCTCCCGCTGTGGAGCACAGGCTCCAGATGCACAGGCTCAGTGGCCGTGGCTCACGGGCCTAGCTGCTCCGCGGTATGTGGGATCTTCCCGGACTGGGGCACGAATCCGTGTCCCCTGCGTCGGCAGGCGGACTCTCAACCACTGCGCCACCAAGGAAGCCCTACTACTTGGATTTGTATCAGCATACATGAGTTTTGACTGTTGTTGAATATGTATAAATGGGATCGCCCATTATGGGGTCTTTTATTTCTGTTTTCTCTAGCTCCATGGAGTGTGTTTAAGATGCATCCATGTCTCTGTGCATTCTGGCTGCCTTGCTCTCTCTTGACTCTCGGCTCCATTGACTCATCTGAAGGAGTCTGCCGGGCTGCATCTGGGGTTCCTTCCCTGTGCCGTGGTGCAGACGTCCTCCAAGGCCATAAGCGAGGGCAATCTTGCAGCTCACCGTGTTTGTCTTCTCCCTTTCAGGAATCGCTGTCCTTTGCCTGATGCACTCTACTGAGGTTGGAAGTGGGTGTCAACCTGTTTCTTTTTACTTGACTTCACCTTTACACTTTGACATTGGGGGAAGGGAAAGGTAGGCTTGATGACATAACACCTAGTGTGCTGTGATTTAAACCACAACCTCTAGAGATGAGTTAACGCTTTGCATTAGCTCTGGAACAGCCCTGGTAGCCTAGAATATTCTAGAACCTGGTTTTTAAATTAATTAATTAATTAATTAATTTTTTTGGTGTGTGTGGGGGTATCCTTCAACTCCAGTTATAGACTTTCTGTAGTCAAACAGCCTTCTATAGCAAAAGAAGCTGCACCAAGCTAAATACCCGCAAATGTGTCTCCATCAAGTGTTTCATCTGAGTTTCATTTATAAGGTCCCTATTGCTTTTTCCGTCCAGTCCCTCTGCTAACACTTGATTAAGCTCAGTGGGTGCAGGGATGGATTTGGCTCTTGCAGCTAGCAGTTCTTATTTTCTTTACCTAGAATTATAGTTTGTTTTCTCACCTACCTTTGTCCTGTGGATCTTTGCCGCCTGATCCATGTCTCTTGGCCAAATGAAATTAAGAAGTGTTTTCAAACAAAAAATTTGGGTTCTTCAGGAAAGTGGGGGTGTTTCTATGCCAGGGAGTGTTTTGGCTGTTGACTGTCCTCATTTTGAGCTTTACATGCTTTCGTGTGCTTATTTTTGACGCATGTCTACAAAAAGAAAAAAAGGAGGGACCTTGCATTGTTGATGCTTTTTAGTTTTAACTGAGGTTTTTTTGATAAGGGTATACAAGCTCACTGTTGACAATCTGGAAAATGCATAAAAGTACAAGAAAAAACAAGCATGATTTTACCAATTATTTAATATGACCTTGTTTCAGGCTATGCATGGTGTCAAGCACATAATAGATGCTCAAACTATATTTGTTGAGTGAATGACTGAGCCTTGCATATTTTCAGAGTCTGAGTTGTGCAAAGGTCCTAGTGTTCTTTTCATGAGGTGAATAGCATTTCTACCAGGGCTAGGTGTTTTCTGGCCAGAGAGAATGCTTTTAGGCATGCAGGAATTCTAATGAGCATCCCGATACGCAGGTTTCTTCTTTGGATGAAAAATGGAAATGTCAAGATGTTTTTATTTCTTTTCTCTCTTGCCCTTATCCCTTCTCACAGAAAGCCTTGCAGTTTCTGAGCAGTTATACATAGATGCATCTACATATAAGTGGAATAGTTTTGCAGTGGATTGTAATTTGAGGGAAAGAGCCCTTAAAATGTGTATAGGGAAGGAGCCTCTTGGGTTCCAGTTTTTTTCCGTGGCATTTGCTTCCAGAGAGATGTTGTGGTTTACTTCACATGATGAGATTTCTAGAAACACTCTAGTACTCTAGAGGTCTAGTGAGACAGGAGAACTCTTCTGCTTTAATATCATTCATCAATTTTTGCTGAGTTTTATGTTGACCTAAATTAGTACATAATACATGATTGAAGAACTTAGATGCACTGTATATCGAAAAATGTAAAACACAAAGGTTTCTTGATTTTTGTACACCCTGGATTTCAAATTTTTTATATCTACGTGGGAGAATTCATCCAAACCTAGTAGACTCTTTTCAACCACTTTCAGGAGCATTGATAGGAAACAACAGCATCTGACTCCGGGCCTTATTTCCTAGTCAGTTCACTGGATGTTTTTTGTAATCAGCCCTCAACTAACTGTAGAACTGCAGTTTTACCCAGATATCTTTATATGAGTAAAACCAAATTCGTGTTTATATAAATAAAAATAAGTACCTGTACACATATACATATTACAAATAAATACAAATTTCCTTTAGGATTTTTTCCCAATTCTGAAATAATTTTTCTATCCAAATACCTTTGTTTCTGTGTGTCAGGGAGCCGCAGATCAGGTATCTGTCTACTGTTGAGAATATTTAGCAGGAAGTCCCTTTATCTGAACTGAATACTCAATATTTGGGGTATAATTTTATCTCTGAAAAAGGATTTGGGCAGGGAGACATCGTCTGGGATTTATTTTTCCTTAAGGGTAATCTTTCTTTCTCCTCTCCCTGCCTGAAACTCCCAGATGGCTCCTTCATACCGGTGCTCAAGTGTATCATCTAGTTAAAGCTCACACCAGTGACCTGGCACTGGGGGACCTTTGGCAAAGGGCCTGCAGTTCAACACACACATCGTCACACGTACCTGTGTGTCCCTGACTCATGAAAAATCATGAGAATGGAACAAATGGAAAAGAATGTATTAAAACAAGTAAGTTTAGCCAAACAAACTCTCAGCGCTGGTAGAGGCTTTATTCCAATCCCAACACACCACATGTCTTTCCAACATCTAACTTATTTAATTTGCATGTGAATTAATTTAGCATATTTTCTTATTATATAAAGTTTAATAAACACAGCTATAACCAAATCTCACAGCTATTTCCCAGTATGGGGTAACATTTTGCATTTAGTTACATTTGGTCTCCTAGGCAATATTTGATTGTGGCTATATTTCCTAAAGCTGCGTTACTTGTCACATGGAATGTTTTGGTGGCCGATTCATCAGACATAGAGCAAGGCAGGGAGGAGTGTTACGTTGAAGTTCTTTCGAAGCCATGGTAGTGAAAATCACCTGGGTAACATAGGGTGTGTTAAAGATGATTCTCTGCTGCTTCCTTTGGCAGGCTTTGAGCTCCCCATCGTAGGCCTCCTTGCTTTTATTTCTGAAATCTATCCTGTGTACCCATTCCTGACTCATCTTCCCAGGACACCGTTTTTGTCTAATCACTCCTCTGCTTGTGAACCTTCTACGGCCCCCTCTTGATGTAGTTAAAGCCCCACACTTGGTTTTCAAGGTCTTCAGTAATCTACTTTTTAAAATCTGCCTCTTGAACTAGTTTTTCTTTAAGATTCATGGCTCACGTGCCCTCTAATACGGCCAGCGTCCTCACTGTCACTAGCCTATCCTATGGTCATTATGCCCTTGCCGCTCTCTTTCCTCCCTTCTGAGAGACTTCCCTCCTCTTGACATGGCTTTTCAAATCCTGTACAATTTTTAGGGTCCAGCCCAAGTCTCCCCTATCCCTTTGTGTTTTCTCTGACCACTTTAGTCTATATTGATCACTTCTCCAAAATCCCACTACATTTATATTCAGAACTGAGAGACATCATGACTCGGCACATAAAAGAAATTAATATGGACTTGAGAGTGAGCAGTGGGTTCAAATCCTGCTCCTCTCCTTCCTAACTGGGTGGCCTTTGGCAATTAATGCAACACAACCTCACAATATGTACCTTGCAAAAGTCCCAGTTTTGTTAATAGGGTTAGAAATGATAGATGTAAAGCAGAGTGTTGGACTTAACAGAATAGTTTTTGTAAAGTTCAAGGTAGCAGCTTAAGTTAAGAACGTGAACCTTCCTTTAAAGCAAAATGTCATCAATGAATAAAACAAGTAGAATTTTGAGGAGATTAAGGACCACTTCTGTCGTGTATTCATCCTATTCCCTATAGAATCAATTTGCCTGTGGTGGTGGCTATAGTTTCCTCTAGAGTAGATGGTAGCTGTGTTGAGTGGATGTGGGTAGAAGGGTTACTAGGATTAGATTATTCAAATAGCAGTGATGTTCTGTCTCTTCTAATTTTAAATTTTAACATGTCCCTGATTTTGGGTCTGTGTAATTCAACCAAAAACCTAAAAATAAGTTTCAGAGGGCCTACTACCTTTCCTATAAATATCAGGACTTTTTAAGGCAATACTTATACAGGCTTCTAAGAGCACTGTGAAGGATTCTGGAACCTTCAGTAATCTCAGGTCCTACTTTTGGTTTTTTCCTGGTATATGGAAGAATTACTAGCCAGGGGGAATCTTTGGTTCTTGTCATTCACAGGACTGAGGGAAGAAAATCACAATCTTTGCAGCCACTGTCATTATCAGAATATCAATATGTAATCTTAACTTTGTAGATAATTAACTCATTTTAAAATCCACTCATCTGCAGTAGTAAAGTATAACGTAATTTAGTGTTCATGACGGACTATTTACAGTAGATGCCTTTAGTTATCTCTCCCCAATTCAAAACTCTTTGAGCCTGAGGCTCTAAGATCAGGCCAGGCCAAGTTTGACACTGATCTGCTTTAACTTTGAACATGAGGCCCAGGTAGTAGAAGACCCATAGCCAACCTCTTATTCCCTATTGATTCTTGACCAGAAAAAAAACAAAAACAGAGAACTGTAGAGTACTGATTTATTATCTGAGTGGCCTAATGTGCTAATTATTGCCTGCCGTGGGAAGATGGCTGCATATTGATCTCCAGTGGAGTTTAACTGAACAAGAAGTCCTGTCTCAGTAACATTATATTTATCCAGTTACCCAGGGGTCCTCCATAATGGACTCAGCTGTGAACACTAGGCGATTAGACCAAAATCTTAATCACGGTGATTGTGATAATCAGTTCCAACGAGCAGAATGCCGTTAGTTCTTTGGAACCTATGAAGCTGGTAGTATTTGAGGAAAGGAAGTATGATAAGTGTGACTGCTTAGTGTCTGGGGGGAAGATTGGTGGAGAGGGATCTGAAAGATAAATTTCAGTCTTCTTAATAACTGGCACTAATGAGAATAATTATGTAGAGAACTTGTACTTCCAGAGTCTAGTTGTTCCTGAGAACGTGGTTCTTAAAACCCACATGTTCAAAGGGTTTTAAGAACTTGGTTAGCATATTTAGATGATGGAGATTTAAATTCTTTTTAAAGTGTACTCTCATGGGAGTGATTCTTCTCTTTATATTCAGCCTATTAGAGGAAAATGTGATGTATTTACTTCTCAGCCTTTGCACTGTAGAAATGTGTTTATATAAATAGTGTTTATTTCTAATGACAAATACGTGATGCCAAGTAAGTAGTAGACCACAGGTGATTAAGTAATCGCCTCCACATGGGCACACCATTGTTTCATATGTATTTACCTAATGTGAACCAATTCTCTTACAGTTTCAACATCTGTGCCTTAACTAAAATCTGGATATACTGCATTGATGCAACATCCCTTGAAGTCTCCTTAGGTGGAGACTGATTTCTTCCATCCTTTTATTCCTGGAACTAGAGCACAGTTCACAGTCGTTGTTCCATGATATCTCTTCTTTTAAGGTCCATATGCCTTTAATGCCATTTTCTCCCATCCTCATCGTCAGCATCTCCTGACCTTCAGGATGTGAAGAACAATCTGAACTGAGTTCCTTGGTCATAGCCTCCATCTCACTGTATCCTTTGCAATTAACCTTGGTGACTTCAATTTTCGTGTTATGATTTTCCCAATAACCTGACTTCCTCAGAAGCCTGGCTACCTAGCAAAGAGAATTTCTTTTGCTGTTACCACTTCCTATATTTTCACCTGTCTCTGACCTTGGCCTCCTGACTCTACCTTCTACCCTCCATAGTGTCAAAGGTTTCACTTGCCTTTGTACACCATCTGGAGTTCCAAGTCAATAATATAAATGACATTCCCACCAGTACTCTAGAGCCCTTGCCTTGTGACCTGGCCACGCTACCCAAATTTCAAGTAAATTCCTCTGCTTGCTTTCTTGGCTGCTACCTTATGACTTAGGGAAAGTCAGGCACTTGACAGTTGGTTTCACTGCAAAAACCATATCCTCTTACTCTTAGCAGTGCCCTCAATGTGTTTCTTTTTGTGGCCATCCAAGCTTTGACCCTAAATTCTGACCATTCTGTCTTCTCTCCAATGATATCCTATTCTCTACTTTTCTAGTTAGCATTCACCTAGTAGGAGCTATTTGTAAGTCTTCCTTCATAAGCTTTGTTGCTTGTTTAAACACTTTAAATCTCCATGGTATGGCAATTAAGACTTTCCAGGATTTTTCTTCATACATAATTTTCCATTTCAGGTCTTCTAGGACTCGCTTTCATAAACCTAAGCACCAGTGGGAAAACTCTCTTCTCCAAATGTGTCCTAAACTCACCTTATCTATTTGGCTCACCCTCCTTACTTTATTCATCTATATATGTTGAATGGGGCCTTGTACTGAATGAATATTTGTGTCGAATTTCCATGTTTATAAAACATGCTTACCAGTATATATATTTTTTCATTTCGAATCTGAACTGTGTGATTATCTTTCCTTGTACAGTGCTTAACGTAGTGTCAGCCATTGAAAAAGAGAGGTTTTCTCATTTTTTTCCTTTCACTAAATATTTCTCCATTATAGTGCCTATCAATCACACAAGTATTTTTGTTTGTTTGTTTGTTTGCGGGATGCGGGCCTCTCACTGTTGTGGCCTCTCCCGTTGCGGAGCACAGGCTCCGGACGCGCAGGCTCAGCGGCCATGGCTCACAGGCCCAGCCGCTCCACGGCATGTGGGACCTTCCCAGACCGGGGCACGAACCCGTGTCCCCTGCATCGGCAGGCGGACTCTCAACCACTGCGCCGCCAGGGAAGCCCTCACACAAGTATTTGTTAATTATTCTGGCTCACTTGTTAACTGTGAATTCTATAGAATGGGTACAATGACTTATTTATCTTTCTATTCTCAGTATTTTATGAGGAAACTGGCAGATTGTAGATGTTCAATAAATTTTTGGTGGGTATAATAAACACTGGATACCAATTAAGGATAATGATGATAACTAGACGCTTACTTTGTAAGTATGTAGTGTGGATTAAACTGCTGTAATGGGCCACGCAAGACACAAAACTATTGATTTATAAATTATATTCATTATTATTAGTTGACAAATAATTTATTAATTGTTTATTTATAAATAAATATCTCATTTATTTCTTGTTTTACATATAAAAAAAATAAGGTTCAAAAGGAAGTATTGACTTTTCCAAGATCGCACAGCTAATGAGTAGCAGAGTCCAAGAACCAGGACTCCTGACTGTTGGTTCTCTAGCCAGTGATCCTAAGTCAATATTTTCTAAACAGTGTTTTGTGTAATATCATGTCCCACTAGTTCTCATTCTCCTTTACATTTACCGACTAGACTGAAGTAAAGGGCCGGGGAATGGAGGGCAGAGGTAATAGGTGTCTAAAGAAGGGACAAGTTAGAAGGAAGTCTCTGTACTTGGAGAGGCAAGTGCATGACTCTACCGCAAAAATTACTGTGTTGTATCCTAAAGGTAGAGGGTAAAAGCAACTTAATATGTGTGCTGAGTTACTCCCTGTCCCTTGCAAGAAAATAATTTTGTTCTTGTAGATGACTTCATATTTAAGTATTTCCTCTATTCTTTTTCTAACCTTCACTATAAACTAAACCCATTTCAAGTGGCCTCCCTAACTAGTATATCTAGATGTACCCTTTCTTTTACAGAGTCCAATGTATTCCTTTATTTTTTATTAGAATATAGGCCCAGTTCTGCTCAGGCTCAATGTTACATAGAAAGAACAAGGTGAGCAAGGGCAGGGGGTGGGAAAGGTCAGGGATCATTTGGGGAGTAGAAAGTTTAATTGGAGTAGAGGGAGGGCGAATGGTGTGTGAGAGATGGCCTGGATGAGGTCTGATCATGGGCTCCTAGGGGCAGAAGATTTTGGAGGAAGAGGACCAGTGGAAGTTTTTGGGCAAATATGTGATATGGGCAAAGTATGTCTTAGAAAGAGCACCCTGGCAGAGTGTGGGGAGTGAGTTGAAAGAAGGTAGTAAGGCCCATATACGTAAGATACCACATCCATTTGTTTATCACTGAAATAATCTGACCTTCGAGCGGAGTCTTATACACAGGGGGGATTCATTGAATATTTTTTGGAAGAACTAGTGAAAGCAAGAAAGCCATTAGGAGGCTCTTGTAATAGCTGGGGTATATGGCAAGGTGGCATGAGCTAGTGTTGGCAGTGAGAAGTTTAGCGTTAGCCTCAACTGAAAACAGAGTACAAGCCACGTGGAGGCAGAACAACCAATTGTAATATTCAAAGAATTGGTAAGGTGGCAAGGATTTAGGAAATCTACTTTGTTTGTAGTCTTATAAGCTTTGATTATTATTCCTTTTAGCTTTCACTTTGTTTTTGTTATTTCCAACTAAAAATTTTTTTTTAAAGTTAAGAAGAATTCACTTCTCATATTAAAACCTCTTTCTCTATTACTCAGTGCGTAGTATTTCAGACATACATTGGTTTAAAAATTGTTAGATCATATTTATTGTATGATTTCTAATGGAATGAACTCATATGGCCTCTCTGATTAAATTATACTTTTAATACCCTTGGTTGTGTATGTCTAGGAACAAGTTCATTCCAAGTTCATTGCTCCTCTGATGTAGGCAGAATTGCGGTCATCTGAGTTCTGCCCCTCTGCCCAGGCTCCAGGTTTCTCGCTGATAGAAATACCAGGGGGTTCTGACTCTTCAGCCCTCAGAATCCTCCCCAACCTCCCTGTTGCTAAACTGAAATGCTTGAAGAATTCAAAACTTATTTCCTGCCTCAGTGTGAAATGTGTGCAATTTTTCCTTCTTGAAGAGGACACATTCTGAACATTTAGAGGGTCGAGAAACCTCCCCTGCAACAGGAAAATCTTTTGATACATTTTTTTTAATCTTACAGAATTCTGGTCAAAAAAATTTATGCAGCAAAGGCATGAGGTACATCAAATATATTAGGTTTTCTTTTTTTTTTTTTTCTTTTGGCACCATTTGGTGTGAGTTATCAAGGCATCTGTAATGCATACATGTATTCTAACAATTTTGTTCAGACCATGCACATTGAAACATGGAGCGCCATTCATTTCTTGACTACATCCTTGCTTCACTTATTGTTCCCAGCTGATTGTCTTTTCTGTCAACTGTTACTGTTGAAGAGAATCCTCAAAGTGTGCTGTTGGGTGAAATTCAGCCATGTTACGTGCCTGGGATTATATCTCAAAAAGAAGACTTTTTTTTTTTTTTTTTAACAGAAAACAAAGCAATTGTGTTGATAGGATTAGGTGGGAGAAACTGATAAATCATGGTCATATACCAGCCCTGAGGAGATGGGTGCAAGGTCAGCTACTATTTGCCTCTTTCTTAATCCTATGATTTTCTGGTTCTTTGGCTTAGAAATTTAGGCTCTGTCCAGTAGCTGAAGCAGGACAACCCAAGGTTACTAATACTCTTTGTGATTTTATTTTACCTTTTGAGAAATAAACCCTACCACTGTTTTGTAAATTGTTTAGATATCCACAGAAGAAAGGGTTATTCAATATTTGGGGGGCTTAAGATGGAAACTGTCTCCCTTTGAGGAATTAGAAAATCATTCCTAAGAAACAACGCTGTTATACCTTGTCACGAAAAACTAAATTAGGTGAAAAGCAGCAGCATGTGATTTTTTTTTTTAAAGTCCAGTTTAATTTTAAAATTATGAAAAATTTCAAGCATATAGAAAATGCAGAAAATATTCAACACCCTTGTACCCACCATCCCTATTTTAAAGTGTTAGCTTTTTACCATAATTGCTGAAGATTGTAATTTACCTTTTCATTTCTTCTTTAAATACTTGTCATGTTTTTCTTAATTGTTGAACACATGCGAATAAAATTTATAATATGTTAATATATGTAAAGTATAAAAATAACAAAATAAATGCTCATGCACCTACCACCCAACTTAAGAATTATAGATTCACTGTCTTAAAAAAAAAATCACAATTACTGTGAGTTTATCAGTTCAGGCTTCTTTGTCCCCCCAAAAAATGATGCAAAAAAGGAAACTCCTGGGGTTTAGATTCTGATGTTTGCATTGAATCTGAAAATTTTCCTATTGGTCTTTAAATTAGGTGGTATGAGAATGATGTTTGCTAGAAAGAGATTTGAGTACCTAACCGATTATGGTCCTATCTTGTTAGGGTCTCTTCTGTTCCCTCATTAGCCCTCCCCACTTATTCCTGGGAAAGCAGTCTTCTCTATACATGTTAAAATACTTATTAAGTATGAATGTTTTAAGTGCTTATCAAGTATTGGTTCACGCTGGTTCTCCATAAGACTGAGGGGAAAACCATCCATATCTGAAATGGTACCATTCTTAGTGATATTGGTTTTGAGAGCCACAATGCCAGAAAAAATAGATTCCAGAAAAAAGAAGTGGTAATCTCACATGCAGATCTGGATTGAAAACATAGCCAAAGGAATATTGAGAAAGAAGAGATTCTTTTTTTGGTTGTCTTTACTGAAAGTGCAAGGACCAAGCTGAATTCATTTACCACTTCTGAGTCAACGTGACGCTACAACCCAGGGACACCTTACTTCCATGCACCGTTAAATCCAGTTGTCAGGTTTGGACAGGAGAGAGCCCTCCTTTTCCTCAGGGAGGCTATAGGGAGGTGCTTGTGAGGGAGATTATTCATTTTCCAGAGCAGAGAACAGGGATCATCTATCATGATCAAATGGGAGTATTTCATATCATCCATCTCCAGTGAGGATAGTAGTAACAATTCTGTCCTTTTCTCCATTTTTTTTACTACTCTGATTGAGATTCATCTTTTAAAACGAAAGCGTAGTTTGAGGTTATTAGAAAACACATACATACACATAAGAATTATTTGTTCTCTGCTGCTTTTTTTCCTCTCCATGAATAATTTCTGCAGACAGGTGACCAGTTCAGCCATCTGTCTCTTTGTTATAAATGCCTGTGGTTGCCTCATTCCCTTCTTCCTTGAAATTAAATGAAGACTTCTTTTGCAAGAGAAAGAAAAAGCCAGCAAATAAGACAAGATAACAAGATATTCCTGTATTGTCACCTTTTCTTTTGAGGAATATGGGGAATGACTCTTTCCTTCCAACTCAAATATGCAGATTCCTTAAAGGCTCTGTTGTAAACATATTATTGAAAAAAAACTATTCTCAGTATTGGACAATTTGGAAAACACAAAGGGGGTCTTCAGAATTTATAATGTCAGTTCTTTCTAGCCTGCATTCAGCTAGATCCATTTATATGTTTCATTTTTAGCCTGTGTTGTAGTAGAATGCTTGATTGGTTCAAGGGAGTCTATAATTCCAGTTAGGGAAAAAGAAATTTAGTAAGCATGTTGGCTTTGTGCATGATGACTTTTTTTTTAAAAAATTAATTATTTAATTAATTTTTGGCTGCTTTGGGTCTTTGTTGCTGTGCGCGGGCTTTCTCTAGTTGCGGCAAGCGGGGGCTATTCTTTCATTGCGGTGCGCAGGCTTCTCATTGCGGTGGCTTCTCTTGTTGCGGAGCATAGGCTGTAGGCGCACGGGCTTCAGTAGTTGTGACACACGGGCTCAGCAGTTGTGACTCACGGACTCTAGAGTGCAGGCTCAGTAGTTGTGGCACACAGGATTAGTTGCTTTGCGGCATGTGGGATCTTCCCAGACCAAGGCTCGAACCCCTGTCCCCTGCATTGGCAAGCGGATTCCTAACCACTGCACCACCAGGGAAGCCCTGTGCATGATGACTTGGGGACACTATTGTCCTGTCTTTCTTGCTTGGTTCAGAGGTGTTTTGTGCCATAAAACCAATCAACCACATTTGGGTCATGTCTACACATCACATATGATGTCTGCAGGAGCTTATCTAGCACACATTGGAGTATAATTCATCACTAGATTGATAACAAAATCCTAAAGGTTTTCTGTTGAAATATATAAAGTGACTTCTTTAAGGAATTGCATAGTCCAAAAAGGGATAGCATTTCACCTTAGTGAAATTCCACTTCATGGATTTTGTTTTGCATCATTGAAACAATTAGGTAGAAATTAGAATAAGCTAATAAATAGAATGATAAAACTTTTGACAAATATTTGTGGAATGCTTCCTAATTTTAAATACAATGCTAGGTTATTTATATTCTCATAATTGATTTTTTTTTAATATTTATTTTTTATTTTATTTTCTTATTAGTCATCCATTTTATACACATCAGTGTATACATGTCAATCCCAATCTCCCAGTGCATCCCACCCCCACCCCCACCCCCCGCTGCTTTCCCCCCTTGGTGTCCATACGTTTGTTCTCTACATCTGTGTCTCAATTTCTGCCGTACAAAACAGTTCATCTGTACCATTTCTCTAGGTTCCACATATATGTGTTAATATATGATATTTGTTTTTCTCTTTCTGACTTACTTCACTCTGAATGACAGTCTCTAGATCCATCCACGTCTCTACAAATGACCCAATTTTGTTCCTTTTTATGGCTGAGTAATATTCCATTGTATATATGTACCACAACTTCTTTATCCATTCATCTGTCGATGGGCATTTAGGCTGCTTCCATGACCTGGCTATTGTAAATAGTGCTGCAATGAACATTGGGGTGCATGTGTCTTTGAATTATGGTTTTCTCTGGGTATATGCCCAGTAGTGGGATTGCTGGGTCATATGGTAGTTCCATTTTTAGTTTTTAAAGGAACCTCCATACTGTTCTCCATAGTGGCTGTATCAATTTACATTCCCACCAGCAGTGCAAGAGGGTTCCCTTTTCTCCCCACCCTCTCCAGCATTTGTTGTTTGAAGATATTCTGATGATGCCCATTATAACTGGTGTGAGGTGATACTTCATTGTAGTTTTGATTTGCATTTCTCTAATAATTAGTGATGTTGAGCAGCTTTTCATGTGCCTCTTGGCCATCTGTATGTCTTCTTTGGAGAAATCTCTATTTAGGTCTTCTGCCCATTTTTGGATTGGGTTGGTTGTGTTTTTAATATTGAGCTGCATGAGCTGTTTGTATATTTTGGAGATTAATCCTTTGTCCACTGACTTGTTTGCAAATATTTTCTCCCATTCTGAGGGTTGTCTTTCTGTCTTGTTTATGGTTTCCTTTGCTGTGCAAAACCTTTTAAGTTTCATTAGGTCCCATTTGTTTATTTTTGTTTTTATTTCCATTACTCTAGGAGATGGATCAAAAAAGATCTTGCTGTGATTTATGTCAAAGCGTGTTCTTCCTATGTTTTCCTCTAAGAGTTTTATAGTGCCCGGTCTTACATTTAGATCTTGAATCCATTTTGAGTTTATTTTTGTGTAGGGTGTTAGGGAGTGTTCTAATTTCATTCTTTTACATGTAGCTGTCCAGTTTTCCCAGCACCACTTATTGAAGAGACTGTCTTTTCTCCATTGTATATCCTTGCCTCCTTTGTCATAGATTAGTTGACCATAATGTGTAGGTTTACCTCTAGGTTTCTGTCCTGTTCCATTGATCTATATTTCAGTTTTTGTGCCAGTACCATGTTTTCTTGATTACTGTAGCTTTGTAGTATAGTGTGAAGTTAGGGAGTCTGATTCCTCCAGCTCCTTTTTTTCCCCTCAAGACTGCTTTGGCTATTCGGGGTCTTTTGTGTCTCCATTCAAATTTTAAGACTTTTTGTTTTAGTTCTGTGAAAAATACCATTGGTAATTTGATAGGGATTGTGTTGAATCTGTAGGTTGCTTTGGGTAGTATAATCATTTTCACAACATTGACTCTTCCAATCCAAGGACATGGTATATCTCTCCATCTGTTGGTATCATCTTTAATTTCTTTCATCAGTGTCTTATAGTTTTCTGCATACAGGTCTTTTGTCTCCCTAGGTAGGTTTATTCCTAGGTATTTTATTCTTTTTGTTGCAATGGTAAATGGGAGTGTTTCCTTAATTTCTCTTTCATATTTTTCATCATTAGTGTATAGGAATGCTAGAGATTTCTGTGCATTAATTTTGTATTCTGCAACTTCACCAAATTCATTGATTAGCTCTACTAGTTTTCAGGTGGCATCTTTAGGATTCTCTATGTATAGTATCATGTCATCTGCAAACAGTGACAGTTTTACTTCTTCTTTTCCAATTTGTATTCCTTTTATTTCTTTTTCTTCTCTGATTGCCGTGGCTAGGACTTCCAAAACTATGTTGAATAATAGTGGCGAGAGTGGACATCCTTGTCTTGTTCCTGATCTCAGGGGAAATGCTTTCAGTTTTTCACCATTGAGAATGATGTTTGCGGTGGGTTGGTCATATATGGCCTTTATTATGTTGAAGTAGGTTCCCTCTATGCCCACTTTCTGGAGAGTTTTTATCATAAATGGGTGTTGAATTTTGTCAAAAGCTTTTTCTGCATCTATTGAGATGATCATATGGTTTTTCTCCTTCAGTTTGTTAATATGGTGTGTCACATTGATTGCTTTGTGTATATTGAAGAATCCTTGTATTCCTGGCATAAATCCCACTTGATCATGGTGTATGATCCTTCTAATATGCTGTTGGATTCTGTTTGCTAGTATTTTGTTGAGGATTTTTGCATCTATATTCATCAGTGATATTGGTCTGTAATTTTCTTTTTTGTGTAGTGTCTATGTTTGGTTTTGGTATCAGGGTGACGGTGGCCTCATAGAATGTGTTTACAAGTGTTCCTTCCTCTGCAATTTTTTGGAAGAGTTTGAGAAGGATGGGTGTTAGCTCTTTAAATATTTGATAGCATTCACCTGCGAAACCATCTGGTCCTGGACTTCTGTTTCTTGGAAGATTTCTTTTTTTCCTTTTTTTTTGTGGTACGTGGGCCTCTCACTGTTGTGGCCTCTCCCGTTGCGGAGCACAGGCTCCAGACGCACAGTCTCAGTGGCCATGGCTCATGGGCCCAGCCGCTCCACAGCATGTGGGATCTTCCCACACCTGGGCACAAACCCGTGTCCCCTGCATCGGCAGGCGGACTCTCAACCACTGCGCCACCAGGGAAGCCCTTGTTGGAAGATTTTTAATCACAGTTTCAATTTCATTACTTGTGATTGGTCTGTTCATATTTTCTATTTCTTCCTTGTTCAGTCGTGGAACGTTATACCTTTCTAAGGATTTGTCCATTTCTTCCAGGTTGTCCATTTTATTGGCATAGAGTTGCTCGTAGTTGTCTCTTAGGATGCTTTGTATTTCTGTGGTGACTGTTGTAACTTCTCCTTTTTCATTTCTAATTTTATTGATTTGAGTCATCTCCCTTGTTTTCTTGATGAGTCTGGCTAATGGTTTATCAATTTTGTTTATCTTCTCAGAGAACCAGCTTTTAGTTTTATTGACCTTTGCTATTGTTTTCTTTGTTTCTATTTCTTTTATTTCTGCTCTGATCTTTTTGATTTCTTTCCTTCTGCTAACTTTCGGTTTTGTTTGTTCTTCTTTCTCCAGTTCCTTTAGGTGTAAGGTTAGATTGTTTATTTGAGATGTTTCTTGTTTCTTGAGGTAGGCTTGTTTAGCTTTAAACTTCCCTCTTCCAACTGCTTTTGCTGCATCCCATAGGTTTTGGATCGTCGTGTTTTCATTGTCATTTGTCTCTAGGTATTTTTTGATTTCCTCTTTGATTTCTTCTGTAATCTCTTGGTTATTAAGTAGTGTATTGTTTAGCCTCCACGTGTTTGTGTATTTTACGTGCTTTTCCCTTTAATCGATTTCTAATCACAGAGTGTTGTGGTCAGAAAAGATGCTTGATATGATTTCAGTTTTCTTAAATTTACTGAGGCTTGATTTGTGACCCAAGATGTGATCTATCCTGGAGAATGTTCCGTGCACAGTTGAGAAGTAAGTGTAATCTCCTGTTTTTGCATGTAATGTCCTTTAAATATCAATTAGACCTATCTGGTCTGTTGTGTCGTTTAAAGCTTATGTTTCCTTATTAGTTTTCTGTTTGGATGATCTTCCCATTGGTGTAAGTGAGGTGTTAAAAGTCCCCCAGTTTTATTTTGTTACTGCCGATTTCCTCTTTTAGAGCTGTTAGCAGTTGCCTTATGTATTGAGGTGCTCCTATGTTGGGTGCATATATATTCATAATTGTTATATCTTCTTCTTGGATTGATCCCTTGATCATTACATAGTGTCCTTCCTTTTCTCTTGTAATGTTCTTTATTTTAATGTCTATTTTGTCTGATATGAGTATTGCTCCTCCAGCTTTCTTTTGATTTCCATTTGCATGGAATATCTCTTTCTATCCCCTCACTTTCAGTCTGTATGTGTCCCTAGGTCTGAAGTAGGTCTCTTGTACACAGCATATATATGGGTCTTGTTTTTGTATCCATTCAGCAAGCCTGTTTCTTTTGGTTGGAGCAATTACTCCATTCACGTTTAAGGTAATTATTGATATGTATGTTCCTATGACCATTTTCTTAATTGTTTTGGGTTTGTTTTTGTAGGTCCTTTTCTTGTCTTGTGTTTCCCACTTAGGGAAGTTCCATTAGCATTTGTTGTAGAGCTGGTTTGGTGGTGCTGAATTCTCTTAGTTTTTGCTTGTCTGTAAAGCTTTTGATTTCTCTATCGAATCTGAATGAGATCCTTGCCAGGTACAGTAATCTTGGTTGTAGATTCTTCCCTTTCATCACTTTAAGTATATCATGCCACTCCCTTCTGGCTTGTAGAGTTTCTGCTGAGAAATCAGCTGTTAACCTTATGGGAGTTCCCTTGTATATTTTTTGTCGTTTTTCCCTTGCTGCTTTCAAGAATTTTTCTTCGTCTTTAATTTTTGCCGATTTGATTACTATGTGTCTCGGTGTGTTTCTCCTTGGGTTTATCCTGTATGGGACTCTCTGCACTTCCTGGACTTGGGTGGCTATTTCCTTTCCCATGTTAGGGAAGTTTTTGACTATAATCTCTTCAAAGATTTTCTCAGGTCCTTTCTCTTTGTCTCCTCCTTCTGGGACCCCTATAATGCAAATGTTGTTGCATTTAATGTTGTCCTAGAGGTCTCTTAGGCTGTCTTCATTTCTTTTCATTCTTTTTTCTTTATTCTGTTCTGCAGCAATGAATTCCACCATCCTGTCTTCCAGTTCACTTATCCGTTCTTCTGCCTCAGTTATTGTGGTATTGATTCCTTCTAGTGTATTTTTCATTTCAGTTATTGTATTGTTCATCTCTGTTTGTTCTTTAATTCTTCTAGATCTTTGTTAAACAATTCTTGCATCTTCTCGATATTTACCTCCATTCTTTTTCTGAGGTCCTGGATCATCTTCACTATCATTGTTCTGAATTCTTTTTCTGGAAGGTTGACTATCTCCATTTCATTTAGTTTTTTGGGGGGGTTTTATCTTGTTCCTTCATCTGGTACATAGCCCTCTGCCTTTTCATCTTTATCTTTCTGGGAATGTGGTTTTCGTTCCACAGGCTGCAGGTTTGTAGTTCTTCTTGCTTCTGTTGTCTGCCCTCTGGTGGATAAGGCTATCTAAGAGGCTTGTGGAAGTTTCCTTATGGGAGGGACTGGTCCTCATGGTTGATTTTTATAACAGTCTTTCAGTTAGATATTATCATCCCAGCAAGTAGATATTATTATTGCTCTCATTTAGAACAGTGAATAAAACTGAGATATAAGAATGGAGATGTCTGGTCCACAAGCCAGAAAGCTCAGAAGTAGGGAGTTGAGATTCAAATCCAGGTTTGTCTGTTAGGAGTTCATGCTCTTAACCCTTCTACCATATTGTCTTTCCATATGCTGTGGCACAAAGTAGAATTTTGACCTCACCACCTTCCCAGAGAGGGATCAGACAAAGTCCAGAGAAGATACAGATGGCCAGGAGCTATGGTTGTGTCTGTGCTGGCTGCTATAAGAGGGTACTTGGCAAACAGCATCACACACAGATGGTGTGCAACCCACACATGCCTATTTACGTCGAGGCCCCGAGTGTTTGTGTTAACAGGTTTGGGGGATAATAAAAGAAGTTGTTGTTTGTTCTTTCTTTGCAAGTCTGCAATTAATTTTTAGCATAAATTTAAAAGGGAAGAATTTGTAAATTCACTAGACACTGAGAGACTGGTGATCCAAGGAAACATTTGTTTGTTGGGTTTAAAAAGGAGATCCTAGAGGGGTGGGATAGGGAGGGTGGGAGGGAGACGCAAGAGGGAGAGGATATGGGGATATTGGTATGCATATAGCTGATTCACTTTGTTATACAGCAGAAACTAACACAACATTGTAAAGCAATTATACTCCAGTAAAGACTTTTTTTAAAAAAGGAGATCCTGTGCAAAAGTGGTTGATGTTCATTGTTTCCTCTAGGTGGTGCTTTAATCTTGTAGGTCAAATTTAATGAGCCTGCATTTCTTTCTTTTCTTTCTTTAATTTTTTTTCCCTCCTAGTTGTTGGTCCAGGAAAAGGCTGATTAAGAGTACTGTGCCAGTCAGGTTTGTGCAATTTGGGCTTTTTCTCCATCATTATCTCTGTTTATAACCAAGATAATTAAACGCATTGAAAAATTTTAGATACTCCTTTTCAGCTTCTTTTTTGCAGAAATTGTATTCACGTACTTTGGGAAGGAGCATCAATAGTTGGAAGTAGCTCAGTTATCTCATCAGCGTATTGTCTCAACAGGCTGCACTTGTAATGGGTCTTTGGTCCTACAAAGTGGAGCAAGTCATAAGTGACTGAAACTATGTTCAACCGAGTTTGTCATTTGCGTGTCCATAAGTAAAGCACACCGGCTCCTGACATTGCTCTAGGACATACACACAACCCAACGTGTGATTTTCTTCTTCATATTTTAATATCAGTGGAGACAAAAAGGGGAGTGGACAATGGTTTAAACACAGTGACGTCAAAGAGGACTGGGGTGGGAAGGAAGCAGTTGAATGGGGAAATAAATAGCATTAGTCCAAATCGAACAAAACTAATCACTCATTTCCATTACCATGCAAGGACTTTATTTGTTGACTTGTCAACAAATGAAGCATTCCTGCTGTCAGGGCATAATTTTCTGGGATAAGACCAGAGTATGAGATAGTAGTTGGTGAAACAGAAAAGTTCCTTAAATGGCTTGGCTGTGAAATCATATTTATTTATCTACTCACTTCTGAATGTCTAGTATGTACCAAGCAAGGTGCTAGGTACTGAGGATACTGAAATTATGCTCAATCCCTAAAGGAGCCTAAAGTCTAATGAGAAAGGTAAAGAGACAGCTGAATAAATGTGTGTTCAGTGACTGGTGGCCTTATGCATAGGTTACAAATAGGAAGTCGGGTGGCTGGGGAGAAACCTAAGGGCAGTGTAATGACGATGGCATGGCTGATAAGACACAGGCAAGCCGAGTCTGGAAGGATGGCTAGACTGGCAAGAGAAGAAAGGAGAGAGGTAGGCAGAGGGAGGAGAGTGTAAAAAAGCTTGAGACCCTCAGTGAGTGTGGGGAGTGACAAAGAGTTTGGTAAACTGAAGCATAGTGATGTCACTGAGGACATAGGTGGGCCAGAATTAGGGAGACTTTGAGTGCTAAGCTGAGTGTGAGCTACTTTTCTAAAAGCTATAGGAGAGCCTATAGCTCCCCACATAACCATGTAAGAAGGGTGGGTCATTCATCCCCATTTTACAGAAGGCACAAGGGGATCCCAGAGAGCAGGTGAGTTGCTGCAGGTGACCACCCAGATTCAGAGTCTGTGCAGACCATCTATCATGGTCTTTCCTTCATGGGAATTTAGATCTTGGCTCTCTTTCTCAAGCTTTCCAGGCTACTGAAGAATAGATTATGCAAGAGCAGATGAGCTCCTTGTTTTAATTATTTAAAGGTTGCTTGCTATTTTCAACATTTTAGTTTTCCTCAAAGTGTAGACAGAATGGCCTTGGAATGGTTTAACTATGATCATACTCATTTCACCTTTGGTAAGCACATTTCCTTCAGCATTTTCAAGCAGAAATTCATAGTGATGTTTTTGACACTGATTCTGGTCCTACGTTCTCTGCCGGTCTTGCTGTATTGGAAGGTGGTGGAGAAATACAGCGTGCGTGTGTGTGTATGGTGGCATGGGGTAGAAGGTGGCCGCAGTGGTAAAGATTTAGCTCAGGGACTTTTCAGCTTTGCCTGTATTAAATTCACCTAATAAGAATATGTGTAGTCACATTTCCAGCAAGTCAGTAAGGGTTCCTAAACTGTTTTAAAACCCACCAATGCTCGTGAATTCTTCCCAAATTAAAATATTATTTTAAAGGAGATTAAAAAAATCTTACTGCACGAGTATGATACTAGCTTACCAAAAACTCCTTGGATCATAACCGTTGTGAATTTATACTACTCTTGATGTATCTATTCACTGGTTTTCTTTGCTTTGGTGGAGTGGCAGGATTTACAGCAGACCAGTTTTTGCCTAATTCTGTGTGTACCAAAGTTACTTATACCACGTTGGTATTCAATACACACTAAAACAAAAACAAAATCCCAGTAACAGCCCACTTCATTTTCTGTGGGTAGGCGTGCTCTGAAAGGGACTATTAACTTATTCTAAAGAAGCTTTTGTTCTTGAAATGCTGAATGCATTTCCATTCATGTTAGTTTTTGCCAACCACCTTGTTGACTATGAAATGCTAGGTCAGGGTCTTCATTAAACTAACTCTGTTTTCCCAGTAATAATTTAGTAGTTAGAGAATTTACCAATATTTCCAAATAGGTAAATGAAAATCTCTAAGTAATGACCTCACATGACTTTATATGTTTCTAAAGTGGATGTTCATTTTAATACATTCATTCATAAATGTTGTTTTTACTGGTATACAAGGCAAAATGTAAGATTCATTCATTAGTTTGTTCATAAAAACAGTAATAAAATTCCTACTGTGTAGCAGATACTGTATTTGGCGTTAGAGATAAAATGGGAAACAAGACAAAATCTTTGCCCTTATGAAGTTTACAACACCTGCACTACCCATGCTTCATTGAGCCACAAGTTCTTCTCCAAGACCAGGTATGAAAATCCATTTGGTCGGAATCAATGATGTTGGCACTATCATTCTCTAAAGTGAGCTGAGAAGTGAAAATCTCTGTATGGTGGGACCTGTTGGACCTCTCTCTGTCCCTGAGAATCCCTTTCTCTATTGCCACCGCCATACCAGCTGAGAGAAATACAGCCCCACCGCTGCTCTGACCCAGGTGTGGGCAATGGATCCTTTCCTCAACTCTGTAAACCACAGCTGAGACAGGCTGCAGTATTTAAGACTCCTCTGATAGATTTGGAATCGTGGATGGGGAGGCACACTGGCTACTAGCTGTGAGTGCTCAGAGAGGGCCCACAGGCCACGGTCATCCCTCATGGGGTCCCTCGAGGGCTTCCTCCCTGTCAGAGGCTAGCCTTGTCTTAAGATCCTTAAGCATGACTAAAATTCTGAGCCCAAAGCAAAGAGAGGCCTGAAAAAAACTTCCTTTTCTTTTATTCTAAGGCTTACCTCCTTAGTCTTTAATTTCCAATCTCAGTGTCTAGCTCATCCCAAGATGATTGGCACTTGGACTCATGACCTAGAGGAGAGGCTCTGTGTTCTATCCAAAGGGGGTGTGGCCTTGCCATGCACTGCCAGCTGCACATTTAAGCACAGTGGTCCAGCACCGGTGTGTGACATCCTGCAGCAGACAGCCGTTCCATTATGGTTCTCTTGGGTTCTCTGGACAGGATATAAATTCTCTCCAGCCTCGGGATTTCTGGCCTCTCTAGTGTGAGTGGTTGCTCTGTCCCCCATATCTCAATTGTTCTGTATTCCTCCCTCTTAAAGGGTACCATCAGTTCACTCCTCAGGGTCTAGGACCAGAAAGGGTAGTCGTCTTTGGCTGATAGTGATTTTCCAAAGCAAATATCTTTTTCCTTCTCATCTCACCCGTGTCCCCTTGTACCCTTTCTTTGCTCTTTCTGAATATAGAAGCCTTGCTAATACAGCAGTCACAAGCCAAGGGAGCTTGTTGTGAAGTGGCAGGAGCTGAATAGAAGCAGCTTTGTGCAATGGGGAAGAAATCTTTGTGTTAATACTACACACCCAAGACCTCCTAGTCTACACCGGTTCACATCTGTATTACACACTTGGAACATCTTTATCCACGCTTCTGGCTCATAATCTGTGTTTGTCTTGGTTTAGAGTCCCATCTCTCTAAAATCTGCCTTGTGTCCCAGGCCCTTTTTGTCGTGACACTGGATCTCCAGGCTCAAAAATTTGTGTAAGGGAAATATTTTTAGATTTGGGAGACTACTCTTAATAGACAGCTAGGGCAGGGGACTGCAAATTTAAAATAAATTCAACAAGTATTTTTGTCCACCTACTTTACACCAAGGGTGTACAGATGTAGGGGCTAGCACGGTGAAAATAATGGGCATGGTGTCAGCTCTAGTAGAGCCTGAAATTGGCTGGAGAACACAGGCATTAAATAAACAGCTACAAGAGCATTGAAGGCTACAAAAGGCAAGATTCAAGGTACTATAGATGCAAACAGCGGAAGGGTGTAACCTAATCTGGGGGATTTGAGGATTTTTTGTTTAACTCTAACATTGTCTGATTGAATGACCCTGAGCAAATGATTTAAGTTTTCTGTAATTAAGAGCCGTTCTTTTTACCCCCCATCTCCCCAAGCCCTTTCTGCTCCAACTCAGGCTCCCAAGCCTGTGAGCTGTAATGACAGGGGAGGATGCTGCCAACAGCAGTAAGCTTGGATGGAGAGAGGAAACATACAGAGCAAATGACAGAAGAGGCATCTAATTTACTCCAGAGCATCAAGTGGAAAATGGAGAAAAGGCTTGTGGGCAGGCAGCAACCTCCATGCTAGGCATTCCATCTATCTTGCTTATTGCTATAAACCTGACACTTAGCACAGTGACCCTCACATATCCGTGGAATGAGTGGATGGCTGACCACCGTCACTGTCACTTGCTGTGCCCGATTCTTAAGACTAGGGTCGAGCCCTCTTGGGAACACAGGCAGGAGCAGTTGGCTCCATAGATGGAGTACATCAGTGGGTGGATCAGATGCCCACTGCCTTCCTAGTGTGGGCCAGCCCATGGGCCACCAGGTTGCGTTCATCCACTCTTTGTACAAGAACTTCTCTAGTTCTGCAGCCCTGATAAACATCTGGTCCCGTCATGATGCTGTGGAGCCACAACAAAATATGAGGTAGCTCCGTCCACTTGGAGAGACGCATCTTAGATGAGAGTCGTCCTACTACTGTGCCATCTCATTCCCCTAACCTCCCCCCTTCCTGAGTTACCTACTTTGTATGTTAGCTTCCACTGTGGAGCTCAGACTCCACTAGTCTTGCCTAAGGGCACTGGAGTTAGGGAAGTTATCCAGGTTGCTTGGAGGGGATATGGGAAAAGTCACTCTGACCAGAAATGTTCAGGTCCCATCCAGGACTAGGGTCAGTCACAATACTCCAAAGGTTACTGAAGCAAATTATCACAGTAGATAGGGTAGCCTAGACATTCTTTTTTTTTTTTAATTTATTTATTAAAAAAATTTTTTTAACATCTTTATGGGAGTATAATTGCTTTACAATGGTGTGTTAGTTTCTGCTCTATAACAAAGTGAATCAGCTATATATATACATATATCCCCATGTCTCCTCCCTCTTGCATCTCCCTCCCACCCTCCCTATCTCACCCCTCTAGGTGGTCACAAAGCACCGAGCTGATCTCCCTGTGCTATGCAGCTGCTTCCCACTAGCTATCTATTTTGATAGTATATATAAGTCCATGCCACTCTCTCACTTTGTCCCAGCTTACCCTTAGGGGGAAGGGTAAGCCTAGATATTCTATACCACCTGAATGCTGAGGGAATCACAGTTTGTGTGCGAGGTTCTCTATTAACAGTGGGGCTTTGGCTTTGGGAATTAAATGATGGGCTGCAGGAAAAGGATGTAAGGGACTGAAACTTCTCTCCACAGAAGCACCTGGAAGCCAGTCTGTGGACATTTTTTCTCAGTAGCTGGTGAAGCCCGCTTGCCACTATACACAGCAAATCAACTTCTCTGATAAAGAATCAAGAAAACAATTGAGTCCTTACCATCAAAGGGAATCCTTTGGGCACTTCTTATAATAAAAGCGTTTGTTAATAGAAAGTTAAAAATAAAAACAATAAGAAGAAAACAAAAAAGCCTTTATGGGAGAAACGCAGTTTTCTCTGACACCACTCTTTCCCTCACCGCTTCATAGCACTGCCCCTTCAATGTACATCAAAAGAAGTGATTTCTTCACTTTCTGAGATCCTAGAGAGCTTCAACGGGGATCTCTCTGATAATAATTCTACCATTATGATCACTTTATACTACTTTACTTGTTTAATCCCTATAGGATTGTGGGCTCCTTCTTGACAGTGTTTTATTCATATTCCCATCTCTCACTGTTGTTTATAGAGACTAGGCCCGTAATAAATAAGTATAGAATGAATAAGTGAATCAACAGATAAATACGTAGTAGATATATTAATCCTAACTTCTCTGATACTTTTTCTCTTCCCTGCCTTAGATTTTTAAATGTAGTCCAATGAACCTATTACTAGTGTCTCACTATTTGCCTCCAAAAGGATAAATTATCTGCTTCAGAATCAAAATTATCTTTCTCTAAAGGAAGGGTTACTAAAATGTCCGGGCGCTTCCAGCCTGCTCAGCACACCTGCCCTGGCTCTCAGGAATTATAGCGGCTGATCAGTCTGTCTCAGGACATCTGTCTCCGCATCTTTTCCCCATTTATTAAAATCCTGTTCACCCTTCAAGACTAGCTTAATATTTAACTCCTCACTCAGTAAAGGCTTTCTTTATCTACCAGATCTGGAAAAAATGTTTTTCTTTCCTGATCTCTATTACAACAAACTGCCGCTCTCATTCATTTAGCAGCGATAATGCAGAGACAAGAGTTTTGGAGTGAGTATGCTGGTTCAGGTCCTACCTTTGCCATTCACTCAGTGATGGTCAGTTACCTCCCTCGACCCTGAGTTCCCTCATGGTGATAATACACTTTTGCAGTAGGACATCTGGTCTAGAAGGTGAGATGAGGACCTGTATACAAGATGCCTGTTCTGATACCTGGAACTTATCAAGGGCTCAGTAAAAGGCAACTGATCTTATTATTTGCACATATTTTATCTCACTCTTTAGAGTGTAAGTTCAAGGATTACATATCTTTTTCAGTAACCTAATATCTAACTTGCTTTTAGAAAATAGGTAAATAAGTGTATATCATATAATGAAGATAATGCTAAGATTAGCGCTAAGAAGACAAAGAAAGCAAGGTAAGGAGAAGATGCACAGGACCAGGGATAACATGGTTGGGGAAGGCTTCTGTGAGGAAGGGACATTTGACTACAGATTGGATGAATTGATGGAGAGCACCAGACCTTGTGCTTGAGAGGAAGCAGTGCCCTTGATGGATATATGGTGAAGGTAGGTTAGAAAGAGCATCTCAGTGACACAGAGGCCAACAGAGGTTTACAAAGAAGGAAGTGATCCTTAGCTTCAGATCCTAAATGTCAGAATCCTGTCTTCCTGAGAGGTCTAGAAAGAGAACTGCTGAGAATGCCTCCTGGGTTTGGCAAGTGGGAGATGACTTTAATAAGTGGCTAAGAGTAGGGCTGGTGGAGTGGCGAGAACAGCAGGTTCAGGAGTAAAGGGGGTGTCCCCTGAGGTCAAGCAGTGAGGGAAGACCAGACTGGTGAAATATGTCAAAGGGAAGATTATAGTTTAATTTGAAAATTTCTATTATGAATCTAGCAGAGGGAGAGGAGATAACTGAAAATTTAGGATCGAGATGATGACTGATAGAGCATGGTCTTGAAGGAGGCAGGAGCTGATGAAAGGAAAGGCAGGGGTGGATGATTTGGTCAGACGAGCATTGCCACATGCAGAGCAAAGAGAGAAGGACTGAATACCGGTAAGGCTAGAGGTGGCTTGGCTTCAAGTTTCTTAGTGAAATATGTTGAGGGTGCTAGGTGGTGAGCTTGAGTAGAAAGGTGGAGATTTGAGTTGGGTCAAGTAGGAGAGGAAACTCATCAGGGAACATTTAAAAACAAAGATTTTTCTTTTTTTTTTTTTTATCTTAGGTGAAGAAAGCCATTTAATCCTTTTAGTGTACAAGAGTATCACCATAGAAACAACCTCTAATCACATTTTCCAAATTGCAGGGTTTTCTGCATAAACACATCAATAAACCAAGCTCCTTAAAAAATGCTCTCTACCTACCTACACACATACACACACACACACACACACACACACACACACCCCTCTCTACATCCCTGTCAATTCATAACCAATTGAATATAATGGTGAATATTCTTTAGCTTAATTCTGGAATCTTAGAGTCATTTTTTTTTAATATTGAGTTTCTGATTGAGGTATATGATCTTAACATTGTGCTCTTTAATAGTGTAAAGTTTAGATTCAGGTCATACCACAGTGGAGCTTAATTCTAGCCACAAAATGTGGTTGGACCTTTTATAGACATATGCTCATTGTGACCCAGGACTATGCTGGACACTCGGTGTATATGATATCCCATTTACAGTCCCTGCAGCCACACTGTGAGCTGACAGATGGGGAAACTGAGATTCAATGATATTAAAGAACTTGCTCAGCGTCATCCAGCTTGTTAAGGGACATTCTTTTTATTGCAAATGCGGGTCTTTCTGACCCTAACCACCACCCTGTCACCTAGTTACAGCAAAAGACTTGAAGAACAATAATACTCTTTAGTTTTGTTACTGAATTGATACTGAAGATGCTCTTTAGCTCATGCTGGCTTAAATTTCCTGTGCAGTGGAGAGAGAGGAGAAAGTGCATTTTAATAAGCTTCAATTAAATTAATTTCATTTTACTTCTTTTGATGTATGGTCTCTTGAAAAAAATCCAATTCTACTGATGTTTATTAAGTGCCTCTATTCACTTGGAAAGTGCCAGGCACTTCAGGGGATCTATGGATGAGTGTGGTTCAGCCCATGCTTCAAGAGTTTACAATCTAGTGGAGAGGATGGGAGTGCGTAATTGGCTCTAATACTAGATTGAATGTGATAAGCACAGTAAGAGGTGGCACAGACAATGGGTTCTTAATTCAGAGATACAAGGCTATGTGAATAATTAGAAAATTGGCCTTGTCGTCATGCCTAAACACTGGAAGCATCACACAATAGAACTCTTTTAAAGAGTCTTTATTTTAAGCATGATCATCCATTTCTTTGAATCCAGACTGTGTAATAAGTGAAGAATGTATAGATGGCAATGACGTCATCTTTAGTGGCTCCCCAGTTTGTGTTGTAGGGATAGGTGATTCAAGACTCAGGGGCAAGGAAGTAAGGATGCAACGATCCCGGTGGTGGTGCAGAGCGTTGCGGCTGTTCTGGGTTCTTGGTGTGTTTTGGCAGACAATAGCTGTTCAGGACATTGAACTGCAACTGTGCAAAGATATATGTTATATAGAGTTGTTGGTTTTAATTTTTCTTTTAGGGTACTTTTTTGGAGTTAAGGAATTTGAACTCCAGAAATACTGTGAGCCCAGAGAAGGTCACGTCCTACGTATTCTGGGTAAACAATCTTGAATACATTTTCATAGGGATGTAAAAGGAGGGTACTAGACACTACACTACAATTCCTTTTCAAGTGTACTGCAAGCTTTTGGAAGAAGGGAATCAAAACTAAAGACATGAGCTAGTACAATGTACCATGCACAAATAGGAATTTAATAAATGCTTCCTGATTCTTCACTTGCTGGTGTCACTTATGTGTGTTAGGTGCTGTCACTGTCATTTCTGAAATGCACAGCTGAAATAAACACTGCTTTTGTCTTCTAAGAGTTTATATCTAAATAGAACAATCAGGGGGATATGGTTCCTCAAAAGGTTGGAAGTCAGCTAGCCACTGCCATATTATTGGGAATACACATCTGACTACAGGAGCTCTCATTCCCTAACTTTCTCAGCACTCTGCACTGTTCTCTATCGGCCTGTGGATGTCTGTCTCCATATTAATCTGAACACCCTCGCAGTTTGTTTGCCACACGCCCCTGGTGCAGTCGGTCAATGCCTCCTTGATGGATTGGTTGCAGCCACATTTGGTGTTGCTTGGATGAGGTGATGGATGCTTCTCTGTCCTCCCCAGCTGTTTGGAGCCAGAATACAGAACTGCTGGTTAGAAGGTGATTAGTCTTCCCTAATGGTACTGTGTGCTGCAAACAGGGTCTCGGCCCCCATGTCTTCATTAGCCTTGATCAGAGTCTGCATTACCTCAGATCAGGTAATCCGTGATTTGTTATAAAGCAGAGGGTAGATGCCTTTGGAGCAAGTGCCGATGGCATGAATTCCAGGCGAGGAAAGGAAAAATAGTGGGGCCCCGGTTGCCAGGGATCCATAGGGAAGAATGCAAGCTGGTGTGTGGTCTGGGTACCTCTTCATTCAGCACTCCAGTAGATGGAGGGCAGTGTGCAGCTCTGACACAATCAGGGTGAACTCCCAGCAACAGCCTCTTGCCATTTCTTTGCTTCCTGGGTGACACTGGGGATTGGAACTGTCTGGGAAATGTTGAGGACAGATTCTTAGTATCTTTGGGAGTCAGGCATATTTCTTTAAATAGCTTAGAAACTTATGCTGTGCCCAATAATATTCAGAATGTTGGGGAGAGCACAACAGACCAAGCCCTGAGCTTCTGAAGCTCTCACTGAATGTGAGAGACAGATAATAAACAAATAAACATTCACCAGAAGTGAAAAAAAAAAACAAAACACTCTGAAGAAAAAGAAATTGGGTAAGGAGAGAAAGAATGGGACAAGTGGTGGTGTGGTCAAGGAGGACTCCTCTGAGGAAGGGACATTTGAGTAGAGATGAAGTGAAGGGAGGGATACCTATGGTTGTAAGAAGGGCCTTCCAGGCAGAGAGGATAGCCAGTGCAGAGCTCATCTTGATACTTCAGGTGGTCTGTGTTCCTTTTATTTTATTTTATTTCAGCTTGAGCACCTACCAGGAATCATTCAATGTGCACAAGTAATATCAAATGCCCCGGAGTAGGTAAATCTATAGTACGGTGTCTAGTACATTACTGGTGTTCAAAAAAATGTGAGCTTCTTTCTGTCCATTTGCAACTCAAGGAAATGACTTAAGATGAATTCTCACACACAGAGGGCTGCTACCACCTACCGTCTGAACACCACATCCTGTATCTCTAGGCAAGTCGCTGGGAAGCATCTTCCCTCCTCTTTCCTCTCCCCCCCTCCCTTGCTCTCCTTTTTTCTTCCTCTGCCCTTCTTTCCACCTCTTCAGTCCCCTCCCTTCACTTCTTCTTCTCCCTCCTCCCCTCCTATTCTCTTGTTCCCTGTCTCCTGAAACACAAGTGCCTCAAATTCAGGTTTTAAAATGAATGAAATGTAACTTGGAGTGAACTAGTGATTACTATCTGTGATAATGTATCAATAATACCACAACCACTTCCCATGCCACAATCCACACACACACACACACACACACACACACACACACACACATACGTAGTGGTGAGAGCCATCCCAGTCAGGTATTGGAGTGGGGTGAAAGTAGAAAAGGGTAAGTTTTGTGGGCATCTGAGACTTTTGTGGCACCTGGCAATTTAGATTGCCATTTTGCCAGAGGGATGCTGGGTCTCACTAATGATCTGTAGAGACAGTCATGGTAGGGATGCCTTTTTAGAGGTAGGTATAACACTGTAATCGCATCATTCTCTAACTATCCCCAAAGCTGTCCCTATAATATTTGAAGCCCTGATATCATTATTCTGTCAGTTTCTTAAAAATCTGAAAGTCATACTCATGAGGGAAATTCTTCCCCTACAGACAAGGTAACCTGTGTACTTTCTCCACTTGCTAATAATAATAATAACAATAGAAAGTATCTACTAAGCAACTGTTAATTGTGTCATCTCTAACACAATCATCCGTAGAACCTCGTTCTCTTTACTGTGCAGATAAACACACTGAGACTCAAAAGACGCATAGAGCCCCACAGTATAAACGGAAGGCTCTGATGGCCTCTGGATCTGACTGCCTGCAAAGACAATCCTCCGCTCACTCTCTTTGTCAGTTATCTCCCAAAACATCCCACTGTCCTCCGCCCCTTGAGACTTCACCATCATTCTCTATTATCCCCATTCCTTCCTCCTTAAGTCCTGTGGAATCCTTCTTAGAAGATTCTTTGTAATCTATCCATTCATTTGCAGCCCTACTCCTTTCTTCTCACAGAACCTTTATCCTTTTACATCTGGAGTATTGTACTTTTCTGCCTGTCTTTCAGCCTCCAATTGTTTGCCACACCAAGTAGTTTTATAGACTGTTGTCAGATTTCCTACCTTAAGTTCCACTTTGCCACGTTGCTACTCATCTTACAATTGTTCAGTGCTCTCCACTGTTCTCCGTATAATAATAGTCGGGCTCTGAACACTGGCTTTACAGCCCTGCATAATCTCCCCCAGCTTATTTATCCAACATTATTTCAGCCATGTGGCTGAGTTCACGAGATTCCCTGGAACATGCCAGGTATGTTCTTCCCTTGATAACTTTGCTCACACTGTTTGCCCTCCTTAAAGGGCAGCCTCCTTTGCTATATTCTCTAAAAGATCCAGATCAATTTCTGTCTCATCCATGAAATTCATCCTCCCTTTTTCTGGCTATATTGCTCTCTCCCTTCTTAAACGCTTTCTCTGAACTCCAAAGGTCTATAAAATGATCCTATTTGAAATAAACCTTCAATAGAAACTGCTTATTTTACATAAGATGCCCCTTGCTGTGGATGAATTATTATTATTACTGTTATTTTTAGTGATTGGTAACTGTTCAGCTTCAACTAACAGAAAACACCACTGCCATTGACTTATTAACCAGTTAGAGGTTGATGGTCTTAAGTAACAAAATGTCCAGAAGTGTGTAGTCCAGGGTGGTACAGCTACTCGCTATATGCCATCTGGGACCCACACTCTTTCTGCTTCAGCATTCTCTGTATATTGGTTTTCAGCCTCTTTTTTATTGACCTTAGTCATAGTATAGGTGCTGTACCTCCAGGCAGGAGGAATGGAACAGCAGAAATCCAGGTATACCTCATTGGTCAGCAAGGTTATAATTACGTAACATGCCACCTCTAGCTGCAAGGGAAGCTGGGAAATTGAGTTTGGGGCTTTGAAGCTTCTATAGGGGAGGCAAGACTGGAAAAATGTGGCCAAAAATTGGTCTTAAGTGAACCAGCCTGTAGTATCAGACACAGCTGATGCTCTACTCTTTTTCAATGGGAGAACATTAGAGTTAAAAAAAAAAAAGAAATGTGAACAGTTAGATTGCCTTGTTATCAAATACATGGCCTGGTGGCCATATGGCCTTAAGTTACTTATCTTTCTAAGATGGGTTTCCTCATCTAAACAATTAGATTAATAGTAACACTTGTTTATTTGAGTTATTGTGATGACTAAATGAGGTAAAGCCTATAGCTTATATTATGTGGCACATAGAAAGTGCTGACTAAATGCCCATCCCTTTTCTCTCTTCCAATTGGAGGCCCTGGCTGGTGTACTGAAAAGTCCCCAAAACAATAACAAAAAGCAAGAGTTGAATCAAAGAAGAGAATATCTCCTACCAGCCAGTCCCCATAAGCTCTTCTCAGTAGGTAAAAAGTATTGCCCCAGTAACAGAACTACAGAAGTGTTTGAGATTCATTTCTCTTGTAGTTAAGAGAGGGCAGGAAATTTCTGAACATTTGTAAGGGTTGACCTGTGGATACTGAGCTATGTGGAAATAACTCACACATCTCAGGTGTTTAATGAGGATAAATAACAATTTGTGGGCCTGTCAGCTGTACAGTCCCATCACCTGAAATCACACACAGGAACCCTGCTTCTGAGAAGTGACACTTGGTGGAGGGAATGGCAGAGTGATATCCATCTAGCAAGATTTGCAGAAGAGGTACATGTGGAAGAATCATGTGTGATCCCTGAAAAAAAAAAGGTGTTTATGTGTGTATATCATATATATATTTATATGACAGAACACATTCTTAAGCCACCTACCTCCCACTACCTGCAAAAGTAGAACAAAATTTCCCATGTAGTAGGAAATTTGAAGTTCTTAGAAAAAAAAAAAAACATTAAAACTTTATGGTACAGGAGACTTCCCTGGTGGCACAGTACTTAAGGATCTTCCTGCCAATGCAGGGGACACAGGTTCCAGCCCTGGTCCCGGAAGATCCCACATGCCACGGAGCAGCTAAGCCCATGCACCACAACTACTGAAGCCCACGTGCCTAGAGCCTGTTCTCCACAAGAGAAGCCACGGCAATGAGAAGCCCACGCACTGCAACGAAGAGTAGCCCCCACTCGGCGCAGCTAGAAAAAGACAGCGTGCAGCAACAAAGACCCAACGCAGCCAAAACATAAATAAATAAACAAATAAATAAATAAAATTTTTAAAAAGTATTAAAAAAAACTTTATGGTACAACAACCTGTATGTGTGCATTTTAAATTAAATAACTTTCTCTCTCTCTCTATCTCAAATATGTTGAAAATCCCCCATTTTTTCTTTTGATCAAAGCAAAAGCAAAACCCTGCCAGATGTTGAGAAGAATGGTAACCAAATGATTCAATTAGAATTCTCCTGTGGGGACGTGGACTCTCTCAGTCAATGTCACAGAATGAAATAGTCTCAGATTTACCCAGCAGTGAGTTATTCCTTCTGGTTGTGGCAATTGGGAGCTGACGATGATGCGAATTTAAATGACTATCTTTATGAAACAAAGCAAAACAGAAAAGGGAACAGCTGGGGGACTGGATGGCTTGGGGATGCAGAACTGGATCTAGAATAAAGAATCTGTTACCTCCAGTTGCTAGTCATAATGCTAGTACAGGTTAATATGAATTGAAAGTTACTGCCGTATGATAGCAGTTAGCTGTTACTTGTCTGAAATTTGACCATGGCATATATAGCACAATCTGTATCTAGGTGTCTAGAATATAATGTCCTCTTTAGTTAAGGGTCAAGCCACCAGCTTAACTATGTAGCCAAGGATTCAGGCATGAGAATCACAGGGTCATAGAACTTAAGCTCTGGAAAGACATTGCTGTCACGTCCAGAGTCTGTGAACTCTCTGAAGTTGTATGTGTCATTTCTTTGCATGTGCTATATGTATTCTAAGGAACAGAAAGCATAGCTTTCATCATATCCAAAGGAAAGTATGAATCCACCAGCCTGCCACCCCTTCCCTGCCAAATGTTAAGAACTTGATTTAGACCTTGTCTTTGGAGTTGGGTAGAATTGAACTTAAGTTTGTTTTTTTTAAAGAAATATTTATTTATTTACTTTTGGCTGTGTTGGGTCTTTGTTGCTGTGTGTGGGCTTTCTCTAGTTGTGGTGAGCGGGGCTACTCTGTTGCAGTTGTGGGCTTCTCATTGTGGTGGCTTCTCTTGTTGCAGAGCATGGGCTCTAGGTGCATGGGCTTCAGTAGTTGTGGCACATGGGCTCAGTAGTTGTGGTGCACAGGCTTTGTTGCTCCGCGGCATGTGGGATCTTCCTGGACCAGGGATCAAACCCATGTCTCCTGCATAGGCAGGCAGATTCTTAATCACTGCGCCACCAGGGAAGTCCCTGAACTTAAGTTTTTGCCTTACCACTTACTAGCTGTGTGACCTTGGGCATGTCACCAATAAGACTTATTTTTCTAATTTATACAATGGGGACAATAATATAATCTACATAATAGAATTGTTATGAAGAAAATTTGAGATCATGTATGCAAAATTTTTACCGTAACATATATTGTGCTAAATGTGAGCTTATTATTATTATTATCGTCATCATCATCAAAAATACTGAGCCCCAGGAATGTTCAGATCTACTTAAGATTAATAGCAGAAACAGGACCAGAATCCTGACATCTAATCCACTGCTTTGGCCATTGGGAAACATGACGACTCCATCTCTCTTTTTGTTCATTATTCCTTTCATGTTTTCACAGGGCTAGGCATGTAGAATAAGACACTGAAATCAAATGATTAGTTCTCCCATTGCATGGCCAAATGGTCTATTTCATTTGAGAGCTCTCCTTCAATATTCTTTAAACATCTTATCTAAATTGGAGTCTGAAAAAGGAAATCACAAAGATCAAGGAGGTCCCACTTGGCTTTTAGCACCCTCCACCCACCTTGCCCAAGAAGAAACTGTGAGCAAGGTTAGAAGTCTGACTCTTCATTAGTGAGGGGAAGTCTCTTTGAGCAGCCCCTCTGTTGAATAGATAGAGTGGCTCTGACAAAAGGGATGATAGATTAGGAACTGTCTGGTGGCTAATGTACTGTTTACTGCAGCATAAATGACTGGTGTTTGGGAAATGACAGATGAGAGAGAGCACAAGTATGGACGTCAATAATTTCCAGGTTTCTGCGGTGGAGGAGAGTCATGGCTGACTGAGCTGTTGACTGGCAGTGGTAAGTCATTGGTGGGAGTTTCAGGGGGATGAAGAGTGCATGGAGAAGACTTTTCAATTAGCCCATTGATCCAAAGCTTTTGTGCCATATATGGAAGGTACTGTGAAAGGGTCCGGTTCTCTTGCTCTTTTCTCACTGCCTCATTCACTCAAATACAACTCTGCTTCCAGTCCAAGTGCAGCAATCTCCCCAGAGAGAAAGCACAAAGGGTAAGAATGGAGCTATGCTCAGCCAAGCTGGGAGATCCCTAGGGGAAGATGACATAGGAAGAAAGAATAATACATGTGGTTGAAAGAAGGCAAGAAAGCAAAAAAGCAAGCAAGTAGGGAAGCATGCAAGAAAGTGTAAGGCGGAAGGAAGGAGGGAAAAGAGAAGAAGGGAAGGAATCTAGCACGTCAGTTAATCTACATCTGATACATTTGAGCTGAGTGGACTCGTGATGGCCTAACTTGCCCCAGGGAATCATAAGAAGCCTGAAATTAATTTGTAGCTATTATAAACATTTAGCATCCATTTGCTTAGTTTCAATAATAATAATAATTATTATGATAATATAAGGCAGGCTGTCAGACAGTGTTTGCAAACACATCACCATTGTAACCTGTATTTGCCTTCTGCTTTGTCAGAGGTTTTATGTTCATGCGTTCATTCATTTTCCTCACAAATATTAATGGAGCATCTATTTTGTGTCAGTTCTAGGTACTTGGGATACATAAGTGGACAAACAAAAATACCTGCCCTCGTGGAACTTTCATATAAGTTGGAGAGAACAAACAATATATATGATATCATATATAATACAGAGTGATGATAGATGATATGAAGTCAACTAAATCGTTGTACAGGGTTAGAGAATGATAGGATTGGGGGAAGCATATCTGCTATTTTAGATAAGATGCTTAAGCAGACATCTTTGAGGAGGTGACTTTTGAGCAGAGGCCAAAATAAAAGGAATAATCAAACTATGTAGACTTCTAAGGAGGAACATTCCATCTGAAGGGAATAGCAGGTACAAAGGCCCTGAGGTAAGAGTGATGTGTTAGAGGGATGTCAAGGAGACCAGTGTGTCTGGAGAGAGGGAAGCAAATGGGAGAATAGGAGATGAAGACAGAGAGATGGATGGGAGCCAGGCGATGTAGGACCTTTCAGGATAGTAAGTTATTAGAGTGTTTCAAAAAAGGCAGTAAAATAATATGATACTTGTGATACAAGTATGGCTCTAGCTGCTGTGTAGAGAACAGATGATAGGGATGGTGGTAAAAGTTGGGAGGCCAATTTGAAGGGTGATAGAATAGCCAGGGTAGAAATGCTGGTGACTCGGGCTAAGACGGTATTCTTGGATTTGGGATATATTTTGGAGGAACATCTAATAGAATTTGATTATGGATTAGATGTGAGGGGTGAGAAAAATAGAGTTTATATATCTTTTTATTTTAAAAATGTTGTTCTTTAAGTTCAGGGCTTGGTCTTAGTTATTTCATGGGCTTTTCTAATGAAGAGTTTGAGGCAATCACATATATATATTTTTTGGCTACGTTGGGTCTTCATTGCTGCACACGGGCTTTCTCTAGTTGTGGCAAGCGGGGGCTACTCTTCATTGCGGTGCACGGGCTTCTCATTGCGGTGGCTTCTCTTGTGGAGCACGGGCCCTAGGCGCATGCGCTCAGTAGTTGTGGCTCATGGGCTCTAGAGTGCAGGCTCAGTAGTTGTGGCGCACGGGCTTAGTTGCTCCACGGCATGTGGGATCTTCCCGGACCAGGGCTCGAACCCATGTCCCCTGCATTGGCAGGTGGATTCTTAACCACGCACCACCAGGGAAGCCCGAGGCAATCATATTAAATTATAAATTGTAGTAACCCAAAGATCACAAAATGGTCCTTTTGTGGACCACATTCAGTCTATAAACATGATGTTTGGGCTCACAATTTTTTAAATCTTTGAGCCAGCACTGCAAAACCCAAATGTCTGAATTCTTTTGAGAAATGGTAAGCTTTGGAGTATAGAATAGGTATCCCCATGAAGGCTATCCTTTGCTGCAACTGAATAGCACTTTCTGTCTTTTAAGGGAACAGATCTTCACTTCTGTTACTTCCTGAGCTTATTTCCTCGTCTCTGTTACCTGAATGGCCCTGGAGGTTTCCACTCCTTACTTGTTCCTCCCGTCCCCACTATGTAGTCCATTGCAGAAAGAGACATTAGTGAGATAATCTTAAACATGGTTTCATTTGAGTCAAGAGGGGCAGGTATCTCAGGATTATTGTAAGCAATCTATAAATCCATATGCAATCTAAGTATTGCCTGTAAATCATATTAATAATAAATAATCTGTTTTGTATGAGTATATATAATTATTGTTGGAAAGCAAAAATAATTCCAAATTATAATGAGTAAAATGCATATTTGAATCTCACTAAATTTTAATAGTCTGTATCATCTCAACAGACACTAAAGTACTAAAAGTATGATTGCTTTCAAGTGGTTGTAGCCTTTTTTTAACCCTTAAAAGGAACCCTTGAACTTAGAAAGGTTGGGAACAGCTGTTCTAGTCTGGCCTTCCACTTCACTGACGACAAAAGGAAATCCAAACAGGGACAGTTATGTGAACAGACCACTCAGCTGATTCACGGTAGCAGGACCCAGGTCTCCTAATGGGCTGCACTGGGTCTCTTGCAGTGCTTACTCCCATACCCAAAAGTCCAGAAGATGGAAAGGGATGATTTATGAGACTCTGACATGCAACTTCTTTTTTTAATTGAAGTATAGTTGATTTATAGGATTATATTTATTTCAGATAAACAGTATAGTGATTCAATATTTTTACAGGTTATCCTCCATTAAAAGTTATTACAAGATAATAGCTAGAATTCCCTATGCTGTACCATATATCCTCGTTGCTTACCTATTTTATACACAGTAGTTTGTATCCCTTAATCTCTTACCCCTGTTTTACCCCCTCCCCTTCCCTCTCCCCACTGGTAACCACGAGTGTGTTTACTATATCTGAGACAAGCAAATTCTTGATTCTGTTTCAAGGATCACAATTTCCAGTTTACAGATGAATGGGAAGGATCTTCTCTTTGTAAGAATACACTGTAGGGCAGGGTTCCTCAACAGCTACAGTACTGACATTTTGAACTGGATAATTCTTTGAGGGGACTGTGTTGTATGTTATAGGATATTTGGCCTTTCCCTGGCTTCTACCCACTAGGTGCTTCTAGTTAACTTCCCCCCCTTCCCAAACACACACACACACACACACACACACACACTAGTTGTCACAATAAAAGCTATCTCCAGACATTACCAGATGTCCCCTGGAGAGGGGCAGAATCGTCCCCTGTCAAGAATCACTGCTTTAGTGCTGCTGTTTGTTCAGAGTGCCAGGGAAAGACTTTGAACACTCAGCAGCCTTGGAATCCTGCTGACCCAAGAGCCATGCCTGGGCACCTGCTCATGGACCTCTTCTTCCCATCTGCAAGGGAATAATCTAATCTACAGCATCTTCCCAGTTCAGTACTTTACAAGAATCTTTGCAATTTTTCACTTTCAAAGGACACTTAGCGGTTTCCAGTGCCTCAACTGCAGAGGTAAAGGGCTTTTTGTCTATTTCTCTATTTACCTCTGTTATTTTTTTTTTAACTTTCCATTGTACAGTTTCTCTCTGTTTATTTTTCCTTTTTCGATTTGTATTGCTTTTTGTGTCTCTCTGTGTGTCTCCTTTATCCCTCCTTTATCCCTTTTTATCCCTATTGATACAGGCAGCCTTTCTCTGCCTGTATCAATATCTGTCTTTCTACCCAGATTTCTATTTCATTTTAGGGCTTAGCCTTTTGGTGTTTATCTCCCCAGTCTGTATCATTCTTTTAATGACTGTGTTTCTGGGTTTTTCCTTAAATTTTTTGAGTGACTGCTTGTCTTTTAGTCTCTTTCTCTCTGTTTGTATCTCTCCAGGTATTTTTCATGACCCCCTCTCACTTTTGGAGGATGTTGGTATATTTACACGACATTTCTGTTTTTGATTGTCTTTTTTTCTGTTTATTCACCTCTCTTCCATTTCTGCCTTTCTTTGGAAATGATCCATCTGTACCAGGCTCCTATCAAGATCTCTTTCTTTGGGTAGGAAGTTCTTTAGGCATGTTCTAAAAACCTTGTACTTCTATTGAATGATAAGCCTCAGGGGGAGGACAGGGAATGGACTTTTCAGTTAACCGCTCAGAGGCAACACCTTGTTTTATTTTATAGAATTGAATTTTTATAAATTATACATTTAGAATATTGAATCCAACAAAGGTTAAATACTTAACCTTTCATAAAATCAGTTTTATAAAAAAATATTTTAAATCATTCTACATCATAAGCAATTATCTTAGAAAACTAATAGGTAATTCATTCTTAAGATTAACTCTTTTTCTAATGCTAGGTGAAATGAAATCAATAATTTGTAGAGATGTGTACATTGCTTTAGGTGAGGCTTGGGAATAAAAAGCTTTAAGAACAGGATTTGGCTATTTGTAAAGTACCTACCTTTTTCCTTGGTTCCTAAAGAATGTCCAAACCAAGAATGAGGGTCCTATGAGGTTCTCAAGGACAGTGAAAACTATTCAATCTTCTCATTTTGGTATGAGAATCGTAATAAACTTGCAAAACAGGTTGGAATCCATCAGGTGTAACCAAATTAATCTTCCTTTAATGATGGTTTATACTGTGTATCCAAAATCAAAACCAGTATCAAAAGTTAATCAATTAAAATGTGTAATCATTTTGGTTCACCAAAACAAGAGGGAATTGTAAACTCAGTAAAATTTTATAGTAGAAACATGTTAAAAACATGCAGCTTAATTGGACCATATGTAAATTAATCAAGTTACAGCTCTAAGTATTTTCGTTGTTCTTGTTGTTTGTTTGTTTAAGTGTGGTACAGGGAAAAGTAGGACTGTGTGAAGAGGGTTGTTAAGGTTTCTGAAACAAAACAACAAAAAACAAAAAAGAAACGCAAGAAAACCAGGATGGAAATTTGGATTTGACAGGGAAAACAGAAACTAAACAAGGGAAGGAAGTGTTTCTTTTCTTTCTAGTTTAGGATAAATTTTTTCAGTACCCTGTCTGGACTTAAATAAATTTAAGAATACAATAATACATCATTAAAAAGTCTGCTCTAGGCAATTGATATTCGGAGGGTGCTTGATATTTTAGATGGGGCATTTGTTTTCTCTGATAAATCACGCAAATATCCAAGCCCTTGAAGCTTCCTAAAATTTCTAGTAATTAAGTTCAATTCAGTCAAATTCTGTGCTTCCAGCAGTTATTGAGTATTTATTTCCATGGTCGTTGTGCTAGGGTTGGGGAGGAGAGTATCACTGAGATCTCCACTCTGACCGGGCTCTCAGATAACTTTTGTCAAACATCACTGCCTCGGCTAATAATGCTTCTACCATAAACCAAAGTGGCAACAAGTATGTGAATGTATAACGTGAAACCACGTTCTAACCTGAGGATGCCTGAGAGAGGAAGGTGACATCTGCCAGTCTCCTTGTCTGCCAATTCCACTTGATATTTCTTACATCTACACACTCACCAGGACTGAGCAACACCGTGACTGGTCTCTTCGTTTCTTCATTCTTCCTCCATTTAAGTGCATTCTCCATACTATGGCCAACTCTTTTCGATATTTAATGAGCTTTGGTAGCTCTGTATTGGTTAAAACTAGTCAGTGGCTCCTCACTTCTTTTAGGATAAAAATCTGTGCTCTGATTCATGACATTTGAGATTTTTGTTCTGCTTGATACTTATCTTGGGAAGCATATGGTATGCCGTGGCAGGAAGTCAAGCAGCTAGAGCTTGGGTTCAAATCTTATCTTCCCTTCTTATCTATTCGCATGCCCCTGAGCAAGTTCTTTCACCTCTCTATGGCTCAGTTACTTCATCTGTGAAATAGGGATAATAATGTCACCCACTTTGCAGGATTGATGTCAATGAACACTAGTTAGTGCTAGTGAGGTGACTGGTAGAGAAAAAGTAACCTTCAATAAATGTTAACTCTTATTATTGTTGCCACCTCTGTAGACTCATCCCTTCACACTGCCCTTCTCTCGTTCTCCACTGGGTGGTTTTGAGTTCCTGGAACCTCTGCATGCTGTTCCTTTCATCCCCTTCACTCACTAACTCCAACTTGACCTTCAGGACCCAGACTGCAGACCCTGCCCTAAAGGATGGGCAGCCCTCTTATGTGCCGAGTTTCCCTCTGTCCCAACACCTTGTATTTACTTGTTTAGTTCTCTGTTCCTCCCACAATATGCACACCTGGGGAGCAGAAACTCTGCCTTGTTCATCTGGCAGCTTTAGCTCCTGACACTGCTTCGTTCATGGGATGCAGTCAGGAGCCCCCTGCCTCCGCTGAATGAACAAACCTAGAGTGAGAATCCAGGAAAGGGATGTAGGTTAATTACTAAATATCTGAATGCTCAGGTGTATGTGTTTAAGAGTAGGCAGGTGTCTCTGTAGAACACTGGTATCTCCAGATGCTCCCAGGTATGTTTGGAATGATGAGTACGTGGTCAAATAAGATAGGGAATTGGGGGTAGGTCTCTCCTAAAGAGTTGCACTTTTGATTAGCAAAGCTCTAACTGCAATGAAGAAGCATGTGTGCAACCTAGAGTTTCCCAAATAGTTCAGATTCTGGAACCCACCTTTATTAATAAATTGTGAAACCCAAGCAGAGTGCCCTAAGGAACACAGTCTGGGAAATGCAAGTCAGAGCTAATCAGAGCAGCTGCAACCAAGACTTCTCTTTTTCCCCCAGTCCTAGGACCTTTTCAAGAGGTTGTGAGAGACCCAGTGAGGGCTTCAGCTCTGCGTAGAGGCTAGTTTGAGCTGGAATCTTGAATGGGTACTATAGAGAGTAAATTGAAGCCATTCAGAGATAAAGAATTGCTTTAGCTATTACAACCTGGCTTCATATAACACCCTCCAGAGGTATTCTCTGAGCAGATACCTCTCTGAGCAAAGAGGTATTCTCACATGGGGGATAGTGGTTTTAAAAAGGCACGACCCAGAATTTTAGGGTTTGTGGACAACCATATACGTTTTAAGGATTTCCTATCAACTGCAGCAAAATCACCTGGGTCACTTATTAAAAGTGCTGACTCCTGAGGCCTCAACTTGGACCTTATGATAAGGCAGTCTGTGAGTGGGAGACTAATAACCCACATTTGTATCAAGGTCCACTGTGATCCTTATGCCCCCAAATGTTTAAGATCTATGGTTCTGGATTGACCCTGAGTTGAAGCCAATTTGAAAATGGAAATCTTTCAATAGGTCCAAGGTTTACAAAGTAATTTGTTAAGTCATAAAATTATTACATGTGGAATTATCATCAATGTGGTCCTTATTTCATATATATATATACACATATACCTCTGTATGTATATATATATATATGATATACATATTAAAAGTTATAAGGACTTAGATGTTTTATTTTGTGAGAAGAAAAGTTGTTGAGCATGTCAGTTAACTGTGAGCCTCACAGTGATCATCTGTGAAACAGGAATGGTGCCATCTGACCTTCCTTTGCATGGGGGGCGGGTAGAGAGAATGAAGCAAGAAAGACAGAAAATCAAGTGTGAAATATGAAGTGCTGTGAAAAATAAGGTATTATGATGCATATATGCAGATTCGGTGAAATGGCAGTCTTGTTACACATAATGATATTTTTCTAAGTAACCTAGTTTGGTTTGCTGTTCTATGGGGTTTGAGAGTACATTTTGATCACTTAATTTCAGATTTATTAAACACTAAACACGAGTGTTAGAAGTAAGGGAAACCTCTGGGATTGCTTAGAATAGGATTTTTATAAAGCATTCACTTTGATTCTAACAATAGTTAAATATTAGGAATCATTATGCTAAACTCTAAGGTGATTCCACATTATGAGCAAATGCTGTGGAAAACAAATAGGACATTCATTTATGAAATTAACCCTTTTTCTGATGCTATGGGAGTAAGATTATCAATCATGTCATGTCTAAGAATTCCACCTCAGATTTACATAGCACATTAAAATAAATGGGGGAAATTCACAAAGCCTGACATCAAGTTTAAGTTAGCTGTTTTATACTTTTAAGAAAAGTCCTTTTTCCTTCTGTAAGTGTAAACTTGTTTTTTTAAATGGTAACAAACTTAAGTTCAGCCTATCAAAGTACATTGAAAAAGCTTAGCAGACAAAATAACTTTGACAGAAAATAGGTGAAATCCAAGTTTTATTCATGTACAGTAGTTACAAAGATACTGAGATAAGTTACTTGGAGTACTGTCCTTTTAACAGGCCTTCCTCTCCAGTCTTGTCTCATTTTCCACTTTCACAAGGATTTTAATATATTCTTTTCATTACATAAAACATGCCACATTTGGCCTTTTCATGAAAATGGATCTGATATTCTCCTTTGACAGCCATTCATGTGAAAAGAACAGGTCCTATTTCTGTCCATCGCCTACATGTACATATTCATAGAAATCATAGATTTTTAGTAAAATGTATTAATCCCAGAAATTTAAAGCATTTCAGTCAGTAACTATATCATATTCCCTTTCTGTCAAGCGACACATGTAGTCAAGGTTTCTCAGTCCCAAATCCAACTCAATCTAAATTACGTGAATTCCATTTTCTACACTGAGGAACAGGAATACAGGAAATAAAATCACCAGCCCAGGGAGCATGAACTCCAAATTAATCTTGAAGACTTGAGCTGTACTGTTTTATCTCTCTAGTTACATGTCTAAGTATTACTACTTTTAATTTGGAGTAAAATTTGTCCTAGGTTTTTTTTTTTTTTTTTTTTTTGAGGAGGATAGATAGAGCTAATCATTCCTTTGCTATTTTATAAACAAATATAAAGAGAGAGTGTGTGTGTATTTTTACTCTGATAATGGAATTTTAGTATCTGATCGATAACCTTATTGGCCTGAATTTAAATCTTTCTGGGAGGGAAAATTAATTGGCTGTGATATTGTTTACCTCAATGTTATCATTTCTTCTTGAGATATGAAAAGCATTGCAAAGTTTTTACATGATCTTTCCATGTTGAAGGACAGTTGCATTTTACTCAGCACTGCAGGCTGTTTTTGGATGAGAGAAATATAATTGTAGAATTACTGAATTCAGAAATCAGTAAGTTGTTTATATAATATTCAACAAGATACATCTCCCACCTCCAACTTCTTATAACAAAATTCCAAATCACCAAATGGTGTTCCTTGTTTAAACACTGTGACTAATTGATTGCTTTACATTTATATGATCATGTTCTGATGTCTTTTCTGAACACAAGAAAAAGAAAATTTCCCAAAGTAAAATGAGGAGATGCCAGATATTTTGCAATACTGGTAGGAGTGTGCATGTGGATGGGGAAAGGGCATGAGAAGGTGTATTCTCCACTTATCCCTAGTTCTATACCCTGGATGAATAGTCGATAAATACAATGACAAAGACAAACCAGGCAAAGATGGAAAGGTCACAGGACTGAATGGAAACCAGGACTCAATCTACTTTGTCATTATTTTGTCGTTGTTTTGATTTCGTTTCGTTTTTTAAAGGAAATTACGACAAGGAGCAGCTAAGGACGTGTAAATTGGCAGCAGACTGTGGTTTATGATAATGACGGTCCTGAAGGGACTTGGCTTTCTTGGTGACATTGAAGTAAATTGCACTGCTCAAGTTGTATACTAAGAAGGGTCGATAATGAGCTATATGGAGAAGGCAGGATGGCTTGCCAGTTTTATGGTGTTGTTGACTATCGAAATGAGTGGAAGGGAAAAGGGGACTGGGTGGAACTACTTGGGTTAATTTTAATACACATTATGAATGACAAAGTTTCTCCTTGTTTTAGAGGGATAAAACCACATAAAAGTGTCTCAGACTACTACTGGCAGCTATTTCAATCCGTTTTTCTAACTTCCAGTACCTTTGATTTACTCTGAATTCCTAGTGCCTTGTTAGGTGACGTCACATTCGTTTAAATTTACTTGGATTACAAATAACATTTTTCTCTTTAGATGAGGAAGAAGGAAGGGAGTTCTATAGCTTCCTCATATAGAAACAGACATAGCTCGTATGTAAAATCCTGTTTCCAAGAGATTCCATGGACTACTGGGGTAGTTTCACCTAAAGAGTGGGGCTTGACAGGTCTCCCAATCTGAATGCTTTGCTTTTAACTAAAGCCCTGATGTAAAACACATGTGCATATGTGTGCATGCAGGCACAAATGCGCACACGGCAGAAAGCTCTTGTATCTACTAGGACCTGTTTCAAGTTATTTACAGAGCACTGAAGCTGCCAGGTTCCCGAGTTCCTTAGGCAAATCTTCGTTGCTGTGGTCTATGATAGCCACATATTCTCTGAGTACCACTTCCTACTTTCTTAGTTCTGTGCCACTCACACCAATTAGAATATAAAATAAAGTGGATGATTTCTGGTCATTTTAGAATTGGGGTGAAACAAGGGGGAGTGTTGGTCTATAAAAGTATTTTAATTCCAGAGGGAAAAGAGGTTAGTGACCTCTCCCTTGTTACAGAGCAAAGTATCCGGGCAGCTTCTCTTTCTCTTCTGTGGTTTCTTTCTCCCTGGTGCCACATTGAGAGGAGATTCACTCCTGAGAGAGTGTGTCATTTTAAGTTGACTTTCTCAGAGCTCAGCTGAGAGCCATTGCCAAGGCCAGTGGGCGTAAATTCAGTCCTCCTGAAGGGAGATGAAGGGCTGCAGGATTTATGACTTATTTGAGTTCTCATACATCACCCTCAGTGTTGCTCGCTTATGATGGCCCTGCCAAAAGATAAAGAAGTGTAGGACGCTTGGTACGGGCTGTGGTGACAGGCCAGGGACAAATGTCTCTGTTGGGTAAATTGATTTGAATGGCTCTAGTGAAATATCGGGTTAGACTGAAAATAAGATTGAGTTTAATGATCCTGCTGATTTCCTAGACTGTTGGGATTCCAAATCCTGGACAAGTTAATTAAGGCGCTCTGTGAAGAGGCTGTGTATGGATATTTATAAATCCATATAATTATTAATGTCAGTAAACACCAGCATGTAAAACTCTAGACCTGTTTTTCAATCTAATATATTGAATATTGAATACAAGAAACATTATTTGCAATTTATAGAGTATTTATCTGGGAAAAACTGTTGAGAATATTATTTCTTCCTCCACACCCCAGAGTCAAGAAATAGAGACCTACAGGCATAAAAATATGTAATGAAAAGACAGAGAACTGATAAACAGTTATACCCTGCTGGTACAGTTTAGCAGACTTACACTTAATAACGGTGGAGACAGGACTTCTGCTTTGTGGGAAAGTGCAGTCGAGTTAGGCCGCTAAGCCGAAGATTAAATCGTTGGATTACTTTTTCAATTATGAAGAAAAATAGTGTTACCTTATTTTTTGAGTGTGGCTAGTCAGTTAAAAATAATAGATTTGGATTCTCTTTGTAGGACCAAAATTTCTAACGGATTTCTGCTTTTCCATTTAAAGTTGACTCTGCATTTATGAGTTTACTTCTAACAGTGGGCATGCTTTCTTTACTGTTCTTACCTCCAGGTGATTAGTGTTGATTGATGATGGTTTCATTTTATTTGGGGGCAAGAGTGACTGGGTTCATCTTCCAAAAGTGTTACAAAATCCCAGTTGTTTCTTTGTGCTTTATGTTTTTCTTTTGCAGCAAGGAGCCCTACTTACATCAAAATGAATTCCAAGGAGAGGCTCCCCCTGATACTTGTTGCTCAGCAGAGCCACAGGCAAACAGGATCGCTGACCACATGGCTTCCTTTTTCCTGATTCTATCTTATCTCTGGACAAATTCTCCATCTTTATTTGGCCTAAAGTATGACTTCTTCATTTCCGCGAGTGGCTGAGGGACCTGGAGTACCATCTCTAATGGTTGTGAGGAGGATGGGAAATTGGGTTTAGGAAGGAATGAAAGATATCGTCAAATAGGTTCTACTTTTAGAACTCAGAAAACAGAGTCAGCATCTGAGACTGTTGTGCTTGTTTGTCAATGCAGTGTAGAGTGACAGTGCCACAACCGACTCTCCATTCTGAGGAGAGGCCTCAGCGTGACGGCAAACCTTGCAACCATCTCTATAGGATATTGAGGTTCCTGTATCTTAGAGCTTGTCCTTAGGTAAATCACGCCTGTATTGACCTGCCTCTTCCTCCGTTTCAACTGACTGCGAGTGACGTACTTACTGAGAAAAATCCATTTGCTTGAGCCTAATTTTAGGTAATTTCCCTTTATCTATGTTAGCGGAACCCATAGCTGTTTTTTATGGGCCTCATTCCTCCACAGGTTTCCAACTCAGGACTTGATCAAAACAGTTCCCATTCAGTACATTTTTATTGATTTCTTTCTTTATCTCCAGTTTTTCTTCATATGAGGATATTGAGAATCAGAGAGATTGAGAGATTTGTCCAAGGTCAAGCAGCCTGTAAGGGACAAGACAGTTTTTGAACCCAATTGTGTCTGAGTACAAAACACATCTTCTGCACCACACCGTTGCTGCAGGCAGGAGGTGAGCATTGTCTGTCCTGCCCCCTCCAAGCTCGAGTCTTGGCACTTTCACTCCGAGTTCTCCAGGCACTCTGACCTGCTTCAGTAGTCCAGGACTCAGCCGGGTCCCTGCCTGTAGTGCCTTTTCCATGATCTTCTCAAAGCCTTTTATTCTCCTTCTTCAGCCACAGATCATATGTCACTCCCTAGGAATGTCTGGTTCATCTCAAGTGGGCTTCCCCGGTTACCCTCTGTCTGTTACCCTGATGATTTCGTTTACAGCAGTGATCACATTTCATAATTATTTTTGCCTGTTTCACCTCCCCTCCCCATGTAAACTCCACGAGAGCAAGAATCCTGCCTAACTTGTTTATCCTATACTGTCAGGTCCCACACAGAGTAAGCCCCAATAACTGTTTCATAAACAAGTGAATACCTCGGTGAGTAAATGTTCCTGGAGAGACAGAAATATAAGCAAACAATTATAATCCCAGGAGAAGTTTGTTAAATATTCTAATAAAAATGTCAGCAAAATGCTGTGATGATAGAGATAAAGATGGGTGAGGAAGGAAGAATGGATAGTAGGGGAATATTAGGATGTTCTTGGAGGAGCATATGACCTGAGTCTGGTGGATGGGTGGGGTTTCAGTATACAAAGATTACAAAGCGTGGGGGAAGCCTTCCTGGAGCAGCATTAACAAGCACACACAGATAGAACTGTGTGGGGTAAACATGGATGTATAATAACAATGTAAGAATCGTGACTTTTCCTCTGAACGGCTGTTGATTTTGGACCATGTGTTTAATAAACATTTTTTGAGAGGCTTCTAAATTTCAGGCACATGACCGTCACCTTTTCTCTTTGAATCTCAGTTTCGTTGCTTGCTGAGTAGGGATCATAATCTATGGTTCAGAATTTTTAATGAAATAGTGTATGTCAAAGAATCTGGTTTTTAGCAGGTACTTTCATCCATGGAGATTGTAACTGAGTTTAGGTGACCTGCTACATTTAGAAAACTGTTATTTAAAGTCAAGGAGCAGATCTATTATAATGCCATAATTAGAATGGATAATCACATTTGCAGAAAAGGGACTATACTGTGAGTAAATGTAGTTTATTCGTAGAAGGCTGGACCTGGGGTTTGGGGAGATAGGTTCTAATCTCAGTATAACCTTGGGTTCTGGGGGACTCTAAAAGATCAATTCATAGTGTCTCCATATCCTTGTCCTTAAACTTATTGTTATTATAAAAATACCTGAATGTGAACGTAGCCTCTTCTTGAGGGTTTCAATAAGGAAAGCGAAGATCATTTCTCTCTAGAACATTAAGCTTATACAGGAAGGTGCTTTTTGAAGTATTATAATGAAAGTGATGTGGGAAGAGGAGCAGCCTCTTAATCATTGTCACGGTGCAGAGGTACCACCGCAGGTCATAATTTTATACAAAGATGTATATAAATTAAATAATGATTCTGGGGTTGGCCAGATCTCCTGATGCTCTAAGGCCTGTCAGGGTGAATTGTGGTGTCACTTAGCAAGTGCATACTTAAAAAGAATGGGAGACTGGTAAGGTTAGAAGGATAGGGAGTAACTAGGAACGTGTTAAAGATAGCCTGGAGGTGAAAATGAAAGTGAGAGCACAGAAGAAAAACAAAGTGGTGAAACAGATCGGCAAAGTGAGAGGAAACCGAAGTGGAGGGAAATCTTTGCAAAAGGGAGGAGAGCCTTCTCATTTTTCTAACAAAACATTCCACTCCTCTTCACTGTGTGGCTGCCTCTTTGAAAAGTGAGAAGTTGTGTTGGGGGCCAGTCAGTCTTCTTTACAAGCAGACAATTCCCTGAGTATCATTCCATTGGATCCCTATTTTCTGTAAGAATACCTGCAAAATTGTAAGGCTTGGCTGATTGATAACTCTTTTTCAGTAAGCAATAAACGGTATAAGCAAACTTGAGCCTGATTTTTGAGGAGGCCATCTTACAAGGGGAAAAAGTCACTAAAATTCCAGAATCTTTTCCTGTCCACAGTCACTCTTATTGGATGAATACTTAACACGTGGTTTTCCTATTATCCCTATTTTTGAGATGAGAAAACTGAGGCTAAGATTAGCTAAATAATTTACCTAGGGTCAAATAGGCCCTGAGTGGTAGAACAAGATTTTTTTTGGCTTTTTTTTTTTTTTTTTTTTTGCGGTACGCGGGCCTCTCACTGTTGTGGCCTCTCCCTTTGCGGAGCACAGGCTCCGGACGCGCAGGCTTAGCTGCTATGGCTCATGGGCCTAGCCGCTCCGCAGCATGTGGGATCTTCCCGGACCGGGGCACGAACCCGTGTCGCCTGCATCAGCAGGCGGACTCTCAACCACTGCGCCACCAGGGAAGCCCAGTAGAACCAGATTTAAATTTCGTTCTCTCTGACTCCAAAGTTTATAATGTATTTCCTAATTAAAAAAATAAAAATTAGTGTGTATACATAATAAGTAGGATAGGATTATGTTTTATTAAGGGCTAATTTTGAAATATAAGATTATCTTTGGAGAAAGTGTCCTTTTCTTTCTTTCTGTCCTTAATGTTGTTTGAAAATTAGAATAGGAAAGATAAGGCAAGTGTGCCTTTGTGCTGGGAGTAGCTAAAACTGCTCACTTGAACAGTAAAGTCATGCCATCTGGGCTATTGCACATTCTCCTAAATTGGTATCGTCTGTCCTGCTGTCTTGGAAAGAGAGCAACTAGTGCAGGGGAAAGGATTCAAAATGAAGCTAAGGGATTTTTGTGTGGTTCTTTTTGTTTGTTTGTTTGAGGTTTTTCTGGTGAGATTTTGTTTAATTACCACTGTGGTAGAATGGCTGGCCAAAGTCAGAAATCTTTTATTTCCACTCAGTGAGCAGCGCAATAAAGCTTCAGAATGTACGGCACAAACAAATGCCATTTCGTTTTTTTCTACCTCTTAAAAAAAGTTAATCAAGAATTTATTTTTTAGAATAATCCTATGTTAAATCAGGCAACCAGACAATGCAAAAGGAATTAATCCTATGTTAAATCAGGCAACCAGACAATGAAAAAGGAATTAAAGAAAATGGAATGGTGGAATTATCATAAAAATATTAAATTCTGTCAAAAGTCCTACCAAATGAATTGGTTAATAAGCATCTAAAACTTATTGCCCTCTGGGTTCTCTTTTCAGTGGCATCTTTACGGTTCATCAGTTTGCTTCCCTCAACACCACTTACCTAGAATCCTTGACAAATACCCATTTTAGATACTGGGAGTGGCCCATAGACTTGAGAGCAAAGCAAGGCTGTGTCATGAGCCGGGAAGTCAGGAATGGTTGGGTTAATACGGATTAGGAGCAAAGATTTTAGTAGGTGACTATTTGCTTGAGTGAATGAAGCCAGTTTGCACTATGACCCTCCATCGTATTAGGCCTGGCAAGGATTCCTGCTAGAAGAACAATCTGCAGGATTTGAAGTTACACACTCATCCAGTTTTCCCAAATCCTTTATTTCTGTGAAGTACCAGGTCCTAGAGATACGGCAGTAGACTTGATGAAGTTCATTTGGTCCTGGCATCTTGAGACCTGTGGTGTGGGACAACCCCTGCTGTGTTGGTCATGGACAGGCTGATCTTGTGTGAGGCTGCAGCAGGCTGTGTATGGCCTCTGTCCCACACAGGCAGCAAAGCACGGTGTGGTTCTTTGTGAACGTGTGCTGGCTGCCTAACCTGCTGATTCCAGTTCTGTAAAGCGTGGTGAAAAGGTCTTTTTTGTCTCTGATAGCATGACAGTGTGAGGTTGAGAGACATTCGTTTTCACTGAGAAAAATTTAAAGCTACCACGTGAGGGATCTTTTCTGATTATAGCATGGCTGTAGGATTCCTCAGTCTTGGCACTATTGACACTTTGGACTGGATAATTCTTTGTCGTGGAGCTCTCCTATGCCTTGTAGGATGTTTAGCATCATCTCTGGACTCTACCCACTAGAAGCCAGTAGCACCCTCCCCCAGTGTGACAACAAAAAATATCTCAGACATTACCAAATGTCCCCTGGGGGGCAAAATTGCTCCTGCCTGAAAACCACTGCCTTAGATTTTGTGCCCTTTGAAGTAAGACCACCGATTTTATTTTCCTCCTAATTATGCTCAACACTGCGAGGCCTTCTTTTAAGACAGACTTCCAACATAAATCTCTGATTCTTTTTGAGAAAACATACTGCATTTTAATCTTTAGTGGTTGATTGTCCCCACATGTGAAATAGGAAGTTGATGCAGGCAATAGTTATATTCACATATTTTTGAGCCAGAATCCCCTGAGTTTGAGTTAATGATTTGCTACCAAGTAGCTATGTGACCTTGGCCAAGAGACTTCACAGTTCTGTCTCCCTTTCTGTATCTGCGAGATGAGGAAAATGACAATTCTACCTTTTTCATCCTGTTGTGGTCATGATTAAATGAGACAGCGTGGTGAAAACTTGTAACACAGTGCCTGGCACAAGGTGAGTGCTTGATGTTTCCTGTAATTATTACTATCACTGATAGAATTTTGGAAAAATTAGCCATCTTGTTATTATTGCCAGTGTTTATGTTTTTCTTTATAAGATACTTCCCACATTTTTTAATTTCAGAAAATAGACTTACACATATGTGCACACATTACAGTCTGATTAGCTACACACTATCTTTGGACAAATCCTGGACATTCTGATCAGCTCTTCTGTTTTTTTCTGCTTTTGCTCTCACTGTTCCCAGCTTTTTCCTCCCATTCTTTCCTTCTGGAGCCACCATTAGACAAAGAACAAACCATCTCCTTGATTTGCAGCCCTTGCACCAATGAGAAAACTCCTATAGTGATTTTTGATTTTATGCTTCATTGGTTAGGCCTCCTCATAAACACCATGGCATCTTAAAAAGAAGCAAAACCCAAAAAACAGCAGCTTTCTTTTGGCCAGAACTTTATCAAATCTGTGTCTGTAATGGCGGAGAAATGTAGGAAATGAGGAAATCCTTTTTTCTTTTTTTTTTTTTTTGCTGCAGAAGCAAAGTGACCTTGAGGGAGCACTGGCCCTGTGTTAGCTTTTCATGGCATCGACCACACCCCTCTTCCTTTACCTCCTCCTGTTCCCCTTCCAGCCGCACAACAAGCCACAATCACTCTGCCCTCCTGCTCCGAATTTATGACCAAGAAGAGGCCATAAACAGAGAAGGCCAGTCCTAGTCCCAGGCACTGCACCTTCCTGTTTGGGAGAGGCACGACAGCTTGATGGGACCGTAAAGAATAAGCCGGCATCGCACTTGCTCCATGAATCACGCTCTCAGAGAGAGAAACTAGCAGGGGAGCTGCAGTGAGGGCAGGTGGCTCAGAGCCCTGAGGCAGGGTTCCTTGAGCCACCTGGAGCAAAGGGTCCCAAGGATGCCCTCTCCATGACGTGGCCTGACACTTCCAAGTAGTCTCACAACTAAGAGAACTCACCAACTCATAGATCCATAGAAGCTTTGGAAGGGATCCCTATGAAATGGTAGAGGCCACTGCAGCTCGCTGATGCTCAGAGATTGACGAAGGTATCACCTGGAATAACACTCCTACAGGAAGCATTTGGGGAATGAGCACACACCTTTCACAGATCCCTTCTTCCTCCTCTAGCTGCCTCTTAGCGTGTATGTGTGGGAATCACCAGGGTGATCTTGTTCAGTTTCTGATTCAGTTGGTCTGGGTGGGGCCTGAGAATCTGAATTTTTACAAGCCACCGGGTGAGGCTGGCGTGGCTCATCTCTCAACCGCATTTTGCGTGGTGAGATCCTAGAGTGTTTCAGAGCTCTCTGTTCCCCAACTCAGAATCATTTCTTTTGGAGTGGCACTTGCTTGCTTTTACAGGAAACAGTGGTAATCTCCCCAGTTGGTTTGGGTAAAACAAACTTCCTCTATGTCTATGAAATATCAGAGACTCGGAGAACTATAGGCATATAGTTATTATTGAGCGTAGTCTCCTTCCCCTAATATGATTCAAAAAAAAATCTTCTGGTAAATGGCCTTCCAGGTTCTTCTCAGGTCACTGGTGCAACTGAGAGGTCTCAAGCCAGCACTGCAGATAACAGCTAGTTCTTTTATTGTTCAGCTCCAAGTGTAACAATGCTGGTGGTTTGTCAGAATCTGCTTCCACCCATAGATCTAGGTTTACGTAACAGAGCAACACACAACCTATGTTGCACCTTTCTACAGTTTCCAGAAACTTTCCTTTCCTTTCCAGCTCTGACAGTAGTAACTGCAGTCTATGCTTTGAGTTCAGGAGACACAATTGGGGTCTATCATGGTCCCTGCAGAAGGGCAGTGAGTGGAAGAAGCAAGAGGCAGGGAAGGTCTAAGAATTTGTCCATGTGCCTGAGGCCTGGATGGGGTCATTTTTTTCTATGAGTAAGACCTATAAGCTGACACTAGCAAAGAGTATGCTTGTGGCTAAAGGATTTAATCTTAAGACATGCTCCAAGACAGGAACACTCCCCTGATCTGTTTGCCTAAATGAAACATGCTATAGACCTAACTCAACTTCACTTTCTCATCAAACCCTTCCCTACATGCTTCTTCCAATGACATGTGACTTGAATCTGTGGAGACACAGGGTCTTGTAGTGGAACAAGCATGGGGTTTGAGTCTGATAACCTGGACTTAACTCTCAGACCCACCATTGATTATGCAGCCTGGCTCTAGCTGCTTAAGTCTCTGAGCATAAATTTCCTCCTCTGTAAAAACCTGATAATAGGGACTTAAGGGGATATTTTTGAAGATTATATGAGATGAAACAGAAAGGCCTAATATGATATCTGGCACAATAGTCACTCAATAAACTTCAATTCCATTCTACCGTGAAGCAGGTTGTTTATATGAAATTTGACAGAATTAAGCAGTCTATGGTAGACTACTCCTGGGGGCTCTGGAGTCCACCTGTCTGAGTTTGAAAGCCGGCTCAACTACTTCTTTACTGTGTGGCCACTGATATATTTACTTTAGTTTATCTAGGCCTCATTTTCCTGGATTTTGAAGATTAATTAAGTTGCTACATGGGAAACACTTAGAAGAGTTTCTGGCACGTGGGAAGTGTTCCTGATATGTTCCTGATATAGATTTTATGTATTTCTTCTAGTTGTACGTGGAGAGTGGCAAGCAAAACCAAGCAGCAGCCGTCCCCTCTGCCCCACCACCACCAACAAACAAAACAAAACAAACAACAACAACAAACACCCACCACCACCAACAACCACCTACTTTTAGTTTTGGTACAATAATCTAAGTGTTATTCTCCTGGACCACTTTGGAGCAATTCAGACCTGGCAGGAGTTAAATGTTTTGAGTTATAGCCTTGAGAAAAGGTTAATTTGTTATAGATCATAAACCTAAATGCATAGCTAAAATTGTAAACCTTCTAGAAGAAAATATAGGAAAATATCTTTGCGACCTTGTGGTAGACAACAATTTCTTGGAGAGACTACAAAAGCACTAACTAGTAGATTGGTGTTGATCAAAATTAAAATTTTCTGCTCTTCAAAAGATACCCTTAAGAAATTTAAAGGGTGAGCTATAGACTGGGAGATAATATTTTTCAAGATGTACATATGAAAACAACCTGTCTTCAGAATATATAAAGATCTTCTACAAGTCACTAATAAAGAGACAGTGAAAATTGGGCAAAAGAATTGGATAGACATATCATAAAAGAAGGGACACAAATGGCCAATAGGCCTATGAAAAGATGCTCCACATCTTTAGTAATCAGGGGAATTAAAATCACAATGAGGTATCGTTTCATACTCATGAAAATGATTAAAATTAAAAAGACTGACAACGCCAGATATTGGTGAGCATGAGAATACAGGAATTCTCATACAGAGCAGATAGGGAGGAAAAATGGCATGGCCACTTTGGAAAGTTGTTTGACAGTTTCTAATACAACTAAGTATAGTCTGTCTAAATTAAGACCCAGCAAATTTCTTTATCCAAAAGAGATGAAGATACATATTCACAAAAATACTTATGTAAAAAACATTCATGGTAGCTTTATAATAGCCTCACACTGGAAACGGGACAGGTGTCCACCAGCAAGAGAGTGGGTAAACAAAATATGTTATTTTCGTATGATGGAATACTAATAATCAATAAAATAGAATGAACTACAGATAAATTCAAGCTATATGTCTCAAAATAGTATATTGTATGGGAGAAAAAACACAAAAGGATACATATTATATAATTCCATTTATGGAATTATAAAAATTCCATAAATTTTATAGAATTAAAATTTATGGAATTATAAAAATTGGTTTTGCCTGTTCAAGAACAGGCAAAACCAATCTGCATTAGAAATCATAACACTGAGCAACCATGAGGGGTGGGGATTGAAAAGAAGGGGTGTGAGAGAGCTTTCTGGGTTGGTAGAAATGTTCTATATCCTGATGAGAGTGTTGGTTTCATGGGTATACTGATTTGTTAAAACTCACCCAATTGTATACTTAAAATCATTCTGAGCCCAGATTATTATATTCTTTTCCTCCATCAGAATTTCTTCTCTGCAGCTGACCATCATCTAGAAAACAGAGAAACAGTGATACCGACCAGGGGTCTTGGCCTTCCCCAATCAATAGAAATTGACTAGAGGCCAGACAAAAAATTCAGGCAAGGCTTTCCTGGGGCCCCTGCTGCAGCAGCCGGGAACGAGAACAAACAGCAGGTTCCCTTGCTTGCTTGCTTGCTGAGGTGGGCAAGCTCTTTCCTTACATGGGGTAGGAGTGTATCCAGGGGTCAGGCCGGAGGGGTGGCTTAGGTGTTTTTCTCACCCCTTAGGTGGTGTTGAGTGCAGGGGGCATGCTCAGTACCCTGCTTTTGCTCCGGATACCCTGTTTTTGCTCCCGGCTCTTCAGAATTGACAGATGGTTTTTTTTTGTCTTTTTGTATCATTTTGTCCAGAATTTCCCCCAACTGCACATGCACACAGTTATTTTTAGTCCCATATAGTTTCTCTGTATTTTGTTGCTTGAGCAGAGGTGTGTCCAGGGGCAAGCACTGCAGCACTGCAGCAAAGGGTCCAGGTCCCAGCCTGTCTCAATAGGAATACCATAACAGTAAACAAAAGCCCTTTTAATTAATTATGGGCATCTCTTAAAAGCCTGTACCTTCCCCTCTAGATAAATGATTCCTTTGTGAATCCTCTGCAGGGGGAGTCTCTTAACAACTGCCCTTCATTTCTGGGCTTGTGAACTTTGGCCTTCCTGTCCCTGTCTCATCCTGGATTATCTCTTGTAGAATAGAATTGATGGCCCTTTCCACTTCAGTTGGACTCTTCATTCAGATTTTTCCATGCACATTACAAACTCCAATTCATTAACATCGTCATAAAATGGTAATGTCCTGTGAAAAAGAGAGGTCATGGCACCAATTAAAATAATCTTCTAGTCACACTTCAAATCAATGTCAGTGCACATACTTGAAACAAGAGTTGATGCATCCCCATTCCTCTGCCAGATTGATAGCAGTACAGTGGTTGAAACAGAGATGAAATCCCAGTCCACACTTACAGAATGTGCCACGCTGCACTTGGCACATGGATCTGCTGAGAGCAGGGACAAGGAAGGAGAAGAAATGGACCAGGACTAGACAGGGATCTGATAAGCAGTACATACCATTTGTCTTGAAATAGCCATAAGGACATCTATTAAAAATATTCATGCGTTCATTCATAAAATTTCAGGGCTGGGTTGCAGCTCAATCATTTTACTGTTGACTTAATTGAAACCCAGACCACATAAGCCCAAGGTCACATAGCTTGTTCTCTCCCAGATCTGCTGACTGCCAGCCCTGAGCCATTGCCACTGCAGTCTTCATGTGTTCCAGATCACATAAGAGATTTCCTTATTCCTCGGATTCTCCTATATTTGGAGTTATAGCCGTTAAGAAACGTTTAAATGCATTGTTTCATTTGGGCGTGGAGTATTAAATAAATAATACAAACATCCTCTCAAACTGCAAGGAGTCTAATCGAAACTGACAGTTGAGGAGTAAGCACTCCATGCCCAGTACTCTGTGGAATGTTTTACACGCATGAATTCACTTAATTCTCACGATATCCTGCTGTGTTGCTATACTATTGGGGATACTATTGTGACTCCCCATTTTACAGTTACAGATGCTGAAGCATAAGGGGGTTAAAAACCTGCCCCAGATGCAGTTTGCAAGTGAGAGAGCCAGCCTGGAGATGCAGAATGCTGCTTCCAGCAGCCACACCTCTCCAACCTGCTTCCTCTCTGTGGGAGAGGAGGTAGAGGAGGTTTATTTCCTCTGGAAAAAGAACTAAAATCTCAGTGAAGTAAACCGATGAGTGATCAGTGAATGTGTATCATCACAGGTGATATTAAATAGACAGTTGTCACTGCGCAAAGTGATTTATTTCACTTGAATTTTCACAACTTGAGGAGAAAGTGTTATTTTTTGCATCCCCCATTACACGTGAAGAAGCCGAGGTGTGCAGCGTTAAAGGAACCTGCCCATGGCCACACAGCTGGGAAGAGTGTGGACCTGGACAGGCTGGCCCCAGGAGCTGCTTTCCCTGGAGGACTGCAGAGATGTCGAAATAAAATGGCATTTGTTCAGTCCAGCTCTAATTGATGAGACACTAAACAGAAAATGCACTAAATAAAATTTCGCTGGAGAAAGATTTACACTTAGCTGTTTTTGAGCTGGAAAGTCTCTGGCTTGGTACAGACTACCTTCATTTTTATGGAGCTGGCATCAAACCGATTTTCGAAAGAACTGGCTTTTCTCCAAGTTCTCCCTGGTCAGTGTGACCTGACACATTTTGTGGTTTAAACCAGTAATTCTCAAGAAAGGGCAGCATTGGGAGGGATGGCAGTGCCCTCCCAGAGGAGGTGTCAACATCTGGAAGGCAGGGAGTGGGGGGATGCTTGTTCCAAAAAGAAAGCAGAGCTGGAGGATTGATTCTGAACTTGACCTAGGACTTGCTCTTCCATCTCCCCTAGCTAGAATGGGAAAGTTTGCATCAGGCAAGCAGAGTCAGCGTTCACATTGGTATCTTGTGATTGGAGTAAAAAAAAATGTTTCTTTTTCTAAAATTGTTTTGGTTTTGACTTGTGTTGAGTCACACTTTTTAAGTTATTTAATTTTTAAAGCTTTGTAAGAGTGTGGAGATTTTCTTTCTGAGGAACACACTTTTTTAAAATTTGAAGAAAACTGGTTTAAACAGAGATAGGAGTAGCTGCCGTATCTCTGTCCGTGGTGTGGACAGGTTGAAAATAAGTCCTAGTGGTGGCTCTAAGGCATTTTGAAGAGCTTGGATTCTCCTCATCCAAAGTGAATTCTGTACATGTATTGGAACTTCAAAATTATGGTAAGTGTGTCTAGGGAATCCAGGCCCTCATTAGGAAGAGGAAATGATTTCTAGGATAAAACTCAGTTAAGGCTTGGGCTAAGAAACTCAGAGTTCATGTTGTTACAAAGAACTAAGGCTGAATATTTGGAATACCAGCTTCCCAGAACACCTGAGACTTGCTAATTCTCATTTACTTACTCCTGACTTTCTCTTGGTTACCCCAGACTGGTTTTTGACTTGTAGAGAGGGTCGAGTTGCAGTCTGCACAAGTCTGTGTCCTAATAGGCTGAGACAGAAAACCCTGCCTGAACCTGTGTCCCCAGGGTTAGAGATAAGCTGTTTCTCTTTGTAGGGAGCTTTTTCACTGCCAGATGGCACACAGCTTTCCTAGCTTTTAGACACTAAAAGGACTATTCTGCCATAGTTTTGTCTCTTAGACTATTATCTTATGAACAGTTATCCCCAAAGAATGTCACTCCTCCAATCAAGATGCAAAAACCCAGTAGATAAGATAAAATTCACCTCGCCTGCCCATTAGGGATCAGAGGTTGCCTGTTTAGAGCCCACATCTGCAGTGTTTTCTGGGCTTCCTTCCTTGCATCGACTCCCCCGCCCCCATGTCATTTCTTGAGTGTGCACGAATGTGCTTACCTAACAGGGATGCCCAGAAGCAATTGGTCTTTGAGTACCAGGTAGTGAAACAAAGAGAGGAGGGTGTGATGAATAGTATTCTTTCAGAAGATGCTAAGGTTCTTTTCTTTCCATGTTTTACTTCTCAAATTTAATTAAATTTATCCATTCATTCAAAACTAGCCATGTTGTCACCATGTGCCTTTTCCTGTGCTGGTGCTGGAGATCTCTGAATGAAGGAAACAAAGAAGGATGCTACTCTCATGTGGATTGCATCTAGTTGTGGATATGAAATTGAAGCAGCTAAACTCACTGAGAATGAGAGCTAGCCTAACATCTACTCAGCACTTGATACATGACAGCTGCAGTTTTAAGACTTTCTGTATATTAACTTAAGTCTTCCAATTGGCATATAAGGCATATGCTACTGTGATCTCCTTTTCAAGAGGAGGAGACTGAAGAACCAGGGACTTTAGGGAACTAGACCAAGGCCACAAAGCTAGGGAGTGACAGAGTTGGGGTTTGAACCTGAGCTGTCTGGCTCCAGGGTTCATGATTTTAGTCAAGATGCTATAATGCATTGAATAATGGGGGTTATCTCCTTTATATTGGATGGTCAGGAAGTGACTCTCAAAAGAAAGGTCATTAAAGCTGAAACCAAAAAGATGAGAAAGTCTTGCAGGTGAAGTGAGTGTGTGTATGTATGGTTTTTACATGAGTATTGTGTGTGTTGTGTGCGTGTATTGTGTCTGGAGCAGAGCAGGAACCTAACAGGCTTCCTAGCAGAGGAAGTAGCATGCGTGATGATCCTGAGGAAAAGGAGGTTGGGAGTGAGAAGAGAGAGATGGAGGCTTGGGCAATTCAAATGGAAAGGCAGGTTGGGTGAAAGCTTATGGTAGAATTGGGGATACATGTGAGGTTGGGACGGTGTGGGGCAGGGGCAGGGCTGCAGGGTCTTATATGCCAAGTTTGGAATGTAGAGTCATGGAAATATTTTAAACAAAATAAGTTAAATAATTCAACTGAGGTTAAAAGAAAATCACTCTTGCTGTCATGATGCAAGGGTCCACGGCTCTTGCAGTGGTCCAGGCAAGAGATGAAGGAGGCGTGGCCTTGAATGAATGGCAAGGCTCTGTGTGTGCTCTGCGGTTTACAGAGCTTCCCTGATGGCCATCTCCCACTTCATTGCACTTAGGGCTTCCATTCCCTACAAGAGGATTTGTGACTTAAGCAGAAACTTTTCACACAAATACTTCCCATTTGGGTATTCGCCCTCTGTGCAAGGAGCCCTACTTCAGCAGGCTTCCTGGTCAGAATATCCCATTGGAAATGCTGAGAATCAAGACCCTGAGTGAAGCCCAGTAGGAGGGATGAACTGAGGATCCTATGAGTGCAGCATGGAAATTTTACTCTGAGTACTTGGAAGTAGGGCCAGTGCTACTTAAAAATTTTCTTTTGGACACCCTGAAGTTTTTTATTAATAGTTTTTTCTGCTTAATTGCCTTATCCATGGATGTCTGATAGCAGCAGTTTGGGACAGTAAAAAACAAGAGTAGTCCCTTTTTGAAGGAGTCTCCTATCTGCTGAAGACTACTGAAGTAGAGGACAAAATATAGTATTTGCTGGAAATGTAAACAGATGTTATTCTGATTACTTTCTGTGAACTGCAGGGTTCAGTTGAAGTAGATGTTTTATGTAAATACAGTGGTGGCTCGCAAGCTGCTGTGTCTAGCAGTCATCCCCAGATGCACCATGTTGCACTAGTATATGGGATTCCACTATCCCCACCTACCACTGTGACTTCTCGTGGTCCCTTCCATTTCTGTTCCTTCAGGACACATAGAGACAGCTTAGGTGTTAACTGCCCCTCTGTTTCCCTTCCACCAAAACATAACTTTTTGATCCTTTCACCTTCTTTCTTATTCCTAAGACTACTTCTTATAGGATTCCAAGACAGGGAGATCATGGTGATGCTACACTCTACTGTAATAATAGTTGTTATTACTTGAGCACCTGTTGTTTGCCAGGATTGGGCCAATTGCTATATTCATCATCTTATTTAGTCCTCAGTCCTCAGAGCTTTAAAGGAAGGTGATATTGCTGCTGCTGTACAGACGAAGAAACTGAAGCTAAATCAATCTTGGCTTCGTAGTGATTGAAGCAAGTGATGTAATTTCTTCATTGTACCCTGCAGAGGTCTAACCACATGGGGGGAATTGTGTTAAGATCTGAATAACACGTTTTAAGGGAAACATTGGCAAATGAAGAAAGGTCGGGGAAACATCCAAGATAATTTAATTAAATTTATATACATTTCTCACGCACAATACAACAGGCCTGAAAAATCACATGGCTCATTGGGGGAGCTAGAGCAGTATTTATGTGTTAATGTTTTTACCACAACAGGAGAAGAAAAATGGTGCTGTGGGAATAGACAGAAGGACCCTCATACCTAGCCCAGGAAACGAATGGGGTCCTGAATAAATAGATTTTAGGGAGAGAAAGGTAGGCTGGCATTGAGTGCATCCTAGGCTAAGTAAACAATATGTATAACAACTCAGAGAAGGCAAACTTGGGGACTGCAGTCATTTAGGGTGGCTGGAGCATAGTGCCCAAGTTAGGGAGTACAGAGACACAAGGCTGCAGAGGCAAGCAGAGAGTGGATCATGAAGGGTCTGGAAATGTTAAGGAGTTTGTACCTTATCTAAGGGCTCTGCAGAAGGGAAGCATTTAGAGCAGGGGTGTAGTATGATTTCATTTGACTTTAATATGTAAAATAAGTATGGATTTATGGGGAGAGGTTGGAGGTTTTTGCAGTAATCCAGGTGAGAAATGATGGTGGTTCTAACTTAATGTCATGACAGTGAGAGTAGATAAAAGAGCACAGATATAAAAGATTTTAATCAGACAAGAGACCTGGGAACAAGGGTCCATAGGGATATCTAACAGTTTAAAAAGTATTTAGAGGGCTGTCTGTGGAAGAAGGAGATTATTTATTCTTTTTATTTACAGATGACATAGTAAGGATTAATGCGAGAAATATATTTTAACTTCAGTACAATAGGATGGTCCAAAAATTGAAAGCCTAAGTTTACCATCCATCACTGAATGTGTCTAAGCATTTTAATTCGAGACATATTTTTAAATGCTTTGTATGTGCTGTAGATTGGGTAACAATGCACAAGACACTGAGCCTGCCCTTAAGGAGCCTGAGATCCTGAGATAACTAACAGCTAATTAAAGTGAGTGAAATACATATTATTGATATGAACAAAGGACTATGGAAACTCATTCTGTCCAGGGTCGAGAGGAGTTATTAGCTGAGATGATGAAAACTGGCTGAGGAGTCAAATAGAGGGAAAATTTGTATGGTATCGGGAGGACATCTACATGGAATTGCCCAGGAAACACTTGGAAATATGAATCTAGAGCTTACAAAATAGTCAGGGCTGGGGTAATATTTGTGGAGTTTTCAGTATAAGCAAGAATCATCAAAGCAAAAGTCCTCAGAAGATAGGCAGATATTATAAATAAGTGAAGTGGACAAGGCATAAGACAATAAGGAGTACTGAGGACTGTGGAAAATTGTAAAGCAAATGCCTTTTCCAGAAGGCAGTGCTGCTCAGCTCTAATAGAATGTTACCGTGTAGGAAGGTTAGTCTGTGCAGCCAGCTCTTCATACTTTCTAAATGAAAACAAACACTTGGATATTTGTGTTATGTTTTTGGTTAAATTTTTTTCCACACTGTATATATTTGATCTATTATGTTCCAAAGACTGTCATTGCCTTGTATGGTTTCTTTTTGTTTGTTTGTTTGTTTGTTTGTTTTTGCGGTACACGGGCCCCTCACCGCTGTGGCCTCTCCCGTTGCGGAGCACAGGCTCCGGACGCGCAGGCTCAGCGGCCATGGCTCACGGGCCCAGCCGCTCCGCGGCATGTGGGATCTTCCCGGACCGGGGCACGAACCCGCGTCCCCTGCATCGGCAGGCGGACTCTCAACCACTGCGCCACCAGGGGAGCCCTGCCTTGTATGTTTTAAGGTGATTGTTGAAGCTATGAATACAGATTTTTCCAAGTGAGTTGAGCACTAGTCTGTATACACTGCTAATCTTTCTCAAGTGGGCAATCAAATCTTACTTGATATACAGCCTTTCTTTCTTCTGTATCTGAGGATTCATGATGCCATAGTCATGCCTGAGGAGGTGATGCAGTACATTATCAAGCAAGATACAAAAGACGAAGAGAGATAAAAACATGATGTTAACCTAGAGCCCAGTGAAGATTTGGTTGCTTACAAGGAGTAATCAAGTACATAAGGTGGTAACTGGCTGTGTTTTCAGATGTCAGAAAACACTGCTTTTCTGTCATAGTGCTTGTGTTTTAATTAATGTGGGTTTAACCCCTACAGATATGCCACTTCATGCCCTAGCACCCATGATGGTACTGAAAACAAAATGTTTTAAGAGTCATTGTAGAGAACAGGGACCAAAGATGGAATCCTGAGTAACATTAGGGACGAGTGAGGAGGATGACCAAAAAAGGTGGGCTTTAGAATGAGCCAAGAGGAGTATCACCAAGACCAAGAGGGGAGAGAGCAGGGGCTTCCCTGGTGGCGCAGTGGTTGAGAGTCCGCCTGCCGATGCAGGGGACACGTGTTTGTGCCCCGGTCCGGGAAGATCCCACATGCCGCGGCGCAGCTGGGCCCGTGAGCCGTGGCCGCTGGACCTGTGCGTCCGGAGCCTGTGCTCCGCAACGGGAGAGGCCACGGCAGTGGGAGGCCCGCGTACCGCAAAAAAAAAAAAAAACAAAAAAGAGCGGAGAGAGCTTTAAAAAGAAAGATCCTTTTGGCACATTATGCACATGGAAAATGGTGAGGCCATCGGTTCTAAAAGGTAGGGGCTTCTGATGACCTCTAGAGGACACTCTAAGGAGAAGAGCTGTCAAGGTTTCAGGTTGCTGTGTCCTGGGCAGTGAGCAGAAGTCAGTGAATGGAGCTATTGTTGACTGCTCTTTTGGTAAGTTTGGCAGCAAGGGGAAGGAGAGAGGCAGTTGTGTTCCAAGGATGAAGCAAGGTTAAAGAAAGGTAGTACTTTTTTTTTTTTTTTTAATGGAGTAGAATTGATAATATATTGAGATGAGGAGAGTGATCATTGATGAAGCCACAGGTATGGAATGAGGCATAAAACAGAAAGATCAGAAGTAGAGCAATTGGGAATTGTCTTCCTTTCAGACAGGTAAAAATATGAATCTTTGGAGGTAGCAGAGAGGAAAATTGAGGGAGCTGATGCCTGATGACTCCACATTTTCTCTGAAGTAGAATATGAAGGAAAGGGTTTGCAGAGAGGTGTGGGCTGGGAAAAAAAATAGAAACAAGTTTAGAACATCTGCTGTAGGGAATTTAACAGGGGTGAATGAAAGGATTGTTATGGTTCAAACTGAGATTGGAAACCATTAAATAGTAATGATCAGCACAGCTCTGAACATTTCTCCAACAGTATCAGGGAGCCCAGGAACAGAAAGCAAAGAAAGGAGGAATTGGTTTGCTCCAGCATTGGCGAATGACCAGCCAGATTCAGCGGAAGATTAAAGGGCTAATAAGTGCACAGGTAAATAAATGGCCAGTTGAAGGCAAGCTTGGGAGGGACGTAAAAGGAATCAGGAGAGGACACATTTGATGAGAGAAAAGAGAGAGCCCCTGGGATAACTATTTTTCTTGGATATTGGAATGCAGGACTCTTACACTGGGTGAGACTTGTATCTGAGTGACCTCTGAGGTTCCTTCTAATTCCAAGATTCCAGCCAGTTCCTATGCTGTTGTCATAATTGTCATAGTACGTACAAAAAAGTCTTAGATATACCAAGGTGTCTCTCTCAGGAATGGCCTCAAGAAAAATAAAGTAGATGATATCTCACACTTGTACTTCTCTCCTTTTGTAGTATCATCTTTCATTCCTTCATCATATCCCTAGTGGATCAAGCTAATGAGGACATTGTTCTCCGATCGGAAGGGTGTCCTTAGGTCCTACTCGAGTCAAAACCTCTAGGTAGATACTTGTTCTGCTTCTGTGTGGATCCATATATGGTCTCTAGTTATTTATTTTCATTTCAGTGCAGCTACAAGGGGCTTCACTCTCAAGTCAGCTTTTTGGTCTTTCTGACTCAGGTCACAAGACAGCCTTCCTTTTGTTTAATTCTTGTTAATTCTTACAACTTCTACTGGACGGGAGGTGATGTGAGGAGGAGGAATAAAAAGAACGGAGCAATTAGCCTAGTGGACTTGAGATGAACAGAGGGTGAGGTTCAGTGCCAGATGCTTTCCCGTTCTGAATCCCACGTCTTGAGTTGGACAGCTCTTTTGTGTACTTCCCAATTTCCGCACAAGCACCAGTAAACCCAGTTCACTTCCCTCTGGCCTTGGCTTTCAGGTTTTAGGAGACACAGATCAAAGATGTGTTATTTCTTCAGTGAACCCGCAGATTTCACCCTGGGGACCAGCTCCCTTGCTGTTGAGACAGCTAAAAGCACTAAGCAACACATTTGAAATATGCCCCAGACTCTCTGGAACCAGGGGCTTTGAATGCTTGCCAGGGCTTTAGTGCCTCTTGGTGTACTTCTGAGGTAGATCAAAGTCCCACACAAGTTCTGTTGGAGGAGAGAATCTTTACTGGGAGCTCAAGAGCGAAAATAGCCTTGAAATGAAAGCAAGAGATTCGACAGCATGAGCTGTCTGTAGGAACTTTGATTTCACGGCATTTAAGTTTCTTTCTCTAAAGCACAGACCCTGCTCCATGGTACATGCTCATTAAATGTGAGTGGAAACTGCCCACATATCAGGATGCCAATTTCCCACCTCCATCTCTGTTCCAGTGGTTTATGAATGGTAAAGTAACTTCTTTTACTTTGTGCGTGTAGCCAAAAACTTTAGGTTCTTTACAGTGGCAAATGCTGGGGAAATCCTACGACCAAAAGGAGCCCTGATGCTGTGATGGAGATAATTTGGTTTTGAGGATTTGAGAAACCCAATTTTGAGTTCTCACTCAACAGCATGTCAGTTTTGTGTGGGTAAGTTGCTTAACCTCTCTGTACCTAAGTTTCCCGTAATACTAGGATTATGAGATCTCTCTCTTAGATTTGTAATAGGATGAAATTTCCTCCCTTTTTCCCCTGTAACCTCCTCTTACACCTTCCCCGTATCTCTATGAGTGTGTTGTATTATAGCTTCTGCTATAACTCTTCTACTGGGTTATGGGCAGAGTCCCTGGCTGTCCCCTCTTACAGAGGACTGGGAGGAAAGTCTGTGCTCGCTGTGCATCAATGATTACCCGAGATACTGTGTGACATGCTCTGACCTTGTTAGTCTGTCTGTACCATTGTCCACCATAGGGTCATAATAATTAGTGACGGACAATCAAACATCTACTCAGTGGTCTATATGTACAGCTGACTCTCCTTTTTTTAGAAACCAGAAAATTAGAAATGATCTGCAACAGAGAGGAGCTCCCTAATTTACTTATCCCATAAGAACTTATTACGCATCTCCTGTGTGCTAAGGCTGGGGCCATGACGGTGTGTAAAGAGAGATACTGTCTTTGTTCATGTGGGGTATATATCCTAGAGCGAGAGACACACATTAATCAAATCCCCTCACAAGCAAAAGTGCATTTGCAGCAGTGATGAGGGCCACACAGTGATTGAACTTGGTGCTGCTCAATTCAGAGATTTGATGGAATCTAGAAGGTCAGGAGGCACTTGTCAAGGAAGTAGCCGTGGACAGCCATCTTCAGGATGAGCAGAGTTAACCAGGAGAGGGAGAAAAGGGCCTCACAGTCACAGAGAACAGAGTGTGGGACGCACCCATAGCATGAGGGAATGTGATGAGGATGTAAGATGAAGCCAGTGTGGCTGGAGCCCAGGGAGCAAGGTTCAAGGTGAGACTTGCATGGGGGACCATGCTCAGAAGTTTGGCTCTTACTCAAGCTGCAGTGGAAAGCTGTGCAGAGATGATATCGTCTGAAGAATGAGATGGCACCTAGAAGTGGGCCTGGCCTGCTCTCTGGAGGACATCTACCCTCCGTGACAAGATCTGTGTCATCAAGAATTACCCCCTTTTTCTCTGTGCTAACCACACTGGGTTAAACATGAGCTGTGCATGTCCTTGTCCCAGCTCACCCTGTTACCTTTAGAAGAGGATGACCAGTGCCCTCTGGCCCCATGCCCCTCCCCGCCTCCATGGTCCACGGACCAGCACAGTGTGCCTGGTGCCAGAGTGGGCAGAAGAGTGATAGCTGTTGTTTCAGTTGACTTGAGCTAATCTGTCACACTTCACCCAGAGACCCCAGCTCTGCTCAGCTGAGCATTCTCTGTCCTAAGGTGAAACACACAAGCAAATAAATAAGTAGGGAGCTGTTTGGAAATCCTCTTTGTCACCACTGAAGCATGCTCATTTATTTAGCAAAATGTCCGTAATTTTTAAATTGCTTGATTTAGCCACTGGCTACTTGGTATCTTCAAGGGGTCCCATCAGGAACAGTGCTTCCCCATTATGAGGAAAAACAAGGCAAGCTTTTGATCTCTGGAATTAATTACACGCAAGGGTTTTCATTGTTTGGAGCAGCAAGCAGCTGGTTCCTGCAGGGTCCAGGCTGAAATCTCCTGCCAATTCCCTTTCTATGCTTGTCCCTCCCTCCACACCTACATCCTTTCTTTCTTTCATTATGCTCAGTGGGTTCAATTCAATGAGGGAAATTGTAATTAAAACATTTACAAAGCTCCAGTTTTCTCTGTGACTGCCCTTAAGAAGGTGACCATTCACAATTCACTCTTTTTCCAAATACAGCACAATGACAGAGTTTCCAGGAATGTCTTTCTTACTGACACAGGCCACCCAGGAGGGTAGTAATACATTTGAAAAAGACCAGGGGCGAAAGGGAGAGAAGGAGGTTTGCTCTTCAGGTGTTGGGGAGAAAATGCAATAAGGAGTCACTTTTATCAGGGCACAACACCTTCTCTGGTGGCCCTGCAGACCAGTTAACAATGGTTTATAGCTTTCTATCTTCCTTCCTTTTCATTAATTATTCATACTTCTGGTACCAAGAGGAGGAGTCTTATTTTCCTTTTAGGTGTAATTAGAGTAATCAAAGGTTTTGTAATACTCTCATGTTTGTTTCTCTGTCTCTATTCAATTTTTTTTTTTTTTCTGTACAAGAGAAAAATATAAAACACGAAACAAAAACCCCCAAGTCTCCGGGTTTTGTGAATTCTTGCAGTGAAAATTGGTTTTACCATAATAACAATTCACAGCAATGATTCTGAGGTGAACAACCTGAAATTACTCCCTTAAAGGCAATAATTTGTATAGTATATATTTTGAGGAAGCGGGGAGGACTAAGTGACAATTTAGGTGAATTTTAACACAGTTTATCTTTATATTTTGTGATAAATGAGGAAGCATACTGTTGGCGTATTCAACTAAGGATGTGCATTTGCATTTGGTTTTGTTTCTGTTGAATAGATTCTGGTTTGAATGTCAAATTAAACTCTCAGCTTCCAAACACTTAATTCCTTTGTTGAGAATTTACACAATCTTGAAAGGAAAGGGGCCCAAATGCAGTTATCCTTTAAGGTAAGGAGGTTAGGCAAACAATGAATTGACAATTATTCTACCTTTTATATTAACAAAACCTACTTCTTGCAGTTCAGAACCCATAGGAAATCTTGTTTGAAAGATATTTTGCCACATCATCACAGGCATTTCCAAGGTGACAAAGTGATGTGTCACAAACAAGCTTGTGCCATCTTTGAATACAAGCTGATGGGAAGAGAAAAAGTCAAGAACAAGAAACTGTTTTAAGGTTTCACAACCTATTTATGTTTGCTCAAGATAGAGGGACTTCTAAAATATTACCCTTAAGGAAGCCAAATAAAACAGTTTAACATCTTGGAATAGTAGGTCCTTTTTGTATATTGACTTAAAAAATGAGGAAATGGATATAGGAATAATATTTTATTCCTGAAATTTTTTTCACTTAAATCCACTCTTGAAAATATGTATATGTTCCTATTATTTATCTTGGCCTACATACATGTTTCCTTGTTCCACATATTCATAAAAACCTGTGTGTGAGGACGTATACATGACTCTATAAGTATTCCGATTATTTATGTAAAACTAAAGGAAGACAAGATGAATTCCTAATGAATTAAAAGGTGAATTGCTTGTGTTTATATAAGCTCATAAGGCATCTTAAGCTACTTAATCAATTTCTCATGATCATTGGTGGTTTTCATCTGGGAGAGAATCACCAGGTCAAACGTGGAGATAGTGGCACAGCCGTGAGTAGAACCCAGGGTTCCTGTTTTCTACATGACAGTTTCTTTCAAAGCAGCACCACGATGCCAGCTAGGAAGTAAAAGTAAAGTCTTCATAAAGACCAGGTTTACGAGGGCACAAAGTTTCTTCTCAATGTTGTTAATAAACTAAAAGAGATACAGGAGTTTAGGGAGTCACTACAGTCTTCCTAGGGATGAAATATGTTCCATTTATCCTTCCAAGAAGAGTCACAGGAGGAAGACCATTGAGGATACGGGAAAAGGAGGGTGTCTTGTGGCTGATCAAATTCCTAAAGGTATTTCTTGCTCTCCAGATGACTTCCTAACGTTGAAAGATAAATTGAGGCATATTAAAAATTTTAAGAGTTTATTTGAGCAAAAATCAACTCAAATTAGGCAGCATCCAATCTAATGGATAGAAAGAGCTTCAGGGATCTGTACAAAATGAAAGGCTACCAAGTAGAAGGGAGAAGTTACAGGAAGTTATTCTAGGCAAAAAAGCAGGTTGGTTATTACAGAGTTACTTTCCTTTAGGGGTTGCAGGATTCTATCAGGCAGATGACCGAACTAGTGCTGATCTGGTGATTCCTGATACACTGTTTCAAGATGCCATTTCTGGGAGAGCCAAAACTATGATTAAGTCTCCGTTTGTTGACATGGGATAATGTCACATAATTGACTCCGTTTGGAGTCTGTTGTCTTGTTTTTTTTAACACTAAACATCCTTTCTTCTCTTCCTCTATCTTTAAGGACTGGACTTACTATTCCACTTTAAAGAAAAATTAAAAAGAAAATTTACTAAATTACAAAGAGGATAGTAGTTTTCCCATTACCTAGAATCAACCACTATTAATAGTTTGTAAAGCAGCATATAGATATATTTTTCTTCTCTTAAAAAAGTATGAAGTTAAACTGTCCTCATGTGCTTCCACCTCAACTATATTCTATCTCCCCAAATCCCCAAAGAAATCACTATTTTTTTTTTAATTTATTTTTGGCTGCTTTGGGTCTTCATTGCTGCACACAGGCTTTCTCTAGTTGTGGTGAGTGGGGGCTCCTCTTCATTGCGGTGTGCGAGCTTCTCACTGCGGTGGCTTCTCTTGTTGCAGAGCACAGGGTCTAGGCGTGTGGGCTTCAGTAGTTGTGGCGCACAGGCTTAGTAGTTGTGGTGCACAGGCTTAGTTGCTCCACAGCATGTGGGATTTTCTGGGACCAGGGCTCAAACCCATGTCCCCTGCATTGGCAGGCAGATTCTTAACTGCTGCGCCACCAGGGAAGTCCCAGAAATCACTATTTTGAGTTTGGTGGGTATATTAGTCAAGGTTTTCCAGAGAAACAGAAAAAAATAGGAGATATATTTTTATATCTACATACTATATCTGTAGCTGGGAATTTATGATAAGGAATTGTCTTGTGTGATATGGAGGCTGAGAAGTCTCAAGATCTGGAGTCTGACGGCCTGAGAACCAGGAGAGCCAAAGGTGTAAGTTCCATCTAGGTCTGAAAGCAGGAAGAGACCAGTGCCCCAGCTCAAGACTGTTGGGTAGAGACAGCACATTCTCTCTTGCTCAGCCTCTTGTTCTGTTTCGGCCCTTGCCTGGTTGGAGGAGGCCCACTCTCATTGGGGGCAGGTAGTCGGCTTTACTCAGTCCACCAATTCAAACGTTCATCTCATGCAGAAACACCCTCACAGATACACCCAGAATAATGTTTAAACAAATAATGGGGTACCCCTAACCCAGTCAAGTTGCCACATGAAATTAATTATCACAGCGTGGATACTTGTAATTTTTAAAATATGCACTTACGTGCACATATATGTGTCTAGAGAAAACTCAGCCTAGGATATTTTTATATAGTTTCTTCAGTTTACTTACGTAGTACAATGCTGTTTGCACTGTTGTGCATCATGCTTCTTTCTTTCAGCTTTGTGATTTTGATGGCTAGGCTCCTGATAGACTGGCTATTCTTCAGAGGGGTGGCATTTGGTTTGGATCCTGAGAGATGGATAAGATTGTGCCAGGGAAGAAAGGAAAGGGACAGGTAGGACAATATTATATGCATTGGCACTGAGTTTTGTAAGGTCATGGAATAGACTGGAAAGTTAAGGTTGCTAGAATTTGGGGGGACTGAGGTGTCTCATACAGAAGATTAAGTAATCTAGACCATATAGCCTAGACCAGAGAATTTGCCTTTTTACTAGGAGCTAAGGGATGTTATAAATGAAGGTGAAGTGTATTAGTTTGTGAGGTCTGCTGTGACTAAGTACCACAAATTGGGTGCCTTAAACAATAGAAACATATTGCCTTGGAGGCTGGAAGTCAGAGATCAAGGTACTGGCAGGGTTGGTTTCTTCTGAGGACTGTAAAGAAGAATCTGGTCCATGCTGTCTCGTTTGGTTGCTGTTGGTAATCTTTGGTATTCTTTGTCTTGTACAGCCATTACCTGACGGTTACATTACCCTGACCTCTGCCTGGATGCTTCTGTGGCATTCTGTATGTGTGCATGCTGGGTCCTGATTTCTACTTTCTAAACCAATCATTTTGAATTAGGGCTCAGCCTAATGACCTCATTTTAACTTGATTACCTCTATAAGGATTCTAACCACAAATAAGGTCACGTTCTGAGGTACTGGGGCTTAGGACTTCAACATATGAACTTGCCGGGGGGACATAGTTCAACCAATAACATGAAGTGACAAAAAATATTTCTTACAGATGATAATTTTTTTTTTTTTTTGCGGTACGCGGGCCTCTCACTGTTGTGGCCTCTCCTGTTGCGGAGCACAGGCTCTGGACGCGCAAACTCAGTGGCCATGGCTCACGGGCCCAGCTGCTCCGCGGCATGTGGGATCTTCCCAGACCGGGGCATGAACCCGCGTCCCCTGCATCGGCAGGCGGACTCTCGACCACTGCGCCACCAGGGAAGCCCACAGATGATAATTCTAACTCTGTTTAAAGTAGGCTGAAGTATAGAGAAATGATGGTGGGAGAACAGATATGAAGCTGTGAACATATTGAAGGATCGGAAGCCACTCAAATACAATCCAATCCCTCTGCAAATCCTTACCCTCTCTAGGCACCTTAACTTTCCTTAAAAACCCAAAGGAAAACAGAGACTTGGAAAAATATCTGTGGATTCCTGGAAATGAAGTATAAGAGTTTCTCTCTCATTTGTCCCTAGTTCTTTTATTTTACTTTCCAATGCAAGTTTTTCATTGTTCAAGGCACACTTATTTTAGAATGTCCATTTAATTTAATCACATAGGAAATGATTTTGTCATAAAAATACTTTAACTGTAAACATGCTGGACAAAAGGGTTTATAAATTCTACAATTTCTTTCTTTCTTTCTTTCTTTCTTTTTTTAACTTCTACAATTTCTGAGTTAAATGTCTTCCTGAAAAAAAAATGGAGGAGAAGGAAGGAATGAGACTTTCAACATTGATAACATTTCATCATGGTCACATGCTGAGTCAAAGACAGCACTGCTCTCTAAGTTGCCTATTTAACTCTAGATCATGTCTGCTACCTTATATTCATGTCTTAACAAAATGTGCATATGCAGCCTAGTTGTTATGGGGACAGTGGGAAGCATAAATTTGATTTTTCTTGGCTTCTTCACATTTAAAGTCTCTACTTCTTGGTTGAATTAACATAGTATATTAGCATTTACTTTTCTGGGGGTACCAAATGTTTTATTCTGTGTGTTTGTTTTATTTGTGTTATAGTTGGTGAGTCATTTAAAATGAAATTTGACAAAAAGGAAAGAATGGTACATACCAATAAATATGTAGTTTAATAATATTCCGAGTGCATATGCACAGTGAGAGTATATCCAAATAATCATACTCCAGTGAAGAATTATTCAACGTTGCCTATTTTTCAGCTGGATTCTCAGTTATGCTATTCAAGTTGATGGGAGATTTCAGGGAAAGGGCAGGGAAGAAGACAGAGGAGGAACGGCCTTATGGGGTGCAGGTTCTCAAAGCCTTTAAAGTGATTGATTAGCATCTTAATAATAGGAGAGTTGCTGTGTTATATTCTAGGGACTCTAACATGGCATAACTTTCTGTGATGTGGTTCCCACCGATAAGGGGAGGATGAATAGAAGCATAGACTGAATTTCCCTCCAGGGCAAAGAACTCCTTTTGCTGGGACTCTTGGCTAAAATGAAAGTGTTAGACTGTGAGAAGAAATGGCATCAATAAAATAGTAGATGAAAATATAGAGCGAGGATCGGAAATCCACGAGCAGTTTGTGTGCCTGACCAACTCTTTTCTAACACTGCCTTGATTATATCTTCTTCATCTCTCTTCTCTATCTTTATCTTCTCCCTTTCCCCAAATTAGTTTAGCTCTATAAGCCCACACTCAGTCGTATGGTGAAGACAGTCATTAATTAATTCAGTAACTATTTGCTGAGCTGAACAAAATGGACAAAATTCCCTATCTTTGTGGAATTTTCTTTTTGGGGGGAGTTTGGGAGTGGTTAACAAAATAAATAAGTTATATAACTTATTAGATGGTGCTAAATTCTGCAAAAAGAATAAAGCAGGGAAAAGGGATAAAGATTGGGAGGTTTAAATTTTATAGAATGGTCAGAGAAGAGACTGCTTTTCTGATGTGACCCTGTTATTTTTTAGTGTTTATTCTGTGGGCAATGAAACTTCCAGGAACTTTCCCTGAAAGTGACATTGGGGTACCAGTATCTGGGCCCTGGTGATTAAATTATGACACATTATGGTCATTTTTTTTAACATCTTTATTGGAGTATAATTGCTTTACAATGGTGTGTTAGTTTCTGCTTTATAACAAAGTGAATCAGCTATACATATACATACATCCCCATATCTCCTCCCTCTTGCATCTCCCTCCCACCCTCTCTATCCCACCCCTCTAGGTGGTCACAAGGCACGGAGCTGATCTCCCTGTGCTATGCAGCTGTTCCCCACTAGCTATCTATTTTACATTTGGTAGTGTATATACATCCATGCCACTCTCTTACTTCATCCCAGCTTACCCTTCGCACTCCCCATGCCCTCAAGTCCATTCTCTACGTCTGCGTCTTTATTACTATCCTGCCCTTAAGCTCTTCAGAACCATTTTTTTTCGATTCCATATATATGTGTTAGCCTATGGTATTTGTTTTCCTCTTTCTAACTTACTTCACTCTGTATGACAGACTCTAGGTCCATCCACCTCACTACAAATAACTCAATTTTGTTTCTTTTTATGGCTGAGTAATATTCCATTGTATATATGTGCCACATCTTCTTTATCCATTCATCTGTCCATGGACACTTAGGTTGCTTCCACGCCCTGGCTATTGTAAATAGAGCTGCAATGAACGTTGTGGTACATGACTCTTTTTGAATTATGGTTTTCTCTGGGTATATGCCCTAGAAGAACTAAAGAGCAAACAAACAATGATGAACAACACATTATTGCCATTTTAAAAAATTTATCATAATGGACAACTAGGAGGGCATTTTGCTTCCAGCCTGGAGAATGTGATAGATTTATAATTTTAGACAATGATTGCAGGACATGGAACCTCAGGACCTCTTCTATCATGTGTTTAGAATTGTCATAGATGAAAGCTCTATGACAAGAGAAAACAATATGATAATTTGTAAGAGAGCTGTTCAGGGTAAGCGGGATATGATAGTTAATTTCTGTTTTCTGTATGTATCCTTCCATCTCTACCTCTTTTCCTTTGCTCTAGACATAGTGTTTTGTATGTGTTGGATTTCATTCACTTGGCAAATCACTGTCAACAAATTAGGAAGTGTGTGATGACCCTCTTATTGGCCACTGCATTATACACAAGCCTCCTGTGTTTGTTCTGAATAACAACAGGCTTCCCATAAATTGGTAATTTGACTGTCAGTTTCCATAATGCCATTGGCAGTTAAACAAACACAACTCTGTGTGATTCTAATCTGAAACATTGATCCTCAGATTGTATGGTAAAGGGAAGGGGTAGGGTTCCTCTCTACTCCTCAAAAAAAAAAAAGAAAAAAAAAGAGAACAAAGGGAAATGGCAAATTTAGGAGCGCTCTCAACACAAAGCACCACTCTTGACTGTAGCGCCCCTCCTTGTCAGCTGAATGTTTAAAAGGAAACAAATCACGGCTCTATGATGTTTGGTAGCCTTGAGTAATTAAGGTTCCTTCAGTATCTCTTGGAAAACTTTGGACAACACTCCAGCCACAGTCAGGGCTTCGTTAATAATGTATTTCCACATTTTTCTCCCCTTGTGTGTTTCTCTATTATTTTCCTTCTTAGAGACAGTTGCATGTAATCAGGCAGTTGGAATTGAAAAATTTGCTTTTTCCTTGCTGTTATTCCGTACCTGAATACACTTTCCCCTCTTTTTTTGCCTTCGTTTTTTCTGACAGGGGAAATAAGTTAACTAAACCTCAAGTGAAAAACAATAACAATAGCAAAACTGATCCAGTTTTAAATTGTCCTAATAATAGCAATTATTATAGTTATTTGCACAAATACATTTATTGTGGATGAACTTAGGTCCTGTCATGGACAAAATAAATCACAGTCATTTACAAAGGTTTTCAGTATCCTTCTTGAAGGTGTGTATGTAGACGTGAAGTCTCAGGGACAGGGCAAAAACACAGGGCGGGGCTCAGTTTGATGGTGTAACAGCATTGTTTTAGGTCTGTGTGTAGGAAACGCTCTTGCCCTAGAGCAATCAGTGTTAAATTCTTTCTACTCATTAACATTCTAAGCTGATCTATTGGATCTCTGGCTTCTTTATTCTTCTGTGAACTTGAGAACTTTGGAAAGTTGGAATCCTTGAAAACCTAATCAGGTATCTCTGAGTATGCTTCTTAGGTGGCTTCTCAGATGCTCTATTCAATACTGAATTTCAACGCTATTCCAATTCAACACTTTTCCAATTCAGTGGGAGAAGTGCATTTTAAAAACGACAGAGGGACTTCCCTAGCAGTCCAGTGGTTAAGACTTTGCCTTCCAATTCAGGGAGTATAGGTTCAATCCCTGGTTGGGGAGCTAAGATCCCACATGCCTCGGGGCCAAAAAACCAAAACATAAAACAGAAGCAATATTGTAAGAAATTCAATAAAGACTTAAAAAAAAAAAACTGACAGAGAAGTAAAAGTCACTTTCTTTTTTCATGTATTGTCATTAGCAGTTGGCCCCCAACCATTGAATTAACAGTGAAATCAAATTTGGAAGGATGGATGGATGAATAGATGGGTGAGCTTATGAATGTATAGATAGATATGTAGATAGATAATAAAGTAACTACCTTATGACTTCCTTTCTGATTTCAGAAGGTCATGGCAGGTCCCTTGATTATCACTCATCCAAGATGTACTCTAACTGTTGTGTGGGAGATGGGTTACTGCCATTCTTGAGTGACTGGTGGTTTCTGATTTTTCTTTTAACAATCATTTAGACCCAATGCAGGATAGTAGGAGAAAAATGTTTCTCTGACTTTTATGAATGTCTGTGAAGCTGATAAACATATGTAACATAGCTACCGACATGTGCTTCTACAAGCCATTCTAGATAGATTGCCAGTCCCAAAGATTCTACTGAGGAAGAAACTAGGCAGCTAGCATTTGCACTCTTGTTAAGGTAGTTATCAGTGGTGTCCTGATCTTCTCCAAAACTTTCTAGGTTTTGGCGTGGAGTAGATGGCACTGACTGGAGATAATGTTTTTGTTTTTGCTTTTGTTTTTTAAAAAATCATTGGGTGGCTCATAAATCTCCAAGCCCAAGTAAAAATTGAGTGGTTTGGGCTGGAATATAAAGCTAATGCCATAGTGTAGTATAATGGAAAGAATACAGTTATTGTGGTTTGAGAATATAAAATCAAGTCTCTCTTCTAACGCAAAATCATTTGCAACCTTGAATGTGTCCACCAGTTTGACCTAGCTGATAATTAGGCTAATTTCATAGTGCCAGTAATGAGAACCGAGTGAGATAAAGCATGTGCAATGCTTGGTTACTCTTAAGGACTACCAGTTACTCGTATTGTTGTTGCTGGGTTGAGGAGTTCACTCTGGTGAATAGTCACTATTCAATGACTAAAATGATTGTCCCTTATACTCTGTCTCCCCACGTCCCCTTCCTCCCCTGTTGTTCCAGTGCGGTCAGTATGTGTTGACATCCCACTCTGAGCCTATCTATATGTTATTTTCTAAGCTGGAAGTCATGCTGTCTACAGTCAACAGAGTTCTACCCCCTCTTCTGGAGATACTCTAGACCATAGAAACAACTTTAGGGATCCCAAGTATTAATTTTACAGATAGATTTCAGAATCAAAGAGAATATTGACATGCCTTTAACTATTTTCCATAGGTACCTGGCTCCAGATGTGTATCTTAGAGGCAAATCGGCATTTATTCTTACAGACATCTCATCGGGCTGTGTAAGAAAATTGCAGACTAGACCAGCATTTTCCTCCTGCTGGGTGTGAATTAGATCAATGCTGGAATGGGAGTCCTAGTTAATCTCTGTGATAGATGTTACCAGACCTCTATGTGTGCCTTAGAGCCTTAATGAAACTGGAAAACTCTTTGCAATACAGACTGCATTAAGTGAAGCCTTTTCTTCTTAGTCCCTTCGCTTTGCAACTATTACCAACCTTTCTTTAAAAGCTAAGCCAGGATGTATTGAAGGATTCTGTTTCCATTCCATTCCTTCCTATCGCACACAATTGCTATTGAACACTCGTTCCCTCTTTGGTCCTATTGTACTATTGTAAGGTAGCATAGCACAGTGGTAAGAGAACATTTTCTACAGCCAGACTGCCTGTGTTCACACTCTAGCTCTGCTACTTCCTTGCTGTGTGGCCGTGGGCAAGTTAATTAACCTCTCTGTGCCTCAGTAGCCACTTCACAGGAAGCTTGTTAGGAAGATTAAACGAGTTAATCTCTGCAAAGTGATTAGAAAAGCACCTGGCATACAGTAAGCCCTATATAAGTTTTGTTATATAGAATAAGGCTTAGTAGATTACTTGCATTGCGCACATTAGCTAGCATAGTACCTTCCATACAGTAGATGTGCAATAAATACTTGGTGACTAAATGCATCAATAAATTAGAGTGGGACAGAGGACACATGGTTGCATTCCATGTTTCTACTGAATAGCTGTGTGACCTTGCACAGCAGTTTAAACTTCTTGGAGCTGTCTTCTTATTTGTAAAATAGAAATAATATTTATCCAACATATTTCAAAGGATAATCATAATTATCCAAGTGATAATGTACTTTTAATGAGTTTAAAAAAATGTGAGGGATTATAGTGTTTATCAAATTACTGAATCAGTTTCAGGGAGAACTATGCTGTATTAAATAGTTAAGGTTTGACAGACGTACCTGATCCAGAGGTTGGCTGTCATCGTGAGCACCATGACCTAGAAACCAGCAGCCTGTATCAGTTCTTGGGAATATAGAAAAAGTGCTTCAAGGTCCCCCATCTCAGTCAGGAAGGAGGCTTCTCATTTGCCTGCCAGCTCTCTTGTCTATATTTGGCCGCTTCTTGTTATGAAAGATAACCTTAGCAAGCCTGGGGAGTTTTAATCTTCCTTTCTCACATCCTTCCACACTGTTAGGCCATGTTCCAAGGACAGTGGTTTGGAGCTGTTTGTTTTTATGCTGATGGATGCTGCAGTCTGTAATCCGTGAACCGAAGCAGGGCTCCTCTTCCATTGCTGCTGGCATACCTTGTTGTGTTTATGAGTCTGACAGGCAAACATATCTGAGGCATATCTCATATGCTGATCCCTGAGGGAGATAAGCCCCTTGTTCTGCTTGAGTGGAAACATAATAGTCAGGTGGCAGAAAAGCCTGTACTGATACCTACTTGGGCTGAAAGAGCCAGGATAAGATGGGGTCCTCCTTGGTCACACTCCAGCCTCTGCCATTTGATCTTTTAACTCAAATTTGCAAAACCATTGAAGAGGGGGGCAGGTTTCTTCCTTCCTCAACATACCTACTTTTATTTTTTGATTTTTCAAGCTGCTGACTATTCTGTGATGGATATCATGGTAGAGAAAAATGAAAGTCAAATAGTGTCAGAGCTTAAAATCTCTTAATTTGCTGGGTGATCTTTATGTATTTTATTTTTTGCCCTTTGATTTAGGTTCCCCACCTATATAAATTTCTCCATTTCAGTTGACCAGCAGATTTTTACATAGTACAATTATTTTCTTGTTGAAGAGAGACTGTGTAAATGTCCACATGGGCTGGTAGGTGGGGGCTGAGGAACTTCAAAGCAATCAAACCCTGACTAGAGCTTGTGTTTTGACGCACATTGTATTAATTTTTTTTTCCTATTTATAATCATGGTTTACATGCCATGATTTCCCAGGGAGACCATAAACTTCTTGAGGCCAGTAGGCCACTGATAATGAGTAAATATTAGTCAGAAGGATACGAAATAAATGCCTCTTACCAATCTACTGGTTCAGAAGAGTGTGGACCGGGTTCCTTCTCTCTCACTTAAAAATTGGACTTTGCAGACTATTTTTAGTACTGACCTCCCTTTTCTGATTCCTTGATGATTCTTAATTGGTTCCAGTGGTGTACATTTCAGATCTTTAATTAAGTCTTCCTTTCTGTCTAACTCTCTGCCAAAGCATGTTTTTTATTTTTCTTCCTGCAATGCTCAAACAGAAGTTGATGCCAAATGCATGCTGTTTGATTACTTGCCATCTAGATTTGCTTGCAGAGAGGACTAGGGAAGTATTTATTTCAGGTAGTTCTTTTGTTTGTTTGTTTGTTTAATTGCTTCTTGGCCTTTTGGCTAAGATCAAGTGTATTTCAGGTAGTTTTACAAAGAACCATTCCTGGCCCTCAATGGGTGTGGCAGAGAGAGGGCAGGAGAGGAAAATGAGGTGGATGTCCTTCCCAGGCATTAATTAATTTATGGTGGAAATGGAAAACAGAAGGTCAGATGCCACTGGCCCTTTGCCAAACTGAGCTGTAGTAGTGTTAGCTGAGACATGATCAATATGTAAGACTTAGTCTGCAGGGCTCTCTTACCTGTACTGCTACACTAGCCAAGGGCCTCCTACAACTCTGTGGTGAGAAACATCCTCATGGGTTAGAGTCCTGTCTTAGAGAAGACAGGCAGCCTCTAGAAGAGAGGTGCTGGCAGTCATGCAATTGCCTAGTCCATCACTTGACTCTTGATTCCCAGCTCTCAATTACTCCTCTTTCATGGGATTGCTTCTTAGATCATGGTGACTAGCGAGGAAGAAATAGTGTTATATTGGTCATCTATTGCTGCAAAACAAATTACTCTAAAACTGAGCACCTTCGAACAATAAGAATGCGTCCCAGTTTCTGTGGCTCAGAAATCCAGGTGTGGCATAGCTGGGTGACTGTGGCTCAGTGTCCCTCAAAGGCTGCAACCAAGGTGCCAGCCTGGGCTTCAGTCTCAAGGCTCAACTTGGGAGGGATCTTCTTCTAAGCTCCTTTGTATGACAGTTGGTAGGCCTTAGGTCCTTGTAGACTGTTGGCCAAAGACATCAGTTCCTTGACACATGGACCTCTCTATAGGACAGCTTACAGTACAGTAGCTATCTTCCCTCAGAATAAATGAGAGAGAGAGATGGGGCAACGAAGCTAAAAACCACTGTCTTTTTCAATCTGATCTTGAAAGTAATTCCATCACTCTTGCTATATTCTATCCACCCCTTAGAAGTGATAAGTCCAGTACATATTTAAGGGGAGAGGGTGACATAAGGGCATGGATACCAGGAGGCAGGGATGATTGGGGACCATGTTGCACACTGCCTCCAACAGGTGGAAATAGGATGAAATGGACATTAGAATGCCTACCTTACAGGGCTTACTGGGGTTGCATATATGAAGTACTATCACGGTGCCTGCCACAGAGTAGAGCAGCATTACATCCTGTTTCCCGTCACCCCCAGCACATTGCCTGGTGCATACTGGGCACTCAAGTACCAACATGCCTGTGAAATTCCGTCTATTTTATTAAAAAGATGAGCGTCTCCCTGTTACAAGGAGATTAATGTTTGATGTTATCCTTTATAGACAATGTCCTTCTTGTGTTTCACTGCTCCAGTTGCCGTCAAGGGAATGGATTTAAAGCTGAAATTAATCATTCAAAAATAAGGCATAACTAAAGCTGGTCTAGAGGACCTTGCTTGAATTATCTTTTTAACCATAATTAGGAGTTTCTTCTTTAGGGCAGGGATTGCTGTTGCCAGTCTTCCACAGTAGACGATAAGAATTAATTCCCTCATAACCTAGAAAACGTTCTCTCTGCTAATCTGGTCTCATCTGGAAGTTCAATAACTAGCAGGCAAAACACACTGTGTGTGTAATCTTAACCACATGGCCTTGAAGCGCTGGGTAGATATTCTCTGCCCTTTGTGAATCTGGAAGACAATGATTTTTGACTATTCCTTCTGAATTCTTCTGTAGTTACATCCTTGATTTCTCTTACAGAATATGGGAAATCATCATCCTTGTCAATCCCATTGTCAAAGGTATTTATTAGGTTTCTGCTTCCACATGGGTAGGTACGAAAAGCACTTCACATTTCATGTGGTTCCTGACCTTTTCGGTGATTATAAGGAGAGATAACAATGACCCAGGTATAAAACTGAAAATTAAACTATAACTGAAATGAAATGCCCCATAGAACTAGACCTATCAGTTGTAATGCAGATCAGCCCCTTATAATTGGTGATATGGTATGAGACAAATTACATGTAACTGCGATATAAGGCATAAAATATGACAAGTCATACAGTCCAGACTGTGATAAAATGCTATACTATATGGTAGGGTTCTGCTCCATTTACATTATCTTCAGGCAAGGGGTTAAAAGCATCTGTCTGGGAGCTTGTAGCCTATTTGATCAGGGATACCTAAATAGGGTATATTTGAGTTGTCTTGTAGACAAGGATGCTTACTTGAGGGAGATACTTAGAAATGTATGTAGACTTATGTAGACATTCCAATAAAGCTTTTAGGTAATGAAGCTGGTTTTTGTATCGGTTGAAATGACAAGATAATGAATCTAGAAGATTTTTCCCTTCTGATGTGCTTTGTTCGGAATGACACTTGAAATATGTCCAGGACATCCGTTGCTGCTATTAGGATCTCAGGGTTGAATCAAACTTTAGAGGTCATTGAGTTCATTCAGCCATGAAGATCTTTGTGTTAAACTTATGATCACTTAGGCTACTCCAGCGGTCAAGGTAGCTTCCAAGGTAGAACAAAGCACATGTGTGCCGACCAGTGGGAGGTTAGACTTTTGGCAGCTGGTGCGTGGGAGTAGATATCATGTTTTTCACTGTTCCTTTGGAAATAAGTGGCAGAGGCCCATTTCCACTATCAATACTGCCCAGTGGCCTTATATCATAAAAATCCACCCGAGCTTGCTCTGTATACCTTCCAGAACCCTATGCAAAATGATGCCTAAACCATTTTATTTTAACTGGTCCATGTATGAGGAGATTGAATAAGATGAAGCTTGTTTCAATATATACATTTTCTAAACAGGAGAACAAGATGTGGCAAAATAAGGTATTCTTCAATTCATTGAATGTATTAACAACTTGGCTCTGATTGTTAATGCTTGTCCCTGCTATGTAATGTACAGTTTTGTCAGATTAAAAACCCCCTTGGATATAATTTTATTTACACCTACATATATATTTCTAAGAGATGATCGGCCATTTCTGGGAATACTTACAAGTAAAGAATTTGAGTTGTTTTTGCAGCACAAGTTAAGCAAATGACTTCCTCTCTTTGGGCCTTACTTCCAGTACATGTAAAGGCAGGAGGTTGCACTGGATGATCTATAAGTTCCCTTCTAGCTCTAACATCCTGTTAGTCCATGATTCTTATGTAGGGATACTGGGAGATGATAAAAGAGAGGACCTAACTTCTTTTCTGTCACCAATCTTTATGATTCATGGTATTGTGTGTGTGTCCTTGAGTCAACACTGCTTCTTTTAATGACAAAAGCAAGCCTGTGTTCCTCTGCTTCTTATGGAGACAGCTGTGCTTCTGAAGAGCAATTCTCATCCCAGCACTGCTCTGACTCCTGCTAGCTGTACTCAGTTCCATGGTCCCTTTCTTGTGGGGGATGTCTTCAGCTGTAGAAAGACCCTTGAGCTAAATTACCAGGTAAATGTTATCAATGCATACCTAGCTGATGGGGAGAATCTTGGGATCTGGGGAAACAAATCAATTTGTTTATGAAACTGCAGACTGATTTGAAACCCATTTCATAGTAAAATATCTACCTTTAAAACTATCCTTTTCTCTACTGCAGAATAACAACCGGAAAGATAATGTTACTGAAATAATTGTTCCTCTGTGAAGAAAAGGATATTTAGACAAACCAGCAGAATATATTATTTGATGTTATAAATCATTATATTAAGGTTAAAACTTGAACCAGTCTTTTAATGAGATCAGAGGTATTATAGATAATTTAAACTTTCAAATACAGTCGACCCTTGAACAATGTAAAGGTTAGGGGCGCCAACCCTCCCCACAGTCGAAAATCCACATATAATTTATAGTGGGCCCTCCGTACCTGCTATTCCTCCATATCTGTGGTTCTGCACCTGCAGATTCAACCAACTGCAAGTTGTGTAGTATTATAAAATTTGCTATTGAAAAAGTGGGCCTTTACATTTAAACCCATGTTGTCAAGGGTCAACTGTATATACGTTTTTAAGTCCCATACCAGCTGCTTGTTTTAACATCCTACACCTTAAAATTTTGCCCAGAGATATTCTGAAAAGAACAATAGAAGGATTATAATGTTTCTGCCTCTCTTACACTTTGGAAGAAGTTCCAATAGGCAGGCGAAGAGATCAAAAGCTACAGGTAAGAGAGAAAGAGAAAGTCAGACTGGATCATCATTCGCTAGTTAGCTGTTAGTAAGTTAAGATCACTGTGCCGTTTGGTCTGATGAAGCCACCTGAAGGGAAAGTGGAACCTCTTCCAAATCAGCCCCCACTTGACACTTCTGGATTGACAGCTGGAGGAATCCACAAGTCATGTGAGCTTGCGGTTTGGTTTGTATGGAAATCTGAAACTGGACCATTTAAAGCCCCTGGGTTCTACTGAGGACAGTTAAACCTCTGAACGTCCTTGACTCACTCACCTCAGTAACAAAGTCAGTAGTGCTCTTTCGCCTAAGCATAAACATGAGGAAGAAGCAGATACACAAAGGATTTGAAAGATGGTTTTAAGAAATGCAAGAGATGTAGATAAACTATTTTCTTTGAACTATAGTAACCAAGTGGAATACATTGTTTTAAGATAGATGGTCTCACAGTTGTATACTTATCTTCAAACTCATTAAGTTTTATACATTAATTATGTGCAGCTTTTTATATGTCAAATAAAAGACAGATGGAGCCTCTCTGAGGAGTTTTAATTTGGGAGTGATCACCAAAATACCAGCAGTGTACTCAGGAAGACTAAAGTCTTATCATTTAGGATCAGTGGCTAAAGGGAATCTGTTTATATCCACATTCTAGCAGTTTCTGATTCCCACACCGGTTTTCCCTCATTTATGGGGAGGTTTTATACCCCTTTCTCATCTCTTTTCCCAGCTCTCATTCTTTTAAGGCCCTCCAAATACTTCACGTGGATGCTTTCTCCTCTGTCTTGCCCGTTAGATACATTACTGGCTTCCTCTGCTTTCTTCTCGAGTCCCATATCCAACAAGAGCTTTCTGAAGGAAAAGAAGAAAGCCTTTGACAATTTTTGGATTTCAGATTCCCAAACCAGAGCCTTCCCGAACGCTTGTCCTGCTCACCTTTTATGTACTTGTCGTGGTCTTTGTCTTACTCCTCTTCCAGTAATCCCCCCAACTACAGCTGGGCCTTCGTGATTAGTTAAGATCCAGTGACCCAAACACAATTAATTGTCTTTTAGCCAAAAGGAAATACTCATCCCATAATTTGGTGGTTTATCTTCTGTCCCTCTGCCAACAACTTTTGTGTTTGTGTGTTTTGTAAACCTCTGCTTGCCTTCTCCATCTCCTAAACTAGAGATGAGCCAGCTGTTCTTTTAGCATTTCATGAATACAATGTACTGTGCTAAGTACTTTGCATTTATTATCTCATTAACTCTTTAGAGCAATTAGTAAAGTTGGTTCCATTATCACTTCCACTTTTTGGATGGTAAAACTAAGGCTCAGGGGTCCTGTAGGTAGTGAGTGTAAGTGCCGGTATTAAGACCAAATCTTCTGACTTGTGATCCCAAATGGTTAATGTTTAGAGTACTTCTCTATGCTGTGCTAGGCACTATGCTAGTTAATGGAAACAGAGAAAAAGGATAGGATTCTGTCCAAGCTCTCCATCTAATGAAGGAGATAGGTGTACAAAACATAAATTACAACAGGTACAAAGGTGCTTTTACAGAGGTATAGCAACATTCTGTGGCAGATAAAATAAGCAAGAAGACATGTATTTTCCTCATTGCAAACTGAGGGTGTCCTAAAATAGTCCAGGTTGTCATAAAAGCAGGCTTTTGATGGTTACTGTCAGATACCATACTATTTCCCCATAGGTTGTTGATATGGATGGTATTATAAATAGGAAAGAAAGTTTGAAAAGACATGAGGGCAAAACAGACTGCCACCTCTGCTGATAGATCAAAATAATACCCTGAATTTGGATTTAATGCTCAAGAGAGAATATAAATAATTTCATATATATTCACACATATTTATACGTACACATATACATAAATATACATACACACATAAACATATCCATATATCCATAGAAAACATATACATAAATATCTATACATACATATGTATACTCACGGATATAATATATACACATACATCACGTTTCAAGAAGCTGTCTTCGGCTAGCTTAAGGCCCATTAAAATTTAGGTGTTTAATAAAATTGATTTGACAGAACACCCCAAATCTTTTTTTTTTTTTTGCGGTACGCGGGCCTCTCACTGTTGTGGCCTCTCCCGTTGCAGAGCACAGGCTCCGGACGCGCAGGCTCAGCGGCCCTGGCTCACGGGCCCAGCCGCTCTGCGGCATGTGGGATCTTCCCGGACCAGGGCACGAACCCGTGTCTCCTGCATCGGCAGGCGGACTCTCAACCACTGCGCCACCAGGAAAGCCCACCAGATCTTTTGTTTATACCTCATCGCATCTAAGTACTGTGTGGGGCATTGACTTTATTCTTCTACCTTAGAAGAGGACTTAAAATGGTTTTAATAATCAGAGTCATAGTGAAGGCATCATTGAAATTAGGACTAGATGAGTTGTTGCAGATTATCTCTAGCCTGAGTCTCTGTTTCTACACGTGAGAACTAAGGCCAAGGGAACTTAAATGGCTTGACAAAGGAGCAATAGATGGAACCATATTTAGGGTTCAAAGTTCTGTCTTCCAGATGAGTCCTCTTTCTACCTCACCATGCCTTTTCCATCAGGAAGAAATGCTGGAAATCTGTCTAATGCACCCTAATTGGAGAGAAGTTCAAGCTGAACAAGTAGAATATACAGGCCATACAAAGCCTAAAGGAAGTTTATACTTTTGGCAAATTAATTTAGAGATTCAGCTAAATAAAATAATTTCCTGATTTTACAGGTAGGCCAAATAAAGACCAGATATACTATAGCATGGATTCTGTTGTATATTTGCAGCCTCAAATACATGAGACTTGGTTTGTGGAGGAGACCAAGGATTCTTATACTACTCAGCTGCTATTTGCATTTATAACACAGGCGGGCAGGAGGACATTGATGGAACATTTCTTTCTGCCTCCTTCATTTTTAAATGGACGGTGACATGCTTCACAGCAACATCTCCTAACAAAAGATGACAAATTCCCATTTATTTCCCATCAGTGGCACTGTGCGAGGTGTTTTGCTAAGTCTAAGTTTGGTGTTCCTGAGGCACAGAAGCTTTATTCTTGCAGCAATGTGGAACTCCCATAAAAATAACAATTCCGTTGCCGGTCACTCTGTCAGGAGTACTGGCAGACTGAAGAAGACTTATCTGACTTCACTAAAGCAATTAGTCTGGAACTCTGATCTGTAAATCTGGATGGGAACCACACAAGGGAAGCACTGCCTGTCAGAAGCGATGGCTTTTGTGCGTTCTCAAAAACAAAGGTCATGTAAAAACACTGGGTTGAAAATAGAACCTTAAAAATGAAGGAAAGGATGAAGGGAGATTTTATTGAGCTCACTCGATGTTCCAGGCTTTCTGCTAGCCTCCCATTATATACTTGAAACAGTGAACTGGCGTTATCACTTTTTTCCTTTAGCATCAGTTGGTGTGTGTGTGTGTGTGTGTGTGTGTGTGTGTGTGTGTGTGAGAGAGAGAGAGAGAGAGAGAGAAGAGACTACAGTGTAAAAAAAAAAATTCATTCTTATTTTTGTTGCTTTTCCCTATGTAAAAAATAAGATAATATGACATCTGCTATAAGGGATGTTTCTTCAAGATCCCAGTAGAATATTTTGTGACTGGAAAATTTCTAGAATCTTGAAGGCAAAAATAGTAAAAGTATAGCAACATACAGGAAATGTCATTAGAGGTTTTATATAAAACGGTTTTAAAAATCTCCTTAGAATGAGGATTTACAACTATCAGAGCTAAGTTTTATTTGATATAAAGTGTAGTGACTCTTAAAGGATAGCATGCGGGAGTTTTGGGGAGGGATGGAAATATTCTTTATCCTGATTATGGTGGTGGTTACATGAACAAATACATGTGTTAAATTTCATAGAACTGTATACCAAAATTAAAAAAAAAACCCTCAATTTTACTCCATGATGATTTTAAAAATAAAATGTAAAAACATTTCAATAAAAGGTTGTCAACTCTATGCTGGTGGATGTCTAACAAAAATGATATTATTTGACAGTATTGTCAACTGACTATTAAGGTCTAATTAATGACAAAAAAGAAGTATCATCATTCCTCACACAAGATAAAATTATGATCTTTACATCTGGTTCTTAAAATGTTTTCTTTCGTGTCATCTGTAATAACCCATGGCTATATCATTGCCTATGCCTTCATGCTGTTTGGAAAATCAGAAGAATGTAGGCATTTAAGGATTCAGGGTGATAGGTAAATGTCCCTGTGCATCTTCCTTCCAACGGGTCAAATGTGGTGACTTTGGTTGGTTCTTATCCTTGTCTTTCTCCATGCATCAGCCATCAGTTCTCCTATTGATTTTTTTTTTTAACAAAGGTCAAACACGTTTGTAGGTGACACCAATTGCTTCAGAGTTTGTCCCTGCTCCTTACTGTTCTGATTTAAACCCCTTGTGGCACTTTCTACTGCATGGATAGTGTTAAATGGGGTTGAGAGTGACGCAGAAATGAACTCAGGAGTGAGTTTACAGCACTGTCGGGGACCATCTGTTAATGTAAATGTTTAAGGTAAAATGCATTAAGGCTTAAAAGCTGATGAGACATTTTATTTGCAATCCTTTGTGATTATGCCTGGGTTCCTGCCTGGTTTTACCCTTTTATCTGCTGCTATTCATTTGCTGGGATGGAATCCTAAACACATTTGAAGTATATTTTTTTAAATAACTAGCTTAAATAAGAAAAATTAGGAGTTATGTTGGGGGTTTGGGGGAGTTTCAAAGTGTTTAAATTAAACACATTTATATGGCTACTTATCATTTGTGATTACCTACTATTATGTGGTTGTTTGATGAAATTTATTGTCTCCAATATTAAAATATTAAACACTATCTTTTAGGGCTATCAATGTCAACCAAGATAAAAATAATTTATGAAATGAGTGACCTGGTATTAAAATCACCCTTAAAGCTATTTGAATTATATTGTAATTTTCCAGTGATCTTATAATAAAATAGAGATGTTTGAATGTACCCATTTTATTTTTAACACATTAAAGTATATTATCTGAGAAGAAATTCAAGTAACACATCTTTATGGTTCATAGGAAAATGGTCTTCTTCAAAAAGGAAAATAAAATTCAGCTACTAGATGTAAATCAAAAATATTCATTTCCAGCTTCTACCAAGTAATGTAATGGCTTGGGCTTATAGAATGGGTTTTATGTGCCATAGAAGTCCTACCCAAATGTAAGAAAGCACAGAAAAAGAGGGAACAATGAGGGGAACTTCAGGGAGAGAAGAAGTGAGGGAAGGGGAGAAAAAGAATTTGAATACAAGATGATTTAAATAAATAAGGCAGACAGTTTTCTGGATAGGACTCATATTGGAGTTTTCTAGAAACCTCTGAATATGAAGAGTGAAAAATGATTGGAAATTTTGAATGGTTTCCCTCTGAGTGGATAAAACTACCTGTTCAGCTGTAATGATTCTGATGATCTTGCCTATTAAGCTTGTGCTTTGAGATCAGCAAAAAAGTCCCATTTTCTCATCTCCCAGTTGAGCTGAGGTTGATTGATGCATAATTAAAATCACTAAGGAATGATGATAAGAGCTGCAGAGTCTCTAAATTTTCCCATGATGATTTTCTTTCTCTTTTTCAAAAGTCATTTCTTATGATTCTTATGCTGTAAACTTTTGATAGCTTGATATTGGGGGCAGAGAGTTTGTGTTAGGTTGATAGGAGATAGGATATGGGGTCTGCAGAATTTTGAGCTGCAAGGAAAAGACAGAGAGAATTCAAATGAAATCACAACCTCTTAGACTGGCTGAAACCCTGCAGGTCACTTAGCCTGTCTCCTTTATTACACAGAGTAGGAAACTCCTGAGCACTCCTGAGGCAAAGTGATTTTTTTGGAGGTTACACATCTGGTCAGAGGTAGAGGCAGGAAAGAAGCCCAAATCTTCCCATTCCCATTTCATTTTCCTCTCCACTAGAACATCATTCCTTTCTATAACATGGGATCTTATGCTCTCTTTGTAATGCTTGAGAAGTGGTTTTTTTAACCTTTCCTCTGTCTGTGCTAGGAGCTGTATGCCTGGGAAGGTGAAAAGAGTAACACTAACATCCAACCTTGAATCATTTGTCCCATTTTAAATTGAGGGTATGTGCTGCAGAGATTTAAGTTTGCATAGGAAACCTGGAAATTCTGTTACTCAGTGGACCACTTAGCACTTGAGCTGATGGATATTGCAGAATCATCACTACCATATGACCCAGCAATCCCACTACTGGGCATATACCCTGAGAAAACCATATTTCAAAAAGAGTCATGTACCACAATGTTCATTGCAGCACTATTTAGGATAGCCAGTACATGGAAGCAACCTAAATGTCCATCAGCAGATGAATGGATAAAGATGATGTAACACATATATACAATGGAATATTACTCAGCCATTAAAAGGAATGAAACTAGTTATTTGTAATGAGGTGGATGGACCTAGAATCTGTCATACAGAGTAATTCAGAAAGAGAAAAACAAATACCGTCTGCTAACACACATATATGGAATCTAAAAAAATGGTACTGATGAACCTAGTGGCAAGGCAAGCATAAAGACTCAGACATAGAGAATGGACTTGAGGACGGGGTGTGGGGGGAAGGGGAAGCTGGGTCAAAGTGAGAGAGTGGCGTGGACATATAGACACTACCAAATGTAAAATGGATGGCTAGCGGGAAGCAGCCGCATAGCACAGGGAGATCAGCTCGATGCTTTCTGACCACCTAGAGGGGTGGGATAGGGAGAGTGGGAGGAAGGCTCAAGAGGGAGGGCGTATGGGGACATATGTATGCATATAGCTGATTCACTTTGTTGTACAGCAGAAACTAACGCAATATTGAAAAGCAATTATACTCCAGTAAAGATATATATATAAAGAAGTCTCTTAATAGTTCTTCAGATGTAGAACCCGTGGAAGGGTAGGGTTAAGTGAGAATACGCTCAAAGTCTATGTAAGAAAGAAGATAAGTTCATCGTTTAAATGCAAATAATTGTTTTTTATTGTATTGGCTTTCATATTCTTCACTTTCTCTTTGTTATATTAGCTTTTTTTTTGTATGTCATGTTGAAAATATGCCTTGTCAGTCAAGGCTGGATATTTAGAAATAAGGCATCTTAAATCGTGGTGCAGCTGTTTATTTTCAAGAGGTATCTCTTCTAATCTATGCAATTATTGTCCTAGACATGTAGGATATTTCAGTGAAACTTAGAAAGCAAGGATATTCTGCACAGCTAAATCTTTTTATTGATGATCATATGACAACAACCCCCCACCCCCCAAAACTATATAAAACCAAAAATACCATGTTTTTATGAGTTGAGTATCTGTATCAGGATTTGGGGAGGATGTGGTATTGGTGGCAGGCAGGTGCAGAAGAATTCAGGCAACTTTTATAATCCTCCTTATCTGTTCTGCCTATGAGGGAATCAGCCAATGGAAGCTCAATTGAGCAACTGCTGTATGCAAAACCATGTGGCAACACGATGAGGTAGGTACGTCTGACCTCAAGGTATTAATAAACTTAATATGAAAACTATGATATGAGTGCCCAACAATATATTAAATTGCCCAACTTAAATGAGTACAATAAAAAATAACTGCTTTTAGAAATGAAATTGAGTTATTTATAGTGAGGTGGATGGACCTAAAGACTGTCATACAGAGTGAAGTAAGTCAGAAAGAGAAAAATAAATACCATATGCTAACACATATATATGGAATCTTAAAAAAAAAAAAAAGGTTCTGAAGAACCTAGGGGCAGGACAGGAATAAAGATGCAGATGTAGAGAATGGACTTGAGGACACGGGGAGGGGGAAGGGTAAGCTGGGACGAAGTGAGAGAGTGGCATGGACATATATACACTACCAAATGTAAAATAGATAGCTAGTGGGAAGCAGCCGCATAGCACAGGGAGATCAGCTCGGTGCTTTGTGACCACCTAGAGGGGTGGGATAGGGAGGGTGGGAGGGAGACACAAGAGGGAGGAGATTTGGGGATAGAGATATATATATATGTATAGCTTATTCACTCTGTTATAGAGCAGAAACGAACACACCATTGTAAAGCAATTATATTCCAATAAAGATGTTAAAAAAAATAAAATAACTGCTTTTAGTTTCCAAGAAATTTTGTTGGCAACAAACAAGGAAGTTGCCTTGGTAAGGTTATTTGCTTTGAGCTTCCATCAACGAGAAGTAGTCCAATAACAGTAGAGGAGTAAAAGCCTACAGATGAGAGCAACATCATAAACACAAGCATGCGAGCGCAGTTGCCTGTAGGTAAGGAATTTTATGTCTCTTCCTTAATTGACAGTTACTTCATACGTGAATGAAAAAGGCCAAATATAGTCATAGGGTTTGCCTTTTGCTTTCTGCCTCTTCATTTTTTTCAAGAAACACTATACTCGCACCTAGGAATATTTTGACAAGCTTAGAAACCTTTTCAAAAAATAATTCGTGCACAGCAAGATGTTACTAAAATCAGATTTTTTCCCATGGAGATGACGACTACAGAACTTTTCATTCACACCTTCAAACTCATGCAGAGAGCAGTCAAGATCTCTCCTTCTGCACATTCTGGCACCATTTAGGGGACTTGAAAGGAACACAGAAGACTCCTTAGAGGCATCTCTTAACCTCATCGTACCTCTTGGCCTGTTTCAAGAACACTTAATTGACCTGAATTAAGACAGTGACTTTTCATTTCTCAATCTGAGGCATAAGTCAAGTGGGAATTTTGCATTATTTTTGGTTTTGAAATAATCACAAAATCATATCTGAGTACTTCCTTGGGCCAAGCCTCTGAACTAACACAATTTGGATTGCTATGATGATAAAGCCACCTTTGCTTTGATATTTCAAAGAATATGTAGCCAAGTTATCAGTTTTGTGGAGGACTGACTACACTGTAACTTCAGAAACACTTTCTCTTTTAAATATCAAGAACATTTGGCTAAGGGCTTAATTCTCTCCTGGTTCTAGATTGTGTAGTATAATACTTACCTCCTTATGCAGAAAGGCTATTTTTAGACTTATGATTGCTTCCTGTTAATGTAAACTAGTGATTATTAAGGTCTCTGAATATGCATCTCTGGATGCCTAGCGTCAAATGAAGGTACCCAGGCATTGGAAATCCTTGCCTTCCCTTTTAGAGAAGAGTGTAGTGCTGGCCACCATGGACAGCAACTCTTATAATAGACCTGCTCCTTTGCCCCTGCAGAATCCCAGTCTTCCAATGATATTCAGATTCTGGGTTTTGTCTTTGTCATCTCTATCATCTTTCTCCTTGGTCTTTTGCTCCCCTTAGTTGACTTATCAAGTAACTAGAACCTCATGCATCTTGGGTCATCCTACCCCCCATGTCTTTCCTAATCATTCCATTCTCCCTACCAGCTTCTTAAATTGCCACAGTCTCATATCTGACACTCCCCTCAGCCCCAGTGTCCCTTTGCTCCCCATTACCTCTTCTTGTCATTCCATCCGCAATTCAAAGATCTTCATTCCCAACCCGCCACCTCTTGTCAACAGAGGAAGTCCAAACTCTTCAGCCTCTTTAGGAAGTCGACTTTGTCCACCACATCACATGACACATAGTGTAGGGATTCAAAGAATATGAAGCTTACAGAATCAAGCTTGTAGCACTGCCCAGACATACATGGTATTACAAGGAAACAAAGCCTTTTGTAGAAATTGACTGATAATATCCCAGGACTCAAAGCCTGGAATTTTTAGCAGGGACATAAACCCCAAGATTTAAAGGTAAAGGACCTGATAGAAAAAAACAGAAATCACAGAGTACACAAGCCATGTTGCCAAGAGCAACATGGGACCCACGAGGAGGGTCCTGTGTTAATAAGGTTTGTCCCAGATTACTTTTTGGTAGAAACAGCCTCCCATCTCAGTAAGGAAAGTGACCCAAAGCAAACAGAATGAAATAAGCATCCTCCCTCCTTCACCCCAACAATTTCTGTCTTGATTAGTGTCAGTTTTGTGTTCGGATGTGCTACATGTTATGAAAGCACCTCTTATTGCCAGGTATATAGTTAATTGTTATTTGAAAACTTTTGACTGTGAAATATGCTGAAGAACCTTAAGGACACAGCATATAAGTCCTTGGATGTCAGGATAAGAATTTTGCACTAATATAATAGGTAGTGGGAAGCTCTATCCATATTCCCTCACATTCCATGTTCTTTTTCACCTGTATGTGAAAAGCACAAAGGAGTAATAATAGTGGCATTTTGTAATGTAAGAAATGTAAGTTGCATCTGGCTCACGTTCAGCCTCTGATTCCTCGGGAGGTTTTTCACACCCCCTCCCCTATTCCTGCTTTCCAGCTGAGCTGACAGAAGGACAGAAGGATTAAGAAATCAAGTAGCTTATCTTAGAGGTTCCCCACAGGGCACTTTGTCCCAGGTGTTCCTGCTTGTAGCTTATACAATCAGGACTGTGCGTGCTGAGGGTATTACTATAAGGGTGATTGTTTGAGCCAGTGGGTGATGGTGTCAAGGCAGTTATATCAGGCGATGTGTGATCTTAAAGACCTAGTTAGTGCCCCAGGAGACCTGGAGACTGGGCTGCTTCCCATACCTTTGCAATTGCACATTCTGAAGTGTGGCGGCACCACTTACCAAACAGGAACAAAAGTGAATGATTAAGGAGGGGACAGTGTGTTCCTCTAGTGCCTTGGGGAAAAAAAAATCCCTCCAAGTTAATCTTTTCTAATGTGTCCTTTTTTGTTATGTTTATATTTTTGTTGGACTTCTTTGTTCACTTAAAATGGAATTAAATCAAAGCTGAGAATTGACCATGGTTTCCTCTGATAACCTGAAAAGAAAGCAACGAATTGTTTTTTTTAAAAAGAAAATGAAAAGAATAATAAATTAGCTGTATTTTTTATTGTATTTTTTCTATCTTAAGGTTATTTATAATAAATAATTCTACCTCAAACTTGAGATGAAATGAAAGATTCAGGAGGCTTATGGTTTGTGTCCCAGTTGTGGCCACTAATCTTAATATGTAGGCAATCCATTTGAAACTGGATCTCGGTTGAATTAGGACCATCCCTACAGAGCAGATCAGAGACCTATTTTATTTTCTCTCCTTTCTTTTATTTTTAACTATGTGATTAATGCATGCTATTGAAAAGATTTCAAAATATACTGAAGAATATCAAGAAAAATAAAAGTTCCCTCTGACCATCTCCAACCCTACTCCTCTCTCAACTGGGAATCACTGTTGACATCTCAAGGTACAGATGTCCAAACCTGTTAATCTACCTTTACAAATAGGAACATGCATATGTGTACACATACATACCTGCCCTAAAAGGTTGTTTAGTCTTCATACAGAGTAATACAAGAAATATATATCCTGGATACCTTCCCCAGTTGGTATATGTAGAAATATGTAAGCTCTATTGAAAGTCAAAGTGAAATGTGAAGGTTTGCTGGAGCTGCCTCCTGAATATGTGCTTTCAGGCTGGAGTGGATAAGATGTGGCTGAAATTAGCCAGCCAGCTCCTACCACAGCATGATGACTTGGTTCTGTGGATGAATGAGCCCTGTGAAGGGAGGGAGTGCAGCAAGCTTCCACCCTGCTGCGTTGTTCTCGAAGACCTTGGGCAGTTACAGACCCTTTGGGGCTTCCTTCTTCTCAGTTTTAAAAGCAGAAAAGAAACATTTTCCCCAAGGGCCTTGTCCAATGGATCCCAACCCTGTTACATTCTGAGGTTTCTAGCTCTGCCTGTGCTGGGCTTGCAGGGCCTGGGGTTGAAGATGATGGTGTGCTTTTAGACAACTAGAGGCTCTCATCTGGCTTCACTCATTCACATGTTCATTCATTCACACTCACATTACCATATGGCAGAGACACTGAGCACAGGGCTAGAGATAGAAATGTGAAAGAGACACGGTCCAATCATTGCCGAAGGGCATGACAGATCAGTGAGGGACACAAACAAGGGCACAGACAATTACAAGAAAGCGTGAGTTATGCATTGACCAGTGCAGTGTACAGAAGCTTCTAGGCAAACTTGAGGGCACGAGGAGAGGCTTCCTGGACAAGACATCTAATCCGAGAACTGAGGGATGATTGCAGCTTAGCTGGGTGAAGAGAGCTGTGGAGGAAAGGAGTGTTGGAGAAAGAGGAGAACACATGCCAAAGGCCCGAGAGTGCCTGTCAGGGATTGGCAGGTTGGGACAAGTGATTCCTGGGACAGGGAAGCAGGGCAGACCTCTTTGACCTTAAAGACCCCCTAAAGGAGTTTGAACCTTATTCTGAGAGTCATGGGGAACAACTGAAGAATTTTGAGAGGCGTCAAGGTGTGATTTATAAGGTTTATAAGATGGAGGACAGATGGAATGGGGCGGGGAGACCATTAGGATGCTATTGTGGATCTGGGGTAGGAGGTGATGGTGGCTTTAACTGTGGCAGTGGCTATGGGCCTGGATAAATGGGACGAGTTTTGGGAGGCATTTCTTGCATCCTGTGAGCAAGTCCGTGCAGTTGTGGAAGCACTGGTTCCAGAAACTGCATAAACCACGTGCGAAGCAGTTAACTCTGACATTGCAAAGCTGAATGCTTTTGATGCGGCGGTTAGATAATTATCTGTCTCTGAGGGTGTATATATATGAGTGCATTCTTTATTTCGCTTTGTTTTCAAGTGATAATTGCATCTGAGGCTGGAGCTTGCTCCCCCTATCTTTTGGACTCAGGGTACAGTGCCTGGTCTATTTTCTACATGACTGGGCTTTGCTTCAGAACTGACGAGTCATTTATCATTCTGATTGATTTTTTTTTTCTCTCTTTCCTCCCCCCACTCAAATAAAGGGGGAGGAGTGAAATAGAGATTGTGATGAGACAACATCAGGGCAACTCAACCCAAATATGCAATTATCACAAGCCCCTGAGTCTAGCTCCGTTGTCCTCTTCTTGTTTTGTTACTCAGAGCTGAGCTAGAGACAGGGAGGGTGGAATAAGGTCAGGCAGCAGCTAAGGGGAAATAGGTCAGCAGCCCAAGCTTGGAGAGTGTTGGTCTCTGCCAGAGGGGAGTGGTAAGAAGTGGTAAGAAGGGGCCACAGCAGAGGTGTGAAATGACCAACAGTGTCCTGAGCAGTGGGGTACAGCTAAGCTCTAAATTGCCTACGACAGCTGTCATTGCTCCCAAAGGCTTGGATTTGCTTTCACCTATGTTTTCTGTTTTAGCTTCCTTTATTCTTAGTGCCAGTCGCTCCAAAGGCAAAGACTCCAAAGCTTAAGCATTCATCTTTATTAAAGCAGAAAGGTGCAGACTGAAGGTGTGTGTGTATTTTTTAAAACATCCTTTGTAAGGATAAGTGGATTGTGGAAAGTGGTTGGGATTGTATTACAATAAAATACATACCACTTCTTCAGAAGACAGTCCCTCTATTCTGCAGAATTTTTATTCACTCTTCAGATTTTATACAACTCTGGCTTAATCCAGTTCACGGATACAGTTCTAAGGAATTAGGATATTTGGACAAAACAATCCTTCCAAAATATATATGTATCCTTTGCCCTTGAAGGAACATATGTCTGTTAATGTTTTAAGAGAACTCTGAGATTTTTTAAAAACGACAGTTAATACCCATTAGAAAGCCGTAGAAATGTATGCAGTGATGATCAGCTTTCTCTTGGACTCCAGCAAACCTCTGGCCATCAGCTATCGAAGGGAAAAGTACTGGGCTGAAATTGAGGACAATAGAAAGGATTGCAGACATTGAGACCATTTAAAATGAGGCTTTTAAAAAAAATTCTGACACGTGCTTTAAAAAAAATTCTGACCAATACATTTTGGCTTCAGAAAGATGGTGGAGCATGTGTGTGTGTGTGTGTGTGTGTGTGTGTGTGTGTGTGTGTGTATGAAACAGGAAGAAATGCCAATGCATCAAAATGGACAGGTCATTTTGTTGAATGTAACCAAACTCCTGAGCATTCAGAGATTAGGAACCGTCGTAATTCCTCACAGTCATGCTTTATGCTAATGTGTCTGTCCTCTGTCGTATGCTTCTGCTGAGACGGCCACTTTACTCCTGCTTAATTTTCCCTCTAATGGTAGTGGTAGAGGCCTGGGTATCTACAGTCCCCTTTTACCAATTTAACTGGCTGCCACCACAGGCCATTATAAATTATTATTCTTATTTAGCACTTGAGTCTACAATTTATTTCTTTCCTTCACGTCCTGTAAAATATAGTCATAGACTTAGGTCTAAGTTAGCTATGATTCTTCGTCCTTATAAATCCAAATCTGTCATTAGAAATAAGCTAAACTTTCTTGGATGCTAAACATTTGTAACCCCTGCAAGACAGACGGGTGATTTATCCAGGAGTTTCCTTCATGTATGTATGCATGTCATATTTACTGAATACTTTATACTAGGCAATACTTTAGGCATTGAAGGTAAAACTGTGAGCAATATGCATTAGGGGGGAGAGATATTACCAGGAATTTCTAGGAAATACAAGTCAGATTTGAGGTAAAATACTTCTCCATGGTGATAGTCACAGTATGGTTTTATCTACACAGCTCCATGGGAAACCTCTGCAAAGTTTTATTTCCATTTTTTTTCTGTCTGTCCTCTGGATTTCAAGGAGTTGTTTTTGCCTTTACCGGGATGATACATTAGTACTACCCCTCTAAAGACCTAGGAAAAATACTTCCTTATTTCTTACTGATGAGCATTTTGTAACGTGGAAACAATCCCTGGAAACCTATATATGTTGAAGGCAATAGAAAGGATTGTAGACATTGAGACAGTTTAAAATGAGGCTTTAAAAAAAATTCTGATTCATACTTTTTGGCTTCAAAAAGATGGTGGAGCGTGTATGTGTGTGTGTGTGTGTGTGTGTTGTAAGAATTTTCATTGTAAGAATTCATATTCATCTGGACAAGCACAGGATATTACCTTCTGAATTCTAGATTCTAGAAATTTTTCACATTTTCTTGCCAACCCTCCCAGTTGTAGTATTCCCAGTTGGTTGATTGATTTTCTGTCTCTTTCTCTGTTTCTTCCTTAAGTTCTCCTCCTCTTTCTGGAAAATCCATGCTTCAGTGTGCTGGCAGGAAAGAACAATCATAAACTGTGTAAATTAGCATACAGATAATTATTTTCCTTTTATCTCTTGGTTGTGTTTCTACCACTAATAAATATGCGACTTCAGTTATTTGTTAACTTCTCTGAGCCACATTTCCTTACCTGTAGCATCATTCAATACTTCCTGTAAGGACTGTGATATTATGTGAAAAAAAAAAATACTAGCACCATATCATCCACTTGCCCATGCTTGGTTCTCACCAGTCTTCTCTGAATCTGCCTGGATCCCTCCTGCCTGCCCCAGACTCCCAATGCAGTGCTTCCATTGCTTCCTACCACATCCCGCCCCACCCGCCACAGATACCAATGCCCCTATCGTGCTTGAGCCTATCGTGCAGTGTTCTACTTGGCTTTTCATACCTAGCATATTTAAATCCTCTCCAGGTAAGGTTTTGATCTCTTACGTTGACCCTGTTCTGCCACGGAGAAATCCAGTTTCATAGTAAGTCAGTGTGCTTCTGAGAAATTGAGCTTTTGAGATAATTTTGATATATCGTGATGATAGGATCAACCTTAAAGCAGCCTTTAAGTGTTCAGCGAATGTGGCTACCTGGTCAAAATGACCTTTTCTACCCTTTGCCGTGGTGCTTGGACTTTCTTCAGTGTAGATGCTTTTCTGGGCTCTTTAAAGGTTTTTAGGTTTCTAGACTTCTCAACCTCAAATCCTCCTGGTTAGCACCTGACATCATCACCAGTTGGCACCTGAGATGGGCTAAACCGAGATCAAGGTCTTGTCGAAATGGAGCATAGCCTAAGGCTGGAGAGCAAAGGAAACAGGAGAAGAGAAAGCGACAGAAGAAAATTTATTCTTGCACCACATTTTTGCCATGTTTGCTGTAACCCTAGGAGTTTTGCTGCTGCCAATATCTTAAAAAGCCCTGGCTCTGTGTAACTTGGTAAGAGGAAGAAGCATAGTAATTTTCTGCCTGCTTTCCAAAGGTAGGTGTGCCAGCTGAGTACCTTGGTGTGCATCATGAAGCACCATCAGGTGAAAATTAGGGAGTGAATTCACTTGGAGCTTTACAAAAGGGTTTCTGACTCTGTAGGCTGAATTGACGAGTCCAGAAGGAAGAGGGAAAAACATCACCGAGTGAGTAATTTGTGGATGAACTGAGTGAACCAATTCCTGACTAGAATTTGTGGCTCTGGTACATCTGTTCTTCCTCTTATTTTCCATGTTGCATTCAGTGGATGTGCCAGGAATGAATAACCCCCTTATCATTTATTTCAGCACATCGCTTATCACTGTAGAGGGGGAAGTTTGTGCATATTTTTCATGTTAATGCAGTGCCCCCTGCTACTCAATGCAGTGAATACCATGGTGCTAATACATGAGAGTCTCACAGTCTGTGCTTCCTGTCAGAAATGCTGTACAATATCCCGATAGTTGGCTGCAAAGTCTGCCCTGAAGATCGAATAAAGGAGACACATGTACATTCTTAAAAAGGGTTCAGCAGGTTGTTTGGGTTTACATTACTCTCCTACAACTGCCTCTCAGAAAGGGATCCCTCTTTCTCTTTCTGACTTACTCTGTATGACAAATACCGTATGCTAACACATATATATGGAATTTAAGAAAAAAAAATGTCATGAAGAAGCTAGGGGTAAGGCAGGAATAAAGACACAGACCTACCGGAGAACGGACTTGAGGATATGGGGAGGGGAAGGGTAAGCTGTGACAAAGCGAGAGAGGCATGGACGTATATACACGACCAAACGTAAGGTAGATAGCTAGTGGGAAGCAGCCGCATAGCACAGGGAGATCAGCTCAGTGCTTTGTGATCTCCTGGAGGGGTGGGATGGGGAGGGTGGGAGGGACGGAGACACAAGAGAGAGGCGATATGGGAACATGTGTATATGTATGGCGGATTCACTTTGTTGTAAAGCAGAAACTAACACACCATTGTAAAGCAATTATACCCCAATAAAGATGTTAAAGAAAAGAAAGGGGTCCCTCTACAAAGTGCTTGTTGCTGCCTCATACCTCTGGAGAACTCTTCTGGGCTGCTATCTAAACCTGCATGGCAGAGCAAACTAGAATAACGAGCCCTTGACAGAATCACCTGGGAAGAGGATGGCCCATGATGCTCCCTTTATCTGGGATTTAAAATGTTTTATTATTGCCGAAATAAGCATCCCAGTCATCTTGCTCTGGATGCACTCTGTCTTAGTTGATCTCAGATTTGCAATACAAGGACAGTCTCAATTAAGCTGATTTGTTTAATGAAAACGTATCCCCCCTATTTTAAACTTTTACACCAATCCCCTAGAAAGTACATGCATTATTGCATATGAGTTAAAAAGCTGTTTACTTTGCAGTTCTTTTTGTTTGCAGCCTCATTGCATTTTCTTCTCTAATTACTAGATATATGCATCATCTCTTGGCAATAAGGTGAGTATTTTTTTTTTCCTCATTGGGTAGTTTCCTAGGGAAGAAACTCATGGCATTGTTCTGGCTCTGGGTGTGCTACCTGTCTTTCCACATATTCTCACCCCACCACACTTTTCCTGCAATGTTGCCGAGCCTGGCTAATTTAGATCCTGTCTCTAATTTAAGTTGCATTGAGGACATCTGATGCTTATGATCACAAAGCTGCAGAGTTCAGGAGCTCAGAGAAATGCTCCCTATTGAGATTTCTGGATGCCACAGTGATGCCTGGAATAGGGAGCATGTCCGAGCCCTTTGGGCAGCAAGTAACTGGGAGTCCTGACCGTTTGTCAGACAAGATGACTGTTGCGGCTTCAAATATCTTCACAATAGGCCAGATTCAAAGGCCAAAAGGAAGATAGATTTTTCTCATGCACCTCACTTTTTATCAGGGAGGAAAACTTTTCCCAAAAGCCTCCCCACCCAACCTGCAGCAGAGTTTCCCTTATGTCTGATGGGTCAAAATTGGACCTATGGTCACCCCTAAATCAATCACCAGCAAAGGAGAATAGGGTGATTAGTAGAGCCCAGTGATTAGTAGAGCCCAGTCATGATGTATCTCCTGGGGCTGGGCCCATCTTCCTGAGCACAGTGTTACCCAATTCCTGAGCCAAATCAAAAGTCCGGCTAGTTAACAGGTAGAGGAGAATAGATGTGGAGTAGGTGACCATCCAATAGTGTTTACTACGGGAGGAGTCGTGGATGGGTTTCTTGGTATTTTGTATGCCATGTGCAAGGGTCTAAGCAGAATTTTCTATTTCGTTTGTGATATTTTCACGTAATGGTTATTTCCTTGTTAGATGCCACCCTGGAGCCCAGTTCTTTTACTGCATGCAGAGAGAAAGGCATGAGGGGACGTAGGGTGTCCTGGGGAAAAATAGAAGCAAATGGGCATCTAAAAAGAGTCCTCTGTAAGGAGAGTGACAATATAATTTATAATTTAAATCACGACAGTTTTGAGAGTCAAAGAGGGTGCTATGAATAATTCTGCGATGTCAACAGGTATAAATCATCCTAGGCAAAGTTAAATATATGTCCAAGCCAGGTCTATATGAGGGAGTCTATTTTTAAAATGTTAAGGAAAAGCAAAAGTTTATTTTTTAAAAAGTTTTCTTAGGTGAAGAAAATGCCACATTTATTTAAAATCATAGAAAATTCCCAATGTATATGCAAAGTTGATGTTTAATTTTGTTTAAATCCTAAATCTTATGAGACATTAGAAAGAAGACTATTATAGAAGGTACAGTTACTTTTTTTTTTTTTTTTTTTTACCCCTTAGAACGTATAGATCTTCTAGGATGAATTTGGAAAAAAATATTAGCATATGTAAAATCAAAATATTTATTTTGGAAAACTATAAATGTTTATCTTTTATTTTATCCCATGTCGGTGCCAAGTGTTCCTCTAATTTCTTCTAACCTGCCAAGGCTTAGCTATCACTGATATTTTTGTACTAAGGATCTTTTTGGTCTTGGCTGTTGATGGAAGCCTGAAAAACAGCTTTGTGTGAGGGAATAACCAAAACAGTAGAAGACTAATCTCCTACAGACAGAATGTGTTCAAGCACGAATGAAACATGTGAATGATCTTGCTAAAGGAAGGGGAAAACCAGTGACGTTTGCCCTCCAAGAAAATATGCCAGGGTACTCTCTTTCCCATATGTAGTTTAGTTTTGCATTTTGCTCTTGTGCTCACAGAATGTTCTCTACCTGTCAGTCAAAATAAAGGAGAGTCTTTTCATTGAAACAGATCACTGAATCTGTTTTAGTGACTACAGCTGACCATCTATATATATCTGAAAGAAGAAGAGGTGCAGAAAGAAACCTAAACATGCATCTAGGGAAGATATTTTCAAAATTGAGTGTGGCTGTTGAGAAAGTAAGAGGAATTATTTTGAAAACCCCAAATCTTCCCTTTCTTCCACTCAGTTTCAGCTAAATACTAATGTAAACCTTTTATGAATAGTAAAGAGACTCGTACTTCCCTACATTTGTAGTCTTCAGTCTTTCTTTCAGGCTTCTTAAGAACAGGATCCAGTTTCTTGCTTTTTCTTACTGGTCCAGTGCGCCCCTTATGAAATACTAAGAAATTGTGATTTGACACTAAGATGTTGCTTTGATTTCTGGTTTATGTAATTAGAGCACGGATATTAGAAATGAGTAGTTTAAAAATACCAGCTTTCCATCAAGAATTTAACAGAAGCCTCGTATTTCTGAACAAACTTCTGTTGCTTTGGAAAGGGGCTGTTTCTTGATCTGCAAAGCCGCTGATCTGTGGACTACATTCAGTCTGGCCTCCCAGAAGGAATAGGTCACCCGCTGCGCCTTGATGACAGTATTGTGATTTAGATGGCAAACAAGCCATGAAACACCCTGTCGCAGAACTCAGCACCCTAAGATGGGGACAAGGAACCCCTCGCCTTTGGGTATAATCAAAGGTCACTGTGGTAAATCATATCATGTTCCAGTATCTGGGCTCATAACCTACAGGTTGTTCGTTGCTTCCAGGGAGCATTCTGTTTGGTCCCAAACTGCAGAGAAATATGTGGATCGGGTGGATTCGTGTGAATGTTGAAACATCAGCTCTACTGCTAGAATATCCCAGCAGCCCATAATTAATTATCCTCTCTGATCTTTACGTTTGTTTCCTAAGGGGTAGGTAAGAACGTGGGTACAGAGCACACGTAATACTCAGGTAGAAGATAACAGATTCAACTCTCTAAAACCCGTATGCTGGAAGAACTGGCTGTTTCCTCTACCTTACTCTTGACATACAGCCAACAGCCCTGCCAGCAGCCATCTAACAAAGCAGCGGAGAGACTCAGAGGCGCTGTTTTCAGCAACCTCACTCCTCACATGAGCCTCACACTGTCGTACTTGTGGAATGAGACTGGCGTTTAGCCACACCATTTATATGTAAGAATTACTCTTCTATTTTTCCAATCCAACTTTAAATTGTCCCAGAGTTCCCCACCTTCTGGCCTGGCAGGAAACGCAGAGATTTGCTTTTTTAATAATGGAGTTGTATATGATTCCCTAGCTAGTCATCACACAAAAGCCTGAGGAAGACAATAGTTTTTAGTTTGCTGTGGGGCTGATCTTTATTTTCATTCTTTTGGCTCTGGGTGGTTCAGGCTGTGCTTCGTCTCACACACTATCATTCCACTTGTGTTTAGTGATACGTGCTCCCACCGGCCACCATCCAGCTTCTGGTAGACATCTATTCTGGTCTTTTGCGGGAGCAGAGCACTTGTCTTTCCTACCTGGATCCTCATCATGGGTTGAATCGAGTCCCCCAGAAGATATGCTGAAGTCCTAATCTCTGATACCTGTGAATGTGACCCTATTCAGAAATAGGGTTCTTGCAGATGTGATTAAGATGTAAGGTAAAAGGGGGTCATACTGGAGTAGGGTAAGTCCCTAATCCAATATGGCTGGGGTCCTTATAAAAGAGGAGAAGAGACAGAGGCAGACACACACAGAGGAGAGACTGCCAGGAGAAGACACAGCACACAGAGGAAACATACTATGTGACAACTGAGGCACAGGTTGGAATGATACATCTACCAGCCAAAGAGCACCGAGGATTGCCAGCAATGCCAGGAGCTAGGAGAGAGGCATGGGGCAGATTCTGCCCTAGAGCTTTCAGGGAGAACATGGCCCTGCCTGTGCCTTGGTTTTGGACTTCTGGTCTCCAGAACCGTCAAAAATAAACCACGCACTTATCTTAAGCCACCTGGTTTATTACAGCAACCTTAGGTAAATAATACAATCCCCTTCTTTCCCTTCCCTTGTGCAGATCCTATGTTTCTTACCAAGTCCTTTCTGCTGTACCTCCCCCTCACTGGGGTCATTGAGCATAATCCCTCTCCACTGAGCATTTGGAAGTACGACACTGGCCACTCTTCCTGGGGTTGGAGAGGATAAAGAAAATGCTGGTACAATTTAGTCTTTTTCAGATATTTCACTATGTTACACTTATATTTTCAGGAGGCAGGTTTTGGGGGGAAAGATACAAGGAGCAAGAGGTTGCTAGTTCCCAAGGTCAAACCTCCTGCTCTCCTGACTGTTCACTCTGGCATACGCTTCCCAAGGAGTGTCTCTTACAACTTTGACTGGTCAGTTCTTTTCAGCAAATGTTTACTGAGAACCTCCCATGTGCAAGGCAATGAGGAAAGAGACCTAGGCTTCAATGAGCCAACAATCCAGAGGGGCACATACAGGAGAGTTACATAGACATATTTATAAAGCATTACAGAAGCTTAGAGGTGTAATTTTTGTAAGGACTGGATGGTCATCATAAAAGTCCTTACTTAGAGGTCATTTTTGAGCTGCATCTTTAAGGATGAGCAGGATTTTGTCAGGCAGACTAGGAAAGGACATTCTAGGACAAGGGAATATTATGAGAAATTACATGGTAACTTTGAAAAAGAGGGAGTTAGTGTGGATTATTGGATGATTGGGTGGGTGAAAAGAATGGTAACAAATGAGGAAAAGGTGGATTAAGGCCAGACTGTAAACGACTGGAGAGTGCTTACTATGGGCTAGGTCCTGTACTAGTTTAGTTGTTTCTAATATGTTCTCAAACCTGAGAGGCATTATGTAATGGATCAACCTGAAAATTAGGAGATAACAGGTAACTTGTTCAACAAATTCCGATGGTAGGTGGTTGAGGCCAGAGTTCAAGCCAGGTCTAAACCCCAGCCCCTATTCTTCTCACTACCCTATGCTACAAAGAGAAATGGGGAATGTTTGGGAGCTCTTGAGAACCAGTAGCAATTATATAGCCTGAGTGGAAGATGCACTGGACTTCAGAGACCGGAGGCAGTGTGGCTGGCTATGGCAATACAGGAAGGAGTGATGTGAGGTTAAAAAGAGGAATCCAAGTGGAAAGAAGGGGACATATTTGCCCAAGTTTGATAATCAGTTTATCAACTGATGGTTGAAAGGAATGAGAAAGGAGAGTATTGGCTCTAAGGTTCTTGCTTTGAATAATGGTTTGAGGATGGTGTCATTCTTCAAGGTGAATTAGAGAGACGAATGACATATTCTTGAAAGAAATAATGATTTTGTTTTTAGCTGCTTTGAGTTTTAAGTGCCTGGTGGAAGATGTCCAGCAGACAATTATAAATTTTGGTTTGGAGTTCAGGCGGGAAGTCCGGGCCAGAGATCCATTTGTGATTTGTCAACATGGTGGTACAGCCAGAGTGACCTTTCTTCAAATATAAATCTCATTTCTGTCATTCCACTGCCTAAGTCACTTCAGCAGTTACATGGAGGTTTTTGAGAAAAAGACCTACCTCCTTAACATGACTCGCAAGCACTGTGATCTGGCTCTGCCTGTGTCTCCAGCCGCATCCTGAGGTACATTCGCCCTCAGGCTCAGGCTCTGGATTTCAGTTCTCAGAGACATTTGTGAGATTTCTTTCCACCTCAGGAAGCACCCTCCTAACACACATATACTCACCTGTACACAAGCACATGCATGCATCAGCACACACATTGCAAGTATGCGTGCACAAACATGTGAACGCATGCATGCACACCCTCATAGTACACACATATATGAGTGTGTGTGTGCACATAGGTTCATGTGTACACACTATGAACACACATAGCTGCCCCCTGTGTGCACACCCACACATGTGCACATATGCACATGCATGCTCACATACATATGCATACCTTTCACCCAGTCAATTCCAACTCATGCTCAGCTGAAACGTCTTTTATAAGGGAAACATCTATTTATCCATGACCTCACACTTAAAACAGTTTTCCTTTCTCTTTTATGCCATAACAGTTATTGAGGTGTGAGTAATTTGTGCTCTAATGTTTTCTTCCCTATTAGAATAGGAGTTTCATGTCAGCAGCAACAATCTACATATTTCTCTAACCTCTAAATACAGTACCTAGCATGAATGGGCAATTCAATCTGTAGACTATGGGTGTACGTTAATGAGTGGATGGATGGATAGATGGATGGATGGATGGATGGATGGTGGATGGATGGATGGATGGATGGATGGATAGATGGATAGATGGATGGATGGATGGATGGTGGATGGATGGTGGATGGTGGATGGATGAATAAATGAGGCTATGAGTGTCAATGAGATGTACAGAGTGGACATGCACTCTGGGGAAAATAGGCAGAACTCAGAGGATCGTCCCCACTCCACAATGAACGTCCAACTCACTCACTGTCTTCTCTAATGAGGATTACTGCTTTGGTAAACTTTGAGTGTTCTCTTTCAAATTTCTTGACCTCTAAAAAGATGCAGTTTTCCATTTATGCTCTGGGTCACGTTGTATGGAAAATATATGAGGAAAACTAGACAGTCCTTTCTGTTAGTGTCTGAACTATCTCATTAGTTGACACCAGTGCTGGAGTAATCAACTTCACATTAAGAATTCTCATTAGATGGTATTTTTCCCTTTTACTGCTGGCATGGAGTTCAGAACATTTAATTTATCATCGCTTTCCTATTTATCACTTAAAGGAACTTCACCTTCCCCCTGGTTATCACATCCTAATTTTTCTGGGTTTTGTAAAATCTTTAATCTTATGATAGGGCTTTATTTTTTTCTTGGGTAAGCCTTTAGCAGTTGCTTCATCCAGCATTTCAAAGCCATGTTTTAGTGAAGTGAGGTATCCTTTCATTAAGATTTTATCTTGCCAGCACTCATTCACTGCGTGTAACGCGGCCACAGTTTTCAGGGTATTTCATGGCTAGGTCCAGTTGCTCATTTGGTCAGAACACATTTAGACCAAAGTAGTGGTTTAATCCTTGTTTAAATAATATGGTTTTGCCTGTGATCATAGGATCCTTTTATTTAATCCCAGGCAGCCACTTCTCAGGAATGTGCTTTTAATTATAAGGAAAACTGGATGAAAAAAGTAACTTGCTCATGGCACAGATATGCCACCACCACAAAAAATAATCTGCAGTCAGATCCATAGCATCACTTTTATTTATGAACATCATTTTAATATCTTATGCACAAATATTATCTCTACAGATCATCTCCAGCCAAAGAGAGAACTTGTTTAGTCACAGATGGGCTGTCTACCTTTCCATAAAAATATCCTGTAGAAAGCTTTCTAAACAAGAATAGGATTTTTCAAATGACTTTTTATAATTTTTTTTGTTTTGTTTGTTTTACATGTGACATCTGTGTTAAAGAAAGTACATGAAAGCAATATGCATCACCGAAATGAGAATGGCCATCTATTTATACCTTAGAAGAGTCTCCCAATGCACATTAATACAGTTCTCTTGGAGTTTCAGAGCAGTCATTCATTCCTTTCTCCTGGCTTCTCTGAATTCCACACTGTTGATAAAGTTGAGAATGGGCTTCTTTAGTTTCCATCCTCTTTGCCAAGTACTTCCCCATGCCACACCCCCACTACCAAATTCTTACCCGGTCTCAGACGGAGCTGGCAAATAGAACTTTCTCTCTGTGCAGAGAAATTAAGAGAGAAAGAGAAGATTGCCAAAAGGCTAAGACTATTTAAGGAGTTAACAGAAAAAGCAGCGTCGGAGAAACAATGGAGGAACATAAGTTCCCAATTATAACAGGCACCAGAAAAAGTATCAAAGACCAGGAGGCAGGTCCACAATGGGGAGGATAAGGGATTTAAAATAAATCCTTTCCTCCTGATCATAACATGTGCACTCATTTCTTTGCTCTAGCTTTTTTTCTTCTTCTATTGTTATTATTTTTCCTGCCTTTTCTCTTTCTAAGCCTACTGGATTTTAAGCTTCCTGAAACAGGTATAAGTTCTGTCTTGATCACCACTATATACCCAATAATTAGCACATAGTAGGTACTAAATAAATATCTAGAGACAGGCAGCTCTTTCTATAGTTTCAATCATTTTGAATTAGGCTCTCCATTTTCTGACCTCTAACCTCCTTTCTTTCCTTTCAGTACGGTACCATAGACCTTCTTTTCCTGTGTCTTCAAGGCTAGTAAATTTAAGGTCTATCATCTCCATATGGGCACCAGAGAATGATATGATGTCATAGTTCATAATCTTGCAACACAGTGGCGCTGGACAGCTGCACATAGTGGGGTGAGGAGAGATGACTTGGGTTGAAACCTAACTCAGGAGTTGGAACCTGTTTGCTGAGTGTAGATATTATCTTGGGAATATTCCTTCCTTTTAATGGAATGAAAGAGAATAATAAGCCAGAAGAACTGCTTATACCCAAGCCCAGATTCTTCAGATGTGTTTTCTCTTCTTTGATTCCTATAAGAAGATACTAGCTAGGAGTTTTGCATTTTAAGAAAGGAGAAAAGTTAAGTACATAAGGAAAAAGCAAAACATACCCCCAAAAAATGAGCAAAAAAAGGAAAATTAAACTAATAAAAAAGTACATTTTCATTTGATCTTGCTGCATGATTTCTTCATCCTCCACACCTTTGAGCACATCCAGTAATTTAAACAAAGGAACTTTAAAGTATTTAATATCTTTGAAATTTTCCATTAAATTTGAGAGTATTATATGAAACTTAATATAATCGAGCGTATGTAGTAATTTACCTTAAAGAGCAGTTTTTAAAATAAGAACAATTGAAAGGCTTATAAAATTCACCAAATAGAATCTCTCTATGGACAATATCCAGGGGGTTCAAGAGAAGGTATATAGGAGTGATTCCTTATCAGTGAATATAATTAGTTAATGTGGTATATTTTTATATCTGTTTCCAAATAAAAATGGGTTTTGAAGTCTGACTTAATTATTTATCTTGTGATAAAATGCTGTAGATGTATAGGTAGATAGGTAGGGATAGAAATAGCTAGTTTAGATAGAGAGAAAGAGATATATACATACATACATACAGAGATTGCTTCCCTATGCAAATACAGAAAATGACATATAAGCATACTAAGTAATGAATAAAGAAAGAAAATGATGAGCCTTGTATTCCATGACTGACTCTACTACTAATAGCTTATATTATTCTCCTACCTTGAGTTAACAAGTCTCCTCAGCTAACAGACACTGTAACGATTATTGAATACAACTGTCTTACTTTACTGATAAGGGCACTAAGTGCCTTTAGGGAGCAGAGAACAGAGTACACCCCCTTACTAAAGCCAGTGTGAAGGTGATTCCCAAGGCCAACAAGCCAAGAGGGGGAATTAATTCATCCTTTCAATGCATATTTTTTCATTTACCAGCATTTTATTGAGGGCTTTATCTGGGGAGAGGCACTGTGCTAGGCACTGGGGATACAGGTGAACAACCAACAAATTCCTGACATCAAGGAACCTAAATTCTCATGGTGGAGTCTGAGAACCTATAAGTATATAGATATGCAAATAAAATACCTATGGACTGTTACCAGCACTACAGTGGAAATCATCAGAGTGACGTAATAGGTGATAACTGGCTTGGAGGAAGAGTGTGTAGCATAGTCTTCTGTGGGGGCATTGAAATTGAGACATGAAGGCTGAGGAATGGCCAGGCATGTGATAAGTACACGGGCTTTGAGGGGAATTTCGTGCTTGGGAAAGAGGAAGGGACCAGTGAGCAGGAAGGGTAAAAACCAAATTGATGAGGCATCTTGCCAGATTCTGCAGAGCATTGAAGGCCGTGGGAAGCAATGAAGGTGTAATTCTAAAAGCAATAGAGAACATTGGTGGGTTTTAATTGCGAGAATGACATCAGCTGATTTATATTTTGAAAGGTCACTCTTGTGGCTTTATGGAAGATGGATTGTAGGAGAGGGGGACAGAGAGGAAGAGGGAAAATTACTCAGGAGGCTTTTAGTGGGAAGTGTGGAGAAAGAGTGGATGTGTTGGAAGTATATTTTTGGGACAGTGATAACAAAATTTGTTGATGGCTCATGGATATGGAGGTGGGAGGATTGACAAGGGAGAGATTGGGGATGTCTACCCTTTTTGACTTGATAGCCTGAGTGGACTATGGTAGTATTTACTGAGATGGGGAAGGCTGGGGTAGAAACAAATATATTTTATTAGACTAGCATTTATATTTTATTTGACTTGGATTGTCTAATCCAAATCAAAAAAGATTAAGTCTCACCTAGAGCCAAGTATATTTTATTTTGGTCAGGACCAATATGAAAGTGCCAAAGGAAATCATGAAATACGGGTAATAGCTTCTCCCTATATCACAAACAACACAGTCATTAACTTTCATAGTGGTTGAAGGCCATCTTGGCACTGGGATGTGCGTTGGTAGAGTTTGTGAATGTGGAATGATAGTGGATGTGTGTCACTGCACTGTGCGTGGTGAGTGTGTGTGTGCCTCTGTGTGGTAATGTGTGAGGACAGGATGTCACTGTGAGCTTATGAACGTGGATGCCCTTGGGTTGGGTGGCAATTTAAGGTATTTTATGGTTGATCTTTAGAAAACCCTGATCATTTTTCTTTCCAAACCATCTTCAAGAATAGTGCTTTGTGTGAATATTCATGGAATTATAGACAGACTAATTCTCTTTCGCCTAGAATGAAAATAGGTATGCGTTCATCGTCAATAAATATTTGGGGAAGTTCATATTCATTTTTACTGGTCTCAGATTTTGCTACCTGACAGATGTAGTAAAGCACTCAGTAGAGAACCATGTGTTAGCCAGATACGTAGAACATCAAACTGAAAGGTTCTATAACAGCTATGAAGGGCACAGTTGCTTTTAGAGTTCTAAACGTTAAGAATGTCTGTCTGAAATTTGAAACTTGAAATCAAAACTAATAGATGGCGATCTCAAACTGTCCACAGCCATGATTATCACGTTGTAACACACCATATTTTTTGAATGGCACCGAAAGGGATACATTTTTCCCTAAGATGAATCAGTTCTCTGCTTCTAGCTTAATACAGTACAGTAAGGCACACATACTCCAAACTCATTTAAAGGAGGGAAAAAAAAAACCTTCTTATTTTCTGCATTGGGGAAGGAGAGGTAGTTTGTGGTGGAGGACAGAGGGAGGAGAGATGGGAGAATTAAGTTCTTTACCCTGGTGGGAGAAAACTGGGAGAAAATTTGGGGAGAACTCATGTGAAGGCAACATTATTAGGATAAATAAAACCTCAGAAGCTCTTAAGGTTTTGAGGTTAGTGCGATTGAAGCACGTTTATTTCCTTTATAATCACTCTCAAAATAACCTACTGGCTAGGATGGATGATATGACAATTTCTCTTCAGGTAGAGCGTATGGTTTCAATGTCCAAAGACATACTCCTTTACATAATAGATAGTCAGTGAGTGTTTCATTGATTGTAATTGACTTTTCCCTGTTGGTTGCTTATTTCTCAGTCTTTTTCTGTTGTGTATTCACAAGGGTGGACTTCCCTTGAGCCCTGTGGAGTGTCTGTCCATTGATACTTTTAAACTAGGATTTGGGGTTGCCATGAGGTTTATAGCTTCAGAAAATTAACCTTATCAGTTTACCCAGAGATGATGATTCATTAACCAGACTTACGGTAACTAGATAATTGTGTCTCCTTCTGATGTATTTCTTTATGTATGCTCTAGAAGCAAAGGTTTGAGGGTAATTTTCTTCAAAGCCTGGGAGAATAAAGGACGTGTCTTTAGCAGAAGCAGAAGGGTTTCGAAACTAGGCGAGGAGGGGGTCAGGGTCAGAATATTTGGCAGAGCCCTGTTTTTAATGTTATGCGTGAGAGAAATGACCATTTAAATAGATTTTCCCCAAGTTTGTGGGGATTTGGCAATTCCTTGCTCTATCTGTGCTAAGATCTCGCTGGCTTTAGAGCCCTCCTAGAATTAAGAGTTTCTTTCTCTGTTGAGCTGTCTCTCTTTCCCATGTTGTGTATTTTTCGGGTGACCATTTTAGCAATTGTACCCAGTATTTTTAATATTAAACCATATAGCCTCAGTTTCTTTTTTCTTTTTTTTTTTTTTTTTTTTTTTCTGCGGTTCGCGGGCCTCTCACTGTTGTGGCCTCTCCCGTTGCAGAGCACAGGCTCCGGACGCGCCTGCTCAGCGGCCATGGCTCACGGGCCCAGCCGCTCCGCGGCATGTGGGATCTTCCCAGACCGGGGCACGAACCCGTGTCCCTGCATCAGCAGGAGGACTCTCAACCACTGCGCCACCAGGGAAGCCCAGCCTCAGTCTCTTATAAAGAGGGTTTAGGGAAATCATTAGATGTGTTTGCAAAACCAATTGGTAATATAAGAGTTAACCTGACCTGGAAAATAAGCATTGGCCTATATTCCCAGTGCTTACAAAAAAAAGCACACTAGGCCAAATCTCTGAATCTACAGTTTTCTATAAAAAATAAGATATGAAAGCCTTGAAAATTGGGCAGCATGGCTAATAAGATGTATAAAATAAAAATTTCCCATCCTTCTTTCATTTGGTATTATTTTTATGGGTAGGTTAAAATATTGTGCTTGTAGTAGACAATTATTTGTATAATGTTACATTATTCTATTTTCCCAGCTTTGTTGCAATTGAAAAATAAATTCAAGAAAACTAATAAATATTTTGAAAACAGCCATTTTCATGACATACACAGAGACAAGAAGAAAGGTATTTGAAATTTCCAGGAGGTTTAAAAGAGTGCACATATGGAACTGCTATGAGCGTGTGGAGGATAGCTCCTGTGAACTAGTGGGATGGGCCAATTTTCAACTAGGATTGTCCTCTGTACCCTCTGCATCCATTCTTGTATTGTCTAAAATGATGTTCAGTAATAATGCTGCCTTCAGAATTAACTGAACTGTCTTCTACCAGCTAGGATGTAAGTTCCACGAGGACACCAGTGTCATTTTTGCCTTCATTTTTCACTGATTTGTTCCAATATGGTTTTTGCCTTCTTTATCCACTGATTTTTTTCCAGATGCTTAGAATGGTGCACAACATATAGTAGGAACTTCATAAATATTTGCCAAATGGATGAATGAATTGGACACTTATTGTTTTGACGACAAGTGGTAGGTTAAATAATAACATTGCACTAAGGTCAGCTTCCTGGTTTTGTGTTTTGGTTTTTTGTTTGTTTGTTTGTTTGTTTTTTGTGGTACGCGGGCCTCTCACTGTTGTGGCCTCTCCCGTTGCGTAGCACAGGCTCCGGACGTGCAGGCTCAGCGGCCATGGCTCACGGGCCCAGCCGCTCCGTGGCATGTGGTATCCTCCTGGACCGGGGCACGAACCCGTGTCCCCTGTATTGGCAGGCAGACTCTCAACCACTGCGCCACCAGGGAAGCCCAGCTTCCTGGTTTTGATCATTATCCTATGATTATGGAAGGTGTTAACACAAGGGGAAGAAGAACGAAGGGTATCTGGGAACTCTGTACTATTTTTACAACTCTTCCATGAATCAGAAATTACCTTAAAAAGAAGTTGATGTAGAATTGAGAATGGAAGAGGAAGAAGGGGACTAAGGATATGAAAGGGATGAGAACCGTTGACTCTGGAGCAGTGCAGGAAGACAAGTATGGGTACAGGGGCAAGAAATACCTGATATGAATGCAAGCAGGTGCCTCTGAAGGACTAAATGGAATTTGGCTGCTACCTAACTTTTCTTGAAACCATAAGAAAATCTGGAGTTGGAATCTCAAATACTCATTGTCTACTATGAAGTTTCACCAGTTGCTATCTTTCACTTGTGCCACTTTGCCTGCTCCCTGATGGTTGCGGGTGCCAGCTGCTCACAGCTCTGAATTCTAGTTTTACCCTCCCTGCTTAAAATTGCATTAACAAGTGTAAAGATATTAGGACTTAACTGTGTAATTTCTTATATAATCGGAAGTCTTAAAAGAACATTAGAAAAAAGGAGAGTCTGGAAGAGAAACAAATGGGCAACCATTAGAATGATTTTGTGAAGGCAACAAACACGAGTTAACCTAACTTGAGTGTTCTCATCAACTTGCTCTCCATATGGAGAAGGAGTCCAGTGTGTGCGTGACTAAGTGATGCGCTCAAAACTTTCAAAACCAGAACCCCCAAGAAGCTACCGCCCATTTTCAGCAATACCCACAAAACCTAATATAGCCCACTTCTGACTAATCGTTTAATTATGGTATTTCATCATCTTAGTTTTAAAAACTATGCTGAGTACATAAAAGTGACTCAAATATCAACAGATCCTTTCTTCCTCCACATAACCATTAGTCTTAAGTGTTCTAAGAGGAGATGTTTAAAAAGTAACCCTTGGCAGAACTAGTGCTTCTTCCTGGAGCTGTATGTCCCTCTTCTTCCCAGCCCCTGCTTTCTTTTTCTTATTTTATCTTCCTTGTCACCTTGCAGTTATAAGAATTCCAGCGTGTAGGAGTGGACTGGTGGGAGAAGGGAGAAGGATGCATTCTACATTCAGTTGTTCATCAGCCTTGAAGCCTGGCTGGCAGCAGTATAGTGGACGATGGATCTTTCAAACAAACAGAACGTTGTCTGTTCCTTCCTTCTGTAATTTTTGGCAGAGTTCTCTGCTCTGTGTCTGGATTCTCGAAACTTTGGATGAATAAAATAGGACATGGTATTAATATAAAGAACTAGCATCTTTGTTGACTTATTCAACAGACTATGTGTACGTAAAAAAGCGAAATAAGCACTTTCAGAAGTGTTGTCTGCACATGTCTGGTATTTTAGAGTTTAGACAATGTAAACTGTAGTACCTTAGAGAAAGCTGGGCTGGTCTCCGGATGCTTTACAGTTTACCTTCTGAATAAAGATATCCCATTGGCCACAAGTGAATAAAATATGAGCATCTGCCTGTAGCATTTGCACATCTGTTAGCATATGGACCAATATAGACCAAAATACACAGTGATAAAGTTCGAAGTAAATTTCTTGAGCTGAAATGTCATAGGATTTACAGCCAAACTAGGTGAGCCCCTCTTTGTAGTAGGATGGCAATGATGAAGAAGATAAGGCAGAAGTTAGAATTGAGATGAAAATTTCATACCTGGAGAGGCAGGACTTTGCTACATAAAATTCACGTAGTATAACCGAGCGATAAAGGAGTTGCTCCCAGTAGACCAGGGTTTCTCAACCTCAGCGCCCATTGATATTTTGAGTCCAATAATTCTTTGCTGTGAAGGGCTGTCCTGTGCACTGTAGGATGTTGAGGAGAATCCTCGACTTGTGCCCAGGAGATGCCAGTAGCACCTGCCTCCACTTATGAAAATCAAGACTTTGCCAAATGTCCCGAGAGGTGGGGAAGAAGAAAAACATGCCTAGTTTAGAACTATTGCCGTGGTCCATATTGACCAGAAGGAAGTTCTGTACTCTTAGAAAAAGATGTACTCTTTGTACCAAATCCATGAGTAGTATGGTGGGGCACTCTAACTTGGGTGGACTCATTGTTTATTGGACCTTTTAAATATCTATGCCATGTGGGCAAAGGGTAAGTAAACAGTGGCCAGTTGGCCAGCAGAACAGCATTCCTCCATCAGTTCATTATCCTCTCTGGCCTTCGTATCTCGTCTCTAACTTTTTCCTGACTTCTTTTCTCTGACCATGGAGTTGATGGTCTCCTTTATCCTAGAGCAAATCAGAATGTCTCTTGATGATACAAAGGTTTAAAATTACTATATTTTCTTTCTTCACATCATGACTAACTTAGACAAGTAATCTCCAGCGTCTGCCTTCACCTCCTCACTTTCTGGAACGTACCCCAATTTGCCCAAATGCTACAATCCAATATCCCAGTGATCACATTTGCTGAACTTTTCCTGAATCCATCTTTTTTGACTTCCGTGCAACTTTTGCTCCTCTTGATCAATGGTTTTTAAATGGTACCGTGTGTCAGAATCACTGGAGGGCTTGTTAAAACACAGATTTCTGGGCGTCATACTTGGTAGGCTCCCGGCCTGAGAATTTGCACTTATCACACGTTCCCAGGTGGTGCCCATGCTGCTGGTCTGGGGAATCACAGTTCAAAAGCCATGTCTTGATTATTCTCTTCTTGAGTGCTTCGGTTTGCCTTTCATGATCATAGTTTCCTAACACTGACTCCCACTGACATTTTAGGTCACATTTTCTAGTTCCCTCTACTTCTCAGTGATTCTCAACAAGGGTAATTTTGCCCCTCCGGAGGACATTTGGCAATGTCTGGAGAGACTTTTGGTTATCACAGGTAACTGGGGGTGGGAGGTATGGAGGCAGAGGGTACCAGCTACAAATGGTATCTAGTAGGTAGAGGCTAGGGTTGCTGCTAAACATCCTATAATCCACAGAATAGCTTCCCACAACAAGGAAATTATCCACCCCCAAATGTGAGAAGTGCTAAGATTGAGAAACACTGCTATGAAGGTAGGCATTCTCCAAGGAGAATGACCCTCTTACCTTCCTTTTAGACTGTACTTCTCTCTTGTCAATCTCAGACATTCTCAGAACTTCCACTCAAGCCTCTTTGTAAATGACTCCCAAAGGTATATCTTTAAATATGGCATTACTTTTGAGTCCTCACCTAGATTTCCAACTGCCTGATGAATATCAACTGGATGAGCCACTAGTATCTTAAGGTTAATATGCCCAGACTAAACTTATCCTTATGGTAAGAGACTTCTTTACTTCCATTATGGTAATCATCATTGGAGAATTCACTGTGGAAAAAATATTTGGCATTATTTCTTCTGAATCTTTCTCCCATCCTTTTATAACCAATCAAGTGTATATTGTTGATGTGTCTCTACCCATTTAAACATTCCTAACTTGTACAAATGCTAAAAGATGATTCTTTTAAGAAGAGAATCATAAAATAAGATGTATGGTTCAGAAATACCACTCTAGCAGCAATGCACGGAATTCACAAATATTCAGGAAAACTAAAGGAGAACCTCACCATTCCATGTGAGATTATCTAGTGTTTCGATTGGCCAGGGAAACATATGCCCCATTACTCCCAGGAAAAGCAAAGTTATATGCCTGTATAGAACTCAGTCCAGTACTGCTTGAAGAAAGTGCTGTCTGTGGTGTTATGCTTCAGACAAAGAAGTAGTATGAGGATATTATCTTCTCACAAACATGATGAGTCTGTTCATTAGGTTTGCTTTAGAAGAAGCCACCATATATTTTATTTCTTGATAGAATGCCATGTATATTGTCCTTGTTATTGGTATTATTAGCAATACTAATAATAGCCACTATCTTTGAGCATTTTCTAAGCACCAGAATAAGTACTTTGCATGTCATCTTATATGTAGTAAGCCTATTGGGTAGATTCTGATATTGTATCCATTATGCACCCGTGGAAACTAAAGGTTAAAGAGGATAATGAATATACTCAAGGTCATGTATCATAACTGGTAGAGTCAGGATTTGAAGACAGGCTGCCAACAACCAAATTGATGCTTCTCTAATAGTACAGAATTCAATTGCTGTAGGACATGATCCCCAGAACCTGGTATTTGTGAATAACCAGACCCATCCTCCTCAGAATCAAAGACCTGGGTGCAAAAGGAGAGGCCATACAGTTCAACCCTGTCCCTCCAGGGGATGGTGGAAGTGGTTACCCATTAGTGAGGGAAGCAGTGTAGCTGGCTAATGGAGGGGGGACACAGAGGAGAGCTTTTCTTTGTGGAAGTTTATTACAGAGACATCTGCAGACCTCTGACTCTCTCCTGCATACGCTTTCTCTTTCATAACTTCCATTTCTAGGCTGTAATGGATGCAAAATGACTGCAGCATTTTGTTCTGCCAGGCCGACCCCTTACATGTGCCACAGTTGTACAACTCTAGCTTAGTTACTGTTTGCATGTTCAAGATTCCCGTGAGCGGGGATGAACAGCTCCAGAGGGGCTGCCTCATCTTAGAAACAAGGAAACCTGCCTCATTCTGGGTGGATATTATTTTGATCACTGATGCTGATGGAGTAACCCCTACTTATATCTCCCTTATTGATGTTTCTCTGGTGTGTGAAGTGTCTTTAAATTAATGTCAGGTCAGAGATATCAAGAAATCATAGTTTCAAATGCAGTAATTACAGAACTTTGCGGAGACTTCATTTTCACTCCAACATCCCTTTGTCCTCATAACATTTTGTTAGGGAACAGCCAAAGATATACCAGGATGGGAAAATAATGGTCTTTATCATCCTCCGCCTTCCTTCGTCTTTCTTCTCCAGGCCTTTCCAACAATTTCTGCAGCCCCCTATCCCACCACATTTAGCGGTAATCCTTATTGGAAAAAATGAACAAATTTGTTTTGGTAGTAATTTTTATATCTTTTCCTACTAGAGATTCTGCTATTCACTCAATCAGAAAATACTGTGTTTATTTAGGCACCTTCCTAAGCACTGCAGATGTATCAGGGAACGAGACAAACATGACTCCTATCCAAGAGTTTGCGTTCTAGTAATATTAGCCAGAAAGTAGCCACATGTGTTTCTAAAAGGTTGTCTTTTATTTTAAAAAAAATATATTGAATGGATTTGATATGTAATATTGTGTAAGTTTCCGGTGTATACTATACTTACACAGTGTGTTACTTTGGCACATTCACATGTTGTAATATGATTGTCAATGTAGCTATATTTATCACTTTATACAATTATAGTACAATATTTTTATCTATATTCATTATAATGTGCATTAGATCTCTATGGCATATTTACTACTTGTTACAAGTTTGTACCTTTAAACACCGTCACTCTTATCCTTCCCTCCGCCATCACTTGGTAACTACCATTTTACTCTGCTTTTCATAGGTTTGACGTTTTTAGATTCCACATCTGAGGATATCATAGAGTACTTGTCTTTCTTTGTCTGATTTGTCTCATTTACGTAATGTGCTTGGGGTCTATCCATGTTGTCACAAACAGGAGAATATCCTCCTTTCTCGTGGTTGAATAATATTCCATTGTGTATATGTACCACATCTTTTTTATTCTTCCATTGATGTTGTCCTTTCATTCATAATATTCCTTATATGAAATATGACATATACTATATATACTATATCATGTCTCATTTATAAGTTTCTCATATATTCTCTACTTTATCCTACATCTCTCTTGACTATTTCACACATTTCATAAAATGTATATATATAATATGTATATATAACATTTTATATATATATTATATATATATTTTTTTGTTGTTGTTGCCTGTGATAGTCTACATGTAGGAAAGGACTTAGATGGACGTAAGGTAACCACAGAAGGGTACAGAGTGTCTTTCCTTTTAATGTAATTGCAAAACTAGGAGTGTTATTAGTCATTAGAACGTATTTATATTTCACTACTAAGCTGTTAAAAAGAATCATGGACATGTGAATATGGTCTGGGTTGTAGATCCTTTAAAAAATGATCATTAGCTGTTCCTAAAGGATTTTATTACATTTCCTGAAATCATGGGTTTTCTTTTTTGAAGTGTACCTCCCAAAAGTGTGTGCAGCAATAAATTTGTAAGATCATTTTTAAAGCTGCACAGACAGATGTGAGGAGCAGAGGTAGCTGCTGGGTGGGAGAGGGGAAGAACTAGTGGCAAAAACAAAAGAAACAAAAATACCCCAAAAAACAAAAAACATGTTTCAGGTCTTGGGCAGCACTTCTGTCTTTTTAGGCATTTGTCAGATTCCAACTATTAACCTGTCAGCATCAGACAGATTGAAGGAAACACTTCCTTTCAAGTTGAGCCCTTAACAAAAGGAAAATAAGAAAAAAGTCATTGCTGGAGTTGACAGAGAAATGATCCCACCAGGGGCTGGGCTATACCTGGAGAGAAAGTGATACTAACACCTGGGTGTATGCTCAGAGAGTGAGAGATTTTATGCGGTGTGATAGGGATGTGGAAGGAGTGACAGCAGTGAATAGAGAAAGCTCTCTCTTTGAATCTGCTTGAGCAAAGATGCAAAACCAATTCAGAGATGCAGGGCACACATTTTAGTGAAAGAAGATGGGGCTGAATGGTGCTGAGATCATGGCAAGCCAGCAGAAAAATGGTGAATCCCATCCCAGTGGGGAGCACAAATCATCCTCAGACATCAGCAGGGGGGAAAGAAAAAGTAATGACTCTTTTCTTAACAAAGCCATGCCCCTATCTCTGAACTTGGTGGCATTTTTTTTTTCCCCCAGAGGACACATGTAGTTTTACAGCCTTATTTTGCTCATGAAAATTCCAGCACAAAACAAAGTTCATCAGATATTTCTGGCTTTCCTTGTTTTGGGCACATAGTAACCCTACACATCCTGAGACTTCCTGTACTGAATAGTGCTGTGTGATCATTTCGAGCCAGTGAGCTGTGAAGGGGAGGGACACGTGTCCCTTCCAGGCCAGGCATTTAGGTGTTGATGTGAGACCCTCTATAGCTCTCTCTTTCTCCTTCTCCAAGGCTGCTAGCGATCTTCAGGTAGTGGCCAATCCATTCGCCTGGCCTCTGGAGTGAGCGCTATGACAACATACAGCAAAGCCTGCAGTCTACCCACAGTAGGCAAAAATAGACCATTATTTTACCTTTATGTTAAGCCATTGAGATTTTGGGCTTGTTTGTCACAGCAGCATAACCTGGCCTGTTATAATGGACACATTTGGTTAAATGTAAGTGTAAGATGTTTTATTTTTCTTAACGAATAGAGGCAAAAAGTTTGTATGTTATAAACCTCTTCTCACAACCCAAATTACCATCCTGTTATACCCACAGCCCTATCCATGAGGGACAGTTTCCTTAAAGATGTTTTGTTTATTTTAGTCCTGGAAGACTTAAGGCCACTTTAAAAAGTGCAACGCTTAGGGATATGACAAAATGTAAACACTGTGTTGGTGGATGCCTTAGTATCTGAGGGGCTTTTGTGGGTGGAGAGGGGCAATCATTACTCTCCGTATTTTGTTTAATGCTCCATTCATTTAAATTATGTATCTGAAATTCAAACTTTGAAAAACTAAATTTTCTTTATAAGAGAATCCCTCTTAGAAATTTAAGTATTAATTCCATATTTTGTATGGATGGATTTTTTAGAACATTTCAAATACCTTAAAATACACACCTTTTACACTTAAACTTCTACTCTTAAACTTAAATCTATAGCAAACCATGAGTTTGATTCATTTTATCATTATTTCTGAAAAGCTTTTGCACAGCAAAGGAAACCATAAACAAGACGAAAAGACACCCCTCAGGGGCTTCCCTGGTGGCGCAGTGGTTGAGGGTCCACCTGCCGGTGCAGGGGACACGAGTTCGTGCCCCGGTCCGGGAAGATTCCACATGCCGCAGAGCGGCTGGGCCCGTGAGCCATGGCCGCTGAGCCTGCGCGTACGGAGCCTGTGCTCCTCAACGGGAGAGGACACAACAGTGAGAGGCCCGCGTACCGCAAAAAAAAAAATTAAAAAAAAGACACCCCTCAGAATGGGAGAAAATATTTGCAAATGAAGCAACTGACAAAGGATTAATCTCCAAAATTTACAAGCAGCTCATGCAGCTCAATATCAAAAAAACAAACAACCCAATCCAAAAATGGGCAGAAGACCTAAATAGACATTTCTCCAAAGAAGATATACAGACTGCCAACAAACACATGAAAGGATGCTCAGCACCACTAATCATTAGAGAAATGCAAATCAAAACTACAATGAGGTACCACGTCACACTGGTCAGAATGGCCATCATCAAAAAATCTGGACTTGTTTTTATGTTTTCCGTTTTTATGTTTTCCAGGGTTATATATTAATACCCAGGCAATATATTAAGTAGTAGTTGCTTTTCAAGGTGAATCGAATCTCAGCTTCTGGTCAGCTGGCTGAGATTATTTTTCTAACCGTTAAATTCATTTGTTGTTTCAAGATATAACTCCGTTCACAAAAGTGCGAATTTTTTCTTGCAACTTGCTGTCTCTCCCCCCAAATAATCTACCTATATTTAAAGTTACACTTGGCTACATTATATGAACCATGTTCATTATTAGATATTGTCCTTTATTTAACATTATTAAAAACATATGTTCTTATAAGCAACTTCTTAAAAAGTCGAGGACCATCTGACAGTTTCATCTCCCAAGAGATGAGGGTGAATCTGAGTAGTTATTTCTCCTTAGCTTACTAGATTAGTGTGTCATATTTATTGAAATCAATAAAAATTAAATATATTTTATGTTCATACTTCTTTTATATTACAACCACCTGTAATATGAGTTATATTATATAACTGTTTTTTGAGCATCACTATGAATTTCATAGACTTAGCTTGTTTTAATCAACAACAAAAATAATGAGTAATTTTATGGTTATTAATCTTATTCAGTGTTCAAATTATCACCCGCTGGCTAGTAGGATCTCCTTTAAGTGAGCTCGTTGTCCTTTCAGTATTTTCTTTGGTATTTTTGTGAACATACTTGTGTTTTGGCAACGACAGTAGTTCTAGACTCATGGAGATTATTTCCTTTCCCAAGACATGAAATCAACAGGACTGCAGAGAATCTTGCATATGTGAGTGTGGTTCGTGGGCCCGAGGCCCCTCTTCTTAGCAATTCAAGTAATAAAGCTGAAAAATGTATTTCTTTCTAAAGTCATAAGTTCATACTGATTTTTTTCCACGAGAAGGGCATCATTTTTGGTAATGTCTCTCCAGCTGGTTGCTGATTCGCACTTACAGTTTTCATCTAGATGATCAGTATACTGTAAATATCAGGGAATGTTCATAACAGGGGCTGATAGAAAACCCAAACTATAGAAAAGTGGGTAGAGTGTGAGACTGTATTCACTAAGTATCCATGCATGCCCCTGAAGAAAAGCCTGACAGGGTCTACTCTAAAATTGATTTACCCTCCTCGCCATGCTTTTAAATTTTTCATATTATCCAGCTTTTGTTTTTTAAGCATATTTTAACTTGTAGTGAGAATGTAAACATATTATTTTTTTAAATAATGAAAGAAAACATTCTAGCCGGAAATAGCTCCATGTATTTTTCATCATACTGCATCTTGTATACACAGCATATTCATAAAATCTCAAAACTTGCTTTACTCTTTTTAACTAGGTGATATTTTGCTTTTGTGTCCATGCTTTCCCTTTAGAATGAAGAAGATTCTAGATAATCTTATTATGTCCTATTTCTACTTCACTGCATTGCTCTCTGGGGGGGGGGCGGAAATTAACAGCAAAAGACTTGTCACTTGAGTTCTATTCATGACCTCTCTTCTGTGAGCATTATAGGTGGAAGGCAGCAAAGAGGAGATGCAATTCCAGGGGAATATGGGCTCATAGATCTTTCAGAACAATGTTAAAAGAAAAGCTTTCTCATGATTGCTGTAGCAAGTGGTGCTTTAGAGTCATCATTGTAAGAGCATTGAATCCAAAAGTGAGGAACAGGACAGTATTCTGAGTGGCTTTTCAAGACAACAGGGAGTCTGCTCTCAGGCCTCCTTCGGCCACGTTGATATATGTGTGTCGTAAAAGCGTGGTATTGTGAGCCCATTGGTATGACATAAATCAACAATGAAACGTGCCTCTGTAAGTGAAGAAGCAACTTTGGATTTTAGGAAGAGCTTTCTGGCTCCATGCAGACCTTAAAACCTCTCTTGAGTGCTGACAGTCTCAACATTTTCACACAGTCAGCTGTTTCTTCCATAGTTCCATTTACATCCAACTTAAATTTCACTTGCAGCATTTTCATTTTTTTTTTGTTGGCCAGTTCTCTATTTTGATTATCCAGTTTTATTATAAAATGTCACATGGATGCACCACTGGGAGAGAAGAGGCAACGCCCCACCTGTTTGGCTGTCTGTGCGTGAATTGAGAAACAGATGCTTCGTGACCGTTCACTGTCAGACTTTGAATGAACTGACAGGATTGTTCATGGGTCATGATGTACATCTGTGATTTATGGTCGTGATTGTGGACTGAAAAACTAGCAGCAAAGTTTACACTTCATGCAAATACCCACAGTTAGTATAGCATAGTTCAGGCATACCTCATTTTTTATTTTATTTTATTTTATTATTTTATTTTATTATTTTATTTTATTTTATTTTTATTTTATTCCCTCTATAGCACTTTGCAGATACTGTGTTTCTTACAAATTGAGTTTGTGGCAACCCTGTGTTCTCAGATGATGTTCCGCATTTTTTAGCAATACCTTATTTTTTAATTTAGGTATGTACAGTTTCTTCAGATGTGATGCTACTGCATATTTAATAGACTCTAGTATAGTGTAAACATAACTTTTATATGCACTGGGAAACCAAAACATTCATGTGACCCACTTTATTGCGATATCCGCTTTATTGGGCCGGTCTGTTATTGAACCTGCAATGTCTCCGAACTATCCCTGTAACTGAAAATTAAACTCTCTTGTTTGGATACTGAAGTTATTAACTAAATCATGGTAAACGAAACCTGTACATATCAGAACCATGTAAAATAAGGCCTACCTGTGTGGATGTGTGTGTTTAGTATTTTTCACTTTGTAGCTTCAGCACACCATGCCACAAACTTGATGCCTTATAATGCCTAGGTTAGTGTGTTCTAAGACAAATACTCTTCATTTTATCTCTGTTGGCCCGTTTATTCCAATGTGGCTTTTTGTCCTGCAGTGTATTCTATGTTCTGGTGAAAAGTTTTGACCCATAATAGCTGACAAATACGTGCAGGTGGCCATGCACAGAAGCAAAAATGAAATTTCACTCTAGTTGTTAACACGAAGGTTTCCCAAGGGTTTGGGGTGCTGGTAGAGGAAACAGAATAATGAGCAGCAGGCAGGGACTTACTGGAGTACTCTGACATTTTGAGGAGTACTCTTACACATCACTGCAGCCTGAGGGGAAGCTTGACTGAAAGAAACTGGCCAGAGGCATGTTCTGACTTTGGATGACTTGGAGAGAATGGCAGCACTGTTAACAACGTACAAACATTGGGAGACTTTTTCCCCACTGGAACTATGCTATCGATCCCATATAATGCTGATTCAGTTAGCATTCCCATTTCCAGATACTAAATAGCTAGGTAAACAAAAGAATTGGGAACAGCTTTTTGGAGAGAGATTTTAATGTTCTTTGTAAATTCAACAAAGATAAAGATGTTTGTTAAGGTAGTTAGATCCAGTGTTAGTATGAGTGTGTACAATGGAAACAGCCTTACTTGGAATATGCAGTACTTAGGTTTAACTCATGGCCTTGCCAGTTATTAGCTATGTTTCATCATTCCTTTATGCATTAATTTATTTTCAACAAGTTTTTACTATGGCCTATTGTGTGCCAGGCACCACACCAGGCTTATGCCATCAGGGTCAAATCACTTCTTCAAGTTTCTCACCTGTGAGATTCTTAGACTTCTGAAATCTATTTAAACACCCACGCGCGCACACACACACACACACACACACACACACACACACACATACATACATACATACCTGGTTCAAAAGGCAGCTCTGTAGTATGAAAATACCTATTTTTCTCCTGTTTTTCTTTGAAAGCCAGGAGTGAGTATAACGTAATTTCATGGAAGTAATGAAAATATAATTTTCAGTGATAAAGTTCATAACCGAGGAGAGAGTAAAGTATTTTGCAGTTTATCTTCAGCTTGTGTCATCACCCCACCAAGTACAGAAATAATGAATGCAATAATTCACCTTTATTTAGGGTGCCGATTAGAGGGTAAGCTCATCATGGGAAAAGCCCTCAGGTCTACTCCTCTCCATTCGCATGGGGCTGTAACTAAATGATCTTGTATGGGCGTGTGTGTGTGTGTGTGTGTGTGTGTGTGCGTGCGCGCGCACGTGTGTGTGTGCACGTGCATGCCTGGAAAAGAAGAGCCCACTTCTTTGTCCATTATTTATCTCAATGTTTACTGTCAAGATGGGTTTTCCAATTTTCCATTGTTTCCCCTAAATTGAATCTCTCATGTAGAGTTTAGAGCTGGTCTGTCTGCTAGGAAATAGCTATGTAATAAAACAGCCATACAATAGTGCTATAATTCACCCAGTTATTCATTCCTTTCCTCAACAAAAGGACCTAAAATGCATCCGTATATGTGGGTTTCAGTTAAATTTGGAGGACAGTTATTGAGTGACTACTGCATGCAAGCTCTAGGCTGAGACTATTGAAATGGATAAGAAACTGTCCCCTCTTAAGGAGCTTGAAATCTAGAGAGAGACAGATGTACAAATATAAAATTGAAAATGTTTGGTGTAATTTCTAATAAAACGTCCTCGGGACTGTAGAAGTGGACAGGGGTATTTAGTTCTGTCTTGGAGGCTGGGATATAAGTCAGGGAAGGTGTTTCAGTGGCGATTATGCTTAAAGAGGGTGTATAAAGAATGAATAAGCAGAACAGGCTGAGTCAGCAAGCAAAATTGTGGATGGAGAAAAATGCATTCCAGCCAGCAAATTCTTTTTCTCCTTCTTCTTTTGTCTTTTTTACTTCTTTGAAATATTTGTTTTTCTCATCCTTAACACCCTCTGCTAATTCCTCTCTTGGTTTTTAACTATTTCTAAATTGTGTCTTAAGGATCTAATCAGTGTCATGGGATGGCTCTATACCCCACGCTGCCCACCCCCATGTCACACCACTGTATGAGCAACACATCCTTTCTTCTGAAAATGACAATATCTGGCTCCAATCAGAAGTCCTGCTTACAGCTCTGATGTAGGTCTGGGGCTTGTCCATGTTACTTGAAATCAGTATTGATTGTTTCAGCTCTAAACACAAGGCCCAAAGGGTCATGCTGGTTGCCGTAGGTGAGGAACAAAAAGTAAAACCGAGCTAAATGAAATGAAGAGGTAGATGTAGAATCAAAAACGCCAGGAGTCTTCAGTGCCTGCTGTCAGGCATCATCAAATCAAGAAGCTCTCCTTGCTGGTAAGGTCGGGGGGAGGCAAGGGAGGATGAGCATACTCAGAGACAACACATTGCCCTGCATGAGAGCAAGTTGTGGTGCTTAGTATAAATCACACCGTTTGCTTACAATCTTCATTTTTTTTTTGCGGTACGCAGGCCTCTCACTGTTGTGGCCTCTCCCATCGCGGAGCACAGGCTCCGGACGCGCAGGCTCAGCGGCCATGGCTCACGGGCCCAGCCGCTCCGCGGCATGCGGGATCTTCCCGGACCGGGGCACGAACCCGTGTCCCCTGCATCGGCAGGCGGACTCTCAACCACTGCGCCACGAGGGAAGCCCTACACCCTTCATTACTTACCTTTAATCTCTGGCAGATGGGAACTGCCTGGGAGCACACAAGGGTACAGAATACCCCCATGTGTGCTTGTGTGCCAGAGTGATCTCCTAGGAGAATTAACCTCTACCGTCCCGGTATAGTCAGTGGGATGCCATTTAGAGTGACCATATACAGTTTATCTCCAAACTGGGATACCTTGGAGGGTAAAAGAGGGTGCTGTTAATAATCATACCAGCATAACAGTGGGACATCCCTAGGCAAACAGGGACTCTTAAGGGATATATGATGATCTTGCCATTTGTTCTGTCTGAAGGGAAATTTCCAAGGAGAAATACAAATAACACATGAATCATGGCCCTGGAAGTAGGCTAAGACTTCAGACAATTAGTCACTGAGTCAGTTCATAAGTTTATAAGTTCGGGAAAACTTTAAGAAAAGATTTCCTAAAATTTTTACTGAGGTACATGAGATAGCTGTCCTTTTCATGCATAGTACATTCCCACAGGAATATCAGAATTGTATGCAGTGCCTAGAAAGTGACTGCAATGATTTTATTCAAGAAAACATTGCAGTTCAGGCTAAAACATATGTACAAGGACAACTGTAAATTGTATATGAAGATTAAGTACTTAACCTATCACAGTCGAAGCACTACTTGTCACACTCTTCCCCCAGATCTTCCTCTGGCTCCCCCTTTTCATCCTGTAATCTCATCTCAATGTACCCTTCCTTCTTAGAGAGGCCTTTGCTGGCCACCACAGCTAAAGTGACTCACGGACTCCTGTCCTGCTTTATCACATTGTTCTTATATCATTTTCTCAGTATTTATTGGTATATAACATTTTCTTGCTTATTTACCAATGAATTAATTGTATGCTTTTCCTACTAGGACGTAAGAATATTGAAGACAGGACTACAGGTAGATACTCAATAAAATACTTGCTTATCAGATAGACTGATACAAAATAGACCGTATTTTTGTCTTTACTGAACATCTTTTGCAATAGTCATTCCTCTCTTTTCATGATTTTTTTTGTAACTAGATAGGCATCTTCTTAGCACCTCCAGCTCCTGCCCTCACCACTTCACTACCAGGTTGATGCTACGTAACCCCCATATGGTTAAATATGGACTCATTGCATAACCTCGTTGAATATGGACTCTGCCACATCTTGGAACCAGATTTTCATCAGCATCCATTTCGCTGTGCTTGACCTTTATGTCATTTATTCTTAGCCTTCTCCTGAATCACCCTCAGTATAGTAGCATGTCATGCAATGTTAATCTTCTGGTCATGTGAGTAGACATTTTTTCAATTTCCTCTTGTCCATCTCTTGCTGAAGGTTGTCAACTGCAGAGACACAGCACTTTTATGCACTGCATGATTTATACTTTGTCACTCAGAATTTTTCTTATTGTCAAACGAATGATTTCATATGCTTGTACAACCACTTTCACTAAAAACATGTGTTGTACTTTTGTTTTCATTATTAACATAACTCTTCTTTCAATTATTTTACTCACTGCTTTTGCGTTTAATGAATGTCATAGCATTCAAAATATCCATTAAAGTACCTAAAAAAATGGAGCACAGCGTACGCCGGCACTGTTCCACATAGAAGCCACTAGCCACGCATGGCTATTAAGCACTTGAAATGTGGTTAGTGCAGCTGAAGAACTGGATTTCTAATGCAATTTAATTTAATTTAATTTAAATTTAGATATAAAAATCGATGTTCAATTCAGTCAACTTGGGTATGTGAATCTGCTTTTCTAATTGTAAATTTTATGAAATTCCTACGCGGATCATATATTTTTACTAAAAATTAAGCTTCTGAATTGAGATGTGCTGTAAGTATAAAATGCACATCAGGATTTGAAGACTTAATATTAAAAGTAGAATGTAAAATATCTCACTAATATTTTAAAATTTTGATTACATTTTAGAATGATAATATTTTGGATTCAATAAAATATATTATTAAATTATTTTCTCTAATTTCCTTATTTTTTTTTAATGTGGTTACTAGAAAATTAAAAAGTATATATTTGCTTTGTATTATATTCCCATCAGAAAGCACTTAGCCTAGACTGTTTATTGGCTTTGGCCAGATAATTTTAAATGGTATTGGTTTTGTTTGATCTCTATCATGTTAATATTAATCAAAACAAAACAGAACAGGAAACCATCAGTTGCTAAGAGTCACAGGTTGGATTGCCCAGGGGCAGACTCTGAGCTGGAGTTCAGTGTGCCACATGATTCGTAGGAGATTCCTGGGGGTCACCACATGTGCAAGGGAGGGGACAGAAGTAGGATTATGCAGTGGGAGGAGCTGAGCTTTGATGCCTGCCCAGCAAGAGCGTTATCCAGCCCCACGGGGTGCCCACGGGGAGCTCTGGAGCTGAAATGGCTTTCACATTATCCTGAGTTGGGCCAAGGTGGCCAGGCCTTTACACCTCTGCATAAATAAGTCACTGAATCATCCTGGAAGATCATGATCTTGGGTAAGGTACTCTCTGTACCTGAGGCTAATAACCCTGAAGGGGCTGACAGCTGAAGGCTCTCTGTAGGTAGCACTCCTGGCAGCTTGGACACGTCCTTAGTTGCAGGGAGATCTGGGCAGTACATCACAGTGTCCATCATATTGACATTTTTTATTAAAAATTTCACATGAAAAGTCTTGATTATTGTCATTTTTTATCATATGTATTGGCTAACACCAAGTCATAGCTGAAGCTAAGTCTGTCTTCTTAGGCCATGGTATGAGTTGTGTGTTTCTCATTGATCCTCCCTCTCCCTCCTGACTCATCTCTGGCTTAGCTCCTGTTTCATTACTGCCTGGCTCCTCTGGATGTTTGTGTTGGTTTATAGGCTCAGACCAGACTGACTTGAGCCCCACCATGATTGGGGACCACATTTAGTGCTCTCTGATGGCTGCAGACAACATTGGCCAGACTTTATTCTTTTCCATGAAAGTTTACAAGAAAATGAACTTTTGTATTTGTCAAATTCTCATTGCTACTTGTAAGTTAACTCCTGGAAGACAGGGACCATATATATATATATATAATATATATATATATATTTTATATATATATATATATATATATATATGAAGCCTTGTTCAAAGATTGTTTTACATCAGAGACTTACCAAGTAAATTATTCACTGAAAGAATAAATGTGTGACAACCAATAGTGTCCTTATTCTGTATCTACATCCTCAGTGAATGCTTGTGTGCCATTATATCCTTGATATTTCCCTCTCACCTTACAGCAGTAAAGAAATAAAAAATGGAAATCTTCATTAACCCTTTGTTGGAAATTTGGGTATAAAATTCAGAGTTGTGTTGCATGTTTTTGACATTTAAAAAGATTTAATAAATTGACTGTGAGTGTTAACCTGTGGTGAATTTGAAAGAGCATATCTGAATGGAATGGGGGGGCACATACTGTCAGCAAAGAGAAAAGATCAGCTATATATTTGTTATGGAGAGAAAATAGGGAAAATGTCAGAAAGAGTAAGACTTCGTTTTTCCTACAGTCTTCCTGACTGTTTCCCCAGTCCTTTACACTGCTATGCAATTTTATGGAATACGAATCTCAATTAGGAAACTTTAAAGAAGACAAAAAATGGGAAGAGTCTGTCTTCTAAATATATCGTCCATTCTTTAGGCAGCAGTTTAATTTCAGTTAAAAGGAAGAACAAAGCCCTGCAAATGTTTTGGAACGAGGCTAGCTGGGTCCTTCAGTGGGGCTCTTTTTAGAAGTGGACCATCAGGGCAGATGCGGTATTACATAATGCTGTCTTCCTCATTCCCACAGAGAAATTGCAGCTGCTTTGAGGCTTTAGAGGAGCAGCAGTAACTTGAATTCTGTGTTGCCTATGTGTAGAAAATTCCAGGCAATGTATCATTTTTCCCCATTTTCAAATTATCTTTTTGAGGGAAATGTAAGGGAATCATCTCATCATCTCCATTTTAGAGATAATTAAACTGAACTTCAAGTTATCCATTAGCAGAAATGAGAACAAACTCTTGCTTTCTCTCTTTCTCAGACTCATTCTCTATTCTAGCTTCTCTTTGACTGTCAATAAAATATCAAATATTTTGTGTGTATATGAGAAATTTGAAATTTCATTCATTTCACTGACATTTATTGAATCCCTGCCTTGCACTGCTGACCAAGGTTAGAACTGGTTTAAAAGTGTTTCCTTCAGAGTGCCTAGTGGATATTTTCTGCCACTCAGGCTAAAATGCCACGGATAATTTTCATTTCATCTTGCATATGTGTAAGTAATTGAGACATGATAGAAATGAAAATGAGAAGTACATGATATAGAATGAGACACATCTTGGGGAAAATGTTTCAGCTCTGGGAGAGTTTAGAACAAATTTGTCCCCGATCATGGTTATCCAAAGATTTATTTATATGTGGCATAATGTGTATGTAAGCCTGTGAAAACATAAACAACTTGGGAAAAAGAAATGTGACTTTTAGTCTTACCTCCAATACTTTTTGACTTAAGGAAAGTCATGAAACCCCTCCTTCCCATGGTTTCTCCATATATATATATATATATATATATATAGTAAATCCTATTGATTTCCTCCAGGGAGATTTGGAAGATAAAATAAAGTCATAGATATTAAGAAAGATGGCACAATATAAATGACAGTGGTATTATTATCCCTGTCCTCTAGGGGCTTGCTAAAACAATTTCCTAAGGGTAACTTTCAGGCTGACTTTGATGTGAATGTCCAGATATCTGAAATATAGGAGTAACATAGAGGACGAAGAAGGGTTTTCTGGCAATCCACAGTATACTCCCCTCCTCCTATTGAAAAAGAAACCTTTTTTTTAATATCAAAAAGACAGTTGGTGACTCTGCATATGATTTATTAAGCCAAATAAGTGTGTGTTTTTTTTTAACATCTTTATTGGAGTATAATTGCTTTACAATCGTGTGTTAGTTTCTGCTTTATAACAAAGTGAATCAGCTATACATACATCCCCATATCTCTTCCCTCTGGCCTCTCTCTCCCTCCCACCCTCCCTATCCCACCCTTCTAGGTGGTCACAAAGCACCAGCACCAAGCTAATCTCCGTGTGCTATGCGGCTGCTTCCCACTAGTTATCGGTTTTACATTCTTTTTTAAATTCAAGGGGCAAAGATCTAAATAAACATTAGCTATCATATGCAGAGATACTTTAATTGTACAGGTGACCTACATAAATGATTTAATTTCTGTGAAGTATGTTATAGATGAGAAAACAGAGAGGTTCAGAGAAGTCAAGCCGATCCCCCAAGATCACACAGCTCATTGTTGACTGAGCCTTGATATGAAACCAGAGCTGTATTCAGAGTTAGAGCTATTTCCACCATGTGGTACTGTCCTGCCTCCATGTAATTATCCAGCACTACTACTTCTCCTCCTCCTCCTTTTGTTTTACTCCCTTTATCATGTAGTATCTGATTGTCTTTGTTTCCTCCAAGGGTACATTCACCAACTCCTGTCTAGAGTTTAATTTATAGCCATAAAGCGGGATAAAAGTCTTTGTCTCCAAGCCCATAGGCTGAGTTTCCAGAGGCATAAATTCTAGGAATTAGTAATATCCTATATAAAATCACTGAAGGATGGTGTCTGAGGTAATTTCATTGGCCTCTGTGATACTCCCTAAAGGTGTAATTTATTCCACAGTCCCTGGACACATGTGTTCATACTGTTTGGAACACACTGTGCTTGCCTTTCCCAGAAACCTTCAACCAAACAGGACCAGACACGGATCAAGGTCTGTCGGTCCACACCTGAAGTGTCCTCTGCAGTACACGTTGCTAAACTAGTCTCGTGTTTCCTTTTTTTTTCTCTTTAATGACCAACTCTAAGCACTCAAAATGAAAAGGGATGGGGTTTGTTCTTCTTCCAGACTCCTCAGCTTCCCATGGTAATTTGCAAGGTAGAAGGGGAAATCCATTAGAAGAACCTGAATGGGTTAAAAGGTAATAGGATTTGGAGAACAGGACTCAGTGAATCACAAATAAATGTACTACCTTCACAGTCGTTACAATTGCTGAGTCCAGGCTCGCCCCTTTTACCACGGGGCTAAGGTGCTTGTAGCATCACGGAGTGCTTGATAAGAGCAGATGAAAAGAGAAAATGATATCCTGGGCTCCAGGACCCCAACAGATACCAAAATCCATAGATGCTCAAGCCCCTTGTATAAGATGGCAAAGTATTTGCATATAACCTATGCACATCCTCCTTATGTATACGTTAAATCATCTCTAGATTACTTGTAATACCTAATTCAGTGTAAATGCTATGTAAGTAGTTGCCAGTATGTGGCAAATTGAAGTTTTGCTTTTTGGAACTTTCTGGAATTAAAAAATATATATTTTTTCCATCCGTGGTTATTTGAATCTGTGGATGTGGAACCCTTGGGTATGGAGGACTGACTATAATGTTCTCCAGGGACTGCCAGTGCTTTACTTAGCAATATCAGAAAAGAAATTTATTTCCAGCTTTAGTGAAGTGCAATTGACAAAATTGTAAGATATTAAATTATACAATGAGAGTATTAAAGAAATTCTTAGGATATTCTTAGGATATATTCTAAGGCGAGAATGAACACTGTAAAACACAAGCCAGAACAATTAAAACACCTATAGAGTCCTACTCCCCAAGCTCGGTCACTAATACTGTTGTGAAATGCCAGGAATTGGGATGTAGAAAAGATCTCAGAGATCCCACGAGCCATCCGAGAACCACAGAAGAATTCTGGTGCTAGAAAACTTCGGCAAGGCTGTGTTCTCTACTGCTTAATGTGCATTCACCCCTCGGGCCACGTAGGGACCACATGGCTGGAAAATATTCTGCCAACCCAGTGAGAAGCAAGCCCCTTTTGTTCCGTATGCCACGGATTCTGTATGCTGCCTGGTTGGAGAGGAAAGCCTAACCCTGAAGTTCTCAGGCATTTGCTACTCTCTGAATAGGTAGATCTTCAGTTAGGTCCCAACTTGTCTCCATCTGTTACTTCTAGAGTATTTTGGCCTTCATCTGGAGGAAGATGACAGGAAAGCATTCTGTTCCTGCGGAAAATCTGCTTGTCATCAGAGTAACTATGTACAGTCGAAACAGCAGCCGCCTACATACAGTTGCTGTGTACCGCTCTGCCTCTCGAAAGCTAGCATTTTGCTGTGAATCAGTTATGAAAAGTGATGCACAGCGCCCCTACACACACACGCTGCACCTGAAAACCCTAGACGTAACACAAATGTCTAGAACTGTGAACACTCACACAGAGCACTTCAAATAATATAAAAATTCAGCCATTTGTAAAGAGTGAGTAATAACAGAAATTTGGGGTTATATAACCTGGTTCTAATAAAATAATTCAGATTTCTATGGTACTTTACAGTTTTATAATAGTGCTTTCATATTTATTTTCTCCTGTCCTTCTACAAAGACCTTGTAAGATATTTACTTATTACGCATTTCTTAGACAAAGAAAGCCAGGCTCAGTGGTTTTGCCCAGGGTATCATAGCGTAAGAAATGGCAGAACTATTAAATTCTTATTTTAAATTATATTTTTTTCTTGCTTTCTCTATTTTGAGATACATATTTTCCCTCTGGTATCAGGATATAGGCCAGGACAAAGTAATACGTAAAGTCCCTCAAAGGATTAGTTCAAAAAGGGACCATGGGTTTTCCCTGGTGGTGCAGTGGTTGAGAGTCTGCCTGCTGATGCAGGGGACACGGGTTCGTGCCCCGGTCCGGGAAGATCCCACATGCCGTGGAGCGGCTGGGCCCGTGAGCCATGGCCACTGAGCCTGCGCGTCCGGAGCCTGTGCTCCACAACGGGAGAGGCCACAGCAGTGAGAGGCCCGCGTACCGCAAAAAAATAAAAAATAAAAAAAATTTTAAAAAAGGGACCATGAAAGTTTCTGCCTTAGAAGTTCAATTTGGCATTTCACTGTCATTGGAGAAGGCCAGTCTATCTCCATGGCATGTCTTGTGCCAGGAAAACATCCTTTAGATCATTGTGTAGAAAGCAGTGAGGTAGCATCTCTCAGAAGCAAAGTGCTTTGCTAAGCAGTTAAAAATATAGAAAATATTAAAACATGATTCTTTTAAAGATATTCTTTCAAATTAAAACAATCGGAATAAAACATAGGAATAGGAATAAACCTTGGACATCTAAGTATCATGACTCTTATATTCCAGAAGTTACTGGGATCACTGAAAATAAGATGCTGTGAAGTAGAGTAATTCTATTTATTTATTTATTTATTTATTTATTTATTTATTTATTTATTTATGGCTGCGTTGGGTCTCAGTCACGTCATGAGGGATCTTTCCTTGCAGCATGCAGGCTCTTCCTGGTGGCGCACAGGCTTCTTTCTAGTTGTGGCACGTGGGTTCTCTAGTTGTGGCATGCAGGCTCCAGAGCGCATGGGCTCTGTACTTGTGGCACACAGGCTTAGTTGCCCCGCGGCATGTGGGATCTTAGTTCCCTGACCAGGAATCAAACCCGTGTGCCCTGCATTGGAAGGCAGATTCTCAACCACTGGACCACCAGGGAAGTCCCAGTAGAGTGATTCTTGAAGGATTGGGTATGGCAGAAGTGTGAGACTTTGTAGGCTAAATCATAAGGTCATTGCCTAATTGGGATTTATAGGACCAAGACCCTGTCAGGGTTGTAAATTATCAGTGTTGGACAGAACGTGAATGACTGCATATCTTGTTAAAATCACTAGGGAACTTAAAGGAGGCAGGAGGTAGTGATTGGCATTAGAACTTTTCTGAAACATCAGGACAAAAGTAGTTCTAGATATATGACCATGGTCTGAAAAATGAAGCAAAATTGATATTCCAAAACAGCAACTCAAGCTTAAAGCACTACCTATTTTTTCCTTCAGAAAATAGTACACAAAAGTTGGTGAGAATGAACCAGGCTATTGAGCTGACCCCAGAGCAGAAGAAATGAGACCAGCCATCTAGGGAGTGAATTTCTGTAGGAGAGGGCAAGCGATTGTGAGGGATGACTTAATGGACACTTTGCCAGTAAAGCGCCTTTCTTCTCAAAGTTCTTTATAACCCTATGATTTCATATTTCTTTCTCATTTTCAGAGCTGATGGCTCTACTGTTGCTGCCTGAATTGTGCCTTTGAATGAGAAATGACATGATTAAAATGAGAACGTTGAAGTATTTTAAGAGAACTGTCCAATGACCTTTGCTTATGGATCTAGTTTGAGTGGTGAATGTGGCACCACGGATCTCCATGCATGCGGTCATCTAATGACTTTCAAAAATAAAAGACTTAGTTCCATTTGGCCTTTTTGGAAGGAGTACTGTCTTGTCTCAGAATACTTTAGGAGTTCCCTTAGTCAGCAAGCCAACAGAGACCTGGATATCTAAGCCTATCTGTATGCATGCATCCTGTTATTTGACATAATTTATGTATTCTGTTGTACAGAAAGGAAGAAAGTCCTAACAAATAATACATCCATATTCCAGGCATGTGTTTTATGGATTTCACTTGTATCAATTAATTTTATAAATTAAATTTTACTCTCATGTCATGTTGAATATAAAAAGTAATAAGGTTATAGTATTATGCCTGTTCTGTAAATTCACACATATCAAATGAATATCTAGAAAATATCTGTTACTACCAATGGGTTGTTTAAGCCCTTTGTTAGCTATATGCATTCTACCTCTAGTTCAAAATGTAGCAAACGTCATATTATTTTTAAAAGTTCTTAATTGATGATTAAACTTCAAAGAATTTCCAGTAATACATGTCAAATAAGATTTTTTGATAAAAATCTGATTAGCCTTCAAAACCAAAATTTAAAAAAATCAATATTTCAGGTGATAATCTGCATTTAAATCCAACTTAAAATTAAATACTGTCAGGATTGCACACTCAGAGGCTTTCCTGGAAAAATGGCTTATACAAATGCCATACACATATATTTTATAATTGACAATAGAAGCACAGGAAATTATGTGAAAAAAAAATTTGTTCATATTTGGAAGCTATATTCGTTGTCATCTTTAAAAAGACAGTAAACTTGTTTGTCATTCAAACCAAATCCATTTGTTTCATTATCTATTATTTTCTATCTCTTCTCGCTTGCATTGGAGACAGGGGAAACAGGCTGTGAAAATGCCATGGGAAAATAATTCTTGCTCAGACACTAACAGAATTAAGAAATTAATGATAGATGCTTGGTTTGGACATATGGTGCTTAGATGAACCGGAAAACCTTGATTTGAGCTAGTCTGAGTTTTAATACACTGTCCTTACATACATATGTTGGGACAGGTATATGGGGTTTGAGAGATTTGGAAAGCTTGGCCTTTTCCTTGCCTTTTGTGAGCGAGTGGCATTGTATGCTGTTTGCCTCCGTACCCAGCTAGGATGTCCTCTAATGAGCTGAGAACAGGTGTATTCTTAATGTTGGATCACTCCCAATATAAGTTCTGAGGATAAGTGGATAATAATTTTCTTTAGCCATAAGGATGCCATAAGGATGCAACTGTTATTATCACATCTGTGTGTGCGCATGTTTCTGAGTGTGTGTCTGCGAAGTTAAATGGTCTTTAGTACTGGTTTGTTGTCAAAAGCAGGGTGAGCACAAGCCACCTATATAAAGAAAACTGTGCCACAGGAAGTAGCCGCATCTATGGAATATACAGGAATACAAGAAAAGTTGATGCTGACCCTTTCACTCCTTTCACTCTACCTTGGACAGCTAGTTTCAGTAAATAAAATGATTTTCAGAGGGTCTTAACTTGTCCTCAGTGTTTAACATTTCAGCAGGTGTGTTCTCATATGTCCTGAATGAAAATACAAACCCACAGACACAGAAACAGAAACACACACACAGGTTTATATATTTTATATAATGTGTGTATATATGTGCACGTACTTAAAAATATAAACACTTTAAGCTAAGAGAAACATTTGAGTAGTAGGAAAACAATTAAAAATTGTGTAAGATGCAGCAGTTTTATCTTTTATCAAATATAACAGGTGTATCTTTCAACTCTGCTGATTCCTTCTATAGAAGTCAGTTTTCTGAGTGTGGTGTACTGAATGATACATGATTTGGCAAGAGAGCTCATCCCAGTGGTGGAATCGTACAACCACTGGAGTGTCTAAGAGTCAAGCTCTCTCTGTTGATTTGGAGATAGATTATACCTACTTTTCCCAAGAGCCTTTACTTTTCTATCCTGTTCTTCTGTCAATAACCATCCCCTTGTTCCCATCTTGCTGTTGCCTGCCTTCCTTATGTCACTAATAAATGAGATTATTTGTGGAATGCACTTAGCACTGTGTCTGACTCCTTGTGAGTATTCAATAAATGTAAGCTACTATCGTTATTACACTTTGATCCTTTCCACATCCTCTTGATGTTTTTAGGGCAAATAATTTAATCCCCATTTTATTAGAAGAAATCTGAGACTAACAGAGGTTAGCAGGTTATCTGACTTGTCTCTGGTCTCCGGATTAGTGAACAGTAATATAGGTACTTGAATTAAGAACTCCAATATTTTAGGCCAGTGCTTATTCTTCTATAGCAAACTTTTAAGTGAGTCTTTTTTTTTCCAAAATATTCCCAAGAAAATAAAGGAGACACCAGATCTCTCTTGTATCTTATGCCTGGCTTTAAACTCATGCCTTGTCTTAAAAGCCAGGGATTTACTTAATAAATTTAAATGCATTTACCTGAGGTGACAGCCAAAGTGTAGTTCTAAATAACCTCTATTAGTGGTCTCAAACTGCTGTGTATGTTCAGTATGTTCCATTAAGCACAATCTTATGAAATTTTCATAGGTCAATCTCCCTTGATTTAATTTTCAGCCAACATCAACATCTATTGAGAATATCCATAACATCATATGATAAGGTACATATAAAGTACTATGTGAGTACACATGGAGAAGCAAGAAAGTTCTTCTTGGGATTGTGGCAAATGCTCCTAGGAGGGGGTGCCACTTGAATTCTGTATTAAATGATGGATAGACAATTAATGCAGACAGAAGGGCATAGGTAGGGTGGCTCCTTTCAGACTGAGGGAGCCATTTGAGCAAAGGCATTAAGGAACAAGAAACAGTGAATGATCCAATATGGTCAAACTGTGTTGGTGGCAAAAGTGACTGTTGTCTGGCTGTGAAATGCCTTGTGTGCTAGGCTAAGGAGTCTGAAGATGATTTGGTAGTATCTGAGCTGCAACAGATGTTTTTAGGAAGAAGAGTGCCATAGCCAGATTTGTGATTTAGAAAAGTGACACTGGCAGCAGTGTGATGGAAGAATAGCCAGGGTTCAAACTGCAGTCAAACCATTGCGTGATTTCAGGAGTGATACGATGAGGGTTGAGATTAAGGAAGTGGCCATGAAGGCAAGGGAAAAGATGTCAGAAAAATGTTGTGGATATACTTGACAGGGCTTAGCACCTGATGAAATATACAGAATAAGTGAAATGGGGAAGACAGAAAACTGGCTTAGATAGATGAGTGGATAATTGTTGCCAGCACAGAGAGCTAAATAAGCTCCTTTTTTTCAATACAGATTAGATTTAATTACAAGAATGCCATCTATTCATTTGCCATATTTGTTACAGTAACACATCTTGTATTTTGATATAAAAGTAGTTATAATAGCCTTTAACACTGTGTTTTAGTAGTTTACCTAAACTTTAAACTCCTTGAGGGCAAAGACAGCCAAGTCTATGTCATTCAGCTTTTAAATACCCAGCCTGTTGGTGCCTGACACAGAGTAGAGCTCCACGCATATTTGATGAATTGGATTGAGGTTGAATGTACTTATGGCAATAGGAGAAATGCCTAGGAGATTTTCTTGTCTCTGTTCCAATTCTTTGGTTTATCTCAGCGTTTGCTTTAATTTTTTTTTTATTTTTTATAAATTTATTTACTTATTTTTTATTTTTGGCTGCATTGGGTCCTCATTGCTGTGCACAGGCTTTCTCTTGGGTCTTTGTCACGGTGTGCGGGCTTCTCATTGTGGAGGCTTCTCTTGTTGCGGCGTGCGGGCTCTAGGCGCACGGGCTTCAGTAGTTGTGGCTCGCGGGCTCTAGGCATGCGGGCTTCAGTAGTTGTGGCACATGGGCTTAGTTGCTCCACGGCATGTGAGGTCTTCCCGGACCAGGGCTTGGACCCCAGACCAGGGCTCAAAACCATACCCCCTGCATTGGCAGGAGGATTCTTAACCACTGTGCCTATCTCAGCCTTTTTGTTTTGGCTTCTATTTCGGGGAAGTCCCTATCTCAGCCTTTTCATTTTGGCTCCTACGAGGTCTTTCCAGCGCTTCAAACATTTCTAGTTGACAAGAAGAAAAAGAGAGTGAGTGAGTGAGTGAGTGAAAAGGAGGAGGAGGGGTATTGCAGCATCTAGATTGAACTGCACAGGTTTGCCTCTCAGAATTTTCACTTTTGATGGGGAACTGTCCCAGATTTCATCCACCAGGCTAAGGTTCTGACATGGTACCTTCTTAAATCAAGCTTGAAGGGAAATTGATTGAAAAGAAAACAATTCATTCTCTTCCCCTGACGGAAGGGAGACTTTTGTCCATATTGTAGAATAAATATTAGCAGACTGATTGCTTTAAGATCTAGAAGCCTCGAGGAGTTATGGTGACTTTGCTCCCTTTTTACAGGGAGATTTCCTTCAACTTTAGAGACATTTGTTACAGAGGTTTTTATTACCTTTCAAGGAATCCTATTTTTTCTCCCTATGTGATTATTTGTATTAACTAGATATGGGTGTCGGAAGACTCACACAGATACTTCTGTATGCAACTGTGTCTTTATCTTGAAATATATATTCCTCCAGACGGGGGTGGGTAAGCAGCTAGTTTTCCATTTTTCTATGAAGGCCTTAAATATCACAGGGGTTTGTTTTTGTTGTTGTTGATGTTTTCTGTGTTGAAAGAAAATGGATTTGAACTCACAAAGGTGGTGTGAAGGGGAAAAGGTGGAATAATGGCTACTTGATGCTGTTGCTGGTGGTAGAAAACATTTTCTCATCCTTTAGGAGCCCAAAAGATGCCTACGTTGTCACATACCCATCTTTTCAATTGACAAAAGTTGGATTCATTTTCTCTTACAGAAATTGCAAACTAGCATCTCTGGGGGCAAAATCTAGCCCGGAAACTGTATGTTTGGCCCACGTTAAATGACACCAGGTTGAGCATGACCTTTCCATTTTAACACAGTCACCTCTACTGTATAATGTCTGACCTAGTTCACACGTTGATCAACTTCCAACTCCCAGAAGAGGTGAGTATGACTGTCTTGCTAAAGGTTTTTAGTGTAACTGTGTGCTTTGATGGAAGGTGGGTTCCTCCCTAGCAATGAAGTCAGACGTGTGGTTCCTGAGAGAGCAGTGAACAAGTGACAAACATCCTTAAATTAAGGCACTCTTGGGCTGTCTCCCCAAGTCACCTTAGAAGTTGCACAGGTCTTCTCAAAAATAAGGTGTTTGCCAATATATTTTCCATTTCCCATGCCACTCTGAACCGTCACCCCTGCCAGCCAGGTAGCACTTGCTCTACAAGATGATGTGGCATGAAAGTATTTGATTGAGTCCTGGCCAGTAAAGATGTTAAGGTACAAAGCTAGTAATGCTTCCTCTGAAATGGTCTCCTCTTGAGCAGTCTTGGAAGCGTAGCATTTTCTTGTTTCTTTTAGATCTAATGCCTTCACTTTTCTTCTGAGCTAGGAATATGTTGCCTCCTTGGTTGTTTTTCTTCTTCTTCCCTCTCTTCCTCCCTCCTTTTTCCTCCCTTCCTTCCTTCCCTCCCTTCCTCCCTCCCTCCCTCCTTCTCTCCCTCTTTCTCTTTTTCTCTCTTCATTTCTTTAGAAAATCTTAGCAAGAGTTAATGGACTTAGGATCGCAAAATTAGGTGATTAGAAATTTCTGTCATAAAGCTTAGAGAACTGATGTTCGAATTCTCCTTGGCTTGAGTCAATCCTTTATCCTTTTTAGGTAAATGAATTAAGTCTCATGCAATTTCCTGTGTGGGAGACTCGCTTTAGATGAATCATTTAAGTTGAAAGCCCTGTCTGCTCATCAAGGGGCATATTCTAGAGTTCTCCTGAGTATTTCGTGCATACTTAGCACAGTCATTGAGGTACGTCAGGTAACCCTGTGCCTTAATCTATAAGAAGTCTCGATTCGTGTGTGTTATTTGGGTAAAGGGTGTAAGTGCAGTTTTGTATCTTCAGATTTCTTTTCAAAATTTCCCTTGGGCCACTTAAAAATAACCTCTCTTTGTCCCTTTTTTTTCGAGAAACTTTTTGTTGGGAGACCTCAGGCCTAACTTCAGCATCAGAGACCAAAATTCATATCCCACTTAGTTGTATAATCCCTAGTCCATTGTTGATACTCAGATGAAATAGTAATGGTGCTCTTTTTCACCCCCAAAGTGATAGCATGTTATGAATGCTCTGATCCCTGCATAGTTCTGTGAAGTTTTTAATGGGCCACTGCAGAACCTATAGGGACAGATTTACGTGCTAAATTGTTTTATAACCAGCAGCAAATGATTCTAGAAAAAGCCAGGCATATCTTCCTCACAAGGAAAATCTAGTATCTTTACCTTTGCAATGGTTTTAGGATGCTTGTTAAAGCTGCTCACAATTCTCTCCTCTTGTAAAGGGCAGCTCTCAATTAAGCATTCATGAGTGTCATTCTGTTTCGTGGTCCCAAACTTTCTCTTGAAATCACGGGGCAGGAGGGCGAGGAGAAGCTAGTCAAGATTTATTTATACCTACACAGTGCCAGTTATTTCAGTAAACTAGTGAGGTCTTTTCTAAATGTTACGGATTAGGAAATTGAGACACTAAAGATTAGTTACTTAACTGGCACAAGTTCACACAACTAGTAAACAATAGAGGCACAGTTCCAATCCAGCTCTTCATGAAAGACCTGTGTTCTTTCCACAACAAGCTGCCTCTTTCATTTCACATAAACCTTGTAACTCCCACATGGGGCAGGACTACCAGGTACAACTAATGGGTTGTTCTCGCCTGTAGGGGTCTCACATTTCTAGAATGCTTTACTACTTTCACAAGATTTTCATTTATGTTACCTATTCAGACCTCAGCAGCATTCTTTGTAGCACTTTTTACAGAGGAGTTCTTTTGGATTGAAGAGTGTTGGGAATTTATCAGGTCTTTTCTAGGAATGATTCCTTGCTTGTGTGTATGTGTGTGTGTGTGTGTGTGTGTGTGAGAGAGAGAGAGAGAGAGAGAGAGAGAATTGAATCCAACAACAAATATTCCATTTTAAACTAGGCACCATGAATGATACAAAGTTACAACCACAACGTTTAACATTAATTGAGTTTTTATTGTGGTAATTATCTTACACGCATTATTTTGCTTAATCCTCATAGCCTTGTAAGTACTGTCTATCCCAGTTTTTGCTGGTGTAGAAACTGTGACTCCGAAAAATCAAGTAACTCAGCCACTGTCTCACAGTTCGTAAGTGGTAGATTCAAGATTTGAACCCAGGTTGTCGAACTCCCGAGCCTGTGTTCTTAACCACTGCAGAAAATTACAAAATTACAAATCATGGGCCTATATTGTGGTGCTAGATTATAGATGGCAAGACAACAGCAACACAGGAGGCAAGATTGATGTGGTTCTTGAAGAATGATCTGGACTTTGGTCTAGGTAGGGGAGAAGGAGAGCGTGTCCCAGAGACATGGGAATGGCATGGACCTTCCATTTTATTTTCTTTTTGTTCTGCATAGAGTTATAATATCTGACATGATAATATGCGAAGGAAAGGACTTTAGTCTCCTGGAGTATGGAGCTGGCGGGAGTAGACTTCGGAGAGGGTGGCAGCCATGGCGTCTGAAAGGCTTTGGAGGGCAAGCTTCGAAGAGTCTGGAGAAGCAAGTGTGCACTGCAGACCCTGAGCAGACCGCAGAACACTCAGCCCAGGCAGGCTGAGCCTGCAGTCTAATCCCGGAAGGAGAGAGAAATTCAGAACAGCAAAGCAAGAGCCATTCTTGGGCAAAGCCTCAGGAAAGAAGAACCTGTCTGAACCCAGAGAGCTCATCTGGATACCAGGAAAGAGAGCAGAAGAGGACATTTGCAGAGGAAGGAAGAGAGGCGCCCCCAGCCCTCAGGAACTCTGGGGGATGTTTTATCCCAACACACTTCACTGAACGCTGCTCTAAGCCGAGCACCAGCGAGCAGCCGCAACTGCTGAGACGGAGGGGGGCAGAGACAGCTGAGCAACTGACCTTCGGTGATGAGTGTGAGACTCTAATTAAGAGCAGAATTTCTTCCATTAAATGGAGGAGGGAGCTGCAGAAAATGCAGGAGGGGGATGATGGAGTAAAACCTAGGAAAGGACAGTCTTAGCAAGCCAGATGTAGATTAAGTCCAAATGGGTGTAAGAGGCTGGGAGCAGCCAAGGGGAGCACTGACTGGTTTTCCTGTTTGCCAGTTGCAGTTTTTTCTGCATTCCCAGTAACCGGGCACTGACTGTTGTGCTTAGAAGCCAGCAACTCGACAGGGACCAGAAGTTAGATGCTTATGCTTTTCTCTGTGGTAATTCCCTTCTTGTTTGTTGAGTATCCTTGGTGATTTCTATGTAAATTTGCTCAGAGTAGCAATTTAGCAGCTTTTCTGTTAATAGATGAGGAATATCTTAATAGTCAACTGACTGCATTCCATCATTGCACGGGTTCAGAAGCGGAGCTGTGAAGGTTATAGAGATTGACACTGGGAAGCGGAGATCTTGGGAAAGCCTATTTCCGCAGTACCCTATTTAATTTTGCCCAGTTTTAGACAGGAGGAAATAAGCTTCTGTACCTTGTGAACCTGGTTTCTTATAAAGACTTACTGCTCTGAATCTTCCCTCTTTTATCACTTGGTTAATAAATGCCTTTCAAACAGAATTAAGAGGGACGATCCCTCCCAAGTTGCCCAGAAGACTTCAGACACAGAGGCATATGTTGTTTCATGTCAGAAGTTTCTCACCGTCCATCTTCAGGAGACAGGCAGCAGTGATGTCTTTTTTGATGTGAGCAGGAATGGGCATGGGAGGAATGCACCTTCGCTATCCGGATGTCACCTTTGCTTCATTGTATGCAGTGCAGAAGTGATTACCTTAAAAGTAAACCATGAGAATCCCCAAATCCTTCTTTCTCAGCCCCTGCATTCTGCTCAGTATGTGCAGTACTTTTCCCTGACTTCGCTGCATTAGCAGATGAAAACCTCACATGTATAGTTTATGACATGCACTGAGATTTCACAGGTGTTTCTGTAAGTATCACTTCATGTGATTCTCACAAAAACCTTGGGAGATCATCAGCCCCAGAATTGGCAGAACACTGTAGAAGGAGACCAGCTGGGGCTCAGAGAGGTCAGGGCACTTCCAAAGTCCCACAGCTCAAGTCCAGTCTGCACCCACCTGCAGTCTGGTAGCACCATTCCATAGCTATTTGTTGGTGTCACTGTCTTGGATGGGGGGAAAAGGAGAATCTTTAAAAAGTCTTAGCATGATGGCTAGCAGAAAGGAAAGAAAAGGTAGATCTGAGAAAGCACCAGCTTTCTTAGGATCCTGATTTATTTTGGGGAAGAGAATGGATTAGGTCATAAGTGGTTATTTATTTCTGGAATCCCTCTTCTGGAAGAAACCAGGTGCCCTACAATGATACATCAGTTTTGTTTGGGTTTTTTCTTTGTTGTTGTTGTTTAGCATAATTGTTCTCACATGAGACACAGACAGGCCTAGCGTGGACCATTCTAAATCTTGCCCTTGTGTATGGTTGAAATGACTGTGGAGCATCCATGTCACAAACCATGGGTTCTGGCTTGCTCATGGAGACTCCTGATGGTAACTACTTAATTTTATTCCTGGGCCCTATTGCCCAGGAGTGGAGATCAGTTCTGATATTAATCAAGGTCAGGTCCAATTCTTGAAACGGAATGAAGAATGAAAATTGTGTATTTTTCCCTCTAGCACTTGCCTATAGCTTTCTCCAACCCACCCTTTTCCCCCACTACATCTAGCAACAGGAGTAACATGTGCTGTGTTGGAAAGGCCGAGAAGGTTGGCAGAAGTACTCAGCACTTCTCTTAAGCCTCTCTTCTCACTGGATGAATGAGAGTGACAGAAGAAGTGACTGTTGCCTCAACTAATTCCTGGACATGTTCCCAAACAGAGTGACAGGCAAAGAAAGGGGCAAGAGCTGCTTGCATTCTAACCAAAGCCAGCACTTCACACTTCCAGCTTTAGTCCTGTTGTCCACCTTCCATGGGGGGTTGTCCTCTGACCCAGCTATCGAGGAGGTGCAGCGACCTCCCAGGAGATCCACCCCATGAACTAAAATAAAGACCACTGTTTATCTGCAGATACTGTTAGCCCAATTAGAGCAAAAACAACGAAAGGAAATTACGGCCTCATTAAATACAAGTAGGATAAACTCCAATAAGGCAAACTAAATCAGTTATACAATTTAAAACTTTCTCAAAAATCAAATTAATTTGAAACCACCAATCACTTAAATAAAGGCAGAAGCCACGTGGTGGCCTCTCTGTGAGCCAGTGAATCAACAGAAGTCCCAGATCTCAGTGCAGTGACACAGGTGATGAATGATGCTTCATGCAGTTACAAAATGAAGTGAAACTGGTTTTTGAGGGGTTGCCTGACTCCACGAAAAGAAAAATATTCTTCTGAAAGCCCTTTGGTTTACAAATATGGTCAGGCTTTGAAAGGATTTTAAGTCTTTGATATTAATTCACAGGGATACGTATTTATTAAAATGTTTATCAAATAGTGGTGAACTGGGGCCTGGTTGATTGATGTCAGTGTTTGATTTGTCCTCAACTGAAGATGCCAGACTATTAAGTCTGTATGCATGATACAATTTTGCTTCTGGTGGGTGAGAAATCTCCAGCTTAGGCTTTCTAAAACCTCAGGCCTCTTGACAACTCACAGGCTCCTACTGTATACCTACTTGAGGTCCTGCCCTGTCACTATTCACAGTTTTCTGTAATAACATTCTTGGGGTTGAGTTCCAGGACAGAGGTGAATCTAGAGCTCCAGTTCCATGATCCACACTGGCCTGGGACTTGGTGATGTCCCGGAAGTAAGGTGCACTGTTTAAGGAGCTGAGACAAAGGAAACCAGTTTAACCAATGGTCGACTCAAATTAGAAGCTCAAAAGTGCAGGGTCATGGAAGCCAGCCGCTGAGATGTGAGAGTCTCACCATTCTGTGAGGTCCTTCGGGGTAGGTGCAGCCACCGCAAACATGTCAGCAAACTCTTAGCGACTGAGAAAACTGGCCCAGAGCATGCAGACTCAACCTAAGTTCCTCCACTATGCTGTCGATGAATTTATGACACATTACTTTTCTAATTTGTATCTTTTGAAAGCCAATGTGCTTTATTTTCTTTTCAAAAATATTATTTTATATTTTCATACTATAAAAGTAAAATGTGCTCATTACATTTTTAAAAATGAGAGATAAAGAAAAGTAAAAAAAAAAAGAAGCAATTACTCCCATCCTCCCAAAACTACTGTGCTAATAATTAGGCTTATTTCATCCCTATTTTTTTTTTTTCTCTAACCACTTTTATTTTTCCATATTGTGTATTTGGGTCTATTTTCAACTGTGAGGGACTTGCTGTTTTGAACAGGGATTTTCTACAGACACTGTGCTCTTCCTTTTTTCCTTCTTCCACTAGACAGTCATTTACTGTGCTAAGTACTGAGAGGATGAAGATAGAATGTTTTGAACTTTATTTGTAGTCAGCTGGTTGGAGTCCAGTAACAGCTGTCTTAGATCACATTCTTTTCTTATTTGTACTTTAAAAGTCCTTCTTTGAATCTCACACTCTTCATTTGGTAACCAAATGGAAATACAGAGAACTTTATCAGTGTTTTTTGTTTGTTTGTTTGTTTTTGCGGTACGTGGGCCTCTCACTGTTGTGGCCTCTCCCGTTGCGGAGCACAGGCCCCAGACGCGCAGGCTCAGCAGCCATGGCTCACGGGCCCAGCCACTCCTCGGCACATGGACCGGGGCACGAACCCGTGTCCCCTGCATTGGCAGGCGGACTCTCAACCACTATGCCGCCAGGGAAACCCTATCAGTGTATTTCGAATCAGCTTGGAGGTTCTAAGCCTTGCACACACTCAAATACCAATGCACATATAATTTTATGTGTATGTGGGAAAGAGGCAGTGGTGGGAAGTTTTGCATAAAAAGTGAAATGTCAGGATCATAAGTGGGGGAGAGGTAGAAGACCCTGAAATGAGACCCGTGAGCTAACATTTTACTCTTGACCACTCCTAGGTCATTTCCTGAGCATACCAGACCTAAAAAATCTAGGGTTCACAAAGCCATGAGATTGAGGAAGCCAGCTGATTACCACTGTAACATGAAACCTTTCCTGATCTGGGAAGGCTGGTGGGGAGTGGGAAAACAAGTTCCCAGGGCACAGTTTGATTTGCTCGAAAAACTTATCTTGTTACAAACTGAGTATCTTGATGACATGCAGCCTAACAACTGGCTTGTCTCATCCCGACCTCAGCATTTCTATCTAAAGCTATTTACGCAAAACCATTTTCAAAACATTTCTCCATCTTCATAAAATGATTTTTGAAATCCAAGTTAGATTTTATTCTTTTATTTGAAAAAAGTAATATGACAAATTTAGAAATATGACTATGAATGCAACTAAAGAAGAGGGAACCCTGTCTTGGGAACTTTCAACTGAAGTACATCAATCACTTTTACTGAAATATTATGAGGAAAATCCAAACACCTGGTTAGCTCACCACTGATACTTGGGTTGTGACGATATTTTAGAGGAACATACAGCTAAAAAGTCTCTAACGTTTTGTCTTTGGTAGACCTCTTTTTCACTTGTCCTTCTTAAGGATATCATAATAAACTGCTCATTGGTGATTTGTCAAGAGATTTTCCCTCACTCCATTCTCCTCAATGCATGTTTTAGTTTATCTTGTATGTGAAATGCAGAGGCCCAAGCCTGGTGGAACCCTGAAGAGAAGAAAATGGAAGGCTAAGTCAGTGTGAACCTGAAAATCCAGATTTGGAAGGAGTCAGCAGCCTCACAGAGGATGTCTGAATGACACTGCTTGCATTGCCTGGGGCTCTGCAAATGGGACTGTGGTCAGGCAGGATTGGCCATTGTGTACAGGGCATGGTGTTCACCAGTGAGCTGTAAAGTCTGTCCCGTTCCACTCATCTAGCACTTAGTATTCTCGTGTGCCTCTTACCTCACATGATTATCCTATGTTTTCTTATATGCTAGTAAACCAGGATGGTTTCTAGACAGTGTATGGCACAACTCATTTCACTGAATCTGGGGTGCGAATGGCTCTTCTAGTGGGTGCCTGCGTGGCCTGCATAACCAGACCTGATAGTCTTGTCAGTGCCCGACTGGGATGTAAATGTTTAAAGGGCAGAGATTATGGAATACAAAAAGTTTTCAATAAATTTTCAACTAAATTGACCAAGTCAGGAGACCAGCCCTAACTCCACTGACTACCAGAAGGAATGAATTGGTTTCCCAAGAGTAAAATCTGCCCCACAAACATGAGCTGTTTGGCAATATGTTTTTTTTTTAAAAAACATTTAAAATTATGTAATGTCTCTGGTGGGTCATATGCGCTCAGGTTTTGCCTCAGGCCCCATCACTCTGTTTTGTCATGACAAGCTTATTCCCACATTTATGATACCTGCCAGGCTGCTATAGGAAGTTTGATATGTGGCTTGGCCTTTCTGGACCTCATTTAACCTCTCTGGACAGCAGTTTTCTCATCTGTAAAATTGCCATCCTACTTGCCCTGCGTATCTCATGAGACCTTCCGATGACCCAAAGAGGTAATCTAGGTAGGCAAAAGGACTGTAAAACTTACAAAGCACACTGTAATAAAATATATTATCATTAAATTCATTAATAGTGTTATGATTATTATTTTGATGGTATTGAAATGTGATCAGACCCAACATCTAGTATCTGCAAGTAAAGCTTCTTCACTTTAATCTTATAAAAGTGAACCTTCATCCTTTGGTTGGCAGGCCAGCCTAAAGCCTGCAGAATGTTACATTTCTTGGCATGTTTTCATTCTCTCTATATTCCCCTGTGGTTTCTTGTGACCGTACAAAGATCAAGAGGCCACCTTTCATTCAAGAGGTTGTGGCATTCTATTCATTGTCAAGTTCTGGACGTTTTCCTCCTGATCACAGAAAATTGGTGTCACGTGGAGTATCCCTTCTTCGCTCTTGACCCCTGCTTCCTCTATGGTGGGTATCCACCTAAAACTGGAGAAGAGAAATCTGAAACCATGTATGTTAGAATGGAATACCCATCACAAGACACTTCCAAACCTTAAGATATATTTGGCTCTTGAATATTATGGATCTTTCATGTATCCTTTGGTAAAATATTAAGCAAAATGATAGGCAAAATATAGACTGTGTAAAACCCCATGGAATTACATGATTTGAGTACTCATTCAGAGATGATCCATGAAGGGTCATGGAGTATTTGCTATACCTATGTCATATGAATACCATCTTCACCATTTTTGTAATATTCACTTATCACCTGTGCCATTATTTGTCTTAAGTTGATTTCTTTTACTTAAAAGAAATACATTTATTTTAAAAGCAAAATATATAACCATAAGGTGAATGAAAAGTCAGTATCACTTCTCATAAATGAAAGATAATGGTAGATATAAAAGCAATAAGAAAAAAATGTTATTATATATTAGCTATATATTATAGCCTGCCAAAACCAAGGCCTACTCTCTCCTTGAAAGAAAGAAAGGAAGGAAGGAAGGAAGGAAGGAAGGGAAGGAAGGAAGGAAGGAAAGAAAGAAAGAAAGAAAGAAAGAAAGAAAGAAAGAAAGAAAGAAAGAAAGAAAGAAGAAAGGGAGGAAGGAGAAAAAGAAAGGAAATTGACAAGTCTTAAACTCTTAAAGACCTATAAGTACCAATTTTCTCTATGAGGAAATAAGAATCAAAAGAAAAATTAATAATCTTGGACATTTGAGGTTGGTTCAGGATGGCAGAGTAGAAGGACGTGCTCTCACTCCCTCTTGTGAGAGCACCAGAATCACAACTAACTGCTGAACAATCATCGACAGGAAGACACTGGAACTCACCAAAAAAGATACCCCACATCCAAAGACAAAGGAGAAGCCACAATGAGATGGTAGGAGGGGCTCTATCACAATAAAATCAAATCCCATAACCGCTGGATGGGCGACTCACAAACTGGAGAACACTTATACCACAGAAGTCCACCCACTGGAGTGAAGGTTCTGAGCCCCACGTCAGGCTTTCCAACCTCCTGGGGGTCCAGCAACAGGAGGAGGAATTCCTAGATAATCAGACTTTGAATGCTAGTGGGATTTGATTGCAGGACTCTGACAGGACTGGGGGAGACAGAGACTCCACTCTTGGAGGGCACACACAAAGTAGTGTGTGCATTGGGACCCAGGGGAAGGAGCAGTGATCCCATAGGTGACTGAACCAGACCTACGTGCTGGTGTTGGAGGGTCTCCTGCAGAGGCATGGGGTGGCTGTGGCTCACCATGAGGGCAAAGACACTGGCAGCAGAAGTTCTAGGAAGTAATCCTTGGTGTGAGCCCTCCCAGAGTCTGCCATTAGCCCCACCAAAGAGCCCACGTAGGCTCCAGTGCTGGGTTGCCTTAGGCCAAACAACCAACAGGGAGGGAACCCAGCCGCATGCAACAGCGGACAAGTGAATTATAGTTTTACTGAGCTCTGCCCACCAGAGCAACAGCCAGCTCTACCCACCACCAGTCCCTCCCATCAGGAAGCTTGCACAAGCCTCTTAGATAGCCTCATCCACCAGAGGGCAGACAGCAGAAGCAAGAACAACTACAGTTCTGCAGCCTGTGGAAGTCCCAGGCAGGATAAACCCAAGGACAAACACGCCAAGACACATAGTAATCAAATTGGCAAAAATTAAAGACAAAGAAAATTATTGAAAGCAGCAAGGGAAAAACGACAAATAACATACAAGGGAACTCCCATAACGTTAACAGCTGATTTCTCAGCAGAAACTCTACAGACCAGAAGGGAGTAGCATGACATATTTAAAGTGATGGAAGGGAAGAACCTACAACCAAGATTACTCTACCTGGCAAGGATCTCATTCAGATCCGATGGAGAACTCAAAAGCTTTACCGACAAGCAAAAGCTAAGAGAATTCAGCACCACCAAACCAGCTCTACAACAAATGCTAAAGGAACTTCTCTAAGTGGGAAACACAAGAGAAGAGAAGGACCTACAAAAACAAACTCGTAACAATTAGGAAAATGGTCATAGGAACATACATATCAATAATTACCTTAAATGTGAATGGATTAAATGCTCCAGCCAAAAGACACAGGCTCGCTGAATGGATACAAAAACAAGACCCATATATATGCGGTCTACAAGAGACCCACTTCAGAGCTAGGGACACATACAACTGAAAGTGAGGGGATAGAAAAAGATATTTCATGCAAATGGAAATCAAAAGAAAGCTGGAGTAGCAATACTCATATCAGATAAAGTAGACTTTAAAATAAAGAATGGTACAAGAGAAAAGGAAGGACACTACATAATGATCAAGGGATCAATCCAAGAAGAAGATATAACAGTTATAAATATATATGCACCCAACGTAGAAACACCTCAATTCATAAGGAAACTGCTAAGAGCTATAAAAGAGGAAATCGACAGTAACACAGTAAAAGTGGGGTACTTTAACACCTCACTTACACCAATGGACAAATCATCCAAACAGAAAATGAATAAGAAAACACAAGCTTTAATAGACACAATAGACCAGATAGATTTAATTGATGTTTATAGGACATTCCATCCAAAAACAGCAGATTACACTTTCTTCTCAAGTGCACATAGAACATTCTCCAAGATAGATCACATCCTGGATCACAAATCAAGCCTCAGTAAATTTAAGAAAATTGAAATCAGATCAAGCATCTTTTCTGACCACAACACTATGAGATTAGAAATCAATTACAGGGAAAAATAATATAAAATACACAAACACATGGAGGCTAAACAGTACATTACTAAGTAACCAAGAGATCACTGAATAAATCAAAGAGGAAATCAAAAAATACCTAGAGACCAATGACAGTGAAAACATGACGATCCAAAACCTATGGGATGCAGCAAAAGCAGGTCTAAGAGGGAAGTTTATAGCAATACAATCCTACCTGAAGAAACAAGAAAAATCTCAAATAAACAATCTAACCTTACACCTAAAGGGACTAGAGAAAGAAGAACAAACAAAACCCAAAGTTAGTAGAAGGAAAGAAATCATAAGGATCAGAGCAGAAATAAATGAAATAGAAACGAAGGAAACGATAGCAAAGATCAATAAAACTAAAAGCTGGTTCTTTGAGATGATAAATAAAATTGATAAACCATTAGCCAGACTCATCAAAAAAAAAAAGTGGGAGAGGACTCAAATCAATAAAATTAGATTTGAAAAAGGAGAACTTACAACAGACACTGCAGAAATACAAAGCATCCTAAGAGACTACTACAAGCAACTCCGTGCCAATAAAATGGACAACCTGGAAGAAATGGCCAAATTCTTAGAAAGGTATAACCTTCCAAGACTGAACCAGGAAGAAATAGAAAATATGAACAGACCAATCACAAATAATGAAACTGAAACTATGATTAAAAATCTTCCAACAAACAAAAGTCCAGGACCAGAGGGCTTCACAGGTGAATTCTATCAAACATTTAGAGAAGAGCTAACACCCATTGTACTCAAACTCTTCCAAAGAATTGCAGAGGAAGGAACACTCCTAAACTCATTCTATGAGGCCACCATCACCCTGATACCAAAACCAGACAACGATACTGCAAAAAAAAGAAAATTACAGACCAATATCACTGATGAATATAGATGCAAAAATCCTCAACAGAATACTAGCAAACAGAATCCAACAACACATTAAAAGGATCATACACCATGATCAAGTGAGATTTATCCCAGGGATGCAAGAATTCTTCAATATACGCAAATCAGTCAATGTGATACACCATATTAACAAATTGAAGAATAAAAACCATATGATCATCTCAATAGATGCAGAAAAAGCTTTTGACAAAATTCAACATACATTTATGATAAAAACTCTCCAAAAAGTGTGCATAGAGGGAACCTACCGCAACATAATAAAGGCCATATACGACAAACCCACAGCTAACAGCATTCTCAATGGTGAAAAACTGAAAGCATTTCCTCTGAGATCAGGAACAAGACAAGGATGTCCACTGTTACCACTATTCTTCAACATAGTTTTGGAAGTCCTAGCCTTGTCAATCAGAGAAGAAAAAGAAATAAAAGGAATACAAATTGGAAAAGAAGAAGTAAAACGGCCACTGTTTGCAGATGACATGATACTATACATAGAGACTCCTAAAGATGCCACCAGAAAACTACTGGAGCTAATCAATGAATTTGGTAAAGTAGCAGGATACAATATTAATGCACAGAAATCTCTTGCATTCCTGTACACTAATGATGAAATATATGAAAAAGAAATTAAGGAAACACTCCCACTTACCATTGCAACAAAAAGAATAAAATACCTAGGAATAAACCTACCTAGGTATTTTAACCTTGGGAGAAAAATGACCTGTACGCAGAAAACTATATGACACTGATGAAAGAAATTAAAGATGATACCAACAGATGGAGAGATATACCATGTTCTTGGATTGGAAGAATCAACATTGTGAAAATGACTCTACTACCCAAAGCAATCTACAGATTCAGTGCAATCCCTATCAAATTACCAATGGCATTTTTTATGGAACTAGAACAAATCATCTTAAAATTTGTATGGAGACACAAAAGACCCCAAATAGCCAAAGCAGTCTTGAGGAAAAAAAACGGAGCTAGAGGAATCAGACTCCCTGACTTCAGACTATACTACAAAGCTACAGTAATCAAGGTAATATGGTACTGGCACAAAAACAGAAATATAGGTCATGGAACAGGATAGAAAGCCCAGAGATAAACACATGCACCTATGGTCAACAAATCTATGACAAAGGAGGCAAGGATATACAATGGAGAAAATACAGTCTCTTCAATAAGTGGTGCTGGGAAAACTGGACAGCTACATGTAAAAGAATTAAATTAGAGAATAGAAGTTAGAGAAGTTAGAGAATACTCCCTAACACCATACACAAAAATAAACTCAAAATGGATTAGAGACCTAAATATAACACCAGGCACTATAAAACTCTTAGAGGAAAACATAGGAAGAACACTCTTTGACATAAATCACAGGAAGATCTTTTTTGATCCACCTCCTAGAGTAATGGAAATAAAAACAAAAATAAACAAATGGGACCTAATGCAATTTAAAAGCTTTTGCACAGCAAAGGAAACCATAAACAAGACGAAAAGACAACCCTCAGAATGGGAGAAAATATTTGCAAACGAATCAACGGACAAAGGATTAATCTCCAAAATATATAAATAGCTCATGCAGCTCAATATTAAAAAATCAAACAACCCAATCCAAAATTGTGTCATTTGTTCAGACGTGGATGGATCTACAGAGTGTCATACAGAGTGAAGTAAGTCAGAAAGAGAAAAACAAATATCGTATATTAACGCATGTATGTGGAACCTAGAAAAATGGTACAGATGAACTGGTTTGCAGGGCAGAAATTGAGACACAGATGTAGAGAACAAAGTTATGGACACCAAGAGGGGAAAGCGGCAGGGGATGGAGGTGGTGGTGTGATTAACTGGGAGATTGGGATTGACTTATATACACTAATATGTATAAAATGGATAACTAATAAGAATCTGCTGTATAAAAAAATAGATAAAATAAAATTCAAAACAAAGTTAATAATTTTGCATTTGTTTTAGTATTTAGTGTTTTCTTTATTATGGCTTCAAATCATTTGACATATCAAATATAGTAGTCACAAACATGGGGTATTCATGTATTCTGATGGTGTATGGAGATTTTATCCTTATCTGTGGATGTTTTCAATAATGTGATCTAAATTGTTGGGAAGTTATATCTTTTAAGTTTTATTAAAACATCTATTCTTTGCCTCATTTCTTAATTAAAGGAATAAGGGACTTTATTTCTTTAAGCCAAAGTCTTTACTATAGATAATTAAACAACCACCACAACAAGAAAGTACTAAATGATTATTTATTCAGATACCAGTGGATGTGCTTTATATTCTAATTCAGTCCTCACAATAGCTCTATTAAGTAAGTGCTATTAAGGTACCCATTTTACAGATGTGGAAAATGAGGCTTACATAGACTCTGTTAGTTTGCTGTGATCACATAGCTAGTAAATCAGACAATCTGATTCTGGAGCCTGCAATCTTAACTCTTCCTGAAATAATCTTACCTCTAAGGGGAAAAAAAAAGATTACTAAGTATAGTAAGAGGCCACCGTTCATTGTTTTTGTAAAGTAAGTTAATCATCTACCTCACTGAAATTAAGTTTGGCATTCTGAAATTTCTGTACCTTTGAAAGATCAAATTTTACAATTTGGATTTAGGTTCAGAAAGTAAAGTAAATAAGCAAATATCCAACAATAACAAAAAACCTTTTACTGGTCACTTTGGGTTTTTTTGTTTGTTTTTTCAAATGAATGTTCAATGAACCTCCCTCCCTGCCTTCCTCCCTCCCTCTCTCCCTTCCTTTTCTTTTTCCTTCCTTCCTTCCTTCGTATTGCTTTACTTAAATTCCTTAAAATGATGCTATTTTATTAAAAAGACTCTGAAGACAAATTTGAGATAAGGTTCTGTGGGAATTCATAGAGCCAGGGAAAAGTAAAAATTTCCGAAGTCTATAGAACCCAAGACTTCATTTAAAATTGCCAGCAGTGACTCCCACCAATATTTCATTCCATGCCCTTTCATCATTATCTCATTCCTTTTTCCACCTCCTTCATGGCAGGGTTTCTCAACCTCAGTACTATTGAGACACTGTGGCCCAGATAAGTCTTCACTGGAAATGGCTGTCTTGTACATTGTAGGATGTACAGCAGCACTGCTGGGCTTTACCCACTAGATGCCAGTAGTATCCCCCCAGTTGTAACTATCAAAAATATTATCAGACTTTGCAAAATCGTTCCTGGTGAAGAACCATGGGATTACCTAAGCTCATGGTACTTTTCTGCTCATTTTGCTGTTAATTGATATCTGCTGTTGTTGCTGGTAGTGGTGTTATTGTTGTCACTTTTTACCTGTATTGAAGTTTGTCTTTCTGCTTAGAGAGAGGACAGGCTTAGAATCCTTTAGGTCTTAATAAAGTCTCCCTTGATTTTCAAGTCGTAACAGTGAAGTAGAAAAAACGATGGCATTATAACATATATATCTAAATGTTTTTAGTTTAAGTACTGAATCTAAATTTCTATCAGATTGTCTTCTCAAAGAAGGATATTTTCTAAAGGTACTAATCAAGCACAGTGACTTCCAGAAGTGAATGGGACCCTTATTGGCCTGAGCTGGCCTGGGATCACTGTGGAAATCAGAAAAGGAATGGACAACATTATGATTGCTTTTTGGTTAATCTGAGGTTTCCAAAATTCCAGGGGCTTTTTTTTTTTCTTTTTCACCAGCATAAGCTGGTATCGCGCCTCACTTTTTTGTGTTTGCATAATTAGAGAAACGAGCATATCCTCATCTTGTGGTGTAGTGACATGGGCCAGAAGATACCACGCTCATAGATTCCCTGTCTAGATTATAATAATTGCCCTATCACTACTTAGGGAAACACTCTTGAAGACCCCAGACACATGTGCCATCATTTGATGGATAATTGACTCAAAATTCATATCAACAACACCATTTCAAATTCTTAACCTGTTAGACCAGTAAAAGAACTTGGGGTACTTCGTTGGGAAGGATGATGGAGTGGAGGGAAGTGAAAATGCGAAGGAGAACTTAGAACAAAAGACTTGAGAAAGATTTTACAGGAGAAAGGTGTTTGCGATGGAACCTAGCAAGCGCCACTTTTCCCATATTGCCACGTGGAAATTGCCTATGTGCATAATATTTTCCTGAACTGCTGCTATGCTAAGGCTAAAAGGAGGTGGCAGTTAAGTAAAGGTCCACTCTTGGAAGCAGGTCTTCTTTTGTGAGTTGTGCTTTTGGTTACATTGAAAAGATAATAATATTTGTTTCTGTTTCCATCATGTCCTTATATTGTCAGCTCCTTACTCTACTCTTATTACTCAGATGCATGATTGGTTTAGTCCCCTCTTTTATGCCTGGAGACTCTCCTCTAGACTTATTCTCTCTCAGAAGTATTTCTTTCTACTTCCCTACAATCAAAACCAGTGTTCAAAGAAAACTGTTCAAATCAAATCATTTAGGAATGGCTCTGATAAGGTACCCTACACCTTTCTAAAACACAGAAGTTATTACTAATTGATACTTTGATATATTTGCTTTAAGGCACTACTCTTGCATATTTAATAGTGAGATTAATGGATTAGTTAGGGTGGGATAAATTTAGGGTAGAAATTATTTTGAGAACCTCATAAACACCTGTTCTTATGATGAATGAAGCTGATCAAGGCTTTTACTGCTGTAACTCAAAAAAAAAACATTCATTGGAACATATGGTTTAATGTTATTATTAATGAAATTTCCTTGTTTCACCTACCTACTTCATAAGCACCCTTCTTTTCTACTGTCACTTGTTTCTGTGTCTTAGATGTATTGATTTATCATTCATCAGTGCCTAGCTTTGAGGATAGATAGCAGCATAATTAAATAAGTTTATTCATCTGCATATATGTCTTATGCTATGTTCTAAAATTTATAGTGGGAAATGAGGACATAGATTGATTCCAGTAAGGAACCATCCATGGGTTATTTTAAGTGAATTGGAGAGTTCAAGGCTGCAGAAACCTTCAAATGTCATCTACTGGAGACTTCAAAATAAAATCCCTTAAAAAGAGATAGATTATGGATATAATGCTACCAGTAATCATAAGTGTTATCAACTTGGACCTCTTTAGAACCTATTGAGACTCAGTGGAGTGAAGTGACTTGGAGTAAATTCCCACAGCTGGTTAAAATAAGTTGAGGCAACCTCTCCTTTCTTGGGCTTCAGCATTACCCAAAGCTTTTCCTTGTCCGCTGTAACCTCTGCTGCAGTAGTACTCCTTTGAGGATGCTTATAAAATGGTTTCATTTCAAACAGTGAAACATAGTTCAGGGCTTCTTAGAATTCAACAGTTAAGTTGAAGCTGGAATTTTTAAGCCCAGAACTTTGAAATAAACATATATAAGGAAAATTTAAAACTTTTTACATGAATTCTTAATCTTAGACTGTGAGTGAAAATGTTTTGCCATATTGATTTTAGCCTTTCCCCTGACCTGGATCTCCCCCTCCCCAGCTTTTCGAATGAGTCAGTTCTATGTAGGGCCTAGCATAACTCAGCACATTGGAGGTGCTCCACCAAGTTTGTTGCTTTTTTCACCTGCATTTTCACACATGGTTTCTGATTGTGCTTACAGGGCACATTGAACTATAAACACTCTCTCACTCCAAAATCTATCACCTTAAAGCAAAGCAAAATCATTCCCTCCTTTGCTCAATGGATGACTGGGTGATGGCTGTTCTTTGCACATATTCATGTTGAGTAGGTGCTGTATAACACCACTTGTTCTTTTTTTAATGTGACTCACGACAAAATTACCCCAGCTTTCAGTAATCTCAAGGGAAAAAAAAAAAAAAAAACACTTGCCATCTGCAGTTTACTGCTTTTAACCTGAAAAATAGGATCTAAAATGATACTCAGATACTTAGGATGTTTCACTTGTTATAGGCAGAAGCTGACAGATGGCGCATGGTGGTAGGCTGGTGCAACACAAGAAGCAAAGGCAGAGCCAAGTAGGCACTGGTGTGGAAGAGCTTGGGAAAAGGTCACGACCATATTTTAAACCATAGAAAATTAGTTACTTCCTTTATTCTCCAAATAGTCAGTTTATAGATATTCTCAGTAACACTTTGCAGTTGGTCTTTGAGGAGGGAGCCTGTAAGTAGTGATGCAAGGGGATATCACTTATGTCTGTTGGTAAGGAGACTATCCTAACCTTTAATTTTAAGCCATACAACTTGGATGCTTACTCAATTTAAGATTTTTGTTCCTGCTCTTTGTATACTGCATTTACTTGGATTTCTATAACTGGAGATTAACAGCAACATAATTTACCTTGGGGATGGGGGAGCAAAGAGGGCTAAGTGGAGCATTTCTTAAAACTTTGTTTTCCTTGGACATATTCTTATTCAGCTGTGGTATGCACCATAATAGATTTTCAAGAAATATTTTTAAAATATTGACACTGGGAAGAGTTTATACATCCTTCTTAATCACAGACTCCAGAAACTTCTGCATTCTAGAATTTCAGAGAATTTGACCCTGTTGCTTTATGCTGAAAGTAAGAGACTTTTGACATCTGATTGCTTCCATCAACATTTTCCAATGTAGAGCACGATGCAGAAATATCCTGATGGACATATTTTTGACACACAGTGATTATTTGAATTGATTTTAACAGCATACCATTTTGAAAGATTGAAAGGACAAATGCAGCTGGACGTGTGGTAAAGTATGTGCAGTATGTTTTGAAATATCGTTTAAATCACAAGGATGTGGATGATACCATTCACTCAATGCTGAAAACCTCTCAGTTGAACAAAGACAAGTATTTGCTTTGTTCCATGATACACTCCATGTGTGATTTAAAATGGCGGAGCTGACTAAGCTCTCAGGTCTGTAAACCTCTACTTTGGGAGGCAGGGAGCTGTCCATGGTCCTCAATGGCTTAAGCTTCTGTGTGTGTGTGTGTGTGTGTGTACAAGTTCTTTTTTTTAAACATCTTTATTGGAGTATAATTGCTTTACAGTGGTGTGTTACTTTCTGCTGTATAACAAAGTGAATCAGCTATACATACACATACATCCTGATATCTCCTCCCTCTTGTGTCTCCCTCCCACCCTCCCTATCCCACCGTTCTAGGTGGTCACAAAGCACCGAGCTGATCGCCCTGTGCTGTGCGGCTGCTTCCCACTAGCTATCTCTTTTACATTTGGTAGTGTACATATGTCCATGCCACTCTCTCACTTCGTCCCTGCTTACCCTTCCCCCTCCCCGTGTCCTCAAGTCCATTCTCTACATCTGCATCTTTATTCCTGTCCTGCCTCTAGGTTCTTCAGAACCATTTTATGTTTTTTTTAGATTCCATATATATGTGTTAGCATACAGTATTTGTTTTCTCTTTCTGACTTACTTCACTCTGTATGACACAGTCTAGGTTCATCCACCTCACTACAAATAACTCAATTTCATTTCTTTTTATGGCTGAGTAATATTCCATTGTATATATGTGCCACATCTTCTTTATCCATTCATCTGTCGATGGACACTTAGGTTGCTTCCATGTCCTGGCTATTGTAAATAGAGATGCAGTGAACATTGTGGTACATGACTATTTTTGAATTATGGTTTTCTCAGGGTATATTCCCAGTAATGGGATTGCTGGATTGTATGGTAGTTCTATTTTTAGTTTTTTAAGGAACCTCCATACTGTTCTCCATAGTGGCTGTATCAATTTACATACCCACCAACAGTGCAAGAGGATTCTGTTTTCTCCACACCCTTTCCAGCATATATTGTTTGTAGATATTTTGATGATGGCCATTCTGACCGGTGTGAGGTGATATCTCATTGTAGTTTTGATTTGCATTTCTCTACTGATTAGTGATATTGAGCATCCTTTCATGTGTTTGTGGGCAATCTGTATATCTTCTTTGGAGAAATGTCTATTTAGGTCTTCTGCCCATTTTTGGATTGGGTTGTTTGTTTTTCTGATATTGAGCTGCATGAGCTGCTTGTAAATTTTGGAGATTAATCCTTTGTCAGTTGCTTCATTTGCAAATATGTTCTCCCATTCTGAGAGTTGTCTTTCAGTCTTGTTTATGGTTTCCATTGCTGTGCAAAAGCTTTGAAGTTTCATTAGGTCCCATTTGTTTATTTTTGTTTTTATTTCCATTTCTCTCGGAGGTGGGTCAGAAAGGATCTTGCTGTGGTTTATGTCATAGAGTGTTCCGTCCATGTTTTCCTCTAAGAGTTTGATAGTGTCTGGCCTTAAAGATTTAGGTCTTTAATCCATTTTGGGTTTACTTTTGTGTATGTTGTTAGGGAGTGTTCTAATTTCATTCTTTTACATGTAGCTGTCCAGTTTTCCCAGCACCACTTACTGAAGAGGCTGTCTTTTCTCCATTGTATATTCTTGCCTCCTTTATCAAAAATAAGGTGACCATATGTGCATGGATTTATCTCTGGGCTTTCTATCCTGTTCCATTGATCTTTATTTCTGTTTTTGTGCCAGTACCATACTGTCTTGATTACTGTAGCTTTGTAGTATAGTCTGAAGTCCAGCAGCCTGACTCCTTCAGCTCCATTTTTCTTTCTCAAGATTTCTTTGACTATTCAAGGTCTTTTGTGTTTCCATACAAATTGTGAAATTTTTTTTCTAGTTCTGTGAAAAATGACATTGGTAGTTTGATAGGGATTGCATTGAATCTGTAGATTGCTTTGGGTAGTAGAGTCATTTTCACAATGTTGATTCTTCCAATCCAAGAACATGGTATGTTTCTCCGTCTGTATCATCCTTAATTTCTTTCATCAGTGTCTTATAGTTTTCTGCATAGAGGTCTTTTGTCTCCCTAGGTAGGTTTATTCCTAAGTATTTTATTCTTTTTGTTGCAGTGGTAAATGGGAGTATTTCATTAATTTCTCTTTCAGACTTTTCATCATTAGTGTATAGGAATGCAAGAGATTTCTGTGCATTAATTTTGTATCCTGCAACTTTACCAAATTCACTGATTAGCTCTAGTAGTTTTCTGGTGGCATCTTTAGGAGTCTCTATGTATAGAATCATGTCGTCTGCAGACAGTGACAGGTTTACTTCTTCTTGTCCGATTTGGATTCCTTTGATTTCTTTTTCTTCTCTGGTTGCTGTGGCTAAAACTTCCAAAACTATTTTGAATAGTAGTGGTGAGAATGTACCACCTTGTCTTGTTCCTGATCTTAGTGGAAATGCTTTCAGTTTTTCACCATTGAGAACGATGTTGGCTGTGAGTTTGTGATATATGGCCTTTATTATGTTGAGGTAGGTTCCCTCTATGCCTACTTTCTGGAGGGCTTTTATCATAAATGGGTGTTGAATTTTGTCGAAAGCTTTTTCTGCATCTACTGAGATGATCATATGTTTTTTCTCCTTCAGTTTGTTAATATGGTGTATCACACTGATTGATTTGCGTATATTGAAGAATCCTTGCATTCCTGGGATAAACCCCACTTGATCCTTTTCATGTGCTGTTGGATTCTGTTTGCTAGTGTTTTGTTGAGGATTTTGAGTGGCTTAAGCTTGATGAGGATGGACACAAGATTCCAAGGAAAGTGACTGGAATCCCTTGACCTGCACTGACTTTAGTAATAAAGGCAGTGGAATAATGGGATCCCATGGAATTTAGCAAAATAAGAGTAGAGACAGGTGGTAAAGAGTAGCCCAGACTATAGTTCACAGCACAGCAACGTCTAAGTTGCAGGTTCAGCTGTAAAATTTGAGTCCTGTGGTTTATCCCAAAGCAGTGGTTTTCAAAAGCAGTTTTGAATAGTCTTACTAAATGCAGCTATATTACCTGAGGTGATGAGTTTGCCTCTTTTTTTAAGGCAAGCGGTGTTGGGCCTGATCATTACTTGAATTACCAAATCGAAAGACAAAGTCAGGTGCTGAGATACTGAGGCTGTGGCTTCTTGCCTTTTCTTTTCTCTCCCCTTCTCTCCTCACCTCACCTTCCTCACCTCCCTTCTCCTCTCCCCTTCTTTTCTCTCTCCCTTCCACTCCTCCCATCCTTTCCCACTCTCTCCTTTCTCTTTTCTTCTCTTCCCTTCTTTGTCTCTCTGCCTGTCTCTCTCTGTCTCTCTTTGGATTTACTCTGAGTCAATATTCAAATTTGATAATTCAGGGATATGGGCCCTTATGGGTTTCATCTTTCAGAGGACATTTCAAAGAGAGGTCCTGATCAGTGGTGAAGCTTATAGTTTTTTTGACACTTTTTTTCAAAAATAAACTTATTGGGACTTTGAGAGGCTATCATTTGAGCAACTGTAGTCTACCTCCACAGAGGCTTGATAGACTTTCAACTACCTTCTCAACTACCATCCTTACTTCTCCCTCATTGTTTCCCTGTTTCAGGAAGTGGGATCTGTTCCTCTCCCAGTGAAGATAAATAGTGATTTCCAGGGAACTCTTTGGGATCATAAGGAAAAGAATTCCTTTTATGAGAATGCAAAACCTGGTATCTTGGTCTCAAGTAGATTACCTTCTTTCTCAAGGGAGATGAACCAGAGTTCATGGGAGTCACAGTCTAATGAAGCCAATGGCCACAGTGTTTTCTATCTCTGGGGAGACGCAAATAGCGAACTTCCTGACCTGGTGCCAGTATAAGAAATGCAGTGATGACCTGCCACATCTGAATTCCTTATTGCCCTTGGTACACTCTCTTCACCTCCATTTTATATGATCTCTTCCTCACCTCCCCATATTATTTAATTTAGTAAGCAGACATCCCCTGGTATGAGCTCTGTAAATATTGTAACTGAATTACTGTCTGTTTACTTAACTCATTACAGAAAACCATGATAAGCTTTTTAATTACAAAATTAGCTCTGCCAAATCAATTTCTTTCATTTAATAAACTGAAGAAAATGGTACAACAAGGATAAAATCATACCCCTTTCCTATCCTTTTTAAGAATACTCTTTGTCTAAAAATAATTGTTGTAATAAAAATAATAATAACAGCAACAGCACTCCTGTTATCCCTGTCCCAGTACTGTGTGGCTCCTTTAAAGTGTTAAGCCATGCTAGACCCATTCAGCCAGCACTACATAAAAGACTCCTCTTGAACCTACACATTATTCTCTGCCTTGTCCTGACCTGCCTAGCTCTTTACTTACCAACTTGTTTCTGATTTTTCTGGTTTTAATCTTATGGCTAAGTTTTCTGTATGTCTTGCATCTCTCTTTAGATTTGTCACTCATCATTGCTTCTTTTTAAGATACACCTCTCCACTGTAATTTGTATGTCTGCTAATGTTACACAGCTTTGGACCCTTTAGTGTAGATACATATCTCTGATACAGCAAGACCAAGCTCAAGGATGCTTTACCTAGTCTGTAGCCAGCAAGCTGAGATCCCCCTGGACTCTCAAGCAAGGGCTTGACAAATCCTAACAATAAAATAAGTGACTTATATATGCCCTTCTTTGTTTTCTCCATTTTCATTGTAAAGGTAAATATTTAGTCAGTTTGGTTTATGGGTCTGGTTAAATCATTTAAATTTTACTTTATTTAATGTAATCACTTTGGGAGACATTTGGGAGTATGGCCACTTGTGAAATCATTATAATTTCCATGGAGAAACTTCAGGGATATTTTACCAAAATGTTTCTGAAATGCTACACCCATGGTTAAACCTAAAGAGGAATATTTGGGGAAAAGAAGGTATCCCTTATGAAAATGATAAAGAATACCTATATGGGAAATCCTTCCCATTCTATATCCTTTATCCAAGCATACTTCACACAAATGAGATGCTTTATACTGTGTCTCTAATTAGACTTATTTCAAAGTCTCAAGCCAGAAGAAATTCATCGTTGCTCAGAAAAACACATAGTGTATAATCATGAGATTTCTAAGACTGCTGCAACATTTGACCAACAGTGTCCTTACTGAAAGTTTTACACTTTCTTTCTCTGGATAAGGCCAGATGCATATGAAAACAGACTTAACATGTTTTTGCCTATGGCTAGAAAATCAAGAGAAAACATTGAAAGCTATATATTATTAATGTTGCCGCATATAATTTGGGAACTATAAATCCCAGAGACCAGGTACTTTTTCCCCACTAATGTTGTATTAAAACAGAATTCTCTTAATGTGTTTACAAATGCATTGCCATTAAATACATAAGTTCTTTCTTTGTACATTCCTCGTTTTTGGCCAGACTCTTGGTGGTTGAGTTGAAAATGGTTATTGTCTAGTAAGAGGTGGTTTATGAAGAATAACATATTTCATTGGATCACTCAGTTAGGAACTCAGCATGTGTTTGCTCAGCCCTCATCTTGATGACCACAGATTGTTGGCTCTTGCTACTGCCTAAAGTGGCATAATAATTAATTCAGGAGTTTGCTTCTTTTCCCTGGGATGCTTTAGGGCAGTGTAAGACAATTAAGTCTTTAGAGGAATGAGAAGGAATCTTTGATCTATTTTAGGTCTAAAGATGTCATAACTGTGAATCACAAAGTTGTGACATGACACACTTACCTCAGAAAATTGTCTTTATGGAATTACAGCTGTATCTTGTCTCAGATTCCACTCTCATGCAATTTTGTATGTTCTCATTAAAGCAAGAACCAACTTCCTAATGTAGTTTCTGGGAACTTGCATCAAAAAAATTCCAACCTTTGTGGCCTGTTTTCCAAATAGCTTTTATGTCATGAGTCAGAACACGGCATGAGAAATTTCTCCTTGAAAAGAGATCACTGCTTTTGACAGTTAGCTTTTCTCAATGCAGTCATCAGACTGCACATGACTGATGTGTGTGCATATGTGGGGAGGGGTCTCCGTTCCCTGGAACCATAACGTCAGGTTTCATATTGTCTGAGATTAGCATCTCTTCAAAATCAACCATGTACCGCTTTCTCTCCAAATCGCCTTCCCTGCTGACCATAACTGGTTATATAATCCTGCGTCTTCCATTATCCTGACTGCCGATCCATGCCTGATGCCTATGCCAGGTCTCACAATGCCACAAGGTTTTGATTGCTGCATTCTAAGCTGCTTAATAAGACAATTAAAAATGATTTACAAATGGCTGTCGCAGTACACCTGGGGATCAGGGAGAGAATGTTCTATGTGCTGCAGTATTAAAAATGCATGCCCTTCTACAGCTTCTTTTGCAGCTGCCTTTAATTCCAGTACTAGTTTACTTCTGTCATATTATTTTTTTTCAAATATTATTTTACAGTAGTCCCTTCTAGATCATGTATATCTGGAAAGAATTCAAGGGATGTGCCACTGATCCTGGGTTGTTCTGAAAGCTTTTTCCTTGTAGTGGGAGTGATAGTGGCGGGGGGGTGGGTGGGTGAGGGCAACTGCCTAGAAATCTAGAGAGTTAGGAGGTAGTACAAATAGTCTTTCATCAAGCTGACTTATTCTCAGCTTGAGGGTTAAACCTAATTTAATCACTGATACATCATCCTGATCCGGTTCCTCTTTCCTCTTCACTCTTATTGCTGCATTGATTAAAATGGGAAAATTTCACAAAGATTCTATCGTGAGTCACACAAAAGTTCATCTATAGAAAATGGAAATTTATCAGAAATAATGGCATTGGTAGGTTGAACATGATAACTGAAAAATTAAGACAGAATCTCTTCTCATCTTGTATGTGTGGAAAATGCTCATTTTGGGGGTTTTATTTAGTTGAGGTTTTTTTTTTTTTTAGTTCAGAAAAGTTAAAATTGATATTGACCTAAATTTTAAGGAGAGTCTCTATTTTTAATTCTGAGATCCAAGGATTAATAGAATTGGCATTGACTGGCTCATTGTAACTTTTCTTAGGAAGAGTGTGTATGGAATGGATTAAAGAAAAGAAGAACCTTTGAAGCCAGATAGCCCTGTAATTCATTTTTACCTCTGTTATTTAGTAAAGTATAAGACTTTGAGAAAGATGCTACAGCCATCTGAAATTCCATATTCTCATTAATAAAGTAAATATATGCACCCTGACATCTCAGGTTTACGTGACTATTGTATAAGGTAATCTACGTAAAGTGCGTGGATCACTGAATGAGCATACTTTGAAGCATACTTTGTAAACATACTTTGAAGTGGTGGAGATTGAAAATAATTTTTTTAGGGTTTCATCTAATAGTTGTGGGTTTCATCTAGTAGTTGTCAGTTTCATGGAAGACTGCAGTCCCAGAAGGAAAGGAAACAGAGATAGGGAGGATCCACCAATGGGAGGTGGCCAAATTGTTCCAAAGTATAGTAATTTCAGGCCCATCAAGTGTTCCAAATACAGTCATTGCGAGCCCATCAACCAATGAGATTGTGATTTAAGAATACACCCTTCCTTGGTTAGAACTGGCTTACCATCCAGTAGAGACCAATCCTAAATGTATATAAGACATCCATGACTCTAGCTGGGGTAGACATAGCTGGAACAGCATATCTTTTATGCAAGATTGCAAGCTCTCTGAGAACAGTAGTCTTCACTGAACAGTACTTTTTCTACTACATATTCAAGAGATATTTTTTGGTTGCACCAAGGTTAAATTAAATTTACTTAAAGCTTAATGTTAAACCTCAATTAAAACATATTTAGCGAGCATCTATTATGGGAAAGTGATTGGGTTAGGACAAGCAGGGGTCCAAGGGAGTGTAAGACATTTATTCTGCATTCTAAGAGTCTGCAATATAGTTGGGGAGAAGAGACACCCAGTTAAAATTGTCAGTGTGACTTAGACAAATTATTTAACATATCTAACAAGTTTTTTTTTAATACGCAAAATGAGGAATTGTAGTTGGTCTTTTAGTTTCCTTATAATTCTAGAACTCCAAGTAAAGTAGCCATTTTCATGGCTGCATATTTATGTAAGATGGGTGTTATCCATAATAGGTCCTATAGATATGCAGAAAAGAAAGATATCTGGAAATCGGGGTAGATACGTATTCGTGGAGGTGCTGGAATTTGAATTGAGCCTTAAAGGATAGACTTAGGTGAAAACTCAGCCTTCATCACCAAATAGCCTGGGCAAGTTACAGAGAGAATACACTACCTGGTAGTTATTGTGTGTGTGTGTTGAGGGGGGAGGGGGTGTGGTGGAAGGTTTAGCAAGAAGTACATCTAGAATTGTCCTGCCTTTTCCCATTCTGTATTTTCTCTATCTCTCCACATTTTTTCTACATTTTCAGAATCTAGCTGTTTTAGTCATACCAAATATCTTAAAAGAACCTGTGTTCTATGTGATACAGGAATTTGAGGTAGTTAGAATTTCAAGAGAAGATTATGCTTTCTTGATGTCTGAATGGACCCAGCCTCTTGAGTTTAGGGTATCGGTTGGTGGCTCCTTGGATCTCTTGTCTGTCCCTGTCACAAGTCAAGGTCTGGCACATCTCAAAATAAAACTTTTCCAAGGGGAGAATTATTTCTCCTTTAATGTATGTTTCTGAGGAGGAGGGGAATGCAGATAACCCCTTCAGGAGAAGTTTAAACACACAAACTCCTCACTGAGGGTCCAATTAGAAGGAAAAACCCACTCTACAAGGTTGTTCTCTGCCCTTGAAATTAGACTTCAAGAAACATGCACTGACTTCCCCCAGGCACAGAAGCAGGATCTGTGTTTTAATTCTGACCTTAATTAAACCTTTACACAAGCTTTTTATTTTGCTTTCCATTGAAGAAAGGACAGGTAGAGGGAAGGACATGAGTACATTTGTTCTTCTCTCTTCCTTGAGAACGGTGTACCCAAAATGTTCTCTCTCTCTTTTGGAATGGAGGAAAATTGGGTCTTGAAGTAGAGTCACAGGGAGTTATGGTAGCAGCACTTGCAGAAAGTAGTTGAAATGAGTGTCCAGAAATCACTCCGGTTTCCTCCTTACCTCTCGCTGGAGTCTAGTTACATTTCCTCGTACTTAACAAAACCAAAGTCACTGAAGATACTGCCCATACATTGATGACACTCAATTCTCTAATTAGTTCAATATCATGCATAAAGATATCATCCTATAGAATCTGAGGGAAAGCTCAAAATGATAATTCATCTTGCATTTAAATATAGACGAGGCTTTTAAATGCGTGCCTGATCGGAAGAGTGGGTATGATGTTTATGTGTGTGCAGGTATGTCAGATTTTTTTTTGCTTTTCTACCTCCCATCTTTTTTGGCGATTGTTGAAAATGTATGGAAACAAAATTATAGCCAAGAGAGATAGCCCTGCGTCTGAACTTAAGTTCCTGTTCTTTGGAGAGTTTTTTGCTTATTTAGTTGTTTGTTTGTTTTTTCCTGTCCCATTGAAAAAATAATCCCATTTGTGTTAAAATTTAGTGGGTTCTGCTGCGTGCAACTGTAACTTTCAGGAGTAAAAGACAGGTCCATGTAATATCCACTACATCTAAACCAGGAAGAAATATTTCACTTTATCTTGCCACAGTCCTAAAAATAAAAGGACACATTCTAGATATGACACAGTGAGAAGAGGAAAGAACTCTTTTACTGATGGGGGCATATCGTAAATTGTCTTCTCACCTTTGACATCTGGGTTAGTTATTCTTAATGCATCTATGTAGAAAGCAAGTATAAATGAAACAAAATATTTGCAGAAAATTGCCATAGAGAAGCAATGACGTGCTAGGAAAAAGGTGACAACTCTGGAGCCATACTGCCCTGAGTTTGAATCCTGACTATGATACTTACCAGACCCCTAACTTTGAGTTTCAGTTGCCTTTATTTGCAGAATGGAGAGAAAAACAATAGCCCTCAAAATATCAGTAAAAATAGATAAATTTATCTTTTTTGCCTCATATTTGTTCTGACCAGTTTATCTTTTTTTTCATTGTGTTGCATTTACTTTTAACAATGTTGAATATCTCCAAAAGAAAGAAAGGAAGGACAGGAGAAAGAAAAAAAGGAAGGATAGATGGGAAAGAGATAAAGAAAGGTATATATATGTTATTTTGTCTGGGACAACTAGATACAGACAACAAACAAAAGATAACAAAAGTCAAAAATAGCTAGGGATATATTTAACAAGATGAAAAACCCATATTTATTTTTTTAACTATAGAAATAAATAAACAATACCTGGCCAAATGAAAGACAGACTATGGCCTTGGAGGGACGATTTAATATCAAAGTGATCCCCCCCTGTAATTGCAAGTAAAATCTGCTGGTGGCTTTTTGGTGACCCAGAGTGATCTTAAAGTTCATATGAAAGAATTAATGTCTGAGAATAGCCAAAAGAAATCTAAGAAAGAAGATTTTGAGGAAGGACTATACTTTATAATTCTAATATAAAACCATTGTAGTAAATAAAAAATAATGTAGTTCTGGCATAGAAATGGGCAAGTAGATTAAAGGAAGAGAAGAGTAGCCCAGAAATAGTCCCCAGCATACATGGGAATTTAATTGCTTACAGACCTGTTATCACAATTTAGTGGAGAGATTGAAAGTGTTTATTTGACAAATGGTAGAAGGACAACCCACCATCCACATGGAAGAAATCCATATGGGTATCTATCTCACTTCATAAATAAAATAAATTCCTAACAAATTAAAGACAAAGATTTTTTTTTTAAGTACCAAAAATATTGGAAGAAAGTGTGTACTATCTATACAACCTAGTGATTGGTTGAAACATATCTAACCAAAACAGGAATCTCAGATGCTATAATATAAAAAGAAAATAGTCAACATATAAAAATTTTAAGGCAAAACTTATAGTAAAAGATTCCATTAACACTTCAATATGTAAATGATATATTTGGGAAAAGTTGTAAAGAAACTAAGTCTATTAGAATTACAAGCAGTTTTAACCCAGAACTCAAATAGCTGTGTTTTAACAAGTTAGGTGTCTTAATTTTTTTCACGTAAGAAGAAGTCAGAAGGTAAGCAATCCAGAGCTCATGCAGCAGCTCTGTACAGTAATCGCTAGCAGCTGTCCTGATCGTGGGCTTTCATCCTCACGTTTGTCACCTAATGTTCACCAAAAGGCTGTTGCACCTTCAGTATTTGATCCAACTTCTAGGAAGGAAAAAGTAGGAAGGGTGAAAGCAGAAAAGTATATACCAGCTAAGTTTGCACCTTTCAAAGGAAATTACCTGGAAGTCTCACCGTGCGATGTCAGCTTACATTTCTTTCACCATAACTGTGTCTATCCCAGCTGTAAAAGGGAGATTGGTTAATGCAGTTTGTTTCGTTGTTGTTTTTGTTTCTTTAATCTGGGCGTATTCCAACCTTAACATTAGAGTTCTTTTATGGGGAAAAGGTCGGTAATAATTCTGGATAGGTGGCTAGCAGTACCTCCCACAAACAAAGATAGATTATATATAGGATTTTTGCAAATTGATAATTAAAGAAAAGAGCCCAGTAGATGAATGGGTGATGAATATGAATACACGCTTTACAAAAGAAAGCATTCTGATGGCCCTTAAACCTATGAAAAGATGTCCTATCGCTTTTGTGAGTAAAGAATTGCAAATTTAAGTAACAATGAAATATCACTTTATATTCATTCGATTGGCACAAATTTGAAAGTGCGCCAACTCCTACTGCTGTTTAAGATGGAGAAAAAATTTAAATTGCTACAGCTTTTTTAAAAAAAGAAACGAAGATTAACTTTTGCATGGCAATTTCTATTAAAATTAAAATACATATACACTTTGCCTCAGGAATCCTAGCTATGAGAATCTATCTCATAAAAATAAAAATATCAGTATTTATACATGCAAGGGTTTTTTGGTGACTTTGTTTTTTATAGTGGTTAAAAAAGAGGAAATATTAAGTAAATGTTTATAGAGAAATTGAGTTGTTGAGTAAGTCATAATAAATCCCCTTTAGAGACTGTTATACAGTTCTTAGAAGAATGAACTTGATCTATCTTGATCTGAACCACATGACTTCGAGGAATTTCCACAATTTTTGTTAAGCGAGGAAATAAGGTAATAATAGGGAGAGATAAGAATAAAACAAGTTGTCAATCTGGGTTGCCAAGAGATGGAAAGAAGAAGGGAAACAGTAGGGAAATTTGGAATGTGAAAGAGGAAAATAAATCAAACTTTATTAGATATGTGCATAAGTAAAATAACTTAGAATTCAGCTTTTGAAAAAAGAGCTGAAATAAGGTAGAGAAACCGCAGCAAATGAACCGGGTACAGCAGGGCCAGTGTAGGATAAAGAAGAGAAGATTAAGAATTCACTTGGAGCTGTTCTTGATTAGATGTTATCACCCATTCTCTTAAGAGGAGAATTTATAAAGTTGTAAAGAATTTACTGCACATGCTTTACATTCTGTTCAATAGAAATACGAATAGTAAGCTCTATAGAGTTCTCCTTTATACTAAATTTTCTGAAACTATGTTTTAAAAAAACTATATATTTTTTAAAAAGTGGTATATTTTCTCACTTAAGAAAACAAATCATGCCCCTAACAGAGGGATACTGAGAGGACTCCATGATACTGCATCACTCTGATGCATGACTTGCATACTTGAAAAGTGTAGCTACTTCAGAGTAGGGAAGAGTCAGCACAGCTTGCAGTGGAGTCCCAGAATTTTCCCAGCCATCTGATTCCCAAGCCCAGAGCTTTGGCTTCTGGGCTGTGTTGCTGGCAGTGAGGAAGTGGGATGGTGTGTTTGAATCACAGCACTTCTCTGTTTCCTGGCTAAGTTACAAAACAATGTTGTAGTCGTGAAACTGAATGGCATCAGCACACATTTGTGGCACGCACCGAGCGTGCACAGCACTGTAGTAGCACTCCAGGCAAGCATATGATTGCATTTAAAAGAGGTGTTGCTGCTGCCTTCCAGAAGTTTACCAACTAAAGGGAGACAAAAACAACCAACAGAAAGCAACCCAGTGGACTTTCCATTAAGACAATTACATGATCTGATTCTGAGCTTAGCTTGGGGCTTTGCACATTTTAAGGACTCAGTAATATCAGTTGAACAAATGAATGAATGAATGAACATATTAACAGGAACTGGACTGTTACAGCTGTTCTTAACCAGTACTTTTGCCCTCTGCCTCACTCCACTAGTATCTGTCTTCCACACAGCTAAATGCAATCGTATGACCCCTTTAATTTTTTCTCATGGTTTCCATTTAGCTTAAGGAATCAGCAAGAGGTGCTGAATCTGAACCTGAAAGTGTGCTTTCCTGAGCCTGCTTGATGTTTTAAATAAATTGAATTAGAATGCCTTTAAGTGAGGCACACTCTGGTTTTCCCATAGGAAACCCCTAGCCCATGGTGTTGAGTTAGTGATCCCTCAGCTACAGGAAGCTGTGCCCCTCCAGTCCACAGAAACTTCACTCACGCTATTTCTTTGGACCGAATTGCTTATTGTGCCCCATAAACCTAGTGAACTCCATTCTATCCTTTTACATTCAGTTAAAACGCCACTGCCTTCGTGATGCCTTTTTAAAGCATATCTGGAGAAAGTTAAGTATTTGCTTCTTTATTACTCCATCTATTTATCAACTGTGGCACTTTTCATATTGATATAATAACTTACTTACCTATCTGACTCTCGATCGAGAAAGATGGGGTACTCTATTTGTATCCCATTGGCCTATCCTTGGCTTTATCACAGAATCCCTGTAATGGTGCTTGTTAACTGACTGACAGGTTACTTGGTGGATGGGTAGGTGGATGGATGGACTGGCTGATAAATGAATGAACGAATCATTAAGTGAAATAGTGACTATTATAGATCTGGAAAAAGGAAAGTGGAAAGTTACTGTTGAAAGAGCTCTAGAGAAAAAAAAATATTTATGAAGACCTTTGTGGGATAAGATGAAGGTGAAGGGGACTTCTCTATTATTTATCTTTGGAAATTGTGAGTTAAAATTTGTAAACAGGGTAGATATTTTGGACAGAAAGGGCTACATAACTACAGCACACTTATCATCCTCTAAAATAGTCCCTTTCTTTGGCATGTTTAAAACCTGAAGTCTGGTTGGCGTTATAAATATGCATGAGCTGTTGGGGGAAGAGAGCATAACGTGTGAATCACACTTCAAACAGACCTACCAGCTCACTCCTGACTTCAAGTTTTTCAGAAGTGTGAAGTGAAAATGGTTTTAAAATTAGAAAATGTGCCATCAGAACTTTTATCAGCCCTCAGAGAAAATAATCTCTTTAAATGTGGGGAATGCTGGAGATATTTATTTAGTTAGTTTCACAGTTAAGTTGCTTTGATAAGTTTTCGTGTCATAAAATGCACAAATTAATTTTAATGAATGTGGGGGGAAAAATACCTTCTAAAACAACCTGAGTACCTAATGCTGCAATCTAGGGTTTCTGAGGGATTATTTAAACTTAATCTATGAGCAAATTGTTTCACTGGAGGAAAGAAACTCTCAGGTGTCTTTTCCTTCTGATACATTTACATTTGAAAAATGATCTTGTAGTATTTGAGAAGTGGGTAAATTCTGGGAAGAGACACTTGTATCTTAAATTGCTAAATTGTAACAACAAAAATGAGAGGAAAAGAGTATAGTTAGCTGTTTGCTTTCAAGTTTGTGGTAAATTGGCTTATTATCATTATTATTGATTTTTTCTGCATATCGAGATTGAATTGAGTGCGAACAGAGGGGAAGATCATAATAAAAGATAAGATAAAGGATGGTGGAGATCCTTATTTTTATGACTAGTGTTTAAAGAATAGCCCATCATTTCCAGTAACTGTGTCATCAAAAAATGGCTGTTAGAATGAGTTCTGTAGAATGTGTCATATAAGGCCAGTAATTGAGAACAAGGACGAAGAGAGGGACACTCTATTAATGTGATTCTGAAGCTTTGGTACATCAGCATCATCTTTTAGGCTTGATAACAACCCAGATTTCTAAGAAGTTCCCAGGTGAAATTGATGCTGCTGGTCTAGGACCACACTTTGGGAATCATTGTCCTGTTCCAATATTTAGGTAAGATTAAAGAAAAGAAAATTTAATGATTATCTGTGATTAAATGCTGGGCTCATTTTGTGAACCTTAAGTGTCTTAGTGAGTTTCTCTTTTCTTTTTCAAAAACTGGATGATATTTTATTTATTTTATTTTATTTTATTTTTGTGGTACGCAGGCCTCTCACTGTTGTGGCCTCTCCCGTTGCGGACCACAGGCTCCGGACGCGCAGGCTCAGCGGCCATGGCTCACGGGCCCAGCCGCTCTGCAGCATGTGGGATCTTCCCGGACCAGGGCACGAACCTGTGTCCCCTGCATCGGCAGGCGGACTCTGAACCACTGCGCCACCAGGGAAGCCCTGGGTGATATTTTATAAATGCCATTTTATTAACCTACTATTCTGAAGATTGAAATTCTACTATACTCACTGTTAACGTTAACTGCCTTATATTTTCCAAGGCAACATGGGACGGACATTATTTTAAAGGAACGGAAAAACAGCATTTACTTTCATAAAATTAGGTAGCTTCTTGACTGAGTTGTAGTTTTTGTCACTACTTTATTGCTATTACTTGAAACATACCCGTGATATTTCTCCATGTATCAGATTGAGAGTAAATCTGAATAGTTGAAACCTGATTTAAATAGATGCTGTCCAATCCTATCCTTGGGAGTACAGTACAGATCAGGAAAAACAGTTAAGACAGCATCATCTCTTATGTATACATTCTGGGCCATGTCTTTTATCAATATCTCTCCAAAGCATACATGTTTTGACCATACCACACACTGGAAACCAAGAGATAAAATGACTTTATTCTGTGCTGTGAATGTCATTAGGTCAGCAGTTTTCTGCCAAATCATTAATCTCTGCCCAGGTCCAAACGGCTTCAGAGATTTCCTACCACTCAGCATTTTCCTCTTTGAAGGACCCTCCCAGCACCAGTCTTCTGGCTTTGTTCCGCTTACTCTCTGCTAAAAAGACGACTTTCTCTGAGCAGCTACTCCCAAAATGAGGCCAGTGGTAAGGGGTAACAGGTCAAGAGACCCATCTGCAGGGTTTCTTTTCTTCTTTCACCTAAAAAAATGCACTTCTTATGTCTCAGGCTTGTCTTTATACCTAAAGGATGTATTTCTCTATGATTTCATAGGTTTTACTCTGGCATACCTGATGCCCTCCATTCTTAATTATCTTCAGAGACGCTTATCCTATTTCAGACTCCTAAGTAAGACATATACAAGGGGCAAGAAAACAAACAGAAGTCCTGTCTGAGTTTTGTCTAGGACCAAGGTCACTCAGTGTTAATGCAGCTGTCTCACTGCCTTTTCCTTCCAGAACGTACATATTTTAGTTGTATCATTACTCTGCTAGGAGAAACCATTATTATTTTTTATAAGCAGTGGTACCACCACTGAGATTAGTTTCAGGCAGTGGTTCTTAAAGTGTGGTCTGGAACCAACAGCCTTACGAAATTCTCAGGCCCCACCTCAGACCTACTGAGTGAAAAACTCTGAAGGAGGGACCTAGCAATCTGTATTTTAACAAGCCCTTCAGGTGGTTCTCGTGTACACTACAGCTGGGCAACAACCAGTTTAAGGATTTGGAAGGAAGGGCAAGACTGGGTGGAAAACATGGAGGAGTCTCGCCCTCTTAATGTTTGATATTCACGTATCCTTGTCTGAAATCGGCGTCTGCCTGAGACACTTTCATTTGGTTTCTGCAAATAGCTGGCAGCTTGGCGGTGGTGAAAAGGTTACCCAAGGAACACCGCACACACGTACTCTATCCCCTCAAACCCCACACTCAAGACTTCATTCTAAGCCCCTGCATGGGTAATTCCCCTTGGGGGGGGGGGCTTGTGGTTCTCCCAAGTCCCCAGCCACAACTAGCATTGCATTCTATGCTGTTTCATGTGCAGTCAGTGCCCCTGACCATTGAAGACTTATCCCTCCTAATTGTGGGAGGTATTTAGTCCAGATATTGCAATCCAGGTTTGCTTTCCTTCCCCTTCTAGCAAAAGTTATAGATTGCTACAATACCTGTGTCTGTCCCAGACTATGTTTATAAAAATAATAATAAATTACCTCTTTTGCTGTAGGATCTCTTTCAGGCTCAAAATGTGTTTTTCAGCTTATGGGGTATTGATTGTATATTATCAGTTTAGCTCACACACTGACAATTACATGTAGCGCCAAGGTAGCCTTGACAATGCAGCCCAGTTGCCATAGCAATGAAAGAAGGCCTATTGTTGCTACCCACAGCCTGCTCTATAATGATAATCGTGCTGCTCATTTCATTTTAATTGAAATTTGAAATCATAGTCTCTAGGAAGAAATAAATGGACTCTCTCCCCATTTCTCCCCCTGACCAGCCAAATAATAAGTACAAATGGGAAATACTTGCGCATTTTCTTAAAGGTAAATGTCAAGGTTTTTGAGAGTGTGTTTTCCAGCATTTTCATGAGTATCAGAAACAGATGAAGGGTAGTATTTTGCTGAATAAAAATTGAATTAGGGACTTCCCTGGTGGCGCAGTGGTTGAGAGTCCGCCTGCCAATGCAGAGGACATGGGTTCGTGCCCCGGTCCGGGAGGATCCCACATGCCATGGAGCGGCTAGGCCCGTGAGCCATGGCCACTAAGCCTGCGCATCCGGAGCCTGTGCTCCGCAACAGGAGAGGCCACAACAGTGAGAGGCCCGTGTACCGCAAAAAAAAAAAAAAAAAAATTGAATTAGGTCTTATGCTTTTGGATTCTTTTTTTTTTTTAATTTTATTTGTTTATTAATTTATTTTTGGCTATGTTGGGTCTTTGTTTCTGCACAAGGGCTTTCTCTAGCTGCGGTGAGCGGCGGCTTCATCGCGGTGCACAGGCTCTCACTCTCGCAGCCTCCCTTGTCGCGGAGCACAAGCTCCAGACGCGCAGGCTCAGTAGTTGTGGCTCATGGGCCCAGTTGCTCCGCGGCATGTGGGGTCCTCCCGGACCAGGGCTCAAACCCATGTCCCCTGCATTGGTAGGCAGACTCTGAACCACTGCGCCACCAGGAAAGACCCTGGATCCTTAATTAACAGCTATCTATTATTTCTCTAAGTCTCTAATCTTAACAGCCTGTCCTGCATGGTATATCTTACATAGTACAATCTTTAATGGATATACTTGTTGAATTTCATTTATACCCAAAAACTCACAGCAGATAGCATAAGATACTTTAAAATTAGTCATAAGGCACAGTGGAAGCTTTTAAAAAGTTGAAAAAATAGACAATATTTATAAATATTCAGTCACATAGGGCCCCAGTTCTATGCCAGTGCCTCTTCTATGATGCCTTCAATCTAATGATATTTATTTGGTAGCACAACTATAAGCTACACTCCAATGTAGTACATAGTGCTACATGTAGCAGAGAGAGAGTCATTGTGAAGTGCAGTCAGGAATAAAGAGCTTCCATGTCAGCAGACATTCCAAAAAGGGATACAAATCTAATATGGAAAACAAAGCAAACAGCTATCAAAATGAAAGTAAAATAGTAACTAAACAAATAATATATAGGCACGATATTCCAAACTATAAAAAAAGTATGAACTTGGTCTAAAATTAACAAAGATGTCAATGGAAGACTGGGTCAAATCCTAGCTTTTACTTTGACCTTTTGACCTTTCTCTAGCATTTTCTTTCTCTAATCTGATATCTTATTAATAATAATCCTCTTTTTTATTTTATTTTTCCCAGTTCCTTTTTGAAAACTAAAAATCATAGCTAGATGGCTCCTACCTCATTTTTACTCACTTTCAATCCTTTTCTGAATGAGATCAGATGATTTCTCTTTTCCCAGTATAGAGTTTTGTTTTCTTGGATCATGTGGAGGGTATAATAGGTATTTAGGGTAGAGAGAGATGTATGGTTGTGGGTTAAGATTTAACCAAGGGAATAAGAAATATAGGCTCTCCCCTTAAAGAAATTACTACGAAATGAAGACTTAGTTTTTATGAAGTGACCCCAGAAAATGTGCATTTACATTACTGGGGGTACACACAGTGCTGGGGTGCCTTGTGTGAAAAGCATCTCAATCACAGATTCCAAAGTTCAGCTTTTAGGAAGAATAACATGACTTAGAAATTAGATGGCCCCCTCTTCTATGAAAATGGAGGCATTTTGGGGTTGGTTTGCTTGCGATACAAAAGAGACAATGCCTCCACTGATATTTTCAATCTTTGCTGTTGCCCCTATTTACAATCATGGTCTTCCAAATATTTATGGCACTGATAAAATGATCAATACAGTGTTTATTTGTTTATTCACTTATTAATAATTATTGAGTACCTACAATATGTGAAGGCAAAAATATTCTAAGTGCTAAGACAAAGCTTGGAATAAGATGGACACTGTCCCTACCTCCACAGAGCCTGCATCCTAGTAGGCTTGCACATTAGACAAGTAATTATACAATAAATTACTTAAGTTCAATTATGATGAGGAGAAATAATTAAATTCTACAAGAGATCTCTGAAAATTTACTACAAAATTATTTAGTGTTGTCAGATAAATTTGCTCATCATTGAAAGCTAGTATTGTTGATTAAATCAATTGTTAACAGGGAAGTGACTTTGAAAAACATTCACTACAAATAGAAGCATAAAGAAAAATCTGAGACATATTAAAACAAGAGTATTGCTATATAATCAGACTAAATACTATAAAAATCTGCATTTGAATTCTGCCATGTGTTAGGTTTGTTAGGCATGTATTTTTAAGATATGGTTGTCTATTATTTTGCTCTGAGCACAGCTTTAATCTTTCATATCCTTAATTCTAATCTTTTCGGATTTTATTAAACTTTAAAATCCATATATTTGATTCATTTGTGCTTAAATAATTGAAATTGTTAGCAAAAACTCATCAATATGCTTAAACCAGGAGCTCCACTCCCCTGTAACTGAGTTTTTCCCATGTGTTTTAGCAAGATTTATACTAGAGTTTGCCCAACCATATCTTCTTCTGTCCCATCCTTACCTTGATCCTCACGTACTTCAGTGGCTCTTTATATCATGTATGGGCTTCCTTTCCAATATGTCTTCATTCAAATGTAAGGTTGTTGAAAAGAAGGTCCAAACCCTACATGAATCCTTAGCAGCATGTAAAATGCCACGCATCCCACAGATGCTCAGTAAACATTTGCTCTGGAGAATCTTGATTATATCCTCTTTAAACAATACCTAGTTACTAAAATTAGTAAGTCTGACATCTAAGAGGTAAAACTTTAAAATTCCATCCAAGTTCTCAGTGGGACCAACTCTAGTCTATAACCACAGCCCTGGTAGGTGTTCCCTTTTCTGCTCTGTGCTCACATAATGGCTCTGCCTCTCACCCTCAAATCGCAACCCACTGCCTGTAATGGCATTCTGTTTATTAACTTTTAAAACTTTTCCTATCAGGTAGGCCTTCTCCATTCAACCTCATGAGAGATGAAAGGATTGCAGCTGAAAGAAGCTTCTAACCCTCAAAGTAGACTTCCATAGTCTAGCCCAGAACATCTGTCTCTGAGCAAATCTGGAGCCCTCAAATGGTTTTGAAGCCATTACTAGCAGTTGGTCTTAGATGATAGTAACCAAGAAGAAAATTGAGGCTTGTGGGCTAGAAAGAGTCCCTAAGTTCAAAGTAATATCAAAGCAGCCAGAATAGCACAGGTGGTGAGAGGTGTGGGCTTCTGTTTGCAAGGAACTCTGACAACTACCTTCCACACAGAAGCACCTCCCTGTTTCAGGCTCCAAATCCTCAAAGACAGACAGTCCTTAATTGAGTGTCAAAGAATTGATTAGGAGACTCCTGCAATGCAGGTTCATTGATGAAACCATTTTGGCAGACTGGATGATATAATTAGCCCACACAAGATGTGAAATCTGTAGTGTTTTGGGATATAGTCCAATAATTTTTAATTTTGTAATAAAAAGGAGACAAAGAAAGAAAGGGAACAGCAAGAGAAGATGATGTATGCTTGTCTGTGAAAAACGGAGGAAAAAGATTCCAAGGTAACATTTGCTAGATATGGATCATAGCTTTAGGTTTCCATTATCCTCCTCAGAGAATATTACCTAGGATACCTGTGTTATCTCTACCTTTATGAAATTTGACAGTGTACCAATACTGTCTTTATTGGAAGCAGAGGTATTCCTCAAATCAATGTACTCACATACTCCAGTTCCATCATAGACATTTATTTAAAGAACCTTCTCCTACACATGCTAACCTGAGTCCTCTGGAGGACAGCAAAGGAGAAGATCTGAATAATGTAGGACCTAAGTTTCGCCAATGGCTAGAACCAGGAGGAAGGGTATGGGAATGAGTGCCTGAGGGTAACTGTCAAAAGAAAATGTCGTATTTGGGACTTCACTGTTAATACCATAACATTTTTTCCCTATTAGGGACCATTCTTCATTGACAGTTGTTAATGGATACGGCTCCCCAGTTTCCTCAGTCTTTTAATTTTTATTGTGTATGGAAAGATGATGTGGATAGTTAAGGATGCTGAACAAATATTTTGGCTTATCTCTAGGTACTCTCAAGTTTTTGTGGTATTTGTGTCAATAAAGTGGTTCTGTATTTTTGTCAACGATTTTGTCATCTCAGGATATTTTGCAGAAGTGCAGCTCACACAGCCAACTTGTTTATAAAGGGTTTCATCATCTTAAGAGGTGATTAAGTTATTATTATTTGTGCTTTTTTTTTTGCGGTACACGGGCCTCTCACTGTTGTGGCCTCTCCCATTGCGGGGCACAGGCTCCGGACGCACAGGCCCAGCGGCCATGGCTCACGGGCCCAGCCGCTCCGTGGCATGCGGGATCCTCCCAGACCGGGGCACGAACCCGCATACCCTGCATTCCCAGGCGGACTCCCAACCACTGCGCCACCAGGGAAGCCCTATTTGTGCCTTTCAAACATCATTTTCATCATAGCTCATTTCTCAGGTGGAAATATTAATACCTAGGAAATTTGCTGTGGGCTGGCTCACTTATAATGAAGGAAAGTCACCCCACACTTACTGTCTTCTACCAACTTCTTCTTGTGAAACCAGGGGCACTTGCATGTTCATGAGAGGTTAGGGATTATTAATCCAATTGCTTCTAGTAAAGACTGTCCTAAGAGGTATACATAGTGAAAGATTCTTATTTTAAAAGATTCATAGAGAAAACAATTCTGCAACGTCTATTTTCTCTACTATTTCAGCAATTTTGTTCTTGGGGATTTTTCCTATGGTTAATTTAAATTTTTTAAATTTGAATCCTATTTTATATATGAGAACATTATTCCTTCTTTTTAGCATTCTGTTTTCTAGATGAAGAAAATCACTTTCATTTTTATTTTCTGACACTTCTCTAAAATCACCTTGAGTTTTCTACCTGTACACTAGTTTGAGATGACCTGGAGCCAGACTGCCTGGGTTGAAGCCTGGTCCTACTGTTTACTATCTGTCTGACCTTGAGAAGTTATTTAACCTCTTGGTTCCTCTGTAAAATGGGTTAATAATAGTACATACCTTATAGAGTTTCTGGAAGGATAAAATGTGTTAATAGTATACATGCAAAGTATTTAGAAGAATATCTGGCTGGCATATATTATGCACTCAGTAAACATTAGCTATTCTGCTTTACTCCATTCCATTTCTGTGGTTTAACATGAAATTGATAAGCTTGCCAGTAAATAGTTATACCAGGATGCCAAAGGTGTTATCTAAAAAAAAAGTTTCTTACTTAAATATTTTTGGTAAACATAGAGTGGCATACACATTTAAAAATGTTGCTTTACTGTGGGGCTTCTCAGACATTTAAAAAAAATTTTTATTGGAGTATAGTTGCTTTACAATGTTGTGTTAGTTTCTGCTGTACAGCAAAGTGAATCAGCTATATGTATACATATATCCCCTCTTTTTTGGATTTCCTTCCTGTTTAGGTCTGAGTAGAGTTCCCTGTGCTATACGGTAGGTTCTCATTAGTTGTCTATATGAATTGTGCATACCATTATAGCTCATGGATATGTTTCTTCATATTATTTTATCAGAGTAGCTTTCTTTTTCATGCACCACCTACTAACATCTCCAATGAATTCAGTTTGGAAAGCAGTGGTCCAGTCATAATAAGACATACTTCTGAAGACCCCAAAGTTGTTGCTAGATCATTCTGTGGTTTCAACAGTTATTTATTGAAATTGTCCTAAAAACAGAGAACAGGAAAAGGAATCAACTCCCTGAGACTTTTCTACTCTTTAAAAACAAGCTCGATTTTAATTATTGGTGAGAGTGAAAGCTTTCCTTTTGATAGTAGTTACATTGTGTGATGTAAAGGCATCAGATTTCTCTATAATGATTACTTCCCAAGAAGGGAAGTGTCACTCAAACCTGGTATAGTTCCTAGCCATCTCTGTTGGCATTGCACATTCCTTTCCTCATGACTCTATAGGGAATCCATGATGTGGATTTTTCTGTATCTGAGCTGACAAAAGATATAAATCAAATGTTTTAGGCCATTAACAAGAAGTTAAATCAGGAACAACACTGATCTAGAAGCATTAATTCAGGGTAAGCACCAAATGCATTGTAGCATTGATTCTGGCATTTTTCTCTGCTCCTGATAGCTTTGAGAATTTGATCTATATGTTTATGGATCTAAATGAAGGGAAATAAACGTTTGGACAGATTTCTTGCTATTGAGTTTCCTTATCACCACTTTTCAGCCTTGATAGTAGACTTGGGCCATGAGTTTCATTCACCTGGAAACATTCTAAAATTGAGGATGCTGGCCAGAGCACCAAAGTGTGGTGCTTGCAGTTTTCAAGCATGTAAATAAATTATTCTTTTTGAACAAATTCGTAATCTATGTACCATGAGCATGTTTGGAACACATCTATAAAGCAGGTAGGTAAATTTTCAGAACAACTTAGCAGTTTTCACAGGTGGCAGGACACTATATTATTATTTTTAAGAAATAAAATTTATTTTTAGCAAGTGGGCTAAGTGGTTCAAATTCATTATTTCACTTAATCCTTCTAATATACCAATGAGGTAGAAAGTATTACTATATTCTCTTTATAGAAGAGGCATCTGGAGCTAAATCAGATTAAATGACACTTTCTCTTGGGTTTTGAGTAAATGTCATACTGCCCCCTAGAAGTATTCAATGCTCACCGTAAAGATTTACCCTATTAACAGATAATGCAGTTTTCTGGATTACTCATTCTGAAGAGTCTGTAGGCATGGGGGAAAAAGGCATTTGTCGTTCTCCAGGTTCATACTAGATTTTTATAGGTGATATATTATTACAACGAGATCCTTTTGACATTTTCAACAACAAACCCTTCCTGGTGGGGCTGAGAATCATCTCCGCTGATGTTACTAAACCATTTGCTTCTCTAGGGCATGGGTCATGCCCTGGTATGCACCATCCCACATGTCTCTTACTGTGGTGCTTTGCATAAGGCTGGAACTCAGGAAATGTTTGTTGTGCATATGGAAGAATACCCAATTCTGTAATCCAAGAGGTTGTTATCTTGGTACTTGTTTGCCTTTGGTGGGCATAACGTTTTTACCATAAGAGGTCAGTTAGAGTTTCTGTCTTGTTACACAGAGGTAATTATACATGTTTCCTTTGCTCCTTCATTCAACATTGCAAAGAAAATACCTATAACATGCTTTGAGTCACTATTAAGGGGTGTTGAATAAAGTGAAAAAGTAGAATGAATTTATTAATTCTAGTACTTTGGGTAATGAATTCAAAGTGAATCTTATTGTAAAATTGGTGGTAGAGGTGGAGGTTATGGTGGTGAGTCTCTTTCCAAGCATCATGGCCAAGCATTAAGAAGTATTTCCAAGTCCCCTATTTCAGACACCCCAGAATTATTTAAATATCTAAATTAGAGATATGTGAAAGAAAATAGGGTTTTTGGAAGTAAATTTGTATTACTGCTAGCCATTTAGCCCGTAAAACACATGATTCTTTTCCTTAGACTGCACAAAGATGAAATTTCTAGTGGATATCTTTTGGGGGCATAACCTTCACAGAAAAGTTTGCTTTTCACCGGATATCCATGCACATGTGGTTAATCAGTCTCCAGGAAAAGGCAGTTTCTTCTCCAGAGCAAACCCATCAAGGCAATTGAGTCAAATGACTTCAAACTCCCCAAGGGGAACACCAGCCACCCTTAAATCCATCACACTTGTCAATAGCTAGTTGATCATTCTGTTTCAGCTGACATTGGCAGGTATTTAGGACTTTTTTCTTTGGTCCTTGTTGGGAGGTCATGTGGTTTTTCATGAGCTGCTCAGTGAAAGGAGGGAGGAGAAGGAGAGAAAGGAAGAGATAAAGGAGGAAAGACTAAGCAACAGTCCCAGGAACCTGAAAGATGGAGAATTTCCAAAGCAAAGTTGGAGTCATCTAAAGAGGAGCATGGCTTTTATTTTTGTAGCAAAGACTACCCTTCCACCTCGCCCCCGCCCCGAGTTCCTTCCTAGAAAGATATATGCAGTGGACGCCTGTGAATATAACTTTTGACAGTGACACAGATCAGTGAAAACTGTAAGTCAGTCCATGGTGAATGCAACATTATTTCATGCATAAAAAAAGAGTCATACAACTATATACCTATATAACCTATTTCACAGTAACAATAAAAACATATTTATCGATTCATCAAAAGGGTGACAGTTTTGTTGTGTCTATCCAAATGTCTTATACTGTGATTTTTCTCTTCCTTGAGAAAGATTTCCTTGAAAACAATACTTATAGCAGTGGCAGGAATTTACATTACACTCGGGTGTAAGTTCTGACTAGGAAGCACATTGCATTTTGAAGTTAGGCTATATCGGACATTCCTTGAAAAATCCCCCAAAGGGAAATAATGTTTCGTCTACTCATTTGCTCAGATTTCCTTTTGCGTCGAAAGGAAGAGGGGAACACATGCATACCTCAGAGACAGTGCAGATTCTGTTCCAGACTACTGTGGTAAAGCGAATATTGCAATAAAGTGAGTCACACAATTTTTTTGGTTTCCCAATGCATATAAAAGTTATGTTTACACATAGTCTATTAGGCATAATAGACTATTAAGTGTAGTCTGTTAAGGGTGCAATAGCATCATATCTAAAAAAACCCCAATGTATGTACCTTAATTAAAAAATAATTTTTGCTAAAATATGCTATCATCTGAGCCTTCAGTGAGCTGTAATTTTGTTGCTTGTGGAGTGTCTTGCCTTAATGTTTTGGCTGACTGATCAGGGTGATGGTTGCTGAAGGTTGGGGTGGCCGTGGCCGTTTCTTAAAATAAGACGACAATGAAGTTTGCTGTGTTGAATGGCTCTTCCTTTCGTGAATGACTTCACTATAGCGTGCAGTGCTGTTTAATAGCATTTTGCCCACAGAGCTTCCTTTAAAATTGGAGTCAATGCTCTCAAATCCTGCCACTGCTTTATCAACTAAGTTTATGTCATATTCTAAATCCTTCATTGTCATTTCAACAATCTTCACAGCATCTTCACCAGGAGTAGATTCCATCTCAGGAAACCACTTTCTTTGCTCATCCATCAGAAGCAACTCCTCATCCATGGAAGTTTTATCATGAGATTGCAGCAATTCAGTCACATTTTCCGGCACCACTTCTAATTCTAGTTCTCTTGCCATTTTCACCACATCTGCAATTACTTCCTCCACTGAAGTCTTGAACCTCTCAAAGTCATCCATGAGAGTTGGAATCGACTTCTTCCAAACTCCTGTTAATGTTGATATTTTGAGCTTTTCCCGTGAGTCACAAATGTTCTTAATGGGTGACATCCAGAATGGTGAATCCTTTCCAGAAGATTTTCAATTTTCTTCTCTCAGATCCATCAGAGGAATCACTGTCTATGGCAGCCATAGTCTTTTGAAATGTATTTTTTAAATAATAAAACTTGAAAGTCACAGTTACTCCTTGATCTATGGGCTGCAGAATGGATGTTGTGTTAGCAGGCAAGAAAACAACATTAATCTTGTTGTACATCTCCATCAGAGCTTGTGGGTAAGCAGGTACGTTGTCAGTGATCAGTAATATATGGAATTTTTTTTTTTCTGAGTAGTAGGTCTGAACCGTGGCTTAAAATATTCAATAAACCATGTTGTAAACAGATATGCTGTCATCCAGGCTTTGCTTTTCCATTTATAAAGCACAGGCAGAGTAGATTTAGCATAATTCTTAAGGGCCCTAGAATTTTCAGAATGCTAAATGAGTGTTGGCTTCTACTTAAAGCCACCAGCTGTATTAGTCCCTAACAAAAGAGTCAGCCTGTCCTTTGAAGCCAGGCATTGACTTCTCCTCTCTAGCTATGAAAGTCCTAGATGGCATGTTCTTCCACTATAATAAGGCTGTTTGTCTACATTGAAAATCTGTGGTTTAGTGTAGCCACCTTCATTAATTAACTTAGCTAGATCTGGATAATTTACTGCAGCTTCTACATCAGTGCTTGCTGCTTCATCTTGCACTTTTATGTAATGGTGATGACTTTTTTCCTTAAACCTCATGAACCAACCTCTGCTATCTTCAGACTTTTCTTCTGCAGTTTCCTCACCCGTCTCAACCTTCATAGAATTGAGTGGAGTTAGGGCCTTGCTCTGGACTAGGCTTTGGCTTAAGGGAACGTTGTGGCTGACTTGATTTTCTATCCAGACCACTGAAACTTCCTCCACGTCAGCAATAAGTCTGTTTAGCTTTCTTATCATTCTTGTGTTCACTGGAGTAGCACTTTTAATTTCCTTCAAGAACATTTCCTTTGCCCTCACAACTTGGCTAACTGTTTGGTGCAGGAGGCCTAGCTTTCAGCCTGTTTTGGGTTTTGAATGCCTTCCTCACAAAACTTAATTATTTCTAACTTTTAATTGAAAGTGAGAGACGTGATTCTTCCTTTTACTTGAACACTTGCAGGCCATCGCAGGGTTATTAATTGGCCTAACTTCAGTATTGTCATGTCTCAGGGAATAGAGGGACCTGAGGAGAGGGAGAGAGATGGGGGACTGGCTGTTTGGTGAAGCAGTCAGAACACACAGAACATTTATCGATTAAGTCTGTCATTTTATATGGGCACTCCAAAACGGTACAGTAGTAACATAAACATCACTGATCACAGATCACCATTACAAATATAATAATAATGAAAAAACTTGAAATATCGTGAGAGTTACCAAAATGTGGCACAGAGACATGAAGTGAGCAAAGGCTGTCGGAAAAATGGTGCCGATAGACGTGTCCACACAGGGTTGCCACAGACCTTCGATTTGTAAAAAGCACAATATCTGCCAAGTGCCATAAAGTGAAGCATGATAAAACGAGGCATGCCTGTATGTTTGTCATGGAGACATTTTCACGTTAAGTTGAACAGGTGTATAATCCTTATTGAACATTTTCTTTAGTGTCATCATGCCGTGCTTGACAGTAAAATACCAGCTTTTCCCCATTGAATTGACATATTTTCTCTCTCCTTTTTCTTCCTCTCCCTTCTACATCCATTATCTCCCCTGTGCTCATGGTGCATAATAACTATCCAATAACTCTTACTGAAACAATGAATTGGATTCAAGTCTAAGTTATACATACTTCTACAAATTTTTTATGTTAAAGGCCTAGGCTTTGTAAAATGTGGTATTAACCACAGGTCATTTTCTAATGGACACTTAGTTGTTACTTCCTGAAACTCAGGATTCATTAGGGTCATTGCTGGCATGGAGGTGTCTTCCTGGCCCTGATGTGCTCTGAAGGTGAATGTCCAAACTCTAAGGCTATTTGATTTCTCTCAGTTCTCCAAGGTTATGGATCCAAAGGGGTCACAGCCATTCTCATTCTAATCCAGAGAATCTCTGAAAAAGGAAATTATCTTTGAGGTCCTCTGGAATTCTGAATATCCTGGTGGAGATACAGGGAGGAAAAAAGGGAAACTTGATCTGGTTTATTCAAAACCTCTTCTGATTCTTAAATCGTTTTTAAAAAATTTTTATTGGAGTATTGTTGATTTACAATGTTGTGTTAGTTTGTGCTGTACAGCAAAGTGAATCAGTTATACGTATACATATATCCACTCTTTTTTAGATTCTTTTCCTATATAGGTCATTACAGAGTATTGAGTAGAATTCCCTGTGCTATACAGTAGGTCCTTATTAGTTATCTGTTTTATATATAGTAGTGTGTATATGTCAATCTCAATCTCTCAATTTATCCCTCCCCCCCTTTACCCCTTAGTAGCCATTAAGTTTGTTTTCTACAGCTGTGACTCTATTTCTGTTTTGTAAATAATTCATTTGTATAACTCCTTCTTATCGTAACCGTCTACTAAATCTCTTAGAAACTGTTGAGAATGAGTTTACACAGACATTATGAAGGAATTATGCCCTAGCGAGAGTCTTCAAGGTTCAGGGTTTACCCTTATAAAAACTGCACATAATCTAAAACATGATAGGAGCAAAGATTCAGCATGGATCAAACGAATACATGCTGTAATACCCTATAGAGCTTTCCATCTCCAGTGAATCAGGGTCACTGTGCCTTGGGTACAACAATTGGAAGCCAACAGAGGCCAGCAGGGAGCTCTCCAGCGGGAAATACTCTCCTGTGGTCTTTGAGTGAAGGCCTGTCAGTGTCAGCCAGAGTAGAGCTCTAAGGACACTGCTATGCCCATCACATAAGACACATGAACTATGGAGAAGTCATCACTCTGAATATTTCAGAAGGGAAACTGACATTAGAACACAGGCCAGATACCAAATCAAATAAATTATGGAAGTAGGGAGAGCAAGCTGAAATGCAAAGGCATAGCCGATAGCCAGATCAGGGCAGATCAGAGATTCATGATAGGTAAAGACAACTAGTGCAAGCAATTGGTGTGCTGACTACTCTGCAGGGAAGCAGCCTTTTGATGGTGGTGGGTCAAAGTGGCCTGAAACTCCCACCCATTCACAAAGGAGCCATAAACCAGTATGCTTGGGGATCTGTCCAAGTTCTGACTTCCTGAATCACTGTGTGTCCACTTCCATTGGAATCTTGGCATAATTTGTCCACTGACAGAAAATAGGAAGTGCCCAAATTTTGCAGCATCACGGCAGAGATGGACAAATATAAGAACTTTCCATTTAGCAACAATAATAATAGACACTATTAATTGAGAGCATCCTATTTGCCAGGCATATGACGTAAGATTTTGAAGCCTTGTAGCAACCTACTCTTGGAACAGCCTACTGAGCCTCAAACAAGTCAAGTTTGGCTGAAACTACTTAGCAGGCAATTGGCAGAATATGGATTTGCCTGCTAATATGTCCCAGTTTAATGTTCTGAACTTTCTGCTGTGTTAAATGCTATATATGAATATTCCAGTGGCAGTGTGTAAGGCTGTCTTCCCATTTAACAGAAAAGTTGATTCTCAGAAGAATCTCAAATAGGAGTGCTCAGGCAGCTATAGAAACAAAGGAGATCCCGGAAAGGACAGTGCTCACTAACTCCTGGTCACTTTCTACCTTATGGATATGGTTAGTAGGAACTTGGGTGCTGGAATTAGACAGAATGGGATTGAGATCTTGGTTCTTCCATTCACTAGCTGTGCCACTTGGCCATGGTACTCAGCCTGTCTAGGGGTGTGATTCTTACTCTGTAAAATGTGATAATCCGAGGATAATAATAGTGCTTATTTTAGATAGTTGTCAAGATTAAGGCACTTAGTTCAGTGCTGGACACATGGTATCATTAGTACATGGTCACCGTCATCTTCTTCATTATCTCATCAAAGAATCAAGCAGGTGTTGGCCATATGTAGCCTTGAAGCATTTGATGTGGTAAAATGGACCCAACAGGAAGTATTCAGGGATGGTTTAGACATCTTTTCTGGTACATATACAATAATTACCGAACCAACGCTATTCAACATTTAATCCAGTATAGCGAAAGAACGCTGAAAGATAAACAAGTGACTTCACTCACCTCCTTTGTTCTCAGAATCACTACTTAGATGTTCCCAAAGGTCTCTCCCAGCTCTAAGAGTCTGACTAAGATTGTTGAGCACCAACTATGTGCAAAGTTTGTCACTGGGAAAAATGGGGTTGATACACTCAGAAAAGCAGTATGTTAAAAGACCGATCATTCTTCTATAGAACTAGCCACATGATAAACCTACTGTTTGGCTTTGGCATAGAAGGGTTTTGAAGAGAATAAAAGGAAACACGTGACAAGAGTTGAACTTCTGGGAAGAATGGTGATACTATAAGTATGCTGTAGCCTCTAAATAAGAATAGTGATGTTTAAAGGAACGTAAATTAAAGGGACCACTAAAAGGAAAAGAGAGATGGATTTCACCCTCTGGATCTGACTCTGGTTTTAAATTGCACAGGCGAGAGATTGGCTTGAGAGGTTTATTTCAACCTTTAGTAGTGTATTAGCAGTGTCACAGAACAAGGGGTATGGTTAAAAGAGAGAGAGGGGAAAATAGGAACAAGCATGAGTGTCTTGGAATCTAATTTATTTAAATTTAGATTATTTTGCTTTCGCTTTAATCTTTGTGTAAATCATTGTTCTAAGTACTTTAATCATAGGTTGCAGTTTATTTTTAATTTTGCAAAGTTTTAGCAATGTTTATTAATTATTTAACCTCTGAACATTTTTAACCATTGAGAAGACCCTTCTCAAATGAAATTGAGGTTCCAAGTGGCCAAAGTAACTAGTAAGTGGGGGGAAAATCTGTTTAAACACTTGGTCCAATCACAGTTATGTTGAAACACCTTGAGATTAGTATAGAAAAGAAAAAAAGATGGATGGAAGATATGTTGGAGGAGAGTCCTGAATGAATAAAAAGTTTTCTAATGTGTTTTTCTTGGATGAGCGTATCTTACAGTTCCTACAGAAAAATGGAACGTATTATTTACTAATGAGCAACACAGCTCCACAGAACATTATCTGATGATGTCAGTTAGTTCTAGGACAGGACTTTTCAGAATGCAGATATGAATAATGCAATCCAAACAAGACAACCTCATAATGTATTATCAAGAATAACTACATACAAATTTAAAATTAAAAGTGTTTTAAATTTCTTCAGACAGACAATGATACAATTTATTGTCCTAAGTGATTAGCACAATTTTAAGAGCATGTGTTTTATTTCAACAATACTTCCATGGAGAAACAGAAACTTTTTAGGAGAGGTTTCCTGGATCCTTGGATAACCACAATTTCCATTTGACTCAGACCCTGGTGTTGTATTTTCTCAGAATTCCTCTAACCTTCACTTTGTCCTGTTTCCAATGATTGCTCAGATTATTTCAACTGATGACATACATTTATTTCCTTTGACATGCAAAACATAACAAGCAAACAAAAAAATAAAAACAAAAACCCAGAACCTTTTCCTCCCCTCTGTTCCCAGAAAGAACTAGGAACTTCCTAGCCTGGGTTACATTGTGAAGCTGACAGTTTGTTTTGAGAATTTCCAAATGAACATATTTGGCATTTTACCGAGGCCTCCCAGGAATGGGATTCCTCTAACCTAAAGGAACAATTCTACTTCTGGGAATTTCTAACACACCAGAAGGTAGCTGGAAGGCTTTTTTTTTTTTTTTTGTCTGGGTAGTTTGGAGGCCAGTCGATGCTGTGGAAGAAATTAAGGAACAAATATCCTTTAGAGGACTCCCACAAAAGAAACCAGGGGTTAGGACGGCTCACTTCCAAGAGGGGTTAGGCAGTAAGACCTGAGAGAGCTTGGTGTCTGTTTATTGGCTACAGTTGCTTTTTGTCAACAGTACGGAAACAAGGCACACAGGATACAAATGAAATGTATGTACAGAAACCTGGGGTCGGTTTTCAGAGATCATTTTACCCTACCTTCAGGTCTCTAGATGTGCTGGGCCCTCCAGAAAATACAAGCCTTGAACTCTATCTGTTTATTTATAGTTTCCAAATTCTCAGATTCTGACTATAAGACATCTGATGTGATTAACTGATTTTTCTAATTTAAGGTACAGTTATTTTCTGTGTAGGAGGCTATAAAGCCGCTTTCTTTTTTTTTTTTTTACCTTTGTGCTCTGTTTTTCACATTCCTGTCACTGTCAAGACTGGTAATTAATCAACACTCAGTCATGGATGGCTTCTTCTTCCTCCTCTTCTATCCTTTCTTCTCCTGCCTGAGTGATGAAGAATGATGTCTCTTCTGTTGTGCCCCTGGCTCCCTGTCCTCGGAGCATTCATGCCAGGCCCCGTGACAACAAGTTCCCACCGAGGGGAAAGCACTGGAATGACAAATGTGTCTCCTGGATCCCAGGCATCAAGGCGTAGACTTTCTGATTCTTGTCACTGGCCACCATCGATCTCTCCATGTCAGTGGGCCTTTGGGAAAAGCAGAAACAAAGAAGAAAGAAAAAGTTCTCATCCCTGCATGGCACTTCTTCCAATGCCCTGGCTTTTAATACTGTGAGAAACTCAGGGAGGGGTAGCTTTGCAATAGTGCTAGAAAGTGATGAGCCTTTCCCAAGGTTTAGACACCTAGGCCTCCTTTCACTCACCAACCCAGAAGCACACTTGTAGGCATACTCATACTCTCTACTGTTTCTGCAATTTTGTTTTTCCCAAGTGTTCACAGGAAACAAAAGCAAACATGCTTTGTAAAAAATTGACAAATCTCCCATTCATTTTATGATTGCTTTATGTCTCTGGACACCATAGGACCCAGTCTGTACTCTTACTTAATTGAGGAGGAAACTTACCCACCCATTGCAGGGCTGGAAATTCTGCTTTTGGAGATTCATACCTTTGGATTAAGATGTTGCATCTCCATGGGGTCCCATGAAACAGAAGGGATTCTAGGTAGAAAAGATGATGCAGTGTGACCTAATCAACTGTACTCTTACGGATTTCCTTAGCAGATCCATATATTATGGAGATCACTAGTTGACAGCAGTAGCCCTGAAAGCATGGGAAATGGAATAGGTAAGTTGAGATGGGTTGGAGGAGAAAAGAAGTTCTGAGAAAGGGACATCGCACAGCCTGGGAGCAGGGTGGGGATCGAAGGGTTTAGGAATGATGAAGGAGTGAAGGGGGTGTTAGCACATTTAGTCAGGCGGGGTGAAGTGAATGACTTGGTGGCCTGGATCATCCCTCTCCATGTTTTGCGCAAGAACCTCCACATTATAGGTAAATAGAATGTTGACCTCAATATGTTGTGGCTTTTTTTTTCCTTTTTAGTATGCTTTAGTATTTTCTATCTTATTTGCTTGCTTGAACTGATTTATGCAAAAAAGGAAATGTAAGAATTCAGAGGTACGTTGTGAAACTCAAATTAGATCAGGGATGGTGTTAATTCAGCCAATTAGCTGCATAACAGACAACCACAAAATCTCAGCAGCACAGGACTGTAAACACTTTTTGTGGAGCTGTGGGTTTGTTGAGGGTTAGCCACCGAAGCCTCAAGTTGGCAGGATAACTCTGCCAGTCTCAGCAGCGTTTGTTCATAGGCCTGGAGGTCAGATGGGGTTCTGTGATGTGGGCTTTACTAGGCTGGGGTGGGTCAGTTTTAACGACACATCTTTCAGCCTCTTTCTGTGTCCAGCTGCCTGGCTCTGGAATATTCTTCTCTATTTTTGCATATTAGTCTTTGCTGCTTCCTGGGCCAAACAGCTATATGGCCATTCTCATTCTCAGGTGTGCCTCACGCCCATTTAAGAGAACAGCCAAATTGACATCCTCAAGTCCCAATCTACATGCTTGGGGAAGGAACTTTCTAGTCAGGAGGTATGGCTATGTTAGGTAAGGTAATTGCTGGAACCATCTGGAAAATAAAAGAATGTGCAAAAGACAAAAATGGTAATAATGTAATAATTAATGACATCGAGTTTTGAATTCCTTAACTTTGCTGTGAGTAGAGGTAAGGAGGGGATTGTTCTCAGTTGTTGCTTACACAGAACAGGGTCTTAATAAGTCAATCAGCTTAGTCATTTGAACCTGATTATTGATGGAAAGACCTTTGGATAGGTTGTTCAGAGCGTCTCTTTCTCTTTTTCTATTTCCTTGTTACATTTGCGATTTCTGTGTTTTCCTCATTCCATGATTTATTGGAAACCGAAAAGAATACTTGAATGAACTTTGGTTATTCATTCCTTTTTTTGTTGCTGGCTCCACAGTCAGAGATCCAAGCCAGGCATCTCACTGGTGGCCTTAACCACATGCGATGCTGTCTCAAGGTCCTATTTACAAGACCATTCAAAACTGGCTTATCAACACTGGTTTTTTTCTACTGCACAGTACACAGCCTCTTCCCCAGCTGGGATGGCCCCCTCAGCTGCTCCCCATTTATCAATCCTGGTGCCATGCCTTTTCTTGAAGATTCCTGTTGAAAATGTCCTCTCACCTCTTCTGACTACCGAATCAAAATGTGTTAATTCATGAAGCCCCCATCTCAATCTCATTTTTTTCCCTGACCCCTTTATGAAGCCACATGGACTATTCCATTAAACAGCTCTCTCTCCCTTCTCTGAATGTCTGTAATTTCTCTTTTAGCCAATGCCAACGGTTTGGATTTAATCCCATACTGCCTTGTACTCTCTCAATTTCTCTCTTCATTGTCCTTATATCCCACACCAGATTTACCTACTCCTTTGGCAGGGGCACCAAATCTTCTGCCTCTTCTGTGTTTCCCAGGAACCAGAGACAGTGCCAGTTGCATAGTAGTTGCTTAATAAATACTTGTTATCTGATTGTAGCGTTCCCATTAGCATGTCAAAATGATGGTTATACGATCAGAAGGCTATCTGTCATCATTTTCTGAACTATCTCCTGTTCAGCTATTCATATTTAGTCTTTATCTCTTTCTTTCTAGAGATTATTATTTTCCATTATAAGGCCATTTCTGGGAGGGTGATGCTCTTACTCTGCCATCAGTTTCTCCATGAGTCTGGTTAGAAAAGGGATGATCCAAATAACTTCTTTCTAATATGATTTATATGGAATGGAAGGATTTTCTATTTCCTCCTTATGTGTTCTTATTTTGAATTGCAAATATTCATTTTCACATATATTTAAAAGTTATTTTGACAGTATGTAATGTAGATTTAAAACATTCTGAACTTGGCTGTTTTCCCTTGATCAATTCTTTTTTTAGCAGAAACACTGTAAACATACCGACAAGTGTCAGAACATACAGTATAGTGAACAGCAAAGGACAATCTGTTATGATATTTTTCGTATTAAAGACCAGTTTGTTTATGCCACCAGGAGGAATTCATTTTTAGTATGTGGATTTGATGGATTTAGTGAGAATGATATAATTTGCTTTGCTACACAACAGTGCCACAGCAGAAGGCTATACATTACTCTTTACTTAATGCTAAAGGGGAAAAAATCATAATGATAGAAAATGTTAAGGTAGCCAAAGAGGCAGTATTCCTAGAATTAACAGAAGGAAATTCAGCTATGATACTCAGAAGTTGACTGGCAGTAATTCCATTTAAATAGGTCAGTTGAATGGCCAGGAACTTGCTTCATAGTAGAAGTGAAGCTGTTAGTTGTTTTACTTAGAAACCTGGAAACTGAGGAGTAGTCTCCTGAGAATAACTGATGTGAGCTATAATCTTCCTGACTGGTTCTCCAAAATGGGGATTGAACTGTGAGAAGTATCACAAGTAATTACTGAGTTGTCAGACTTGGAGGAAGCAAAAACAAGGGGCATTCTTTCTCTTCTTATTTTTGTCTTTCCTCATCTTCCTTCTTTACTTTCCACTTCTTCCCTCTTTTCTCCCTGACTTTAGCTTATTCTCTTCCTCTTGCTCCTTCCAATTTTGATATGAGGGATTAAATAGGCCTTAGAGGGAAATGATAAGATTAGAAACTGCTAGTCTTATGAGAAGGAAAAAATTAAGTGTGTAGGGCTTTGTTCATGATTCTTCTTATGACATAGAAAAAGAAGCAAAACACAGAATCAAAGATGAGCAAAATCAATTGAATCAATATTCACCAATATGTATTTCTTAAGGGAGGAGATATAAAGAGGTATAAGAGTTCATGCTTTAGAGTTGTTTGCAATCCATTGAAAGCTGAAAAAGTTATGAGTTGAAAAAGATACATGAGAAAGAAACATAACAGTTTAAGGTAGTATGTGTTAAGAACAAATTAACTGTTCCAGATAGAAGTGTGGAAGAGGAGGCAAACACTGTTCACTGGGGTGGTCCAAGGAAGGTGGGCCTTTAGCTGGAGTTTGGACGACACTGCATGAGATTCAAACAGACAAACCATGCCTGGGTCTGAGTTTGAGCAAAGGGTCAGAGGCAGCTCTAGATAAGTTTGGCTCATGTAGAAGGATTTTAAATGTGGATGAGTATGGGAAAGTGACTTGAAGTCAGCTTGTGAAGAGCCCTGAATGTCAAAGTAGAGAACTTGCAGTCTAATCGGTACATGCTTGAGAATCATTGATAGTAATTATGGGAAAGGAAGTTGTGAGCCATATAATAGAACAGGAACTGAGAGGCCAGGTCACTGATTGGGGGTGGGAGAGTAGGGGTGGGAGGTGCCTAGACCAGAAAAGGATAAAAAAGGGATACATTTTGAATGTCAGCACATAGAGTGAATGAAGGCATCAGTTGAAAAATATTTTGAAACGTCAAGAAAGGGAGGTGGCTTTGTGAAGGTGTTGGTTTTGAGGTTTTGATGACTATGAAATAGCCAAGTGAGAATACCCACTAATCAACAAGGAGATCCTGAACTAGAGTTTGGGAGAGAGTATAAATCTCACCTGTGCATTTGTGAGTTAGCCACCTAAAGATGATGGTTGAATCCATGAAAATGGACGACATTTTCCACAAAAGAAGTGTGTTCAGAGGGTTTGGCATATCCATGATGAGTGTATAGTAAGAGAGTGAGGAACTACTGAAGAAAAGAGGAGCAGTTAGAAGAACAAGAGAACCCAGGCGGTGGATGGAATAATGTGTGTTTCAGAACCATGGGGGAGCTGGGCTCTAAAGCCAGCTGTGTATCATGGAGGAAAAAGTGGATCACCTGGGATGAAGAACAGAAGGCGACTTAAAAGTCTTTTGTAGTGATCATATGTTTGTCTGTAGACTAACAGGCCTGGGAAGGAATGGGTTAGCTTTTACTGGTTCTTCTTCATTAATACAAATAGAAAAACAGGTGGTGAAACAAATTGGAAAACAATGTACACACAACTGACACTCCTAGAGAAAAAGATTTCACACTGTCTCTTGCTAACCTGTTCTGATCTTCAAGGGCACTTGTTACCCAGGAGTTCTTTTTAAAATCATTATCCAAAATCCCTATTGCTCTCACTTAAGCTGTATTTTTTTTCTGACTTTCTTTTGTTTATCCTCAGGGGACATGAAGAACATATGGTAACTATTTCTCAAGTAATAATCTTCATATTTTTGAAATAGGTATTGCACAAGTTTTGTTTGTTTGTTTTTTCTTTCTCTCTAGCCTTCTATTCTTCAGGCTAAATAATACTAAGTAGTTTATCCTTTCTTTATGGCATTTTTTCCTAGGGCAATGGCTCAGACTGAGAGCCACAGTGGAGTCCATTTTGCCTATTGGTAGAAATTAAAGAATGAAGTGATGATGACTCCTTCTGAGAACAACTCTGTGCATCTTTTGTAGCCTGAGAGCACTTATCAAAACTAATAGGTACATAGGAGATCTCTCAAAAACATAAAATTTGTGGTCAAGTGGAAAGAAACATAGCTTTTATCTTTTATCTCTTACTCCCAATGACAGCTGTGTATCAACTCACTTCCTGTTTGAATGAAAGTAAGGGTAAAAAAATAAGTACTAAGATATGAAATCAGGAATATGATTTCTACAGGGTTGTTAAAAGTCAAGGCTAGTCTGTTGGGCTGTTTCTTAGGGGTATGATATTTTCTTTATTTTAATATATTCATAAACACTCAGAGGTTGTTAAAAGCTCTTGTAATAAATGTTGCCTCCACATCCTCCCTAGAATTTATGCCATCATTTTTCATGGCAGTCTTAATAAAGATTATTAAGGACTCTGAGTCTCAATTCATCAACAAGTATTTGTTGAAGGCCAGGCAAGAGTTTGCCACTGTGTTCCAGGGGAAGTTAAGTAAACCCACAATTAGAGACGGTTAAGGTTGATAAAGCTTATGATTTATCTCAAAGCAGGAATTCTCTTGATAGCAAAATGGGACTGAATGTTTACATACGACTGACCTTGAGCTAGCCACTATTCTAAGACTTTCTACATAATTATTTACATTATTTCTTTTAATAATTATAACGACCCATTGCATCAGGTGCTATTATCCTTATTGTACAGATGAGGAAACCCCTGAGACTTGCCTAAGGTCATATAGCTAGTAAGCAATGGAGGTCAGATTTGAACCTGGGTCTCCTGGCTCCAAATCCTGCATATTTAATAATTACTTCATGAGAGATGACTTCCAGGCTCTCCTTGAGTAAATTGAGAGGTGAGAAATGTACTACTTTGTACTAGAAAATTCCTCCTTCTGTTGAAATGGTATCTTCCCTTCCTATACCTCTCCTTGGTTGGTTAAGTTTTACTCCCTGGATGGAAGAGTCTCTTCTACAGAGATGGAAGAATTTCTTCTTCAGAAGCTGAAGACAGCCTTCAAACTCCTCCAAAAATTGTTCTTCTTCAGGATTCATATCATTTTCCCCTTCACCTGCACATATGGCATTTAGCATTTGTTTCATTTATTTCACTTTGTAAAATTTGCCTTATTCCAGAAAGGGTATTGGATGGTTCACACAAATATACCTAATAGACAAGTGAGATAATGTATCCTTTCAAGTTTGGTGGCATTAGTAGATTTGATAAGCATGCCTTTTGTGTCTTCCTTTGAGCTACATGTAAAAGATTAGGGCAGTGGAGAGCGTGGACCCCTGCAGCGGGCCCCTGGACACTCCCGCAGGACTTCTTGAACATCTAGCCCGCATCTTTCCATCCTGATTACAATGCCTGATTACAATGTTGTCCACTGGCATGCATATCAAGACTTTCTTGGGACTTCCCTGGTGGCACAGTGGTTAAGAATCCACCTGCCAATGCAGGGGACATGGGTTCGATCCCTGGGCCAGGAAGATCCCACATGCTGTGGAGCAATTAAGCCCCTGCACCACAAGTACTGAGCCTGCGCTCTAGAGCCCATGAGCCGCAACTGCTGAGCCCATGTGCTGCAACTACTGAAGCCCACGCGCCCTAGAGCCTGTGCACCGCGGCAAGAGAAGCCACCGCAATGAGAAGCCCACATACCGAAACGAAGAGTAGGCCCTGTTAGCCGCAACTAGAGAAAGCCCGCGTGGAGCAACGAAAACCAACACAGCCAAAAAAAAAAAATCTTGGGCAGCATTTTTCTCCAGGATCCAATCATCCATTAACCTTGGAAGACAGTATTGTATAGGCTATGAAGGTGGATTTTGGATTCAAAAATATATCTTAATTAAAGCTGTGTGATATTGGACGATTTACTTAATCTCTGAGCATTCATTCTCCTTGTCTAGCAGGAATAACAACAGATATGTTGCCCCTTCTTAAGGATACTTGTAAGGATTAAATGTGATACACAGGTTATATTTGTAGCACATAGTAGGTGCTTAATTATGATTACAGATACATGTCAAGAAGAGTTTGTGTGGCTGGTGGACTCTGGTAGATGTTTATTTAACGATCGTCTTCCTGGGGTGGTGGGGGGAAGCTCTGGTTTGTAGCATTCGCTGATTTCTGTGATGAAAGTACTCCCACCAAAGCTGCTTTCAAGCTACCATGTGGCATCACCCAACACAGAGCTGGGAAATAATATTGGCAACTAAATAGCTCTTGGGAGCCAGGCAAGCCTGTTCTGTGTCACTATGTGTGTCCCACGCTCACTCCCATTCCCGGAGCCAATGCAAGCCTGTTCTGTGTCACTGTGTGTGTCCCACGCTCACTCCCATTCCCAGGCACAAATAAGATTTGCAGCCTTAGTAAGTAAATTATAAGATACACAGAAAAAAGAAATCCATTACAAAGAACTCCCATCAGGTACTGATATTGCCTGAAGATTTTAGTTACATTTCTAATTGTGAAACTTCTTTTGCCTGCTCTGGTACAGGGGCTCCAGTTATTCTTTCTGTATTTGTTTGCTTTTTTTTTCTTTCTTTACCTCTATCTGTCTCACCCTCCCTTTCTACCTTCCTCTTCCAATAAATGCTTTATATGGCAGCAGTTATCCAGGAAAGTGAAGGATTTTATAAGAAATTCCAAGGTTTATTTAGAAAAATGAACACAAAGTATCCATGTTTTATCGATACGTAGCATTCAGCTAAGAGTTGGGTATAAAAAGAAACATTTGCCTACCCAAAGAAACCACCATCAAAATCTTGGCATAAGAGAAATGTTTTTTTCTGATATTGACTGTTTATTCTTTCCTTATGAAGAGAAATGTCTGCATATGCTCATTTTCATACTTTTAAGTCATCATCAATTACAGAGTTGCAGACACATTTCTTGTGGGCTACCTCCAGCGGCTGTCAGTGAAAACCAAGCAGCTGTTGGGTAGATAGTGAAGAAAAGCACCCTTCGTGCTACCCTCCTATTTTAGTCTCCTGGCACAGGTGGAGATATTTATGCACAGAGAAGGAAACGAAGAGCATGCATCCAGGTTCCTTTCTAGCTTAGAAAGCACTGCTTTTTGGACAGTCCTCACAACATGACACAGATGAGACTTTGTATGCACAGTGCTGTATTTATGTGCTGGTCGCTTCCTTCTGGCAACTCTTTGGCAGGAGGAATCAAATTCTTCTCTCAAATTTCCCTTTGTGTTTACTAAATATTTGAGCATTGTAGATTGTGAGAGCGATGATTGCTTTTATGCTTCAAAGACTGGAAATATTTTCTTCCTTGACACTTGATGGTTGATTTGGGGAAGTGGTAATAACCAGGTGGAACTGGACAAGGAATTACGATATATAATTCCCATTAGTGGTAAGTTTTCCTTAGACATTTCATCATACTTGAAAATGGAATACCCTGTAGGTTGGGAACCTAATTTTATAGTGGCTCTGCTTTTGGAGTGTTTTGTTCAATTCATTTATTAGACAGTTTTTACTTTTCAACGCTTATTAATGTTGAGGTATTTTAACAAACATCTTAAAGCTATCATTCTAGAGCTAAAAAGTCCTACCATAGAGATACCGGCAAAGATAGGTAGAGTTATACAAGAATGCATCATAAGTACAACCAATCATTTGGAATTACTCCTGAATTGCTGTTTAAAAAGTTTGTAAGTCACCATAGTTTAGCATAAAGTTAATGAAAATAGGACTGCATAATTTTGATGTAAAACATCAAGCACCTCATAATTACCATCATCATCCATCTTTATCCACTATTATCCATCGTCATGATTACCGTATTTTTATTGCTTGGATTAATCCAGTCCTAATAGAGCACAATGGTATGGAAATTATTTAATTACATTATAAGTGCAAACTTTATCAAGTCAGAAATCATTTAGTCTTATGACAGAAATCAGAAATACCACCTCCTGGAAGGACTAAGTTATATATGCCTTTGAGGTATTTAACTCATACATGCAGAGAAATATGTAGGTTGTCTGACAGCTGACTTTTCTTCTATTCTCCCATGTTTTAATTTTCTCTCTCTATCAAGGAATCTCAAACATTAATGTTCAGAAGAAGCACTTAGGAACTTTGCAAAATAAACAAATTTGGGTATCTCATCATAGTGGGTCTCTGTTGGAGCTCTTGGAGTCTCTCTCTCTATTTTTTGTGACAAGCATTCCAGATGCTTCTGATATAGGGTGTCTAGAAGAACGCATTTTAAGGAACGTCCCACTCAGCCCTCAGAAAAGGCATTCACTATTCTGCCTATGTTTTTTGTTATATTACTGTCCAATGGAATGTGACTATCCATAAATAATTATTGTGATTACTATTATATGTTACTGTAGTTACATCAGTCCTAATTATATTGGCCATTAATTATTAATATTAATAATAATAAATTATAGCAGATATATATATATATGGTACTACTATGACAGACATTCTATTAAAGGATTTTCATGTATTAATCCTTATAGAAGCCTTTTGAGGCAGATAATATCATATCCCCATGTTCTAGATGAGAAGTTTCCTTTGGAGGAGGTGGTCACTGAGTCATAGAGGTAAGAGAGTGAACTGGAGCCAGACCACGTGGGTTCAGGGTCTGCCTCGGCCAGTTACTGGCTGTGTGGCAGTTCCAAGGGCCCTTCTCTCCCCGACTGTAAAGACGACTAAGGAAATGACTGATACTAACCTCATAGGGTGGAGCTGAAATATGCAAGTGTTCGAAGGCTAGCCCAGGAAATTGTCCACGCTCTAGAATGTTAACTGTTATCACCCTCTGCTGTGACAAGTCTGCCTTTCCAGCCCCATTTCTACTAAGTCATTATCATTAACATCACAATGCTGCTTTCTGGGCTGTAAGTGGGAAGAGTGCTTTGAGGTGTTTTTTTTGTTTTTTTTTTTTTTGCGGCACGCAGGCCTCTCACTGTTGTGGCCTCTCCTGTTTGCAGAGCACAGGCTCCAGATGCGCAGGCTCAGCGGCCATGGCTCACGGGCCCAGCCGCTCCGCAGCATGTGGGATCCTCCTGGACCGGCGCACGAACCCGTGTCCCCTGCATCGGCAGGCGGACTCTCAACCACTGCGCCACCAGGGAAGCCCTCTTTTTTTTTTTTAATCAATGTGAAACATTTGGTTTTCAATTAATTTTGATAGGCAAACATACAAATATTAGTCATAATTAATAACTTGATTACCTAATTAGAAAGGCAGAACACAATGCGTGTGACCAGGAGATTAATGTACAAGTCTCAGTGTTCATCACAACTATTAAATTCATTCGCATTTTTAGTATGAAATTTGAAAGAAAGAAAGAAAAGAAAAGAAAAAAAACAAGGAAAAGAAAAGAAAGAAAAAACACTAAGCCTCTTTCTCTACCAGATTACATTTCAGACATTAGCCTGTCTATAGCCTTTCCCACTCTGGGAGGAATATCTCACAGCATGCTGCACCACTTCATAGCTACTTCCTGGCTCTCTGGCCTTTGAGGCAGGCTCTCAAACCCCTTTGAGTTTCGAAGTATTTTCAACTACCATTGTATCAATGGAACATTGCTTACAAATCCCTGTCCTGTGTCCATCACTGTCTGTCATTCCTTGGACTGCAGTTCTCAGGATTCAGTGTGCATTAGTGCCACCTGGGGTTCTTTAATAAATGCAAATTCCTGAGCCCTAGATTCATTCCTGAGGTCTGGCATGGAGCTCAGAAATCTGAGCCCCAATCACTGACCCCCTCCCCTGGGTGACCTTGATGTAGCCAGTCCACAGACTTCTCTTTGAGAAACACCAGCTTAGCTTGTAGAAAAGCAAAAGTGTACATGAATAAACATTTGGGGCGTGATAGGACAAAAGAAACTGAAGTAAGAAGAGCAGGCATTTCAAGAGAAAGTGAGACTGCCTCTCTCGAGGCATCATATAATTATATCCGACTAACGATTGCTGTACAGATAGGGTTTTTGCAGCAAGGTTCAGAGCAGGGGCAGGTGAGGATATGCAGTTGAGCTGGGAGCACTGAGAAGGAGACCACTCTGAAGATGAACACGAGCACAAGTCAAAATTGAGATCACCATACGAGTTCCCCTTCTCGGCTTCCTCCCTTTATTTCTTTGGCCAGCTCTCCCTGCCCCAACCTGCCACTAGACATCCTGTTTAGAATGGACCTGGGTCTCAGGGGATTGTTGAATATGCATAGAGGAAAGGTTTTGCGAGTTGTGCTTGGAATCTTCTGAGTTTGTTGATAGGTATGTATTTTGGCATTGTTTAAAGAGAAGGGACATAGATGGGAGAGAGATCTTAAACAGGAAGAAAACCAAGGAATCCCTCCCAGATGATAATTCAATTGAGAATGATCTCAATAATTGAGATAATTGATTATCAGTCATTGAGAAGCACATCTAAAGGTTTAGGATATACATTAGCACATTTAATCTTCTTAACCACTTTACAGAGAAGAAAACTGGGAAGTTGAGTAACTTTTCCCAAAGGGCGTAAAGAGGAGGCAGCAAGCATAATGACTACACACTTGGGAGGTAACAAATCATCATTTGTATGTAAAGGAAAACTACATTTCAAGTCCATCGCAAATGGTGCCATTTGAATTAATTAGACTGAATAACTCTGTAAGAATTGGAACCTGCAGCTCAGACAGAATTCAAACAGTTGTGGCAGCAAATGTAACTTTCTGGTGCTTCTTATGATGATAAATTGGGTAGGGTTACATAATCCCATGTAGGACAGTTCCTGGATTTATGGAAATGGGCATACGAGGTAGGATTAAAGAACCAGACAGAATTCATCCACTAGATTCTGCCATGATGGTTCTTTTTTTTTTTTTTTTTTTTTCTAAAGCTGAGCCAAGAATATCAGTGCCCTAATTTTTTATTTCTTTTTGGCCCAAAGAGCTCAAGATCTCACACTGAGAACACTGAAGTCTTTACCAAGGATCTTTTTTTAGCCAAGAATATATTTTTTTATCTCCACCTTCCCAAAACATCTTTCTGTATCAATATTTGTTGAAAATTTAATTTTCTATGACTGGCTGAACAGCAATAATATTCATAATAACTTATAGTTAGTGAGCTCTTACTCTGTGTGGTCACTGTTTCAAGTGTTTTATCCATATTTCATTGTATGAAATAGCACAATTTACTTTGACTAACTCAGTTTTATCGGACATTATGTTAATTTTCCAATTTTTGCCATTATAAACAGTGTTGCAGAAATCATATCTGTAGGTAACTATAGAAAATATTTGTAATTATACCCTTATAATAAATTTTCAGAAGTAGAATTGCCAGTGTAAGAGTGTGCATATTTTAAAGTTTGCAACACATTTTATCAGATTTCCAGCCAGGAATGTTGCACCAATTTATATTTCCACCAACAACATAGGAAGATTTTTATGAAAAGTTTAAAAGAAATGACTTGTGAATGAACAAACTCTGAGTTCTTTTTAAGATGTCTACACCTACCAGGCTTTATCAAGAACCAGGATGTCCAATTACCTGCTCCCTCAGAAGCGGGAATCAAGGATACGTTTCAGTCTGTCTATAATACACTGCCATATAAGTATTGATAGTAAGGAATTTCTCCAAAAGTCACATGGGGTAAAGTGTTACAAATTCTCTGCTCCATAAACAAAACTCCTGGTATGTGAGAGGCACTCATTCCTTGTCATCATTCAGACCGTTCAGGTCTCAGTTTAAATGTCACCTTTAGAGAGAACCTTTTCCTACCACCCTATCTAAGATAGTCTCCCCAACCTACCAGTCACTCTTTATCCCATTCCTCTGTCTGAACATTTTTATAGCACTTATCACTGTTCTTTTTGTTCATTGCTTCTCTCCTCATTACAACATAAGCTTCTAGGAGTCAAGAGACCTTTCCTGTACTAGTCATTTTATCTCTGGGGCCTGAAACAGTGCTTGAAACATGGAAGACACCCAGAGATGATGCATCAGTGAGTGAATGAATGAATGCTGGTCCTATTAAATGCCTAAGTTCACCATTCACCTCTCATTCACAGCTGCTAGGCTGCAGTACAACACTGTTAAGAGACAAAATATGCACTTGGGGCAAAGTATCCTTTATGACCCTATCTAAGAAGCTCAGCCTTGTAGATGAAGGTAAGCAGGAAAGGACTAATGATTAAAGCATCAGTAACATTGGCCCTTTGGTTACAAATGGGAGTTAATTTCCCTTTGGATTTATCCTAGGAGTTGCCATTTAATGATATTAGGCTGTTGTTATAGATGAGTTTGGCTGCACTTTTCTCTATGCTTTCTTAAGTGCTGTGTCCTTTGGGTAGCCATCTTAATTTCCTCAATCCCTGTCTTCCATGGATAAAGCCATGAGCTATTAAATATCCTATTTTCAAATCCTCTTAAGATTATTCTGTCCACTAATGGATGTTCTGAGAGATACTATTTTGAAAGCAAGTATCTTAACAATTTACCATGTACCTTAACTAGGTGAATATGCTTGTTTTATCAGGACAAGTGTGTCATCTGTCTGGTTCCCCATGGAATCCCCAACACCTACAAAGTGGTACATAGGAAGCATTCCAAAAGAATACTGAATATGTGAACAAGTTAGTCAAAGTATGTCCTACCCATCAAGAAACCCAGTTGGAATCTGTTATGTGTTCTGAGTAACTCCTTTGAGCATTGAGAATTTGTGTGACTAGTTCTCTCTTACTTATATCTAAGTTAAACTGCTGAGTGTGGGCAGTAGAAATTGCTTCAGTAGGGATTTAGTTGGCTTGAATTTTTGAGGTATTATTTGTCTTATTGGGGAGAATGCTTACCCACTTCCCTGATTGTAGGAAGCCCAGGTCTCCCAAGAGTTCTGTCTGGATTTCATGTAGAGCTCTAAGGTTATAATAATCATTCCTGACTTCTACATATTTGCTGTTTGCCCAGAGAAAATGATTGGGTAAAAGTCACTTTTTTTATTTTTATAACTTATTTATTTATTTTATTTATTTTTTTATACAGCAGGTTCTTATTAGTTATCTATTTTATACATATTATTCTATATATGTCAATCCCAATCTCCCAATTCATCCCACCATCACCACCCCACTCCGCCACTTTCCCCCCTTGGTGTCCATATGTTTGTTTTCTACAAAGTCACTTCTTTTGTCACTTCTCAGTTCATTTGTTGTGGATTACATGGTTAGCTAAGATAAGACAATAGAGCCAGTCTGATGCTGTAGGGACTCTTAGTAGTGTTTGCTTGGTGGGACCATGGTGTTCCTTGGGGGTTTGTAAGCCCTGTCTAAATGGTGAAACACAGGGCTCTTTGAACTGCCCTTTCCTCTTTGTCACCTGACTTAATTGCCCCATACCCATCCCTAATACTCCTCTAGTAAAACAAGCAGGCAGTGTGGTCTCTAGTCTCCCGTATAACAATAACTATATATTTTTATCCTGTGGGCAAGTCACTTAATTTACCTGTACCTAAAGGTGAAGTGTCTAGGTTTCAAAACCAAATAGCCTAGATTTGTGTCGTGATCCTACTATTCACTATTACTGACCTTGAGCAAGCTACTTAACCTCTTTTTGCCTCAGTTTCCTCATTTTTATAATAGGGTTGTTAAGAGTACTTTCCCCATATGCTTATTGTGAGATAATACATAAAATGAGCTTAGAGGAATGACTGGAGCATCACAAGTTCTCAATGTTAAATTGTTTTTATTAGGAAGGGATATATGTATACTTACTTATCTGGAATTAAGGAAAAGGACCACTAGCTCATTCCAACTCTAAGATAATGATGATAATAAGTACAGTTATGATTATTTGATATGTCCAGGCACTGAATTGAATGCTTTGTCTATCTTATGCAGTTTAAATCTGGCAACTTGTTGAAGTATGTATGTATTATTATTCTAAGTCACCAGTGAGAAAACTGGAGATGGGGAAGATTGGATTCTTTGTTCAAGGTTAAATAGCTCTTAAGTGGTGGAGTTCAGATTTGAATGTAGCTCCATCTGACTTTAAAACTTCATGCTACATCACACCTATAATCTTCTTTCATTGAGCCTTAGTGCTGTATTATAAATTCTGATGGCTATTCCAGAGGAATCTTTCTGAATCCTTGCCTTGATCACTTACTTTCAAAGCCAGTCCAAATCCTGAAAACATAGGATTTTTGTAAACTCTATCAATATAATTCAAAACTATATAAACAACTTTTAAAGATGTGCAGCTAAGTCGCCTTTCCCCCTGTTATTACACTAACAATGTAATTTTCCCTGGTATTGCTCTGAGTATTAAGGAATTAAAGTACTTGAGGCTGGATGTTGAAAGAATTTTTGTTTTGTTTTATTTTAGTCATTGTTTCTGGTATTTTTTTTCTTTTTCCTTCATTCTACTTTTTCCCTCTTCAATCTTGGCTTGAAGGGGAACTTCCTGTACCTGTTCAGGAATCTGTGGCAAAGGGAACAAGCACAGTAATTTGTCTCCCACTATTTGGATGTTAATATAGTATCATAGCAGCCAGAAAACAGACGGAGCCCCTGTGAACATCATTGAGTTTGGGCTGCAGCTTTGGTTGCCAAAATGCATTTTTTAACCATTCGCATTTCCACCACCTGTTATGGGTAATAATCGTCTAAAGGACAAATCCCCCTGTCTGTGATTTTTCTTTCTGGGCTTCATTGGAGAAAGACTGTGAAATGATTTATTCCTCTGTACATGTGAAGCTACAATGTTTTCTCAGGTGCAGAGTTTTGGCCTCTGATACTCTATGTTCTTAGGTTAATCTATTAACTTGCTTGGGGGAAAAGGGACAAGAAAGATGGATGAACGTGTTACAAAACCAAGATGAGAAGGATCTCAAAAAATCCCAACCACTGTCTCTTCCTCCCTGTTCCCACCTGCTCCTGGGAAGTCCTTTATAGGAAACTGGGTCTGTTAACAACTATGCTGTATACCTGTTGTTACAAAACGAGACCAGCTCTTTCTTACTCAGTAGATATAATGGATAGTTTACCTATCTTCCCTTCCATATCCTCCTTAAAAGAAGACACACGTGCGCACGTGCACACACACACAGTTTTGTGCTCAAATAAGTGTGGGAAATGCTGGATGAAACAATATTAAGTAGGTCGTTTCACTGCAGGCGTCCTCAGAGCCTTAAAAAAATAAAACAAACAAACTCACCTTGGAATGCTTTTTTAGGAGTGGCTTAGGGGCTAATGTTCTATTAGATAACACTTTGGACAACAATGGACTAGATTATTTTCATTTCATTTTTAAGATTTAGTTTACAAACTTATGTTGTTGCTTGGGTAAATTGACTTGTTAGTTCGAGTGAACTTTTTTATAGATAATTTTTCATGTTACAAGTGTATTTTTATAGTAACTCCCAGAAGCTACTAAGTTCTACTTAGTTCTAAGAAGATTCTGCAGGAACATTCTCTCAGTAGCTACCCTGTTTTCGTTCCCCCTCCATCTTTCTCCTGTCCTTTTAAAGCCATGAGCATACCTAAAAAGAAGAACGATAAGGAAGTGGTAGAGGTACATTCCTCTGTAGGTAGATTGGTATGTTAGTTATGCTGTATGCAAGTAATCTGTGGGTGGGTTTTATTAATTAGATATCAAGAAATTGTATGAAAAATAAACATATCCTGGATTTGTCTTTGTGCACATTTTAAAGGCGTTTTTCCTTTTTTATTATCAGTTTCACTTTGGCATGTTCATGGAATCAACATAAATTTATGGAGTCAAATGTAACAGAGTAAAACTACAATGCAGTTTTTTTTAATGTAACATTCAAAATACACTATATCACAAATTACTTTAAAGAAACAATGGAAAGCAAAAGGAAGCCCTTAAAAGGATATTCTTACCATGGTAGGTAGCACAGAACCCATGTGACAGGGGTCAAGAACTCTCCTGTTGGGCTTCAAACTCTGGCCCAGCTCATTCTCTCAGTGTGTCAGCACTGATTCTAGGAGAGACTGGCCCTTGTGGCTGCCATAATGTAAAGCACTCACACAACCAGATAGCATTTCCATTCTTGGAAAATTATGCTATTGATATTTGGTTTTAAGAAATCAATCATAAAGACATGTTTTTATTCCCTTCCAAGTCAACTAATTTCATAAAACAATGTGTTGAAATGAAAATGTTTTATTGTTAAACTTGGTATAGTCATAACCACATATATCCTATGTTGGGCTCAGTCATACTACCCATTTTTCATGAGACTCCTAGTTATATTAAAGAAAAAATGTTCTGATTATGAAATAAATGAGTTCATTGTCCTTCTGTGTTCTGAGTGTTGCTGTCTACAGCGTATGTGGAGAGGAGGTGGCTGTGAGGATAATTCTCTGGTCACCTGGAATGCCTCCCATTGGTCCTTGAAAGAAGACAGTCCCATTTTCTGGGTGATAAAGAGCCCAGTGTCTGAGTAAGAGGGCAAACATGGAGGGCACTCAAATTGTCTTCCTAGCTGTTCTAGAGTGGTCTTTGGTTCAGAAAGCAAAATCGAGGGATGTGCTGCAAATCAAAGTTTACTTGGATTTTCCCTTATTCCTGAGCCAGATCCATTTGAATATAGTTTCCTTCCAATTCTGGCAATAGGTTGTCAGTTTTTGTGTTCATGGTTCTCTGTGAGTATACATTCTCTTATCTTTGTCAGTATTTTGTGGGAAGAGCAAAGAGCCTTTGTCAGGGGTTGGTAACATGGTGATGTTTTCAGCAGTAAGTTCTTAGTTTGTTTTTATAAATGTTCTCCTTTTTTTCTTTTAGACTTCCATTGACATGCAGTCTTTTACTTATGGTCTATTTCCTTTTACTTTCCCTCTTCCACACCTTCTCCAAATTCAGAGGGAAAGGACACCAATGAAAAGAATTCTAGGGATACATTGTGAGCTGAAGTTCCAGTAAAGTTAGGGGAAATCTTTATTTTGAACCGTGGACATGGTTTCATTCCTTCTTGAGACTGGTACTACTGGATGGTTCTGAGACTGGCACAGGTACTACTGGTTGCTTAACAGAATGGGGATAAAGCTGTATCTTATATTAAGATCCTTCTTTTCAAAAGAAAGCTCCATTTTGTATTTATTATATCTTTAGCTTTCCTAGAGCTATAGATCTCCACAATATTGATGTTCCATTCCAGTACTATTTGAGGGAATTATAATATTTGTCAAATTATATATATTTATATAATATAATATTTGTTAAATGATTACATAAATTCAAAATCTCTTTGAAATAATAGAAATGGGAAATGGAGTTGTGGGTTTTATATGTATGTCTCTAAAAGGGTCAGAGTGGTAAAAGTTTTAGAAGCACGTGTTAGAAAGAGTTTGTGAAGTTGGAAAACAGAAACAATAAAAGAACAAAATTTAAAGAGATAGATGTTTTCTCTGTGCTTTTCCTGGTGAGGCTCTGCTGAGATTATTCTGGTTATCTGTGCTGTGTAACAGACAACCCCAAATCCAGTGGCTTTTAAGTAACAATCATTTTTCTGATGTCATGGATTCTGTGGGGCAGGAATTTGGACAGAGCAATACGAGAATGGCTTGTCTCTGATTCCTGATATCGAGAGTCTCAACTGGGAAGACTTGAAAAGCTAAGAGAGATTTGCATGGCCGGGACCTGGAATTACCCGGAGGGTTCTTTACTTATAATGTGTCTGGTGCCTGAACTGGGAGGATTCAAAGGCTGAGCTGATCTGGGACTATCTACTTGGCATTTCTATGCAGTTTGTGCTTCTCATTCACAGTCTGGTTTTCTGTGAGAGACTGTCCTGAGAGGGAGCTTCTGGAGAGGGAACGTTCTCAGAAACCAGGTGGAAACTGCATTGCCTATTCGAGCCTCAGAAGCACACAGAGGTATTCCCACCACATTTCATTGGTTACAAGTGAGTCACTCAGGCCAATCAGATTAAAGGGGAGAGAAAATTAGACCCCCCCCCTTCTGATTAGGGAGAGGCAAGGTCACATTGCAAAAGGGCAAGTTGCATGGGAGATGTTTTTTATGGCTGTCTTTGGAAAAATACACTTCTCCACCGACATTGTTTGGTTGTTTTGAAAAAGTATGATATGATTGTATTTTTATAATGTTTGTTTGAGAAGTGTATCAGGTACTTCATCATGCTAATATAAGATGGATCATTTTAAAGTGCTCTGTATCTGAAATGCTGCCTTTCTTCATCTTTCTAGGAATGCTCTAAGATAATATACGGGAACTAATCAACATTACTTTCTTCATTCGTATAGCTCAATTAACAATAACCATTATTTAATAAATATTATAGGAAAAACATCAGAGAATGGAAAATAAGAAACGGGGACCTACAAGCAAGAAGAGAAATTAATGAATAATTAGGGAGTGGAAATACTTAGGGCATAGTAGCATACAACAACGAAGTTCTAGGGATTCTCAACCCTTGTTTCTCAAAAGAATCATCTACAGAGTTAAAAAATAAAAAGCAAAAACAAAAAACTCTGGCACCAAGAAACACTGATTTAATTGGTCTGAAGTGTGAACCAGACATCAGAATTTAAAAGCTCCCGAGGAGATTCTCATGTGCAGCCAGCCTTGTGAACCATTGTTCTCATAAACTCTTTGTAAAGAGCATACAAGAAAAAAATCTTTAATTGTAATGCTTAGTTGCCTTAGTGAATTCTTATCAATAAGACGCTAATCTAAGCAGACACTCATTTGCCTCTTCACTCTTCTATGGATTATTCCACAGCAGACTCTGTTGGTTTCATGTCTGACATGGAGACAAAGCCCACATGCCAGTATCTAAAGCAAAAAGCAGAAAAGAACTTGTTTTCTTGATGATCATTGAACTACTGAAAGAGCAATTTTATAGTTGTCCTATTTTTATGGAGATGATGTTTCCTATTTTTTTCAGCCAGGTGTTAGGATATTCTATAGCTTGCAACCAAAAGCATTTGAACTATTCCTACCTACAAGCACATTTTCTTGATTACCTGGTCAATCTGCTGTGCAGATTCACCATGAATTCAGATGGATCTGGGTTTGGATCCTGGCTCTGCCACAGTTAAATAACTGAATAACCTTCAGCCATCTTTCTAGCTCACTGTGATTCCACAAATTGGGAGACAATAGAATACCTGTTCTATGAAATGGCTTTAGGAATTAAAATCATTCATTTTTCATTCTACAAACCTTGACTCAGCACATGGCTATTCCCAGATCCTGTTCTGTACAAAGAGTGTATGGTGATGAGTAGGACAGCCACACATTGTATTCTTTCGAGGAAGAAAGGCAATAAGTAAGTTAAAAAGAAGATACTGTCAGTTTCTGATATACACTGGGATAAAACAGGATGGAGCAAGAGTATGATTGGGAGATACTTTAGGTTGTGTGAATAGAAAAAGGTCAAATCCCAAATGATAAAAGGTAACTCTGCAAGGACCAGAAAAGCACATCTAAGAGGAATTGTTAATGAAAACGCCTTATGCTAAAATAGGCTTAGCTTGGGACTTCCCTCGTTGCGCAGTGGTTAGGAATCCGCCTGCCAGTGCAGGGGACACGGGTTCGATCCCTGGTACGGGAAGATCCCACATGCCGCGGAGCTACTAAGCCCTTGCACCACAACTACTGAGCCCATGAGCCACAACTACTGAAGCCCGTGCACCTAGAGCCCGTGCTCTGCAACAATAGAAGCCACCACAATGAGAAGCCCACGCACCGCAACGAAGAGTAGCCCCCGCTCACCACAACTAGAGAAAGCCTGCAGGCAGCAACGAAGACACAACGCAGCCAAAAATAAATAAAATTTAAAAAAACATAAAAATAAAGACAAAAAGTTAAAGGGAAATAAAAATTAAAAATTTAAAAAGGCTTAGCTTGTTTGAGAACCAAGAAAAGGCAGAGAGCCGGCGTGTAATCAGCAACGGACAGAGTGAAGAGGGTAAGAGTGGACGCTAGGTGGAGGCTTGATCGTGTAAGCCAGGGGTGGGGGCGCGGGAGCAGTTTAGCTTCATTGTAAGTCTGAGGGTGAGCTTTTGTAGAATTTTAAGCAAGGGAGTAAATTACCTACTGTTATTTATGGAGAGTCAAGAGGGAGGGAAGTGGGAAACCCAGTTAGGAGGCAATTGTAATTGTCCAAGTGAGATACGATGGTGTCTCGTTTTAGATTGGTGCCGACAGAAATGAAAAAAAAAAGAAAAAGGGGCATTCGATTTTGCTGTGAACCTAAATCTGTGCTAAAATAGGAACCATTTTAAAAATGTACATAAATGTAAGTAAAACACTTAGCTTTACATTGTGGGCACTCAGTAAATACTAGCTGTTATCCTGGTTTTATTATCATTGGTGTTAATAAAACCTTAAGGCAAGATCTTGTTCTGTCATCAGCACTGCTTTTGCAGAAAGATTTAATAAGAAAATCAGAGAGGTTTTTCCAAAATGTATGTATCATGTTTAAAGGCTTTCCCCCGAGTGCGCTGTGATACTAAGAGGGCCTGGTTAGCTTAAGGTCTCTATAGAGGGAGGCTACTTAATTTAGTGATGTGGGTTAACTAAGGGTAAGGGCAAAGAGCCAACACTTCTAATGGATGTCTATTTTAATTTTCACATCTGATGGTCAAATAATTGTATTTTAGCATCCCAACACAGTTTTTCATCGTTGTACAGTGTGGTTCTATGATCATTTTACATTATGTACCACCCAACCCAAATTAGTTTCATGATCCTATACAGGCAGTATTATTTTCCCATCAAAATAGGGACAAATATGCAAAAGCAGGATAAATACTACCTTTCAGAATGTTCAATTTGATCAGCATTGGTCTTAAGACGAATGCAAATCCTCACTGTCTTGTCTTACCAGGCTACTTGTAAGAGGCTATTTGACAGGCCATATAAACGAAGGCTAGTTGATAATTAAGGCAAAGGGTCTGCATTGAAATGTAGGTTATAGTTCTCAACCTAAATATCTCTACTTTTCATTTTCTACTAGAAAACTGCTTGCCATCTTTATTTCTTAGTTTCAGGCCTGTAAACTGAGATTAAGATATGCTTTCCAGTTTAAAGGATGCGGCCTGCATCAGTGAAATCATCCTTCCATACTTGAAGGACGTTAAAAAGGGAGGCTTCCTAGGTAGAGATGATAATGTTTTATCCATCCTGTTTTTCCCCCTTAAATAGGTTTTATTTTTTAAAGCAGTTTTAGGTTCATAGCAAAATTGAGCAGAAAATACAAAGTTCCCTTATACCCACTGCTCCCCCACTGTCAGCATCCCCCACCAGAGTGGTACATTTCTTACACTGGATGAACCTATATTGACACATCATTATCACCTGAGGTCCATGGTTTACATTAGGGGTCACTCTTGGTGTTGTACATTCAGTGGGTTTTGACATACGTATAATGACATGTATCCACTATTATAGTATCATACAGAGTAATTTCACTGCCCTAAAAATCCTCTGTGTTCCTCCTCTTCCTTCCCTGCCCCTTCCCTTGGCAACCATTGATCTTTTCACCATCTCTATAGTTTTACATTTCCAGAATGTAATATAGTTACAATCATACAGTATGTAGTCTTTTCAGATTGGCTTCTTTTGCTTAATAATATACATTTAAGGTTCCTCCATGTCTTTTCAGGTTTTGATAGCTCATTTCTTTTCAGTGCAGGATACTATTCCATTTTCTGGGTGTACCACAATTTATATATCCATTTGCCTACTGAAGAACATCTTGATTGCTTCCGAGTTGTGGCAGTTATGAATAAAGCTGCTATGAACATCTGTATGCAGGTTTTTGTGTGGACATGTTTTCAGCTCGTTTGGGTAAATATTAAGGAGTGCAGTTGTTGGGTTGTATGTTAAGAGTTTCTTTAGTTTTGTAAGAAACTGCCAAACTGTCGTCCAGAGTGGCTGTATTGTTCTGCATTCTCACCAGCAACGAATGAAAGTTTAATCGTTGAGAGTTTACTGTTGTTCACATCTTTGTCAGCTTTCGGTATTGTTGGTACTCTGGATTTTGGCCTTTTTCATAAGCGTGCGGTGGTATCTCGCTGCTGTTTTAATTTGCAATTCCCAAATGACATAGGATGTTGAGCATATTTTCATATACTTATATGCTATTTGTATATTTTCTTGGGTGAGGTGTCCAGATTCTTTGTCCATTTTTTCATGGGGTTGTTCATTTTCTTATTGTTGAGTTTTAAGTGTTCTTTGTATATTTTGGATAACGGTCCTTTATTAGATACACCTTTTGCAAATACTTTCTCTCAGTCTGTGGCTTATCTTTTCATTCTCATGAAAGTTCTGTCATGTTTTTAATTGTAGAATTAGACGAAGGAATAACCAAAGCTTAGCAATCTTATTTAGAGGGCACATTATCTTCTATTTCCCTGGTTTCATCTGAGATAGAAAACTGACCTGTACCAATTTTCTCTTTCACAACAATTTCAGCGAAATATAATGAAAGGGACCAGGAAGTCTTAGCAAATTGGCTAAAAGTTAGAGTCAAGAGACATGCGTCCCAATTTTCTACCTACAGAGAAAGAGAGGCAGATACCAAATACGTAAAGCGTTTATTTGAACTATACCTTGGAGCTGGGGACATTGTTCATTAATCTGCTGGAAATATATTATGGATTTTGTTTTCCTTCCCCATGAAGGTTTCAGTGATCTAGGTTAGATTGTTGAAGTAAGGGTCCTGCTGGGCATTTCTAAGTGTTTAAATACTCTCCTATTCTGTTCCTTTTACTCTTATCTTTCCTTTTCGAAATTTACCACTGTCTTCTCTTTAGAAATTCCATTGAAAATCTAAAGGGGATGCAGCTGTTTATCTCTATGGGCAATGAATTACTTTCAATGGGAATATCATGTTACTGAATCACATTTCTTATTAGAAAAAAAATAATGGTGTTTACCCAGATGCATGTAGAGCAGTGATGATGCTGACCCTCTGCCAATACTTGAGATTATGCAGATGAATAAAGAAGAGCTTCCTGTCCCCTTCAAGAATCAAATCCATGGTTTACACATTGTTTAGCACTTTGCTCCAGCCAGTCACAGATTACCATCACTATGCATGACGATAATAGATCAAGACATTATGTTAGGACACAAAAGGGATTTCCTCTCGGAGCTGTGGCAAACATACACAAGTTTGAACTTTTCATATGACTGGTATTTTTTTTTTTGAAACTATGTTTTTGGTTACAAACTACCTCATATAACTTGATTATGCTCAAATATGTTCTATATATGACAGAGCGGGAAGAATGTTTTTACCATGCTTGGTCCTCAATTGATATTTTGTTTTGCATCCTATTTTATCCTGGAGGGGAATAAAAGGAAAAAGGACTCATTTGCAACAGAACGGCTTAGAGAGGAAATGCAGATACTGTGTGGCAATCATCAGAGATTCTATAGATCATCATTGTTGCTCTTTTCAGCTCTTAGAATCACTCTGTTTTGGACAGTTGTAGACACAAGGGTGATTTTTCCCATTACGATTGTAAAAAGGAGACTGAAAGATTGGGGCCAGAAGTCAGGAAGTCTAGTCTTTAGCTCGACTTGGTTCTTAACTAACTGTACAATTTTGGATAATGTATTCTCTTTGGGTATGTGTTTCTGTTTATCTCACTACAAAATGAAGATAATGAGATTTGCATTACCATTGTCACTATGAGGCACAGGTGAGATAAGTGTGAATCACTTGAGGATATATAAAGTCATTTATAAGTTTAATAATAAATTGTAATACAAGAAAAGAATTATTGGTTCAGTTGAGTTTCTCACACATGAAACTCAACACATTCTTAGTACTTGACAGGGCGGCAGTGAGTGGTCAAGATGACAGTAGAGGAAGAAACTCACTCACCTGAGTTTAGGAATATGGCAACATCTAGGACCTATTCAGAATGAGGAGTTATTCTGGGTTGAAATGGATGTCCCCTCAAAATATATGTTCTTCCCAGAACCTCAGAATGTGAGTTTAGTTGGAAATAGGGTTGCTTCAGATATAATTAAGATGAGGTCATGTTGGAATAGGGGGAGCTCTTAATCCAACATAACTGGCGTCTTTGTAGTAAGAGGAGAAGAAACAGGCATACATACGCACATGCAGAGAAAAACAGCCGAGATTGGAAAGATGCAGGACAAGCCAAGGAACACCAAGGATTGCTGGCAACCACCAGAAGCTGAGAGAGAGAGAGCATGGCCCTTACTAACACCTTGATTTCAGACCACTAGCCTCTAGAACTGGGAGAAAATTAATCTCTGTTTTTTTTAAGCCACCCAGTTTGTGGTGCTTTTTTACTGCAGCCCCAGCAAATAATCCAGGAATCAAGGAGGCTGTTGAGCCCAGTTGGCCACTGAGGGACTCCCACAGAGGCCACCAAGTTGGAGTGGCCACAACTAGATCTCAGAAGCCAGATATGTAGGCAGAGATCCAAGAGCCAGGGAGACTAATGAGGAATAGTCAGCAAAAGAGTTCTTGGCCCTCACCTGTACCAGACGCCAGTGTTTCTGCTGATTTCTATCTGCTCACTTACCCAAGTCACCTTAATGGACGGCTGTGGGTTGGACCACTTCTGGTTTGAATAAACCCTTAAACACGGAGTAAGGTATAACCAAAAGCCCAGGTATCTTGCTCTACACTGAAAAAGAGGAAGCAACCATCCCTGATCACATAGCTTCTCTCCTCATTCATAGAGAACCTCATGCACATTTAACACAGTATTATTCGAGGCTTCCGTACCTACTTTATCTTTCTTGATGATAATCCTGAAAGGTCCACATTCCCAGGAATTATTCTGGAAATGGTTGGGTTATGTCTTAGTTTCCTATTGGTGCTGTAACAAGGCACCACAAATTTTATGGCTTGAAACAAGACAAACCTATTATTGTGCAGTTAGGTGAGAAGTCCAGTATGGGTTGCACTGGATTAAAATCAAAGTGCATTCCTTTCTGGAGGCTCTAGGGGCAAATCTGTTTCCTGTTCATTTGGGGTGTTGACAGAATTCAGTTTCTTGCAGCCGTAGGAGAGAGAGCCCTGACTTTTGGCTGGCTGTGAACTGAGGGCCACTGCCAGCTTCTAGAGGCTACTGCATTCTCTGGCTCATGGCCCCTTTCGTGCATCTTCAAAGCCAGCAACAGCTGGTCAAGTCCTTCTCCCATCAAATCTTTCTGACCCATTCTGCCTCCTTGTCCATTTTTAAAGACTCATGTAACTAGATGGAGCCCTTCAGATAATCCAGAATCTTTGGGTTACCATTATTCTACCACAGGTTATCTGCAGCTGAACAGCACAACTTCCCAACAGGACTGAGGAGAAGTAGCAGCAGGACTGTGAGGAGGAAACAGAGCTTTATCAAAACGTAGCAAATGAAGGGGCTTCCCTGGTGGCACAGTGGTTGAGAGTCCGCCTGCTGTTGCAGGAGACTCGGGTTCGTGCCGGGGTCTGGGAAAATCCCATATGCCGCAGAGCGGCTGGGCCCGTGAGCCATGGCCGCTGAGCCTGTGCGTCCGGAGCCTGTGCCCCGCAACGGGAGAGGCCACAACAGTGAGAGGCCCGCGTACCGCAAAAAAAAGAACCCCAAAACAACAAAAAAGTAGCAAATGTTAATAATAAGGAAGAAGAGAAAGCCGGCCTCCAAATGATCTGTGCAGTATTTTAAAAAGTCTGTCCTGGGGCTTCCCTGGTGGCACAGTGGTTGAGGGTTCGCCTGCCGATGCGGGGGACGCGGGTTCGTGCCCCAGTCCGGGGGGATGCCGCGTGCCGCAGAGGGGCCGGGCCCGTGAGCCATGGCCGCTGGGCCTGCGCGTTCGGAGCCTGTGCTCTGCAACAGGAGGGGCCACAGCAGTGAGAGGCCCATGTACCGCCAAAACACAAAAAACAAAAAAAAAACCTGTTACCAACCTGTTGATTTGAAATTTAAAAACTGAGTCTACTTAATGGAAAATATTTGACTGTTAAGAATATCAGACATTTTTGATGGGACTGGTTTCTTATCAGCCAACAAATTTTTTAACTAAAATTTTCCTTGCTTAATTAATTTCATCTAGTTATCATTAGAATATTTCATCCCATCAATTTATTACACCATTTATCTATCACCTTCTATTTCCCTGCCTCTTTTAAACAACCTAAGAGGCATATTACTGATAACGGTCATTGACTCCCATTTTAGTTTCAGCTCTGTTTAGTGATTTTATCACCAAGTGTGGACACATACTTATTTCTTGTTTTCTTATGTGGATTTCATGCATATTTTGGCATTCCTTCTCTTCTTACATCTATTTAAAAATGAAACACTACAAAAATATACTTTTAAAATGTCTTTGAAGACAGTTCATTCATTCATGTAATCATAGCTATGGAATTCCTGCTATGTAGTAGGTATTGTTCTAAGCACTGGAAACACACCAGTGATTCAGATGTTCAAGGTCCCTGTCGGATGCATTGCCTTAATACAAACTTGTTTTTACTAAGTCTTCTCTTCCCCTTCATGGTTAACCCTTGCCTACTTAGATTTTGTTTTTCTCCTTATCTTGACATCTATACATCTTTGTTACTCTTTCCATTATCCAAATTTCATATCCTACGTCTCATTTGCCTGTGGCTCAGCTTTTGAATGACTCTACTTGGAAAGAGTTTAATTAAGAAAATGCCACCAAAGCATGAAATGTGTTAGCGCTGTATACCTCTGCTATCTCTCAAGAGGTTTCCTTATAACCCACAAAAGTTAACTTCCTATTGGTGAAATTGTAGCTATACTATTCAGGCCATTAAAGATAATATATATATATTATCTTTAATATATATATATATCTTATTAGGGCCCCTTATATATCATATCATATATATATATATATCTTATTAGGGCCCCTTCCTGGTGCCCCTCCAACGTTTCCTTTTTAGGCCTCTTCACTTAATCTCCCAAATGGTGAGACCAGCCCTGACCTCAAATGTGACAGTTAATCACAAACCAATGACATCGTCCCCCAAAGCAGTAGAAAGGCCATATCTCAAATAAGGATTTAAGTAGGTCAAGGTAAACAAGTTACTCACATTTAAGGAAGAAGAAACTACATATTTGAGAAAGTCTTATAGATTTAGGTAACTTTGCCTGCCCCGATGTTCCATTCTTCATATTAATTTACCTGTTAGGTGAGGATCTCCTCAATGGAGCTGATATTGGTGCCCTCCCAGAGCTTACTCAGCTCTTGAGATATAGCAGAAAACTTGCCTGAAGTGTTAGCAGACATATCACCTTAGGGGCTCAGTGATGTAAGTCTCACTGATAAAGCTTCCTGCATTTGAATTCTTGGATGTGAAAGGGGAGAAATGAACACTTGAAAGTCTTTTGGGGAATATTAAATAATTCGTTGTTTAAAATCTTTAAAAAAATTATTAAAAATAATCACTTTGAGTAACTCAGTTAAATACAAAAAATTTGCATTAAATTTAGATGTGGCTAAGCAGCAAAATAGTTGATGTTCTGGTGCCGGTCAGGTACGTGACAAAGACAAATGTTTAATGCCTAACTGCTTCACCAGAAATGACTTCTCGTCCCATATCAGAGTCATCCCAGAGTCTTAAAAGAAGCAGTTAGTAGGTAAAGAGAATTAAAGAGACATCCACCATAGCTTCAGTCCTTTTCCTTACGTACATGGAGAAAGAGTATATTTGTGCCGTGGGCTCATTAGCAAAATATATTAGCTATAGCTGACTGATTTGCACCTGGTGCGTGCCTGCGGTCTCCAAAGAGAAGATTTACAATTAGGTTTTGAGTCTGGGAAGCTTTGAAAGTTCTTCCTATCAAAAATCAGAGAGACATTTGGAAATGTAAACATACCATATATCTTTCTGGATTACACATGTACTAAAGTTGACCTTTTAATTTTTTAGAGGAGAGCAGTCATGGCACATTCTCACATCACCCTTGAAATGAGATTCCAGATGGAATTTTAACCCTCAAATGGAGCAAAGAGATCCACTGTTACAACCCCCTTCTTATAGATTAGCAAACTGAGTCCCTGAGAGATTAAAGAAGAGATTTAAAATCTCAAATATTTAGCAGCCTGGCCCGGACTAGGACCCAGGTTAATCTAATTTCCAGCATAGCGTTGTTTTTTTTTCCCCTTTTCTCCACTGACATTATGGTTGCTTGAATAAACATCTTGAATATAAAATGTTTCTTCTTCTTCTTTAAGAGGTCACCTAATAGTGTATTTTCTAATCTCCATTAATCATATTTTATAAGATTTCTGTACCTTTAAAATCAGTTTAATTGGAATAAAATTTGACACAGTTGGTGACGCTTCACCAGGTTAACAGTTCCATTCTGTTTTGATACTGAATTTCCCATTTGTTTGATTTAAAGTGAGGTTGAAGGGGCAAATGGCCACCTCTAGCCAGAAACTTTTACCTAACCGCCGCATTCCTTGAGTTCTCTGATAATTATTAATAAAGGTGGTAGATAGATAACCGTTCCATGAGAGAAGGCAAGTGCTGAAGGCATGCCAGGGGTGACTCTTGCAGCTTGTCAGTAGGAAGAAAGAGTAAAGACAGATCCGTCCTGTTTGTCAGGAGCAAAATGTATGTTAGAGAAAACTAACTCCCAGGAAGGGGATGTGTCAGAAAGATGGATTACCTCAGGAAGTCCAGACTGCTCTCCTGGTGGGCAGCAGCCCACTTGGATATAATTTGCCAGCTGTCCGTCTTTTCCTACCGTGTCTCTGTCTTTTCCCTCCTCTCCTCTACCAGTGACAAGCCTGTGCTTATAGATCTAATGCAGCCACACAGGCTTCGGAATAGCTAAAGACCTGGAAGGCGGGGGAAACTTGTTTGCAGTAGTGAATATTCAGCACGCTCATTCTTCCAATCAGTACTCCCAGAAGCGCTCAGAAAGACAGACCCTGTGGGGGAAATTCTTTAAACGAACACCTTACTAGAGAATGATCCTGTTAGGTGAGTAAAAGACTGATTACGTTCCCAGAGGTGAGCCGTAATGAGGCTCACAGTAACTAAATGAAGCAATCTGCTGCGCTTGGTATCTGGACTTGAGCCTGAGCCTTTCAAACTGGCATCTGGAAAAGGAAAAGGCTCTGGGGAAAGCACACAATACACTGGAAAAAATATTTCATCTTTATTATTTCCCAAAGGGAATTCAGGGCATATTTCTTGGGAAACAGTTTTTTTTTTTTTTTAATGTCTGAAACATTTATATTAACTTATTTCCATACAAATAACCCAAAGAAAGTTTAGTATTAGTTGTTTTTTTTTGTTTTGTTTTATACTGCAGGTTCTTATTAGTCATCAATTTTATACACATCAGTGTGTACATGTCAATCCCAATCGCCCAATTCAGCACACCACCATCCCCACCCCCCCCACGGTTTTCCCCCCTTGGTGTCCATACGTTTGTTCTCTACATCTGTGTCCCTGCCCCAGAAACAGGTTCATCTGTACCATTTTTCTAGGTTCCACATACATGCGTTAATGTACAATATTTGTTTTTCTCTTTCTGACTTACTTCACTCTGTATGACACTCTGTAGATCCATATATCAACATATATCAACAAATGACTCAATTTTGTTCCTTTTTATGGCTGAGTAATATTCCATTGTATATATGTACCACAACTTCTTTATCCATTCATCTGTCGATGGGCATTTAGGTTGCTTCCATGACCTGGCTATTGTAAATAGTGCTGCAGTGAACATTGGGGTGCATGTGTCTTTTTGAATTATGTTTTTCTCTGGGTATATGCCCAGTAGTGGGATTGCTGGGTCATATGGTAATTCTATTTTTAGTTTTTTAAGGAACTCCATACTGTTCTCCATAGTGACTGTATCAAATTACATTCCCACCAACACTGCAGGAGGGTCCGCTTTTCTCCACACCCTCTCCAGCAATTGTTGTTTGTAGGTTTTCTGATGATGGCCACTCTAACTGTTGTGAGGTGATACCTCATTGTAGTTCTGATTTGCATTTCTCTAATAATTAGTGATGTTGAGCAGCTTTTCATGTGTTTCTTGGCCATCTGCATGTCTTCTTTGGATAAATGTCTATTTAGGTCTCCCGCCCATTTTTGGATTGGGTTGTTTGTTTTTTTTAATATTGAGCTGCATGAGCTGTTTATATATTTTAAAGATTAATCCTTTGTCCATTGATTCATTTGCAAATATTTTCTCCCATTCTGAGGGTTGTCTTTTCATATTGTTTATGGTTTCCATTGCTGTGCAAAAGCTTTGAAATTTCATTAGGTCCCATTTGTTTATTTTTGTTTTTATTTCCATTACTCTAGGAGGTGGATCAAAAAAGATTTTACTGTGATTTATGTCAAAGAGTGTTCTTTCTATGTTTTCGTCTAAGAGTTTTATAGTGTCCGGTCTTACATTTAGGTCTCAAATCCATTTTGAGTTTATTTTTCTGTATGGTGTTAGGGAGTGTTCTAATTTCATTCTTTTACATGTAGCTGTCCAGTTTTCCCAGCACCGCTTATTGAGGAGGCTGTCTCTTCTCCATTGTATATCCTTGCCTCCTTTGCCATAGATTAGTTGACCATAGGTACATGGGTTTATCTCTGGGCTTTCTATCTTGTTCCGTTGATCTGTGTTTCTGTTTTTGTGCCAGTACCATATTGTCTTGATTACTGTAGCTTTGTAGTATAGTCTGAAGTCAGGGAGTCTGATTCCTGCAGCACCGTTCTTTTCCCTCAAGAGTGCTTTGGCTATTCAGGGTCTTTTGTGTCTCCATACAAATTTTAAGATGATTTCTTCTAGTTCCATAAAAATTGCCATTGGTATTTGATAGGGATTGCATTGAATCTGTAGATTACTTTGGGTAGTATAGTCATTTTCACAACATTGACTCTTCCAATCCAAGGACATGGTATATCTCTCCATCTGTTGGTATCATCTTTAATTTCTTTCATCAGTGTCTTATACTTTTCTGCATACAGGTCTCTGGTCTCCCTAGGTAGGTTTATTCCTAGGTATTTTATTCTTTTTGTTGCAATGGTAAATGGGAGTGTTTCCTTAATTTCTCTTTCAGATTTTTCATCATTAGTGTATAGGAATGCAAGAGATATCTGTGCATTAATTTTGTATCCTGCAACTTTATCAAATTCATTGATTAGCTCTAGTAGTTTTCTGGTGGCATTTTTAGGATTCTCTATGTATAGTATCATGTCATCTGCAAACAGTGACAGTTTTACTTCTTCTTTTCCAACTTGTATTCCTTTTATTTCTTTTTCTTCTCTGATTGCCGTGACTAGGACTTCCAAAACTATGTTGAATAATAGTGGTGAGAGTGGACATCCTAGCCCCACTCCTGATATTAGAGGAAATACTTTCAGTTTTTCACCATTGAGAATGATGTTTGCCGTGGGTTTGTCGTATATGGCCTTTATTATGTTGAAGTAGCTTCCCTGTATGCCCACTTTCTGGAGAGTTTTTATCATAAATAGGTATTGAATTTTGTCAAAAGCTTTTTCTGCATCTATTGAGATGATCATATGGTTTTTATTCTTCAATTTGTTAATATGGTGTATCTCATTGATTGCTTTGTGTATATTGAAGAATCCTTGCATCCCTGGGATAAATCCCACTTGATCATGGTGTATGATCCTTTTAATGTGTTGTTGGATTCTGTTTGCTAGTATTTTGTTGAGGATTTTTGCATCTGTATTTATCAGTGATATTGGTCTGTAATTTTCTTTTTTGTAGTATCTTTGTCTGGTTTTGGTATCAGGGTGATGGTGGCCTGATAGAATGAGTTTGGGAATGTTCCTTCCTCTGCAATTTTTTGGAAGAGTTTGAGAAGTATGGGTGTTAGGTCTTCTCTAAGTGTTTGATAGAATTCACCTGTGAAGCCATCTGGTCCTGGACTTTTGTTTGTTGGAAGATTTTTAATCACTGTTTCAAGTTCATAACTTGTGATTAGTCTGTTCATATTTTCTATCCTGGTTCAGTCTTGGAAGGTTATACCTTTCTAAGAATTTGTCCTTTCTTCCAGGTTGTCCATTTTATTGGCATAGAGTTGCTTGTAGTAGTCTCTTAGGATGCTTTGTATTTCTGTGGTGTCTGTTGTAACTTCTCCCTTTTCTAATTTTATTGATTTGAGTCCTCTCCCTCTTTTTCTTGATGAGTCTGGTAATGGTTTATCAGTTTTATCTTCTCAAAGAACCAGCTTTTAGTTTTATTGATCTTTGCTATTGTTTTCTTGTTTCTATTTCATTTATTTCTGCTCTGATCTTTATGATGTCTTTCCTTCTGCTAACTTTGGGTTTTGTTTGTTTTTCTTTCTCTAGTTCCTTTAGTGTAAGGTTAAATTGTTTACTTGAGCTTTTTCTTGTTTCTTGAGGTAGGCTTTTTTAGCTATAAACTTCCCTCTTAGAACTGCTTTTGCTGCATCCCATAGGGTCTGGATCGTCGTGTTTTCATTGTCATCTGTCTCCAGATATTTTTTGATTTCCTCTTTGATTTCTTCAGTGATCTCTTGGTTATTTAGTAGTGTATTGTTTAGGCTACATGTGTTTGTGTTTTTTACGGTTTTTTTCTCTATAGTTCATTTCTAATCTCATAGCATTGTGGTCAGAAAAGATGCTTGATATGATTTCAATTTTCTTAAGTTTACTGAGGCTTGATTTGTGACACAAGATGTGATCTATCCTGGAGAATGTTCCATGTGCAATTGAGAAGAAAGTGCAGTCTGCTGTTTTTGGATGGAATTTCCTATAAATATCAATTAAATCTATCTGGTCTATTGTGTCATTTAAAGCTTCTGTTTCCTTATTTATTTTCGTTTTGGATGATCTGTCCGTTGGTGTAAGTGAGGTGTTAAAGTCCCCCGCTATTATTGTGTTACTGTCGATTTCTTCTTTTATAGCTGTTAGCAGTTGCGTTATATATTGAGGTGCTCCTATGTTGGGTGCATATATATTTATAATTGTTATATCTTCTTCTTGGATTGATCTCTTGATCACTATGTAGTGTCCTTCCTTGTCTCTTGTAACATTCTTTATTTTAAAGTCTATTTTATCTGATATGAGTATAGCTACTGCAGCTTTCTTTGTTTTTTTTTTTTTTGCAGTACGCAGGTCTCTCAATGTTGTGGTCTCTCCCATTGCGGAGCACAGGCTCCAGACGCACAGGCTCAACGGCCATGGCTCACGGGCCTAGCCGCTCCGCAGCATGTGGGATCTTCCCGGACTGGGGCATGAACCCGCGTCCCCTGCATCAGCCGGCAGACTCTCAACCACTGCGCCACCAGGGAAGCCCCAGCTTTCTTTTGATTTCCATTTGCATGGAATATCTTTTTCTATCCCTTCACTTGCAGTCTGTATGTGTCCCTAGGTCTGAAGTGGGTCTCTTGTAGACAGCATATATATGGGTCTTGTTTTTGTATCCATTCAGCAAGCCTGTGTCTTTTGGTTGGAGCATTTAATCCATTCACGTTTAAGGTAATTATCGATACGTATGTTCCTATGACCATTTTCTTAATTGTTTTGGGTTTGTTTTTGTAGGTCCTTTTCTTCTTTTGTGTTTCCCACTTAGAGAAGTTCCTTTAGCATTTGTTGTAGAGCTGGTTTGGTGGTGCTGAATTCTCTTAGCTTTTGCTTGTCTGTAAAGCTTTTGATTTCTCCATCAGATCTGAATGAGATCCTTGCCAGGTAGAGTAATCTTGGGTTTAGGTTCTTCCCTTTCATCACTTTAAGTATATCATGCCATTCCCTTCTGGCTTGTAGAGTTTCTGCTGAGAAATCAGCTGTTAACCTTATGGGAGTTCCTTTGTATGTTATTTGTCGTTTTTCCCTTGCTGCTTTCAATAATTTTTCTTTGTCTTTAATTTTTGCCAATTTGATTACTATGTGTCTCGGTGTGTTTCTCCTTGGGTTTCTCTTGTATGGGACTCGCCGCACTTTCTGGACTCGGGTGGCTGTTTCCTTTCCCATGTTAGGGAAGTTTCGACTATAATCTCTTTAAATATTTTCTCGGGTCCTTTCTCTCTCTCTTCTCCTTCTGGGACCCCTATAATGCGAATGTTGCTGTGTTTAATGTTTTCCCAAAGTCTATTAGGCTGTCTTCATTTCTTTTCATTCTTTTTTCTTTATTCTGTTCTGTAGCAGTGAATTCTACCATTCAGTCTTCCAGGTCACTTATCCATTCTTCTGCTTCAGTTGCTCTGCTATTGATTCCTTCTAGTGTAGTTTTTTTTTTTTTTTTTTAAACATCTTTATTGGGGTATAATTGCTTTACAATGGTGTCTTAGTTTCTGCTTTATAACAAAGTGAATCAGTTATACATATACATATGTTCCCATATGTCTTCCCTCTTGCGTCTCCCTCCCTCCCACTCTCCCTATCCCACCCCTCCAGGCTGTCACAAAGCACCGAGCTAATATCCCTGTGCCTTGCGGCTGCTTCCCCCTAGCTATCTACCTTACTACGTTTGTTAGTGTGTATATGTCCATGACTCTCTCACGCCCTGTCAAAGCTCACCCTTCCCCCTCCCCATATCCTCAAGTCCGTTCTCCAGTAGGTCTGCGTCTTTATTCCTGTCTTACCCCTAGGTTCTTCATGACATTTTTTTTCCCCTTAAATTCCATATATATGTGTTAGCATACGGTATTTGACTTTTTCTTTCTGACCTACTTCACTCTGTATGACAGACTCTAGGTCTATCCATCTCATTACAAATAGCTCAATTTCATTTCTTTTTAAGGCTGAGTAATATTCCATTGTATATATGTGCCACATCTTCTTTATCCATTCATCCGATGATGGGCGCTTAGGTTGTTTCCATCTCCGGGCTATTGTAAATAGAGCTGCAATGAACATTTTGGTACATGAATCTTTTTGAATTTTGGTTTTCTCAGGGTATATGCCCAGTAGTGGGATTGCTGGGTCATATGGTAATTCTGTTTGTAGTTTTTTAAGGAACCTCCATACTGTTCTCCATAGTGGCTGAACCAATTCACATTCCCACCAGCAGTGCAAGAGTGTTCCCTTTTCTCCACACCCTCTCCAGCATTTATTGTTTCTAGATTTTTTGATGATGGCCATTCTGACTGGTGTGAGATGATATCTCATTGTAGTTTTGATTTGCATTTCTCTAATGATTAATGATGTTGAGCATTCTTTCATGTGTTTGTTGGCATTCTGTATATCTTCTTTGGAGAAATGTCTATTTAGGTCTTCTGACCACTTTTGGATTGGGTTGTTTGTTTTTTTGTTATTGAGCTGCATGAGCTGCTTGTAAATTTTGGAGATTAATCCTTTGTCAGTTGCTTCATTTGCAAATATTTTCTCCCATTCTGAGGGTTGTCTTTTGGTCTTGATTATGGTTTCCTTTGCTGTGCAAAAGCTTTGAAGTTTCATTAGGTCCCATTTGTTTATTTTTGTTTTTATTTCCATTACTCTAGGAGGTGGGTCAGAAAGGATCTTGCTGTGATTTATGTCATAGAGTGTTCTGCCTATGTTTTCCTCTAAGAGTTTGATAGTTTCTGGCCTTACGTTTAGGTCTTTAATCCATTTTGAGCTTATTTTTGTGTATGGTGTTAGGGAGCGATCTAATCTCATACTTTTACATGTACCTGTCCAGTTTTCCCAGCACCATTTATTGAAGAGGCTGTCCTTTCTCCACTGTACATTCCTGCCACCTTTATCAAAGATAAGGTGTCCATATGTGCGTGGGTTTATCTCTGGGCTTTGTATCCTGTTCCATTGATCTATCTTTCTGTTTTTGTGCCAGTACCATACTGTCTTGATTGCTGTAGCTTTGTAGTATAGTCTGAAGTCAGGGAGCCTGATTCCTCCAGCTCCTTTTTTCGTTCTCAAGATTGCTTTGGCTATTCGGGGTCTTTTGTGTTTCCATACAAATTGCGAAATTTTTTGTTCTTGTTCTGTGAAAAATGCCAGTGGCAGTTTGATAGGGATTGCATTGAATCTGTAGATTGCTTTGGGTAGTAGAGTCATTTTCACAATGTTGATTCTTCCAATCCAAGAACATGGTATATCTCTCCATCTATTTGTATCATCTTTAATTTCTTTCATCAGTGTCTTACAATTTTCTGCATACAGGTCTTTCGTCTCCTTAGGTAGGTTTATTCCTAGATATTTTATTTTTTTTGTTGCAATGGTAAATGGGAGTGTTTTCTTGATTTCACTTTCAGATTTTTCATCATTAGTATATAGGAATGCCAGAGATTTCTGTGCATTAACTTTGTATCCTGCTACTTTACCAAATTCGTTGATTAGCTCTAGTAGTTTTCTGGTAGCATCTTTAGGATTCTCTATGTATAGTATCATGTCATCTGCAAACAGTGACAGCTTTACTTCTTCTTTTCCGATTTGGATTCCTTTTATTTCCTTTTCTTCTCTGATTGCTGTGGCTAAAACTTCCAAAACTATGTTGAATAAGAGTGGTGAGAGTGGGCAACCTTGTCTTGTTCCTGATCTTAGTGGAAATGCTTTCAGTTTTTCACCATTGAGGATGATGTTTGCTGTGGGCTTGTCATATATGGCCTTTATTATGTTGAGGAAAGTTCCCTCTATGCCTACTTTCTGCAGGGTTTTTATCATAAATGGGTGTTGAATTTTGTCGAAAGCTTTCTCTGCATCTATTGAGATGATCATATGGTTTTGCTCCTTCAATTTGTTAATATGGTTTATCACATTGATAGATTTGCGTATATTGAAGAATCCTTGCATTCCTGGAATAAACCCCACTTGATCATGGTGTATGATCCTTTTAATGTGCTGTTGGATTCTGTTTGCTAGTATTTTGTTGAGGATTTTTGCACCTATGTTCATCAGTGATATTGGCCTGTAGTTTTCTTTCTTTGTGACATCCTTGTCTGGTTTTGGTATCAAGGTGATGGTGGCCTCGTAGAAGGAATTTGGGAGTGTTCCTCCCTCTGCTATATTTTGGAAGAGTTTGAGAAGGATACGTGTTAGCTCTTCTCTAAACGTTTGATAGAATTCACCTGTGAAGCCATCTGGTCCTGGGCTTTTGTTTGTTGGAAGATTTTTAATCACAGTTTCAATTTCAGTGCTTGTGATTGGTCTGTTCATATTTTCTATTTCTTCCTGATTCAGTCTTGTCAGGTTGTGCATTTCTAAGAATTTGTCCATTTCTTCCAGATTGTCCATTTTATTGGCATAAAGTTGCTTGTAGTAATCTCTCATGATTTTTTTTATTTCTGCAGTGTCAGTTGTTACGTCTCCTTTTTCATTTCTAATTCTATTGATTTGAGTTTTCTCCCTTTTTTTCTTGATGAGTCTGGCTAGTGGTTTATCTATTTTGTTTATCTTCTCAAAGAACCAGCTTTTAGTTTTATTGATCTTTGCTATCGTTTCCTTCATTTCTTTTTCATTTATTTCTGATCTGATTTTTATGACTTCTTTCCTTCTGCTAGCTTTGGGATTTTTTTGTTCTTCTTTCTCTAATTGCTTGAGGTGCAAGGTTAGGTTGTTTATTCGAGATGTTTCCTGCTTCTTAAGGTGGGCTTGTATTGCTATAAACTTCCCCCTTAGAACTGCTTTTGCTGCATCCCATAGGTTTTGGGTCGTTGTGTCTCCATTGTCATTTGTTTCTAGGTATTTTTTTATTTCCTCTTTGATTTCTTCAGTGATCACTTCATTATTAAGTAGTGTATTGCTTAGCCTCCATGTGTTTGTATTTTTTACAGATCTTTTCCTGTAATTGATATCTAGTCTCATGGCGTTGTGGTCAGAAAAGATACTTGATACAATTTCAATTTTCTTAAATTTACCAAGGCTTGATTTGTGACCCAAGATATGATCTATCCTGGAGAATGTTCCATGAGCACTTGAGGAAAATGTGTATTCTGTTGTTTTTGGATGGAGTGTCCTATAAATATCAATTAAGTCCATCTTGTTTAATGTATCATTTAAAGCTTGTGTTTCCTTATTTATTTTCATTTTGGATGATCTGTCCATTGGTGAAAGTGGGGTGTTAAAGTCCCCTACTATGAATGTGTTACTGTCGATCTCCCCTTTTATGGCTGTTAGTATTTGCCTTATGTATTGAGGTGCTCCTATGTTGGGTGCATAAATATTTACAATTGTTATATCTTCTTCTTGGATGGATCCCTTGATCATTATGTAGTGTCCTTCTTTGTCTCTTGTAATAGTCCTTATTTTAAAGTCTATTTTGTCTGATATGAGAATTGCTACTCCAGCTTTCTTTTGGTTTCCATTTGCGTGGAATATCTTTTTCCATCCCCTTATTTTCAGTCTGTATGTGTCTCTGGGTCTGAAGTGGGTCTCTTGTAGACAGCATATATAAGGGTCTTGTTTTTGTATCCATTCAGCCAATCTGTGTCTTTTGGTGGGAGCATTTAGTCCCTTTACATTTAAGGTAATTATCGATATGTATGTTCCTATTCCCATTTTCTATATTGTTTTGGGTTCGTTATTATAGGTCTTTTCCTTCTCTTGTGTTCCTTGTCTAGAGAAGTTCCTTTAGCATTTGTTGTAAAGCTGGTTTGGTGGTGCTGAATTCTCTCAGCTTTTGCTTGTCTGTAAAGGTTTTAATTTCTCCATCAAATCTGAATGAGATCCTTGCTGGGTAGAGTAGTCTTGGTTGCAGGTTTTTCTCCTTCATCACTTTCAGTATGTCCTGCCACTCCCTTCTGGCTTGTAGGGTTTCTGCTGAGAGATCAGCTGTTAACCTTATGGGGATTCCCTTGTGTGTTATTTGTTGTTTTTCCCTTGCTGCTTTTAATATGCTTTCTTTGTATTTAATTTTTGACAGTTTGATTAATATGTGTCTTGGCGTATTTCTCCTTGGATTTATCCTGTATGGGACTCTCTGTGCTTTCTGGACTTGATTAACTATTTCCTTTCCCATATTAGGGAAGTTTTCAACTATAATCTCTTCAAATATTTTCTCAGTCCCTTTCTTTTTCTCTTCTTCTTCTGGAACCCCTATAATTCGAATGTTGGTGCGTTTAATGTTGTCCCAGAGGTCTCTGAGACTGTCCTCAGTTCTTTTCATTCTTTTTTCTTTATTCTGCTCTGCAGTAGTTATTTCCACTATTTTATCTTCCAGGTCACTTATCCGTTCTTCTGCCTCAGTTATTCTGCTATTGATCCCATCTAGAGTACTTTTAATTTCATTTATTGCGTTGTTCATCATTGCTTGTTTCATCTTTATTTCTTCTAGGTCCTTGTTAACTGTTTCTTGCATTTTGTCCATTCTACTTCCAAGATTTCGGATCATCCTTACTATCATTATTCTGAATTCTTTTTCAGGTAGACTGCCTATTTCCTCCTCATTTGTTAGGTCTGGTGCATTTTTATCTTGCTCCTTCATCTGCTGTGTGTTTTTCTGTCTTCTCATTTTGCTTATCTTACTGTGTTTGGGGTCTCCTTTTTGCAGGCTGCACGTTTGTAGTTCCCGTTGTTTCTGATGTCTGTCTCCAGTGGCTAAGGTTGTTTCAGTGGGTTGTGTAGGCTTCCTGGTGGAGGGGACTAGTGCCTGTGTTGTGGTGGATGAGGCTGGATCTTGTCTCTCTAGTGGGCAGGTTCACGTCTGGTGGTGTGTTTTGGGGTGTCTGTGGCCTTATTATGATTTTAGGCAGCCTCTCTGCTAATGGGTGGGGTTGTGTTCCTGTTTTGCTAGTTGTTTGGCATAGGTTGTCTAGCACTGTGGCTTGCTGGTCGTTGAGTGAAGCTGGGTGCTGTTGTTAAGATGGAGGTCTCTGGGAGATTTCCGCCGTTTAATATTATGTGGAGCTGGGAGGTCTCTTGTTGACCAGTGTCCTGAAGTTGGCTCTCCTACCTCAGAGGCAGAGCCCTGACTCCTGGCTGGAGCACCAAGAGCCTTTCATCCACACGACTCAGAATAAAAGGGAGAAAAAGTAGAGAGAATTAGTAGAAGTATGAGGAAAGAAAGAAGGAAAGGAGGAAAGGAAGGAAGGAAGAAAGAAGCAAAGAAGGAAAGAAAGGAGGGAGGGAGGGAGGAAGGAAGGAAGGAAGGAGGGAAAGGAAAAAAGACAGAAAGAAAGAAGATACAGTAAAAATAAAATAAAGTATAATATAGTTATTGAATTAAAAAATATTTAGAAAAAAAAAAGGGACGGATAGAACCTTAGGACAAATGTTGGAAGCAAAGCTATACAGAGAAAATCTTACACAGGAGCATACACATACACCTTCACAAAAAGAGGTAAAGGGGGAAAAATCATAAATCTTGCTCTCAGAGACCACCTCCTCAATTTGGGGTGATTCGTTGTCTAAAGGAGGGAAGGAAGGAAGGAAAGAAAGAAAGAAAGAACGAAGGTAAAGTATAATAAAGTTATTACAATTAAAATTAATTATTGAGAAAAAAAATTTTTTTTAAAAACCATGGACGGATAGAGCCCTAGGACAAATGGTGGAAGCAAGAGTATACAGACAAGATCTCACACAGAAGCATACACGTACACATTCACAAAAAGAGGAAAAGGGAAAAAAATCATAGATCTCGCTCCTAAATTCCACCTCTTCAATTTGGGATCATTCCTTGTCTATTCAGGTATTCCACAGATGCAGGGTATATCAAGTTGATTGTGGAGCTTTAATCCGCTGCTTCTGAGGCTGCTGGGAGAGATTTCCCTTTCTCTTCTTTGTGCTCACAGCTCACAGGAGCTCAGCTTTGGATTTGGCCCTGCCTCTGCGTGTAGGTCGCTGGAGGGCGTCTGTTTTTTGCTCAGACAGGACAGGGTTAAAGGAGCCGCTGATTCGGGGGCTCTGGCTCACTCAGGCGGGGGGTGGGGGGCGGAAGGAGGGGCACTGCGTGCGGGGCGGGCCTGCGGCGTCAGAGGCGGCGTGACGTTGCGGCAGAGGCCGGCGTGACGTTGCACCAGCCTGAGGCCCGCCGTGCGTTCTCCCGGGGAAGTTGTCCCTGGTTCCCGGGAACCTGGCAGTGGCGGGCTGCACAGGCTCCGCGGAAGAGGCGTGTGGAGAGTGACCTGTGCTCGCACACAGGCCCCTTGGTGGCGGCAGCAGCAGCCTTAGCGTCTCCCGCCCGTCTCTGGGGTCCGCGCTTTTAGCCGCGGCTCGCGCCCGTCTCTGGGGTTCGCGCTTTTAGCCGCGGCTCGCGCCCGTCTCTGGAGTTCCTTTAAGCAGCGCTCTTAAACCCCTCTCCTTGCGCACCAGGAAACAAAGAGGGAAGAAAAAGTCTCTTGCTTCTTCGGCAGGTGCAGGCTTTTCCCCGAACTCCCTCCCGGCTAGTCGTGGTGCACTAACCCCTTCAGGCTATGTTCAAGCCGCCAACCCCAGTCCTCTCCCTGCGCTCCGTCCAAAACCGAAACCCGAGCCTCAGCTCGCAGCCCCGCCCGCCCCGGCGGGTGAGCAGAGAAGCCTCTCGGGCTGGTGAGTGCCGGTCGGCACCAATCCTCTGTGCGGGAATCTCCCCGCTTTGCCCTCCGCACCCGTCGCAGTGCACTCCTCCGCGGTCCCGAAGCTCCCCCCTCCGCCTCCCGCAGTCTCCACCCGCGGAGGGGCTTCCTAGTGTGTGGGAACTTTTCCTCCTTCACAGCTCCCTCCCACTGGTGCAGGTTCCGTCCTTATTCTTTTGTCTCTGTTTTTTCTTTTGCCCTACCCAGGTACGTGGGGAGTTTCTTGCCTTTTGGGAGGTCTGAGGTCTTCTGCCAGCCTTCAGTAGGTGTTCTGTAGGAGTTGTTCCACGTGTAGATGTATTTCTGGTGTATCCGTGGGGAGGAAGGCGATTTCCGCGTCTTACTCTTCCGCCATCTTCAAGGTCCCCCCCTTCTAGTGTAGTTTTAATTTCAGTTATTGTATTGTTCATCTCTGTTTGTTTGTTATTTAATTCTTCTAGGTCTTTGTTAAACATTTCTTGTATCTTCTCGATCTTTGCCTCCATTCTGTTTCCGAAGTCCTGATCATCTTTATTATCATTATTCTGAATTATTTTTCTGGAAGGTTGCCTATCTCCACTTCATTTAGTTTTTTTTCTGGGGTTTTATCTTGTTCCTTCATCTGGTACATAGCCCTCTGCCTTTTCATCTTGTCTGTCTTTCTGTGAAGGTGGTTTTTGTTCCACAGGCTGCAGGACTGTAGTTGTTCTTGCTTCTGCTGTCTGCCCTCTGGTGGATGAGGCTATTTCAGAGGCTTGTGCCAGCTTCCTGATGGGAGGGACTGGTGGTGGGTAGAGCTGGCTGTTGCTCTGGTGGGCAGAGCTCAGTAAAACTTTAATACGCTTGACTGTTGATGGGTGGTGCTGGATTCCCTCCCTGTTGGTTGTTTGGCCTGAGGCAACCCAACACTGGAGCCTACCTGGGCTCTTTGGTGGGGCTGATGGCAGACTCTGGGAGAGCTCAGGTCAAGGAGTACTTCCCAGAACTTCTTCTGCCAGTGTCCTTGTCCCCATGGTGAGCCACAGCCCACACCCCTGCCTGTGCCGCAGACCCTCCAACACTAGCAGGTAGGTCTGGTTCAGTCTCCCCTGGGGTCACTGCTCCTTCCCCTGGGTCCTGATACGCACACTACTTTGTGTGTGTTGGGCAGCAGTTTTGAAGAAAGAAGATTGATATAAGAGGGAAGCTTGGTGTGGGCATGGCCACTTCATACAACCAAACCATAGACACCTTCCTGCCTTTGAGGAGGCTGCGCTACCCAGTGGGACCTGCCTGTCTCTTTAAAGCCCCAAGAGCTGCCTGGCCAAGGGTTCTAGTACAGCATCTCAGCTCCATTCGATTGGAAGTTTGAAACCATGGTCATTATGTTCCCTACAGGAGTAAGTGGGACATGAATTTACCTTCCACCCTTGTGAATTAGCCACATAAAGTACAGGTTGAAACCATCAACCTTGGTCATTGCTGTCTGATCTTGTTTATATTTTAAATCCTCCCTGGGAGCAGCTATAGCCCAGAAGCTCATTTCATTGAAAGGTCACTGGCCTTGGGGATCCATGAGGGAGGATTTCTTATTTGGTGAATTATTGTCCTAAATAATTCATTTCATGGAGCAAGTATCTTTATGATCCTGTCTTCTGCTGCCCACTTCCTCCCCAACAGGCCTAGGCAGGGTGCTGACGTCTACAGAAGACTCTCACCTGTGAACCACAAGATTGGGTTCTCAAAGGGGCTAAGACACTTGCTAATAATATGACCACCTATTGCTGCTTAATATTTCTGAGCCTCACTTTACTCATCTGTAAACTGGGGAGAGCAATAATTGCCCTGCTTTTATCCTTTCCTTAGCATTCAAGAGATGTTGAGAGTGCTTTATATACTATCATGAGCCATTGTAGGGTAAGTTATGTTCATTCAAAGAGCCTGATTTTTATTTTAAACTCTTCTGGACTACCTTATGATTCCTGACTAATGGTATCTAAGGCCTTTCTCATTCCTCAGGCACACAAGTAGTGTTTGTTTCAAAGAAGGATGTTCAAAAGCAAGACCAGTTAGATTCTCTGGATCACACGACTGGGGGCTCTTGACTCGGTGACTTTGCTTTCCCCATCCTTATCTCACTGAAAAAAGAACTAGGTAAGGTTTTATCCTGAGGCTAAAGAGAACTCTTTAAAATGTCCTTAGGGATATGAATAGACCATTTGCCATTTAGTCCCTTAATACAGTTAGTTTCCAAAATGTAAAAGGCCGAGCTAGCCTTTGTTTCTTAGAGATTTCAGTCAGAGCCAGCGTGGGTGCTTGTCATTGTCATAATGATGAGTAGCAAAAGCGGTTAAGCTGATCATTGAGGAAAACCAAATGTCTTCTCTGTCCCCCACTCCACCCCCATTTAATAGTCGACTTTAGTGTAAACGTGTCCCACTGTTTCAGTAGGATGGTATGTTGCTCATCTGTCAGCTAGATGGAGGGCAGCAACGCCAACCTGTTTCTCTAGGTATGCTTCCCTCAGATGGAGGACCAAGACTGCCATGCAGTTCAGATCCCAGCAATAAGGGGCAGAGGCGTTCAATGATTAAATAGCCAGAATGCCCTGACTTCTCTGCCAACGTACCAAAGAGAAGAATATCTTCTCAATTTTTTCACTTACTAGCAGCAGTTTAGCTTGTCTTAGAAGCATGCCTGTATTTAAACAGAGAAAGCACATTTAAAGCATAGGTTAATAGGCTTTTGTTTTATGAAGTGGTAGTGCTCTAAAATGGGGGCAACTAAAATTACCGTTCCACTGGGAAGGAAATGCTAAGCTGGTTGTGGTAGAGTGAGGGTTGAGGGAATGATAGGAGAAAGTTGAGATTTCAGGAGCTACAGGAAAAAGAAAACAAAAAATATTAGGCATTTAAAAAATTAATTAGCTAACGGTCTCAGAGAAGAAGACGAACACCTAGGGAAGTAATTAGAAAGGGAAGGAACATTAAAACTATTTTATATGCTATGAAGTGAAACATGAGGCTCAAAAAGTAATTTGGCTCAGATCATATGGCAGGAGAAACTGGTGTTAGAATCTGGATTTGAGCCTGTGTTCATCTGACTATAGCTCTGAAGCGTGAATTGGTCAGCTTTTGTGTCTTATGGAATCTGGAATTGCTACTCTTTTCCACCTTTTTTCATCCTATGTGTCCATCCCCACCTCTTTAATCTGTTCGTTCTTTTTAAAAATATTTTAGGAACCTAAGGAACAAAATGTTAGACGAGTGAGTTGATATCTAGGTATCTACTATTTTGAAATTGTATTAAATAGAGGACCTCATTCTTCAAAGTTTGAAAATCCATGTCAATTGCATAGTCTCAGACAGGGAGACCGTTTTTCTTTCCCCTCTTGAATGCTATAGAAAAATACTTCATACTTCTTGGCTGTTGAACATCTCAATATTAACTTAGAGTGCGTCTCTTCCTACAGTTCCCTTACAGGTTGCTCACTTTCAGTGACACCTGCTTTCTAGTTGGAGAAATTCGTAAAATCATGGGAACCACATTCGAGTTTCTTTCAGTTAGGATGACAGATCCAATAAACTGCCTGGGCGTGAAGTACAGGTAAAGGTAATCAGATCTCATGCTTCAGGGAATTAACTGCTTACCTGTGATGGTCGGGAAGAAATTTTCCCCATTACCATCCTGCAGATACACAAGGCCAAGAGCAGCATGCAACTTTCTGCTATCCTAAAGCTTTCTCATAGAACTTCATTATGCACAGAGTATAAAATCTGAACCTATGACATAATGTGCTGTGTATAATGGTTGTCATACATGGATAAGTATTTAATATGCAGCAAAATAAATACTGTAACATTTGAGACAGAGTTCTATTTATATAACTGAAATAGTGATTCATTAAACTACTTAAAATCGTTTTACATTTCCTCTAGGGATCTCAAAGTACCTTGCCAAAATGAGCTCATTAATCCTCATGAATATTCTGTCAAATAAATTCCGTTAAATTTCTCTGAAAGAAACAGGTCAATCTTACTAACCAGTAAGTCCTTATAGCACCAAGTTTCCATAGCAGCCTAACAATCTTTATTGCTTTGAAATCTCATTAGAGATTTGACTTCTAACACCATTATTCTAGATGGAAATTTTTCATCCCTAGTTCACTCTCTGCATTCATTCCTCCAACAATATGTGGTGAGAGTCAGCAGTGTGCACAGTGCTGGGCATAAAATGGTAAATAGGGCTGAGGGTCCAGTGGGAGAGAGCTGGGAAATTCTTCCAAATATACTAGCAAGATCCTTCTTCATCCAATGTCCTCCTCTTACTGGACAGGTCATCAGATCACCTAGGCTTTGACATATGTACACCTAGTCTGATTCATAGGCCCTTAGTCCATTATAGGCTCTTAGTCATAAGAGCCTGTAATGGATCCCAGTTAGTTCAGGTGACATTTAGAGAGACTTGAACATGCTCTGCTTTAGAATGGAAAGACTTTGGTCCTCTCAAAAATGGGAGTGGTCCAGAGATGTCTGTTCTAGTATAACTTCAATGTGTGTGTGATGCGTGTGTGTGTATCTGTGTGTGTGCGTGTGCATGTGTGTGTGTGTGAGAGAGAGAGAGAGAGAGAGAGAGGAATTCTGTATAAAAGATGATTAGATTTAAATTTTACAACATTTTCCAGATAAACTCTAGGGGCAGGTCCCATGTCGATCCTAGAAAAATGATAGAGAATAAGAAGACACCCTTTTAAACTGGATATCCATGTTTAAGTTTTAAGTTTGGTTTCATTTTAGAAAATATTCTTTTGGACCAAACTATGATAGTGTCTAAACTTGTTGCTATTTGACTTAACGAAAGGCCAGACATGAAGGAAGGGTCTAAATAATTTTGAGAGAAAAGATTTGTGGAATATTTTGAGAGAAAGGATTTGTGGAATATTTAAACATTTCTTTTGAGCAATGCTGTTTTGGTTACAAAGAGGATAGAACTTTCACCTCTGGAAGTGAATAGAACCTTTTCAGTTTGGTACCTAATGGATGTATAAGAAACAAACAAAATCATGTTTTCTTGGGGCCATGCCTTAGCCCAGCATTGGATAGCAACTGACATATTGGTGGTCTCACTTAAAGAGAAATATCATTAGACTGTTGTTTCCCAAAGTACATTCACTTAAAAACAGTCCTGGGAATTCCCTGGCAGTCCAGGGCTTAGGACCCTGCGGTCTCACTGCCGAGGGCCCAGGTTTGATCCCCAGTCGGGGAACTAAGATCCCACAAGCCATGTGGTGTGGCCAAAAACAAACAAACAAAAAAACAGTCCTATGGTATGGTCCTTGGGAACTAAAAGAGGGAAGATATTCAGCAAAAATACATTGGGGGACTTGCCTGGTGGCGCAGTGGTTAAGAATCCACCTGCCAATGCAGGGGACATGGGTTCAAGCCCTGGTCTGGGAAGATCCCACATGCCGCAGAGCAGCTAAGTCCATGCACCACAACTACTGAGCCTGCGCTCTAGAGCCTGCGAGCCACAACTACTGAAGCCCGTGTGCCTAGAGCCCGTGCTCCGCAACAAGAGAAGCCACCGCAGTGAGAAGCCCGCGCACCGCAACAAAGACCCAAGGCAGCCAAAAAAAAAAAAAGAATATATTGTGTAAAAATACATTGGGAAGCTTCTTAATACAGCCCCTACCCTTAGGTATTCACAGTGCGTATTAGCAAATGAAAGGTTCTAAGAAGTCTTGTAGTATAAATACATTTTAAATTTTATTTAACTCAAGGTTTCTCAAATTCATTTGACCAACATGTGGAACAGCTCCTATAGAACACATACTGAACGCTGGCAGAAGACCTCAGACCTCCCAAAAGGCAAGAAACACCCCACGTACCTGAGTAGAGCAAAAGAAAAAAGAAAACACAGAGACAAAAGGAATAGATGTGATTGAAGCCACAATCAAAACTGGACCTGCACCAGTGGGAGGGAGCTGTGAAGGAGGAAAGGTTTCCACACACTAGGAAGCCCCTTTGCGGGCAGAGACGGCGGGTGGCGGAGGGGGGAAGCTTCGGGGCCATGAAGGAGAGCACAGCAACGGGGCTACAGAGGGCAAAGCGGAGAGATTCCCACACAGAGGATCGGTGCCGGCTGGCACTCACCAGCCCGAGAGGCTTGGCTGCTCACCCGCTGGGGTGGGCAGGGGCTGGGAGCTGAGGCTCAGGCTTCGGAGGTCGGATCGCACGGAGAGAACTGGGGTTGGCTGCATGAACACAGACTGAAGGGGTTAGTGCACCACGGCTGGCCGGGAGGGAGCCCGGGAAAAAGTCTGGAGCTGCCGAAGAGACAAGAGACTTTTTCTTCCCTCTTTGTTTCCTGCTGCGTAAGGAGAGGGGATTAAGAGCGTTGCTTAAAGGAGCTCCAGAGACGGGCTCGAGCTGGGACTATCAGTGTGGACCCCAGAGACGGGCATGAGACGCTAAGGCTGCTGCTGCCGCCACCAAGAAGCCTGTGTGTGAGCACAGGTCACTATCCACACCTCCCCTCCCGGGAGCCTGTGCAGCCCGCCACTGCCAGGGTCCCGGGATCCAGGGACAACCTCCCCGAGAGAACGCACGGCGCGCCTCAGGCTGGTGCAACATCCCGCTGGCCTCTGCCACTGCAGGCTCGCCCCACATCCGTACGCCTCCCTCCCCCTGGCCTGAGTGTGCCAGAGCCCCCGAATCAGCTGATCCTTTAACCCCATCCTGTCTGAGCGAAGAACAGACGTCCTCAGGCGACCTACACGCAGAGGCGGAGCCAAATCCAGAGCTGAGCCCCTGGGAGCTGTGAAAACAAAGAAGAGAAAGGGAAATCTCTCCCAGCAGCCTCAGGAGCAGCAGATTAAATCCCCACAATCAACTTGATGTACCCTGCATCTGTGGAATACCTGAATAGACAATGAATCATCCCAAATTGAGGAGGTAGACTTCGGGAGCAAAGATATACATATTTTTTCCCTTTTCCTCTTTTTGTGAGTGTGTATGTGTGTGACTTTGTCTGTATTTCTTTGCTTTTACCATTTGCCCTAGGGTTCTGTCCGTCTCTTTTTGTTTTTTCTTTTTTTTTAAACCTTTAAAATTTTTTCTTAATAATTCTTTTTTATTTTAATAACTTTTATTTTATTTTATTTTACTTTATTTTCTTTTCTTTCTTTCTGTTTCTTCTCCCTTTTATTCTGAGCCGTGTGGATGAAAGGCTGTTGGTGCTCCAGCAAGGAGTCAGGGCTGTGCTGCTGAGGTGGGAGAGCCAACTTCAGAACACTGGTCCACAAGAGACCTCCCAGCTCCATGTAATATCAAACGGCAAAAATCTACCAGAGATCTCCATCTCAACACCAAGACCCAGCTTCACTCAACGACCAGCAAGCTACACTGCTGGACACCGTATGCCAAACAACTAGCAAGACAGGAACACAATGCTACCCATGAGCAGAGAGGCTGACTAAAATCATAATAAGGCCACAGATACCCCAAAACACACCATCAGACGTGGACCTGCCCACCAGAAAAACAAGATCCAGCCTCATCCACCAGAACACAGGCACTAGTCCCCTCCACCAGGAAGCCTACACAACCCACTGAACCAACCTTAGCCACTGGGGACGGACACCAAAATCAACGGGAACTACGAACCTGCAGCCTATGGAAAGGAGACCCCAAACACAGTAAGTTAAGCAAAATGAGAAGACAGAAAAACACACAGCAGATGAAGAAGCAAGGTAAAAACCTGCCAGACCTAAAAAATGAAGAGAAAACAGGCAGTCTACCTGAAAAAGAATTCAGAATAATGATAGTAAAGACGATCCAAAATCTTGGAAATAGAATACAGAAAATACAAGAAACGTTTAAAAAGGAACTGGAAGAACTAAAGAGCAAACAAACAATGATGAACAACACAATAAATGAAATTAAAAATTCTCTAGAAGGGATCAATAGCAGAATAACTGAGGCAGAAGAATGGATAAGTGACCTGGAAGAGAAAATAGTGGAAATAACTACTGCAGAGCAGAATAAAGAGAAAAGATGCAACAGAACTGAGGACAGTCTCAGAGTCCTCTGGGACAACATTAAACACACCAACATTCGTATTATATGGGTCCCAGAAGAAGAACAGAAAGAGAAAGGGACTGAGAAAATATTTGAAGAGATTACACTTGAAAACTTCCCTAATACAGGAAAGGAAATAGTTAATCAAGTCCAGGAAGCACAGAGAGTCCCATACAGGATAAATCCAAGGAGAAACACGCTAAGACACATATTATGAAACTATCAATAATTAAATACAAAGAAAAAATGTTAAAAGCAGCAAGAGAGAAACAACAACAAACACACAAGGGAATCCCCATAAGATTAACAGCTGATCTTTCAGCAGAAACTCTGCAAGCCAGAAGGGAGTGGAAGGACATATTTAAAGTGATGAAGGAGAAAAACCTACAACCAAGATTACTCTACCAGCAAGAATCTCATTCAGATTTGATGGAGAATTAAACCTCTACAGACAAGCAAAAGCTAAGAGAATTCAGCACCACAAAACCAGCTTTACAACAAATGCTAATGGAACTTCTCTAAGCAGGAGACACAAGAGAAGGAAAAGACCTACAATAACAAACCCAAAACAATTAAGGAAATGGTAATAGGAACATACATATCTATAACTACTTTAAATGTAAATGGATTAAATGCTCCAGCCAAAAGACATAGACTGGCTGAATGGATACAAAAACAAACCCGTATATATGCTGCCTACAAGAGACCCAGTTCAGACCTAGGGACACATACAGAGTAAAAGTAAGGGGATGGAAAAAGATATTCCATGTGAATGGAAATCAAAAGAAAGCTGGAGTAGCAATTCTCATATCAGACAAAATAGACTTTAAAATAAAGACTATTACAAGAGACAAAGAAGGACACTATATAATGATCAAGGGATCGATCCAAGAAGAAGACATAACAATTGTAAATATTTATGCACCCAACATAGGAGCAATCAGTACATAAGGCAAATACTAACAGCCATAAAAGGGCAAATCGACAGTAACACAATCATAGTAGGAGACTTTAACACCCCACTTTCACCAATGGACAGATCATCCAAAATGAAAATAAATAAGGAAACACAAGCTTTAAGTGATACATTAAACAAGATGGACTTAATTGATATTTATAGGACATTCCATCCAAAAACAACAAAATACACATTCTTCTCAAGTGCTCGTAGAACATTCTCCAGGATAGATCATACCTTGGGTCACAAATCAAGCCTTGGTAAATTTAAGAAAATTGAAATCGTATCAGGTATCTTTTCTGACCACAACGTTATGAGACTAGATATCAATTAGAGGAAAAAATATGTAGAAAATACGAACACATGGAGGCTAAACAATACACTACTTAATAACCAAGAGATCACAGAGGAAATCAACAAATACCTAGAAACAAATGACAATGAAAGCAGGATGAACCAAAACCTATGGGGTGCAACAAAAGCAGTTCTAAGAGGGAAGTTTATATCAATACAATCCTACCTTAAGAAACAAGAAAAATCTCAAATAAACAACATAACCTGACACCTAAACCAACTGGCGAAAGAAGAACAAAAAAAACCCAAAGTTAGCAGAAGGAAAGAAATCATAAAGACTAGATCAGAAATAAGTGAAAAAGAAATGAAGGAAACAATAGCAAATATCAATAAAACTAAACACTGGTTGTTTGAGAAGAGAAACAAAATTAATAAACCATTAGCAAGACTCATCAGGAAAGAAAAAGGAAAAGACTCAAATCAATAGAATTAGAAATGAAAAAGGAGAAGAAAGTGTATTTCTGACACTGCAGAAATATAAAGGATTATGAGAGATTACTACAAGCAACTCTATGCCAATAAAATGGACAACCTGAAAGAAATGGACAAATTCTTAGAAATGCAAACCTGCCAAGACTGAACCAGGAAGAAATAAAAAACATGCACAGACCATTTACAAGCACTGAAATTGAAACTATGATTAAAAAGTCTTCCAACAAACAAAAGCCCAGGACCAGATGGCTTCACAGGTGAATTCTATCAAACATTTAGAGAAGAGCGAACACCTGTCCTTTTCAAACTCTTCCAAAATATAGCAGAGGGAGGAACACTCCCAAAGTCATTCTACGAGGCCACCATCACCCTGATACCAACACCAGACAAAGATGTCACAAAGAAAGAAAACTACAGGCCAATATCACTGATGAACATAGATGCAAAAATCCTCAACAAAACACTAGCAAACAGAATCCAACAGCACACTAAAAGGATCATACACCATGATCAAGTGGGGTTTATCCCAGGAATGCACGGATTCTTCAATATATGCAAATCAATCAATGTGATACACCATATGAACAAATTGAAGGAGAAAAACCATATGATCATCTCAATAGATGCAGAGAAAGCTTTCAACAAAATTCAACACCCATTTATGATAAAAACCCTGCAGAAAGTAGGCATAGAGGGAACTTTACTCAACATAATAAAGGCCATATATGACAAATCCACAGCCAACATCGTCCTCAATGGTGAAAAACTGAAACCATTTCCACTAAGATCAGGAACAAGACAAGGTTGCCCACTCTCACCACTGTTATTCAACATAGTTTTGGAAGTTTTAGCCACCGCAATCAGAGAGGAAAAAGAAATAAAAGGAATCCAAATTGGAAAAGAAGAAGTAAAATTGTCACTGTTTGCAGATGACATGATACTATACATAGAGAATCCTAATGATGCCACCAGAAAACTACTGGAGGTAATCAATGAATTTGGTAAAGTAGCAGGCTACAAAATTAATGCACAGAAATCTCTAGCATTCCTATACACTAATGATGAGAAATATGAAAGTGAAATTAAGAAAACACTCCTATTTACCATGGCAACAAAAAGAATAAAATACCTAGGAAGAAACCTACCTTAGAAGACAAAAGACCTGTATGCAGAAAATTATAAGACACTGATGAAAGAAATTAAAGATGATACAAATAGATGGAGAGATATACCATGTTCTTGGATTGGAAGAATCAATATTGTGAAAATGACTCTACTACCCAAAGCAATCTACAGATTCAATGCAATCCCTATCAAATTACCAATGGCATTTTTCACAGAACTAGAACAAAAAATTTCACAATTCTTATGGAAATGCAAAAGACCCCGAATAGCCAAAGCAATCTTTAGAAAGAAAAACAGAGTTGGAGGAATCAGGCTCCCTGAATTCAGACTATACTTCAAAGCTACAGTCATCAAGACAGTATGGTACTGGCACAAAAACAGAAATATAGATCAATGGAACAGGCTAGAAAGCCCAGAGATAAACCCACGCACATATGGTCAGCTTATCTTTGATAAAGGAGGCAAGAATATACAGTGGAGAAAAGACAGCCTCTTCGATAAGTGGTGCTGGGAAAACTGGACAGGTACATGTAAAAGTATGAAATTAGAACACTCCCTAACACCATACAGAAAAATAAACTCAAAATGGATTAAAGACCTAAATGTAAGGCCAGACACTATCAAACTCTTAGAGGAAAACATAGGCAGAACACTCTATGACATAAATCACAGCAAGATCCTTTTTTGACCCACCTCCTAGAGAAATGGAAATAAAAACAAAAGTAAACAAATGGGACTTAATGAAACTTCAAAGCATTTGCACAGCAAAGGAAACCATAAACAATATGAAAAGACAACCCTCAGAATGGGAGAAGATATTTGCAAATGAAGCAACTGACAAAAGATTAATCTCCAAAATTTACAAGCAGCTCTTGCAGCTCAATAACAAAAAAAACAAACCACCCAATCCAAAAATGGGCAGAAGACCGAAATAGACATTTCTCCAAAGAAGATATACAGATTGCCAACAAACACATGAAACAATGCTCAACATCATGAATCATTAGAGAAATGCAAATCAAAACTACAATGAGGTATCATCTCACACCGGTCAGAATGTCCATCATCAAAGAATCTACAAACAATAAATGCTGGAGAGGGTGTGGAGAAAAGGGAACCCTCTTCCACTGTTGGTGGGAATGTAAATTGATACAGCCACTATGGAGAACAGTTTGGAGGTTCCTTAGAAAACTAAAAATAGAACTACCATACGACCCATCAATCCCACTACTGGGCATATACCTTGAGAAAACCATAACTCAAAAAGAGAGTCACGTACCAAAATGTTCATTGCAGCTCTATTTACAATAGCCAGGACATGGAAGCAACCTAAGTGTCCGTCAACAGGTGAATGGATAAAGAAGATATGGCACATATATACAATGGAATATTACTCAGCCATAAAAAGAAACGAAATTGAGTTATTTGTAGTGAGGTGGATGGATGTAGAGTCTGTCATACAGAGTGAAGTAAGTCAGAAAGAGAAAAACAAATACCGTATGCTAACACATATATATGGAATGTAAGAAAAAAAAAAAAGGTCATGAAGAACCTAGGGGCAATACGGGAATAAAGACACAGACCTACTAGAGAATGGACTTGAGGATATGGGGAGGGGGAATGGTAAGCTGTGACAAAGTGAGAGAGTGGTATGGACATATATACACTACCAAACGAAACGTAAAATATATAGCTAGTGGAAAGCAGCCGCATAGCACAGGGAGATCAGCTCGGTGCTTTGTGACCACCTAGAGGGTGGGATAGGGAGGGTGAGAGGGAGGCAGACACAAGAGGGAAGAGATATGGGAACATATGTATATGTATAACTGATTCACTTTGTTATAAAGCAGAAAGTAACACACCATTGTAAAGCAATCATACTCCAATAAAGATGTTTAAAAAAATGGAATTCAAGCCCATCAGAACTACTGAATCAGAATCTGCACTTTTACAATCTCCCCAGTGTACTTGTGTACCCATGAATAGTTGAAAGGTACATTTCTACCACGACATGTCTTTTCTATCTGAGAAATACACAGATTTTATCCAGCTTGATATAAATAAAACACTTAAAAGTGCAAAAAAAAAAAAACTCATTTGACCAGTCACTTATGTAATGTTCATTGATATAACACTTATTAATATTCAGCTCCTGGGAACACAACTTGGGAAATACTATACTAGAAAAAAATATGTATAAAATAAGTCGGGGGAATCCAGCTAAGTAATGGAGTACTTACTTACATTAATAAGTTATTTAAGTATTTTATTTTATGCAGAGTTCCTTTAATGTGAGTTTCTCAAGTGCATTAAAATAGTATTTTAAGTGGTTTTTAAAGCATTAATCACTTTTGAAAAGATAATAAACATGTTTCTAAAAATTTAAGCTTATAATTCCCACTCCTACCCTGTCTCCCAGTCCAGCATTTCTTCTCTTCAGCATTTGATTTATGAGAGCTCAAGTTATATTCAACTTTTCAGGCATTTCCTACGCCATATGAAAGAAAGCATATCTATATTTATGTAGGAAAGGGAAAAAGCCTACTTCTGAGTAGCCACTAAAATCTATGTGACAGTGGAGGATAATAATAAGAGGAAATTAACTGGATAAAAGGGTCAGGAACCTTTATTTAACGATAACTTTCTGTGAGACTGGGGCTAACAAATAACCTCTGTGATTCTTACTGTATAATTAAAATGACTATTACTACCCACCACCTGAAAGTGAATGATATGGGGGTTAAACAAGAACAGAATTTTGACCTTTGAGTAAATCCCTTCAGTGATTTAAAAGAAATTGTCCTCATTTCTAACCAATACTTTAATATATGTCTATGATCCCATTCACTAACCAGCTCTAATTTTATTCTTTTCCTTAGTGCCTGCTGCCTGTCATTTGTCCACTTGTTTTCCCTCCGTATAGTTAAGATGTTGTCAGTAATACTTGCGTTTCGGTGAAAAGTCCATTTGAGGAAAAATAATTGTTGGGGACAAAAAACACCACCTGGGCCAAGAGACAAGTAAACACACATGGTGGATCTTTAGTCCAGGGTTTATTTACTCAAGCCTAGAAAATAATTATGGGGCAAAGTGATAAGGTATGGAAGTGTAGAACTGTAATGAATGACTGTGAGTAAACGTTATCGTCGTTATCACTGTTTTCCCCCATAAGTAAAATGCCCTTTCATAAGACAAAGAATGACCTAAGATCAGTTGGAGTTTAGTCATCTGATTGTATTCATTCTTTTTTATTTTGTAGAGATTTACCATATTTAATTACCATTTGAAGACCTAAAATACCAGCTCTTCTAAAATAATGTTCCCTCTGAAATTTCCAACAGTTACAGAATTTGGTTATCTGGAAATTTACTGCACATATGGCCCAGCAAGAGAATAATTACACCTTACTGATATCCTCTCACAATGCCATGAGAAAAAGTAGAAAGGAAAATCTGGCTGAAGCTGTGAAAAAATGAGATATATTTATAAACCTGAGAGGTCGACTTTCCAAATTAGTTTCAAATCCAGATACCACATACATATGCTTGTACTCACCTTCACATTTCCACAAATTCATACAAGAAAACACTCCATGATTTACTTCTAGGCATTAGACATATAAATATCTACATAGTATATTTGTGTGTGTATGTATCTATGTATGTATAATATGTGATTCATATGTATGATTGTGAGATATGAAATATGATTCATAATTTGCTAGGGTTAGCCACTGTTACTTTAATTTTTCCTTAATATACAAACTCTCAATGTCTAAGCTTAGGAGAAAAATTTTAAATATATGAAAATTCTTTTTTTCCATCAACATTCATAAGAGCATTAAACTGTATATTAACTATTCCCCTGGGTGAAGAAATTATACTTACCTCTTTGCCTGGGGGTTGCTTCTTATTAAAGTGTGTTAGATCCGTATATCATAAAAGGACACGATTGAGATTCCTCCCCCCGCATTTATTTTTGATAAAAATAGTCTGCTTGCAAACATGTACATATATTTTAAAAAATTGTTCTTCACTAATTATATACTGTGTAGTGTCACAAGGGTGTTGTTATTTTATTTTACCTTTATTTTTGCTTGTAATATTTTTGTTAAATTTGGGAGGAAACTTGAAAAATTAATTAAAATGAACTTGTGTCTCAACATTTCATTGCATCCCAGGAATGGAGAAGAGGGAAGGAGACTAGCAATAGCAACTCATTGGATAAGAGGCAACCACTGGTTTTATGAAAGGATCAGGGCTTGTTCAGATTCTATTCAGAATATTGTAAGGGCTTAATAGCTAGCTCTAGTGAGATTACAAGTTACAAATTGATGGTTGAAGATAACAGGGAAGATGAGAGCTAGAAAGCAGGATATTAGAAACAAATGAGAGCTATCTAAATTCCACACAATCTGGGAAAATGCAAATGCATATGACCAAAGGGGAGTGGGGAAAATCCAACAAGCAGATAGCCCATAGGTGATAGAAGTATGGCTGCAGGGCTGGGTGGCCCTTCCCACCTCTCTCTACCTGGAGATCAGAAGACACACTGGGCCTTCCCTCCATTCATTCATTCCGCAGAGAAGAACATTGTCTATGTTGTAGGCAAGGTCAGATTCGTGGATCTGCAGCCTGCACAGTTGCTTATTTTAATGGTCTGCCGTCACCATCTGTAAAGTTTCAATAATTTTTAAATAGTTTTCATTTTTGCACATTTTCATTTTACTGGGTGTCGTGAATTATGTAATCAATCCTGGATGTGGACATATTGAGTGTATAAATGCTTCCATGAGTTGCATACCAAATACAGTAATCACTAAGTTATTTATTTATACATCTAACAGTTACCCATCTATTCATTCATACATGCATATTGACATACTCTCCCATGCAGGAAACGTGGAGGAGTGAAAGTTGTATGTATGGGTCTGTGGGCCAGGAAAGAAGGCGAACTTGAAAAAAAAAAAAAAAAGTTAAATCTAATAAATATCAGTAATTGAAAGCCTCTTTTATGTTCCAAAGCCAAGAACTATGAAAATATAAATACATATTGTGTATATATATGTGTGTATATGTGACTATATATAATGAAATAAATGATAGATGTTAGTAATATATCTTATTCTCCTCCTTACAAAAATATGGCAATCTAAGTAATCCATAGGTCTGGAAAGAGGCCAGGAATCTGCATTTTTAAACAAGTGCCCCAAGAGCTTCTGATGCAGGTTGTTTCCAGACATGCTCTCCAAACACTGAGTGAAAAGATTGCTGATGTTGTGTTTTTCGTATTTACTTATAAGTGGGAGAACCTGGTGACTCTTTTTTCTAGTAGCCCTCAGCAGCAGCCTCAGAGGAAAAAAAAAGAATGTTGTAACTAGACTTTCTCTGTGTTGTTTGGGCCCCTGTTCAAAATCACTGTAAGGCATTTGCTTCACCAAGCAATACACTATATACAATCCAGTCCCTATTGGATGCCAAGCCACCACTAGTGTAAGATTGTTTGCAAATGCAGCTAACTAAATTAGGGGCAAGTACATTTTAGAAACAGCTTCTGGAAATGTGACCTGTCACTTATCCACCTTGTATCAGAGATCTTGAATAAAAAGAGAGTTAGAAATATACTAGTATATATGTTCAGAAGAATACTCACTGGTAATTTAGATTTTTTATTCGCACCCACATTTTCTGAAAGATAAAACTCTGAGAAGTTGTTTCATTGTGCCTATAGGAAATTCCTCTCCTCCCCACTTCCTCCTCTTACTCCTCCTTTCCTTCTTTTTCATGCTTCTTTTTACATATAAAGCTATTCTCAGCATTTCAGGGACGTCCTTAACTTCATCTGTCCATTCCATCAATAAATATTTATTGAGCACCTACTAAATGCACTGTACAAGACACTACAGTGAATAAAAGCATATATAAAAAAATCACTCAGCACATATTTACTGAGGGCCACTTTGTGCCAGTCTCACCTTCTGACCCATGACTAAGGGTGTAGACCCCATCCTCAAGGAGCTTGTATTCCAGTACCTATATCTAAACAACTATAATAAAAAATTAAAAACAAATCAATGAGGGGCTTCCCTTGCGGCGTAGTGGTTGAGAATCTGCCTGCTAATGCAGGGGACACGGGTTCGAGCCCTGGTCTGGGAGGATCCCACATGCCATGGAGCAACTAGGCCTGTGAGCCACAACTACTGAGCCTGCGCGTCTGGAGCCAGTGCTCCGCAACAAGAGAGGCCGCAATAGTGAGAGGTCCGCGCACCGCGACGAAGAGTGGCCCCCGCTCGCCACAACTAGAGAAAACCCTCGCACAGAAACAAAGACCCAACACAGCAAAAATAAATTAATAAATTAATAAACTCCTACCCCCAATATCTTCTTAAAAAGAAGGGACAAATCAATGAGATGTCAGTCAAGTGTCATGGAATTTCAGAGGCAAGGAATCTTTAAATCTAAAGTAATCAGAGAAGGCTTTGTGAATGAAATTCTATTTTATCTGGCCCTTGAAGGATAAGAAATATTTATGTAGGTGAAGACACCCAAAGAAGGCATTCCAATTAATGGAAATAGTGTGGCAGGCATACAGAGGTGAGAAGGTGTGGGGTAAAGCCCTGGGAATATAAAGCAGTTAATTTGATTTTAAGTACCCAGTATATAAAAAGGAATACTAAATAATACAATGAGAAGAGGTAACAAAGGCCAAAAATGGGACACTAAGAGTATAAATTAAGAAAATTATCTCCAGATTCTCTTTTCTAATTTTGCTTCTGTAAGAATGGTATCCATCTAGATTGATGATCACCTTTCTTCTTCTCCATATGCAAATTTCTTCTCTAGAGAAAAATTTACCCTCCTCCCTCCAATCATGATCCAGGTCCCAAAGAAGTTTCCCTCCATGGTGTCTTGCAAAATGAGCCTCTCTTGGGAATTGCTCACTAGTACACCCTGGAACATTCTGGTGTTTGTTTTCCATAGGCTCACTAACAGCCTTCACCTATTGTTCACCTCCTAGACATTCAGTGGTTGCTGAAAGGTCTTTTCCTAAAATCAGTGTGGTTTAATCTTCTTTAAAATCCTAAATCAAGGCCACAGGCAGCCTTGATGGCCTCTGGACCCTTGGTGAGAAAAATAAACTCAGTGCACACCAGTGAGAGATCACGGCCTTTTCCTCTGACAACTTTTTTGGCATCTTTGGCTGCCCTTTTTATGTGCTTGTCATTGTGCTTCCTTACATCAATCTCATAAAACATCCTTTTCCTCATGCTTGACATATTGATATCATTCCACCACAGATGAAACACAGAGCGATGTAATATGGGCAGGTGATGGAATTATTTGCAATGCACAGAAATCTCTGCTGATGTTTAAGACTGGCGCAATATTAAACACATTACTTTCCCTGACAGACGTTTTCATTACACCCATGCCATGCAGGTGGAGAATCTAAAAGTGAAATCTTGTTTCTCCCAACTGGGTCCATGCAATATAAGTTAAAAGTGTGCAAGTGTGTGTGTATATGTGTGTGCGTGTGTGTCTTTCTCTGTATATTTATCTTTACAAAATACAGTCTGTTGTTTAAACCACATTTGAATTTACTTGGAGAAATGGCACAAATCCCAGAGAACTTGGAGTAAAAACAGTCATTCTTTATCAGACCAGTATTTGTATGGCAGTGGTGTCACATGGACAGATTTGAAGAACTTTTCTCAGATGGGACAGACAAAAAAATAGCCTGGTAAAACTCAAGGAAGACCAACATTAGAAGGCCAGTTTTTCCTTCAGAAGAGTTAATGTGGATCATAGTCTTATGAGAAAGAGAACCAAGTGCAAGATAGATGATACAAAAGGCTATAGTGATGAAAACAACAAAAGGTAGCATTTCTTGGTGATTTCTTGTGCCAGTAACTTTCACATGTCTTATGTTCATGTTTAAAAGTTAAATCCTTGTAACAACCCTAAGAAGTAGGTAACTGACTACACCTGTTTACCAATGAGAAAAACAACGTTCATAAAACTCATGTAACTTGTCCAGAGTAACACATCCGTTGATTCAAGCCCAGGTCTGTCTGGGCACAAAGTTTAGGCTTTTAACTGATTGAAATTCTATATCCTTATGGAGAGGTAAAGCCCAGATTCTAGAAGATCGGCTAAAGAAAAATGCCATGCCAGTCAGCAGGAATACTGGCTCTGAGGCTAGAAGAGTGCCTGTCTATTGTCTGCCCACTCCTGCTGAATGTTCAAGATCTTTTTAAATAAATTGTTGCAGCTCTGTGGGGTGTTTTGATTGTATGCTCTCTGGATTCCATTGGTGGAGTTTACTTACTCCACCCTGGACCTAAAGCTGGAGTGAAGGTTGTTACCTCCAGGTGAGGAATAGTTGCAGTTCTAATGGAATTTTCTCTTAGTTCTGTGTTTTTCCTCTTCCGGTCTTCTAATGAGGAAAGACATCTCAGAGGGCAATGTCTCTTTCAGTTTCATCAGGCAGATCCAGCAGAGGCCTGTGCAACCCAAGTGTCCTTTTGCAGCGTCTGCCTGGAAGGAAGAGTTTTCTAAGAAGGAACTTGTGGTTCATTCATTATGTACTTTCTCTACTGGGGCAATAATAGTGAAAACTATTTTATAATGAATTTTACAATGGACATCCTCACATCCACCGTTGGGAATTATACCATTAATGTATAGGAATTTAAGAGCTCTTTGCTCCCATAACTTTATTGAGAGGAAAAACCCAGAAGAATCTTAGTTGACATTAACATGACACAATTAACAATTTGTTTAGCTGCCCTTTCAACCCAGAAGTTGAGACATTAGCCTTTTCTATGTTTCAGGTGAGCAAAATGAGACAATGTATTTTTACCTTAATTCAGCACACATTTTTGATAACCTCCCATATACTAGGCACTGGAGATGAATACAATGGAATGCAATGTAAAAGTTCAGTTTCTTTACCCTTCAGTGTTTTGTAATCTACTGGTGGAAGCGAACACAATGACATAGTCTGTAATACAATGTGTGAAGTGTGGTGATAGAGGCATAGGTGGAGTATCATGAGAGCAGAGCAGGTGACCAACTGGCTCAGCTGGATTTGGGAGGTGGAGATTCCTATAGGATGTGACACCAGGGCAGAGCATGAACTAAGAGCATGGTCTACACAAAAGTAATCTTTTTTTTTTTTTTTTTTTTTTTTTTGCGGCTCGCGGGCCTCTCACTGTTGTGGCCTCTCCCGTTGCAGAGCACAGGCTCCGGACGCGCAGGCTCGGCGGCCATGGCTCACGGGCCCAGCCGCTCCGCGGCATGTGGGATCTTCCCGGACTGGGGCACGAACCCGCGTCCCCTGCATCGGCAGGCGGACTCTCAACCACTGCGCCACCAGGGAAGCCCAGTAATCTTTTTCTGATGGGGTATACTGCGTGTTGAACTGAATGCTGAGTGCTTTACATGCATTGTCAAAATTAATCTTTTCCTTAAAACAACCCAATGGAATGTGTACTATTATTATCACCGTTTTATAAAGTTTGCAAGTAGCAAAGCAGAGATTTGAACACATGTTCTCTGGCTTCAGAGCTCAGCTCTTCACAAAGATGCCACACTACCATTAACTCTGGTATGTCACCTTGGAATACCCCCAAGCAAAGCAAAGTTCTTCTTTGCTCAGGAATCACTCTTGCCCTCGGGCAATGAGTTTGGTTTTAGCTTTTGATGAATTTCCTTTCAGAAATGGAAGTTAATGATTTGGGTGGAAAATAAACCTGCAGATATCAGCTTTGCTGTTAGCCGCTTAGCCCCAAGGTCTAGGCATCTGGGTTCCTCTAAGTATGTGTATGCAGTGCTCTATGTTATTCACTGCGCACATCTCCAGCATGGCACTATATTGTACAGGTAACACATGACCACGCCCTGATGCCTCTCAACCCCGTGGTCCTTGGCATCTCAAATGGGCCCAGCAGCAAAATACTTTGCCTGCCAGGGTAGTGCTTTTCTGGAGACAAGCATTTTCTTTTATATTCTGGAGACAAAATAGCATTTTCTTTCATTAACCTACTAGAGCCTTATGGAAATTCTGAGAAGTCAAGTTCAGTCTCATAATGCATGAATGTTATTTATCTTGAATGCTGCAAATTTGGCATATTGGTGGGGGGTGACAAGGTTAGGTAGATTTATTAGCATCCTGTCAGGAAATTTCCCATGAGTAGTGGAGGTTTGTCAAAAAATTCAGTATAATTGATGGGAGCAAGTTGGAGTAATTCTTAGCAGATCCATACTGGCTCTGTTCACACCTTTCCTTTACAGACAACAAAATGTACTGAGCAGAGAGCTCATTAAAAAGACCTTCCTGTAAACATACTCTTTGTACCCGGCTTCTTTCCTTTTCCTTTCTTTCTTATAATTATTTCAGTTACTTGAAAAGATACAAGCACATATCAGAAGCATTACTGAATAGGCAATGATTTTTACTCATTTGTATGTATCTTTTAACTCTCCAAGGGAACGCTTTTACTCCAGGGAATGAGGATTAACAAGAAGCTGGTATCAATTCTGTGTCTCCCTCTGCTTTTACTAAAGGATTAGGGGTTTCAACCATTGGGTCTAAAAGCCATCAGGACAGAGATATAATAGTGGAAAGAGGTTAGCCTTTGAATTAGGACACTTGGGTCCCAGTCTCAAGCCTCCAGCTTGCTAGCTCTTTGGCCATGGGCCAGTCATTTAAACTTGCTGAGCTTCGGTTTCCTTGTTTGAAAGGTGAGGTTAATGATACCCATCTCGCAGGGTTCCTAATAAATATTAAATGAAATGAAAAATGTCACAGTTACTTGACCTGAGCATCTTTCAATTTCTAGTTCAAGCACTGCCTCCCCTGAAAAGCCTTTCCTGATGTGCCCAAGAAATCATAGCCACCATTTATTGAGAAGTTATGAAGTTGCCATACACTGTGCAACACAGTTTGCATGCTTTCTGCGTGCAGACTTTTCACAAAGTAGCATCTTCTGGCTGGGAAGACCTGCCGTGGAAGGTTCTGCAGATGAAAAAGTTTTAAGAAAGTGGACTTGTGATCCAATAGCCAATCCTCAGGATCAAGAGATAGGGAGAGCGACTGTGGAAAAGAGAGAGAAATAGAGAGAAATGGAGTCCAAGGGTTGGCGGGGAGGAGAGAGAGACAGAGAGGGAATGAGAGAAGAAATCTTGGCCAAGACAAGATGTCTATCCTTTCTAAACTTTAGTTTCCTTATCAGTAAAGCAGTAAATAATAAAGCCCACGTCTTACCTCTGTTTGGGTGACTAAATGGGATGATTTCTATTACATGCTTCCCACAGTGCCTGGCACGTCACAAACTCTTATTAATAGAATATAATATTATCGTTTCTGATGATAGGTTCCTTTTTGTTATGAGCATTCCTAGCACACATTATGTTCTAGATTCCATCCTCCGATTTTCATTGTTCATTTCAATTTCTACCTTCTCTGCTAGTCTTTGAGGAAACCAGAGTCCATGGTTTTTCATCTCTGGACAGCGTCCATCACACAAAAACACAGATTATTTTTGAAGAAAAAAACAAGAAGTTAGGGAGAGAAAGAAGGAAGGAGGAATACTGTAATGTGCTTGATAAAGTGTCAGAGGCTACACAGGGTGGTAACCTAGCAAACACTACAGGAGTAGCATGTCAATTTAGGTTCTAGCCAGAATTTTCATAAAGTTGCAGTTCCTATTGCAAAGTGATAGCTCTGCCTCTGAAAGCATTTCACCAAAGCCAGAAGAGCAAGACAAACAAACAAACAAAATGTTCGCACATTATAGTGTTTGAATTTTAATGTATTTTCCCTATTCCTTTCTTCCTATAGGAGGAATTGATACTCTAAGGGAGACCTTTCACAAAGTAGCATCTTCTGGCTGGGAAGACCTGCCATGGAAGGTTCTGAAGATGAAAGAGTTTGATTAGTTTTAAGAAAGTGGACTTGCGATCCAATAGCCAACATTGCAAAGGGAGTTGAATTGCTTCTGTTTCTGTTTAGGCTAAAACAGTTTGGCCTAGCCAAGGATGATTTTGGCCTGGGAAGCTCAGATTTCTAATCCAGCCTGACTGGCCTATTCCTAGTTCCAGAATTTTCCACATGCCTTTTTCTTTCACTTATGGGATAGTTTCAAGGAGTCAAATGAAACACCCTTAGTGAGAGTGTTTTATACTACTGGTTGTAGTCTCAACTCTGAGACTCTTCTTACATTCTCTGTGCCTGGGACACCCACACATCCCATTCATCTAGTCAAACAGCCTTGTCTTTATCCAGCACAAATCTCACCCTTCCCTTGCGGTCTTCAAACATGGGAACAGCCTTTCTTGACACGTGCATTTCTGTCTCTTCTCACATTGTGGCCTTCTTTAAAGGTCAGGAATTTCGAAAAGAAATAAAGGTCCTAGAAAGTGAAAGAGAAAGATACAAGCTAATTCTTTTCTAAAGTTTATTGTCATCAATTACTATAAAGCAGATCTGGATGGGGCTTTCAGATGAGTTTTGTTTTTCCTGTAACGAGGTTGAAAAATAATTTTGAGTTAACGTTTTAAAAATGGAGAATTTCACATAAAAATGAAAACGGTTAGCTACTCTTGGCAAGTCAGAAGACATTGCAAAAACATCTTCCGCAAAATCTGGGCCTGCGTGCCCATGTGGCGAAATTTTGCTAGAGGTCAGTAGCAATTATTTTAGATATTCTTTGGGTGGCTGCAGTTTCTAGAATTCTCTATTTCCCCACCAACACCAAAGCTGATGGCCAGTTCTGATAATGACAACTAAATATGAAAATGCTTGAACACTAGAATTCTTATTAGAATTCTACTTTATTAGACTACTATTAGTAGTAGACTACTATTAGTCTAATTCTACTGTTAGACTACTTTATTAATTTGCATTACCTGCTTAAACTCTGGAGGCATTTGACTGTGCAAACCATGCTATAAAGGAGAGGAAAAGGAAATACCAAACTAGATGTGTTACATGCTATTATTTAATTATAGTCTCTCTTTTCTGTCACTTCCACAGTTTCTACTTACATTTCCCCATTCCCAGATACCTAAATATCTTTACTCCCAATGGAAGATGAATTATACAAGATTTACAGCCTATGGACCAGAAGAAAAATTCTGCTTCTAAGTCCTGCAGTCTTATTTTGCACTTCTGGCATTAACTATCCCTAAATCAAGAAGAGGTTAAGAAAAAATTAGCGAAATAACTATTGCCCTACTAACAGGCAGTAATAGAACAATCTGTTCACGTACCCACTTCACAAGTCCACGTTCTTAAAACTAATCAAACCCTTTCATCCGCAGAACCTTCCATGGCAGGCCTTTTTCTGCGAAGAAAGACCAGCAAGTTCCCCCACACAATTCTATTCGACAGTAAATTATCATCTTATTATTTTTTCCATTTCAAAACTAAATATTTTTTCCCTTCTAACTTTACCAGTCTTATTTTAAAATGGAAATAGCCAAGAGCTAGGTAGTTGTCTTATTCTTTTTCCTTGAATCCATTCCCCACTCCTTTTTCACATTATGTATATGTTTTTCTCTGAAGTTTTGCTTACATATATAAGCTTCTTTTATATTTTAACTTGCATTTATATTGCTCTTCAGGCTTATATCCTTAATGCTTAAAAACTTGGGAATTTTTCTACCTCTGTTATTTTGCATTGCAATGCCTTAAGTTGTGTGTTTGTGCGTGTGTGTGTGTGTGTGTTTATTGACCTTTATGAAAAACATTCTAAGTTTACATCTCACCACTTGTCACCAACCCTGCTCTCTCATGGCTTGTGATATTTTTAAATGTTTATGAAGTAGCCCAGCCCCAGAGTGAACTTTCTAAAGTCCACGTAATATCAATATCTGTCCCCACTTAACCCTCCAGATGACACTTCAGTTACCTCAGGTTGAAATACAAATGCTTTATCACTCACAAGGATTATCATGGTCTGCTGTCTCTCTCCCTTTCCAGCAGCATCTGTTTCATTCCCTCATCCAGATTCCAGCCATACTGCACACCTCAGAGGGCCTTGAGTACCATACTACAGAGATGGAACTTTCCATATGTATGCATTAAGTAGCCACTGAAAGATTTTGTTCAAAGGGGTGAAATTATGTGAACTGTGCGTTAGGAAGATTTCTTTGGGGAAACTGTGTAGCAGGCCCTGTTCAATAAAAGAGTTGGCAACTAATAACTGCATCACTTATTCTAGTTATATTTGTTATATTGCTGTTATATTTGTTCAGACCAAGAGGTATTGAGGGACTGAACCGGGCTCTGGGAATGGGGCTACCAAGGAATGACTTTAAAGTTTTGAGCCTGAGTAAATGGAAAAATTATGTCACTAATTAAGGTATGGAACACATAGTAAGTTTGGGGTAATATGGGGCATGTGGAAAGTAGTAATGAAAATGGTGAGTTTGGGTCATCTATAGAAAGAGTTGGTTGTAATAGTTGGTTATAGCTTAGATTTTGGATGGGATTAGAGAGTATAGACCTGGGGTCCTCTGCTTAGAAGTAGTAGCTGAATCCACGGGTTGATTCACATGAAGTCATTAAGAGACAGAATATGGAACAATGTTACTGAGGATAGAGCCTTGGGGGGAACACATTTTTAAGTTGTACGTGATAGAAGACAAACTAAAGGAAAGTTTGAGAATGAGAAATTGTCAGGTTCATTGCACCATTACCCTCATTTTTTCCCTGTCTGAGAATACCCTTATCAAGAATTTATAACAGTAACCAATCCCTTCCACCAAAATAAGAGCTACTTATTTAGCCTGTAGTTACATATCCTATTGTAGTAACCAAAGGTCTTGCCCGTTAGAGTAGGTAAATCAGATGCCTCCACCTCCACCTCTTCGAATGAGGTACATCTGTCAAGGTGATTGGCATACAGTAATGCATAATAACCAGAAATTAGGTTTATCTTCCAAGATCTTAATAGAACATCCTCCTCAGGAGGAAACCTTTCTGACTTATCAGGCTTAGAAGTGAAATCTATTTACTTTTCATTTATTTTTCACCCTATCTGTTTCTGTCATTGTCCTTTTTTAATTACTAGAGATATTTATATGGAAAACAGGATCCTTTTTTTTTTTTTAATTTCTGTAAGATCTTGTGGTTGATGTCTTGTTTCCTCCCATCATGCCAGTTATTTAAGCTGCAGTAGACTTTCCTTTTATCATCTATGGTTTCTCTAAAGATCAGTGTGAAGGAGATTAGATATTGAGTGGAGTAGGTAAATAGAAACAGGATGCGTGTATATGTATGGCAGGGGGATTGGGGGTGAGGTGGGGATTGGTGGGTGGCCAGGGATAGTACCTTAAGAATTGTCTCAGATCTAAGAGGAAGTTGATGGCATTTCAGAGGGAATTTGGAAAGTAAGATAATGCAAAACTGACTCTGAAAGAAGTGAATGAGACCTCCAGACCAGTGACCAGCACAGTAGAGGAGTAGGGGCTGGTAAAGTCAGAAACAAGATTGTTCTACTGGCTTGTGGAGCTAGAACGCACCTTTCTTCTGTGCTCTGGGAAGATGAGCCTCCCCCTTATAATATGACATTTGGAGAGCTTTTTAACTGTTAAGAAAATGTTCAGAATGCACTGCAAGGGCCGCCCAGCCACATCCATTGATTTACATGGAACCCATGGGATTCAGTCACATAGAGATCTTGTGAAGACTGGAAAGCTGACAAGGAGCTGAGACCAAAAAGAGAGAAATTGGCGTCTTCAGGGAAATTCACCATGAGTGACCCATCAGCTAGACTGAATAGCATGCCTAGGATGTCGAGGAAAAGAAGTGGTTCCAGGTCAGGTTTGAAACTAATTCTAAATATCCTTAGATCTTCTTTCCCTACATTGCCTGTGGGTGCTGGGAAAGAGATAGTTTGCAAAGGAGAGAACATGTCTCTCAGGGCTTTCCTGTTCTTCCATGGGAGAGGCCCCTGAAAGTGCTGCATTGTGACAAGAGGAAGATGTTCTACCACTGGCTGTAGAGGGACAAGTGCCCTAGAAGATATGAATCTAGATGTGGTTGCCAGCTCTACTGGGGACAGAGTAAAAGCTTTCAAGGACACACTGGCCTCTAGAGCATGAGGCTGGAAATCTGACAGATGTAAGCTCTACTCCCAATCAGGAATTTCTAGAAAATAAGTGGAGTGGGCAGGGGATCCTAGGGCAAGGCTAGACTTCTTGCTAATCAAGAAAGTGTGTGTTCAAAATATTGGGGCAAAGTGTGGGGTTCTTCTAAGCAGGGTACATTGGTAACTTCATGGTTTTAGCTCATGGGCTTGCTCTTATTTCGTCAGCGTAAGGTCAGCTAAAAAATAAGAAAATTATAACATGAATGGGTCCATTCCTCATTTCTATTCTATGGTCTAAATTATTTTATTCTGGGCCTCCTCTCTTCCTATGGGCAAGAAGGGGAAAGTCTGAGAGCCATGTGTTTCTGCCATGACACCCTGGGTGCAACCTGATGGCTCTTCCAAAAGTTCCTGTGTCCTCCTCGGAGAAGAGTCCAGCATAATGGCCTATGCTGCCCTCACAGCTGCAAGAAAGCATGGCAGGCAGCGATGCCCCCAAAGTATGTTGTTAATCCTAGTTGATGCTGAGGACTGTGTGTCAGAAACTCACTTTCAGCAATCTGTTATCTGTTAACAGCAACAAAAAGAGCAATTGGTCTCAAGCCATGGAGAAAATCAGCTTATTATTTGCAAAGACTGTTACTTAATGAGGCTCCTTGGTGACTTTTCAGAGACAATTTTAGACATTGAAAATGGATATTTCACCTTCTCACTCTGCTGTGCAGGCTCCAGCAGAAGAGAGGGGAGATATTAAGTGTATTTCTTTGCTTCCTTTATAGGAGCTTTAATGATTTATGTTGAAGTGGTGCTAAACAGGTGATCGGTACACAGGCAGACCAGCAAGGAGGCTGCCTAGGATCGGAGACCTCCCGCCTCCCAGTCAAAGTACATTAGCATGCTGGCCTCAGACCACTTTAGCTACAATCAGTTGAAAGGACAAGAAAGAAATGTGAAGAAAAAAATTGTCTTGCATTGCAGACTTCAGAGGGAAACACCAGCAAAAAACACTGCTCATGCTTTGGGAGGCACTTTCATTTTTTGTTGTTTAATAGATGTCTCTTCGATTCCCCTTCATTCATCTTTTCACTTCATTCACTTTTCACCTGCCTTTATTTGGCAATGTTGCCTCCACTTTCATAATCCCCAGAAGGGCAGTGTTGATTTAAGGGCCTGTCTCACTGAAAGGGAATGGCATCCTCATTTCATTACAGACCATTTAAAGATACAACTCAATTATTTCTTCTTTCAGGAAGCTTTCCTGGATTCCCTGACCCTGTGTTGAAATGGAACTCTTCTTCAATCCTCCCAAACTCATTGCTTAGAAATGATCACAAAGTTACACTATCAGGAAGTGGCCCAGACCATCTGCTTCAACTATGTTTCCTGCCTTTATAATGCTGGAAATAAAAAATAAAATTTTTTCTCAGCATTCAAGATGTACTCTGGACCTTCTCCACAACAAGCCGGATCATCCTAGCACCAGGGAATACCAGCTAATGATAGCTAATACATTCAGATTGCTTACCATGCCAGGTGTGTTTCAGGTAGTGATTAAAAGGCAGAATAGGGTACAAATGCGTGATGTCCAGAGCCAGAGACATTTTCAGATCCTGCCATTTCATCCCTGTGTGACATTGGCTGAGTTACTTCACCTTTCTAAGCCACAATTTTCTCCTTTATAAAATGGGGATAATTGTAGCTGTTGTGAGTTGTTTTCAGTGTTAAATGAGATCATCTGTGTTAGAACACTTATCATAATACCTAGCATGTAGTAAAAAATAAATGTTTATTATTCTTCTCATCCATTGCATATCTCCAAACGCTTAAGCATAATTTTCAACACCCTGTTATATGGCAAGGATCTTAGATTCTGAAATTGCTACACAGTAAACCTGGTGGCTGAAGACCAATGGGATGATAATTATGATAATAGCCGGGCACATTTTCTTCTTCAGACAATGGATTTTAAATCTCTGCTCAAGAAACTGATTGGCAGTGCTGTCTTAGATCACTACCCTCTATTCCTCTATTTTTGAAGCAGAGGGTGATTCTATCAGATTTCCCCAATTGTGAGCTTTTGGAATCTAGGATTGAATATTTGCCATGGAGAATCTGGGGGCGCATAACTAGAGAGTGTATAATAATCCCATACTCACTCTTGGAAAAGGAAAAGACAAAAAGCTTTATCTCGGGAGTGCTTGAGGGTGAATACTTTGCTTGTATATATATTAAATGCATTGCTTTTTTCCTGTGTATCCCACCCCCCTCTCTCTCTGTCTCTGTCTCTCTGTCTCTGTCACACACACACACACACACACACACACACACACACACGCACTCACGCACTTCCCAGAAGAGTTCTGCTACCTGAAGCAATGTTAAGAAGAATTATAGAATTCGACCTTATAAAATACCGTGGGCTGTTCCAAGGAAATGTAAAATTCTCAAACTCTTGGAGTTGTTTTATTAGCACTATTCCTAATAACAATTACTGTTTGCATGAGTCAACAGTGGGTATCGCCACTTTCTGTGATAACACTTATCAGACTGTTAGCAGTTACACAGAACTCCCCCCTTCTACAAGCTCCATACTGTCACCAACGCCATTTCCTGTGGTAGAGCGCCCCCTAGCCCCTCCACACACCTCTGTTCAGTTTGCTCCAAGACTCTAAAGAACAGCTATTAAATACCTGGGGCAGCTCTCACCATTGAGGGATCTAGGCTCTCCAAGAGTTTACGTGTCCAGCATTGATCTCCAGATACTTGTTCATCTGACTTCCCAGAAGCTCGAATAGGGAAGGAGAGTCTTCAGAGAGCCTGATCTGCTGGAGGCAAAGCAGGTGGCTTTCTGTCAGGTCACAATTGAATTAGAGTCCCATTAATTTTGTCAAGTCAACGCAATTCTCTTAAGCTGCTAATGATCTTTGGAAGAGTTTCAGTGAAGCAGTGGGCGGACTTTTATTAGAAAATGTTTAAAGCTCGTGTCTGTGTGTGTGTGTGAGAGAGAGAGAGAGAGAACAATTGAGGTAACCTGATTTATGAAGTTCACATACTTTATTGCTGAAATGAAGAGGTGTTGGCTGTTGTCTTATTTGTATTTAATTTGGGTGGCCCACCTTGGCGTTAGATCAAAAGCTTTGGTCCCTCTTTTTAAAGCATTTGCATGTCTGGGAGGAAGGTGGTAGGCTCATGCATCAGAACATACGAGTGCATTGCTTAAACCTCTCTCTGAAGGCAGGGAGGGTGAGGGGGAGGTGTGAGGTATTTTAAAAATACGACATGCTGCTAAATTCCCTGCCAACCTCCGTCCATGCTGAGTGGAGTGTAACAAGTATCAGATAGTTCCTCCAGATGTCAGCTATTTAAAGAGGCATGTGCTACAGGGAGATCAGCTCGGTGCTTTGTGACCATCTAGAGGGGTGGGTTAGGAAGGGTGGGAGGGAGACGCAAGGGGGGGGGGATATATGTATATGTATAGCTGATTCACTTTGTTATACAGCAGAAACTAACACAACACTGTAAAGCAATTATACTCCAATAAAGATGTTAAAAAAATGGGTTAAAGACCTAAATATAAGAACTAAAACTATAAAACTCTAAGAAGAAAACATAGAGGAAAATCTTCATGAGATTAGAATTGGCAATGATTTCTTGGATATAACGCACCAAAGCATAGGCAATAGATAAACTGGAGTTCATCAAAATAAAAACTTTTGTGCATCAAAGGAGACTATCAACAGAGCGAAGAGGACACCAATGGGATGTGAGAAAGTATTTGCAAATCATATATGATAAAGGATTGATATTCAAAATGTATAAAGAACTGCTACAACTCAGCAACAACAATAAAACACCCCACCCAAAAACCCCAATTGAATAGACACTACTTCTCCAAAGAAGATAATACAATGGCCAATAAGCACATGGATAATGCTCAACATCACTAATCATTAGGGATATGCAATCAAAACTCCAATGAGAGGGCTTCCCTGGTGGCGCAGTGGTCGAGAGTCCGCCTGCCGATGCAGGGGACACGGGTTCGTGCCCCGGTCTGGGAAGATCCCACATGCCACGGAGCGGCTGGGCCCGTGAGCCATGACCACTGAGCCTGTGTGTCTGGAGCCTATGCTCCGCAACGGGAGAGGCCACAACAGTGAGAGGCCCGTGTACCGCAAAAAAAAAAAAAAAAAAACTACAATGAGATATTACTCCATACCCATTAGGATGGCTATTATAAAAAGCAAAATCAAAACCGAAAACAACAAGTGTTATTGAGGATGTGGAGAAATTGGAAAGCTTGTGCACTGTTGGTGGACATGTAAAACGCTACAGCCACTGTGGAAAACTGTATGGTAGTTCCTCAAAAATTAAACATCAAATTACCGTATGATTTAGCAATTCCACTTCTAGGCATATACCCAAAAGAATTAGAAGCAGGAACATGAACAGCTATTTGTACCCCAGTGGTCATAGCAGCATTCTTTACTATAGCCAAAAGGAAGAAACAACTCAAATGCCCATTTAGGGATGGAGGGATACACAAAATGTGGTATATGCATAGAATGGAATATTAGTCAGCATGAAAAAGGAATTAAATTCTGATAAATGCCACAATGTGGACAAACCTTGAAAACACTCTGCTAAGTGCAATGAGCCAGACACAGGACAGATATTATATGATTCAATGCATTTGAGATACCTGGAATTGTCAGATTTGTAGGAGAAAGTAAGTTGACCAATGTAAGATAGTACTGATTGGAATAAAAAGATAGGATCAGTTTTGCTTCTCATTTTCAGAATGTGTAGCATTGGTGTTTTAAACTTTACTATAGTAAATGCCCACTCCCCTCCACCAGCTCATGTGGTGTTTTCTTACCACATCCATGCTTAAAACTTTCTGCAGAAGGCTATAATTTTTTTTTTGAAACAATCTGTTCTCCTTCAGTTTCTATGAATTCAGACTTGATTTTTTTTTTTTTTTCTTAATTCAGATCTGAGCTCTGTTCTTTCATCTTCTGGAGCTCCTGTAGTTATTGAGTTTTATCATTTCTCTGAGGATTAGTTCTTTAGGTTTTGTGTGGAAATGAAATAAGCTAGCTTTCAGCTCTTGGCTTATTGTTGGTGGCAAACTTACTTAACTAGTCCTTCCTTTCTGGTTGGAGATGACGTGGGCTCAAATCATTCTACTGCCTTGTGTGAATCAGACACCCAAATACACAGGTGGTCTGAGAAAAGAGGGATGTGTGACTGAGTGAAGGTAGAATTTCTGGAGAAGAAAGTTTGGTATTTTCCTTCAACCTTCACATCTCTCTCTTCTGAGGAACAAAATGGAGGTGTCTTTTGGTTATGTCAAACACCAGAGGGATCAGACGTCCTTCAAACAAACTGACTTGGAGAGAGACCATGGTCAAGGTTTGTGGGAGGTTTTTTTCCTTGCCTTTTCTTTTCTGGATTCTTCTGCAGGCATCCTAGGTTGACACATTTGCAGAAAGAGATAAGAGGCAACCAAACAGAGAAGAATCACAACTTACGTAGTCCCTGTGTGTCTGCTGGTAAAAGGATCCCACTATCCTATCTTTAGTTAGTCCCTTGGTAGGGCAGGAGAGGCGGAGCTTTTGTTTATGAAGTTAAAAAAACACTGTGTGTCAAAAGGAAGGGCCTTCCTTGTCTGCTGTTTACAGCGATAGGAGAGGCGGTATTAGTTTTTGTTCTAAGCTCTGCTTCCAGCCTTTTTTCCTACCTTCTGATTCACATTGTCTCATACGGAAAACTTCTGTCTTTCAAATGAAGCACTTGTTCTGTTGTCAGCAATTATAGCTTCTCTAGTGTTTTTCTAAGACCCTTCTCTGAAGGGAACATCACTCTGGTTCTCACATCAATAGTAATGCTTCCGTTTTTCCTATGTATATACAATTTTTTTCTTCTTCAACTTGGAGTCATAATGTTGAATGAAAACTGAGCCCGCGAATGCTATTCTGGGGTCTTTTGGATGCAGTGCCGAGCTCTCTTCAGTATATTCCATGGAGAGGTTAGAACTTGGTAAGAAAGTCTGTTTTCTTCTCCTGTCCCTTCTTATCCACCCTTCTCTTTACCTGTCCATGCTCTGAAGAATGGCATTCACTCAACTGGACCAGAGGGCAATTGCTGATGAATTTGAACTATGGAATGACACTGATTATGGGTTGCCCTGAAATTTACTCAAGCCTTGTCAATGTATTTTCTATTTCACATTTTTCTCACATTTGTGGTAAGTCAATACATATATATTTACCTTATCACTACCTTAAAGGATACCAGTCATGTTTCTCATACACAAAACACATACACTATGGATTTAAAGAGGATTCGTCGCTATGTACATTCTGTTTTAAAGGGTCTAAGTTAAAATTGAATAATGTTGTAAGAATGAAAACTGAAAGAGAAGTCTTGGGGTGCCAACAGGTAGGAAGGATGGCATATGTTAAAAGAGCATTGAAAAGAAAGTGATTAAGAAGAAAAATGAAATGGAAAAGAAAACTCTCCTCCATTTAGGGCCCACAGAACTAGGCTAAACCAGAGAACAGGGAGACACGTGTTGAAGGGTACTTTTGACAAGTCCCTTGCACCCACCCCCATAGCCGCCCACAACATAGGTGTATATTGTCTCTGCACGATTTAGTATCGGGTGCTCTTCTGCATTTCTCAGTCTGGGGGCTGAATTCCTCAGCATCCTTGTCATGTTACAGAAATAGAAAGCCCGATATCATAGTCATACCACCACCCCACTTGCCGCCCACAGCCTAACAGAAGAGCAGGCAGACCTCAGTTTCCGAAAGGGCTGTATTCCGGAAGTTACTTGATGAATTCTCAGAGCTCAGATCATGTTTTCCCAGAGATAGAATGTATTCTATTTCCAGAACTCAAACATCTGCTAACCCAGGACTTTCCCAATATCCTAGTCTAGCACTACTACTATTATCAGGTACCTGGCTACATAGGAAATGTTTTCTAAAGGAGTATGTATTTGGAATTCCGGTTTGGGGTGCCAACAACATATTTCTTACCACTGCAGATTTGATGACAAGGCCTGGGCTACCCAACCGTGCACTTTCTGTCTCCAAACGTTCCTTGCGGGGTAGCTCTTGTATCTGGGTCAAGGTGGACGTGAAGAGGGGACTCAAGGACAGAAAGAGGCTCCAACTAGAAAAGCTGTGGTGAGGTGCTGGGCTGGATGCTCTGGGATGGAGTGAAGAGGAGAGTTAGATCTGGTTGAGGGGAATAATCAGAGCCCTGGGGATGGGGAGGGGTGGAGGAGAAGGGATGGAAGTTGAAGAAGTGGGACTTCAGCGGTTAATAAAGAACAGAAGCAGAACATAGTTCAGTGAAATTCCACACTTCTTGTTCAGTTTGTTCCACACCCAATCCTATTTGTGCCAGAAAAGTGAGCAAAGTTGATCTATACTCAATTCCTTCTGTGAGGGGAGGAGACGGACATATATACAGATTAGCATTCATGGAGAGGAACTGTTCAGTCCCAGGCCAGAAATTCAGTAAGAGCACAGGAAGGAGAGCTTTATTCTGATTGAAGGATTAGGAAACACTTGATGGAAGAGAAGAGGAAGCATTTGTGGTAGGCCTGAGGATTTTACTTACTTGAGATAGGTAGGGAATAGAAGGATAAGCCCAATCCAGGAAGAGGGTGGGTGAGATCCCAGTCCCCAGGTGGGGCAGTGCAGGGGAGGTGGAGGGAACGAGGAGGATATGCCTGTAGAGTGTCGAGGACTAGAAGGGATGGGAAGTCATGATTTTACCTTCTAGGATGGATTTTCTTCTGTGGCACCATATATCCTCCTTGACCTCCAAAGAGACTTCAGTCCCACAGGCAACTAGTAGCTGTAGTGGGTGAGAAGGAGTGAGGATGGGAGAGGGTACTGCGGAGAGGACCTGGGGCTTTGAGAAGCTGACAGCTGGGGGCTAGTGGTCAAGGAGGTTCCCCCCCTTCTTGCCTCTTCTCTGGCCCCAACGCCACCCAGCCCATGGTGGCACTCTCAGATCCTGATCAGGTGGGGGTAGGGAGAGAAGCATGGTTTTGGAGCTCAGATTATGTCTTAGGGTATCCCAGACATCAGCAACAGGGGAACATAGGGGAAGGGAATTTTTGAGCAAATGGGGAGGACCTGGAATGCTGGTTCACGCATTGTATGAAATTGGTTGTAAGAAAGACTGTGTCAGTCTGTATTTTGTGAAATAATCATAAGCCCCTGTTTCCTTGGACTCTCCTGCCCACCACTTCTTCTGAAAGGACAAGTGAAGTGCCTGATTCTCCAGTTTCCCCCCATGCACATAAATCCCTATGCCAAGGTTGGGGGTGCTCTCTGGTCACTGAATTCTGAGACATGGGAGAAAAGAAGGAGTAGGAGAAGAAGAATCTTTGCAAACATTTTTCAAAGGCATAAGCCTTCTATTAAAAAATTGAAACGGTCACTTCTGTGTCAGGAATTAGGGGAGAGGACAGATACCTACAGAGAGGCAGCCACACCGACTACAAGTGCTGCACTCAGAAGAGGCCCTTCAAAGCAGAGCGAGCTCCACATTTCGGAGAAGGCAAATGGCTAGTGACATTCACAGAGGCCTGGGGAGAGTGGATGGTTCCTGGGACGATAGGTACAAGGTGAGGGAGGAGGTGGCTGGCTCTCAGCCTCCACTCCTCTGTCAGCTGTTAGGGCCTGCCTCTGCTGGAATTTCTCTTTGAGGTCTCTGCAGCTGGAGGTTAGAGGTTTACACACTTTAAATGTGTGTGTAATGTGAGTGTGTGCACACACACTCTCTCTGGCCTGCACACCTGACCCCAGTCTTAATAATGAACTATTAGGGAAATGGAATTCTAATCATTCACTGTCTCTTGACCATTCCCAAGTGGAAGGACACAAGGCTTTATATTAAGATTCAGAGCAACTTGGAAGCTGTAATTTTGAGGCTTAAACAGCATTCTTTGATGGAATGCTCTTATTAGTCATATGTACAGAAACCTCCATGTTGTCAGCCATAGAATATCATGTCTGTATAACATGCTGGGTGAGTATTGGCATAAGTTTAAAAAGAAAAAATTACCAACCCTACTATCTAAATGAACATGCTAAAATTTGAGTATTACCTACCCATCAATGTACTTCGGAAGCTGTCTTTTGCCCTGAGTTCAGGTGAAGTTCTCAACTCCTATAAAAGCATATTTTGGGGGCTTCCCTGGTGGCGCAGTGGTTGAGAGTCCGCCTGCTGATGCAGGGGACACGGGTTCGTGCCCCGGTCCGGGAAGATCCCACATGCCGCGGAGCGGCTGGGCCCGTGAGCCATGGCCGCTGAGCCTGCGCGTCCGGAGCCTGTGCTCCGCGACGGGAGAGGCCACAACAGTGAGAGGCCCGCGTACCGCAAAAAAAAAAAAAAAAAAGCATATTTTGGTATCTTTGTAACGGGTGTGTGTGTGTGTGTGTGTATGTGTGATCTTATTCACTAGTAACCGGAGGTAAGCAGGAACATGTTAACAATCAAGTCAGTAGGTAAGAGATATGGATCTTATTTTACTCGTGTTTTTATGCATCTTTGAGCGCTTTCTCTTTCTAGAATTCAGTTTGCTCATCTGTATGAGGGATTTGAAGTAATCAGTGGTTCTTAAATAATTGGGGGGTCATGAACTTCTTTAAAAATCTGAAGAAATCTTTGCACCTTCTTTCCAGGAAAAAAAAAAGCACAACCAGACTAAATTGAATGTAGTTTCAGGAAGGAGTTTTACAGACCATTTTCAAAGTTGTCATATTCAACCATAGATATTATGCACTACATAAATATGTAGTTTAGAATTACACAACTCTAAGGGGCACAATTCATATGACTGTTGATAACCCTTCAGAAGTGTGCAAAGAGGTGGCCCTCTTCATAGCAGTTCCTTGAACTCCAGGCTAAGAACTCTTGGGCCAAGTGAGCTCTGCGGTTCTTTATGGATTTGAATGTCCCTAATTCCACAAATGTCATTATTATTATCCAAAGCCTTGTATTGGTCAGCTCAGGCTGTATAAAAAAATGCAACAGACTGGCTTAAATAACAGAAGTGTACTTCCTCATAGTTCTGGAACTGGAAATCCAAGATCCAGGTGCCAGTAGGAGAAGTTTCTCCTGAGGCTGCTTCTCTCCTTGACTTGCAGATAGCCACTTTCTCCCTTGTCTTCACATGGCCCTTGTCTCCATGCCTGATACTCTTGGTGTTGCTGCTTCTTCTTCTAAGGACATGGATCCTATTGGATCAGGTTCCAACCTTTATGACATCATTTAATTTTAAGTATCTCTTTAAGGGTCCTTTCTCCAAAAACAGCCACATTTAGGGGTTAGAGTTTCAACATATGAATTTTAGGGAAACAAAATTCAGTCTATACCAAACCCCAACTTGGTAAATGCATTGCACAGAGTAATAGTTAACAGCTAGGTGAATCAAAGCATCCTTCAAATCTCCTCCACGTCAGAAAAGACACAAATAGGTCTATCAAAAATTAGAATAAACTATGCTGCTTTCTGCAATGGGGATGTATAATTGATAACCAAAATTTTTATGCTACTATTCTTATTAGAAGGAACACTTTCACGGAGGTTTTTTGTTTTGGTTTGTTTGTTTTTAGTAGTAAAAACAAACAAAAACAAAACAAAACAAAAAAACTATTTAAAGACTTGGTACGTAGAAATAAATTAACTTTGTTTGGAATTGGTCATCAAGAGCCCTGGTCAAGGGTTGTACGTACTGGGGAAGAGAATGAGTTGGGGGAGAAGGAATTATAATAACCCATAAATACGTTTTGTTTTTCGTTGGGCCATGCATGAAATCATCTTCCTATGACATAAATCAAGCACCCAGAAGTGTCTCCCACATCTGGTAACTGGGGGTGGGGCAGCTGGGGGTGGCTATTTCTGCTAGTCCCGATTTTCTTTTCACTGTAGTGGGAGAGTGGGGGCTGAGGAGAAAAGGCCAAGAGTTTCTTGTAGTTTTTAAAATTTATTATCGCTCCCCCAGCATCACATTTAGTAACCACCATCCGCTGAGTAACTCCCAAAGCAACAGCCATTGTACACCCACCCCTAACTCCCCTAGTCCCAGCAGGAGCTCAGGAAGAGACTTTCAAAGAGAAGAGGGTTAAAAAATGTCCTGGATGTTGTTATTCCTAAAGCTTCACCATGACTCTGTGACACTTTAATTTGTTTAGCAACAAGTCAAACCTGTTAGTGGTGTTACAGACCCTCCAAGAATATTCAGCACCACCCAAGAGCACACTGTCCTTTTGTCCTTCTCTTTTTGGATGCACCCACCTTTCTGTGTTTCATCTTCTCAGTACCAACAAGGTACGCATTTTAGGAAGTTGCGCCTGTCAAGCACCATGACTCCCTCTGTGATCCTTTACTGCTGCACAGACACACTCCCTTGGATGAAGTGGCTCACTCTCCCTGAATTGGGCTAAGATATGCAGCACTGAAGACTTCTGCCTCTCATACCATCACTCCCCTGTGAATCTTCTTCTTGATTCCTAGAAAATCCACAGCAAACACTTCGTCTTCTGCATTCATTTGCTTGAAATTAACAAGGGAGTTGTTGGCCAAGCAAGGCCGCGGGGAGAGGTACAGCAGGGGAAATAAACAGTAGGTATTAACCCAAAGCTCTGTACTTGTTAGCCTCAGTTTCTATTATACAGATTTAAATTTTATTTATTGTTTTTAATTCTTGAATTTTATTTTATTTATTTATTTTTGATACAACAGGTTCTTTTAGTTGTCTATTTTATACATATGAGTGTATATATGTGAATCCCAATCTCCCAGTTCATCCCACGCCCCCTGCCACATTTAAATTTTAAAAAACTCATAATCCATATGAGATAGCCTATGATTGAGTTGCTTAATGTCTGGAAATTAATGTTAGAGCAAAGAATTAAAATCCAGCTATTTCCATTTCTAAAGCAGCATGACAAATACGTCTCTCAACCACACCATATTAAAACCATTGGAAATCATACATAATAGAGTCCCTTCTTCATTAAAACTTGGTTTAAGGGGACAAAAATGTGGTCTTTCTTCTGGTATAACTTTTCAAAAGCCTTCCAATTTTCTCTAGCTCCAAGTTTCATATATATATATATATATATATATATATATATGCTTTTTGTCTTCTTTCTCTTGCTTTTATGGCTTAAAAATAAACTCCGTGTACCTTATTTAACAATGATATTGCTCATATCAAAGTTCTTTTTTGGAATATTGTTTCCAGGATTTTCGCTTAGAGAGGATCAAAAATCAGAAGGTGTCAGATGCATTTTCATGGCATTTAGTTTCCAGATTGAGCAGTAGTTTTTAAAATTATAATTGATTTTGTCAGGTTCTTGGATTTTGGAGTAAAGACTGGCAATCTCGGGAAATGAACATCATCTCTATTCATAAAATAGTAACAAGATTGGTGTAAATGTTCTGGGGACTCCTTCAGACCTACCAAGAGAAGGGAGCAACTTCCAAGATAAAGAGCTTGGCTGTCATTTGTGACAGGAGCACAGGCAGTAATTTATTTATTTGTATTTCCTAAGACTCCAATAATTGTATGAATAGCTACAGGTTATCTGAATACAGAATATATTGTGGATCAGCAGCTAATTAAATGCAACCCTAGGTGGCCTTTCCATTTTCAGATAGTGAACACAAACTATTTTTAGTCTGTAAAGTATAAATTGCCCAGGCACTATGTAATATGAATCAATATCTAATGCAAATACTTTGGGCATCATTTAATTCTTATATATATAATTGAAAGTTGTTTATACGAAACATATTTTTTGGCTTTAAGTGTTGCACAAAAGAACACAAAGGATGTATAAACTATCATCTAATGGCTAGCACTCTGAGACAACCATTTGTATGTAATTTGCTTTATTTCATTAACAGAGCAAGCGTTTTGATATGTATGTTATATAACTTGTGATGAGCATTATTATTTTAAAAAAGGAGAAAATCAGAGAGAAGAATTTGATCTCAGGTCTCTTTCTGAAAGCATCCCTCTACTATTCCATTATATACAGAAAGTGATAATTAAGGACAGAATATTTTTAAGCACACATGAATTTATCTCCTTTCATTTATCATTTTTATTTATGTAATTTTTCTCATTTTATTGATAAAATGAGAGATTATGTAATTTATTCAGTCACAAATATTGCAGATTTTTTTTGTAATTGATTTTGACTGTTATTGCATTGTGGTCAGAAGATATGGAATAAAATTACTGATTCTTCATTATTTATTTATGATTCTAATACATGACTACTTTTTGCATTATGTCTCATGTTTTTGAAAGGATGGGACCCTCTAATTGTTTATCCAGGGTTGTAGGTATGTCGTTTATTTCTGGTCTGCTAATTATGCTTTTTAAAAGAGTTATAGCCTTTTTCTCCCAGCTTATTCTTTAACTTTTAACAAGAAGGATATAGTATTTATATTCAATAAATAGTTATTAAGCTCTTAACATGGGTTAAGCATTGTTGTTAAGTCCTGGAAATTAGCAGTAATCAAACAAAAATATCCACCCCCATGGAACATACATTTTAATGGGGTTTTTGATCATGGGTTTGTCAGTTTTTTCAGTCTATCAATATGTGTTTTATATATTTTTAGGCTATGTTATTAGGTACATACAGATTCAGGACTGTTATATCCCCTGGGTTAATGGTTTTTCTCAAGACACAATGATAACATTTTTGGTGATAATGTCTATTTTGCCTGACAGTAATATTTCTGAATCTGTTTCCTTTTGGTTAACATTTGCCAAGTACATTTGTTAGAATATTGATTTGAGGGTATGGTAATTATGCTTCTCTAGGTCATACATAGCCACAGGTTACTTTTTTCTTGTTTCTTGGTCATGCTTGGCCACTTAACAGTTTAAGCTTTTCTGTGTGAGATAAAGGAACCTTCTATGTTGTTTAAACATAGTTATGTGGTCTCAGTTAAAAACTGACAAATCAATGTCCTAATTAATATATCTGGCAAATGTCAACCAAAAGAAAACAGATATAATGTCCTCATTCACATGGTGAAGTTGGCTTATCTCCACATCTGCATTCCAGAAAAGGGACAAAGAGGAAGTAGAAAGCACTTAGAAAGCAAGTGTCATTCTCTTAAGATGTGAGTTGGAAGTTGCATACATTACTTGTGTAGCATTCAGCAACAGAAGAGTAAATTAATTTAGACCATAGATTCAGTACATAGGTGACTTGGGTTCAAATCCTGGCTCTACCATCTACTAGCTATGGCAAGTGACAATGTGTATACCTCCTTTCCCCAGTTATAAAATAGGGACAATAATAATACCTAGCTTATAAGCATTAAGAAAATGTTGATTATTATTCTTGTTTTGAAGCCACCACAAACAAGTTGTTGACATTGGTGGTAGTGGTAGTTACACAATGCTTACTTAAATTTAGACCTATCGTACCAGTTCCTTTTACCCATCATTTCCTTTTGAATGTCATTCCCTTTCTCTGGGATTATTTTCTTTATACTGAAGTATGTCCTTTAGTGGTTATGCTGGTGATCATCTGTGAGTGGTAAGCTTAATCAAACTTCCTTAATCTGAAAATGTCTTAGGTTTGCCTCCACTCTTAAATGATCTGCCTAGTTAAATAAATCTAGATTGAAAGGCATTTTTCTTTCAACACAAAACTATTATATTCATTGTCTTGTGAGCTTTACTTAAAAGTTATATGTTGATTTTAAGATTTTTATCTTAGTTTTGGTGTTTTTGGTTTCATGATGATGAACCAAGGTGTGGCTATTTCTCTCTCTCTCTTTCTTTTTTTTTTTTTTTCCTGCTTAGGATTCTTTAATATAAGAATTCACATTACTTAAATATAAAAAATTTCCAAATTGTTATCATTTTGATTACCCTTTACCCCATTTTCTCTACTTTCTTCTTCTATAAATCTTAATAGATGTATGTTGAACTTTTCATTTGATTTTTCATAATTCTTACCTCTTTTGTATTATCTAAATCTTTTTCCCTCTGTGTTCTATTTTAGGAACTTTCTTTAGTTCTTTCTTCTAGTTCATTAATTCTCTCTTCGAATACATTTACATAATCTATCCATTGACTGTTTCTTTTTTTTTTTTTTTTTTTTTTTGCGGTACGTGGGCCTCTCACTGTTGTGGCCTCTCCCGTTGCGGAGCACAGGCTCCGGACGCGCAGGCTCAGCGGCCATGGCTCACGGGCCCAGCCGCTCCGCGGCATGTGGGATCTTCCCGGACCAGGGCACGAACCCGTGTCCCCTGCATCGGCAGGCGTGACTCTCAACCACTGCGCCACCAGGGAAGCCCAATTTACTGACTTTTTAAAAAAATTTCATTAACTGTGTTGCATTTCCAAATGATTTTAGCTCTTTCTTAAGTATGCCCATTATCACATTCTTTTTTTTTTTTTCTCCTCTATGGTTTCTATAATTTCTTTATTTAGTCATTTCAACCATTTTGGGGGACAATTTCTTTCAGATTGTTCTGTTATCTCACATTCCTGGGTTTCTTATTCTCCCACTCTTGTGTCTATTAACTGTCTCTCATGGTGGATACTCTTCTTACTGGATAATTATTTTTCTTATAATCTTATTTTATGTTGATATTGCTGTAGGAGCCGTGCATGCCACACTCTACAGAGTAATATTCTAGAGGAATATTTCAGCTTCTTCTGACACTGAAGTGGTGTGTGTTATTAAACAAGTCATTCTCTAAGTATCTCAGTTTCTTTAACTTTGTTAAGTGTCTTCTGAATACCTTTCTTTTTCTTGTCCAAACCAGTTATTGAGGAGGAATGGCCTTGTCTTGGTTAGAGAGAGAAGAGTAGTTTTGCTTTTTGTTCAGGATTTTTAAGACACATGTCTTTATTTAAGGGAATTCAGTTTTATTTACATTCAGTCCACCAGGATTCCCTGCTGGGAGATAAAGGACAATAGGGCAAGCAAGTCAGCGTACTTTTCCCATAGCAATGAGCTCTTCACCAATGAAAAATGTCCTCTTAGATCACAGGAACAGCAGCTGTGTAGGTGTTGCTAGTGGGGGGAGAAAAAAAACCCCAGTAATCTTTGGTGTTTAAAATAGAAACATAAAATTGTTAATTTGTCTGAAGACAACTTGTACTGTATGCAATAATGAAAAATGAAGTTTTAGTGCAACAATACTAGATTCATTTTACAGAAGTCTAAAATTTCTCACCTCATCGTGTGAGGTTTTAATAAACAGCAGTGTGCTATGATTTTTGTAGCACGAAGGAATTGGTTTTAAGCCTCAAAATAAAGCCAAGAGATTACATTTAAGTAAATGCAGTTGTTAAGGGCAAATATAAATTTTAAAAGAAATTTTAATTGGTATTATGTATAAATTTGAAAAGAAACCTAGAGGTTATATACTCCATGCTCTCATTTACTGCAAGACAGCAACTTCAGTGTCCCTAAAAGGCATCTACTGCTTGAACATTTCCTGTGATGGAGAGCCCACTGCCTTGCAAGGCATCCCTTCCAATTTTGTAATGGCTCCAAATGTTGAAAAGTTCTTTCTTATAATGAGATGCTTGCATATTTTGGAGATATATCTATCCTATGTATGTACGTATGTATGTATCTCTATCTATCTATCTACGAAATGTTCTCTCCTATAGTAATTAAATGTGTGTCAGTACTGTTTTACAAACATCCATTGAATGCCTTATACTGTACTGGTATTGTACGAAGTCTGAGATAGGGAATATTGTGATCTCCATTTTGATGAGAAAACAGGCTTTCAGAGGATAGGCAACTTGCCCAAGGTCACACAGCTATTAAATAATGGAGCAGGGATTTGAACATAAGCTATCTGGCCCTAGAACTTAAGCTGTTTGACTCTAGGATGAGGTCCCAGCTCCCTACATGATTCGTCTATAAATCATGTAGGGAACCCAGATATAAACCCAACTGACGATAACAGAATGTGACAAATGTTAACAGAAGATAGGAAAGAACAACAAATTCTGCTTTTTCAGATTGGAAATGGTAGATTGTGAAGACATAGGTATCATCAATGACAAAATATTGTTATCGTAAATGCTGCTTCATCTATTTTAAGAACATCCTGTTTCTCTTACTATGATGTAAACTTACATCTCAATATTCCCCTGTCCTCACCATCAGTTTAGGAAAGGGCTAAATCCTTAGTACCAGTGAGAAATGCCCTGTTACTCACCTTGCAGACATTTTTGGAACTGCTTAGATAACACTTCGTACCTTCTGTTCGGGGAACATTCATCTCATTCCCCACCCCACCACCAAGATTTCTCTGTTAAGTGGGTTTAAGACTACATCATATCAAAGAGAAAATGAAAATGGCCAGTTATTTTAAATCTGTGCCTCTGTCTTAGAATATATACTCTTCATGGAGTTGTGAGATAGACACTTGAATGAGATGGATGCTTGAACTATGATGTTCCTAGAATTAAAAGTTTATGAATTGGATCCAGTGGGTATTTTAGTATCTGACAAGTAATTGTGTGGAAGAAATTGAACAAAGGAAAACTCCTGGCTATGCTACAATTTAACTTTTTATTTATATGGCATTTATTTGACATCTCTGAATAGGGGAACCCTGCCATTTGAGATAAAAAACATAGTTTGCAACATGTGAGTTTCTTCTCCTCTCCTCTCCCTCCCCTTCCCCCCTTTCCTTTTCTTCCCGTGCTTCCTTTCTCTTCCTTTCCTCTCCTTTCCTTTTGTTGCCTTTCCTTATCCCATGAAACACCTGTGCTTTTTTTTTTTTTTTGAAATAAAATGTTGTCCCCATTGAGATTTTCAGGATTTAGCAAAATCTAAACAAGTGAAAGCTAAGCTTAAAGCTTTCCTCCACTGGGAAGCCCTCTGGGGCTGATTCCATCCCACATTGATAATCTCCTTACTTTACATTTCTGCTTCTCTGCCTATTTGGAATCATTCAAGTCCAGGTTCATGGTAATAGCTAAACTGAACGTTTACAATATTCTTTTCAAATATATCTTCTCATTTAACCCTCAAAACAATCCTGTGAGTTTTGAATTATTCGTGTTTATACTATTGAGGAAATAGGCTCAGTGAGTTTAGAGTAACTTGCTCGAGGTCACAGGGCCAAGCAGTAGATGAGGTTTTGAACTCTAGTCCTTCTACATTAGGGTCACTTGTCACCTTGTATATGAATCCCTCCTCATACTCCTTTTTCTCGCTACAGTGGATTAATTCCATTCTCTATTCTTCTGTATACTTTGTTTATACCTTTATTCTAATAGCACATTGTATTTGGGAAGCTGAATATATAGATGGAATTTATGGTTTGTTTTATTTGTTTTTGATGGCTTTTTCCTGCTAGATTATAAACTTCTTAAGCCCTTAAATCTTTTCTTTTTCATGCCAGAGTCCCCTGGAAGTCCACCACTTCACCTGGTGCCTTGCCCATGGTTAGCATAAATGTAATGTTCATGAAATAGATCAATTGATGCAGCAAAATAATTGTTTCTTTCTATACTAAGTAGAACCTAGTTCAGAGGTACATTCTCAGTAACTTTAAAAAAATTTATTGAATTCTAATGAAATACCAAATAAATCCAGTGGAAATTATTAAAAGATTTAGAAGCCATGCTTTTTAGGGGGAAAGCTAACTAATTGGAATTTATTGTTTATTTAAGAAAAGAGGGTGAGAAAATAAAGAGATGGGAAAGAGAAGTAGCCAGAGAGCCCTTCCAGATCCCTTGGCAGACTGAAAAGGTGTGAGTTCCACCCTCTGCTGGAAAATGATTAGCTATGAAACAGGGCTGGGTTCTGGTAGTCCATATTATCTGGTCCTGGGGCCACGGTGAGCTTTATTGTTTTGGAGTTGGCTTGAAGGATATTTGTGAGAAGGATGTGATTAAGCTGCTCCCCATTCTGCCAAATATGGGCAAAGAGAATCCAATGAGTCGGGTAACACACGGGAGTGACTTTCCATTCTATGTTTGGGAATTGCAAGGGGAGCTCTTTGTTTATTCAGTCCTCTTGAGATTTGTCAACAAGAAGAGAAAACCGTCAGCAGAGATAAATTTGAAGGAGTCCTCTGGAGAAAAAGACAGTTATTTTCATTACTCACATTTATTGAGCATTTACTGTGTGCCAGGCACTGTTTATACATAGTTTACAGATGATACCTTTCTAAATCCTCACAACAAATCTTTTGGATAGATAGTATGATTATTCCCATTTTTCAGATGGAGAGGCTGTGATACAGAGGGGCTAAGGATCTTGCCAACATTTTTCACAGCCGCTAACAAGCAAAATCAGGATTTGAACCTAGGTAGTCAAGCACCAGAGCCCCAAATCGAAATCTGTATGCACTCTCAAAGTCTCTTCGAAATTTTTGATTTGATAATGTTTTTATAGACATACAAATGATATTATTACTTCTGTTATTATAGAACCATCATTCACATTGTTTGAGTCATTAAAACTGGATAAAGATTTACATGATCTCTGATAGCCAGTGTAAGCTTAGAGAAGACTAACAGGGGTTTAAATGTCCAAATCTCTCTATGAGGAAGTAATTGAATCCTGTCCTTGACTAAAAGCAACATTTGTTTCCATGGTAAAATAATTTCACTTGGATTGCGAACGAAGCTGGCTAAAGTTTACACAGGAATATTTCATATTTTTTTCTTTTCCTTAAAGAAATGTGTGAGATTCTAACAAAGCAGATATCCCAGTGCCCTTGATCAAGAGACTGGGAAAATTTCCTAGAGTGATTTTTCTCAACATCCAAACTCCTGATATCCCCATTTCAGCCACAAGGAGGATAAGAAAACAACTATGGATGTTTATATGAAGGATAAGTTAAAGGAACAGAAGCCACATATATATCCTCTAAACTATAAAATTATACAACAATGCCATTGTCTTCATTTTTTTAATCAAATACATGTAGGAGTGATACTTAAAAGGATAAAGCTTCTATTTTATACTCCCAAATGTAAAGTATTGTCAAAATCTGCCTTTTTGCAGGATGGCTTTCTTCAATAAATGAGCAGAAGGATGAATTATGTGGCTATAAATAAACCTACTGACATATAATAAAGCAAAGTTCGACTGTTTTATGGAACCCTTGGATATATTTATAGCCACGTTAACAGTCACCTGTATTTTTTCAGGACTTTCGTTTCATTTCACATTATGAGAGTTTAGTCGTTTTTGTTTTTATTTTCCCTCCTCCCTAAACTTACTTTTTGGAACTCTGTTTCAAGAGAAAAAGTAAGGATTTCTACTCTTTATATATGGGGAGAAAAGGGCCCCCACTGGAGTATAGGGCTCACACAGACACAGACTGCTCCAGTGTTTTCTGTGTCTGTCCAGTCAGATTAGCTGTACTTGCGACAAACAACCGGATGGGTGTCTCCTGCCAGCAGCGAAGTGGAAAGTCAGAGTCTGTGCAAGTGAGAGAAGGCACATGCAGAGACAGGATGTATTGTGAGAGACTGACAGGGCAGCGCCACATTAGATTCCTGGCACCTGACATGATTAAGTACTATCGTGAGGCTTATTTTAGGAGCCACAAGATTCCCCAGACTACGTTATAGCTGAGGTACCCACCAAAGGAAGACAGAGAGTGTCAGATGGGTCAGGATTCTCGTACCTTATCTTGAGACAGTCTTTTTCGGGGAGGGGAGAAGCGGGGAGATTAAAACAGGGGGAAGAAATCTATAATGTCAAATTCTGCAGATTGAAACAATAGAGAAACCAAGCTATTAACTAGGCAAATCCAGCCACAGGCTGCTTCTTTTTTGAAACTGCATTCCATTCAGAAACTTAAGGTTCCAAAAAGTCTGGTTAGGATGCCATGGGGGTTTATCTAAGTGGAGCTAAGCGTGGTTGTTCCTGTGAAATTATTTATACTTTTCAACTTTAAATCTGTGGTGAGCATAACGTTTCTAAATCTATTTCTCTTCCTTTCTATCTTAAAAGTAGACTCTCATCTTTATCCTGGAGCTCATTCCTAAGTGTTCTCATTCCAAAGGCCCACTAGAAAAGACAACTCAGGAGGAAAGAGGGGAGCTTTGGTGGTCGTCCAGGTGATGACAAATCCTTCAGCTGGAACTATAGATGCAGGCTGTGTCTAGGAGTTATCTCTGGAGCTAAAAACCTAAGAAAAAATACTTAATATATCAGCCTAATATAAACTCTAATAGACCTGAGAATGATGGGAATTAGAAAAGAAGTCTAAGTAGGAATGTGTTGACTAGAGGAAGAGAGAGGAAGGATAGAAAACAAATGAAAAAAAAATTCAATAATGTGTTAAACTGGAGGACATTCATTTTATCAGGGTAATTGTGGATTATTTCTTTAAAGTTTAAGAAGTAAAATAAACCAGTCTTGCGTTTGTCCTCTGATAAATCTTCTCAGTATTTAACTCAGTCCCCCAATGGAATTCCAGCCTTATTGGAATTCATAGATACTTCTTTTGACATTTTGCAAAAAATAAATAAATAATTATAAGCATGACAGGTAAAATGAATAGTTCCAGCTGTGATGCACCAGCAGCATTTCCAGATTCCGTACTGCATTAAGGCTTTATTTTTCACTTTGTTGCCTAGCAGATAATTGATTGGAAGGTACATCTAAGCTCCCCATCCTTCCTTGGGATGAAGGAAAAAAAAAAAACAGTCTCCAACCCTCAGTGCCAATTTAGAAAAGAAGAAAAACGTTAAGTGGAGAGGTGGTCAACTCATCACCTCTGGAAATGTGTGTCTCTGGGGATCAGTGTCACTAAAGCCAGCTAAATATGTCAGTGGAATGAATGCTATATAAAAATCTGAGTATGAGGTTGCCAATTGATTCACTGGATTCATTAATTCAGCAAATATTTACTGAGCTTCTACTATGTGCTACCCACTCTTCCACACACAGAAGATATAGGGGAGACCAAGACAAAGTTTCAACTTTCAGGGAACTTACAGTCTTTTTAAGGAGATAGACTATGAACAATCATAAAGAAAATAATTTCAGAAAGTGGAGAGTGCTTCAAAGGAAATAGAACAAGGTAATGGGATAAAGTGCCTTTCAGGGTGGTAGTGGCTAACTTTAGATGAGGGCCAGAGAGGGCCTCTGAGGAGGTGATGTCTACAATGAACCAATCACATGAAAATCTTAGGGAAAAGTGTTCCAGAGAAGAGGGGACAGCAGGTATAAAGGCATTGAGTTGGAAAACAACTTGGCACATTCAAAGAGCAAAAAGTGGGTCTGGGAGACTGGAAGGTAGTGAGTAAGCGGTCATCTGGCAGAAGATGGAGTTGGAGAATTAGGTATAAGCCAGGTCATCTAGGTCTCTTTAAGTCCATGTTAGAGAGTTAGACTAAGTCCAAAGTGCAGTGGGGCTCCATCTGGAGGACAAAATCAAGGAGTGGTTGGATTGAATGGGAATGTTTTTTTTTTTTTAAAGATTTAATTTCATTTATTTTTGGCTGCGTTGGGTCTTTGTTGCTGCGCACAGGGTTTCTCTAGTTGCAGCGAGCGGGGGCTACTCTTTGTTGCGGTACACGGGCTTCTCCTTGTGGTGCCTTCTCTTGTTGCGGAGCCTGGGCTCTAGGCGTGCCGGCTTCAGTAGTTGTGGCACACGGGCTTCAGTAGTGGTGGCTTGTGGGCTCTAGCGTGCAGGCTCAGTAGTTGTGGCACACAGGCTTAGTTGCTCCACGGTATGTGGGATCTTCCTGGACCAGGGATCAAACCCGTGTGCCCTGCCTTGGCAGGCGGATTCTTACCACCGGGGAAGTCCCTTGAATAGGAATTATTATCTGCCTTAAGGGAGGATGCTTAGGATATTAATATACTTTTTCTTCTCACTTTTGTCCTAACAGTAGCCTGAGACCCTAAACATGTACTTAACCTTCTTGGAGCTTTAGTTTATTTTTCTATTAGACAAAAAGTACTGCCACTCTTTGTCTGGTGCTATGCCAGATGCTGTGTATACATTATCTCATTTAACACTCCCAAGAACCTCATAAAGGGAGGAATTATTCCCATTTTACAGAGGACGAAACAGGTTTAACTTGAGTCTCCATAAATCACCCCTCTCTCTTATTGTGCTGTTCCTAGGTACATGTTGCTAGTTTAAAACATCGTGTTTGTGGGCCACCACCCAAAGGCATGAAAGGTCATGAATGAGGGCTATTCCATTGGAGGCTGTGGATCTTGAATCACCCTTACAGCTGAGAGCCAGAACAGGTGGGATGACCGTGCACCATTTACCATGGGCAGCAGGGATCCTTAGAACACCAGTTTCATAACCAAAGTACCAAGTCACCATCATAAATTCTGAAATGAACTTGATATTTGACCTTGAAGACAAATCATTCATAGGTTTGGTATCTTTATGTTAGAGACAGGTAATGCTAACTTCTTCAATGTCTCCTCGAGGTGCCCCAAGAATAAATAGGACTGTCTTAATCCCTTATTCTCAGTCAGCGGGGTTGAAATGTTTATTGAGAGCAGAAGTATAATAAGTGCTATAAACTCCTTTTTAAAAAAGGAATGCCCCCTAATTATTCCCTCACCTATCTCCTCCATCTCCACCTGCCCCCCCCAAAAAAAAAATATAGTGTGCTTTTGTAACCAAGGTGAGTGGGAAGGAAGGAGTCAGAGCCAGCAAGCCCCCAGAGTCTAGGAGGCTGTTGGGTTTCTGTACCCTGCTGAACAGCATAGTTAGGAGAAGTTGGGCGGGGGAGAGAGGGGGCGTAGAATGGAGGCTGCCTCATCCGGAATGTTACCATTCCTTGGCAGAGCCCTGGGTCAGCTTTCTCCTGGCGTAACAGATGGCCACAACAGGTGCGCCAAGCTTCTTCCTGCCACTCCGGCTCTCCCCTGCAGGTTCAGCCTGGATGTAAAAGCCGCACTCTCCTTAGTGCCCAGAGTCCTGGAGGCCCGAAGGCTTCACCCACCTGGGGCAGCACCTCTAAGGCCAGTCCAGGACAGGCCAGCAGATGCAGCCCTCACCTCTCCTGAAGTTCTTTGACCAGGTCAGCCAGCACGGGCGCTAACCCCTGGGTCCTGAATTCCAAAAGCATCCTGTTTACCAGGGATGGAAGGGCCTCCAGCCATCAAACCTCTCACCCTCCGGAGTTCCCGGTCCACCTCTCTGCCTTTCCCTTTGAGAACCAAGACGCGTTCCCGCCATTCGCCCCTCGGGTGGGCCCTGGGCATCTGAACCCCCAGAGAGGCACACCCACCCGGGAGAGTGGCCGCGCGGTGCTGACCACCAGCTCAGGGGGGGCATCTGTGGCACCACCGTGTGCAGACGTCCCGGCGCTTCTGCTACTCACGGGGGTTATTTTCATTTCTATTTGGGACTACCTTAGCCTTAGCCGCCGCCTTCAGTTTTTCTTCCTCAGTTGCCCGAGTTTGGCGTACTGCGCCTGGGAGAGGAGAAGGGACAGGGTGATCAAAGGTGCAGGGTCCGTCTGCCCGCCTCACACACGCGCGCGCGCGTGCTCATTCCCCTGGAAAGGAGCGGAGCGTGAGGAGGGTGGGGGGCTGTGCGGGAGGCTCGCGCGGGTGTAGACGAGCGAGCGAGCGAGCGAGCGTGTACTTGAATGGGGAGGGCAGGGATTCCGGGTCGCTCGGGCCCCTCCTTCCTCGGAGCCAGCCAGTCCCTCGGCAGAGCGCTCGGGCGGCACTGATTTGCTCTCAGGAGTGCGCTATTTGCATACGACTTGCCCATTTGTGAATTTGGTTTCCCAACTCCTCGCTTCACTTCACCTGTACCTCCCAGTGCCGCGCGCTTTGCAGGCGCCCGCCCCCGTCTTGGCCACCCCTGCCGCCTACCGGGCACCTCCTCTCACGCCTTCCCTGCTCGCCCACCCACCTCTCCGCGCCCCGTGCCACGTTGGTTTGGGTGGCTGCTCCGCGCCGGGTTCCTTCTCCTCTTCTTCTGTCTCTCCGGTCCTTCTTGTTCTCTTCCTCCGGCTGCTGCTGCTGCTTTTCATCCAGTTGGGAAACCCAGGACGCAGGCGGCTGCTCCGTGGAGCTCTTCCAGAAAGCGCAGGCTTAACAGCCTCCGTGCCCTTACACCGAGACTGCGAGGAACCCGCGAAGAAGTCTCCCACCTGCAGCCCCCCTTTGCCTGGCAGTTCTGCATTGCATCGCATGGGAGTGGAAAACGAAAAAAAAAAAAAAATGTTCAAACTGCTTGGATGTTGGGATAAACTAACCTGAACCTACTTGGGTCTCCTGCTGCCTCCTCCTCTTCCTTCGTTTCCACCTTTTCTCTGTGTGGCTTCCCGGAGTGTGCCGTTAAGTCATCCGGCCTGAGGTGCCCAGAGATCAGGAGCTGCGCCTGGCCTCCCCTGACATGTGTGGCATCCCGGGGCTCCCTAGGAGGGCTGCTACACCTGGGTGGACTTTGACATCCTAAATTTCAGCTCCAGGAAAGGGGAGCTTTTGCCTTATATCCTTTTATTTTTTAAGTAGTAGTTGTTGTTGTTTTTTGTGTTTTTTTCATCATCTTGTCTTGAAAACGCTTATTCCTTCCCTCTTTCCAAAATTTGGGCCAAGTCTTCCTCCTGCTATGATGGGCCCCTGGGCATCATGAACTTCATTATTGCTCACTGGCTGGAATTCAAACTGCCCATCTGTGGTGGTCCAGTGTGTTGACCATGCACCTGAGAATCCACGCGAGACGGAGCCCTCCTCGCCGGCCGGCCTGGACGCTTGGGATCTGGTCCCTCTTCTGGGGATGTATCATCAGCTCCGTGTGGAGTTCCTCTAATGTACCCTTCTCCTCCTCCTCTTCTTCCTCGCCGGGGTCTCATTCTCAGCACGAGCACCATTTCCATGGCAGCAAGCATCACTCAGTGCCTATTTCTATCTATCGCTCCCCTGTTTCCCTTCGAGGAGGGCACGGTGGGTCTCTCTGCTCTTTATCCTTTTAATGGGGCGTAGCAATTCCTTAACCCACTTGCCTTTCAGGTAATGTTAAGGGTGGGAAGAGAATTTTAAAAATTGAATTTAAAATAATGAAAAGCATCGCATGTGCATGAGGGAAGAAAATGTCCAGTTTCTCCCTAAAAGGCTAGAGTTTTCTGCCCCAGTCTCCCCATATCCTCTAATGGGTCCTCCTCTCCTTGGCTCCCTTATTCATAGCTTCACAAGCACCACATTCTCCCCTTTGCAACCTTCTGCCTCCTTCACCCCCCATGATGGCAGACAACTTGGTCAGATAAGTCCCCAGTGCTGCACTTTGGAGGATTCATTCATTCACCTTGCTTTCACCCTTCTTCTCTCTGATCTTGTTTGAGAGCTAGTCGTGGGAAAATAGCAGACAGCAGGAATCCTTAGGTCTTCAGCCTAAAGTTGATTGAACTGCTTTTAAAGTGGCCTGTGTCGTAAAGGTCGGGGGGGTGGGGGAAAGTAGCTGAGTGTAATCTTTAATAACCAGTGGTCATTATTGTTCATTTGGGCTGCTTTACGTTTGTCCACATGTCAGAAGGAGAGAGCAGCTATCGTGAAAACCGTACACCTAATATTGCTAACTACCCAGGGGGAAGCAATGTATAAGATAAGGCAAAGTCCATTTATAATTTAACCAAGTGTAAATTACTGCCACTTCAGTTCCACCATTTATGGAAATGTTACTTCAATTAAAGGTAGCACGGGTGGGCTTGTTCACACAATATAAGTACAATATGTTTTGCTCTAAATGACCCTCCTTGCATAGCGATTGAAGGAAGAGATCTATGGCTCTTAAATTTATATTCAGCTTTGAGCAGGCTGCCTCTGAAAGGGTGATGTCTGCCACCGAGGTAGGCTCTTGCTGTAGTAAACTGTTCTAAAGAAGGGAGTTTCGTTATTTATTTACTATGCACTCCACCCTGATGGTGAGGAGAATGGGGATCACAGAACCCAACTGCAGGAGCAGCCCTCTGGGGGGCAGCGAGAGCAAACCACACTAGAGGTCCCCTGCCCTAGCTTGTATTTTGAAGGCCTGTAACATACAGACCGCATTCGGAATGTCAGTTCTTCCCACCGCCTCCTAGCCCTGGGTTTCTGCTCTGTGCTCTCTGTAGTGTTAAGTGGAAGCACATTGAGAAAATGCCAGCACGTACTCTGGCTCTTTCTGTCTCTTTACATCTTATTTGATGGAGTTGTCAAGCAGCTCAGTGCTTGTAAGGTTGGTGGAGGCGGGTGGTGGGGAGGAGGGAATGCTTGATCTCGATCTGGTTGCTGTTTTCTCTGTGACTCCTGCTAGGTTGGGTGTAAGCTTTCAAAAAAAAAAAAAATGACACCCTAGGAGAGGAAAGAACCACAACCACCAAAAATGCAAAAGCAATTTCGTGGAAGTAGAAACTGTTAGCTCCTAAGGAGGAGTGGGGGTGGGATTGTAACGATTGGGAAAGAAAAAGAAGGGATGGGAGATGAAGCCAGACAGACTATTCCTAATAGCCGTAATTAAACACAGAAACGCTCAGCGATCATTAGCTAAATTTTGCTAATTAGTGTAAATGATCAGCAGGGAGACGAAGATTATGTATTAGTTAGAGGTTATAGGCTGGCAAGGTCTCCATGTTTTCCGTTCAGGATGTAAACAGTTAAGAGCAGCTACTACTTAAGTGATGGAATTTGCAATACTTACCGGGGATTCCTAGGTCTGTCAATCCCTTTCTTTCTCTCTGTCACTTGCGCGCTCTCTCTCTCTCTCTCTCTCTCTCTCTCAGTTTCTCTCTCTCTCTCTCTCTCCCTCTCTCTCTCAGTTTCTCTCTCTCTCTCTCTCTCAGTTTCTCTCTCTCTCTCTCTCTCTCAGTTTCTCTCTCTCTCTCTCTCAGTTTCTCTCTCTCTCTCTCTCTCTCCAGTTTCTCTCTCTCTCTCTCTCTCTCTCTCTCTCAGTTTCTCTCTCTCTCTCTCCCTCTCTCTCTCAGTTTCTCTCTCTCTCTCTCTCTCTCTCTCTCTCTGTTTCTCTCTCTCTCTCTCTCTCTCTCTGTTTCTCTCTCTCTCTCTGTTTCTCTCTCTCTCTCTCTCTCTCTCTCAGCTAAAGGGGCAAAAGGGGTTGAGCCAGCACAGGTTAAAAACAGCTCTTCTCTATTCATGTCTTCATTGATCAGTTGCTCAGTACCCTCTAAATCTTCTCAACTGGTTCCATCTTCTTTCGCATTAACCTACATCTGATAAGATTCAGTACGATGGAAAAGGAGAACAAAGTAAATAAATGACCAGAGACCCTAGAAAAGGCCCTTAGATGCACAGAGCTGAGAATGCAGTGAACTTCAGGATCTGGCATGACGGAGTCAAGAAAGCTCATGAAATCAACTTTTCAGTATCCTCTTTCAATCCTGAAGTCCCATCCCACTGATCTGGGCTTACAGACTGAATGCATCTATATTAAGCAGGCTCCTTGCATATTTAATTAATGTTTTTGAGCTTGAAATCAAGAGAAGCAGCAAGCAACAAGATACCCCAAACTCTGGCTTCAATCCCTTATCTAAGCTGTGCCCTTTTCTCCCTGAAAGGACCAGGAGACCCCTCGGTGCTCCGTTAATGCTCCTCTAATTTTTCCTTAGAGCACACTTGCTTTCCCCTAGTCCAAGACAAAGCCTTAGCTTACAGCAATTGTTTTAAAAAATCTTTTAGGTGGAAGTGGTAGGAGGCATAGCACCATGAGACTAATGGTTGTTACTAATAGTTTTCTGCCAACCCTATTCCAGAGTTACAAGGAGCAGTCTGTACTGTCTGTGAGGAAGTAAATGCCCTTCATTCTGGTATAAAATGAAAACTAGAGCCTTGAGTTCAAGAACCTTCTCTGGACTCAAGAGGGATTTTTTCCTTTGCTTGTTTTTTCTACCGTTGTTCACTTTGCGCATTTCCTGAGAAGCCAGAGGTCCTCAGAGCTGCCCGTTAATGAGTTTTTGCCACCCCTCCTTCTAAAACTTCCTGCCCTATACTGAGACTCACACTAAAACAGATAGAAGAAAGAGAAATTTTCCAAACAGCTGTTCTTCTACCCATACTTGGTTCTGATCTTTAAAAAATTGATTATGTATAGATTTGCCTAAAATCTTGATCCCAGGGCAGCCTAGAGCAGGCTGAGCTCCTTTGTAAGTTGGGGAGACTAAGGCCACACCTGCCCGGGATATCCAAAATAGTCTCAGGTTAAGGTTGTGTCTTCGGATACAATTAACTCTCTTCTCAACTGGAGTCTAGTAAGCTTTTCCCCATTGCTCAGTCCCCTCCTTCAGGCTCCCTGTTTTCTTTCATGCTCTCTTCTATTGAACTAACATTTATTGGGTATTTACTATGTGCCAGGCTGTGTGTAACCTGCTAAGGATAGAAAACTAAATAAGACATTGTATTGTTCAGCACGGGATAATTTCAGAAGTATTTGGATCATCTATGAAAGATAAGTGCTTCTAAAAATTTTTACAATTTGAGGGATGGGACGAGGATCCAGATACCCAACCAAATTAATTAATATAAAATCTAAATATCCCTTGTGAAATGCAGATTCACATTGTTCTGTTATTCAGAATAACCCCACAGTTATTTTTCATCCTCAGCTTTATTTTCATACTTATATATCATACTTATTGAAACTCCTGGATAATTTAGTGGTATGGGACATATAAATACTAAAATACATTTGTTTACCAACCTTCAGTTTCATAGGAGAGTTTTGTATATTTGCTTTCCTCTCTCCCATCTTTAAGAAATCCAATGCACATCTACTTAAAAATATTTTAATACTTATAGTTTAGAAAAAGTTTTCTCTACAGAGCCTGGGTTTAGTATATTCCTTATATTTTATTTTCCATAAAATAGCAGACTTTCCTGTTTCTGTAGGCATTTGGGGGTACCTAGTTGAAAACCTAAAACTCAATTTTACAAGGGAATATACCACAATGTATTTAGAGGAAAGTCTCTTGCTCAGAAACCTGTGTGTGTGTGTAGGTGGGACAACATAAATCCTCTTTGAGTCATCTTAGCAAAGACGCGGTGGTAGTCCCCCTTGTGGTCCATGAGCCTGGAGTCTTTCTTTAAGAAATTATGCTTCTCATTCATTGTCACAGAGACCCACCTCTGAAGTTTTTCCAGCCATGGGGCTTGTTTTGCTCTGATCTATCGAGCACTTTCTTTTGCTCAGCCAGCTGCTTTCTAACCACTTTCTCTCTCCCTTCCTTCTTGGGATTCAGATTGCTGAATAATTCAGAGTGTTGGTTGACAGATAAAATGATAAGATTTATATGTCTTTGGCCTTGGTGATGAATTAATTAAGTTGGTTTCTTTTTCTCTGTCTCCTCTAGATGCATTGTTTGGCTTCTCTAAAATTTGCTGGCAAGTGGTGGGTCTGGAGATTAACTTGTTCTTGAAAGGCCACCGTAGGAAGATTATACTATCCCAGTGTAAATTTCTTCAGGACTTTCAACATGGATCATTGTGTGGGGGTTGGTGATTGGAGGTGAGGCCTGCCATATCAGAGGGAGCAGAGGTGAGAGAATTGGAACAATTCCTTTCAGGAAAAACATAACAAAACAAAACCCTTCACCAAACTGGCTGATGGCTGGAATTTAGTAGTAAGACCCTTATTGTTTTATTGTCTGATTTTGAATCTGGAAGACATGACATATTTTATTTTACATTTTAATGAATGAATTTATCAGATCTCAGAAAGCTTACTTCTCTAGGACTCTATGTGATCTGGGAGGGAGGCAGATCTCTCAAGATAAAACTTGAACTTAATCATACTTCCCTTCCTGTATTAGTTTGTTAGGGCTGCCATTTAAAAAAAAACAAACAAAAAAACAGACTGGGTAGCTTCAACAACAGAAATTAATTTTCTCACAGATCTGGAGGCTAGAAGTCCAAGATCACAGTGGTGGCAGATTCGGTTTCTTCTGAGTCTTGTCTCCTTGGCTTGCAGGTGGCCACCTTCTTGCTGTGTCTTCAAGGGGTCTTTTCCTCTGTGTTCATGCATCCCCAATGTTTCCTTGTATGTCGGAATTTCCTCTTCTAATAAGGACACTGGTCAGATTGGATTAAGTTTCACTCAAAGGTCCCATTTTAACCTAATCACCTCTTTAAAGGCCCAAATATAGTTATATTCTGAAGTTCTGGGGGTCTAGGCTTCAACACATGAATTTTGTGGGCACACAGTTCGGCCCATAACACTCCTCCTCCCCCAGGACCCAGTCATTGCAAAGTAAAAATGTACGTTCAGTGCATCTCTGTTGGACTCAGACTTCCACTGTGGGAAAATAAAACCTTCCGTGACGGTGACAGCAATTTACAAAATTGATAAGATGGGGCCTCCTCAGGAAAAATCCTATTTACATATGTGGAGAAAACACCACCAGTAATTGTAGTTAATATTTGTGTTTGCTTTCCTCTTGGTTTATCTCTTGTGACTGAGTCTCTACCTTGATGTGCACACAGGCTAATTCTGTCTGACTACAGCCCCGTGCTCTGCAGACAAACTCTAATACCCACTCTCTATGGCTCTCTCTTGAGACCGGCTGCCATTCCAGGCCTGGCGTCCCTGCTCTACCAGGGACTTCCTTTATGAACTACAGTGGCTCACTCTTTTCCTTTCTCAGCACTAGGACAGCATGATTCTCCAATCTGTACGTCTTTAAAGACACCACTGTGTATCTTCAACCTGTCTGAGTTCCACAGGTCTGCCAGTATTTGTAGGTCTGTTTTCTTGACTATGACAATAACTTATGCCGAAGCCACAGCCACAGCCAGGTTTTCTCTTCTCCCCTCTCCACCAGAAGCAGCATAATGCACAAGAGGGACACACTGTGATGTTATAAAGCCCACAATCCAACTTCACCACAGTCACGCAGAGACAGAAAGAATGCAGCTTTCATTTAAACACACCTTTTCAACACTAGAAAGGAGCTCTGCGTTGTGTTTAAAATGCTCTGCTGTGTTTGGCCATATCAGGGCAGGGGGCAGAATAGCAGCTGAGTTTATACAGAGCAGGTGGTTTATTTCTACTTATGGTTAGTTTTTGCGAAAGACTTGCTGGGATCATATGCCAACATGTAACGCACACCTCCTGTGTACCAGGCACTCTTCCAATACTTTACGTATATAATTTCATTGAATCCTCACAATCTTTGACCTTAATAAGGTTACCGCCGTTTCATAAATAAAAACAGTGAGACTCAGAGAGCTTAAGTGACTTGATCAAAGTAGGGTAGGGGTACAGCCAGGCTTCAAACCTGGTTCTGACCACAAAGCACTTGGTCTTTTTGCTCTCCCTGACAGACCGTCATCTCAAGAAACAGACAACAAACAGCGAGCTTAGGGATTATCTGATCCTCTGATGTTCCAGATGGCCAAAGTGGGGACTTAGACAAGGGCATCCGATCAGTATCAGAATCAGCTGGGAACCCGGGCAGTATGACGCTACATCCATCACCCTTTTACTCTACAGCACGAATGCCAACTTCTCATTCCTCCAAGACCTTTTGCTTCAGGTTGATCTCCCCTTAACCAGATTAAGTCCTGTAGGAATGGATTCTGCCAGCGCTGGATTCTCCCGGCCTTCTGTGAAATTAATGTTTCATATGTATTCTTCTAGTAGGTGTCTGGCTTTGTGCTAAGAGGTAGGATTCTTGGGTGTTCTGAAGGTCTCCTCAATGGGAGACCCTAGTGTGAGAAAGTGATCATATTCAGGTTGGTTCCCATGCAGGGAGACATTTCCTGTCCTGGTTGGGCCTCACTGGCCAGAAAGCAGCGGGGAGATGACTTGTGTATTCACCTGTCTGTCTCTGTTTCCCATCTGAAGCCACAGCCCAGTTATTATTCAAAGACACGTTCCCTGCGCCAGTTCTCACCCTTTGCTCACCAGCTGTTGAGTGGCTGTACGAACATAAAACCTCCAGAAACCTGAAAGCCACCTTTTCTGAGATACTGTCCACACCCTCCCTTTTTTTACTGTTTTGAAATATTCCTGTCAGCCACCCCCCACATTAAAACACAATGGTGTATACTCCTGAGTGACTTCCCCCCAGACTGTGAATTTCAACTATTTCCCAGGCAGTCTTTCAAAATTTTAATATAATTACATGTTTTGGGTGCAAATTGTGGTTTTTGCTACATAAGAAACTAATAGAGATGATCCGCCTGTTTCTGTAGTTTACAGATTATATGCTTCAGAACCGAGGGTATATATTTAGGCAGCTTTTCTGTGTGCCACATTAAAATGAAAATGAACTGGGGTGAGCCACCATGGTTGCTAAGCAGTAGAGCAGGTTGACAGAGCAAAGCATTAAACTGAAACGGTGTCAGTGTTTTACTTAACATTTATTTGCTTTGCACCTTTGTCATTTGATGTTGTCAAAGAAGGGAAGGGGGAGGAGATAGGCAGGGTCTAGCTGTCTGCACAGCTCAAACAAGGAGGAAGAAATAATCAGCCCACGACATCCAAGCGAAATGAGCACTTTTTAAAAGTTGAAATTGCTATACAGGGAACTCTTTTTTTATGAAGAGCGTGCAAGACTTGTAAAAGTGCACAGGTGTGTCTGACAGCTTCAGGAACATGGACCTGGGCAGACACTTGTTTTTGCAGTATGGGCGATGACTACCAAAGGGGAATTAGCTTCCCCAGGTCAAAAATTTTAAATATGCCTCCACTGTCCATTTAATTCCTGGTTTCAAGTCCTAGACTTATCATGAGCAAGTAGGGATAGGCAGCAAAGTCTTTTGGGCTTCTTTATAAGTGATAACTAACAGAATAAAGCCAACTGTTTTGAACCTCTTTTTTTTTAATATAAATTTATTTTTTATTTTATTTTTGGCTGCATTGGGTCTTCATTGCTGTGCGCGAGCTTTCTCTAGTTGCAGCGAGTGGGGGCTACTCTTCGTTGCAGTGCATGGGTTTCTCATTGCAGTGGCTTCTCTTTGTTGTGGAGCACGGGCTCTAGGGGCTTCAGTAGTTGTGGCACACAGGCTTCAGTAGTTGTGGATCAAGGGCTCCAGAGCTCAGGCTCAGTAGTTTTGGCGCACAGGCTTAGTTACTCCGCAGCATGTGGGATCTTCCCGGACCAGGGCTTGAACCTGTGTCCCCTGCATTGGCAGGTGGATTCGTAACCACTGTACCACCAGGGAAGCCCGAACCTCTGTTTCTAATAAAGGCTGAAAGGCCCTTGTGAACAGTTAGCTCACAGGTAAAACAAAGCAAGACCCTCTTGGATTCTTCAGGTCAATTTTAGCAGCATTCTGATTTTTTTAAAGTTTGCAAAGATGATTAAAGGGTTAAATCTCAGCTACTGGGAAAATTTGGCCTCCTGAATAATTTGGGTGGGAGGAGGGTCCTGTGACTTAGATAGTCAAGGTTTTATTGTATATCTCTTTCCTTGAACCAATTATTATATATCTCTTGACATGGACCACTATCTCAGCATACTTGGATGGACATCTTTGGGTGTTCACTTCTGTCAATTCAATCTTCTTAGAAAAAATAAACCCAAGAAAGGAGACCTCTGTGCTTTTACAAGAATGACAATAGTATCTTCTTTACTCATAATAATAAATATTAGTAATAATAATTCACTTTTTTTAGTTCTTTGAATATACCTGACACTCTTCTGAAGGTATCACATTTAATGCTCCTGAGATAGGCACAGCTGTTTTCGCATTTGGGAGATGCTGACACTGAGGCAGAGAATGTTTGAGTCACTTGGGCCATGTGGAGGAGATACATAGGGCAAGATATGAGGAAAGTGCAGGGAACTTCCATGCCCTTTCCAGGCGAGCCACTCTCCCCAAGTCTCCACGTGTTCCCCAACCCAGAAGCTTTCCCCATCCAGACCCTGTCCTTTAGGGGTCTTTTGGAAGCTTCACTACATAAGCATGATTGATTAACTCATTGGCCATTTGTGACTGATTCAACTTCTAGCCCCTCTACCCTCCCAGGAGGTTGGGGGCGGGACTGAAAGTCCCAACCTTTAACCACCAGCTTGGCTCCACTGGCAATTAGCCACCCACCCCCCCACCCTCCCCAATCCTAAAGTGTTTACAGAAAGTCATTTCATTAACATAACAAAAGATACCTTTATCCTCTCATCACTGGAAATTCTGGTCGTTTTGAAAGCTGTGAGCCAGGAACTGTGGATGAAGACTGAATACATATGAAAAGTGTATTTTGGTCATCTGAATGACCAAATATGTATTTCTTATAAATTATAATATTGCATTCAGGCACTGAACTAAATGCTTTAGCTTACCTCATTTAATCTTTACCAACTATCCTTCAGGGTAGGCACCATTCTTATCATGAATTTACAGGAAAAGAAATTGAGCCTCAGAGAGTTAAGCAATTCACCTCAAGTTCTTCCTCTTGCTAAGCAGTTAACCCCTTGTTTCTACAGTTACGCCTTAGTATCCATGGGGATTGGTTCCAAGACCCCCATGGGTACCAAAATCCGCAGATGCTCAAGTCCCTTAAATAAAGTGGTATAGTATTAGCATATAACTTAACCCATACACATCCTCCTGTATACTTTAAATCATCTCTAGATTACTTGTAATACCTAATACAATGTGAATGCTATGCAAATAGTTGTACATACAGTGTAAATGCTATGCAAGTAGTTGCCTGTGCACAGGAAGTTCAAGTTTTGCTTTTTTGAAATTCCTGGTATTTTTTCCAAATATTTTCGATTCGATGTTCCTGGACTCTGCAGATATGAATGAGACCCACGGATATGGAAGGGAGGGCTGACTGTGTTGAACTTCGGTCAGGTAATCTGCACAAACATAAAACCTGTTCCCTGGTATTGAGAACAACTGATCAGAACACATCCCTATATTCACAAGTCCTGTTGTATTATAGGAAATTATGTGTGCTTTCTGAAGCAGCCCCTGGATATTCAGATAAGTTCCAGAGTCAGCTGGTAGGGAATGGTTACATATTCAATCAAGGATCCAAGAGTGAGGGACCCTCTTTGGTGACTCACCTACCTCATTTTTGATTCACCGTAAGAAACTCATTTATCAGGAATTTTAGTTTCCAACATATAGTCTTTCTCCTCAAATTATAATTTAAACCACCAAACCTTCCTGATTTTAGTTCTCTTACCTGCAAAATGAAAGAATCTCAATTAACGATCTTGAAGTAGCCTGCCATCTTTATCTTAGCAAGTTTGGTATTCATCTTTCTATCGGCGCCAATAGGCACAATTCTGTTGATTTCTAAAACACCTTGTCACTCTTATTAGATCACCTTTGAACCTACTTTTATTCTTGACCATTCATACATATGGCAGAAGCTTATTAATATTGAGGGTAAAACTAATGGAATGAATATTTCAAGAGTATCAATGGTTTTCATATTGGGCGAATACGTGTGTGTGCACGAGCACATGTGGGTGAATGTGTGAGCTAGAAAAATATAATGTAGCATAAAGGCCTTGATAGCAACCTAATCAGCTCCTGACCTGGAATGTGAAGATCAGGCGTGAGGACTAAGACTGCTGTGCATTACAGACATAAAGATGTTTCAGTACCTGTTCCTTATTCTGGTGTCATTTATCAGTGTGTTGTGTCAAGGGGGCTTGCATTAACACACTAATTACAATCTAAGAGGGGGACAGTGTTAATGTGAGATAGAAATGTAAACCTGGGGACTTGGACCTCTATAGCCAATCCCTGTCTTTCGGGTGATTTATTTATTGGGTTTTATATGCCATGGGGTCATTTTATGTGTATGTACTGCTAACCCCCTCATCTGTCAGTCATTAGGGATCTACTAGACTAGCTGTCATGTAAGAACACTCTTTCCGACAGTGTTGAGATAGTGACCCTTTATTTCCCTGCACAGGGTAACTTAGAAATAAACCCACCACCTGAACACTAAGTTTTTCAGACCCAGGTGTGATGCCCCTAAAAGAATATTCTGATGAAAGGTCTTCATTGGACTGAAAAGCTGCCTTGCATTTGTGGAATTACCAAACACTGGACTTGGAAGAGGTCTGTAGGGACCTTTTCCGATCAAATTATTTTCATGCAGAGAAAGATTAACAGCCTGGGAGTTTGTGAATTGTTCCCAGATCACACTTGTCAAGTTAGGGGCAAGTTGAGGCTGAAACACCAGTCGTTTCTGTACTGCACCACAGTGTTAGTATGCAAAAGCAGGTGTCACCTGTTTTGCTGTGGACAAGGAGACTGGGATGGTCTCTGGTACAACTGAAGTAATACATCAGCACAGAAAGGTCAGAGAGCATGAGAGCCAAGTCACTCCAAACACTCAAATTGGTTCCCTTAATTGCTGTCACAGAATGCAGTCCTCACTCCGTCCCAGGCACTGCTCCCTCACTGGGTCCCTGCTTTCTCTCTGCCCCAGCAGCCTGGAAGGGAAACTCAGTGCGCCGCAGTTCAATCAAACTGTTTGATGAGAGCTTTATTACATGGAAGGTTTCATCCTTCCATGGAAGGAAAGAGAAAGAGAGAAATTAAATTGAAGTGTAAATCAGTCAAGAGCTTAGATCCTGCACATCCTTTCTTTTTAATCAGGAGTAAAATGAGAGGAGAGTTTTAAGACTCATCACAAGACACCATTAACTACCCAAGGAACTCTTGACAGAAGATGGTTTGTCGTGAGAAGAAAAGTGTACAATCTATCCAAAAAAGGAAGTATCCAGAAGTTGTTTAGAACGATGACACAGAGGAGGAGGTTGGTTTTTTCTCCTGTGGCTACCCAAGCTTCAGTTCCCCTAGCTGGCCAGCACATTTTCTTGCACACATTAGGTGCTCAATACATACTTTACATCAGTGATGTAGTGTATTATGTAGTGTGTAGCAGATAATTATATATTGTATATGAAAGGGTAATACGTTTTCAATTCATTCAGTTTTAGACACTGCACTGGAAATCAGTATTCAACATTTTGGCCAGTTTTCCCTCATGATTGAAATAGTTTTGGTATATTTTTCTAAAATTGATTGATGTTTGCAATTTTACAAATTGTGTTTTACAGCATTACAGAGAAAATTCAAGATCTTGTTTGATCCTCACCACAGCTCTCTGCAGCAGGAGGACAAGTAGTAGAATTGTTATTTGTCCCATTTTTTTTTTTATTTTTTAGCTGATGTAATCAAAACTAAAGGAGCATAAATGTCTTGACCAAAGTCATTCAGGTAGTCAGTGACAGAGCAGAAACTGACACCCAGCTCCTGTCCACTGCCCTGCTTTGCATGACTGAGTATCTGGTGTAGAATTTCTGGGCTTTCTGGTAAAAGACAGAGGAGAGAACAGCAGAGAGAAGAGTGCTCGCCGAAGCACTGTTAGGACAGAAAAGTGTGATACGCCTTCATTGGACTTTGCGCTTAATTATTAAGTACTTACAGCGAGCAGTGCAATGCCCTGGGCTGTGCTCTGCAGTGGACAATTGAAACGTAGGGTCTGTACTCAAATACTTACAGTGTGGTTACAAATTCTTTAAAATACGGAGATCTATCCTTTCCATCCCCACAGCAATCTCAACCATGTCACCTGGATGGATAGTTGTAGCAACCTAATTAACAGACCTTACTAAGCCTCTGATTGCCCCTTCTGTCTGTGCTCCACCCACCATTGAGCCATCCATCTCAAGTACCAATCTGTTCATGCCATTCTCGCATGGGCTCCTCCCAGACTACAGGATGAAGTCCAATCAGATCACATCATGCCCTCTGTAACTAGAACAAAAACTAACCCCTTACCTTCGTAATCTTGCCCGTTTATCTATTGACTTCATTTCCTAACGCGCTCTTCATTAGACCTTGGCCTAATTCTTTTTTTTTTTTTAATATTGATTGATTTATTTATTTAGGCCGCACTGTGTCTTAGTTGCAGCACACGGGATCTTCGTTGCAGCACGTGGGATCTTTAGTTGTAGCATGCGGACTTCTTAGTTGTGGCATGCGGACTTCTTAGTTGCAGCACCATGCAGACTCTTAGCTGCAGCATGTGGACTTCTTAGTTGCGACATGCGTGCGGGATCTAGTTCTCTGACCAGGGCTGGAACCTGGGTCCCCTGTGCTGAGAGCACAGAGTCTTACCCACTGGACCACCAGGGAAGTCCCTTAATTCTTTTTATTTTATTTTTTAAAATTTTTGTTCCTCGAACATGCCAATTTTGTTCCCATCATAGGGCCTTTATATTATCAGTTCCTTCCCTCTGGAACATTTTCTTTTTCATTTGGATTGCCACATGTCCATTTCTTATCATAACATCAGGCTTCAACTTCAGTGTCATCTCCTTAATGACCCAGTGTAAAAAGCACACTTTCAAGTTCCTCTCCAGCATAACAGCATGATTTCTTTTTATTACAGCACAGATACCTCCAAGAAAGTTCATGTTGTGTGTACTGCGTCCATCAGCCTCTGAGAACAGAGACCTTGTCTACCTTGTTCATGGTTGTGTCTCCAGTGCCTAAAACAGTGACTAGCAAGGAGTGAGTTTCCTTAAACATTTGCTGAACGAATGGATGGATGGATACCTGACATATATTCCTCTCAGATGTGGCTCCCACCCAGCATTTTAGCCTCAATACTCATTAGGCCTTTTCAGAACTCCATGACTTTAAAGTATGTTCTTCCCTCGATTGGGAATCTCTCCTATGTGGTAGATTTCTCCGCATTTTTCCCCTGACAATTCACTCTGTAGTAACTAGTCTGCCAAGCATTCCCTACCTCCCATTAGCACAGTGAAGTTCTCAACCTTCTGTGTTTTTCTCTATAACACTTTTCTCATTGAATAATTAAAATTATTAAACATATATTAAGGCTCCAACTACAACTACTAGGCACTGTCCTGGGTACCAGATACTTAAATATGAGTAGGATTCAGGCCCCGCAGAAGGTTCATGCCATGGTAGAGGAGCTCACTCTCATTTTATTAAACATACAATATTGAGTTGCTCCCATTTATTGATGGTGATTGTTTTTCTCACTAGATTCTGACTTCTTTAAGGGTCAGGAATGAGTTATTTTGCATGACCAGCATAGTTCTTGTCTTATAAAGGGTGCTTGATAATATTCATTAATGGAAGAATCTAGTGAGTGGATTAAAAGGTAAGAACATAAAGTATTGTAATGCATGTAACAGTTTGACAGATGTCATGAAATAGGTAGAAACAACCATGGGAATTTAGAGGGGGAAATGTCGCAACCCATTAGGGCATTAAAAAGAACCAGGTGGCAGAGGGAAACCTTACGTCGTGTTTTGAAGGATGATTTCTATGGGCATGCAGGAGAAAGGGACAAATAGATTTAGGGGGAAAAAAATTAGATGTTCAGGATTCAGTGACCCAGTTTGCTGAAGGGTGAGCCTGTAGAGGAACATTGAGAGAAGGGCTGGCAAAGGAGATTGGGGCTCTTTGACGGAGGACATTGAAAAATCATTATCATAACAGCATCCTTGGCATTTATAATTTACAAACCAGTAAGGTGAGCATTATCTGATTTACATCTTTCAATCACCCTGTGATTCTTTTGTCATTATCACCATTTATAAGAGAGGAAGAGGGTCAAGGCTGAGAAGTTGATGCTTAATCCTTTTGGGAGGGTACTGTATCTTTTCAAAATGCAAATCTCGTTTTGTAACTCCCTTCCTTTAAAAAAACAAAAGTAAAGAAACGGACAGAACCTCTTTCTTCAAGGGCTTCCAATAGTCCTTCAAATAAAGACAAAACTGTTCAGGGGTGCCTGGCTGGTCTGGCCATCACTGGAGTTTTTAGCCTCATCACCCACCAGGTCCTTCCACCTTCTCTGTTGTGGCTTCCTTATCTCCTCTGTCATCCCTACTCTTCCTTTGCAGATTTGCCTTTGCTCATTCCATGTAGGCAATCTCCTCACCTCTTCCCCTGGTTGATACCTACTTCAACCTGAGGTCTCTCTTTTGTATATCACCTCCTCTAGGAAGTCCCCTTCCACTTCCCTCAGAAATTCAAATTCCCCAGATACAGTTCTCATAACCTTCTGGAACTCTCCCCTGTTGTACATTTCACAGTTGCTGCTTTACATTTAGTTGTAAGATTATTTGATCAGTATCTATTTCCCCAAATGGGTTGAAAGTTCCATTGGGGTCAGATAGGATCATGACATGTAGACAATAAAATGTAAGACACCCAATTAAATTTGATATTCAAATAAATGACCAACTTTAAAAAGTTTTAAGTATCAATATGTCCCATGAAATATTTAGGACATATTTATACTACATTTCTTTTGTTATTTTTCTGAAACCCAAATTTAACTGGGTGCCCTATGTTTTATCTGGCAACCTTAATCAGAAACCCCATCTGCTTTTGCTTCTAGCGCCGTAGCTGGGAGTGCAACAAACAGATGATCATTCAGCATTGGACGAATAAATGAAATTAATTAAAACAATGAAATTAGTGTATTCCGGCAGTGTCACGTAGGGTGAATTGGTGTGACAAGAGGTTGAATTTGGAAGGACTAATTAGCAGATTGTTGCAATCATCAGAGGTAAAGGTAGTAAGTACCCGAGCAGGATGCTGGCGTTGAGGAAGGGAAGGAGGAATATTTCCAAGTAGGGATCAGAATTTGCACAGGTGCGACTATGTAGCAAACCAGCATCTTGAGGAGTAGGGGAAAGAATCATTTCAAATTACTAGTGATTAGGATCAAAAACAGTGAAAAAGGTAGAAATAAATATAACCCCTCTCATTTATATACTGCTTCACAACTTTCAAAGTATTGTTCCATGTTCTACAGCATTCCTCTTTGTAGGAGAGGCTTGTTTCTGAAAATATGGCCAGTTAATGATTACTGTTCTTTGTAAATATATTAAATTTCCTAGTCAATGTTGTTGATCAGCTCAGAGATGTTTGCCTTCATTTCTGTGCATTTTTAATAAATTTTTACTTAAGCTTCATATTTCTCGGTGCTGAATCCTTTATTTCTGAAGCACCAGGTATTATGTGTAACAAACCTCTGGTGCATTTGTATTAACTGGCTGATTTTTACAATCATCAGGTGTTTTAAAAATGGGCTGAAACCAGCCAGTAATGAGATGACCAGCCAGAGGCTAATTTCTGTGTTATTTCTTCCTGAAGCAAGAACAGGTGGAGGTTGACAAGTCACAAGCTCCCACTTCAGATAATAAAGATGTAATTCCAGTCATTCAGGTTTGTGTTGAAAGAAAATCTTTTCATTCCTTATTTTTCAATTAGGGTTGAGTGTAGCTCCATGGCCTCTAGCTACAGGAGGGCAGATGAGCGTGTATTCTTAACTAGATGCGTGCACAGAGACCACGGTTGACATGTCCTCAGCTGCTCTTGCAGAGGCCTTGAACATTTCTCCTTGGCACATACTTGCCTGTGAGTGGCTGTTTGAAAGATCAGGTGTGATGAGTGAGTGATTAAGTGAGTGAGATGATAAAGAAGCAGGCATAACCTAGTGGAAATAACCTAGACTCTCTACCTTCACACACCTGAGTTTGACTGATCAATCTCTCAGTTAGCAGATTATTCTAGACCAGCGGTCAGCAAACATTTCCTGAGGGGCCAGATAGTAAACATCTTTGGTTTTGTGGGATATACAGTCTCTGTTGCCACCACAACTACTCAATTCTGCCACAGGCAGGGTGAGTTTGCTGACTTCTGCCCTAAAGCTTAAACTTCCTGAAAATCTGAAAATGGAAACCATAAAATCTATATTATAAGGTTGTTGTGATTAAAATTTTCTATCTATACAAAGAACGGAGCATAGAATCTGACACATAAATAAGCGTTCAGTAGATGCTAACCAGTGTTGTGATGATAATAAATGAATTTCAGAGCTCCAAAGAATCTTGGAGATCATAGTCAATTTTCTCCTTTCGGACGCTGTCTAAATGGAGGATCCAAAAGGTACAGGGACTTAACCAAGGCTAGTGCAATCTGTTTCCCCACAATTCTGTTCATATCACCACTTTCAGAATTCCCAGCAAATATGGCAGCATCAAGCCAAGCGACATCTTAGGGGATATTCGAGCACTGAGTCAACATGCATGCGTTGACTAGCAACCATGATGAGACCTGGGCTGTATATTATGAGTGATACAAAGATCAGTGAAGTTCTTATCCTTGAAGACCTAGCAGCTTCTATTTACTTAGGTAACTCTAATGAGGTGGGAAGTGACAAGTGTCAAAAGAGTGAGTGTGTGCCAAGGCTTCTGTTTAGGTGCTTACATGTCTCATCTCATATGATCCCCTTAACAGTTCAAATTGTCAGCATTTTACCCTCAAAGACACTAAGACTCAAAAGTTAAGTAAATCTGCTCAAGGTCAAGAGTTAGCAAGTGCTAGAGCAAGGATTTGAACGTGTTTCTCTCATTGCACAAGGTGCTTTCTACCAGACATTGGAGAAGACTTTGTGGATGAAGTGTTTTTCTGTTAGCAATTGCTGCATAACGCACTACTCTGAAACATTTAAAACAACCATGTTTAAAACAACCATGCTGTTTGCTGGTGATTCTGTGGGTCAGCAATTTAAGCTGGATCTAGCTGAGTACTTCTGAAGACATCACGTTGCATCCCTCATGTGGCTGTAGTTGCCTGGCAGATGGGCTAAGGTTGATGGTCTAAGATGATCTCACTCACGTATCTGGTGGTTGGTTCTGGCCATTAGTCTGGGGAAACCTTAGGCTCCAGAGGGCAGGCCATCTCTGCCCTACGTCACCTCTCACCCTCTACTTGGCTAGCTCAGGCTTCTTCACACAGTGGCCTCAGGGCTGCATTTTAAGAGAGTAATAACAACAGTAGCAAGAACTTTTAAGAGCTTGGAAGTCACACAACAGTGCTTTCACTGCATTCAATTGGTTAAAGCAATTCTCAGAGCCAGCCCAGATTCAGGGGGTTAGGGAGACAGAGTCCCCCAGTGGGAGAAGCAGCAAAGTCACATTGCAAAAGGGTGGGCATGTGGGGATGGGAGGAATTCTTGCCGTATTTGCTAACAATCTACCACAAAGTCATAACTGAGCTGTGAGCTGGGCCTTGAAAGAAATACAAAGATTTGGAAAGTGTTGACTTTGGCAGAGCCGGGGTTATAAAGAGCAGCATATTAGTCTTAGTGGAGAATGGGGCCACACACCTGTACTATATTATCTAGGAAATGTTCTCTTGCCTTTGGTCTAAAAAAAAAAACTGCTATTACTATATGTAGGGACATAACTACAAGTGTGGTTTCCATATATATGATACTTACAACTTTTCAGAGGATTTTCATTTCTGTTATACTACATTAAATGTGCTATATAGTTTTGTTGCATTTCGTTACTCAGAGAAGGAGGGCACAGCTACTCCCTCTTTTCCCTCTCTGCCATTTGGTGTCATCTTTGCAACAAAGCAGACTCTCAGCTCACTTTCCAGAGACAATCGTGTGACCCATCAGCGGTGATCGACTGTGGCTGAGTGTCAGCGGCAGCAGCCGTTTTGTTGTGAAGATGAAAGTTTGATGGACCTTAAGATGGAAGGGAAGAAAGAGGAGAAATTTGATTTCATTGGCAGCTGCCTTACCCATCTTCATTAAGATGGGCTGTGGATACTGCAAGGCCATTCTGAACCAGTGATCATAAAACTAAGAGGCACCACTCACCACTCAACTTAGGCAGCCTATATTGCTGCCTGAGATCTGTCATCTGGGTGGTTATTGCAGAAGGAGAAGGAATCTCCTGTAGGGAATACAGTGGCCGATGTGTGACAGAAGTGAAACTGAAATAGATTTTTCTATTAGCTTCAAATCACACCCTTGAAGGTGACAGCACCCGATTCTCTCAGGCAGGGTTCAAGCAAATCATTCAGGCTCCCAGAAGACAATATGGGATTAACCCCCCCTTGCGTGCATACGCATGTGTGTGTGCGCATACATGTTGTGAAAGCTATGTGACTCCTCATTTACGGTCTTGGACGTGGCTCTGTGTGTATGCGTAGGGGATGGACTTGTGGACTGGAGGTTGGAGTAGGAAACTGAGATGCAGTGTGAAGAGAGAAGTAGGAGAGAGGATCCAGTCCTAATTAGAGGACTCTTGAAATAATCAGATCAATATTCAGTTCCCCAGATTTCTGGCTCTGAGCTCTTTCCCTCCAGAAAGTGTTTGCTAAAGGGAGGCAACAGAACATCTCCTTTTTTTCTGAAGATCAAGCATTTCAAATGGCAGCCTGCCATGCATGTCTCTCCATTTCTGAGGTTCCTTTGTTTTTGAGTCCAACACCTCACATCCTGTGGGTTGTAATAATAACGGTAGCAATTACTGTATATTGAGCCCTTGTCATGTTCCACATGCACATGCATTGTATATATTACAGTGTCTGTGATCCGTAAAAGAATCCTTTTAAGATAGGTATCATTATCCTTAAGAAACTAAGTCTCAGAGAGGTTAAGTAATTTGCCCAAGAACACACAGCTTGTAAAGTGGCAATACAGGGATCCAGAACCCCAAAGCCTGTGTCCTCCCACTGTACTACCCTGTCTCTTCAAGGCTGGGGCAATAGGAGATACCCTATATGAACGGTGGGAAGATTCATGAAGGGATTTTTAATTCAGCTCTTGTCTAGATCTTCTTTGGAAGGTCTTCTCAGCTGACATACGGTCAAAACACTAGCCATCTCATCTAATAGTGTTATTGGAAAGAAAGTAAAGATTGTGGGCAGTGGAGACTTTTGGAATCAGGAGGGACTTGCTGGATCACCTAGTGATTCCGCTCTAACATATTCTCCAGCCACTGTTGCTACCTTGTACGGAAAAGGAGGTCTGGATAGGCCAAGGGGCAGGACCACAGTGTTGGAGTTAATGGCAGGATGGAAATGCCTTCTCTCTGTCCCTCGCCCTCTCTCCTCTACAACACTGCACATTTCTTGTGGAATAATTTACGTTTTTTAGGTGTCATATTAAAGAAGAAGGTAAAGGCTACTCAGTTGTGATCAACTTAGGCCAGAGGTTGGCAGACCTTTCCTGTAAAAGGTCAGATAGTAAATGTCTTCGGCTTTTCAGACGTAAAGAATCTCTGTTGCAACTCTTCAATTCTGTCCTTATAGTTGGAAAGCAGCCACAGACCATATGTAAATGAATGGGCAGGAATGCATTCAATATAACTTTATTTACAAGCACAAAGAGGGGGTGATTTGGCTTGCCAACCCCTTCCATAAGCCATTCAAGGTATAGCTGTCCAGGGGAAATGTCAATCTCGACGCTTTAGGATTCCTGCTCCAGTAGTAGTAATACAGTAGTAATTAGTAGTGGTGGTGATGGTGGTAATAACAGCAGTAGAGGCAGCAGCAGAGACAACAATGCCATCTCTTTATGTTTACTTCGTGCTTTAGGGCTTACAAAGTATTTAGACAATTATCATCTCACGTAATCCTTTTTAAACCCCTGCTCACAAACTACATAAGCACGGGAGACTCACCAGCTGAGGAGCGTGGTACAATGAGAGGAGAATGCTGTAGACTGTACTTCGTGGTAGAAATTGGGGCTGTGGGATACTAACGCCTAGAGAGAATAGTTGCACACCTTCTGGCCCCATTAGGCACCAGTTCATTCAGCGGCATGATGAGTGTCAGAGCTTCCCGAACACACACTTGCCGGTCTGTTCCAGCTTTGTGTTTAAACCTGTGCGGAAAAGAGACAGTTGTTGTCTGAGGAGAGCTTTTTGTCTCCGCCCATCACCTTTTTGGACCCCGATATGTTGGTGAGTAGCTATGAAAAGTGACCTGTTAACACCATTCATTCAACAAACATTTATTTAACACTTAGAGGCCTTCAGTCGGTGCTAAAGGCAGATGGGTACATGCGGCCCCTGCCCTGAAGCATCTTTTGCTCCACAAACACCCACAGGAACATGCCGCAGACCCTGGTCATCCACTCTGCACCTGCCAGAAGCACCATAGAGCTTGTCGGGTTTTGGAGGCAAAATGAATGATTTTGTCTGGGAATGATTTCTAGTTCTGCCACTTGTTAGCTGTGTAACCTTGGGCAAGTTCCTTATTCTAGTCTGTGTGTCAGGTTTCTCACCTGTAAAATAGGGATAATATATATATATATATATATATATATATTTTTTTTTTTTTTTTTTTTTTTTTTTGCGGTACGTGGGCCTCTCACTGTTGTGGCCTCTCCCATTGCGGAGCACAGGCTCCAGATGCACAGGCTCAGCGGCCATGGCTCACGGGCCCAGCCGCTCCGCGGCATGTGGGATCTTCCTGGACCGGGGCACGAACCCGCGTGCCCTGCATCGGCAGGCGTACTCTCAACCACTGCACCACCAGGGAAGCCCGGGGATAATATATTTTTAAACCATGGATAGTGAGGATTTAAGCGCTAATACATGCAAGGTGCTTTTATGCCTGGCCTTTGTAAGGGCTTAAATGAATGCCAACCATTATTATTATTATTTGTTGCTGTTGTTGTAATTGCTGGTAAAGAGTAACTACCCAAACTACCATGCAATGGACCATACAAACCTTATTGTTTTCGCCATGAACTTCACATGTTTTCAAAATCCTGGCTACTTGGTTCTTAGGACATTTTTCTAGTACCTGGGGGTTCCATAGCCAATGTATCTTTTAAAACTTGTTGACAAACACAGAGTTAAATGGCGTGAGCAGCATTTGTGTCCTGACATTTTATAAATGGGAGTACTCTTAGGGGTCACCTAGGTCAGAGTCACATTTTGGAGATAAGGACCTGAGGTTCATAGAAAGTAAATGACTTTGTCAAAGCAATATACCTGGGGCAGAATGAGGGCTAGAACTTCAGTGATTAGGTTTTTTTCTTCTGGTTTTAAAAATCCTCCCCCAGCCATTTCTAAGTTATTCCATTTCACTTAAAAATTTCCTCACATTTACCTGGTTATTCTAAGCATTCCCACTGGTTACAAAAGATAAATTAATAAACTCGCATGTAACCCCGTGAAGCCCAGTGGCTTGACTTCATCTGCCCCCAGTTTTACCATCTCCCTCGAGTGAGGGAATTTCCTTTCAAGGATCTCTAAGGTGGATCTCAGTTTATATAAGATACCATCTTAAGGAATAAGATGGGGTCAGAGTGGGATGTTATTGAAATCTTGGTGTCAGTGAGACTGGGATATTCCTCTAAATCTATGGAAAGTTCAAAAACGATATCCTTTTTTTAAACTTAAAAAACAGTTGTGGGGCTTCCCTGGTGGCACGGTGGTTGAGAGTCTGCCTGCCGATGCAGGGGACACGGGTTCGTGCCCCGGTCCGGGAAGATCCCACATGCCGTGGAGCGGCTGGGCCCGTGAGCCATGGCCGCTGAGCCTGCGCGTCCGGAGCCTGTGCTCCGCAACGGGAGAGGCCACAGCAGTGAGAGGCCCGCGTACCGAAAAAAAACAAAACAAAACAAAACAAAACCAACAACAAAAAAAAACGCTGTGTTCTGGTGGGAAATAACTACCAGGCTGTGCAAAAATGTACTATGTGATCTGTCTTGGAAATGACCTGCGTGTGTTGACCCTAAATTGTTCTCTGTTTCTGTAGAGATTTCTGTACCGTTGCAGAGCATCTCTAAGTGCTGGGATGCTTTGTCAGTGGAAATCCCTTCCAGAGTGATTGGCATCCATTGACTCTACTGTATTTGGCTCATAGGTGGGGGATCGAGAACAAGACATCACAGCCTTACTAGACTGTACATTCCCTCTGAGGACAACGCAGTCATCCTTGTTGAAACCTCCTTTTTTGACAGCCCTTCCTTTTTATTCTTCATTGTCACACCTCTTCCATGCCCTTTGCTCTTGACATTGGACACTTGCTTCACAGCAGTCAACAGTGCTCTGGATTTTTATATTTAAAGACAAATGCTATTGTTATATGGTTTCTCCCCTGTTAGTATACTCACCTATAAAGTTAATATACTCACCTATATTGTTATATGGTTTCTCCCCTGTTAATATACTCACCTTTAACTTTAAAGGCAATGCTAGATGTTTTGGCAGAGATTCAGGCATGTATATGTGTGTTGTGTGTGTGTGTGTGTGTGTATATATATATATATATGTGTATATATATATATATTTTTATACAGGGTTATTTGTTTGCTTGGCTGTTTTTAATGGCTCTTCATTAACACCATGATCTTATCTGGAAAACTCATTTAATCTGCATAGAACTTGGAGCATGTTGTTCACATCTCCTGCTGCCAGCTTTCCAAGGTCTCCAGGAGGCTGGTTTCTCGTTTTCCTCTCAGCCCTGACACCAGTTCATCATCAGGGATAAGCCCCAGTTGTCTGCAAATTGCAATCTCATCAGGCCTGCAAGATACATCTTGTTTGACTCTTCTCTGCGCCTTCCATTAACACTTCAGTACTAGGGCTTTGGGAAGAGCCGGACCACATCACCACATTGGCAACTGTGGTTGACGAACAGATTCTGGTTTTCCCCATTATTGGCTTCATTAAACTTGACAGCCTTTTTAGTCTCTAGATAGGGTGAACCTCTGTTTCACTGACCCTTATTAAGAGCTGTCTCCTTAAGAAGGGTCACTTGGGAAGGGATAGGTGGGGGCCACTCCTTCTACTTCCAGAAAGTAGTTGATTTTGGTAAGCAGCCTTGATTCAGCTTTTAGAGTTCTTTTACCTCTCTAATTATTATAGCCATCATCTATCAAATGCTTACAATGCACCAGACCCTAGAAATGATCTCATCTATTCTTTCTGATGCATGGGTATTATTATTATCCCTATTTCTCATAAGGAAACTGAGTCTCAAAAAGATTAAATAAGTTCCCCCAGGTCTCACATTAATAAAAGGACAGAGGCTGGGAATTGAACCTGTAAGTCTCTACTTCAGAGCTAGAGATTTTAACTACCTTACTCCACCACCTTCACACTGCCTTCAGCTATTTGATTATGTTTTAGACTTACCCATTTAGAATCCTGAGTTCATTCTGATTTTATCAGGTGTAATAGTTATCTGTTGCCTTGCAACAACTTACCCCAAAGCTTAGAAGCTTAAAACAATAAACATTTATTATCTCATTCCATTTCTGTGGGTCAGGAGTCCACGAGTGGCTTAGCTGGGTTGTTCTGGCTCAGGGTCTCTCATGATGTTGTAGTCAAGATACTGGCCAGGATTCCAGTCACCTGAAGGGAGCCATTTCCAAGGCTCCCTCACATACCTAGCAAGTTTGTGCTGGTGGCTGGTTGATGGGAGGCCTTAGTTCCTCAATACCTTCTAGGAGTGTCTGCTCCTAATTTTATTTTACCTATACATAGATCAGTCCAGTCTTCAAATGAGCTCTTTTTGTCTAACAATCTTCTTTGGGTCAGGCCATGTATATTCGTTTGCTTGGGCTGCTATGCCAAAGTACCACAGACTGAGTGGCTTAAAAAACAGAAATGTGTTTTCTCACAATTCTGAAGGCTAAAAGTCTGAGATCAAGGTTTCAAGAAGTTGTCGTCTTCTGAGACCTCTCTCCTTGTCTCATAGATGGCCATCTTCTCCCCGATTCCTCACATGGTCTCTCCTCTGTGTATGTTTGCATCCCGATCTCCTCTTCTTATAAGGACACCAGTCATATTGGATTGGGGCCCACCCGACTGATCTCATTTTAACTTAATTATCTGGTTGAAAACCTTGTCTCCAAATATAGTCACATTCTGAGGTACTAGGGGTTAGCACTTCAGTGTATAAATTTGGGGAGGACGCCATTAAGCACCATCTTGGCCTGGGCCTGTCTTGGGAATTTCCTTTTACATTTTCTTACCTGTAGCTCAGGTTTCATTTATCTGTCTTACCCTCTCTTTACCTTGTATCCTCAAGGCTATTATGTAGACAAACTTAACAGTTAGTTGCTTGCCTGTCTGGCTGCCCATTATGTTTGAAGGACTTGGGTTGCTATATCGTAAACTCCTTGCAGTTAGACTGGTCCTTAGGGCTTCTAATGAATTCTCTAGAGACTTTTAAACTCATCATGTATGGTGTTCTCCTAAAGAAGCTATGGCTATTGCTGCACACATTTCTATAAACTACTTTTTGATCAGATACTGAGTGCTAAGAAGAGGGTTTTTTTGTTTTGTTTTTTATAATTATGAGGACAAAGTCTGTGAATCTTTCTTATCCTTTATCTTGGATGCGCTACAAATGTTCCAGAAAGATTTGGTTACTTGTAGGATGGTCTAAGGACCAGGTGGAAGCTAACTAAAGAGCAAAATCAAAAGTGCCTCTTTGTCTTACAGGAAAGCAACTATTAAGAAGGTGACAGAGAACAGATTGTTAAGGTTATGCACTGACTGTGTACAGTTACCAGGGTTCGCTCCTCATTAGCACAAGGGAAGTGTTCTAATCGTTTGCCAGGATGCGTGCTTCTTACATGCCTGTGCTCTGTCCAGATCCTCTGTGGCTACACCACAGCCCAGTTTCCCTTTGAAACTTGGCAGTCCATGAGTTATGTTGGAATTCCCAGGTGATCTTAACGTATCTAATTTCCCTCCTTGTACTTCTCTTATCCCGTAATGTGCTGTTGATTCCAGTTGTCTAAACATGATGGGAAATAGCCAGAATTATTGTAATGGCACCATTCCATGCATTAAGGCTTAAAATATGCCTGGTAAAAATAGGGAAAGCTTACAACGCCTCATAGCAACAGGGTTATTAGTCTTCTCCTCAAGGACACTTTGATAGGTGTTCGGGAAAAATTCTTTTCAAGTTCTGAAGTGTGCAAAGTATACTATAATATATATTATTCTAAATGTAGGAGCAATTCTCAATTCTGTTAGGAAAAAGAAAAGGGGTCTCCATGGAGAAACTGTTTAAAAGATTAAATGAGCCTTTCCTGAAGGCATGATGGCAAAGAAAGGGAAATCACCACCCCTTCCAGAGGTTACCAGAAGTAAAGTGGGAAATAAATCAAAATACAATAGACTATAAACAAAGATACTAATAATTGGACAAAATTCAAGTACCAAAGTACTAAAGTATAAAGTGGAGAGTAGTATTCCAGATTTTTCTCAGTAGAATTCCAGTATTCCAGTATACCAGATTTTTCTCCAAAATAGGTAAAAGTTATGTAGTTTTCATTACTAACCAGGTTAATCATATTCCTGGTCTTATTATCCTATAGTATAGAAAAGAATCCATGAAATGAAACCTGAGTGTATTCTTGTTAGCTCTGTCCATTGTGTTAGCCCATCCAGAGCGAGATACAATAAAAGGAAGTTATGCCTTAGAAAACAATTTATTTAGTACATTTCAATGCTACACAAAGTTTTATTTCTTAGTATGAGCTGTTTTTACTAGAAAGAAGGCAGAACAAGACATGGCCCTTTGGGGAGATGGTTAAATAAGAAATACATTTACAGATGATATCACATGCAAATAGCACTCTGAAATCATAGACATCAAAATTAATTAGGCTGAATGCATTGCTTTGTTTAGGCATAAATCTCTAACTTCACTTCAGTGGTAAGAAGAATGACTCTTCTATCAGGTATGTCTTAGCCTGTTCAGGCTGCTGTAAGAACATACTGTAGACTGGTAGCTTATAAACAGCAGAAATTTATTTCCCACAGTTCTGGAGGCTGGGAAGTGCAGGATCATGGTGCTGGCAGATTCAGTGTTTGTTAAGGGCCTACTTTCTGGTTCATGGATGGTGCCTTCTTACCGTGTCCTCACGTGATCGAAGAGGCGAGGGAGCTCTTTTATAGGAACATTGACCCCATTCATGAGGGCTTTGCTCTCATGACCAAAGTACCTCCAAGGGCTCCACCTCCTAATACCATCACATTGGGCATTAGGATTTCAGCATAGGAGTTTGGGTAGGGGGGAGATACACACATTCAGACCACAGCAAGGTGGAAAGTATGGTTCCTGTTTCTTTTTATCTTCCATTCTGTGTGTTCTAAAAACAGGAACAAGACTGGGAACTCTGGGAAAATGTTATATTAGTTACATCACAAAAGTACCATGCAAATATCCCTGGCCTCCAACACCTTGCAAATGCATCTCGTCCTTGACTCAAAATGAACATTTGGTGGAGATGCTGAGGAAAAAAATATGGATTGAATAGGGATTCCATTATTCCCCTCATGGGTGTTAGCTGTGGAGAATTATTTCGCTAAACAAGAAACCCAATCTCTGTTAGTCATATTGGCCTGGGTAATATTAAAATATTAAACAACCAATAGGAAATACAGCCAAGCAAAACTGACTTGGCCTTGGGTCTCTTGCTGAGATAGTCATTGACCCTTTAGTTGCTGAATTACAGAAAGAGGGAGAAAGGCCAGAATGATCAGTGGTAGGGGTTTGTTTGAAGCAGTGACTCTTTGTCACCTACTTATGAAAGTATTTTAACATGTTCATAATTGATGTAGCTAGATGGGTGCACATCACTTGATGTAGACCATTGAGATGCAGACTCTGCCAGCAACTCCACAGATAACTCTGTTTTATTGTGCTGAACTCTTACCATCACATAATATCTCTCTTTCCCTCTGTCTCTCTATCCCTGCCTCTCTCCAGTTATTGAATTATGGAGTGGGGAGTTTCAATCTTGGGTGATATTTTCTTATAGTTCATTGCTTGAATGGAATCAGGAAGATTTTCTGTATTAAGAAGTGTATTTAGACAACCCTCAGAATGGGAGAAAATATTTGCAGATGAATCAATGGCCAAAGGATTAATCTCCAAAATATATAAACAGCTCATGCAGCTCAATATAAAAAAAACAAACAACCCAATCCAAAAATGGGCAGAAGACCTAAATAGACATTTCTCCAAAGAAGACATACAGATGGCCAAGAAGCACATGAAAAACTGCTCAACGTCACTAATTATTAGAGAAATGCAAATCAAAACTACAGTGAGGTATCACCTCACAGTGGTTAGAATGGGCTTCATCAGAAAATCTACAAACAACAAATGCTGGAGAGGGTGCAGAGAAAAGGGAACCCTCTTGCACTGTTGGTGGGAATGTAAGTTGATACAGCCACTATGGAAAAGAGTATGGAGGTTCCTTAAGAAACTAAAAATAGAATTACCATGTGACCCAGCAATCCCACTACTGGACATATACCCAAAGAAAACCATAATTCAAAAAGACACATGCACCCCAATGTTTACTGCAGTACTGTTTACAATAGCCAGGTCATGGAAGCAACCTAAATGCCCATCGACAGATGAATGGATAAAGAAGATATGGTACATATACACAATGGAATATTACTCAGCCATAAAAAGGAACAAAATTGGGTCATTTGTCGAGATGTGGGTGGACCTAGGGACTGTCATACAGAGTGAAGTAAGTCAGAAAGAGAAAAACAAATATCGTATATTAACGCATATATGTGGGAACTAGAAAAATGGCACAGATGAACTGGTTTGCAGGGCAGAAATAGAGACACAGAGGTAGAGAACAAACGTATGGACACCAAGGGGGGGAAGCGGCAGGGGGTGGGGTGGAGGTGGTGGTGGGATGAATTGGGAGATTGGGATTGACATGTATACACTGTTGTGTATAAAATGGATAACTAATAAGAACCTGCTGTGTAAAAAATAAATTAATTTAATTAAATTTTTAAAACAAGTGTATTTTTTTCCTAGGGATGCCATAGCAAAGTACCACAAGCTGGGCAGCTTAAAACAACAGAAATTTATTATGTTGTAGTTCTGGAGGCAAAAACGTTCAAAATCAAAGTGTCGGCAGTTCCGTGCTCCCTCTGAAGGCTCTAGGAGGGGATCCTTCCTTGCCTCTTCCTAGCTTCTGGTGTTTTGCTGGTAATCCTTGGCATTCCTTGGCTTACAGATATAGCACTTCAGTCTTTGTCTCCATTGCCACTTGATGTTTTCCTTTTGGGTGTCTGAGTGTCTTTTCTTCTTATGAAGACATTGGTCTTACTGGATTGAGGGCCCCCCTACTCCAGTGTGACCTCATCTTAACTAATAACATCTGCAATTGCCCCATTTCCAACTAAGGTCACATTCTGAGATACTAGGAGTAAAGACTATAACATATCTTTTGGGGAAGAAACAATTCAACCCATTAACAGGAAGGAAATGCCATAGCAACAGAATTATGTCATTTTGTTAAGCTGATGAGAATTTAATGTATAGAGCAATTGATTCAAGGTGGGGCACATTTATTGAGGGGTATAAAGAAAATTTTAAAGCTTCTATTTATATTTACTTTTATCCTTTTTTTTACATTTCTAATATAGTATATTTTATAATATATTTAATGGATGAGTATAGTAGTACATATTTACATATTAGGAATAAATGTATATATGTTGGGGGTGAGTCCTCAGGAACATTTACTAATGGTGGTCGAGGGGAACATGAACAAAAGATTTTTAAGCCAATGTAATAGTATGAGATATTAATGACATCATAGTTTCAGAGAAAATCTCTGAGGAGGGTTTTTTTTATTTTTTAATTTATTTATTTTTGGCTGTGTTGGGTCTTTGCCCCTTGTGTGCGGGCTTTCTCTAGTTGCAGCGAGCAGGGGCTACTCTTCGTTGTGGTGCATGGGCTTCTCATTGCAGTGGCTTCTCTTGCTGTGGAGCTCGGGCTTTAGGCGCGCAGGCTTCAGTAGTTGTGGCTCGCAGGCTCAGTAGTTGTGGCTAGTGGGCTCTAGAGCGCAGGCTCAGTAGTTGTGACGCACAGGCTCAGCTGCTCCACGGCATGTGAGATCTTCCTGGACCAGGGCTCGAACCTGTGTCCCCTGCATTGGCAGGTGGCTTCTTAACCACTGTGCCACCAGGGAAGCCCCTGGTGTATTGGGAAGACCCAATTGGGAAGACCCAATTCAAGTTATATTGGAGAAGCAGCGAGATTATCAACACAAAGGAAAAGGAGGGTACTAAATCTACCCGCAGTTTGAAAAATGTCTTCCTTCAAGAAGCAAAAGCACCAGATTACAAGTGCAGGAGACCTCAGTGCAAGGAAAGGTGAAGGCAGCCTCTGGAGATGAGTAGATGTAGAGAAGCAGTTAGAAAAGGAAGGGGCGATGTGGATGCTTGTCCTGTTACAGAAACAGCACAGAGTGGATCTCTGACGTGCTTTTTCTGATGTCTGATGCCGAGACAATTACTTTGTCCATCAGGGGAGGGAAATTACAGTGTGTTATCATTAAAATGCCACATTTCTGAAACATTTCTTTCCCCTTTAGCATTGTCACCAAGATTCTAGAACTAAACAATACTAATTGTCACCTTAAGCCATTCTTGAGCTGTTGTCGTGTTTCAATTGCTGAGTAATACTGTGCTTATTAGGAACATTCCATTAGGTGAGTCCAGAAAATTAGAACTAGAGATAAGTTTGGGTGCCTCTGCTTCACTTATTTCTGTGGAACATTCTTTGGGTTCAATTTTGAATAATCATTGTGCATTATTGGATTTCTGTTACTATTTTGAATATTCCTGTAATTGTCCACCATGGAACATTTTCTAATATTAAATTTTTCTTTCTTAATTTCTTGCCTCATCATTCCCACTTACGTTAGCATCAGCCACTAAGCATTACCTTCCCTTCCCTTCCTTGTGGTTTATACCCTAATCATTGAATATTGATGTTTTATTTCTTTCTCTCTGCTAACTTTATTTTCGGCTGAGTTATATAATTACTTGCTTTTCAGATAATATTTCCTTATAGTTACTTAAGAATGTGTGTTAGAACAAGGATGCCTATAACTGCCGAAGGACAGAAGAGTGTATTTTCCTTGTTTCTCATCCATATTAGAGTTCTGTTTCTGAAAGATCCTCTGTTATAATAAATTCTATTGAATCTCAATCCACACCCCTTTGTTTAATTAAGAGTATCACCAGACTTTTGAGTTTTACACTCTGTAGCATGATCCCTTGTCTGCGAAGACAGAAGAGGGGGCAGAGAATTCTGATTTCATTTCTCATGCTAGCAGGAGCTATAATACTATCTTTCTCCATCCTTTCTAATTACTTTCTCATAGATACTAAACTACACACCCCTGAGCGTCTAGAAGGATTAAACACTGATCAAAGGCAGGTTTAGCTGTATCCCCAGGACAAGCTGATTCAATGAAGAAAAACTCAGGCTCTGGGAGAGGTTTTGGACAGATAAATAAATTAACAATTAGCATTTTAACACCAATAAAAACTGCTGAGTGGAAACAAGCCTGATGTTTTATGGAATTTGGGATATTTGGAGTAATAGGATGTGTAGGAAGAAAACTGTGTTTCAGTAAGTAGGACAGAGTGCAAAGACATAAGATGTGGTTTTCTAGTCTATTCTACTTGTGATATGTAGTCGTTCCTAGGACAGACCGCTGATAATATTATCAGTGTTAAATTTCATGTGTGCTGCTTTTAGGTAGGCTTAGGGTTATAGCTGGGGCTGAAATCACTCATGAATCTTTGTACACCTCATTGCAATTGAGTGTTAGTAGTATCATTACCCTCGCATGAACCACATTCTCTCTTCATGACCAACTCTGTTAATGAGTGTCCTTATTTAGGAAACTAATTTTCTTACTGACCTGGCAGGACTCTGTTTGGTGAGAATATGCCTGAAATGTTCATGTGTGAAGTACTCTTCCTTTAGGTTGCATAATATATACATTTTCTAATCTTTGCATAAAAATGTGGCCATTTATTTATTTTAAACATCTTTATTGGACTATAATTGTTTTACAATCGTGTATTAGTTTCTGCTTTATAACAAAGTGAATCAGCTATACATATACATATATCCCCATATCTCCTCCCGCTTGGGTCTCCCTCCCACCCTCCCTATCCCGCTCCTCTAGGTGGTCACAAAGCACTGAGCTGATCTCCCTGTGCTAGGCGACTGCTTCCCACTAGCTATCTCTTTTACATTTGGTAGTGTATATATGTCCATGCCACTCTCTCACTTCGTCCCAGCTTACCCTTCCCACTTGCCGTGTCCTCAAGTCCATTCTCTATGTCAGCGTCTTTATTCCTGTCCTGCCCCTGGGTTCTTCAGAACCATTTTTTTTTTATATTTTTTTAGATTCCATATGCATGTGTTAGCATACGGTATTTGTTTTTCACTTTCTGACTTACTTCACTCTGTATGACACACTCTAAGTCCATTCACCTCACTACAAATAACTCAATTTTGTTTCTTTTTATGGCTGAGTAATACTCCATTGTATATATGTGCCACATCGTCTTTATCCATCCATCTGTCAGTGGACACTTAGGTTGCTGCCATGTCCTGGCTATTGTAAATAGTGCTGCAATGAACATTGTGGTACATGTCTCTTTTTGAATTATGGTTTTCTCAGGGTATATGCCCAGTAGTGGGATTGCTGGGTCGTATGGTCTATTTTAAGTTTTTTAAGAAACCTCCATACTGTTCTCCAAAATTGCTGTATCAATTTACATTCCCACCAACAGTGCAAGAGGGTTCCCTTTTCTCCACACCCTCTCCAGCATTTATTGTTTGTAGATTTTTTGATGATGGCCATTGTGACTGGTGTGAGGTCATACCTCATTGTAGTCTTGATTTGCATTTCTCTAATGATTAGTGATGTTGAGCATCCTTTCATGTGTTTGTGGGCAATCTGTATATCTTCTTTGGAGAAATGCCTATTTAGGTCTTCTGACCATTTTTGGTTTGGGTAGTTTGTTTTTCTGATATTGAGCTGCATGAGCTGCTTGTAAATTTTGGAGATTAATCCTTTGTCCGTTGCTTCATTTGCAAATATTTTCTCCCATTCTGAGTTGTCTTTCCATCTTGTTTATGGTTTCCATTGCTGTGCAAAAGCTTTTAAGTTTCATTAGGTCCCATTTGTTTTTGTTTTTATTTCCATTTCCCTAGGAGGTGGGTCAAAAAGGATCTTGCTGTGATTGATGTCATAGAGTGTTCTGCCTATGTTTTCCTCTAAGAGTTTGATAGTGTCTGGCCTTACATTTAGGTCTTTAATCCATTTTGAGTTTATTTTTGTGTATGGTGTTAGGAAGTGTTCTAATTTCATTCTTTTTCATGTAGCTGTCCAGAGGCTGTCTTTTCTCCATTGTATAGTCTTGCCTCTTTATCAAAGATAAGGTGAACATATGTGTGTGGGTTGATCTCTGGGCTTTCTATCCTGTCCCATTGATCTATGTTTCTGTTTTTTGCCAGCACCATACTGTCTTGATTACTGTAGCTTTGCAGTATAGTCTGAAGTCAGGGAGCCTGGTTCCTCCAGCTCTGTTTTTCTTTCTCAACATTGCTATGGCTATTCGGGGTCTTTTGTGTTTCCATACATATTGTGAAATTTTTGTCTAGTTCTGTGAAAAATACCATTGATGGTTTGATAGGGATTGCACTGAATTGTAGATTGCTTTGGGTAGTAGAGTCATTTTCACAATGTTGATTCTTCCAATCCAAGAACATGGTATATCTCTCCATCTGTTTGTATCATCTATAATTTCTTTTATCATTGTCTTACGGTTTTCTGCATACAGGTATTTTGTCTCCTTAGGTTTATTCCTAGGTATTTTATTCTTTTTGTTGCAATGGTAAATAGGAGTGTTTCCTTAATTTCTCTTTCAGATTTTTCATTGTTAGTTTATAGGAATGCAAGAGATTTCTGTGCATTAATTTTGTATCCTGCTACTTTATCAAATTCATTGATTAGTTCTCGTAGTTTTCTGGTAGCATCTTTAGGATTCCCTATGTATAGTATCATGTCACCTGCAAACAGTGACAGCTTTACTTCTTCTTTTCCAATTTGGATTCCTTTTATTTCTTTTTCTTCTCTGATTGCTGTGGCTAAAACTTCCAAAACTATGTTGAATAATAGTGGTGAGACTGTACCACCTTGTCTTGTTCCTGAACTTAGTGGAAATGGTTTCAGTTTTTCACCATTGAGAAGGATGTTGGCTGTGAGTTTGTCATATATGGCCTTTATTATGTTGAGATAAGTTCCCGCTTTGCCTACTTTCTGAAGGGTTTTTATCGTACATGGTGTTGAATTTTGTCGAAAGCTTTTTCTGCATCTATTGAGATAATCATATGGCTTTTCTCCTTCAATTTGTTAATATGTTTTATCACATTGATTGATTTGTGTATACTGAAGAATCCTTGCATTCCTGGGATAAATCCCACTTGATCATGATGTATGATCATTTTAATGTGCCGTTGAATTCTGTTTGCTAGTATTTTGTTGAGGATATTTGCATCTATGTTCATCAGTGATATTGGCCTGTAGTTTTCTTTCTTTGTTCCATCTTTGTCTGGTTTTGGTATCAGGGTGATGGTGGTCTCATAGAATGAGTTGAGGAGTGTTCGTCCCTCTGCTTTACTTTGGAAGAGTTTGAGGAGGATGGGTGTTAGCTCTTCTATAAATGTTTGATAGAATTCGCCTGTGAAGCCATCTGGTCCTGGGCTTTTGTTTGTTGGAAGATTTTTAATCATAGTTTCAATTTCAGTGCTTGTGATTGGTCTGTTTATATTTTCTATTTCTTCCTGCTTCAGTCTTGGAAGTTGTGCTTTTCTAAGAATTTGTCCATTTCTTTCAGGTTGTCCATTTTATTGGCATAGAGTTGCTTGTAGTAAACTCTCATGATCCTTTGTATTTCTGCAGTGTCAGTTGTTACTTCTCCTTTTTCATTTCTAATTGTATTGACTTGAGTCTTCTCCCTTTTTTTCTTGATGAGTCTGGCTAATGGTTTATCAAATTTGTTTACCTTCTCAAAGAACCAGCTTTTAGTTTTATTGATTTTTGCTCTTGTTTCCTTATTGCTTTTTCATTGATTTCTGATCTGATCATTATGATTTCTTTCCTTCTGCTAACTTTGGGTGTTTTTTGTTCTTCTTCCTCTAATTGCTTTAGATGTAAGTTTAGGTTGTTTATTTGAGATGTTTCCTGTTTCTTGAGGTAGGATTGTATTGCTATAAAATTCCCTCTTAGAACTGCTTTTGCTGCATCCCATAGGTTTGGGGTTGTCGAGTTTTCATTGTCATTTGTTTCTAGGTATTTTTGGATTTCCTCTTCGATATCTTCAATGAGCTCTTGGTTATTTAGTTGTGTATTGTTTAGCCTCCATGTGTTTGTATTTTTTACAGTTTTTTTTTCCTGTAATTGATATCTAGTCTCATGGCATTGTGGTCAGAAAAGAAACTTGATATGATTTCAATTTTCTTAAATTTAACAAGGCTTGATTTTTGACCCAAGATATGATCTATCCTGGAGAATGTTCTATGAGCACTTGAGAAGAAAGTGTATTCTGTTGTTTTTGGATGGAATGTCCTATAAATATCAATTAAGTCCATCTTGTTTAATGTATCATTTAAAGCTTGTGTTTCCTTATTTATTTTCATTTTGGATGATCTGTCCATTGGTGAGTGTGGAGTGTTCAAGTCCCCTACTATGATTGTGTTACTGTTGATTTGCCCTCTTATGGCTGTTAGCATTTGCCTTATGTATTGAGGTGCTCCTATGTTGGGTGCATAAATATTTACAATTGTTATATCTTCCTCTTGGGTTGATCCCTTGATCATTATATAGTGTCCTTCTTTGTCTCTTGTAGTAGTCTTTATTTTAAAGTCTATTTTGTCTAATATGAGAATTGCTACTCCAACTTTCTTTTGATTTACATTTTCATGGAATATCTTTTTCCATCCCCTCACTTTCAGTCTGTGTGTCTCTAGGTCTAAAGTGTGTCTCTTGTAGACAGCATATACACAGGTCTTGTTTTTATATCCATTCAGCCAGTCTATGTCTTTTGGTTGGAGCATTTAATCCATTTACATTTAAGGTAATTATTGATACGTATGTTCCTATTACCATTTTCTTAATTGTTTTGGGTTTGTTTTTGTAGGTTATTTCCTTCTTTTGTGTTTTCTGCCTAAGGAAGTTCCTTTAGCAGTTGTTGTAAAGCTGGTTTGGTGGTGCTGAATTCTCTTAGCTTTTGCTAGTCTGTAAAGGTCTTAATTTCTCCTTTAAATCTGAATGAGATTCTTGCTGGGGAGAGTAATCTTGGTTGTAGGTTTTTCCCTTTCATCACTTTAAGTATATCCATAAGTATATATGGCTTGCAGAATTTCTGCTGTAAGATCAGCTCTTAAAGTTTTGGGGATTCCCTTGTATGTTGTTTGTTGTTTTTCCCTTGCTGCTTTTAATAGTTTTTCTTTGTATTTAATTTTTGATAGTTTGATTAATATGTGTCTTGGCATGTTTCTCCTTGGATTTATCCTGTGTGTGACTCTCTGCGCTTCCTGGACTTGGTTGTCTATTTGCTTTCCCATATTAGGGAAATTTTCAACTACAATCTCTTCAAATATTTTCTCAGTACCTTTCTATTTCTCTTCTTCTTCTTCTGGGACCCCTATAATTCGAATGTTGGTGCATTAAATGTTGTCCCAGAGGTCTCTAAGACTGTCCTCAGTTCTTTTCATTCTTTTTTCTTTATTCTGCTCTGCAGTCATTATTTTCACTATTTTATCTCCCATGTCACTTATCCATTCTTCTGCTCCAGTTATTCTGCTATTGATTCCTTCTAGAGAATTTTTAATTTCATTTATTCTGTTGTACATCAATGTTTTTTGCTCATTATTTCTTCTAGTTTCTTGCTGAATGTTTCTTGTATTTTCTCCATTTTATTTCCGAGAGTTTGGATCATCTTTACTATCATTATTCTGAATTCTTTATCAGGTAGAGTGCCTATTTCCTGTTCATTTGTTTGGTCTGATAGGTTTTTACCTTGCTCCTTCATCTGCTGTGTATCTCTCTGTCTTCTCATTTTGCTTAACTTACTCTGTTTGGTGTCTCCTTTTCGCAGGCTGCAGGTTCATAGTTCCTGTTGTTTTTGGTGTCTGCCCCCAGTGGGTAAGGTTGCTTCAGTGGCTTGTGTAGGCTTCCTGATGGAGGGGACTGGTGCCTGTGTTCTGGTGAATGAGGCTGGATCTTGTCTTTCTGGTGTGCAGGATTGTGTCTGGTGGTGTGTTTTGGGGTACCTGTGACCTTATTATGATTTTAGGCAGACTCTCTGCTGATGGGCGGGGTTGTGTTCCTGTCTTGCTAGTTGTTTGGCATAGGGTGTCAAGCACTGTAGCTTGCTGGTCGTTGAGTGGAGCTGGGTCTTAGTTTTCAGATGGAGATCTCTGGGAGGGCTTTCGCCGTTTGATATTACATGGAGCTGGGAGGTCTCTGTTGGACCAATGTCCTGAACTCGGCTCTCCCACCTCAGAAGCACAGGCCTGACACCAGCCGGAGCACCAAGACCTTGTCAGCCACAAAGCTCAGAATAAAAGGGAGAAAAAATAGAAAGAAAGAAAGAAAGAAAGAAAGAAAGAAAGAAAGAAAGAAAGAAAGAAAGAAAGGAAAAAGGATATAAAGTAAAATAAAATAAAGATATTAAAAATTTTTTTAATTATTAAAAATGAAAAGTAATAATAAAAAGAAAGCAAGCAAGAAAGAAGAGAGCAACCAAACCAAAAAACAAATCCACCAATGATAACAAGCGCTAAACACTATACTAAAAAAAAATACAAAAAATGGACAGACAGAACCCTAGGACAAATGGTAAAAGCAAAGCTATACAGACAAAATCACATAAAGAAGCATACACATACACACTCACAAAACATTTTTTTAATTTATTATTCAGGATAATAAATGCCTTCTGGTGTTAGGTAATAATATAAAGCCATAGTCATACTAAAAAAATTAAAGTCATTAACAAACAATTCAGATTAAAATTTGAAATTTAGGTCTTTGGCAAGTACATACAAAATTGCAATTTAACCTAAGATGTCTAATAACTTACCACAATTTTCTAATTTCGCATGTTCAATATATCCATGAAATGCTATTTATGAAAGCATAAATTACTGGTTGTTAAACTTGCAAATATCCATGAGTAAATACACAATGTACTCTTGTTTATAAGAAATGCTATCAGTAGACTAAATAAACAGTGGACATTCTACACTGAATGTCCACCTTATTTTATTTAGCTTGATCTCAAAACGTTAGAGCTGCCCAGGGTCTCATGAGTTACTGTTGCAGTCTCTGCATTTTTAATGAAGAAACCTATTCAGGAGAGCTAAAATGATGTCCATAAGTTGATGCAGCTACTACAAACCTTCTAAATTCTTCCTGTACAACCAAAAGCATAATTGACATGTGAGGAGTATCTATCTTGTAGTTTTCAGGCTATGTCTGGGAAGATCAACATAATATGTGGATAAATCTTGACATTGAAACCCTCAGCAAGGATTTTTTTTTCTTTTTTTTTTAACAACACTCACTATGCTGGCTGTTTAATGTCAGGAATGACTTCTTTATTGACTTTTGAACTCCAATACCTGTCACAGTGCTTGGTCCTCAGTTGGCATTTAAGAAATATTTGTTGAATGAATGCATGTTTTATACTTTTGTATCCAAGTATGATATCCGAATGATTTTGTGATTTCTTCCAGGTTGATGATGTTCTTTATGCCAGTGCAATTTTCTATATGTTCGTGTCTGTTTTATTACTAATCATATCAAAAATTTTTTCCCTTTTTTTGAGCTTTGTAGTTCCCTACATTTCTGTCTATACCATTGTTTTTGTACGGCTATGGTCCAGCTAGATACCATTTTATACATTTTTTTCAGGAAGGTAAAAAATAAGTTGTTAGTTTTCAAAATCAGCCCTAACTAAAAATCATTTTCCCTGCCAGATGTTGCAACTCACATTGTGTGGTGCTGTTTATGGCTTAATGACACGTTTTTTTTTTTCTTTTCTGAACGACTTGTATTTCAGTGAGCAGATTCCTAAAAGTAAGGACACTCTGTTCTTCATTATGATCTAAAGAACCCTGGGACAAAGCTTTCTTTCCATTTATATGGAAACTCATGTCCAGTTGAATTATTTTGTTAGGTATTTGGGAAGTGACCTGGAGTGTCTCAAAGGTTTTTAATACACATACACGTACGTAAATATATATATATGGTAAACATATGGAAGGTAATTTGTGGGAATAATTGTGGAATGATTATTTAGTGAATCAAGACTTGACAACGCATGTATGTATGATATGTGACTTTAAGCAATGTCATGTGACATCGCCTTTCTCATATTCTAGGTAGCTATTTATTTTTATAGTTCAGTAATGACTAAACTCACAAATCAACATTTTATTTATGGAAACTTTTAAATCCCTTCACTAGCTTTGGCAGCATTTTGATTAGAAACCCCTGAATGCTGTCCTTGGTGCCGGCCTATCCTCTGTTGATGTACACAGCTCACAGGAAGGTTCTGAACACATGTTTAACCAAATCTACAGATGGCACAAACACCCGATCAAAAAAGTTTTTTGATAATCTGAAACCATGAAGTGAAATGAACAAGGAACCAACATTTCTTGAACACCTACTCTGTGCCAGGCATTTTGTCTCTGAATTCCTTGAGAGAAACTGTGAGATATGGAATTATTAATTTTTTCCAGATAAGAAAACTGAAAAATATATTAAATTGATTTCTCAAGGTCATGTGGCTTGAAAATATTGTGTCTCGAATTGAGTTTAGTTCTTTCTCATTCTAGAATCTATCCTCTTACACTGAAATAAACAAATGCATAAACGCAATTCATTTAGAGAGATCTATTTTGACAGAAATTCACACAAAGCAAGCCAGAAGGTTTTAGCTGACCACAAACTCAATGTGGATGATCAGCTGCTAAAATAAACCTGCACAGTAAGTAATCCTGTTGTACATAGTGCTGGGCAGATCACATAAAGGATATTATATTTACACACCTCCCTGCATTCACACACTAGAAAGCATTTTGAAAAAGAAAACCTGAGAAGATGGGTCTTGAGCCCGTATTGTGTAGATGACAGTTAAAGGACTGTGTAGAAGGCTCAGTTGTGGAGTGATTGGAGTAATGTTGGGGATGGGTGAGTGATACAACATCTGTTGCAATACGTATGCTAAATTATAATGTTAAAGGAGGAATTAGTGGTCAGTATACCTTTAATGGAAAGAAATGGAATCCATGCTTAGAAGTAGAAAGGCCACATATTATTCAATGTAAGGAAGTTCTTTTTTTTTTTTCACATCTTTGTTGGAGTATAAGTGCTTTACAGTGTTGCGTTAGTTTCTGCTGTACAACAAAGTGAATCAGCCATATGTATACATATATCCCCATATCCTCTCCCTCTTGAGCTACCCTCCCATCCTCCCTATCCCACCCCTCTAGGTGGTCGCAAGGCACTGAGCTGATCTCCCTGTGCTATGCGGCTGCTTCCCACTAGCCATCCGTTTTACATTTGGTAGTGTATATACGTCAGAAATTCTTTCTAACAGTTTGAACTAAGACAGAGCTAATGGGGCATGGAATATTAGTGTAGACATATGTGGCATTATTCTTAGTAGGTAACATTGTTATTAATATTTCATATACAATAATTCTAACAACGGGATGTCCCACTACCTTCAGAAGTACCTGCATATGGTGGTGTTTGTTCCCCTGGTATGGGGATACGTTAATGGTGAAATATCTACATTATTTATATTGCTGATTAATTAGAAAATATTTGTTAAGCCCCAAGAATCTTGAAGTGTTTGATGGCTGAGGAATTATGGATTTCTCAAAAACAAGCAAACAAACAAAAAAAGAAACGAGACAAATCTAAGTTCGGGTGTGGAGGCCCTTGCCTTGTTTGCTTTTTTCCCCAGAAGGAACTTGACCAGGGATTGTGTCATATTATTAAATTAAAGCAGATGGAATCAGGCCCATAAGAAGAGCAGTCTAGAAAAAAGAATGATGCTGCCAAGGTTTTAGATTTTGGTAAAATCTAAAGAGAGAGGGAAGGTTTTTATCCTCTTTTGAAAATCAGATACAAGGTATTGTATTAAATACACACACATATGCAGACACAGACTTTCACACTCAATTTCAGGGAAGCAAGAACTCCTTCCTAAATAACTCCAGATTAATTAGAAGAGACAGGTTTGCAGAAAGAGAAAATAATCAGTCCAGTTAGATAAATAGTATTGGTATTCAGGCTCCACGTATATTCAGTAATATACCATAAATTTGTGGATCAAATAAAGAAGTTTGTGATTTTTGTTGGTGTTATGTGGCTTCATAGGAATTGGAGCAGAGGAAATTCCAGGAAGCGTACCAGGTTTGGAGATTAGTAATGAGGATATGTCAGAACATTGGATTCTGGAAAGAACTGAGGATGTTTGGACAGGTAGATTTGATTAGCCATATATGGAATCATGAGCCATTGGGTTCGGGTTGGGATAGAAGGAGTGAAGTCTGAAAACCTTCAAGTCATCTTCTCTGAAAAAGAGAACATCTGTGGATTTCTGAGCAGGATTTCCTAATACCTAATAGCTTTATTCAATCCTTGGAACACAAAGCATTCTTTTCAGTATGTATATGTATATCATATGTATGTGTGTATTATATGTACATGTGCATTTGTGTGTATATGTGCGTGTATATGATGAAAACATAAAACAGCCCTCAAGAATTTCCCAGGAGATTGTCAGAGGTCCCTGTCCCTTAAAAACTCCATTTTCCCTCCTTGTCTAAGCATGTCAGTTCAGTGTGAGTCCTGAATTATTCATGGAAACATAAGGGCTGTATTTGTCTGTATACATTTATCTGACTTTCTATCATCTATGCCCTATTCCCTGGCCCTGCTTTGTTTCCCTCTTTTTTGGCTTTTTTTTTCTGTAGCTTTGGAAAAGAAACATTAGAATATGCTATTCTATTGCTTTCTTCTCTCCTTTAACATATGGCATTTGTTTAACCTCTTAGAGAGTTGTGATTTCCTGGCCCTGGAGTTCCGATGCCAAAGATGATGAGAGAGTTGATCTAGTGCTCCAAGACTGCGTAGCAAAGAACAAACGTTGTGCCATGCTGGCATTGACAAGGTGACAGAGGGTTGACACTTGCCTCACATGTTGGCACCTCCCAATTCTACAACCCAGTTTACTTCTGCTCTAGGAGGAGCTTTGTTGCCTACTGTTTTTGGGTCTGGGAATAATTGTGGTAGGTTCTAAAAATCATAGCAAATAGTGGTGGACAGGTGTCTATAATTGTTTGAACAGGAAAGTAAAGACTCAAATATTTAAATTACTTGTTGATCCCCACTGTCATTTAGTGCCCTAATGTCTATTTGTCTTGCTTTGTGCAGATCTCTGTAAGCAGACAGTGTAAGAACTTTTGCCCCAGGTGAATGTGTGTGTGTGTGTGTGTGTGTGTGTGTGTGTGTGTGTGTGTGTCCAAGAAGGTCTCCCTCTCTTCCTGTCAAGACTGCAGCTGTCAACCACTCCTTCAAGGTGTTGCTGAGAATCAGCATGCAGGGCTGTAAGCTGCCTGCCACTTAGATGTGGCACCTTGCATACGTGCTACCTTCACACTCTGACTTGCCTGTGTGCACAGTGTTTGCTTGTCTGTGAGAGGACAGGGCTATTGTGAAATACAACTTCTCTTTGAGATACATTACTCCAAAAGGGAAAAGAACTACCCTTGCTGGAATGGCAGAGAGAAGGGTCTGCGTGTGCCCTCTATCACTGTGGTTTAGATGTCTAAATGTTCTGGAGAGGATTGATGCAGTGATGAGATAAAAGCAGCTGCCTTTCCAAGTGCTGTCCATTTGCACTGATATTTACATTCTTTGCCAAAGTGACATCATTACCATTTGCTTAGTATTTGTACCACAGGGATGTGTTTTACATAATTTAAGACTTGGAAGTGATGGTAATGTATTTCAGAGAGGTAGCAGAGGCCACAGGGTGGCGAGTCTCATCCCTTTTCCTCCTCAAAGACCCCAGTGCATAAATGAGTCCCTAGTCCATATCCCTAAATCACATTAACAGTACCACTTACTGGGTGCCAGCGTGTCTGGCACGGGGCTGGATTATGACTCTATATGCTATTGTTTAACCCCCATGAAAACATTATGAGGGTAGGTATTATTATCCCCATTATACAGTAAGGAAACTGAGGGCTAGAAATATTAACAGCTTGCATGAGTCTCAGTTCAGGGACATCTGACTCCAAGGGCTTTACCCTCATGCTAAGCCCCAGTATCTTTCATCTTACAGACTGTTTGTTCTTTCAGATTTAAGAAACAGAAAACCTTTTGTATTTTCTCAGGAAGTACCAATTGAAATAAAAAGAAAAAAATATTAGGGGATTCTGACCTTGGTCCATTTCTTTCTCTTTCATTCCCATCCTTACTCCAGGTGCCCAGAAATTCCTCTTTGAAATGAGTATAAAAGAGCCTTGTTTGCCTTGAGATAAAGCTATATGGCAGTGTTAGAAGCCAGATTATACAACTCTGCCAGATGGCACTTATTACTTGATTGTGTGTCTTCTTTGTTTCATCCATGGGCAGAGATTTTAAAAAGAAAGAAAAAAATTGTTTTTAATGGCCCACGTAGGTACCACACTTTAAGCATGAGATCCAACCAGATCCTCTCTCCGATTGTACCTTCTCCTGAGGCCCCGCTCTCTTATCCCCACCGTCCTTCATCATCATGAAAATGTGGGACCCCTTTTTCAAAAAGCACCAAAAAATGTTCAGTCTCTAATCTTGAGATGGATAATTAGAAGCAATTTTGCCCTTGCTTTCCCTCCCTTTCTCCCTCTTCCTCCCTTTCTTTCTTCCTCCTCCCCTCTCTCCCTCCTTGCCTGCCTTCCTTCCTTCCTTCCTTCTTTCCTTCCTACCTCCCTCCCTCCCTCCCTCTCTCTTTCCCTGCTCTTCCCTCTCCTTCATTCCTTCCTTCCTCTTTATTCCTACACCCCATGTCCCAGAGTGACAGCTCAAGGGAAGTAGGCATTATAAACTAAATAGTCTTTTCCTTGGTGCCACTCCACGGGCGCTTTATGTTTAGAGGGTATAACACTGCTTTTGCAACTTCCCTAGCAGTGCTGTCGTTTGGAAGACTCTGTGACTCTGCTTGAAACTCCTTGGCATAGACTCATATATAGATTTTCATCTTCTTCTTATAACACCATATAGAATCTTAATTCAAGGATTGGAAATTTAGGACCTGTCCCCACAGGGTATTATATACATGGCTATTGGATATTTTCATCTTGAAAACATCCACAGCAATGGCTGGTGACAGCCAGAGGAAGCCCCACTTTGATGAGTACTTTCCCACACTAACACATGCACCCAGAATCCCAGGCCTCTGCTTGTCCAGTTTCCTCCACCTGCACTGCTCTTTGTGCATCTAAGATCCAAATTCCACCTTCCCTCTCAGCCCAGTTCCAATGTCATCCCTGTCCCATGAAGTCTTCTCTACTCTGTCCCAGTTGAAACCCATTGATTCCCATAGCGCTTTATCCTGTACCTCTTCTTATATTAATCCCATGCACCCCATATTATTATATTGTTTGAACGTGTCTGTGGTCCGTATTAGATTAGATATGCTTGAGGGCAGAGGCCTTCTGATTAATTTGTTTGGATGCCGCAGACTCTAGCACAGCACCACGGTTTCCTAAATGATGAGTTCATGGAGGCCCAGGTAAGAAAAGTCTTTACTTACAATGGCTTTACTTTTTGCTAAGAACAGTAGCACAGTTTGTTTTCTCTTCATATCTCTCCCTTATTTATTGTTGCTCTTCTTGAATGGCTTACAAGTCAGTGGCAGAAATAATCAAAAAATATAAGTAATTAAAAGTCTTTTATTACGTTTAGAAACAGCAGTGGCTGTTGCAAAGATGAACATGCTTAATCCTCAAATGAAATGTACAAATACAACTTATAAGAAGAGTTACTTTAGTACCAGTAGTGAATGTAAGAAGATTTTGAGGGGTAGCTGATACTTTGGTGGGGACCTGAAGAAAAGCTGTGTTCCGATGAGCAGCAATGAGGCAGGAAAGCCTACTGTGCAGGTGATCACATTAGGACCAGCGACAAGACATTTTCAGAAAAGAGACTAAACTTCAGGGCTGGTTGCTTAATTTGCAGACACTGTGCAAAATGTAAATGTGGTTCCTTATACAAAAAGCAACAACAAAGTACCATTAAGTGTACTAAAATACAAAGCTTTTTCCTTCCTTCCACGGCCTCACTCTTTCAAGTTGTCACAGTGTTGTATGTTTGCTATTTAATGTCATCCTAAGTAAAGAAAATTTTAAATTTTGAATTATTAGCCTGAATGTTGCCATCCATCTTTATATTGTACAATGCCAGTTTTAAATGCAAACACAGGAACTTTTAACTCATGCAGAATTACTGAACTAGGCAACATTTCCTCTTTCATAACTCATGCAGTGCATATCTATCTTGTTCTTACCAGAAAAGTGGAAACCCTGCACAGGCTAACTCAACTTTTTTAACCTCTTGATACACACATTCTATGAACACGCTCTGCCTTTGGCTTTACTAATTGAGTAAGAAAGGACTGAAAAGAAAAGAAACTATGGGTTGCTTATTTTTCCCTTTCCCTCTTTGTCGTCAATTTCACATTCGGTGCTTGGCAAATTCATGGAAGTAATGCGAGTAAGGAAGGATAGGATAGGATTCCTTGGTAATGTGTGTGTCTTAGAATGCTACTATTTTCTTTATGTGTTTGAAGCAAGTTTTGCTTCCAAGCAAAAACGTGGCCTCTGAGGAGTGTCGGCGGTAGAGGTTACACACTTACCTTGTACTCAGTTTGAACCTCCTTAAACTTGCATTGTGCATCGCAGGTCTGCCTACCAGAATCCTGTTCTTGGTGGGCATTGCAAATGCTATATGAAAATAGAGTGGCAAGAAACAATGGGTGTGCATATTGTGTCTTTCCTTGCTCTTGCACATGCTTAAATGTCTCATTAGACTTCATTTTAAAAACACACATTCAAAAGACGCAGACATAGAGGATGGACTTGAGGACACGGGGAGGGGGAAGGGTAAGCAGGGACGAAGTGAGAGAGTGGCATGGACATATATACACTACCAAACGTAAAATAGATAGCTAGTGGGAAGCAGCCGCATAGCACAGGGAGATCAGCTCGGTGCTTTGTGACCACCTAGAGGGTGGGATAGGGAGGGTGGGAGGGAGATGCAAGAGGGAGGGGATATGGGGATATATGTATATGTATAGCTGATTCACTTTGTTATACAGCAGAAACTAACACACCATTGTAAAGCAATTATACTCCAAAAAGATGTTAAAAAAATCAGTTAAAAAAAAATCAAGGGATTACAATTAATCCTCTAAAGGACACATATATGTTATTGTTAAAAATAAAATTAATTTTAATGCTAAAAAAGAACACACATTCAAAGACAAAGTTATTAAGGATTTCAGGATGGGAACAGGAGAATGTCAAACCAAGTGCAGATTATGTGAGGCCCTGTGATACTGTAGTTTAGGTAGCAAACCCACAAAGCCAGCCCTGGGCTTTGACAGCCATATGGCCTCTGTCTCTACTATTGAGCTGTTTGTTGTAACATGAAGCAGCCATAAATAATATGTAAATAAATAGGTGTGGCTGTGTTCCAATAAAACTTTATTTACCAAGACAATTGGTGGCCAGGATTTGGCTGTGGGCCATGGTTTGCTGATCCCTACTTAGGTGATGAGAACAAGGGAGGTAAGAAAGTATGAGATCTATCTGAGAACTGCTTACTCAGTGGGAGCTAAATCTGGGAAGGTCAGAGGCAGCTTCATTCTGAAGGGTCAGGTTAAATCGTTTGAATGTTGTCCTCTAGGTAATAGAGAGTGATTGATGGTTTTAAACATTGAATTAACGTGATCAAAGGAGACTTATAGTCTTAATATGGAGATGTTGTGTCAGAGAGACAGGAAGGGGTGAATTTGGCAGTGTAGAGCCTAGCAAGGCAGCTATTATGAGAGTCCAGGCATGAGATGGTGGGGAGCTCGGCATGGTCACAAAGGAGCTGCAGTGGTGGCAGGATCTGACTTGAGAGGAATTTCCAAGTAAAGAGTCACCAGGATGTGGTGAGTGAGTCAAAGTGAGAACTGAGAGAAGAAAAAAAGGAAGAAATCACCAAGGTTTTACACCTGGGAGGCTGCAAAATGGATGCTTCATTCATTCCAGGGACCTGTACTATGGGTACCTCTTGTTTGCTGAAATGACCGTAAACAGAGGTGGCTGGCAGGCTGCTGACTTTAGGTGGCTACTGAAGTTTGGGCTGTTTGAATTGGTGTTGAGTTGCTGGGTGTACCTGATGCTAGTGGGGCATTCAAGGTGTGGCGCTGGCATTGATGAAAGATGGAAGGGGCAGTAAGTGTGTGGTCCATCCTCACAGAATGGAGAACTGAACCAGTAACAGCAGATGTGACCTCCAGAGGGGAAGGCGTAGAGGGGAGGGGGAGAAGGAAAGAGCCTCAGTACCTTAGCGACTTACGTACCTTGATGTAGCCCTGTTTTTCGAATTAAGTTGCTAACTTACCTTCCTGCTTAATCTTTTCCAGAAAGATTAAGAAACCCATGCTTGGTCGCTAAGCTAGAGTGAAATGAAACCAGTATAATGTGAAATAAACCTCATTCATAGTGTAAATCCCCCTTCATCTTCAGCTGAATCACATGCAGAAGGAATTTAGTGGCTCAAGTAATGATTCCTTTAGAGACTAAATTTCATTTTTGGCTAAACAAGTTTGGTATTCTGGTCTTTTCCCAAAAACACACGCTCAGTTTTACCCCAACTGGTGTGGCTGGCTGATTGTTCTTCTTAAAGATGCATTTTAGGGATGACGAGGACAGCATCACAGATACTGAGGTATCATAGATACTGTGAATGTCACAGATACGGAAAGCCTTATAATGTGTTTCCTGTAGAAGCCTAGAATGCTGTGTATAAATCTGCATATTAGCAAATATTTTGTCTACGTGGGGAAATGTACATGAGATTTCTTTGTATCATTCTGGTCTGTAAATGTGCGTTGAGGATGCACTGAACCATGGCCCCGTGCTTATGCACAGAGTGTATGGGTTGTTTGTATTCCCAGCCTCTCCATGGACTTGCCTAGACACAGGACCATCTGGCCCATGCTCTGCAGTTTAGTTCCCTTGCTTGGCTGGAATTTGCCTATAGAAGAGCAGTGAACTGCTGTTCTGCTATAGCTACTATTATACTGAGAAAATCTATAGCAAACTGGATCACCCAAATTTGAAAGATCTGTCTTAAACTTTCTATGGTCACTATTACAACCAATGCTCTCAAGTTTTGACTTCAAAAATGGTATCAGTGTTTTCTTTATAGGCAACCCTGAGTCTGGAAAACCCATGGCAATTTTCAGACAGTCACCTTTAATTTCCCACCACTCTTCACGATTTTGGATGTGCTAAAACTATGATTTCAGTGCATTTTGCAGGAATGATTTTTACACTATCAAAGTACTGGTCTTATCTCTCATCTTGTCTCATTCTCTATCAAGGCACATCAGAGAACGTGTGTGCCTTTGCCGAAGGTATAAAAACGCTCCCAAGAATGTTTTCTTCCGTTTTTAAAGGCTTCTGCTTTGTGCGTGCATGTGTGTGCGTGAAAGTACTACACAGTTTAGTTGTTTTGTTATTGTCATTGTTGAGACATTTTGACGGCATTTGATTCAGGCGATACTCGTCCTCCTTTCCATTCCCAGATAAGGAGATGTGCTGGTTAGATGGGACAGCATGGGTGTATTTTATCGTGACACATGGTTTCAGTTTTGTTACTTATCTGCATGGCTGCCTTCAACTATGTTTACTCCACATGGGTGGGCACATGTTAACGATACAAGAATCACCAGATCTTGGAATTACACTGCTGAAGGAGACCTTAATTCCAGTCCTCATTGTTGTTTCTCCTCTTCTGTAATGGAAGGGTTCTAACTGGTTTGCTAGTCCTTGATTTTAGTTTTCCCTGTAGTCTTGGTCATACCAGATTTCTACTTAGAAATTGACATGGACTTCGATTTACCAGCCTCATTTCCTGTCTGCATTTCCAGGCTGCATCAGTGGCTCCAGCCCACACCCGGCTCTTCCAGGCCCCTTAGCATGCTCTGCACCATCGGGCTTCCACATCTTTGTATATGCAGTTTCCTTCTCTGAGAGTGTCTTGTGAACTTCTGCTCCTTCAAGACTAGGCTCCAGTGGCACCTCCCTTAAAAATGAGCTGATTGATCTATTGTTTTATTGATCCTCTCATTCAGAAACATTACTTGGATACCTGTTACGTTTGGGGAAACTTTCTCTAGACTCAGGCACTCCTTCGTCTGTGTTTTCTCACCACTTGCTCTTCACCATCATTACTAATCCACACTGGGTTCTAAGCGTTTGGCTTCTTCCCTTCGTAGACTCTGAGGTGCTTGTGAGTGTACAGAGTTGGTTTCTTATTTGTTTCTGTGTTCACAGATCCAGCCTAGTGTCTGGCACAAGTAGGGGGTCCGCTAAATGTTTGCTGACGAGAAGAATCATTTCTTTTGCCAGGAGACCTTCTTGGGAGGTACTAAGTGGGGCACCTTCCCTACTTACATAATGACCAGCCTTTTCTCTGTTCTCTAACATTGCATATCCCAAAGTAGATAAACTGGAGTTTTATCCTTACCAGCCGTCTTTCTCTCATCCCCATCCTACTTTCCCAGCACTCCCCTGTGCCCTCCTGCTGTGTGCAAAGCTCCAATCCTAGGAAAATACCATGCCGTGCTTTCATTCTAAAGAGGAGCAATTGAAAGCATTTCTCTGGTAATTTAAGCACACAGCAGCTACCTTTGCAAAAGCTTGGTTGCTAAATTATCCCCTTGGCTACTCACTTTTTGCAGTAGGGGAAAGAAAAAAAAAAAAACAAACAGCACTGGGGGGAGAAAGAGACTCTAGCAAGAAAAGAGACTGTTTTCTTTGTGTTTAGCCTTATTCCTCACCTCCTCTCCATTCAGCAACTGTAGGGCTCCTGGTGTGGTAGTTCTGCTACTTTTCCTTTTAATGTTTTAAATGCCACAAACGCCTGTCATAAACCACCTTCTTAATTACGCAGAGGTTGAGCAGAATGGTTAGTTGGCAATGGTATTGCAATTACTGCACCTTTCAGGTATGCTGCTGCTTTATGTGACACTGTTTCCTAAATTGCTGATTAAGATGACGTAGTGGGTGGAGTCCTTCTCCCCATCATTGGAGAGAGGCCTCAGAAGGCTGGGATAATGAGTCCTCAGGCAGTAGTTTATGGCCTGATAGGAATTAAGAAGGGGAGCCAAGGAGGGGGTGGAAGAGATATGCCCATTCATTTCCTTCTTCTGGTAGATAAGGCCCTCTGGTCTTTACCAACTTTCTCCTCTGTCCATTCCTGATGCTGAAATTGTTAGAGAAACATCCACAGTGGCTCAGAAAAAGTCTCAATCTTAGCTGGATCTAATATCCTGATGCTTCCAGGCATCTTCAGATATCCTTTAGTTTAAAAGCTGGCAGGGAGGGCTTCCCTGGTGGCGTAGTGGTTGAGAGTCAAATGCAGACGGTCCCCGACCGTCTGGTTCAATTAGGATTTTTTGACTTTAAGATGCTGTTATAGCAATACGCATTCAGTAGGAACCATACTTCGAATTTTGAGCTTTTCCCGAACTAGTGATACGCAGTATGATCCTCTCTCCTGATGCTGGGCAGTGGCAGCCGTAGCTCACAGTCAACCACACGATCACGAGGTTCAACAACCGATACACTTCCAACCACTCTGGGCCTATACCACTATTATATTTCTCACTTTCAATACAGTAGTCAGTATGTTACATGAGGTATTCAATGGTTTATCACATAATAGGCTTTGTGCCAGATTATTTGCCCAACCGTAGGTTAATGTAAGTGCTCCGGGAATATTTAAGGTAGGTTGGCTAAGCTATGATGTTTGGTAGGTTAGGTGAATTAAATGCATTTTTGACTTAGGATATTTTCAACTGACAATGGGTTTATTGGGACTCAACCCCATCATAAGTAGGAAGATCTATAAATACTACCGGCTCTGCTTACCAGATTGCAATCGAGAGTCAAGGTTTCCTCCAAGTTTCCCAGGGTCTCCCTTCCCTGTCCTACCCTAGCTGGGAGGCAAAAAGCTAAGCAGTGGAACGTGAGTGCTCTTCTAATTGCTGTAGAGAAATGTACTGTTTCTCTGTCAAAATGTTGATTGCAGCTACAGGGGATGTGCTCTTGTGTTACAGTCTAAAGGGTTTTTATTTTAAAGAAAAGGGATTTGTTGGCATGGTGGCGTGTGCGTGAGCATGTGGATAAGCTTGCACTGGGTGACTGTTTTACTTTGCTTTTTTTCTCCCATTAAAGGAAGTAATTGTGGAGGTAAATGACATGACGGTTGACTTTTTTTCTTCTTCACAGTGGGTGGAGCAGAAAATGCTGAAGTTACGTTCGCCCTGTGTTTCCTCCCTGCTTCATTTCCGTGTGATCACATGCCTCTTTTAATAGGCATTTTGAGAGAAAGTTTATGCCATGTTTTGCACTCCTTCCTTTAAGTGAGAGATGTACAAGAGGATAGGGAATACACATATATGTGTGTGTATTTGATATACATATATATATATATATATTTGATTCTCCATCTGAAGCTAAAAGGAGATATGAATTATTAAACTCGTGAATCATGGTAGGCAATGTTAAGGACTTGAGGATGGGGAGATATCTATATATCGCTCCACTATTTGATTATGTAACTCCCCCAGATGCTCTTCTGCATTTAGTGAAGATCGGTCCTACCATGTCCAGGAACCCCCGTATGCTGCCTGTAATATCGCCTTACATCCCAACCTGTTCCCACTTATCTGTCACTTAGCATTGGTTACCTTATAATGCTATTTAGCCTTTCTGTGCATTTGTCATTTCTAGCCAACTGGATCATCAGCTTCTTTAGGCCTCCTGATATGCCCCAGATCTGCATCAGTTCAGGCTCTTTGGTTGTAAACAACGGAAGCTGGATTAGACTACCTTCAGTAGGTTAGAAATTTATAGAAAGGCTTTTGGGTAACTCACAGAACCAAAGCAAAGACTGAAAGAAAAGGTTTCCAAAAAGAATCGGGGAATCTTGGGAGGTCTAGGTATCAGGAAATAGTAAGTTTTCCAGGCTGCTGCTGCTAGAATGCATAGACTCCAGTTATTTTCCCACCATTCTTTCAATAGTCTGCTGAAGCCTCAAAGGTGTCAGGTCATGTGCTCTCCCTTAGGGAAGTAGAAATAAGTCCCTTTTTGATAGTCGTATGAGTCTATGGACAATGAGAAGGAGATGTAATTACCCAAAAGAAAACCAGGACACTGGGTGACCCTAACCAACTCTCAACTAAAATATCAAGTACACTTTGATGTCCATTGTTAGAACTCTCTACAGGTCTGGTGACAATGATGGTGATGGTGATGATACGGAGAAGAGTTATAAGTATTTCTGTTCTTTTGAGGATATAATCACAGAATGTCCTTACATTCAGAATGGCAAACAAATAGTATGGTCTGTCAACATCTTAAGTTAATATAGACTAGCCATTCTTTCTTTTTGGATTTAGCCTTCAGCAATGTTTTCACAAAGGCTACAGTAATAAAAAGTATAATGCTGTATAAAGGAGGTGCTGTATTCACTGAATAAGATTGCATGCACTGGAAACAAGGACGCCTAATTGAATCACCTGTGCTATGTCCCTTTCCGCCCTGGAGGCATAATTGAACCATTATCTTAGTTGTCACTTTTGTGATTTCCATCCGCATATTCTCACAGTATAGTAGCTGGATTATGAACAATGCCAAGGTCAGATCGGTGAAGAAACCAGTATCTTATAGATTTCTCTATTGATGTAATACATCCTGCTCACAAATATTCATCCATCTCTTCATCACTACAGTTTTCTTTTCTCTTGTGACATGGGCCATGTACTTTAAATTCCTTGGGAAAATATACTGCCATTAATAATGCTTCATCTATTTTGTAAAAAAAAAAAAGGCAGGCTAAAGAAGATGTGTTTCTTCCAATTCTGTCATAAAATTTCTGTTCCCCAGATTTAACTTTCCTGGGCTTAAGCTGCCCCTATAGTTAGAGGAAACATTATTTTAAGAACAATTTAAATTGGACCTCATTGTGAAACTAGCTACTGAGTCTGAGTCAGGACCTTCTTCTGGAGGGAGGTAATTAAATATTCTTCATTGATCCTATTTTAAATGCGTTGAATGAAAAGAGTTAATTATACAGCAGGGAACATGGCAGACTTCTGACTAATAATGAGCTCTATGTTTAATATCTTCATCTTTGTTAAAATCATTAAATTTGTTGGAACCAATCAGGTGGCTTGAAGTGAATGTAGACTCATAACTGACCAAGCACAAATGGAAGTCCCTCACAGATGCAGGGGCTTGTATCTCTAATGATGACCTCAGGGAGAGGATGCAGTATATTGCTTTGTTCTGTGCAATACAGTCTGTTTCAGTTAGCCTTCTATTTTGATTGTAGGGAGAAAAGAAGAGTGAGACTCATTGTTTCTAGAGAGTGCATCTGTTATAATGAACGATGTGTGCCTGAAAATTGTAAAAGAGGAGGTGATTTCTCTTCCTCAAAGCTTTGCATGGTCGATCTCTTCAGAATCTGGTGCAATATGGAAATCTCTGTGCTGCTATGTCCCCACAAGATATCTATTAACTCTGCATCTTAGGACTCCCAGCAATGGCTGGAGGACCAAATGTGATCCTATAGAAAAGAAAGATATATTGTAACACTCGACTGGTGAGGGATGGGCTCTTGAGTTCAAGTTTTCCAAACTTAATTACTGTTTTGTTCAGTGTCTTTAATTTTATAAACTAGATATTTAAGGTACTTCTCTTAAATTTCTCTTCCTTTCTGATTACTTCACAGAATAGCATGTGGCTTTGTTCTTATTTATAGGACTCCCCGAGATCTGCCCTGTCCTTTCTATGTTGGGGTTTGTAAATTTGCCCTTCTAAGTACAAGATCAAAGAAACTTCCTTCTTCCATCCCATCCTTGATTCTCCAAGGGAGTACTGTTACCTGGCTGTGGGAGCGGTAACAATGCTTGGCTATGAGATCAATCAGCCTCTAACTGCTCTTCACACGTAGGAGCTGGGAGACTTTGAGGAATAAGTAGGGTGGAATTAGCAAGTTCTCACATGCGCCCAGGCAGCCATTGTGTGTGTGAAGGGGAGTAAAAGCTAGGACAGTGTAGCAGGCATCACAAGGAAGGGAAAAGACAGACCTGGATTGAAATCTCAGCTCTGACTCTTACTGGCTGTATAAACTTGGGCAATTTATGTGTCTTCTCTGAGCCCATTCTATAATCTTTCAAACGGTGATAAGGGGGCTTCCCTGGTGGCGCAGTGGTTGAGAGTCCGCCTGCCGGTGCAGGGGACACGGGTTCGTGCCCCGGTCCGGGAAGATCCCACATGCCGCAGAGCGGCTGGGCCCGTGAGCCATGGCCGCTGAGCCTGCACATCCAGAGCCTGTGCTCCGCAACGGGAGAGGCCACAACAGTGAGAGGCCCTTGTACAGCAAAAAAAAAAAAAAAGGTGATAAGGTAGTACTGCTTTGTGGTATTGCTGCAAGGATTCAATGAGATAATTCATGTAAAGGACATAGCCCAGTACTCAATTATATTATCTCTTATTATTAGAAATGTGTTGGTTGAAGATTTTTTTTTTATTTAAGTAAATCCAATTAAAATCTTCCATTTCCATTCATCTCAGTCTTTCAAGCACTATAATTTTCCTCTGAGTCTTACTGCTCATCCCAACTGGAGATCTAAGATAACTATCTTTTTTGTGATTGTTAATTATTTGACATTTCTTCTCAAATTAAGGAAAAAAATGCTTATTTCTTAGTCACTGTTTAGAATGAGAATGTGAGACTAAGTATTTGTTTTGCAAAGCACAGTGAAAGAGGAAAAAATGGTTTGGGCACACTGTGGGGAGATCCCTTTGAGAAAGAAAAATTCCTGCCCGCTTTAGAGGAAGGAAATTAATGAGGTGTCAGCCTCTCTGCCGTGACCTCTGTGTGGGCTCACACACCACAGACTGTGATGATGTCCCACTGTAATGCAATGGACCAAGGTCACATTCACAGTCACAGCCTTTCTCCATCCAGGCTACTTTTTTACCAAAGATGTAGTGAAAATTTTCAGGTCATTCAGAAAGTGTGACCTAGGAAAACAAGAAGAAATCACATCTACTCAGCTAAAAATCCTCCCAGACTGGATCGAGTTAGATCGCTCATATCTATGGAAATGTTGGAATATTAACCATTGGTTCTCAAACTTGAATGTGCATCAGAGTCTTCAGGGGGCTTATTAAGTCACAGATTGCTGTGACCCTACTCCAAAGTAGGCCTCAGGTGGAGCCTGAGAATTTGCATTTCTGACAAGGTCCCAGCTGATGCTGCTGCTGCCAGCCCAGGGACCACACTTTGAGAAACACCGTCAGAGTGTCTTGGTATTCAAACTATGGTCCCTGGGCCACCAACTTCAGCATCTCCTGGAAGCTTGTTAGAAAGGCAAAATCTCAGACCCAACATCAGATCTACTGAATTAGAATCTGCATCTTAACGAACTCCCTAGGTGATTTGTTTGCACATTGAAAGTTTGAGAAACACTGATCTAGTGGTTATAGACAAAGCTTTGGAGAACTCAGAGTGTGAATAATTCAGACCTGGGTTCAAGTCTCTGTACTGCCATTCTCTAACCCTATGACTTCAGAGGAAGCTTTTTTTGTTTTTTTTTTAATTTCCAGTGTCATCTGGAAAAATTGGGATGATCGTACTTATAAAGTTGTTGTGGAGATTAAATGTGATAATATATGTAAAGTGTATATAATTAGTAGTGTTGTTAAACGACATTCTCATTCCTTTTTATGTGTAATCTGTCCTGTGAAACCATTAAAAACAGCTGTTTGAAGGAGGTATTTGAAATTCTTTCTGAAGTCTTTTCATCGGTCCTATTTTGAGAGAAGCTATTTCCACAGTATAGCTGGGTTGTCCTCTCTGTGTTACTTTGACTGTGAATCACAACTGTGGTATGAAATGGATCAGGTTTGCCATATCCCAGCCTCCTGGTTCACCTCCGAATGTGTGTATGTTTGCGTGTGTGTGTGTGTGTGTTAGAGACAGACAGACAGACACACAGTTTTTTGGAGGTGAGGTGTGAGGGAAGAACCTAGGGTGTTTTCCTTCCTCCCTAATAATAGAGTATGGTATGTGTTTTTAAGGATAAAATTAGATTTGTAGTATTTGACACCATCTGTTTGTACGTTCTAATCTCACTGAGGTGTTATGAAAATGAAGGTCAGGCCTGTTAATAAAGTGTCCTGAGAACAGTGGAAGATGCTATATAAAATAGGGTATTTGACGATATTTCATTTTTAAAAGTGTAGTCCTTAGTGATGTTTTCTTTATTCTCCGATCAACTACAATTCTAGTGTGTTGGCAGTCGGAAGATACCTCAGCCCTCTCAGTATCCTCATCAATTGATAAATAAGCCTGTTGCTTTTAGTATTTTATATTCTCAAAGCTCAGAAATTGCAAAGTTGTATTAGGTAAAAGTGAAAGATAATGGATGCAGAGTAGATAGAATAAAATAATTGCGCTAATGCAATTTAAGAGGATTAATGGGACATTATTTTCTGGGTTACAATGTAGATCTCTGCACAAGTGACTGAGAGGTCTTTCGACCCTGGGTGTCGTTCAGCTTGTAGGGACTCTTTTCTGAACTTGTCGCCTCCTATACAATTTTTGGCTCCTAGGCCCCTTAGGACTGGTCATTATAGATGCATGCCTTGCACTGTAACTACGTTTTTCGCATTTACAGGTTGGGCAGTGGGGGTCTCCACTGCTCAGATAGCACCCAGGGTAATCTCCATCAGCTGTAACAGGAAGCCACCAAGTTCTTAATGAGCATCTCCTGCTGGTTCTCTGGAACGAGGGTAGGTGTGTGGGGAAGGCAAACTCTAAGACCTCATACTATAAATCCTACTACTCAGAGTGTGATCTGCAGGCCCTGGGAACTTGTTAGAATTGCAGAATTTCGGGCTCCACCTCAGACCCACTGAATCAGAATTTGCAGTTTCATAAGATCTGCCGAGGATTCGTATGTGTGCTAAAGTTTGAGGAGCACTGTTTTATGCAACAGTTCTTAACTAGAGGGAGGTTGAACTGGCAAACACCTGAAACCATCTGAAGTTCAACTTCAGAGGATGAGGTTAGCTGTTGCCAGGATAGAAGGGGTTTCATAATTGGTTATAACCACTCCGATAGCTGCAGGTCTAAAGAAATGTGCGAGTGTGAGGTCAGTTATCTACTCAACAATCTGAAGGATATGCTTTACATTTAGTCCCATCTAAGAAAGTCTGATTAAGCTTTGTCAGCCTGTGGGACAGATCCAAGTAGACCCCAGGGGTTGAAACAAAACAAACCAAAAAGGACAGTGCTGTAACAAAGTGTAAGGCAGAGAGGTAAGCTCAAAAATAAGATATGAGGTTGTTGGATAGAACAGTGAAAAATCACATGCCAGTATTAATGAGGCTCCATATTATATGCAGCCTAGATTTGGAAGCTAGAGTCAAAAGGGTTTAGTTTAGAGTAGCATATATTCTTACTTAAGCTAAAGGGTAAATTTTGCCTCTCTCCCAGGAATGAAATCAGTGGCATGTCTGGGAATGGGGGTACTGGTGGAAGTTGTGAGTGGGGAGCAGTTTCATCCCCCTGAGCACATTTTCCAGCAGTTTTTAAAACTGGAGCAAATCTGATTGAAATTGTCCTAGTCAACAAGACCAAGTCACTGACGCTTGCAGCTGAAAAGAACCTTGAGCTCACTTCAGGTGAGACTTGATCCACAGAACAAAGACGTCACCCAAGGAGTTATTCCTTTCTCTTTTTCTCCTCTGCTTTTTCTTATACTGACTTGATACCAAGGTTGGATACTCATATGGTTTTCAGACAGTGGTCAGCAACTCTAGAGCTACCTGATTTCTCATTTGTCTCGAGTTGGAGAAAAAGACAATCTTTGTCCCGTCAATCTCAGGAAAACGTTTTTAGATGCATTGAGATTAGACTGGCTTAGGTAACATGCACTGTCCTGAAAACATCACTTTTGCCAGTGGAATAGCTGATCTAGTTGGAGCATGTGCTCTGTCCCTGGAACTGGGGAACCTTTCCTCCAACCTCATGGGCCCCCAAATGGGAATCAGGGAGATTAAATGTCCAGCTGCCCCACTTTCCCTGAGTACCTGCTCCATTTGGTGCGTCATTCACAATACTTTCAAGACCTCATGTCAACACCATGAGGCAGGTATTGTTATCTCTATTCTACAGATGTAGGCTCTGAAGTCAAAAGCCCATAAATGAAATCTCTAGGATTGTGGCACTGGTCAGCTTCTTATGTAAGATTCCTGGTTAATGGAAAGGGTACCTAGCTGAGTACTGGGAAAGGGGTAAGTGGGAGAAGAGCTAGATTTATTCTTCCTTCTGTGAGCCTCTGCCCTTCTGTGTGGTCAGTATGACCCTTATATTTATGTGCCCAATGCCTGTTTTTGCCAAACCCTGTTTGTCTGTTGTTACATAGGAAAAGTAGAACCTTTCCCAACACCATTCAGTTCCCTTAATTTTTAAAAAATGTTGCCATGAATTGTTTATATGAAAGAACTAAAATAATAAAACATTTTTTCTTACAGTTATTTGATTTTTACATTAAACTCTATGCCATGAACACAGATCTGAAGCCAGTGAAAACAATCATACATTGACTTTCCTGTTGCTAAATTAATCAAGTTCTTTAGATATGGTAAAAATAAGAAACATATTCAGATTGGAAACATAAGCTGTGATTCAAAAACCTCTGGAAATTTCTCCTTTGAAACTGAAATATCCCCCTTAATAAAGAGTTTGACAGTAGAACTTTTTGTAACACAAAGTGTATCAGGGAAATCTTTGACAAAATAGTTGAAAGAAACTTAGAGAACACGTAAGTCACCTTAGTTCCAGAATTCAACCTGGGTAAGACTTTCATAGTTCAGAGGGAAATATCATGGAGACATGTATTGTAGAGGAAGTAAACCATTTGATTATACCTTACTCTGAATATAATCTCCATACAATAGATTCTCATGGGCTTCATCCAATATGTTTTTCACAATATAAAAAAAAGTCCTCTACTCACCAAAAAGACAAGAAAACATTTCCAATTTAACTGTGTTTGACGAGTATTTGCAGTTTCTGACTACCCAAAGTACTATTGGTAAAAATTTTTGCCTGATGGTCTCTGTGACGCTTAATGAAAGGAAAAGACCGAACATTAAAAGCAAATTTGTGTGGTTTGTAGTTTGCTCGGTAGAGACTGAACGCCCTTTCATGTTTCAAATATTTCTAGAAAATATTCAGATTCAAATGGTAAATAAGGAAATGCACCCCCTTTTTGACAGTAAGAGAGTACACACTGCTTAAATTACTATTCTTAGGAGAATAAGGGAAAATATTGCTATTTGTTCCATACCAACTCTGTCCTCAGCACCAGGTTGTGTAATATGGGGTCACAAGAAACCTGTGATGTCGCTCCTGTCTTCAGGGCAATTATGCTAAGGTTTTAAGAAAAGACAGACTAGTAGGACTTTGATTTTTAATATTATCCATCAGCAAGATTTGTCTGTTCTGCCTTCAAAATAAATCTCAAATTTGACAACTGCTCACTGATTCTGCCTCTATCAACCCAGTGTAAGCCATACCATTTCTTACATAGACAACAACTATACCCCTAACTGATCTCCCTTGCTTCCATTCCTTGACTCACAACAATTTATTCTTCATATGGAAACACAGCCAGAATTATCTTTAAAATATAAAGCACATCATAAAACCCTTCCTTTGCCACCCCCACAAAGTCCAGTGAGGTCCAAATGCACTTAAAGTAAAAATGCAAATTCCTTCTTACTGCCTGGAAGTCTTTACATAATCTTCGAGCTGCCCAAATCTCAGATCTCATGTACTCTCACCCTGCTCTTTGAAATCACTACCCTCTGACCACATTTACCTTCCTGTTCTTTTTTTTTTTCACACCTTTATTGGAGTATAATTGCTTTACAATGGTGTGTTAGTATCTGCTTTATAACAAAGTGAATCAGTTATACATATACATATGTCCCCATATCTCTTTCCTCTTGCGTCTCCCTCCCTCCCACCCTCCCTATTCCTCCCCTCTAGGTGGTCACAAAGCACTGAGCTGATCTCCCTGTGCTATGCGGCTGCTTCCCACTAGCTATCTCTTTTACGTTTGGTAGTGTATATATGTCCATGCCACTCTCTCACTTCGTCCCAGCTTCCCCTTCCCCCGCCCCTGTCCTCAAGTCCATTCTCTACGTCTGCATCTTTATTCCTGTCCTGCCCCTAGATTCATCAGAACCATTTTTTTTTTTAGATTCCATATATATGTGTTAGCATATAGTATTTGTTTTTCTCTTTCTGACTTACTTCACTCTGTGTGATGGTCTCTAGGTCCATCCACCTCACTACAAATAACTCATTTCGTTCTTTTTATGGCTGAGTAATATTCCGTTGTATATATGTGCCACGTCTTTTTTTTTTTTAACATCTTTTTTGGAGTATAATTGCTTTACAATGGTGTGTTAGTTTCTGCTTTATAACAAAATGAATCAGTTATACATATACATATGTTCCCATATCTCTTCCCTCTTGCATCTCCCGCCCTCCCACCCTTCCTATCCCACCCCTCTAGGTGGTCACAAAGCACTGAGCTGATCTCCCTGTGCTATGCGGCTGCTTCCCACTAGCTATCTATTTTACGTTTGGTAGTGTATATATGTCCATGCCACTCTCTCACTTTGTCGCAGCTTACCCTTCCCCCTCCCCATATCAAGTCCCTTCTCTAGTAGGTCTGCATCTTTATTCCTGTCTTGCCGCTAGGTTCTTCATGACCTTCTTTTTCTTTTTTTTTTTTCTTAGATTCCATATATATGTGTTAGCATACAGTATTTGTTTTTCTATTTCTTACTTCACTCTGTATGACAGACTCTAGGTCCATCCACCTCACAACAAATAACTCAATTTCGTTTCTTTTTATGTGCCACATCTTCTTTATCCATTCATCTGTTGATGGACACTTAGGTTGCTTCTATGTCCTGGCTATTGTAAATAGAGCTGCAATGAACATTTTGGTACATGACTCCTTTTGAATTATGGTTTTCTCAGGGTATATGCCCAGTAGTGGGATTGCTGGGTCGTATGGTAGTTCTATTTTTAGCTTTTTAAGGAACCTCCATACTCTTCTCCATAGTGGCTGTATCAATTTACATTCCCACCAACAGTGGAAGAGGGTACCCTTTTCTCCACACCCTCTCCAGCATTTATTATTTATAGATTTTTTGATGATGGCCATTCTGACTGGTGTGAGGTGATACCTCATTGTAGTCTTGATTTGCATTTCTCTAATGATTAGTGTTGTTGAGCATTCTTTCATGTGTTTGTTGGCAATCTGTATATCTTCTTTGGAGAAATGTCTGTTTAGGTCTTCTGACCATTTTTGGATTGGGTTGTTTGTTTATTTAAAGTTGAGCTGCATGAGCTGCTTGTAAATTTCGGAGGGTAATCCTTTGTCAGATGCTTCATTTGCCAATATTTTCTCCCATTCTGAGGGTTGTCTTTTGGTCTTGTTTATGGTTTCCTTTGCTGTGCAAAAGCTTTGAAGTTTCATTAGGTCCCATTTGTTTATTTTTCTTTTTATTTCCATTTCTCTAGGAGGTGGGTCAAAAAGAATCTTGCTGTGATTTATGTTATAGAGTGTTCTGCCTATGTTTTCCTCTAAGAGTTTGATGGTGTCTGGCCTTACATTTAGGTATTTAATCCATTTTGAGTTTATTTTTGTGTATAGTGTTAGGGAGTGTTCTAATTTCATACTTTTACATGTATCTGTCCAGTTTTCCCAGCACCACTTATTGAAGAGGCTGTCATTTCTCCACTGTATATTCTTGCCTCCTTTATCAAAGATAAGGTGACCATATGTGCGTGGGTTTATCTTTGGGCTTTCTATCCGGTTCCATTGATCTATATTTCTGTTTCTGTGCCAGTACCATACTCTCTTGATGACTGTAGCTTTGTAGTATAGTCTGAAGGCAGGGAGCCTGATTCCTCCCGTTCTGTTTTTCTTTCTCAAGATTGCTTTGGCTACTCGGGGTCTTTTGTGTTTCCATACAAATTGTGAAACTTTTTGCTCTAATTCTGTGAAAAATGACATTGGTAGTTTCATAGGGATTGCATTGAATCTGTAGATTGCTTTGGGTAGTAGAGTCATTTTCACAATGTTGATTCTTCCAATCCAAGAACATGGTATATCTCTCTATCTGTTTGTAACACCTTTAATTTCTTTCATCAGTGTCTTATAATTTTCTGCATACAGATCTTTTGTCTCCTTAGATAGGTTTATTCCTAGATATTTTATTCTTTTTGTTGCAATGGTAAATGAGAGTGGTTTCGTAATATCGCTTTCAGATTATTCATCATTAGTGTAGGAATGCAAAAGATTTCTGTGCATTAATTTTGTATCCTGCTACTTTACCAAATTCATTGATTAGCTCTAGTAGTTTTCTGGTAGCATCTTTAGGATTCTCTATGTATAGTATCATGTCATCTGCAAACAGTGACAGCTTTACTTCTTCTTTTCCAATTTGAATTCATTTTATTTCTTTTTCTTCTCTGATTGCTGTGGCTAAAACTTCCAAACCTATGTTGAATAATGGTGGTGAGAGTGGGCAACCTTGTCTTGTTCCTGATCTTAGTGGGAATGGTTTCAGTTTTTCACCATTGAGGATGATGTTGGCTGTGGGTTTGTCATATATGACCTTTATTATGTTGAGGAAAGTTCCCTCTATGCCTACTTTCTGGAGTGTTTTTATCATAAATGGGTGTTGAATTTTGTCAAAAGCTTTCTCTGCATCTATTGAGATGTTCATATGGTTTTTCTCCTTCAGTTTGTTAATATGGTGTATCACGTTGACTTATTTGCATATATTGAAGAATCCTTGCATTCCTGGGATAAACACCACTTGATCATGGTGTATGATCCTTTTAATGTGCTGTTGGATTCTGTTTACTAGTATTCTGTTGAGGATATTTTCATCTTTGTTCATCAGTGATATTGGCCTGTTGTTTTCTTTCTTTGTGACATCTTTGACTGGTTTTGGTATCAGAGCGATGGTGGCCTTTTAGAATGAGTGTGGGAGTGTTCCTCCCTCTGCTATATTTTGGAAGAGTTTGAGAAGGATAGATGTTAGCTCTTCTCTAAATGTTTGATAGAATTCTCCTGTGAAGCCATCTGGTCCTGGGCTTTTGTTTGTTGGAAGATTTTTAATCACAGTCTCATTTTCAGTGCTTGTGATTGGTCTGTTCATATTTTCTATTTCTTCCTGGTTCAGTCTCAGAAGTTGTGCATTTCTAAGAATTTGTCCATTTCTTCCAGGTTGTCCATTTTTTTGGCATAGAGTTGCTTGTAGTGATCTCTCATGATCCTTTGTATTTCTGCAGCGTTAGTTGTTACTTCCCCTTTTGCATTTCTAATTCTGTTGATTTGAGTCTTCTCCCTTTTTTTCTTGATGAGTCTGGCTAATGGTTTATCAATTTTATTTATCTTCTCAAAGAAGCAGCTTTTAGTTTTATTGATCTTTGCTATCGTTTCCTTCATTTCTTTTTCATTGATTTCTGATCTGATCTTTATGATTTCTTTCCTTCTGTTAACTCTGGGGTTTGTTTTGTTCTTCTTTCTCTAATTGCTGTAGCTGTAATGTTAGGTTGTTTATTTGAGATGGTTCTTGTTTCTTAAAGTGGGATTGTATTGCTATAAACTTCCCTCTTAGAACTGCTTTTGCTGCATCCCATAAGTTTTGGGTCGTCGTGTTTTCATTGTCGTTTGTTTGTAGGTATTCTTGGATTTCCTCTTTGATTTCTTTAGTGATCTCTTGGTTATTAAGTAGTGTGTTGTTTAGCCTCCATGTGTTTGTATTCCTTACCAATTTTTTCCTGTAATTGATATCTAGTCTCATAGTGTTGTGGTTGGAAAAGATACTTGATATGATTTCAATTTTCTTAAATTTACCAAGGCTTGATTTGTGACCCAAGATATGATCTATCCTGGAGAATGTTCCATGAGCACTTGAGAAGAATGTGCATTCTGTTGTTTTTGGATGGAATGTCCTATAAATATCAATTAAGTCCATCTTGTTTAATGTATCATTTAAAGCTTGTGTTTCCTTATTTATTTGCATTTTGGATGATCTGTCCATTGTTGAAAGTGGGGTGTTAAAGTCCCCTACTATGAATGTGTTACTTTCGGTTTCCCCTTTGATGGCTGTTAGTATTTGCCTTATGTATTGAGGTGCTCCTATGTTGGGTGCATAAATATTTACAATCGTTTTATCTTCTTCTTGGATTGATCCCTGCATCATTATGTAGTGTCCTTCTTTGTCTCTTGTAATAGTTTTTATTTTAAAGTCTATTTTGTCTGATACGAGAATTGCTACTCCAGCCTTCTTTTGATTTCCATTTGCATGGAATATCTTTTTCCGTACTTTTACTCTGTATGTGTCCCTAGGTCTGAACTGGGTCTCTTGTAGACAGCATATATACGGGTCTTGTTTTTGTATCCATTCAGCCAGTCTGTGTCTTTTGGTTGGAGCATTTAATCCTTTTTCATTTAAGATAATTATCGATACATATGTTCCTATTACCATTTTCTTAATTGTTTTGGGTTTGTTATTGTAGGTCTTTTCCTTCTCTTGTGTTTCCTGCCTAGAGAAGTTCCTTTAGCATTTGTTGTAAAGCTGGTTTGGTGGTGCTGTATTCTCTTAACTTTTGCTTGTCTGTAAAGATTTTAATTTCTCCGACAAATCTGAATGAGATTCTTGCTGGGTAGAGTAGTCTTGGTTGTAGTTTTTTCTCCTTCATCACTTTAAATATGTCCTGCCACTCCCTTCTGGCTTGCAGAGTTTCTGCTGAAATATCAACTGTTAACCTTATGGGGATTCCCTTATGTGTTATTTGTAGTTTTTCCCTTGCTGCTTTTAATATTTCTTCTTTGTATTTAATTTTTGATAGTTTGAGTAATATGTGTCTTGTGTGTTTCTCCTTGGATTTATCCTGTACGGGACTCTCTGTGCTTCCTGGACTTGATTAACTATTTCCTTTCCCATATTAGGGAAGTTTTCAACTATAATCTCTTCAAATATTTTCTCAGTCCATTTCTTTTTCTCTTCTTCTTCTGGGACCCCTATTATTAGAATGTTAGTGTATTTAAAGTTGTCCCAGAGGTCTCTGAGACTGTCCTCAATTCTTTTCATCCTTTTTTCTTTATTCTGCTCTGCAATAGTTATTTCCACTGTTTTGTCTTCCAGGTCACTTATCCATCCTTCTGCCTCAGTTATTCTGCTACTGATCCCTTCTAGAGAATTTTTAATTTCCTTTATTGTGTTGTTCATCACTGTTTGTTTGCTCTTTAGTTCTTCTAGGTCCTTGTTAAACGTTTCTTGTATTTTCTCCATTCTATTTCCAAGATTTTGGATCATCTTTACTATCATTATTTTGAATTCTTTTTCAGGTAGACTGCCTATTTCCTCTTCATTTGTTTGGTCTGGCAGGTTTTTACCTTGCTCCTTCATCTGCTGTGTGTTTCTCTGTCTTCTCATTTTGCTTAACTTACTGTGTTTTGGGTCTCCTTTTTGTAGGCTGCAGGATTGTAGTTCCCGTTGTTTTTGATGTGTGTCCCCAGTGGCTAAGGTTGGTTCAGTGGGTTGTGTAGGCTTCCTGGTGGAGGGGACTAGTGCCTGTGTTCTGGTGGATGAGGCTGGATCTTGTCTTTCTGGTGGGCAGGTCCACGTCTGGTGGTGTGTTTTGGGGTGTCTGTGGCCTTATTATGATTTTGGTCAGCCTCTCTGCTCATGGGTAGCGTTGTGTTCCTGTCTTGCTAGTTGTTTGGCATAGGGTGCCCAGCACTGTAGCTTGCTGGTTGTTGAGTGGAGGTGGGTCTTGGTGTTGAGATGGAGATCTCTGGGAGATTTTTGCCGTTTGAAATCACATGGAGCTTGGAGGTCTCTTGTGGACCCGTGTCCTGACCTTGGCTCTCCCACCTCAGTGGCTCAGCCCTGACGCCTGTTGGAGCACCAAGAGCCTCTCCTCCCCACGACTCAGAATAAAAGCGAGGAAAAAAACAAAGAAAGAAGATCAAATCAAATCAAATCATATGAAGTAAAATCAAATCAAATGAAGTTCTTAAAATAAAATATAAAAAATAATTATTGAGAAAAAAAATTTAAGTAATAAAGAAAAAAACTGGACAGACAGAACCCTAGGACAAATGGTAAAAGCAAAGCTATACAGACAAAATCTCACACAGAAGCATACACATACACACAAAAAGAGGAAAAGGGGAAAAAATCATAAACCTTGCTCTCAAAGTCCACCTCCTCAATTTGGGGTGATTCGTTGTCTATTCAGGTATTCCACAGATGCAGGGTACATCAAGTTGATTGTGGAGCTTTAAGCCGCTGCTTCTGAGGCTAATGGGAGAGATTTCCCTTTCTCTTCTTTGTTCTCACAGCTCTCGGGGTTCAGCTCTGGAGTTGGCTCCGCCTCTGCGTGTAGGTCGCCTGAGGACGTCTGTTCTTCGCTCAGACAGGACGGGGTTAAAGGAGCCGTTGATTCGGGGGCTCTGGCTCACTCAGGCCGGGGGGAGGGAGGGGTGCGGTTGTGGGGCCAGCCTGCGGTGGCAGAGGCCGGCGTGACGTTGCACCAGCCTGAGGCGCGCCGTGCGTTCTCCCGGGGAGGTTGTCCCTGCATCACGGGACCCTGGCAGTGGCGGGCTGCACAGGCTCCCCGGAAGGGGGGTGTGGATAGTGACCTGTGCTCGCACACAGGTTTCTTGGTGGCGGCAGCAGCAGCCTTAGCATCTCATGCCCGTCGTTGGAGTCCGCGCTTTTAGCCGCGGCTCGTGCCCGTCTCTGGAGCTCCTTTAAGCAGAGCTCTAAATCCCCTCTCCTCGCGCACCAGGAAACAAAGAGGGAAGAAAAAGTATCTTGTCTCTTCGGCAGCTCCAGACTCTTTCCAGGAGTCCCTCCTGGCTAGCTGTGGCGCACTGGCCCCTTCAGGCTGTGTGCACGCCGCCAACCCCAGTCCTCTCCCTGCGCTCCGATGGAAGCCCGAGCCTCAGCTCCCAGCCCCACCCGGCTCCCAGACCCGCCCGCCCCGGCGGGTGAGCAGACAAGCCTCTCGGCCTGGTGAGTGCCGGTCGGCACCGATCCTCTGTGCGGGAATCTCCCCGCTTTGCTCTCCGCACCCGTCGCTGTGCTCTTCTCCGCAGTCCCGAAGCTCCCCCCTCCGCCCCCCGCAGTCTCCGCCCACGAAGGGGCTTCCTAGTGTGTGGAAACCTTTCCTCCTTCACAGCTCCCTCCCACTGGTGCAGGTCCCGTCCCTATTCTTTTGTCTCTGTTTGTTCTTTTTTCTTTTGTCCTACCCAGGTACGTGGGGAGTTTCTTGCCTTTTGGGAGGTCTGAGGTCTTCTGTCAGCATTCAGTAGGTGTTCTGTAGGAGTTGTTCCACGTGTAGATGTATTTGTGATGTATTTGTGGGGAGGAAGGTGATCTCTGCGTCTTACTCTTCTGCCATTTTGAAGCTCTCCCCAACCTTCCTGTTCTTTGAAGGCAACATAGAAAATTTGCCATTGTTTCTGTATGAAATGTGCTTTTCCTATATGTTTGGGTGGATGGTTCCTTCTCATCATTCAGATTTCACTTCCAAATCACCTCAGCAATCAAAATGTTTCTTGACTGCCCTATCTAAAAATATCCTATTTCACTTATTTATGTGGGTATCATTTGTCTTCCCCAGTATCAGTGGAATGTTCAGTCCATGAGGTCTGTGTTTCTGTCTGTCTTGTTTATCACCCTACCCCCAACATTTTAATGTTGCACCTCGTGTATAACAGAGTCTCAAAAACATGACAATAGATACATGTACTGAAAATGCCACAGGATTTTAGACAAATGTAAAAGCATTCAGACCTGGATTGTTTAGTCAATATTTTGAGTAGTTGGAGTAAGCATCTTGAGGTTAAATAATATTTTAATAGATTCTGGGGAGGAAGGGGGTGATGCCCATGATTTTTTCCACTACCTTTACCTCTACTCTGATCAGAAAATACAGGATAAATTTCTTTGGGATTAAAAAAGAAAGGAAAACTTCTTGCAAATATTTTTAAAGTTTCTGAGAGGACTTTTTTTTTTTTAAATTTGGAGAAGTTTTAAAAATTAAATAAAAAGGAAAAAATAGTACTTAATGTCTTAACAAAGTATTCATTTGATCGAGTTTCAGAAAAGACCTCATTAAGCTGCGTGACAAAGTGATTATTCAGTGTCACTTTCCTTGGGTTTTCAGCAATTATCTGGAATGCTTTTTAGAATGAGGCAACATTTTCCCTTTCAGTAGCACTTGAAACCTCCTTGATGTTGACACAGAAATGCTGATAGGAAGAGTTGGCGAACAAAGGATTGCAAGTCTTGACTCATACTTGCTAAAAATATCACATCCACCTCAGGAAGGTCTAGAAGTATGTCAAAGGCATTCTTGAGCCTTTTTTCTCCCTTTAAGACCATTCACAACTAACTTTTGAGAGTGAAATGATGATGAAATTTGACTCACTCAGGTCCTAGTCCATTTCTGAGCATATAATTGGAATTGAGCCTTAATATATAATTTTCTAATTAATTTTTCTCCTTTCATGGCCTTTTAAGTTTTACATAATCTTTGTGCTTCCTTGTTGCATTAATCCTTCAAATGCCAGCATCCTGCCAAGAGAGGATTCATTGCAGTATTTCCATCATTGTCAACAAAGCCACAAGATCATTCTAGTACATTGGGCTCACCCATCCATGAGAAAATGCTGTTTTGGATTTGAAACTATTTGTTGATTCTTATTCAACTCTGTGATGAAAGTAGAATTCTTTTCCCTAATGTTTTATTACCAGTTAAAGCACAGAGAGGTATCTTATTTTAATTTGGATAAAGAATAGATAATAGAGAGCTGGAATTTCTTAAATTAGGTACATTTTTGGTAGTTAGTTCTATAGTTAATCTTCTTAATTTATCACTTAGAGTAGGGCAATTACCATAATATGGAAATGAGCCAGGATTATGGTATCACTGGGAGGTGATTGTAATTTTTAAGCTTGCACCAAGGAAGTATATTGAATAGCTTAAATTTCTGTATTATCAATTACGGTAGTTTTTGTGCTCAGGTCCGCTATGTTTTGCATCACATTTCAAAAGGTGATTTCTCTTATCAAACAACCTTAGGAGACAATGTTCTTTCTTCTGTCACTACCCCGATGGAGTTGATCAATGCTGCCTTTAATTTAATTGAAAATGGTTGATCAATAAGGCCAATGTTTATGGATTTATTTCCATCTTTTGACGTGGCAAATCATTAGTTATCATTATCTAAATCAGCACAGATTGCCATGAAGAGTGGAGGGAATAATTGCTTTATGGATTTCTGAGAGCATAGCACACATGTAATTTTTCTTAACACACATACTTTTCAGCAGTTAGCTTGTACCAGGTTTTAATTTCTATGCTGCAGTTTCTCCAGCAGTCTAGAGGTATCTATGTCAGACAGGATGTAATAAAAGGATCAAGTTTTAATAAGTACAAAAAAGTGAGGTCTCTGCAATCATAAAAAATCCACATTATTATAGACACAATTTCAATGAATACCATGTAGTGAAACACCACGGGGGTGCTTCAGGAATGGACCTGTTTCCAGAAGGCAAGATGGACTTCAGGGGAAAAAAATAAAGTAAGAAGAAATGAATGCAAATACTTTTCAGTCTCTTACTCTGAAGACCCATGTTATAGGTTGAATTGTGTCCTTCACCCCACCACAATTTATATGTTGAAATCCTATTCTAGTCATTCATAATGTGGCCTTATTTGAAGGTAAGGTCTTATAGAGGGAATCAAGTTAAAATGAGGTCATTAGGGTAGGACTGAATCCAGTAGGACTGGTGTCCTTATAAGAAGAAATCTGGGTACAGATATGCATAGAGAAAAGGCAATGTGAAGAGACACAGGAATAAGATAGCCATCTACAAGTCCAGGAGAGATGCCTGGAGCACATCTTTCCCTCATAACCCTCAGAAGGAACCAACCCTGTCACCACCTTGTTTTTGGACATCTGGCCTGTAAACCTGTAAGACAATAGATTTCTATTGTTTAAGGCCCTGAATTTGTGTTACTTTGTTATGACAGCCCTAGCAAACTAACACAGCTCACGAATTATGACTAACATTTCATATTAAACGATATGGAAGCTTTCCCAAACACCAGGATGCTAAAATCGACACGAGTCACATTAACTGTTTTCACTGAACTTTGGAATTTAGAATCCAAAGAAATTTAGAAACCAAGCAGAGTTATATCAAAGCAGTTTATAATCAGAGATTCAAGTGCATGCTGATTGAGGGAATTGATTTCCATATATATCTTTTAAAAAGGAACCCTTTTTTGTTGTAGCGATGAGACCAAGGCACAATCCTTGATAAGCCTGATTCTGAATGTTAAGTAACCCAAGGGTGAGGAACTGCAATTTATGGGGAATTCAGTCAACTAGCATTGGTTGTACTGTGGGACTCTGGTGTTTGAATTATAAAATGGCGAAGGGAATCTATCATGGAGATTTATCCTGGACTAGCTTGCATCTGGACCAAAAGTGATCCATCAGGTTTGTCATTTTATATTGAAGTCCACAAACTACCTATTCTGCATACCCCAGGTTGTGTACCTGTGTGGCATAGCACAGATCAATCTCTGATGCTTGCTGGTGGAAAGGGTGTGTGTTGTGTAGGTTTTCTTGGTAATGACAGTTGAAACCCATTTCCTTGGTTCCTCTGGATGTTAACATGATCAATTATGGATGAGTACAGAAGTAGAGTTTAGAATCAGGGCTAACTCTGAGCCATATGGTAAGAAGTCAGAGGCACCTTTCTTTGGTTCCATGAATCTCTCCTTGATCTTAAGACATTTCATGAAGTCCTCTGGCTTCCCAGAACTCCCTCTGTGCCTTCCTCCACAGGAGCAAGGATGAAGGTCAACATTGATCGAGCACTTGAGAGACACCATGTGCTGCACACAACTCTTTATAAGCGTTATACTCACATCAACTGTTTGACATTAATGATATTATTGTCTTCGATTTACAGAAGAAGAAACTGAGGCTTAAGGAGGTTAAGTTACTTGCGCAGTGTTATCTAGCAATAAATGCTGGAGCCGGGACTCCAACCCAGGAATGATATTCTTTTTTTTTTTTTTTTTTCTTTGCGGTACATGGGCCTCTCCCGTCGCAGAGCACAGGCTCCAGACGCGCAGGCCCAGCAGCCATGGCTCACGGGTCCAGCCGCTCCGCAGCATGTGGGATCCTCCCGGACCGGGGCACGAACCCGTGTCCCCTGCATTGGCAGGCGGAGTCTCAACCACTGCGCCACCAGGGAAGCCCCAGCACGGATATTCTTAAGACATGGTCCCTGCTGCCTTCCCTAACAGCCTCTCAGGCATCAGATTTCTCCATCAAATCCTGCCTGGTCTGTCTGAACAACTAATCGTTGACAGTGTAACAATGAGTTATAGTCGATCTCTTCACTTGTGGAAAGGACATTTGCATTTCACTGGATGTTTATGAAATAATGTGTTGGCAGAGAGAGATGAAACTCATGGTGGGAATCTCTTGTTCTCATTCTGGCAAAATGTACAATCTTAGACAAATCATGACCTCATGAGCCTTGGTTTTATCATCTCTAAATGTCAGGGTTGGATTAACTACTCTTTAAAGATCCCTGGCAGGCTTAAAATTCTAAGATTCTTTCACATTCAGTGTAACTCCTTTTCAACCCCTGTGTGTACTTGGCCCTTGAATGAACCTTTTTATAAGTTGGAAATTGGAAATACAAAGTCGTGATAAATATGAGAAAATGGTCAAGTCACTTAATAGCTCTTAGCCTCAGTTTCCTTATCTACAAAATGAGATACTAAGAATACTACCTCGTAGGGTTGATACTACACATGCCTAGCAAAATACCTGGAACAGGGTAAGTAAGTGCTCACCAGCTCTAGCTATAATAACATGATAATCATTGGTGTGATCGGTTCTATTATTACCTCCCCAGGAAAATCACAGTATGTTAAGGGTTATAGAAAAAGCACCCATCATGACTACTTTTTTATCATAAGGCATTTTATGCAGAGTATATATTTTAACTTTGTATTCTACAGGCATGCATATCTCACTAAAAGCTGGGTAATATTTATATCCAGCAGTCTGTCAACTATGTGTTCATTTACGCATGCAGACTCTCACCCACCTCCAAGCTGTGAGAACAATAGGAGCTTTAATAGTCTGAAGCAAGAAGGATATTAGCTCCATGAATCTTTATTTTAAATTACACTTCTGAGTTAGAGGTGTCAACATGGTAGAACGAGTTAAGTGAGATTGTATTCCCCAGTAGGGCTATTGATGTTGGTTACAAATAAATTGCTGGTACAGGTGATGATAGCAAAGTCCATGCCATCTTTTATTTAATGGAGTATTTTTCTTGTTAGCAGCTCCTTCTGTATGCTTTCCTTTCTTCTGTGTCACATCAATCATATTTGACACATTGCCCAATGTCAGGGTAAAAAAAATGCATTATCCCGTTCACCAGCCATATGTTTGTTCTCACACCAGGTGAGACATCTGGATGTGTAACTAAACGTTACACTCTTTCATCTAGTTATTTAGTGCTGTGTTACTACACAGAGCCAGAAAATAAACTCCAGAATTCTTTCTTTCTTTTTTTTTTTTTTTTTTGCGAAACGCGGACCTCTCACTGTTGTGGCCTCTCCCGTTGCCGAGCACAGGCTCCGGACGCGCAGGCTCAGCGGCCATGGCTCACGGGCCCAGCCGTTCCACAGCATGTGGGATCTTCCCGGACCGGGGCACGAACCCATGTCCCCTGCATCGGCAGGCGGACTCTCAACCACTGTGCCACCAGGGAAGCCCAAGAATTCTTTCTGTTATCAGGAGAAAGATCATAGCATCTTGAGCCTGAAGTCCTAAGGCCAAGGTCTAGTTTTTTTCTCTTAATAGTTGCACAGCCTTGGGCAGAATTAGGATCAATTGAGAGAAAATGTTTGGAAGCATTGTATGGATTCTTGAAGCTCATGTTAAAAGAATCCTAGGAGTCCCTCTACTTGGCTATACAATGGCCTAGCAATTTGTACCTTTGGAGAGAAAGTTAAAAAGGAGTAAAGATTTCAGAGCTAGACCACTAATAACAGCCAAGATGTATCTAGGGCTGACTGTAGGCCATGAACTCTTCCAAGCACTTTGCATGGAATTGGATTTAAACCTAAAAACAACTGTGAGGTGGGCACTATTATTTTCCCCATTTTATAGACAACATAACTAAGGACCAGAGAGAAGAATAAACAACTCGCCCAAGATCAGAAGATCAAGATTTGAACTCAGTTTGATTCTAGAGTCTGTATCTTTAACCTATATAATACTCTCTATACCACTTCTTGGACCAAAGTTATTTACTCAGCTTCTGGCACTATCACTTACTTTGTTTTTTTGTTGTTGTTGTTTTTCAGTCTATAAAATGGGGATAGGATTACCTACCTTAAAAATATTGTTATGACAATTAATTGAGAGAATGCATGTAAAAGCACTTAACAATGTTGGTTTATGGTAAGTAAAGAAAAGATAGCAGGTTTTCCTGGAAGCCCAGTAGTTAAGGCTTTGCCTTCCAATGCAGGGGGGTGTGGGTTTGATTCCTGGTTGGGGAGCTAAGATCCCACATGCCTCATGGCCAAAATATAAAACATAAAACAGAAGCAATATTGTTAACAAATTCAATAAAGACTTTAAAAATGGTCCACATCAAAAAAAAAAAACTTAAATCAATAAATAAATGAAAGGTAGCTATTTCTAGTGACTAGGTTATATAATATTTGTGATCAAACAAGTATAGCAATACTGATTTAATTAATTTGAAAAATAAATTTTAAAGACCTCACCTCCTGAGAACCAGTCCAAGAGAACAGTGTTTTTTGTTTTGTTTTGTTTTGTTTCATTTGTTTGTTTCTTTGTCTTTTGGGAGAAAGTTCCCCAAAGGATAATATTTTAGGTCAATTCTTAATATAGGCTTATTACATAGAATAACTGATAGCTCTCAAGTTATTTTTTTTGCTTCATTCCAATAGAAAAACATGTTCTGAATATGGAAAATTCTGTTTATTTTTTCCTTCTATTTTACGTACAATGGACATTTATTGAGTACTGTTAATGGGAATGGATGTTTTGGGCGCCGTCTCTTTCTCCTTTACTTCCTCCTTCCCTTCATTTCCTATCTTCACTTAACAATTTCATGTTCAGAACAATCCTGTAAGACAGACTTTTTTGTTTTTGATTTTCTTTTGGCTGTGTAGTTTAGGAATGAAGGTTTTAAGTAACTGCATCACGTCTCATAAATAAAAAATGAGAAGCAATATTTTAACCCATCTAAGGACTCGAGGCCCAGTGTGCTATCCAAGAAAACATGAAATATTGCTATTATTAGTAAGCATAATGATGAAAGCTACCGTTTGTTGGGTACTTACTATAGGCCAGATACATTGCTACATGCTTGGCATACATTTCCTAATTTAATTACCACATGTTGTTGTGATCGACACTTGGGTATCAGCGGGCAACTCTTTTTGCTCACACTTTTATCTTATGATCTGGGGTCTTTAGTCATTTTCATTACTTTTGCTTAAAGTGACTTTTTTGTTTGTTTTTTACTGGACTTTTAATTTTATTTATTTATTTTTGGCTGTGTTGGGTCTTCGTTTCTGTGCGAGGGCTTTCTCTAGCTGCGGCGAGCGGGGGCCACTCTTCATCGCGGTGCGCGGTCCTCTCACTGTCGTGGCCTCTCTTGTTGCGGAGCACAAGCTCCAGACGCACAGGCTCAGTAGTTGTGGCTCACGGGCCTAGTTGCTCCGTGGCATGTGGGATCTTCCCAGACCAGGGCTCGAACCCGTGTCCTCTGCATTGGCAGGCAGATTCTCAACCACTGCTCCACCAGGGAAGCCCTAGAGTGACCTTTATGTGATTGATTTGCTTCTCAGAATCCTCCATTCCTCATGTTGTGAGGAGTACAAGTTTATAATTAGAGAGTAAATTTGGTCATCACCTTCGATAGGACAATGGGCGAAACTCACACATTTTATAGAGACTTTTCAGAATGTGCCGACTTTCTGTTGGTTTCTATAAACAGCTAAAACAGTTTTTGGCAACACTTTTCCCGAATAAATGGCAAGATTATGATGTTTTCAGACTCAAAATGAAAGTGGCCCATTCTTGTTCTTTTAGTGCCCTCATAAAAGTCAAATGTTTAATCTCAGAAGGAAATTTAAAAGATAGAAGTAAAACCTTAATGAGATGTAGCATAAACAATAGAAGAAGTCCATTTCCATGAAATGACTTGTGATGAGGTTTCTTCAAGGAAATGAACTATAAAATAGAACATTTTAGAAATTTAAAATCCACTGGTAAACATTGTGCCTTAAAAACAATGTCAATAAGACTAAACATTTAGTAAATAGAAGGGATTAGACAATTAATATCCAATAAGTGTTATTTTTCCAAAACACTAGAAATGCGTCACCAAAAACAACCCCCACATTTTAAAAAATAGATGAGTATTTTCAAAATTTTTCAGTCCATAAAACCTGAGAAGTTACTGGGTCACAGCAGAAGGAGGATTCTTTCTAATCCTTTATTCAGCCCTTTGTGTAACAGTACCTCCTGTCCCACACGTATGGACATGTGTAAACATACACACACACCATGCCAGTCATCATTTCTCCCAGTGCTTGTTAAATGGAAGGCACTCAAGAAATGGTAACAATCCTAATTATATTCGTCTTATTCTTTAATACAGTTGATAAAGAAAAAGAATAAACCTGGGTTGTTAAAACACTACGGGAAAATCTTTATAATTTTTATACCATATCATTTTATTTTTCTTATCACCCCAGTGTGTCCTCATTTATTGGTTTAGAAATAATGTAGCAACACAAAATTGTGTTGTGTCTCCAAAGAACATTTTTCTAAGTGTCTTAATTGTACACGACACTGTGGTAGGTGCTGACACGTGGGGCATAGGAAAGATGCATGGTGATATTTGGCTTCTGCTTCCCAAATACAGATCTTGCCCAAGATATAGATGATTGTTGTTGGTTTGTAATGATCAAACTTGCGGAGTCAGGTCAATAAGGATAGACACATTTTTAATGGATTTTTTAATGGATTTGACTTTAGAAATCAGATTATTTGCCAAAGGAGAGTGACACAGTTTTAGTTATTAGCTGAAAGAGAACTCTTTTAATCTAGATTGGCTGGATTTTGGTACTGATTTTGAATAAATCATCAATGATTAACTATGCCGTATTTGTAGATAAAATGTGGCTACTCTTCCCCATCCCTAGGCTTCTTCCCTCCACCCTTCCTTCCTTCCTTCTCTCCTTCCTTCTTCCCTTCCTTTCTCCCTTGCTTCCTTCCTCTGTCTCTCCCTCTCTTCCTTTGCATTTCACAATTCCATCAATTAATTTCTTTTCCACTGCTAGCCACATTACACTATGCCTAGTTACAACCCTAGTTAAAACCCTAGTCAGAGTAGATAAAAGGTAAACCTAGGAGGAGGGGAATATGAAAGCTCAAAATTGTTTCTGAACTTCTAGTGGCACTGATGCCCTCAACAAATTAAGGCACCTTCAGATTCCACAATTGAATTCCTTAGAATTTACTGTTATTGTCTATTGATTTCAATCTACCATCTAATGGTAACAAAGATACCTGTATGCTAGCTGGGTGTTGTAGCCCCCTTCTCCGTCTGGTTCTCTTTCTCCTGACACTAACAAGACTTAACTGGGAGGCAATATAACGCCGTGGGGAGCTCTGCAGTCTTGGTGGGAGTTAGGCTGTTCAATTCCAGTCCCTGTTCAGCCACATGCTGATCTGTGCCACCATGAGCAGTTACTTAAAATATCTAGGCTTCTTTTGTGCCATCTCTAATATGGAGTAACACTAGTACACGTTTCTGCCTCCCAGGGCTGCTGTGAATGTTAGTTGAGTTAATGCACGTAGAAGCTCAGTTCCCAGGATGTGGGATTTTCAGTGCTAAAACCAGGGCAGTCTCGTGCAAACTGGGACAGGTGACCACTCTCTCTGTGCCAGGCACAGTGCTAAGTATTTTGTGTTGGTTACCCCATTTCATCCTCGCAGCTACCGTATAAGACTGTGCAAGTTTTAGCACTTAAAGTTCTGTATCCTGAAAAACCCTCAGTCCTGGGCAGAGTGGGACAGTTGGTCACTCTAGCACTTAGTAATTAACCATTATTCTTGTTATTCTTATGGCTGTTATTAAAGCCTTTATCATAGTTCAAAAGAAAAACACCAGAATAAATATTGGTTATTTTCTTGACTTTTATGTATATGATATTGTTATTCTATCTATAAATTCTCTGGTATCTTCTGCCCTTCTACCCTCCTTTCTCAAATAGGCCTTTCTCTTCTGTTCATTCAGGACTCAGATGACCCATCTCATGTCTTTTCTATTTCTTCTCTTGACCATAAATAGAAATTTACAGTGGCTAAAACCTCTCATGCACACGTGAGTAAAGGAACTGAGGTCAAATATGGTAATGTAAATCAAAGTCTTTTCCCTTATATATGCTATAATTTACTGTTATAAGTGTTGCATACTATGAAGTCTCAATGAGAATAGGGAAAAATAAGACTAAATGATTAGATTATTATTTGTGATGTGTTTTGGTAATATTTTTGTCCTTATTAGTCATATACAGCCCTGCTTCTTCTCCATAGCATAGTCTAACAATGAAGAGTTAGTCTTTTAAAAGACTAAATTAGGTGAAATCTACCTTTTATTAAATTATCCTAATATAAAACCAGGTGACTTGATTAAAACCAGCCTTCTTTGCTACCTCCTACCATTTCAAAGAAAAGGTCACCTTGACACTTACTTCCTCTTGCCATTTATGTTTGGGGGTGTGTTATTCATGCAGGCACAGTTCTTCATGACTGGAACCATGAGAGCCTGATTTTTGCTATTGTTTTTAATGCTGCCAGCTGTGTTGTTCTAAAGCTCTTGTTTTCCCTGGAACGCAGAACTTTTCCCTAGTTCAACCTTCAGTGTCACGCCTGGATGCTGCGTGCTCATGCCTTTGAAATTGTGTTCAAGAGTGTGTTTAAATCCATTTACAGTCTCACTTCACTTAAAATAATTGCAGAAGGTGAAACAACGTTGGTAGGGAAAACATCCATTAACATCTCTGTTTTTATTTATTTTAGGCATAATGCAGTTTCCTGTTATTGGATTATAATCTTTGCCTGTTGTGGTGGTATCTATCTGCCCCCTTCCCCAATTCAACCAAAGCTCCTGGTGGTGTGTTCAATTCGATAAATGAATGTGTTGAAAGATGCCATAAAAGGCATTAATTCCTAATTGTGTATGGCTGTGACATTTAATGTAGCTGGTTCTGAAACAGTTGTGGACCTGAGCTTTTGGGGAAACTCTGAAATGTAAAGAGTGAGCGTTACTATCATTGACTTTTGCGGAACGTTGTGAATGGAACATTATGAATGTTTCTATTAAATAATAAGAAAGACTTTTCAGCAAGAAAATCTTGCAATCTGTGCTCCCTATTATCATCTTCCCTTCTGTATAACAAATTTCAGTTTAGTTACTGAAGGCAGTAGCTACAATTACGGATATCTTTCTACTTTGAGGATATTTGGGATTTGCTGTAAAGGTCTTTTAAAAATCTTTAAGGAAAATGTTAACTTCCATTCCCCTAAAAAGGAAGGCAAACAAACAAACAAACAGACATTTGAACTGGGTTGAGTTTGGTCAAGCTTAGGGTGACCAATCATCCCAATTTTCCTGACTGTCACAATTTTAGCACTGAAAGTTCCTTGTCCTGGGGCAACTCTCACTCCTGGGAAAAATGAGAGGGTTAGTCACCTTAATTTTGATACTATTTATTAGCATGAAATATGGAGGCAATGACAAAAGAGATATGCATATCTCCTGTTAACCTGATGTGAACTTTTAAAGTCACGTATACTGTTCCACTGGTCCTTGGGAAACTGATGTGTGGATGGGCAAGCAAATGACTCGAGGGAACGAGGGCAGGGCATCTGTTAGATTGGTACCCTCTCTGTGTCTCTTTAGAGTGGTTCCAACACCTATTCAATCCACTGGTCTCTTCTTTTGAATACTTACTGTTGACTCCTAGCTGGCCCACCTTAGGACTTCTTCAAGAAGGCCATGTCATCAGACTATTGAGATCCTCTAGGCTTTCAGCTAAAGAGCATTTTCCCCTAAAGTTATTAAATTAGGTCCAATTTCCTCAGCTTGATATTTCTGAGAATTGCACTTTCTTCCTTTTCAGGACTAAAGAAAAAGAAAGTGTGGGCAGTTTATTTCCCTAAAACATGAATCTTTAGAAGGATACCAGGGAGTTAAAATGAACATTTTAACCCAACGCGTCACCATAGTCGTGACTGTTACCCGTATAATTGACACACGTCATGTGTTTAACTTTGCATCCTCTGTGTTAGGATTTTCCTGTTTTGTTTGTTTGTTTGTTATGTTAGTGGTATTTTATCTCTTGTCCTTTGGTCCTTGCTCCCCTTCCCTTGCTCAGTTTCCATGGGGACATTTCTGCCACACTGAGGGAGGCTGGAGGTTAGTGACATGGAGCAATGGGTTTTGAAGTCAGTTTGTGCCTTGGTTTTGAAGTGTTTACTTGGGTCTCAGATATACAGGGTACTGTGTGATAGTTATTTGGGCATCAACTACGCATAGCACAGCAGTTATTCTTAAGATGAGCAGAGGCCCCTGGGAAGTGAGCCCTGGTACTTTCATGTGCAAGCCAAGCCTCGGCATTTCCTTCAAATTAAACAAAAGTAACGGGACGTGTTGTCCCTGAATACTCAAATTAGGCTGAGAACAAAGAGTCGAAGGCCGTTAGAAGAAACTACTAAAAGAAGTGGCAGTATCTTTTGGGCATTTTGGTGTCAGATAAATGATGTTTATTCTGTGTTTTTCTAGGATTATTTGAATGAGCTCCCTCCCAAAAGCCTCCCGTCGTACTCTTTTCTGAACTGTCCATCTGACCTTTATCTCCTGCCATGAGTCTGTGGGAAGGCCAATCACTATAATCCTCTTTTCTTTCTTCTCACATCCTTAGGATGTGACTTAAAAGAGAAAAAGTTATATTGTGATTTTCTTCAAGTAGGGCAAAAGGAAATATGTCATTTTGATCCAGAAGTTAATGCGAGATGAGAGGAGGCTACAGTCACAATTCCTGTAATACACTTATGTATACTGAATATACTACCTTGATTTGTGGCCTCAGGTAAATAGCTGCATAAGTTTAGAGCATAATTGTATTAGTTTGTATTACAAATACAAATTAGTTTGTATACTAATACAAATACATTTGTATTAGTTTCTGTAATCGAAAATGCCAAATGCCTATTTTCATTTATTGAGTATTTTGGTTTTAGGTAGCACAGGCACAGCTCTTCAAATGCATATCTGTTCCCTTTAATTCTAGTAGCTTTGTAAAGAAATTAAGTATTTTTCCATGTTTCTGCTTTGTGGAAGTGAGAGTAAGGGTAGGGGTAACTGTTTTTACCAATTTTTAAGTAACTGGCTTGCAAGAATGATTCTCTAAAGAGCCACTTTGTGTGTAGTTTCCCTCTGGGTAGAGACTGTGGGAAAGTAAGTGCATTGCATTTCAGAGAGTAATTTGCTCAGATAGTTAGCATCATAATACAGTTTATGGTCAGCTTCCTGTTGAGGTCTAGATATCGACATATAATTTGGATTTTCTTATGTTTTCCTTCTAGGCTGATTACCTCTATAATTCCTAGATTTGAGCAAAACAGGGTTACTCTTTTATTAGAATAAACATCTGTGACATTCGTAAAGCGTTGTCTTTTTCTTGTCAGTGAAAGGTGTTCCAGTATCCATTCATTCATAACATATTTATTGAGCATCTAGTATTTGCCACTGTAACAGAGGAGAAAGTATCATCTTGCCCCTCAAACAGACTTTTGAAGATTATGCTGAATAGTGGATTCCCAATAAGTAACTCATGTACTTTAAGACTTTGGAGGTAAAATGTTTTATGGAGTTTTTAGTTGTTCATTTCTTCTTAAAAAATGATCACATACATTTTGGATGAACTATCTGTGTATGGGTAAATTATTTTTTTCTAGATAAACATGGGAACCAAGGAATTAAATGGGTGGGAGAAACATTCGTTAGGCTGTACTCTTATCAAATGATGTGACCTTGGCAAATTTATGTAATCTTTTTGAATCGCAGTATTCTCATCTATTTATAAAATGTGGATGAAACTCCTATTATGAGGCAGTTATGAAGATTAAGATAATTCATGAAAAATATGAGCCATAGTGGTTGCTCAATAAATGACAGTGATTATTACAGGTATTTAGAGGATAGTAGGGTGTAGGAAAGAATTTCATGCAAAGTCCAGTCCTTTAAATATGAATGAGGAGGAGGCATCACCCGTATACGTGTGACTAAAGTTGATAGCTGTGACCATACTGTGAAGAGTAAGTACGTAGTTCCTTTCTGGAGGGTAATTTGATTACAGAGATATTACTTTGAAGAGGTAATATGCTAAATGAAATCATCAGTGACCTGAAAGTGTTAACAAGGTTCTGGGAAAGGGGCCATTTACTCTCTTTTCACCTCTAAGATAAAGCATAATGCACTCGTGTATTTAATAAACTGTGAGAGATGGTGCTGGTTTACGGGGGCATTGGTAAGCTATCCCCAACCCATTTTTCTTTCTTCTGGCTTTTCTTTTCCAATACCCCTAGTTTTGTAAGAATCAGTTCATGAGTTTCAGCAGGCTGCCTTACCTGCTGTAGATAGAATGCCTCCTCCCTTCCTCTGGCCCCTACCCCTACCATTGATAATATAATAAAAAAGGAAGCTTATCCAGTACTGTTTCAAACAGGATAAATTGAAGGACAAAGGAACGACACCAAACATGAAATATTTAACACAATCAAATGTTAGGCGTTGATTGATGACTTTCAGAGCAATGACCAAATACAAGAGAACAATATGTTTTCACTTGGACCATGGGTATTAAGATTCTAAGAAGCCAGGAGATGGAATAGTAGGACTGAAGACACTAGACAGTATGACCTGAATCTAAGGCTTTGCTTTCTTGTACTGATTTAATTTTTTTAAACTTTCAGTGATTTCACAACTGCTAAGATCCTCAAGGCAAAGAGTGTATCTTTTGTACTATTCTACTTTAACCGAAGTTCAATTAAATGAAAAAATCTATCATTTTAATAGGCTATATATTTCTGTTTGAGGTTGTTCATCTCTCCTCCAGCTTAGCCTATTTGAAACAGTACTGGTTGGTCTCAATAACCGCATACAATTGTCAATTTTATTTGACCACCAACCATGCTAATGGCTTATAAATACATTGTTCAAAGGTTGTGGAAAAATAAATGTATTTAACCTGAATACTAAAATCTGGAGAAAAAAATCAATTAGACATAGGCAGTGTATAAAAGGTTTGCTAAGTGACTTGCTGCCAAACAGAAAATGGGTAGTCTATTTTAGCATTTTTTAGAATAGTCTTTTTTAGTATTTCCTAGAGCAGTCTGACTCATTTAGATTGAAATATCTGTCGGAAGCTATGTCCCAGTTCAACTGATCCCAACGTTAAAATGTCTCTACATATTCTCCCTCATCTTTCTGCTTCCAGCCTGATAGCCATAATTAGTATTATGTTCCCTTGTGGGGGCAGAAGTCCAACCAAAATAACAACCATGCACTCGGCAACTGCTCAGAACAGTTAAAAGAGCTTCTTCTCATTTGCCACTGTCTTAAGTGGTACTGTCTCTACATTTCCTCCCCCTGCTTTCTTAAACAACAACAGAAAAATCCAAACAGATTGGAAGAATGATATTTGGATTCCAATTTCTGCATAGAATATCTTAGTGGTTTTCAATTGCTTTAGGGAGCTTGCAACAATAAAATTCTGTTGAATCTAACATCATTTTGAACTCTTTCTTGCCCATATTCTGATAAGAAATTTATCCTGGCGCACCTTTATCTCTGTTGATAATGGGCTTCATGGCTATAGGGAAATGTTGATACAGTGAGCTAGCATCTATCATTTTGACATCTACTCTTTAGCAGATGAAGAGAATAATGAGTGCTTGGGGTGCAACACTGTAGAACAACGTCAGCAAGCAATATGCATAGACCCAGTGATAGGTGTCTCTCGATTTGCAGCCATATATCTGTGGCAATCATTCTTTCTTCCTCTTCTCATTTCTTTTCATTTTCTTTCAACAGTCTGTCATTTGTGGCTTCAGTCCACTTTATTTCTCTCCATTTCTTGCTCTTTTTGCTATCTGCCATAATTCTGCATAAAATTGTGAAGTGCCCTAAAACATTCTCCTTTCTGCCCTTCATTGCTTTCGATGCTTCTAATCACTCCATTGGAAACTTGGTGGTAATCGATTAGGTTCTGAGAGAGGACAGAAGTACAAACCTTATGTCCACCCTTCACAGAAAAATGTGATTACTTATTAATATTTCTAAAAGTTTGTTTGTTTCTTAATTTGATTCCAGGCATAGGATATTTCCCATGTTCCTAGAAATTAGTTTAACTCAATCATAACTTAAAGGCAAATAATCTTATGATTTGATCTTTATAAGGGACGATTCTAAACAGATGCTGGTGTTTCATTTTTTATTCCTTACCCCAAAATGCAAAGATATAGAAGCATGAAATCAATCACAAATTTAGGAAATAAAATGCAATGAGTTTATATTAAAGCAAATAGAGGGAAAATAATAATTAGACAGTCTTTTTGCAAATATGTGATAATATTCTATTTTCAATGACTCAATTAGTTAAAAATGAAATATACAGAGAAAGTAAGTACAAAGAGAGTTCTCAAAAATGTATCTCTTTTACATACATTTATATTACAAGTTGAAAATTTCATTAGAATGATGGTATTTTAAATTTATTTCTCCTTCCAAGACTACATAGATCTGAAGGTGGTCAGTAGGTGTTCTTTAGCTATTGAAAATACAGCTTGCTTCGGTAAATTAATAGAGACCCTTTCCCTTCATGGCTGAATATGACGAGCGCCTCTTAACTGCTGTTCAGAATTCACAAACCCTAGCACTCTTCCTACTCTTTCTGGGAAGAGACTGTATTTTTCATTGATTTTCCATATTAGATATTTTATTTAAGTAAAGTCCAAAACAGGCCATATCCTATCTGTCAGATACTCTTTTTGTTTCTCCTCCTAATACATTAGCTCAGTAATTATAGTATGAAAGGAAAAGATTGGAATGTTGCATTTTAGTTGGAGGGGTTTTTTGTGGGTTCTCTCCCATGACTGTGGTTGAACTGGGCAGCAGGGAATCATGAGCTCTACAGAACAGGACAATTGATTTCTTGGTGCTTTCTTTGTTGAATTCATTTCTGGCAGTGCTGCAGACTAAGAGCAGAACACAGGAAGTAAGGAAAAGTACAGCATTTCTGCTTGGTCCAGCTGATGGGAAGGTACACAGAGGAAAGGGCTTGCCTCTGAAAGATGCTGATGTTTCATTTTTTATTCCTTACCCCGAACATATTTATCTGCTGAGTCACTAAAGAGAACAAGTTTTGTATATCTTCTTTCTATTTGCTTCTTTTTATTCTTGCCATAGAAGAGTTTTATCTACTAAAACATCTTGAAGAGATATTCTGTTTTGGCCAAAAAGCACTTATAACTTGAATTTATATATATAGTTCTTTTTAAGGTGCCTCCAAATTTTCATACACATATTATATTAAAATTCATATTTCCATGGAAGAGGTTAAAACCAGACCACTTTCTGATTATGTAGATAAAATTGAGTTTAGTGTACTACACTTTGGTCCTATAAAAATGATTCCGAATAAATCTGACAAAAAGTCCTTCTCTTCAGACCCTTCAGACTAAGTGTAAAAAGACACAGGGCACCATGGTTAGCCCTGATAGAGTTTATTCCTGGATTCTTGGGATGAGAATCAGAGCACTGGTAAATTGTCAGCTGTGTACTTGTATCTGATTTAGACCCCTCTCTTCTTTCTCTACCTTCTCTCCTTTCTAAGTCACTAATTTTTGGCATCTCCTCTCATTTACATTGTCTTTCTGCTCTTCATTCATCATTTATTAAATACAATACACAATTCCACCAAGAAGCCCAAAGAACTAACGTTTTTGACCTCATTATTCTCAGTTCAGGGAGAAAGCATGTGCCCAGTACAAGGAAGACACTGGGGATGAACATGTGCATCTATCTGGTGGCAGGCACTCTCCAATAGAGATTCGATGAGAGCCACATGTGTAATTTTAAATTTTCAAGTAGCAACATTAAAAACATTAAAAGAAACCGCTTTCGACAGCTGAATCTATGATCAGTTTTGTAAACTGAAATTCCAATGAATGAATATTAAATAAAACTGGAAACTCAGTTCCTCACTCTTCTTTGCCATATTTCATCTGCTCAGTAGCCATAGGTGGCTGTTGAATGGGCACTGTATTGGATAGTTGAAGGGCTACAATGCACTGCAGCCTTAAAAATATGGAGCATATTCTTGACCCTCACATTTTATTAAGTTCTTCATTTAATTCATGTCAGGCACAATTCTAAGAACTTTATTTGTATTACTTTTATTTATTCCTTATAAATGACCTAATGCATATTCTACATTCCTCATTTTACAGATGAGGAAACTGGAAATTGGATAAATGTAATAACCTTGCCAAGATTATTTAACTAGCAAGTGGCAGGCCCAGGATTTGAGAAAGCTTGGACTGAGAAAGCTTGGACTGATGCTAGATTTAATGGCTTAAATCCCATGATGGGGAAGGGAATCCAAGAAGGGGACTCCCATGTTTCTGCTTCTTCTAATGTTTGCAAATCTATGTTCTAGAGCAAGTTCTTAGGTTGACTTTGGAGCTCCTGACACCTGTTGGATATGCTGTAGTGAAAAAATCAGGGCCACCCAAAATTTCCATCATCACTTGGAACGTTATTACCGCAAATCTTACGGGGCTTGATTAAGGTACAGACCTAGACAATAAAGGGACATGTTAGGAGCAGGGTTCCTGTAGGGAAAAGAATAAGGGGACATGTCCTATTTTTTAAATATCCCATTTTAGGAATATACTGACTCCATGCTAGAGGTTATAAGAAATTGAGAGAATTGGGACAGGCTAATTTATGGATCCATGGCTCCTTAGTTCCTTAAATGAATTTAGCAACCATTTATTAAGCACCTACTCTTTGCCAGAGTCGGTGGTAGGTGTTGAGGCTATAAATACATGTGAATTATGTTTTAACAAGCTATATTAGAAAGAAGACTTGTCTTCCTAATTTTTGCTTTAAGAGACGTTAATCTCTTCTTGTAAGTGCCATTATTTTGACGAAGCATCGTGCTCTGAGTTCAGTGGTTCTTGGCTCCTACTGAGTCAATACTCTGCATAGCATCATTGCAATTCTTGATTGATAAAGAACTGGGTAATGAGTTAATTTGTGGACTCTCCACCTGTGCTGTCTTCTGAGCTGTGTTTTTAACAATTCTCTGAATATTTGCATCTCTACCAGACGATATAAGGGAATATAAAAGCAGCAAAATAATTATAATTTTCCTCCTAGTTATCAGTCCCCATGAGAGTTTGGGCTGGAGATAGGTAACCTTGATTTAAAACAAAATGATATTCTGTGAACATTCCAACTATTCATTTCATTTGATTCCCATCTCCCATTAGTGAATTTGCTCAGATTAAATTTTTATGGATTCCATTTCCTAGAATTAAAGAAAAATAATTATATCAAAAGACTACCCAAATTAGCCAAATTTTCTGCCGGGAAATTAATTTTTGGACAGTCATCCTCAGACCAAAATATTTGAAAAATAAATAGCAGCATTGGATAACATGAAGTTGTAATAACAGATAATAATGAGGTAAAGAAGCAGAAAGATGTGCAAACAAAGGAAAGGAGAGTTGCTTTGGAAATGGTATTTTAAAAGAGATATAGTAAGAATAAGCTAGTGTGATGCTGTAGGAAGTTTCAGAAATAGGTAGAGGGTATACACAAGATTGGATACTCTAGAACAAACCTGGAGGAAAGGACCGATTGGAAAGAGGTTGGTTTATAGGGAAAAAATAGTAGCTACTTTAGAAGTAGAGTATTTGGTAGACCCTTCAGCCCATTATGTTTTGGCTTCTATGTCAAGGAGGATGACAGTTATTCACTGCATAGCTTTATAGGAAAGATGACTGGTAGTGACTTCAACATTATGAAGAACTCGGCAAAATCCATAAAATGTCTGTGGTGTTAACAAATCTTTTATTACGAGTGCTACCTGGAATTATGTACTTGAAAAAGAAGAATTTCTTGTAACACATTTGTGAAAGGCAAAGGTTTCATGACCCAGTGGGTGGAATGAGACTGAGAAACAGTACCAGTGAAAAGGTGAATAAAAATCTTGTAAGAATATTTAATTGGAGTGGGAGTAGGATTCTTCTTGCAGATAATCAAGGAAAGCCTATGGAGGAAGAGATTCCTCAGCTAAAGATATGAAAGTTCCATTTCTGGCTTGTCTGCTGAATGAATGACTCACTATTTGCCTCTGTCAGCTCACTTAACTTATGTGTCCCTTTAGATTTTTGCACTTGAATGGTCAAGATTAATATGATACACCATAACATAAAAAGTCACTGGTTGGGTTAAAAGAATTTTATACAGAACAATAGAACTGGAAGAAGTCCTCTGGCCTCTGGCCTTCTACCTCTTTTCTAAATTTACGTGAGGTTCAAAACTTCAATTATTACTAGTTTTTTTTTTTTTTCCCTAATATTCCACTTAAATTCTGTAACAGTTTGGCTCATTTATTCTTTTGATGCTCATGGTAACACCAGCAGTAGAGCCAGCATCCCTTTAATATAAGATCATTGTAAAATCATAGACAGATGTTACCCCACAATTTTCTCTTTTCCAATTATTTATGATCCTCTCACTTTAATAAGTTTGCTCAGAAGTCTCTGTGTACAGTTTAATTTCTTCAGTCTTTTGAAAAATGTAGAGGCTTGAGCCAGACAAAAGCACTTCAGCCAGAACATGACTAATCCTGAAGACAGAGAGCATGGTTGTTAATGTTCACCAGTAGCTGTCAGTTAAGAAATAATGGTGCTGCATTGCTGACTCACAGGCAGCTAATGGTTTACTATGTCCACCCCACACCCACGTTTAGATTTCAGCACGCTTTCCATATATTGAGCTGTTGTGTTGGTTTACATCCAGAAATTTTTTTGGTACCGTTGACCTTCACACACTGTTTGGTTAATTATATAAATTAAGTTAAATTATGTAAACTCCATATTACTCAGACAGACAAGACAAACGTTGTGCAGTAAGAAAAGTCTGTCTTTGCAGGCCTCCCTTAAACTTGTCCTCACTTCTATCCCCACTAACCGATGAGGAAACATTGCTCCAATTTATTGAGTTACCATTGGCCAAACACTGTGTAAGTGCTTTATACACATTATTGTATTTAATCCTTTAGAATGAGGTGACTATTATAATCTCTGTTTTATAGGAGAAGAAACTGAGGCTTAGGTAAAATAACTAGTCCAGGAAGATATGCTGGGACGTTTGATTCTAAAAATCCATGGTTTCACCACCATGGATTGGGGCTTGAGGCTGCCTTTTAACTTCCATTAGAATCTCCAGTGAATCCTTTCCTCACAAGCTTTCTTTTCCTCTTTCCAATCAAAAATATGTTCCCAGGAAATGACTGAAATTAATTCACAGTTAGGCATAAGTTATTTATAACAAGAAGAGCTAACTTTTATTAAAAGCCTAATATGTTATAAGCCCTATGTCAGATACTTTGCACGCATTATGATTAATCCTACAAAGTTTTATAGACCAAAACCCCAAGATTCTGAGAACTTAAGTAACTTCCCCAAAGTCATATGTGGAGTTGAGATTGCTTCAGCTAATGAGGCTTACTGTCATTTCTCTCACTTAATGTGGGAAAAATGTCAACATTAAGTATGTTTTTCTAACTGCTCCAGATGATCATCAAGTAGTAGGAAAAGAATATGGTGGATCAGGTGGGCTTCAGTACTAGTTCCAAAATGTACAGCTGGTGGCTACCGAATCCATCCGCTCATAGAGCTATCATTGTCTAAACTTGTTTTCCTATTTTTTAGTCAGATGTTTGTAAGGAATGAGTTACTTAAATGCAACATGCCATTTAAAAATATAGAATCGGGGGCTTCCCTGGTAGTGCAGTGGTTGAGAGTCCGCCTGCCGATGCAGGGGACACGAGTTCATGCCCTGGTCCGGGAGGATCCCACATGCCGCGGAGCGGCTGGGCCCGTGAGCCATGGCCGCTGAGCCTGCGCGTCAAGAGCCTGTGCTGCGCAACGGGAGGGGCCACAGCAGTGAGAGACCCGAGTACCACAAAAACAAACAAAAAAATAAATAAATAAAAATATAGAATAAAAGCCCACAGAAAGTGAGGGTGACAGATCATGTGATTTATCCACCTGCCTTCTGGCAGACAGTGAACTAGTTTTTGTAGGTGGGTCTCTAGGAATAGATATTTGTATAAAAACAGTTTTTGAATCCAGAAATACTGCTTAACTATCACTAATTGAAGTGACCATCAGATCAATCTTACATGGGATCTGTCTAACCCAAGTAAATGTCATGTTTGTTGAGAGATGATGAAAGAATGGGATCTGAGTCCTCCTGTATTTAATCTGAGGGGAAATCCACACACGTGGTTCTATCAGGTTTGATATTTAATGGATCAGAGTAGTAAAACAGACCTTCTCATTTCATGGGCACTATGAATTCTCTCTGGATGGCATAAGATCTATCAGTGATCAGCATGGACCATTGGATAGCAGTGAAAGTATTAATTTTATGGGGAAGAGTGTTATATGCCATCATAGTAATGATATGGCCCATTCATTTTTGGAAAAAACGCATAGACATACACACATAACAATCTTACGTTTATCATAGATATATGTTTAATTTCATTTAAAATAGACAAGATACAACAGTCATTTAACTTTTTTTTTTTTACATCTTTATTGGAGTATAATTGCTTTACAATGTTGTGTTAGTTTCTGCTTTATAACAAAGTGAATCAGCTATACATATATCCCCATATCTCCTCCCTCTTGCGTCTCCCTCCCATTCTTCCTATCCCACCCCTCTAGGTGGTCACAAAGCACCGAGCTGATCTCCCTGTGCTATGCAGTTGCTTCCTACTACCTATCTGTTATACATTTGGTAGTGTATATATGTCCATGCCACTCTCTTGCTTCGTCCTAGCTTACCCTTCCCCCTCCCCGTATCCTCAAGTCCATTCTCTACATCTGCGTCTTTATTCCTGCTCAGCCATTAGGTTCATCAGTACCATTTTATTTTATTTTTTTTTAGATTCCATATATATGTGTTAGCATACGGTGTTTGCTTTTCTCTTTCTGACTTACTTCACTCTGTATGACAGACTCTAGGTCCATCAACCTCACTACAAATAATTCATATTTGTTTCTTTTCTTTCTTTCTTTTTTTTTTTTTTTTTTTTTGCGGTATGCGGGCCTCTCACTGTTGTGGCCTCTCCCGTTGCGGAGCACAGGCTCCGGACGCGCAGGCTCAGCAGCCATGGCTCACGGGCCTAGCTGCTCCGCAGCACGTGGGATCTTCGCGGACCGGGGCACAAACCCGTGTACCCTGCAACGGCAGGCAGCCTCTCAACCACTGCGCCACCAGGGAAGCCCCAGTTTTGTTTCTTTTTATAGCTGAGAAATATTCCAGTGTATATATGTGCCACATCTTCTTTATCCATTCATCTGTCGATGGACACTTAGCTTCCATGTCCTGGCTATTGTAAATAGTGCTTCAGTGAACATTGTGGCACATGTCTCTTTTTGAATTATGGTTTTCTCAGGATATATGCCCAGTAGTGGGATTACTGAGTCATATTGTCTATTTTTAATTTTTTAAGAAACCTCCATACTGTTCTCCATTGTGGCTGTATCAATTTACATTCCCACCAACAGTGCAAGAGGGCTCCCTTTGCTTCACACCCTCCCCAGCATTTATTGTTTGTAGATTTTTTGATGATGGCCATTCTGACTGGTGTGAGATGATACCTCATTGTAGTTTGGATTTGCATTTCTCTAAGCATTAGTGATGTTGAGCATCCTTCCATGTGTTTGTTGGCAATCTGTATATCTTCTTTGTAAAATGTCTCTTTAGGTCTTCTGCCCATTTTTGGATTAGATTGCTTGTTTTTTTGATATTGAGCTGCATGAGCTGCTTGTATATTTTGGAGATTAATCCTTTGTCAGGTGCTTCATTTGGAAATATTTTCTCCCATTCTGAGGGTTATCTTTCCGTCTGGTTTATGGTTTCCTTTGCTGTGCAAAAGCTTTTAAGTTTCATTACGTCCCATTTGTTTATTATTGTTTTTATTTCCATTGCTCTAGGAGGTGGTTCAAAAAGGATCTTGCTGTGATTTATGTTATAGAGTGTTCTGCCTATGTTTTCCTCTAAGAGTTTGATGGTGTCTGGCCTTACATTTAGGTCTTTAATCCATTTTGAGTTTATTTTTGTGTATGGTGTTAGGAAGTGTTCTAATTTCATTCTTTTACATATACCTGTCCAGTTTTCCCAGCACCACTTATTGAAGAGGCTGTCTTTTCTCCACTGTATATTCTTGCCTCCTTTATCAAAGATAAGCTGACCATATGTGCGTGGGTTTATCTCTGGGCTTCCTATCATGTTCCATTGATATATATTTCTGTTTTTGTGCCGGCACCATACTGTCTTGATGACTGTAGCTTTGTAGTATAGTCTGAAGGCAGGGAGCCTGATTCCTCCAGCTCCATTTTTCTTTCTAAAGATTGCTTTGGCTATTCTGGGTCTTTTGTGTTTCCATACAAATTGTGAATTTTTTTATTCTAGTTCTTTGAAAAATGCCATTGGTAGTTTGATAGGGATTGCATTGAATCTGTAGATTGCTTTGGGTAGTACAGTCATTTACACAATGTTAATTCTCCCAATCCAAGAACATGGTATATCTCTCCATCTGTTTGCATTGTCTTTAATTTCTTTTATCAGTGTCTTATGGTTTTCTGCATACAGGTCTTTTGTCTCCTTAGGTAGGTTTATTCCTAGGTATTTTTTGTTGTTGTTGTTGCAGTGGTAAATGGGAGTGTTTCCTTAATTTCTCTTTCAGATTGTTCATTGTTAGTGTATAGGGATGCAAGTGATTTTTGTGCATTAATTTTGTATCCTACTACTTTACCAAATTCATTGATTAGCTTTTGTAGTTTTCTGGTAGCATCTTTAGGATTCTCTATGTATAGTATCATGTCATCTGCAAACAGTGACAGTTTTACTTCTTTTCCGATTTGGATTCCTTTTATTTCTTTTTCTTCTCTGATTGCCGTGACTAAAACTTCCAATGCTATGTTGAATCATAGCAGTGACAATGTATGTTCCTGATCTTAGAGGAAATGGTTTCAGTTTTTCACCATTAAGAACGATGTTGGCTGTGGGTTTGTCATATATGGCCTTTATTATGTGAAGATAAGTTCCCCCTATGCCTCCTTTCTGGAGAGTTTTTATCATAAATTGGTGTTGAATTTTGTCGAAAGCTTTTTCTGCATCTATTGAGATGATCATATGGTTTTGCTCCTTCAATTTGTTAATATGTTTTATCACATTGATTGATTTCCATATATTGAAGAATCCCTGTATTCCTGGAATAAACCCCACTTGATGATGATGTATGATCCTTTTAATGTGCTGTTGGATTCTGTTTGCTAGTATTTTGTTGAGGATTTTTGCATCTATGTTCATCAGTGATATTGGCCTGTAGTTTTCTTTCTTTGTGACATCTTTGTCTGGTTTTGGTATCAGGGTGATGGTGGCCTCATAGAATGAGTTTGGGAGTGTTCCTCCCTCTGCTATGTTTTGGAAGCATTTGAGAAGGATAGGTGTTAGCCCTTCTCTAAATGTTTGATAGAGTTCGCCTGTGAAGCCATCTGGTCCTGGGCTTTTGGTTGTTGGAAGATTTTTAATCACAGTCTCATTTTCAGTGCTTGTGATTGGTCTGTTTATATTTTCTGTTTCTTCCTGGTTCAGTTTCAGAAGGTTGTGCTTTTTAAGTATTTGTCCATTTCTTTCAGGTTGTCCATTTTATTGGCCTAGAGTTGCTTGTAGCAGTCTCTCATGATCCTTTGTATTTCTGCAGTGTCAGTTGTTACTTCCCCTTTTTCATTTCTAATTCTGTTGATTTGAGTCTTCTCCCTTTTTTTCTTGATGAGTCTGGCTAATGGTTTTTCAATTTTGTTTACCTTCTCAAATAACCAGCTTTTAGTTTTATTATCTTTGCTATCGTTTCCTTCATTTCTTTTTCATTGATTTCTAATCTGATCTTTATGATGTCTTTCCTTCTGCTAACTTTGAGGGTGTTTTTATTCTTCTTTGTCTAATTGTTTAGGTGTAAGGTTAAGTTGTTTTTTTGAGACTTTTCAGTTTTCTTTAGGTAGGACTGTATTGCTATAAACTTTCCTCTTGGTACTGCTTTTGCTGCATCCCATAGGTTTTGGGTCATCGTGTTTTCATTGCCATTTTTTTCTAGGTATTTTTTTATTTCCTCTTTGATTTCTTCAGTGATCTCTTGGCTATTTAGTAGTGTATTGTTTAGCCTCCATGTGGTTGTATTTTTTACAGTTTTTTTTCCTGTGATTGATATCTAGTCTTATAGTGTTGTGGTCGGAAAAGATACTTGATATGATTTCAATTTTCTTAAATTTACCAAGGCTTGATTTGTGACCCAAGATATGATCTATCCTGGACAATGTTCCATGAGCACCTGAGACGGAAGTGTATTCTGTTGTCTTTGGATGGAATGTCCTATAAATATCAGTTAAGTCCATCTTTTCTAATGTGTCATTTAAAGCTTGTGTTTCCTTATCTATTTTCATTTTCGGTGATCTGTCCATTGGTGAAAGTGGAGTGTTAAAGTCCCCTACTATGATTGTGTTACTGTTGATTTCCCCTTTTATGTCTGTTAGGATTTGCCTTATGTATTGGGGTACTCCTATGTTGGGCCCATAAATATTTGCAATTGTTACAGCTTCTTCTTGGATTGATCCTTTGATCATTATGTAGTGTCCTTCTTTTTCTCTTGTAATAGGCTTTATTTTAAAGTCTATTTTGTCTCATATGAGACTTGCTACTCCAGCTTTCTTTTGATTTCCATTTGCATGTAATATCTTTTTCCATCCCCTCACTTTCAGTCTGTATGTGTCCCTAGGTCTGCAGTGGGTCTCATGTAGACAACCTATATATGCATCTTGTTTTTGTATCCCTTCAGCCAGTCTATGTCTTTTGGTTGGAGCATTTAATCCATTCACATTTAGGGTAATTATCGATACATATGTTCGTATTACCATTTTCTTAATTGTTTTGGGTCTGTTATTGTAGGTCTTTTCCTTCTCTTGTGTTTGCTGCCTAGAGAAGTTCCTTTAGCGTTTGTTGTAAAGCTGGTTTGGTGGTGCTGTATTCTCTTAACTTTTGCTTGCCTGTAAAGGTTTTAATTTCTCCGACAAATCTGAATGAGATCCTTGCTGGGTAGAGTAATCTTTGTTGTAGGTTTTTCCCTTTCATCACTTTAAATATGTCCTGTCACTCCCTTCTGGCTTGCAGAGTTTCTGCTGAAAGATCAGCTGTTAACCTTATGGGGGTGTGGGGGGGGTCCCTTGTATGTTATTTGTTGCTTTTCCCTTGCTGCTTTTAATATTTTTTCTTTGGATTCAATTTTTGATAGTTTGATTAATATGTGTCTTGGTGTGTTTCTCCTTGGATTTATCCTGTATGGGACTCTCTGTGCTTCCTAGACTTGATTGACTATTTCCTTTCCCATGTTAGGGAAGTGTTTAACTATAATTTCTTGAAATATTTTCTCAGTCCCTTTCTTTTTCTCTTCTTCTTCTGGGACCCCTATAATTCGAATGGTGCATTTAATGTTGTCCCAGAGTTCTCTGAGACTATCCTCAATTCTTTTCTTCTTTTTTCTTTATTCTGCTCTGAGGTAGTTATTTCCACTATTTTATCCTCCAGGTCACTTATCCGTTCTGCCTCAGTTATTCTGCTATTGATTCCTTCTAGAGTGTTTTTAATATCATTTATTGTGTTGTTCATCATTGTTTGTTTGCTCTTTAGTTTTTTTAGGTCCTTGTTAAACTTTCCTTGTTTTCTCCATTCTATTTCCAAGATTTTGGAATATCTTTACTATCATTACTCTGAATTCTTTTTTAGGTAGACTGCCTATTTCCTGTTCATTTGTTTGGTCTAGTGGGTTTTTACCGTGCTCCTTCATCTGCTGCATATTTGTCTGTCTTCTCATTTTGTTTAACTTACTTTGTTTGGGGTCTTCTTTCCACAGGCCTCAGGTTCATAATTCCCATTGCTTTTGGTGTCTGCCGCCAGTGGGTGAGATTGGTTCAGTGGCTTGTGTAGGCTTCCTGGTCAAGGGGACTGGTGTCTGTGTTCTGGTGGGTGGGGTGGATCTTTTCTTTCTGGTGGGTGGAGCCTCATCCAGCAGTGTGTTTTGGGGTGTCTGAGAGCTTAGTATGATTTTAAGTATCCTCCCTGCTAATAGAGTGGTGTTGTTTTCTTTTCTTTCTAGTTGTTTGGCGTGGGGCATCCAGCACTGGAGCTTGCTGGCCATTGGGTAGAACTGGGTCTTGGCATTGAGATGGAGATCTCTGGGAAAGCTCTCGTTGATTGATATTATGTGGGGCTGGGAGGGCTCTGGTGATCCCATGTCCTGAACTCAGCTCTCCCACATTGGAGGCTCAGTCCTGACACCAGGCGGGAGCACCAAGATCCTCTCAGCCTGACGGCCAGGCATGTGGGGATTTTCTTGCCTTTTGGGAAGTCTGAGGCCTTCTGCCAGCGTTCAGTAGGTGTTCTGTACGAGTTGTTCCTCATGTACATGTATTTCTGATGTATTTGTGGGGAGGAAGGTGATCTCTACATCTTACTCCTCCGCCATCTTTGAAGGTCCCCCTGCAATAGGAGACTCTACTGAAGACGCCAACCTCTGCAAGAGCTAGAGGTGCAGAGGCATTTTTTTCAGAGGGTTTTCAGCTTGCTGGAATGGCAGAAAAGGAGAATAAGAGAAGATCCTCTCTGGCAAGGGAGGAGCAGTAAGACCCACAACTGCAACCACCATGGCTTTTGAGACACTTGTATCCAGTTTTTTTACTTTGCTGCTTTTCCCTTCTCTTTTTTTTGTCTTTTCCTTTGTGCTTCGTCTAGTTTCACTTGTTCACAGGGTGCTTCATGCAGAGGCCTTGCATCTAGCACTTCAGATCAGAGTGCCTAGTGAGAAATGGCTGCACTGACACCTTAGCTCGGTGGCCAGACCATATGTCCAGTCATTTAACTTTAAATGGAATGTTTATAAGTGAAGCTCTTTAGAATAAAATAAATAAGTAGGGGCTTCCTTGGTGGCGCAGTGGTTGAGAGTCCGCTTGCCGATACAGGGGACACGGGTTCGTGCCCCAGTGCGGGAAGATCCCACATGCCACAGAGCCGCTAGGCCCGTGAGCCATGGCCGCTGAGCCTGCACATCCGGAACCTGTGCTCCGCAACAGGAGAGGCCACAGCAGTGAGAGGCCCATATACCAAACAAATAAATAAACAAATAAATAAAATAAAATAAAATAAAATAAATAAGTAAAAGCCAACTAAAATGACTTTAGAATAAATCACTAAATATCTTTTAAGCTGACTTTTTGTTTTACTCTTTTATAGAGCAATTAATATGCTAATATAGATGACCATTTTAGCAGTGTTTACAATACATTTATATCTGCACAAGTACATTTAATCAAACATACATACTTAAGTTACATACAGAGAGAGAGAGCACCAGCTTATCAATTGTAAAGGCAAAAAAACAACAACAACAAAGAACTGCTTGAGACTAAAACACTATATTGAAGTGGGAGTTTTTATATTTCAAAAACAGATTTTGAAAGTCCTTTAAAGGGTTCTGAAAGATTGATTCGAATTATAAATTTTTATATGCAAGGTGTCTCTTACAATTTTCCCCTCACCAGCTTATCCCTCTCTATAATACCTTTCTTTGTCATTTTGTCTTTTCTCTCTGATAGAATAAAAATAATTTCCAAGGTCAGATTCTATCTTGTAAGAGCTTTTCCCCAAGGAAATACATGTATCTTCTTAATTTATTGTATCTCACAATAATCTCTCATAGGAAAACTGTAGGCAAATTAAAACCACACAGAGGTGGTGCTTACATATGCTTTGGACCATTTCCTACCACTGACTTTTTGTAAAAAGAGTGGATATACTCATCTCCTTATTGTCCATTTTATTGGTCATAGAGTGTGATATTTTAATAATGTTTGTTTTGTTTGTTTGGCTGCATTAGGTCTTTGTCGCTGCATGTGCACTTTCTCTAGTTGCAACGAGCGGGGGTTCCTCATCATTGCAGTGTGTGTGCTTCTCATTGCGATGGTTTCTCTTGTTGTGGAGCACGGGCTCTAGGCACATGGGCTTCAGTAGTTGTGGCATGCAGGCTCAGTAGTTGTGGCACATAGGCTTAGTTGCTCCAGTAGTTGTGGCACACAGGCTCAGTAGTTGTGGCTCAAGGGCTCTAGAGTGCAGGCTCAGTCGTTGTGGCACATGGGCTTAGTTGCTTTGTGGCATGTGAGATCTTCCCAGACCAGGGATTGAACCCATGTCCCCTGCATTGGCAGGCAGATTCTTAACCACTGCACCACCAGGGAAGTCCGTAGAGTTTGATAATTTTAATTATATGCTATGGTCTATGCTTTTTGTTAGAAAAGGTGCACTTTAGTGTGTGAATGACTTTACTTTAAGCTTAAATAAAATATTATTAGGAAAATAAATATTCTGAAATCTCCATTTTTCTCCTGCACTTCCCCCACTAAGAAACTCTACATATCATTCATTTCAAACAAAACATAGACTACTTTTTAGTATTTACTGTTTTTTATCATGCATATCACTGCTCCTTGTTAGCAGATAAAATTGAGCATTAACTGTGACCTAATTCTGGAAAAAAAAAATCTGTTCATGATATGCATTAAGATACAGCCCCTGAGAAATATAAAATGAGACCATGAGTTTTTTCTGGTTTGAATGAGTAAACTAACTTCCTTGTTTAATTCTATGAATCGGATACCTCTCATCAGCACCCCAAATTGCATTCAGCAAATCCCAAAGCATTTACTGATGAATGAACTGCTCTTGTTGAATTCTGAATTGGCATGCTCATTCTCATACAGAGAAATACCTAGACTCTCCTAAATATAGTTGTTATTGCTGAGACTTGTATCTTCTAAGCAAAGACGCAAATTCTTATAGTTCAAGAAATACCAGTGGAGTGTATGTTATTGCCCTCATTACTCAAAATGCTTGTGGAAAACACTCTATCAATTCCAGTTATGTTCTAGAAGGGAAAAATGGGGTGGGGGGAACGATGAAAAGCTGAAAGGCAATCCCAGAATATTTGCCTGAGCTGGTTATAGCTACTGAACAATATGTAGTTGTAAAAAGTGTGGCAAAATGATAAAAATAAACTGAGTATTTGTTAAAGAAATGAAAACATGACAATAAGAGATGCCGGAAGGTGATTTAGCTTTCTCCATTACTTCTTCATCACTTGATTATTTTACTGTTTCATTTCTATTTACATATCAAGTTGATTCTTTTGCGTCTGGATTTTGCACAATTCTTTCAATAATGTACGGTTCAGTGGCTATAATTACAGGATTGTTAAAGCTCACATTTTACTATTCATCTTGTTATCTCTAGTAATGCAAGCTTGGAATAAATGCACATAATTACACAGTTGGTCCCAAATTATTTTTATATTGCTCCTGCTAGGATACACTCGAAAAGCAACATTTATTCTCTAGGATTTATTTTTGGTAGTAGTGGGTTCTAGTAAAATGAAAGTAATAAATACATAAATGGACTGGTCCTATGAGTTATCTATAGTTTTTTTTTCAAATGAATTCATCTCTCTGAGCCTGCTGAGAACAAGATATGCTTGGAATCTATGGAAGAAAACAGTTCATGTATCAGAACTTTGATAATAGGAACATTTTCCTCATGATGTATTTATCACTTGATCCATCATTCCCCCTATCCATAGCAGATTAACTCAGCAACCCACAGGTCTACAGACTAACTTACTTTAAAAGACATTTGAATAGGTTTGATTTCAGCCTAAAGCAATGCCATGCTATGAAAGTAAGATGAATTTTCTTGTTTGAATTATGCTAGAAATAGTTTCATAATGCCACATTTATAGTATTCAAAGTGTTTTATAGAAATCTTAGAAGCATCCAAAAGATCCAAATTATTTATTTTTCAAGTATTTATTGAGTGCTTATTATGTGCCAGGCATTGGTCTATATACCAAAAGCAGTGTTATTAGATACCTACGCAGCTAATTTTATCTTCAAGGAGATGGTGGTCCAGAAAGTTAAAGCATTTGCCCGCAGTCACTCAGCTAGTCAAGAGAAAAGGACATTAAAACCTAGCTTCTTCCAGTCATTTTATCCTTCAGTGTTCTTGCTACTAACCAGTACTTTCAGGTTTATTTTTTTCTCTTCCCTTAAACATATAACTTCTTCTCCCTCCCTGTTTTGACTCTCCAGTGAAATGGCATAGAAAAGGAGGATGAGGAACACGTTCTAGACACTCTGGCAACCGTCTGGTGCCGTCCTCATCATGTCTTATGAGTGTCCTTGGTTTGTTGTTTGACACCTAAGAGTTAAAAGGAAGAGTGAGTGCCTTCTGAAGGAAGATGTGTCTATTTCCGCAGTGGTACATGCACTTGTTACACATCAGTGGGCATGGAATCAGTGCCTCTCAGCTCATCTTTCTCTTTAGGGCGACTGTGTTGTTCTTCAGATGAATAGCTTGCCCTGGAGAGAAATACTGCCTAAATATTAAGATTAGATTAGTTTTCACACTGCCCCACTTTGCCACTAAATTCAAATCCCTCAGCAATCTACTTCCCAATATTCTCAAGGCGTAAAATTCAGTTTAATAAATGGTTTGTATGCCATTATTTCTCATCAATATGTAAAAACTAAAAGGAATTTTTAAAAATCCATACATGTTGGTTAATATGTGATCTGATGAGAAAAGGACATTCTTAGAAGTGTTTCTAGTTCCCAACTAAGTCATTGTGCCTACTAAATGTAGGAAAATGTGTGTAATCAAAATGTAGAAGCACAGTTCAAAGAAGGAATCTGTAAAAAAATATATATGTATATATCTCTCCTAAAACAGTTTCTCTACAAATTGTAACTTCCTTGACCCTTTACCTTCCCAGTCTACATCATGTTAATGTCAAAGAAAGACTGTTTCATTGGTACAGTTGGATTCATTCATTTGGAAATAAGGAGTCTGTTTCTCCCTTCAAATCCGCAGCCTCCAATTAATTGCCTGTGAAGCTGACTGCATCTATGATTCTCTCAGAAGCACAGGAGAGAAAGAAATGGGAAGCAAGCTCTCAAGCACTCAGCTAATTACATGAATTCAAAGAGCTGCCTTTGAAGGGAAACTTGTTCCCGAGGTAGATGATGTCACTGATGAGGTCGGGATTTAGGGGCATCAGTACTAAGGTAGTCTCCTTTTTAATTTTGCTTTTTAAACTATTGAGCTTAAACTATCAGAACCTATTTTTAAGAATCCAGTTAATATGGCCTATGCATTAGATAAAATGCATCTTTTTTTAATGACTGGGAACTCTTAAAGTTGTGTTATGTTCCATATTTGCTATGTATATGAATATTATGAATACGGATGGACGGATCTGAAGTGTTTCATTCTGAGTGTACCATTACCAGTCCAAATTTACAGCCAAGAAGCAAAGATATTAATGCCATGCAATCCTATTAATCTAGGATATTGCTTTTGTAGATTAGAGCTACTCAAGCTCTACCTTTTAGTTGTAGTTACTTTAAATAAATCTCCATACTGAGCTATCCGGTTTCCTCTTCTGATATAAATTTGCTAAGTGAAAGATACTTGAATGTTCTATCCGCTGACTGACACGTGTTTATTAGGCACTTACTCTGTGCCCAGCACAATGATAAACATTGTCAGAAATAGCGTGGAAGCTTCACACGGCATCCCTGGCATCCACAAACATTTGAGGAGAGATGAGAACACATGTGAAAAAAATGAAGCTTCACGTACTACCTTAAGAGTCCCAGCTTAGTACTCTGGTGTTGGGGTTTCCTATAAAAAGGTTTTTCATAGACTACCTTCGGCTTAGCTTTTCATTGTGCAAGCAATTGCATGAGGAAGAAACTTGAGAAAATACAATCTCGGTAATGACTGGAGCCTCTAAAGCTTCTGAAATGCCAATATACGTGCTGTGATAAATTTGTCTTTTAGTTTGAGGGAGTGATGAGGCAGGGGGTATGGAGCAGCTTTGATTTTGAGATATTCATCATTCAGGGTTATATATCAAGAGAAATAGGTCACAGTAGTACTAGAGTCCGTCTGTGGTTTCCTATTGGTGATCAATAAGTATCTGGTAAATTAATGAATGAATGCGAGAATGTATTCTATGAAGCAAAGATGAGTCAGCAGGAAGTGGGGAGTTTTGAAGAACAGGTTTAGTCTGTGATATCAGCTATACAGTTTGAAATGTGGCATTGATAGGATGACTTGTTAGCTGTCCTTGACTTGGGTGAGTGGTAGGAGAACTTGTTCGGGGCAATTTTACATACAAAGCCCAGTGTCAATCAGAAGCATTTAAACACTTGGCATGGACTTGGGCTAGATACCTCTTCTAATGTGCAATTCTGCTTTCCTTGTTCTCAAACCAAACCAGCTGCCCCATGATATGCCCACCTCCCTTTTACTCATGTGTTCGTCCTCAGTGCCTTCATCACCAGTTTCTTTCATTTGATGTGCAAAGGTCTTTTTGTTTTCTCGTTGGCTCACCCCAAAGAGCAAGTGGCGGGCAAAGGTTCTTGTGAGCATATGTTGATGACTCTGACACACTGGACACATACAATTTGCTGTCTCCTCACATTCACCCTGTTGCTGGCTAAGGTACAGGACAAGAGACCCTGAGATCTGACCACATCCAAAACCGGTCATCAGCGGTGACCACCGTCTGATCCTTCCTGCTGGGTGCGTGATGAAAACTGAGTGTCAGGGGCTTCCCTGGTGGCGCAGTGGTTGAGAGTCCGCCTGCTGATGCAGGGGACGCGGGTTCGTGCCCCGGTCCGGGAAGGTCCCACATGCTGCGGAGCAGCTGGGCCCGTGAGCCATGGCCGCTGAGCCTGCGCGTCCGGAGCCTGTGCTCCGCAACGGGAGAGGCCACAACAGTGAGAGGCCCGCGTACCGCAAAAAAAACAAAACAAAAAAACAAACTGAGTGTCAGCAAAGAGACTGGGGCATCTGTCATTGGCTTTCTTGTTCAGATGTCAGAGCATCATCACTGGATACACAGGAGAAAATGTAAATCGTGAAAATAAAAATAGTGCAGACAGAGGGCTGGAAGTACAGACAAGTGTTCCAATAGTACTTTATATGGAGCTCTGTTATTATTGTATGCTATCATTATATATTTTCATATCAGTTTCCTCTTTAAACTGTGGAATTCAGCAAAGTAGGGGCCATGTCTGGTTCATCTTTATTTCCAGTACCTCTCACAGGTTAATGTATGTAGTAAGCATTTAACTATTACTATTCATTCATTTTGTTGAATGAATGAATAATGCTTCAAATTAAGATTTGCATCTCTTGATTATTGGAGCTGAACTCTTTGTGAGCCCATTGACATTGTGAGCCCATTGACATTGTGAAATGTTCAGGCTTCAACATTGTTATATGTATTTTTTTGTTTTGGATTTGATTGTGAGGACCAACAAAGTAATTCAGAAAGTGTATTACTTTTCTACTTAGTTCTTTGTAGGCTATAGGTGCCTTTTTTCCTCCCCATTTTCTCTATTTTCAGCTACTGACTATTCGACTGTAGGCCTCCTAATAAAATGTACCTACTTCTTTCAAAATTTTTCTAAAAGCTAGAAGTTTTTTCAGTACAAGAAATCTTAACCTACTTGAGAGCAATTTCTTTTCTTAAAATCATTTCTGAGCTGAGAGCACTTTAGAGTCTAGAATGATTTTGGTGAACCCTTAGGCATAAGGTAATCATTGTGTGATGGTGTTGAGTGACGTGGTAGAAGCTAGGATGTGCCGGAGTATGAGCCTTCAACTAAGGTGCATTCAGGAACATTTTTGTGGCAGGTGGGTATTGAGGTTGAATGTTTTTTGTAAGGTCTGGACTCCTGGGGTCCTGCCCATCTTTGTATGACAGCTGCTTCTTCAATAACGTGGCAGGTGCATGGCGCAGGTTCTGCCTGCTTTCTGCAAGTGAACAACCTTGTCTGCATCTAAAAGGCCTCTCCCGTGGTGCTGGAATGCGTCTGACAGCATTTCAAAGTTTGTGACGGCAGGACTATAGCTTCATGGTAGAGGACTGTCATTCTTTAAAATGTCACTGATGTCAGCTCTGACTGTAACCATTTTTATCCCATTGTCAAATGAGATAGATTCAGAACTCATGGAAACAAGAGACTCACATGACGAGGCAAATTGGGGAGAGTTTAATTGGCTGTCTGGTCACTCTCCACTCCCAACTCCCACTTCGTTCTCTATCTCCTTTCCATGAAACATGCTTCCTAGTTTCTGCCAATAAAAACCTCTAGGTTTTTTTTATATTGGTCTTCTCTTCTTATCCACATCTGATTATTAGTCCTACTGGACAAGTGGAAATGCAATATCTACAAAGTGAATTCTCTGGATATAAGGCAGGCATATAGGTGGGAATCATGAAGAGCTGAAAAGAAAAATGATATTCCCATCAGGATTCTGAATGTACTCTGAAGTAGGACCTTCTAAGCACTTCAGAATCTGTTCAACGGTGTTTTTCCAACAAAGAGAAGGCTGAGCTCATCTGAAGGGCATCCTTAGTGGAAATACTATTGCATTGGGTAGGAATCAGGAGACCTGGATATTAGTTCCAGCACAGTATGTGGTAATGTGATATTAGTCATGGCAATTTCTTTAGGCTATTTGCCCTTTGAGGTGAGGAGAGTAAGGTGGAGGGGATATACCACGTTGGGCACAGAGGCAGTCAGGGTGAGGGGGCTGTGTGTGTATGGACATGGATGATGGTATGCATGGTGCCAGTTCTAGATTCTGAACTACATCAGTGCTTCCAAAGTATCCTCCAAGGCTCTGTTAGATATAGGGATTTCAAGGAAAAGTGCTCCCTACAGGAATCAGTTTGAAAAAGTTCTGGGTAAACAAAGTTAAATGATTCTTATTTATCTGTTTTTTACAACGAGACCCTCAAGAATTCTTAGTATGATAATGTGCTCTGTGTAGTTCCAAGGGGGGTAGATATGCAGTATTGTGCAAACTTACTTGAAGATGAAATGCCTTTGGGATATAATATCTCAAAAGGCCAGCTCTCTTTGAAAGACTTTAAGAAACATTGAACTCTGTGATCTCCAAAAGTTCTTCAATTCTATTGTCATCAGAATAACTGGCACTTCCAAACCTTTGCCCTTCATCTCTAGAGTGTTGACTCTGCTGCCTCTCAGACTTTGTCTTTCATGCTTCTTTTTCTCTGAAGAAGATGGACCCTGGTTGCCCTCTCAGTACCCCTGAAAAATGGGAAGTTTTCTCCCTTCTTTTTAACCTGGAGTCTATGTATAATTCATCATCTCAGTCAAGAGGAAATTCCTTATTTAAGTGCTCCAGAGTTTTTGTCCTGTCAAGTTTTGTAAGCTAAGTCCACAACATTCAGATCAACAAATAGTTACCAAATAGCAGGCATAAAATAATCTTCCAGGTTTCTTAATATAGCATACAATGCAGTCAGTGAATGACGTATCATTACATGAAACACTAAGAAAATTGTAAAAGCGTTAGATAGAAAATTGGCAACTGGTAAACTGTCCATGATGATTGGGGGTTCACATTTCACGTCCATGTATCAAACAACTTATAGTCTCACACTTTATGCTCCAGAAACCCTCTGAATTCTCATCAGTTGCTCCTCTGAAGTAGCATTTAATGGACGTCTAGTACTTATTTAACAGCATTCTAGCAAGGCTAGTGGACTATAATCTTGGCTTCGCTGTATTTTAACCGGTGTGACTTCTCTGTGTCTCAGTTTCCTGCTCTGCACAATAGCATAATAAAAGCTCTCTCACTGACTTATTATGAGAATTAAATGAGTGAACACAGTTACATCACACAGAACATCTCTGGTACATAGTAAGTCCTTATGAAGTGTTAACTATTATTATTATCATACAGAGAATATCCTTTTAAAAAAATTAATTAATTATTTTATTTTATTTTTGCTGCGCTGGGTCCTTGTTGCCGCGCACGGGCCTTCTTTTAGGTGCAGCGAGCGGGGGCTACTCTTCGTTGAGGTGTGTGGGCTTCTCATCACGGTGGCTTCTCTTGTTGCAAGCACGGGCTCTAGGCGCGTGGGCTTCAGTAGTTGTGGCACTTCGGCTCAGTAGTTGTGACTTGCGGGCTCTAGAGCACAGGCTCAGTAGCTGTGGCTCACGGGCTTAGTTGCTCTGAGGCATGTGGGATCTTCCCAGACCAGGGCTCGAAACTATGTCCCCTGCATTGGCAGGTGGATTCTTAACCACTGCGCCACCAGGGAAGCCCACAAAGAATATCTTTGAAAGGATACATGAAATAAGGGTAGAAGTTACTGCCTCTGTAAAAAGGTACGAAGAAACTGCCCAGGAAGACAGAAATGAGGGTAAACTTATTTTTCCCTTCATGTGGTTTTATACTGTTGAATACTTAAAAATCATATATGTGTCTCACCTAATTTAAAATAAAATCAAAATAAAACCAGCATCAATAGCTCCGCTTTACAAGTGAGGAATTGAGGTTCTAACTTTATAATTGACTTTTCCTATTCCCTATATATAAGAAAATAGTAAAGTCAGAATTTGAACCAGGGGTTCAAACTCCAACAGTGCTCTTTCTAGCTTTTCACTTCTAGAGAGGCAGGGAAGAGGTGAGAAGTATGTACGTGTGAGGGGATGAGGTTGGGTGGGTGGTGGTAGTATTAGATATTTTTGAAAAAGTTTTAATAAAATTGAACTTTTTCCTTAAGTTCTATAGATTTTGGTACCGGTCTCTGATTTTTTCATTCCTACTATAAGTCAACACCCATTCCCAGTCCTTCACTTCTAACTGGGACCTCAGCAGACTAGGCAGTGTGGACATGCCAAGGTGAACCTGCACAGGGCGTAAGGAACCTATATAATATAGTTTGGCACTGTGGAAGTTAGCATATGTTTGCTTGCTATCCAACCAACCCTCTTACGCCTTTCATTTGTTTTGAACATTAAGCCTCCCATTTTCATCTGTCCTCTTTTTGATGAAATGGACATGCAAATTTTCAAAACCCACTCAGCCTCTTCTCCCTCTTAGACAAAAGAAGTAATTGTACTATGAATCCATCATGAGTCCCAAGGAGGCAAGCTCAATATTTGTCTCCAAAAAGCCTCTCATTCATTCCTTTTCATGTAAAAAACAAAATTGGCAACATTTTTTTTCACAGCTTGTAAATTCCAAGAAACGCTGTATCGTTTGCTTTTATTTGCTCTGTAGCCAAAAACTTAAAAGGGTCCATTTTGTTCAGCAGCGCAAGTCCCCAAAACGCACAGCTCCTCAGTCCAGGCTCTAACATGATTTCAGAAAATTGATGCAGGGACCATCTGAGTAATAAACCACAGAAGAGAAGGAATGCTTCAACCAGTCACCCCTTAGCTACTGCCTGAATGAGCGCCATGCTTTACCATCTCAGAACGAAGCTGCTTCGAATGCATGCTTCATTTTATTACCCAATGTAACCCATCTAGATAAATTTCACTACTTTTAGATTTGCTTCCTTTTAGTATATATATCTTCCCCAGACTTTTCATTAATATTATGATACTTGAATAGGAGTACCCCCTCCCTTCCCTTTGTAATGTAACAGCTCTAAATTGGCATTTGGTGAATTTATCATCATCGCTGTTCAAATTAGGCCAGTGCTTTTACTTCATTACGCTGGAAGTCCTCATAGCTGCAAAATCGAGCTTGATGTCTTTTACCTGAAGCAGTGCTCCTGGCGTATGTTTCTTAGAGGTTTTTGCAAACCAGAATTGCCACACGCTTTCCCTCCCCCACCCCTTGTTTCCATTTGGTTCAGTTCATATAACCATTTAACATAGTTTATTAAGTGGTGATCGAAAGGGATATAAAGTAGGAGAAGATTAATGATCTGCCCCCAAGAGGCTTTCAGTCCACTATGTGGGTGTTGGAATTTGAGGCGGCTGAAAGGGAAGAAGAGGCAGGTATTTGAGCAGAAACCACACTCAGCCATGTTCCTTGCTATACTGAGTTACGTCTAAGGTGTAATGGGATCATGGGAAGAGGAACTTCTGCACATTTACCGGGGCTTGACAGTGAGTTTTCTTAATCATGTATAAACTGAAGTTCAACTCTCTGATGCCTTTGGATGGAAGACTCAGCACCTGTCCTTTTGAACGAGAAAATGCAGAAGAAAAATAAGCTAGATTTGGTTTAAGAGTGAGGAACTACCCATAGCCAGTCAGCCATCTTACCCGAGCAGAGATGAAAAGGTATTTTCACGGTATTACTCTGTTAATCTGGAGTTCAGTCCTTGCTTCTCAATGCGATGCCACATCTTTTAGACCACAGGCGTTTCTTCTGCCTTTGTAATTGTGAAGATATTTAGGATCTGAGAGTTTTTTTAATAATAGGTTTCACAGCCTGGCACCCTTGGATTTAAATTCTCACCTAAACAAAATATAATCTTTAGCAACTTATTTAATCTTACTGAGCACATTTTCTCATCTGTAAAGTGAGGCTGATAATAGTGCAACTTCATAAAAATGTTAGGATGATTCAATAAAGTAAAACATATAAAGCTCTTGGCACAGTATCTGGTATATGATAAACCCTCAATAGATCTTAACCTCAGTTATCATTATTGTTGTTATTACTTCGTAAGCTTTTCTCACTTTTTTTCTAAAAGTTCTCTACCTCCATTTCTCTATTCAGGTAACTTAAGACTTTGGTTATGATGTCGAGATGATAATTTCAGCAGTGTCTGAATCAGCGACCTCTGTTTTGGTTGTTATTTTTTTTAAGTGGCTCCTTTTTTAAAAAGTGTGTTTCATTTTGCTGCTACTGTCTGCACATGATTTGTGGGTATGTCTTGTGTTGTTCAGCCTCAGGGAGCTCTAGCCTATGCGGGCCTCTGCCTGTTTTCCTTAGGAAACCGAGACAGTTCTCTTAGATGATTTCATTGTGATGATTTCACACCCCACAACCTCATGGTGTTTTGCGGTGCAGAAGGACAGAGTGCAACAGAGAGACTCACAGCCCCAAGCTCAGTCCTGGACTGGAGTTTATTCTTCAGCCAGGGCCATCGATTCATCACACACATCACCATGTGGACCTCTCTCCTAGCCATGTTTCCATGGTTCTCAGACTCTTTAGAGGGAGAGGTAATTAATTCTTCTTATGGAGTATTGCATGTTGAGTAGTGTGGTATGAGATTATCAGTCACAGAGTAAACAATGGAGTTACTTCCCATTGCTTTCTCCATTGAGAAGCACTGATGCAAATAAGCCCATTAAAACTAGCCTCAAAGACAGTCACAGAGACTGTGTGAACAAGGGCAGGCTATGGAGTAAGACCTGGGTGTGAGCCTTGGCTGGCTGCCTCTCAGCTGCCTCTCAGCTATGTCAGCAAATCACCCAAGCCTTCATTTCTTCATCTGTTTGTTAATTGGGAAATAATAGCAATCACCTTGTGGAGGTGTAAGAATCCAATGCCTCAAACATGGTAAGGACTCAATGACTGAGTTATTACATTGTTGTATATGCTTCTTTTAGTTACGCAAACCTGTTGCTTTTATTCGAGAGTCAAAGATGAAAGGGTCCAAGGACTAGGGCTTTATCTTTGAAGGATCCCTAAAGGATGCTGGATTAATGAAAGGTCTCTCTCTGAATAATCAAAAACTCTAAAAGGAACCAGTGAAAGTCAGGTTTAAACAATTCTGTGAAGAGTAGACTTGGAAGCAGAACACAAGATAAGGATAAGGAAAGGAAAGATGTTGCTGTGTTGGTTTTGATTTTCTAACTGGAAAAGGGTCAGGGGTTAATCAGACCATGATGTTGAAAGCAGTTTGGAAATATCATTGCAGACATAGGTAATTTGTGAAGTATCTACGTAAAGCATCCATCATCCTTCATCTCTGCTTTTCCGTTCCCATATCCCACCCCCAGGTCACCCTCTGCCCAGCCCTTTCTGCTGCCACAGTGTAAGGCAAATTATATTTCCCAAAATACGTAAATGAAAGTCAGAAATAAGACAACTCGTAGTGCTTTAGTGACGTTGGTTTAAATCTCTCTCAAGACGGAGATTCTCCCAAATTGTGCCTCCTCAGCCTTATAGGCAACTGTCCCTTCCCTGAAACACTGCAATGCCACTAAACGAAGCTTCAAATCAAGGCAGTGATTACTTTTGAGACAATGACAGCCCCTTGGGATATTATATAGTATTTATTAAGTCAATGTGTGTGCAGGAATTTATTTTTAATTACCCTATATTTACATGAGTAAGTATAATAGACCGGGATGGCCTATATTAAAAAAACACAAAAAACAGCGATTAGTAGATTTTACTATCTTCTTCCATAGTGAACCCTACAACTGTTCCGTCAGATGCATTCTACAGATTGAATAGAATTCATTTTGAGAGGAAGCTTTCTGAAGTAAAAAACATCTGTATCTCAGGTACATTAATGGGATTGTAGTCCCAGCTCTGTCATTTACTGGGGGAGGGGGACTCTGGGCAAGTCATTTAGACTTTTTGGGCCTCCATTGTCCTTATCTCTAAAATAAAGTTAATGATTTTATTATTGCTTCAAATTGGCATAGATGTGAGACATATAAAATGAAAGCATCCAGAAAACCATAAAGCATTCTGCAAATATTATTATCTAACAAGATATAGAAATGAATAGTTAGTGTCTTTAAGGGATGTCATGAGAATCATAAAACCAAAGTATGTGCTGTGTCACAACTTGGAAGAGATTTGTATGGCAATCAAACTATCTCTAATTGAGTGTCCAACTACCGAAATGTAGCTAGACTCTGATGTTATTAATCTTTTTTTTTTTTGATAGGAGGGAGTTAAGACTTGGCTTCAAAAAGAATTAATGAGAATTACACAGATTCAGATCTTCTCCATTATCCCATTGGTCATGTCTAATAACTTGCCATGAAATTGCCTTGGTTTCCACAAAGTGGTTGCATATGTTGGTTCCCCTTTTCAACTGAACATATCATAGTACATCTGTCTGCCTCAGCATCCTGGTTTTAGGAAAATGTAGATACTGGCTTTTTTATTTTTTCCTGGAGGAAAGGGTTTAAAAACCTATATCCTATATTCCCTCCTAGAGAAGGGGGGTTTCTTCAGTACTCAGCAAGTAATCTTTTTATGGTGTAGGTAATAAGGAACCTGATGGATAATTGTCATTCTAGGTAATGAAAGAATAGAGGCTTGCTTACACAATGCTGGCATACCCAGATACACGTAATTACAGCAGAGCAAATTACCAGACTTTGAAACAGAATAGCACAGAGAGCAAGGAACACAGATAAAGAAGACTCTACCCCAGAAATGAAGAGGAGGGCAAGAAATCAAAGCAGAATATTCCAGTCACCATTTACAGGAAGAAACAAGGGCAGCAAAATGGTAAGTCTTTCATAGACATGTAAGGTAAAGAGGTGGGAGAGATGAAATATGCTCCCCTCTAAATAAAGGTTTTATGTGTGTAATGGATTCAGTGAGATTGACTGCTCTTTAAAAGTCTGTTACCAAGAAGAGCAAATATAATAGACTATTAAGAGGAAAAGGGCATTAAAAAGTACATATTGATTGATTAAAGCAAAAGTTAAAATTTGGAATATTTATTATATAAAAGTCAACAAAGTTGACCTAGATACAGTGATATTACTGGAATTTGTTAGAATATACATTGACTAAATTTTGCTATTTTTGTATCATAATTATGACTAGGATAGAAATCAGAAATTTTGACTTAAAAATTAGTTGATGGGATCAGTTACTTCAAATTATCAAGATACAGTTTGGATAACAATGTTTCGTAGGAATAAATAGCAATATTAGGCAAAATTTATATTTTGAGGCACATAGGAAAATCTAAAGAGAAAAGATATTGTAATGCTTTTTCGAATTGTGTTGAAAGGCATCATCATTTATGTTAATATATTATTCAATTAAGATGTATAAAGAGCACGTAAGTCACTAAAGTTAGTTCTGGGGTCAGAGGGAAGTGGAGACAATGATAATAATAACAACAACAGTAGTTAATATCCAATTTCATATATTTCATCTGCCACCATGGTAAGCAATTTACCTGAAATATCTTTTATTTCTCACAACATATTTTTAAATAGGCACACTTACTTACTGCCTTGCTTTTTCAGATATGGATATTGAAGCCCTGATAATTGAAAGAACTTGCTGCAAGTCACAACCTAGTAAACATAACATAGGGTTTTTACCCAGGCAGTCTCAAGATAATATTTGTTGAAGGCCTACTAATAACAAAGCATTGAGACGGTATTTACATACATTAGTTATCTCAGTGGTTCTTAACCTGGGGTGCATATCAAACTCACCTCGGAAGCATTATAAAACCTTGATACCTAGGACCCACACCAGGCTAATTAAATCAGAGCCTCTGATGCCATGAGGGGGACTTGGCATCAGCGTTTCTTAAATATAAACATCAGTAAGTATAAATATGATATAAATATCAGCATTTTTTAAAAGCTTCCCAGGGGATTTTTAACATACAGTCAGGTTTTTGAATCATGGTGCATTTAATATTCAATGCAAAATCTATACATTTGTATTATTCCTACTTTATTTATGAGGACTCTGAGAATTAATGGTGATAACTGACTTGCTCCATCAAGGTCACTTACCTGATAAATGGCTGGGCTAAGATGTAAATGCAGTGCTGTCTGGCTCAAGAGCCCACATTCTTCCTGATGCCTCAGTGTCTAGCCATTTTAACCGGGGCAATAAATTCACTTGTTCCTGTTATTTAGTGTTTATTATAGAATTTAGCTTCAGCCCCCGTCTCATCTTATAATATTCACCATTCGTTACAAACAAAAGGAGCTAGTTAACAGCATCTTTTGAACGACCACTCTGAGTGGAGCATCATGGTCATTGCTGTGGGAAAGCACAGGGACAGCTTTGCACAGGTTCCCTCTGCAGAGATCACTACCTGTCTGCGAGAATTCGAACCCTGGGCTCCAGGGCCTGACCCATAGAGTCCCACAAAGCATTTTGGAATACTTATAACTTTCATCTATTAGCAGAGGGTCATGAACCTGAAAACTTAAAAACTGCTGCCTTGCTTGGTATGTAAAGGACGCGATTCCAGAAGCAGTGGCACTTTCTCCTGATTTATTTTCGTGAAAGCAAAACAATACCCTTTCATGGTGTTTTTGAGTTTGATAAACTGTCAAAAACCATTTACAGATTAAGTCTAGGGAAAGCTGTTTTGTGTGTGCATGTGTGTGCACATTTAATGAAATGCAGGATGTGAATATAAAACAATAAAACAAATTTTATTAATGGTTCAGAGCATTTATTTATTTATGGCCACGCTGCAGCTTGCAGGGATCTGAGCTCCCCAAGCAGGGATCAAACCCAGGCCTTTGGCAGTGAGAGTGCAGAGTCCTTCCACTGGACTGGCGGGAAACCCCTACAAATGTTATTAGTGGTTCAGAAACTAGATCTGAGCAAGGGTTTTCTTGTTCCTAGCAATAAAACATTACTGAGAAAAATGACTCATAGCACAGTTTTGAAGAATTGTATTCATTTGCACATATATAAATTCACACATATATACATACATGCTTCATTTGTATTTATCATATGTATACACATATGTATGCATGTGTACATACTGGCATATTTTATAGAAAATTGACTTTATTATTCCATAAAAATTCCTCTGACAGAATCCATTATTTAAAAATACATTCATAATTTTTATACTGATAACAACTTAAATGAGGAAAAGGTCTATAATGTTGCATATATTAATACCTGGAACACAGTACGGATAATATTTACATAATTATAGATCCATACAGATATCTTCTGATATATTTATATGTGAAATTGCAAATATATCTGAAAAGTATATACACACATTACTGATGTGATATATATTTATATATACAAACTGCCTCACAGACTCTGAAATTTGGGTAGTACACATGTTCTCATCTCTGGTTGATTATCAGAATCACTTACAGAGCTTTTTAATAACCTGAGTCCCACCAGCCCTGACTGGGATTTAGTACGTCCAGATTGACCCCCACATCTGTGTTTCTAGAAAGCTCCTTGAATGACTGGGCTGCTTTGCTGGAGAACCAGTCCTGTAGCCTGTGCATAGGTAGAGATTGGGGAGGAAGGAGTCCAGACAACAGACATTCGAGTAAGTAAAGAAGAGGCCAGGATGGGCTTCCCTGGTGGCGCAGTGGTTGAGAGTCCGCCTGCCGATGAAGGGGACACGGGTTTGCGCCCCGGTCCGGGAAGATCTCACATGCCGCGGAGCGGCTGGGCCCGTGAGCCGTGGCCTCTGAGCCTGCGTGTCCGGAGCCTGTGCTCCACAACGGGAGAGGCCACAACAGTGAGAGGCCCGCGTACCGCAAAAAAAAAAAAAAAAAAAGGCCGGGAGAACTCCTCCCAGGAGGGTGCTTGTTCATATTAAACCTCTTTATCTCATCCTATGTTGATCCTTTTACTTGATCTTACACAAACAAAATACCAATAGTAATAATATCAGAGGAAGGGCATTTTTTTTAACTCTGCATGTATTGCAACTACAACATATCTGGCCTAAGAGAGGAAATCTTGGAGGGAGAATAGCTACCTTCATAGTACTATCCATCGGTCAATGCACTATTTATTAAACTTTGTTTTCCCACTGAAGAAAGAAAATCCACCTTCAAGGTATGAAATAGAGAACATTTTCTGACCCTGTAGTATAATGCAAAAGGAAGAGACAGCTGATCTCTTTGGGGAGGGAGGTGTTAGGAAGGCCAGAGGCAGCTGTCTCAGAAATATAATAGAAAGGTGCCATAGGGACAGAACGTAACTTAAAATAGGTGAATTTGAAGAGAGGAACTTTTCCTTCCCTCTTAACTTTTTTTTTCTTCTCTTGAGCATACATAGTTCTTCAGCTAAGTGGTATCCTGTGATTAAATATAAAGCTCATGAAGCTCCTCCCAAAACTCATCCCAGCACCTGAATGGACCATTTCCTCCTTTATGCCCTTGTACTGATTTCTGTCGATACTTATCTTGCATATAATCTTTTGTCAATATGTCTTCTTTTAAATTGTAAGTTCACTGGTAACAACATATGTTAATCATTTTTGTTGGTGCTCAATAAATGTTTGTTGAATGAATGAATGAACACTTGAATGAATTATAATGCTTAATAGAAACCTTTGAGACTTGCACATTTCTCTGTCAGTGGGGCTTTGCTTCTCTCTTTCTCCTGAGCTTTATGATATGGTATCTACATCCTAGGTGATCTAGTGTAAGGTTAAAAAACAGCCTCCAAATTAAAAAGCAAAAATCTTAAGCTGTGTTTAGTACCTGAGTATAATCATAAAACAATGGTCTTCTTTAGTTTGAGGAAAGACTAAAACCTCAAGCCTCAGAAACCGTGAAATTGACCTAGATATTAGTGTGTCTTCCTAGCATGGAATTAAGGGGTGAAGGGGAGGGTGTGGGCAGAGGCTGTGTGGCCACTTTGGCAGTCTATGAGTGATTAGGGCCTGGACTTTCATGTCTTCTAGGAAAGCACATTGACAATAGGCAGAAAATCCTTAGCTAGAACTCACCAGCTGACAGCTTGGCCAGTGAAATTGTGAATTTCCATTGAATCCAAATGAAGTGTTAAGACAGAATCTCAAACATCTCTTGCATAATGAGATTCTGTACCTGGCTAGTAGGTCAGCAGTCTGATTTACCAGTCAGATTTCAGTTCACACGTTCAGTCTTCAATAAGGACCCTGGGCTCATCTGTGACACTTCCCTTTCTTCCTTTGTTGTAACTGCATCCATCCGCTTTCATGACGGATCCAAGCAGTGAAGTTAAATTGGCAGGAAGCTCCATCTTCAGAGCACTCTGAATTGGACTCATGCCATCCCCTTCCCACTCCCAATTTTACATGAATGGATACAGGTGTAGTTTCTGGATAAGAAACCATGCCTCAGGCAGTGTTGTGTGTGTGCCTTCTGTACAGTTGTTAGTGTCTTGTGCAGTTTCCAAGGCCAAGCTACAGACTAGCCAGACCCCTCTTCCCTGTTTAAATCACCCATGTAGTACTGGGATCTTCTTAGAATGCCCTGTTGGGAAACTGTTTTCTTTTGTTGTTTTTTTAAATATATTTATTTATTTATTTATTTATTTTGGCTGCATTGGTTCTTCGTTGCTGCGCGCGGGCTTTCTCTAGTTGCGGTGAGCGGGGGCTACTCTGTTGCGATGTGCGGGCTTCTCATTATGGTGGCTTCTCTTGTTGTGGAGCGTGGGCTCTAGGCACGTGGGCTTCAGTAGTTGTGGCACACGGGCTCGGTAGTTGTGGTTTGCAGGCTCTAGAGCACAGGCTCAGTAGTTGTGACTCACGGGCTTAGTTGCTCCGTGTCATGTGGGATCTTCCCGGACCAGGACTTGAACCCATATCCCCTGCACTGGCAGGAGGATTCTTAACCACTGCACCACCAGGGAAGCCCCATGGAAACTGTTTTAAGATGTTTTAATTGAGCAATGAATCTATAGAGAAGGATCTGAATGAATGGTTTTAAAAATGAAACCCTTTGAACTCGAATCGTGCTTTTTATCTAACAATCAATCACTGAGCCCCAGACGCACTAACTCATTTACTCTTCTCATGTCTCAGTGAGGTAAACAGATGGAAGATATCCGCTTACTTCTACCAATGCAAAAGCAGGAACAAAGAGGAAGTGTAAAAATTCTTCAAGGTTTCCAGAGGCTTGGAAATCATGTTTCTAGCAAAACTCTTGACTTTCTGCCTGTTCCCAATCTCTGCCCATTTAAATAATGAAGTTCTGCTATTTTAAAAATTGTTTACTTTATGTTGGAGTATAGCTGATTAACACTGTTGTGTTAGTTTCAGGTGTACAGAAAAGTGATTCAGTTACACATATACATGCATCTATTCTTTTTCAAATTCTCTTCCAGTTTAGGTTGTTATATAATATTGAGCAGAGTTCCCTGTGCTCTACAGTTGGTCCTTGTTGGTTATCTGTTTTAAATATAGCAGTGTGTACGTGTCAATCCCAAACTCCCAATCTATCCCACCCCCGACCATTCCGCCCAGGTAACCATAAATTCGTTCTCTAAATCTGTGAGTCTGTTTCTGTTTTGTAAATAAGTTCATTTGTATCCTTTTTTTTTTTTTTTAATTCCTAATTTGTCTTTCTCTGTCTGATTTTACTTCACTTAGTATGATAATCTCCAGGTCCATCCATGTTGCTGCAAATGGCATTATTTCATTCTTTTTAATGGCTGAGTAACAATTAGAAGAGAAATGTGATGGAAGACTTCCAGCTGGTCCAGTCTTTGGACATAAAGCTGGGGTTCCAGCAACCCTCAAAGAAGACAGCTTTGACAAAGTTCCATAGGCCATGACTCTAAAGAACCCATCCTTCTCGGAATTCCAGACTCATCTGGCTTTTCCAAGTCAATAGAAGCAGTCACGCCTTCACCTATCTCACACTCGTAACTTCTCCACCTTCAAGTGTGCTGACCACATACCAGGTCTTTGCAGCTCCCAGAGTTGATCTCATTAACTTGTGTCCTTTAAACCCAAGCAAAACCCTTGACTCTTAGTTTACCTACTGATATGTCACCCTCGTAGTATTCACTCTCATGGAAATCTAAGCTCCTCAGTCCCCTACACAGCTCCCAAAGCCAACTTGTTTTGCTGCTGAAAAATACCTCAGTACACTTTCGTTGCTGGCATTAGTTTCTCCACACTTCCCCAGAGATAGTCACGTTATACATGAATATTGCCTCGGGAGGTAGGCACCTTTTTCCAAGCTCGAAGTAAAAAAAATAAAAAATAAAAAATGTCCAAAGCATTGTAACATTTGTCACGGAATGGATATAATGGAGTCAATAATCATTTTGGGAAGTGACTGCATATCCACCACTGAGCCACACATGAGAATACAGGAGAATAATGAGTGTCAGCCTTCAGGGGTCCACGAAGGGCATGCGAGGGAGCAAGGGACCAACTGACCAACTAGTAGATGTTAAGAAAGTAATGTAAATCAGTATAAGCTCAAGAACTAAAGTAGTACGCGATTCACAGAACCGTTATCTGTTGAGCACCTATTCTTTGAAAAGTGTTGGGCTCAGTGCTGTGGGAAATGCAAATACGTTTACAATACGACCACTTGTAGTAGTTTGTTAGGGCTCGTGTAACAAATTCAGACAGACGGTGGCTTAAAACAACAGATGTTTATTTTCTTGCAGTTCCAGAGACTGGATGTCCAAAATCAAGGTGTTGGCAAGGTCACTATCTCTCTGAAACTGTAGGGGGGAATCAGAATCCTTGTCTCTTCCTAGCTTCTAGCTGTTGCTGGGATTTCTTGCATTCCTTGGCTTGCAAATGCATCACTCCAGTCTGTGCCTCTGTCACCACATGTCCTTCTGCCATGTGTGTGTGTGTGTGTGTGTGTGTGTGTGTGTGTGTATTTACGAGGCCTTCTTATAGTGAGGACAGACGTATTTAGGGCCCACCCTAATCCAGTATGACTTCATCTTAACTAATTACATCGGCAAAGGCCCTATTTGCAATAAGGTCACATTCTGAGGTTCCAGGTGGAAAAGAATTTTAGGGAGATACTATTTAACCCAGTATACCCCTTAAAGATCTTATCTTTGGGGGGCTTATTTTATGAGGTTCATACATGGTGTGCCATTGGCTGTTCAGAGAAGGAGGACTAGTGTCCATGCCGACTTTGGAAAGGCCGTGTGGGTGCAGGTCTGACCATTGCTATATTTTCTTAGAATTATGGTATCCAATATTGCATTTTAGATTACAACCTACTATGTGCCAAGTCCTAGGCTCTTTTTACTTAATTTAATCTTTTCCTTACAATAGCCTTTGTAGTGAGTATTCTTCTTTCCATTTTATAGGTAGGAAACTAGTTCAGGAAGTTTAAGTAACTTACAGGAGGCAAGTTAGGAAATGGGACTCAAACCAAACCAGCTGCAAACTCTGTTCTTCAGGCTGAACTTACATATTTCCTGTGGAGAAAGCACAGCTTACATCCCAGTCAACTTTAGATTTAGATCTCAGTCAAAACATTCGTCTTGACCTTCTTTGAAGCTAGAAAACTGGTCGTTCTGGGTATGATTTCTCAGCTTGCCAGATCTATTAATTCTCTTTTGGTATCTGTCAGGGAGAAGAAAACTGCACAATTAACAGAGTTTATTATCTTCATTAAGCCTCCAAGCCCTTTGAAGATCGAAGTGGCTATTTTGAACTTGTCCATGTTTATGTAGTCACACTCCTACATTCTCCTTGTCTTCCTTTGTGTTTCTCGGTCATGAGTAGGACAGAGATGGTTACGGAACACAATGAGGGGCAAACATGACACTCTCGAGGCACGCATTGGATTTTACAAACTGAAATGTTTGTGATGTCCTGCTAGCAATTCTCAAGCATCAGTTAGATACAGGAATTCACAGGCAGGGTAAATAGGTGTCCAGGGAACTAGTGTATGGTGTAACCTCTCTGCAGTCTTACTCCATGATTTAGGAGAACCTGGCTTCTGCAAGGCCAGATCCTACCTATAGACCTGTTTTGCTTGGTAAAGTGTTTTAAAGTAAATTTGGGGTTTGAATGGCGTTAAGGAGGACAGGCACTCTCCAGGTTCTCACAAGCCCCACTCCCCCTCCTTACTTAACTCTGGCCTGAACTCCATATTTATGTTAGTCCTCTAGTCCCTGGAAGCAGCTCTGTTTTCCACCCTTAACTTAGAACAGTGGTAATCAAAATGTGGTCCCCGGACAGGCAGCATCAGCATCACCTGGGAACTTGTCAGAAATGCAAATTCTCTAGTCCTTCAGACTTACTGACTCAGAAATTTGGTAGAGAGTGTGGGCTGGGGAGGAGACCAATTTGTTTTAACAAACCTTCCAGATTATTCTGCTGTGCACTGTGCTTTGAGAACCACTGACTTTGAGATAAACTAAAATTTCTCCCAGAAAATCTTCCTCTCTCTGCTCCCTTTTGAGAGATGAACTTTTGTATAATGCCTCACAGCCTACAAAAGCTCCTTATCATACTGTTTTCTCATGTGACCCTTACAGCAGTGGTTCCAGGGAGGTGTTGCTTTTTCAGCCCTGCTCATAGAGGTACCGTGGTTCGTTCACGGGGGTACCTACCAGTGCACTGGATCGCGAACCCAGGACCTTTTTTCTCCATACTGCCCCGCTCAAAAGGGACCGTTTTGTATATTGATGAATAAGTTCAAATAAATGATTTTAGTTTTTCTGACGGGATTGAGAGAGAAACTATAAATGTTATTACTCTTGTGATAATCACACCATTTTAAAACTTTTTCATTCATGTATTTCTCACTTATTCAACAGTTAAAAATACCGACTCTACAACAAGCACTTTGCTAGGTGATTTTTAAACTTAAAAATGTGCAAAGCACATGCATATTCATGAGAAGAATCTATCTTTCCAATTCCTAAGAGATAAGCAACAATTTATTTTACAGCTATAAAAAATCACAAAATTGGGGCCAAAAATTGCATATTGTTTACCAGACAGTACTGACTCTGAGAGGGGTTATATTTAATGGTATGAATTAGCATAAGTAAAGTTAATCATATTTTGGGCCTTAACTGTACATGCAGTCTCATACCAGGCCCTGAAAGGAATTCCCGTCACCCTCCTTAATTGGTCAAATGAAAGCATTTGGCAGAAATACCTCATTCACTTTTTCAAAGATGTATTTATTGGCTGTTTGCTGCTGTTTAAAACTTAGAAGTCAAACTAAAGGATTGTCAGAATAGGCTTAAACAGTCTTTGCATTCATTCATTCATTCATTCATCCACTCACTCATATAATAGTTACCTATCGAATGCAACTGTGTGTCATGTGCTGTGCTAGGCATTAATGATGCAGTTATGAACAAGATAGACTCAGAGCCACATAAAGCTTTCTGTACAGAAAGATAGCCAGCTAATTAATTTAATAAGTTAATTAAATTTAATAATTAGTAGTTATATAAATATCATATTCAATAAATATTTAACTCTACTGTGAAAGAAAAATACAGTGTGTACTGAGAGCCACTAATTTGGATACCTCACCTGCTTTGGGGGTTGTGGGAGGACTGAGGTACCAGAAAAAAGATAAATCATATGTTAGATGCTTTATTTTATGTGTTTGGGGAATAAAGGCCATGCTCCATGGTACGGGAATTAGTTGTAAAACCACCGACGGTAAGAATCGAAAGGGACATTAGAGGCTATGTTATTTATCCTATTTTTCCAGTTTAGAAACGAGGAGCCTGTAGGGCCTAGAAAAGGGAAAATTAGTTATCCAAAGCCATAGTCAGTGATTGGAAGATGTGTGAGTGGACACAAGCTCAGGCCTCCTTACTTCCAGGTCAGGGATGAAGACATGCCTCTCCCGCAGACAAGTGAAACTGTCCTATGATAAATGACATCTCCAAAGACTAAGGGCTGGGTGGAGTGCAAGGCTTGGGACAGTGAAATGAGTAAGTTCAGTGGTTGAAGCAGAAAAGAGGAGTGGAAGAGAGCAGGGGACCCAGTAACAAGGGTTTGTGAACCCCATGACCCCGTCACTCCTTCTTAATCACTCACATGTTTTGCTATTTCTGCCTCTGTTCCAAAAGTGGCTGCTGTAACTGGGATGCAGTGCAGTAAGAGCACACCATGATCCATGTTCTCATGTTTGCATGGAAAGATGGACTAAGGGCTTCCTACTTGGGTAATCATCTTGCTGTCCAAGCATGACAGTCTAAGGCCATGGGATAGAACTTGGTACTTTGCATGCCAGTCTCTGTTCTGGCATAACTTTGACCCCTGAAGGTGGGTGATGGTGAGGGGCAGTTCTGAGAATTGTCCCAGTACAATTCGTATGAAATTCAATGTGGGTACCACATACTAGAGAGACCTTGCTATGCCCCATAGGTGAGACCAGATGAAAACCTGACACGTGGCGGCTAGAGGAAAGGGTAGATAGGTAGAAAATGGAATGAAACATCTTCCTTTGCTGTCATCTCCTCAATTTTATTCAAATCTTAACTCAGAGAACCAGATTGCATGACTGGGCTCTTAAAACTTTTGTTGAAAGGTGCAGCTGAAGAATAGGACTTAATAGGTTTATTTAAAATACTAATTTAAATGTTTCTGAGGCTCTGCTTTTCAATATTTCTTCATAACCATTGTTTTCATTTGACTGCAGCTCTACAAAGACCTTTTGGAATGGGTAATATTGTTTCTACTTTGTAAACTAAGAAAATGGGTCACAGAGATGCTACATGATGTGCCCATAGCTACTGGTTACTAGTTGTATGTTTTTCCCCACTGCTTCACACCAAAGGAAAGCTGTAAGAGTAGGAGGTAGTTAAAGGTAAAGATAAATTAAAAAAAAAAAAAAAAAAAAAACCTCCTGAAGATGAAAGACAGGTAGGTTTTGAGTTTCTCTAATAAAAGGTAGGGGGCAATGGATTTGAACTAGGAGGACACAGTGTGATTAAATTTTGAAAGAAATGTACTGAGATTTTAAAATATATGAAGGGCTTATGGCAATGAAGAACTAGAAAGAAAATATGAGGCAAGAACAAAGGGTGAGGATAGAACAAAGCTATGAGATTTGTGCCTGGTTTGTTTAAGCTTTAAAACTGTCTTAAGTTTACCAACTTTCTAAGCTTCCCCTTTCATGAGGGAGGAAAGAAAGAATGTTGCTTCTGTTAGTTTGTTTGCTTTGTTGTCTCTTGTATCTGTCCTGGAAAATGTATGTGCACGTGCATGCACACATACACATACACATACACACACACACACACACACACACACAATAAAGTGCAAGCTGGGAGAAGTCGTTGGGTGTTGGAAAGAGGTGGGGCAGAATCGGTGCATCAGGGGCCCTAAATCCATGTGATGATCTAGTTCGTAGCAATTTCCCCAGGAGACTGTATCATATTCCAGTGAACTGGAGTACTGCAGAAGGTTGCCATGGCAACAAAAGGCCTGAAATATTGACTCTGACTAGCAACGGGCCAGTGAAACAGCCTAACTAGGATTTATGGCACGTTATAGTGTGAAAAGCAGGAGAAAATTACTGTAAAGGCAGGAATTATAGCACAACCGAACGTATAAACTCCTAAATCCATCTTCCTAATTAAAACAGCATACTCAGGGATACAGCACATAGTAAGTCTGTTAGCTTAAATGGGGATGTGCTATCAATGCTTCCTAACAAAGTTTATTGTTCTTGAGACTTAACTGTGTATGTATTTGGATAAGAGAGGGAGGATAAGATAGTCAGGGGAGGGAACAAAGCAAGAATCCTGGTCAGTTGAACCTTTTCAACCTCATTCTTGGTAACGTAAGATTGTTTTAGATACTAGTCTCTGATCACACAAGAGAATTCCAGAAGACACCCAGATCTCTCTGTATACAAAGATGTCATCAGTTTCAGGCGTGAAGGCTGGGAGAAGGATACAAACTTAATCCTATCAGAATCCACCAGAAAGAGGGAAGAGAAAAGAGGAAACCCAGTCAGTGAGGTTTATTATTGAGAAAAAAGAATCTTGGATTTCCTGACCCTTAACAACTCAAATATCTTAATATCTATGACAGAAATAATTCAAGTAATTTAGAAATATTATGTTAACTTCAGTAAGGACATTCCACATTCTAAATTTCTGATTCAAAGAAACAGTATTCTGTCTGTACACAACGTATGCCCAATTGGCCAAATGGTTCTATTTATTCTGGAAAGAAGGAAACCTAGGCAGGTTTCACTTGGTAAGAAGCAGATTTAAAGATGCAGAGGAACAAGGCCAAATTCCAAAATCATTACTCAATAGACAAGTGGCTGTTAACGCACCGTACCATTTAGCCACACCACTTAGAAACACTCAAGGAAAATCCAAAATTGCAAGTTCAGCATAATTCAGATTTATCTTTGTGTAAAATATGATGCAGACCAGGTCCCAGAGACATGGGAAGGGCCCATTCTGGGGTGCAAATGGCTATTCAATAGATGAGGCTCAAAAATCATTGTCTCTCATGTTCTAAGGGAATAAGAATAAGGAATTGAGGACAACAGGCAAAGAAAAGTAAACGAGAATAAGTTAGATGTTGCCCAGACCTAAAGAGCACCAAGCAAGGAAATTCTAAGAAGCTGCAAACAGCTTGGCCAAATTCAACCCACAAATGTGTTTTGTTTGACCAGCAAAGTATTTTTAAAGTATGTATCTTAATATCCATAGAGGAGAGAATAATTTCCTAATATGCAACAGTCTCAACTCTTCCTTCAGGTCTTAGTTACCAGCCTGCCCCTGGTAGCGTTTGCGTTTGCAATGCTTAAAAGTTTTTTTCACAATTCATATTTTCCGTGGAATCCTTTGCCTTCTTGTAATTCTTAGTAAAAGCTCCAGATCTCTCAGATTCTGGTTCCAAACCTTAGTTCTCAATCTGGACCCCAGTCTGGGAGAGTTAGAAAAATGTTTTTCTATAGTGGTTAAGTATTCATCATTTATTCTGTCAGCCATCCAACAAGCATTTATTGAACACCTACTAAACTTTAGTAAATTCTGGAAAAACACTTATGAACGTGATCAGTGCAGTCCTTGCCCATTGGGGGAAGACAGGCACTAAACTGACACAAATAATTAATAAATACATTAAATACACAAAAGAAAGTGCAGAATGTTTTGAAAATTATAATAATTCTTTATTTAACCCCACCTGTATCTCCTTATAACCACAGTTGCCAAAGTAGCTGTACCTGACATTTTGGGTTTATAATATTATAGAGCCCCACATTTCCATAGTTTATGTCGGTGTTATTCTCAGATCATAACAGTCAGCTATTTTTTTTCTGTTTTAAATACACGGTCTGGAGGACATTTAGAAGATACCTAACTGAATGTTCATATCTGTGTATTTTCATGTTATTCACTTACTTCCCCTGAAGTTGTAGTTTAGGAAAGAATTATTATTGAGGATTCTTAGAAGTTTTGACAAGGTAATGCAAGTGTTTTGTTGTTTTTTGTTTTGTAGCAGAGTAAACATATGCCGTGATTCTGGTTAAGCCATATATGATTAAAGCATTATTTATGCTTTATTTATTTGCTATTGATAACAGCTCCCCAAAGCAAGATTCACCAGTATAGCTACAGCATATGGGGCTTTGCTGTAGATTAATGCCATGATATTTTCTTTAATGAAGGTAGAGATGATTGCTTTATTTTAACAAAGGGGCCTTTATATTCCCCCTGAGTTTGAGCCTTAAATGTAGATGATCAGGGATTCTCTATTACAGCTGTCTCCATGTTTATAATGACCCTCCCTGAGACTTCATAATTTCCGCCCGAAATCCGTTGTTTCCTCACAGGAGGTACTAAGCAAATTTATAGGGAGATACTTCAATCTCAAAAGAGGGTTTTTACTTTTTTTTTTACATCCACATTTGACTGTATGACTTTCTGCCTCCCGTTCTTCACATTTCCCTTGCTTTCATGTTTGTGTCTGGCTTCTTAACCCTGCAGGACACTTAATGAATGGTCAGTATTAGGTATTAATAGATATTATTATTACGTGTTATTTACTCTCTCTACCCCCTCCTTTTATTTTTTTATTAATTTATTTTATTAAAAAAATTTTTTTTTGGCTGCGTTGGGTCTTTGTTGCTGCACTCAGGCTTTCTCTAGTTGCGGCGAGCGGGGGCTACTCTTCCTTGCCCTGCGCGTGCTTCTCATTGCCGTGGCTTCTCTTGTTGCGGAGCACGGGCTCTAGGTGGATGGGCTTCTGTAGTTGTGGTGCGTGGGATCAGTAATTGTGGTTCGTGGGCTCTAGAGCGCAGGCTCAGTAGTTGAGGCTCACGGGCTTAGTTGCTCCGCAGCATGTGGGATCTTCCCAGACCAGGGGTGGAACCCGTGTCCCATGCATTGGCAGGTGGATTCTTAACCACCGTGCACCAGGGAAGTCCCTGCTACCCCCTCCTTTTAAAAGATAACCCTTCATTCTACTTCCTATTCCCTCATGCTTTTTTTATGGGTTGGCAGAAGAGACATAGTAATGATGAAAGCAATAAAGAGTGATGATTTTTAAAATAATAATAAAAGCACAGAACTAACTGCAGGAGTTCAAATCCTGGTGCTGTCGCTTTCTAGCTGCGCCTTGGGCAACTTGTTCAACTTCTCTGGGCCCCAGCTAGTGACTGGAAACTGGAAACATGTATACCTCACTTAGAATAGTGCCCTGCTCCAGTGAGTGAAATGTTAGTATTTGTTGTTGTTGTTTTTGTTATTATTATTATTGCAGGTGTACAAAATTTTATTCACACACTTCCATCATAAGTTGGAGGGAAATCATATTCAGAGAGTTCTTATCTTCTTTTACATGAACGAGAAATAGAATTCGATTTGCAGCTGATAAACTGAAATTAAGCCAGGCCTCAGGCCCTTTAGTTAATCAAGAACATATCACAGTATTGAAATCATAGCTCTTTTTCAGCATCTTTCCAGAAACCCAATGAGGGCGTTCCTGGATCTGGGACTATAATATTGTGAGCCCAGCGAGGAATATGTGCCTGGCACATAGGGAGTGTCCACAAAATATTTGCTGACCTGCACTGAATGCTTTCTCTTTGGATATGATGCAGTCTGACATGTTCAGGGGAGTAGCGCTAATGTCTGTCTTGCTCTGCACTTCCGCACTCATCCAGTTTTAGAATAATGACCCTTATTCAGTCATGTTGGATGCTTCAGAGTCCAACCTAAACCAGCTGGGACACAACTAAACCAGCTGAATTCTTACGTAACTTGAAGGATAACATCACTCTGGTTTGTTTGGATCATAACGTGGTTTGCTTAATCTCTAACTCCCTGCGATTTATTTAATATTTTCACTGTTCTGTGAGTTTATAATCTGGTGAAAACATTTTAAAACAGGAAGCAGTGTATAATATTTTGAATTGTCATCCTGTATTCCTTGTTCAGACCTAACCTAAAGCACTTGCAGTCACCCAATTACATATTTAAAAAGAATTCATACTAGTAGGTGCATCTAAGACAGGAGAAAATGTTTGCATTAAAGTCATTCTGAACACAGACATAGAAACCCATTTTACTTCTCCTCACCCCATCCCTCCTCCTTCCTCTGACATCCTCCCCCATCTGCCTAGCCTTCAACTTCCTTTCCACCTTCCTTCTTCCCAAGAGCATGTGTCATCTGCCTTCCTCCTCTTATTTGTCCTTCTTGATGTTTGCCCCTTCCCCACTCCCTTTTTCATCATTTGTCCTGTCCCCCCCCGCCCCGGGACTTCTTGCCTTTTCCATTAGCTACATTCTCAATGAAAACTTCCTTTGATCTTATATGTGTCTATGCCTCATAACATCATTAAATTAAAATAAATCCACTTTTTGCCCTTTTATTAAAAAAGCACCCCTAACCCCCAATGAGTTACCAGAAATCTCTTGTCTCTGGATTGCAAATTCTGTACAACCTTCCAACCAAGTAATTAGATTATATTATGTCTACACGGGTGCCCCCTTCTCCTATGAATCTGAATAGGAGTGTAGACTGTTAACACCTTCAACTAAGTAAACTGTTTGCGTACTTCTCAAAGTTAATATGTAAATACTTGCTCTGTGAAGGTAACACATTATTCAATTAACATAGCAAGAAGGGCTCAGGGCAACAGACTATACATATTTTTGTACATATATATATATATATATATTTTTTTTTTTTTTTTTAAAGCTCCTCTGTATTTGCCTGGAGTACATTTGAAGTAAAGAATGAAAGCTGTAAAGACTCATGTGACAACATTAATGTTGTGAGCTGGGCATATTCATCCCGACCCTAAATCCATCACCCACCTGTTTCCCATTCCCCAGCTCTTTATGGTTAGTTCACCAGCTTCGATTCCACACTTAGTTAGTATCATGGCCCATTTGCTGCTTTGTTAGCTTTTGACATTCTGGAATCAGAAGGGTCTCATATTAATCATGGATGTTTTCCATCCTTTTTTATTAGTTGCAACCACAGGACTTCTTCCTTCACCATTTTTGTTTTGTCTTTAGGTGAAGAGGGATAGATTACTTAGACATTGGTCGTACATTTTAACTCTACAAAATGGCCGTTTTCATACTTTCTTTAGATTTCTCTAACTTTTATTAAGGTTTCTTCTGCTCTTATTGGCTCTCTATTCTATTGCTACAGTCAGAATGGTTAAGGAAAGAGTGCCTTCAATATTGAATGTCTAACATAATTTTCATAATTATTCCTTATTAACATAAAATATAATGCCTATTTGAACTACACACACACACACACACACACACACACACACACACACACACACGCTTGGCCTAAATCAGCCACACATGTTCATTTATTTTATCTTCTCATTAATTAGACCCTCCAGCCTCCTAATGTTACTTTCCTTTCAACACTAATGTGTTAAGTTCTTTCTAGCACCAAAGTTCCCCAAACTGCATGAAGAACTCAATCATTTATATATTATTTGTAGGGGCTTCTTTAGTGTTTTGTTTAAAATGTAGTCAGTTGATTATTCAATAAACCATCCCGATAGCTCTGGGTGCTTTTATTTTTTCAGAGCTACTAGAGATCTTAAAGCTTGGTCTTTTCCAGGAATGGTAAAAGTGCTCGGAGGGATAGTATCAGATAATGCCTAAAGGCATAGGCTTCTGGTTTGGATTCTGGCATCGCTTGCGATATGACCTTGGACAATGTTCCTAACCTCTCTGATCTTCACCTTTGTCGTTTGAAAAAATGAAGGGTAAATTGTCCTTATATCCCAGGTAAGAGACAAAAAGCCTGATTCACTGTCCATTAGGATGGATATACTATTCAAATCGTCATTCATGTACTCATTCACTTATTCATGTGTTCATTTAATCACTCATTTATTAACTCTTGTTGAGCTCGAGCCATTGTCCTAGGTAATGGTGACACTGTCTTATATTTTAAAGCACACCGCAGTTTCAACACATTCTCTCACGTATTATCTATTCTGAGCCTTTACAGTACATTTTATAGGGATGTGGAGCGGATGAGATATGACTTATCAAACACAACAAAGTGAATTTATCCAAGGCCACCCAGCTAGCAAATCACATGGTCCTCTGACTCCAGGCTCCATTCTTTTTCCAGTCCATCTTTAGGTTTTGTGCAGGTTGATTTTTCTCCAAGTGGTTGCTGTGTGGGTCCTGCTTACATCTTTATGAGCGATCATAATGCCAACATATATGTCAGAAGTTGCACTCGCATGGCTTATACTCCAAGGATAGCCTGTGCAATGTTGTCTAATATTCAGTAACTGTAATATTTCATACCACAATCTAGTGTTATAGCTCTTCTTGAAAAATTAGAAGATTTGGCATTATTGGGTTCATAACTACACCACATAATAACAAGCGAAAGCTGCCCTCTTTGGTTGAGGAGTGCGCTAATTCTTCCTGTTGGTCCCTGACACTCCCCCTCACCACTCTACTTGAAATGTTCCCATATATCACTGTGTTTATGTTCTTACAGTCTTATGACTTGCCACATTATTGCTTAGCTCATTTGGTATTTGATTTTTTGACTCCTGTTTTAAGCTACAGATATGGTAGTCACTGATCATGATTTGGATGAGTAATAATAATGATTCCACTTTATAGGGTACAAAGAACTTTTGAAACAACTCTGTGCTATATTGCTCTCCTGATTTTACGTAGTTCATCCCAAGCCAGTTAACTAGTAGGTAGTAGAGGCAGAATTAGAACCCAGATGGTTGGTTCTAAGTCTAGTGCTCTTTTCTAGTTTATTCTACTGCCATTCATTCAGTTGTTCATTTGTCCACATAGTCACTCAACAAATTAGTAATTGTTGGGAAGTACCAAATGTGTTCCAAACCTGTACTAGATGGTGGAGATAGAAATATGAGTAAGACATGGTCCAGGCCTTAGGAAGCTCATGGTCTATTTAGGAGCAACAGATAAATAGGTGTTTTGAGTGCATTGTGATATGTGTATAAGAGGTATGCACAAGGTGCCATGGTAATATCAAAGAGCATGGGATTAATTTTGTCTGTGGCTTAAACATGCTGCTGCCATTATAAGGAGTAACCTGATAATATGGAGTTCTACTCATTTTCTCTGTGGGAAGATAGTTAACCTGTAAGTCCTTGAGGAGCCTAGTCTTCACAGAAGCAGGAAAGAGTGAAATATAAAGAGTGCTGGATTGAAAATCAGGGCACCAAGTGTATAGTCCTGGCTCTGACACTTTCTAGCTGCTTGACCTTAGAAAAGTCATCAAGTTTATATGTGCCTAAAAACTTCTTCATCAGAAGATAAGGGGCGTGAGAGGGAGATACCAGGTCTCAGGAAATAAGCAGGTTTCACTCACAAATACTTATGGATTTGTGGGGACCCTTTGCCAAGCTGTGGAAGATTTGAGGCCATGTCTGTGCTTAGTTGTACAGAGTGATCAAAGCAGCTATGTCTGCCACAGGCACCAGAAGAAGGCTCTGAGACCTAAGGGAAAGTGAGAGTGAAGGTGAAGAGAAAAGCTAGAACCAAGTTTCTTCTGCAAAGGCCATTGCCGTTAATTAAAGTAAGAGGCGGTTAGTGTAAACAGAATGCGTAGCAAGCTGACTGTTCCAACCAAAAGACCTCTAGTTGAAGGTGTGTCTTTAATTTAAGCAACATCAGGGCCCAGCCAATCAAGTATTGGGAGACTTTAAAAATACTCTGGTCATTTTATAAGTCATCAAATTCACTTGACTGCCTTTGCCCTTCTCATAATGCTCCAAAGGACACTTAACCTAACTCCAGTTCCTCATATTTGGCAAAGTAATCATTATAATGTGTATGTCTGCTGTTGGGTAGGTTTATTTATCATATCACTTCCACCATAACTACTTTCCACTAGTCTCTCTTTGGTTTATTTTCCACATGATTAAATCTTCGTAGCTCCTTAGGAATCGCTGGAAGTCACTGCCCTGAAAATCTGGGAGGTGATTTTCCCTACTGGATGATGCATGCCTAACCCAGTGATTGGAGGCTGCACAGGGAAATCACGTGGTCTTAGAAGCACTCCTACTCCCTCCCATCCAGACTATTTGGTTATACTCTTTATCAAATGTGGGATGACATGACTTTTCTCCCTCTCACAGTTGCTGCCATCACAGTTTTAGATTTTCTGCTGCCTCACACCAGTGTTGGTACTGTAAATGTATAAGGTAAGAGTTTCACAGTGAGACACCAAGACTGCTGGACCCAGAGCCCCCTGAAACAAGATACAAGGTCAGGTTATATTCTACTGCTGAAGCTTGCCTGCTATGTTATAGCCTATTCCTCCTTCCCCAAAGATAGAGATGTGTCTACAGAGGAGGTACAACAGATCCTGGTCTAGTTGGGTTCAAAAAAATTTACTTACAACTTTCCTTTTTTCTATATCTTATCAGTAAAGACATGTCAATGAGTTGTAAGGATAAACTCCGTGACCCTTTTGGAATGTATAGGGTTGATTATGCCCGTGCTTGGGGTTTCCGATCTTGGACTCACATCATGAGAGTAGGGCCTGTATATGTGCTAGCTGACCCAGTAGCCATGTGGTTCTCAAGTAGAGACACCATATCACCTGATAGCACCTACTCTTGTCACTGCCCTTTCCCTCTCTGTCTTTGCAAACTCCACAAAATATTTAAGAAGGGAAGTGGAGTTGATTGTGATATACCATTCTCATGACCTGTCTTTTATCTCTTCTGGTAGACGGCCTCTTCCACTTCTGTCTCAACCATTGTCTATGCTTTTAGGGATGCCATTCAGCTTTTCTAGACCAACAACTGAAATACACAATCTACCAAAGAATTTTTGTACTTCTTCAAGAGGGGTATGTGAGACACCTTGAGCAGGGGTTGACTCACTGTTTTTATAAATAAAGATTTATAAAACTCACTGTTTTATAAATAAAGTTGTTTTGAAATACAGCCATGTGGATTTATTTACATATAATCTATGGCCTATATCATGCTATAGTGGCAGAGTTGAGTACAGATACCTTATAGACTGTAAAGCCTAAGATATTATTATTTGGGCCTCTAAAGAAAAAGTTTGTCACCTCTCTGCCCTTTAGGGTGGAGTGCGCATGCTGTATTGACATATGCGTAACATACCAAAAGTTTATTTCAGGCAAAAAGATAACATATTTGAAATAGCCTCTGCTAGAAAATACAGATTTCCTGCTCACCATGCTGTGGGGGACATTGGTCCTGCTTGTTTCTTTTCTCGGCCATGCTGTCCTTGGTGGTTAGAGGATTGACATTTGAGTGAGAAATGCAGAATAAGACCATATGTTAGGCCATGTAGTAGAAGGTAGAGCAGGTCGGCTGCCTACAGCTTGATGACTTAATTATCATAGCATTACGCCATCTGGGCTCTGATGTTGTTCACCTTACAATTTTCCTTCAGGAATCCTCTTCCTTTTCTTAAAACTTCCTAAATTTTGACCCGGCTTCAAAACGGATGCCCTGTTTTTTGGTTTCCTTGAATTTCTTTTTTCTATCTTCTTTTAGATATTAGGTCAGGTAGCCCCAACTGTGAGATTCATTTTATAACTTCAAATTCTGAATCCTTGTATAAAAGTCCAACTTTTCTTCCTTCCTCACTAAAGAAACTATAGCAAATCTGCAGCAAAGAAAGACTTTGAGATTATTTTCTTAATTCACTCATACGTGCATGGGTACATGTGTGTGTAGACCTGTGCGTGTCATTCTTTGACATGTTGTCACATGTATACATGATCATGTAAACATCATCACACTGAAGATACACAACTCTGGGCTTATGTTTTAACTGGTTTTTCCATTTTCTATCTACTTTGAAGTGGCCACCGCCCTATCTCCTAAGATGTTACCACTCAAAATGTGGCCCACGGGACACCTGGAAGCTTGTTAGAAATGGAGAACCAGAGGGCTCATCCCAGACATACTGAACCAGAATCTGCATTTAACAGCTCTGGTGACTCATGTGCATGCTAACGTCTGAGAGCACTGCTCTAAGAAATGTCTTCATATCCATTGGCTTGATATGATTAGTTGGGTAAAGAGGGAAGCAGATCAGAATCACTGTGAAGCTTAGGGAAAAGGTATGCCTAAATCCTTAAGACGGCAAGATTAAATCTGAAGTAAAATTCAAGCATCTGTATATTTTAATGATTCCAGAGGCAGTTGTGATGCATACAGTTTATGAAAAGCATGTATGATGCAAGGGTTCTCAGCATCCTTTTTTATTCTACTCTTCAAAATCCCCTGGCAACCACCTCTTGCTTCCAGGCCAACAAGGATTATTTAATATTGTTGATCAGCTTTTCACCATCCTGTGCATTCTCATGGCAGTTTGTCTCATATGTGAGGAAACCAAGGACCCTTTTTACAGATTAATATGTGTTCTCATGCATCCTGATGATTAACTCAAAATATTTACTATAATGTTTCCTAAATATGTACAAACAGAAAACCAAGTACAACCGCTGTAAGCTCCTAGTTCTTGTAAGACCGGAAATTCACTGCAAATCTACAAATGAAATGTAAACAATACCACTGAAATTGAGAACATTAATTTAATGTGGCAGGTGATATTTTCATGATAATAAATCTCTGCTTTGCAGTATGAATGCGGCGTGATTGCTATAGTGTAGATTCTTTGGAGTTTGGCACATCTGTACTGCTGTGTGACTTGTGAAGTCTCATTTTCCTTACTATTTTTCTCTATTTGAACACCTGTAAAACTTCATCTACATCCCAGAATGCCATTTGGTCTTCTCTTTCCACGAATGCATCTAATGCATGTCATTTAGCCCATGTCTCTTCCATGTAGATTCACCAATTAAAGTGGTAGTTCTTATTGTCAGTGTGATTACAGGCGTAAACACAAAAGATAACATTACATGACAGCCCTTGGTTGGCAATTATTCGACAGTACACACTTAGAAGATGGTCACGCAAAATATGCGTTCTCATTGTTAAAAGAAAACAACAAATTAGAAAAAAATATTGAAGACGCTTTGGACACCTAAGCATATTTGCTCAATATTTTCAGCTCATTATGCAGTGGGAGACAGTAAGAGTGGAACTTACAGACATGGCCTTGGACGGAGAAAAGTCTAGGATCTACTTTTGGCAGTTCCATTTACTAGATGCATCCCCTGGGATAAGTTTCTTAGCATCTCTGTGTCTTGGTTTCCTTATGTATACAATGGAGATGATTATTACCTAGTTCATAAGCCAAGGAATAGGTAGGATATGCAAGGAAAGCCCTTAGCCCAGTCTTAGCACATTATAAACACCCAATTATCAGTAGTTAACTGTAATAGTAAATAATTACTGCTATTTTTATTATAGATCTAGACATTTATTAATTAAATCTGCCACATGTCCCTTTCTTTTATGTTATTTTCTTCATTGTATTCTCAAGATATGTTCTCTCTTTTCTCCAGTGCTCTTGTTTTAATAACCTGATTGTGGCAGAGGTGAAAAGTCCCGTCAAAATGCTGGAGTATCTGTCACCGGATGCAAAGCACCATTGTTGCTCCTGTGCTACTGTTCTTGCTATAGCTGACTCCTGAATCTTGCTGCTTTAACAACTCCGTTTATTTTCCAATGGAGCCAATCTAGTGAGGGATCCTCTCCTGAGAGTGATGTCCTGGAGCTGGATACTACTAAGATAATGTTGCTTTCATTATTGCCCTCTGTACTTTGAATTTTTATTAGTGAAGCCTGAATAACTTGACTGAAGGTGAAAAAGATAGTTCAAAACATAGAGAAGTACAGTATTTTATTTTGCCATCACATCTTCTATTGTTCATGCAGTAGGGATTGAAAAATTGGATCCCCACACTTGAGAATGCATACCTCTGGTTCTCTGAGGTGATATGTAGGATTTTTTATTAGAAACCCCAGTTTTTTTTTTTTGGTTATTTCTAGCTTCTGTCTGAATAGAGACTTTATTAATAGAAGTAGATTCAGGATGTCTAGTAGAGGTACAGAGAATAAGTGAAGGAAAGGAAAAAAAGGAAGAAGGGAGGGAGGGAAAAAGGAGGAATCTAAACAAAAAAGGTTATTAACTCTGTTACTAATAAGAAGAGGGAAGAGGCAGCTCATGAGTTAAACCAAGACTAAAAAGAAACCCTAAAAACATTCATTTGCTTTGCATTTGTACATCTTTGCCATATGCATGAAGTGTGAAGGGAATGCAGTGATACCTTGGGATGCACAGCCAACGTACTGAGTGCTTATTGTCGTTAGACAGTCTAGTGCTGTCTTAATAGCAGAGAGGTGCTGACCTTAGCGTTTTCACCTAATTATAGATCTGTAATTACCTTCTGCATTCTTTGAGTGTTCCTTGTAATTTTAGATTAGGTATGCAACAGCAGAAACTGTTTGACCTGACATGTTGGCTCATTGTATGAAGCAGCTGTTAAACAACCATCAGAGGTGGTTTCATTTTTGTGAAGGGTTAAGTAATTTGGGGGGTTTAAAACTATGGGCAATAAATAACCATCCACTTTCACTGAAGGAAGTTCTCCTTAGGTAAGAGAATAGAGCTGGAAGTGAGGGAGACATTAGTCTGGTAAAAAGTCACATCAACTAAGATTTACATCCGGATGATTTAGGTGGTGAAGTGTCTGCACCAAAACCTGCCCTTGAGCAGAGAGGTCAATGAGAATGAGGGAATACAAACCAGCTGTTCTGAAAACAAACAGAAGCCTGTGCTCTTAAGACAAGTAGGTCAATAGCCATCATAAAAGTACCATGGTGACAGTAGAAACCAAACGGCCAAGCATGCCAAAGACTGAACTGCAAGTCATTGTAAATGCAGAGAGTCTAAAGTAAGAGGGTAAATAGCATGTGACAACAAATTGAGGCAGGGGGACAAGCAAGACCCAGCATCTGCCATGTGAGATCAGTTGCTACAGACTCATACCTGGCCTATTTCACACTGCCTCTGGGCAGGTAGGACTCTCGGTCCACAGGTATGAACTGTGGACAAAAAGAAGCTAGAAGCATAAAGTAGTTCAGGAGATCGTCATCTGCAGGGTGGGCACAGTAGGAACCTGATTTCCCTACCTTTATATGATGTGGGGTAGAGTAGCATTGTGGAACGTGCTTGGCTTTGGAGTTGAATGTACCCAGATTAAAATTCAAATCTACCTGGTCTGTGGTTAAGTTATTTACCTTCCAGGGCTACTCTGCTAAGTAGATATAAGAATACACAGGGTTAATTTGTGAGGATTAAATGAATGTATTTGAAGTACCAGCACAGGACCACAGTCTGAAATCCTTATTAATATCCTGGAAGAAGGTCTCTAGTTGTGTGTCTTGGGTCTTTGCCCCTCTCCATTTACAATTCTCTTGAAGATATATGGTCAAGGTAAAGAGCTGGTGCAACAGCTAATTTGGTAAATGACAGGCTTAAGATTCAAAAGAATTTCAGCAAGAAGGGAGAATGATCTTAAAATGAAATGTATAAATTATAAAAGCATTATATAAAACCCTGTCCTCAGATTAAAAAAAAAAAAGTCATAACCCTCATTCTGAGTGGAAGACACCTCATTCAAGTAGATGTTTATGTGTTAAAAATGCAAAATCTTAGAAGAAAATTCTTTTAAAGTTGCATATGTCCTGTGTGCCTTCTGCTGGCACATTTTAAGAGGACATTGACAGATTAGGCGTGTCCATGTGGCAGCGTGCCGGTTATCAAATCCTAGCTCTACCACTATGAATCCTCAAACAAGTTTGTTACCTCATTGACAGATGAGTATGGAGGACCTCAACTTGGTGTGAGCTAAGGATTAAATTGTGTAATGCAAGTAAAGGGTTCAGCACAGTGCCTGGCTCGTAACTGGGAGCTATTATTATTCACAGGAAAGAATGGTGAGAATGGTGGCCCAAAAAATGAGGAACTGAAGAAACTTGGAGCAATGTTCTGCCTGTAAAAGGGAAACTTAAGTGGGGATATGACAGCTGTCATCAACTATTTGAATGAGTGTTAACATAGAAAAGAGGTCCTTGTTAATCAACCTGATGCTAAAAGACGGAACCAAGACCAATAGATAGAAGTTACACAGAAACTAACACACCATTGTAAAGCAATTATACGCCAATAAAGATGTTTAAAAAAAAGAAAAAGAGTAGCTGAACTTAAAAAAAAAGAAAAAAGAAGTTATGGAAAGCTCTATTTGGGCTTTAAAAATATCATGTATGCCAGAAACTAGTTTCCATTTGGGGGTGTCCTAATCACTAGAATAAACTTCTTTAGGAGGGAGAGAGCTCTCTATCATTGGAGGAAGCAGTCGTAGTAGTAGTAATTGAGAATAAAAATAGCTCTTAAGGTGTTCCAGTTACTGTTCTAAGGAGTCTGCACTCTTATTTGATCCTCGTAACATCCATGTGAAGTAGATAAAATTATTATCATTCCCATTTTACAAATGAAGAAGCTGAGGCACAGAATTTCAATAAATTTCCAAGAACATGTAATTTAGAAATGGCAGAGCTGAGATTAGAGCCCAGGCTGCCTGCCTCTTGAATCCATTCTCTTCACTGCTATAAGAGGGAGAATGTTGGGAAAGGCCAAGTGACCACATGTCGTGAAGGTTAGAAAGGGGATTGTTGCCCTGAAGTCAAGATTTGACTGGATGATCTCTGCCGTCCTTCTCATTAGGTGTCAATATTTTATAAGACTGAAAAGCAAGCAAAAAAGACACAGTGGCAAATGAGATACAAAATGTAGGCACAAATTGTCATGGGTTTATCGCAACACAAAAAAGCTCAAGATATTCACTGAGAACCTATTTACTTCTATCAATGCTTTATACTTGGTTATAAAAGAATGAACATCTCATTGTCTTGTTTTAGGCAAAATTGAAGGAATACATTTGAATTAGGGATTGGTAGTTAGACTAGCAGCAGCAAAAAAGAAACTAGTAAAACTCTGTAGAAGAGAAAGATATATATTAGTTCATTGAACAGTATTAATTGAGTACCTACTCTGTGCTGGGATCAGAACATCTACACAAAAGAAAATAAAAAGTCAACAATTACTGCAGTCTCCACACATTTAGACTCCTGTAGCCTTTAGGCTTTTCTTGAACTTTCACATGCAATGATACTTTTCAAGTCTTTAAGGAAATAATAAACTATATTGTTTTGGAAAGGAAGCATACATGATATTTTAAAAAGATTTTTATACGAGCTGAGTAATTTTACTCTCAGTTTAGGTGCTAAGGGTATGCTTCAGTTCTTCTCAGGCCAGCTCACTCGCCAGTAAAGACATAGATTTAGGTCTTATGCATTAAACTATTTCACTGTACTGCAGTGGGAAAAGCTTTGGTCTAGAAATTTGGTGTTCTGCTACTCATGTAATTTATGACAAACTTTCTACTGTGTACCTCAGTTTTCACATCTATAAAGTGGGGAGAGTTGGCTAAACTATCTTTGTCTCATTTGGGTTTAAAGATTTCATATTTCTTTTGTTTTTATAATTATGCTTACTTCCACCATGTAGATGCCAGATGGCAAACAGCCCTGGCAGTGTGCACAGGACCCAAATTGATTCTGGGAAAATGGGGCACCAGTGATTCCTAAGGTAGAAGGAGCTGAAGTGAGCAGGGGCCTCTAGGTTCTAGTTCTATTTCTGTCGGCTATAAAATGCAGGCATAGCTCCGTATTAGGAGACATCTCTTAGCTTTTCATATTAGATTTTAAAATTGCCTAACAAAACCTGCTGAGGCTGTGCTGTGCTTATAGTACTTTAATGTTATGAGGATAGAGCAGGGCATACAAGGCTTAATTGCCCCCCCTTTAATTTCTCTCAATCTTTCAAAGCATTAAAGAGAAAAATGTTATCTCTCGGTCTATTGTTTTAAAATATAGTTTATCCTCTGTGTGGGTTTAGGTGGCTTGCATGAATGAGAGCGTAGTCATTGTATTCAGTAAAGTTTCTAGAACAGCCCTGCATTAGTAATAAGTTTCCTGGGTACTACTGCTTTGTCATCAGACTTCACCACATAGACCTCTTATCCCTCTCTGTGTTGGTCTTACTGTTATTATTTCAAAGTTACATATACAGTGAGTTCACAGGTTTTCATGGTATTTTAATAAAGCCACTTGAAGGACTTCCCTGGTGGTCCAGTGGTTAAGAATCCGTGCTTCAACTGCAGGGGGCACAGGTTCAATCCCTGGTCGGGGAACTAAGATTCTGCATGCCGCGAGGTACGGCCAAAAAAATAAATAAATAAAATAAAGCCATTCCATCTGCTGCTCTTGATTTGATTAGTGAATGGCATTTTGATGGTCACTATCTTGACTTGCTTTTACTTTCATCTGTCTTTTTTAAGAATCTCCTTTTAATAGTTAGAAGGCTAAAGATAATTTAAAGGGGCTCGAGGGAGATTCCCCATTCACATCAGTGCTTTAGAACCCAATAAGGATCTGGTCTATGGCGGGAATAGATTAAGGAAGTCCAGAGGAGATTTTGGTTTGAAAGATTGAACTTTAAAAAAAGAAAAAGTTATCCAGACCTGAGTAAGAAAGCCACAGAGATGACTTTCTAGATTGAGTGTGAAGTTTGTTTCAGACTGAATGTTTGTGTCCCCCACAAACCCATATGTTGAAACCTAACCCCCAAGGTGATGACATTAGTTACTGGGACCTTTGAGAGGTGATTAGGTCATGAGGGTGGAGCCCTCATCAATGGGATTAGTGCCCTTATAAAAGAGGCTCTAGAGAGCTCCTTCCTACCTTTTGCCATGTGAAGACACAGCTAGAAGATGGCCATCCATGAACCAGGAAACCATCTATTACAGACACCAAATCTGTTGGTGTCTTGATCTTGGACTTTCCAGCCTCCAGATCTGTGAAGAATAAATTTTTGTTGCTTAAGCCACCCAGTCTGTGGTATTTTTGTTATAGGATTCCAATTGGACTAAGACAGTTATAATATTTCAGTTACACATTCTTAATCTTAAAGATTATTTTAGCTTTCCTTTTTTCATACAGAATGGCATGGAAGAGGGCTTCACATGAGTTCCTTCTGTCAGTTAATTCTAACTCTAGAAAACTTAAGATGCCTTGGCTTTTCTGAAGAGTTGTATTGCAGATTCTTGATCATGACCAGAGATAAAATGCCCTTCATCCAATGTAATGCTTTGCTATGTGTAGCAAACAGCCTATCATGGGCTGGGACATGGGAGCTGTTGGTGAAATAGTGTGTAAGTAATTTGTCATGGAAGTAAGAATAGTCTTTTATTTTTCCTCTTTGACATCTGGTTCTTCTCTGATGATATGCCGCTTTTTCTTTTTCCTTTCTAGTCTCCATCCTTATCCCAATCTATTTGGAGTACCTGTGAGCATTGCTTTGCAATCATGATACTTGGGACTAATTAACAATCCCTTAATGAGACTGCATCCCCAAAAAGGAAAATTTCAAGTGACTAGAAGACTAGTGATGTCTAGGGCCACTCCTAGAATGGTTAAGTTACTAGTTGTGAATCTTAAATGTGGATTGCATTAGAAACTCCATCCACTTTTCCATCTCAAATCCTTGTGTAGTGAATAGCAGGGTAGGAACATCTGTTTTCATTGCCTTTCCATCATGCCAGTTGAGCATGACTGCCTTTCTGGTAGACTCCATCTCACAATGAATTGTATTCATAGGAGGCGGTTAGTGTGTGGTAAACATTGTGTGGACAGACCAATACTATAGGTAGATACAATACTTGCTCAGAGGAGACACAAACAAATTGCCTTTCTCCTGGCTCTGAAACATCTTCTTTCAACATAGTTAAATATGAAGTTGGAATGAAGCTAACTAATGCTTAATCAAAAAAACCTCTTCATTGCTTGGCTTCTGATGGGAAAGCTATAGGCAGCAATTTGTTTTAATGATTGATTTTACTAATACGGAGGCACACTTGGACTCCTCTCAAAGTTGTTATAAGATCTCTATGCAAGGAAGATGAATTCATTAGAACCAAAATTATTATATAAGAAATTCAGTTGGAATTATCCACATGTTAAAAGAAATAGATTCACTTTTAACACATATGCTTATTTGAAACACACTCCCACACATACAGAGATTATCACAGGCAGTTATGGAAGATCACTAATTAATGTACATTCATATATATTCAAATTAAAACAAATTTTCATTAAAACAAATATTAACACCTCAAAGTCTACAAGGCTATGTGTAGGTGGATACAGCTTTAAGACTGTCTTTTTTTTTCTTAACATCTTTATTGGAGTATAATTGCTTTACAAGGATGTGTTAGTTTCTTCCTTATAACAAAGTGAATCAGCTGTACGTATACATATATCCCCATATCCCTTCCGTCTTGCGTCTCCCTCCCACACTCCCTATCCCACCCCTCTAGGTGGTCACAAAGCCAAGCTGATCTCCCTGTGCTATGCAGCTGCTTCCCACTAGCTATCTATTTTACATTTGGTAGTATATATATATGTCCATGCCACTCTCTCACTTTGTTCCAGCTTACCCATCCCCCTCCCCGTGTCCTCAAGTCCATTCTCTACGTCGGCGTCTTTATTCCTGCTCAGCCGCTAGGTTCATCAGTACCATTTTATTTTTTAGATTCCATATATATATGTGTTAGCATACAGTATTTGTTTTTCTCTTTCTGACTTACTTCAGTCTGTATGACAGACTCTAGGTCCATCCACCTCACTACAAGTAACTCAATTTCATTTCTTTTTTTCTTTCTTTTTTTTTTTTTTTTGTGGTACACGGGCCTCTCACTGTTGTGGCCTCTCCATTGCGGAGCACAGGCTCCGGACGCGCAGGCTCAGCAGCCATGGCTCACGGGCCTAGCCATTTCACAGCATGTGGTATCTTCCCGGACCGGGGCACGAACTCGTGTCCCCTGCATCGGCAGGCGGACTCTCAACCACTGCGCCGCCAGGGAAGCCCTCAGTTTCATTTCTTTTTATGGCTGGGTAATATTCCATTGTATATATGTTGTGCTCCATCTTCTTTATCCATTCATCTGTCAGTGGACATTTCACTTGCTTCTATGTCCTGGCTATTGTAAATAGAGCTGCAGTGAACATTGTGGTACATGTCTCTTTTTGACTTATGATTTTCTCCGGGTATATGCCCAGTGGTGGGATTGCTGGGTCGTATGGTAGTTCTATTTTTAATTTTTTAAGGAACCTCCTTACTGTTCTCCATAGTGGCTGTATCAATTTACATTCCCACCAACAGTTCAAGAGGGTTCCCTGTTCTCCACACCCTCTCCAGCATTTATTGTTGATAGATTTTTTGATGATGGCCATTCTGACTGGTGTGATGTGATACCTCATTGTAGTTTTGATTTTCATTTCTCTAATGATTAACGATGTTGAGCATCCTTTTATGTGTTTGTTGGCAATCTGGATATCTTCTTTAGAGAAATGTCTATTTAGGTCTTCTGCCCATTTTTGCATTGGGTTGTTTGTTTTCCGGATATTGAGCTGCATGAGCTGCTTGTAAATTTTGGAAATTAATCCTTTTTCAGTTGCTTCATTTATAAAAATTTTCTCCCATTCTGAGTGTTGACTTTTCGTCTTGTTTATGTTTTCCTTTGCTGTTCATTAGGTCCCATTTGTTTATTTTTGTTTTTATTTCCACCTCTCTAGGAGCCGGGTCAAAAAGTATTTTGCTGTGATTTATGTCATAGAGTGTTCTGTCTATGTTTTCCTCTAAGAGTTTTATAGTGTCTGGCCTTACATTTAGGTCTTTAATCCATTTTGAATTTATTTTTGTGTATGGTGTTAGGGAGTGTTCTAATTTCATTCTTTTACATGTAGCTGTCCAGTTTTGCCAGCACCACTTATTGAAGAGGATGTCTTTTCTCCATTGTATATTCTTGCCTCCTTTATCAAAAATAAGATGACCATATGTGTGTGGGTTTATCTCTGGGCTTTCTATCCTGTTCCATTGGTCTATTTTTCTGTTTTTGTGCCAGTACTGTACTGTCTTGGTTATGAAGCTTTGTAGTATAGTCTAAAGTCAGGGAGCCTGATTCTTCCAGCTCCGTTTTTCTTTCTCAAGATTGCTTTGGCTATTTGGAGTATTTTGTGTTTCCATACAAATTGTGAAACTTTTTGCTCTAATTCTGTGAAAAATGACATTGGTAGTTTCATAGCGATTTCATTGAATCTGTAGATTGCTTTGGGTAGTATCATTTTCACAATGTTGACTCTTCCAATCTGAGAACATAGTATATCTCTCCATCTGTTTGTATCATCTATAATTTCTTTCATCAGTGTCTTATACTTTTCTGCATACAGGTTTTTTGTCTCCTTAGGTAGGTTTATTCCTCGGTATTTTATTCTTTTTGTAGCAATGGTAAATGGAAGTGTTTCCTTAATTTCTCTTTCAGATTTTTCATCATTAATTTATAGGAATGCTAGAGTTTTCTGTGCATTAATTTTGTATCCTGCTAGTTTACCAAATTCGTTGATTAGCTATAGTAGTTTTCTGGTAGCATCTTTAGGATTCTCTATGTATAGTATCATGTCATCTGCAAACAGTGACAGCTTTACTTCTTCTTTTCCGATTTGGATTCCTTTTATTTTTTTTTTCTTCTCTGATTGCTGTGGCAAGCACTTCCAAAACTATGTTGAATAATAGTAGTGAGAGTGGAGAACCTTGTCTTGTTCCTGATCTTAGAGGAAATGGTTTCAGTTTTTCACCATTGAGAACAATGTTGGCTGTGGATTTGTCATATATGGCGTTTATTATGTTGAGGTAAGTTCCCTCTATGCCTATTTGCTGGAGGGTTTTTATCATAAAGGGGTGTTGAATTTTGTCAAAAGCTTTTTCTGCATCTGTTGAGATTATCATATGGTTTTTCTCCTTCAATTGTTAGTATGTTTTATCACATTGATTGACTTGCCTATATTGAAGAAGCCCTGCATTCCTGGGATAAACCCCACTTGATCATGGTGTAGGATCCTTTTAATGTGCTGTTGGATTCTGTTTGCTAGTATTTTGTTGAGGATTTTTGCATCTGTGTTCATCAGTGATATTGGCCTATAGTTTTCTTTCTTTGTGAGATCATTGTCTGGTTTTGGTATCAGGGTGATGGTGGCCTCATAGAATGAGTTTGGGAGTATTCCTCCCTCTGCTATATTTTGGAAGAGTTTGAGAAGGGTAGGTATTAGTTCTTCTCTAAATGTTTGATAGAATTTGCCTGTGAAGCCATCTGGTCCTGGGCTTTTGTTTGTTGGAAGATTTTTAATCACAGTCGCACTTTCAGTGCTTGTGATTGGTCTGTTTATATTTTCTATTTCTTCTGGTTCAGTTTCGGAAGGTTGTGCTTTTTAAGTATTTGTCCATTTCTTCCAGGTTGTCCATTTTATTGGCCTATAGTTGCTTGTAGTAATCTCTCATGATCCTTTGTATTTCTGCAGTGTCAGTTGTTACTTCCCCTTTTTCATTTCTAATTCTGTTGATTTGAGTCTTCTCCCTTTTTTTCTTGATGAGTCTGGCTAATGGTTTATCAATTTTTTTACCTTCTTACCTTCTCATAGAACCAGCTTTTAGTTTTATTCATCTTTGCTATCGTTTCCTTCATTTCTTTTTCATTGATTTTTCATCTGATCTTTGTGATTTCTTTCCTTCTGTTAACTTTGGGGTTTTTAAATTCTCCTTTCTCTAATTGCTTTAGCTGTAATGTTAGGTTGTTTATTTGAGATGTTTCTTGTTTCTTGAGGTAAGACTGTATTGCTATAAACTTGCCTCTTAGAACTGCTTTTGCTGTATCCCATAGGTTTTGGGTGGTCGTGTTTTCATTGTCATTTCTTTCTATGTATTTTTTGATTTCCTCTTTGATTTCTTCAGTGTTCTCTGGTTATTTAGTAGTGTATTGTTAAGCCTCCATGTGTTTGTATTTTTTACAGATTTTTTCCTCTAATTGATTTCTAGCCTCATAGCATTGTGGTTGGAAAAGATACTTGATATGATTTCAATTTTCTTAAATTTACCAAGGCTTTATTTGTGACCCAAGATATGATCTATCCAGGGGAATGTTGCATGAGCACTTGTGAAGAAAGTGTATTCTGTTGTTTTTGAATGGAATGTCCTATAAATATCAATTAAGTTCATTTTGCTTATGTATTATTTAAAGCTTCTGTTTCCTTATTTATTTTCGTTTTGGCTGATCTGTCCATTGGTGAAAATGGGGTTTTAAAGTCCCCTACTATGGTTGTGTTACTGTCGATTTCCCCTTTTATGGCTGTTAGCATTTGCCTTATGTATTGAGGTGCTCCTATGTTGGGTGCATAAATATTTACAATTGTTATAGCTTCTTGTTGGATTGATCCCTTGATCATTATGTAGTGTCCTTCTTTGTCTCTTGTAATAGTTTTTATTTTAAAGTCTATTTTTGCCTATGTGTGTCTATTTTTATTTTAAAGTCTATTTAGTGCCTGAGTGATATGAGAATTGCTACTCCAGCTTTCTTTTGATTTCCATTTGCATGGAATATCTTTTTCCACCCCCTCACTTTCAGTCTGTATGTGTCTGTAGGTCTGAAGTGGGTCTCTTGTAGACAGCATGTATGCAGGTCTTGTTTTTTTATCCATTCATCCAGTATATTTCTTTTGGTTGGAGAATTTAATCCATTTACATTTAAGGTAATTATTGATATGTATGTTCCTGTTACCATTTTCTTAATTGTTTTGGGTTTGTTATTGTTGGCCTTTTCCTTCTCTTGTGTTTCCTGCCTAGAGAAGTTCCTTTAGCATTTGTTGTAAAGTTGGTTTGGTGGTGCTGAATTCTCTTAGCTTTTGCCTGTCTGTAAAGGTTTTAATTTCTCCCACAAATCTGAATGATATCCTTGCTGGGTAGAGTAATCTTGGTTGTAGGTTTTTCCCTTTCATCACTTTAAATATGTCGTGCCACTCCCTTCTGGCTTGCAGAGTTTCTGCTGAAAATCAGCTGTTAAGCTTATGGAGATTCCCTTGTATGTTATTTTTCCCTTGCTGCTTTTAATATTTGTTCTTTGTATTTAATTTTTGATAGTTTGATTAATATGTGTCTTGGTGTGTTTCTCCTTGGATTGATCCTGTTTGGGACTCTGTGCACTTCCTGGACTTGATTATTTCCTTTCCCATATTCGGGAAGGTTTCAACTATAATCTCTTCAAATATTTTCTCAGTCTCTTTCTTTTTCTCTTCCTCTTCTGGGACCCCTATAATTTGAATGTTGGTTCATTTATGTTGTCCCACAGATCTCTGAGACTGTCCTCAATTCTTTTCATTCTTTTCTTCTTTATTCTGCTCTACTGTAGTTATTTCCACTATTTTATCTTCCAGGTAACTTATCTGTTCTTTGGCCTGTTATTCTGCTCTTGATTCATTATAGAGAATCTTTAGTTTCATTTATTGTGTTGTTCATCATTGTTTGTTTGCTTTGTAGTTCTTCTAGATTCTTGTTAAATAATTCTTGTATTTTCTCCATTTATTTCCAAGATTTTGGATCACCTTTACTATCATTACTCTGAATTCTTTTCCAGGTAGACAGCCTATTTCCTCTTCATTTTTTGGTCTTGTGGGTTTTTGCCTTGCTGCTTCATCTGCTGTGTGTTTCTCTGTCTTCTCATTTTGCTTAACTTACTGTGTTTGTGGTCTCCTTTTCACAGGCTGCAAGTTCTTAGTTCCCATTGTTTTTGGTGTGTGCCCCCAGTGGCTAATGTTAGTTCAGTGGGTTGTGTAGGCTTCGTGGTGGAGGGGACTAGTGCCTGTGTTCTGGTGGATGAGGTTGGATCTTGTCTTTCTGGTGGGCAGGAGTGCATCCAGTTGTGTGTTTTGGGGTGTCTGTAACCTTATTATGATTTTAGGCAGCCTCTCTGCTGATGGGTGGGGTTGTGTTCCTGTCTTGATAGTTGTTTGGCGTAGGGTGTCCAGCACTGTAGCTTGCTGGTCGTTGAGTAGAGCTGGGTCTTAGCGTTGAGATAGAGATGTCTGGGAGAGCTTTTGCCGTCTGGTATTACGTGGAGCCGGGAAGTCTCTGGTGGACCAGTGTCCTGAACTCAGCTCTCCCACCTCAGAGGCACAGGCCTGATACCCGGCTGGAGCACCAAGACCCTGTCAGCGACACGGCTCAGAAGAAAAGGGAGAATAAAAAAGAAAGAAAAAGAAAGAGAGAAAGGAAGGAAGGAAGGAAGGAAGGAAGGAGGGAGGGAAGGAAGGAGGAAGGAAGGAAACAAAGAAAGAAATAAGAGAGAGACCAAACCAAAAAACAAATCCACCAATGATAACAAGCACTAAAAACTATACAAAAAATAAACAAACAAAAAAAAAACCAGACAGACAGAACCCTAGGACAAATGGTAACAGCAAAGCTATACAGACAAAATCACACAAAGAAGCATACACATACACACTCACAAAAAGAGAAAAAGGAAAAAAAATATATATATATCCATATATATAAAAAGAGAGCAACCAAATCGATAAAGAAATCTACCAATGATAATAAACTCTAAATACTAAACTAAGATAAACATAAAACCAGAAAAAAATTAGGTGCAGAAAGCAAACCCCAAGTCTACAGTTGCTCCCAGAGTCTACCACCTCAATTTTGGGATGATTCATTGTCTGTTCAGGTTTTCCACAGACGCAGGGTACATCAAGTTGATTGTACAGGTTGAATCCACTGCTCCTGAGGCTGCTGGGAGAGATTTCCCTTTCTCTTCTTTGTTCTCACAGCTCCCAGGGGCTCAGCTTTGGATTAGGCTCCGCCTCTGCATGTAGGTCGCCTGAGGGCATCTGTTCTTCGCTCAGACAGGACGGGGTTAAAGGAGCAGCTGATTTGGGGGGCTCTGGCTCACTCAGGCCATGGGGAGGGAGGGGTACGGATGCGGGGCGAGCCTGCAGCGGCAGGGGCGGGCGTGACGTTGCACCAGCCTGAGGCGCGCCATGCGTTCTCCTGGGGAAGTTGTCCCTGGATCACGGGACCCTGGCAGTGGCGGGCTGCACAGGCTCCCCGGAAGGGAGGTGTGGAGAGTGACCTGTGCTCGCACACAGGCTTCTTGGTGGCGGCAGCAGCAGCCTTAGCGTCTCATGCCCGTCTCTGGGGTCTGCGCTGATAGCCGCGGCTTGCACCCATCTCTGGAGCTCGTTTAGACGGTGCTTTCAATCCTCTCTCCTCACGCACCCTGAAACAATGGTCTCTTGCCTCTTAGGCAGGTCCAGACTTTTTCCCGGACTCCCTCCCGGCTAGCATGCATGGCGCACTAGCCCCCTTAAGGCTGTGTTCATGCCGCCAACCCCAGTCCTCTCCCTGGGATCCGAGCGAAGCCCGAGCCTCAGCTCCCAGCCCCGCCCGCCCCGGCGGGTGAGCAGACAAGCCTCTCGGGCTGGTGAGTGTTGGTCGGCACCGATCCTATGTGCGGGAATCTCTCCACTTTGCCCTTGCACCCCTGTTGCCGCATTCTCCTCCATGGCTCTGAAGCTTCCCCCCTACCACCCCCTGTCTCCACCAGTGAAGGGGTTTCCTACTGTGTGGAAACTTTTCCTCCTTCACAGCTCCCTCCCAGAGGTTCAGGTCCTGTACCTATTCTTTTGTCTCCGTTTTTTCTTTTTTCTTTTGCCCTGCCCAGGGGTGTTTCTTGCCTTTTGGGAAGTCTGGGGTCTTCTGCCAGCGTTCAGTAGGTGTTCCGTAGGAGTTGTTCCACATGTAGATGTATTTCTGATGTATTTGTGGGGAAGAAGGTGATCTCCGCGTCTTACTCCTCTGCCATCTTGAAGGTCTCTTCAAGACTGTCTTTCTAATCTGTAAATTAACAGGCTTTAGGGATTAGAGAAAGAAGAAAGGAAAGTAGAAGAATACATAAGTACAATAATAATAATGGATAGGGCTTCCCTGGTGGCGCAGTGGTTGAGAGTCTGCCTGCCGATGCAGGGGACACGGGTTCGTGCCCCGGTCCGGGAAGATCCCACATGCTGCGGAGTGGCTGGGCCCATGAGCCATGGCCGCTGAGCCTGTGCGTCTGGAGCCTGTGCTCCGCAATGGGAGAGGCCACAACAGTGAGAGGCCCGTGTAACGCAAAAAAAATAAAAATAAATAAAAAAAAATAATGGATAACATTTATGAAGTGTCTATTATGTGTCAGGCACTGTACTGAGCAAGCTAGCATTTCACATAAATAAGTCATTTAAAACTCATAGTAATGGTCTGAATTATATTCTACAGTATTACTTCATCCCTCAGAGAGGTTTGTATAATTTGCATAAGGTCCAGAACTATTAAAAGGAAAATTGGGAATTGAACCCAGGTTTCTCGAATTCCTGAGCCAAGACCTTAATTGCTAAGTTCTTACCACATTCTTAGACCTTTTTATCTGAGGTAATATCACTGAATTCATGGTTCAGATTATTCTAGCAGCATCTCTATCAACAAATGGGTGTATCAAAATACAAGTACCCCCATTATTTGGGGGATTACTCAGGCGATAGTTGGCTTTTGAAAACAGAGAAATATAGGCAATTGATGGAAGCAGAGTCCCTGGCTTTAGATTTTTTTTTCTTTTTCATTTTTTCCTTAATGAGTATAATCATGTGAATAATTAAGCTTTAAGAGCTGAATGACTGATTGCCAGCAAGTGACTAACTGTTGTTTATTTATAAGGATATTACTTTCATGGGAAAATGCAAGATGTTTTTTTGAACCATCCCAAGTCTTGTATGAGACTTTGTAAATAACGGAGGCTGCATAGCTTAGGGGTTAAGCTCACAGACAGTTGTCACACTGACTTGCGTACAAGTCAAAGTTGCTGGACCTTTGGAGTTTTTTAAACCCCTCTATGATTGATTTCTATAAAGTAGAACCAAAAATTTAACCTACTTCTTAGGGTTGTTGAGAGCATTAAAAAGCTAAATTATACAAAGTGCTAGCTTAATGCCTGGTATATGAAAATGATTCAATAAAACTAGTTTGTAATATTTTCTTTTTTAAGTGACCCCCAAACCCCAAACTTATTTGTGTATGTTTTTAGCTATTAGGAGAGACAGGTTGGATTCTTGGAAAATCTCCAGTTCCTGAGTCAGAGCCTTGCAAAGATTGCTTGGGATGTGTCTATGTTGACAATCTCTTCCATGCATATTTTTCTATGTCTTAGATTCATCATAAGAATTAACTCTTCTTTCTAAAGAGCTTTAGTGCTTTTATATTACCTCCTTTAATTGTCCTAATAATCTTATGGACTAGAGATTATGATACTCATTTTTATAAATAAGGAAACCAGATATCAGAAAAATAAATAGAAAACTGCCCAACTAGTAAACAGATGAACTATGACACAAATCCGGGTCTTCTGTACCCACACTCCAGTTTAATTTTAAAACAGAAAGAAGATTTTGAGATCATATGGAACATGTCTCAATCCATTTTATAGATCAGAATATGTAGCCTCTAAGATAGACAAATGATTGTCTAGGGTCACATAGCAAATTAGAGGCAAAGCTGACACTAGACCCCAGGCCTCTATTCCAAATCTAGAGCTCTTTCATCACTCCTAGGCTGTTTGTATCTTTGCAGTGATTTGTGTACTCTGTAGAGGAAGAATGAAAAGATGAGGCAGAAATGAAAGGGTGAGGGGTTGGAGGAGAGGGAGAGAAGGAAAGAAAAGAATAGACTCACTTAGGAAGGTTAGATCAAGAGCAGGCATTGAGGGGTGGTCTATATTGAATACCAGTGCTTTCCACTGTGAAATCTAATCTCTACCTGGCAGGAGAGGCAGAAATAACCATCGTCTGTAATATATTCATCCCTGCTCCGATTCCATCATTAATATGAGCACAGTGATTACAGTAGACATAGTTGACGGTAGCGATGACCGCCCCCTGTGACATCCGCACAGCCATATGGCATCACCGTCACGTCTCAAGCAGCCCTCTCGCTTGAGATTTAGCTTCCCTTCCACTGGTCTGCATTACCAGATATCAGAGCTTGGCCGATTTGGTTCGTCAGGAGACTGCAGTAGAATTCACTCCCATAGAGGCATTTTCTTGACATTTTGACATTCACTCAGGGAAAGTCAAAAGGCTGGCCAAGGGCCCAATAATTGGGCCCATCAGAATCAAGCTATATTTTCTGAGCAGCTGTCGATAGAGTGTGCATGAGATTATTACTGTTTGCCAACACTCTATTGATCTTGGCTTTGTGAAGCTCCAAGTCTCTTTATAGCCGCCTATAAAAATGAACAGCCACTTCTTGTACTGAAGGTTAACATGGTGTGTTTATTTAATGGAATGGAAATGGCTTTGTGTTTTCCACATGTCGTTGTTAATAAATTTTCAAAGGAATCTGAGTGACTAGTATGTAGGGGTTGAGGAAGGGATGGTGACTGTTGGGGGTGAGGAGTTTCTTGGGTTTGAAGCTCCTGGAGGCAGGAGATAAAAGATAAGATATGAGTAACATATCAGAATTAACTGTCCTACCCTGAGAAGTGTTATAAAAAATCTTTGCTCTATACTAGTGGGGGGGTGGTTGTTGTTGTTTTTTAACTTCTCAGCTGATAGTAAGGATTCTTCCCTGGATGGTTTATTCTTTTGCCTGCTTCTGTTTTCGTTTGTTCTTTTGGATTTCCCCCCAAATGTTTAAGGTGACACTGAGCATTTTCGTTTTTTGTGAGTTTTGGAGTTTGGAGTTTCCTGCTATCCTTTGATCATTTTTCCTCCTTCCATAAAAGATTTGAAAGAAATGGCAAGAATTGGGAATCATATCAGATAGAAGCAGACACTGCCAATCCCACTGACCTGCTTTTTAAGAGATGTGTTTCCATTGACTGGAGGGGAGATACCAACAGCCTTTGCCAAAGCTACCAGAAGGGCTGAGAAAAGTCTCACGAAACTGTGAAAATCTATCTGGGTCTCAAGGATGCTAGATGAAAAGCAGAAACGTCAGTCAGCTACTGAATGTTTCAAAAGGAAATATCAGAATAATTCACTCGGATTTTTTTTAAAACTTTCCTCAGGAGGTTTGTCCTTTTTATATTAAGATGAACATCATTGGCACTTCCAGTTTTAAATTTTATTCTATCCATTCTGTCTCATTCTCCTTAGAAGAGAAACAAACAAACAAATAAAAAAAACCTAACGTGTTACTCTTGAAACATACATGTGTATCAGTGGTGATTAAAAAACAGCAACAACAACAGCAAAAGTTGTTGCAGTTTCAAAGCAGCCAATCTATTCAAGGAATTGCTGAATTCCGAGGAGCCAGCCACTGTGCTGAGTGCTGGAGCTGGAAAGAAAAGTAAGATAGAGCTCTCTACTCAAGGATGCTTTGACTGTGTGTGTGTGTGTGTGTGTGTGTGTGTGTGTGTGTGTGTATTGGTGGCATGGATGTCTGTGTAAATACTTACCAGTGTAATAAGTATTATGACTGATGTCCTCTAAGTACCTGACTCTGGTTATGGGGCATTGCTTTCACATCTGGTGATGAGAATATATCTTTCTCTTTACTCTCTCCTTTACCTCCACATTTAACCTTGATTAAAGTCTGATTTCAAATAATCAACCCAGTTTTTGAATATTTGAGCAGGCTCCTTTAAGAGCCAGACAGAAAATGTAAAGTTGTCTAGCATTTTAGGGAATGCTACTTCTAAGCCTTATTTGGGTAACTCAGATTTTTTTTTTTTTTTTCCAGCACACACACAAAATCAACTTGGGCACAAGAGTTAGAAGTGTGCTGTTCCTTTTCTCTTAGTGACACAAAATGTGGAAAATGAGAAGTAAGCAAGACTGAGGATTAGAATCACAAGATAGGTTTCTGTAGTATGAATTCAAGACCTGAAAATCTGCTTAGTTTTGAGTTTGAAACAGATCTGTAAAATCCTGTATTAAAAGAAATACAGTGGGAATTAACAAGAAAGGGGTAATGTGAGTGGGCAGATGTGTTCTTGACGAGAATACTCTAAATGCAGACCATTATCTTTGTCAATTAATTTTACTTTTTATAGATGGTTGGACTATTAAACAAAGTCTTATGAGAAAAGTGGTTTTAGTGATCTCTAGGAAGATGTTCCCGGTATTCAATTAAATTAGGGCTGTGCATTGCGGAGTCCCCACCAGTCGTACTCCCTCTGGCAAGTATTTTAAATACCATATGCAACCTAGTTAGAGGTGACATGAAATCACAGAATTTGATATTTTTTTCCTTCAAAGTTAGGCAAAGAGAGATGAGTTCTTTTGGTGTATCTGAGATGCCAGATGATGTTTTTCCTTTGTTGTAATTTTTTTTTTTTTTTGAGAATTTTATTTGAGGATGGTGCTGGTCCAGGGAAATGGGTTTGATCCCTCTATAGATAAGACAACCTCTTTTTTCTAGGTAACAGTAGAGCTCCTTTGTCTGCCTTATATCTGACAAAACAACAGGATGGAGTCATGATTAGGTGTTGCCTCTGGAGTGAGAGTTTTCTGTGTTTGAACTCTTTGCTCAGTGATCTTGGCCAAATTATTTAACCTGTTTAAGCATTAGTTTCCTCATCTATAAAACGTGAGTAACAGGATTTCTTTATAGGAACCATGTAAAGATAAAACAGAAACCACCCAGCATAGTCCCTGGCACATAATACATTTTTATAAATCTTAACTATTATTACTAAACTGAGTAGTTCAATAGATATTGCCCCAGAAATTCCCAGGCATGAGTTTGTCATTATGATGGCCAAGTTATAAGAGCCATAGACTAACACCCTGAGCTGTTTGCAGATGCGTGGGCCTCTTCACTAGAGCTTCTAGCCATTGCCTTACAGATTGATCAGTGTAGATCCATCATCCTCTCTGGAAGATAACCAGAAAACACTTACCCTATTTAGAGTGAAAGAATTGAGTGTCTTTCTTTAGAAGGACAGTTAGATCTTTTTTTTTTTTTTTTTTTTTGCTTTATGCGGGCCTCTCACTGTTGTGGACTCTCCCGTTGCGGAGCACAGGCTCCGGACACACAGGCTCAGCAGCCATGGCTCACAGGCCCAGCCGCTCCGCGGCATGTGGGATCTTTCCAGACCGGGGCACGAACCCGTGTCCCCTGCATCGGCAGGCGGACTCTCAACCACTGCGCCACCAGGGAAGCCCGACAGTTAGTTCTTGATCCAAGGGACTTCAGTGCCACATAAGAAAAATTGTCTGTGCACAATATCCTTGGAGAGAGAAGGAGTTTTAAAATCTTGATATTAGAGATTAAGAAATAATTATAATGTATTTAGGTTTCTATAGGTCCTTCATTTCTGCATCACTATCTTCTTGTCAGAAATAAGTGTACTTTCTTCAATATTAAAATTTTCTCTCCCAGGATGTAGATGAAGTTTTGTTGTAGAACTTACATCATTTAACTGGATTTAAAAGATCCATCAGTATGCACCAAAAATTTATTTTCAAAATTCTTTACCTAATGGCTAAAAAATAAGCCCTAATTTGGTTTTCAGTGAAACTGACCTCAACAGTATAAATAGTACAGGAGAAGAAAAATTCCACATTCCTATATCTGGACATTTAAGATCACATCTGTGAAGCCCCCATATGCGTTAAAGACGGGGTGTACATTGCTGGTGAGAATTTTGCTGTTCTGGAGTCTATGCTGAGGCACCTCAGACATGACGGGGAGTAGAGGTTATGCTTTTGCTGTGTCACAGTTGACTTCCCGCTCCTTGAGGAGAGATTCACTCGCCTGAAAAATTAACAGGTTTGTTTGTGCAAACTCTAGTTGCACACCGAATTCTTTCTTTTGGGCTTTCCACGTGACCAGCCTAGACCCAAGGTTGGCCTACAGCTGTGGAAAACAAGAGAGAAGTTACTGGTATAAAGGTCAAACATTTTCCCAAATTTCCTTCTCTTTCTAAATTTGTTCTGGTTGCTTAAAAACAAACAAAAAACACCTGTATTGCCTACATGTCCTTAGTATCGAGAACTCATCAGAGGAGATTTTGTTCAGTTGGTTGATGCGGGATTCTCTGCTCATGGCAGTGGGAAGGTACTCTAAGTACCACATAACTGTCTCCATTGAGAAGAGTCTGTGATGTTTGAAACTTATAGTGAGTCTTTTAAATGACTGCTCTAGAAATGGCTATAATAATTTTTGTTTATTATTAATTAGCTTACCTCTGCCCTGCTGTTCTTTAATTTATGATTATTTATATGTATGCAATACTTGATCTTTTCAGGAATCCGTAGGATTCTGCTGCTATTATTTTTCAGAATACCGTTAATCTGTAAACGCGTATTATTTTCTCCAAAAAATGACCAAATTGCACTGTCCCCCCTCTGCCAGGTCAGAAGTCACTGACCTCATTGTGGTATTCAGAGTAATTACCCATCGGGTCTTCTGGGTCTCACCCCCTTTCTCAGAACAGGAGCTGAAAGCACAGTTGAACAGATGATTTTAGCCTTGATTCACAACCTGTAAGCTAAAGAAGAGTCCATTCAAAAAACTCTTTCTATTTTGCAAACGAAGGAACTGAGGTACCAGATGGTAAATATCTATTTAAGAGTAGCAGTCTGAGAAGAGAATGCCTGACTCTAGCGCTCTGCCATTAATTTGCAAATGTGCATAGTTTTTTGTCAGAAAATTGGTTATAGAACTATTCTTCAGTAGAGACCTGTCCTCTGTGATGTTCCATAGTTTTTTTCTTATGATTCTGTAGTCAGTGTTTGTTAAAATAAAAAATGTATAACATAATATAGGGAGAATATTGATTATTGGCTATATGTTGACCCAAAATGAAGCCATTTAAAAGACTGTCTCTGTATAAATACAACTGTCCTACATTTAACCACGGTCATATGACAATTAATAAAAATGAAAATTTTCACTTATAGAATTTGCAAATAACAATAGATGATAGATCAAAATTAAAGCTGATATTGACAACCTAGATAAAGAAATAAAAGCCATCAAAATTAACTTTAAAAGAAATAAATGTAAAATCCTTGAGTTAAATAAATCAATTTTACAAGCACTAGGTATAGGAGACCTGGCTTGAAAGAACTTTGCGAAACAAGACTGAAGACTTTAATTGTTCAGAAGGCTAAAATAAACCAGCTATACTAAATGAAAAGAAAAAAAGGAAAAATAAATTTTAAAAAGCTATGCAGCTTTAGTTTCTGTTAATAGACTTCTATTCAATTATTAAATTATGTTGATTTAATATTCCTCCACTTAGTTTGTCTTCAGTGATCTAGGGACAGACTTCATCAGCCTTTACCTGACAGTGGCTTCTTAATGGTATCCTTGCTTCTCTCCTCCCCACGCCAATCTGGTCTTTGCATTGAGCCAGAGTCACCGTTGCTGAATTAGATTTGGTCATACCGGTCCCAAGCAAATAAGCCACCAATGGTTCTCAATGATTACAAGATTGATTATTCCCCGAGGAATGAGACCCTTTAGTATAATTTCTGATCTCTATCAACTTTTCCTTAGTTTTGCAGATAGCACCTACCATTTCTAAAGATGTGTCTTTAACTCATCTTAGCCATTTTGGACCACCGTATCCTGAAATTTCATTGTATTTTCATATTTCTAGACTTTTGCTCAGGATCTTCTTTTCATTTTACATATATTTTCCCATTTCCCCTTTGACCAGCCACTGCCACTGATCCATGAGGTTCAAATGTCTTCTCTTCTGTGAAGACTTCCCGTTAGCCCTTCACCCCAACTCTAGGAGAAACCAATTCCTCCCTCTGTGCTGTGCCCATACCTTCATCACAGAATGTAAGGTGCTATTATTCATGTCTCAATTGATTAGAAGTGTCTGTGTTTGTTTCCATCTTGTGTTATTGAATGGATTTCATAAATTGTGTTTGAGTACTAATCCTGAGAAAATTCTAAATCCAAAAGACTAATACGGAAGGATATTTCATCTCTCCCACCCCCACTTTCCAATCACACACATTATTTAATAGTTTGGGTGAATATCTTTAATATTCTAAAGTGTGTTGAAAGGTTTGCTTGTCTAATCTCAGAAGTAAGGGTTTCATGATGAGATTGAAAGTTCTATACTGTGAACTTTTGCTTCAGGGACACAAATTTAAAGATCATAAAGTCTTTCTGTCATGGTTTTGAATGTCAGTCTGCTTTGTCCAGTGGGCTTCTGAGTCCTTTGTGTTTGGCACATTTTACTGAGATGCAAAGACATGCAATCCTGGTGACTGGGTTTTCGAACTATAAGATGTTGAAAACAAAAATTGTGGGCTGAAGTTGAGAGAACTGTCAGAAGATGTGTTTCATAGGTGCTTGAATAATTCTCCTTTAGCCATTCACTTTTTTTTTTTTTTTTTTTTTTAGCCATTCACTTTTATCTTAACTTACAGTCATATATTTCTTGTAACCATTGGCTGTTCCCCTGACACCTAATAATGCAATCTCCACAGCGCAATGCTATGTTCCAAATTTCTAATGCAGTAAATGAAAGAGGTTGGATCTATTGTCCTCCATAATTCAGAGGAAAGAAAGTCAAAGGGAAGAAATGTTGATATTTTTTGGAATGACCAATGTTTAGTAAGTGAAACATTTTGAGGAATTTCCAATTTTCCTCCTAAGGAAAATTCAGGTTTTTGTTTTTTCTGTGAAGGAATTGACCATTACAGAGTTGCGGAATACTAAAAAGAAAAGGAAGACTGTTGGGACAACCTGGTTGTTTGGAGACTGGGCACAAACCACAAGGACAGCTCTGCTTCTCTCAGATCACAGCCCTTGACGTTAGAAGCATAAGAGCTGTTCAGAGAATTTTCTCTCAGAGGTGTTTTTTTTTTTTTTCTTTTTCTTTATCCTTTTTTGCCTTTCATTCCCCTTACTGCAATCATTCTCTTTATCTGAGTGTGTGGGTAGGTCTTTATAATATCTCCAGTGTCACACTGATTTTTTAAAAAATGCAGAGATAAGTAGCATTGGGAAACACATTCTCCTTTACTTATCCTCCAGATTAAAAAAAAAAAAAAACTGACCATTTTGAAGTGCCTATTTTCTATATTTACAGAAGCTAATATATGGTAAATTAATGGAGGGAGGGATATGAAGGAATAGGTATTATAAGCTTTTTAATACATGGCAACATTTTATGTACAGGATAATGTTGGTCCATTTGGATGCTTACTGTTTATTATTCATTACACCTGGTCTACGAAAGTCTAGCTAAGTTTTATAGCCCCTCCTTGTTTGGAAGTCTTCAAACCAACTAGATATATACCTCAGAGACATCACGGGTTCAGTTCCAGACCACTTCAATAAAGGGAATATCAAAATAAAGAGAGTCACAAAAATTTTTTGGTTTTCCAGTGCATACAAAAGTTACATTTGCACTATGCTGTCGTCTATTAAGTGTGCAATAGCATTATAGCTAAGAAAACAATGTACATATCTTAATTAAAAAATACTTGATTGCTAAAAACTGCTGTCATCTGAGCCTTCAGCAAGTCATAGTAGTAACATCAAAGATCACTGATCACAGCTCACCATAACCGATGCAATAATAATAAAAAAGTTTGAAATGTTGGGAGAATTACCAAAATGTGACACAGAGACATGAAGTGAGCAAATGCTATTGGAAAAATGGCGCCAATCGACTTCCTTGACACAGGGTTGCCACAAACCTTCAATTTGTAATATTCGCAAAGTACAATAACGTGAAGTGTAGGCCTTCAGTTATCACATTTGCGATGGTTCTTTTGTAGAGAAAACAAAGAACAGAGTCCAGTTTTTTTAGAATGCAGAGGTTGAGGTCCCCAGGATCACCTGGAGTCCTTGAGGAGATTCCAGATGTCTCATCCTCACCCCAGACCTACTGAAATAGGATCAGAGGATTTGCACCCAGGAATCTGCATTTTACAACTTCTCCAATTCATATGTGTGCACACTGGAGGATAAGTATCAATGTAACGTAGCACTAATCAAATATGACTCAATTCCTGGCCAGATTTGTAGTCAGCAATAACTAGAATCGATAACATTTTCTGAAACAAAACAAGTGACATGTGACACTGAGAAATCCCTGGCACTGGCTATCCAGTATCCACATGTGCCCCACTTCATTCTAGATTAGAAAATAAAGGATGGGATTCTGCCCAGTGGCAGCCATGAGCACAGGTGCACAATTTGGAAAAATGAGACCAATTCTATAAAAAAATCAAGCTGAAGTCAAAGAAGTTTAATAAAAATGTAAATCCCCTTACAATTGGTTGCATGGTTTCTATCTCTTAATGAGCACCTGACATCTGGTGACTAATGACCAGGCCTCGGAGAGTGAGCCAGGCTAGCAGAAAGGCCCATGGCCGGAGACCCTGTTAGGCATTTTAAGATGAACAATCCACCTAACAAATAAAAAGTCATGTCAGCGATGCAGGTATAATAGTATAATCTCTTCAAGAGAAACAACATGCAAATGAATCACAAAGCAGGAAGAGGAAGAACTTTTCACTGCTGCCTTGGGTCCAGTTTCCCGCAAACAGACTCTGAAATGAAGATTGTGTGCAGGGGGTTTTCTGGGGAGCATGCTGTGAAACAGTTCCTGAATGGGAGTGAGGGAAGTAGGCATGGGTAGAAGAATAATGTGGACTGAGATGCAGGTACAAATAAATCCTCAGCAGTCCCACAGCTAACTCTGGAGTTAAGTTGGTCCTTGTCAGATGTCCCAGATTGAGCAAAGGGAGTTGAGTCTCTGTACCCTGCATCCTCATCTAACCAGCCAGACATTGCATGACTGAGGACAGTTGTTTGCAGAGGGACTGAACTACGAGCTTTCAGCAGCCGACACTCCCAGCAGTGGGGGAAGGCATACCCAGTCTTGAAGGAGGAATCCAGTAGCACATCCAGTAAAACTCTGTCTGGGGCTTCCCTGGTGGTGCAGTGGTTGAGAGTCCGCCTGCCGCTGCAGGGGACACGGGTTCATGGCCCGGTCCGGGAAGATCCCACATGCCGCGGAGCGGCTGGGCCCGTGAGCCATGGCCACTGAGCCTGCGCGTCCGGAGCCTGTGCTCCGCAACGGGAGAGGCCACAGCAGTGAGTGAGAGGCCCGCGTACCGCAAAAAAAAAAAAACAAAAACAAAAAAACCCAAAACAAAACAAACAAAAAAAAACCTCTGTCTGATTTAAGGCCAAAAATGATGGCGCTCAGAGCCACAGCAGGCTTCTGATCTTCCACAGTCTGCTGAATGCCCCTGACAGTCCACTGAAGTGATAATGTTAAGGAAGGGAATGATTAGAAGTAATTTGCCAAGGGACCAGGTTTGCATTTTGAGCTGTCAGCAAGTAATGAAGCAAGAATGTCAATCGACAGGTGAATCAAAGTCGGGGCAGAAGGAAGGGTGGAGGAAATTTGCTCCATAAAAAGGAATTGCTTTGAGGCTTGTGATGAGATAAGTGGAGAAAGTTTGCAGCAGCCAGAGATTGCTAGGAAGGAAGAAACTTTTTGTGTGTGGGGGGCTGGTGGATTGGGACGTGAGAGATGTTTGGGACAGGATCTTACTTGAAAAGTCAAGTCAGGAATTAAAGCTACATTCAAATAAACTCTTAACCTTCAAATAAAGGATGCCCTGTCTTTATATTAGCCCTATCAGTGAACACTTCTTTTTTCCCTTAATTATTGATTGACAAGTATATAAGATGCTAAGAGATAAGTATATTTAATTGTCCTATTAAAAAGGAAGAGGGACTGTCCCTGATAGAAGCAATAGGCTGTGGATTTTTCTGCTCAATGCTCAGAATGATCTCTGACCACTACCTCTGTGTGTCAGAAGTGACCTATGACATCACTCAGAGAGAGAGAGGTGCTGCTTTTCTATTGCAGGCGACTGCTCCAAAAGGTGCCTGAAACCAGGTCAAACTATTGAGATTATAAGCACATATGGAGTGAAAGGACTTTTATAATAAAAGGCCATTTCTGTGACTTTATTTGAAACTGATAAAAAATACTTCTTTCTGTCTTTTCTGTTTTCTTTGATAGTTCTCCTCTCTCTATTCCTTTCTTGCTATTCCTCTCTGTCTCTGTCTCTGTCTCATTTATAAAAGACACTTTTTCTTTCTGGTCTTTGAATGCATCCCAGTCTCACTTCAGCAGTCCACAGTGACATACTGAAAGGAGCAATAGAACTCTAGCATTACAGTGTGGAGGTCCAAGGATCTATTTTCTAATTATGAACACTCCTGAGCTGTTTGTAAATATGTCAGACTCTTCACCTAGCTGCACATCCCTGGCTTGTTTCTATTTCAGGAATGATTTCTTTTTCCTCCCCTTTTCTCTCCCATCTTGCAAAGCCCCACAGCTTGAGTGGCCAAGATCTTTTCAAGCACAGTGTATTTGCAAAAGTGATCTTCATCTCCTAGGAAAGGGCACCTATACTGTTTGTTTTATTGGACAAGCAGCATCTTAGAGAAAAGAAAGATTGGAAGACAGTATAATTTGGTTAGAATGCACTCGGTTTCACAACAGTGAGGTTGGGAGGTACCACTCTTAACCATTGCTGTTAATTACTGATTGGATTAAGCCCCTTCTATTCTACCGACTAAATACTTTAAAATGTATTCTCTGCTTTCCATTCAGAAATGGCCTCAGCCTGATCTGTTATCTACCTCCCAGCCTTTATTGCAATACCTTTTAACTACTCCCCTTGCCTTTCTCTTGCACCCCTTTTGTGCATCCTACACACAGTTGCTAAATTAAACTTTCTAAATAGCAGCCCTGATTGCTTCTCCTCCTTTGTAAAATCTTTCAGTGTTTCTCTTCGCCATTAAAACAATCTATGTTGTTTATTAGTAAAATAGGCAAAGCCCTTAAGAATCTGTCTCTAGCCTACTTCTGTTGGTCATGTCTCTCACCTCTCCATCCTGCCCCCACGCACATCTCTACTCCATATTCTTTGCCTTTCTTGCTCCAAAAATTCTGAGTAGCTTATATGTTCTTCCCATTCACCGTAGTGTTTTACACCTCAGTGCTTTTGAGCATGTGGTTCTCACTGTCTGGAACAATCTTCTAGATGAATTGTGACAATTCAAGAAATATCTTTGTCCCAGCTTCAGAAACTGACTTTTCATTCTGATGAATAGCACAAATAGCTCTCACAGTATCTCCCCAGGCTCTTTTAGGAATATTGAGGATACACTTGTTAATTCTGAAATGTGGTTTCTAAAATAAAGCTTTATCTGAGAAGCCATTAAGCCTTTGGTTTAAATACCCAGATATTCTCAGAATTGAATTTGCATTGTCTTTGCCGCAGTGTCTTCTCAGATAAACCAATGCGATCATGTCAAACTGATGCAACATCATGTTGTTGTGACCCCAACCATCACTAGGACAAGAGGAAAGGAAAGGTGCAGTTACTGAACAAAGCAGGACAGAAGACTCACTTCAGAGCGCAAAACTGCTCTTGGAATGGCTGCCAAACCACACAGATAATCCTGAAGGAGAGAATCTCGGTAGATTTCAGGACTGATTTGAGCATGCGTAGCTTTTGCAGGCAGCCGAGAGAAATGGGAAGTCCCCTGACCTGGAAGTTTGGAGACCTGGGTCCTCACCTAGTCTGCCACATTTAATCTGTGGGATCCTGAGGAGGTCATTTGACCTCATTGAATCATGCTGTCCTCATATGGAAAATTAGGTTTGGGGTTTAAATGTTTCTTGGCAATGTTTTGATTAAATATCTATCTGTACCCAAATAATACTGGTGCTCTGCACCAATCCCTTTGGATTTTTGTGGATCCCCCAGCTTCAACATGCTTTCTATGGTAATAGCAGGTATGTTTTTCACTTTTAGGAAAATTGTCCTCTGTCTACTACTCTCTTGCCCATCGTTGGAAAGCTGCTCACGTGCCAGGTTTCTCTTGCAGGATCACACTGCAGCTACCTCTGTGATTATTTGGCTTCCTTGTTCCCTGCCCTGCCTCCCCTCCTGCCTTACTGGTTCCCCTGGGAGTGCTTCCTTAGTAAGTCATTTGTACATGAATCATTGTCTCAGGGTCTCCTTATTCTTTGGACTCAACCTAAGTTTCTATCTATCTATCTAGCTATCTACCTACCTACCTACCTACCTTTTTTGAGTTCATTAATAAACATTTGGCTTGGGTTTGAGAGAGCCATTCTGGTTAGGGTAAAGAGACAAAGAATGTGCTTTGCCTACTGAATTGTGCATGATAAAGTGCTTGATAATGATGGTTTCTGAAGTTGTTCCATTTAAGGAAATAACTATTAAAAAGCTCTCTTTATTAGCATATGGGTTTTCTGTCACCGATGTTTGTCTCCCTATGAATAGTTTGGACTAGATTTTTCAAGTAAGCATTTTAAAACATCTGTTACTGTTTCTAGGAGTTTCACAAACAAGTAACTAGGTAGAGAAATAACAAGGGAGAGCCATGAGTTTTTTACCAGTATCTTCTCGTTTTACTTCAAAAACTATTTTAAAAATTTATTTCTAATTAAATCTCAGTGTAATGTGAAATAAAAACTGGAATTTGAGCCAAGAGTATCTGAAAAAGCATTTCTGGAAAAGACTTTGCTTGTGCCATCTGTGTATGTGTAGAGAGAACCAAAATGTATAAGATATTGAAGATAGGTGTAATTGAGCCCCAAAGTGGAAACCTGATGCCTTACTTCACTAGTGTTCAGCTGGTCACCCCAGAAGTGCAGTTTGTTGCAATTTGATATCTATTGTAGACTAAGCCTCATGCACACAGTTTCTACCCTGATGTTTGGCATGAGTCATGTACAATACATTGAAACAAGGTATTGAAATAAATAGAATGGCATTTCCCAACTCGCTTTCATGCTGTTATCTTCTCTGCAAGATGCATTCTGGTTCCTTTTGTGAATCTTCAGATTTGAGTCTACAAACTGCTAAGAAATGCAGCACCTTTATGCCACCCACAAAAGAGAGTTTTTATACAGTCTGTTGTATACAGAAAGCATGTCAGTGTGCATGTATATGTATGTGTGAGGGGATGGTTCAGCTGACATTGTACTTGCAACACAAACTACTCTTATCACCAATTATGACCACTCTATTCACAAATTATTAAATTATAGGTTTCAAGTAGAAATCAAATATCCCTAATTGAATATATATTTAATAAAATTAATAAATATAAACTTAGTTGCCCTGGGCATTAAAAATGGAAAGTAGAGTCATTCACTTCCAAATGGCCAACTGTAGTGCCATACAGTTACAGATCTGAGGAACTGCATCCCAGTGATATGTTCAGGGATGTCCAGGACCAGACATTAAATTAAGTATTTGCATTGAACTAAGTATTACTTTCAGAAAATCAAAACCAAAAACTATATTTAGCTTTCTAGGTTGTAGTCTCTGTAGACCCTGCCAGCCAGGTATCATTTGTATATTTTATTTAAAGAAAAAAAACTCAGCAAAGAAGTTAAAAGTCTATTTCTAACTCCACCTTATATCTCAGAAAATAAGTTCCTCTTTCTGTCCAATTATGTCAAAAGTTGAAAGCTATGTTCATTTCTGTTTTTTCCTAGTTTGTCTTACTTCTCTTAAAACAGGTTTAGCCACTTAACACTTTAAGCCACTTAACAATGTATGTGCAAACAGGTATAACTCAGTAATCAATATGGCATTGGTAATAATAATCAGTAATCAATACATGAACACCAAAAGGTTATTCTATCAAGTCTATTCTGTTCTTTGTAAGCCCTCATGCTGGTCAGGAGTGACATACGCCATTTTCATAACTTGTGAAAAGGGAGCCATATAAATTGCACAAAGCAAGTATTGAGCACTGGAAATTTCACTCTTCCTTAGAGACATGAGCTGTGCATTTACTGCTCAAGACACACGTTTCAAAAATATTATTTGGGCACCAGCCTAGCAGAAGAGTAAGGGTCATTGGGAAAAAAGTGGATGGTTTTAGGCTTTGCCTTTTTTGAAGCTTACAGTCTGGGTAGCAAGATAAAATTGACACAAGGGAGCAGTTTGGTATAATGATTAAGAGCCTGAGGATTAGATTTAAGCAGAAATTTTATGTGAATTCTAGGTTGGCCCCTTTTTGTATGACTTTGTGAAAGCCATTTACTTTCTATGCCTCAGTTTCCGCATCTTAAGATAGAGGTGCTAATATCTACCCAATAGTGTTGTTACTGTTTTTGTAAAGGTTGGATGACAAGATGTATAAAAGGCATACCTGGCAAATATGTATGCTTCTTAACTGGTAGTTTTTTTTTTTTAATCATTATTACTGATACAAATGAAATAGTCTCTTGCTACCACCGCACACTTACCCATACAACATTTATAATTTTTATGTTTGCAGTATTACATTATCCTGATGATTTGAGTTGCCCCTAGATGTTTTTTTAAAGCAGTGGCATCCAGATTTTATAAATCTATTTAATCCCAGAATTTAACCCAATAGCCAGTGCATAAAATATTCTTAATAAATATTTGTTATATTTTAAGTGTAACAAAGGGAAAATATGCTTTAAAACAAAGATCCTGATTTTAAAAGTGACTGCTTCCAAAGATTTTTTTTCTAGAAACCAGCATGATTAGTAGGAGTACTAATTATGAGTATTTACAGCAATATATTTACAGAGTAAATTAGGCACCATATGGTGTGCTGGCTTAAATGGCTCTAGTTCTTTATTAATAGGTATATGGGGCTTCAGGGTAATGGGTTGCTGGATCCATATGCTATCCAGGAGACAAATTTAGTGTATGGTGACCTTGCTACAGGATCAAGTAGCATAAAAAAATGAACTGAAGTGGAAGAAATGCTTAGGTTAACACAACAGATCTGATAATGACCAATGTGGCGAAGACAGTTCTGTTCCAAAAATCATCAACACTATGATAAGCACTGAATTAATGTTGTTATGGGTTATAGGTTTCAAGATTTTCCTTGTTAGTAAAATCACCTTTTAGATAATCTCTTGAGGTTTTGAGCAAACAGCAAAGCTCTTTTCTAGAAACCCCACACTTGAGAAGCAAAGAGAAATGGATCTCTCTGTAATAAGTTCTTGTCCTGGGCTAACATGTCCAGTTCCAAAAATCCTGAGAGAAATAAACAGCTGTCCAAATGAAATGCTGAAAGGATATCCCTGGGCTACTAGGAAATCTTAAAAGGACCTCAAAGCAAACCATAGGGACGGATGGAGACTGTGAATATTGAAGAAAGGGATATAGAAATCTTCAGCCAAGGCAAAGCTTGAAATGACCTATTAAATAGGACTTGAAATGGATGTAATGTTTAAGGAAAAGTGGCCTTCCTCTCCTCCAAATACAGAATACACATTTTACCACCCTCTCTGCTATTAGTCTATTTGTTATTATTCGATCTCATTTTCTCTCCCATACTTTCCTCACTTCCTCTTCTCCTCATTCTAACCATTGCCAGGGCTGGGGCCATAGAAGGCATGTGGTCAAGGGCATTGCAGTGAGGAAGACAGTGAATTGTAGATACTCCATTAATTATTTTTTCCACCAATTTAAGGAATCCCTGCATAACAACTAAGAACAAGAAAAAGCAGCAAGAATGTGAATTTCTAATCAAAATAGCTATCACTTATGGAGCATTCATGAGGATCTAATCATTGGGCTGTTTGCTTAGATTATCCCCTCGAATCTTCTTAACAGCCTGTACACTGGACACTATGAGCAGGGTCTTAGGAAAATGGGGTGAAGTTTGCTTCAATTTGGAGACACAAAACTAAGCTAAGATTCTTTAAATAATGTTCATGAGGAGTTTGTGGACATGATTTATCAGAAAGAAGTGCTCCTACCAGAGCTCATAATAATAATGATTCCACTGAGCAGGGTGCTGGATCTATCACCTGGCTATTTTGGGCTCTTCTTGATGCTAGGCCTATGGAAAAAAATTGAGTTTTGCTATAACCTTGATTATTCAGAGAAAATAGGGTTGCTGCAACACAGCAGGGACAGGACATGGGTGGCAACTGGAGAGGATACTCACCAAATGTTATAGGTACTGGAAGAAATGTAGATGAACCTTGATTATTTCTTCATTTTATTCACAAAAAGTGGGCATTTGGGATTTCCTACCCTACATCAACTGAAAGAAAAGACACTAATGTTGGGTCTACACACAAAGCCTGATTTGCTGAATTTTTCCCCTTTTTTCTTTTGCCCAGTTATTTCAGTGTCTTGTAAACACAGATCTACCTTTTTGTTTCATCATTTTATCTCCTGTTAGATCATTGTAAGTGAGCAACGATGCCCTAGACCTCCAGCTGCTCCATGTCATCAGTTTCTTGCAGACTCACCCTGTAAGGTCTGAATGCCTGCACTGTACTTCCCAGTAAAGTTTAGTGCTTCTGGCAATCCTCCCGATGGGGAGAGAAATGAGCAGGTGAGGCCAAAAGCAGCATCTGGACTTGCCAGGATCCTCTGGTGTTGTGTGCATAATTTCCACTTCAAAGAGCTCAGAGACAGCTTGGGGACAGTCAGTTCATTGCAGCCTGGGCTTGTCAACTAATCAATGTTATCTCTGGTACAGCTACAGTTGACGTAAAATCATTTACTATCTTTCTTATGACGTCAGAACAGTAGAGACCCTCAGAGTTCATATACTTTCATTTCTTCATTGTGCAAATGCATAAATTATAAAATTCATGTGTTTAGCCTCTTTACAATATTCACTGAGCTCCTCTTATGTGCCAGAAGAAGGATAAAATCATGCACAATTGTTGGGTTGGAAAAGCTAACTTCTTTTTCTTTTTTCTGTGTCCCCAGCACCTGTTTTAAGTCTGATCAATAGTCCGTCTAAATATGTATTTGTTGAAGGAGTAGTAGGTTTTTAATTGTAATTAACTATAATTAACCAATGTTAGCCAAATGGCCGATTGAATGGATGAAAAAACTTCACAGAGAAGATGATCCTATCTGCATCTTGGGGGATTGGCAGGAATTGGCTAGAGTAGCTTCAAAGAGGGATCAAGGAAATTAACCAATGTTATATATAGTCCAGCCAACAGCAAAGACAGAATTAAAATACTTGCCCAGCCTAGAAGTCGTTCTATTTTTATTGGCTTACTTTCCAAAAGGAAATGTTCTAAGGCATTTTAAATTGCTTAATAAAAAAAGAATTTCCTCATGGTATACTGATTGAGGAATCTATCAGGGCAAGAAAAATCCTGAACTGTCTATTATCCTTAAAAAATCCCTAGCTATTTTCAATTGTCGACATCAACTACTTCTCATTATGAGGTAAACAATTGGATTAACTACCCCTCACTCTAGTTCACCCTATCTAATGCCAGGAAATGTATTGCTTAGAATGTTTCCCCTTTGATCTCAGAAAGGTGAAAAAGATCAACATAAATGAAAATGGAGTGTTTTATGTGATAGTCATCTTGTTAACCCCATTATCCAACTGTCAGGGTACCAGGTCTAGAAGGAAAGAAGAGGAGGAGGCTAAAGGAGTTGTTCTCCTGTGGACTGAGAGCAGCCTCAGCTCCTTGAAATGAAGGGATGGAAGTCAATCCTCTGTATTATTGAAACATGCAAATGCCATGAAACTGTGGAACCAGAATCAAAATACCGCATTTCCAGCAGAGAAAAAGATTTTAAGAGCTTATTTATCCAACTCTGAAAAATACCTGTGTGAACCACTGGGCTGAGAGTGTCGATTCCTTTGGGTTTGACTCTTACTGTCACACCTTGAGAGAAAGTGTTGCCCTAAAGAGTCATATCCAAAAAGAAATGTCTCTCCCTTGCCTTTTGAGTGACCCACTGTTGGCACTCCATTGGGTGAAGAAAATACTGATGAAAACTTCTGTTATAGGAGCCACAGACTAGTAATGATTATACCACTGCTTTGGATTTGTGGTGTATCTCCCTTTGGATAAGTTCAATATGACTTTGTATATTAATTAATTCCTCTAATAACATACAAAGTAGAGAGGAATCACTATCACTTTTTTTCCATTTTAAAAAATAGATCAAAGAAAGACTTACATCTGACAGGGACTGTGAAAACAAGTATGACTTTATGTGTTCTGAGTGTAACAGGAATCAAAGTAGCATGGATATATGGCAGTGATAGCTAGAAGTGATAGCTTAAAGGGATTTTTAGAAATTACCGTATTATGTTTAAGAACAGGTTTTCTTAAAGATGTATTCATTTGTCCCCAAAATACTGAGTGCCTACTCTGGGCCAGGTATTCTTTGGATCAGTGAGGCTATGATAGTGAATAGACAGTTAGACATCTATTCTGATGGACTTGCATTCTAGTCAGATGAGAAAGAAAAAAATGTGGTAGTTGCTATGGAGAAACTGTTACTGATTATGGGATAGAGGATGAATCCCAGGGATAAGGGAGAAATTGTTATCTTTGGCTGTGAGCTCAAAAAAGTCCTTTCAAGTTGTTACCCTTGACTTGAGAGAAGGAGTCACCCACATGAAGATCTGGGGGAGGAGGAAAAATCAATTGCAAAGGTCCCCAAAGCCGTCATGACATTTACCTATTGGAAGAATAGAATAAATCCCAGGGTCTGGAGTATGTAAAGGGGAGTATGATGCCAGGTGAAATAGGAGAAGATGGCAAGAGCCAGATCATGGAGGGCCTTTGGGACCATTTTAAGGAGTCTGAATTTATTCTAAGGCAATTGGAATATATTTAAGAATTTTAATGGTAGAGTGGCAGGCACTGAAGGCCAATGTATGATGGTAGATAGCCCCACCTATGCCCCTATTATTAGGAACAAGAAACCTTAAAGATCCATTTACTGATTCAACATTACTAAAGAAAGCTTACCATATGCCTTGAAATGTTCTAGAGTTTTAGAAAGAAAAGACAGGTTACTGCCTTTTTTGAGCTTTGTGGGAGACAGACAAAAACTAATAAGGACCATGAATAAAATACAAGGGCTTTATATGATGAAGAATGATAGGGTGGGATAGTGGAAATTTTGCTGGGTTGGAGACCTCCAGGGCTCCTTTGGTAACTATTTTCAGTTTTTGTTGTCGTTATTGTTGTTGTGATTTTTTTTTAAACCTGTTGGTCAAGAAATTCTTCCTTGTTTGCCTGTTTTTATTTCTATCTCTGCCTTTTTATTGTTATCCCCATATGTGGTGAGCAGATGTTTTTTGAAAGACTTATCTCAAGAAATCACTCTATCTCCTCAAATAGTAAATAATCTACTCTTTTGCTTTCTTTTCTAGAGACTCTCAATTTCCAAAACGTCCACGTTTGTTCTGTTTATTCAACCCTTTCATTATTTTTGTTACTCTTCTTGTCCACATAAATACAGGAACTTATCCTGGAAAAAAATATTAACTCATATATTTAGATAAAATATGGCAGAGGGATTATTTTGTAATTCTTGTAAGGAACCCACTAATCCTTCCTCCTTCTTTCCTTCTCTTACTTTTTCTCTTCCTTCCTTTCTTGCTCCCTCATGCCTTTCCCTCCCTCCCTCCCTCCCTTTCTTCCCTTCTGTCTTCATTTTCCTTCCCTTCTCTTCCCTTAACTTCCCTTCCATTCCCTTTCCTTTTCTTCACTTTCCTTATCACAGAGTACTAGGTAAATACTTTCTCTACTTTAAAATACTTTAAAGGCAGCTTCTTCATAATGAACTCTTGCGTATATTTCTTTTTCTGTTAAGAAGTAATGGGACAAAAAAGACCTTTTTGAAGATTATTTTAAACAAAGATATCTTAGCCATGGCCTTCCTGACCTGTGAACTCTAACCCTGGGTATTATTAGCTGCTCAGGATTAAGTTCCACTGAGAAAGAAAATCTTAGACGTTGTGGAAAATTAATAGTGAGGAAATGGTTTTCCCTGTCCACCAGGGCTTGGAAGAAATGTTTGTAGCCTGCTGCCTTCCCACCACTTCTTCTGGGATTTTCATGGTAAGAAGAAAGGAGTTATGTTTGTCTGTTTCAGTGATTGAAGGAATATTTTTAAAACGGATGATTTTGTTAAGTAGGATTTTCCTAGAAGACGGACTCCAGACCAAAAATATCCTTGAGAATATAGCCCTGAAGGATGTTTCTGCCAACTGTGTTAAAGTATTTGTAGGGTAAATACAGCTTTATAAAATGTTCATGTTTCCAAAAATGGCTACTGATTTTCTCAGCAGAGAGGTAGCAGCAATTTGCTGAAAAGGAAAACGACCTTTTTTTTAATGAAGAAGAATAAGATGATTAATTTAGATGAATGTGTTTGTTCTACAGAGTCCAGCATTTTTGTTTAAATAGATTTTTCCTTTCTGAGAAAGGTTCCTTTTGGAACCACCAAGAAAGGATCAACAGACACTTCTAAAAAGTAACTATTCAGCCACTGCTGAAACACATCTGGGGATGAAATTTTTATCATATTTTTTGCAGTATCCATTTTGGGTAGCTCTAGAAAATATTTCTACACATTATGACCTGGGATCTTGAGCACAGGTATTTTCACCATCGTTCTTGGCTCTACCTTCCAAAGGAGCATGGTCCTTCTTCTATATGACATCCTACATATTTGAAGATGGCCACCCTGCCCAGCTTCCACGGGTTTAATATCCTGGGCTCATTCAGTTGTTCCACATACAACAGCACTTTGAGGTCTTCTCTTTCCATACTGGTTGCTTTTCTTTTAAGTCTGATTTTCAATGTCCTACTTATGATGCTATGAACAGAGCTACTTAGAAAGCTATATAGTCTTCTCAGAGTAGAATCAGACAAGAACGTCCCTCACATTGGGTGCTTCCTGTGAGACACTCTGTAATTTGCTCTCTCTTTACTTCTCCAAACACTTGTTTTGTCGCTCTGTACCTTGTACCTCCATTCCAGCCACACTGGGTCCCTGGCCGCATCTCAAGCAAGCCAAGCACATTTCTGACTTCATCCTCTGTCCTTGGTACCCCTGTCTTGAACCTTCTTTCCTCCAAAAGCATATGGTGACCTTCCTTTTGTTCTCAGGTTGTTGTTGCCATCACCTCAGAGGGGACTGCTCTTCTCATCTCATTTAAATTAGCACCCCCTCCATGACTATCCCCTTATCATGTTTTATTAGCATTTAAAACTCCCAGACATTGAGCAGGGCGGCATGAATTGGCGAAAGAATCAAGGAAACTGCAAGGAATTCCGTATAGCTGGGGTAGGAAGCTGGAGAGATTGAAATCCCTTTGCATGTTGGATGAGCTCCCTGACCAGATGGGGCCACCATGAACAACACAGTAAATGAAATGAAAAATTCTCTAGAATGGATCAATAGCAGAATAACTGAGGAAGAAGAACAGATAAGTGACCTGGAAGATAAAATAGTGGAAATAACTATTGCAGAGCAGAATAAAGAAAAAAGAATGAAAAGAATTGAGGGTAGTCTCAGAGACCTCTGGGACAACATTAAACGCACTAACATTTGAATTATAGGGGTCCCAGAAGAAGAAGAGAAAAAGAAAGGGACTGAGAAAATATTTGAAGAGATTACAGTTGAAACCTTCCCTAATATGGGAAAGGAAATAGTTACTTAAGTCCAGGAAGCACAGAGAGTCCCATACAGGATAAATCCAAGGAGAAACATACCAAGACACATATTAATCAAACTATCAAAAATTAAATACAAAGAACAAATATTAAAAGCATCAAGGGAAAAACAACAAATAACATACAAGGGAATCCCCATAAGGTTAACAGCTGATCTTTCAGCAGAAACTCTGCAAGCCAGAAGGGAGTGGCACGACATATTTAAAGAGATGAAAGGGAAAAACCTACAACCAAGATTACTCTACCCAGCAAGGATCTCATTCAGGTTTCATGGAGAAATTAAAACCTTTACAGACAAGCAAAAGCTAAGAGAATTCAGCACCACCAAACCAGCTCTACAACAAATGCTAAAGGAACTTCTCTAGGCAGGAAACACAAGAGAAGGAAAAGACCTACAAAAACAAACACAAAACAATTAACAAAATGATAATAGGAACATACATATCAATAATTACCCCAAATGTAAATGGATTAAATGCTCCAACCAAAAGACATAGACTGGCTGAATGGATACAAAAACAAGACCCATATATATGCTGTCTACAAGAGACACACTTTAGACCTAGGGACACACAGACTGAAAGTGAGGGGATGGAAAAAGATATTCCATGAAAATGTAAATCAAAAGAAAGTTGGAGTAACAATTCTCATTGAGGGAACTTACCTCAACATAATAAAGGCCATATATGACAGACCCACAGCCAAGATCGTCCTCAATGGTGAAAAACTGAAACCATTTCCACTAAGATCAGGAACAAGACAAGGTTGCCCACTCTCACCACTATTACTCACCATAGTTTTGGAAGTTTTAGCCACAGCAATCAGAGAAGAAAAGGAAATAAAGGGAATCCAAATCGGAAAAGAAGAAGTAAAGCTGTCACTGTTTTCCGATGGCATGACACTATACATGGAGAGTCCTAAAGATGCTACTAGAAAACTACTAGAGCTAATCAATGAATTTGGTAAAGTAGCAGGATACAAAATTAATGCACAGAAATCTCTTGCATTCTTATACACTAATGATGAAAAATCTGAAAGAGAAATTAAGAAAACTCTCCCATTTACCACTGCAACAAAAATCATAAAAAACCTAGGAATAAACCTACCTAAGGAGACAAAAGACCTGTATGCAGAAAATTATGACACTGATGAAAGAAACTAAAGATGATACAAACAGATGGAGAGATATACCATGTTCTTCTATTGGAAGAACCAACATTGTGAAAATGACTCTACTACCCAAAGCAATCTACAGATTCAATACAATCCCTATCAAACTACCACTGGCATTTTTCACAGAACTAGAACAGAAAATTTCACAGTTTGTATGGAAACACAAAAGACCCTGAATAGCCAAAGCAATCTTGAGAAAGAAAAACGGAGCTGGAGGAATCAGGCTCCTTGACTTCAGACTATACTACAAAGCTACAGTCATCAATACAGTATGGTACTGGCACAAAAACAGAAATATAGATCAATGAAACAGAATAGAAAGCCCAGAGATAAACCCACACACATATGGTAACCTTATCTTTGATAAAGATGGCAAGAATATACAGTGGAGAAATGACAGCCTCTTCAATAAGTGCTGGTGGGAAAACTGGACAGGTACATGTAAAAGAATGAAATTAGAACACTCCCTAACACCATACACAAAAATAAACTCAAAATGGATTAGAGACCTAAATGTAAGGCCAGACACTATCAAACTCTTAGAGGAAAACAGAGGCAGGACACTCTATGACATAAATCACAGCAAGATCCTTTTTGACCCACCTCCTAGAGAAGTGGAAATAAAAAGAAAAATAAACAAATGGGACCTAATGAAACTTAACAGCTTTTGCACAACAAAGGAAACCATAAACAAGACGAAAAGACAACCCTCAGAATGGGAGAAAATATTTCCAAATGAAGCAGCTGACAAAGGATTAATCTCCAAAATTTACAAGCAGCTCATGCAGCTCAATATCAAAAAAACAAACAACCCAATCCAAAAATGGGTAGAAGACCTAAATAGACATTTCTCCAAAGAGATATACAGATTGCCCACAAACACATGAAAGAATGCTCAACACCTTAATCATTAGAGAAATGCAAATCAAAACTACAATGTGATATCACCTCACACCTGTCAGAATGGCCATCATCAAAAATTCTATAAACAATAAATGCTGGAGAGAGTGTGGAGAAAAGGGAACCCTCATACACTGTTGGTGGGAATGTAAATTGATACAGCCATTATGGAGAACAGTATGGAGGTTCCTTAAAAAATTAAAAATAGAATTACCATATGACCCAGCAATCCCACTACTAGGCATATACCCTGAGAAAACCAAAATTCAAAACGAGTCATGTACCAAAATGTTCATTGCAGCACTATTTACAATAGCCAGGACATGGAAGCAATCTAAGTGTCCATCAACAGATGTATGGATAAAGAAGATGTGGCCCATATATACAATGGAATATTACTCAGCCATAAAAAGGAATAAAATTGAGTTATTTGTAGTGAGGTGGATGGACCTGGGGTCTGTCATACAGAGCGAAGTAAGTCGGAAAGAGAAAAACAAATACCGTATGCTAACACATATATATGGAATCTAAAAAAAAAAAATAAAAGGTCATGAAGAACCTAGGGGCAAGGCAGGAATAAAGACACAGACCTACTAGAGAATGGACTTGAGGACACGGGGAGCGGGAAGGGTAAGCTGGGACAAAGTGAGAGGGTGGTAGTGTATATATGGAAACATACACTACCAAATGTAAAATAGATAGCTAGTGGGAAGCAGTCGCATAGCACAGGGAGATCAGCTCAGTGCTTTGTGACCAGCTAGAAGGGTGGGATAGGGAGGGTGGGAGGGAGGGAGACGCAAGAGGGAAGAGATATGGGGATATATGCATCTGTTCACTTTGTTATAAAGCAGAAACTAACACACCATTGTAAAGCAATTATTCTCCAATAAAAATGTTTAAAAAAAAAACTCTCAGACTTTGTATTATAGATCTGTTTGTTTGTTTTTTTACCTGCCATCATTATAAGTATAGTATCTCTATTAAGGCAAGTACCTTCACTGATGTCTTTCCAGCACCCAGAAAGGTACCTAGCATATAATAGGAGCGAATAAATATTGATGAATGTATCAATTAATTTACTATCTACACACAGATTATCTGTGGGCAGAGAGTACAGAATAAGATTTTTATTACATATTTAACAGTACATGTAGCCACACACTGACTCACAGTGAACCCAAACAGCATTTGGGCTTTTAGATGTTAAAGAGTAATATGTGTGTGTGTGTGTTTAGATACGCACAGATTTTATTAATACACACACATATATCAATACATGCATATGTGTGTGTATGTGTATAACCAAACAGGTAAACATGTGGCTTGGAGACCTGTAGCCAAACCCTCTAAATTATAGAACCTAGAAACTAGCAGAATTGTATGAAGTGAAGGAAAGTGAGCCTGCCAGCCTGCTCACTGCACATGAATTTCCAAGGATACAGTTGTTCTTGAACAATCACAGTCAGTATATCAAAATAAGCGCTTTACTGAGTAGGGTAAAAGGAATTGCTAGTGAGACTGTAAATTCTCTCTCAGAACAAATGATAACTGAGCCCAGGAACCCTTTTGTCCTGGGAGGAGGGGACATAAATTCCCTGAAAGTATCTGTCGCAGGGAATTGCTCTGCATTCATCATGTCCACCTCCTGCATCATTCATGAATGTCATAAGAGTCTAAAGAATTGGCACTTCATAGTGAAGGTGATTAACCAGCCATTATACTTGTCTTTCCTGCTGCACACTGCTTTTAAAGAGATCCCATTCAGATTGTAGCATATCCCTTCCAGCCCCCTCTCATTTCTTGCCTCCCAAGGTTTCTGGCATTGGATTGAAAGAGTATTGTGCATTGTCAGCCTTATACCCATTGAGACTGAACAGGTTTGTGGACCTGAAGAGCACTTCTTCAGTTTGCTCTTCCCCTATAACAGAGACCTTAGGATTTGAAAAGAATGCCGTAAAGCTTAAAGTAGATCTTTTTCCAGGGAGTAGAGAAATTCCAGCTTGAGCTTAGATTCTTCAGTGATTGAGCTCTAAAGATATTTTCACATCTCTTCGCTCACCTTCACTTTTTTGTGGACTCAGAATAATGAATCAGAAAAGGGCTCCTTTATATAAGGTTTGTTATTTCATGTATTCAAAAATGAGGCTTCAGATCATTGTGTACCCAATGAAACATGTACATGCAGAGTAAATACTGATGTAACAGAGAATGATATGTGATCTCATTTCTGTCTTCTCCCTTGCACCCATTTCTTGTCACATGTTTGTCACATATACACACGTGTACATATTTTCTCTCTCTCCCTCTCTCTCTCATACACATTACTCTAACATCTAAAAGCCCAAATGCTGTTTGGGTTCACTGTGAGTCAGGTAATTCTTTAGTGTGTGGCTACATGTACTGTTAAATATGTAATAAAAATCTTATTCTGTATTCTCTCTCTCTCTCTCTCCCTCTCTCTCTCTCTCTCTCTCTCTCTCTCTCTCACACACACACACACACACACACACACACGTTAAACCTGCTATCCAAACAGTATCCTTATATAATGGTGTGTAAATTAAAATTGATCAGTAAGCAAGTTTTTCTTAAGCATCTAATTCAGAGGCAGCAGAAAGACTATAGGAAGGGCAGTGGACTGGAATCAGGGGAGAGGAGTTCTAACTTGGCTCTGCCACTCATCAGCTTTGACCTTGGACCAATTCTGTAACCTCTTTGGGCCTCGGTATTTGCATCTGTAAATGAGGACATCAACTGGTACCTCTCAGATTCTCCTTCCAACTGTTACACCACATGATTTTATGTGTCCAGCACGGGATCAGCCATCATGAGGACACAAAGAAGCACATGACTTCACCATCGACTGCAAGGAACTCATAATCTGATCATGTTAGTGCAAATCTCTGACCCCTGCTGGGCAACAAGCTCTGGCATCACATGGGTGCTAGCTCTGTATTGTCATCTTTGACTGCGAAATAGGGAGCATTTAAAAAGTAATAGCACAATCTGTGACTGTGACTTCCACATAGATGTCTTTGTACTTCTGTTGTTTGTGGCCTTCTCCCCAGAGTTTATGACTTTAAGAAGAATGCTCACTTTAAACTAAAACTTTGGACACATGTTAAGGGATGGAGTTGAATGGGTAAATTAGAGAAATTGGATCATCACTGGTTGTGACCAGTAAGAGGACCCCCTTCAGAGAAAATGTGTTCCCATCTTGCTGAAGAAATCATACCAGCTGTGCCTCTAGGTCACCAATTGCTTCAATGAAGGTAGACCCTTTGAGCTTTAATTTGTTCACTGGAAGGAACCTCTTCACACCTCGTTATCCAGGCTGTCTCTGGAAGTCGGAGGGCCGATTGAAATGCCAACCTTAGCACTTTACATTCTGCTGCTCCAGCCATGTGAGTCTGATTCGTTCTTACTGCTGGTTTAAGAGAGATTAAAAGAAGCAAAGCTATTCTCTGAGTTTCTTGATCTGTACCATGGCAGGTAAAGTCAGAGGAAATGGGGACAATGGGAAAGGGAATAAATCCTCGAGAGTGATGTGTATGTGATCTCTGGGAAGCAGACCCAGTGTTCACACGGAGGCTTCAGATACTAGGTCATTGCTTTGGAGAATCTTCCAGTGCCCAATAAAACCTACCACCTATGTGACACAAGGTGAGGCAAAAGCTGAAGCTGAGAGATAAGGACAGACAGGATATATGGCTGAATAAAGAACTTTCAATTTCCTTTACTTAGCAGATGGACAAGTATCACATCATTAAAAAAAAAAACTACCCACATGAAAAAAAAGCTTCCAATCTGAGTGCACGTGGGCAATGCCTGAATCTTTTCACATGACTGACTTAATCGGAAGGCTTAATCTAACAGGGAGAAGCACATATTAATTTAAATATGGCAGGTGCTATCTAAGTTTATTGCAAGAGCTAAAGACCAATTATCTTGTATTTTTCCATAAAATTGCATTTTCTAAAAAGAGACTGGTATGTCTGAATATATCAATCATAACAAATCTTCAAGCTTTGATGGAAGTGACTGCTGTTTATTTGCAGAATGTCATATCTGTACTGTTGAATCAATGCTAAAGTTATCATATTAGAACTAAGAAGGGGGCCTGGGAAATTAGTTTTTGTAGACTTGCAGCCTGGCTTTGTGAATGGAGATCGGAGAGAAAGGCAAATAGCTTTATGTTCACTGGATATTATTTAAGCAAATCAATGTACATACCTTCAGGTCTTCCAAATGCCAAATAATATGTACTTGGGAGATTGTTGAGCACGATCTGGGTGCATTTTTATGATGATACAGTATCACAGTCTCACTTGGGGCTTAAAATCATGGCACTGGTCCTTTATAGTTGTGAAGTTCTAACAGAACCCTTAAACGATTATCCTACCGGCACTCAAGACTCAATAACCACTCCATAACCAAATTAAACTTACCACCCTAAGCTGTGCTTCCTTTTTTATCTACAGTTTCATTTGCCCAAATTTGAGAACTCTGAACCATCCTCAACTCCTTCCTTTTTTCTTCCCCAAATATCACATGGATCACCAAGTCCTTTTTATTCTTCACATCTTCAGTATCCACTTCTTCTCATTTCTCATTCACACTGACCCAGTCTCCACTTGCATCTCTTACATCCTGGCTATGGCAGTGCCTCCTTCTAGATCCACGTGCACACACTTTTGTCTCCTTCCATCTTCCACACCACAGCCAGAGTTATTTTCCTCGAATGCAGATAAGATGATGCTTCCCCACTGACCGAAATAGTCATTTTCAAACTTTCTAAACATTACAATTGTTTTTTTAAAGAACTTCTGTTAACATATTTACTAAGTAAAAGTTATATGTTTCAGACAGCTGAAAAAATATTTGGTGGAAAGTATGTTACAGTAGGTGTAATCCTTGAAATATTTTTGTTACTACAAAAGAGAAAACACTATGAAGACTTGGCTTGTCTACTAAGATACTGGCTTGTCTACTAAAGTAGAAAAACCTTTATATGGCATTCATACTCGGCCCTGCTCTCACTAGCCTATTTTCCACACCTGTCTTCAGCTCTTCAGCCTGCACACCACATCAGAGATGACGCTGTTTGTGTTTCCAAAATACACTGTGCTCTTTCACATCTTTGCTTATAGCCTCCAAGTAGAATGTCCTTTCCCCCGCCCCTTTAAAATCAAGTAAATACTTCTGCAGCCCAAGACAGTACAAGCCTTTTTTTTTCCCTTGACATGTTCTCATTTTATTTTTTTTATTTTAATTTTTTCTTTTACATTGCCACCACCATTTATTGACTTTTTACTGTGCCAGGTACTATATTTTTATTAAAATACAGTAGCTATACAATGTGATATAAGTTACAGGTGTACAATATAGTGATTTAAAATTTTTAAAGATTGTACTCCATTTATAGTTATTATAAGATAAATGGCTATATTGTCCATGTTGTACGATACATTCTTGTAGCTTATTTTCTTTTTAACATCTTTATTGGCGTATAATTGCTTTACAATGTTGTGTTAGTTTCCGCTGTTTAACAAAGTGAATCAGCTGTATGTATACATATATCCCCATATCCCTTCCCTCTTGCGTCTCCCTCCCATACTCCCTATCCCACCCCTCTAGGTGGTCACAAAGCACCGAGCTGATCTCCCTGTGTTATGCAGCTGCTTCCCACTAGCTATGTATTTTACATTAGGTAGTGTATATATGTCAGTGCCACTCTCTCACTTTGTCCCAGCTTACCCTTCCCTCTCCCCGTGTCTTCAAGTCCATTCTCTATGTCTGCATCTTTATTCCTGTTCTGCCCCTAGGTTTATCAGAACCTTTTTTTTTTTTTAGATTCCATATATATGTGTTAGCATACGGTATTTGTTTTTCTCTTTCTGACTTACTTCACTCTGTATGACAGATTCTAGGTCCATCTACCTCAATACAAATGACTCAATTTCGTTTCTTTTTATGGCTGAGTAATATTCCATTGTATACATGTGCCACAGCTTCTTTATCCATTCATCTGTCAATGGACACTTAGGTTGCTTCCATGTCCTGGCTATTGAAAATAGTGCTACAATGAACATTGTGGAACCTGATTCTTTTTGAATTATGGTTTTCTCAGGGTATATGCCCAGTAGTGGGATTGCTAGGTCATATGGTAATTCTATTTTTAGTTTTTTAAGGAACCTCCATACTGTTCTCCATAGTGGCTGTATCAATTTACATTCCCACCAACAATGCAAGAGGGTTCCCTTTTCTCCACACCCTGTCCAGCATTTATTGTTTGTAGATTTTTTGATGATGGCCATTCTGACCAGTGTGAGGTGATACCTCATTGTAGTTTTTTGTTTCGTTTTGTTTTTGTTTTTGGGTTACACGGACCTCTCACTGTTGTGGCCTCTCCTGCTGCAGAGCACAGGCTCCAGACGCACAGGATCAGTGGCCATGGCTCACGGGCCCAGCCGCTCCGCAGCATGTGGGATCTGCCCGGACCGGGACACGAACCCGTGTCTCCTGCATCGGCCGGCGGACTCTCAACCACTGCGCCACCAGGGAAGCCCCCTCATTGTAGTTTGATTTGCATTTCTCTAATGGTTAGTGATGTTGAGCATCCTTTCATCTGTTTGTTGGCAATCTGTATATCTTCTTAGGAGAAACGTCTGTTTAGGTCTTCTGCCCATTTTTGGATTGGGCTGTTTGTTTTTTTGATATTGAGCTGCATGAGCTGCTTATATATTTTGGAGATTAATCGTTTGTCAGTTGCTTCATTTGGAAATATTTTCTCCCATTCTGAGGGTTGTCTTTTGGTCTTGTTTATGGTTTCCTTTGCTGTGCAAAAGCTTTTAAGTTTCATTAGGTCCCATTTGTTTATTTTTGTTTTTATTTCCATTCCTCTAGGAGGTGGGTCAAAAAGGATCTTGCTGTGATTTATATCATAGAGTGTTCTGCCTCTGTTTTCCGCTAAGAGTTTTATTGTGTCTGGCCTTACATTTAGGTCTTTAATCCATTTTGAGTTTATTTTTGTGTATGGTGTTAGGAAGTGTTCTAATTTCATTCTTTTACATGTAGCTGTCCAGTTTTTCTAGCACCACGTATTGAAGAGGCTGTCTTTTCTCCATTGTATATTCTTGCCATCTTTATCAAAGATAAGGTGACCATATGTGTGTGGGTTTATCTCTGGGCTTTCTATCGTGTTCCATTGCTCTATGTTTCTGTTTTTGTGCCAGTACCATACTGTCTTGACTACTTTGGCTTTGTAGTATAGTCCGAAGTCAGGGAGCCTGATTCCTCCAGCTCCGTTTTTCTTTCTCAAGATTGCTTTGGCTATTTGGGGTCTTTTGTGTTTCCATACAAATTGTAAAATTGTTTTTTCTAGTGCTGTAAAAAATGCCATTGGGGCTTCCCTGGTGGCGCAGTGGTTGAGAGTCCACCTGCCGATACAGGGGACACGGGTTCGTGCCCCAGTCCGGGAAGATCTCACATGGCATGGGGCGGCTAGGCCTGTGAGCCATGGCCACTGAGCCTGTGCATCCGGAGCCTGTGCTCCGCAACATGAGAGCTCACAACAGTGAGAGGCCCGTGTACCACACACACACAAAAAAAATGCCATTGGTTGCTTGACAGGGATTTCATTGAATCTGTAGATTGCTTTGGGTAGTATAGTCATTTTCACAATGTTTATTCTTCCAATCCAAGAACATGGTATATCCCTCCATCTGTTTGTATCATCTTTAATTTTCTGATTTCCCCTTTGATATCTTCAGTGATCTCTTGGTTCTTTAGTTGTGTATTGTTTAGCCTCTGTGTATTTGTATTTTTTACAGTTTTTTTCCTGTAATTGATATCTAGTCTCATAGTGTTGTGGTGGGAAAACATACTTGATACAATTTCAATTTTCTTAAATTTACCAAAGCTTGATTTGTGACTCAAGATATGATCTATCCTGGACAATATTCCATTAGCACTTGAGAAGAAAGAGTATTCTGTTGTTTTTGGATGGAATGTCCTATAAATATCAACTAAGTCCATCTTGTTTAATGTATCATTTAAAGCTTGTGTTTCCTTATTTACTTTCATTTTGGATGATCTGTCCATTGGTGAAAGCGGGGTGTTAAAGTCCCCAACTGTGATTGTGTTACTGTCGATTTCTCCTTTTATGGCTGTTAGTATTTGCCTTATGTATTGAGGTGCCCTATGTTGGGTGCATAAATTTTTACAATTGTTATATCTTCTTCTTGGATTGACCACTTGATCATTATGTAGTGTCCTTCTTTGTCTCTTGTAATAGTCTTTATTTCAAAGTCTATTTTTTCTGATATAAGAATTGCTACTCTGGCTTTTTTTTTTTTTTTGTGCAGTGCGCGGGCCTCTCACCGCTGTGGCCTCTCCCGCTGCGGAGCACAGGCTCCGGATGCGCAGGTGCAGCGGCCACAGCCCACGGGCCCAGCCGCTCCACGGCACATGGGATCCTCCCGGACGGGGGCACGAACCCGCGTCCCCTGCATTGGCAGGTGGACTCCCAACCACTGCACCACCAGGGAAGCCCTCCGGCTTTCTTTTGATTTCCATTTGCATGGAATATCTTTTTCTAACCTCTCACTTTCAGTCTGTATGTGTCCCTAGGTCTGCTGTGGGTCTCTTATAGACAGCATATGTAGGGGTCTTGTTTTTGCATCTACTCAGGCAGTCTATGTCTTTTGGTTGGAGCATTCAATCCATGTACATTTAAGGTAATTATCAATAGGTATGTTCCTATTACCATTTTCTTAATTGTTTTGGGTTTGTTATTGTAGGTCTTTTCCTTCTCTTGTGTTTGCTGCCTAGAGAAGTTCCTTTAGCATTTGTTGTAAAGCTGGTTTGGTGGTGCTGAATTCTCTTAGCTTTTGCTTGCCTGTAAAGGTTTTAATTTCTTCATCAAACCTGAATGAGATCCTTGCTGGGTAGAGTCATCTTGGTTTTAGGTTTTTCCCTTTCATCACTTTAAATATGTCAGGCCACTCCCTTCTGGCTTGCAGAGTTTCTGCTGAAGGATCAGCTGTTAATTTATGGGGGTTCCCTTGTATATTATTTGTTGCTTTTTCCTTGCTGCTTTTAATATTTTTTCTTTGGATTCAATTTTTGATAGTTTGATTAATATGTGTCTTGGTATGTTTCTCCTTGGATTTATCTTGTATGGGATTCTCTGTGCTTCCTAGACTTGATTGACTATTTCCTTTCCCACATTAGGGAAGTGTTCAACTATAATTTCTTGAAATATTTTCTCAGTCCCTTTCTTTTTCTCTTCTTCTTCTGGGACCCCTGTAATTCGAATGGTGCATTTAATGTTGTCCCAGAGTTCTCTGAGACTGTCCTCAATTCTTTTCTTCTTTTTTCTTTATTCTGCTCTGAGGTAGTTATTTCCACTATTTTATCTTTCAGGTCACTTATCCGTCCTTCTGCCTCAGTTATTCTGCTATTGATCCGTTCTAGAGAATTTTTAATTTCCTTTATTGTGCTGTTCATCACTGTTTGTTTGCTCTTTAGTTCTTCTAGGTCCTTGTGAAGCTTTTCTTGTATTTTCTCCATTCTGTTTCCAAGATTTTGGATCATTTTAATATCATGACTCTGAATTCTTAAAACGGCCAGATAGAACCCTAGGACAAATGGTGGAAGCAAAGCTATACAGACAAAATCTCACACAGAAGCATACACATACACACTCACAAAAAGAGGAAAAGGGGAAAAAAATCATAAATCAAAGTCCACCTCCTCAATTTGGGATGATTCGTTGTCTATTCAGGTATTCCACAGGTGCAGGTACATCAAGTTGATTGTGGAGATTTAATCCGCTGCTTCTGAGGCTGCTGGGAGAGATTTCCCTTTCTCTTCTTTGTTCTCACAGCTCCCGGGGTTCAGCTTTGGATTTGGCCCCGCCTCTGCGTGTTGGTCGCCGGAGGGCGTCTGTTCTTCGCTCAGACAGGACGGGGTTAAAGGAGACGCTGATTCGGGGCCTCTGGCTCACTCAGGCCGTGGGGAGGGAGGGGCACGGAGTGCGGGGCGGGCCTGCGGCGGCAGAGGCCTGCGTGACGTTGCACTAGCCTGAGGCGCGCCGTGCGTTCTCCCGGGGAAGTTGTCCCTGGATCCCGGGACCCTGGCAGTGGCGGGCTGCACAGGCTGCCTGTAAGGGGGGTGTGGATAGTGACCTGCGCTTGCACACAGGCTTCTTGGTGGCGGCAGCAGCAGCCTTAGCGTCTCATGCCCGTCTCTGGGGTCCGCGCTTTTAGCCGCGGCCGCGCCTGCCTCTGGAGTTCCTTTAAGCAGCGCTCTTAATCCCCTCTCCTCGCGCACCAGGAACAAAGAGGGAAGAAAAAGTCTCTTGCCTCTTCGGCAGGTCCAGACTTTTCTCCGGACTCCCTCCCGGCTAGCCGTGGAGCACAAACCCCCTGCAGGCTGTGTTCACGCCACCAACCCCAGTCCTCTCCCGGCGCTCTGACCGAAGCCCGAGCCTCAACTCCAGGCCCCGCTCGCCCCGGCGGGGGAGGAGACAAGCCTCTCTGGCTGGTGAGTGCCAGTCGGCCCTGATTGTGCGGGAATCTCTCCGCTTTGCTCTCCGCACCCCTGTTGCTGTGCTCTCCTCCGCGGCTCGGAAGCTTCCCCCCTCCGCCACCCGCAGTCTCCGCCCGCGAAGGGGCTTCTAGCGTGTGGAGACCTTTCCTCCTTCACAGCTCCCTCCCACTGGTGCGGGTCCCGTCCCTGTTCTTTTGTCTCTGTTTTTTTCTTTTTTCTTTTGCCCTACCCAGGTACGTGGGGGGGGGGGGTTCTTGCCTTTTGGGAGGTCTGAGGTCTTCTGCCAGCGTTCAGTAGGTGTTCTGTAGGAGTTCCACGTGTAGATGTATTTCTGGTGTATCTGTGGGGAGGAAGATGATCTCCGCGTCTTACTTTTCCGCCATCTTCCCGGAAGCCCCACGAAACTATTTCTAGAGTTCTGTATAGTGTACCTGATAGCTATTTATTTAAATTAATTTTACTGAAATACAGTTGATTTACAGTGTTGTGTTAATTTCTGCTGTACAGCAAAGTGATTCAGTTTTACACATATATATTCTTTTTCATATTCTTTTCCATTACGGTTTATCACAGGATATCAAATATAGTTCCCTGTGCTATACAGTAGGACCTTATTGTTTATCCATTCTATATATAATAGTTTGCATCTGCTAATCCCAAACTCCTAATCCATGCTTCCCCAACGTCCCTCCCTCTTGGAAACCACAAGTCTGTTCTTTATGTCTGTGACTCTGTTTCTGATTTGTAAAGAAGTTCATTTGTGTCATATTTTAGATTCCACATATAAGTGATCTGATAGCTACTTTGATCCTTACTCCAGCTCTCTGAGATCCGTGGGCAGGAGTGGTATTATCACTTTCTTAATCATCGGGCAACTAGGCACAGTGAAGATAAATGATCATGATAGATACAGAGAAGGGACCTTACTAGTTGAAGGTTCTTCCTTTTGCCTAACTCTGACATAGGTTCTGTGATTAAGAGATATGTGTCTCATAGAAGCAGGAGTAATAACTCTTAAAAATATTAGCCAACTTTTTCGCGAATACCATGTTTTACGAATTAGAACCATAAATACCCCAGGGTCATCTGTTTATATTCCCTGGCCCCTTCAAAGTGTGAAGTCCATATAAATCAAGAATTTAAATCAAAGCACTGGAAATAAGCAACTACTCTTCATCTATATTTATTTTTCACAGAATATTCAGTACTTAGAAATCCCTTGATTGCTCTTATTACAGAAGGTATTTCAAAGCTGTGGAATAAAAGGAGGAAAAGAAGGCAGATAAATGCACTCTGAACCTCCCTTTTACTCTAGCTATGTCCCATGAGATGTCATCAGAAGGAATGAGTTCCAAAAACTGCTACAGAAGAGGCTGTTGAGTTATTATAAAATGATCATTTTTATTTTTCTTTTCATTCATTTATATTTTGCCTAAGGACAAATGTATATAAAGTCTTTGCACTTAGTTAATGCTCTGTAAAACAGAATGATAACATTGCCATTCTTAAATGTGTTACTTTGCTTTTCTATTGTGTATTCTCGTTAAATCTAAGATGTATTTTCATATATATATGAAATATATATCCTGAAAACAGTTTTCAATGTAATTTAGGAACTGAAGGGTAAACATAAAACAATTTGACTAAAACTGGGTGTGATTTTCTTATCTGAGCCTGCCAGAAATTCACCAAAGAAAAATCATTCAAATGTCTTTGCAGTTAGATTTCTTTTATAAATTGGAAGCTATTCCATCATAGGAGATGTTGTGAACCCTAATTGATGAGTATTTATAAAATATTTCCACAATGAGATGAAATGACATAAAACTGAGATGGATTAATGGGAAGATGCCTGAATGACAGTGTGAAGATATGAAAGTATAGCTGAGCCAAGTTTTATTGATTAATTCAGCAGCATTTATTTCCTGAGCATTCACAGTGTTGATAGAGAGATAAATTAAACAACCCTGTCCTTCAGGAGCTCATGGTACAGAAGGGTTCTGAATTTTCATTTTGTTTGACAGTAAGACTTAATATATATTTTTCTTAAACCTAAATACTGTGTAATTTCCTAGGACTTAACTTTGTTTTGCTATATAAAAAGCTAGCTCGGTTATGAAAGTTAAATTAAGTTGACTATAGTTAATCTCTGAAATAAACGTCATTATAGAGTCCACTCTTCATAATTTAGAATTTTGTGAGTATGGAGTAATTAATCAGGAATAGGCTATTGTCTGACCTTGCTTTGTATACTTGATAGAGAACAACTTCATATTAAACCATTGTCATTTAAGTAAGGTAAAATGATCTGGATGATCAGCCCTCTACTGCCATTTCCATTGCGTGGGAATTGAGTTTCCATCTTGTTTGCTGTTGTTTATTTTTTGCCACATGTTAGCAAACCATTGTCTTTCTTCTCTCCATCATTATCCCCATCCCCACACAGATACATAGGTAAAGTCAAAGGAAACATATTAGGGCATACAGTTTGACACAGTAAAAAGAATGCAGATCATTAAGTTAGATAGATCTGGATTAAATTCCTGATTTCTTTGGGTCCTAGGCAAGTTTTTTCTGTTTTTTTTGTTTTTAACCTCATTCTATATATAGCTTTCCTCATCTTTAAAACTGGAAGAGTGACTGTTACAGGCTGAATTGTGTCTCCTCAAAATTTATATGTTAAAGTCATAACCTCCACTACCTCAGACTATAACTGTAATTGGAGATAGAGTCTCTAAAGAGGTAATTAAGTTAAAATGAGGTCATTAGGGTGGACCCTAATCCAATGTGACTGGTATCCTTATAAGAAGAGGAAATTAGGACACAGATGGGTAAAGATGATAGGCCACGTGGTGACACAGGGAGGGAGAAGAACATTTAGAAGCCAAGGAGACAGGCCTTAGAAGAAATCAACCCTGCTGACACCTTGATCTCGGAATTCTAGTTTCTAGAAATGTGAGGAAATAAATTTCTGTTTTTTAAGTCACCCAGTCTGTGGCACCTTGTTCATGGCAACCCCTAACAAACTAATACAGCAACAGTATCTAAAATGAAAGATATAGGAATTTGAAATATTATACTGTATGCTATAATATATAGTGAGTGATTCATACATATAGCTAGTATGATTATTAATATTAGTATTAACATTAGTATCATAATTAGCATTGTGAAGCACTACCAAAGGTTTGTGAAAGAAATAATTGCCCCAAAGGAAAAAATAATGAGCTTATGAAAATTCTTTTAAGCAGGAGGAAGTTTTAAGTGTGTCTCTGGAAGCTTTACTTTAGATCAGTTTTAATGTATAGAGCCTCATATACTTTATCTCTAATAGAGGGATATGCTCTGAAATGTTGCCTCCGTGTTTTCTGGCTTAATGCCCTTTGGTTTTAATCATTCTTTCTTTAAGAAAGAGAAAGAAATTGCGCCTTATGGAGAGAGCCCTTACCTTGCCTGAGCATTGTTTAAGAAATGGGGCTTGGATCTCCCCAGTGATATACTTGACTCAGGCAATGTTGTCAGTTCCTCAGTTAGCTGAGCAGTAAATCTGATCATTTCTTTGCCAAAGATAAAGGATGTTCTTTAAAATACATGAAATTTCTCTCTTAATGTTCAGTCCCTTCAGTTTTGCTTTATTTAAGGCTACTTTATCATCAGTTTGGGTGTTTATTTTTAAAATTTTGGAGTAGAAAAAGTAGATCATAATAAACCATACATTGAATAAATACATTGCAGGGCTCTTTCTAAAATCTATATCATGTATCTCGTATTCCCTCGTGGCTCCCTCTGTAATGCAGACATTTTGTTGTTCATAGTTTTTTTCTTCTGTTATTTACCCTCCCCTTCTCCTCGTGGAGCTCTTGGTCTCCAGGAATTCCTTTAGGGAAGCTATCATACATCCCATGGGTCAGCAGGACAGCTTCTCCCCTGCGGAGGGGAGAAGAAGGCAGAATTAAGAAAGGGAAGATCCGGCTCTACTCTCAATTCCAACACTTAACACCAAATCAAGTCATTTAATCTCTTTGAGCCTTTGTTTACTTTTCTATTAAAACAGTAACAAAAATATTTGCCATTAACACTTCAGTGGGTACTGGGGAAAAAGACATCAAATGAGATACTCCCAAAGAAAGCAGTTTGAAACCCATTTGAAGCTATAGAATTATAAGACCCTACTGTTATGAACACTCCCAAAAGAGCCAGGGGTGTCTGTAAGGGGACCCATGGAGCAAACTAAATATATAAAAGAAATTGAGAAACTGTGTTTTTCAAGTCATCAGTCATTATGAGACCCTTGAGCTCTATATATCTTCATTTCCTAGAGGAGATACTTGTCATTTTCAAAGTCTTTCCATTTTGGTTTCATTATCTGTATGATAATTGATATGAATAAAAGATAAATTTAAGTTAATAGCAATAACTACATCTACTGGTATAATATATTTTATGTCCTTGATAATCTATTTTCCAAAAGGATTTACCAATTTACAGTAAAGAATGCAAATGTGAATAAGATTTTGATGAAAGGATAATAAAATAGAAATAAGGAATAAGAACCTGATATAATAGAGGTAGACAGACATACCTTGGTGCCTTGATATTTTATACTAAATTCTCAGGCAGTGTTCAAAGAGCACCAGAGAAGGAGTCTGACATCTTGTTTCTTATTCTAGTTTACCTACCAGGTGGTTTGCATGCTAAGACTTATACTTATTACTTAATTTATTATTCTACCTGCTATACTTTTCTACTAGCAAATTATCTAGTTCTCTTTATTTTTTCTATTTTAATTCATTTATTATTGAAGTATAGTTGATTTACAATGTTGTGTTAGTTTTAGGTGTACAGCCAAGTGATTCAGTTTATATATATATGTAATATGTATATATAATATATATATAATATGTACATATTATATATGTACATATTATAGATATATAATATGTACATATTTTATATATATATATTCTTTTTCAGATTCTTTTCCCATATAGGTTATTCCAAAATACTGAGTATAGTTCCCTGTTAGTTCTCTTTAAACTTAACTCTTTCAGGTCTCCCTTGGGAGATGCTTCCAAACTTGTTCCATTTTAATACCAACTGAACATTATTTCAGAAAGAGCTAATTTGTTGTTTTTAAACATAAATATGTAACCAACATTATATATAAATGCTTTTCTGGAGCCATTTTATTTATAATTATTTGATGGGGAAAATAATAAATTAATTCCAGATAGTCTATTCTATTTTCTAACTAAACTTTCCTTTTTTTATACACATACATACACACACACACACACACATGCATATTAATGCACATATGTATATATATATTATTTTTATATCTAATGTAAATCTTAAAGTGGACCATGATTCTATTCCTGTTGGTATCCAGAAAAGTAGTATGCTTTACGTATATGGAGCTGCCAAAATCACCATCAGCTCCATCCCAGTAGCGAGCTATCCAGTTATGAAAACAATAAGCCACACCCATTGTTGGTGCTTTCGAGACAAAAGAAGTTGTGTGTTATATAACATGTCATGCTTGTTGACTATCTGAAGATGAGTATATCCACCTTATCATGGCTAACGGTGACAGTGTGGAGATTCCATTCCTGAAATACTGTGTTGGTTGGAACTCAGCAAAGCAACTTCAGCTGCTTGCAAACTTGCAAACCCTGCAATGTTAAATGGCCAAAATACCACCACAGCATGTTTTTCATCAGTTGAATGAATCACTTTTTGTTAGCAAGCAGGAAATTTCCATGGTTCTGATTATTAATAAATGTAGCATGATCTTAGTACCAGCATACTGAGCACAGTGAGAAACCAGCAACCAGAAACGCTAGTCTCTTTCTCTGAGTAGAAAGCATGTAATTAGGTATTGCATGTCTTAGAAGTGAAAATCGTTAATGGATTAAAGAGGATTCTTATGGTTCCTGGGATGCTCCCAAAAAGTTGATTTGTAATCCACATTTAAAAATAATAAAATTAACTTTTTAATTTGAAAATGTAAAGTTATTCCATGTTCCCCCTGGGACTCTAAGCATTTTATATTAAAATTAACAGAAAGCATGTATTTATCTTTAAAAACATGCAAGACAACAAAGCTAATTAAAGAAGAAAAAAATAACAAGTTATCAGAGCAGAGGGTTGTAACTGTTAATTAACTTCCTCTAAAGCCAGCATTGGACTATGGAAGCATTCAGGGTCTTTAGTCACACTTACTAGCAAACTCAGTACCAAGAATACATTTTAAAATTTATTTCTATATAGCAGAAAAAGCTGTATGCTAAGGACTTTGTACCTTTTATGCCCTTTTCACCTATAAAGTTAGAATTATCTAACATAGTGATATCCTAAATTCAGAACAACAGAGGCAGTAAAAATAATTTAAATTAAATCATATTCTCTTTCTACTTATCGTAATATTGTCATAGTGTAGTTTCACTCTTCGTTTATTTAAAAATTGAAGTCACAGTGACCTTCTAGCCACCACGTATAAGAAATTGTGTATTTATCTTTTAAAATGCTCTTCCTCTTTGTATTCTTTGTATTGAGAATACTGAACAGGGCAGTGGGTGAAATATAAGCAGAGTAGAAAGTTTGTAAAGTTATTTGTGTGGTGAGAAAGCCAGACTAGCTTTTGAAAACATGTCAGATTTAGGGGTTATGGCTTTGTTTTCATTCTGCTTCGTTCTTATGAGAAGGTGTGAAAAAAATGAAGTACAGTCAACTTTACATCATTGGTGTAGTTTATTGTAGAATGATATTAAGCTACAATTAGTATATGGTAAAGCCAGGCTTTTGGAGGCACGAGGGTCCAGATGGAGACTTAAAGGAGGTGCCACTTATTTAAGTCAGATATTTGGGTCTCTGTTTCCAAGCAGTGTTAACAAATGAAATATTCCATAGAACTGCTGTGAAGACCCAGCTAATAAATCTGAAAAACACTTTTGCAAACTGTAAAGCACCATGTATATGTTGCTACTGTTATCAACTTTTGACTTTTTCTTTCTGTAGTGACAAAATTATTTCCTGATAGAGTGTGGATTTATTTCTGTAGCAGAATCCACTATATATTTAGGATAGAATAGGGTAAGATTTTATAAATTGCCACAAAATGTCACAGGCTGATTTGCACTTTTGGTGATTCTATATATTAATAACTGAGTAACCTTCAGTTTTCCAAATAAAGAGTAAAGAGAATGGTGATGACATTTGTAATCATCTACAGAAATGGAATTATTTAAATTCTTCACAGATGGTGAGATATCAAGAGTAAATCATTATATCCACATTTCTAATTTTAAGAATCTTTGAGGGTGTTGGTGGATAATAAGGAACAAACATTGTTTTGCATGCAGAATTAAATATAAACTTTCCATACTGCAATCCCAAATTTTCCAGATGACTGTGGAGGGCTTTTCAGACACCATCCCCTAAGAATTGAGAAACTCATAAAAGGAAAATAATGTTATGCTGCATACAATACACAAACTGATCGTATTGGAGCAACTAGAATACTGACCTTTCAAAGAGGACAAGTTAGATTCTATATGCCTCAGAATACAACGTGGCTTAATGCCTTGGAAGAGGATGGCATATGACATATACTCCTAATTCTAGCCTCATAGCAGCTTAGTCTGTTATTTCTAAACAAGCTGAATAACTCATTTCTTCTTGAAACAATATAATTCAACCCAATATTCTCTGTAAAGTAAATTGATCAGTGATTGAGCTTTTTAGTAAATGCTAGAGATTATGAATGCTTGTCTAATGGTGCTTTAAAACAGTTTCAAGGATTGGACTATGTTCAGTGGGAAACACAAGAAAATCTAATGCCAAATGTTCTCTGAACTTTGAAATGAGTGACATATGGAACTACTCACTGTGGGTGACATACACACAATCATAGAAACTACAGTGGTGTAGTCTGTTCTGGCTACCAAATCTGCATGCTTTTTCCCAAATTCAGATTTAAAAACTTGTTTGTAAAAATAGATTTTTGAAATTTAGGAGATGCAAATATTTTCTTTATTTGTCTTCCTCTTTGCTTTCTAAGTATTTTTAAGTCAATATATTTTTACTAACCCCTGGGTTTATAAATTATAAGAGTTAAAACACAAGTAAATATTAAAAACAACGTTGAACCCACTAGTCATAATTGATAATACTGCTTTACATGATCAAAATTCATTAAATTGAGGGTTGTTTCCTATGTCTCCTATGTCTTCTTTTTGAAATTTAGTTTGGAAAGGAGCTAGAAACTGTTATAGAATACCGGATAAACACCACAACTTGGGGAAAAAATATAGAGTTAATTTTTTAAAGACCTCCAGAATTAATTTTTACCATCTTTTTTATAGCAACATAAGAGGGAAATAGGCAAATGCTTTGAGTCATGTAACTTGGTTTTCTCAGGCTTTCTTTTCTGTGAGGGTGACAGAGGGCACAGGCAGGAAAGGAATAACGGCTTTGGACTTCCACGTTACCTTTAGTTTTGTGTGGCCTTCCTGGAACTGCTCCCTACTCCACTGACCAGAATATCCTGATAGCTAAGAGATGGGGGAACTAGTTTCCTATCTCCTGCCTGCCCTGGCCTAGATTGAAGAAGGCAGAAAAGTTGTCTGTCCGAAGGTAGCAAAGCTCTCAGACACAGCATGTTATCTGCCCTCTGCCCTTACACAGCAGGATCTGAAGATGCGAGGAATGTCTCTGGCTAGCATCTGCTTTGTTATTAACTCATTTTGCCTGCATCTTTAATTTGGGGTGACAGCCGTCTTCCAAGGCTTTGGATGCCATCCCTCTTGGTCACCATTTTCTGGCACGTGGTGGCCATTTCTCGCCACAGCTGCCTGTGCAGAGTCTCAGCAGTGTACCCACAGCTGGCAATACGCACTGCAGGGTCCTGACGGCTCCCTCTCTCCTTGCTTTCGCAGCTGGCGCCACGTACATCTTTGGGAAAAGTGGAGGCCTCATCCTCTACACCTGGCCGGCCAATGACAGGCCCAGCACGCGCTCTGACCGCCTGGCTGTGGGCTTCAGCACCACCGTGAAGGACGGCATCTTGGTGCGCATAGACAGCGCCCCAGGCCTCGGGGACTTCCTTCAGCTTCACATTGTGAGTACTGGGCTGTGGCCCGGATTCTCTTGTCTTCCTGGTGGTCTGAGTTGGTGAGGCAGATAAATGCACTGGAACATTCTAGATAGACATGGAAAAGGGGCGCAAGCTTATAACGTTGCCTCAGTGTGTTGGAGCCACACCCAGGATGTGGTGTGTATTAAGCCTCATTCTACCCCTCAGATATGAACCATGATACCCAGAGGGTACCTCGGGGATAGAAAATTTAAACCTCTTCCTGCCCAGACTCCCTCCCCTTCTGGGTGGTGTGACCTGTCATGAGACACTTAACAGACCCCTTAGGTGTAAGTAAGAGACTGACCTGGTATGGCTCATCTTAACCTGGTGCAAGCAGCAAGGCCACCTTGAGTGTCAGTGATCTCCTGAGTTGGGAGGATCAGCAAAGGTTTGCTGTAAAGGGCCAAGTAGAAATATTTGGGGCTTTTCGGGTCATAAGTCTCTGTCAGAGCTACTCAGCTCTGCCATTGTTAATGTGAAAGCAGCTACAGACAATACATTTTTAAAGAATATGTCTGACTATATTCCATACCAATGTATTTCTAAAAACAGGCTGCAGGCTGTGCTTTGGTGACCCCTGCCCTAGCCTGCAGACTTTCCCGTAGCGACATAAAGAACATGTGATAAAAACTGAGGCCACAGTGGGTGGGGCAAAAAGAATCAGCACATTGACCAAGAGTTGGTGTATTTGTGTGTCTTGTATATCCGGCAGTTTGCTTGTATATATAAACCCAATAGGATTGCACCCTCACTCACTACAGATCATTAAGAACACAGTGCAATTCTAAGAAATTAAAATGATTTGGAGGAAAAATTACTTTGTTGTGAGGATGGAAAATATTTTTATAGCCACAGTTAACCCATTTTATCACCTGTGCAGTCTGCAGTTAAGAAAGTAGGCTAAAGAAGGATACGATTCTCATCCATAAGTACCCAAAGTGCAGCCACCAAAAGCAAAGAGAGGAATTGTTCTCATTAGTTAGCAATGACAAGGCTAGGAAGAATGGATTTAATTTGGAGCAATATGAATTAGGTTTAAATAGTAGGGGGGGAAAGCAGTTAAGAGGAAAAGTCAACTGGGGATTATCACCAACCTCCAAAAAGGAGGAAAAGCAACATTTACTGAGAATCTTTGAATGTGAGTTTTGCTAATGTGCCTATCTACCGAGGAAAGCAGAGTGAGATTTCATTGCTGGGCCCTGGAGTGGAGGTGGCTGGCTGGAACCACAGCAGCAAGCTCAGCCCTGGAAGCAGTGCCCATCTCCAGCACCTGCTCTTCCAATATGCCTTGGAAACAGGAGCAGCTGGAAGGAAGAGGCTTAAGCTGGAAGCCTGTCTGATCTCAGAGTGAACCAGAGCAGGTCAAGACTCTGCTTAGGAATGCAGGGAAGGACTGCTTGGAAACGATCACCTTCAAAACGTAGAATAGGGGTCTTGAGAAGAGTTGTGAACCTTTAATGCTTCCTCAGATGCTTCAGGAACCATATGGTACTATGAACCTGAGCTTAAGCATCTTACAAAGCCACGCCAAGGAGCACAGAGGAAGGCGGCCATAGTTAGTACAGTTTATCTTGATTTGGCCTGTAAGAACCACCATAATTTACAAAACTCTGTGAGATTTATGCTGCATATAACTTAATGAGTATTTCATGGCAGCTATAACTAGTCTATTATTGCCAGCTCACTTTCATTTTCTTTTTTTATTCAGTGTGACTTACTAGGAAGAATAAGATTTGACACAGCCATGAGCATCTTTATCGAGTCAGATAATGTGCTACCAGTTTATCCATTTCTTCCCATTCCTGTTTTGTAAAGTGTCTCCACTTTTAAGAGAAATGTTGTTTGTTTGTTTGTTTTCTGGTAGTTTAGTTGGAGTTGGCAGTGTTTTTATAAAATGGATATGAGGATCCTGGGAACTTCTGGGAGGAACCGAAGCATTCCATGTTAAATCTTAAAAGCAAAAATACAAGAAATTTTACATCAAAATGTGTAGAGCCCCCTTGGGTATTGTAGACTTATTCCAGTGATGCTTTCATTGCTTAAACATTCTGGAAAATTCCAACAGATTGTCCTTCAGAGCTTGGGTTAGGAAATGCCATCTGATATTTTTAGAGAAAAGTAAAAGAGACCCTACGATGTAAAGAAACCACACCATTCTGGAATGGACCTGACGTGACTGTGACCCTCTTGAGCATGGTAACCCTTCATTGGTCTAGTAATTTCAAATCATTTTCTGTTCACTAATGGATCGTTTCTGGTGTCTACCAGAGATAGAAAGTATGTGTGACTGTATTCCAGTAAAAATGTACTTATAAGAACAGGCTACAGGCTGTCCTTTGGTGACTACTGCCCTAAGCTGCAAAGGTCCTCTTAGAGATGTAAATAATATGTGATTAAAAACTGAGGTCAGAGTGGGCAGAGCAAAGGGAAGATTCTTTATCACATTGGAGAGGGAAGTTCCAAGCGGAAGGTCAAAAGACTTGATGACAAAATCCAGCCTCTTGTTTTGGACATTTACATAGACACATCAGGAGAATGAAGCCATAAATACCTGCTAATTTTATATGACTTTCACAATCTGTCATATGTGGATTTGTTTATTAAACACAGTTTATTTCCTTGTACTAAAGAAAATTACTCAAAAAGAAAGGAAGTGCCACTACTGAGAGCGGAAAAGGTTGGACAGGAGGTAAACGATTTCATTCCCCCTTGCAGTGCCCGGACTCTGGCAAGGGTCACATGTGGGCAAAGCTTCATTCTTCGAGTGTGAGTGTTAATTGTGGGAATAACCAAAAATACCTTGGTGCTAGTTCTGAGTGGTTGTCAAGCTAGTACACTGCTCCAAAACAAAGTCTAAACTCTGAAATTAGCGTGTGTGGGGCGCGGGGGAGAGCACGAGAGAGGAAGGAGGGAAAGAGATTGAGAGTGTGTGTTTTATATACGGCTGCTGAAGGCGATTCCTAGGAATTCCTGGAGGTTTTGAGCAGTGGTAACACTGTCATTGGAATAAGCCCTTTTTAACCCCAAGTTAACCTGTTTGAGGGAAGAGGAAATGCTCTTCCAAGAACACTGGGGAGTGTGACCCCAAGATGAGCACTCACACTAAAACAGACTCGCCTGTCGTGGAGACCCCAGAGTAGGAATGGCAAAGAGGCTTCATCTCGCCTGCCCACTCTGAGTGCCTCTCGCTCTCTCAGTGCAAGCATTGCATTGGGAGGATTCGTGAGAGCAGTAGGTAAATCCAGCAAGTAGGAGTTCTGGCTTCCACTAGCCATGCCTGCCACTCTAGGCTGCACACAGTCCTTCCTCACATGCTTGAGGTCTCCCATATCTCTTCCTTTGTCATCCTGAAATCCCCACACGTTAAAAACTCTGTAGGGAAGTAGGTATCTTTTTCAACTCTTAGTCCCCTGGAGGTCTTTGAATCACTGACTAATTAGCTTAGTCAGTCTTCTTATTATCCTTACCCCACCAGGCTAAGGTCAGCTGCTCTGACAGGGTTTGAGTTCTGTTTGGATGGTTGGGAAGCAAGAAGGAGAAATTAGAATGGCTGATTTGGGGACATACAACATTTGGGGGGATGGCAAGAATTTGTGGAGAGAGCTTGGGCAGAATGAAGGCATTGGTGCCCTAGGGTGAAGAATTGGTGCAAAGAAAGAGACACTAAGACCGAGCTGGGTAGGTGCCGTAGGCACAATTTTTCCTGTTTCACAGTTTGCTCAGATTATCTGTTGTTCTCACCAAGTGAACAGAGGCTCTTCTTTCTTTTGCTGATTTCTTTTAAACCAAACGTCTTCCCACTCATCTGGACCTCGTGGTGATTACATAGACTTATTAAATAAGGCAAGAGTTAGATCATTAAAAAAAAATCAGAGAAGGCCAAGAGATCAAAATAATTTAGAGATTGCTTCAAAGTAGCTTACATTTCTTCGTTTTTGGTTCACACTTCTGTGATGTACTATTTTCTGTGTCAATTATTAATTATGATATTAATGAAATCACAGGCAAAATGTGTCTGACAAAGGCAAAAAGATCTTTGCTGAAGTATGTGTTCATGAAATAAAATTCTGTGGAGGGGAGGGTATCATAGGGCAGAGAGATTTTTACAAATTATTGTTTCAAATATAAGTTCTCTCCACTGAAATCTATTGTTGAGAAATTAATCTGCTCAGTATTTGGAGAGAAGCTATTCCTGTGAGTGACATCTGCCTATTGTCCCTTCATCTAGGCTCTGTGGAGCAGTGTCAAGTTACACTCACCTTCTTTATACAACAGAGACAAAACTGAATAGGACCAGAGAAAGGATTACCATGGTGTGCTTGCTATTGCCATCCTGAAACTCTTGACAGAGATAGCTTCTCTTTATGTAGTTAATGCAGGGTGTAAAAAAGACATCCTATTCATTTTATTCTCTCTGTGTGTAATTTACAGTAAATCCTCTTGGATTTATTTTTTAATTATGAGCCTTTCAGGAACAGTGGAAATTTATGTGTCAGGACATCTGTTTTGTTTGACAAGAATCTATAACCTTCCCCAACTGTTTCCCTCCTGTCTTATAATGTAGACACTTACATAAACCAAAGTAGAAGAGAAAGGGTTAGTATTGTTCACACTGACCTCCTTTCCAAAATGGTAAAGTGTTCCCTTTCCAAAGAACTGCCCTCCCCCCAAAAAAAGACCGATGATATTCTCTTAGTGTCAGGTTTGGGAAATCAGATATTTACGTTTGGCTTGTATAGTATTGTTTTCCCATAATTTATAGCACTTGAAGAGACTTCTGGAGAAAAAACGGGAGCAGAGCTGAATTATGATAAATGGTCTGTTGCTCACATCTATTGCATGTATAAATTGCTGGCCTGGATGCTTCACTTGGCTGTCCCCGTGTGGGATATTTACAGCAAACCATCAACATCTTTCGGGTTAGTGTTCAGTGAGTTTAGGTGGCTGTTAGCTTAGGTTCATCTCTGGATTTGGCCGGTGGCAGAACTGGACTGGGTTCAGGCATTGTACATGGGGGCATCTGCAGAGGGGTCCAGAGGAATATTGACATTCGAGGCCGGTAACACAAGTAAAGAGGGAAAGAACAAGAAATCAACAAAGGCGTCCACCAGATGCAATTTTGCTTCCCACAGAGTGCTGCGCACTGCAGGTTAGCTCTGTATTTCCTTTTGCTGCTCTTTGTTCTTAGTGAGAAAGGCCTCTTTGGGTTTTCTAGCCTTAGGAGCTTTTCCAGATCATTAGCCACTTCTGTGGAGAGGGCCTGCTGGGGATCATCTCTGTAGCTCCCAGCTTGGCCGTTCCATCCCGGCGGAGTTGGAGGAGAAGGTGGGAGAAGGGAGTGGAAGGGGGTTTTGCGGAAGTGACTGCTTATGTAAGCTGGACCAGAGTCAGCACCTGCATGGGAGTCGAGTGTGTTTCCTCAGATCTTTTGTTATTCCCAAGGTGGCTCTACCTAAATCTGTTGACTTTGATTCCGTGCTTCATGTTGAAAGGCAGAAGCTGTAGTAGAAAAATGTGCTTAATTTGTGATCAGAAGATTTGGATCTGAGTCTCATTTCTGTCCATATCCAGTGAGCTACTTGGCTTTCAGCAAGTCACTCCACTGCTTGGAGCTTCACTTTTCTCTTCTTTTAAATGGGCACCAAACAGCTTACCTAGTAAGGATTTCCTGAGGTTCAGAGGAAATAAAGTATTCAGAAGTTGTTTTGTTGTTGGCAAAGCACTGCATGAAGATAGAATGGTAGTTTTCTTTATGAAATATCCAGCAGGTGATGACTTCATTTAAGAAAAAGAACATATATATAAATATATATATATATATATATATATATATATATATAGTGAAAGGAAGAACATGTTTTATAATGGAAAGCAGAATTTCATTTTTAAGTATTTTTGAAAGTCTACTTAGACACTTTCTGCAAGCAAATTCCTATTTTATCTGATCAAAAGCAAATTTTTGAATTAACCAAATCCACAGTTGAGACTTTTGGTGTGTTCCGTTAGCACGCGGTGAAGAACCCAGTTCCCGCTGAGAGACGCCTGGTTAGGTCAATAGGCTAAGTAGACTCCTGCAGCTTCCTGGGTGTCTCATTGCAGGGCACTGTGTCTCTACAGTGTCACGAGGTGATGCACTGTGTTTCTTCTGCACTTCAGTACAATGTTCCAAAGGGCTCTACGCTTACCAGTAAAAGTGTAATCCACCCTGCCCTGAAGTTCCTTCTTCGGTCATATGAACCCTATCTCATCTTGCCTAAAGAAGATGAAGGAGGATGAGGTGGTGGTGGTGGAAGCGGGGGAGGAAGAGGAGAAGGAGGGGAAGACGGAGGCGAACAGAATAACCACAAACAGCACCATGAGGAGAGCAAAATCTTTATAGGCGAGGAGAGTATAAAAGTGGTTTGAGGGGCTTCCCTGGTGGCACAGTGGTTGAGAGTCCGCCTGCCGAAGCAGGGGACGCGGGTTCGTGCCCTGGTCCGGGAAGATCCCACATGCCGTGGAGCGGCTGGGCCCGTGAGCCATGGCCGCTGAGCCTGCGCGTCCGGAGCCTGTGCTCCGCAACGGGAGAGGCCTCAACAGTGAGAGGCCCGCGTATCGCCAAAAAAAAAAAGTGGTTTGAGACCCACCATGGGCACCAGATAAAGACATAAAGGGCTTGGCCCTATACTTGGGCATTAATAGAGCCCAGAAAGGGTCATTGCTAGAACGAGCATCCCAGTATGGGTACAGCCAGATTGAGTGGAGATGAGTAGCTGCCGCCACCAAGTAAACTGGAAACATAAAAGCACATGTACAGGTAAAAGCATCTCATAGATTTTTTGATTCCTCAAATATAAAAGAAAAATGAATGATAAATCTAGTGTGCAGACGAAATTTACAGTAATACAGTCGTAAAAATTGAGTTGGCAGAGCATGTAGAAAGTATTTTATAGCTGGTACACAGTTATGAGAAATGAGGCCAAATGACCGTATCTTTCTCATTCATCACTTACACCAGTGACCCTTTGACTGTTAACTGATGATAGTCCTGTTTCAGCATCCTCAATGCACACGTAATATGAATTTAGAGAAATTAGAATTAAGAGAATTTAGCTCATGAGTGACATTCTTTATACGTGAACTGAGTGTTTTTTATGTGCCAGGCTAAGTGCTATGTTTTGGGGATACTGTGATCAACTTTGGCTCACATAGAGCTAACAGAATTGAAAGAACACAGTGATTAAAATATGAGAAATTAGGTTTTCTACATACTTATGAGATGATGTATTGAAACTCTTGCATGGCTCCTGGCATATAGTGAGCTTTCAATCAAGGATAGCGTTTAATATTATTGGTACTGTTTTTTCAATTAACTTTTCTTTAAGTCAGAGAAAACAATATATTTTATTTTCCTAAATAATGAATAGACTTTTAATCAGATCTTTGAGATTTCAACTTAACTAATATAAAATTCTAAGGAAGCATCAGGATACTACTGATTTAAAGTCAACCTGGTAGCATATACCCTAGATTATTGCAGTTATCAAATAGCTGAACGAGTTTTGAATAGCAGAGGCTTTTGAGACAGATGAATCCAAAGTGCAACAAGCAAGGCAAACCCTAGACACCATCAAGTGAGTGCTGGGGCTCATATGCCTTAATGGCAAGCCTACCTTAATGCTGTCGTTTAGATGAATTATCTCATTGACCCACCACTTACACTGTTACTAGTCATTACTCCTGGGGTATTGTTCAGTGCATCAGGGCAAGAAATAACTCACGAACTCCCTGAAGCTATAGACGACGGATTTTAGATCCCTGGCTGCATTCAGAAGGCATGGACCTCAGCATATTGATTGGGGAATTCATTAGCCACCCACCCCACAGCATCATGTGCTTAGATCCTGATGCTGTCACTGGGGCTGTTTCATCTTGTTAGTGTTTCCCCGATTGATGGCGGAGGGAACTGTATAACCATATTAGCCTCAAAGATAGTACTGACCGCCAGACCTGTCATTTCCCAGCCTGAGATGACACCTTTGGAACCTAGAATCACTTACAGACATTTAGATAAGCCCTGCTGATCGACCAAACTAACCTTCATCCCAAAGTCAGTTCATACTCAGGATGACAGGAGATGATTGGCAATTAAAATGTCTCCTATTCTATTCTTGACTCCTCAGTTAACCTCTTAATTCAGTTTATTTTTCTACTCCGTTTTCTATAAATTGGCAGGTAATTTAATAGCATTGATGGTTATTTCCTACATTTGCTTCAGACTATATCTTTAGAGATCATCTTACATGACTACCATTGCTGTTGCTCACCACTAATACTGACAAAGTACCAGGTACCAGACATTGTGCAAGGCCTTTGTTTATTTTATCTTATAATGAGCTCACAACAACTCAGTGAGGTAGTCACTATTAATAGCCTCACTTTATAAATGAGGCAACTAATATTTAATGAAGCTAATGAATTTCCCAAGATAGCACTGCTAATAAACGGCTGAGCAGGCATTCAGATCCAGTTCTGATTCTTAACTACTATTACACCCCTGATGAAAGTTTCAGAGTAGAAAGTGTACTGGTGATGATTTTAATTCAACACATATTTATGAAACGGCAATCTATTTGGAGTTGGTGGAGATATGAAGAGGTTTAATATCAAGGAGGGAAATAAAAATTGTACATATGGCTCCGTTTTAAAGGATGATGGGCTGTATACCAAGGAAAGTAAGAATATTACTGGTTGTAGACATTGAAGAAATGGACATGGACAGGGTGGGTCAGATTTTGGCTGGTGGAATCTGGAGAAGGAACACGCCAGATGAAGATGCTAGCATGAGCGTAACCTCAAAGGAAGGAAATCCAAGTTACATTCTCAAATTAGGTGTTCATTGTGTCCAGAATAAATGAGTTGAGGGAATGGGCAGACAGTGTGGCATGGCAGACAGATCCCGTGTTTTAGAGGAACGTGGTCTGTGATTCAAGGTCTAGCTTTGCCTCCAACCAGCTGTATGTCCTTGGGTGAATTTTTTGACTTCTCTGTAAACTAATAATGTCACCTCGCAAGTCTGTGTAAAGATTTATAGTAATGTGTGAAAATGTTTAGTGACTCTTATCTGGTCTGCGATAGATGCTAAACTAATGATAGCTATGTTTGGGGTTTATTTTTTTTTCTTTCCAGGTACTTTAGGCCTGTAGTGGGGAGAATTTGAATGCCATATTGATAGATTGCTTCTGAAAGCAGTGAGAAGACATTTTGAAAGTTTTTGAGCAGAAGATGAAATGCCCAAAGCTTAATTTTTAGGAAGATTATTTGGCTCCATTGAAAGCATGTTTTTCAGTGGGTTCAAGAAAAATAAATAGCAGGTGATTGTTTAAGTGGTCCAGGAAAAATGTTTTTAAGGACTTATTCTATGATGATGATCATAGGCAGGTAATGAGGATGCAACAAAAGGACATTTCAGAGCTAGAATCAACAGGTATTGCCAGCTGGTTGAATGAAAGAAAGAGACAAGTAAGGAATGTCTAGACTGGGAAAGTTATGATTTCAACAACGATCAAATAGGGGACATGTAAGAAAAATAGATTTTAGGATAAAATCGTAGTTTGACTTTGGTGTTGCAAAATATAAGGTATCCAAGAGTCAATCCATAGAGATTTCCAGTAGGAAATGTGTGATGAACTCTGATGAAAGATAAGAGCTAGAGGTAGGGACTTGAGAATTCTCAGCTTGGCAGTAACAGTGGAATCTCTGAGGACTGCTAAGATATCCAAGGAGATAAATGAGTAGGAACTTGGGAAATATATACAAAACTTTACAAGATGAAGGAGAAAAAGGAAGGAAGCTAAAAAAGAAAAGGCTACAGGTTCAGGCAAAACCTAGATAGTGAAGTTTTACAGAAATCATAAAGCTTGAGAGAGGTTTTCAAACCCAAGCAGTTTTAGAGCTTTCTTTTTCCATACCTTTTGGACAAACATCTGTCATTTGAAATCACTTTGCAGGGACATCTTCTTTGTCTTTATTGTTATTTATTACAGCATATACTATTTGTCATTCTGGTCCTCTCACCAGTCATTTTGTGTTTCTTCCCTTGGTAGTTGTCATAAGCATTACTAACTCAGAGCCAGAAGACACAGGGTCTAGTCCTGGCTCTGCCACCAACTAGCAGGCATCTCAAGTAAGTGGGAGAGATATAGATATTGTTCTGCCAACCTCATAGTATAGTAGGGAAGGTCAATTGAGAGAATGCATGTGAATGTGCCCTGTTACCATTGAGAGACCTACAAAATTAAATAAGATTGTTTTCCTAGTTTTCCATCCACTAGAGCTCATGGTGCCTAAGTGGTTGTAGTTTTCAGCAGGAAGGTTAGCGACCAGGCAGATGGGGATCAGAGCCAAAATGGGAATTGACCCAACTGCCAGATCCCATGATCTGCTGTGGTCCTCAAAAGGGATGAGTCTCTCAGACCTTGTCTCTCACCGCTTGGAGCATCGCTTTGGGGGAGGCCATTTGGATTTACGGTCATGCTGCAATTCTCTAAAGAAGAACCCCCCGGTGCTGACGGTCACCATGGGCAGTGAGGCATGGAATCTGATTACCCTTATCATTATTTTAGCTTGCATGCCTACAGATGTTACTAATGGTCATAAAATTATTCAGCCCTTCTTAAAATGCAAACGGCAGTAGTTCAGTTACTGAAGCCTTTTGGAAATGATTTTTACTGGTTGATTTTCATAGCTGCAAACTCGTATTCTTACCTGACAACATGCATGTTTTTGTAATCACTTCTGTATTTGCTCTTTTATTTATTTTCCAGTGTGCCTGCCACTTTGTATATATCAGCTCTTTTAGCCCTCACAACACTGTCAAGTTGGTGAGATTACTTCTGTTTTAGAGATTAAGAAACTAAGGCTTAGAGGATTAAATAACCATTGCTTGCAGTGCTGAGAAGGAAAGAAGACTATCAGTATATTTCATGCTAATGTCATATATAGTGCTTTCAAGAGTTACCTACTAAGTATTGAGGTTGGATGTGGTGAATTTAGCAGGACCTGTGATTTTTTTTTTTTTAATCTACACAGTTAAGAATGGTAAACAGAAATGGAGGAGTTGGGCACAGTACTTTGAGTAAAGCAGAGTATGTAATTGGAACTAAGTCATTTTATTTCTTGATTCAAAGAAATTCTTCATTTTATGTCGCATTTGATTGCTTCCCAGTATGTTTTTTGTCTCAACAGCATTAAGGCATCCATTTACCCCCAAATTGCTTTCTTAAACACCCTTATGCAAAACAGGCTTGGAAACTAATCTAAGGTTTTGCATGCAATATGGTGGACCAAGAGATTCAGAGGCAACTTTTCTTGTCAAATTTTAACAAAAATCCTCTCAGATGCTGCATATCTGAGCAGAGATTATTGGACAAATGCCTTCACATATTTCATTGTGTGATAAATGCTCTATTAGAAGTCTTCAAATATTCTTATGTAAAAACTGTAAATGATCTCAAATAATACAAAAACACATTTAGTCTCTCTGCAGTCAGTATTTAATTGTATGTATTTCTAATTTAAAACCAAATATGAGTGTCTTCGCAGAAGCCCTGGGCTGTCACCCACTGGTCTGTTAGTTTCCACTGTCCAGTGGCAAAGTGTATTACAAAATTGAAAGGTAGACCTTTTCACTGGAAATCACATGCCTTGAAGTGGGAGCAGATTCCCTTCAATTTACCCCTGACTTGATGACTAGTCCCTAAGGTTAGCAAGCGCTCACCTTTGCCACTTAGATCAGTGATGCTAGGGTGGGTTTTGTTGCATGGCTAAACAGCAAAGTTTAATTCAACACTGAAGCTTGAATGAAAAAAATTAGTTTGATGTGAGGTGTTTCCCAGAACACAGTGCACCATGGGGGAGGGTCTTGGACTATCCACAACGCACAGCTACCTGTTAAAAAAAGACAAAAATCTCCCTGAGGTCTGGTTGCGAATATATACAGGGGCATATAGCGAGAAGTATAACGTGACAAACTTAGCTTTAGGTGAGAGGCGGGTGGGAGGAATAGAATTCTCAAGTTAAAGTTAGCCAGGCAGGTGAAGATGAGTAAAGTACTTTAGTGAAAAACAATTCAATCATTTATTTATTTATTTATTTTAACATCTTTATTGCAGTATAATTGCTTTACAATGTTGTGTTAGTTTCTGCTGTATAACAAAGTGAATCAGCTATACGTATACATATATCCCCATATCCCCTCCCTCTTGTGTCTCCCTCCCTCCCACCTTCCCTATCCCACTCCTCTAGGTGGTCACAAAGCACGGAGCTGACCTCCCTGTGCTATGCAGCTGCTTCCCACTAGCTATCTATTTTACATTTGGTAGTGTATATATGTCCATGCCACTCTCTCACTTCGTCCCAGCTTCCCCTTCCCCCTCCCTAATCACTTATTTTTTCAGCCAGCTCCTACTACATGCCAGGTAAGTTCTAGGTGCTAAGTTCTAGGTGCTGGGAATACAAGAGTGAACAAGATAGTCTAACCCCTGGACTTGTGGAGCTGACCTTCTGGTGGGGATTCCTCAGTAGGTACAAGCAGTCAGAACCTAAGTTCTGCAGAGCTTTGTGAAAGCCCATGGTCATCTATATTTAATTGATTAAAGTATTAACAGACTGGCGAATCCCCCCAAACTTTTGTTTCCATCTTTGAACTTTTCTCTGTTTTGTTTCCATCTTTGAACTTTTCTCTGTTTTCCAAATCCCCATGTGAACCTCCCTTACTCTTTTTTTTTTTTTTTTTTGCGGTACGCAGGCCTCTCACTGCTGTGGCCTCTCCCGTTGCGGAGCACAGGCTCCGGATGCGCAGGCTCAGCGACCATGGCTCATGGGCCCAGCCGCTCCGCAGCATGTGGGATCCTCCCGGACCAGGGCGCGAACCCATGTCCCCTGCATCGGCAGGCGGACTCTCAACCACTGTGCCACCAGGGAAGCCCCTCCCTTACTCTTACAATCAAAACAGAGCAAAGGACCCTCTCACCAGCTGGGGGTTCCGCTGTGACCACCGTAACGACCACTCTGGTTTGTTTTCAGTACCAAAAGGAAACAAAAAAGAATAACATCTTTACCCCCAATTTCAGTTCCTTGTTCTTCGACATGACTGTGACCATTCCTATTGTTTCGTTTTGTAATTGTGCAGGATGCCTTCAGAACATCCATCCATATTTCACAGACAGCAAAGTTGCTAGAGGCATCCACATAGCACTAACCGACAGAAAAGAAAGACAAAACCCAAAATCAACCAAATGAAAACCCAGCCTCCCCAGAGACAGACCACACCACTTCCAGTATACTTTTCAAGCTTTTGACCATCAGGTCTGCACATTGACTCAGAGCTTCCCCTCCCCGACCCCAGGCATTTGCAGAATCAACCCCTGTGGTGACAGTATCAGCGCAGATTAGGTTTTTTCCCTCCACTTAAACTGAATGCTCCAGGAAACAGAATGGAACCGCATGTTTCCCTTTGATTCACACCCAAACACTGCAAAACACAGAGTGTGTACTTCCTCCTTCAAGCTGTGTGTGTGCGTTAAACACATGCAAACATTGGATTGAAATGCAGACACATAAGACAGCTCTGGAGAAAACCATAGAAGTCTTTTTCTTCCCTTTCTCTAAATCTCCATCTTTGATTTGAGCTAGATCTTTGCAGAGATTCAAAGAATATTGTTTTACAAGGATTCTCCAAAGAGCAGTTCAGTGTGCTTCACCCAGAATTGAGTATTCACCATATCATAACAGATCCCCTTTCGGAACTGGGAACTTACCCTTAGCTCTCTCCTTATAAATTATTATTCATTTCTGATAAAGAGAACCAAGAAATACCCACTTTATATAATTTACATGAAATAACATAGAAGGCACATTAGGTAAGTTTTCCTGTGTTTCCACAAATTGCTTCTTTGTTAAAAGTAAGTGTTTGGTATAAGTAGTATATTAACAAAGAATTCTCCTCTGGCATAAACCCCAACCGAAGCAGGAAGACCAGACTTCTCTTTGAGGCATGCGGGTTGAGCTCTCATGTCTCTCTCCAAGAGAATAATTGATATCGCAGAACAGTGAGAGCTGACTACACATTCTGTGCATGTGGTTGTACGTGACGTGAGCTGGTCAGAAGGCTTTGTGTGATATCTCACTGCCGCAGAGGCCAAAACCAAAGGATTGAGACCAGACATTTCACACGGCCGGACAAGGGTGTGTGTGTGTGTGTGTGTGTGTGTGTGTGTGTGTGTGTGTGTGTTTTAAAGCCTAAACAGAACAACACTGTTCCGTGAACTCCAATTGGGCTGCTAGCCACCTAGAGTCCCCCAGTACCCTTGGACTTAGAGTTGCTAGATTTGGGAAAGCTAGTCTTGTTTTTCACACAGCACCTTCTGGAAACAGACTCTCATGAAGTCACTGTGGGTGTCTGTAAGAAGCCATGGTTCTGCTCCCTTCTGCCTTCAGGGTGGTTGAAGATTTGATTGCCTCTGAGAGGGACTTTCTGCCATTCACGATGACTGACAGCGAGGCTGGAGCCAATTGTGCCCTCTTCGCTGGTCAGGAACCAGGTCAGCACACTAGGCTCCTGAGCGTGTGCGGGGCAGCTGCGTGTGGGCATCTAAAATGGAGCTGCTGCAATTGCCCCAGCACCTCTTTCCTTCCTGTGTTCACTGACCGGAAGGACAAGAATGAAGCCGCTTCTTCCTTGGCTGTCCCTGGTGTTTGGCATCAGTACACAAACAAGCCCACTTCCTCCACTTAGTTCCAACTTGCTGGTCCTGGTTCCTAATCTCAGAGACCAGGCTGTCCCTTGTCTTCACCATGTGGGGTTTAGAGAATGTGCCCAGCTAGTGCCCCTTGAGCATCATCCAGTACACAGATATATTTTAATTTTCAGATAATTCATATGCAACTTGAGATTTCCAGTTTCTTTTAAAACTATTGGAAGGTTCAGCTGCATGAGGCCACTGTTCCTCTGCGGCGTGGGTCAGCTGGGGGTGAGGGACCGCTGCCAGTTCTGTGACACGGCATTTCCAAGCCACCCGAGGCGCCACCCTCTCTCTGTCACACACATCCCCAGCTTTCTCATCCCTTCCCTGGCCTGCCCCACGCCCGCGGACACCTGATCTTGCGATTCCTCTCACACAGAAGTGTGTTAACAGTTTTAAGTCGTACCTTCGAGTCTTATGCATACTTGGTGCTCTAAACATTTCCACAGACACAGCTATTTTAAATATTTACTTTAGAAGAGCTTAAAAGTTGATTTTTACATTACTGTCCTAAGGGTACATATTTGCCTACTCAGAAATATTTGGGGCTCATATATTCATATATTTCATGTATATAATCTGTTCTTTAGCATAACACATTCAATGATTTTAACTCAGTGGTTCACCTTATCTGTGCTCTTTGAAGAACCTTCGCATTGAACACAGAATGGTAATTTGTAGATGAAGATTTTATTAATTTTCCTGGGAAAAGTTGGGTGTCATTCCTAAAATATGACATTATATATAACATGCATAAAATAACATATTTTCCTATGTTTCAATTCATAATTTTACAATATCAGTGTGTCAGAGTTTTCTTGACTCTTCACAGAAATTGTCTTCACACAGATCTCTGATTAGTTAGCCTTCTCTGAAGGGGGCTGCCTTTCAGGGGCGTATCTTTATGAGAGCTCTGAATTCTGACAGGAGGGAGAGGTGACACATGACTGAGGAACACAATTGTTAGACCCCTTTCCTTACTCAGGGGCTTCGGCTGTCTGTATCAGAATGCTTCACGTACTTCCCCTGGGATTGCTTTTCCTGTTCCATTCCTCATATAGTCAAGAATCTCTTTTCCCCCCTACTCCTGACAATTTTACCTAAGCATTTTCTTCCATTGCTTTAGGCCTTTGCTCCCAGTCATATCACCTTCTGAGACTGTGAATAATTTTTTCCCTTCAATTATATTGTTACCTTGAAGGTATTTATAGGCTACGATCTTGTCCCCTGGAGTCATTGCTTTGCCAGACTTTATAAATTTAGCTCTCACCACCTCTCTTCCTATGTTTTATCTTCTAGCCTTTACAGCACTCCTTTATTTTTTTTTTGAGTCTATATTTATAGCTTCTATACTATTTCAATATTCTTCCCAAACTAGAGAGGTCAGAATAGCACATCATATCCCAGGTATTACTGTGAATATTTGATTTTAGGGAGGGAAATCAAGAGGGGGAGGATTACTTCAAAACTGAACTTAATCTATTTTGTGACGCAGAAAAATAGACAAAATGGTAGAGAAATCTACCAGGGCAACGTTTCCATATATTTTAACGTACTATTAGAATAATCCTGGAAACTTAAGGGGAAATGATGATTTTTCTGAGAGAAAATGTCTTGCTCCCATTAGATATTTGTGCCTGTCCTTTAGAGTAAGATACTCTTTAAAAATCCAGGCTTCAAATATGATTGTGTAGGGCTTCCCTGGTGGTGCAGTGGTTGAGAGTCCGCCTGCCGCTGCAGGGGACACGGGTTTATGCCCCGGGAGGATCCGGGAAGATCCCACATGCCGCGGAGCGGCTGGGCCCGTGAGCCATGGCCACTGAGCCTGCGTGTCCGGAGCCTGTGCTCCACAACGGGAGAGGCCACAACAGTGAGAGGCCCGCATACCACACACACACACAAAAAAATATATATATATATGATTGTATAATAAGATGGGTTTCTTTCCACATAGCACATGAGCTTTTAAACCAATATTATCATTAACATTATTATTATTGTTATGAATATTATTATTCCTGTCTCTATGTTTTAAATTTAAGAAACAGCATTACACATTTAATTTTAGGAAGAAAAATCAAATTGCAACATGAACCATACTAGCTTTAAGTTCTAGTTCACGTCTGCCGGCATTGGAAGCATTTCATCAATGTGGCAAATTGGGTATAGCCTCCAGGGAGCCCTGCAAAGAACAAAGGCTGGCTGGCTCTCTAGTACCATCGTCTGCAAACATTTTTCATTGTCCCACATGCAAGGCAAAAAACAAAACAAAACATGCACAACTTATAAGTGTGTTTATGTATGATGTAATGTGCATATGTGCTAATATGTTGTTTATATCATAAAACATACAGAAACGTCAAAAGTTTGTACAGATAAGATTTGATAAATAGATGGGAGAAAAACAGTATTTTCTCCCATCACCCTGTGAACCAACCTTGGCACCTCCTGGGGATGCTCCCCCCAACTTTGGAGATCGCTGCTCTGGTGGGATCTCTATGCTGAGCAGGTCCCCACAGGAACCCAGAACGAGCAGTTAAATGCTGGAGAGCAGCTGAGAGAACCTGTCATTCAAACACTCATTTTTGAGATGAAGATATGGAGACCCAGAGACTTACCTACCTATGGTCACAGAGCTGGTTAATGAGAAAGCTGGATATAAAACACAAGCCTCGTAATTCCCAGATTGCAATGTGCAAGGAAAAGACGAGTTGTTCTGTTTCAGCTGGAGTTTGAGAAAAGTGGGGACTGAGCTCCTGGGCGATGGAGAAGGGGAGGGTGAGTCAGTAGGTTGTGTGAACGGTGAAGCACTGTTTGCCTGAGTGACCTCTGCTCACTCACACCCCCTTCTTTTAAGGCCTCTTCACAGGTTCTCTCTCTCTCTCTCTCTGCCCCTCTCTCTCTCCAACTTACAATGCAAAGCTTCTGATTAATGGCAGACCTCTTTAACAGGAGCACACACTCAGGAGCCAGACACACTGAGTCCAAATCCTAACTCTGTTACTTAACGGCGTCACGTAATAACTCTGTGACTTCAACCAACTTCTCTATGCCTCAGTTTCCTCATCTGTTGTAACTGTTGATAATAAAGTTCCATATGGGTTGATGATACGAGTGTTAAATTAGATGATACCTGTAAAGCCGTTGCATACTGCCTGGCCCCATCCTAAGGGTCCTTTCAATGTTAGCCGTTACTATTGTTATCGTCTTATTAATCATTCCTGCTAAAAATGTAAAGCACTTTACCCCATATGGTTGCATTTCATTTTGTAGCATGACCTCATGTTACACAGAGAAAAGCATTTTCCTCCCCATTTCACAAACACGTACACTGAGGCCCATGTATAAGCTGACGGCCAAAACCAGCCCCGAATCCCCGGACAGACCCCCAACCCAGTGTTCCGTACCACAGTGCATTTCCTTTCAAGATGAAAACAGTGACTCGAAACCCCTTTTAGCAGAACAGGAACACAGACTCCACTGTTCGTTTTCTGCTCATCTCCCAAGGCATCTCCTCTCTGTGTATGGAGGGGTGCGGCGCTGTCCCCCAGAAGTCTACCAGCCTGAGGATAAGGGCACAGGGAGGCTTGAGGGTTAAAGGGGTATCTGATCATCCGTCTGAACTCTCTGCTGTGTGAGAGCCTGTGTTACAACCTTAATCGCTTCCTTACATAACGAGCTTTCTCCACCCCCTCGGAGTGTTTCCATTTTCTCCAGCTTTCAGTATCAGGGAGTGTTATTAAATGATAAGGGGGTTTGCTGTCTGGTTGTATATTGTGAGAGGCTGAGAAACAGTGAGTTCTCACACTGTCACCCTTGGGCATTGATTGGCAATTGATATTGAATAGAGAAAGAGAGCCCGGGGCTGAGGCGCAGGAGATCTGAATTTTATACCTAGTTTTGCCACCAGGGAGCCATAGGGTCTTGAGGAAGAGTCACTTATCTTGTGACAATAAGTTTTTTGATATGAGAAAATGGGGACTATATATCTCCTACTTATCTTAAGAAGATACAACTCAGAGATTATCTCTGTCAAGGTAGTGGGGTGGAGACAAGGGTGCATATGTGTTTTGGGGATAAAGGAGACATAAGATGTTTTCAGGCAGAAGGGAAGGGGCCAGCACAAAGGCAGAGATTGCCAATGCATTAGAGAAGAGGTGAGCAAAATTGACCAGCCTGGGGCTGGAGAAGGCAGGGAAGGGTGAGAGAAAAATCAAGGTAGAGCATTTAATTTTGATCACCCTTCCTGTGGAGCAAAGAAGAGAGCAGGGGTTGGGTAATTGCACCAAAACTCTGAGAAGACGAGGATAGTCAAGCAAGTCCACGTCTGATATTCTTAAGCTCCCTAGTGAATAAAAAATGTAAGGTCATCTGCTGCAAGCAACAGGAGCAAAGGTAGATTAAGAGACTTGAAGAAAGTGTAGAACCTTTGGAATGGCCTCTTTGGGGGTTGTCAAAGGAAGTCAACAAGGCATCTTTTCAACAATGTCTTGATCTCAGAGTCAGACAACTTAGGTTTTGAGCCTTCCTTTATCTTTTCCTCCTGGATAGTCCTAAGCAGTCACCTGTCACTTCCCCATCTATACTTTAAGGTTATAATCTATACCTTGCACACTTGTTACAAAATTTAAATGTGATCCCACGTGCACAACACCATGCTTGACACAGAAAAGCTCCTCATTATTTTAGGAAAGTAGACATGATGGGAGAGAATGCATAAAACATCCAGGGTGGCTAAATAAGACTGTCCAATTCAGAATCTGGGTTGTGTTGGCCTATCTGCTTGTACCAGGATTAAATAATATTCTTTATAGGTGTGTACACGCTTTCTTTTCAGAGGCTTGTCTTCAGCTCCAGGGCTGTTCAAGTCTCACATTTGCTCCTTTCACACGTTGCTACCTGCTCGTGGCCTTACATTATGGACTGGGTAGATGAAGCAGCTCTCTGTTGGAGGGCAGTGTAATGCATGTCCTGTGCTCCTGAATTGGTGCCAGCGGCCCATCAATACAACCGGGTGAGCCTCAAGCCACACCCCTCTTGGCTGAGAAGGAAAAATTATTTGCTGAGTTTTGCATAGGTAGGCCAGGTAATTTAGCATCTGCACTGGTACTGAACCACTTACCATAGGAACATGGCTCATTTTCCTCAGAGGATAAGCCAAGAATAATTGTGAAGGGCCCCCTTTTAGAGTTACCGTTTTTTTAAGCCCCTTTAAGATTTCCTCTTTATTGCATTTTACGTGATTAGTATAGATAATCATAAATGTGAACATCCACTCCAGCTGGAATGTAGGTAAAAATTAACCTGAGGAAGGAAAAAGACCCTCCGCAAGAAGCAATTAGACACCCCTTCAAATATCTAATAATTTCCTTTTCATGAGAAAGCCCCAAGTGAGGCACGACCCAACTCATAGGAGTAAAAAATAAAATCCTTCAAAGGGAGTGGCTGTTTTCTTATAAAAATGCCTGCTATTTATAAAGAATTGACTGAGTGCAGGGATGTATATGTATATGAGTGTACATGTCTGCTTTTATTTTGTTTTTCCCTGTAATCCCCTCAATGACCTCAAAGGTGGGAACTATTGTCCTCATTTTGCAGTCGACGATCCAAAATTCAGAGAGGTTAAGTGACTTGCCAACGTTCCTGCCGCTTGCAAGCAGCTGAGACCAGAGTTAAATCCAGGTGTACCTAGAGCCAAAGCCCAGGTTCTTTCTCCTTCCTGGACTTCCTGGATTTCCTAATGCCTTCACAATCCTTGAATCACTCAGCCTCCACGTTCTTCTGTTTATGGCCACTCACGTCATATTGGCTGCTAGAGTGGAAGGAGATAAGCTGAAAACAAGAGATTGTTTTCTTGTCTTTTCCACTCATGGACCTGAATGGATGCTACCTTTACTAACAAGAGAGAAAGCTAGTCACAAGCCTTTAGGGAAACCATTGGTGCTTACTTGGCAAAATCTTGAGAATTATATACTGCTTTCAGAACCCTCAAAATTTTGCCAAGGAAGCATTGTATACACTGTTAAGATATGGCTTTTCTCACCTTAAAAAGGTGGGGAGGGGCATGAATCTATCTCCAAATGCCGATTAGCATGATAGACAAGTGGCAAAATTTTCTGCAGAATAGGTAATTTAGAGGCAGGGTAATCTCTTTTCTCCTAATAGTAAATTCAGTTAGGGAGTTTATGCGAGCACTAAGAAGAAACACTCATTGTGTTCAAATATTACTTCTGACAAAATTTTACCGTTTTGATATCATTTTAAGATTATGGATGTCTCTATTTCTGGACACAGTCAATTGTCTGGTAGACATAACCCACTGGCAATTATAGACCATAATAACTGTGACCCAGGCCAGTGATGAGTGAGCCTCTCCCTGTCTTCTCGTAGATGAATTCCTGGAACGTGTTAGTGTACCTACTGAGCTACAGAACCCACATCAGGAAGGCACCACTTTTCTGCTACTTTTAAACTGGCTTATCCGACTCAAAAGAGTATGACTCGCAAGAGTATCCAGAATTCTAAGCTCCTAAGTTCCTCTGTACCTGAGTTCTAAAAGAATCAATTAAAATTGCAGTTTAATGTTAATATTGAGTGAGTCTTAACATTGAGAAAAATAGTTGGTCAGCTAGAAAGATCACCCTAAATGTAATTTTATGCCTCAGTAAATCAAGAAAAAAAATTTGAATTTGTCAGTAGGTCCTCATTCTCCAATGCTGACGCTCTTTTCAAAGTGATTTTGCAAGATATTCAGCTTTAATGCTAATCTGTCATTTTCTAGAATGTACTTACCAATGAAACTGTCAAAGAATCTTACTGGTGTAGTGAATTATGTAAAGTTTTATAAGATTATGTCTGGCATTCTGTGGTCAGCTACTGCTGACACATTTTTATCAATCATACAAGGGAAGTACTATGGAATAGTAAATTCTACCAGGCATCACTGAATAATCTCATGTGTTTCCTCCCAAAGAGTATACTTTCAATTTTGAAGATTTGTTGGCTAGTAAGTGTTTTGGGTCTTAAATGGTGCTAAGTGAAGAAATGTCAAACACATGCACAACACAAACACCAAAGTATTTCCCTTCCCAAGTGAAATGCCAATGTGAGACAACCCAGTGTGATAGTGAACTTGACCAATGGTGGGTGCCAGCAGATCAGGAGTGGACATTAATTCATGTGGTGACACAGAGGTTGGCATTGTAAGGATCTTTAAATTCCAGAACTAAATGGATGATCCACTGGGAGGCAATGTTCAGACAGATCAATACTATACAAAAAGATAATTGCTTTTCTTGGTGAATCCTAGGCTTTAGGGAAATTGAGAGAGATTTCTTTCTTTTTTTCTGTCTCAAAAAAGTAATTAATGAGTACAACAGACAATTCAAGGCAAGAGAATAGAATCTGAAAGCTTGCAAGCTGTATAGTCAGAATGGATTTAGAGATTTACAGAAGGGCTTTAGCCCAGAACATTGTCTACAGAAGTGGACAGAGTGACTGTAGTGACAATGTCTCCTTGAGAGATGCATGCTGAAATCTTCTATTAGGCAAGCATCCAAAAACATTTGAGCAAATGAGGTATTTCTTCCAGCAGAGTGGTATGGATAGAAGAGAGTCAAATATTTAGAATAAAATAGGAATTTAAGTTGTCCTAAAGCTAATTTACAAATGAAGGCTGAAATACATTCCATCATGGGATAGAAGTGTGGATTTTACTCCGGCTATGATCTATCTTGCTCTCTTGGACTCTAAAGTGCCTACCCTGTCCATCAATAATACATTGGAGGGCTTCCCTGGTGGCGCAGTGGTTGAGAGTCCGCCTGCCGACGCAGGGGACATGGGTTCGTGCCCCGGTCCGGGAAGACCCCACATGCCGTGGAGCGGCTGGGCCCGTGAGCCATGGCTGCTGAGCCTCTGCGTCCGGAGCCTGTGCTCCACAACGGGAGAGGCCACAACAGTGAGAGGCCCGCGTACCGAAAAAAATATATATATATAATAATAATGCATTGGAAAATGGTTTAGGTAATAAACTCAGATCCTCTTCCTTCCTTTAAACCTCTAATGGAATTTGGCTAGACAGAATATATCATTACTAAGTTTGAAATTATAATGTGAGTGTTAGTATTGTGTTTGAACAGAATTTTCCACAATTAGTTAAAAAAGAAGATTTTTGCTTTATATTAAATGATAAAAGCTGGTCATGCTAGAGACAGTGTCTAAGTGTCATAATTTGCTTTCCTACCCAATTCCTTCTACTGTACTGCATGTTCCTTAAAGACAGGGTCCTGGTCTTATCCATCCTTGTACATACAGTAGGTTCTCAATAAATGTTTCTTGAATGAATGCACTGAAAGTGTAATCTAATTGAAAACTTAACAAGTATGTGTCAAATGTGTTCTTGATGCATGACACTAATTCTACTAGTTTTGTTTTGTTTTGTTTTTGTTTTGAGATTTGAGCCTGAAATGATTTACCTAAAAATATAGATCATTAAAACAAAACTAAATCCTGTTTTTACAACATCAAGAGATCTGTGTCCTGACATAAAAAATGAATAATCACTCTCTTCCTCTAATGGATTTGGCCATTTGCATTAACCTCCTGTTTCATCTGGGAAATGGTTACATTTAGGGGTCAGGAACTCTGGGGAGAACATTTCTATTCCGTCAGAATTTCAAATAATCTCCCAGAGACTTGAAAACTGGTTATATCTAGAGAGCAACTGAAGGGAGAAGTGAGTTTCAGTTTCCTCAAATGTGATCATCCTCTAAAGGCATCTTTCCTAGGTCAGAGGAAAGTCAGAGAACATCATTAAGATGGATCTTTTATGAAAGGGACCAATAAGAGTAATCTTTGAAAGAAGTAGATAGAAAAGAGTCAAATATTTAGCAAAATCAGGAATTGAAGATGTCACTTTGGGGAAAGACAGACTGAAATACACTTCACCTACAAATAATTTCTTAAGACTTTTTATTTTGAAATAAGTTTAGATTTATTTTGAACTTTTTTGAAATAAGTTTAGAAAAGTTGCAAAGATTTTGTACAAAGTTCCTTTATACCCTTCACCCAGCTTCCCCTAATGTTAACAAACTGCATAACCAGGATACCTTTACCGAAACTAAGAAATTACCAACTAATGTTCTTTTTATGTTCCAGGATCCAATCTAAGATACCACATTTCTTTGTTCTTCTTCCCTCCTTAGTTTCTTCCAATCTGTGACAGTCCACAAATACTTCTTAATTGAAAAAATTGTCTAAAAGTATATTTGTTAGATTAATACCATCCTTCCTACCTTTTCTTTCTCTACTGAACTTGGGCATCAGTTACTTCCTTGGCTGTTAATTCTAACTTATGCATTGAATATTTTGCCATTGCGCGTGACTGTAAATGTATTAACGTGGCCATATGTTGGAGATGTGTGTATCACAATCAGATCCACAGAGGATACAAAAGCACTCTTCTAGCTTCACCAAATTACCCTTTCTTTAATCATTAGGACATTGTATCGAATGGTTGTTTAGAACACAGACCCAAGAGTTTGATCAGCTAGATTTGAATCCTCAACTCTAGTTGTATGACATTAAGCAAGTCACTTAATCTCTCCATACCTCAGTTTTTGCATTTATAAGATGAGGGTCATAGCAGATTAAAATGAATAAATGTACAAAAGTCGCTTAGAACAGTTAATTGACACGTGGTAAGTGCTATATATTAGCTCTTATTATAGTTATTATTGACCATAAAAAAGTGAGTAAAGAAAATCAGCACAGGGTAGTAGAATGATTCCTGGATTCTGCGTCAGAATGCCTAACATCTTGGCTCCATACTTTCTAGATGGAAAGGTTCTTTGTATTCTGTAATGCAGAGATAATAATACCTTTCTCTGTTTATCAAGGAGTTACTTTAAGGATCAGATGAGATAAGGCATGAGAAAGGTCTTATAAAGTGCAAAATGCAAACCTGAGCAATAATGATATGTAGAATTTGGAGGGGGGAGGGGAGAGGGGCGGGGTGAGGTCAGAACAGAAGAGCCCTGGGGGGGCCTCACCACATAGTCTGGTCCTGACAGTGGCAGAAGCTGTGTGGGTTTATGGGAGTGCTTTGTGTTTGTCATAAGCATTGGGTAGTTCAGGTATATTTGTCCCTCTGCTGGACCAAATAGTATAGGTATGGAAGACAAAGCTACCTGGAAAAGAGAACAATACAGGTGTTACCTCTTTATAGCCTCAGTGGGCAATGTTGCAGGCACTTCTGTTGATACCCACAGAGGACAGAGATAAGGGGACAAGGTGGGCTTGGGGACTTGGTGAGTTAAGTGTTAATCTAAACTCCTTTCCACGGCGCCATTGTTTATTTCAGTTATGACCACAAAAGAACTTTTAGAAGAAGCTATGCCTTGCTTTTTCTCTAAGTGGCATACTGCCAGCTCGGGCCTAGTGCTCTGAGAATCTGCAAGCTGACTCAGTGGCCGAGGAACATTCTTGAGGACAGAGGGCCAGGGTGTGGAGCATCTTGGGGCTGCCAAGGCCAGACTTGCCATTGATTTTCTGCTTTGTTACCAAGCAACTGAGATTTCTCCCACTATAGAAAAAGACAAACCACCATCCCTTCAAAGGGAAGTATGTTGAAAAGGAATAGAATGGGCACTTAACTTCACTTATCCCTTACAAACAAGGATGGTATGCTGAGGCAGAATTAAAGTAAGGCTTTCAATGCAGGAGCAGGCAGGTGGGGCAGCTGCAGCTGGGGATTTTGTGTGTGTGTGTGTTTCTAAATAGAAACTCCACCCCTTCTAGCTATCTAGAATTATTATAATTAATAATAAACATAAGGGACCCTCAAAAGACCCAGCACTCCTGTCAAGTATGTATATCAAGGGGCAAATTGTATGAAAAATAGCTGACATCCATTGAGTGGTTATTATATACCAGACGCTAAGCATTTTACACAGGGTTAATCCTTAGAACCCTGTGAAGTAGGACTGATTATTAGTACTGTTTTATAGATGAGAAAACTGAAGCACCTACTAGATACAAAAATTGCCCAGGGCTTCCCTGGTGGCGCAGTGGTTGAGAGTCCGCCTGCCGATGCAGGGGACACGGGTTCGTGCCCCAGTCCGGGAAGATCCCGCATGCCGCGGAGCGGCTGGGCCCGTGAGCCACGGCCGCTGAGCCTGCGCGTCCGGAGCCTGTGCTCCACAACGGGAGAGGCCACAACAGTGAGAGGCCCGCGTACCGCAAAAAAAAAATTGCCCAAAGTTGCACAGATTGTAATTCAGAGTACTTTTTCAAAAACTTATTTAAATAACAGTATTTTTGGTAATTAAGATAATTTAATAAAGACCTGTACAATGATAGTGTTATTCCATCCCACACAGTAATGAGGGTTGATAGTAGTCATTTTATCTTTAAAAGACATCATCTCCATCAATTAGTCAAATACTAAAATGAAAGGGATTAACTGTAAATTGAAATTTAAAATGCTTGAGGGAAAGCATTGAGCAGTGCTGGGGTTTTGTACCTTGAAACCATCCCCATGATCCAGTGATCTGGGAGGAGGAGTGTTTATTTTGCTAGACACCAATTTGCAGAGTTTTCTACTGAAAAAAGAAAAGGAAAGGAAAGAATCAAATAATTATTCCCCATAAAAACCAGGTTACGACCTAATTATATATCTCACACACATAAACACAGGCAAGCCTGCTCACCCAGTTTCTAGTACAGTAAAGAGCTATCTGATCTGGTCAAAATGTGGAGTACTCTAAAAATCTGTTCTCTGGTGAAAGAGCTTCCCGATTGGATAACAACCAGGGATTCTGGATTTTCAAAGACCAAGATAGAACACAGTGTAATCGTTCTTGGTTATTCGGAAGGATGTTGCATTGCCTCAGGCCTGTCATTAGGAACATCGGTGATCATTGTGGGAATCTGGGAAAGTGCTGGTGAATAGGAAGCTCCAGTTCCAGAACACTGGATAAAACAGCCTTGGCTCTAATTACACTGTGTTTAGATTGATGGGCCTAATGAGCAGTGTTCCTTGAGCCAAATGTTGATTTTCAAATGAGTTAAAACTGGGGCTAAAAGTGTATGAGTAAATTTGTTTACTGGATTGACTGTGTGGCTCCAAGTAGAATTCAGATGATTCAACCAGCGTTTCTTAAGCACCAAACCGATGGCGGGCCCTGGGTGAGGTCCTGGAGACCCAGAAGTAGAGAAACCCTCAAGGAGTCACAGCCCGGTGAGGGGGAGGGGATTTCTACGATACTAACCTGGCCGTAATCATAGCAGTTGATATTTACTGGGCCCTGGCTGGGTGCTGGACACAGTTCTACACACTCTGCCTGCATCAGTTCATTTACCTACTTAGCACCATAACCCCTTGAAGGAGGGACTATACCATAGGTGAGAAGGAAGGCAGAGGAGGGCTAAGGAATTGGTCCAAGGTCATGCATGCGGTAAGTAGCAGAGCACGGCTTAAACTTACGTGGTCTGATTCCAGGATTTGGACCCTTCAGTCTGATCCTGGTATTCCAGAGAAAGGTTTCAATATAGTTAACTTTAAGTGGAATGTCTCAGGCCAAGAAGAAGTATAATTAACCGTGTTTGCCTATGCTGCTGGAGGTGATGAGATCAGACTATAATAAGATTATCCTAACTCCCTTGTTCACTCTATTCCAGCCATACTGGCCTCTGCCATTCTTCTAGCAGGTCAACCTTGTCCCTACTGCAGGGTCTTTGCCCTTGTTACCTTGCCCTGGACATCCCCTCCCACGTACCCTCACATGGCTCCTTCACTCAGTCCTTTCCCACTTCTGCCCAAATGTTACCTTATTATTGAAGACTTTCCTAATCCATCCAGTTTTAGCAGCCCTTCTTCCCCCACCTTCCTGAAATCCCTACCCCCTTACCTTGCCTTACTTTCCTCCAGAGATTTTGACATCATCTGATATACTACATGTTTACTTGCTTTTGTTTGTTTATTTGCCTCCCCACCCTAGAATATACGTTCTAAGAAGTCAGTGATTTCTTTGTATTGTTTTTCACTGAATTCACAATTCCTAGAATAGTGCCTGATACATAGAGGTTCAATATATATTGTTTGATTTAACAAATTAAAAGACAGGAAGAAAGCATGTCAAAATGTTAAAATGGTTATATCTGAGTGTTGCAATTATGACTTAAAAAGAAAAGAATTCATTTACCAAATTTTCTATCATGAGTATATGTTACTTTTCTAATCAGGGAATGGTGAAAATTTGACTAAAGTGAAACAATTAATCACTAACTCATCTTAGAAACTTACTTTATGTTATTATTTTATATTAGGTGTTTATATAGAGTGAGATGCTATTATTGAGAGTTCCTTGGAAAAGTTTTTCCTGTAAAATGATCCTTCCTTTCCTGCTTCCTCCAGGCTTTGATTGTAGCCCTGACTGCTCACCTGAGTGGGAGATTCATATATGGAACTATCTGTGTAAACAGCTTCCACTGGGATACCCAGGAGGCAAGTGAAAAGCATCAAGTCCAAAATAGAACTCTTGAGTCTCACCCTGCTCTTTACACAGTGACCCCCATCTCAGTAAATCCAACATGCACCCAGTCGTGCAAGCCAAAAACTTAGGATTCATACCTCCCTCTCCTAATGCCAATGTCAATTCCATCAGAAATCCTATTGAATCTACTTCCAGAATATATCCCAAGTCAGACCACTTCTCCCTGCTGCCCACCATCACTGCTTCCCATTTAGCAGAAGCTCCTTGTAGCCACCTGAGCCTTCTCTAACCTGCATCTTTGCAGGTACTTTCTAACCGGCATCTGTTTTCACTCTTGCCTGACACCCACTCCCTGCCAGTCTTTTCTTCTCGAAGCAGTCAGAATAATATTTTAAATGTAGTCAGCCGATGTTTCTCCCCCTGATTAAAGTCCTCCTGCAGCTTCGTATTGTGTCACCCATAAAACCTAAACGTATTACCATGGACTTGAAGATCCTACAGGATCTGACCCCTCAACCTCCCTAAGACCTCATCCTCTGCCACTGTCCCCTGCAGAAACCACACTCAGGACTGTTAATCAAATGGTTTATTCCAACGTAGGGCTTCCCCCTTGTCCTGAGACTTCTCCCCTTAGCACCAAGGCTGGCTCTTTTCATCCTTTGGATCTCAGCTTAGACCTCCTCAGACTGATGTTTTTTGATCATCCTAACTTAGAAAGCTCCCCTCCCTTTCCCCACTAATCATTCTATCCCATGCCTCCTTGTTATTTCCTGTAATTGTCTGTAATTATCTAGGTCACATGTTCACACATTTAATATCTGCCTTGCCCTGAAATGAGGGGATGGAATGGGACAGTGTAAATCACTCCTTTGACCTCAGCACCCAAAATAGTGCCTGGCTCAGAGTAGATGCTTAATAAGTAGTCATTCAGTGAAAGAACAAAGGATTGAAAGAATGAATTTTTTGTGGCATACATATAGAGATTAGAGATGATGACCAGTGCAATTCTCACAATCTGCCTTCCATTAAATTAGTGCCTTGGACACAAATCCCTAATCTTGGACACAAATACCAAAAAGAAAACTTGCTTCTAGGAACAAGGTAATGCCATTGGTTGATTAGTTCATTCATTTATTCATCATTCTTCACTTATTAGTTATTTACTATATATTGAAGACTTTCTCTACTGGCCTCCTGTATTTGGTATTCTGACAGTTTTCTTAGCCACGTGTGTGTGTGTGTGTGTGTGTGTGTGTGTGTGTCGGTGTATTGGAGGGAAAATCAAGTAAACAACTAATGCAATACAAAAAGTGTGTTTTAGTAGCGGTTACGTGCCTAGACTTATATGCACATTGTTTTGAGAATGCAAAGAAAGGTGCTCCTGTTTCACTAACTGGAAAGTTAGGTTATAAGCATTTATCTTCAAGTTATCAGAGATGGATTTCTCTTATGGTCAGCTTTCCTATATCTGAATTTTAACAGACATTAGATCTGGAGGAAAAAAGCACAGGAATCAACAGAGACTAATGACCATTCATCTAAATAAAACAAATACCATTTGAACTGGACATGGGCCTCTGGTAGTCTGTGGCCTTCTCCCTCATCTTGAGCAAGGGAGGGCTAAACAGACTGGGCTGGCTACTGGGTAAGGGGGGGTGATGAATACTTTTCACTAGCCCAAGGGATAAAAAGCAAAATTAATTTCTATTCCAAAAAGATTTTTTTAAGGCTAGTTAAAATTATTGACTTCATGCATCACTCGGCAATTATAGGAAGCATTTCTGCAGCCTCTCCATAGATGATTAGAATAATTGCTGTCCTTTCATCTTTCTCATCTAACAACAGTCTCCTCTCCCCATGCCTCCCACTTCCCTTTGTGCCTTAGCATGCTGCCTGTATCTGCTTCTCTGAGAGAACAACAAGGCTCAGCATAATTGGGCCATTTCCCTGTCATACGGGTTTGCTTCTAAATCTTCCTCCTCTGGAGGTTGCAGTGAGGTCAATCATATGCAGTCAAAAGGCAGAGAAGATATTAAAAATACGCATATCCTAGCACTAAACATATACCACGTGTGAGCTTCACTTACAAAGGGAACTTCTCGTAATATACCTTAGACAAAGCCATTGACAGTTTCCTGCACCTGCTGGCAATCACTATAGTAGCGTGACTGACATGATCTACGCTGGCCTTTTTTTTCTTTTTCATAAGTAGTAAGAGAGAGAGAGGGTTTCTGCTAACACAGTGTTTCTCATATTTGTCTGATCATAAGAATCAACTGTAGTACTTAATAAAAATATGCTCCAAACCTACTGAATCAAAGGTTTCAACAGGCCTCAGGATCTGTATATTTAATAGTCTAGGTGATCTGATCATCAGGCAAAGTTTGGGGAACTTGTTGTTAATAGTGGTATAGATACAGATATATATACCTGATGTTTCCAGGTGTGTGAGTGTGTGTGTGTGTGTGTGTGTGTGTGTGTGTGTATGAATGATGCTTTCTTGATTGGGGTAATCTCTTTTTTTGATTAAACTTAAATGAAAATGTTCAAAGTATCTCCCACATTGAATGCGCTCAGTGCTCACTGCCTTTACTATGAGGCAGTGAGATCCTTGTGGGATATTTTGTGATGCAGATCTCTTTCTGTTTTATTATTAGTCTGAATGTTTGAGGCCAGCAGTACATATTACTCTTTGTCAATGTTATGACAATGTATGTTGACCTCATGACATTTGTCAACAAAGCTGCCTCGCCAACTACGCTCAGCCAACCTTTCTTCTAAAGCATTTGAAAGTTTCATATGGTGAAATCCACTCTGATAGAAGCTAAGAGAAAAAGTAACAGACTTCTAAAATATTACAGTTGGAAGGGCGATTGGAGGTCATCCATTTCCACCTGATAGCTATAAAAATAAAGAAACAGAGGCCACTGAGGGACTTGCCAAAGTCAACTGGTTAATTAGAGGGAGAATTTGGACTAAATCTCCTGATTCTAGGCCTAATATTCTCTATGATGACATTTACAGATTCCTGTAACCAACCATCCTTCTCTCTGAGCCTCAGTTTCCTCTTTAGAAAAAAGCATATGAGAGTAGATTAGTGGCTCTAAAACTGTGCTCTCTGAGACCCTGGTTTCAGTGGGAGTGCCCAGGAGTCCACCAGTGATGGGGGTGGAAGTGGGAGAGGGAGAGCAGGCCAGAAGGTGGGGTCAGACTTCCCCTTGTTCTGCTCTAATCAGGTTGGTATATTGAAGTTGCATTAAGAATTGGTTTGGAAAAACCAATTCTGATACATTATTTTTTCTCTAAAGTTGTAAGTGCACAGGTCTAGATGGCAATCTTCAAATACATATTTGATTCTGTTATTTGTGGGTTCTGAGAAAAGAGGTCTTTGAAAGCAAGGACTTGTCTTTGTCATTCCCCGTAGAAACTGATTCTTGTGTATTCAGTGAATGGTAGTCATTCACCAGCTCCAGGTGTGGCTTGGTCAGCTCAAGGAACTGACACTTTGAAAGTGAGAGAACAGTGGGAAAAGAAGCTATTTGGAGGCAGCCTATCTTAAAATACTCTTTGAAAAGCCAAGCCAAAATATCCACTATTTTCTCCTAAAATGGAAAGATGATATCACTGCTTAGGAAGTAGTATTATGCACGCTGTCCTCTTCTTTCCAAGTAGGTCCTGAGAGACGGCAGACCCTCAGAGTGAAGTATCTTTTGCCTTATCTGAGTCTACTCTGCATTTAGGGGGACTTTGGCACTCCTCTTTAGATACCTGAGAATAGTTAAAGCTCTAAGAAAGAGACCCTTTGTCCTTAAGTAGGAAAATGCAAGAGAAAGTGGGAGCAGTTTTTTGAAACAATCAATATCTAACATTAATCTAGGCTTTCTCCGGATTCCACGCTGCTGGCCTGAGTCCTCTTCTATTTTGATCAAGACTCCATTGAAAGACACCTGAGGATGTGTCTGCCTCCTTTTCCTTAATTTTGGTCTTTGTCATCTTACTCAAAAAGAGGCTAGATTTTTGTTTTCCTGCCCCATTAAGATCACAGTCCTGGTTTTCATACCTTCTCTGTACCGTCCTTTTCACCTTTTCTTGCTTAACTCCTTTCATTGCAAGCTCTCCCATGCTATTCCTCCTTTGTCACCAAATTTTAGACTGACTGGCTTGTGGCATATGAATGAATCAGGTGAGAGCGATTAAGTAAGCTGATGGAGCTACCCCCTCCTTCTTTTCCCATCAGCAATGATAAAAGAGACTACCCAGCCAAGTGACATGACATTTAGGGGTTCTGGTGGCTGGACAATTCGGTTACGTTTTCTTATTTGTAGTCTCAGCTCTTCAGAGTTTAAATGATTGGGTTACCACTTGACAGTGCACATATTTTTCTGTAACATTTGATGGCTGCTTATCTCTGATTTTTTCCTGTGTTTTATTACATCCAGTTAAATTTTTCCCCTTAGTTGACTTTTGTTTTATGTATCTTGTTTCTGGATGTGCATAGTAGGGATATGGGTTTCCAAAGGTAATGTATCCCCATTTGCCTGTGAATTAATTGATGACACCATTTGGGAGTAAATTCTAAAACCTTATCAGCACAATATAAATAGGATTTACAGGGCTTCTTGAAATAAATCCAGCAATCTGGCCTCCTCTCTCTGCATTCTCGCTGACCCATTCTAACCTCCATGTACAATGACCTTATTGCCAGGCAAGCCAGCTAACCTCTTTCATACTTCTCTGCCTCTGCGCATGCTGTTCCTTGGCCAGGAGTGCCTTTCACTTGGAAAATTTAGACTAGTCCTTTTAGGCCTAATAGAAATGTCATCGTCTCTGTCATGCCTTCCTGTGAGCAAAGTCAGATGTTCCACTTTCTGTTTTCCCATAGTACTTGTGACAGCTTCATGCCACTCTAGCCCATTCAGTTAGGAGATCTTCAAGGGGTAAACAAAGTTTTATTCCTCTGTGAATTCACAGTGTCTCACATGACTGGAACATAGGACACGGTATTTTAGTAATTTTGGCTGAAAGAAGTGATGAATTAATCAATCTGCCTATTCCTCAGGACCTGAAACTTCTCAAGGGGCCTGTCTTCTCCTTTGCTCCCCTTTTGTCTACTTTTTATTCAATCTATTAATAATAACAGTAATACTTTTTTTGTCCAGTGCAATCTTTTTCACTAGCGTGTTTTTCTCTACGTCCATTCCTCTTGGAAATAGGAAATCACTATTTCATAGATAATAGTCTAATCTGGAATCTTTTCATCTCAGTTTTGGACTCTGCAATAGCCTCCTGGTGGATCTATCTTCTGTATGGTCCTGCTATAATGCACTCTTCTACCAGGTACCAAATCTATTGTTTCAAGGCACTTTTCTACTACTTTACCTCTCTGGAGAGATTGTGAATTGGCTTCCCTATTAAATAAAGACCAAGCTTCTACTCTAAGCAACTGATCCCTTTCATCTCAATACTCTTTACTCCTCAATGTGATCTATTGCATTCATCCAAGCCAGATTGTTTGTTATTCTCTGAATGACCTGTGCTCATTCCTTTACAGTCCAAAAGGAGCCCTTAGTTTACTTATATTCAACCATATAATTTTATCTATTCCAGACCAGGTTATGAATTTACATCTCCCAAGAAGTTTACCAGGATTAATCCAACCTCAGAGTCATCACTTCACTACTTTATATTACTATTGGTAGGATTTGGGAGACAGGAATTTTTCAACCTTAACTTTTCCCTTTTCTTGGTGTCCACAGATCATTTAACCTTCTTGTATCTAAAAATGGAGTTTAAAAAAAAAAACTGTTACACATGTAGGGCATTTCATGATGAAATATAAAGTGTTTCAAATTGAAAGTGATGGTTTATTTGGTTTACAAATCAGGAATTCTCAAGAGGTTATATAATCCACTTTTTTCCTCTCTCTTTCCCTGTAGGGAATATCTGTATCTTTGGAGTTTGAAAAGCATAAAGTAAAATTATCATCACTTTGATTTGTTTATGTTCATAATATTTAATTCACTTTGAAATATCAAATCACATTAAAAGGAAGGTGTGAAAAATAGGGAAGACTATTTCTGGTGTAACAAATAGGCCCCCAAAATGTTAATTGCTCAAACATTAAAAAAAATTATCGGGTTTCCCTGGTGGCGCAGTGGTTGAGAGTCCGCCTGCCAACGCAGGGGACAAGGGTTCGTGCCCCGGTCCGGGAAGATCCCACATGCCGCGGAGCAGCGCTAGGCCCGTGAGCCATGGCCACTGAGCCTGCGCGTCCGGAGCCTGTGTTCCACAGCGGGAGAGGCCACAATAGTGAGAGGCCCGCGTACCACAAAAAAAAAAAAAAAAAAATGAAAGCAGAAATTAATTGAATATGACAGAGATATGCGGAGATGGTAAAAAGACAAAATAAATAAATTAAAAAAAATTATCTCACTCATATATGTAGTCCAATGTGGTTCTGGTAGGCAAGAGGTAGGAGTGATTACACAGATGCTGTCATCTTCAGCATGTCTTCCAAGGGCTTCTTTGTGTCAAAATCTAGCTTTTGGAAGGGTAGAGAACATGAATACCTTCATATGGGCGGATTTTATGGGCTGGACCTAAAACTTGTATTCATATTCCACTGGATAAACTCAGCCACATGGCACAACAAATTTCACTGGAGGCTGGGAAATGTAGTCTATGGTTTGTCCAGGAAGAAGAGGAAATGGTTGTACTGAAGAGCTAATTGCTTTTACATATTACCTGACATAGTTTTCAAAGTCATTTCTTGTTTATATTTTGTCTTTCCTAAAAGTTATAAATGTTCTCTGAGCAGATGTTTCATATCACTTTCTTATACCCTGCAACATATAGTATAGAGGTCTAGACAGATTAAGCTCTTGGTATGTGTATTAATTTTCTATTGCTGTGTAACAAACTACCACCCATTTAGTGACTTAAAACAATACATGTTTATTATCTCACAGTTTCTGTTGGCAAGAATCTGGGCACAGTTAAGCTCAGTCCTCCTCAAGGCTGCAATCAAGATGTCGGTCAGGGGCTTCCCTGGTGGCGCAGTGGTTGAGAGTCCGCCTGCTGATGCAGGGGACGCGGGTTCGTGCCTCAGTCCGGGAAGATCTCACATACCGCGGAGCGGCTGGGCCCGTGAGCTATGGCCGCTGAGCCTGCGTGTCCGGAGCCTGTGCTCCACGGTGGGAGAGGCCGTGGCAGTAAGAGGCCCGCATACCGAAAAAAAAAAAAAAAAAAGATGTCGGTCAGGGTAGACTTCTCATCTGGAGCCTCAACTGGGGAAAGGTCTGCTTCCAAGATCACCCAGGTTGTTGGCAAATTTTATTTCCTGTGCTAGCTTGGTTCTTCAAAGAACCAAGAATTCATGATGGCTTGCTTCTGAATCCAACCCAGCAACAGACTCCTAGCAAGATCGAGTCTTATATACTGTAAGATCATCCCAACACCTTTGCAATATTGGCTATAAGCAAATTATAGGTCCTGTTTTTACTCAAGGGAGGAAGAGAATACAAAAGAAGTGAATACTAGAAAGCCTGTCCACCACAGTAAGAGACTGAAAAAATAGTGGTCTTTCTTCCTCAGTCAGTGAACCACCACTTTTCCTGAACATACCTCTCACACAAAACTGTAGAGGTTATTAAAGATCTTGAGAGAAAAGAGGTTCTTATTGGGCCAGAGCTAGTAACAATGCTATCAAAACAAGCGCTTAGCAACTATATTTGCTAAGTTTCACAAATATCAACCTTAATTCACATGATCATCTTTAGAACTGGATCCAGAATAAGAAGAGACCATCTTGAGCCTGTTACAAACAAGTCTCATTCCCATAGTACCCTAAGGCCGTCATTATATGGCATTTGGAAACCTGTCATTTTGAATTTTTGTCTTTTCTGTACTTCTTTTCTCTAGTCCTCTGTCAGACTCAGGTGGTATTGAATTTTTTTCGCCTCTTTATCTTCCTGTTTGACATTTTCCTTTCTGCTTCCAGTTATCCTTTAAGACACCCCATAGCATTCCTTCTGGGGGAAAGTCTCAGGGAACGCTCCGGTATGAAACTTCAGTCTACATGTTTAATTTGCTTTGGAGAGGGCATCAGTCACGCATCCATTCCCAAACTTCATCACATACCAGCTGGATCTCCTGAGAGGAGACAGTCTGAGAGAATCTGGGCTGCTTATTTATATGTCAGCTGTGAAAAAAGCTTCTTTCCTTACTACTCCCACCCTGTCTTTGAAATCCAGTAGTGACTTTCTGTGGTTAATTCTCCCAGGATGGTACAGTCCCATAGATATAAAGGTTCAGGGCATCAAACTGAAAGATATTAAGGCTCTAATAGAGAGGGTCACATTTCTAAAAGGGAAAACCAAATTCTGAAGATATTCTCTGGCTCTGTGAACAGCTAAAAATATGAGGATAATCATTCCTACAGTCCTGAACTTTTAATAGCAAAGCTAACCTGGAAGGAAAAATGACACTGAGCTACAGGGAGAGAAGAATAGAACAGACTTCAAGAGAATCAGTTTCTTTTCTTTGCAAGGCATTCATTCTTAGATTAGCCCATCTATCTTTAAATTGCATATGATTCTTGCCTATTTGGCATGACTTAACACTAGTGAGTTGGTGAACGGTACACAGAAACTCTGTACTATTTTGCAATGCCTATGTGTCTAAAATTATTTTAAAATCAAAAGTAAATTAAAACAAATGAACAAATTGGTTGAGTCTCAAAAGTCTAACAGAGGGAGGCAAACTGTTTCTCTGAATACAGATACCTGTTCTGTGTTTAATGAAATACCAGGAAGAGGACAAGAAGAGGGAAGGGAAGAAATAGAGAGATGGAGATTTCCAGCTGATGTAGGGGCCTCACCATGTGCTATCTAACTGCACAATGCCTGCCATTCTTCAATTAGCTTAACTGAACTTGCCTCAGTCAAGGCCCAAAACATGCCCCAGGGGACTTTGCATCACTATATTTGTAAATTAAGTCTTTGTTTGGGGGTAAAAAGCTACTCCCAAGTGACTATGGCACCCTGGTCTCCTTTCCCTAAAGAACAAGGCAGGCTGGCAGGAAGATAGACCTTCCTAGACTAGAAAATGAACCAGCCCTCTGTCTCTTGCAAGATTTGTGCTGTTCTTTTGGGGTGCCTGTGTCCCTGCACATTTACCTTGATTCTGATTAGGAGACTTCTCTATCTACTTTACCACAGTATCGGAGCGAGCAAATACTTTGCCATCATCGTGTCTTAGGGAGTATTTAAAAGCCCTGGTTTTGAATTCAGCCAGACTTGGGCTTTATTTTGGGCTCTGCCTCTTGTGAACTGGATGACCTTGAACAAATCACTGAGGCTGTCTATAGTCCAGTTTCTTAATCTCTTAAATGGGACTCATAATACCTAATTCATTTGCCTACCAACAGGAACGAGTAAAATAATGTGTACGAAACGTCTAACACTAGGCTTGGCACCTAGCACGCCTTCAATAAATGATAGCTATTGTCCTAGTCATTGTTGTATACTTTCCAGCACCCTATGACTCCAGTAACTATAGTTCTGTGGCCATTTGGGAATATCTTTTTAGAGATGAATCCTATCAATTTCTTTATAAAATAATAACCCATTTTTTTTTCATGAAATACGTTATTGGCCATTCTAGTCAAAGGGGATACAATTTTTTTTTAAGCAGGTTTATTCCAAGTCAATGTTAATGAATGTAAGATTCATTGCTTGCTAGAGTAAATTTTCAGAGGCCTAAATGCCTTCTCTGAAGAGTTGGTCCAAAATTAAAATAAGGACAAAGGTTGAGTCTCTCTGCTATTCAATCAATGAACGGAACGGTTTAGAAAACAAACCGAGAAATAACAGCTTCCAAAAAGATAAAAGAAGAAATCTATGGTAAGGCCCTTTCATGCTATCGGTTCAGGGTTCTGCTGTAGATCTCAGCCTGCCTTCACCTGTTTTTGAGTGTGCAGGGGACACCTACTTACAACACGACCCTGGGAACTGTAGATCTAGTTGCATTGGCCAAACCCAAACACATGCCAATAGAAAACAAGTGATGGCAAACCAAGAGCTTATTTTCCATTTCCCAAAGATGTTTTCATGGGGTTCACCCTAAGGGAATCAAAGTTAAATGATACTACTGTCAAAATGATCTCTTGAGAAAGGGGATCTAGTTAGGGATAGTTGGGATTAGTTGAATTTGAGGTGATGGCTGAAAAATCAAGTGGAGATACACCTTATGCTGTTGGAAATGGACACTTAGATGAGAGATCAGGAAGACATATACACATTTAGGAGTCCAGTATAGCTGAAAGCAGGAGGTCGATGGGCTCATGAAAAGCATATGTGTAGAGGACATCATAACGAATCAGACACAGGGCGGGAAGACTTACCAGTAAAGATCTCAAGAGGGAAGCACCTCCCCCTATTCTTGACACACTGCAGTGTGCCTGTGGGATAGGAATACATGCAGTCTTCACACTAAACCAGAGCCTGAAGACCAGAGAGGAAAGCAGACCTGGCCAGAAGAAGCCAGTGTTAGGACTGGGAAATAAGCAAAATGACTTTTTTGACCAGTATAACTATCTAGAACTAAGTAGAAGGGTGGGATTGAGAGACACTTCCATCTCTGAAATACCCAGAAGTGTGTCTCTCAGATGCACTGACTCTGCTTAAACCGTTCTACCATTAGTCTCTGAGGGATCTCTGAGAACAGTTTCCTGCCAGTATACCCCTGAGGCCATTTGGGAAATAAGCACTGTTCCAGCTTAGCTACATCTCAAGACTGCGCTGTAGCATGGGGGAGGACAGTAATTAAAAATAACTGTCTGCCCCAGCAGGGCCATCACTCTCCCCGCCTCATCTGTGTTCCTGTCACATGCTTTGCTCCATAGTGACGGAGACCCCAGCTATAGTGCAAAAGACTCGTTGTAATAATATCTGATCTGCTCAGTCTTGAGTTGGTCACAAAAGAATGTTAACAGTGTAAGAGGATCAGGTTCTAGGTTCTGGAAGGATTCTTAATTATTCTGTTAAAAAGAAAGAAAGAAGAAGAGAACAAAAAGAAGCCAACAGAAAAGTCTAACCCAGTTCTACTGCACAAAGGGTTGTCTGACTGCTTCCCCTTCCTTGGCAGTCTGATCAGTTCCATTTGAAACACAACAAGTGAAAAAGTCTGCAAAGTGATGTGAAATTTGTCCTGAAGCTTTAGCTCCCCGACCCATCTCCAAGGGAAATATTCTGAACAGCTGCTGGAGACATAAACAGAGGCCCAGGAACATTCCTTACGTGAAGGTCAGGACCTGGCATTTTCACCAGTGCACACAGGGGAGCAAGGAAAGGACAGAAGAGTGAAATTAGTCCCCAGGCTCACTTGAGTCTCGGAGTTGTTCCTCCTCATGTTCTAAGTGCCTTAAAGGTGCAAAAGCATCAGACCTCCAAGTGATTTCTTTATCACCAGCCATCTCAGGTTACCAGAAGTGGACTCTTTGCTGTTAAGTATAGTGCTGCTTGAAACTGGTCAGCCTGGGTTTCCTTCCTACTAGGTAACTGTTTTACTAGTTAATTACAAACAGTATCTCCCGTCTTTCTCAGTGTGAACATTGAGCGCCCTTAATCTTTGCAAACTTGCCCCCGTTTAGTAGTTCAGCCTACTTGATCAAGCCAATAATGAATCGACCTATACTTAAGGATTGTGGTTTGTGCCCTGCTCCAAATCCTAGTTTCTCCCTGATTTCAAACCTCTTGCCTCAACTGGATGACCTTTCCAGCTCAAAGTAAAGAACTTTAAAAAATAATTATTGGGGCTTCCCTGGTGGCGCAGTGGTTGAGAGTCCGCCTGCCGGTGCAGGGGACGCAGGTTTGTGCCCTGGTCCAGGAGGATCCCACGTGCCGCGGAGCAGCTGGGCCCGTGAGCCATGGCCGCTGAGCCTGTGCGTCCGGAGCCTGTGCTCTGCGGCGGGAGAGGCCACAGCAGTGAGGGGCCCGCGTACCACAAAAAAAAAAAAAAAAAGAAAAAAAAGAATTATTAATCCAATGTTTTCACTTTATAAAAGTTTTGAAAGTGACACTCAAAGAAGAGTTCTATAAGAAATTGTTTTTTCAATTTTAATTTACAAGCGCTGAAACCAAGCACTGAAACCAATAGTTGGTAAGACTGCTTGGGGAAATTATGGCCCACCTTGGGGCAAGTTTTCCAATATGTCCAAGCCCCTGTTTCCTTATAAAATAGAGATGATTGTAGGACCTACCCCCAGATGACTATTATGAGGAGATGATACATATAAAACTCACAGCACTGTGCCTGGCATAGAATACGCCCTCTATAATATGTTGTCTGTCGTTATCGTTGTACACGTATGGAAATAGAATATAATAGTTTAAGTGACAGATCGATGTTTAAGCCTCAGTTCAAAAACAGTAAAATTTCTTTTTATAATTCTTGCACTGGGCACTTATTCCAGGTATAAACAGTGCTATTTATGGTAAAATTTATTTACTTCAAGGTTGGCAAATTGGCCATATAAGCCTAGTCCACGACAGTGGGATTGCAGCAGAGCCTGTAATATGTATACCATGCTAAATGGTATGTTTAATGTTTATTTAGATGCTCATATATGTTATCCCCAATTATTCCATTCTTCACCACCACCACTGTATCTCCATTAGCTCCACATCTGTTTCCTTTAGAGTGGAAGCTCCCACGGATTAGAAATTACGTCTGTATAATCTACTCTGTATGGTATGGCACCTGTGTTACTTTTCCATAAATGATGGGGGAATAGATGTTGAAGTATGTAAATCTGTGATGATCTAATGAAATGTCATGGAGCACTTAAAGTCTTAGCAAAAGGAAGAGGAATGCTAATACGTAAGAACTTGCAAATAAATTGTTGACATGGAATGAAGCCAAAATAGCACAGGAGAAAAAAGAAAATGAGTTGAATAGGCTTGACTTGCCAGGTAATCTGGGGTATTACCCCCTAAGAATGGCATATGTGGAAGAAAAGTCAATGAATCATTAGTAATCCATATACTACATTTTTTTTTCCTGAGGTGTTCAAAACATTGGAAAGTTATCTTTTGCAACCATTATACTTTCCCTGGGATATGATCTGTTTCTCGATTCTTGCAGTGATGGATGATAGAGTGGGTCCTTCAGACACTTTGGTTAGTTTGTTTGATGTATCTAAGTATGAGAAGTTCTGTCTTATATTATCAAGAGTTGGTGGTGCTTTCAGGACAGGAGAGCAGATTTTCTGACTCCAGGGACATTTCACCAGCCACTAAACCACCCTTTGCCATGAGCTCCAAGGGAGGGCAATTGTTCAGTCTGGTGCACTGTGGAATAATCTGTCCTCAGCACTGGAGGCTGAGCACAACCATGAATGAAAGACAAAACCAGTTCTGCAATATAAATGACACATTCCATTAATACAAGTGGATCCAAATGAACTAATTTCATTAAATGGTACTTTTACATTCTGTAGCTGTATGGACTTGGATACAAATTGTAATAGTCTGTCAGGAGAGTGGACTGCAGCTCATAATTACAAGTTCTTGTTCAGCCCTTCAGGAGCTAATCAGAGCAAGGATGTGAATCTGTAATTTGCAAATGTGCAAAGACAGAGGTTACTATAGCACTAATGGCTCTGTGGATAACATTCTTGCCACCAAATGATAGGACTGTGGGTGCAAATTCTACAAAATAATCTGGCCTCCCATTTAGTCATTTGATCATGAGATCAAAACCTGTCCTACTGGCATGCACCTAGGGACTTTCTAAATTTAATGCCGTTCAATAATATAAAAATATCAGTATGCCAGTAAATTAATATTTATATTCCAAGGGATTGTAAAGTGATAGAGCAAACTAATGTATAAAAACACCACTCAAATATATATCACATCATGAAACCTGTTTCTGAACAACTTCATAGGACTGAACCAGGAAAGATTAAATAAGAGGTTGATAGAAAGAAAAAAGTATGAAATACATCTACTTCAAATACTTGTTCTCTTTCTCTAACAATTTCATCCAGTCCCATCCTTGGGCGAGTGGAGAAACCAAGCAGCATTTTAAAATGGAGCAGTGGCTCAATTAAGCTTCTCTCTAAAAGATTTTAGAAATTTACTGTCCTATCAGTTCATGGCTGAAAGTAGAATGATTTCTGCTTGTCGTTTTGCTCAACTTAGGACTGCAGAAATAACATTATTGCTTTCTGCTTCCCTTCTCCCATTATTATCTGACTGTGAGCTATAGTCAATATCCCTCAGATAAAATAAGTACCCAGGACACCTCCATCAGTTTCTTTGGCAATTATAAGTCTTGAAGCCTAAACTTATTTCTTGTGTAGAGACAGATGCATTATGTTGGAGATGCACTGAACATTCTGTTGTTATATCCATTTTGGTGAATTCTACTTGGAAATATTAGGAATCACTACCTGCATCACACCTTTCAAGTTGAATGGTTTTACCGCAGGTGCTGAAGAGAGAACCCTGGCTTACCTAGTGCAGTAATTGTAGGAGACTCAGCCTAATAGAAGTTTCAGGTAACATGGGTCCTGCTGCTGCCTGCTAAAGAACAGAAGAGAGGTCTTATTTTGTAGGTAGACGTCAAATGATTGTTTCGCTTCAGAAAGTTCAGAAGGATTGATGCTGAAATTCGGCCTCTGTACACCAGTGCCGAATTGAATCTCAGAGACAGAGTTTTAGGTAAAGTAGAAAAGAATAGCTTTCTTGCTTTGCCAGGCAAAGGGGGCCATAGCGGGCTAATGCTCTCAAAACTGTGTGTCCCAACCCAGAGGATTTTGTGAGTTTTATAGTCAAGGGGCGGGGTTGCTGATAAGGATCAGGGTGCATGCAGGGACTGCATTCCTTCAGTCTAGAGATCATCTGGCATCAGGTGGTCGGATGATCTGTGGTTCTTGAAGTTACTGAACTGTAACCGTCTCTCTGGAGCATCTTCCATTCAATAGGGGTTTTAGTTGTGGAGAAGAGCTCAAAGATATTATGTATATCCCTTGAGGAGGAACCAGGACCCTGCATTCAGTCTGGTGCACATGAAACAGGTTTCATGTCTGCACTATTGTTTCTTGACTACTTCTTCCTTGTCTCCGTATCCCTTCCCTTCCCTGATTACCAACTGTTTGAACCTGCCCTTTGGAACTCAGGGAAAGGGACACAGAAGGGCTTTTGTGTCCAGGAACCCCACAGGGTCCTGCTCAGTTTCAGGACACCTTTTATTTTACTGATTCTGTGTAGGGGGTAATGTGTTGGAGTGCAAGAAACAGACCCTTTTCAGTCATGTATTCACAGGTTTAAATCTTAGTTCTGCAGCTGACTCATTGTGGACTTTAGGGAGGTTTAACTCCGTCTTTATTTTCTCATTCACCATGAAAAAGAGATGATAACATCTAAGGCAGAGCTCTCTGAGGATTGAGAGAGATAGATGCAAAACACCTGGCAAGTATTGTCCTCTGTCACAGGGAGGGCTCCCTGGGAACCAGACTTCTAGACTGAGTTTAGCATGCAGGGCATTTATTGAGGAGTGTCCTTGAGATCAACAGCTGTGGAAGGGAGAGGCAAAAAGCTGGATTCCCAAGTTGGGCTGAGAAGGCTAAACCTTTGTGCCTCTCCAATAATTAGTGACTGCATTTGTGGGCTGTTCCAGGGGGTGACCTTGGGCGAGAAGGGTCACTGCCACTGAGGCTAACCTTGAAGTGGCTGACAGCTACAGACCACTTGCTGACAGCATTCCCAGTAGGTGGGGCAACAAGGCTTTCACTGAAGGAAGATAGTACTTCAGGGTGCCTACATAGTCCCTGATAATAAGGGCTGGTTTCTTATGTGTACATATCATTTAGACAACCTATCTTGTTTCCTCTCCATTCTCCTCTTCTTCTCCTTCTTCATCCTCTTCCTTTTCTTCTTTTGGATTTGTTTGTTCTGTTTTACAGAATTAAATCTCTATGTAAAGAGAATCTAACTTTTTCCCTGACAGAATACTTTGAAGTGTTCCAAATATGAAAAAAAAAAGTATTTTCACATTAATGGATAATGACACTTTGACAGAGAAGCAAGCATTTCTGCATTGATTCACCGGGAAAATTATGGCAGGATGTAGGTAGCGTAGCCTTGTTTAGCCTTGCATAAAACATGTATGCCATCTAAAGAGGCTGCTTATTTCCCTTCTGGGGGGTTTGTGTGTTTAAATCAAGGGCGACAAACTCAAAACACACATTTGGGCAAAGGAAAGCTTGGCTGAGAGTAAAAGGAAGACCAACTGAGAAAGTGCCTTGTAGACTGTGACCTTTCAAGCTAAACTGCCTGCCCCCAGAGAAAAAGAGACTTATTTGAATTTATAGACCTCTCAGAACTCCAGTGAGCCAGGCCTCTGGCTCTTTTCCTCCAGGGCACTACAAAGCTTAAGTCTTTGTAGATCAATTAAGTCATTAGCGCTCCATCTAAATGAAAGTTGATTTCCATGAGGAGGCTGAGCCAGCTGGCCTGCCCCAAACAGCACAAAGGCAGCAAGGGTACCAGAGTCAGAGCAAATGGCAATAAGCCGCGGGGGGTCAGAGGGCCTCCAGCTTGTAGCCGAGTTCATGCTGCCTGTTTTCTAGGTGACCTCAATCACGGCCCTGGGCAGATTGAAACAGATACTAGACTCAGGTGTTCTCCAGTCACATGAGAGTTTGTAAATATGATTTAAAAGTACAATTGCCCCTGCCTGCTCCACTAACAGGAGGGGTTAGAGAGCTGCAAGGTGTGAGAGACTGGATGAACAGGTGTGTTTTCATCTTGGGGAATGTTGCATTCTTACAAATCTCTCTTTTAGGCATCATAATGGGAGAGTTCTAGTTTTTAATTCAATTTGTTTCTAAAACTTTGGAATAGATAATAGCACAGTTAGAAAAGCAAAGAAAACAAAAACAATTAATGTTCCCTCCTATTTCTGTCCCTCATCTGCTCAAGAAACCAACCAATTACTGGTTTTGTGTGCTTCCAGAGGTTTCTTATACATATACAAGCAAACACAAGCATTTATTCTCGTTGAGCTTCCTTCTAAACAAATAGTCACATACTGTATATATTATTCTGCATCTTGTTTTTCTCATCTAATGTATCTCAGCTGTCTTTCCATATCAGTACACTGAGAGCTTTCTTGTCCTTTTTTTTTTTTTACATCTACATCCTATTTCATTGCATGAACATATCACATGTATTTAACCATCTCTCTGCTGCTTGCTATTACAAACAATATTGCAGTTAACCTTATAGGTGCCTCATTTGTATGTGTGTTTGAGTATATCTGTGGGATACATTGTCAAAATAGAATTACTAGGTTAGGGGGTATATGCGTTTGTAACTTCAGTAGATATTGCCAAAGTGCCCTTGATAAGCATTATATAAATTTGCAGCCCACTCTCAATGAAAAAAGTATTTCCCCACATCTTACCAACAGAGTGGTCTTGTCAAACTTGGAAATTTGCCAATCTGGTATGTGAAAAAAGGCATTTCAGTGCCGATTTGATTTTCTTTTTCCTATGAGTGAGGTTGTACATCTTTTTATTTGTTTAAGAGCTATTTGTAAAATTTTTTCTATGACTTGTTTATTGATGTATTTTGCCAACTTTTGTTACTGGTTTGCTGGTTTTCTTTTCTAATTAACTTCTGTTGGAGAGACTAATAACTCTTTCTTTGTGATATGGGTTGCCAATCTCTTCCTCATGCAGTTTTCTGTTTACCTTTTGATTTTGCTTATAGTTTTTCCCCTGAGTTTTTGATTTTCGTAAGGTGGGATTATCAAACTTTTCATGTATGGTGTCTATATTTTGAATCTTAGTTAGAAAAGAGGAGGCTTTTCAAATTCTAGGGTTGTAAAGTAATTCACCCATAATTTCTTTTGGCACTAGTATGTTTTTATTTCTTTATATGAAAATTTTAGGAAATTCCCTGGTGGTCCAGTGGTTAGGACTCCGCACTTTCACTGCCAAGGGCCCTGTTTCAGTCCCTGGTCAGGGAACTAAGATCCCACAAGCTGGGCAGCACAACCAAAAAAAAAAAAAATTAAAAATATAGTATGTGGAATTTATCCCTGTATAAAGTGTGAAGTGTTGATCCAAATTTATATGTTTTTTCCAGATGGCTACCCAGTTACCCCAATAACATTATTTATGTATGCCATCATTTCCCATTTAAGCCACTTTTATGATATTCTAAGTTTCCAGATGTTTGGGAGGTCTATTTTTAGACATTTTTCTGTTAGGTTGGTCTGTCTATACATGTGCATTTTAAAATTGTTGAGCCTGTATAATTGATTTCAAAATCTAAGAGAGCCTGTCTCCCTCACTGCTCTTCCTTTCGGAGTTTTTCTGACTTTTCTCATTTATTTATTTTTTTATATATAAATTTTAGAATCAACTTCTCTAACTAAAATATGTACATATATACATATAGCACAAATAAAAATATGTTTTATTGAGATGATGTTAATTTATAAATTGAAGAGAATCGTTACTTTTGTGGCCTTTATGGGTCTTTCTATTCAATTCATGATATTTCTTTCCTTTAGCTAAAATTTTATTTTATACCCTTTATATAAATTTCACATTTTGTTGTTAGGTTAATTCCTAAAAGCCTTTTCTTCTTCATAACTAATTGTAGATGGGTCTTTTCTCTCATTACATCTACTAAAGAGCTGTTTGTATATATGAAGACCATGAATTAAGGAATTCATGGAATTCCTTCAGTATTCAAGGAATACTGCCCCCTTAAAGAATCTTTCTGATGGTAGTCAATGATGGTAGTCATTTTTCAGTCATTTCTTCTGAGAACTCCCTGTATTCAGTCACATGATCTGCAAATAATTTTATTGCTCTCATTCTAATTTTTGTATTTCCACTGTCTCTTGTTTAATTACTTTGACTAATAGCCCAATACAATGACATAATAATGATATTGTGGGTTCCTTACCTTTGTTTCTGACCTTAGTAAGAGTGATTCTGGTGTTTCCTTAATAATCATGAGGCTGGCTTTTGGAAACATACATCCCTATGGTTTTCTAACATTGAACCATCCAGTCCTTGAATTCTCAAATTAAGTCCCATTAGTCTTGAGTATTCTTTAAAACATGGGTCTGGATTCTTCTTGCTAATAGTTTTTTTTTTTCCTTTTCCATGCCCTTGAGCAGTTTATTTAGCATTGGAATCCTCTATTCTTTAAAGGTGTGGAGTGATTTCTCTATGAAATTTTTTGGGCCTAGTGCTTTCTTTTTCTGAAAGGGGCTCAAGTGGTTGACAGCTTCCTCTATTTCATCTATGGAAATTGATGAGTTTGTTTTTTTTTTATATACATTTATTTATTCATTTATTTCTGGCTGCTTTGGGTCTTCATTGCTGTGCACGGGCCATCTCTAGCTGCGGCGAGCAGGGGCCACTCTTCATCGTGGTGCTCAGGCCTCTTATTGCGGTGGCCTCTCTTGTTGTGGAGCACGAGCTCTAGGTGTGCGGGCTTCAGCAGTTGTGACACGTGGGCTCAGTAGTTGCGGCTCAAGGGCTCTAGAGCGCAGGCCCAGTAGTTGTGGCCCACAGGCTTAGTTGCTCTGCGGCAAGGGGGATCTTCCCTGACCAGGGCTCAAACCTCTGTCCCCAGCATTGGCAGGTGGATTCCCAACCACTGAGCCACCAGGGAAGCTCAATTGATGTGTTTTGATTTTTTATCATTTTAGAATTAGCATTAGGCAATTACCTTTTTCTAGAATATTCTCTCAGTCTTCCCAGGTTTTCAAATGAATTTGCATAAAGTTAACCACAACTATTTTTTCTAACTCTCTGTGCTTATTTCCTACTAATTATTTTTTAACTTTTATGTATCTACAATTTTCTTCCTCTTTTTCATTATGTGATGACCTAAAGTTTTACCCTTTTATTTTTTTAAAACATAAATTTTAGATATATTGATTTTATCACTTTTATATTTTCTAACTTAGTATAAGTTATGGTTTTTAACCTTTATAAATTAGTCCTTTATGGTTTTCTTAAGTATATTTTGAGGGTTTTTTAAGTTTAGTGTCAAATATTGAATTGTTTTAATTTTATTCTTTCCTGTTATTGATATAAGTATTTAAGGCTATAGATTTTTCTCTGAGCACGGCTTTTACTGTTGCCCATAGATTATGATATGTAGTGCTTTTATGTTGTTTTTCTAGGCAGCCTATAAATTTGGTTTGTATGTCATTTGTCTCAAGAGTTAAGAGAGAGTTTTAAATTTTAAAAAGAATTAGCTTCTTTTCTTGATTTTGTTGTTAATATTTAGTTATTTCACTGTGATCAGAATATGCGGACTATACTATTTTTTTTCTTTTTTGGAAAGGAAAAACAACATTTAACTTTTTGATCATATATGGTCATGTTTGTGATTGTCACATGGATTCATGAAAAGAAAGGATATTCTTTATGTTCAAGGCATAAAGCTTGAAATGCATTACTTAATATACCTTTTAATTATGTTATTTGTGTCAATTATATCCTCATTTTTTATTACTTCATCTGTCATTGAGTAAGCAGGGTGGCCTATGGTGTCCTATTGCAGATTCTTTGCTGAATATTTTTCTTGGTGACTCTTAACTTTTCTGTTTTCTAAATGTTATGATTATGTCATTTGGCTCACAGATGGTTGTAATTCTGATGTCCTCCTTGTGAATTGCATCTTTCAGCATTTTAAAATGTACTGTCTCTTATCAATTGATGTTTTGGGTATTTTTTAATCCTGAATTTTACTTTCTCTAATTTTCAGATTCCTATCACTGATTTATTTCTGTTTGCTTTCTCCTGCCATACCTTGATCCATCGTTTTATCTTTACTCTTTTAAAATTAGTTACTTTTTAAAGCAAGTCTCTTGATCACAGCATAGAGTTGGTTCTGCTTTGTGATTTAATGTGAAAGTCTTTATCTTATAATAGATAAGTTAACCAAATTACATCTAATAATGTAACCGATATATTCGGTCCTGGTCTTCTCATGTTATTTCTCTTTTTCTTATATATCTGTTTGTTTGCTTGTTTTTAATGTGGTCTGTCGTGTGTATGTGTGTGTGTGTGTTTGCTATTTAAAGGTGGTTTGTATTTTCTCCCTGGAGGTCATTTTTAGCACTATAGAATTATATAAAATGTTTAGTGCTCTATATTTTTAAACCAGATCTTCTCATCCAGTATACCATAGCTCAGGGCAGTTGGAAAGCCTTTAGCCATGAATAGTCTTATCTGCTTACCTCAGTCCCTGAAAATATATAATTTTCTCTTAGAGTCATCTTTGAAAAATATTGGGAAATATCACTTTAATGGATATGTATTAGGTCCTTACTATGTGCAGTGGATCATAATGTTTCTTAGTGTTTAATATGGAAAAAATGTGCATATATTTCCATTAATTGAGTTGACACCTTAATATGTTATCCTTTGACTCCTGGCAATCAGAGAATTTGTTCTATTTCCTATCTTCTTTCCCCACCTAACTATTTTAGTTATATTGTTTCTGCATAGTCAGGGCATATTTCATTTTCATTCTGGTTCATCACATATCTCCATTAGATTAGATACAGTCCTTCTTCAGGGACTGTAGTCTGTGCTCCCCTCCAGTCTCTTTGTCAGTTTCTCCAGTCATGTCTTGGTTGACTCAAATTGTTCCTAGTGGTTTCCTCAAGATCCCCAGTGTTCTTACATGTTAAATACTGTTTGTCCATAGACTTTATACTTGAGTATAATTTGGCTGGGGATAAAATGTTGACTTATACTTTCTTTTTATTGTGAGGATCATTATGAAAACTGACTAGTAAAGTCCTGGTGAGTCAGAGTAGATTTTCTTGAAGAGGCATTGTTTATGTTCAACCTTTTATAAATGGTTGTTAGGAAAATATAGACAGAGGAAATGGTTCTAGGAAGAAGAATTGCAGGTGTAAAAGAGTATGGAGTGTCTATGGAATAGGCAGTTGTTCAGTATAACTATAATGTAGAGGAAAAGAAGTTGACAATGGAGAGTTAGGAGGAGATAGATCGTAAAGGACTTGCTATACCAGGGCATCTGGACTTCTTCCAGGAGGACAAAGTAAAGCCACTGATAGCTGTGAATGAGGAGAGAAACATGGTTAGAATTGCTCTTTTTTTTTGCGGTACGCGGGCCTCTCACTCTTGTGGCCACTCCCGTTGCGGAGCACAGGCTCCGGATGCGCAGGCTCAGCGGCCATGGCTCACGGGCCCAGCCGCTCCGCGGCATGTGGGATCTTCCCGGACTGGGGCACGAACCCATGTGTCCTGCATCAGCAGGCGGACTCTCAACCACTGCATCACCAGGGAAGCCCAGAATTGCTCATTTTAAAGAAAGCATGAAGAGGTGTCCATGAGCTTCCTTTTCAGGCAGCCTGTGAGTCTTAATTTGTGTTCTCATAGCGCAGACCCAGAAATTCCATCTTTCACAAATGAGTCATATTTGTGGCTTTCCTCATTGCTCCTGCCAGCCTCACTAGCAGCCTGGTAACTTTTGTATATGAAAGTAAATAGTCTATACGATAATGATGGAATTTCTCTCATGCTAGGGCTATGTTTCTAACTGCCTTTCTATAGCATGAAATAGCAAGAATTAAGGATGTCTCAGTCATCCTTTTTAGAGATAAAAGGATAGTCGTTCTTCTGAAGAAGAGAAAAAGGCATTACAATTCTTGGCTATATATTTCTGTACCTCCGTAATCTGTGAACTCTCTTTCCTCCAGAAATGTCATGGAAACCTTCATAAATCTAGCCAATATTCACTATAGTTTTAAAACATGTTCTTCTCCAGGTGCTCCATAGGGAGCTTTCTGCTATCTCACTAGTTTCCAGGCTACTTCTTGGAGACCTGCAATACTTCACTCACGCTAAAGCTGCTAGAGTTTGCTAGTTTTAGCTAGAGCACATTTTTTATCAAACGTTATTTTAAAATTACCATGTCAAATGCACTTGTTGCCATCTTCAGTCAACTGTATGCTAAATATGTTGTCTTTATAGGCAAATGTATATTGTATCATAGAAACAGTGACTATCAGACAACCAAGCCTATTTTCAGTGCTTGCTTGCTTGCTTTCTTCCTTGCCAGGTTGTTTTCTTTCCTTTCTATCTGAATAGCATTATTGGCCACTTTCTAAAGGAAACTGGACTGTGGGATTTCCATTGAAGACTGGAGATAGAAAACAAAACCATGTTCACTGTAAGAACTTGCTGGACCCACATTCATTAAACTGTGCAATTAAACAGTGTTTTTTGCGGATCTCTTCCATCTTCTTAATGCAATTTTCAGGTAGCCACATGGTCTTAATCCCCTCAATACAGCTATTCTCAGTGAGTACAAAATAAAATATATTTCAGACTAGTAGTCAAGAATTTCTTCATTCTCGTGTTGAGAGCTGTTACCTAAAGGAGCAAAGCTTTAAAAGGCTCTCCGCTTGACCCTTGCCATGTCTGCATACAAAATAGATAAGGGAGGCTTTGTTTTGGAAGATGTTAATTGATTGTGTCCACCATGCTGTCTAACGAGCCAATTCACTGAAAATATTGTGATGGAAGAAAAAAAAATCTGTTCCAATTACTGTATAAGTAAAATACCTCCCTTCCACTTCTATTAAAGGAAAAATGGCACTCACTGCTTAGAACTTTTGGGATTGACAGCTGGTGCTACACACGCCCAGCCCTGCTATCAGTTGACATTTCGGGAACTTCCTTATTGTTTCCAAAATTTAAAAGAGAGAGAGAGAGATTATAGAACCATCGAAATTCAAAGCCCTAGCATTTGGTAAATTACTTTAACCTGATTTAGGTAATGAAGGGGAGAGGCAGAGTTGGGATTTAGGCACTAAGAGGGGCTGGGTAAATTTGCAAATTACAGGAATCTATTTTAGACCCAAACCAGGTTAATAGCTAGATTACTATGTCATTTCCCAGAATCTCACTATCCCTTTCTTTCATCTTTTTGTGAAGTGGAGGAATCTTCCACCATATGGTGCTGTTCTTTGAACTCAAGTGCTGCAGTCACATCTGTGTTTCATCAAGTTTCAAGGGGGCTGGTTGCTATGGGAGCTTCTCTTTTTTTCTGGCATTGCTGATACTGGGACTGGATAGATGCCCACACCGCTTAGCTGCATATCTAAGTAATTGGTAATGAGAATGTCCTTGACAAAACTATCTTGCAGATGAGAGCTCAGGTCTTGCCTGTGTTGCCTAAGGCCCTCAGCAAACAAAGGCCAAGATCTAAGAAGGAATACAGAGCATGATATTTCCTGTGGATCTTGGCAGCGGACACACTTTGTGTTTGCAATGGAAGAAGTAAGTGGAGGGCAGGAGGTCAACCTCACCTTAGTTGTCTTTTCCTCTAAATGTCTAAGACAAGCAGTAAAGAGTAAGTCCTTTCCTCCAAAACCACACAGCCTTTGCCTCCTGCAAATAAACACTTCGTAAGCTAATAACCAGAGGTCAGAGCAGAAAACTTTGTGAGTTTGCCCCTCTAGGTAGGAGGCAAATACCTTGAGGCATAAAAGCTCCATTTTACACTTTCATCATGTATTCCCCACTACCTAAAACAGTTCTGGACAATGAATATATTAATTGATGATAGAGGAATCAAAGATCACATTTATGATGATAACCAACAAAAACTAATTCTGATTTGAATATTGTCAAAATAAATTCTACCGTAAACAGGCCTTCTGGATATCACCTTGAGGGTTTCCGGGAGATCTTTTAACTTAGCTGCAAACCCTGTTAATGTTGGCAGCCATAAAATCAATGCAGCCACAACCATGTCCCAGAAATGAATCCATCAACTCAGATGAAAATATACCCTTTCCATATCACTACAGGGCTCTTCCAGGTCAGCTTTTAAGTGCTCTCGTTACAGTGTGTGATGCTCTTTTTTCTTTTAGCATTGTGCCTTGATTTGTAAAGTGGGGAGAAGGAGCAGTGTGGACTGCTAGATTCCCATCAGAAACATTACATTTTATTGCCTTAAATCTCTCTCTTACGCTTATTATAAGTGTTTTAAGTCAGCACAGTGCTGGGAAAATGTACTGGGTTGACAGACTGAACATGGGGTATTATCATCATCTTGGGCAGGCTTACTAGGAGATTTCTACCTTTCTGTTGAGCAGGTTGCTCAAAAGGAAGCCCTGGATGATGCAAAATTGGAAAAGGAGTTAAATTAAACATATTATGAACGGATGAGAAAGGAGCAGAAGGTCTGGATACTGTGAGCAAGAGGAAATAACAAAGGAAATAGCTTGCAGAAGTTTCTCTTACCTAAGCTTGAGTCACAACTCTGAAGTTGGAAGTTACTTTTGCTCCATACAATAAATTAATTCATTCATTAATTAACTTTAAAAAGAGTCTTTACCGGGGAAAAAAAATGAAAACACAAAAAACAAAAAACATTATTAGGCCTATTGGTCCATAAGGTCTATTAATCCAGTTCACAATGAAAAAAAAAATTGAATTCATCAAACTGTACACTTTTTGCCCTACTGGAACTGTTCTTATCTAGCCCTAAGAAGTTTGCTCCTGGTCATGTATTCATTAGAAATGTTGAAGGGAATATCATTTCAATGGTGAATTTACTTATTCCTCCAGTTCAACCGACACTAGGTACTTAATGTGCATAGACATAGATCCAGCTGTCCTAGAGTTTAGACTCTAATGAGGAAGAGAGATAATAAATAAGGAAATAAACGTATGGAACAGTGTACAGCAAGGAATGCTGGGAAAGAAACAAACATGATAGATACTTATTGAATTCTAAACGCAAACACTCTATCTGCTAGGTATGTGGGGCACAAAATACAGAAGAAAAGCCTACATGTGGGAAGGTTAATTCAAAATCAATCAACAGTTTAAAACAGCAGAGTAAATACTAGAAATGCCACAGGGAAGTACACAGTTAATTATTTAACAAGTAGTAATAAGAATAAGAATAAGGGGCTTCCCTGGTGGCGCAGTGGTTGAGAGTCCACCTGCCCATGCAGGGGACACGGGTTCGTGCCCTGGTCCGGGAAGATCCCACATGCCGCGGAGTGGCTGGGCCCGTGAGCCGTGGCCACTGAGCCTGCGCGTCCGGAGCCTGTGCTCCGCAACGGGAGTGGCCACAACAGTGAGAGGCCCGTGTACCGCAAAAAAAACCCAAAAACAAACAAACAAAAAAGAATAACTACTTCAGGCTTTGAGGGAGGAAACTGCTTCTGGTTGAGGATGGTGGTTAGAGAAGGCTTTCAAGATTTCATAAAGATGAAGAGATTGTGACCTTGGAAAGTGGTCTTTCTAGCGGAAGGAATGACGTGGGAAAAACACTGGGGGTAGGAAGGCTCAAAGATATTAAGCTGTTGTGAACAAATATGTAGGAAAAGTAAATGATACCGTTGTAAAGGCAGGTTAAAGGATTTCAGGTTTTTGTTTTTTAGCCTATCATATTAAAAGAATCAAAAATGCTAGTAGCAGTAGTAGTAATAATGATGGTAGTTGTAGTAATAGTAAAAGATAAAACGCATCATTGGCAACAATCTGTATTTCCATATGTTGCTGCTAGGGTTAGAAATTGTTACAGTTTCCCTGATAGGAAATTTGGAAAAACGTATCAAAAGTTTTTAAACTATTTGTGAATTTAACCAAATAATTCTACTTTGGGGTATTTATCCAAAAGAAATAATCATGCAAATAAACAAAGATTTAGTTAGAGGGATGCTTACTATAGTTTCTCATGAACATTCTTAATTTGAAAAGAATTGATGAGCACAGGTATCTCTCATGGCTGACTTGATAATGGTGGTTATTCTCATCATCTCCTTGTATGAGAGATATAGAGTGGTGAGATTAAACTTTCTGGTATGATAAATACACATCGTGCACATCAATATAATATTTTAGAAAAAATATTTAATAATGTTGTAGGCTAACATTTAATTACATTGACCGATGTTCATAAAATATGGAACAAAAAGTAAAGCAAGGGGAGCTTCCCTGGTGGCTCAGTAGTTGGGAGTCCACCTGCCAATGCAGGGGACATGGGTTCGAGCCCTGATCTGGGAGGATGCCACGTGCCACGGAGCGGCTGAGCCCGTGAGCCACAAGTACTGAGCCTGTGCTCTAGAGTCCGTGAGCCACAACTACTGAGCCTGCATGCCACAACTACTGAAGCCCTTGTGTCTGGAGCCTGTGCTGCACAGCAAGAGGCCACCGTGGTGAGAGGCCCGTGCACTGCATCAAGGAGTGGTCCCCTCTTGCCACAGCTAGGGAGAGCCCGCGCCCAGCAAGGAAGACCCAACACAGCCAATAAATAAATTTATAAAAAAAAAACAAAAGTAAAGCAAGGGACTTCCCTGGTGGCACAGTGGTTAAGAATCTGCTTGCCAATGCAGGGGACACAGGTTCGAGCCCTGGTCCGGGAAGATCCCACGTGCTGTGGAACAACTAAGCCCGTGTGCCACAACTACTGAGCCTGTGCTCTAGAGCCCGCGAGCCACAACTACTGAACTCCGCGCGCCTAGAGCCGGTGCTCCGCAACAAGAGAAGCCACCGCAATGAGAAGCCTATGCACCGCAATGAAGAGCAGCCCCTGCTCTCTGCAACTAGAGAAAGCCTGCGCACAGCAACAAACACCCAACGCAGCCAAAAATAAATAAATTAATTAATTTTTTAAAAAAAGTAAAGCAAGACATAAAAGATCCTATTTAGTAACATCTCTCAGTGTATATCTGCACTGAAAAAAATACTGGAAGGATGTATATGTTCAAATGTAAACAGTGATTGGTAGGATTACAGGTGATTTTGATTCCTTAGTGTCTCCTAACATTTGTGCAGTGATTATGTAGTGCTTAAAAGTTTTAGTAAGTCTAGAAAAATGATGTAGCAAGCAAGAAGACCAATCTGTATTATAGATAGACTTTCTTAAACATGATGTGCCTTTGTGTGGTAGAAAAGATGGAAGACTCTTTCCTTCTTCTTCAGCTTAACATGGGATATAATAAGCTGTTTCATCAACAAGTGAGTGTGGTATAGTGAAAAAGTGTGGTTTGGTGTTACCGGACCTTGGTTTAAGTTCCAGCTTCACTTCTCATTAACTACCACATCCTGAACAAGTTGTTTAATGTATGTGAGCCTCAGTTTTCTCTTCAGAAAGTTGGGAATGGGGATATATGTGTTAAGTGGCCAGCACAGCACCTACATCAGAGGATTATCCCCCATAACTGAGAAAGGAGAAAATATGGCTGACTTAGTAGTTGTGGAGTTGATGTATAATAGCTGATCGAGTATTAAAACACCCATTTTAAATTTTCCAAATTCCCAAGTAAAAATAAACGTGAAAATTTAAAGAAAACTCTAAAAATATAAATTCAATTAGACTTCACTAGAAAACTAAGATTCTCCCTCTGAAATGTTAATTGCTAAGTATTTATGGGAAAGTGCATACAACAGAATGAGGCCTACAGAGAGAATTTTGACAAAAATTGTGTGTGTGTGTGTGTGTGTGTGTGTGTGAAAGAGAGAGATTTCATCCCTCTGATTCTTTAGTCAAATCAAATAAAAATGAAGCTAATTTGCCAGTTTACAGAATCACACTAAGCAAAGTTGAAAATTGCCAACCTGTGCTGATTCTCATGGTTTGAACAAACAGAACTTCAAGTAATTACTTGTTTAGTTTCAAATTACCTATATTCCATTCATAGCATTTCATTCTGCTTTGAAATTGTATTTTCATAGTGTGTTTCATTGAGTTTAGGATGGGGGCAGGGGAAGGAAACACCTTAAAATACCTTGAATATACCTTAAAAGTAGCATGTTTCGAAAGTCCTTCAGTTAGTTTCATTAGCATCTCTAACTGTAAACAGAAATAGTTGCACATCCCCAAACCCACAAATATTTGCCCAGGGTCCCCCCTGTAATCTTTTGCCCAGAGAACTTTAGTCCAGGAGGCTGGTGTGGGAGAAGCAGCAGCGTTCACATAGTCAAATTAAAAATGAGGATTTAGATCAAAACAAAAGAAAGCAGTTTTGTATGAAAGATTAGATGAGCTATTTAAATTGCAATTTAAAAAATTAATTATATATGCTGGTGTGTGTGTGTGTGTGTGTGTGTGTACTTGTGGGTAAGTGCACATACAAGAATAAACACACAGGAATCTGGGAAAGGATGCTTCATCATTCCCTTCAGATGGCTGCTGGACAAAGACTGGGAAGGATATGTTCTTTCTATACCTTCTCCATATGGAAATGCAGCTTCCTCTTTCTGCTTTTTTTCTCTGTTATCCATATTTGGATTTGAAGAAAAGAAGTGTCTTCCTCCCTCCCTCCCCCCCTTTCCTTCCTTCCTTCCTTCCTTCTTTTTTTTTGAATGAACTGTCAAAATTTTGGCTGTGATTAAAGAAAACAAGTAAAGCAAGCAGAACTAATATGAAACCAAGAAGGGAAAATAGAATTGCCACATCTTCTTGTATAGAGTCAGCAGTCTTCTACCTTGAACAAAATAATTTTGTTCTAAGGAAGGGAAAATGGGACTTACAGAGGTAGCACTATTATCAAACCATCTGTTGTGCTCCTATTTTCTTGGAATTGATGGGAAATATACAAACTACATAAACCAAAACTGGCCCTCTAAAATGAGTGGCCCATACATTTGGTCCGTTTATCTCACAGAAACATGAAGGAGTATCTTCATTAAAGTTTCTATCTCTGGGCCTCATTTCCTCTTATCTCGCAGGGCCTCATTTCCTCTTATCTCGCAGTAGAAATGTTGTACTGTCCTAACATTTGCTACTGAGAGCATAGATAGATAAGAATTCAACCCTCCAGTCCCATTTACTGCAATTGTATTTAAATACATGGCTTAATTAGCTGTACTCAGCCTCCTTCCCCATCCTCTTTGAAGTGGTAAAATCCCATTGCATTTGTTCAGCTAATTTTATGCTCTTAGCCTAATTTCTGAGTTTTATAGAAACCAAGGGTGCAAGTGCCCTACGTGATCTCTAAATCCAGATACTTGACTCAAAGGAGCATTTTGTTCAACGTAGGACACAAAGTTAGTTGTTTTGGATTTGAGCTTCAGTTAAAGCATTCAACCATCTATCACCAAATGCACCTTGCAAAATTAATTTGCCAGTATAAGGAAGGAAAGATAGGACATTGAGGTATATACACGTTAATAACAAAACAATACATGTCACAACACCCAGGTAGGGAAAGAGTGAGAAGGAGTAGTAGCGTGAGATTTTTTAGAGTTTGCTAATTTTATAAAGTTTGCTTATGGGAAAAACCAAATATTGATGACATTTTGCAGGAAGTGCTACACTGAGGTTTAACAAACACCAATAAGGTCAGAGAAAAAGTAGTATGAGTGCAGAATTAAGAAAATGATAGGGCTGAGTATATCTAAGGTGTGATCTTTAATGTGATCAATAAAACCACCAAAGATGTTTCACATTAGCTGTGAGATGGGTTTAGATCATGATCCAGTCTTAATACCATTTTTGAGCATGAGTTACTAGATATATTCATATCCTATAACATTTTGTACTTAGTGGGCCCCTGTTGAGTCTCTGTTGGCTTGAGATATGATCTGCTGAGAGGAAAGCAACAGAAGTTACTAAGGTAGGGACTTCCCTGGTGGTCCAGTGGTAAAGAATCCACCTTACGATGCAGGGGATGCGGGTTCGATCCCTGGTCAGGGAACTAAGATCCCACATGCCGCAGGGCAACTAAGCCTGTGCACCACAACCACTGAGCTCGCGCGCCTCAACTAGAGCCCACATGTCACAAACTACAGAGCCCACGTGCTCTGGAGCCTGCACGCCACAACTAGAGAGAGAAAAACCTGCATGCCACAACTAGAGAGAAGCCCGCACACCGCAACAAAGAGCCCGCGGGCTGCAACGAAGATCCCGCGTGCCATAACTAAGACCCGATGCAGCCAAAAATAAATAAATAAATCTTAAAAAAAAAAAAAAAAAGTTACTAAGGTACCAGACAAGTAATATGTGATCTAAAACTTGAGAGTACTTTGATCAAGTGGGGCGGAAATTGTGCTCATCAGTTTATCCCTGTGTCGCTCTACATTCCCTGGCCTCCTCTGATGTAAGATTTGAAGCAAATGGAGTATGATCAGGAATGAAGTGTGTCACTTCTAAGCTGTAATTTAGAGTCATCTCCCTCCTTCCCCTATCCCTCTCTTTCCCTGCCACCTCTTGGTTGAGCTTTAGTGACCTAGTGTCCTAAAGAGTCTTGCATTAAGGTAGAGGCAGGTCACCAACCCACGTTAGCATTTACATGAGCAAGAAATAAACATGCGTGTGCATGTGTGTTTATAAGTGTACGTGAGTGTTAAGCTGCAGACATTTAATTTGTTCCTGCACCATAGATAGCCTATCCTGACTCTTGCAACAAGTTAGAATTTTTTTTTGATATTGAAATTTGATCATGTAACTAGACCATTAATTAAAATATTTAGAAACTGTAAGTTATAAAATAGCTGTGCTAGTCTCAGAGGAAAATGAAAATTATTGAAGTTCTTCTGTTTCTTGTGGCCTGAACCTTCTTGAAAGCCTCTAAAACCAGACTTCCTGGCCAGTACACATCAGCACGTAACACAGTGTGCTGAGATATCAGTCCCCTCAGCCTGCAGTGGCTTGCTGAGCTAGCAGGCCAGATCATCTAGACAAAGCATCACCAGCATGAGCAGCCTTGCTTGCTTACTCCAGGGTGCTGTGTGAATATTACCGTTTTCTGTATGTGACATGATGTGAAAAAGGTAGAGAAGCACCATGGGTCTGGGTATCCAGGTGTACCCATATGACTACCCCTATACTCCAGGTCTTCTTTCCTTAGACCCATTTCTCCACTCTCACCTAAGTCCTCTCCCAAGCGTGTTATTTTCAAAAAAATTTGAGAAGGAATTGCTGTAACAATTTGCATGCTTTACAAATAAATATTGGTTGAATTAATAAATAAACATACATTTGAAGCGCTTCTGTATACCTCCACGTGTCCTCTTTTGGGGACTGTATCTATTCGTAGGGGGAGAGTTTCCTGGCAACCATCAAAATTTTCCTAATTAGGAACCTTCAATTCTACTCCTGAATTTTTATCATGAAAAAAGAAAACCTGAAACTGAAACCCACGGAAGCATGGGGTGTCTCTGTTAGGTTAGCCCAATCTTTGTTCATCACAGGAAACTAGATTATGATAACCCCTTATATTTATCAAGTGTTTATGCCATTCCTGACTCTATATGTTTTACGTATATTAGCTTATTTATTTCTCATAGAACCCTAATGAGCAAGATGTTGTTCTCAATCCCTGTTTTACAGATAAAGAAACTGAGAAACAGAACTTATGAAGCTTGCTCATGGTTGCATAGCACTACCTAGGCAGTGGCAGAGCTCATATTAAAAGCAAGGAGTCCAACTCCAACCTCTGAAAGAGGATGCTGTGCTGCCTCCTCTTCACAAACTGATGGTGAAATTCCCAGCTTGAGAGTTTTGTTTCATTCGGTGCAAATTGTCATTCTCCATCCTGGTGCCAAAAGTCACTTCCAAAGGAAACAGCTCTGGCTACCAACAGTTATTTAGAAGAAGTGTGACTTTGAGTTTTAAGTAGTTCAGTTCAGATCTCCTGTTTGATAGTGAAAGTTATGCTGTTATGCACTGAAATAGATAATCTACTGTGTCATCACCTCTGTGACAGGTGATTCCATGTTCATATAAGAGCATTTTGGCGTCTGAAGAAACAATAAAAATCCTCCCAACACATCAAGTGTTCCATCCAATAAAACTTGGCATATTGGTCATCTTTGGAAAGGTTCAAACCCTGCAAACTTCCTCACCCCCACCCAATCATTTGTTGCACACCAATAATAATTACGATTACTAATATTTAAATAAGGTGTCCAGTTCTATGAATAATAATGACCACATGTTAAAAGTGGCAAAAGAGTGGATAGAGTCTGTTCTAATTAGCCAGAACTCGGGAGACAACTGTAGTAAAAATTCTCAGCTTACTTAATGCTTCATAGTAATTAATAGTAATTGATAACAACTTGTGGCAACTAAGATCTAATACATGTACTTAATTTGCAAGTGTCCTCCTTACCTTGAATACATTTTTTAATCTAATATAAAAGTCTGGGACTGGGGACTCAGGTTCTTCTCATCCTTTTCTCTCTTCTACTGAGAAAATTGTTAAGGATCTTACAACATGCCGTGTTGTTGCTGGAAGAGAGCTTAGAGATCATTCTAAGAGAAGCATGGGGTGTCTTAGAGATCATTTGCACCGTACTATAGATGAAAGCTTTGAAGCTTAGAGAAGTCCAGTGACTTATTCAAGTCACCTTTCAAGCCATTGGCATGAATGTTGATTGGCATACCTGGGTCAGCTACTCAATTTGTGAACAGGGCTGGGACATGATCTAGTACAGAACATGGTGCTTTTGTATTAAAAAAAAAAAAAAATTACCTTTGGCTGCTTTGTTATGAGAGACCTGAGGTGCAAGGACTCTAAGATTGGTAATCATGTCAAATCAATAAATTAAAAGGGGTTTTATGTCTGAAAAGCCCAACACTTTATTTGTTTTACAGATACAGTGTCTCCTCTATACCGGACACTGTACCTGTAGAACAAATAAATGAATATTCAAACCTAGCAGCTCTTATCTCTGTTTGACCTCTTTGAATGACACAGAGCTCAGAACTTTGCGTGGCTTTTTATGTTAGCTCTGTAAAATGAAACTCTCCTAGGGGAACCTCTGTAAATTCTATTCAGAGTTTAAAAACACAGATTTATGGGAGAGCCCCAAATCAATCAAAAACATAGCAGTGTTTTTAAAAAAACACACACACACAGAAGAAAAGAGAAAACTATGAAAAGACCCTGCCTGCCAAGAGAGGCTTGTTAGCAGTTGAAAACGCCAAGATATGAGTATATAATGGAAATGTGACAATGATCATTTGGGCAAAAACACAATTTGCATGAGAATGAATTAGGAAATGTCCCGGAACACTAGAAAGATGAAAAATCTGGGATCCTGCAGGGCATGTTCACGTTATTGAACATAAACCACACCATGAATCTTCCTGTGGTCAGACACCCTGGAAGAAGCATGGATCCCTTTCTAGACATTGATATTAGAGATGCACTAAGACAGGTAATCTTACATTTAAAGGAAGAATATATATATATAACTATGTAAACTGTTCAAACTACCTCCTAGCGCTATTTTTGAGGTCTATTTTATTCCTTCATTCCGCAATCTGAAATTCATTAAAAGGAAGAATGCCCCTTAAATTGTACTCTGCTATACCCTGGAGGAACACCTGAAAAAGTTAATAATAAACCCTTGAGATTAGGCAAGTGGAGAGGAAAGAATTATGAAATAAAACAAAGCAAAGAAATCATGTAAACAAATTAATTGTCTGGAAGTGAAAAGCATGTTCGTAATTTTGCCCTTGTCGAAGGAAAACCGGAGTTCTTTATGCTCACTGACTGATTTAAAAGCGCCTTCCCGCACAGCATCACCGAGAGAGGGGGTGTATTGCAGTGCAAAGCGTGGATAGGTTGCAGCATCAATTAAAATAGAAATTCATTATTGAAACCTCCAGAGTAAAAGGTTTAGGCTTTATGCTTTGAGGATGGAGAGAAGCTTTTCTTCCTCTATTTTCATTTTTTTTCTTTCTCTTCCTGATTGATTTTGGGGACTTTTATTTAGGATTTCCAGTAGTAGCTATTATACCTTTTGGTTACAAATTGTGTTATCACCTGTCACACATTAAGCACACTCTATGTAACAGGCATCTTTAATCCTCAAAGCAATTGTGTAGTGAAAGGTATCAGTATCACTTGAGAAAACTGAAGTTCACAGAGGTAGAATTGAATACCTTTGAGTGGTGACACCGAGGGTTTAAGACCAGGTCTGCCTGACTTAGAAGCTTCTGATCTTTCCAGACACCATAGAGACTTCTAAGGCAGGTCCTGTATGCTGAGTTAGAGATGCATGTCGTATGCTTCCAGAATGGGCATTACACATTCAGTTGCATGTTGGTGCTCTCAGGATCCCATTGGGGTTACGTATGCAAGGGGATACATGCAACACAGCCACCCACTGAACGTGGTGACCCTTGAGCTCTGCAAAGAAGCAGAAGCTCAACTAGCTTGGCTGACATTTGCTTTATGAGAAGATTATATGTTTTAATTTTGTGACAGTTACTATTCTAATGAATATAAACAGTCTGCCCAGGCTTCTGGCAAACTCTTATGTTTTCCTGGTATAGACCATATACCCTCAAGTGGGTAAAAGAGGTTTATAAAAAGGATTATTGTCAAGGGTGAAGAAACAAGAAGCAGTGTTCTGAACAAAAGAAATTGTTTATTCATTCATTCGTTCAGCTCACGTTTATTATGTGCTGAGCACTGTGCCTGTAAATCTTAAAGAGATAAATGGCCTGGACCCTACCCTACAGGTGTCACAGCTTAGGTAGGTTGACAAACAGGTAAATCAGGATTACAGTACAGCCAGGACAGAGGAAAGCACAGGCTCTTATGGAAACACAAAAGAGGTCATGTAAATCAGATCGGAAGAGGAGGTCCACCAAGGCTTGTCAGGAGAGACGATGTGGATGGGAGTTTTGCAGACAAACAGGAGTTAAGAGGACAAGCAGTGGAAAGGACGTTAGAGGCCAAGTGATTAGCACGGGCAGAACGAGTGGTTCTGCATAGCTGGGAAAGGGGTCTGTTGGTTTCCTAAGGCTGACATAACAAATTATCACAAACTCAGTAGCTTGATACAGAGAAATTAACTTCTCACAGTTCTGGAGGTCATCTATCTGAAATCAAGGCGTCCGCAGGTTGCTTCCTCCTGGAGATTCTGAGAACGCGTTCCGTGCTTCTCTCCTAGGTTTTGGTGGTTAGTAGACACGTCTCTCCAGTCTCTGCATCCTCTTCACATCACCCTCTCCTCTTGTTTCTCCTTTTCTGCCTGTGTCTTCTTCGCTTCTTATAAGGACACTTGTCCCTGAATTAGGACCCACCTAGAGAATCCAGATGACCTCATCTCAAGATCCTTAATTACCTCCGCAAAGACCCTTTTTCCAAATAAGGTCACACCCACCCACATGTTCTAGGTGGGCACACCTTTTTGAGGAGCCACCCTTCAACCCACTACAAATGATAAAGATAAATTAGTGACCTGATGACGTAGGAAAGAAGCATGGCCAGGTCCTATAGGCCCTTGTGTACCTGCAAAGGTATGTGGGCTTTATCTTGAAAGAAACAGGAAGTCATTGGAATTTTAATAGTGGAACTGGCAGCTCTGGAAAATATAATCCTTAATTATACTTATATTAATGCCTCCAGCCAAAGACCACCAGGAACCCTCCTGTGGTTAATTGCGTTGTGTTTATTACTGGTTGCCGAGAACACGCTGTGAAGAGCCATGGTGTCTCAGCTGTACGGCGTTGGAAAGAACCTATTATAAGATATGAACTTTGGTTGGGTGATTTGGAGGAGAGTCTAAGGAAGCCTGGTTTACTCTAGATGGAATGCTATGAGAAAGCAGGGGCAATTCTGAGTGACTCCCTCAATAAATCTTATCCAGGGTCTTCCCTGGCGGTCCAGTGGTTAAGACTCTGCACTTCCAGTCAGGGAACTAGGATCCTACACTCTGTGTGGCACAGCCAAAAAAATGAAAAAAAAAAAAGTACTATTTAAATAAATAAATAAATCTTATCTGTAGAGGAAACAGACTAGACTAGTATAATCACTTTACAATGTTGTGTTAGTTTCTGCTGTACAGGGAAGTGAATCAGCTACATGTATACATATACCCCCTCCCTCTTGGACCTCCCACCCACCCCCCATCCCTCCTCCTCCCCTCCCATCCATCCCCATCACAGAGCACCAAAATGAGCTCCCTGTGCTATACGGAGGGTTCCCACTAGGTCTCTATTTTGCACATGGTAGTGTATTTATGTCAAACCTAATCTCCCAGTTCATCCCACCCTCCCCTTCCCCCTCTGTGTCCACGTGTCCCTGGTCTACATCTGCATTTCTTTTGTTTGTTTGTTTGTTTGTTTTTTAACATCTTTATTGGAGTATGATTGCTTTACAATGTTGTGTTAGTTTCTGCTGTATAACAAAGTGAATCATCTATATGTATACATATATCCTCATATCCCTTCCCTCTTGTGTCTCCCTCCCACCCTCCCTATCCCACCTCTCTAGGTGGTCACAAAGCACCGAGCTGATCTCCCTGTGCTATGCAGCTGCTTCCCACCAGCTATTGGTTTTAAATTTGGTAGTGTATATCTGTCCATGCCACTCTCTCACTTCACTGCGGATAGGTTCATCTGTACCATTTTTCTAGATTCTACATATATGTGTTAATATATGATATTTGTTTTTCTAACTTACTTCACTCTATATGACAGACTCTAGGTCCATCCACATCTCTACAAATGACCCAATTTCGTTCCATTTTCTGGCTCAGTAATATTCCATTTGTGTGTGTGTGTGTGTGTGTGTGTGTGTGTGTGTGTATATACACACATACATACACCACATCTTCTTTAGCCATTCATCTGTCAATGGACATTTAGGTTGTTTCCATGTCCTGGCTATTGTAAATAGTGCTGCAATGAACATTGGGGTAAATGTGTCTTTTTGAATTATGGTTTCCTCAGGGTATATGCCCAATAGTGGGATGGCTGGGTCATATGTAGTTCTATTTTTAGTTTTTTAAGGAACCTCCAGTAAGGATACTTTTTAATTGGTAAGGAAGTAGCAGTCATGAGCCAAGAGAGGAGAACGTTTGGTATTTTGTGAAGGAAGTAGTGACTTTGTTTCTGTCTGTGCATAGATAAAATTAAGAAGCGGCTTTGTTTTGCCTTTCTGTATCATGGTCTCAGAGTGACCCTGTCTGAGATCTGTGTTCTGTGACATTGCTCATGTCCAGTAGGAGAGGGACATGGTTTAGCTGTGAGTGCAAGGTTCATGTTCTGGAGGTCAGGAGCTGCTTTGTTTTTCTTTCTCAATACCAAACTACAAAAACAATCATGGCTAAAATTTCAGCAGTCATAATGAAATACATCAACCAAAACATTCAGACTGTCCCTTAAAAGCTGTAATAAAAGTCACAAAATTTTCTGAAAAGAGCACTTACCTTTGCTTATGGGTGCATCCTTCAAATTTAATTTACTTCTAAGCAACCAGTTGGACAGCATCTATTTTAAAGACTGGAGGAGCTAACCAAGAGGCTCCCTGACTGGTGAGCTCTTTTACCTAACAGCTGTAATAGCATTTTCTTCAGTTTCCCTGCAGAGCCTAACCCAACCACATCCCTGGGAAGAAAGTGCTAGAAGTCCCCTATTCAAGCCCTCTCCCTTTTCTGAGCTGCTCTCTCTAGTTAAATATGATAAGTGAGTCATATGCAGTTCTCTTTGATGAAAAATAAACAAGGGAAAGAACCCCAAACACTCCTGTGGCAAAGGCCCCTTCAGAACATACTGCCTTCGCTGTTAGAGATTTATCTTTTTAAAAGAAGGCAGAAATAGGAAAGGGCCACAGAAGGGCAGGAATAGCTGAGAAAACAAGGCAGCAGTCTTCTCTGTGAGGGAAGATGAAAAAGGCTACTAGTACCTTTTTTAGTCCAGCAAGAAAAAAACTATAATATCATATAGCTGGTGCTCCTAGAAATGACAAATGACAAAGAAGAGGCTTTCCCCTACGCTCTCAAGGAGAAAAGTGCTCTCTAAAATGAAAGTCAGAGACGTTCCATTGAAAGGAAATATTTTTCCCCTCTAATTTATAATTAGCTTTCAGTGATGCTGGCTTTTATAGACTCGTATCAAGGCAAATTGCTCAGCACAGTGAGTTTGGCTGGTGTTATTCATACATGTAAGCACTGGGATATCCATCATAAACACAAGCCAGCTGTCGTCTTCTGAGGTTTCAACTGATTGCCAGTTCGGGTCAAGAAGAAAATTATTCCTCTGCCTTCATCTGTAATATTATTTACCAATTGCAACAGGAGGATTTGACACCTTCAGTGACGTAGCCCAGCATCCTGTTAAATTGATCAGAAGTCCAGTAATGTGCAGTAGTTTCTAACATTGAGATCCAAAGCCGATTTCCTTTCTGACATTCTGTTGGGATCAAAGCCAAGGGTAGAAGTGGTTAATGAGGCTTCCCAATGTCCCTCAAGATCCAGGTCAGCTTGTTTATCCCTAACAGAGAGGTGGATGTGTTAATAGCTTCTGCGGCCTGTGGTTTCCCTTGTGGAGATGCCAGTGGGCCATGTGTACTCCTTGGGTCTCAGGGTGATGGGGCTTGCATTGGCTGTGACTGACAGCATGAGCTAGAGGGTTGGCTACGTTTGGCATGACGTGGTTGGCACAGGCCACCTCAGACCTTGAAAACTTGGAGCTGATGCAGAGGTGGATAAACGCATTGAAGACAGGTTGCCAACTCAGATTTTTATGGGAGCCAGACAGGTAATGTGCCTGAGTAAACCTGGCAAGGTGGCAACTTTGGGGATAGTGACCTCTCAGCTCCCACTGATTATGATCATTCAGAGATTTGGGCCTATTGTTGCCAACTTTTCAAGAGCAGGCGAATGTCTGGTGTATATGACAAATCCCCTGACTTAAGTGTCACCATCTAACTCAAGCCTCTAGCAGACCAGATTAAACAGTTTGCCTTATAGGCTGCCATTTTGTAACTTCAAGCTAAGGGCACATTTCTTTGCTTCCTCATACTTATACAGAAGCTCTGTGGACTCAAGTTTTAGGACTTCTTTTAATCTCATTCAAAGAGATGAAAAAGATAGGCAAGGAAAATGAAAATACTTTTCAAATGTCACAGTGTCCCCATGGAGCTAGGGTGGTTGAACTAAGGGGTACAGCTGAACTTTCAGTTCTGCTTCTATAACTGAACAGTTAGGAATGGTTCCCCGGGGCAGGGTTGAGTCACTAAACAAGCACTAGACAAATGGTGCAATATTAGTACATGAAGAAGGCAGAGCACAAGCTCCTTGCCTTTGAAAAGTTTGTGAATTCATTGAGAGTACTATGTTAACATGCATGGAATAATTAGAAAAAAATGCCAAAATAACATATAAGCAGGTGGGCTCTCAGAAAGTATGATGGTTCAATTTCCTTCTTTAACAGCATCTCTTCTTAATAATGGTCCAAAGAGAGAGTAGAAAAGCAGCATGACGGCCATAGATCTTACTAGATGGCTGCCATTTCTGTTGGATGAGATTGGATATCAGGCAAAATGAACAAGAAGTTGGCCTTTTCAGACCCTGAAGTTCTAGAAGTTATGACACTTTTGAAAAAATGGTTCTCCCAAGTTACTGTGTCTAAAAATGGCTGTGAATTTTAACAGATCTATGAACTGAAAGCAACACTATTAGAACCAATAGCCTAGATCACCCTCTCAAGAGCTACCGCATAGTGTCTGGAGTATAGCCCTCCAGGTGGATCTCTAAACACTAAGGAGAACCTCTGTTGTCCTTGAGAGAGGATGGAAACTCTGATAGCCCATGTCTGAGGTCGAAAAATGATCACAATCTCCTCTGTCCTAGGAAACCTCACCCGTGAACTGCAGGGTAGAGCACCAGGACAGCACACACCCTTGGACAGGTGTATAACCCTTGCTTGTTTGGTTGGGGTTTGGCTGTTTGTTCTTGTTTGTGTGTTTGTCTATGTGTTTTGAAGCCCCATTTATTCCTGTATTAGTTTTCTATTGCTGCTGCAATAAATTCCCACAAATTTCATGGCTTAAAATAATACAGTTTATTATCTTACAGTTAAGTCCAACTTATAGAAGTGTGGGTAAAATCCAGGTGTCAGTAGGGTAAGTTCCTTTCTGGAGGTTCTAGGGGAAAATCCATTTCCTTGCCTTTTCCAGCTTTTAGAGGCTACCTGCTTTCCTTAGCTTATGGGTTCCTTCCCCCATTTTCAAAGCCAGCAACGTCAGGCTGAGGGCTTCTTGTGCTGCAATCTCTCTGGCTCTCCCTCCTCTATCTCTCTTTTCCATTTTACAGGTCTCACAATTACATTGGGCTCATCTGGATAATCCAGGCTACTCTCCATAGTTTCGGGTCAGCTGATTAGCAACCTTAATTCCCCTGTACCATGGAAAGCAACATATTCACGAGTTTTACAGATTAGGACATGGACATCTTTGGGGCAGCCATTATTCTGCCTACCGCAGTTCCCAATATCTCCATCTGGAGAGATTGTATACTTTTTTTTTTTTCCACATCAAGAAATGGAATCTGGTAATTTATAAAAATATGTTCAAATGCAGTATATGACCTCTTCATGCACACTTCATGCACACAAGGAAGAGTAATAAGTTACTCTTCTATGAACTGGACAGGCAGTGTAAATAATATTCAACGAAAAAGACATGGGCTTTGTAATCAGACAAACCTGATTTCTACTCTGGTACTTCCTAGCTGTCTAACTTCCGTCAAGTTAAAAAATTTTGAGACATAGATTCCTTTCTTCCAAAATGGAGAAAGTACTTCCCTTATATGATTATTTTGCTTAAATTAAATAGAAATAATGTGTCAGAATCATAGTAGAATTTTAATCAATGGTATTATTATTTCCTGAAATCCTGAGTTCCATTTCAGTACTGTTGGGTAAAACCAGTTAAAGAAACCAAATTCGATGTTTCAGTTTAATGAATTGCATTAAATGAAAAACATTTCCCCAGGGTGTTTGTCTGATTTGTTAGCATATGTGAGATGTTTGAATTTCAAAGATGAAAAAGCGATTTGTAAGTGCAAAATGGTGCAGCTGTCCTTACCAGTAAACAGGTAATACCACCCTTTGAGCAGGGGGGCATGGATACCAGTAGAATAAAAAGGTGGGTACAAAGACAGAAGCCTCAGAGTTACTCAGACTCAAGAAGATGAATCTTTGCTGTCAATATGTCTCCCAACTGCTAGTGCAAGTGGAGGATAGATTTTCTTTTCCACTAGATTTACTTTCCAATATACAAGTTTATCGGTCAAGCAAGGACTATTCATCAAGTCATTTTCCATCGATAACTCCAGCCTAAGCCGGACAGGCTGAGTGTTTATTATTCACTCTTAAAAGGCTGGAGCTCATTTGCTTCTGCAGTGGAGAGAGGAGCAGACCCAGACAGAGAGAGGAATGAGGGCACTCAACAAAATGGCCATTCATTTCAGTCAAGCTTGACAAATAACAAAGGTGTAAAACAACCGTGAAAAGCTCCAGTTAACGGGTGGAAATCAAATATTGATCCACTAATCCCCTAATTTACTGACTACCCATTTAGTGATCTGATTCCCATTTATTCATCCAACAAATATCAGTTGAGCCCTTCCTGCAGACCAGGCCCCGTACAAGGCCAAAGAGAACATTACGCCAATGCTCACCGCCATCCCCGGACAGGCATACACATTCAATCTGGAGCCGTAAGAAATTAGTCTTTTGTTTCTGAAGACTGGGTGCTCTTGAAAAAACATCATTGCTTATAATTACATGATGTAGTGTAACATCCTACAATCATCTTTTTCTGGAAGGCATCGCTGTGGCCAGCAATGCATGTATTACTACATTGATCTTCTTTTAACACTATACAAAATGAAGAGACTACATTGCCCGTGGCCTCCAGAAACTTACCTTCAAATAGCATCAATGCTATGAATGCCACACACGCTAAACACACTGAATAAAATGGAATAAATATTGAAGAATCTAAATTCAGTTAATTTGCAAGCCAAATCTTGCTTCAGATTGTATTGACATTATTTGTTCCCTTGTTCGTTATGTGAGGCGCCTTTTAAGCTGAAAGAGAAGACTTTCAGCTATTGTTCCCTCGTGAGATGCCTTCTCTTCAGGGCATTTGGGAACCAGTAGGCATAGGCAGGGGCCATTTCTGCAGCATACTGGTGCTCAGGGTGATGATGTCCATAGAGTGGAAGGCAGTGAGGAGGGAACCAAAGAGGAGGGGGCAGCTGAATGGCATTTTGGCAATCACAGCGTGGGTTCATTGATTTCTTAGAAAGATTACAAATTCCCCTGTGTTCAAATAGCGATTATGTACTCAAGGCCTGCATTCCAGAGCTAGTTGGAAAGTCTTTGATGACCTATTAGTTTGGATTTGCACTGCCAGTGACTTTTTTCCTTTTGTGAACGCAGTGGAATTGCGGCATGTATGTCTTGGACTTAAGCCACCTCAACAATGCAGGGGAGGAGGGGTGAGGAGAGGTTGTGAGATGGTGTGCCAGGAAGAGAACACCCAAGAATAATTGACATAATGTGGCACTTCTAACCATACTTTTCTTCAGTGAGCTTATGCCTGGGAGTCAGAGTGAATGGGAGGCTTAAATCTGTCATGCCCTCAATTTCTACATTCCTGCCGGTCTTTCAAGGCTGAGCATCTTTCCTTCTTGAGTAGAGTATAGTTCTAGTCCTTAAAGATACAGCAAACATTTTTCGTGCAATATGGTCCCTAAACACAAGCAAATAAATAACCCAACCAAAGAAACAGAGAAATGTCTTCTAAAAGTAGAATACCAATATGATGCTTGCTGAGTGATGACACTGTATTGCATCCAAAGGGCAGTTTAGGAGAGTTTCAAGGAGAGTTCTGACTCAGTGATCTTCTATGCTGACTTTATCACCTCACCCTGTCCTAAGATTGTACACCACTGTGATTAACACACAGAGTAACTGGCATGTATAAAGTGACTTTTGTCAGGGGAGTGATGGGGCGATCTCACTGGATTCAGTATTTTACATCTTTTATCTTTTCTAATCACAAGTCATACACCTGTGAGCTAGCACATGGTTTCCACATCCCTTGCCCACCAACTAGGAGTAGGTGTATTTTAGAAACTGAGAGGGAACTTCTTAATACAAGGTTAGTTAGAAATGGGTAAGAACCCCAACTCAGGCATTTACTAGCTGGGTGACCTTGAAGAAGCTGCTTGCATACTGAGTCTTGCCTTCCGCAGCTGTAAAATGGGCTAAATGATAGCTACCTCCCAGGGCTGTTAGAGAAGGTTCCTTTTAAACCTCTCAGAACAGTGCATGTTACCTCTCAGGTACTTAATAAATATTAGCTCATCTGCCCCCTCGCCTACACACACAAACACACACTTACACACTTCCTGGCTCCTAACCTTCTGCTCAGAATTTTGAACATCTTTAAGGGAGGGAGAAGGAGAATAAGAGGAGATTGTTTACAAAAAGGAATTTTTAAAAGAAACAAACCAAAAAATCATGGAAATAGTAAGAAAAGCAAATCCAAATTGTCTGATCCGGGACGGTTTGGTCTCCCACTGGAACCGAGGAAAGCAGCAGTATTTTATGTTAATGGAATTTGGTGGAAAATGCAGCTCTAATGAAACATTGGCAATGGTTACTCCATCCCTATTGCTCCAAGTACTTTTTCTCTTTTTCCTTCTTTCTTTAAAAAAATATCTGTATGGTTATTTCTCAGTACACCAGGATTACGTTTCCTTCCCTAAGAGTACCAGAGGAACCTGGGGTGCAGCTGAGCTGGTGAGCTGTCCATCTTGCCCTGTCCCTGAGACAGGCAGGGAGGACAGCATTTAGCCCGGCTGTGGGGACTTGGGGAGGGACTGGCTTTTGAACAAAAGCTGTTCTCAGCGAAACTGAAGTACACAAAGTGGGAGGGGACTGCTAAACCCTGGGAGGTGCAGGGAGGGGGTGAGTTGTTTGCTAATATATCCCTGGGGAAACTTCCAGTGTTTCTGGGCATGGCTGCGTGCACAGCTCATGAAAAATGCACCAGAGCATTGTTGGCATTTGATTTCAGAAGAAGCTACAGTACCAAGAGACAACTGTCTGCTTTCCTGCAACACCTAGATGACACACCTGGTTTCCACTGCTCTCTGTTCATCTGTCCAGATGTTCCCATTTACTTGGACAGAAAGCCTTGTGGTTTCTTGTACAGGGTGTTACATTTCTTCCTTCCAGCAAAGCACTAGATATGACAAAGCTCAACTAGCAGAATTCTTCTTTTTACTTTGTGACTAAGAATGCTTCAGTGCCTTTATTTCCAAATATATGTTGTTGTTGTTTCAAAATTTGTTTTTCTAGTGAATCAAAATAGCGAAGTGTACTGGCTATAAGGTAAAAGGAAGTAGCAGGTCCCTAACATCTACTGGGTGCCTGCTATGTAGCAGGTACTGATACAGCTACTTTGCATGTAATATTTAATATCCTTCTCGCTATAAGCCATAAGGTGTGTAGGTTTGATTAGTGCATGTTACAGTGGGAAGCAGCCCAGTATTCTGGAAAGAGTATAGGGTTGCCCCTTACCAGCTATGTGAATTTAAGTAATTACTTAACACCTTTGAGCTTCATTTTTCTCTGTGTAATGAAGTTAACAATGGCAGCTAATAGGGGTGTCATGAAGATTGAATATGATTGTAATATGATGTGTTAAAATCTTTACTTGATCTATATGAGTTGGTCAGTATTGAGAGCTCCTCTTGCAGAAAGGAAAGAAAAAAATGAGACCCAGGGAGATTGAATCATTTCATTTGCCTAAGACTCATAGCTGTTAGGGAGTTTGGTCAACACTCATACCCATGAATGACTGGTTTTAGACTCTAAACTGCTGTTTCCTAAAGTAGTTATTTAGTCACCACGTCCCATTGTCACACTACCCACCCCACTTCTACTCGCACCCCATGATAACTAACATGCACACACCATCCTATGAGCAGGACCCTAGAAAATCTATGTACATGACACCAGAGTTGCAGAGTTAGCACAGCACAGGTGTTATTTGCACAGGTGCAGGAGAGGGGTGCTAGCCACTCTGGATGCTTCACTTGAGTTTAGAATATAGCCGGTCGCTTACTTCACTCTGTATAATACACTTTGTATTATACAGAGTGAAGTAAGCCAGAAAGAGAAAAACAAATATCATATATTAACACGTGTATGTGGAATCGAGAAAAATAGTACAGGTGAACCTGTTTGTAGGGCAGGAATAGAGACGTGGACGTAGAGAACGGACATGTGGACACAGGGGAAGGAGAGGGTGGGATGAATTGGGAGATTAGGTTTGACGTAAATACACTACCATGTGTAAAATAGAGAGCTAGTGGGAGCCGGCTGTATAGCACAGGGAGCTCAGCTAAGTGCTCTGTGATGACCTAGATGGGGGAGGGGGGGGAGAGGGAGGTCAAAGAGGGAGGATATAGGTATGCATATAGCTGATTCACTTCATTATACAGCAGAAACTAGCACAACATTGTAAAGCAATTTTACTCCAATTAAAAAAAAAAAAGAATGTTGCCAGTCGCTAAAGGCGCAGGGCAGTGACAAAACATTTAGATTCACCTTTAAAGCCTCAATTGAGCGTCCTCTCACTGAGTCCCTGCCTTGCACCTTGGCTAACCACTGGAACAGAACTGTCACAAGATGCTTTCAGTCTCACTGTGTCCTGTTCATTATTATTTTTATTAACACTCAGCCAATATATGGAAGATACCTATTAAGGAATGAGCAGGAACCTCTCTCCCCACTGAGACGTAAACACATTATCTGAGGAGTTCCGACTGGGTTAATCTGTTGTAATGGGATTATCTATATTGTAGCTGAAAGCAAGGCTTTGAGGAAAGGAAGGTCAGTTTTGTTTTGTTTTATTTTTTAATCCATTCTTTTTTTTTTTTATTGGAGTAAATTGCTTTACAATGTTCTGTTAGTTTCTGCTGCACAGCAAGTGAATCAGCCGTAGGCATACACACATTCCCTCCCTCTTGGACCTCCCTCCCCACCGCGCCTATGCCACCCAACTAGGCCATTACAAAGCACCCAGGTGAGCTCCCTGTGCTGTACAGCAGGTTCCCACTAGCTCTCTATTTTACACTTGGTAGTGTATTTATGTCAAACCTAATCTCCCAATTCGTCCCACCTCCCCTCCCTCACGCCTGTATCCACACATCAGTTCTCTACGTCTGCGTTTCTATTCCTGCCCTGCAAATAGGTTCATCTGTACCATTTGTCTAGATTCCACATAATATGCATTAATATATGATATTTTTCTGACTTAAGAAGGTCAGTTCTGATGCAAATTACCTATATTCTGATATAAATGTATTGCTTTGTCTGATTTTTGTTTTTTGTGGGGTTTTTTTGGCAGAAGGCTTGATTCCAAATTTTGAAGGTGGGGAAATAATTGAGGAAGAAGATTCCAAATAAACCACAGAGAGGCCTGCTCAGTAAGGAGGTACTTGAAGGGATGAAGATGCTACACAAACACTTGCAGAGGGGAGGGCAGAAAACAGGGTGGAGAGAAGGTGCTGGAATTAGCATGGAAAACCAGCACAATGGAAACTAGGGTAGCTGAAACATGTCATCTGCTCTATTAATTCCCTGCCAAAGGAGTCATGGTTCTTTTAGTTCCTTATTAAACATGACAAACTTCAACTACTCAGACTTCTTTCCTACTCTGGGGAACAGTGAGGCATTTCCTCCAGCAATTCAAGGTGAGACTGAAAAAACTATGATTCCCGCTTTTATTTATTTACGTTTGTCCTTACTACAGAGATGGGTTCAAAGTCATCTGGGGAATTAGCCAGCAGCGAATGCTTATTAGTTTGCCACGGACGTGGGGGAGACACAGGAACTGTCAGAGGGTAGCCATCCTGCTGGGAAAGGAGGAGGGAGCCAGAAGCACCAGTCTCTTCCCTGCAAGGCACGCAGTGTCCGTTGGTGGCCAGATTGCCTCTTGGGAGAATTCTAGAGGTTTGAATTGGGCTTGAGGCATTAGAGAGAAAAAGTTTACAGCATTCCTACTGAGACTTTCCTGGTAACAGCGCAAGTAGAATAGAATTCTGTCTCCCAGGCTTTGTAGCCTTTGCCACTTTATGAACAACGTAATGAGTTGCTCAGCACTCTCCTTCAAGGATTGAATTCAGCGTAGTCTGCCTGGTTCACATGGAAGTAGAATAACTATGGCATCATCTAGTTAAGTGTAAACTATGCACTATGAAATATTGGGGTGCCAGGAGTGGAAAATTCAGGTCCTACTGACAATGATAACAGATAAATCTCATCACAATGTTTTATGAGCTCAGTGGAGAAAACAGTAAAGTCTGGAGTAGCTAGGGAGGTCTTCACAGAGGTGGTGATTCCCCTTTTCTCTTTCTTACCTTTTCCTTTCAATCCAGCTCTATTGAGATATAATTGGTATGTAACACTGTATAAGTTTACAGTGTACAATGTGTTGATTTGATACCCTTATGCATTGCAAAGTGGATACCACTGTAGCCTTAATTAACGGCATCATTAACATCACATAATTACCATTTCTTTGTTGCGGTCAGAACATTTAAGATCTGCTCTCTTAACAGCTTTCATGTATACAATACATTTAATCACAATGTTGTGCATTAGATTCCCAGAATTTCTTTATCCCTGGAACTTCTCCATCTTATAACTGGAAGTTTGTTCCCTTTGACCAGTATCTCCCCATTTCCTCCAACACCAGCCCCTGGTGTTCTATTCTCTGTTTGCTAATGACATGGAATGCTGACGATTCTATTCTCTGTTTCTATGAGTTTGGATTTTTTTTTAGATTCCACAAATAAGTGAGATCATACAGTATTTGTCTTTCTCTGTGTTACTGTTTTCACTTAGCACGATGCCCTTAAGTTTTATCCATGCTGTCGCAAATGGCAAGATTTCCTCCTTTCTCATAGTTGAATAATATTTTATTATATGTAAAAATACCACATCTTCTTATACATCCACCCTTTGATGGGCACTTAGGTTATTTCTGTATCTTGGCTGTTGTGAATAATGGTACAATAAACATGGGGGGGCAGATATTCTTCAGTATCCTGTTTTCATTTCCTTCCTTTGGATATATACCCAGAAGTGGGATTGCTGGATCATATGGTAGTTCTGTTTTTAATTTTTGAGGACTCTCCATACTGATTTCCACAGTAGCTATACCAACTTACATTCCTACCAATAGTGCACAAGGGTTCCCTTTTGTAGAGTGTTTTCACCAATACTTGTAATCTCTTGTCTTTTTGGTAATAGCCATTTTAACAGGTGTGAGGTGACATCTCATTGTGGTTTTGATTTGCATTTCCCTGATGATTAGTGATGTTGAGCATCTTTTCATGTGCCTATTAGCTATTTGTGTATCATCTTTGGAAAAATGTCTGTCCAGTCCCTCTGCCCATATTTTAATTGGATTATTTGGGGCTTTTTGCTATTGAGTTAGGTGAATTCTTTATAAATTTTGGATATTAATCCCTTATCAGATATATGGTTTGCAAATATTTTCTCCCATTCCATAGGTTGCCTCAGAGGAAGTGATTTCTGAGCTGTGAGTTGACCATTGCTGAGAGTTGAATGAATGGAAAAAAGGAGAGAAGGTATTCTAGTCAAAAGCATGATGTGTTTAAAAAAAAAAAAAAGCAAGGAAAATCAAATTATCTAGATCAGATGGCATTTTGGGATGGATAAGACCATGATAAGGTTGGATAAAGTGTCAAAATCTCAGCTGGCTCCTTTATATACTTTATTATTACCCTGCAAAGTAATAATAATAATGGGTACCATTTACTGAGTTTACACTGGTGGTAGGCAGTGTATGAGCTTGCTGGGGATCTAGAGAAGATGAGGTCTGGTGTTTGACCTTAAGTCCTAAAAATCTAAGCTTTGATAAAGTCATAAAGCAAATGTATTCTAGAATAATATATATATATATATCCCTATATATTATAAAACATATATATATATGTCTTATCAAGGGAGTATGCAGAACAGAACTGCTTGCTCTGCTTGCTGCATTCAGGAAGGCCTTGCCGAGATAGTAAGGTCTCCACCAGGTGGTGAAGGATGTCTAGGAGATTGTGAAAATGGAGGAGGTATTCCAGGCAGAGAGAACAGCAGGTTAAAAGGCATAGTAGAGTCCTAAATTACGTTTCTCTGTATTTCAGCTAAAAAAAAATCCCAAATCCTTGTTTCACTGATGCTGGGGACAATGCACATTTGCATTCTATCTTACACATTTTCACCTTGCCAACTTGCTTTGATGCAGACCATAATTTCTATCGTGGTTTTCCAGCCAAATTACTCCAATAAAATAATGCCAGAAATATATCACCTCTGTCTTCTGCTGCTGCCGTCACTGGCTGTTTGTCCCTACGTTTCAGCCAACTTCAGTGGAGACTGGAAAGAGAAATACAAATTGTTGAGAACTGAACACAGGCCCACCCCTCTCTTCAGCAGCAGAGCGTGGGAGATTGGAAGCATTATCACATTATATCCCACAAACACCATTTTAATCCACAGTGGCGATAGGAGAGAAAAATGCTTACCCTTACAGAACCTCACTGGGAGAGTGGGCCGTTGCGTAGCACCAGTTGTTAAAGTCAGTATCTATGAGCATGACCAGAATCTTCCGTTTCTTTTGTACATTCATTTACTAAGTTGCATTTTATATGTATTATTCTCCATGAGGCAAGTGCGGACAAACATAATCACCATTTTGTAAAAGGGAAACTGAGTAAAGGAAATGCTTACTGAATGGATGGATAGAAAGATGAAATCACTTATTTCAGCAAACATTTTTGAGTATCTATTACGTTTGAGTCATAATGTTAGGGACATGGTATATAGATGTAAATAAAACACATGGAATCCCACCATGCTTCTGTTCACATTCTGCTGTGTCCCTGAGGGCCCTTTACCTCCGCTTACCTTTGACTAACGCAGCTTACCCAGGTTTTATCTTTAAGGCCCAACCCAAAAGTCAGCTCCTCTCTGTGGCTTGGCTTGACTCCCCCTTACCTCTCTCTGCATACACAATAATTTTTCTACCATATTGGTTTTCAATGAATTCTATCCCACATTCTGTTCTACTTATTACCTTCTTCACCTGACTATAATAGATTGAGGTCATCTTTATATCCCTAATAGCTAGCATAACAAACAGCAGATACATACTTAGTGAACTGAAGCCATGGCTTTGCCTGGGATGGATTCATGATCCAAAGGAGATGGATGCATGTAACTTTATTATAGTATGTTAAATGCTATACTAATCTATTTGAGGTATTGAGATTGGTAGTAAAACTACCTATTTGCTATAAACCTAGCAAATCTGATTTCCAGGTCTCTTGTCTATTCTCTTTCCAATAGGATGGTCCACCAAAGAAAGTCCCCTTTCCATAAAAAATAAAAATCATGGTCAAATAAATGTTGGGAATACTGAATACACTGTTCTTTCTTTTGGATATCTATGATTCCAATTAACCTATTAAAGATTCTGAAAATTCCTACTGTAAAGAACCCCCTCCTCACTCCACCCCCCAAAAAAAACCTACTTATTCCCAAACCCATCGGATCATAGAATTTATAATATATGAAAACCCATCAGCATTCCATGTCATTAGCAAACTTAAACACACTTTGGGAAATGCTGCCTTTGAAATCAAGTATTCATATTGTGAAGAGTTTACAAAGTTTCTACGAAAACATTAGCCGGATAGATTTTTACTCTAAACCTGCTTTGTGCTTGGTGGCCATTGTGCAAACTACTTCAAAAAGTTCATGCTGGAGGCTTCCAAGCCAGTTAGCATTCCTGAAGGGTAGAGAGAGGAGTATTGCCTAAGGCGTAGCATGGATTCCTCTGAGGACAGAACTAAGAGTAAGGAGGCCCTGGGGAGGTCCCCACTTTGCGGGGCCTGAAGCTTATACAGCGTGTGTGTGGTATGTAACTTCTTTAAGAAGAATATTTCAAAATTAAATATAAAAATGACTATTTAATTTAACATGAGAAAAGAAATGATGAACATTTACAAGTTTTAATAAATATCATAATTACAGAAATGCATACAATTAACCTACTTTTTTAAAGGTAATAACTGCTTGACACACTTCTATGATATGTTTTCCCTACAATATTATTTCTGGTCTCTTTGAATGCCTTTTCATGACATTTTGTAATATCATTTTCTACAGATAAAATAGAAGGGTAATTCAGTCTTTCCTCTTGCTTGGTTGATCAAATGTTGTATGTTTTTTTTTATTATTAACACTTTTTAAAAGTTTATATTGGTAAAGTCAAGTGAATTTTTAAGGATTGTTTCAACTTTGGGCAAATTCTATCAAGATCACTGGGTCATACAGCACTGGAGGTGGTCAGACTATTCCTGGAAGCCATTTCTACACCTGGAAAGTGAGCAAAAATTTAATTCTGCAAAGACATATTGTGAACTATATGAAGATATCCCATCAAAGAACTAAGTGTATCCCAACTCGACTTCCCATTAGTTAGATCCCAAATATGTTGACTGCCACTTCATTACCTCCCTACATAAGGGGACATGTGATGGAGGGGAGATTAGAGGTGAAGGGTATTAGGGTCTTCACCTACTGCAGTTAAAATATCTTGCTTTACCAATTTTACAAAAAAGATAAGCCCTAGTGAACACATTGCTAAGGCCACTCTCAGGGCTTTGGAAGCCCAGAATGAATGGATGCTCTAATGATTCAGCTTCCCTAGCTTCACTTCATAGAGGTGGATGGGCTTGTATTAGAAAGTAATGGGAAAGGTATTGTGTAGCAGGAAACCTTGTTTGGAAAGCAACATAAAAATCTATTAAGAGGCCGCAGGTCCAGTAGAGAAGAGTTGGAGCTGTTACCTTGAAACAATCAGCCTGTCCACAATCCAGTGGGCTCTTAGAGGGACCATCTCCTCCCTGGGCCCTTGCTGTCCAGCTGCTGATCTCCTCCATCACACAAGGCACCGCATGGTGCCTCTTTATGACCAGAGGGCTGCTTGTGCAACGGAGGCCGGTCCCACTGCAGAGATTGTATTTGTCTTTCTTTTATTTTCCTGGAAGTCTTTGCTGCCATCCGGGCTGTAATTGCACCACACCGTTTCTGAATCGATTGCTTTTAGAGCTGTTGAGCTTTTATTACTGCTCCTCGTTGGGAAGCGAGGAGGGAGAGAAGCAGGTCAGCCTGGGCTCTGCGAGAGATGAATGTCATCAAATTGTCTTTCTCCAGCTATTGAATAAAACTAGTAATGCTGTTCCATAAAACCAAAAAGAAAATGAGAGTGTGAGAGAAAGGAGAGATGTCACAGGGACAGAGACAGAACAAGAGAACATACGGATCTGACTTTTCTTGGAATAGACAGCAAAGCCATATTGTGATGTTGACTATATAGTGCAATAATGTTGTAGGAATGGAGCAAGAAGTAACAGGCAAATTAAAAAATATCTGTCGGCAGTTACACAAATCTGCCATCTTTGCAGGTTTACTGATGTTTCCTCATTCTTGGAGCTGAGGAGAAAGGTATATGTTTCATTTGGGGGTTTTTTTTCTCACTCAGATTGATAGACTCTGTAATTCGATTCAGATATGACGGAATTCCTCCTTAATTATACATATTACTGTTATTGCGCTGACAGATGTCTCTATCCCCACAGTTGGGACAGTTTTGTCCACATTGGTATCTATTATTGATTTACCTAGTAGCATTTCTTCAAGGTTTCATCATAAGGTAGCAAGTAGCAGGGTCATTCACTGGAGAATAGGAATTCACATAATTAGATTTTGTGAGGGGCATTCTTATTTTAATTGGAGTCTGCCTTCCAGAAGCTAGCTAACCTAGCTTCTGAGTAAGGAGGCTTGGAAAACAGAACTGAATGCTCATGTGAACTTTGTTCATGCTAACTGTTCACAGTCCCAGACAATGCCTCATTTAACAACTTTGTCGCATACAGTATCCCCTGAATACAACATTCATGTGCATGAATTGGTTTCTTTCATACCGTCAACCTTTCAGGAAAGGCTTAATGACAGTTCATGCTATTTACCTCTTTTCTAAAAATAGTCTAAGTCAGTCATTATAAATTGGACTTTCGACTTAAATTGGTCTGAAACCTATTTAAGCATCATATAAATGGCAGGTCTTACATAGACTTCTCCTCTGCCAAGCAGGGGGCAATATGCCCATTTCAGAATGCCAGTGCAAAGTGCAGGGGACCTAAATGATTTTCCTGGAGTCATATACCATATCAGAGCTAGGCACAAACCCCAGGCATCCTTATTCCCACTCTACTACTCTTAACAACCAGAGTCAGTGCTATAATATTGCAAATTACATGCCCAACCTTTGGAGTGGAATGCATGTGAATGTCATTTGTCACTTAAATATATGAATGTCTTCTCTCGTGTTTCCTCTACTGCTTTCAGCCTGTCATGTCAAGCGGCATTGCTTTTATTATTGAAATGAAGAGGATACCTGGACCATTGATCTCAGTTGGCAGTTGGCACATAAGAGCTAGCAGTCTGTTGTGTCATATAGGAAGATACAGCCTGGTATACAGATCAGCCAGTGTATCAACACAAATGATGGCATCAGATAGCCCTGCCAAATTGCTGTCTCTTTGCCATCTCCCCACCTACACTCCCATTAGTTCCTGCCCAGTAGCCAGTGATAAAGGTACTTTGAAGTCCCACTGATTTCCATGTAAATATTATACAATTTTGGATTTGGTTTAACAGTCCAATCCCTTCAGCTTAGAAATTAGAGTTTAGTAGAGCTGTCATTTGTGTAAAAGTCAATTTAATTTTTTTTCTTGCTTGTCCTATATTTCTGGACTGTACAAATCTAAAACAATATGAACAAAAAGACAATATTTATTGTTGGGTAATGGTTTTTTTTCTACTAAGTGTTTTAACTGACAATCTGAATCTGTTCTCAGTTCATCAGTGAAGAACGTCAGTGAATTAAGCATGGAAGAAACTTTGATCCATGGTAATTCACAGTATGGAAGGCCCTCAACCTAATATAAGGAACATATTTAACCTGCTCTAATAAGCTCTACTCACTATAAACCCTTGAGGAGTAATTAGGGACTTCAGGAGAGTTACTCTGAAAGGCTAACTCACTGCAATGGCCTTATAGTTTTTACGTGAATATAACTTCTTTGCCAATGGACAACATACTTTAATGCTAGTTCTTATCTATAGTGGATGATGTTATAATGAGGATCTAGTATATCCTTCCCATTTTATGGGTGGGAAACTGAGGACTAGAGAAATTTTAGTGACTACCAAAGTTACCCAAGTGCCATGTGTCAAAATTAAGATTTGACTCAGGCCAAGCTCAGTGGGTTTTATCTTTCGCTTGTGCCCTGTTGGCTGCCCAGCAGCTCATTTCACAGAGGATACCCATCGTTGGTGTAGGAAGCAAGATATTTTGTGGATATCAGTCTCAAGGGGCTTATAGGGGTAATAAAGATGCTATGTAAATAACAAACATATTTAACTTCCAGAAAATCCCATTCTACACTTTGAGGCTGTGACCATAAAATTGACAGGGATTAATCTTAATATTTGACTGTAGGATTTTGTTTTCCATTACAGTGCACTCTGTTGAAATAGCATCTCATTAAATAAACTATCAGAGAGGAGTTAATGTGAAGGCTAATAAGTTTAATTAAAGACACTTTTTCCTTAAAAAATGGAAAGGAGAAAGCAAGAGAAACCTTTTATCCTGATTCCCTTCTTCTAACTGCAAGGCACACTATGGCCCGTTGCAAGGATGGGTAATTGAATTCAGTGGTGCAAGCTGACTGCATTTTTATTGTAAGTGGATCTTTCTCTATCAGTGAGAGAAAATGGCCTCAAATGATTCCAGCTGGGACACAGCAGCCATCCCCTTTGAAAATAGCTGGGCCTTATTGACTTCACTGGGTAGGGAGTCCAAATTGCTGCCCAGATGAGTCCAAGCAGCAGCTAGGATAGACCTGACTAGTTAGTGGGTCTCTATCCTTCTGGAACAAGTGATCAGAAGGGCCCATCCTAGAGGAAGGAAGAAAATTATGGTTGGGTGTTGGGAATAATGGAGCAGAGAAACTGTGACAGAGACTTATAGTTTTTAATAATATGTAAAGTTACATGTATAAGTGCATTTATAAGTTTCATAATATAACACATGTCAAGAACCTTAAAAAAAAAGATATTCCTAGGTTCTAACTATTTTTCTTTGCATAGTGGTTTAGGGTATGTCAACATTATGGGTATACTAATTTTTAAGACAGTTGAGAATAAAGGAGGCCATTGAGGAAAAGAGAAAGTGGTTTGAGTCTCAGACACCATCCCTCAAAGAGTTGACAGTAAGGTCTCTAATGGTAATTGGTATTATCTAAAGTTGCCTTGCATCTTTAGTAGAATTTGCTTTATCTAATGACCAAGATGGAGTTTCAAAAATGTTGAGAATCTAGTTAGGAAAAGCCCAAAATGCTGAGAATCTTAACTAAGTGCTAAATATAGTAAGAAATAATCATGACCACCACCCTTGCCAACCCCCATCATCCCACACAGTTTGGACCTCAAGATGGTTAAGCTTATTGGGATACAACCTACCGAGAGAAATTGCTCATACAAGGAAGGAGTTTCCAAGAATGTGTTCTCAGAGGTCTGAGTGCTCACTGCAAGTAGCAGATAACAGTGACATCTAAAAAAGTTATAATATGTACAAGCATATTTTGAGTGATCTAGCTGTGACCACTTAATAACCAGGTGCTTTTGCAGGATTTTAATGCCTGTGCTGAGTTGTTTTCATGGCATATGGGGACAAAACCTTGCCTACCTTCCTTTGTCGAGACCTAGTGAGAAAAGAACAGAGGCAGGTTGAGAGCATAAGTGATGTGTTTATGCCATGCAAAAGTTAAAATGATGTCAGAGTGTGCTTTCATAAACAAAGATTTCAAATGGAGAAAATTGGAGGGAGAATAGAATCACAGTGAGCTTTGTTTGCAAGAGGTGGAAGAGCTCAGAAGAACCTGGGCCTGACTGGTTCAGGTCAGGACTATTACTGCCGGACTGGTAATTTCGTTTAAACTAAACAACATCAGTTGTCACATTAAATTAAGTTGTTAATTGAAATTTTACAACATTTCTGGATTTATTTGTATTTTATCTCTAAATCTGTTTTGGTTGCATAAGAGCTATAAGCATAAGTGGATTGTAGCTACTTTTGTTTATGTATAATTATGTAATGCTAAAATAAAGAAAAATAATTGGAGTGATCATTGGGGGGGTGGTCCCCAAAAGTGGCTTTTTCTTTTAAAAAGATCCCATATTTCATTCAAGTTTGGGAAGTCCTGTCACTGGTAGAGAAACTCAGAGTCTGTTGACTGAGAATTGGGTGTTGACATCAGTAGGCAGCGTTTTCTTCTTTTCTTATTCTGTTCCCCCCAGGCTATGATTGCTTGCTGATTTCAGTAGGGCTATGGGAATTACGGATAGCCAGAAAAAGGCAGCTTTGTAAGCACCTGTTAGATTTGGCTTTGCAAAATCAAAGGCTCAATATTACCTCAAAGGCAATTGGGTAGATTCTTTGAGAGAAAGCGATGTGTCTCTGTGCAAAGAATAAAGCTAAGCACGTAGACTATTTTTAGAGAGGGAGATGGAAAAGAAAGGGATAGTGCTGGCCAAAAGAAAGGAGTTGGCCAATTATGCTTCCTCCATAAATAGTCTTTTGAAAATTTCAGCATGAATTGCTTGGTAAACATAAATTACTCTCTTTAATATTTGTTAAGAAAAATAATTTAATTTAGTGCAAAGAAGTGCAGGCACTTTTAAAGCACACGCATACAACTTAATCACTTTAACCAAAGCTTAGCATATGTTATTTCCCCCTACTTCAGTTTGAAATTTAACCAGAATATTTTGGGAGTGTTTAGGGAGAGTCTGTGTGTCCCAGCTGTGTGGCTTCTGAGCTTGACATTCCTCTGCTCTAATAAACCCCAGGGAACGTGTCTTTAGCAGGCTCTTACTCTTAACAGAACAAAGGCATCAAGTTGCCACCTTCACTCCAATAATTCACTCCGTGGAGCAAATTTCCTTTATTTCACTTAAGGTGGGAGCAGCAAGCTGGCTCCTGCTGCACTTTTTCCTCTGAGCTAAAACTGAACAGGGAGGAACTGAAGGATTATGGAACTTTCATTGCCTTTAGCATTCCTTTGAGGAGCCTACCCCCACCCCCTTCTACTGCTCACCCTGACCCATTACAGTTCTCAGTTAAAACTGAATTCTCTGCTTGTCCAACCCCTCCATTTCCTCCAGAATTTCTACTGACATAAACTGTTAAAGCCAAATCTTGCTCTGATTTCTTTTTTCCCCCCATGGAGAAAAATGCATTACAGGAACAACAAACCCTTTATAACTTGGGAGACCCAGGGGCTTGATTGCATTACAGAGTCAGAGTACCATAAATGCACAGCCATATATCATCAGTGTTAAATCATTTTCAGTATGAAATGATGTTATCCACTTTCGACACAGCCTCAAGCCCAGTGCCCTTCATGTGGTAAGTGTTCGATAAATACTTGACATTTTAACTTATTAATTTTTACCCCCTCCAATATAAAGAAAAATGTTATGTCGATAACTCTGTTATCTGTAAAAATCACTTAGTTGCAACACTTCATTTATTTTATAGCAATGTCAGATGACAGATATCATTACATCATATTGATATTTCTAATGTCATACATGGAAAGTAAAGACAGTAATTTAGTTTAATTGAGGGGAAACACATGTTTGCATTGGTAATAATGGTGTATTATCTTTAAAGATATAAAGGGTTCTTATTTTCAATGTAAACTTACAGTAAAGTATTGCTTGTAGAGGTCCTACTTTAAGGATCTCATAATAATTTGCATGTAATTAGCAATTAGCAAAATATCCCCCTGAACCTTGCCCATTCCTGCTCCCTTTGCAGCTCCTTCTTTGTGGGTGTAAGGTTGCATCATAAGTTGTACTCTGATAATTTTGTTTAAGCTATTGATTTGACAGTGATTTATTGACCCTTGAATGACATAATTTCTTTAAATATGTTTCAGGCTAGGTTGTGTTCAAACTGACACAATTTTTTAAATTAGTGACTTTGGAGTCAGTGCATGGCATAAATGAAAAATAACATATTTTGTATTTACGCAAAAAATTCTCTGTGCTGATCAGAACTGACTTCTGGGTACAAGATAGGATTGAATTTCCATATATTAATGGCAAATAAGATGGGGCAGGGACTCCTAATTACTTTAGTTTATTAAGAATCCCAGGGCACCTCTTAGAATGGTAGAGGTGATGTTAGCCCTTATGTCCTGGACATGATCCAGTTTAGGTAATTGCTAATTACAATCTGTCTACCTAATTCCCTTGACTCTTGCTACTGAATGTGATTTCTTTTCACTTAGCAATATTTAACTATTATGTGCTCTTGGTGTGTGACTGTCAGAACATCTACTGATTTCTACTTGTGTTTAGTATGGTTTGCTTTTTGTTTGATTGCTTTTGATTGTTATTATTATCATATTTTTATTCTAACTATGTCTGTACACAGAAAAGAAAACAAAAATCTTGTAAAAATTTTAGTTACTTGTAACTACTTAGGTTGGAATATGCTTTGTAAATCTAACATTCAGACTCTCTGGATCCGTGTTTAAGAATCTGAAATCACTAGACACACCAGTGGCCCATATCATACTCATTATAAGGTTGTGTAAACTCAGATGGATTTCAGACAGACCAGGATTTCCAGTGTCCTCAATTCTAGGGCTAAAATCATGACATGGAGGAGAGATATATGGAACTAGACCCACCTGATGATCCATCATATTCTGGAGCCTTCACAGAATAGGAATATCTCTGTTTTGGAGATTAGAGCATACTTTGATTCTTTCTAGCCCAATGAAATGGAGCTGAAGAATACAGAAAGTGATGGGTCAAAAGATGTTATTCATTTCAAAGTACAGGTCTAAGTGATATCCATATGTTCACATTGCTTCCGTCCCTTTGAAGGAGACAAGATTATTTGTGAGTCTGTTAGGATCTGAGCCCTTGATTTGGGATGTATTACTTGGAGTTCAGGTGGAGAGATATCAGGTTTTATCTGTAATCTTCCCCCAGTGTGTAAAAATCACGTAGTGAAATAAGTTAGGTGGAACTGTGTTCACCCCCTAGCAACATTCAGATGAATGAAGCATCTTTCTCACTAGTCAATATGCATTGAGCCTTCTCAGTGAGCAAAATGCTAAGAACTTTCAAGGCATAGACATCCCTGAGTTCCTGGATTATATATTCCAAACATGTCAAACATATAGATTTTGACCTCAATTTTACCCACTCTAAAGAGGTTCATCAAACTGTCATTTCAAAGAGATGTTCTGACTGAATCAACTCACCAGGGCTAACCAGAATGTCTAAAAAACTCAAATATAATGTTCCCTATATTTTCTTTTTGACCATGTTTTAGCCAGAGGTAGGAAGACTTTTCCTGTGGATTTTCATAATGAAGCAAATATTGTTTCCTGTGAGATTGCAATGCTAGGACTCAAATGTCCTATCCATGACTCAGAGAGTGAGGGAAGTAACCCATCTTTATGAGTTGTGCTGTCTTTCACTGCTGTTCTTCATATTTCAATTCCATCAGAAGGAACAAATTGCTTCTATTGTATCTAAGAACACCATTTACTCAAGCTGCGTTGAAATGGAAGTGAAGAGTAATAGTAACAGAAGAACACTGGCTAATAATTGAGCTCAAAATGGCCATTTGGCTAGGTGGTCAAGGGAAAGATAATTTTGTCCTGCAGTAGTACATCTTCTGAGCATTCTTTGAACCTAAAATTGCTATGTTGATGAAGTACATTTTAAACATGTGATTAATGATCTTAGACTTGAAAAAATTGGGTATTTTCAGAATGTTCTGACTTTGATATATCAGGGAAGATTTTGATGTCAGAATGGCCAAAAAATATAACACAAACAAACCCCCAGAGCTCACTAAGATTTATTACTGGAGATCTGAAGAAACTCCTGCTGGTTTCTATGTGGCTATTGGTCTAACTGCATATTATCTTTTTTTTTTTTTTAATCTTGTAAACACACTGATACACCTCCTGCCAAACAATCCGTATCGCTGCTACACGGGAAATATATTCTTGCTTTCTATAAGTTTTGTAGTTTAGGAGAGAAAAAAAAGTCCTCTATTGATTTCACTGTTTACTTGCAGTAATGGAGAAAACCATTAGGAAAAGCTTTCCTCTTTTGTGAGTGAAAGAACAGATAGGCATTTCATCCCCAGATTTTCTGCATTCCTTCTAATCAGGAGAGATGATACCCATCTTGTATTCAGAAATACTATGCACGCTCTGGGGGTGAGCCTTGACCCAAATTTAGAAATGTACAGGTTTCCCACAGTACCTTCTAGCATGTGTATTTCCAAAACAGCAAGAAGAGGATTAGGAAAGAAAAACGCTGAAGGGCTTTGTATGGGCCCAATGTGTGTGTGTGTGTGCGTGCATGTGTGTGTGTGTGTGTGTGTGTGTGTGTGTGTGTGACAGAGAGACAGAAAAAGAGAGAGAATCCTGAGAACATATTTTCATCTATTAAAAAAAAAAAAGCAATCTTCTATGAGCATTGCCAGAGTGGACTTGTCCCCCACTGTCCCCAGGCCTGCTGGCTTATGGATGTAAAGCTTTAATCCGTAACATTTGCTGATTTAGTGCCCTTATACCGACACTCCTAAGTTCTTGGCCCCTAATCCAAGCTCTTTCAACCTTTCCTCCACCCCTACAACACTTATTTCCAGGTGGCCTCTGAGTTTTCCATGCATCCTCTCATATGTTTTTCCTTCTTGTCCTCTTTGTTGATGTCTGCCACCTGTCTGTCCAGTTGAATTTATAATCATCACTGAAGTAATCCCTTCCATGAGAATGTTGCCTTCTAAGTCCTCCAAACTGTAAGACCTTCAGGAATCAAAATTCAGCTTAACCTCCCAGAGCCAAGCATAGTTATTCACAGAAATGGGGAAGAAATCCTTCTCATAGACTCTAGCTGGGCACGTGGTTTAGGCCAGTGAAGAGACACCCCTTTCTTTTTTGTGTCTTCATTTCTATCACCCAGACCAGGACTCTCTTACAGACTCTTCTCCTCACAGGCCCCCTTCTCCCTCTTGACAAACAACCTATGCAGAACAGACCCTCAGATGCTGACTGTGTAGGTCTTAGTCTGGCCCTGAATCCTGTCTTAGCTGGCTTGGGGTGTCAGAGTACCACAGCTGGTGTGGCTTAAACAACAGAATTTTATTTCTCACAGTTCTGGAGTCTGGGAAGTCCAGGATGAAGGTTCTGGCCAATTCAGTTTCTGGTGAGAGCTCTCTTCCTGGCTCACAGAATGCTACCTTGTCTCTGTGTCTTTCTGTGGCCTTTCTTTGGTATATGCTTGGGGAGGGGTGGGGTGGAAGAGAGAGAGAAAGCATTTTCTCTCTGGTATCTCTTCTTATAAGGGCACCAATCTGTAATCCTATCAGATCAGGCCCCCACCCTTATGACTTCAGTTAACCTTAATTTCTTAGAGGCTCCATCTCCAAATACAGTCACATTAGGAATTAGGGCTTCAACATATAAATTTTAGGGGGACACAATCATTTAGTACGTAACAATTCGCATTTAAACTCATCAGGGACCATTGATACAATTCTATTCATTTTTCCCTAAGTGACTATCCAAATGCTGGTATGGAAAGTTGCCATCCGATGGATGACTACAATATATGTTTGAAACCTTAGATAAGTTACAGTATGGCTTAGTGACTGTGAGAAGACTGGGTTAGATTTTAATAATCAAGTGGACTATTTTACAACCCAAGAAAATGAACAAAAATCCCATTTTTACATATGCAAGGTAAAAATGCACTGATGTTGCAGGATATGCCCTCACTTGGAGAAAGGGCCATTTAAAATATCCCATTTAAACACAGAGGACACTAGCAAGTATAGTAAGACAAGTTAAAGTAAATAACAACCTTGCTCACATATGGTTAAAACAGGAAATGACATCCAGGGGTGGTGATGGAAACAAAGGGCAGACATCAGTGGGCTTCTAGCTGCAAGGTTCCCCCTGGGTCTTTGGCTTCATTTCCAGTCTTTTGATCTAGGGTCCGTAAGATCATTTCCTCAGTAGGTCAGACCTCTGGAGAGGCAATGACATTATTAATTTGCAGTGTTAATCCTGAAAGTTAGCTTAATTACAGAAAATAATTGTAGTGAGTATGTCCACAGGCACATGTGTGTCTTTGGGGCGTATTCATAGATGAACAGTAGGGAGTGATAGAGATGGGGGAGAAGTGGAGAGCACATTGCTCTTCTAAAGTGGGCAGCATCTTTCAGCTTCAGCCAATTGTCCTGCAGGACCAGTTTTCTCAGAGTTTTCCATTCTTCAAAAAATAACTAGAAATGTGAAATTTTATGTGGGACTCTCAATTTGAAAAAGTTAGAAACTAATTCAAAACTTTAATAAACCACTCAAGGGCCAGCACTAGGAAGGCAGTATCCAGCCTTAGCTGCTCCAGTTTATAGAGCACACACCTCCATGGGTTGCCTTGAAGGCTCTAGGAAGGATGTCATCCCTTGTTTTGTGGTTTTTGTGCGTTACTTTCTTAAGAGGACCCTAAGGCATTTCTAGTGCTCTCAGCTGCTTCTGTGGTTACTTGGCCATTCACAAGGCTTACAGATGATAATGAGGTTGTCTTGGAGGACTGCCATGCCCGTGATGTAGTTGCTTACCCGATTTTGTAATCCTTTATCAATTCCCTCTCCAGCTTGGAGGCCAGGCTGAGGGTATGGAACAGAATATTAAGTGGTTTCAAATCAAGTCTTATCTCTGTTAGGATCTTCTTTGTGATAATAGGAGACATTATTAATAACGACAGGCAACAATAATAATGTATCATTATATTGTAAGTTCACCCTGAAGTGTAACCCAGGACCTTTTCTTATCACAGCCACACATTTTACATAGTATAAAAGAAAATAAAAATAAAAGCAGTTCCAGTGTCACCTAGAATTAGGGAGGAATTGAAAGGAACATAAAGGAATAAGCAAAAGCAGAAAAAGTAGTCCAGAATATGAGTATATTCTGCCAACAATGTGATATTTGCTCAGAAATGTCTTACATTTTCCCTACAAAGTAGATATTTGCTTTGCTGCCATTTCTTAGGGAAGATGATGTTTATTAAAGAGTATGGACTTGAGTTCATTCCACCTGAGTTCCACCACTGACTATCTATGCAGCCTTACAAAAATACCCAGCCTCTCTGAGCTGCAGTTTTCTCATCTGTAAATAAGGCATAATAATAGTACTTACCTTATGTACTACTAGGTACAATTAAATGAGATACTCCATGTAAATCTTCTAGCATTCTGCTAGTATACATTTTATTGTCATTGCTAATAAATTGTATCATTGTCAGAGTAATTATGATTATTATTGAAGTTTAACTCTCTGGCTTGTTTTCCTTCTTTGTTTTATTTTTTATTGGTGGGTCTGAGACAATCAGTTAAACCCCATCCTCAGCTTCCTATTGTTATTTTCTCATACATGTTGCTTTTCTTTTTTTAACCAGGTGCTATCTTCTTTCTAGATACAATACTAGAAGTCATTAGAATGGACTTCACAACTTAATGAAATATATAGATGGAATGAATAAGAGACAGGCTTTAGGCTAAAAGGACATTAGGCTTGTTCCTCCTCTACCTTTGGCAGGGTTCTACTTATACTTTAAAAACCTGCTGGGCTAGGGAGTGTCTATGAAATGAGTGCAGCCATAATCATGTTTGATCCCTGTCAAATAGGAAGAAAGAATCCAGATGTGTTGAGTTACTATCATGTGCTAGCTGATTTACATGTTATTTCATTTGATCTTTGAATAACACTATGAGAAAAAAGATTCTATTAGTTATGTAGTTTTATATAAAAATTACCCAGACGTGTAGTGGCTTAAAGCAATAACAAACATGGTGCCCGTGGGTCAGGAATTCAGGAGTGACTAAGCTAAGTGGTTCTGAATCAGACTCTGTCACAAAATTGTCATTGGTGCACACCGGGGCTGCAGTCATCTGAAGGCTTGACTAGAACTGGACTTTACACTTCCAGAATGGTGCATTCACGTGGCTGGTGGCTGGTGAATCAGTGCTGGCTCTTGGCAGGAGGCCTTTGTTCCTCTCACAGACCTCTCCTCGAAGCTGCTTCAGACAAGGCAACTGGCTTTGACCAGGATGACTGAACCAGGAGAAACACAGAGACAAAGAGAGACAGAAAACCAGACAACAGCATTCACGTCTGCCATATCTACTTAGTAGAAGTGAATCACTACCTCTGGCCCATGATAAAAAAAAGTGAAAGTAAGGTTCTACACTTTGAAGGGAGGAACTTTATTTAATTTGCAAACATTTTAAACTACCACAAGGCAAATGGTTGTTCCTCAATTTACAGATGAAATAATTGAGACAACATGCCCAAGAAAAAGGTTACTAAGTTGTATAAGTTATTCACTGGCATTCCTCCCCAACCCCCCATCTACATGACGCTTTTGCTTTAAAAAAGATTATAAAAGTGGTATCACCGTTGATTTCTTGTGTGTGTGTATGTATGCCCTCTAGTAAAAATTTGAAGACCCTATTGTCTAGAATTGTTTGTTGCAGTCGTGTTTTCAGAGTAGACATTTGTATGCAATTCATCTGATAGGGGAAGTGTATTTCTCCCTGGAATTAGTATATGTGGAAAACGTCATCACAAAGCAATTAAGTACCTAACTGTGCGTGGAGCTGAGCTCACTGCTGAAACAGAAAACTTCATAGGCCTGCTTCCTACCCTCTTGGGGCTTAGAATCCAAGAACTGAGTAGAAGATGGAAGAATGGTAAAGAGAACAAGGACCCAAGGCATAAGCAAATTCTTCTGAAATATGGCTGCAATGGCAGAGGGTGGAGGGTTGATTCAGAGGAAAGAAAAAGAAAATGAAAGAAGAAGCTGAAATAGCATCAGACTAATAGCAAAGGGAGAAATGCATAAGAAGGGTAAAAGACTGAATTAAAATGACCTGGATTTTTTTTTTTTTTAAGTATAAAGATAACTGGAAAAAGGCACCATGTTATTCTTGGGACTCAACTTTCACTGAGTCTTACCTGAAGTTTTTTCTCTCGAAAGCAGACTTTCTGTCATTTTAGTCCCCCTTCCATGTCAATGATGGCTTTTAATTCCTCATTTCAATCACTGACCCCCAGTGAAATTATTGCCTAAGTGTCCACCGAATAGAAGATCTGAGACCTGAGGTTTATGGCGATTATTTTCATGCAGAAAGGGAGGAGGATGTTCTTCCTTTTCATATGCATTTGTAAGTATTTTCAATCCATCATGCATTAATAATCCAACTGGGAAGGTATGATTCAGACACAATAGCCCTTCTGCTGCAAGAGTCTACTGTAAAATTGATCAGCTGGCCAAGTTGCGCTTTTTTTTTTTTTTTTTAACTTAGATTTTGCTTTCTTTCTGGGAAGAAGAAAGACAAAAAAAAAGTCCCCAAACCAGCGGGTGCTGCCAAAATGGTATTTTTCTTATCTGTGTTGATTTCAAGGGGAGAGCAAAAGAATGTGTAATTGCTTCTCTCTTAGGCTGCAGGATGGCCCCCGTCTCTCTGGCATTATCCACTTATTTGATCTAGGTAAGGAAAGAAGCAAAAATAGATTAAAAATGCATGTTCCCAAAGGTTCTAAGGACGTTATTCACCAATCTCCCTCCCACCAATCTCTGCCAACTGTGTGTAAATGTATATTTAGGGGAAACCTAGACAAAGGTCAAAATCTCCCCTAGATATTCTTCCCCCTCTGTTCACTTACCTTCTTAAATACATAAAGACAGATCTCAAAATAGCAAAGAAATTAAGTAATTAAGTAACATTAAGTAATGGTAGCACAACAATTTCTTTTGAATGTGATAATTTGAGGAGGTTCATTTATTTAGGCCACAGACGTCAAAATTCAAGTTTCTAAAAAGAAGCAAAAAACAACACAAAACCCACTTTTAAATAGTAAGTGATTTGTTTATTTTAAGAGTTGTATTACAGAACGATTGGATGGAGGAAGAGGTTTCTTAACCCAGGAGAGAGAGACAGATGGGAAGATGCTTCTGTCCTCATGTAGGCCCTGGACAGAAGGCGGCCCCTCTGGCCCTGCTGTCACTTTCTGTCTGTTCAGGCTTCTTTGTGCTGGCCCCCCATGGATTGGATTCTGACTCATATCAAAGATTCCCTCTCTTGATTCTGCTTTTATCCCCGGCTTTATCTTTTTTTTCCTTTTCCACTTTCCGTAGAATCCCAGAATCCAGAGGAAGCTCAGTGCCAGCTCTCATATTATCTTAAACGTTTTCAGTTGTGACACTGACCGATATTTTAAACTTTCCAGTAGTCATCGATGTTTCTCAAATCTAGCAGTAAGAATGCTCTTCCAAATATCTCATCTGAATTCCTTCTAGTGTAATAAAGTCAATTGCTTTTGGCTGCTCTCTCTTTAGCTGCTTACCATCAGCCTTTAATCTCTAGTATAATTAATAAAGTCTACTTGGTGGGTTTTTTTTTCATAGCCTCTGTTTTTGAGTCCTTCACATGTATTCTTATTACTCAGTTTGAACTGCTTTTTGTTTTGCTACACTGTCAGTGAGTTTACCTTTTTCTGCCCTTCATTTCTGCCTATTCATTATTTAAAACCCAGCTCAAACATCCCTTTTTCTTTGAAGTCAGTGACTCACCCCTTTAGAAACTTAGATTCACTGAACTTGTAAGCACCATCACACTTTCTACATACTTTTAAAATGTGTGTGTGTGTGTGTAACATAACTTTCTGATTCATTACACGATAAATTGCTCAAGTGCAGAGAGGTGTGCTATTTCTGTGTGTCTTCAGGTGCAATACTGGCAGAGAATAGATGTTCCAGGCATGTATCCTGAATGAGTGAGTGAACGAAAGAATGGCTGCTGCTGGTGTCAACATGGTGTGTACTTAGAGGTTTTGATCATTGCAGGGCCAGAATGATACTCCTCTTCATACACTAGAACTGTGCAATGTTCCACACTAACTTAATGTCTAATATAATATATATAACATAGAATGCCCTGTATAACATAAGGGCAGCCATCTTGCCTGGAAGTGTGTTCCCTTACTTGGAGTCTTTTAGCTTCAGATAGCCAAGCCCACTCACAATATGCACTTTGTTATCATACCAACTCTGGGTGAAGGACAGATGATGTATATGTGAAAAGTTTGAGGGAACACAGTCTGTAAGACCGCTCTCACCTCTGACACCAATTGCAAGTTTAAGAGCTTCCTGAAACTACTCTCACATTTGGTAATTTAGTAGAAGAACTCATAGAACTCACTGAAAGCTGTTATACTCATCATTATGGTTTATTGTAGGGACAGGGTGCCGATTACAATCAGGCAAGGGAAGAGGCACATGGGGCAGCCTTCAGGGATGCAAATGGGCAGTTTCCAGTTGTGATCTCCCTGTGGAGTCACAGACGGCAATTAGCTCATTAACGTGTGACTGAATGCGCTGAATATTGCCAACCACGGAAGCTCACCCTAGCCTTGGTGTCCAGAGTTTTGTTTTGTTTGAGAGTGGGGGGAAGGGATCTCCATCATGTAAGCATGTTTCACTGCCCACATGGCTGACTTCGGTCTCTAGCTTCTCAGGAGGTGCAGCTGATACTGTTTCACCCAAAGCCTCACTTTAAATCACACTGTGGCCATGCCTTGCAGCCACACCATAAATCACAGTGTTAGACCTTCTGGCATGCCAGCCCTACCCTAAACAAAGACAATGCTCCTACCAGGCATGACAGTCCAAGGGCTTACACATTACCTCCCAGAAGCTGAGGGCAAAGGCCAGACCTCTCCTTGGGCAAAGTTAAATTCTTTACTGAACTATATGCTTCACATTTTAGTTCATACCTCAAAGGTCTCACCCAATCCATCATTTCCAAAGAAGTGAAACAGGAAATCTGATCCTGCTTCCATAGCTTGAGACAAGGGAAGAGGAAAGGCTTTTTGGACTTTTTAGTCAGGATGGGTATATTTACAAGGAACAAAATCCCCTGAATTCAGTTTCAGCCAAGTGTCTGTGTGCCTGTGGCACCCCTGGAGTGTGGGAATACATTTATTAACTTCTTCCCTCTCCTTTCCTCCTCTCTGTGACAAAATTATTAATGATCATTTAATAATTTAGTAACTCTCATTAGACTTTTTTTTGTTCTTTAGTTTTAAAACAACCCATAATTAAAGTAGATGAATACATTTCACTTTAAAAAATATTATTCAGGGACTTCCCTGGTGGTCCAGTGGTAAAGAATCCGCCTTCCAATGCAGGGGACGCGGGTTCGATCCCTGGTCGGGGAACTAATATCCCACATGCTGCAGGACCACTAACCTCACACGCAACAACTACTGAGCTTGCACGCCTCAACTAGAGAGCCCTTGTGCTGCAAACTACAGAGCCCACACGCTCTGGACCCCTTGCACCACAACTACAGAGCCCATGTGCCACAACTAGAGAGAGAAAACCCATATGCCACAACTAGAGAGAAGCCTGCATGCCACAATGAAGAGCCCTCACCTCAATGAAAGATCTCGCACGCCTCAACGAAGACCCTGCCTGCCGCAACTAAGACCCCACGCAGCCAAAAATAAAAAAATAAAATTTAAAAAATGTTATCCAGATTCAATGGCAATATTTCATATAAGGCCTAAAATTTGAATTTACCAAAAAAATTACACAACACAGTTCTCTCCATTTCACTAAGTGGACAGAAATAAAACACAGTTGAAAATTCCAAGTGGTCACATAGAATGACCAAATTGAATAACTCAAGTTCTCTTTCTTTTGTCTTCATGATCACTGTGCTGTTATTTCAAAGGTATTGTTTAAACAAATAGATAATATAGTACCACAGGATTGGAGGCACAAACTGCACCTAAATTAAGCACTAATGATTCTGGAACATTACAAACTTACTTTCCAAGTGAATGCATATAGCTGAATCTGTGGGTTTTGGGGACTGATTGTGTAATTGGGAATTCTCCAACTATCTTCCATGTAGAATACAATGGTTATGAAATACTAAGCAATAAAATGTGTTGATTTGAAGCTTACATATATAATATTAAACTCAACTATGTCTGTAGTAATTGTTTAGAACTTTGACCAACACAAGTTTTGTTTTTTGGTTTGTTTGTTTTTGTGGGTAGAATATTTCATCACTGCCATTGTTTAGAATTGTAGAGGGGAAGCAGGATTAAATTTTCTATCTTTTTAAACACTCAGTCATTTCTTCTCCATAGCACAAAAGATTATGGCTTTTTCCCATAACTCAGCATCTTTGTTAGCTGTGGAACTCAGTCTACTATCCTTTCTATTGCCTAGGGTGGGGTATATTCTGAGGAGGGGTCAGGGTTGCTCCTCAGGTGTTGCTGCAGAACATTTGCTGGTGCTATTTACAACCCTAATTAAATGGAAGATTATTAGAAATGGGAAGGTGGCTATAAATAGCCTCGTCCATTTTATCTGTTTCTTCAGTGTGTGGGAAGAGCATCACTGAGCTTCTCTCTTGAAGTTCAGTTAACTCAGGATGTGTTCTGCTTTTGTTATTCTGCTTTGACTTAAAAAAAAAATCTCCTGATGCTGATCAAAGTGGAAAAAAACAAAGAGGAATCCCTCTCAGTCATTGCAGGATATGGACAGGAGGAAAGTAAAATAAAATGGAAGTGGGGAGGGGTGTGAGTGGTATAAGAAAAAAACAAATGTGGGGCTAATCCTTTCTGACAACTTTTTTTTTTCCTGAAAATAAAATATCTTATTTTCAGGTTTGTGGAAAATTGATTCACTTCATCCAGCCATAATATGATCAACCAATCTGTTCAGAGAGCCTGGGCTTTGGGTCAGAGCCTTCTCTCTCTGCTGTCTAGTTAGTACAACTTTTTGAGGGAGTGGGAATCCCCTATGGGCTTTTCTTTCTCTACTGTAGAGAGTACAGGAATCAGCTCAGCTCTAGGGGCAGTGTTGTGACCAAGTGAACTTGACCTTGACCAAATCGCCTGGCCTTTGCAAATCCCTGATTTCTCAGATTAGGAAATACCTTTACATATGTGCCTCACATCTTGGCTCTTGTGATAAACTTCCCGACTGGTTCTCTGGCTCCCGTCTCTCTTCCCCTCCAGCTTCCCCTGAACAAGCTGCCAGACTCACCTACTAAAGTTCAGCTTTGATCCCTTCTCTTCAAAAGCCTTCAGCATTTCTCAGTGACCTGTTTAAAATTTCCCAAGTTCCTTAACTTGCATCTAAGACAACTCATGATGCTCTTCTAACCCACATATCAACCCTAACTCCCTCTAGTTCTTGGCTCAAAATGTTCTAGTCTAAGGGGTTTATAGGCATTGCCCAAACCCATAGGGTGTTTTAGTTATTGCTTCATTGTTTATGTTCTTGTTTTTGTTTGTTTCTTTGTTTCCTTTTGTTTTCTTTTGTTGTTTCTTTGTTTCCTTATTCTCCCACTTCACTGTATCTCAAAGCCAAAGTCAAATCATATTTCTCCCAGTTGGAAATTACTTTTTCCCTTACTCTAAATTTCTTAAAACTTAATAACTAAGCTTTTTATTTATCACTTACTAATTGTCTGGTTAGTTCTTTATCTGTGCATGTGTTTTTCCTCACCAGCTAATTTTAAGGCTCTTTAGAATTGTCATATCAGAGGGTTATAACTAAACCTGAACCTGTATTATTTTGTAGCCTATGGAAGATTTTTCTCAAATAGTCTCATTTGATTTCTAAAGCATCCTTTTGAGGAGGTATGATACTATCCACACTTTCACAGGTAAAGTAATAGAAACACAAGAGGGGTTAAATAATTTTCCCCAAATCACTAGGCTGGTAACTAATAGATTCAAATTTGAAAATGCTGGACTTCTGACTATGCTTGGTTCCTTTCAGAGCTCATGGCTGCTTTTATCATTTTCATGCCCACCATAATACCTGGCACTGGTTACAAATTAATAATACTTGTTAACTGAAGGAGTAAAAATGAGTAAAAGAATGAGTGAGTGAATGAATGAATGGCAACAGCACTATGTATGACGTTGATGACTTTAACAATTCAGCAGAACTTCACTATGACATTTTCAGAGCATCTGCCAGTGACCTGAGAAATGAAGCCACTTTGTTAGTGGTACTTGTCTTTCTCAAAAACCAATAATAAAAGTCAGGACAAGATAGTCTTAGGTATATTTACTTTAATAGCAAATGCTAAGAACAAATTCCCAGGATTTATAGAATATTTTGCTTCTTCATCGCACTTCAAGCTACTACATAAAAGTCAAGTAAACTGCAAGCATATAGTCTAATGCAAAGAATGATCTCAACACAACAAACCTAGAGAGGGTAATTCCCCTCTAAATCCCCGGGTGGCTAGGACTACATAGGTAAATGTTGAAAGAGTGGGATAGGCGCTTCTCTGGGCTGCTGCTTTCTCATCTGAAAATAGAGAAAATAGTAATACCTGCCTCCCAAGGTACTGAGGATTGGTTTCGAGGATTGAAGTAGAGCCCTTAGAACAGTGTCTAGACATAGGCATGTTATATAGTTTCTGTTATCCCAACATTACTGGGGTGGGAAAGGTATTTTCCCTCCGTTTTGCAGGGAGCAGTCAGAAGGAAGCTTTTTTAGTGCATTTCACCTAGTTTTTTCTGGTATTCCTTTTGGCATTTGTTCTGAGCACGGCCCTCTTTATTCTAATAACTTTTTATAGTGTACGTAAGTTTTAAGGTTAAGAAAGGTATGCTTTGGCTGATGGAAGCAGAAATCAGCCTCTAGATAAACAACATCGTCTGCTGGAATAAACCACTGCTATTTGGGTACATACTTTCCCTCTCTTCCTCCTTTTCTATAAACTTAAGGTTACACTCAAGCCACTCCAGAGAATGACTGTGCAGTCATTGTAGACAGTTCTTCCAAATCATTACAGGCTGTTCATGTTTGGAGAGAAGCAGCCCTTCTTTCGGTGATAATGACTGTCAGATGAAGGGATTAAGCGGATTACACCTTTGGAGAACTGTACACTATAAGCAGTGTCAGCTCCAACCCCATGAAGTCATCATAAGCTTGCAATCCATTACTTGAGAAAATAGATTTTGAAGTAGTAGAGTTTCTGACCATTACTAGGTTATTTTTTTTTCCTGAACATTTAAATTATTTTTTTGGCCTGGGTGACAAACAGTTAAGTTCTGCAGAGAGCTTAATTGAGGCCATTTTCCAGATGTAAATTGTTCTTTCTTTTTTTTTTTCTCCCTTCATCCTTTAGTGTGTTCAGCCAAGTAGAAATGTATAATTAATAAAAGCCATGGGCAGGGCCAACTGGGAAAAAATACATTTGAGGAGAGGGGCTGTTGTGTCAATCTAAAAGTCAGATGGAATGTTCTAAGAGTATCCCAGAGATTGGGTTAGTGAGTCTGGTAACACAAACAAACAAAAAAATTTACCCTACTCCCCACAGATGGGAGATTACTTGCATGAGTCTATATGCATGTGGAATTTTGTTTCTTAACTGGAGGACCAGAGGGAAATAACTACATAGGTGATGAGAGGCAGGAATGAGAATGCAGGCAGGGGAGATGGCAGCAAGTTGACTCAAAACCTTGGGAGACTTGGAGCACAAACACTATAACTCTGAGACCTAGAGGACAGTGTTTTATACAGATCTGAGAACAGACTATTTTTCCCACCCAACTAGGGACAGTAGTGTAGCTTCAGCACCCTAGGGGTTCAGTTGACCAGTTGAAGATACCTGCCTTGCTTGAGTAACAGCAGAAGAAACTATAGCAGCTCAAGACTCTCACTGAGGTTGTACTCAACAGAAAGAGTGGGGAACTCCCCACACGAGCAAAGGTGTGAATGAACAGGAGAGACTGAATAGGAACCTATATGCTGCAAATGAGCAAGTAAAACTGCCTTCTGCAGCTTGCCAGACACACGGCACCGACTACGTATAAAACCTTAACCTCCTCCAATGCTAAAATTTATTATCCCTACGATTATACTAATACCTCTGACTTGATTATCAAAAAACAACATAATTAGAATTAACGCTACATCCTATAGTTTGCTAATTAGCCTCACAAGCCTGCTTCTTCTCAACCAGTTTAATGATAATAGCCTTAACTTCTCATTAATATTGTTTCCCAACTCCCTATCTACACCACTACTGATCTTGACAATATGACTCCTACCTCTGATATTAATAGCCAATCTCACCTGCTCAAAGAATCACTGACCCAAAAAAAGCTATACATCACTATACTGATCATATTACAAACATTTTTAGTCATAACATTTACCGCCACAGAACTAATTCTATTTTACATTATACTTGAGGCCGCACTAATTCCTACACTTAGCATCATCACTCGTTGAGGTAACCAAACAGAACACCTCAATGCAGGACTCTATTTTCTATTTTACACACTAGTTGGATCCCTCCCACTGCTAGTGGCATTAGTGTATATCCAAAACACCACGGGCTCTCTGAATTTCCTAGTGCTTCAATATTGAACCCAAGCATTACCCAACTCCTGATCCAACGTCTTTATATGACTAACCTGTATAATAGCCTTTATGGTAAAAATACCCCTCTATGGCCTCCACCTTTGACGACCCAGAGCACACGTAGAAGCTCCCATCGCAGGCGCTGTAGTCCTTGCAGCCATATTACTAAAACTCAAGGGCTACGGCATGCTACGAATTACAGCGATACTCAACCCCCTGACAGAATTCGTAGCATCCACTTTTCTTACGCTCTCCTTATGAGGGATAATCATAACCAGTTCAATCTGTCTGTGCCTAACAGACCTAAAATTACTTATCACATACTCTTCCGTCAGCCACATAGCACTTGTTACTGCAGCTACTCTCATCCAGACTCCTTGAAGTTAGATAGGAGCCACCGCTTTAATAATCGCCCATGGCCTCACATCATCTATATTATTCTGCCTAGCCGCAAACTACGCGTGAGTCCATAGCCGGACTATAATTTTAGCCCGAGGCCTACAAACCCTCCTCCCACTACTAGCCACTTGATGAATACTGGCGAGCCTGACAATGTCTGGGAAGCTGATACATCAGTAATAGCTGAAGTAATAGCTGAAGTCAGGTGCAAATGCTCCATTTGCACTTGAAAATAAAACAGGCAAAGCAACCAAAAGTCTTTTTTTTTTAACATTTTTATTGGAGTATAATTGCTTTACAATAGTGTGTTAGTTTCTGCTTTATAACAAAGTAAATCAGCTATACATATACATATATCCCCATATCCCCTCCTTCTTGCGTCTCCCTCCCACCCTCCCTATCCCACCCCTCTAGGTGGTCACAGAGCACCGAGCTGATCTCCCTTTGCCATGCGGCTGCTTCCCACTAGCTATCTATTTTACATTTGGTAGTGTATATATGTCAGTGCTACTCTCTCATTTCGTCCCAGCTTACCTTTCCCCCTTCCCGTGTCCTCAAGTCCATTCTCTACGTTAGCGTCTTTATTCCTGTCCCGCCCCTAGGTTCTTCAGAACCATTTTTTGTTGTTTTTTTTTTAGATTCCATATATATGTGTTAGCATATGGTATTTGTTTTTCTCTTTCTGACTTACTTCACTCTGTATGACAGACTCTAGGTCCATCCACCTCACTACATATAACTCAATTTTGTTCCTTTTTATGGCTGAGTAATATTCCATTGTATATATGTGCCACATCTTCTTTATCCATTCATCTGCTGATGGACACTTAGGTTACTTCCATGTCCTGGCTATTTTAAATACTGCTGCAATGAACATTGTGGTACATGACTCTTTGAATTATGGTTTTATCAGGGTATATGCCCAGTGCTGGGATTGCTGGGTCATATGGTAGTTCTATTTTTAGTTTTTTAAGGAACCTCCATACTGTTCTCCATAGTGGCTGTATCAGTTTACATTCCCACCAACAGTGCAAGAGGGTTCCCTTTTCTCCACACCCTCTGCAGCATTTATTGTTTGTGTATTTTTTGATGATGGCCATTCTGATTGGTGTGAGGTGATATATCATTGTAGTTTTGATTTGCATTTCTCTAATGATTAGTGATGTTGAGCATCCTTTCATGTGTTTGTTGGCAGTCTGTATATCTTCTTTGGAGAAATGTCTCTTTAGGTCTTCTGCCCATTTTTGGATTGGGCTGTTTGGTTTTTTTTTTGATATTGAGCTGCATAAACTGCTTGTATATTTTGGAGTTAATCCTTTGTCAGTTGCTTCATTTGCAAATATTTTCTCCCACTCTGAGGGTTGTCTTTTCGTCTTGTTTATGATTTCCTTTGCTGTGCAAAAGCTTTGAAGTTTCATTAGGTCCCATTTGTTTATTTTTGTTTTTATTTCCATTTCTCTAGGAGGTGGGTCAAAAAGGATCCTGCTGTGATGTATGTCATAGAGTGTTCTGCCTATGTTTTCCTCTAAGAGTTTGATAGTGTCTGGCCTTACATTTGGGTCTTTAATCCATTTTGAGTTTATTTTTGTGTATGGTGTTAGGGAGTGTTCTAATTTCATTCTTTTACATGTAGCTGTCCAGTTTTCCCAGCACCACTTATTGAAGAGGCTGTCTTTTCTCCATTGTATATTCTTGCCTCTTTATCAAAGATAAGGTGACCATATGTGCATGGGTTTATCTCTGGGAAGGTCCTCCTTTCTGTTCCAAATTAAGAGTAACTTTTAGGTGCTAGAGGCCAGAGGACAGACGCAGCCCTCTAAGGGAATGGGCCGTTCATGTCTTAATAAATGTGCTGCATCTCTCCTATCAGTTATAGCATGACAAATTACTGCTTTTGTGTTAAAAACCACTCGAAAACATTGAGTTAATTTTACTTTAGTAATTTCACACCCATGACACCAGGATGAGTTTGGTCAAAGGAAGGAAATTGGTAGACCTATAACCAGAGAGACCCTCATCCTCACCTGGTGTGCCAGACCCCTGTGGGGAGTCACGGCCAAAACAGTAACTGGAAGGGCATAACACTTTCTGGAAGAATATGACACAGCCTGTGAAGATCTGGATGAAATCTGTGTGAGAACTTTGATAAAGACTGAATAACTCTTAAGCAACAAGGATTTACTGTAGAGTACAGGGAATTATACCCATTACCTTATAATAACCTATAATGGAATATAATTTGCAAAAATCCTGAATCACTATGCTGTACACCTGAAACAACACAATATTGTAAATCAACTATACTTCAATTAAAAAAAAACTCTTCAATAAAAAAAATAACTCTTGCTGATCAAGCAGATAGGGACTGAATGGACGTATAATATTATTTTTAGTTTTAGGAAGGGACTTGCTAACACAACCTGGATATAGTGAGGAACCTTGGCATGCCTTTTCAGTAATATTCTCTTCAAGATGAGTTACGAATGGACAGCAAGCTGCTACTGCCTTATTAATTAGCGTACACACACCACGGATTTCCCTGCGTCTTAGCCATGCACGCACACTGGTTTTGCAGCATGTGAAGGCCAAGCTTGTGGCTTAGCATATGGTGCTTCTTCAAATAAGCACAACTGCCTGCCTCTCTGCTTATCTAATCATAGTAACAGAGAACTTGACCTTTCATCTTTCTTTTCCCCAGGCCCTGGGAGATATATGTGCCAAATATTAGGCATCCTTAGTAACAGGGTCAATCATAATTAGGATTCCAAATGAAAGTCCTTTGCCAGCTAGGACATGTCATGTTTTATATTGTTTGAGCAAATGTAATATAAGTTGAAAACAGCAAAAGAACAGAAATAAGTAAAGCTCACATTTTTCATGTGTAATAATCTTGTGGAGTTTTACTTTATCAGAATATTGGATAAACTAAGCAAAATATGAAATATAAAGATTTATCTGAAACTCGTCTAAGTAATAGTTTTGCTTTTTTTTTGTTTTTTGATTTTTTGTTTTGAAATGTTCATTGTATAATGTTGGATGTGGTCAGATGGTGGGTAGGAGGTTTATTGGAAATCAGCTGTGGGAATAATATGGTATAGGCAGTCATTCCGTGGACTCTACTACATAATGAGTCTGGTTTGGCTTGGTTTTCAGTGGTAGTTAATATTTCACAGATGAATGTAAAAATGTTTTCTACTCAAATTCATTCAAAGTTAATTAAAATACTTTAAAGAGGAAAAACATGTTCTTGATAAAGAAACCATGCCATTTCAGATATGGCACCCTATTGCCCTTACAATACTTAATGAATAAAAGCCATTATCCACTCACATATTAGAGCTTAGACTAAAAGAATTCTCTGGGACTCCATTTCCTCATTTATAAAGTGAGGGGGCATATTTGGATGATCTCCATAAAGTTAAATAATACGTTGAAGATCCTAGTAGTTGGTGGTAGAGCCTGGATTACAACTCAGTTCACTTATTTAAAAACAAACAAATTGGGCCTTCCCTGGCAGTCCAGTGGTTAGGACTCCACACTTCCACTGCAGGGGGCCAGGGTTGGATCTCTGGTTGGGAACTAAGATCCTGGAAGCCATGCAGTGCAGCCAAATAAATAAATAAATATTAAAAACAAACAAACAAACAAACAAAAAAACCCAAACTGATCTACTTTGTAGTGTACAGTATTGGGGAGGGAAGTGGAATAGGAAAGTGTCTTTAAGACAAATCGTTCACCAACATGGAATTCTCTTTTTTAATCATAAAGCTCCACCCATTCCATTGTTCTTAGGTTTCCTCCCTTACTTTTCATACTGCTCCTTCTCAGGCCCTCTTAGCCTGTGGCTATGGTGTAGAGATGCCCCTAGAACACACCTTGATTGTAGGTTGAGGGCAGGATGCCAGCAAATTTTTTTATTGTCATGACACTTGAAATTCTGTGGACATTAGAATCAAGTCTAACATAGCCTTTTTGTGTTTTTTGAGAGGAGGTATTGTTGAAATCCTTTTTCATCCAAGATTTTTGTGACAATTTTATTCATTCCTACTTTCTTTTGTACCAACACTAGTGATTCATGTACATTCCTGTATTTTAGTTTTTTATTACTGATTCATTGGCATAAACAGGCTGTATTAATCTATTCCTTCATTATCATCACTAGACCCAAGTGAACATACTCGTAACTAAATATTAATAACTCCTACTCTTGTCAATAATTTTAGTCACACTGATTACTATTTTAGTGCTGTTCCCACCTCACCACAGTTGAGTCTTTTCTGCATTTTCCTCTCAGAATGGTTGTGCCAGACTTTTTCATTGGGAGCCAGTTTTAGAGCCTTTACTGTCCTCACAACAGAATATACCAGCATTTCATTGGCGATTTTCACAGAGCTTTATATCTTAAAAACAGCTTCACTGCATGTAGAATGCATTCTTTTGAATGAAACATGTTATGCAAACTTAAGTTATTGCTCTTTTTAAAAAATAAAGCGAGATAAATTGTGCTGTAAGATAATTTTGCCACTATAGTATCTTTTTCCTTGTCTCCCTGGAAAGCTTTTATTTCTGTTTCAGTTTTCGCTATGAGATTTGTCTTTTTCACCACACGCTTACATCAAGGAAGCCCTTGGATCACCGCCATAATCTGTCTTTGCTAGGCGCCACTTTCAAGTGCTATCAACACCTCTCTTAATTACATGGTTTAAAAATCAGGCTAGCAATGTATTAAAGTTAGATGGCAAATTTATTTAAAACAAATATGTAAACGTGTATGCTTTCCAATACACATTCAACCATGCACACATAAAAGAGCCAAAGAGAGAGAGGGAGAGAGAAGTCTGTATATGTAAATGGAAGACCCAAGGTAGAAATACTCTGTGTGTGAGTATCCTATTTCTAAACTAAAATGTATCACAAATATGTACGTACAATACCTCCTTGCATATATACATACTTGCTGCCTTTCCAAACACCAGCAAAGCTTAGGGAGCAAGATTCAGTAGACTATTGATGGTAAGACCTAGTACTTGAATAGGAAAAGGTCTTTAGTTTTAAATGTTCATCTGTTTTCATTTGTAGATATGTGACACCTTAAAAGGTGATATGAGTTTGAATTCTCCAAATTGTACTGTGTTTGACTTCTCATGCTTATTGATAGTTTGCCCTTGAATTCTAGTTTCTTTTTGAGTAAGAAAATTCTTATATGATATATCTAGCGAAGTGACTTACCTCATAGTCATGCTCAAATACAATTATAGGCCATTTCAGATTCATCCCAGGAAAATGTTACCTGTCAAGATGTCAATTCTGAGCAATTTCTACATTTCGCCCATTCTATTATAGAAGTGGCTGTCATTTCCAAGTAGCTTGTTCCTGAATTAGTGGTATTGTAACATCATAAATCAAAATATTGTTTTGGTTATATAAATGTCTATAATATGGATGTTTTAGAATTGCATATTTTGTCTTTCTCAATTGGTCCCAACTCAAATCTGCTTCCTTTTTGAGTCAAAGGATACTTTTTCATGTCACTCGCCCCTCTAACTCCACCTGTGAGCTGTAAGTCCAGCTGTACCTATTTGTTTCTTACAGGGAGGTAGGGAGGCTGTCTGCTATTTGAACTAAATTGATTTTGTTGATGAGCCATGAGACAGATTAAATTCTTTCTCTTCAGTTGTTCCCAAGGCTCTGTGGAACTTAGGGTAATAGAATTTTATTTGTGTCACTAACATGGACAGCTTTGATTCAGACCACAGAGAGCTGAGATGTTGATTAAGAAGTGTCATATTGGCCATGGTTTAAGTGTGTAACAAACGAACTGAGAGGCTCCATGTTTGTCCATCCATGAACCCGTTGTTGACAAATGTGCTTTGAATTTTAATTTCTTTACTTATCTAGTAATATCTTTCAAATATTTGGAGTTATCTCAGGGAAATTTTTATTTTTGGCCCAAGACTTATTCATTGTTAATTCCAGCATATTGTTCCTTTTAGAAATAAAATTGGAATATTCATAACAATGACTATTTAAGAGAGAATGGGCGGGACTTCCCTGCTGGCGCAGTGGTTGAGAGTCTGCCTGCTGACGCAGGGGACACGGGTTCGTGCCCCGGTCCGGGAAGATCCCACATGCTGCGGAGCGGCTGGGCCCGTGAGCCATGGCCGCTGAGCCTGCGCGTCCGGAGCCTGTGCTCCGCAACGGGAGAGGCCACAACAGTGAGAGGCCCGCGTACTGCAAAAAAAAAAAAAAAAAAAAGAGAGAGAATGGGCAACAGGATAACTAAGAAAAAGAATCAAATAAGGAAGAGATAGATAGTAACTGAGAAGTAAGTATAAGTTATTCGGAATATATTTTATCAAAAATTGCTTTCTAACTGGCTCTTTCTCTTGCGGCAGAAGACATTATTGAACAAAAAACAAGCCCGATGCAATTCAATTTAAATGTATCACTCTGTTATTTTAATATATTTACTCAGGGTTAACAACTCATTAAGCACCAAATTGCTCACTCTTAATGAGTCACTGATGCTAGAATCGAGCTGACTTAAACTTTACTGTAAAAATAACAACAGTACCATTGCATAAGGATGTAATAAAAATTTAGTAAATGCTACTGAGTGCCTGTGGAGTGGAAACGAAATCTGCAACGTGAAACAGAAAATATATACATGTGGCTTGCAGAAACATGAGCAATAGATTTTACCCACAAAAACATGATAAGTCTACATTTGCTTTGCTGTAGTGGATTCTGTAAAACATGAAGTCATATATATTTTATTTGCACATTCACCTTGTTTCTAACAGTAAAAGATTTCTAGAATCTATTAAACAGAATATCAACAAGTAACTCAAATCCCCTAGACCCCACCAGCCTATAACTATTGTCAAGGTTATGAAGGCAGTAGTCAATACTGGGTTGATTGTCAGAAATTAGCACTGGACATCCACCAGGAGTACATCATATGTACCCACAAACCAGTCAATCATTTTCAGACATCATATGGTACCCAAATTAGTCTTTGTTTCTTTCTCTACCACCTGACTGTCCATGAAGCATTGGCCTTAAATCTGATTGTATATGCCCCACTGTGAAAACCATTCATCAGGAGAGCCACCTATTTCCCTGGTGCAGGACCTTATCTCTTCCCAGACTTACATGGTTGTCAGAGCAATGCTGAGTTTCCCATAGAGATGAGATCAATGACCTTTCCCCCAATTCCATGCCATGAAATGTCACCTGGGCTAAGAAGTTGTGCTTATCCCTCAAATTTTGAATTTTAATTGTTCTTCCAGCTTTTTGCCTACAACCCATGTCTCAAGCCCTACTTTCTCCTCCAGCTTCTTAAGGTCTCTCAGGGCCTTAGCTCCAACAACAACTTTTTCCTTCTCTCCCATCGTAAAACAAAGTTCCTGTGAATATCAATGGAGCAGACACAGTGGTAGCTGGTGGAGGACAAAGAACGTTGAGATTATATTTATACTAACAGCATTGGGCCCTGGCATTGCTAAACAAGAGCTTTGCTATAAATTTATTCACAGTGTCTATGGCTTTGGGCAACATTTAGATGAAAAATATTTATGAAAATATATTCTGTTTATGTTTCTGGATATGAAACATGCTATTCATGTAAAAAGGTATGAAATTTAAAGGAATTCACTTTTTCTTGTTTTTTCTTCTCTGGGAAGTTCATTCTTCAATTACTGTGCCTTCAGTGAAATCACCATTTAGGAATCACTATTATCACAGATTCACTCTGATTTGAGCCACAATCCTATATTTCAATAAGCAACCATATTTTAGGACTTTAAAAATTGTTTAATATATGCATAAAAGAATATTCTTTGTTCTACACCTTAATCAATATTTTCACAGAACCACAATTGCCAGAAAAACACAAAGTGAAGCTTAAATTTTAAAAAACCTTTATAGAAGAATTACAAAAATAAGCCCCTTTAATAGATTTGAAATAGGTAGGTGATATGTTAGTCCAAACTTGAGCATTAAAACTAGCTTATATACTATATTTGATGAAACTATAATTTGCATGTTTCAATTCAATATGATTTATGTATTTCATATAAAGGAGTTTTTAAAATTTTTATTGGCATGGCTTCCTAGATTTCTAACTTAGTATTTGAAGGGTTTAGTAATAATAGGGTTTCCATTTCTCTGCGGTGGGCATCCTCTAATTTATTTTTGCCCTTTCTTTCATAAAAGTGAACCCTTTTTGTTTCACAGTCATTTTAATGGTAGACCCAATTTCTTATACTGGGGTTTATTTTGATGTTTGGATAGAGCAATAGTTTGCTTTGGTTGGTCTTAACTTTTGTTTAGTTAAGTATAACTTACATACAGTGAAATGCTTAGCTCTTAAGTGTACTATCCAATGAATTTTGACAAATGCACACAGTTGGGTACCCCACATGCCAAACAAGAAACAGAACTTTTTAATACCGTCTGAAAGTTTCCTCGTGCCGGTCTCCAGTCCTCTCCTTCTCATAAGCAACCACTGATCTGGTCTCTACCACCATAGTTTAGTTTTCTTATTCTAGAATTTCTTAAAAAATAAATCATACATTATATCCTTTTTTTGTCTGGCTTCTTTTACTCAGCATACTGCTTTTGAGATTCGGTGCATTGCTTTTTAATAACATACATTCATACAAACTCTCAGAGATTTGAACAAGTCAGAATTTCTTATGAAATTAGACATTACAATTTGCTCCCTCCTAAATGATGAAGATGAAACTATGTATTTCAGTGACTTTTGAGACTGAGATGGGTTTTTACCACTGAAATAAAATAATGTTTTTGATCTTCTCCAATTATTGCTATGAAATTTCAGTATTCTTTTATAAATTAAATAACCCATTTAGCCTAATTGTGACCTCAACCCAAAGACTAAGTCACAAAGACTTTTTCTTTGTAATATATGTTCATACTCCGTCTCCTGAATACTGATGAATTCCAACTTCTGCTAATAGTAAGATCAACCTTCAGATTAGTGATGTACTTTCATCCTCCTTATATATCTTTCATAAATAATTTGTAACATGATTTTCCAAGACCTTCACTGTCTTAAATTCAGACAGTATGATTAAAATTAGCTAGTTTAGCTAAAATCCTAAAGAGCTATTTAACTTGAAGTATAAGTCAAGCAGAGATTTTATCATCTGTCAACAAACAATAATTTTTTCTCTAAATGGAAAAAGGAAGATGAGGCAAGAAGTGAAAGAATGCCTAGAAGAATCGCAGATAAAGTCAAAAAGTTTCCAGCTGTGGCTTTGATGAAAAATAATGACACATCTGATGTCATTTAGAAGCTTATTTGGAAAATAAATTATCATATATTTTAACTTCCTGGTATTTTAAAGGTGAAAATACATAGTAATTGCTTATTTTCATCTTCTTATTTGATATTACACATCTGTGATAATATCGTTATGTTTGTCCAGTGAGATTTTTTTAGGCTGATAGCCCATATCTTAGCCCTTTTTCATATAGAATCCTTGAAAAAACTCTTGACTTCATTTTGAGATAACTCTCTCCCGCTCATTAATGATTGCTTTTAGTATCAATTCAGTAAATGAGAAGAAACTACTATTATAATCATTTATCTCCTTAAGAAAATAAAATTCTAGAATTTATAAAATGGGGGGATGAAGGCATTTCAGAAAATATTTGTATTATATATGTGTGTGTATTTGTATATGTATGTGTTAAACAACAGCATTTTAAAAATCAACTTAGGGAAAAACAAACAAACCAAAAAAGCACCAAGAGATATATTGTTTTTCATTGATCCAGTGCCACTTCAGAATGAAGCACAAATTTAATTATGGTAGCAGAGGTAATAACTTTCAATTTGATGAATCCTTATTTAACAAAGAGACATTACAGTTTTTAGAAAATAAAATGTTAACCAATATGGTATGCCTTCTTTAGTCTCTTCAGCACCACAGGCAATTGGGACAGCTCCACTGGCCTGAATAATGAAATGGTAATAACCTCAGTTAGAACAAATAATTATTTTAATGGTACAGATGCACTTAACTTTACAATAGATGCCCTCCTAAAGTGCTGTGTGTAAATCATTTTTTAAAAGTTGAATAATCATTTAAATGTTTTAGAGCAACTCACTGCTTAGAGAAACCTTTTGAAGTTTTCTTTTATGATGCAAAAACCAATACTGACCTATCTGTTTGGTAAATTAGGGTGTTTTCATACTAGTTTTGTTGAAAAGTGACACATTCACCTAAGTGTTAGAGTTTCTTTGAAAATAATGTCTAAGTATATATAATTTAGCTGTTACAGGATATAAATGCATTGATATTTTAGTGGTTCTCAGTCTATAGGAGGTGGGAAAAGGGCTATCAGAATCATTGGGACTGGAGGTGTGTTTGAATTACACATCCTTCCCCTGCTCTGATAAAAATTAGTGCCATGGAGAGCCACTGATACTAATGACAATGTGTTGGCTACTTTAGGTATTTGGGGATCAAGAAAAAAATGAAGAATTAAAATCTAGCGATACTACATCATTTATAATAAATATTATATCCTTTTGGTTCTATATCCTTTTAAATTTAGATGGTCCCTAGAATAAGTTATAGTCAAGAGTAGTGCAAGTGCCATCTCAAGCCTAAGAAGAAATTCCAGCTCCTAGAGAATGAAGACATGACGGGTTTTTTGCAGTTGATAATCTCTAAACATCAGTTTCTCATCACTGTGGTGCTTCAAGAAATTCTCTGATAGAATAGAGGGGTTCAGGTCTTCAATGATGATGGCCCAAAAGTCTATGGGAGACAAGCTTAAGAAAGATGGCTGAAAGGGAGAAAAATTCTGAGTCTCACTGTTGCCAGTGTACATAGCAAATAACAAGAGTAGCTGTGAGCTTGCCTAAGTGCCTTGGGGCCTCCTTTAGGTGTAAGTTTGTATTTATTTAACAAGGATGGGTTCTTCTAGACATATCCTTCCAAGACATCATGATGATTTTCGTTCTTTTTATTTCTACCTATTAGACAATTCCAAGACTACTTGTGTGTAGTTTGTTCAACACTTTAAACAGTTGTTGATTTCACACTCTTGACATAATTTATGCAGACTTTAATTAAAAATTAGTAGTTGTTTGTTAATGCTTGATTCTATGACAGTATTAAAAATACCTTCCAAAATAATTCAGTTGCAGGAGTCACTGATGGTATGAATGCCTTACATTATTAGCTAGCTTACATGTGCCAGTGCTATCCTGTCTCTACCCAACCAGCTGTACTTCTGTTCTCTAAGAAAATAAAATTGGAATAACAGACCACTTGCTTGTATTACCTGCCTTGTTTTGTTCTTATTGTAGACAATCACCAAGAGATGAAAGACATGAAATAGTCATTTACAGTAAATGCCTCCCATTCTGTCTTCATTGGATACATGAGATTTAGCTTTCATTTTCATAGTTGTTAACTATGGACATCTTAGATGTAATATGGGGAAAAGAAGAGCTTATACTAACTGTTCATCTAGTACTATGCTCTTCAGTATAACGGCCACTAGACATACGTAGCTATTGAGTAATTAAAATAAGGCTAGGATGAATGAGGACATTAGTTTTAAATTTTATTTAAGTATAATCAATTTAAATTTAAAAGCTGAAGCAGCATAAAATATTTTCCGTTAAACACAGCTTTATCATTCTGATAGGACTGTATTTTACTTAAAGCTTTGAAAATTTATTATCTGAATTGCAATGTGCAGTATAAGTGTAAAATATATACTAGACTTCGAAGACTTAACATTAAAAAAGATATAAACTATCTCATGAATAATTTATATTAATTAGATGTTGAAATGATCATATTTTAATAGATTGGGCTGCATAAAATATATTATTAAAATTAACGTAACATATTTCTTTTTACTGTCCTTATAATTACATAGGTGGTTCACACTATATTTCTGTTGAGCAGAGCTGATCTAGAACATTCTGAAATGTGTGGCAGTTATTCTTCTATGGTCTGTGAGTTACGCGTTATGAGGAGAGGTGAGCTGATAGTTCAGAAAGGCGGTAAAGACTCAGCATAATATAGATGTGTGTTTGAATCCTCGTTCTTCCAGTTACCTGCTGCATGACTTTGGGGAATTATTTTTCTAAATTTTATCTTATTTCATCTAAAAGTGATACCTAATAGGGAAATTTTGGATATCAAAATTAATGAGCGTTAAAAGAAATAAGAAATATGACAATACCTAGTATATAGCAGGTCCTCAAATGTGTTCTGAACCAAGACTCCCTAAGTTTTAAATTTCTACCTTTACTTAGTGAAGATATGGAATTGTAACTGTTAAGATATATATACAGCAGTGAGTCTGACATACATACAGTAGGAGTCTATCAGAATGATCCCCTCACTGGTGAAGGGAAGATCCCATTTCTCTACTATATCAGTCCCTCTTTCTATATTCTGTGAAACCTTTCAATCCTTCCACTTGCATTAGATTAAATTATTACTTAGATTAGATGACAAGATTGTCCCTGGTCATGAGAAGAAGAAAGACTACTTTAAGCTAGTACTAAGCCCTTGATGCACCATGATATTTGGGGACTTTTTTTCCTAGCATGGAATGGAAATTATTTTCCAGCCTTCTCTGATGTACTAAAAGTCCTTTACCAACATCAGCCCAGTGCAAGTTAACCTGTTATGAGATTTGTTTTGTGCTTTGGAAATGCCTGTCAGACAAGCTTTCAACGTAGAGATGTGTGATTTACATTTGTTTGCGTAAGAAAATGTAACCCCAGGGACACATTTCTCTCTTTATTACTTCTTATGCTACCGAACAGGCACAGAGGGTCAGGTGGTTGTTTCTTAGTAAGTGGATAAATCATTTGGGTTTCACAGGAAATATAAAATGCAGTGTTATTAGTGAAACCTTAGTTCTACCCTGCAGTGCTTTCTAATGTCCCATTTGTATTACCTTGTTGTCATTGTTATTATTATCATTATTATTTATTTTCCAGTTTGGGTACTTTTCCTGACCTCCAGTTTTTTAATCTATTTCCATAATTATTTAAAGACTTCTAACAATGGTGCCACAGCCATTTATACAAGTCCTCTCAATATCCCAGAATAGCATTCATTTGGGCCTTATCCTTGAACTAATTGGGAGAATCAAATTGCTCCGCTGTTCTCTCTGAGCTTATCTTCCTTGACAACCATGTATATTGTGATCCCTCCAACTGTGAAGATCATTTCTCTTGTGAAGAAACATTTAAAAGTACCTAGTCCTACTTTCTCTGTGTCATCACACCTCTGTTTAAAGTAGTAGCCCTGGGCTTCCCTGGTGGCGCAGTGGTTGAGAGTCCACCTGCCGATGCAGGGGACACGGGTTCGTGTCCCGGTCCGGGAAGATCCCACATGCCGCGGAGCGGCTGGGCCCGTGAGCCGTGGCCGCCGAGCCTGTGCGTCCAGAGCCTGTGCTCCGCAACGGGAGAGGCCACAACAGTGAAAGGCCCACGTACCGCAAAAACAAAACAAAACAAAACAAAAAAAGTAGAAGCCCTAAACCTTCTCTGTTCTTGCCCCAGACAGATCATAAATGCCACACTCCTAACCCAAAGCAGAGCAAACAAAATCTTACGCTATGGGCTGTTATTGGCTTTGTGTGCCAAGATTTAGTTGATTCCAGTTTTCAATTTCCCAATAATATTCATAAAAACAACAATAATCAATATATATAGAGCTTATTCTGTTCCCAGCACTGTTCTGGACACTTGAACGATATTTACGCTGTTGAAACTAACAACAGTTGCTTTAGGTGGATATTATTATTAATAGCCCCATTTTATTGATATGGGAACTGAAACTCGCAGAAGTTAAGTGGCTTGTGTAAAGACATAAAACCAGAAGGTGGTTGAGCTGAGGTTTGAGGTGTGAATTCAGGCAGTCTGGCTCTAGGTCCATGGTCTTTTACTGTTTACACCATGCTGCAAGGTCTGCTTATGGGATATGCATCCTTTAAAATTATTCCCTGCTTCTGTGAACCTTATTCTATCTGTTATATCCTTTTAAACTCTGAGCTCCTTAGAGATTTTCCAGTGTGGCTAGTAAAATTTCCTTAGGTCCTCTAAATAGTCTCTGAATGGCAGAGTGTTTTCTCACACACATAAAACACACATGAGTACTTCACATGCACAGAGGTTGAGGTCAGAGCCTGAAGGAGAAAGTACCACAGCATAAGTAATGATGATAAAATTCAAAGGAAGATAGAACTTCAAATATTTTAAGGTCAGACACTAGAATCTGCAGAAACACTGCCCTGGTTAAGTGGCAAGGGAAAGGAAGTAGCATAAGGTGACTCAACAGGGGAGAGATGTGAGGCCAACAGAGTTAAATCAGGGAAGCTGGGAGGTAGGTGCTGCAAATCTGGTTATGGAGGGGAAAACTTGAATAGGGGAAGAGAGTGGGCTAGAGATTACCTGAGCGACTTTAAACACGAGGGGCACTTAGCACCCAGGCCTCAATGTCTAATACCATTGTCCAATAAAAGGAACGAGGAGTCCTTGGAGAAATGGGACTGGAGCATCTTCTAGTGACCAAAAGTAAGAAAATGCTGATAGACAGAAAGAGAGGAAGGAAGGAAAGGAAGGGAGGAAGGAAGGAAAGGAAGGGAGGAAGGAAGGCAGGAAAACCCAAACACAATGATAGGGATATGTCACAGGAGCCAACTGAAAGAGCTTCCAATGGTCAGAGGTGATTTGAGCAACAAAAAAAAGTAGTATTGGATTATAACCCCAAATATAAAATAAATATCCGTGATTCTATACTTATATCAATAAATTATTATTATTATTATTTTTTTCGGTATGCGGGCCTCTCACTGTTGCGGCCTCTCCCGTTGCGGAGCACAGGCTCCGGACACGCAGGCTCAGCGGCCATGGCTCATGGGCCTAGCCGCTCCGCGGCATGTGGGATCTTCCCAGACTGGGGCACGAACCCGCGTCCCCTGCATCGGCAGGCGGACTCTCAACCACTGCGCCACCAGGGAAGCCCTTTTTTTTTTTATTGTGGGGTTTTTTTTTTAATGTGTAACGATAAATGACAAGCTGCAGTTCTCAGTGTTAACAATTTCTCTATAAAGCAACTGCTACTTTTAGACTGAAGTATAGACATGTTGATAAATGTAAATGATGAGTAATAGGCATGATTACCCCTAGTATTTGAAAATGTAATTATTAAAGCAATGCTAACATACCAGAAAGTCTGTTATATTTAATGTGTGTAGATACAAATGAAAGTACCTGTAATAGTCAGTGTTTATTTATTGATTTAACGAATCTAATGCTGATAGATAAGTGGATTCCTAAAGTAAATAACTATTAATACAGCAGACCCCGATCCCACAATACCATTTTTGTGTAAAACTATTCTTAAGTTCAAAATTTATTAAAAAAAATCAGGGGCAGAGGCTCACTGTTGACAAGCCAATCCAGAAAGGCTCTAGGGGAAGTGGCTCTGGTACTTTTTAGCATCATCATTAAAAGGGGTTATCAGAAGTTAAGATAACAGTGTCCTCTGACATATGATGTAACAAAATCAATATAAGGCCAACCTTTGACTCTACAATTATCCATTCTTTCTCTATGGTTCATTGATTATCCACAAATTTCTGATTTTAGATAACCTGTAATCTCAATTCTCAAGAGAATAACTTTTTCATATAATCCTTCATACTGCAGCAGGTGCATGGGAGTATTTGTGTACATGAATGCATGCAGTGATAAGGGGACAATATTAATTAGAGAATAATAATAACTAAGGGGTGTAAAAAGACCTAAGGTTGGTGTGCAGGCTTTGCTGTACACACTCATATCTTGGCATTCCAGAGAAATTGCCACTCCTACTTTTTTCTTAAGGGGCGAAACACTAAATGCTTTAGACACGTGAACGAGGGAGAGTTGCCCTTGAATATCCCTGTGGCATGGCCAGGCCGTCCACCCACTTCTGTCTTAGTCTCTGGGTCATGCAGGGTTTCTCAGATACCCGTACTCTCTGAAGGGCATTGACTTCAAGGTTTTCAGGGAGCCCTTCTCAGCTGCAACAAATGTGATTGAGGTCTGTTTTCCTCTATGTACTTATCAGCCCTTCTGCGAGGGATTGGATTCTGCTTCTGTTCTTTGTTGCTGTTCCTTGGACTTCCATCCAAGGATTACCAAGCTGTCCTATGTCTGTGCTTTTTACCCTGCACTCTGATGCTACCCCCCAAAATAGAGCCTTCATACTCTTTCTCATTTGGGGTAAACACCCTGAGTTTGCACAGTTTCATTTGAACACTATCCTTGTTCATCCCCAAGGTGCAACACTCCTCCCATCTCAATCCTGATCAAGTCCTTGTTTCTATTAGTTTCATTCTGACCCCTCTTTTACCAGAGTATATACTGTTTGCTCCAGCATGTTATATAGCCAGTGCCCTGAGTTCACAGCTAAGAACAGATCTAGATACCTTATCATGATGATCTTCATTCTAAAGTCATCTTAGAGGTCACTTTCAGTTTATTTCATAAGCACAGAGGTAACAAACTCATATGGCTATAGGGGGCATATAAAATAAATGATCCAGTTGAGACTGAGGTCAGGAAAACAGTCGTTCAGGCCAGACTGGCACTAACTCTTGGCCTCCCTGTCAAAGAGACAACAGAGAATGGTGGGGACTGTGACATACTGGAGAACCCAGTCTCAAGGAGGCAGCCACTGCTGAGCTGCTGCTCATCATTACTGCACAGGAATGCTGGACCAATCCTATGAAATTTTCTTATTTTTCAAGACAAGCCAGAAGTCAAGACTTTTATGTTCACACTTTGAATTCATTACCTGTATTTAAATTTTCTTTTATTTAAAACACTGATTGGGCTAAATAAAACAAATCTAGGAGCAAGATATTACTTACCTACTACAAGAGCACTGCCTCTGCATTTAAAGAAGGCGCACAATACTTCCTTCATAATCATTGTGTTGTGTGAACAGGATTAATGGCCCAGTTATAGGCTAACAATCTCATAGCAACCATGTAGTTACTATGTGTTGTATGTATGAAATTGTGTCATAATGAGCTATCTCATAACAAGATCGTGCAGGCTGTAAAACCATTTTATAGGTCCGAGAGAGCAGCTCCTGAGTTAGTTGACAGTGGTTATTGTTTCTTTCCATCTCACTTATTTCCGAATTAAAAAAATAATACTCACCCAACTCTTTCTTCTCAATTCCAAGTTTCACAGTGGTGTACAGTGTTTTCTCACAATAATCTTTCCCGCATCTTCTCTCCTGTTATATTTCTACCTATTCCTGCCTCCATCCTGCTACGGCCCCCACTAGTATAATTAATGTGCCGGTTGTGTAAGGCCAGTGCATCATGGTGTTTCATAGTGACTTGTTTCCTCTCTCCGTGAGATGGGAATTTAATAAGCTAAAGGTTGCCAAAGACGACACCATTTTTGCTTAAACACACATTTAAGAAAAGATTTATTCTGTTCCTCTAACAACTAGAAAATATTTGAAAACTAGAGATAAGCCCATTTTCTGTAACTTCTTTTAATATATACTTTTCCATAGATGATCTTATCCATTTGCCATCAACTATTATGTGTAATTCTTGAATTGTCCCTAAATTAACTAGTAACCATGTTTTCAACTACCTGCCAGGTGTCTCTGCTGGAATTACCTTTGGCATTTTACTGTGGCTCAGGTCTGCTCACTGTATTCCATACGCCGCTTACCTGTCCTGTACAGAGGCTGGGAGCTGTGGGATCAACTCAGACTCGTCTCTTACCTTCAAACCAACTAGTAGACTAGTAGTCCAGCCCTACCTAATGAACATCTGCAATGCATCTGGGATCCAGTCCTCTTTCAGCCCTTCCATTTCTTACAATGACTTTTACAGTAGCTTCTGACCTGATGTTTTTGCCTCTGAGCTGCCTTCTCTCTAATCTGTTACTATGTCCCCAAAGTTGTTTTCTTTAAAACAGAATGATAACTTTGTTTCATTATAAGACTGTCAGGACACTCCATTGGCCAGAGGGGGTGGGAGGAGACAGCAAACACAAGCACACTCCAACTTTTTATCGCATTCAACACCTAATGTATCTTTTGAGCATCATCTCCTACTTCATCCCCTTCTGAGCCCCAGGCTGGAACCACACTTGTCTTACTGTTCCCTCAAATCTTCTGCTCTCTTAGGTTTCTGTGCCTTTTTTTCCATGTTATCCCTTCTGCCTTGTTAGTTTATCTGGCTTACCTCAGATTAGCTAAAGCCTTGTTCACATTGCCTTTCTCTGTGATGAAGGATATTTGTTCCCTTCACACATTCTTTCAACATCGCTAACTGTTAGAGAAATGCAAATCAAAAATACAGTGAGGTATCACCTCACACCAGTCAGAATGGCCATCGTCAAAAAATCTACAAACAATAAATGCTGGAGAGGGTGTGGAGAAAAGGGAACCCTCCTCCACTGTTGGTGGGAATGTAAATTGGTACAGCCACTATGGAGAACAGTATGGAGTTTCCTTAAAAACCTAAAAATAGAGCTACCATATGATCCTGCAATCCCACCCCTGGGTGGATATATCCAGAGAAAAACATGGTTCGAAAGGATACATGCACCCCAGCGTTCATTGCAGCACTGTTTACAACAGCCAAGACATGGAAGCAACCTAAATGTCAATTGACAGATGAATGGATAAAGAAGATGTGGCATATCTATATACAGTAGACTGTTACTCAGCCATATGCCATTTGCAGCAACATAGATGGACCTGGAGATGATCATACTAAGTGAAGTAACTCAGACAAAGACAAATACCATATGATGTTGCTTATATGCGGAATCTAAAAAAAATGATACAAATGAACTTATTTACAACACAGAAACAGACTCTCAGACTTAAGAGAATGAGCTTATGGTTACTAGGAGGTAAGGGAGGGAAGGGGAGGGATAGATCAGGAGCTTGGGATTGACATGTACACATGGCTATATTTAAAACAGATAACCCACAAGGACCTACAGTATAGCACAGGGAACTCTGCTCAATATTCTGTAATAACCTAAATGGGAAAAGAATTTGAAAAAGAATAGGTATATGTATATGTATAACTGAATCACTTTGCAGTACACCTGAAACTAACACAACATTGTTAATCAACTATGCTCCAATATAAAATAAAAATTAAAGAAACAACAACAAAACAAAAATACCTTGTTTATAGGGGTCTTATGGCACTTACTACGATTAGCCCTTGTTTTAGTCATTTTTTCACATTTTCTCCTTTTTGAGGTGATGTTAGGGCCCAAAGCTTCCTTATCTTTGGGTTTAACTAGTACTTTGCACAGAGATGATAGTTAATAATTGTTTAGGAAAAAAGTAATTTAATAATTAGTTGAAAATTTCTCCAGTTAATGAAAACTTGATGAAACCAAGGGAAATAATGACTTATCAGCATTTACTCTACTCTGTGAGATACCTTCTTTCTTATAGGTTTTGGAATAGTCTGCTATAAAGGTGTGGGAGAGAGGAAAGATAAATAAAAATGGAAAATTCTTAGAAAAATCTATTTTTCATTTTATATTTTTTCAACTTTCCTCATATTCTCCAAAGTCCATTCAAAAAAAAAAAAAACTTCCTAATAAGATGAAAGTGAGGTTTAAAATCCCACCATTATCTAACCAGGAAACCATACACCATTGGAATCAGGAAACAAACCAAAAAACCCCACAGCACTACTGTTGCTTTTATATCTCAGAGCTGAGGCTCTTTTCTCATTTTATTCTTTAAAAACATGGTTTGATTTACAGTCAGCGTGAAGCTACACAACCAGTCTTTCCTTATGGTCTGATGAGGATTCAACCTCTCCTCTGAAGTATCATTAACTTCAGGCCATTGTTCTCTTTGTTGTCGCTTGAGTCCAGCCTTGATAATCATCTGGGGTCTCTGTCTTCAGGTGGTACCTGGGCCTATGCGAGGATGAACTCTTAGAACATTACTTCAAATTAAGGATGAACTCTTAGAACATTACTTCAAATAAGAATTATTATTATCTCATCAGAAACATTGGTAAGATTATTGTTTTCTTAGGTGACATCCTGCATATTACTAAGTGGTTTGGGAGAAGGAGTCCTAGGGTCTGGATAGGATCCTGCCTAGGGTTTACGGGGCTCTACTTGGTCCTTTAGTCCTTGTATGTGCTGTCACAATGTTGCATAGCCTTGATGGGCAGCATCATTGGTACTACACCCTTGTGTGTACCCGGGCTGCTGTCCCCCATTAGCCAGAAGAGGGAGCAAGAGACAAATGAGTATTTATCACCCAAAATGATGGATCAAAAGGTATATGGGAGGATGCACACTGCTGAGTTCTTGTTGGTTAGCCGAGCCAGAATGATGGAGGGTCTCCATGATTTTCATAGTAGAAGGGGCATGAACTCAACACTGCAGCTTGGTAGCAGTTGTCTGCCTTGGAATTAGCTAATGAGGCTGTCTTTGTTTGAGCATTGGAAAGCCTCCAAAACCCACTCAGGAGGGAAATTAACAAATGTCTTTTTTGTTACCTCGGGATAAATCTTCATGATGAAATGTGCAGCCGTTCCACCTCTTCAGTCTTCTCCCTTCTTCCTCAGTGGACACTCAATTACCATGGAGGCCAAAAACTAAATAAATAAATAACGCAGAGATACCTTTATTCTTTGTTTAAAAAAAAGTAGCAATAAAGAAAAGTTTGAGAGTAAAGACTGGTTAGAAGTGGCTGTGATGTTCACGGCCTACAGGTGATATTCTAAATTTACTGTGTTCATGCAAACATTTCTGATTATTTCAACACCAGTTATTTATGTTAATACATGATCACCAGCACCTGCTGGCGTTATCTGAGCATTGCAAATGTGGAGAATGTGGCAGTAAGCTGACTCATTTCAATTAGGATGGACCATCTCATAGGGTCACTGTTACGTTTTTCTCTAATAAGTCTCTGTGTGAGTTTGATCTTTACGAAGTAGAATAATCCTCTCATGGACTTTTAAGTTTTCATTGTTTTACTGATTTGTGTTCATGTTAGAATTTCTGATGAATGAATTGTCAATAGGTATTTATTAAGCATCTACTATGTGCCATATGATATTCTGATTATTAGGAATGCCAAAATGTTTAATCCAGAGTCCATGGTTTTCAAGAACTTGGAAGAATGGGGAAAATAAATATAAAAAAAACAAATAGTTACAATGTAGTACGTATGTGTCAGTGTTTTAGGCACACTGTGGCACAGAGGAAATGGTCAGTTTGGACACACTTTTAGGGAGTTTTGTTAGGAGAAAACAAAGAGGCAGGGAATTTTAACAGAGGCAGTTATGTTCCAGATGCATATGATGGCATGCTACTATAAGTAATCTAATGTGGTGAATTTGCTATGACAGTAGGGTAAATATTATTCATGACACTTTTGTATAAGGTATATATGGATGTGTTTATGTGCATGGTGTATGCACATGTTCATTTGCATTTGTGTGTGTGTGTGTGTTTGTACTGTTACAATAAAATGTATATCTATTTTTGGACTTAGCAGGCAAGTAGGTTTGAAAGCTATCCATGTAAGTGATGGAGAGGACAGAATGCAGAAAGCAACATTTATATACATTTTGTATACGTAATTTTATTTTTCTAACCACTGATATAAAAAGTTTATTGTACTAGTCAACTGAGAATAAATAGTCTTTCCAGATAAAAAACACTTTGGTTGTAACAAAGAGAGCCTTCCTCTTGGCCCGCAATTCACTCCTCTAACACTTGGGAAAAATTAAATATTTAGCAGTGTGTGGAATTTCAATCCCAGAGAGACAGGAGGAAACTGTGTAGATCCAGATACAATATTCTAGCTATTTTGGCAAAATGTAATTTCAGAAACCACCATCTCCCATAGTGGAGAGGAAAGAAATTCAGGATTTGCCTGTAACTTAATTTTTTTTCCCAGGAACACATATTTTCTGGTGAGAAAATAGAATTTAGGTAAGTCACGCAGAGGGAATGAATGTTTTCAAGACCACAGGGAAAAGAGCAGTTTGAACCACTTATTTAGATGTTAATCCACAAAAATTTTTTTCACTGTTAGACTGGGCTCTATGATCCTGTAAATATTTTTCCCACCATGGGATCCCTCTGATTATACTTTAAGACTGTTGATATCTGATTTCATTGATAAACATCCCGGGATTTTTTGAGTTTTCTTCTTTTTACAGCCCAGTGCTTGTATTTTGTCTTGACATTTGCTATAAAATTACTGCAGACATAATATTAAAAGGTTTTGGAGATAGTAAGGTTCAAACTTTTGTACAACCAATATAGTTATTCTGGAGGAAATAACAGTGAAGAGGAGACTTTGAGAACTTGGTTACCTTTGGGCAAAATTACAATCTGTTTAATCTTTCCTCGTGTTTACATAATACCGTGAAATTTTAGGATTAGATTTGGATTAGTGATAAGTGAGTGGTAGAGAGAGAAAAGGTTGGACAAGTTACAGAAACTGGCAAGTGCACTGGAGATGGTGAATTGATTTCTCTGGAATTGATAGACATTGATCTCTCTTATGTTTTCTTTCTTCACTTCAAATAAACAAAAAGAAAACTGAAGCACAGGCAGACTTCTGCTAGAGCTCTCTAGAGCAACTACATTGTATCCCCATTTTGTAGTGGAGGTAAGAAGGGGCTTTCTGTGGATAAGGGTTGGAATCTAATGCCCATGGATTTTTGCTGGTGCTAGCTCAGCTGCTACCCTGCCTGGCAATGCTGGTATCCAGCCAGCCTAGGGTGCCTCTAGTTTCCTATGTCATGAGGCAATATGTTAATGAGTAAAAGTGCCAAATAGAAATGGGACATGAGTCCAAATATGTGTAAACTGGAAAACGTCTCTTTGTACTGGTTGATTTTTTTTCTTCATATGCTTTTTGTCTTTTGTTTTTTGGGGTTTTTTTTGTGGTACGCGGGCCTCTCACTGTTGTGGCCTCTCCCGTTGCGGAGCACAGGCTCCGGACGCGCAGGCTCAGCGGCCATGGCTCACAGGCCCAGCCGCTCCGCGGCACGTAGGATCTTCCCAGACTGGGGCACGAACCCGTGTCCCCTTCATCGGCAGGCGGACTCTCAACCACTGTGCCACCAGGGAAGCCCCTTCATATGCTTTTTAAACATACTTTTTTGTAAGAATGCCAGGGAGCGTGTTGATAAAAGGTGTTTATTGATTTGTCATTTCCAATTTAGGCCTCCTATTTCAAGGGCCTAATTTCAAGGGTCCGATTCTAGCACCCTTATGTTTAAAACTGTTCTCCTATATAATTCAGTTCCCAATGATTCTCCCCTCCTCTAGAGCCATAGTTTTTATTGACTCGGTTCCTCAAAGAAAGGTAATACCTCCTGATGAAAAGAAAATTGAACTGCAACCTGGAAGACCTAGGTTCTAGTCCCTGAGCCTTCTCATATGCCTATTTAGTCACACAATTCATCCCCTAGGGCTCCTTCAGTGTGACTCAGTGTGGTGAGTTTGTGTGGAAAAGTGTCCACCGCATGACACTGGAACGAAAATAGTTACCCCAAAGGGTAATGATGGGTGTCCCAAGGATGTGCAAATGGGGAAACCATTGTCAGCCCACACTCCCAATTGGTAGTGGCTCATCCCAGCAAAAGAGGTTGAGGTCTGCTTGCCACAATCGCAAGGCCAGAACATAGATTTCTTCAGAGAAAACCCAGATGCAGGGTGGGACCTTAAGGCCATGGAGTGAGCCTGTTGGATAGAGGTTTAGGGAAGAAATGAACTGATAGATTGATTAGTGTCTACTCAGAGACACACTTTGATCCTGTGTAGAGAAAAAGGCTAATATTTATAATAAGTTGTGAAGGAAGAGGAGGTGTTCTGCCACACACTCAACTAGAAAAATTTTTTAAAAAGCAAAACAATCAACTCTGGCAACACTAGTTAGGGATTATCACTAGATCTTTAATGAGGAGGAAATATAGACTGATAATTTACTGGGCATCCCTTATTGATCCCTATATATCACCGTGTGCAGTAAATAGTATAGTTTTTTTCCCTTCACAGTGTGGATTCAGTTGATTTCATTGATTCATATGGTCATCAGATATTGATTGAACATATACTGTATGCCAGCTACTTTGCCAGCATTAGGAATACCAAAGTGTATTACCAATACCCAGACACACTATATACCCAATACCCAATACCCAAATACCAATACCCAGACATGCTATATAACTTCATGGCTCTTACTATGTTGAGCAATTTTGAAAGAAAACTTAGGATGCACGAGTAGTGTTACATATAGTATGCTGATAATGTGGACATGACCTAACTGTTAGAATCAAGATTCTGATATCCAGAGAATAGAAAAATCAAAATAAAAGAAAAGAAAAGACCAAGGTATGCAGCACCCCTTCACAACTTCTTAAAGAAACATAGTGTTATCTAGGCTCATTACAGGTTAGAAAGTACTGTGAAGCACTTAGTAAACTTCAGGTGGTGGTATTAAAATGAGAAACTGTCTGGCTATTTAAATTTTATGTTTGTTGGTATTTAACAGTTTGCATCTTTATAGCCTTTCTCTGAAATTAAAAATAAAATCTTTAAGGAAAAGGATGAGAAAAGGAGGATGAGGGAGGAAGTAATATTTGTTGATCCCCTACTATGCACTGGTCGCAGCACTAAGCACTAAACCTATGGTACTTCATCTAAATATGAAAGTTAGGAGGCATTTCTGATGCTCTTGGTAATCCCTCCACACTGTACGTTATTTTGCACTTGTAGATGCTTTACAAATATTTGTGTTGTTTGACCTAGTAATTTTAAGTACTTCTAAACCAACTAAATGTCATCTTTTCCAAAAGACTCATGTCCTTCCTTACTAATATGTGTGATAGCTCTTGCCATGGCGCCCTCCATGGGCAAGGAAGAAGCAGGGCAAGGAAGTGGTCATTTTTATACTAAAATTATTAGTGTAGCTGCTCACTCATTTCTCAAAGCCTTTGTGGAACTAAAGACAAGTACAATGCCCATTCCTTCTTTATGCTGTGAGCTCTGGACTGAAAACTGCCAATGCCTGAAAATGGTGTAACTTTTCCCTTTGGAGAGAGCCATTTGCCAGTGGGATGTGATACAGCCCCAGCTAGAATATGGGGTTTTCTTAAAAGGGGCTCAGTCAGCTGATTGTTTTTTTTGAATGCTACCTGGGGAAAGGTCAAGCCACTTCACAGTGGAATGGCTTGTCTTTTAGAAGATCAAATTTAGGATGCAGGTTCAGTTAGTAATAACAATATATTTTTCTTTCTTTTAAAAAGTAGAAGATGACCAATTCAAACACACAGACAGACTCTACACAAAGAATAAGGTATTATAGAAAATGCATATGGTACATGCTAAGTGAGAAAGGCAAGATACTAATTGTTTATGATCTATAACTATGAAAAACTAACCAAAATAGACACATATTATTTAAAACCGTATAATATTGGTCCAACTATGTGCAGTGATTTCACAATATTAGAAGTTAAAGAGGACTAGACAGCAAGATAGCACAAGACAGCACTGAGAAAATTCCTTATCTTTCAAGAAGCATTATTGCTCAGTGGTTTAAAGTTTGGGATGTGCAGTTATATTGCCTGAATGGAATCCTAGCTCCAGGAATAGCTATGTGACATTAGGAAAGTTATACTTGCTTCATCCGCAAAATATGTGAAGATCAAAATAAGATATACATGGATCATGCATAGTATAATACATGGAATAGACTAAGTGGTGAATAAATAGTATCATTTCTATGACATCAATTATTAATGTGATTAGGGAATTTTCAATCTGTTAACATATTACAAATTGAGCTTGAAAAAATATATGTCGTGGTAATGAATAGACAGGCACTGAACTTTGACACTGTTATTTAATACTGCATAAATCTACAAAGGCCTCCAGAAACTCAAATGAATCAATGCTAATGCCAATGCCTTGTAAATTATAAAGCCTGAGACACCTGAAGATTCTGGACCTTTTTTTTTTTTCTTTTGCATTCCTTATTTATATTTTACCCTGTTACCATTTTCACCTTTGTTTCTGGTTTGTGGGTACCCAGTGATTGAACCAGGGTGGTTAGTATTGCCTGGGGGTTCTTGGACTTCCAGGGGGCTGCCTGGTCCACCTGAGCAACGTGCTCCAAGTGGATAAAGAGCTCCTCCAGGAACATCTCCCTTCTCTGCAGTACAGTGATCTTTTCTGATGACTAGAAAGCCCAGGGGAAAGGAGAGCCACCCAAAGGGGTCAAAGTGATGGAAAAGTTGGGCAGGCTTTATGTAACCATGTAAAAGAAACTGTCAATTCCCACCCAAAATCCATTTTCTCATTTTCTTATTAACAAATTCTCAATGTTATTTACAATGACAATGCACCCAACTTTAAAACAAAACAAACGAGAAAACATTTCCCAGCCTTCCTAGCAGTTAAATAGGCATGTGACTTAAAGTTTGACAAATGACATGTCTGCAGCAGTGTTCAGTGGTACATATAAAAAGTCTGCCTAAAGGGATCTGACGTGGGTAGAAGGACATCCCCTGCCTTTCTTGCTGCCTGGGTATGATGACTGGAACTTCAGCATCCATATTGGATCATAAGGTAACTTTAGGGATGGAAGTCTTGTACTAGGAATGGTGGAACACAGAGATAGCAGATAAAAGAGAGAAACGTCTGAGTCTTACACGACTTTGGGGAAAATTCTATATCAGCTTTCAACTATCTGATGCTGGACTTTTTAATGTGAGAAAATAAATCTTTGTAGCGTTTATACCACTAATTTTTGTATCACTGCTATTTATACTGAGCAGAGTTCCTAATTACTGCATATATGAATCTGTCAGGTCCTAGTCAGTTGTCCTGCCTCCTACAGGGAAGAGCTTACCTCCAAGCTGCCTCTCATGGCTATGGATGTTTCTGAAAGTGCATTGCCAGCTGCTCAGAGACTGTGCTTGTTTAACTTTACTTAGCAAAATCACTTCCCAGCTCTAAGTAGCAAAGAGATAATGCATGTTGGCCTTAGCATTGGGTTCTGTTTTTACAAGTAACTGACAAGTGTTGTACCACTCGAATAAGCATTGCACAGAAGTCTTTTAAAACCTCATATGATCCCCAGTTCTACCAAATCCTAAAAGAAACTAACCAACTGACTGGCCAATGACTGGTTCACTAACCAATGCGCACACATACTTGCTTCGTTCAACCACTATGTGTTGATCACTTTTGTCCACCAAGGGCTAGGTTCATAGCACACAGAGATGAATCAGAAATAGTTCTAAGTCAACCTTTCATTTCATTCTAGCAGGAAACACATTAAACCAGAGCTGAAATCCACTGAGGGTCCCATAGCTGGTGATGCCTTTGCCACACCACAGTGCGGTTTATCTAGTACTAGACTTAGTTGAAATCACTTTTTTCTACAATGCTGGCATTTTAAGGCTTTCTGTCAGATAGATAAATCGATAGATATAAACATATAAATATCAAAAGACCCATGCTCTATTTTCTGATAGCAATTTGTGCCCAGTTATCTGAGTACCTCAAAGATACCTGCTGCTGTTTTTAACAACTTTAGAAGACAGTAAGTCCTCCAAAAATGCAAGACTTGAAATCTGACACAGAACAGAGCGAACAGATAAGAGATGGTTCAAGGCAGTTTACCTCTGTGATGGTTCTGTTGAGACAGAACACACATAAATACGTATATACTCACATACACACAAAGTATTTGAAATAAGAATTGCCTTCAAGGAGAAGCACAAAGGGAACAGAAGTCCCAAGGTATGTTACTGGCCTTGGAAAAGTTTACTGTTTACTTATTTATAAATGTAAGCGAAACCCAATTAGTCTTTAGCTTAAGGAAGAGAGACACAAGAGGAGAAACGGTCTTGGATGGCCTTCATGATTTTTTTCCCCCCATGTTAAGCATGAAGACTTATTTTCAGTATTGGATTTTGGCTGGATTCTTCTTCTTCCCGGAGGCTGGCTCTGCAGAAGTCATTATAAGACCTTTGGAAGTAACATTTGATCTACATCTGAATGCATATAGATTCCTCGCCTTCCCTGAGCTTCTCCCTCCTTGCTTTCCCCTCCCCTCTTATGACACTGATTGCATGTGAAATTAGTTATCAGTCCTGTCACATCTTCCACTGCTAACACTGGTCAGTATTGAATTACAGGGAACGCAAACACAATTTTCAGCAGCCTAATTGCTTCTCCTGTGCCCAGCGAAACTTTACATTAAATACCCATGGCAAGCAGATTGTATGTGATTTTCATAACAAACTGGTGGGATTTCATTACTGGAATCCCTAGCATCTATTCACATGACTCTTTCCTAACTGCTCTATCAGGCTGCTATTGGAAAAAGCAATTCCTTTTCAAACAGCAGCTGCCCAGTGCCGTGTTGATGTGTATCAGGTGGTTCCACAAGAGTGAAATGGGTGTGTTAAAACCAGACTGGTTCTTCTCTTTTACAAGATGACTGACTGAATTCCACAGTGCCTCACTCCATTCGAAGCAATTAGGAGTGCAGTGGCAAAGGATCCCCAGGGCTTGTCAGTGTTGTCCCCAAAGATTACAAGAGATTGGCCCATAGTGACACATGGTGAATGCACTCCATAGACATTGATTGAGAGCTTCTACTGTCCCATCCTCAAAAAGCTCATAGATTAGGTAGAAGGGAAGAAAAAAATATTAAAAACAAACTGTAATGAACTGTTTAATGTATACTGATAGATGTATCTTCAAGGTATCTTAGTAACTTAGAAGATACTGCAGGTACAGAAGAGGACTGAGATATTCACCAAAATCTTAAAAGAGAAATTAACACTTGAATTGGGTGATGAAGGGTGAGTAGGAGTTCATTAGGCAGACATGGTGGAGAACAGCATTTTAGAAAAAGTAATACCAGTAACTAGCATTTATTGAGAGCTTTATTGTATTAGTCCTGGTTTGAAGCACATTATATGCATTTAAAAGTATAATCTTTATAGCAACCCTCTGAGATATTATGCCCATTTTATGAATGAGGAAACTGAGGCAGTGAGAGATTAAGAAACTAACCTAACTATGATTGTTATTTTTATATGTCAACTTGACTGGTCATGGGCTGCCCAGATTAAACATTATTTTTAGGTGTGTCTGTATGGGTGTTTCTGTATGAGATTAATATTTGAATCATTGGACTCAGTAAAGTAGATTGCCCAGTGTGGGTGTGCAGCATCCAATCCATCCGGAAGAGATAAAAAATCAGAGGAAGAACCATTTTTGGTTCTCAGACCTTTGGACTTGGACTCAATTACAATACTGGTTTTCCTGGATCTTCAGTTGACAGATGACAGATCATAGAACTAACTTCTCAGCCTCCATGATCACATGAGCCAATTCCTTATAATAAAAATAAATAGAGTGTGTGTGTGTGTGTGTGTGTGTGTACCTGTGTATGATTTATCTACAGAACTCTGACTAATACACATTTTGGTACCAAGAGCAATTGTAGAGGAACAAATTGTTAAGGATGAGTTTTTTTTCATTGGTTCTGGGATTTCTGGAGTTGGCTCTCAAATCTTATTATATTTAAAGATGCTAATGACTCTATTTTCAGTAGTAAAGAGAGCACTGATAGTCCATGGTGTGAACTGTTTATAGACGTACCCAGAATATCTGCATTGAGCATTCCTAATCAACCACTTATAAGAAGCAAGGAGGTAGGTGATTCTCTATATGATACTTCCAAATATTTTTGAAAAACTAAAGAATACAATGACATTGGATGGTTGTTACACAGCTAATAAATAACAGAGCAAGAATTAAGACCCAGAAATATGAAGCAGTCACAGATGAGCAGGGAAGACAGATCGAAATCATTAAGGATCACATTGGTCATGCTAGGTTGGATTTGCATTTTAGAAAATTATTGTGTAAGTAGACAGAAGAAGCGATTAGAAGGAAGCCAGAACTGGAAGCTGGGAGATAAAGGCTTTCACAGTAGTCTAGGCAAGAGATGATGGATGAGAGGCTGAGTCATGGGAACAGCATCCGGGGTGATGAAGAGAGAATATATGAGAAATATTTAAAGGGTGCATCTAGGTAATAGATTGGAGTGATGGAGGTGGAATTAGAATCAGTGAATCTACTTTTCTGACTTCCTTTCCCTATCCCCAAATCCACCAGGTTTCTTGAAATAAGAAGCAAGGAAAAAAAAGTTTGAAGAAGGGGGAGAAAGGTTAAAAGAGATCAGACTTGAGAGGGAGAATTTAAAATTGGAGTATTCCAAGGGACTGGGTAAGCCTGAGAAATGTCTACAAACTATTTGTGTATTCTGTGGATTAGCCATTGAAATTCATAAACCTACAGATTAGCACAGGGCAGGAGTCGAGTCTAGAGAGTTTACTTTTCGAATACTTTAACTCCCTTGTTTTATAGATGAGGGAATGAGGTCTAGAGAGGTGGAAATGACTTGTCTCAGATCAGTTAGCTAAGTGTTTGTTAGTTTGTTATGGAGCCAAATCCGTGCCTCCCATTTCATTTGTTTTGGATCATGACACCCTCAAGTAGTAGCCAAGTCCCTCCTCTCTGGATGAGAATCTTTAAACACTAAGTCCTAACCTAATATGCCTTAGACAGTAAGAACTGTATGGCACTGCCCAGATCTCTCCTCATTTCAACCCTAGGATCCACATACTCAGCTTCTGGAAGTGTTGGCTGCTGACTGCTCTCATCTGGGTACCTGTCCAGGAATTGCTTTCTGCTGAAGGAAGTTACCTGTTTTAAGATTATACTAAAGTAAAAAACAAAATGAAAACATTGTACAGAGGACGTTTATTGTCATGGTGTGTAGGGGGGGGTGCTATGCTTACAGAATAAATTCACAGAGGTAGAATTACTGGTTCCACAATATTAATGAATTTTTAGACGTTTGGTACCTGTTCTCAAAAGGCTTTTCAAAAGTGTACATCAGTACACACATAGTAATGTTCAATAGTATTCATTTCACCACTTCTCTCACTGTCATTTTAGAAGCAAATTCGTTTTTCATCCCCAAATTCCACTAAATTTCAGGAGAGGAATTAAGGAAATATACCAAACTTTGAAGCATTAAAACTATATGTTTAAGAGATCCTGTCTTCTGTTGTCAATAACAAGCAATAATAGAGAAGAGGCTCAAAACTAACCAATAGGGCTTCCCTGGTGGCACAGTGGTTGAGAATCTGCCTGCCAATGCAGGGGACACGGGTTCGAGCCCTGGTCTGGGAAGATCCCACATGCCGCGGAGCAACTAGGCCCGTGAGCCACAACTACTGAGCCTGCACGTCTGGAGCTTGTGCTCTGCAACAAGAGAGGCCGTGACAGTGAGAGGCCCGCGCACCGCGATGAAGAGTGGGCCCCGCTCGCCGCAACTGGAGAAAGCCCTTGCACAGAAACGAACACCCAACACAGCCAAAAATAAATAAATTAATTAAATTAAATAAAAGAGAAGGGGAGAGTGTACAGGGTAGGAGAAAGAGAAGAACACTCAAGTTGTAATTTAAAATAATTAAAAAAAAAAACTAACCAATAGCAGACAAAGAGACCCACATTGAAATTTCAGTTTTTTTACTTGAAATATGCTTGGTTAAAAGCAATAGTTTTCCCCTTCACTCACTGATGAGTCTTTGTCTAATTGGAATATGACTAAAACCAGTTGTGATTGAGGAAGGGATGCAGGAGATGCCTATTAGGTAAAACCAAGAATTGCGGTGATCATAGTCACTTTAGTCAACCTACCCTTTACCAACTACAGAGTCAAAAAATAACATCAACAAGGTTGTCTGGAATTTGAGAACTATAAAAATACTAAGGCTGTATTATTATCATCATATAGAATTTTGAATTTAGGTATTGTGGCTGAATAGCAGCAACACACGAGAGACATAATCTCCCAGTGAAATTACACTCCCTTGGTTCAGGAAGAGAAAGAAGAAGAAATCCTTTTCACTTTATTTTACTGGTCAAAGCTTTTAATTTCTACTGTTTACATTGTTTTTTAATATTAAAGACATTTTTTGTAGTCTCTGGTGATATATATTTTTTTAATTTATTGATTTTATTTATTTATTTTTGGCTGTGTTGGATGTTCATTGCTGCGCGCGGGCTTTCTCTAGTTGCGGCAAGCAGGGACTACTCTTTGTTGCAGTGCGCGGGCTTCTCATTGCAGTGGCTTCTCTCATTGTGGAGCACGGGCTGTAGGCGCATGGGCTTCAGTAGTTGCGGCACATGGGCTCAGTAGTTGTGGTGCACGGGCTTAGTTGCTCCGTGGCATGTGAGATCTTCCCAGACCAGGGCTCGAACCCGTGTCCCCTGCATTGGCAGGCGGATTCTCAACGACTGCGCCAACAGGGAAGCCCCTCTGGTGAAATTTTTGAAGATTAATTTTGCGGATAATAGGATAATGTTCTTGTTTACCTATAATACTTATGACCATAAGATTCCTTGTGATGTTAAAGTCCAAAACTTCCCAAAGGAATTAACTGCCAACTACTTATATTGAACATGTTCCTTATTGCCTGTCCTTTATTTGGAGATCATCTTAAAGTAGTAACAAGACAGGATTTGTGTCTTTCTACATGATGTTTTCCTCAGTATTACACGGAACACTGTATTCATAAAAGTGAATCAAATCAAGAAATATTTATTCTCCTACTGTATTTCAGATACTCTTGTAGATTTTTAAGAAATACCAAATATAGCCATAATTCCGCCCTCAAGAGTTCCCAATCTACCAACGAAGCAAGAACCATATATGTGAAAGGATAAATGTCTTTAAAAAGTGTTTCTTAAAAAAAAAAAAAAAGCGTTTCTTAATCATGAGTGTCTATTTCAGTGATCCCTGGGGCTTTTAAAAGTTATCCACAGAAATTCTGATTATTGGTTCGGACACAGGGCCCATTTGTTTCTATAATCAGAAAGCTCTACAGGTGAGTTAGATGTACACCTTCAGAAAGGAATTATTGTCTTAGCAATTCATGCGAGGCAATGCCTACTGCTACCTGGAGTTGACCCTGGAGGTATTTACAAAGTTAGCATTGCATGAGCTAGGTTTTGAAGAATGGGCAGAATTTGAATAAGCCAAGAGGAAATGGGGATATTTATGGTTAGAACTGAATGATCTCAAGAAAGAAATTGGAAAGCATAGGGAGGGATCAGAGAATGATATATATGGCTGGAATATAAAGGTTATATAATGGTAGTTAGGAAGAAAGCTTTAATATAGCAAGCATTGGAAATTCCTAAGGAAGTTTGAGTTTAAAAGTTGAACACAATAAAGCAATTTTAGACTCTTGGAGAATTTTGAATGTCAAGGATTAGTTTTTTGTCATTGTGAAATCATAAAGGTATTTTGATCTGAGAAGTGGTTTCATAGGAAAATACTTAAGGGCATGTGCAAGGATAGATGAGAATAGAGAGAGAATGGAGGGGAAGCTGAGATACTACCACCATGAGGCTATAAAGACTCGTACTAAGGTGGTAGCATTAGAGTGCAAGAAATATGACAACATTTTAAAGGAAGGATCCATTGACAGGGTGGCTGATTGGACTTTGGAAGAGAGCATCCATGCCTGAATGAATGGAAAGTGAATGGTGCCATTTAGGTCATCTAGATCATCGATTTAGAGGGAACTGGCTTTGGGAGAAAGAGAAAATGAAGGGTTTTCTGATGTCTGTGATTACATGGGAGTTACATGGGAGGCAGTTGACCATGCAGAGCTAGGGTCCAAGACCAAGAAGGAGGTGAAGAAAGATTTTGGAGGATTTTCCATGGAGGAAATAGGAGTAAATACATTCTTGAGAAGGCATGGGATTTGAAGGGAATAAGATATAGACAGAGACAAGAATAAAAGGATAACACTCAAACCTTGGGGGAAGTCTGTATTTAAGAGGTGGTAGGAGAAAGTGAAAGCATAGCAAAAGAAAGAAAAAGTAACTAAAGAAGGGAAAGGACCAGAAAATCGGAACCTACAGGAAAGAGAGCATTTCGGGAGCCAAGGCGTGATCAGCTCTATTAAAACACTACAGAGAAACTGGTAAAACAAGTAATGTTAGGATTAGTCCCCCCCCCACCCCCCTGCCGTGTAACAAGAATGATAACTATTACGAGGTAGTTCTGAGGATTAGTTGAAATATGTGTATTAAACATTTCGTATGAGGTTAGGCATAAGAAAAGCATTTAGTCAACAATATCTATTGTTGTAAGTGTTATAATTACTGATCAGCACCCAACTATGCTGAGCACTTTTCTGGTTACACATTTGGATAAGATACAGCTCTCACTTTCAAAGAGATTAACGTCCTTACAAAGAGAAAGATGTAACCAGGTAAATACTATTTTATGGTGTTGGTTCTATGAGAAAGATGCATATACAGTAGAAAGAGGCTCTAAGAGAGAAAAGTGAATACCTTATCCATCCTTTGTCAGATGCAAATTATAGGATTAGCCTTACATATTGAATTTTACTCTTAGAGTTGTAAAATTTGCCAAGCCAGTTCATGGGGTGTTGAATCTGCCTAATGATTATACGTCTCACCTCAAACCTGGAGGGACAGACTCTTGGGAGAGACCAGACGGAATTCAATGTCTTGTATCTTATCTCCATGCACAGACCCCTTGTTTACTTTCTCTACCATAAATAAATCAGAATGACTTTGAGCAATGGGCATTTTCTGTAGCTTGAAGAACAGTTGATCTTTACACCCAGTTTACAGATTAGGCAAACAGATAAATTATTTATAGCATGGTGAAAATAGAATTTGACCAAATCCAACAGCTTTCTTAGGGCTACTGTTTGTTCCTCAAGGAATGGGTCATTTCACCCTTGGCTGAATCCAAGTTTTCTCAAACTTTTCTACTCAAAGTATATTCTAACCAATGGCATGAGTATCACTTGGATACTTGTTTCAAATGCAGAATGTCAGGCGCTATTCCAGACCTACTGATGCAGATTCTGCATTTTGGCAGGAACTTCAGGGGAACTGTGTATAGGTTGAGAGGAACTGGGCTGGAACATTGTATGAGAGCTTAGGAGCTCAACCACATGCCCCTCATTTCTCCCGTGTACTGTTGGGTGATATCGGAGCATCATGAAGGAATTTTGGATTATGGTTTAGTGCAGAGTCCATATGGTGGAGACCACAGTTAGAACAAGGTACCACTGCTTGTTTTATCTGAGTTAAGTGATATGGGTTTGCACAAATGAATACTTCTGATTGCAATGGACAAAATGTTGATGTCCCCTCAAAATGTATATGACGATATCTTAACCCTCAAGGTGATGGCATTAGGCGGTAGGACCTTTGGGAGGTGATTAGGTCATGAAGACAGAGCCCTCATAAATAGAATTAGTGCCATACAAAAGAAGCCTAAGAAAGGTCCCTTGCCCCTTCTGCATGTGAGGTCCCAGCAAAAGGACTACTGTCTAGGAAACAGGCTCTCGCCAGACACCAGATCTGCCTGCACCTTGATTTTGGACTTCTTAGCCTTCAGAACTGTGAGAAATAAATTTCTGTTATTTATAAACTACTGAATCTATATTTGTGCTATAGCAACCCTAACAGACTCAGAGGAACTGAGCCATTAAAGATAGGGGTAGGAGTGATTATTTTGCCACTGGAAAGTGCTTCTAGACACAGAAGCAAGTAAAATCTGGAGAGTCCTTCCAGAAATCAAATATTGGCAAAGAGCTTCATAGATGGTTTATATAAATTTTTCTGTCACTAGCTAACTGCGTGACTGTAGACATTTTTTAACCTCTCTAAGCTTGAGTTTTCTCATACATAGAATGTGGTTAGTTATTGTACCTGTATCACAGGGTTACTGTGGAGCTAAATGAACTAGAATATATAAAGCAGTTAGCACAGAGTCGAGTCCTAGTGAGGGCTCAGTAAGTACTACTTGTCTATTATTATTTAGTTTGTTATTATTCTATAATAATTGAGTATCTGTTATCTCTTATGTAACAATAGTGAAATAATAGACTTCTGGATACTTTGGGGAAAATTCAATAATTTCAAGTGATATTGACAAAGACTGTGATACTAAAGATTCTGGTGGTACTTAAGGAACTATTTTCTTAGTCTGTATGCTGTGGCCAGTAAAACTATTTATATCTTTTGTTCCTGCTACATTTGAGCCAAAATGCCCCCCTCTTTCTCAAGAAAATGCCATCAGCTCACCATTCCCACATTATGCAGATGCCTTTTGCAGCCGTAGAAGCAGGTCTGAGCAGATGAACACAAGCAGCCTGTGGACGCATGTTTACCCTCCTTTGTCACCGTTCAGCTTACTTTACATTTTCTAGGAACACATTTTAGGATGGAATTGCCTCTATTCCATTTATATTTAGTCGATTATCTGGTCTATTTTCTGTTTTTACAATCGAATTAATCTCAGCACATTAACTTAGTCTAAGGCATGGCAGCTGTGGAAACCTGATTTATTTACTTTGAGAGAAAAAGGACAAGCTGGCACAGTGTCCTCCCGTTTTGTGATTATATGCAACTGATTATGAGCACGGATGGTATTCTGGCCCTAATATTAAATTCTGCTCTTAAGCCACTAGAGTCAAAACAGTATAAGTGACTGTAACCCTACATATTTTCCAGGAAGACGCAAGTGGTTGTTTCCAAAGGAATGCCAATTCATTCTCCTCTGCAGGGCTTACTCAGAATATTTAATTCTGAACTATTGGCCTATCACCCGTAACTGCCCTTTCTACCATCTTTGACTCCCTCAATGGAGAAATGAAATGAAGAAATTCTTCATTTACTTCATCTAAAATGTTGTATTTTTTTATATTCTAGAAGCCATGAGAGAAATCCTTGAGGCCTTAGCTCCTGTGTTCTCTTTAAATTGTATCATTTCAGTTTTGTTGATTGTATTTATTTTTCATTCTTCTTCCACCACTCTTTTAAGTCCTCTCTCCAAACTCTTGGAAGGCTTTGACGGGAAAGCCTATACCTCACCTGCATATGCTTTCATCTAGTTGCCTAACCTCCTGCCGTGACCACTGTTCCTTTATTAAGGATAAGGATTGCCTTTGGTTAACTCCACTGCCCACGAGAGCAATGATTGACTTCCCACTGGGTGCATTGCAGGTGATATTGCAGATTTCACTTTCCCCACATGACTGAGCCACTGATAATGATTAAAAATTCAAAAGACTGCCAAAGAGCCACATTATTGTTCCCTCACAGGGGGCTTTAAAAATATGTAGTCTAAATTGTTTCTTCTAAGGCTAACATCAATTTTATCTTCAAAGCATCAATGTGACTTCTTTTTACAGGTGCAAGGGAAAACCAAAGGGTGACAGAGGAAAATGTTTCTATTCTTAGTCTTACTACTGACTCATTGTATATACCAGTTTTGAATTTCACTTTATATTCCATTTCTAAAATGGGATAGAAATACGTGGGATAAACTGCTATCCAAGTCAGTTAGGTCTTCATGTCCTAAATAGCGCCTCTCACGATGCCCTTTGCCCTATGGGTGGATCTGAACATGCCTCTTTATTCCCAACTGTGCTTTGGATCCACTTTTACAGACACAGCATCTATGAACAACACAGCTGTGTTACACTAGAGTGCAGAGATTCACAGCTCAGGCTTTGTAGTGACCTTGTCATGAATTCAGATTCCAGTTTTGCCACTTTCTTGCTCTGTAGACTTGGGCTAATAAATGAGCTTCTTTGACCCATAGTTTCTTTATCTATAAAATAGGGATGATAGTAATACGTATCTCGTAGGTTTATTGGGAGGATCAAATGAAATGTAATTAGAAAGTTGGTGCGAAGTATCAAGTATAATATGGGCACTATATTGGTATGAAACATTATTTTTATTACTTAGTAGTTTGCAGGTTTGACTCAGTCCATTGTAAACTTTCAGAGGACAAGACCTCGATTGTATTTCATTTTTGTGTCTCTATAATCTAGCACAGTGGTCTACATTTAGTAGTTATAGCAAACAGTGAATGAACAAATTATATGAGTGATTAAATAATCACTTCAGGTTTATAATTTGTCAAAGGAATAATTTCCAGATAGACTTTTTCCCTTAGGATGTGTTCTTTAAGATGGTCCTAGTGCTAATGCTGTAGTTGCCTAAACTAGCTCTGTGAGACATCCTGGGATCTGAACCCCCAGCAGTGTATCCTGGGACCCTCGTGGATCTCAGTCATATTCCTTCATTCATGAGTTCATGCCTCACTGGTCATTTTCCTATATTTGTCACCACTGATGTAGCCTCCATGCTCAATTTTCTAATGCTTATTATGGTTTTAAGTTTTCTCCCTTTTCTTAAGAAAAAAATCTCCAGAAATATGGCAAAACTCTACATGAACCCACATTTTCTCACATCTTTAGCTCAGAAACTCTGTTCTTTTGCAGAAAAACAGGTTGCAAACATTGCAGCGTGGAACAGAATTGACACGTGACCTTTGCTTCTATTGATCCATTGCTTATTTGTATCAGATGTGATCCTTCCCCTGTTTATGCCTTACTGCTTCTTTGTGAACTAGTCACTTGCCTTGAGTGTTTGCGCCTCCAAACTTTCTCAGCACCATTAGCCCTGATAATATCCCTTCCTTCCAAGGTTTCCAGATTATGCAGTTAGGCTATTTCTATGCCAATCGTGTCACAGGATTATTATTTTACATTTTTAATAAAGAAAGAAAGAGAATGATACAAAGTGGTAGAAAGACAGGTAAGATTAATTGGTTGGACCGGCCAATTATCAGACCACCTAGATTTTACAGGTAGCTTTCTGATCAGAGAGCCTGCGGGGAGAAATAAAAAGAAGGGCAACCTTTGCTGAATCCTGTACATATATGGAAGATACAGTAATGATGTGCCCTTTGGTAGCTGAAAGCATTAGCTATAAGAAGTAAGTGTTTTAGTTTTCAAAATGGCAGTCCATGGCTTTTCATAGCTTCTTCCTGAGGTGGGTTTATGGCCAGTTGGGTGGTGATACAAATACAAGGCTTGCTAAAAGTTACAAAATGCCAGTGGCAATTCTTAGAAGAGAGCCTTAGGCTACCAGACTAAGCCACTTCAGCAGTATTATCAATTACTAACCTCTCCCTAAAAGTGAAGCACATTTTTATTATTCTGGACTGTTGATTTGCATCTTGGTGCATCACTACTTACCTTTTCTTCCCTTTGGTTTCATTGGGATTCTATCCTGGTACATTCCCAGCCCCACAGCAAAAGAATGATAGGAATGGACATCTAAGGCACCCATCTCTGAATGAAGATAACTTAGTCATTACTGCTTAATGCATTTCTGGATTTGTATTATCTGTCATTAAATAGCACAGCATTCATTCATTTATCCTTATATCAATTAAATCACTTATTCAATGAATATCCGATAGAACTGGGTCATATCCTGACTTTACCGCTTACTAGCTCTGTGACATTGGATATGGTTATTAACCTCATTGAACTTCAGTTGCTATATTTTCAAAGTTTGAATGATAGTAACTAACATCAGGTTGTTAGAGGATTAAATGATATATACAAAGCTTCTAGGATGGGTGCTGACATGTAGGAGGTACTCAAGAGATGGTAGCTGAAAAGAATATTTCTTACAATTTTGTTAGTGTATATAGCATGACAATTTTTAATGTAGGTAGTGACCGTATTTGTGTAGTCTTAATAGTGGCATTTAAAAAATCCATTTTAGGATTCTTTAAAATCTGAGGAATTGGGTTTTGTCTTCCTTCTTACTATATTAAAAAAAATTAAAAGGAAAAAAGTAGGTTTCCTTTTAACAAATCTATTAATAGAGAAGGAAGCACTGAGACTTCTTTGGAATGCAAGATAATAAAAAGTTTGTAGGCAAATTTTTGAACTAGAAAGGCATGGATTTTTCCTTATGAGAGGACAGTTTAAAGGTTTTAAATTTTTAAATAGTCAAGGATCTCACCTTTGAGAAAAATTGGAAACAATATCTTTTTTTTATATAATAAATTGTGGACTGAATTTCCATGACTCCTTCTCCTTTTAAATGCTGCTCTTGCGGGAAGACAGATTTTGGCTCAGGACAAGTTAAGAGCCACGTTTTCCTCATACAGTTCCTGTGATATTTTTAGAAGTATCCACTTCCTTTTCTCATATGTCAATTGTGTGGGTCTTTGAAGTTTCTGTGTCTCTAGATGATGTCCGTATTCAACCAACTTGAAGATTCTTCTGTTTGGGTTTGGCAGAGGGTTTAGAGAGTGAGGGTTTTCACTTGACCCAGGTCTTCTGCAGGCCAGGCCTAACTTACGCAGGTAAGGACAGGGACTGGAAGTGAGGAGGAGAATTATGTTCTACAGCCCTTATCAGAAGCTCAAGTACACCTCACAGCCAAGCCTGCTGCTGAGAGCATGCTGCTGAGAGCATGCTGGCAGTAACAGAGCAGGTTCCCGTGGCCAGGCACATGGGCAAGAGTTAAGTCAAAAGTCTGGAATATTAACCCAAAGAAAGAAGACTTCCCAGGAAAAAGGCCATTAGACCTGTTCTAGGCTAAGACCTCAAAAAACAACAGTAGGTAGAAGTTGTAACATCCCCAAGAGCTGGTTAAATCTCCAGTGGGCTCTTCATAGGAGAGTGAGTTTCCCGCCACTGGAGGTATTGAAGAAAAAGGAAGGGCAGACACTTTCCAGGGTTATTGAAGGGATTTATTTATCAGATGCATTTTGTACTTGATAACTACTAAGTTCTGCTCTGTCTTAGAAATTCAATGGTTATTCGAATTAGATCCATTTTTCACATTTTTTCCATTGGGAAGTTGTTCTCAGTACCGTCTCTCCTCTTTGAGATTTAACAAGAAATTATAGAAATCCAAAGCATTTAAAAGTGATGGCTAATTAACATATTACTCTCAGAGAAATATGATCAATGTGATCAAAAGTGAATTGGAGGGCTTCCCTGGTGGCGCAGTGGTTGGGAGTCCGCCTGCCGATGCAGGGTACTCGGGTTTGTGCCCCGGTCTGGGATAGTCCCACATGCCGCGGAGCGGCTGGGCCCGAGAGCCATGGCCGCTGCGCCTGCACATCCGGAGCCTGTGCTCCGCAACGGGAGAGGCCACAACAGTGAGAGGCCCGCGTACCGCAAAAAAAAAAAAAAAAAAAAAAAGTGAATTGGAGGTTTTATTTACTTTAGCATCATTCTGATTTCTTCTACTTGGTTAAGGAGGGAGAGAGAGATCAGGAAAGGGAAGGAGAAAGTAGGGGAGAAAGTGAGACCATATTCAATTTCCCAGGGAAGGGAAGAAGAAAAAGAAATTGAGTTTTTAGAAATACATGTAACACTGTACCAGGTCGTTATGGCCGTTTATAATGCTCGTCTTCCCTTAGACCTGACTGGCTTTCTGCTGGACCCGAGACATCTCCCTTGAGAGCATCATCACAGAACTGTTAGAAATCCTAATATGTCACGATTTTACCACCCATCCTCTTCTAAGTATTCCAGCTTGGAGAGTTTGCAGATCCCTGGTTAATTAATGTTGAACCTTTCAGGGTATCTATGAATCTTGGCAGGGGTGGTAGGGGACTAGAATTTAATTAAAGGCACAAGCTGTGTGGGTATTGTGCAGTCTCAGATTCCAGGAGGGAGATGGTCATTGTTTGGAGGTTGCTGGTGGGAGGTAAGCAGGAAGGCAAAGTGTGCAAAGGTTGAAGGAAGATGATATCCAAAAGCTTAAACAAGGAAGACGAAAAACAAAGAAATGGGCATGATCCAGCTGAGCTTACCAAGGCGTGGTCATAGAGAAGGGGTGTGTGTGTGTGTGTGTGTGTCTGTCTGTGTGCGCTTGCAGTGTAAACACACTGACTTAGAGGTAGCAGCCCTTTCCCCTGATAGAAATTTGATGAGGCAGCAACAAAACCTGAACAGAGACTAATTAAAGAGCAAGGAAGTAGCTAATGAAATGAAAGTAACTTTAAAAGCATGAAAAGAAATTGTTGTTAACACACCATGTGGTTAACCTATGAACCTAGCTGCTGTGGAAACATAATAACACAGAGTCAGCTCCTGCAATGCAAATAAGTTCCTTCCTGGGTGGAAATGGGGCTCTTTGGAGAAAGATTAACTTTACTGTCCATGGGGGCATAATTTAACTCACTGGAATAGTAATTTGACAAATGGCACCTTTGTGGTCCTAGTGAATGCTGCTGCTTTCTATTAGCAAAACCATGTGCTGCAAAACCATGAAGAAAAACATTCTTGCTCTCCCCCTACCCCAGCATAAGGACAACTTTTAGCCTGCTCATTTTTGAAACTTCCAGCAGTGGAAAGAAAGCTCTAAGGTTTGGTAACGTGTGACACAAAACAGAGTGAGCCTGGTTCAGAAAACATTTCTCCAAGGCGGGGGAGTGTTTGCCGGGTTTACCCATACTGGGTTTTGGAATCTTGACGATTCTTGTCCTTTTGGTCCACGTGGTTCAAGTTAAAAATAAAAAGAGTTTCTTCTGCTTGGGACTTGAGTTAGTTGAGAGTGTGATACTGAGGTTTGATGGACATTTACATACCAAATTACACATAACCCAGTGTGTGACTGATATTAAATCACTTCTCTTCACTAAGGAGCTGGTAAGCATCTTAACCAGGTAGGGCTGGGGGAATTTTCAACACAGTTCTAGCTGTGTTGGGGTTCCTGTTCCCTTATCTCCTTATTCTATGTGTCATACACTGATTCTCTTCTAAGTTCCAGGGCATTTTACAGGAAAATATCCCTTCCATAAATAAGGAATTTAGACCAGGGGCAAAAACATCTCCATCTCTCTGCTTGCAATTATCACTCAATGTTCAAACCTTATGCTCAGGGTTTTCAATATTTATATCTCTTGCTATTGTAGTTCCTAATATACCCTCGTACAGGTGTATTTAAATCTGGGGATGCTTGAATCTTTTAGTATATATATATGCTCTTCACAGTTTCTCTGCTTGAGTCGTCTCCCTGCTATAAACTGCAGGGATAGAAGCCGTTTTTTGCAGCCACCCTGGTTTTTACCAAGGAAGAAACAACCTCTGTTATCATGTACTTGCTGAAAAGGTCTCCTCTAGTGTCAACCATTCACTCAGTCATTTATTTACTGAGTGCCTACTATGTTTCAGGCAGGGGTCTAGAGGGAACGACTCAGACAATGTTCCTGTCCCGTGTATGCCATATCCTTGTGAGAAAAGGCAGGTGATAAATAGGTAAATCATAAATCAGTTGCCGATAGCAATAAGTGCTAGAATGCAAAGGAACTGAACAAGGGCAGAGGTACTTTGGTGGTTGGAGAAGACCCCTGGAAGGAGGAGACATCCCACTTGAAATCTGAGAGATGAGATGGGCCAATAAGAGCAGACCTGGAAGAAGGAAATTGAGGACAGAGGAAGGAGAAGCCTGCAAATGTGGAAACAAGGGGACCAGAGTGGCAAGAGCAGAGTGAGAAAGGGAACGCTAGGAGGGAAGCAGAGGCTGGTTCCTGAAGTGTATGGCTGTTCACTGACAGTGATCATCGACAGCCTCACATTTTACAAAACCCCAAGTTTATAATAAAAAATAAAATTATATCTCTTTTTTTCCCATCTTTGCCTATGACCTTTATTAAATAACAATAAGAATAATAAATTTATTAAGTCCATTGCACGTTCTAGTCACAAGGTTTGAAGCATTTTACGTGTGTTATCTCATTCAGTCCTCGCATGTGTGCTAAGAAGTAGTGATGAAGCCAAGATTTAGAGGAATTAACCAATCTTCCAAGATTTAGCACAGCTATTGAATTGCAAAACCTGGATCAGTCTTACGCAGGCTTGTTTTCAAAGCCATAGGTTTACTTCTAAACTACATAACTTTTCTAGCACTGCCGCTGTACTCTTACTATGTGCCAGGAACTAAAGTGCATATTTTACACATACTACCTCAAAATACAAAACAGTCTGACAGAGTAGCTATCATTCCCATCAATTTGCAAGTAGGAACACTGAGAAATAGAACATTCAAAGAATTTGCTTGAGACTAAATGCTGGTAATTGGCAGTGCTGGAATTCAGAGTGAGGTCTGCCTGAGTCTGAAGCCCATTCTAATGAACACTCCACAACCTGCCTTCCAATATCATCAGTGCCTCAATCTGGAAACACAGGCCCGGGTTGCACAGGGGCTAACTTGAGAAGGATGGGTTGTAGGGACAGGATTTAAGTCACCTCTGTTTCACCAGTATAACTCATGCTCCCAGGTGGGTAAGATCTTACCCGCTTCTCTTTTCCCCTATCAAATACAGACTTCTCTATGAGCTGTGTCTTGGTAAGTCTGAACCCAATACAACCTTGCCATCATGTGGGCACCATAGCAATTGTAATACTCCTCCTTGGTTCCAATTATTTTTGTCCATGCTTCATTGATTCTTTCTACTCACCTCCTGTGGGCACACTTACTCCCTGAGAAGTAGGGCTATATCTCCCTCATTTACGCACCCTGTGTAACATCCAGCTGCTTAACGTGTCGCATAAAATAGGTGCCCAGTAAATATTTAACAAAGTAGTTGATACTTCAGGAAATATGGGAAACACCCTGTCTCTGCTGTTCTATTTCTTAGACTCAAGCATTTGAGAGGATTCGTTTGGAAAGCCTCGAAGGAATATTTACAATGTGACAGATAATGAGACAGTCTTTGGAAATGGGAAAAAAATAACATGAGCAAAAGTTGGATGGCAACAGAACTGTGCTGTTTTCTGCCAACTGATGTTCCTCTTGTCCCCATGGAAAGATAAAACCAAAACTTTTCTTCCACTCTTGGGTGAACTCACTGGCTGTGTTTTTAACCTTTGCTAATGGGGTTTGGGCCACCCGGCTTTAGGAATTCACCTAGGCCAAATTGGGCCACTCCAGGATGGGTTATGCCCCCAGAAGCACTGCCATGTGAACTTCTCAGTGCCTTGTACTCTATCCAGTGTCACTTCTGATGTGCTAAGTAATATGCCACACAAAAAAAAAAAACATACCAAATTGAAAAAAAAAGAAAAAAAGATCTTAGGCTGCCATTACTACATACTGCCCTTACCAAAGAACATTATTTCAGTGGAGCATGTGCCCTTCACAAAAAATGATTTTTCTACAAAAAACAGCTGTGGTTGGGGAAAGACACAAAGTAAAATATATGCTACTCTAATCTAGAGAATAAAGAGAAAAGAGATAGCTAGCCATAGCAATCCTACCGGCTAACTCACTTCTGCACAGTGTATCCTCTTATCTGTCTCACGTTGTCTATGACTGAGGCTGAATAATAGGGGGAGACAGGTATTAGTCCAGGAAATAAGACAGACTGACAGAGAGAGGGTGAGAGAGAGAGAGATTAATTTGTAACTGCAACCTCTCCAGTCTTGTATTTGACAGGTTACATGACGAAAAAGCCTCATAAAGGCACTAGAGTTGGTTTAGATCCAAGTGGAAATAATGTCTGAAAAATCCATTACCTTTTTGTTTTTTGATACTATGTTGCTTTGGGGAAGTACAATGCCTGAAGAGAAAGTAGGCCAGTTTCTGCAAAGCCAGAAATTTAAAACTCACAAACATGTTGTGAAGTTCCTTTGATTGTGCCCATTTTACAAATAAAGGGACAGAGGTTCAAAGTAGTTGCTGAGTACGCCCATGGTCATTCTACCAATGAGCTGGATCCCTTCCAGGTCTCTACTGGTCTGTCTGCCTCCGTCGGCCTCCACGCTCTTTCCCGTTTACTTTACTGTTCATACACATCACAGTGCCAACCAGCCTAAAGAGCACTGGTTTTATATTAAACAAAAGAAGATGAAAACCAGAGTTAACAAAGGAAACAAACAAGCTGAGTTAGAAGACCCATTTTGTGCTTCTTGATCAGGCTTTGATAACAGGAACATCAAGGTTCAACTCTTGCCTGAATCTGCAGACCTGAAAGGTAAGAGAAATTTATTTAAGACCAAACAATAATCCAGGAACCGAGTGGGGATGTGGTTCACAAAGTGTGTTAGTTTCCTCAAGATATTACAACAACATATCACAAACTAGGTGACTTAAATAAAAAATGTTTTATCTCATAGGTCTAGAGTGTAGAAGTCCAAAATCAAGGCAGGACTATGCTCCTTCTGAAGGCTCTGGGTAGAATCCTTCCTTGCCCCTTCCTGACTTCTGGTGATGGCCATCAATCCTTGGTGTTCCTTGGCTTACAGCTGCATCACTCAGTCTCTGCCTCTTTCATCACAAGGCACTCTACTTTGTGTGTCTCTCTCTCCACATGGCTTTTCCCTCTTATTACAAGGACACCAGTCATATTGGATTAGAGTGTACCCTAATGACCTCATCTTAATTTGATTATATCTGCAAAGACCCTGTTTCCAAATAAAGTCATATTCTCAGGTACCAGGGATGAGGGCTTCAACATATCTTTTGAGGGGATACAATTCAGCCCATAACACCACATTGTAACTGTGCTTCTTCAGAATTTCTGTGGGCTGATGCCCATAGTCGCCAAGTATTTCATTGCTAATATGCTGAGGCGCTGGGGGGGAATCCAGGGGTCTTATCTCCTTGACCGGTGGCCCTAGGATAATCTTCCTGTCACAGCACACTCTACTGCATTGTCAGTCCCTCATCAGTTGGGATAACTTTTGTGTCCTGCAGACTGTGTGGGTTGGCCTTTGACAAAGTGAAGCCTAAGTCTTTCATCTTTCAAGCACCTAACCTAGAGCAAGAAGGTAGAGACCCAAATGCCTTCTCTGACATTATCTTTTGATTATATATCCAGAGAGCAGAAACATCACAGACGTGTCACTTGATCTAGAAATCAAAGTGAGTATTCCCTAAGGGAAACACTAACTCTGTCCAGATATCACTGAGTGTAAAATGCCGGGGCATTGCATCCACAGTGTCCTCTGACCGTCAGTGCAGGGGGAGCTCAAGGAGCAGATGCAGTAACACCTCAGGGACTTAGACTCCTCCACCGAAGGGGCAGAGATGGCCAGTTGAGCAAAGGCATCTGAGGACCTTTGGTCTGGTCTATTCATTTCACAGCTCAGGAAGGATAAATGACTGGACTAAACTATTTATTGTCAGGTGGATGACCAGGACACAGCACAGAAGTAATACCATAGAGCTGGTTGATGCCCTTTTAAGTGATAAAGCATTGAGCTTCTGGTTTTAATATGTGCAGTGGATGGCAAACAAGTCACGATAGTACAGGTGTTAAGAGTGCAGCCACACAGCCTGGGTTTGTATCTTGGTTCCTCCACTTGCAAGCTGTGTGATTTGGGGAAAGTTTCATCATCTGTGAGATGATAATAATAATATCTACCTCATAGCGTGGATACTGGGATCAAATTCACGTGTATCGAAAGCACTTAGATGATAATAATAATATCTACCTCATAGAGTAGATACAGGGATCAAATTCACGTGTATCGAAAGCACTTAGATGATAATAATAATATCTACCTCATAGAGTAGATACAGGGATCAAATTCACGTGTATCGAAAGCACTTAGATGATAATAATAATATCTACCTCATAGCGTAGATACAGGGATCAAATTCACGTGTATCGAAAGCACTTAGATGATAATAATAATATCTACCTCATAGCGTAGATACAGGGATCAAATTCACGTGTATCGAAAGCACTTAGATGCCTCACACAGTTGAAGTGTTAAGAAAGGGTTGGTGGTATTATTACTATTATCCTTCGCTTTAGAATCAGAGTGTCCTGAACTTACTATGGTTCAGGTATGGGAGCCCCAATGCATTGTGAAGACACATTCACTTCCCCTAAACCTCGGCATATTCAGACCAGTGGGAACGAGAGCGGAGGCAGGGCAGCGAGGGTGGGCACAGGCTGAGCATACAGTCACCAAGCAGTGCAGTGGAAAGGGAATCTTACTGAAGACGCCCCCAGTCCTGGTGGAAGTCCTCAATATTCTCAGAGAAAAGGACCCAGGGGCTGGCAGCAGGAGATCAAGAAAGTAAGACTGAGATTTATCAGCTCTTCCATGTCTGGTTGGAACCTCTGGCCCCAGAGCCAAATTATGAAGTTTATTTTGATGTAATTATGATGCTCTAAGTGTCTGATGAAGGATATAGAAAATGTACTCCTATATTATATACATCCATACCTCTACACTCATTTTTCAATCTTATATCTGTGTCAAGTGCTGTCTCTTGTATTATGAATGACATTTGCCTCTGAACAAATGTCTCTCACCCTCCTTCTTTCTAGTCAGTGGCTCTAACATGCCGTGAGCTTGAAAAACAGATAACTGTGCTGTTCGGCTTGTGTGTAAATCGAGCCCCATGCTCCTTCAATCTCTTTTTTGTTTACTTCATGAGATAGTCTTTAAATAGAGGAAAAATTTGAGCTAGGATTTCTGAAATTCACATTCAAGTTCTGGTCCTTTTTCTAGTTGTTTTGTGGTCTCATTCAAGGTTCTTGATTTCTTCAGATGAAGGAAAAACCCATTTTACAGATGGAGAACTGATGCTCAGAGAAGCATCTAGCTAGAAAAGAGAACAGGAATTCAAAATCTAGGTCTGTCCCACTCAATACTCACATTCTTTCTGCTTTATGGCCCTCTTTTCAAGTATTGAAAATGGTTCAAGATATAGGTATTTGCAGTGTACAGATATTTATATTTTTTTAATAATTATTGTATAAAAACATACTTGTACACCTAACTATATTTTCCATGCAGTCGTCTCAGTCACCACCACCATCTAGGTTTCCTCAAGGGACTGCATATTGATAAGTCTTAAAATCACTGTTGTGCAAGGTGAGTGGGAAATGGACAATATAGTAGAGTGTGGGTTGAGGAACAGACTTGGAGCACTGAGCAGCAGGCCGCATCGCTGGTGGCGGAATAAAGGAGGAGGCTCTGTGGCTTATCCATGCCATCATGGCAAAAAATAACATAGAACAGCTGGTGAGCTGTCAGAATGATCTTTAGGAGGAAATGTGAAATCTCTCTGCTTGGTGCATTAATCGAGAGTTATTTGGACGGAACTGAATTGCCAGGGGAGGAACAAGCAAGATGGTAACTCACCCTTGCCTGGCCTTTCATCTCTCTGAGACATGGTTCTATGTCACGGGCCTCCTTCACACACATACTCCCCTATTTCCATATTCTCTCCCTCCCCTACCACCTGACTCACACTCAGATATATGATTGCATATATCCAAAGAAATAACGGGAACAAAAAGTACATTTTAAGTACTGATAGATGTTTCCTCAAGACAAAATTTAAAGAGACATTGGATAGGTTAGCAATTACGACTTTTTTGGAAGAGAAAACTTTTTGAATAGTTGTGGCTGAGTCCTAATGTGGCTTTGGTTATTTCATGGAGTAGTTTAAATGCATGTCTGAAATCAAAATTTTTAACTGTCATTAAGAATTTGTCATGATTGGTGAATTCAGTGAACGGATGAAGGGGAGGGATGCAGACAAAGAAAGGACACATTGATACGGGGATGACAGTCTTGACTGGGGTGTGAACTTATTTCTGCTGGAGGAGAAGAAGCAAATTGAGGACCAACCTCTTGCATCAAATTACAAAGAGGCTTCCTGCTGGGAACAATTTAGGTGACCTGAAGTCATGATTTTTTTTATTTTTTTTTTTATGGGTGGCTAAGGAAAGAGCAGCTATAGCTAGAGAACCAGCTGTCGTGCTTTTGGAAATGACCTTAAATAGAGGCTGTTACCTTTTGGCTTCCATTTCAGATAATAAATTCTTCTCCCATTCCCTTCATCTCAGGGAAAGAGGAACGAATCAGGTGCTTCAGAGACTTCTGAAGGAATGGTTTTAGTAACAATTGGACATTTAGAACAGCACAGGTATCCATGGAGGGATATTGCTGAGGTTATTCATTTTGTTGTCCATATAATGTAATTCTTTGGAGTAGAAAGCAAAGAGCAATAGTTTGTTCAATAGATGGAACAAGAAGAAATGGATTTTTCTCCTTCAGTTTGTTAATATGGTTTATCACGTTGATTGATTTGCGTATATTGAAGAATCCTTGCATTCCTGGAATAAACCCCACTTGAACATGGTGTATGATCCTTTTAATGTGCTGTTGGATTCTATTTGCTAGTATTTTGTTGATGATTTTTGCATCTATGTTCATCAGTGATATTGGCCTGTAGTTTTCTTTCTTTGTGACATCCTTGTCTGGTTTTGGTATCAGGGTGATGGTGTCCTCGTAGAATGAGTTTGGGAGTGTTCCTTCCTCTGCTATATTTGGGAAGAGTTTGAGAAGGAGAGGTGTTAGCTCTTCTCTAAATGTTTAATGGAATTCGCCTGTGAAGCCATCTTGTCCTGGGCTTTGGTTTGTTGGAAGAATTTTAATCACAGTTTCAATTTCAGTGCTTGTGATTGGTCTGTTCATATTTTCTATTTCTTCCTGATTCAGTCTTGGCAGGTTGTGCATTTCTAAGAATTTGTCCATTTCTTCCAGGTTGTCCATTTTATTGGCATAGAGTTGCTTGTAGTACTCTCTCATGATCTTTTGTATTTCTACAGTGTCAGTTGTTACTTCTCCTTTTTCATTTCTAATTCTATTGATTTGAGTCTTCTCCCTTTTTTTCTTGATGAGTCTGGCTAATGGTTTATCAATTTTGTTTATCTTCCCAAAGAAGCAGCTTTTAGTTTTATTGATCTTTGCTATCGTTTCCTTCATTTCTTTTTCATTTATTTCTGATCTGATCTTTATGATTTCTTTCCTTCTGCTAACTTTGGGGATTTTTTGTTCTTCTTTCTCTAATTGCTTTAAGTGCAAGGTTAGGTGGTTTATTTGAGATGTTTCCTGTTTCTTAATGTAGGATTGTATTGCTATAAACTTCCCTCTTAGAATTTCTTTGTCACAGCTTACTCCCTCCCCATATCCTCAAGTCCATGCTCTAGTAGGTCTGGGTCTTTATTCCCGTCTTACCCCTAGGTTGTTCATGACCTAATTTTTTTTAATATATTCCATATATATGTGTTAGCATACGGTATTTGTTTTTCTCTTTCTGACTTACTTCACTCTGTATGACAGACTCTAGGTCTATCCATCTCATTACAAATAGCTCAATTTCATTTCTTTTTAAGGCTGAGTAATATTCCATTGTATGTATGTGCCACATCTTCTTTATCCATTCATCCGATGATGGGCGCTTAGGTTGTTTCCATCTCCGGGCTATTGTAAATAGAGCTGCGATGAACATTTTGGTACATGACTCTTTTTGAATTATGGTTTTCTCAGGGTATATGCCCAGTAGTGGGATTGCTGGGTCGTATGGTAGTTCTATCTGTAGTTTTTTGAGGAACCTCCATACTGTTCTCCATAGGGGCTGTATCAATTTACATTCCCACCAACAGTGCAAGACTGTTCCCTTTTCTCCACACCCTCTGCAGCATTTATTGTTTGTAGATTTTTTGATGATGGCCATTCTGACCGGTGTGAGATGATATATCATTGTAGTTTTGATTTGCATTTCTCTAATGATTAATGATGTTGAGCATTCTTTCATGAGTTTGTTGGCAGTCTGTATATCTTCTTTGGAGAAATGTCTATTTAGGTCTTCTGCCCATTTTTGGATTGGGTTGTGTGTTTTTTTGTTATTGAGCTGCATGAGCTGCTTGTAAATTTTGGAGATTAATCTTTTGTCAGTTGCTTCATTTGCAAATATTTTCTCCCATTCTGAGGGTTGTCTTTTGGTCTCGTTTATGGTTTCCTTTGCTGTGCAAAAGCTTTGAAGTTTCATTACGTCCCATTTGTTTATTTTTGTTTTTATTTCCGTTTCTCTAGGAGGTGGGTCAAAAAGGATCTTGCTGTGATGTATGTCATAGAGTGTTCTGCCTATGTTTTCCTCTAAGAGTTTGATAGTGTCTGGCCTTACATTTAGGTCTTTAATCCATTTTGAGTTTACTTTTGTGTATGGTGTTAGGCAGTGTTCTAATTTCATACTTTTACATATAGCTGTCCAGTTCTCCCAGCACCATTTATTGAAGAGGCTGTCTTTTCTCCACTGTATATTCTTGCCTCCTTTATCAAAGGTAAGGTGACCATACATGCGTGGGTTTATCTCTGGGCTTTCTATCCTGTTCCATTGATCTATATTTCTGTTTTTGTGCCAGTACCATACTGTCTTGATTACTGTAGCTTTGTAGTATAGTCTGAAGTCAGGGAGCCTGATTCCTCCAGCTCCGTTTTTCTTTCTCAAGATTGCTTTGGCTATTCGGGGTCTTTTGTGTTTCCATACAAATTGTGAAATTTTTTGTTCTAGTTCTGTGAAAAATGTCAGTGGTAGTTTGATAGCGATTGCATTGAATATGTAGATTGCTTTGGGTAGTAGAATTATTTTCACAATGTTGATTCTTCCAATCCAAGAACATGGTAGATCTCTCCATCTATTTGTATCATCTTTAATTTCTTTCATCAGTGTCTTATAATTTTCTGCATACAGGTCTTTTGTCTCCTTAGGTAGGTTTATTCCTAGGTATTTTATTCTTTATGTTGGAATGGTAAATGGGAGTGTTTTCTTAATTTCACTTTCAGATTTTTCATCATTCGTGTATAAGAATGCAAGAGATTTCTGTGCATTAATTTTGTATCCTGCTACTTTACCAAATTCATTGATTAGCTCTAGTAGTTTTCTGGTAGCATCTTTAGGATTCTCTATGTATAGTATCATGTCATCTGCAAACAGTGACAGCTTTACTTCTTCTTTTCTGATTTGGATTCCTTTTATTTCTTTTTCTTCTCTGATTGCTGTGGCTAAAACTTCCAAAACTATGTTGAATAAGAGTGGTGAGAGTGGGCAACCTTGTCTTTCCTGATCTTAGCGGAAATGGTTTCAGTTTTTCAACATTGAGGATGATGTTGGCTGTGGGTTTGTCATATATGGCCTTTATTATGTTGAGGAAAGTTCCCTCTATGCCTACTTTCTGCAGGGTTTTTATCATAAATGGGTGTTGAATTTTGTCAAAAGCTTTCTCTGCATCTATTGAGATGATCATGTGGTTTTTCTCCTTCAATTTGTTAAGAAGAAAGCTGGAGTAGTAATTCTCATATCAGACAAAATAGACTTTAAAATAAAGACTATTACAAGAGACAAAGAAGGACACTACATAAGGATCAAGGGATCGATCCAAGAAGAAGATATAACAGTTGTAATTATGCACCCAACATAGGAGCACCTCAATACATAAGGCAAATACTAACAGCCATAAAAGGGGCAATCGACAGTAACACAATCATAGTAGGGGACTTTAACACCCCACTTTCACCAATGGATAGATCATCCAAAATGAAAATAAATAAGGAAACACAAGCTTTAAGTGATACATTAAACAAGATGGACTTAATTGATATTCATAGGACAGTCCTTCCAAAAACAACAGAATACATTTTCTTCTCAAGTGCTCATGGAACATTCTCCAGGATAGATCTCATCTTGGGTCACAAATCAAGCCTTGGTAAATTTAAGAAAATTGAAATTGTATCAAGTAACTTTTCCGACCACAACGCTCTGAGACTAGATATCAATTACAGGAAAAGATCTGTAAAAAATACAAACACATGGAGGCTAAACAATACACTACTTAATAACAAAGTGATCACTGAAGACATCAAAGAGGAAATAAAAAAATACCTAGAAACAAATGACAGTGGAGACATGACGACCCAAAACCTATGGGATGCAGCCAAAGCAGTAAGCTGTGACAAAGTGAGAGAGTGGCATGGACATATATACACTACCAAACATAAAATAGATAGCTAGTGGGAAGCAGCCGCGTAGCACAGGGAGATCAGCTCGGTGCTTTGTGACCGCCTAGAGGGGTGGGATAGGGAGGGTGGGAGGGAGGGAGACGTAAGAGGGAAGAGATATGGGAACATATGTATATGTATAACTGATTCACTTTGTTATAAAGCAGAAACTAACACACCATTGTAAAGCAATTATACTGTAATAAAGATGTTAAAAAAAAGAAGAAATGGAGGGAGAATTTATATAAGCTTCAGAGTTCAAATTAAATTTGTAAAATAGTGAATTGATTTTTCCTTGGATTTTGAGTATTTCCAGTTGTGGGATGGAATTATTTGCTTTTAATGATAGAAGCATTTGGCAAATTATTGTAGAGCATTGCTTGTATGTGATTTTAGGTGAATAAGGATGCTTTTATATGGCTATTTTCAGCAATTCTATGATATCTAATTTTGATACTCTCTTTTAGATTCAAGCAAAGGAGATGCATTATATTGGGAGTTAGTCTTTTCCTAAACTAGCAATGAGTAGTCTTCCCATTCCCAATGTCCACACTGACTAGACCATTATCAAGAAACATGTGTTGGATCCTTATGATGGACAAATTACGTGTTGCTCATCGTCTTGGTACTACTGCTCCTTTTGGTTAAGTTTTTAAAAATTGGCCTTTCTCTTTTTATACCGATTACCAAGAGGATCTTTGCAAAGTCCTTAATGTAGTACCCAAAGTATCTCCATATATTTTAACTCCTATAAACAAAACAAGTTTTGGCCTTGCTGGAAAGTTGAATTTCCTGAAAAAAATTGATACTCTTCTAGAGCTCAAGCTTGGCTTTAGTTCAAACATGGGAAGCTTCTTGGTGATTTATGTTTCTACTTGACGTGGTCCATCCGTTCTTAAGAGAGGCAAAGTACAAATTACATTATCATTATGTAGAGGAAACAGGAATAATTCTGACCACTGATTTACCAACAGCAAAACAGACTAATGGTCTTGAATAGAAAAAATCTTCTAAGCTCATGACGTATCCAGAGGACACTACCATTGACTTTAAGTTAAGAAAAGTGTTTCTATTAGTGACTAAGGAAAGTCAGCTAAGTTTCCTTCTGTATTATCAGTGTCTGCTTAGAATGGGTCACAATATCAAAATTTTCCAAGTTCAAAGATTTAAATTAGATGCAAAGAAGGGCTATCACTTGGCATTTTCTTCTTTAATATATATAGAGTAAAAATGTTATACAGCCAGTTCTTTGCATTTGGGTTACAACTTTGAAGTCAGTAGCAGAAAGAGTTTTTGAGTCTTTTGTTGTCTGAAGCTGAGTAAATTAGTCACTGCTCAATAATGCTGCATAACAAACCACACCATAATTTAGTGGCTTAAAATATCAAATATTTATTCCCATGTTCACAGGTCTGCAGGTTGACTGAAGTTTGGCTTATCTCAGCTGGACTCAGCACAGTAGCTGTTCTTTGGGTTGCAGCTGAGCTAGGATTAACTCCAGGCTGAAATTAGATTCAGGTCTGCTCTATGTGCATTTATTCTGGGGCTCAGGCTGAAGGATCAGTGGTTTCCTGGGGCATACTTTTCACGGTGCATTCTAGAGCACAAAGAGGCAAGCCAAACTATAGAAGCATGTTTAAAGCCTCTGTTGGCATTACATCCACTTCCATCCTATTGGCCAGACAGGTCATGTTGAAAAGCCGTAGTCATGAGATGGGAAGGTATATTTTTTTCCTAAGCGGAAAGATACTTCTAAGTTACACAATATTCCAGGGAGTGAAGAAATGGGACAATAACCCAATTTACCACATGAACAAACCTAGTTACCTCCTTGGTTATACTTGATGACAAAGTTTAGACTCTTCCAGATAGATATTACAAGTCATCTAGTTTGACCTCCCTCCAAATTAGTAATTCTTCCCACAGCAGTCCTGATAGATGCATTTTCACTGGCTGCTGGAGTTCTCCTGGTAGTTCTCCCATGATTTTGCAAGGCAGCCTGCCTTATTGTGGGACTATTCTAATGGTAGAAAAAAAATTTTATTCTTAATCAAAATCTGTCTCTCTATACATCCTTCCCACTCCTCAGAAGTCTACACTCAGGAATAAAAGGAACATGTACTCCTTTCATCCTGGGGTAGTTCTTTGTGATCACAGCTAGCATATGTCCCTCTTAAAGTCTTTGCTTTTCTAGTTTCCATAATCATTCCTCAAATGACATGGAAGTATTTCCCCATCCTTGCCACACTACTGTGGACTATCATTAAAGCCTATTGATGAGTTTACTGAAGCAAAATGTTTAGAGAGCAGGATGCCCTGCACCTTGCCTGACTTCTTCCAGGCACAGGGAGACTATTCCTGTCTCCAACAGCAACACTTTTCTATTATGCATCAAGAGTTCACATAAGGGCTTCCCTGGTGGTGCAGTGGTTAGGAAACTGCCTGCCAACAGGAGACACGGGTTCAAGCCCTGGTCCAGGAAGATCCCACGTGCCGTGGAGCAACTAAGCCCGTGCACAGCAACTACTGAAGCCTGCACTCTAGAGCCCGCGAGACGCAACTACTGAGCCCGTGTGCCACAACTACTGAAGCCCGCATGCCTAGAGCCCGTGCTCTGCAACAAGAAGAGCCACCACAATGAGAAGCCTGCGCACCGCAACAAAGAGTAGCCCCTGCTCGGTGCAACTAGAAAAAGCCCACGAGCAGCAACGAAGACCCAACGCAGCCAAAAATAAATAAATAAATTTATTTTTTAAAAAAAAGTTTACATAAAAGTTCTTGTAGAGATTCTAGTCTATTTCTAGATCCTGTTGAGCTCCTGGTCATCTAATACTGCCATCTCTTCTTCCTGAATTCCATTCTGACTGAGTCATCCTAATTCTACACTTATGTAATTGTTTCTTTATGTAGGTAACTCTATATTTATCTTAACTAACTTCCATTGAGTTGTATCCTCTATCTTCCCAATCTCACTGTAGCATTTGTATTCTGACATTCAGGATATTCCTCCCTTATGTAAGACAGAGGTGAACTTGTAATCATGGCTTCTCTTTCTTCATCCAAGTCACTGATACAAATGTTGAGCTGGGAGTTGTTAAAACTTAGTCCTGCTGCCAGCCCTGCAATATCTGGCCATCTGTTTAGTGGGCCATCTATAAATCCTTGTAATGTGTGTGTTCCCCATTTTTCTCTATTGTGATCTCAGAGATATCACTAAAGACCTTGTCTGATGCTTTGTTGTGATTTTTACACTCTGTCCATATCATTCTGCTGAACTTCCCACTTGGTAAATGTATTCTCAAGAAAATGAGATTACTTTGGCCCGACTGTTTTTAGTGAAGCTATGCTAGCTCATTGCATCTCCTTTTAGTTTATCTAAAGCCCAGAGGTCACAAAGTGAAGTGCTCATAAAGGCCAAGCAGGTGATAAATGTTTGGATCAGAAGCTGGGTGTGAAGCCTTTTTTTTTTTTTTTAAATGAACAGAAATATGCATCTTTTGCCTAGAAGACTCTTTGCCAGTTGAACAAAATCCTTCTGGTAGCAAATTTCACCTGCCATTTTATGATTCCTCTTCTAATTAAGTTTACCAATCTATTATTTGTATGAACCCATATCTTTCTCCATTTTGAAAATGAAGACTATATTGGTACATCCCCAGCCGTAGATTTGGAAGGGACCATGAATGTCCCAGTTGAGCCCCAACTCAATTTAAAAATCCCTTCTGCAATGTCTCTAACAAATGATTGTACTTTTTTAATATATTTATCAAATTAGGGTGATCTCACTATAGCACAGTGCAGCTGCTACTATTCTTTCTTCCTTTTTTCTGTCTCAGAGGAAAGATTGGCTTGTACCCCTCCACAGCTGAATCTACCTGTGCCCTTGGCCTCCTGCCCTTTGGTCTCTCCTGGAATCTTATGCCATCTGTTACCTCATCTCCATTTTATCTGGTATATTTCCCCTCCTCTGCCTCTTCTCCATCTGCTCACAACATGCTCAAATGTTATCTAAACTATATTTTATGGTTATTTCACTCAATGGCTTCCCAATACCAACTAAAGACAATTGATATTCCTTAATAGAACCCCCAAAGCCTAACATGATTCAACCTCAACCTACTTTTTTATCCAGCAAAACCATTTCTCTCTATTGTGTACACTATGCTCTGGCCAAACTCATCCGCTGACTAGACTTCATCTTTCCTTTTGGCCATGCTAGTCTCATTGCTTAGGACGCAATTTCATTAACCTTGTTTCCACTCTTTCCATTTGTTGAAATCCTAGATGTCTTTCATGACCCAGCCTGTCAGTCACCTCTTCCGTGAAGCCCTCTATTGAATTTTGTTTATCTACATTATTGCCTTTACCACTTTCTATTCTTTTAACTCTTATTTTGTCTATGTCTTATCTCAGCTACTTCATTATAAACTTGTTGAAAACCTATACTGTGTCCTATACATCTTTATGTCTTTAAGATCAAGCACAATTCTTGGCATGTAGTATGTGCACAATAAATGCTTATTGATTGATGAAATAATTGATTCTGAGATTTATTCCTAATGATCAATCTAAGTGTTTTTCAGCATGACACTCAACTCCATGTATGTTAGGACAACCACTCTTGAGATTTATATAAACAAAATTTTCCTCCTGTAAAGCAAAAAATAAAGCCTTTATTTTTCATTTGGTGTATTACAGACACTGGACTAGGTTTCATTCATAAATATTACATATGCATTATTCCTTTCTTATCTCCCCAAAAATCCTGTTTGGCAACTCTTTTTAGGTTGTTGTTTAGATGAAAAAACAGGGGCTAGAAACAGTTAAATAAAGTATTACTTCTTTCAGAACTGGAAAGCCAAATCTGTCCTTGGAAGTCTCCTGGGAGAATAAGGTTTCGGGATGCATGTAATGGGGAGAACAGAAAATTGGGTAAAGAGATGCCTGGGTCATTTTGGGTGCTGTTTTTACTCACTGTGTGGCTTAGGCAAGTTTATGTTAGGTTCTTCCATTTGTAAAACTGAGATTCATATACAACCATACAGAGTATGTGTCCCCTAACTTACCTTCCTCCAAAAGGTTAATGAGATGATTTCCAAGGAACACTTTGATTTTTTATGATAAAAGAAATAGATAAGTATGAAGCGAAGCATTTCCTGCTTCTGTTGAAGGTTTTTAAAAGGGTGCAAGCAGCCTTTTAAAAATTATCAAAGTAAAAGCTAGAAGAAGAAACAGCCATCTACATTTAAAATCAAATCAACAATTAATGTAGAGCACCTAATGATCTTCTGATATGTGTATTGTACATTACAATTTACCAGGCACTTTTACATATATTATCTCAGTTTTTATAACTACTCTATGTACTACATAGGCTAAGTATTTTTATTACCATTTTTAAGATACGAAGCTCATAGGCTAAGTGACTTGTTCAGTGTTACTTGATTCATATGAAATAGTCCAGGGGTAAACCCAGGTTTCCTGGATTCCAAACCTAGTTTCAGAGATCTTGCATCTCTATAGTACTGTTGATATAAAAGCATCCAAATTGGACCATCCACATTTTGTCCACGTTCAGGGTTGAGTTTAAATTCTACTTCCATTATAAAGTCTTCCTATATTCCTCTAACCTAAAGCCAGTTCTACTTCTTCCCTATTTTTTGTTGTCCTTAAAAAGATCATAAACATCTGTGAAAGCTCTTGAGAAAATTCACAGATCATCCTATCAGGTGGTTCCCTGGAAGCCTTTATACTAAGATGGGCTCCCTGTATTCTCTTCTTTCTTAAACTAGACCCTTGGAATTCAGTCCAATTTACATTCTTCTTGATAGTTGCCACCATCCATTCCATCCTTGGGACTGAGCATTAGCACAAGCAGTACTTGAATGGTAGAAATGGTCTGTTCATTTTGGAATTAATGCCTAGAACAAAATCTTGTACATGGTAGGTGATCAATACATAATTGCTAAGTGAACGACTAGACTAATCAATGATTATGGTTGGGGCAGAAGGTTCAGAAAGTTTGGCAAGAATATTGGGAATAAAGGTTGGAACCTGATAATGGAAGATCTGGGATGCAAGGCTGAAGAGTTTGACATTTGCCCAACTGGCAACAATAGAATTACTGGATCTAACAAATGGTTTTCCTGGATTTTCTACTTCTAGGACAGATTCCACTTTAGAATTCAGCCAGCTTCTTGGTTTCTTTTCTTTTCTCCTTTTTTTTTTTTTCTTGTCTTTTCAACTCCATCGGGACCTCCTCCCACCAGTGACACTTTGCCAGAGACTAGTGATATGTAAGGCAGGCAGAAAAACCCAAGTGAATCAAGGAAGCCTGTCAAAAGCATTGATTTCTATGATGTCTCAGTTTGTTAACTAAATTGTAGGTTGTATCGCTTGGCCAGAGACAGCTGACAGGCAACTCTGCCTGAACAAGTAGCATCTCCAAAATGACACATGCATTTTAGTTTCATTACAGGAAGTGGGTATCATTATTGCCTGGACCATCACAGTAAGTATGGTGATTATATGCATCCCTTGGGATTTGGGGTTGACAGAATAGCTGGGCTGTGCTAAAGACTCTTGGCTGGCACATTGATGTAAATGACAGCAAAGCAGATCTCTGGGCCTCTTAGGATAGAGGCATAAGTTCATGATGTAAAGAAAGTTCCATGGGCCTGCTAAAATCTTACCAATTAGGACTGGAATTTCTTGGCTTATAAGTCATATTTAACATTCCTCTTTCTGATATTTTTTCTGACACCCCAATACCCAGAAGTCCAAGACCTTCAGCTGCATGTTGCTGAGAATTTCAGCGCTCAGCAGAAACAGTGGTAGCTATTAACTGGTTAGTTGATGGCAGCTTCCCCATGACCATAAAGTAAACATTTCAAACCTCCAAACATATACCAACCTCCAAATAACAAATCCTCTTTAGATGCCTGAGGATTGGCTCTCTAGCTTCTCTTATGGGTCAATCTGTATTGGTAGGGGTGCCTGGAGAGGGCGTATTTGGGCTTCTCAAGTTAGAAAAGAGATGGTTCCCCCATCTATACATATATACTATGAAGCAATTGCTGGTTCCTGGAAAGAAAATTTAGGGGTGACACTTCTAATGCCTTCTCTCCAGTCCCTTATTTAGTTGGTGGAATTGGATGAAGGGTCTGCACATGTCTGCTGAGACCCCTTCCTTCTCTTCTTTCTGTTCAGAGGGTTCTTCTCCCTGTGCTGGGTGTACCCAGGCCCAGGACAGTTTCATCTTTGCAGGGGGCAATGGGGAAGAGAAGAGGACAAGGTATATGAGTAGGAAGCCTTATGCGGCCTGCTCTGAGTCTTGTCCCAGACCAATTCCCGCATTCAGCTTCACAAGCAATAAAGTTTGCTCGTCCTTTGAACCTGTGTCTGTTTTTCAGTTGGCTTGGAATTCAGAATGGAGAGAGCTGTGATTTATTGCCCACTTAAACCTCAACATGGTAGAGCAGCAATTCTGTTTTTCTAGCTGTTATATTGCAATGAACATTTTTTATTTATTTGGCAAGTATGTTATATAACTTAAATAATTTTTTTTCAATATCACGGTCTGCTCAAAATTAAATGGTAGTTCTAGAGCAGCAGCCTACATTAAATTTTTCTTGATGATTATAACTATGTAGGTATATGAACTCACAGAACTAAAACTGAGTTTGCATAAAATTTACATGTACCTTTCTATACTTAATGGTCTGCTCTTAGGCAACTTTCAATAATGCATTTTGTTATCATTATCTTTGCTGGCATTAATTAATCCTACTATTTATTGGCTAAGTGTACATTTCCTATTAGTATGTCTCTAAGTCAAGGTGAAGGTATCTATCATACTTCAGGGCTCAGAAGGAAGTCTCTTTTGTTTAAATCAGACCTTCTTATGAGTCTGCCTAACAGTGATAGATTTTGTTGATGCGCTTCAGTTCATGAAAAGTGCATTAAAACCTCGAGCTGAGCCATCTCTCTGAAGCAGCAGTTGGGTCATTACAGTTTGGCAGGCGCTTTAGATGTGTGTGTGATTTGATGATCGAGTCTGCCTAATTCATCCCAACCCTTCAAAGGGGAAGGAAACGACAATTCCTTGAGCATCTTCTGTTATGTGCTAGCTGCCTGCATATGTTGTTTTATCCTCATAACAAGCTTTTGTGGTAGGTAATATTTTCCCAACATTAAAGATGAGAAAATCGAGGCTTAGAAAATCTAAACAATTTGGTCAAGAACACACAGTAAGTGATAGAGTTAAGAGCCAAAGTCAAAACTGTTTACTCAAAAGCATGTGACTATTATAGTACGTTAGGGTTTTAAAAAAAAAAACAGAAAAATCTACAAAGGGCAGACTGATAATTTAAGTGATTAAAATGGAATGAGGTATAAGAAAAAAGGCACTTTCTCTTTTTTTTTGAATCCCATGGCTCTGGATCTATCTTTGTTGAGGTTCAGAGAAGTTGCTAGTCATATGGTAACAAACATATTTCCCTTTCATCTTTGCCATACAAAACAAAAAAGAGCGACAGAGAGTGAGAGAGAGAAAGAGAGAGAGGAAAACTTGGTGCTAAATGGAAACTAACACTCATTGGTTGGAAACCAACCAACATATTAGACTTTGCATCTACTATTCAATAGGGAGTGGTAGAGACTGTAGTGGTTTGGAAACTTGTGCCTTTCTCTTCCAATCAGCTCTGGCCTTTAATTGTGTTTTAGAAATGTTATCCCAGGGTTGCTAAATCTTACCATTTTCAAAAGAACTTAGAAATCTAACTATTCATGAGAGACCTTCTGATTTTTAAATGTTGAAAACGAAGTCACATTTTAAAAGATAATATGAGTACCACCCTTTAACACATAAAAATAATATACATCTGAGGGTCTGATCCAGTTTGTAGGTTCTGTCTGTAACCTCTGTATTACACAGTGCAGCCGATAAGTATCTATTGGAGAAAAACAATCAACAGACAGCAGTCAAACCGAAAAGACCTTTTGTTACTCTTCCAAGAGGTATGCCCCCAGGTTCAGCATTGTTTGTGTCCCTCTGCGGTAGACACATAACTCCTGATCCTTTCTGTCCTTCACCAGAGTGGAGATGAAACCTGTGTCTCATGGACATTTGGATTTCAGATGCCCTGCACGCACGTGTCTGTGCGTTCCCTGGATGGACCTGGTTGTCTGGTGAGCAGAGGTGGAATGGCTCATCAGCAGTTATCCTTTGGCAACTGAATCAGAAATGCATCCTGCTGTCTATTAAGGAAGGTGTCTCTGCTTATAACTAGCTTTCTAAGGTGAGGCTTGGTAGATAGCTTTAGTCGCACTCCTGTAATTCCTCATCTGTATCCCTAGTACTTCCTTCCCTCTCCTTCTAAGTTTTTACTTTCCTCTAACCTTAATCACTGCCGTAAATGAATCAAAGGTGTTACTGAATGTAGATATGACTAGTTAGCCACAGTAAGATAACTGCTAACTGCTGGAACATGGGTGCTCTAGCATTGCTTGGATGGTGTCTGCCCTGATGGCCTCTGAGCCTCTAGGCCAAGGTCCAGTGTGAGTGCCGCACAAACCATTGTCCTTCTAAGCAGCTAAAGTTCTTCTCCTGCTAGAAGAGAAATGTCTACAGCAGAAAGCAGGGAGGTTAGCAGCAGGGCACACTTGGGGGATAAAGGATTTTATTTATATTTATTTTGAGTCTATAGTTTTCTAAATTCCATAAATGTAATTGAGCCATTATCAAGGAAACATTTGTCGGGGGTCTGGAGAGGGCCCTTTGGGCAAGAAAGAAAATATCCTCTACGATTTAGCATGTTGATGAACCTTAAACATGCTTTCTCTTTGTTTGGAGGTGTTGAGCCCTGAGAGACTACCTGAACATGCGAAGGTTTGTGTCTCGGAAAAATTACTGATTTTTTAGAGACCTGACCAGCTGGTTGATATTCTAAAGCATTTTTATGCCAAGTATTTCCTATTTTTCTCTTTCTCAGACTGAATTTCATTTTCATTCCCATAGTTTCAACCTTCTAAACTTCCCCATTCCTCCTTCCTCATCTTCATTGCTTAAATTTGCCTGATCTAACCCACCTTTTTCCCACCACTGGCCTGACCCCTCCCAAATAAGGTGGCATTTTCAGTCCTGAAGGACACATGATGCAACCTCTGCCTCCAGTCACTTGGGCAGTTTGTCAAGGACTAACTATAGATGTTTATTTTTATTTCTTCTATCTTAATGTAGGGAACTGTGTGCTTGTTTTTATTTGTATTTGTCCCCATCTATTTTGCAATGATACGTTTTTTTTCAGTGCCGTATAATTTTCAAATCGCCGTCACAAACATCTCTTTTTTTTTACCTTCATCACCACCCAGCAAGCTCGGTGATGCCAACTCTGTCTTACACCTGAGGAAACTATGCCCAGCGTATTTGTGACTTGTCCCAGGATCTGCATTAAGTAAACAACTAGAACTTAGATCCATGTCCTCTGGTTCCAATAGTATTGCCCTTTTCACAATACCAGGGTGGAGTTTACACTCTTAAGCACTGAGTAATGCTAAATATATTTTTTAGCTTCTGACGGGTCTGACAGAGCACCCTATCTAGAGTGTATAGTCAGTAGATACTTGACTGGAAAACCTCTGTGACTTGACTCTGACTTACGCAACATGGATTTGGAGAAATAAAGATATCATTTTAAAAATATAACGATGTGTAAAGATCCTCAATTTGGCAAGTCTAGTGCAAATTGAAAGTGGATGGTGATTGTAGTACAGTTCACTTAGAGGTGGACCTAGAAGACTGCAATGAAGGGACAGGCTCCCAAAGGGCAGAGCTTGAACGTTACACTGACCATCAGTCACTGCATTGAGGAGTAGAGAAGAAGGCAGGAAAATGAAAACGAGCTTCTCTGGAAGTGCGGCATCTTGGATAAATCAAGTGTAAGAGTGGTGTTTAATGGGAATCAAATTGTTCAAGGAACTGGTAATGGGATGGAGTGGTGTCCACATCTAGGACTTCAGTTTGAATCTGAAGAGTGGACTGAGGACCTTGGTAATGGATTACAAACCTCTCACCTCCAGGTCTACAGACCAAGCTCTCCTTGGGCTGCATAGGCTCTCTGGCAATTATCCTGAATACTGTTTTAGTAAACTGCGTGAAATAAATGAATGCCCATGGTCCCCTGAGATGTTGCCGTGGCTCACAGTTTCAGACGCACTCTTCTAAAGCAAAATCATAGCAAAAATCAAACAGCAATAAATGGAACATTGATGGAGATGTTGCACCCTGCACTAGAGTGTTGCTTGCTGAGAAATGCAGAGATGCTTTCACTGCTGTGTCAGGTGCTCAGCTGAACATTTATTGAGCTGTCTATATGGAGAAAGACATAGAAAATAAAAATGTACTTTCTGCCCTCATGATGCTCACGATGTGATTAGGGGAAAGAACCGTTCCATTAAAAAAAAAAAACCACTGAAATGAATCAATGCAAACAATCGACTTTATTATTAAATAGAGGCTGGAGGGGTTGTGAGATAACTAGTTAAAGATGGCTCTGGGAGGGCACGTATGCAGAATTGTATTTAGCTCTGTACATCTTTGTACACTGACTAGGAAAGCCAGATTCTCTGGCAGAGGGAAGTCTCTTCTCCATATAGGAAAGGATACCTCATTCAGTGTTGGTCTGAACCAGGCCTAGGAGATCTGTTCTGCTTTTGTGTCATTTCTGGATCAGTGATCCCTAATGATCAACCAGTGCATTCCCTGGAACTCATGTTGACGCTAGATCGTCCTGATCATCTGAATCCATGGTTTGTTCTGAGTTATGTCTGGGATAGTTTCACATTTCTGAGAAACCTTCTTGGAAGTAAAGTCCCAAGCATTCCACTGACTGTTCAGGGACTATACAGGGGCAAGATTAGAGCTTGACTACAGATGCCTTTTGATGGACACAGAGAAGTTTAGATTCTCCTGAATCATCATCACTTTACTTAAAAAGCAAAGGAGAGGGTCAGAGAAACTAGCTTTTGGGTATGTTAAGTTTTAAGGTCTTATTCAAACACACATACACACGCACATGCACACACACCCATGGGCATGCATACACACAACTCTATTTCCCTAGCAATGTATTCCTTAGACTTTTGGATGAAATCATTTAGCATCTTTATATCAGTGAATAAAACTGTAGCACACTCATAAAGAAGAGAGAGAATAAGGAATGTTTGTGCCCTTTAAATGCCATAATATAAATACTTGTTCATATTGTGCATGGATTTATTATAAACGCCGTGGATAATTTGTGTATCTGAAGCTGTGGCTAGCTTCCGGGTGACTCACAGTGCATGCCAGATCATAGAGGAGCAGTGACTTCCTAGTTTCTCAGGGGTATTTCCCCCATTTGCCTGAAACTTACGTTACAGTTTGGTAGCAATATTAAATTCAAGTAAACTAAAATAAGGTTATGTGTTCTCTAACTATTCTATCACAAGAGCAGGCAGCTTTGAAATAGTTCTCAGTGCTGCTATGTTGGATGGTTTTCCAAAGGCATGAGTCAGCTCCCTGTGACACGTTTTCAAGTCTCCCATTTGGGTGACTTTTACTTAATCTCACCCCCGGCCCATGGAAGGTGTCCTTCCTTTCATACTTTTGCCCGGATGCCCAGATTACTCTCCCCTACAGTGACTATGACACTGGCATGGAGGCCAGAAAACCTGTCTTCTTACTTGCTACAGCTTGTTTAAATTTCCCTTTTTTTTTTTTTCCTGTCTTGCTTTTATTATGATGGTTGGGGGTAGGTCAGAATCAACCTTTTGAATTAGAAATGCTGATAAGATCCAAGAGAGACTGTTACAGTGGTGATAGTTGACAAAGAGGAGGATCGTAAAATATCACCTGGATGAAATACCTCGCTGCAACGCTATCTCCAGGACACATACACACCACCGTCCCTGCGTGCAGACAGGCACTGCTGATATATTAGAGTCTGCTGGCCATTTTCTTTACGATAACTAGGAAAGGAAAAATAAACCCCTATTTCAGTATGTTCGTCCCACGATGATGACACAGTAGATTCTCCTTGCAGCTAAACCAAGAGAGCTCAGTTAATCACCATTTATCACTCAAGGGACTCAAGTGTCTTGCAGATGCATGGGAGCCCCGGAGACTGAGATATACATTGGGTTGCAATGCTATTCTTTTCTTTCATTCCATCGAATGTAATAAACTCAGGTCCTGGCATCAGAATGATGTGTGCTGGCTTTTAGAGTCCCAAGCCTTTAACATGTACATGATTCACTCCACAGAACTAGATACATTTTCAGAAAGAAAATGTCATATCATTATAATTTTAATAACTTTACAACTTCGCTCCATCCCCTCTGTTACCAGCCTATTCCTAGCTACCATCATCTTTTGCCAGAAGCCTCTAATTTATTTCTCTGTATCTGCAGCTGCCCACCTTCAAACAGTGTTATGTTGAATTGATTTTAGTACCTAAACTAGCCTTAATGGATCTGAGATAGATTGGTTTATGCCTAAATAGGATGAATTTTTATATATTTTGTCTTATTAGAAATGTGCTCTATTTGTCAGTAATAGTTGAATGAGTCGGTACAGGCTCCTCATTTGACTTTCCCACTCCTATTTGAGTTACTCTGACCATGTTAACATAAACCATTGATCAAAAACGAAAGAAAAAAACCATGGGGGCTTCCCTGGTGGCGCAGTGGTTGAGAGTCCGCCTGCCGATGCAAGGGACATGGGTTCGTGCCCCGGTCCGGGAAGATCCCACATGCCGCGGAGCGGCTGAGCCCGTGAGCCATGGCCGCTGGGCCTGTGCGTCTGGAGCCTGTGCTCCACAGCGGGAGAGGCCTCAGCAGTGAGAGGGCCCACGTACTGCAAAAAAAAAAAAAAAAGAAAGAAAAGAAAAAAATCATGGCCAGCTAAATTGTGCAAGATTTTATAACAGGGGTCAGCAAACTTCTTCTGTGAAGGGCCAGACAGTAGATATTTTAGGCTTATAGGCCACGTGATCTCTGTTGCAACTGCTCAGCTCTGCTGTTGTAGTGCTACAGCAGCCAAAGACAATATAGAAATGAACGAGCACAGCTGTGTCCCAATAAAACTTTATTTACATGAACAGGCAACAGCCAAATTTGGCCATAGTTGCTGATCTCTGCTTCAGGCCATTCTGCCTTCTGCGTCTTTCGCATACCCATTCTCCAAAGGCATCATTAAAAAATGCAGTCATCTACATTGTGTTTTCTGGTAATCACAAAGTACTAAATCTCTCAGTTCTGAAATGTGTATACTATTTTTTTTCTCTTTGGTTAGAAAATGGTATAGAGTTCAGCCTGGGAATTCATCTATGGGAATGACTGAGAATGCCTTGCTTATTAAACCAAGAATTCTTGGTTGAGGTTTATTATTCACCTAGGTCCATTCTCCCTGAAGCCATAACGTTAACTCAGTCTGTCACTTGAAAGGTAGGCAAATAGTGAAGCATTTTGGAGAATCACTGAAGGTTTCCTTACCGCCACAGAATAGGTCTTGAAAGGTTATGAGCTGTTTGCTGGTCTGTCTTCCCTATGGGAGCTGCTGCTCTTCCTTGGGCTGGAATATGTAGTTCTAGGACAGGGAGTTTCTCCTTTGAAGCCCACTCAGAACTGATTATACCTCTTCATGGAAACTGACTAGAATGACCTAGTCTGTAGTGAAGGGTCAAGGGACTAAACTGGGTTTGGAATTATCAACTGATGTCATTGTGCCCAGCGAGATTTACTGGGAGGCTTTCCTAGGGAAGTAACAATGAGTGATAAGAGAAAGGGGTTACCAAGAGCAGACAGGGAAAATATCACAGGACATGTATTGTAGACCCACCACTTCCTGGCTGTGTGAGCTTGCTTTGCCAAGTTTACCTCTGTAAAAAGGGCACTTGAATAGAACATAGAGTAGGAGCAAGTCAGATTATCCACACATACTCGTTGCTCACCCTGTGCTCTGAGGGCCAGACGAGTTTAGACCAGATATTCAATATTCACATATATGTACACACGGGCATGCCCTCAGGTACACGTGTGTATTGTATGTGTTGTGTTTGTGTTGTGTGCATGAATACATCCCTCATAGAAGGAGTATTGTGAGCAATGAATTAGACTATATATGTAAATGTTTGTAGATCAGTTTTTGTCATGCAATGTATGCCTTATGGGTGTTTGCTGTGTGACTGAAGTTTTGTACTCCCTACTGCAGAGTCTTCAATAGTGACACTATTCATACAATAGGGCAGGTATTTCTTGGCTGTGTATTGTTGGATACTGAGCAACATTTCTGGCCTATACCCCCTAGAGACCATTAGCGCCCCAACCCTAGTTGTGACAAGCAAAAATGTCTCCAGGCATTGCCAAATGTCCCTGGGTACCAAATCACCCCAGTTGAAACCATAGCCCTAGTGGAACCAAAACATTAATATAAGGAGTTCATTCCCAGACTTTAGCAAGTATCTAAATCACCAGGAGAGCTTGTGAACATACGCTGGGTCCCACTCCAGGGTTTCTGATTCAGAGTCTGGTTTTAGATTCAAGAACTTACATTTCTAATGAGTTCCTAAGTGATGCTGATGCTGATGCTGCTTCCAGGACCACGCTTTGTAAGTGTGTAGGTCAGATGTAAGACACTCTGCTTTCACGCTGTGTGTGCGCGCGCGCACGCACACAGTGTGCATACGCGCGCACACAGTGTGCGTACGTGCCAGGTGGGCGCGGGGGTGGGGGGACAAGCCATTTTGAGATGCATTTTCTCGGTGAAAAATTTTTGTATAAATTTTTTAAAAAGCAAAAACGTGATTATTCCATCAACATATGCTCTCTGTAAAATTCAACAGTATAGAAACTCACAAAGTTAGTTTCTGTTGCCGCTAGACCCCACTTTACGTCCCAGAGAGTGCACGTAGTACCAATTTGGTATTATCCTTCCAGACGTTCTTCCCTTTCTCCTTCCCTCCCCCCACCCTCTCTCTCTCTCTCTATCTATGTGTGTATATATATATATATATATATATATATATATATGTACGTGTATGTATAATTTTTTGAAAAATAGAACTGGGATTATAATGTAAAAAAAAAGATGTAAGATATTCTGGAAGAATTCTTGGTGATTTAAAAAGTGCTTCCTAATTTTGAGGATTTTGATGTTACTGTGAGCACAGGGCTTAAGGTCTCTTTATTAAGGCCATTGGGTGGTTCCTCACAGCTGTGGCAGAGATTTGGGGAACAAGCAAGGCATTTATGGGAGATGTTCAGTCTGTACTGGGTTTTAGTCAGCACTGCCCTGCCAGCTGTCACCTGAATCCTGCCAGGAGACTGCTGCAGGCCCTGGTGAAACACTGGGACTCCTACGGAAATGAGCTTTTAATTTTCACTTTATAGTCAGACTTAACTACCAAATGAGGCAGTGTGACATTGGGGTCTGTCAATACGAAATGCATGTTCAGAGTGGATTTGAAGGACATGATGACTCAGGATGCCGGCGTGTAACCGGTGATTGTTAGAGCCCTGGCTCTGACTTGCATCTTATTTACTTGCACCAGCTGTCTCGTCCTTCCTTGATTTCCCTCCTTGGGTCAGAGTTCCTGTTGTCCTGAGCTGTCATCCATGCTCTCTCTCTCTTTTTTTTCTTTTCTGGGAGTTAGAGCTGGAACTGTCTTGAGCTATTTATCAGTCTTATCTCTTCTGACCCTCTGTTAGTCTTTCGGCCTGTGGATCTAATCCACTTTAATTGATTGACCTCGTGCAACCAGACATCAGGAAAACAACAGGAGAAGCACAACTGCAGCTGGGGGCAGGGGGAAGATGGATACAATTTTGCTGGGTGGGCACAAAGGTCATAGAGACCTGTGCAGATTTAGGAAAATAGAATTTATTTCCAAGCCCTTTAACATGAATTTTCTAGGGACAGTCTGTACGGATTCTGGAGTTGATGATCTTGAATGGGAGACAGTCATTTCAAATACACAGAGAAGTATGGTGTAGGGTGTGTGCAAAAGCCTCTGACTCACCCATCATCTGTCATGCTATTTCTTACCCAGTTATCTTCACTATCTTTGCTATTATCACCATCTTCACCCCCACCATTAACATTATGTTTATATCAACCTTTGAGCAGCACTTCATAATTTGCCAAGATTTTATTCATTTCTCTTAAGTACCATTCAACACAGGCATTATTATTATTGTTGTCTTTGTATTGTTATTCTTATTTTTCATACCGACAGTTGAGACCTGTTCCAGATCATCTGGGCAACAAGATACAGAGCTTGACTGGGCTCAGGTCTTCTGCTTCTAGATCTTAAAGGCTCTGGGACCCAGAGCAGACATTTTCTTCTTCCCTCCCTGCCCTTCCTGCCACACACACAGCCACATTTAAACTCCTCGAAGGAAGGAGACTGGGTCATTGCCATGAGATGACAGTGGAAGTCCAAACCCTCTCGCAGTTGCACAGGTTGGAGCCTTGTCAGTGTGAGTGATTCCGGATAGGATTATTCTCTATCTTGGACTTCTTGAGGGAGAGACCTGGCCTCAAATCCCTTCCTAGCACATGGCTTTGCACACCAGAAATGCACACTCACTGCTTATTATCTAACAGTTGTCTTGGGTCTAGAACAAGGAGATTATAATATTGAAAGAATGGACTTATGATCTTCACTGAAAGATAATTAATAGTCACATAAAGAACCCATACATGATCTAATAAATGCAGGGTGTTTTATCCTAGTGAACACCAATAAAATCCTCTCATAGTCAAAATTATCTGATGAATCAAGTAAATTATACCTTATCCTTTTGTATTTTACAAATTGCATATATAAAGCATAATGAGACTATATGTTTTGCCCAAGATTTATTGCAAAAAAATTTCTCAGTACAAATGACCAATTCATTGTTTTATCCCAGACTGTTCAAATCCTAGTTAGCCTCCCATGGTATAAAAGCATATTAACACAGTTTTTTCTATCACAACCACACATTATAATTTATATTCATTCATTCACTTATCCATTAATTTAACAAGTGTTTGCTGAGCACCTGTTAGGATCCCTACATTTGAAATACACACAAATATGTTAGGCAGACAGGTTAGGCAGGTTATACAGATGTAAAGTGTATAATATGTAATACATATACCATTTTCTATAAATAACTCAGTTGCAACTTGAATACGTATGATGGAAACATAACAAGGTGGAAAACCCATGGGTTTTAAAGTCAGACAGACCTGTATTCTAATATTAAATATATATTTTAGTACTCATGCGAATTCTCAATTGTCTGAATCTTCATCTTTTTAACCTATAAAATTTGGAGGGGAGATTGGAACCAAGATGGCAGAGTAGAAGGATGTGCTCTCACTCCCTCTTGCTAGAACACCAGAATCACAACTAGCTGCTGGACAATCAGCGACAGAAAGACACCAGAACTCATCAAAATGATACCCCACGTCCAAAGACAAAGGAGAAGCCATGATGAGGCGGTAGGAGGGGCACAATCAAAGTAAAATCAAATCCCATAACTGCTGGGTGGGTGACTCACAGTCTGGAGAACACTTATACCACAGAAGTCCAACCACTGGAGTGGAGGTTCTGGGCCCCATGTCATGCTTCCCAACCTGGGGGTCCAGCAATGGGAGGAGGAATTCCTAGAGAATCATACTTTGAAGGCTAGAGGGATTTGATTTCAGGACTTTGATGGACTGGGAGAAACAGAGACTCCACTCTTGGAGGGCACACACAAAGTAGTGTGTGCATCGGGACCCAGGGGAAGAGGCAGTGACCCCAGGGGAGACTGAACCAGACCTACCTGCTGGTGTTGGACAGTCTCCTGCAGAGGCGGGGCCTGGCTGTGGCTCACCCTGGGGACGAGGACACTGGCAGCAGAAGTTCTGGGAAGTACTCCTTGGTGTGAGCCCTCCCAGAGTGTGTCATTAGCCCCACCAAAGAGCCCAGGTAGGCTCCAATGTTGGGTTGCCTCTGGCCAAACAACCAAAAGGGAGGGAACCCAGGCCCACCCATCAGCAGTCAAGCGGATTAAAGTTTTACGGAGCTCCCCCCACCATAGCAACAGTCAGCTCTACCCACCACCAGTCCCTCCCATCTAACTTGCGTAAACCTCTTAGATAGCCTCATCCACCAGAGGGCAAACAGCAGAAGCAAGAAGAACTACAGTCCTGCAGCCTGTGGAACAAAACCACATTCACAGAAAGATAGACAAGATGAAAAGACAGAGGGCTATGTACCAGATAAAGGAAAAGATAAAACCCCAGAAAAACAACTAAATGAAGTGGAGATAGGCAACCTTCCAGAAAAAGAATTCAGAATAATGATAGTGAAGATGATCCAGGACCTCGGAAAAGGAATGGAGGCAAAGATTGAGAAGATGCAAGAAATATATGACAAAGTTCGAGAAGAATTAAAGAACAAACAAACAGAGATGAACAATACAATAATTGAAATGAAAACTGCACTAGAAGGAATCAATAGCAGAATACCTGAGGCAGAAGAACGGATAAGTGACCTGGAAGACATAATGGTGGAATTCCCTGCTGCGGAACACAATAAAGAAAAAAGAATGAAAAGAAATGAAGACAGCCTACGAGACCTTGGGGACAACATTAAATGAAACAACATTCACATTATAGGGGTCCCAGAAGGAGAAGAGAGAGAGAAAGGACCAGAGAAAATATTTGAAGAGATTATAGTCGAAAACTTCCCTAACATGGGAAAGGAAAGAGCCACCCAAGTCCAGGAAGCACACAAAGTCCAATACAGGATAAACCCAAGGAGAAACACGTCGAGACACATAGTAATCGATTGGCAAAAATTAAAGACAAAAATTATTGAAAGCAGCAAGGGAAGAACAACAAATAATATACAAGGGAATTCCCATAAGGTTAACAGCTGACTTCTCAGCAGAAACTCTACAAGCCAGAAGGGAGTGGCATGATATACTTAAAGTGATGAAAGGGAAGAACCTACAACCAAGATTAGTCTACCTGGCAAGGATCTCATTCAGATTCGATGGAGAAATCAAAAGCTTTTCAGACAAGCAAAAGGTAAGAGAATTCAGCACCACCAAACCAGCTCTACAAAACATGCTAAAGAAACTTCTCTAAGTGGGAAACACAACACAAGAAAAGGACCTACAAAAACAAATCCAAAACAATTAAGAAAATGCTCATAGGAACACACATATCGATAATTACCTTGACCATGAATGGATTAAATGCTCCAACCAAAAGACACAGCCTTGCTGAATGGATACAAAAACAAGACCCATATATATACTGTCTACAAGAGACCCACTTCAGACCTAAGGACACACAGATTGAGAGTGAGGGGATGGAAAAAGATATTCCATGCAAATGGAAAGCAAAAGAAAGCTGGAGTAGCGATACTCGTATCAGATAAAATAGACTTTAAAATAAACACTGTTACAAGAGATAAGGAGGGACACTACATAATGATCAAAGGATCAATGCAAGAAGAAGATATAACAATTGTATATACTTATGCACCCAACATAGGAGCACCTCAATACATAAGGCAACTGCTAACAACTATAAAAGAGGAAATTGACAGTAACGTAATAATCGTTCAGGACTTTAACACCTCACTTACACCAATTGACGGATCATCCAAAATGAAAATAAATAAGGAAACAGAAGCTTTAAATGACACAATAGACTAGATAGATTTAATTGATATTTATAGGACATTCCATCCAAAAACAGCAGATTACACTTTCTTCTCAAGTGCACACGGAACATTCTCCAGGATAGATCACATCTTGGGTCACAAATCAAGCCTCAGTAAATTTAAGAAAACTGAAATCATATCAAGCATCATTTCTGACCACAACGCTATGATATTAGAAATCAATTACAGGGAAAAAACGTAGAAAACATAAACACATGGAGGCTAAAAAATATGTTACTAAATAACCAAGAGATCACTGAAGAAATCAAAGGGGAAATCAAAAAACACCTAGAGAAAAATGACAATGAACACACGATGATCCAAAACCTATGGGATGCAGCAAAAGCAGTTCTAAGAGGGAAGTTTATAGCTATACAAGCCTACCTCATGAAACAAGACAAATCTCAAATAAACAATCTAACCTTACACCTAAAGGAACTAGAGAAAGAAGAACAAACAAAACCCAAAGTTAGCAGAAGGAAAGAAATCATAAAGATCAGAGCAGAAATAAATGAAATAGAAACAAAGAAAACAATAGCAAAGATCAATAAAACTAAAAGCTGGTTCTTTGAAAAGATAAACAAAACTGATAAACCATTAGCCAGACTCATCAAGAAAAAGAGGGAGAGGACTCAAATCAATAAATTAGAAATGAAAAAGGAGCAGTTACAAAAGACACCACAGAAATACAAAGCATCCTAAGAGACTACTACAAGCAACTCTATGCCAATAAAATGGAAAACCTGGAAGAAATGCACAAGTTCTTAGAAAGGTATAACCTTCCAAGATTGAACCAGGAAGAATTAGAAAATATGAACAGACCAATCACAAATAATGAAACTGAAACTATGATTAAAAACCTTCCAACAAACAAAAGTCCAGGACCAGATGGCTTCACAGGCGAATTCTATCAAACATTTAGAGAGGAGCTAATACCCATCCTTCTCAAACTCTTCCAAAAAATTGCAGAGGAAGGAACACTCCCAAACTCATTCTATGAGGCCACCATCACCCTGATACCAAAACCAGGCAAAGATAGTACAAAAAAAGAAAAGTACAGACCAATATCACTGATGAATATAGATGCAAAAATCCTCAACAAAATACTAGCAAACAGAATCCAACAACACATTAAAAGAATCATACACCATGATCAAGTGAGATTTATCCCAGGGATGCAAGGATTCTTCAATATACACAAATCAATCAGTGTGATACACAATCTTAATAAATTGAAGAATAAAAACCATATGATCATCTCAATAGATAGAGAGAAAGCTTTTGACAAAATTCAACACCCATTTATGATAAAAACTCTCCAGAAAGTGGGCATAGAGGGAACTTACCTCAACATAATAAAGGCCATATATGACAAACCCAGAGCAAACATTCTCAGTGGTGAAAAACTGAAAGCATTTCCTCTAAGAACAGGAATAAGACAAGGTTGTCCACTCTTGCCATTATTATTCAACATAGTTTTGGAAGTCCTAGCCACAGCAATAAGAGAAAAAAAAGAAATAAAAGGAATACAAATTGGAAAAGAAGAAGTAAAACTGTCACTGTTCACAGATGACATGATATACATAGAAAATCCTAAAGATGCCACCAGAAAACTACTAGAGCTAATCAATGAATTTGGTAAAGTTACAGGATACAAAATTAATGCACAGAAATCTCTTGCATTCCTATACACTAATGATGAAAAATCTGAAAGAGAAATTAAGGAAACACTCCCATTTACCATTGCAACAAAAAGAATAAAATACCTAGGAATAAACCTACCTGGATAGACAAAAGACCTGTATGCAGAAAACTATAAGACACTGATGAAAGAAATTAAAGATGATACAAACAGATGGAGAGACATACCATGATCTTGGATTGGAGGAATCAATATTGTGAAAATAGCTATACTACCCAAAGCAATCTACAGATTCAATGCAATCCTTATCAAATTACCAATGGTGGGCTTCCCTGGTGGTGCAGTGGTTGAGAGTCTGCCTGCTGATGCAGGGGATGCGGGTTCATGCCCCGGTCTGGGAAGATCCCACATGCCGCGGAGCGGCTGGGCCGGTGAACTATGGCCGTTGTGCCTGTGTGTCCGGAGCCTGTGTTCTGCAACGGGAGAGGCCACAACAGTGAGAGGACCGCGTACCACAAAAAAAAAAAAAACCAGAAAATTACCAATGGCATTTTTTACAGAACTAGAACAGAAAATCTTAAAATTTGTATGGACACAAAAGACCCCAAATAGCCAAAGCAGTCTTGAGGGGAAAAAACGGAGCTAGAGGAATCAGACTCCCTGACTTCAGACTGTACTATAAAGCTACAGTAATCAAGACAATATGGTACTGGCACAAAAACAGAAGCATAGATCAATGGAACAGGATATAAAGCCCGGAGATAAATCCTCGCACCTATGGTCAACTAATCTATGACAAAGGAGGAATAGCCAAAGCAGTCTTGAGGGAAAAAAACAGAGCTAGAGGAATCAGACTCCCTGACTTCAGACTATACTATAAAGCTACAGTAGTCAAGACAATATGGTACTGGCACAAATACAGAAACATAGATCAATGGAACAGGATAGAAAGCCCAGAGATAAACCCATGCACCTATGGTCAACTAATCTATGACAAAGGAGGCAAGGATATACAATGGAGAAAAGACAGTCTCTTGAATAAGTGGTGCTGGGAAAACGGACAGCTACATGTAAAAGAATGAAATTAAAACAGTCCCTAACACCATACGCAAAAATGAACTCAAAATGGATTACGGACCTAAATGTAAGACCGGACACTATAAAACTCTTAGAGGAAAACATAGGGAGAACACTCTTTGACATAAATCACAGCAAGATCTTTTTTGATCCACCTCCTAGAGTAGTGGAAATAAAAACAAAAATAAATGGGGGGGCTTCCCTGGTGGCGCAGTGGTTGAGAGTCCGCCTGCCGATGCAGGGGATGCGGGTTCGTGCCCCAGTGCGGGAAGATCCCACATGCCGCGGAGCGGCTGGGCCCGTGAGCCATGGCCGCTGAGCCTGCGTGTGCGGAGCCTGTGCTCCGCAATGGGAGAGGCCACAACAGTGAGAGGCCTGCATACCGCAAAAAAAAAAAATAAATAAATAAATAAAATAAATGGGACCTAATGAAACTTCAAAGCTTTTGCGCAGCAAAGGAAACCATAAACAAGATGAAAATACAACCCTCAGAACAGGAGAAAATATTTGCAAACGAATCAACGGACAAAGGATTAATCTCCAAAATATATAAACAGCTCATGCAGCTCAATATTAAAAAAACAAACAAACAATCCAAAAATGGGCAGAAGACCTAAATAGACATTTCTCCAAAGAAGACATACAGATGGCCAAGAAGCACATGAAAAGCTGCTCAACATCACTAATTATTAGAGATATGCAAATCAAAACTACAATGAGGTATCACCTCACACCAGTAAGAATGGGCATCATCAGAAAATCTACAAACAACAAATGCTGGAGAGGGTGTGGAGAAAAGGGAACTCTCTTGCACTGTGAGTGGGCATGTAAATTGATACAGCCACTATGGAGAACAGTATGGAGGTTCCTTAAAAAACGAAAAATAGAATTACCGTATGATCCAGCAATCCCACTACTGGGCATATACCCAGAGAAAACCATAATTCAAAAAGACACATGCACCCCAATGTTCATTGCAGCACTACTTACAATAGCCAGGTCATGGAAGCAACCTAAATGCCCATCAACAGATGAATGGATAAAGAAGATGTGGTACATATATGCAATGGAATATTACTCCGCCATAAAAAGGAACGAAATTGGGTCATTTGTCGAGACGTGGATGGACCTAGAGACTGTCATACAGAGTGAAGTAAGTCAGAAAGAGAAAAACAAATATCGTATATTAACGTATATATGTGGAACCTAGAAAAATGGTACAGATGAACTGGTTTGCAGGGCAGAAACTGAGACACAGATGTAGAGAACAAACGTATGGACACCAAGGGGGGAAAGCGGCAGGGGGGTGGGGGTGATGGTGTGATGAATTGGGAGATTGGGTTTGACATGTATACACTGATGTCTATAAAATGGATGACTAATAACAACCTGCTGTATAAAAAAATAAGTTAAATTTAAAAATTTTTTAAAAATAAAAGAAATGTAGGTAAAATTCAATTTTTATACTGAATTGTTAGGTTATGTCTTAGAATGAAAAGATAGAACAAATCTAATTTTTTATCATTTTACCTGGAACTCTGAACACAAGAGTATAATGAAGTTTTTTAAGTGGAATAAACCTTCCAGATCAACTAACTTAGCAGTTCTCAAATCTTTTGGTCTTAAGACCCCTTTAAACTTAAAAAAATGATAAGCCCAAAGAGCTTTTGTTAACGTGAGTTATATCTAGTGATGTTTACCCTGTTAGAAATTAAAACCATGAAACATTTAAAGTAGCTGTCTATTAATCCATTTAGAAATGAGTAATAAGCCCAATTCATGTTCACATAAATAACAATTTTTGAAAAACAGTATTTTAAAAATTACTGTTAATGGCATTGTTTTACATCTTTGCAAATCTCTTTCATGTCTGGCTTAATAAAATATAGCTGGATTCTCCTAAATGCTTCTACATTCAAAAAAGAAAAATATTTTAAGGGTAATTTGAAAATTATTCTGTTAAAAATACTTGTTGAGCACCTACTCCATCATCCAGATAGTCTGGGTTATGCTGCAGTAACGAACAGCTTCAAATACCAATATTTGGTGGCATAAAGCAACCAAGCTTTGTTTCTCATGTTTTCCATGTCGATTGTAGTGTGACTTGTTGTCATTCTCCTTCAATGACCCAGATTGACAAAGAAGTCACTGCTAGGAGTTAGCTGAGTGCAGTGGTTCAGAGCAAATGGGAGAATTCTGGCAGGCCTCAAACCAGCAATTAAACGGATGGCTCAGTAGCAACACCTGATTTTATTGGTCAACACTGGTCCATTGGCCGTACCCATCACAAGCGGACCCAGAATTTCTCTCTCCTATGAGCCCATAATGGAGGAGAACTACCAAAATGTGGTAAACAGTGCCACTGATTACTTTATTTACTATAAGCCAGACTCTGAAATGCGTATGGCAGACCTGATGGTGTCTGGCCCCCAAGCAGGCTCACATTCATGTTGTCATTGTTTTACCACCTAGCACTGAACTCACAAATTCTGTGTGAAGCCTAGAAGTTAAGATATTGAGAACTGCTTCCTTTGCATAGCATCCTGGCACACATTTGAGAGCCCCAGTTCTGTTTCTGTCAGCTGCAATTTTCTGAAATAGCAGATGGTGCATTTTGCCTTCCCCTGGGGCACTCTGGAATGAATGAAGAGATCGCCTTCAGGGAGTTCTTTATTCCTGAGGATATTTCTTGCCCCTGTGCATTTCTGCTCCTGAAATCTGACCCTGGTGTTGGTAGCACCTCTTGGGTCACCTCCATAGCAATCAGTGCTCTTTGGCTGATGGAGGGTCAGAAAGGTGGAGCTGGGCTAATTTGAGGAACCACGTGGGCTCATAAAGAGTCATTACTGATAAGGAACGACTTACTGGCTATTTAAAGACAGCCGTTTTCTGTACTCTTCAGTTTTTCCCTGAATGCACTTGAGGATTCTTTGGTAATGTCTTCTGATTTACCACTTGTCTTTGTTTTTAATATCAAGGAGTAACATAGATTGAAGTGATTGCCTTGGTAGCAACTTTAGTGGTGGAGGGTATGGAGTTATTAAAATTTATAGTCATGCTGTTTTTGCACCTACACTTTTGCTTATCTTGGAGAGGCTTATAAAAGGCACCAAGGAATGTGGAGAGAGAGCAACTACCAAATCGTGGCAGGAAATCAACCGTGCAAATGTTGGTTTTTTTAGTGTTCTATTTGCTAAAATGTACATTTATTTTTACAATATTTCTTAATGACAGTGTCGCCAAGCCAACCAGTCCTTGGCTCATGCCACTAGTGTCAACTACACTAATGGGGGGGGGGGAGAAAGAGGAGAGGTGACTTACAATTATTGAGGTCCCAAACTATTGAGGTCCCAAGATATGCACAGCTTTGTGCCAGGTGCTTCACACATATGTGTTTTCCTAAAATCCTCACTGCAATTTGCCTTTCTCCCTCCACGTGATCCTTTATAAAAGAAACACCAGAAGTTAAACAACCTGCCCCAGGTCATGCAGCTTTAAGAATCAGAGGTATTATTTGAACCAAGATATGCTAAAACCCATGTTTATCATATCGAACCAGTGAACTTCTCCAGCAATCACAGCGTTTTAAATAGTCAAATGATTGGATGGTTTCCTTCTCTTGATCTCATGTATACCTTATACTGGTATAATATTTTATCATTCATAAAGTACTGTCATATTAATTGTAACATTTCAGCCTTATAACAGCCCTCCAAAGTATGTAAAGCTAGTATCCTATCCCCGTAATATATTATCAAGAAATGGGTTCAGAAAAGTTAAGTAACTTGCCCCAGGTTAGTCAGGGCTGACTCCGAAGCCAGTGCTTTTTATCCTTCACATCATCTCTTCTCTGGACACATGAGCCAGCACACTTTACTTTCATGGCAGCCGAGCATGATGGATTCAAGCCTGGGCAACTGTTTGGGTATTTGTCACAAAGCTTATAATAAACTGAGACAAAGCAGTTAGCCACAGATTATAATGCCACTGTGGTCCCATGACAAATGACAAGGAGGCTGCAGTAATGAAATCTCATTAGAGATTTCATTACTGCGAGTGAAAAGACCACATCTGAGGTCCAGCACAGGCACTTTTACCACTGCAGGAAACACAATGAAACATCTGAGTAAGGGTCTCCACTGACATTGGCAACGTGCTAGCAGGATTAAGAAGACTTCCCCAAAACAGTGATTGCAATAGCAAATCTGTGGCGCCTAAGATAAGGACCAAATATTTATTCTGGCAGAGATTAAATCTTCTCTTTTCCTGAATCTATTATGGATCTTGCAGAAAATCTGCCCAAGAATATATCTCACTGATCAGCCTACTCCATGAGCCAGAACTGTGCTTTGCCACTGCTGCTGCTGAAAAGCTGCAGAAGGCTGGTCTAAAGGTCTCCTCTCCATCCATGATTAATTAGTGACTGAGGTGAATTGAATCACCAGCAGTCCTTTACATGCATCCAGGATTTATACAGTGGTTTCTCATTGAGGAACAGTGATGCAATAAACAGTCCACATTTGTGGGGTGGGCAGAGGAGTAATGGTGTCTGCAGTCATGGTTTTTTCACTCCTCCAGTCCTTCAATTCTGCTAAAAAGATTATGACTCAGGTTATTATAGCCTTGCTTATTTAGGCACGAGGGTGATTAGGTACCAACACACACACACACACACACACACACACACACACCCTTAGAAGTGCATGCCAACTCTTTAAGAGAAAGCAGAAAAGTCATATTGTCATTTCTGCATTCCCAGAGAATTAAGGAGAAAGAATAAAATGGATCATAATATTATTAATTATGGGCATGAAAGATGCAGAAGAACCGACCATCAGGTTCACTTATCCATGCATCATGTTTTAATAGTAGGTATTTTGTTTAGTGCTGGAGGTGCAGAGATAGGAAAACAAAGAAAACAAAGCTGAGAACACAGTGTCTCAATAAACAGCGATTTAAGAAATCCTGTTTCTTAGAAACTTAAGAAAATGAGTATGTTTAGTCACCATTTGGGGAGGCACCTGAATTGCTTCTCCCAGAGAACAGAACATGGGTATTGCAGACACCATTTTACATTGTGTGCTGTGCTATCAGGGCACAAAGGAAGCAGTGATGTCCACCCTGTATCTCAGCATCCCTGCATGCTGAAATCAGCCTCTTTTGATCAGCCTAGATTCCTACTTTTTACGATTAAGGCTCCTAGGTCCTTATTCATCCTTTTATTGGGCACAAGATGTGTTCACATAACTAAAGGAAAATTGGCTAGTTAAGGAAAGCCTGTCTTTTGGAAAAAGAAGTGAAGTCTAGCAAACTATATGGAAACCAGTACCTAAAGTCTCACCAGAAGTCTCAATTTATTGACTTTAAGCATAGCGAGTGCTTAATGAATAGTGTATTTATGTATTGGATGGATGAACCAAAGTTACTAAACTTGAGATTCAGTGAAGTCTTTCCTATGTCTTAGTTGGTGTGGATTCTGGACTTCTTTTCCCATATCCTCCTCCTTCCTTTCCTCCCCCGCTTCCTCCTTCTCCTTCTTCTTGAATAGAAGGAAATAGAGGCTAACAGAGACTATGTGGACAAATACAGTGACTCAGTCTTGTAGAACATCAGAATCACAACTAAATTTTATTGTTTTTGAAAGTCCAACCGTTTGCCAGTAAGCCAGACTCTTAGAGAAATGGAGAAAGATGTTTCTTTTCTCTCCTTGCCCATTTCCTCCTGACACCCTGCGTGCTGATACCTTTCAGAGAGGTTGTGAGAGACTGATTATATCTGATCCATGAGGTTACTTTCATTTCGTGTCTTCTTCTGAATACTGATTCCAACTCTTAGTCATAGGTTATTAAAGGAGAAGAGTAAGAGTTTTAACAACATTGTTATTTATATTTCAGTGTTTCTGGGCACTTCCCAGGGTGTGGATGATGTCACCGCCGCCACCATCACCTTCACTGCCCTAATGTTACTCTTCTGGAATTCATTGTGTTTTCCCTCCCAGAAGTCTATGTAGGGCCACAGAGGTTCTTTTCTGCTGTGTAACATAAAGCTATAGCACTGAATATCACCTCCTTCTTTGGCTTAACCTTAGGAATAGGGCTACAAGTGTGGGAAGGGTGCCAGCATCTGACTTGGAAAACCCCAGTTCAGTTTCACTGGGCCCCGCTGAGGATATATTTCCTATGTTCTTTATACCTACAGAAAGTATCACCAAGAGTAAGTCTATAGTGCTAGCTCCGCTCCTATGGTTTGGGCTCCTAACCATTCTATACCCCTCCTCTTGGCCTTGTTTGCCCCCCAGGGTGCAAGCAGGCTTGCATTTCCTCTTTAATCCTAAATCTGAATTGTGAAGTAACCTACAATTCAGTGTCTGATTAGCCTCTTCTAGAAAACATGCCTAATTCATCTCACAGAACCTTGCAGTGTCATTACTCACTTGTTAGGTAGTTCTGTGGTTCCAGCTTTGATATCTGTTGAGGGCAATCCAATGATGTAACCTGTGCAGTGCAGCCTCTGAGAGCAATTTGGGTGGTTTTGTATCATTGGCTTTTATGTTCAGGATGAAAGCCCATGGAGAAATGTAGGATACTATTATTAACTTCAAGCCGACAGCTCTCTCTGGGTACCTACAGATTCACTGTTAGTTGGAGGATCAACTTTAAAGGGAGAAAACCTTGTGGTTAGTGATAACTTGCCTTTTGTGTTTCTTTATTATAGGAACAGGGGAAAATTGGAGTTGTCTTCAATATTGGCACAGTTGACATCTCCATCAAAGAGGAGAGGACCCCGGTAAATGATGGCAAATACCACGTGGTGCGCTTTACCAGGAACGGCGGCAATGCCACGCTTCAGGTGGACAACTGGCCAGTGAATGAGCATTATCCCACAGGTACATGTTTTACTCTCAATGACCAGACTCTCTTTTGTTCTCCCATTCTTACTTCTAACTGGTGATTTTCTCATGACTGTCACCACATCATTAAAACACTGAATATTAAGCACACATTCATATTTTTTGGATGAAAAAAAAAGTGATTTCTTTCGGACTTGGTCCAGTACAGGGAGCTCCTGGAGACTTACTGACTATGCACTGAACACTTACTTTGTCCATCTGATTAATACTGCTGACTGGCTCATACCAAATACAATGATTATGGATTTTCCGGGGCACTGCAAAGGATGAGCAATGGAGGGAAGGGTACACCATCTCTAAAATAAACTATTGTCAGTAATCATGGAATAATCAATATGAGATCTGGGCTTTGTGGTGCCATGTAGTCAGGTGTGATTGAACATACAGATGGCCAGAGATGGCAGAAAGACTGTGAAAGGAAGTGTACTAAACTTGAGATGATGAACATCAAGTCAGAGTAACAATGAGAGAAAATCTACGGGTGGAATTCCATTCATTTCGCTGACTTGGCCAGTTTTTGCTCCCTCGCTTACACTAGCCTGCCTTGATTTTCAGAGGTTGGTCCTAGTAGGCCTTTGAATAGCAGGCACGCTGGTGTGGGAGGGAGAGGGGCTGATCATCTGTTGGTATTTTATAGTCAAGGAGCATCACCAACAAACTCCCGGAGTCAGGTGGCCAAGTCCAGGACAATGGGGGGAAGGTTGCCTTCTTTCAAAAGATCATTCAAATAACCCCTTAGCTTGCCCTCTCATCCCTCACTTCTACCAGGAAAGAGCCCTGAACCCTGATCATAAAAGTGCCAGGAATGGAAGGGAAAATACTTTAGCTAAAGGCCTTTGTTCCATCGTTACATTATCACCTGGTAGATGCAAGAGAATAGCTCAGAATATTGAACTTGTCACTAATGTGGACATTTATGCTATGTCTAACTCTCTTATCTCCTACACTCCAAACGGCCCATCATTTTCTCACTGTTATCTTCTTACTTCCTTTATAGTGAGGTGAGCACAGAGGTAAGGAAGCTGGAAGCACATTTCCAGAAATGTAAGAGCCCTTTAGCTAATAATCATCACACTTGAGAGAAATACGTAAATTTGCCTATTTGTGGCCCAAGAATGTTGAATGACTTGAAGGCTGTGATTATTTTTTCATTGCCTAAGTTAGCGTTACTTTTCTTTAAATGCCAATTAGAAGTAACTGTGCTACTGGGTTTTTCCTCTGTTAGCCAGGGTCTTCCTATGTCTGCTTTAAGTATTATGGGAGCATTCTCAAGGAGCATACAAGACCCCCAAAATACTGAAGCAAAAAGCCCCACCCACTCATTTATCTACCATCTCAGTCTCTGTACCATATCCAGCTCAGTCTCTGCTGGGAGTCTTTTCACATACTACCCTTAGCACTTCTTAGATTAAGGCACAAAAATGACCGTGTGCATTTATCTTTGAGACTTTGAAGAAAGCCAGAGGTGTTAGCAGCTACTGTGAATTCTCATCGTCATCCAAATGCACTAGACACTAATAGACCTGATTTTTAAATGCTTCTTAAACTCTGGGGGATGAGCGATGGGAGGAATCGAAATAGCCTAAAATCTTAAAAACTGTTAACTTGTTCATAAGAAAAATCAATCCCTCTCTATGCATATTATCATTGGCCCTGATACTGTTGCTGTAGGGTCTGTTGTGTTTCTATTAGGAATTTCAAAGATTCTAAATTGATGCCAACCACTTGCCCTGAGCCAATATAGGATTCTGAGTTTGCTGCCAGAAATGAGAAGCCTCTTTAATGGTCATTTTTAAAACCACGTAAGAAAACCAGTGACCCTTGCTGTGTGCCTATCTCTTTGTATGTTTAGTTCCAAATTACGGGTTGCTTCCTATGTTTTCAAAACAGAACAAACCTTTCTTTAATGGCATTGCTTCCCACTGAAAACCATTATTACTAGTAACTGTTGGTAACTGTCATTTGGTAATAATATGTGTTGTTATTACAGGACATGATACAGTAAAGCAGTTATAAGTATGGGCTTTGGAGTCAACTGGCTAGAGTTGGGATCTTGGTGCCATTAGCTATAATTCTGAGGCCCACTATATTAAGACCTTGAAAGCCCTAAGCACTAAAATATTTGGTGCATGTCCCCACAAATAATTCAAAATATAACAACTATAAACTAAGTGTAAGAATTTCTAACAGTTCTGACTTTTCTTCTCTGATGATCACTATAATGCTTTCAAAATATATCAGATTCTTCCTCCCCACATTCTCATTTGTTACCCTCTCTGCTTTCTTGGTTCTCTAGGTAAGTGCTTATTCCTCCTATTTGGTGATCCAGTTCCAAACCTTAGGCAAGATATTGAACCTCCCGTCTCTGTTTCCGAGTCTATACGATGGGATGATGATAATACTTACTTTCTAGGGCTAATGTGAATATGCATGTAAAATACCCAACATAATGCTGGGTCAGTTAAGTCAATACTCAATGAACGTTAGGTATGAGGATTACCAAACATTTGAGTAGCATTTTTTGGTATTATATATTCACTCATATAGACTACTTCATTTTGACTATTAAATAGCCTGTAAATTAGGTAGGGTAGGTATTTTTATTCTCCATTTCAAATTTAAAATGAGACCCAGGGAGAGATTGTGTTTTTTCTATGAGAGAATAGTCATGAGAGAATTGTAAATGAGGGACAGAACTAGGACCAGAGTCTCCTGTTCCCAGCTGAGCACAATTTCCAATATTGCTCCCATAGCAAATTGGGGGATATTTTGAAAGATGAATAGATAGAAATGAGCATCTTTCTTGTGTCATCTTAGATTTATTCCTTTTCTTAAAGTATCATGTTCCGAAGATCAGTAACCACACAAAGGTGGTTATTGTGAGATGGGGAGTCGAAAATCCTCTTTTAAAAAAGAAAAGTTTTCTTAGCTGTGCTAAAAGACTCATTTGTAATGAGACGAAGCTGTCCTCCTAACAATGATGGCAATGTGCTTCCATGAAGCAACTCAAAGAATACTGAGTATTTAAAGGAGCTGTCACCTTACTCCATTGCCTAGATTGGAAAATGGCTTTGGGAAGTCCAACATTCTAGTTGGACTAGGACTTCCTAGGAGTGGCTCACTTTTTCAGCCTTGGATACCTTATTTTCTCTCCCACCTGCTTCCCTGTACTACTGAAAGGATCCATTTTGCTAAATTTAAAGCTCCATTAGAGCAATCTGGCAATATTTATTTAATTTATTTTAAACGATAAGATCAAAATAACCCCTGTATCTAGGTATCAAAAAATAAAGCCACCTGGTCATGCAATCTTGACACAGTTTCTGCAAAAATGATGTATCCATTCTTTTTCCAAGCCATTCTGTTTTATCAATAGTGATAAGTCTATAAACCAACAAGAGGAGTTCAGTTGTGCTACTTGTCTATAGCTAACATTTAAACAGTAGAGAAATATAACTCCTACAGAATATTCACTTACGTCATCTCACTCGGAAGGCATGCTCTCAGGAAACCGTGTCTGCTCTCCAGGTCCCTGTGCACCAGGATGAGTGGGTCAACTCCAGAACCTTCTCATACTCATTTATAGGATTTTATGTGCCTCTACCGAAACATCCCACTGTGAAGTATTTAGAAACCAGCTGGGCCCATGGCATGTAGCACTGACTTTTTGTGAATCAGGAAGGATCCAAAATGAAAATACTTCTATAGCCATCAGAATCTTGTATCACTTAATTCTGGGAGATATAACTCAAAAGCAGCTTCTTTCTTTGAACCTGAAAATAGAAAGGCTAAGGAACACGAGAGGGAAATAAAAGAAGAATCAGCCCAGAGTTATCCAGGCACTGACAAATGGACAAATGTTCCTTATAAAGCCTCTAATTGCTGTCTTGACACAATGCAGTGGAGGGGACAAGAGAGGGGAGGTGAACGGTGAGTTGAGCATGAGAAATTAATTTTAGCCCCAGCTCTAGGTCCCCTGGGAGGCTGAGCTGACTGGGGCTGTTAAAGATCCTCTCTCTGCTGTGAATAGGTGACTGGTTATGTCATCAGGGCTTTCAGAACACTGAACATGGTACAGGAAGGGGCTTTTTAGGTCAGAGCCAGGCTTCCTGGAACATGAAGACTGATAAGCAGCTTCAATGCGTAGGACTTTCCATCTTCCCATGGCAGGTGGTGCTGAGGAGAGCAGAGTCTCAATGTTTTTTTACCTTTTCCTTGATACCGCACACTAAGTTCACGGAAGTGCTCTTGATTGGTTTCCCTTTCCTCGGTCAGTAAAATGTCCACCGATGAACTATGCTTCAATCCTGCTTGACCACCCAACTCAGATCATGGAAAACATGTAGACGTGGCTCCCCTTCAAGGACACTGGATGGGAAAACTCTTTCTTTATATTTGAATGTTTCAAATTCCAAAGAACATTTTCTTTATAGGGACTGAAAGTAAAAACATTTCTATAGTGCTTACTGATGCTCTAAGTGCCTTCCTGCGCATCACTGCGTGTGTGCCTCACTCCCTCCTGTGAGGGTACTTGCTTTGGTATTATGACCACCATACTCATATGAAGGTTACATTGTTGAGGCTCTGAGAGTCAAAATAACTTGCCCGATATCACACAGTTGAGGGGCAGACTCAGGATTCCTATCCTGATACTCAAATTGCACCCCCTCAAATTTCTTTCTCATTTTCCTATCTCCTATCAATTTTATTGATACTGACACAAGGTTATTAGTTTTGTTGTTTTTTCCATTGCAGTATCCTCAAATAGAAGTCCTTGCCTGGACTCGCTTAGTTAGTAGCGTTCCTCAGCCTTGATGCTATTGAGATTTGGGGCTGGATAATTCTTTGCTGGGCGGGGCTGCCCTGTGCATTGTAGGATGTTTGTCAGAATCCGTAATTTCCACCCCCTTGATGCCAGTAGCGTCTCCACAAACGCCAAATGTCTGCTGGGGGACAAAACTGCCCCCATTTGAGAATTACCGAGTTAAAGAAAGTCTCCAACATATTTTATTTCAAATGCTTATTATCCTTTCATTGTTTAGACAGTATGCATGGGGGTAAGAGAGATTTTTTTTGTTCACATCTCATCCTAGATTATTGAGACTTTGAAGGGTTAAAAACAAGCCTGCGTACTTGACATAATGCTGAAATTTCTCAGGCCTTGGGTTTTCATTAATTCCTAGCCAGGAGGTTTTCTTTCCTTTTCTTTCGTCTTTGCCTGCAAACATTTGAGGCCTTGCCAGATTTGAAGCACACATTAAAATAAGCCCCATCTACCTGCTCATTCATCCGTTCAGGACTAGTGTTACTTTCAGTTCGACTGCAAAAAAAACATAGATAGTGAAGTCCTGCAAAGGGAATAGGAAGCATAAATACAGCCAAAAGGGAAAGCCATATTTGAGCATGGTTTTAAGACTGTAGCGATATAGCATCAACACGAGAGAGGCTTACTTAGTGAATGTGTTTGAACATTGCTAAGTACATTTTAAAATCATCTTGCAATAAGTTCTTCAAACATTTGGTCACAAAATGTATCAATCAATCAATCAAACCAGTGCATGCTAAATACTTGCATTGCTAAATAGTCATTTTTTTCCAATTTGTCAGGAACGAATTAGGACTCACATGTAGGTGAGTTTCCATTTCCAAGGGACTTTTAACTTGCTAGGGTTGGTGATGTGTGTGTGTGTGTGTGTGTGTGTGTGTGTGTGTGTGTGTATGTGTGTGTGTGTGTGTGTGTGTGTGTGTGTAAAGCAGCATCCTTTAACCTAGCTGCCAATGATATTCTCTTGGGAATTTTTTAAAAATCTGTGGATGCTCAGGCCCCAGTCCCAGGTAATCAAATTTAATTGGTCTGCGGTGTGGCCCATGTATCAGCAGCTTCAGTATCACCTGGGAGGTTGTTAAAAATGCAGAACCTTGGGCCCCACCCCAAACCTACTGAATTAGAATCTGAATTTAACAAGGTCCCCAGGTGACTCATGTGCACAGTAAAAATTGAGAAGCACTGGTCCAGGCATCAGTATTTTTAGGGAGCTCCTAAGTGATTCTATATGCAGCTAGGTTTGAGAATCACTGGTATTTAGAAAGCTAAAAATGTCTCTTTTTCTTCATTCAGACTGCGTGCTGGTGCTGTTCAATATGGTAGCCACTAACCACACGTAGCCACACTTGCAATGTGACTGGTATGACTGAGGCCCTGAAGGTTTACTTTTATTGTGCAATTATTATGTCCTAGGCACTGAGGGATTTAAATGCATGTTTCACTCAATCCTCAGGCTGACACTATGAGGCTAGTGGCTCATGGCTGGTATTGGACGGTGCAGGACTAGGATATACTGTCTCTTATTTCCTTCTATCTGTTTTACATAATGTAAATCTTCATTTATACCATTAATAAAATAATGGGCCTTTACCTTCATACACCTTCTGAACTCATCTAATGTGTTTTGTCTTTACACAGTCACTGGGATAATAACTCCACTCAATTCATGGGGCTGTTGTCCCAGAGATGTAGAAAATGGAGATGCCACCATCTCTCGGCCAAACTCATCCAGATGGTGATGGCTGCTCTTGGTTGAGCGTTTACTACATACTCTGTACTTTATGTTCAATATCTTATTTAGCCTTAATATAACACTAGAGGTCAGTGTTAGTACTATCCCCATTTTACAGACTAAGAACAGTTCCAAGAGCTCAGGTACTTACCTGGCTCACAGCGTGAGTGGAAACGCTGGTACTCCAACCCAAGACCACCTGACTTGAGAGTTCTAGTTTTTCATCACACTCTGCTCCTTCCAGGGATTCACTTGATACCCTAGAACCCTTGCAAGCCCCAGGAATTCTGGTCTTATCCCAAGTCTTGACAATTTAGAATTTTTCTCTCAAGTTAAATTTTCGATTTCTGCCAAGTTAGAAGTCAGCGCTAACCTGGGCATTTATGACATTTGCCTTCCTCTACACCATCGCTCAAGCCTTGGGCACTTGGAGCGTCTTTCCTTTCATGATCCCATTTTACCTTCTATCAACATATCTAAGTGGACAGGAAGAGCTTTATTAAATTATTAAATGAAAGTCTATTTTACTGTTTCATGGTCTCACTTGGAGAATGAGAGAGTGGTGAGAAAGTGCTTAGTATTTTTTTCTTTAATTTTTGTTTTATCAGACAAACCTCCTTTCTCTTCTGTGAATTCCCAGCTACAAGATAAATAGCCTTGTATCTTACAAGTTAAATACAATTACTGCTATCAAACCTAGAGCCTTTCTCTCCCTGTAAATGTCTCTTAGAAGCTGATAAGAGTTTCAAGGCAAACTGTGGGCTTCTGCCTAATGCTAAAATTAAACATAACCACCCAGAAGACAAAAAGACAAGCATGTGTACATAGATGGATGTAACATATATTTACATATATTCACATATGCTTACATATATACTTAATCATCCTATGGAAGAGAAGAACATTTCTGATAGACACAGACACACGTAGCACGTGAGCACATGGACACATGGCATATGCTCCTGAGACATTAAGCTAACACATGACTCAAGGTTATTTATAAAATAATTAAATAGCACACAAAGGAGCTTGTCATAATGATGAAGCTTTCTATCAGATAATATGATAGCAATTATAGTAACTAAAGAGATTTATTTGTGAACAGGGCAGTCCTTTTGATCTAGAGGGCTGTTGAGCAAAAGAATAATTTTCCTGGAAAATTCTGTAGGACTTTATAAAATGCACACCTTAGTTTTAAGTCCTGGTTTATGTTTTTCTCATCTTCAGTAGACCATCTTTGGATTTAAAGAAACTGGATTTTTACTAATTAAAATGTGCACGATAATTGTTTATTTACCCATAAGTTAAATATTATACGTATTATAGTCCAGGGACTCAATGAAATAAGTTATGAGAAATTTGAGGGTCACTTCTAGGCACTATTTAAGTAGGAATGTAACAAAAAAGATTTCTTAATTTCTATGAACAGTGAGTACATTTTTATTAAACCAAATCCATGGAATGATACTTTGAAGATTAGAATTACAGTATGGTCACAATGTTATGTGATTTTCAAATTTCATTTGAGATAGTGTGACATAAGAATACTAATAACATCTTACTCTTTGCAAGGCCTTTATAATAAGAATTCTTCTGAATTAAAACAGTCATCAAATATTGCATAATTTCAAAGCTGGGCTAAGTGAATTACAAGTTTTATTTGTCCTATTGTCACAGAGAAGCTCCAGTTTAAGTAGTAAATGAAATTATGGCCTGCAGAATTTGTCCTTAATTATGAAAATCTAGAATTATTATCCTAACCTAAAACACAATTACCCTATACTGTTTTCTCTCTGCCCCAGAGTTATGTGGGCAGCAAATGTCCTAACACACACCCAAGAGTATAGCTTTATTTATAGGAAAACTTCCCAATTTTCAGTCTCTTCAATTTAAGCTTTGCACAAGTTTGCAGGGTCCATGTAGTTATTTAAAGCCTAAAAAAGAATGTTTAGCTTCTTCGAGGAAAATAGTACATAAATATCCAATAATAATAATATATATTCACATACAGTATGTCATTTATAATTCTATAAAGCACAGAGGGTAATGAAAGGCACTCTAAACTGTAAATCACTCAAATCGATTGTAATCATATTGCAGCTCATCTCAAAGAGATAAAGACCTTCCACTCCTCTGAAATCCCTGTCAATACCCCAGCAGGCTAAAGAAAGGGGAAAGGAGGGTCAGAGGAAGAAGGACAGATGAGTCAAAGTTAAAGAGGCACTTTTAATCTTCAGTTCATGAAGTTAATGTGGATTGGATTAGATTCCCAGTGATAGTTACAGTTTGCGCCATGAGGTGCATTTCTTTTCCACATGGTAGTTTTATAGCTTTACCGTAAGTCCCTGACATTGTGTTGGCCTGGTTGGAGGGATCTGACAAATGCCAATGATGGATATGCAGTGCTGCATAAGAACACTTGGGGACCAGGTACAGAATTAGAAAATGACAGTTTAAGTCAAAAGCTAAAGGTTATAGCAAAACAAATTAAGGAAGTAAGTGAATAATAGGCCAGAAAAAAATTTTATATTGCATTTTCAAATAGCAGAAACACTTCAAACGTCTTTTTATTAACTGATGTTGCCTTTTATATAAAAAAAAGGTGTTGCTAATCTCCTTCCTCATCAGTGGAGTGGGTTTGAGTGGAGTGGTCTCCTTATGCATTCATTCATTCACCATTCAACAAATGTTTATTCAAAGTCTACTTTACATGTGAATCCAAGCTAGGTGATGGCCATGCAGTGGGAAATAAAACAAAACCCCTGCCCTCAAGGATTTTATAGTCTAGTAGAAGAGGAATGCATGTACCCAAGCAAGATAATCTTAATACTAAATTTTATTGTGCAGTTATTCAGTCTCAAGCACTGAACTGAGTTCTTATATTAAATCTTCACAGTAGCCCTAAGAGGTAGAGACTATTTTTGTCACCATTTTACAGATAGGAATATGGAAGTTTATGACATTAATTCCCAGGGTCATAAACTAGTACTTAAAGACCTGCAACTCAAGTCTGTATCTCTTAGAAGCAAACTTAATGCTTCTATGCTCTATACTACATTGTACCTGCAGTTCCAAAGAGTGCAACAGGGTGCTATCAGGTGAGATCTGGGTTCAGTGGCACACGTAAGTGTCTGATGGAGCCTGAGGACCAGACAAGGGTGGGCATAGGATGGAATTTGGGCTGTGACCTTGGGCTCTCTAGGACAATGCTAACAAGTTCTGTTCCCCTACCTAGACATACACAAGCATAAACTGTGACCTGACCTACACCTTTCACACTGAGGGAACTAATGGGCAGGCATCGTGCATAGATTGTTTCACTTAGTGTAATCTGTCCAATACTCGCAAGAGAGAAATATTAATCTCCCTCTTTTACAGATGAATAAACCAAGGCTCAAGGAGCTTGAGCATATTTGCTGCAGTCACAGGGCCAGAAAGTGTCAACACTGGGATTCTACACAGATTTGTTTGTTCCTACACTCCTCTCCCTTTCTGCTACCCTACTTTTCCATCTGTTTCCCAGGAGCATTCCAGTGTGCACTGTATATGGAGCTCAAATTCATTTGGTTGACAGATGTACATTCACATGCAAATTTACTATTGTTTCTCACGTCCCGGTGCATGCAGTACACTCTGTAATCACATTATTAAACATTTACTAGAAATGTGCTTCTGCCCGATGCACAATTGCCAGTCTCAATGTTTAATTAAACTCGATTTGTCTTCATTTTAATCACATCATAGAAATGTGGTTTTCTCAGAGTCCAGTGGTGAAATCTTCATTCCAAATGCCTACCAGTGTTTCAGAGCTGTATATCCTGGATAAGGGAATGAGGAGAGAACAAAATATCCTTGCATAAAGGATTTTAAGGGAATAATGTTAGTTAATAATAGATAATACTGACATAGTACTTATTCTGTGCCAGGTTCGTGGATTATCATATTGAATCCTTCTTACAGCGTCCTGGAAAGGGATTCTGTTGTTATTCCCATTTTAGAGATGAGGAAACTGAGTCTCAGAGAGGTTAGGTAACGTACTCTCCAGTATCATACAACTAGTAGGTGATAGGACCAATTTGGATTTGAATATAGGCATGGAGACGCTGATAACCTTTATTTAGAGAAACTTTTTCTGCAAAAGGCCAAATAATGAATATTATTGTCTTTGCAAAGCCAGAAGGTCTTTGTTGCAGCTATTTAACGCTGCCGTTACAGTGCAAAACCAACCATAGACAATTCATAAATGAATAGACACGGCTGTGTTCTAATAAAACAATATACAAAAACAAGCTGTGAAGAGCCAGATTTGCTACTCCTTTGTAGGTGGGGGCCCCCTGGTCTAGATTATGCATGTTTTGAAACTTATAGCTGTTTTTACTGACCGATAAGCTTTATTTTATGGGCTATGTCATCTCTGTTTGGAATAAAGGGAGAAAGATAATCTCTAAGTGGATGAGTTAAATCGCAAGAGACACAGAAAATAGTACTTCTATGTAGAGTAGCATAGACCGAATGGTGAGGTTAATTCAGGATCAAGAAGTGGACGGATGCGTCACTGGGACAGGCCATTTACCTGTACTTAAACAAAAACCCAACCATACATACACCCCTTTCCTAACTGAACACCAAAGACATAGATTCAGTTTACCTTTATTTCTGTTATGCTGTGCATCGCTTAGAGTAAGATTTGAAAACAGCCAACAGGAAGCATGATTATTTCTCTAGTTCTGTTACTTCTACTTAGTAACCGTAAGTTTTGGAGCTCTGAATACACTTTTCTCCCCTCTCTCCTGAGAGGAGTCGCATACTTTCCTTTTGAATTCATGGTTTTTGTTAGCCACTGGCTTAGCTGCCCTCGCCTATTCTTCATAGCCCTTCCGTATAAAGGTGCCAACTGGCCTCTTAGCATTTATCTTTTCTTCTCCCTGCTCCCTGATATGTACATCTTCTAAGTTCCAGAGAACGTTCTCTTCATTTTCTTGGCATTGGCTGTCCCTAACCTGCCGATGAGAGCATCCTGCTTGAAATTCTGCTCTGTTTCTGGCCATTGATCTCCTTTTATGAGGGTGGACTCTCCTTAGATGTGACTCAGTCCACTTCCTGCTGCTGAGTTTTAGGGACCTTAGATTCTGTTCTCCTGTTTATTAAAGGAACGAGAACCAGGTTGTACGTTTTTTGTATATACACACAATCATGACAAGTTTAAGATAAATTTCAAAACATCAGTCTAAGACAGACCAGATTTTATTTATGCAAAATAGAGTTTCCTTCACATTTTACTAACTTCAGTATTGATTGTAATAAAGTTATTAAGAAAAAGTCAGAGTTCCCACCACCAGAAAAGAAAGCATGTACCACCAGACTTGGCTCCTGATAGCTCAAGAGAGTGACCACGGCTTTGCTAATTACCCCCCTTTTTTAAAGTCAGAGTGGCTGTATAATACATGCTCGGTAAATGTTACACTGCACAACTCTACTGAGATTATTGTTGATGACCGCTGATTCTATTGTCTGCATGTACACAATAACAATATACACAGATAAAGAGCGTCCTTTACAAGCATTAGATATATATAAAAAGTCCATTTTAAAAGCAACAGAAAAATATCAAATGTTTTATTATGAATAACTTTTAAGATTTTACTGTAGAGTTTTTCTTTGTTGAAACAATTAAATCTAATTTTAGTAAAATATCTTTACATTAGTCAGGTGATTCTCGGTAGGTCTCAAAGGGTAGATTTCCCAGTGTACTTAGACAAATTGATAAAAGGGAGGAAGGAGAACATTTAGGCATCTATGAAGTTAAAAATAAAGAGCTAAGTATAAATCTAAAATAAGTGTAAAGTAAAAGTAAATCTAAAGTCTTCTCAGACAGCCAGGGTTTAGAAATACTTACTTCATTTTGAAACCTATATAAAACTGTTTTGAGATGCTGACTGTTTCAAATAAAATAGGAATTTATATAAGTGAAGCACAAACTGAAATAGAACTGAAATGCTTTTAGACTTTCAAAATGAATACTTGGATATTTTTACTGAATTTTCTGTGCGGTAAGGGTGGGGCTGGACCTCTGGGAGAGGTAAAAGTGAAGGCAATACATGAAAAAGGCTATCTTGTTCTCAGGGAGCAATTGAGATCTCCTACAGGTGATAAACCAAGTGAAATCTAATAGTTTTGCTTCATTTTGTGACTTTCTCCCACTATGGCCTCAGAGAATTGTGAGCTCCAAGTAGGCTCATAAAGGGAATTTTGAAATACTCTTAATAGATCTGTTCTTGAAATAAGTCAACTGAGCTGAGCAAGGTAGTGTGCCAACACAGTGACTCACAGCCCTGGCCAACCCTGATCCCAGACCTTTACGACAAGTCCCTAGTCTCATTGCCATTCTCAAGAGTTGTATACAATTCATCTGCAACACGTGTTCCAAGGCCACGTTCCTGGTGGTCTGGTTGACATGTGATAGTAGTTATAAATGTCGCCCATAAACGCATAGGCCAAAACATTAATGAACTTTTCAGCCAGTAAATCCAGCTCATTCTTTGGCTGCATGGCTACCTAGCTGCCTCATTCTGCCAAGCTACAGTTGCTTTAATTTTTTCTGGTCAGATAGAACAGTCAAGGTAAGTGGACTTTGTTCCTCTCTCCTCTGGCTTTGATTCCTTGATTTGTGCCACTACCCCAACTGTAGCTACTTAGAACCAGCAAAGTGTTGACTAGAGGGCTGAACAGTGTGAGCAATAATTGTGTACCTTCAAACCTCACTGCCTTTTACACGTGTAGTTGTGGTCGAAATACCAATGACATAGCCAACCTCTAGGGACAGAAGCCACCCTAGTATCTACATTCCTTTTTTAACAGAAACCATTCAGATTCTTTACTGAAAGCATCTATCTCTGTAAATCCCTGTGCTAGGAACTGAATAATAGGAATTGGACCATTATTCAATTAGAACTTTTTAAAGTCAATAGGATAAGTAAGGAGAAAATCTCCATATATCTTTACTACTCACTGTGTCTAGGTTCTACTTTCTGAGTCACACTCAAAGGTAAGTCTTTGAAAGAAAAACAATAAATGAAGTAAATCTTTGGACAGCATCCTTGAGTTTTGGTTAGACGGAAAATTTCAGTCCCCATTCAGAAGTCTAGGCACTTGTGAGGATTCCAATGTGATTTAAATAAACCACCATCCCTGAAAATCAGAAATGAAAATATAAACCCAAGAAAACTGCATGCTCTACCTGTCTCATCTCTTGTCCTAATAATAAAACACCTTGTACTCACCAATGTTCTAAGTGATTTTTGACAAGACAGCAGTGGTACATCAATAGGACTGGAGTAAGCAAATCGAGACACTCAAGGCTTCTTTTAATCTCTTGAATCATTATTGCAAAGATAAAAGTGGATTTCTGAAAGAGTAAATTTCAAAGGAACCTAGCAGTTGGAATGGTGAAAATACTAGTTCATCTGGTCCATTTCCCTGGTTGGTTTAGAAATTTCTACACAATATGGACTACTCTAATTTGACTAGTATAATTTGAAATATCACAGATGATAGAGTTTGCTTCTTCCATCAAGAGAATAGATCTGTCTGATATCTCCTCCTTGGCTTTTATAAGAAAAAATTGATCAATTCCATTATTATTAGAGATAACATTTGAAATTATTCTGAATCATTCTTTAAATCCTGGATATTTATTTCTTACAGATATCCAGGAGCTGTTTCTTGTTGAAAGGTGCAAGGTTTTATGGAGAACATGCAAAGACATTCTTTCCTTTGAGATATCTATAAAATCTCTCTTCTTTTACAGGATACATATACACACACATCATTGGGTAATATAAAAAAGTTGCATTTGCCCAGCACAAATAAATACATTTAAATATAAAATAGCCTACAGATCTTTAGACATATTCTTCAGGTAACCAAGATTTATTATCATGTATTTAATGTCATATTAAGTGACTGAAAGAAGGAAGTCATTAATATTTTATTTATATGCCTCACATTTGTAGGTTTTCAGAGATTATGAGAACTTTAGTAACCATCTAACCGTCAAAGCTAATAAGTTAATCATTTATTAGAGTCAGGATACCTGCCTCTGTTTGAGGCAGCAGTAGTCATCAATTTCACGAGTATTCTTGAGCACTTAAGATGTGTCAGTGTTTGGTGTCATTGTGTGTTAGGGAGAGGATTGTGTGTAGGATGGTGTAAAAAGATTGTTTAAACAAAAAAAACGAAACCTTGTTAAGGTGATTATAATTTCACACCAAAGGAGAAAAACCATGCCCGCAAGAACTGATGTAGTGTAGGGTAGTGGTGACAGGTAAATATTTGAAATGTGTCCATAATTTTACATAATCATTGACCACTTTCTTAAAAGTGGGGGGGGGGGAAAGCCCTAATTTTTTAAAGAAATGCTGTTCTGGCTATCACATTTATAATATGAACTAATATTGGAGTCATGACATAAACTGTGATATACTTCTAATTATTGGCAAATATGTGTTGCTTGAGTTGCCGGTCAAAACACTTAGCAGTGTTAGTTGTCCTTTCTCTTTATTGAACCCCTTAGTCAGTAAATTTTGGTCATTTTTAATGCTTTTCTCTAGAGTCTAACTGCCATTGACATGCTAAAATAATACTATTCTGATACCAGCTGTTAAGGCCCAGGAAAATGACTTTTAAACTCATCCATGAATTTATAAAGGCTGCTTTTTGTAATCCATAAGCTTTAAAAAGGGGCTGAAGATGCAGTGCCTGGTTTTAAAAGCCAAGGTTGCAAGGCAGGAATGTGTTTTGTCTCATTTTGGTCTTTAATTCAATGCTTTGCTTTGTTTTTATTTTGTATTAGTAGGAAGTGTGAGGGGGAATATCCTTCTATTCTAAACCTAGGTAAAGCCATTCATGACCAGAGATTATTTGTACCCTGCAAGAACATAAACGGTTTGGTTTGGTTGGGTTTAGAAGGCTGGGGTTAGTGAAGGCAGTGTTTGCTCCGAAAAAGAGAAGGCAGTCCTCCAAGGTTTCCCATGAAACCATTTGAGGACTAAGAAATCCATTGGTGGGGGTGGGGTTAGTGTTCCAGGATATCTTACCAGTAAGTCCAACCTGCTTTTCTTACCAACTGTCTGTCCATCCATCATTTAAATAGTGATGGCCCCATATTACCTGTAGAGTCAACCTCTACTATTCTCCCTCCCTTTTCTTAGTCTAAGTCTAGAAATGGATGGAGATCAGAGAAGAATCAGTCTTCTCTAGTTTTCCCATCCTGTTCCAACTCCCTCACCCTTGACCTTTCCTTCCCCTCTCATGGAAGCTGCATTATTGCATCCCTTACCCTTGGACTTGATAATTCTCCCTTTAGAATATGGAAGAGGGCTAAGGATAGATAGCAGGGGCCTGTGTCTCCCTGTGTCCATTCCAAGATCCCTAAGGTTTTCCCTAAGCAAACTCCTTTGACTCCCCAGACAGCAGCTGAGTGCTTCCCCACTCCTCCTGATGGGCCTTGATGGAGACTCACATAGGGGAGGGTGCTTCGTTTACCCCATCTCAGCTTCCCTGTCCTTACTGGATTTCCCGACTTCCCGGCTGTATCATTCAGTGTTTGCTGCATAACAAACCACCCCCAAACTTTATTTATTGGCTCATGTTTCTGTGGATCAGGTGCGTGTTTTTTCTGTTCCCGGCTGGCTTGGATGGAGCTAGATGATCTTGATGGCCTCACTCACACATCTGGGGGCTCAAGTGAGCTGACTGGGCTGGAAGGGTAGGCTTGGGTGGCTGGGGTTTCTCTTCTTGTGGTCTTTCATCTTCCAGGATCCCAGACCAGCTTCCTTCATATGGCAGTTTCAGGCTTCATCAGCATAAGCGGGCAAGCACCAACATGCAAGGGCTGTTCAAACGTCTGCTTCCATCACACTTACTAGTATGCCCTGTGCCGAACAAAGCAAGTCTCAAAGCCAATCAAGGATCAAGGGGTGGAAAAATAGACGTACATCTGATGGGAGGAGTGACAAAGTCCCACTGCAAAGGGGCATGGATATCGGAATGGGATTATAGCTATTTTGCAACTTAACTCACTAGCAGAGAGCTTGGAAAAGGCTCTCATTATTACAATCTATTTTCCTCTTAAACTTTCTCCCTCTCAACCCTCAAGGCCTCAAACTGAGGTTGGAAACTGATGATTTTTACTGAGGAATTGTCCTTTTTTTTTCTTTCTTTCGGATATGACATTTTGGAATTAATCTTGATTCTTCCTGCCATATCACATTATTTTCTTTTTTCTTTTTCCCCCCTCATTACCTCTTATTATTCTGCCTTAAATTGAGTTAATGGTGTTTTAAAAAATTAAATGTCCATTTAAAAATTTTCCAATCTTTTTTTTTCTTCTATTCCTCCTTGGATGCTTTCAGATACTTTATCTGCCTTTGTTTGGGGTATTTATGATATATTGGTGTTATCTATAAAATGTGTTTTATTTGTATAGGCTATGTTCTCCCTTTCATTTATTTTCTTTTCTGCTTTGTTTGTTTTTTTTAACAAAGTCAGTTATGTTATAAAAACAGCCCCCATGCTGATCTATACTTTTCTCTAGATATTTTCTCTGAGCTGAATACGTTGTTATTTATCATTATCCTTTGTTTGTGGCCAGATTTGAAGCCATGCTGCAGTTCTCACAAACAAATCAATTTGAATTAATTTGCCAAGCAGAGTTAACGAGGCCGAGGCATTGCATTAATTTAAGATATAGTACACCAACCGCATTCCCTGAGGTTATTCCTTCACTGGGAAAATTTTGATTCTTGTACCACACTGTAGTCGTGTATACCTGACCTTTGAATATTGCACTAAATGATGCATGGCTGCCAACTGGTTCATATTTTGAAAAGCCTTGGAAATGCCACATAACCAAACAAATCAGGAGTATAGACAATTCTTTAATTAATACCTTTGTGGGGGAAGAGTGGTCTTCAAGACATATACTGTCTGATGCTTGCCTATTCTAGAAATCCTGTGGCTAATGATGTTCTAAGTGAAAGTTTGAGAAACATATTTCTTAGATGATCTTTGAGTCCCCTCGACCTTAAAAGTGTAGATTCCTCTCAAAATATAAACTGTAAGGTCCAATGACCTCTACTCCTAGAAACTGCTTTATAATTATGAAACAAAAAAAAATTTTGCAGGACTTCCCTGGTGGTCCAGTGGTAAAGAATCCTCCTTCCCATGCAAGGGACGCGGGTTCGATCCCTGGTCATTAGGGAACTAAGATCCCACATGCCGAGGGTCAACTAAGCCCGTGCGCCATAACTACTGAGCTTGCGCGCCTCAACGAGAGGTCCCGCCTGCCACAAACTACAGAGCCCACGTGCCCTGGAGCCCACCTGCCACAACTAGAGAAGAGAAAATCCCCACGCCACAACTAGAGAGAAGGCCGCGCACTGCAACGAAAGAACCCACATGCCTCAACGAAGATCCCACGTGCCACAACTAAGACCCGACACAGCCGAAAACAAAAATATAATTTGCTTAAGAGGGACCTCAATGGTTATGTGGACTCTCCCTCCCCCTCAGCCCTCCACCTCCACAGATCCCCCACAAGTTCTCTAGCAAGAAGAATCTTCTTCAGACCGTAAAGGCTGGTGCAAACAAGTAAGAAAATGCAGTCCTCCTAAAAGGTGGGGAAATGGTAATAGAGTTCCTCGAAGGAGCTCAAATCTCTGGGTCTTAGATGAGTAATGTTCCAGGATGCTGAAGAAAGTTGAACTCTAAGACCTTGTTCATGCTTACCCAGAAATAATGATGGGAGTCAGAAGAGAAAACTAGTTTGGGAAAAGTGTTCTAAATTTTACATTGTCCAAAACAATTTGTCTCAAAATTGGAGCCAATATGTAAAAATTCTCATGTGTTTTATTGGACAGATAAGTTGGTATACATTTAACCATATTTAACAAAAAATATGCTGATGGCCTGGGCTCTTCAAAAGAAGTCTTACCTAAATAGTCCCAATTCCCTTTGGAGAGCATTAGCAAATTGGCACATGAGGAATATGTTGTAGATATAGCGTATCTTCATTTCCTCGAAAGAGTATAATGTAAGGTGAGCTATGAGAGCCTCTTAAGGAGATCTGCCTCTGGTTGAACTGAAACGCTCAGATGAAGCTCTCTAGTTATTCTGTATCTATTGCTGTATAACAAATTACCCCAAAATTTAGTGGCGTCAAACAGCTAACGTTTATTATCTCACGGTTTCTGCAGGTCAGGATTTAGTAGCAACTTAGTCGAGTGGTTCTGTGTCAAAGTGTCTGATGGATTAACATTACTCATCTATTGACTAGGGCTACAGTCATCTCAAGGCTTACCTAGGTCTGAAGGATCTGGTGGCCTCAGTTCCTTGACATGTGGGTGGCTTAAGTGTCCTTATGACACAACAGTAGCTTCCCCAGAGTGAGCCATGAGAGAGGGAGTGGGAGGAAGTCACAGTGCCTTTTCTGATCTAGTCTCTAAAATGAGTTGCACATTGTTAATTCCACCATATCCTATTCTTTAGAATTGAGTTACTAAATCCAGCCCAGTTGGAGAATCAAGTTCTACCTCTCACAGAGGGGAGTTTTAAAGAATTTGTAAACATTTTAAAGTCACCACATAATCCTCCTATTCTGTAAAATTTTCAGGGTCTGGCATGAATGTACAAAAGATATGCTTATCACACTTGCAAGATGGCACAAAACTAAGAAAGCTATCTCCTACAGGAAATAAAAGGCCTAGAGTTGAACATTTTCTTATCAGGTTGGAATGCTGTTATAAAACAAAAAAGAATAAAGTTAATATAATTAAAGTCGTGCTGTGAAGCTCATAAAGTATACTGTGTGAAAGCAAGATGGCACAAACTTTTTGGGAAGCAATTTAATTGGAAACTGTCTCGGGCTTAAGTTGGAAATAAGCCTACTGTTTGACTGTTCTGTGTTGTGTTGTTTAGACAACGGTTGTAAACCGGCATATTCACCAGGTCAGGGGTGGGTGGTGCATGGGACAGTGATTGTTATTTTTTAGCTCCCTTGGGAATAATATATTCATTTGTAGGCAGGAGGTTCAAGGTTGGTGTAGAAGACCTATAATTTACAAACACCAGAGACCCCATATGATCTAAGCAGAAATAATACTGTAGCATAAATTTATTATGGCATCGGCAATGTTGATATTGGTGTGACTTTCCTATTCACAAGGATGAAAATGTTTCTATTTGTTGCTCATCGAAATTGTCCTTCCATACCTCCTACCTGTCCTCAGAGCTGGGTAGTGACACCACACATGAATGTTTGAATGATTGGAATTTTTTTTTTTACCAAATATTCCAGTATTCTGGCATTAAAAACATTGAGTTTGATGTCCTCTGCATGAGAGGAATGAAAGTGAATGGAAACTGGGGGCGAGTGGGAAGGAAGGCACCTAGAGAGAATGGAATCACCAACATTAAAGAGTAACAGAGAGATTGCACAGAGGGTGGATATGCAGGAAAGAATGGATCATGGGGAAGAATGAGCCCTAGCATAACACCGTGGCTTTTGCAAAAGTGGAAGAAATAAGTGATAAGAAGAAGGACAGCTAGGGGAATCTTGAAAGGATCATGTGTCAAAAGGTTGAAGACAGAACATTAAGGTTTTATGTTGAAAAGGAAATTTGAAAAGATTTGACACTAAAAGTTGTGTGGTGAAGTAAATCTTGTTAAGTTTGCCTTCTTTTTAGTTTAACCCTTCTGAATCAGGTACTGTTATAACAATAACAGCAATAGTAACAAATCATATATTGAGCACTTATTTTGTGCCACACACTATGTTAAGTACTTTACAGACACCTAGTTCTCAGTTAATTCTCACAACAGCCCTATGTTGCAGTTATTATTAGAACTTTCATTTTATATATGAAGAAACTAAAGCTTAAAGATACACCAAGACATAGGTATACTTAATGTGTTTACCAGGAGGGAACTAGGCAAAAGCCAGGTTGAAATTGACTAGCCTGGCTCCAGGGCATATTTTGGAATAATTATAGAAGGCAAAGAGTGATCCCACTTGAGGAAGGAAAGCAAATTTTATAGTCGGTTTTGTTTTGTTCATTTATAGCATGTCATTTTTGAAAGTGGATCTTAAAGAGTAAGTTCTAGACAGACCTATGATCATGAAGAAAGTTCCATTAGATTACTTGGAAATAGTTTCTTAAACTATGAAAGCAAATAAAGATATTTTGGTCACCTGGGCCTTGTTTTGTTCATCTTTCTGGGATTGAAAGTATCCTTCGTGGATGAGGATAAATAAAAAGTCCAGGATCAATGAGCTTCAGGAAGAGAGTTGAGAATGGCTTCAAAATACAGGGAAAGGATAGGGATTGGTGATATATGGTCCAATTATTGCATCAGGGTAAATTGTCTTTAATATAATAGCACTTCAACAGAAATGGCACTTTGATTTAGATTTGGGAGAAGTTCAATGTTAACATGTTTGCACACAAACTTGACAAAGCCAAGGAATAGGGGCGTGATCACTTGGATAAATGGACGTTGAGCTCCAGGGTTACATCTCCAGCACAGTCCCTACTCCTCCCCTGAGAATGAAAATAAATCACATTTCCAGCCTCTTCCAACTCCCCATGAGCATTCTTGACTGGATTATTACATTTAATTTGTATAAAATCTTACAATATAGGTATTATCATCTTCATGTATTTTTGGGAACAGATGAAGAAATAGACACCTAGATTAAGAAAATTACGCAAGTTCACAGAACTGGTAAATGTCTGAGATAGGACTGCATCTATCCTATTGAGCCATCTTTGCTTAAATAGCTCAACTCCTATAGCCTAGAGATGGTGGATCAATACTATGACTTGAATATGGGAAGGAATTGATAATATGTCTCTCCACATATATTTTCCATTTCCAAACATACCCAGAAGACATGAGGCAGTGAGCTTCATCAGCCAAGTCAGGGCGTTCGTGGGTGACCCCCGCTGCTTTCTAGGAGTAAACATCTCATCACTTTGGAAAGGTGGTTCTCGCTGGCTCCTCGAACCACTTAAGTGAGTCTGGAAAAGCTCCCTTATTTAATAATGCCCTTGTGCTCTGAGTCTATTAATTTACTTCCCCCATCTGATCAGTTTTCTACTCTCAAGAGATTAATTTTCTTGCCTTGGCACACTAAAGGATCGAGGCTCAGAACATACAAATTGTTCTTTTCTCTTCGGCCCCAAAGGTGTGTTGTGAGGATTAATGAGATGATGCTTATAATTGCATTTTGAGCTCCTTGGTCAAAAGGCACTTTATAAAATACAAGATATTAATTCTCGTTGAGTTCCATCCATCACTTACAAGTGGCTGAACATTCTAGATGCCCTTAGGGTAGCACAATACCGCCCCCACCCCCCAATCTGACTCTGAGAGAATTTGTCTGGGTCAACACCAGGAACAAGACCAGTGCAGAGCTCAAAGAATTTCCCCCAGTTCCTGTCCTTAGTGCCTGATGTTTGCTTTGAAACTCACAAAGTGTTGTTTGGGGAGAGAGACATTCTAAGAACCTCTGAAACGCTGTACTACTTGAGTTTACCCACATTGATTTTCTTTTGCCTCTGGCTCTAATACATAGTATTCATTCTCTGACTGTTCATTAGACCCACGGTCTCATTTTTTAGTGTCAACAAAGCAATAAAGAAAACTTTCCCTTCCTTTATTCCAGACTCAAAACAAAATGCGAAAATACCTCTGGCATTAATTTTGCACAGATGAATGTTGCTACGATATTCCTGTTAGCATGTCCACATGGTTGACAACCTTTCAGATGGTATTAATGGTCTACCTGCAAGAAAGCATTTTCTGCCAGCCCTTGTGCAACTTGCCAGAACCTTTAAGCCACTCTTCCTCAGCCTAGCAGCAGTATATCATCATTACCTGTAGCTGGACCAAGAAATCGCATTTGTCGATGTTTGAATTGCTCTTTTACTTTCAGTGGTTTTAGAAACCAACTTTGTTTTGGAAATGGGGTTAGCTGAGTATATTTTAGAAGACACAGAAATATAAAAAGCAACAACCAACTACGGTCTGTTCATCTTTGGATGGTAACCTTTGTGGCACCAAATGTAATACGGTCACCTTTGGAATGGAGGCCTGGAAAAGTTCTGAGACCATGGAAGCACACCATGGAATTAACATGCTTCCTTCTGATTATTAAGAAAGAGTTGAATCGTGTTAATAATAATAGTTTAAATAAATTGGATGTTTTTTCATATCCCAGGTTCTGTATATGCTCTACCTCTTAATATCCTATACCAAGTCCTGTGGTGAATTCAGAAGTGGGGAAACTGGGACTATGTGACTTGCACAAGGTCAAGTAGCTACTAAAGTTAAAACTCAAAGCCAGGTTTGTCTCCAAAGCCCATGGTCATAGCTCCTATGCTGTACTGATTATGGTTTTAAGAAAATTAGTATAACTTCTAATGAATAGGATCTATGTTTGAACCAACAGAGTGTAAAAATGGTGTTGTAAAAGTTATTTTCTGTGCAATACAAGAGTTCTCTCTATCTTTAAGTTTTTCAACTGAAAGAATTTTTACTTCTTTGGGGTCATCAGTAAGTTTCCAGATTACTTCTTTGGGACCTTAAAGAGGGACTAATGTATTGGGAAACTATTCAAGGGTCAACTTGCTTTCTTTGTCTTATCTTCCTCTGTTCTCTTTTCCTTTTATCCTAAGTGGATTAACCCACATGTAGTCAATGTGAGCTGTTTTTGCATAAAGGTTGCAGCTATGTGTATGAACCAGTTGGGCCTCAGTAATTTCACCTCAGAGCATTCTGCTCTTCACAATATTATAATTCAACAGTGCATGTTGTCTCCAGGAGCTGAAATATTTGATAACAGAACCAATAGTACATAAGCAAATGACAATAGGAGGTCAATTGTATAAAAAATGGATGGAGATACACACACACACACCCACACGCACACACACACACCTCCAACCTTTTTCAGTATAATAGAATGAAATATGGCTAATACTTTTTTTTCTAAAATTCAGTTCCAAGTAGGTGAGTGTCAGATCCACATAAGTAATTTAAGAACTGTCTATTTGAAGATGTCATTGTGCAATTTATAGATTTCTCAGTGTGGTTGAGAACTGCAATCATTACATTTTTGGGGTATAATTAGTAATATACATATGCCTCTTTTTAGTGACATTATGACATTACTATTCATAAGGCCATTCCTTCTTGAGGATAACATCACTTTCTTTTGAAGAATCGATTTTAGTCTGTGTTTAAATGTTCATACTGGCTGCTATATGAAATGTACAACTAAATGTCATTAAGGATTTAATATGAATGTATATGGACTTGATGAGGTTTGCTAAGCTTTCAGAGTAGTCCCTGTGTTTGAATTCTGATATGTAGAAGGTTGTTTGCTCTTCAGTCAGTATAGCAAATGGGGCTCGGGGCAAATGAACTCATTCTCATGCACATGTTTCTAAAACATTTCTCACTAATGTTTGAGATAAATTAAAATTAAAAACCAACAAGAACATGAAAAGAAACTAAGAACGATGTTAATGTGGCAATTTAAACCAATTTGGTTTTCCAAATGGCCTTCCATCTTTCACAACTTTTAACAGTATGCAAGATCGCTATCCCTAGTGCTAGATACTATCAGTCTGGCATGGAAAACTTAAAACTTTTTTCTAAATGTCTTTTAAGCTGAGATGGAGGAGAATGACTCTCTGTCTTTCACTTTCTGAAGGGTCTAAGGTTGAATCGTGGCTATGCTGTCCTCCCAACATATCACTTACTGATTCTCCTACACTGTTTCTTATTTTTCTAGCCAGTACCATGTCCTAATATGATTGCCTATGGAGATTTATGCTTGACAGAGAGTGGATGGCGGGGAGGGTGCTTAGGAGGACCAAGACTCATATATTTGGGGAAGAAGTAAGTCAATGCAGCTTCTTAATGAAGTTGGTACACATAGAGCTGTCGGTTTGGAACGTTGGGTACTTATGATTTGGTCTTGCACGTTATGAAAAATAGTTAGCTTTATATTTGCTATTGACTTCACCAATCCATTCCACAGTGAGTGGAACAGAGGTCATTACTATACTTAATATTGTAGCCAATGACAGTTACAGAAAACCCCAAGTAATAGAACATATTCAAGGTGAACCTGGCATAATCCATTTGCCATTTCTCAATTTCTCAGTATGTTGTGACTAAAACTTGAGAGAGGTCAGAGCTTATGAAGATGGATGATGTCCCTTGTATATCTCTCTCCTGTAGGGTAGAATTAAGAGTTATACCCTTGTGTATCTGTCTCCTGTAGGGTAGAATTAAGAGTTATAGAGATACAGGTTCTTTTCAGAAAAGTGCATGTTCCTTTTCTATTAGGACTTGTGAAAATTACCCAACTTTATTTTGGATTAGTAGAATTCTGTGTACCCAGATCTACCAGGATGATCATTAAAATGATCTCTACGTGGTATTTACATTAACAGGTAAAATTAACTTTTTTCACCATGGACTTATTGAAACACCAAGAAGTTAAGATACCTTTCTGGTTTTCCTCCTAGCTTACACCCTGTCTTTTTTTCTTCTGTGAGAAATAACATTTTGAGGAAAACTTTAAATTATATACTGCAATCCAAAACTGTTAATTGTTCTTTCCATTCATTGCACTTTATCCTTTGATATGTTAGTATGTTAGGCTTTATGCCAGGCAGATAGGGTCCCATAATATAGGCTGGGAGCAGATCCATGGTTGCCTCTTGCATGAGCTTTTTGTTTGTTTTTATTCCTGGATAGTAAGAATAATGAGTCAGCTCCTTAGAATAATTTGTTCAAAGGGGAAATGCATGGGGAATCTTTTAAATATCTCCCAATATTGCCACCCCTGCCCCATCCCATTCCTCACATAAGGCAGGTACTAGTTTAGCCACATGTGGAATCTTCTCTGCCAGTGAAAACTCCTCTGTGAAGATGACCCTGAGATGGAAGTGCCAGGGCAAGCTTCTATTCACCTGATGCTATATTCAATCCTAATAATCTTTCTAGCTTTTAGACTTCTTTATAAATGGTTTCCAAGCCACCTGTCTTGAGAATTTGATTTCACCTTCAATGTTGGTGATTTGGATTGGGCTTCCTGAAGTTCCAATACTGTAAGGCTATGAGTCAAAAGTAATTTAGAATTCACCGGTTTCTGCTTGATCACTATGAGGTTGGTTAACAAGACAGAGCAGTTCCCAAAGCATGGCTTCATTATTTTGTGATTTGAAGCATATTCATTAGGGGTATATGTTCACAACACCACTCTCCATGTCTGTGCTAATTAGACAAACCATCCAGGGGTGGTAACAACATTTATGAAAGGAAGAAAGAGGCATACTAACAGTTAAAAGCATTATGTTTGATCCTTGAAACTAATTAGATATTTCATGCTTGGAAGAAGTATCCCTAACAGGCTTTATGAATGGATGTGTATTCAGGAAGGACCTCTCCTAGGAAGGAAAGAGAGAGAGACTAGGTAGACATATAAAACCTGTGTCTGTTAGTACTAATAAAATACAGGTACTCAAAAGTCTGAAAATGCTATATCACTATATGTATAGCTGCTTTTATTTACAGATATTTACTTTGGGGTTCCTTCGATTTTAAAATGTGGAACAGATCTAGACAAAGAGATAGAGATTAAAAGAGTTATCTGTAATATTCTACCTATTTTACATAGGTGATGGGATGCCAGGCCCCCCTTTATGGAACAGGAAGTTTGTGTTGGCCATCAAGGCTTAAATTGTCTTCTTTGGCTTCCCTCTGCCAAGAAGTAGAGCAGTTGCACACACTTGAGAGGAAAATAAGGACGTGCATGGCCCCATGCTTCTGATCAGATACAGTAGAGTGAGTGTGGAACATGCATGACTAAGACACTGAGGGTCCCCTACCACATTATGAAGCTGATATGATACAAGTCAAGGGGATCATTGTTCCTCCACTGACCCAATTAAGGTGTGGTTAGAGTGAGATGGAGAAGAGTGAAGGTAAACCCATTTCTGTAAATAGCCAAACCTCTTCCCGATGCCCATCCCAAGTCACGTTTCCAAAACACACGGAGTACCGCATAGCTAAGAATAACCTGACCTCACATCTGTCAACCAAGGGCAGAGTGACTTCGACTCCACCTCCACTAAAGATAAATGGATATCTATCTCTAAAAACTTCATAAAACGCACCAAAAACCTAGGATGTTTTTGAATGACTTATTGACTTTTCAGATTGTTCTTTAAGCTGTTTTTTAAACTTTAAAGGCAACACTGATAATGAACGCTTCCAAATGGTAAAACAGAAAATCCCCTTCAAATATAACCGGCCCGTAGAGGAGTGGCTGCAGGAAAAAGGTAACTGTCGTTAAAACTTTCATTTTAAAATCATTTGATTCTAAACCCTCATTTTTAAAGCCTGCAAATAAATGTTCCTTAAATGATAATCGCCTGCTGCATAAATGACTGTTTTAATTTTCATTATAATTTGTGTCAGCTTCCACCTGCCATATGTTGATAAATCATGCTATAATACATTGCCATTAAAATACAGTTAAAGGGACTAACATCTAGCTTTCTATCAGCATGACAACCACAAACAAGAAATTCCAGGAACCTCTAAAAAAGAAATGTATTATGGCAATTTAACCACTGCATGACATTATTTGTTAATTTGTTTTAAATTACCTCTTATACCAGAGCTTTCTAAAGAAATTTCAAAAGAACTTATTAAACTTACATCTTGAGGCTGTTTTGGCTTTACTATCTGTAGCATGGTTAATGACAACAAAAAAATCATAGATTGACTCTTGTAATTTAAACTGCTTAAATAACTGTTATAAGGGGAGCGACTTTTTTTTAACATTTGTTTTTAAACAAAGAAAAGAATGAGAAAGATGAATTTTGCCTTTAGAGTTAAACCTACAGAGGCAAATATGTTTCATAAGAAGTTAATGGTGTCCTAGTTGCTGACTGAAACTAAAAAAATAAACAAACTTATTCTACACTTTCGTTGTGTATTCGATATTTATGCAACAAAAGTGTACGTGGTTGAAAAAGGAAAGGTTAATGGAAGGCAAAACAGCAGTTTCTCATTTGCTGAAAAAAACAACCACTTTGTTAATAAAAGAGGGCAGCGGTTATACCTGATGTTAGAATTTTCTGTGTGGCTCCTATTTATTAGGAAGTGAATTATTGTCTTTCAATGACGAAAAATTTTTGTCTTTAAGAAGCTATTTACTCTGTTCGTTCCTGAGCCAGTATAAGCTACTCTTGTAGCTTAAGTGAGTTTTATTTTAAGTAGACATTAAGTGAGTTTTTAAAATATGTAGAGATTTGATTGAGTTATTTATAAATAGTAATGAGGTATATTAATATGCAACTTAAAAAATAAAGGACTACTACAGTTGTAAGTTGGGTGAAAACATTCAGACCTTTAAACACGGAAAATCCTCACTGAGTCTTAACTGTTTGCCCTGTTTTTAACGTACGTGGTCTAATTAAAAATAAATTAAGAATAACTCTAAAAAGCAAATAATTTTGTTTAGTAATCACCAGCTCATAAAGTCCCTTTAACATTAAAGATGATGACTGCCTCACTTCTTAAAAAGGAAAAGACAACTAGATGCATGTCTGAGTCTCATGTGCCTGAGAGAACTTTTTTGTTTCTTTCAATTTTATGTTAATAATATTTTATTTTACTCCATTGCCTTTTGAAGTCTAAGTTCAGTAGCATGCCAGGCATTTTCATTTGTATAAATCATTATAAAGTTACTAGTAGGCTTTTAGTTTTCCTTCCAATAGCATTGTTATCAGTTGGCTTTCATATAGAAGGATGCTTCCAAACACACAACAAAAGTTGAGTTGGTGGGACAGGGATAGGGGTGGTTTGGGTGGAAGGGAGGGAGGAATTCCAGTTTCTTAACTGAATATGTATATGTTTATATATGCTAATAATATTGAAAAGAATTATTTGCAAACTGGGAAGTTCTCTCTTCTATGTTATTTTAACCAAAATTACTTTTTTGTTTGATTTTGGTAAGTAACATTTATTCGTTCTGTTGCTTTACCTCTTCCTCTGTCTAGGTAACTTTCCCTTCAAAAGAAATAGAAAATGTATACCAAAAGCCCTTGTAAGGACAATAAGTAAAACAGGGTAAATTCAGAAAGATGATTAGGCAGAGGTATTAGGAAGTAGCTGGAATCCTCTTTGGAGTTATTTCTGTCATTGGGGAAGAGATCTGGGTCACAGCATTCCCAAGTCTGTTTTCTGCCTCTGTCTGCTATTGACTGACTTTCTGACCTTAGACAATCCACTTAACCTCTTTATATCTCAGATTTCCCATCTGAGGAGAGGAGAAATAATACTGTCTATTCCCCAAGGGTGTTCTGAGGTTTAATTAATTAGTCTTTGTGCAACACTGACTGGAGACCTGCAAAGATTTAATTTAAACAGTATGTGAACTTGTTGTCCAAATGAGGTAACAAGTAATGACTTTCAAGAGGATGGGCACCCAAAGCAAAACACAAAGTAACCTGCTACAAACCCTGTACTGGTGTTATAACCAGATTTCGTATTATTGATGATAGGACAATTATCAGACTGGAATAGAGATATAATAATGGTCGCTCCTTATAAAAAACACGATTGATCATAATGAGGGGCAATAAGGAGATCTGGCATTGATTTTGAGAAATCTTGGGCAATGGTACGACTTTCTCCCGTCAGTCCCTTATATCCTTCATAGGGAGAGGGTAGTTATGATTGTTTCTCACTTATTCACTGAATCCTGCTTACCTGAGAGAGATAAATTGATCAGAGGAAGAGATGGCAGGAGACTTGAATATCCCCCTATTCCTTTAGTGCCTGCCAACTTTACTGTTAACCACCTAATCTCAGGTACAGAAGGCTAGGAAAGGGTTTTAAAACATAAGAAAAGCCGACCTAGCCAGAAATAAAACATGAAACAGACAAATAAACAAAGGTCCAGATACTTCCTAGGGCATGATGGAAATCTGAAACACAGGCAGCCTCCTTCCCTATTTCACCCCACCGGTGTCTTGTTCTCAAGAAGTGATTAGTCACATCTCTCCTTGAAAGAAGGAATAGCCGGAAGTGGAGCGGTGGCTTAATCGTGTAGCCCAGGACCCATGTCTTGCCTTTCTCCATGCTTGGGTCAGTCTTGAACAAGCAAAGACCACTTGTTGGAGTGAACTATGGCAACTGGAATAAAGGAGATCCATCATTTCTTTTCTTTTTTTTTTTCTTTTACCCTGGCATCTGCCACCGCAGGCTTGCCCCACATTCCGTAGCCCTCCCTCCACCATGGCCTGAGTGAGCCAGAGCCCCCAAATCAGCTGCTCCTTTTTTTTTTAATTTTTAAATTTTATTTTACTTACTTTTGTTATACAGCAAGTTCTTATTAGTTATCTATTTTATCCACATCAGTGTATACATGTCAATCCCAATCTCCCAATTCATCCCACCACCACCCGACCCCCTGCCGCTTTCCCCCCTTGGTTTCCATAAGTTTGTTCTCTACATCTCTGTCTCAATTTCTGCCCAGCAAACCGGTTCATCTGTGCCATTTTTCTAGTTTCCACATATATGCGTTAATATACAATATTTTTCTCTTTCTGACTTCAGTCTGTATGACAGTCTCTAGATCCATCCACGTCTCAACAAATGACCCAATTTCATTCCTTTTTACGCCTGAGTAATATTCCATTGTATATAGGTACCACACCTTCTTTATCCATTCATCTGTCAATAGGCATTTACGTTGCTTCCATGACCTGGCTATTGTAAATAGTGCAGCAATGAACATTGGGGTGCATGTGACTTTTTTTATTTTATTTTATTTTTTGCGGTACGCGGACCTCTCACTGTTGTGGCCTCTCCCATTGCGGAACAACAGGCTCCGGATGCACAGGCTCAGTGGCCATGGCTCACGGGCCCAGCCACTCCACGGCATGTGGGATCCTCCCAGACCAGGGCATGAACCCGCGTCCCCTGCATCGGCAGGCGGACTCTCAACCACTGCACCACCAGGGAAGTCCGCATGTGACTTTTTGAATTATGATTTTCTCTGGGTATATGCCCAGTAGTGGGATTGCTGGATCATATGGTAATTCTATATTTAGTTTTTTAAGGAACCTCCATACTGTTCTCCATAATGGCTGTATCAATTTACATTCCCACCGACAGTGCAAGAGGGTTCCCTTTTCTCCACACCCTCTCCAGCATTTGTTGTTTGTAGATTTTCTGATGATGCCCATTCTAACTGTTGTGAGGTGATACCTCATTGTAGTTTTGATTTGCATTTCTCTAATAATTAGTGGTGTTGAGTAGCTTTTCATGCGCTTCTTGGCCATCTGTATGTCTTCTTTGGAGAAATGTCTATTTAGGTCTTCTGCCCATTTTTGGATTGGGTTGTTTGTTTTTTTTTTAATATTGAGCTGCATGAGCTGTTTATATATTTTGGAGATTAATCCTTTGTCCGTTGATTCATTTGCAAATATTTTCTCCCATTCTGACGGTTGTCTTTTCATCTTGTTTATGGTTTCCTTTGCTGTGCAAAAGCTTTGAAGTTTCATTAGGTCCCATTTGTTTATTTTTGTTTTTATTTCCATTACTCTAGGAGGTGGATCAAAAAAGATCTTGCTGTGATTTATGTCAAAGAGTGTTCTTCCTATGTTTTCCTCTAAGAGTTTTATAGTGTCCAGTCTTACAGTTAGGTCTGGAATCCATTTTGAGTTTATTTTTGTGTATGGTGTTAGGGAGTGTTCTAATTTCATTCTTTTATGTGTAGCTGTCCAGTTTTCCCAGCACCACTTATTCAAGAGACTGTCTTTTCTCTATTGTATATCCTTGCCTCCTTTGTCATAGATTAGTTGACCATAGGTGCATGGGTTTATCTCTGGGCTTTCTATCCTGTTCCATTGATCTATGTTTCTGTTTTTGTGCCAGTACCATATTGTCTTGATTACTGTAGCTTTATAGTATAGTCTGAAGTCAGGGAGCCTGATTCCTCCAGCTCCATCTTTTTCCCTCAAGACTGCTTTGGCTATTTGGAGTCCTTTGTGTCTCCATACAAATTTTAAGATTTTTTGTTCTAGTTCCGTAAAAAATACCACTGGTAATTTGATAGGGATTGCATTGAATCTGTAGATTGCTTTGGGTAGTAGAGTCATTTTCACAATATTGATTCTTCTAATCCAAGAACATGGTATGTCTCTCCATCTGTTGGTATCATCTTTAATTTCTTTCATCAGTGTCTTATAGTTTTCTGCATACAGGTCTTTTGTCTCCCTAGGTAGGTTTATTCCTAGGTATTTTATTCTTTTTGTTGCAGTGGTAAATGGGAGTGTTTCCTTAATTTCTCTTTCAGATTTTTCATCATTAGTGTATAGGAATGCAAGAGATTTCTTTGCATTAATTTTGTATCCTGTAACTTTACCAAATTCATTGATTAGCTCTAGTAGTTTTCTGGTGGCATCTTTAGGATTCTCTATGTATATCACGTCATCTGCAAACAGTGACAGTTTTACTTCTTCTTTTCCAATTTGTATTCCTTTTATTTCTTTTTCTTCCCTGATTGCAGTGGCTAGGACTTCCAAAACTACGTTGAATAATAGTGATGAGAGTGGACATCCTTGTCTTGTTCCTGATCTTAGAGGAAATGCTTTCAGTTTTTCACCATTGAGAATGATGTTTGCTGTGGGTTTGTCATACATGGCCTTTATTATGTTGAGGTAGGTTGCCTCTATGCCCACTTTCTGGAGAGTTTTTATCACAAATGGATGTTGAATTTTGTCCAAAGCTTTTTCTGCATCTATTGAGATGATCATATGGTTTTTATTCTTCAATTTGTTAATATGGTGTATCACATTGATTGATTTGCATATATTGAAGAATCCTTACATCCCTGGGATAAATCCCACTTGATCATGGTGTATGATCCTTTTAATGTGTTGTTGGATTCTGTTTTTTAGTATTTTGTTGAGGATTTTGCATCTATGTTCATCAGTGATATTGGTCTGTAATTTTCTTTTTTTGGTAGTATCTTTGTCTGGTTTTGGTATCAGGGTGATGGTGGCCTCGTAGAATGAGTTTGGGAGTGTTCTTTCCTCTCCAATTTTTGGGAAGAGTTTGAGAAGGATGGGTATTAGCTCCTCTCTAAATGTTTGATAGAATTTGCCTGTGAAGCCATCTGGTCCTGGACTTTTGTTTGTTGGAAGATTTTTAATCATAGTTTCAGCTTCATTATTTGTGATTGGTCTGTTCATGTTTTCTAATTCTTCCTGGTTCAGTCTTGGAAGGTTATACCTTTCTAAGAATTTGTCCATTTCTTCCAGGTTGTCCATTTTATTGGCATAGAGTTGCTTGTAGTAGTCTCTTAGGATGCTTTGTATTTCTGTGGTGTCTTTTGTAACTGCTCCTTTTTCATTTCTAATTTTATTGATTTGAGTCCTCTCCCTCTTTTTCTTGTTGAGTCTGGCTAATGGTTTATCAATTTTGTTTATCTTCTCAAAGGACCAGCTTTTAGTTTTATTGATCTTTGCTATTGTTTCTATTTCATTTATTTCTGCTCTGATCTTTATGATTTCTTTCCTTCTGCTAACTTTGGGTTTTGTTTGTTCCTCTTTCCCTAGTTCCTTTAGGTGTAAGGTTAGATTGTTATTTGAGATTTGTCTTGTTTCTTGAGGTAGGCTTGTATAGCTATAAATTTCCCTCTTAGAACGGCTTTGGCTGCATCCCATAGGTTTTGGATGGTCGTGTTTTCATTGTCCTTTTTCTCTAGGTACTTTTTGATTTCCTCTTTGATTTCTTCAGTGATCTGTATTGTTTAGCCTCCATGTGTTTGTGTTTTTTATGTTTTGTTCCCTGTAATTCATTTCTAATCTCATAGCGTTGTGATCAGAAAAGATGCATGATATGATTTGTTTTCTTAAATTTACTGAGACTTGATTTGTGACCCAAGATGTGATCTATCCTGGAGAATGTTCCATGCACACTTGAAATTAAAGTATAATCTGCTGTTTTTGGATGGAATGTCCTATAAATGTGAATTAAATCTATCTGGTCTATTGTGTCATTTAAAGCTTCTGTTTCCTTATTTATTTTCATTTTGGATGATCTGTTCATTGGTGTAAGTGAGGCCGAATCTGAATGAGATTCTTGCTGGGTAGAGTAACCTTGGTTGCAGTTTCTTCCCTTATATCACTTTAAATATATCGTGCCTCTCCCTTCCGGCTTGTAGAGTTTCTGCTGAGGAATCAGCTGTTTACCTTATGGGAGTTCCCTTGTATGTTATTTGTCGTTCTTCCCTTGCTGCTTTCAATAATTCTTCTTTGTCTTTAATTTTTACCAATTCGATTACTATGTGTCTCAGTGTGTTTCTCCTTGGGTTTATCCTGTATGGGACTCTGTGCCTCCTGGACTTGCGTGGCTATTTCCTTTCCCATGTTAGGGAAGTTTTCGACTATAATCTCTTCAAATATTTTCTCAGGTCCTTTCTCTCTCTCTTCTCCTTCTGGGACCCCTATATTGCGAATGTTGTTGCATTTAATGTTATCCCAGAGGTCTCTTAGGCTGCCTTCATTTCTTTTCATTCTTTTTTCTTTATTCTGTTCCATGGCAGTGAATTCCACCATTCTGCCTTCCAGGTCACTTACTGTTCTTCTGTCTCAGTTATTCTGCTATTGCTTCCTTCTAATGTAGTTTTCATTTCAGTTATTGTGTTGTTCATCTCTGTTTGTTTGTTCTTTAATTCTTCTAGGTCTTTGTTAAACATTTCTGGCATCTTCTCGATCTTTGCCTCCATTCTTTTTCCGAGGTCCTGGATCATCTTCACTATCATTATTCTGAATTCTTTTTCTGGAAGGGTGCCTATCTCCACTTCATTTAGTTGTTTTTCTGGGGTTTTATCTTGTTCCTTCATGTGGTACATAGCCCTCCGCCTTTTCATCTTGTCTATCTTTCTGTGAATGTGGTTTTTGTTCCACAGGCTGCAGGATTGTAGTTCTTCTTGCTTCTGCTGTCTGACCTCTGGTGGATGAGGCTATCTAAGAGGCTTGTGCAAATTTCCTGATGGGAGAGATTGGTCAGATCCATCATTTCTAACCAGTATAATTCAACTTTGCATTTCAATTCTCTCTGATCTTCTTTTTATTTGTAAGTAAGGGCAGAATAACATCAATAGGAAAATAAGATGAGGACCATTACAGATGTGAAGTACTGTTGTGAATATTAGAAATATAAAATTTTCTACCTGTAATCAATTATAAGCATTAACTGATTATCAGTGTTTGGCTATGTATAAAAAAGGAGATGAATAAGCATTAATATTATGGTTGGCCAACAGTTATGTGAATGGAAGGGATAGCTTGGCACTGAGGTGTAAGATACTGAATTTTAGCCCTAGAGATCTCTTACTAGGCAAATTCTTATTATGTTAACCACTGCAAATGCCTATGCAAGGCCAGGAGCATATTTATTCTCCCCTTCCATCATGGCATTTCTTTTTTTGTTGTTTTTTTTGTTGTTGTTGTTGTTTTCTTTTTTCTTTTTTTTTTTGCGGTACGCAGGCCTGTCACTGCCGTGGCCCCTCCCGTTGCAGAGCCCAGGCTCCGGATGCGCAGGCCCAGCGGCCATGGCCCACGGGCACAGCTGCTCCGCGGCATGTGGGATCCTCCCGGACCAGGGCACAAACCCACATCCCCTGCATCGGCAGGCGGACCCTCAACCACTGCGCCACCAGGGAAGCCCGGCATTTCTTTTTATAGTAAGCTTAGGGTTCCCAGAATAAAGCTGTTGTCAAAAAATAAACAGTAAAGAGGTATGAGCTCCAGGCCATTACCCAGTATTATTGGGCATTGAACTTTTTGCTGCATCTTATGTGAGAAATGAGAGGCCAAAGGATAGGCAATGATGCATGTGCACAGGGCACTGAAGGAATTGGTGGGAAAATAATGGAAATCTATTAGATCTATTTGATTGGACCCTTAGGATCTGGGCAATTCTGTTGTCATTAAAGCCAGCAGATTCCATTTCCATGCTCCAGATATTTTTATAGAGATTATTTTCACTATAACATAATTATCTGTCCAAGTCTTCATAGTGTAGTGTAGTGTTTGAAGCTTCCAAAGGGGTATTAGTTATAAATCATTCTTGACTAATATGCCCTTAAGCATTGCCCAGTGAGTGGAGCTGGGTCTTGTACAAAGAATTCCCTCTGAACAGATGCATCTTCCCTTCTCTGTCCTTTCTGTTTCGTCCGTTTTTCTACATTGAGTAGGGACTCCACATTATACACCAGACATTCAAGGATAGCTAATCACTGTGTAGGCTTAAATGCCATGTAATAGTGGTAGGGGTTAAGTGCCCAAATATCACAGCATGCCTCTATTCATATTTGAGATTATACGAAAACCTCAGTCTTTAAAAAAATATACTCCCTTTTATTAAAAAGGCAAGTATATCAGAACATTGTTTCCAGTCATTAATAGCTAAAAATATTCAGGCAATTAGATTAAGAATAAATGAAGTATTGTTTGAGCACTGACTAAAATGGAGAAAAATTCAGAAAGGATATATTTAATTCCATTAAAAAAATTTTCCACCTTTCTCCATATGGAAAAACAGAAGAAAATAATCTGGAGAAATAATAGAATAGAAGACTCTAACCTTTAAAAGGTATTTAGATTTTTCTGGGAAACATCTCAAACTTAAGAGAGGCTTTTTAAAGTAGGAATAGTTGGGGGGAAGATAAGTTGAGTTACACTGTTCTAACCTCTGTTCTACCATCATTTCATTCTGATAGTTTTCTGTCCACAGAAGCATAAATGGTTCCCCAAATGGGAACTTCAAATAAGGTGAGCTACTCTTTGCTTCAATTCATTAGCATACCTCTATATCACTTTAAGGTGTTTTATGTGTAGCTTTTTTCATTAACACCTATCCCTCCTCTTAAAATTCATTGATTCTGAATGACATTTTTTCTCTTCCCCCCTTTCTCACTGACATGATCAATGCCTACTTATTTTCCATATCTTAGAGGGAGATTTAGTTGTGTGACTGTAATCTCCCCCCTCCTCCAAATTAATAAAGATGGGAAATAATCTGTCATGATGTTTATTAAATAGCAAGTATTGGTAGAGTATTATGCATTAGGAAGATTTCTAGGAAGTGAGGTGTTTGGTGACCAAAATGTTTATTTTTATAAGTATACAATAAATCCAAGTCTCTTAACTAGAATCTAAGTTAATTTCAGTTCATTTAATTTAATTATCAGACCTAGTTTTTTAATTCAGTGCTCTGTGTTACCTCACTGAGTTTTTATTTGCCATATATAATTCTTTTTAGTTTTCATTGTGTTACTTTTTAGGTTAAAAAATCAGTACAGTAAGTATTTATGATTTATTATTTTCATCACCTGTTTTTTTTTTCTGTCATCTACAACTGCATAACCAGGAAGACTATAATACTGCTCATCATTGAACAAGATTTCTCCTGCCTCACAATAAAGAGATAGAGACTCTTTTATTCAGGTTGTCTAGGATATTCAGCTAGACAGTGGAAGAGATAAACAGTGAAATGTTATTTGCCAATGTCTATATTGAATTTTTGTTACCCAGTTTTCTTCCTTTCAATTGCTCAAGGAAGCCTGTTTTGATGTCTGGTCCATTCAGACCAGGTAAGGCAAACAGAGAAAATGTACAGGAATAATGATGTTTCCTCCACCCAACCCACTAGGCCGGCAGTTAACCATCTTCAACACCCAGGCGCAAATAGCTATCGGTGGAAAGGACAAAGGACGCCTCTTCCAAGGCCAGCTTTCTGGGCTCTATTATGATGGTTTAAAAGTACTGAACATGGCGGCTGAGAACAACCCCAATATTAAAATCAATGGAAGTGTCCGACTGGTGGGAGAAGTCCCATCAATCTTGGGAACGACACAGACAACCTCCATGCCACCAGAAATGTCTACCACTGTCATGGAAACCACCACTACAATGGCTACTACCACAACCCGCAAGAATCGCTCTACAGCCAGCATTCAGGTAAGCCTTTCTCCAACAATTAATTGACTCCGCATCTTGGTCTTTGAGATGTTGCTATCATGGTCAGTGTTACTACGTAGCTAAAGTGTCTGAATGACTATGTAGGAAGGATGCCTGTAGGAAGGATGGTAAAGCTCTTATTCAAAATGAGCAAATTTTCACTATGAAATACTCCCACCTCTCATTTTATTACCTTTCTTTTCACTAGCCAAAAGGGAAAAGGGGGAAAGGAAAATTTGTTATCATAGGAAAGACTGTATCCTAGTTCGATTCTATTCGCATCCTCCTGATGGCTTTGCTAGGACGTGAATTGTTCATTTTTGAGGCCAGTGGGTAGCATTAAATCAAGGGCAGATGAAGCTAGAGGTTCAATTAATCCTTATAAAATGTAGCATTTGTATATGATAAGTGTTGATTATTCACTTATTATTTTTGGCCCACTTCGTTTCCTTTATATTATATTGACCAAGGTCCTAATTACATTAGAAAATTTGAACGTCTGAGTTTATCTATGTAGGAAGTCCTTAGTTTTGTGGTTAACGTTTTTGTTTTGTCACTTAAAAGTAATTATACCCAAGCTAAAGCTAATGCTTTGCTGACTTCCTTGGCATCTCATAAATCTAGTTAGTAGAGGGGAGAAGGTTAATCGAATTTTTAGCCTTAAATGCTCTGGCAAAAAATAAGACATTCCGATTGCTTGTGGGAAAATGACCCCTAGTCTAGTTAGTATCTGCAGAAGATTCAGCAGATCAGTACTTGTCCTTTCTGTTTCTTAGTTTTAAGACATTAGCCAGGGGTTCGGTTGAGTCTTTGACATCACCCTTCCATTGACTTCAGAGGACATTATAAACCTAGAGTCAATAATCATTTAAACCCCCAATGTGTTCCCATTCCTCTGAATTAAGTTTATGAGAGTTAGGCAGTGGTAAAAGTGTTGTCTACCTTTTCCCTTTTCTTTGAGTAGAAATATCCAGACCATTCCTTATGTGACTCCACAGGGACAATTGGAAGCTGATGCACTGATGATGTTATCAGGCCAATTTAATGTGTTTTAGAAAAGCTACTAAGAAGCTGGTTCCTTGACAGTCTTATAGTTGCACGTGTTGTTACATGTATACCTTTGCACATGCTCCCGAAAAATAGCTTTTTCTCTACTGATATTAAAGCAGTAACTCCTGACACTTCACTATACTCACTGAAAAGAAGATAAAAGACAATATATATTTCTGTTATGACTCTCTATAGCTCTAGAGCATATCTGTTTATTGTGGGTGAAAGGATAGTTCTATCTGCACAGGTCTTGGCAGACTTTTCTGTCTCTGTCAGAATACATTCCACTAACCCTGTGGGAAGCAGAGAAGCATATGGCTTTTTCTTCATGGGAATGGATGGTCCTGTAGTTCTTTGCAAGGCCAAATTTTTACTGACCTCAGAAGGATTTAATGTTACATGAGGATTCAGGGACTAAGCCATGGTAATTATCAGTCTGGGGCTTTCCTTCCTGCAGCACATACATAAATAGGAGCAGATTGGGTGAGTATTTGTACAAACTAAGGGAGCCAGAGTAGGATACAAGCTACAAAAGTCTTATAAGTGAGTATGATTCTAAACATCATTTAACCTGTTGTCATTTTAGAGGTCAGCAGCTGTAGACAGCTGGAGGATGCCCTCTCTAACAGCCTCCTTTCTGGTGTGTTTATTTTTCTTTAGTCCAGTAATAATTGGATTACATCTACATGTCTTTCCTTTTGCTTCTACAGGAAAGGCTATAAAAATGAGTTATAAATCTGTTGATGCTCTTTGTTTTTAAAGGTGTATAAATACATAAAGTAGTCTTGGAGGAAAGCCAACAGACTAGCAAAATTGGATTAGATGGGGATGACAGATAAAAAGGCCCCATATTCTTTGTAAAGATTAGCCAAAGGAAATAACTATGCCAAGGGTTTTGAACTGTTTGTTCTGCCAACTAGCCATAAGAACTTTGCCCTGGGCTCCATAAAAATGAAATAGCCTGCCTGTCTCCAAGTCTGTCCCTGTCTTAAATACATTCTGTAGATCATGTGAAGCTTGTTTTAGGACCGGGGACCCAACTACCCTTGGATTCTACCCAAGGTTTAAGGCAGTTTCCAGACTCTGAAGACTCTGGGTGAAGAAGGTCAGTCTCAGGAGTTCTTATGTGCCCTGTGTGAGCCCCTAATTTTCTTGAATGAAATGGACTCATAAAGATTTGATCTCTGGGAAATCTTCAGAAAAAAGAAAAAGAAGGGAAGAAGGCTGGATTTCATGTTCACTAGATCCATCATTCACGTTTTCACCTATGTGTGAAATCTTACAGCCATTCCCAAATGATACTCTGTTCTGTCTTCCTTTGCTTTGATAATATTGCTAGAGTAGAGTTGTCCTAAAAGTAGACTCTTCTGGAAGAAACAAAATAAGCACGTGCATTCACAAGTATAAATATCTGTTTAGTAAAAGTCCACCGGTTATTTCTTTAAGCGTAAGGTAAGAAAACATCATTTGAGCAGTTCATTTCTGATAGACCTTGGTTAATGTTGATTTTAAATCAAAGGAAAACTGCAAAGTGCTTTTAGTGATGCTCTTAACTGTGTGTGAATGTGAACAAAGAGTTTGCCAACTGATATGGCCCTCTAACGCTCTAGCCTCCTGGAAGTAATAGGCGCTTTGATCTTTCTGATACTCTAGTTTGTTACAAAATACTTGTGAATTGCACGGACCATGTTAAATTACTCACAGCTGCAGTGCCAAGCAGGAGGGGAGTTTGGGGGAGAATGGATACATGCATACGTATGGCTGAGTCCCTTTGCTGTGCACCTGAAACTATCATAACATTGTTACTCAGCTATACTCCAGTATAAAATAGTTTTTTTAAAAAAAAGAAGGATGTCTCTAGATGCCCCCCTGAATAAAAAAGGAAGTTAAGGTTGAGAAAGCAGGTGGACAAGTGATAATTCTCAAATAAAGGTCTGGCACTTAGTAGGTGCTCAGTAAATATTTGTTGAATAAATCAGAAAACAAGATAGGCTTTATTATGTACCTTATCATCGTTTAACAATCAGAAGTGTCATGGCTTGTGGAAGGATTTCTCTCTAAGATGATCAATGTGCTTTAGACAATTTTAATTTTTTTTCCAGTGGTAAAACTATAGCAGAATGATTAAATGCATGTACTTGAAGTCAGACTGCCTGGGTTTAAAACCTAGTTTCTCTTCGTATTAACTAAGTGACCCTGGGCGAGTCGTGTATGTTGTAGTTACCTATTGCTATGGAGCAACCTGCCATAACTTAGTAGCTTCAAACAACAACTATGTCATTAGATCTCAAAGTTTTATGGGTCAGAAATTTGGGCAGGGCTCAGCAAGGCATTTCTTCTGCCTCACATGGAATTGACTGAGGTCATTCAGTGGCTACTCTGGTCTGCAGGGTCTGGCTTCACGCATGCACCTGGTGCCTTGGTGGGTGAACTGGAAATACTGGACTCAGCTGGGTCCACGTCTCTCTCCGTGTCTCTAGGACTCCTTTCATAGAGGCTCAGGACCCCTGGAGAGAGTTTTCCAAGTCTCACTTTCAGGGAGTGATGTATAAACCTCATTTCTCAATAGGAGGAGTAGCAAGAATTTGCAACCAACCTAAATCTACCACACTGTAAAATTGGAGGGAGGGAAAGGTACTACTAGTCCTTATAAGATTGTTGTGAGGATAACTGAGTTAATAAAAGTCAAATACTTACAAGAGGTATATCATGAAGAATATAATTAAATATATTTTAACCTTGTTATTATTATATTCTGTCCTCAACGTTTGGTATGCAAGCCAATACCCTCTCAAGCAAGGATCTAACTCAGAAAATGGGGCTGCTTCTACTGGCTGTAGTGTCTGTAGTTCAGAGTGGGGCTAGGAGGTTTTGGGGGATAGGGATTTGAAGGAGGCTCAGAGTAGAATTTGGGGGCTGAAATTAGTCCTGGCAAATAAAACGTCTGTAAGATCTCCGGAATGGACATCTCACTACCCATCTTTAATTTTCTTTTCCATTTTTTAAATCAACCGGGAGTGCTATGAGCCTTGGAGAGTATGTTCTGTTATGAAATGGGTCTATCCACATGTATTTTTGGTGTTACAGAAAGAGGAATCCAGGTTCCTCGCCATCATGGAGCTTACAGCGTAAAGTGGACAAGAGGGCTTGACATTAGCTATCAGTATGAAATAGTGACTTACAAGTGATGGTGTGTTGGGGGGTGAGGAGTGGTGTATGGGATGGCATGGCTGGATCTTATGAATGAGGTGAGAATGGAACTGGGACTTGGATACATGGTGCTAGGAACAAACCCCAGGTTGGCTGAATGTGCAAAGCTAAATTGACAAAGTCAGAGATGATTCCTAGAGAGATCGCCAAGTCCAGCTAGAACAGAGAGTGCATAGAGGGGGTTTGTGAGATACAAGAGATTCAGATTCTGAGAGTCTTGGCCTAAAATGCCCCCAAACAGGAGAAGTCCAAGAGGGGAGAACTGGATCAGGTTGCCTGTGGGTCTTACTACCAGAGATGCCCCAGAGATTGTACAGGCACATCCATTGCATTACATCTGACCCCAGTGTTGGTGGGTTACTATCATGATGCCGGTAGGTCAGCTTCTAAGGTGGAAAAGTTCAACTCAGGCTACACTCAAATTCCTTAGTCCTCACTCAGGATGGAAGGCAGAAGTGAGGAATAAGAGTCTTTTAGGGATAACTCTCAGCCACCATGACCAAAGTGTTCTTGTGAGAGAGGAAAGGGCCAAGAGGAAAATAGTTCCAAGAATAATGTGTATTCTCTTACCTTAGTGCTACAGACCAAGTTATCAGTAAAGAAAGAACTCAGTGTGTTCTGTGTTCAGCAAATCACCATTTGGAATCATTTATAAGCTATTAGCAGAATACTGATCATGACCCGCTTGTTCTGAACTGGGCATTGGTAAAGTCACCTTGACATTGGCCAGGGCTGCCCGGCACAAGAATATTACCAGAAAATCACAATGCTCAGCCTGGATTGGAACTACCTTAATAAACAGTAGAAGTGAAAGACTTGAGAGCTTTGTGAGATTTCATTCTTATCTCAAACTCACAAATTTGGTGGGCAAATGTGAACCATTTTCAAAAATTATGGAAGGAAGCCACAATTATTCAGGTTTTGTAACAATACCTATATGGAAAGTGCTCCTTCTGGTCTGCTTTCAGTTTTAGGCTGGGGACAGTCAGAAGCACACTTCAGCCTTGATATTGATTATTGGAAAACAAAACAAAGCAAAACTTGTGATTAAAAAGTTGATCCTTCACACTGTCTGTCCTGGATGCAGTCCCAGTATGCTGAAGGAAAGAGAGAGAAATTTAGAATCAGAATTTCTGGGTTGGACGCCAGGTTCTTCCAGCCACTTAGCTGTATCTCTCCGGGAATATTGATTAGACCCTCTAAACCTCAGTTCTATTATCTGTAAAATGGGCACAACAGTATCTTTACCATAGGCTTGTTGTGAGTAATAAATACAACCAGATGTGGAAAGAACTTAGGCCACGCCCTATCCCACAAGTCTGCACTAAATGCTAGACATTTGGAAAACCACTTCAACCCAAGAGACTCTCCCAGGACTCACAGATCCTCACAGAGCTTAGCCTCCCTGTATGGCTGGATAAGCACAAGAACAATTTTGTCTACACCCACACAAACCTGTGATCACCCAGGATTTCCTTTGAGGGTCCTAGATTGAATCACAGCCCTGAACTCATCAATTAGAAGGGATGTATGGAGTGGGAATTAGCTTAGCTGAGTGGTTATCACATGCAAAGTGTTCTATTAGGGTGAAACTTGTGAAACTGCCATTTTTGTAGATCAGAAGCAATTCCATATGGTTCAACACATACATGACACACACATTTACAGCATGTTGTTGTCCATGGCGTTTTGAGATTCTGGCTAGAACACTGAATTTTCTCAAGGTTCTTTGAATAATCAAACTGTCTTGGATTGGGATACAAGATTAATCTACTTTATTCCAAATACCATGCTATAACAGGGGGTAAGTTATGTTATACTTTTCCCCCAAATTATCCCCTCTGGGCCCCTCCACCTTTTGCCTGCTGCCACCAGCATGATAGAAGTGAGACTAGGAGTCCACACACTTTTCCATCCCTTGCTTTTACCACCAGACAACAGAGCCTCTAGGGGAAGTTTATTTTAGGATCAGGGCTCAACTAATATTGATTAAAGGCCTTATGTAATGTGTGGCTCCAGGGCTCGTTCCTTTCCTGCCAAGCTTCATAACTGGGGGAGGCACTGAAGATTTGTCAGTCTAATTAGACTTTAGCTGCCAGCCAAGAAATATCTTCTGTTTCCTCCTTACCCTCGCACAGGTACTTACTTTTCCCCTCCCAGAGAATAACTGGGGGGAAGGAAATTGGACTCTAATTTACTCATTACCTGGTAGAACTCTCCAGTGACATTTTTCTCTCCAGAATGCCATAGTTCTAATGGGAAAAAAAGGAACTTGATGGGTTTACCCACCTCTTAAAGACTTATGTGTTGGCAGGACACATAGATCAGCACTTCCCAAAGCTGGAAAAAGTCCCTTAAGGGATCTCTGAGAAGGGCCTCATCACATACAAGCAGAAGTCTGCGAGATGCTAGGAGAAGTTGAAGAGATGCCCTTCTAATTAGGTTGTAATATTTATAGGGTAGAATTTCCCACCAGAATTGCTAATAAAGCACTGGATCTTTTTTTTCCCCCCAACATCTTTATTGGAGTATAATTGCTTCACAATGGTGTGTTAGTTTCTGCTTTATAACAAAGTGAATCAGCTATATGTATACATACATCCTGATATCTCCTCCCTCTTGTGTCTCCCCCACACCTTCCCTATCCCACCCCTCTAGGTGGTCACAAAGCACGGAGCTGATCTCCCTGTGCTATGCAGCTGTTTCCCACTAGCTATCTATTTTACGTTTGGTAGTGTATATGTGTCCATGTCACTCTCTCACTTCGTCCCAGCTTACCCTTCCGCCTCCCCGTGTCCTCAAGTCCATTCTCTATGTCTGCGTCTTTATTCGTGTCCTGCCCCTAGGTTCATCAGAACCATTTTTTTTTTTTTTGCGGTACGCGGGCCTCTCCCTGTTGCGGCCCCTCCCGTTGCAGAGCACAGGCTCCGGATGCGCAGGCTCAGCGGCCATGACTCACGGGCCCAGCCGCTCCGCGGCATGTGGGATCTTCCCGGACCGGGGCACAAACCTGTGTCCCCTGCATCGGCAGGCGGACTCTCAACCACAGCACCACCAGGGAAGCCCCCCTTTTTTTTTTTATTAGATTCCATATATATGAAAGCACTGGATCTTATTTTGAGCCATCTGAACAGCTGAGAGGAAAGTGCAGTCAGCTCTTGGCTACTCACCGTGGTCTCCAAATGTTTCTAAAGCTCCGGGTGGTTTTTCCAATCACCTAACAATCTACCTGGCCAAGTATAAAGCCTGAACCCTTTCCGTGTGGCGTATGGTCTCCCACTTGCTCTCTCTCTGACCGTGTTTCCTATCACCTTGCTCCGGGTACACAGGTCTTCTTGATCTTCCTTGAACTTGGAGCCAGGATAAGGGAGGGGCGAGTGAGGGTTGTACAGTTGCAGAATGGGATCTTGTGTCTCTTTAAAATGTTGATTTTTTTTGCTTATCACGGATTTTGTTTTGCATTGATGTTGACTTTAAAATATTGCAATAAGGTATTCTTTATCTTGATGACTGAGTTGGGGCCATTCCTTTAAACGTTACACAGTAGATGAGCGCCCCCTCATTAGTCCCAGCCCTGCTCGAGCACACCAAGCACATCTGTGGCTTTTCACTTGCCGTTTCCTCTGCCTGATGCAGCTCTTTCCAGCTACTGCACGACTCACTCCCTTACTCTATCCATATTTTTGCCCATATGGCACCTTCGAGAGTGGCCCTCCTTGACCATCCCCTGTACAATAGCACTCTCTGTCACCTTCAGCTTCGTTGTCTCTCAGAGCAGTTATCTCTCCCTGATGTTATATCACATATTTATTTGTTTGTTGTTTCTATTTAGTGAAATGTGAGTCCTAGGATAGCAAGATGTTTGTTTCAGGCACTGTCAGAGCACAGAGTAAACCCTCAGTCAGTATTGCCTGAAACAAATGAATGGCCAACAGTCCGCCAGCACCTTCTCAGGGAGTGCACTTGCTTGTAATACAGACTGACCCTCACTTCCAAGCACTGTCCCTCTCCTGCTCCCCTCCCCCACCCCGTGGAGGCCCACTTTCTGGTGAGTTATCTGCAGTGGTTTGTTGTGGGTTTTTTTTCTTTTTTTTTTTTTGGCTGTGCTTCATGGCTTGCAGGATTGAACCCATGCCCTCGGCAGTGAAAGTGCGAAGTCCTAACCACTGGACCACCAAGGAATTCCCTCCACAGTGGTTTTGCTGCTCTGGACTCCTTGCCTTAAGAATAAGGAGTCCAGAGATATCTCCTTATATCTGGTGTGCGAGGCTGTTCTTCTTGACTTCTGGTCTTAAATTCTTTCCTTAGAACTTATTTGTCATCCTAATAGCAAAAGCAGCTTCTAGCACTTAGAGTTTTCAAAGCACCTTTGGAAATAGTGTAATATCACCGCTTTCCCTCTCTAATTTCTTCACCATATTCCTTTCCCAAATTATTTAATTCTTAATTAGATAATTAATTAATTCTTAATTCTCCTGAAACCTACCTTTAAATATAGGCAAGTAAAAATTATTTTAATGGACCACTGTTTCTATCCTATTCTATTGGTATGGATAGAAAATTAACTTGGGGCTCATTTACCTGGTTGTGCATGTGTAAGTGGGTTGGTGAGAGTCTTCTATCTGCTTCAGGTTCCTTTTTTTGTTTTTCTCTAATGGCTGAGTATGTTACATGAACCCATTCATTCCTGGTCGTGACCGTATGACTTATCTGGCTCCATAGTTCATGACCTTTTGAAAAGAAGATTTTGGAAGACACTATGAGAAGCTACTAGATTGAGAGAAGGAGTAATGTCTATGTAGCTCCTCACTCAACATTCAGGGCCTGGCATAGTGCCGGCCACAAAGTGGGGCTCGATCAATGTTTGTTGAAGAAAAGAAAACTGCATTAAGTGAATGAATGCTTATCCACAGAGGGAGGAAGCCGAGGAGGGAGAAATGTTATTCAAGACAGCCGTGTGGAAGCAGCGTGTTATGAAGGAAAGAGAGCACAGAAACGAGGGTCAGAAGACCTCATTTGTAAATAAAATGGTTAAAACCATGACTCGAGGTGGACCTTCATTTGTCAGCTGTGGGATTTTGGTTAAGTTGCTTCTTGGAGCTTAGTTTCACCACCAAAATATGGAGATTATGACATCAACTCCATGGATAGGTTACAATAATGTAAGTCAAGGGCTTAAATTGGTGCAACTCGATAAAAGATTGTTGTTGTTGTTATTTTAAATGGGATTCCAATCCAGGTCTCTTTAGCATCTAAATTTTGTTTTTTATTCTTCAATTAACCATTTGGCCTATGATGTGGCAATTAGCTTCCTTGGATCTCCACTCTTTCCTCATCTAACAAGTATAAGGGTAGATTCACACTGTCTCCAATTTCTTCATTTTTCTCACAGTAGCTAACGTGGTGCCTTGCACATACAGTGACAGTTGAATGGATGGATAAATGAATTAGAGGGTGGAAGGGGAAGAAAAGTTGAAGAGAGGAAAGGAGAGAGCAAGCGAAAATACTCCGTAATCGTGTTGCTGTAAGAATTATCTGTCCATTTCATGGATTGGATGGCTAAGGTTGAGAGAAGTGAATAAAATATATTTAATCTAATTAAAATTATAATACAAGTAATGATTTATTTTTGTATCCCCCCTCTTTGCTGAAAGCTCTCAGAAGGAGTTCCACAATGACCACCCCTATGTGGAAGATGAAGTAGTTAATAAATGTCTCTTGAGTTGTCAAAAGAATCAATGATTCCAGTTTAAGCCAAGGTCCAAGAAATTTCTTTTTTTCTGAAAATGCATCTCTTTCTTTCTATTTATATGTGACAGGGAAATGACTTTAAGCAGCAATCATTGCTAGCCACGCTTCAAGATGGATATTTCCATTCTGCCTTTGACAAGGCAGTAGGAGGGATGGGATGTGCTTTCATACCTTTCTGGTGCATGTTTGAATGATTGTAAAAATTAGAAACACACTGAGGCTGTTATGACAGCCCTGCCTCTTGAAACCTAATTAATGCCTTGAGTTGTCTAGAGAGCTAGTTCTGTTAGCTAAATGGAGAATGTAAAGTTCTCCTTGGTTTTTTTCATCATCCAGGGATGAGATGTCTGGGGGAGATAAATGCACAGCATATCTGTGGTGGCTAGCAGTCACCGAGAGAATTACTTGATGGAAATTTGTACATAATTTACATGTACATAATGTGGCTTCTTCTATCTCTCATTTGATCTGATTGTGTGTGTGTGTGTGTGTGAGAGAGAGAGAGAGAGAGAGAGAGAGAGAGAGAGAGAAAGAGAGAGAGAGACAGAGAGACAGAGAGACAGAGACAGAGAGAGGATGCTCACGTGTTTGCATGTGTTAGCTAGAACAGTGCTTCCGAAACTGTTAGTGTATACACATCACCTGGGCGATCTGATTAAAGCACAGATTCTGAGTCAGTTCTGGGTGGGGCTAAGATCACACATTTCTGGCTAATTCCCGGATGATGTCAGGCTGCAGTATGTGGATCTCGCTCTCTGGAGCAAGGATCTAGTAGATATTTATAGTTCCTTGCTGAGTAGCGTAGCACCTGTTTACCTACCTCTTCTAAACCGTCTCCCCAAACTTAATTCAAGGCTCTTCAAAACAGGAAATCTTGTTAACCCAAAGCATTATGTAAGTGAAAGAACTGATTAACAAAGAAAAATTTATCCCATCAGACAGTCCTGCTCCAGGTTCCACTGGCCCCTCCTCCTGTCCCTTCCTCTGCCACATACCCCCGAGGCAGATGGGGAAAAATAAGTAGGTAGAATTTAACTTGTCACAGTATTTATCCCCCTTTCCGAGTGGTGACCTCCAGTGAAAGCAGAAGGACTTGAATGATTTTAATCCACGGTAACAATGGGAAACCAGTCCTGACCATCTTGAGCGGTAGAAATATATAAAATGACAGATTTTCCTCCTCTGCCTCTTCACGTCCTCCTCCCAGATACTGAGAGAGACGCATATTCATGCACCCACAACTCACACTATAATGCACAATGAAATTCCACCCAGCCTTTATCTCGTAGCCGCTGCGCTGTTGATTAATGCCCCACTGGCTGGGAAGCCGTTCCACTGAAGAAAGACGAGGAGAGGGGAAGACACATGAAAGATATCTCTGAGGCCATTTCTCATTATTATTATTATTATCATTATTAGTTCCTTACTGCCGTATCTATCCTGTTAGAGAATGCTTGATCTATTAGCAAGGGGGAGGGGATGACATTTGAAAGTGGATTTCACGAGGGAGAACTGAGCAAGGACAAAGATAGAAATAGACACTTTTTACTAAAGAGAACTGACCTGAATCAGGTTTTGTGGTTGTTGTCATTATTTTTGGTTTTGTTTGTTTATTCTATTATTTTTGTTGTTTTCGTTTTAAAGCCAAATATGATAGATGCCTCCATCTGTGTCTTCTGGGTTTTTCCCCCCCTAGGCATTTATTTTTGCATGTGTTCTTTTGTCTTTATCGAGTCTCTGTCTGCAAGAATCAATATGATATAACGTATGCAAATGTTATTCCTGACCACTTATGCAAAAGACTGGACAGAATAATTTCATTGCTTTGCAACTCCCATAATATAATCGCTTCCATATCCTGGTTGATTTCAAGTTTCTGAAAAGGCTCTTTTTGAAAAATAATTCTATGTATGTATTGTATAAGCCACAGTATCTGATTCTGTCCTGTTTCTCATTCAAAGAAAGGGTGATTGCTAAGTTAATTTCTGGCTCTGTCATTTAGGAGGACTACACAGCAGTGGTCCTTGGTGGGAAAATGGTACCATAATAAAAGCACTATTACAACACATGTGTCTACTGATAAAATGGCAGATTCATTAACCGAGACAGAGTACTATGATCTGATTTAGAAAATGCTGTCTTTCCAAAGTTGAGTTTATGAGGATATGGAATTTATAGCTGTGGTACCCACATGTAACATCAGTTTTAGTCAGATCTGTATTCAATTAACAAATATTTTAGTGAATGGAGTGCCTAGTGTGGGCCACACACCATTCTAGGCATTTGAGCTATAGAAATATACGAAACAGACCAAAAAAAAAAAAACCTCTTTCCTTATGGGGCATATATTCTACGACACAAATATTGGGCACCTCACGAGTGCCAGGCTTTGGGGAAACAAAGAATGAAATAAATATACCTCTGCCTAAAAGGAACACACAGTCTGGGAGGGCTCTTAAATATTTTCTCAGTCTGAGCAGACTCATTTTTACGTCAGTTTTCTACAGAAACTGTAGCACGCTGATCTGCTATTATACTTGCAGAGGCAGCAATCATCTCTGTTTATACAGGTCAACTCAATTGAAGAATAACAAAGAATAAGGTCTTTAATTTCTACTCCCCAAAAACAAGTTTCAAATGTAAATAATGTCTTTTTTGACTGACAAAGATGGCGACAATAAGCCATGTTAAAATAAAGTTATTGCATCTGAAACATATTTTAGTCTCAAGGACTCAGTTTACAATAATTATTGCAAATATTTTGTTTATTAGTTTGAGATTATAGTTTCATGGAATGTTTATACTCAGAGAATCTCAGGGATTGTCTAATTATTGAGCCCCATACAACTAGTGGAGCTTTAGAGATGGGCCAACCTAGTTCCATCAGTCAAAGTTGTCTGTCCAGGGGCAGATTGCTTGCCCACCCTTTGTAATTTAAACAATAAGCATTGGGAATTCCCTGGCAGTCCAGTGGTTAGGACTCAGTGCTTTCACTGCCAGGGCCCAGGTTCCATCTCTGGTCAGGGAACTAAGATCCTGCAAGCCACACAGTGAAGCCAAAAAGTAAATAAATAAAATAAACAATAAGCATATATTAACTTGATGTTTTAATTTAATTTTTCTCTAAATAATGCATCTACATAGCTTAAAACTTCACATAGGACACAAACTCCCATTACTCCAGAGCAGAGGCATCATTACTTCAGCTGCTAGGTGTGCTAGCTGCTGTATTTTTAATAGGTATATATACATTTTTAATAGGTATATATTATACCCAAACTTACTATCAATGCAAAATTTCAGTGAGAATTATTGTACTGCCAACTCTTTCTGTATACTGAGACAAAGCTTTCCTTAGGGACCTCTATTTTGTCTTCTTTTCCCTAATACTTATTCTCTAGCCATCTCAGCATATGAATTAAATAATACACATAAGCGCTTTGAATATTTTGCATCCAAAAATGAGCATAGCTCAGTCTCTTGCTTCACACCAGGTGCTTATATTTCCGAGAGGGGCAAGGATTAGAATAGTCAAGTTGGAATTTTTATGCTATGAAACGTCAGACAATGTATTTGCATGCCATTGAGTTCCATCATACAGTGTATGGTGATGAAGTCTGTTCACTGAGCTCTCAGCTTCTTTCAGCTTTATCACTGTAATATATTTATTGCCTTTCCTTTACATGTGCTAGTTGATGTAGCTGCTGTAGAAAAAGAATTACTGCACGTATTCCCTGCAATTCAAGAGGAATAATACATTCTAAGAGCACAAATGGGGCTCCACTAAAAAAAAAAAAAATCAGTGGATTAATGTTAGATATATATGGATATAGACACTGGAAACAGGATTTAATTAAGTAATTACACTGAGTATGAACCAAAGGTTGCAGCTATTGGAGGAGAGATGATTGGAGGCCAAGGTGAGAAAATCATGAATAGGAGGTTTCAGGGGAAATTTTAAGTGGGATGATGCGGATGATCGCAAGGCTGCTTCTGTGGGGACTCATTTCTATCCACATTGCTAACCAGAAAACAAAGATTACTAGAGGCTCTGAAGTAGATCAAAATATTTGAAGAAGAAAGGAGATAAATAGCAAACTCCACTTCCAAAGCCACACTGAGAGCACCATACAGCCGTACAAAGAGCATCTATAAAATGTCCTTTTGACTCTAATAGCTGCCAGGAAATTCATGGCTTTTCAATTTGGGGGATTTGGGGTGAATGTCTAGGCAACTTATTTTTGTTATGTTGCACTCAGCAACATGCATAATAATAACTAGAGGTAAATATAAATCACAGAAAACAGTGCCAATCAAGTCATTGATAAGAGGGAAATTAAGGTGTGTTTATGTTTCCTCTCTCCCCCTCATTTTCAGTAAATTCTACGTTCTTCTGGGGTTTTTCCTCATCATATTAGGTATTTTTGTATTCTTCTTTCTTCTGTTGTAAACATTTTTCTCATCTCAGCATCCTTTTTAAATTCAAGAGACATTTTCCTTTGCAATGTACAATGAAAGGCGATAATGTTAGAAAATATCAGAGATGGCTTTGTCATGTCTGGCGCTGTTAAATCATGTTGTGTCCTAAAGAGCTCAGTAAATGAAGCCAAGGGAATGATTTGACAATTGAACAAGGCCTCAGTCAGATCTCCCAGCTTCCCCAATACTCCCTGAGGAGAGAGAGACTCAGGTGGTGGGTGGAAGTTATTTTTCCTTTAAAGGATTATAGAGATTCTGGCGAACCTTATTTTGGGTTTTCTTGCAAGGCAGAGCCAGCATTTGCAAAGGGGGTCTTTGTAATCTTTTTTTTTTTTTTCAGCATTTAATTTGAATTCAAGATGGTGTTAGGGAATTAAAAGAGGAAGATTAATTGCTCAATAGTTAGTGGCTACTGCCTACTGCATGGAAGGATCTTGATGGAGATAGAAGGGTGAATAAGACAGATATATGCTACCTGTCACAGAGCTTACATCATGGGAAGAAGGCATAAGACAAACTAATTTCTCAAGTAATTATTTAATCGCACGATGAATTCAATGGAGAACAAGCTGCTAAGAAAGCAGAAAGAGATTTGAGCTAACGTTCTGATCTGGGAAGATTTTCTTGAGGGCACAGTGTAGGAGCTGCACTGTTCAGGATGAGAAATTAGGTAAGCTAAGCCAAGGGAACAGCCTGTGCTAAGGCCTTGCTGTAGGGAGCATACTGTATCATGTTTCTCAGTCTTTGGTCTACAGTTTCGCTCTAAAGTCTGGAAACATACCAGATTTGACCATGTTAAGTGGCCAGTTAATGCCCACACTTGAAGGGCCCCCAGAAGGCCACTCATAAGGTATCCAACGGGATGAAGCATCATCCCATTACTATGACAGAGTGATGTGGGACTGGTTTGAATGAGTTTCCAAAGCTGGATTCAATGGTACGGCCATGTTGAATGGGCTCCATGGTCTCCTGTTCTGAACCCTCTAGATTACTGGATCCATGGTGTACCAAAGGCACAGTCTTCCTCAGTGAAAATCAGAGATACAAATAATTTAGGGCAAAGCCTCACAGACATATATGTGAGGCTTGAGAGAAATGCATGAATACACTGTGTTTATCACAATTTTGTGCAATACATTGAACTATGTTTGCTAATGAGTGACCATACACATTGAACCCGCCATATAATTGTCAGGAATGTCCTGACACAGAGCCTGTCATGTATTGTAATATCAAGAAACCATTTAGTATGTATATGTTTCTAGGTTTCCATACTTTATAGCCATCCTGTATTTCACTCGCTTGTTTCTTTAATAGAGCACTAGTTACCAGAAATCAGTTATTTGAAAACGTCTAATTCTTCTTCCTATTTTCTCATGCTTTGCCTTAATTTTCTTTTTTGCTTGGTGGAAACTGTGGAGTTCAGTGAAAGTTTTCCTGCAGTCTGATTACCCTCTCTATTTAATTTCGTAATAAAAAGTCTGAACCAGAAGCTGGAGATAATGTGCCCGATTCAATTCATATATGTCAATTTCTTTTTAATTGTAATTCTTTTCCCTAGTTCTTCCCACTCTTAACTGCCTAGGCACAGCTGAGGCTTGGGTGATTATAGGACATCATGCCTGTGCTGTCAATTATGCTTCCTGCTTTAGGATTAAATTCATTTATTATCATTGTTCTGATTATTAGTAATAATAGCAGGCATCTCCACCCAAACCTGAGTGAATAATGGTTTTCACAGTCCTTGCCTCCAAATTTAGCTTGTTTTAGTTTTTTACCCAGATGATTCCTTCCTTCTTTAATGGCATGGAGCGTTCAGTTTCCTGTGTTGCATTTAAATGCTGTTTTAGATCATTCAAAAGACAAGACTTTCTTAGAAGATTCTTCGTGGTGTGGAGTGATGGCATATTATTTCCCTGGGTGTAGGTTTCACCAACTAGTGGATGTCAGTGGAGTCTTCTCTTGGTAACAGGACTACTGCTTTGAAGAAGTATTTGAACTGGCAAAGGATGTCTATTAGCTATCCAGTCTTTTTCTTAGAAAGACCCCCGGTTCTTATCCTCAGAAGTACACATGGCTTTGACTCCTGTGCTGACTCCAGAAAGAGCACTTACCTTTCTGCCTTTTTGATGGAAGTGTCCCCGCCACTGTCACTAACAGAACAGCAACATAGCCCAGCCAACTTAAAAATAGTGTTGGCCCTTCAGCTACATGTTAGTTCTTTCAGACTTCTTTTCCAGACTCAAATATCAATATGTCTTCTGAGCTTAAAACTACATTTGTAGTAAGATCACCCAGACAGCTTCAGGAAAAGAGATCAGCGAGAGACTTGGTGGAGAGTCCAGGCTTTTATTTTATTATTCTGCACTTTATCTTTTGGCAAGTCAGATAAAAAGCAATGCAGTTTAATTAGTAGTAGGGAAAATGTTTGCACTTTAAATTGTAAATGTGTCTCAGTGATACTGCTCCTGCAAATATTGCTCCGTGGACTTTCTGGAAGAATAATTATGATGGCTCATCACCAGGTTTAAGGTGCCCAGGCTACTGTACTACCCTTTCTTATCTTGGTTTTGTTTTCTCATGATGGCTCATTGATACAATTTCCTAATCCTCCTTACCTTGGAATCATAGCCTCTTAAAACAATTAAACCTTTGCCTCTAAAATGAAGGGTGTGTCTCAGAATTCCAAAGAGTGGACCATCCTTCAAGGTCTCCAGCCTCTCAGCTCACTCATTCAACAAACATGAGTGGGGAAGGCTGGGTAATTACTAACATGGACCAAGCACTTTTCTGGACCCTGACAAAAACAAAACAGATAATTGTAATTGTGATACTAGTTCTTATGGAACATACGTTCTAGGGGCAAGGGTGGAGACTGCCAATAAATAAATCCGGGAGAGGATATAGTATGTGCTGACAAATGCCCTCAAGAAAATAAAGCAGGGAGGTGTCACAGGGTGAGCGGTGGATGAGTATTTTAAAGACAGTCTCTCTAAGGAGGGAACATTTAAGCTGAGACTTCAGTGACAAGCATGTAAAATCTGGGGGAGGAACATTTGTGGCAGAGGAGATGGTCAATGTGAAGGCTCTAGGTTGAAACATGCTGAGGGAGTTTGAAAGAAGGTAATGCAGCTGGAGCCAGAGGAAATCTGGTATGAGGTGAGGTCTGAGGGGTGAACAGGAGCTCAATGATTCAGGGCCCCTTAGGACATGGAAAAGAGATGGGATTTTACTGAAGTTCAATGTCAAACTATTAGAATCTCCTAAGCAGTAGAGTGACATGATGTGATGTGTGCTTTTTAAAGATCGCTCAGGCTGCCATGTTAGAAAAGATTGTGAAGAGTGAGAGATGAGTCATAGATACCTGTTATGTGACTACTGCATCAGTTCAGGTAAGAGATGATAGTGGCTTTACTAGGATAGCAACTAGACCCTCCCTACACAACAACCTGGCTTGATGGCCTCACGCTATGTCTTTGCATTACTCTGAACGGCTAGCTCGCTGAAACCTTAAACCCTACTATCTCAGTTCTCATACTTAAATCCAGTTGCTTTCCTGCTTCATCAAGTTTCCATTAATCTATAAATTGCATTTCATTATGGTCCTCAACTCCCTTCTTTCTCTGTTCTATTCATTCTAGATCATTCCAAATGGTTTCTCCCCTCTACCCAACGGGAAGGGTGCCTTCAACCTGCTTTAGAAGGCTTTCCTTTTCTTGCTCAGCAGCCCCCTTGCCTATAACTCTTGATTAGCATCCTTTCAACCTCCCAACTCAGTTCCCTTCTTCACTTCTGCACCACTGAGTTTCAAATGCTACTTTCTTTTGGAAGAAAATGTTCATCAGTCATGAGTGTCTTCAAATTCCTCTCCCTCTAAGTTTACAAGCTTCTGTGCTCACCTTAGGAGAAGCCCTTCATCCCTCTGCTCAAAATCTTGTTCTCATCATCCTTCCACCCTAGACTCTTCCCAAGCTTTTTTTTTTTTTTTTTTTGGCGGTACGTGGGCCTCTCACTGTCGTGGCCTCTCCCGTTGCAGAGCACAGGCTCCGGACGCGCAGGCTCAGCAGCCATGGGCCACGGCTCACGGGCCCAGCCGCTCCACGGCATGTGGGATCTTCCCAGACCGGGGCACGAACCCACATCCCCTGCATCGGCAGGTGGACTGTCAACCACTGCGCCACCAGGGAAGCCCTTCCCAAGCTTTTTGACATCATTCATTGCCTTCATTTTCCTGTGGTGCCACTAATATAATCTCTTCAGCCTATGATATATCCAGGGCTTTTCCTTCTTAAAAGCAAAATCAAAACAACAACCTGCTTCCTACCCTTTCCATCAGCTACCTACTGTCCCTCGATGAGGACACTCTCTTTCCTTTATACTCAGATTTCATGAGTATTATACTCTCAACAATTTTTCTTTCTAAACAAGTTATACATATTTATTGTGGACAAAAGCACAGTGAAACAAATTCCAGCTATGATCTCACCCTTCATGTAGAATCATACTTACAAGGCCCTACAGGTTCCCACCCCTGTCCTTCTTTATTTCCTCATCTACAGATATTTCTCACATGCACCCAACATTCTAGTCACACCCTGATATAATTTTTAAAATGTTGTTCTTTCCACCTGGGAACATATAACATGCACAAGAGCATGCTTCTTCATCTATAAGATAAAGGTAATAAAAATATCAACATTTCCATAGGGCTGTTGAAGAGAAAATGCATTCATATATTTCATATTCTTAGACTAGTGCCTGGCACATAGTAAGTACTCAGTAAATGTTAGCTATTATTATCATTACAGTAAATGCCCTACATACGAACAAGTTCCATGCCGAGAGCATGTTTGTAAGTCCAACAAAGTTAGCCTGGGTACCCAACTAACACAATTGGCTATACAGTACTGTACTGTAATAGGTTTATAATACTTTTCACACAAATAATACATAAAAAACAAACAAAAAATAAAGAAAACCTTTTTAATCTTACAGTCCAGCACCTTGAAAAGTACAGTAGTGCAGTACAACAGCTGGCGTACGGGGGCTGGCACTGAGTGAACAGGCAAGAAGAGTTACTGACGGGAGGAGGGAGAGGAGGCGGGAGGTGGTAGAGCTGAAGGATCGTCAGCAACAGAAGACGGAGGGCAAGCTGCAGTTTCACTCACACCTGAAGTTGATGGAACGTGTATTTGAATCTTTGAAAGTTCACAACTTGAAGGTTCGTATGTAGGGGACTTGTTGTATTGGTTTAGCTCTTTTACCCACTCGCTCTGCCTAGAAAAGTAATAACCCCTCAAGGCTCAGTTCAAATATTTCCTGCTTGGTGAGTTACCTACCTGCTCTGCCACCATGTCTCACTCTGCTGAGCTCAGGTTGGTGTCCTTTTCTCAGTGCCTCCACAAGTGCAGTGAACTTCTGTGCATATTTTATACCTCTTCACATTTCTCAGACAGGAAGACTGAGGTAGAGCATTTAAGGACCTTAGTCACATTTCAAGCCAAGCAGTGGTCGGGCTCTCTGTTTAATACCAGAGCCTCTAGAGGACCCATCTGTGCTGCTGTGTGAGTCCATAATGACTTCGCAATTAGGGTCCTAGTCCATTTCCAAGCATTCCTTCTCATTGAGGTACTTCAAGCAGATATGCATATGCCTAAAGATAAAGAAAATTAAACCCATTATATTCTTCTCAGTGTTCAGAGCATTTCAACCAACTAGAGAGAAATTCTTCAGAATGGTGATCGCTTTGTGTGTGTGTGTGTGTGTGTGTGTGTGTGTGTACAATGGGAAATTTCTGTCTGTAGAGAATCAGAGAATTACATTTAAATAAATGGTAAACGTTGGGAGCTTTCATTTGAAGTTCTGTTTTGGACAGTGTATGTAGATAGAGAAAATTTAAGAGTTAAGATACTGAGTGAGTTTCACTCTGTATGTTTCTATATCTGTGATAGTGGAGGCTATAAAAAGCAGTAGTTATCTGTATATGTGTTCTATACCAGTGTAATCTATCTCTCTAATTAGATAGTCAATTATTTTTAAAGAGCTGCAAATAAGCCCTATAAGAATGTAATAAATGCATTCCATTTAGAAACATGTTGCAGATAAATTTTATTTTTATTCTTCGTACATCCTCCTGCAACCTTAGAAGAACAACAAAAAAATCTTACTACTCAACTAATTCCAGAAACCGATCGTTACTGCCTAGTAGTATGTTAATCATGCTTACCATTCCTTCTCTTTCGACATCATTATGCTTTGGGATAGAAAAGGTGGGTGGTGTGTGAGTCTCCGTGGAGAAATGAATAGTTGGAGTAGACAGGCTTCTCAAGAGATATAATGTTATTTTCATGCAAAATTTCCCAAGTAATAAAAAGGGACTTTAAAATGGTGAAAATGTGTGATGTATAAGCAGAATTATTAATAAGAGCACCGTATCTTTTGCTTCCATAGGATCTTTCAAGATGTAGACAAATTGGAGGTAGACCAGGTAGAGGCAAGAGGATTGATTAGGGGAATTGAAGGAAAGACTTATGAAGGTTTAAAGGAGATGAATATGTATAGTTTGGCTAAACGACAAGTCAGAGGAAATGACATTACGGACTATAGATATTTGTAAGTGGCTGGCCACAAGGAGAGCAAGGGATTACTTAAGTAATGGAATGAAATCAGGGAAGGAAAATTGTAAATTCAACATCTGGATTCTTTTCTTGACTGTGAGAATTAAAAGATTGTAAAAGAGCTATCCCAGAACCTACTGCTTAGATTAAAGCAAGAGACAAGGAAACAGGGTAGGGTAGCATGAAGTTGCTAATAGTTTACTCGATTCTGAGCAACTTGTTGCCAGGAAGCACTTCTTACTCATTTTTAATCCCTAGGATTTAACACATTATAAGAAATCCATAGAGAGATAAATCATGCTCAGCTCAATGAGAATAAAAAGGTCACTGGAGTTAGACATTGAAGATTTTATGACATCCCACTGGTTTATTATTGTAGAACCTTAAGCAAGTTACTTAACCTTGCCAAGGCTCATCCATAAAATGGGTATTAATAGCCATGTAACAGGACTGATGTGAGGTTTACACAAGTCACCTTGAAATCTCCTTTTACCTATTTAGTAACAACTAAGTCCACCTCTCCTCTCCATCATCACTGCCATTGTCTTGTTTACTTTAGTAGTTTCATAACTGGTTTCCTGGACACCAGTCTTGCCCATCTTCATTAGTTTACACAATGCAGTCAGGGTGACTTTTTGCAATGTATATCTGCCTAAGCCATCTCCTAACTTAAAACCTCCAAAGGATCCCATTGCCTTCAGGATAAAATCTGATCTTCTTAGGACAGCATACTTCATGCCAGCATCCGCTTTCTTTCTAGTTCCAACTCATGTTACCCCACTCCTCTCACGTAATGCTCTAGCCATGCTGACTTGCTTGTCAGCATGAATTCCCAAATGAACTTTCCTTTTTTATGCCATAAACATGCTGGTCTCTCTGTTGAGAACCCAATCTCTCATTCTTTTTCTTCTGGCTAGCTCATATCCTTCCCAAAACACCCAGCCCAGATTTTACCTCTTTTGGAATATCTTACCTGGGATCCAGGTGCCTTTCTCTTGTGTTTCCATAGTAATGGAGCTTATCATTATCCTAACTACTAATTCTACTATATTGTAATTGTCTTTTCATATCTGCCTCTCTTAATACACTTTAGGCTTCATTTGGGCAAGTACGTAGATTAGTGCGTGCCACTTGGCAGGCATTCAACATTTTTTAAAATAAAAGAACAATGTATGTATGGATGGATGGGTAGAATGTAACAAAATACCTGGGATATAAAAGATCATCACTTAATATCATTTCTGTTCTCTTGAAGTATTGAAAGGAAGGAATGCACTTGGCTGTCTCTGGTAACCATGGTCTTGAATGAGTTTTATTCAGAGTTATTTCTGTGTATTATACCATCCACCCATGTCCACCACATTGGGAAGATACTGCAATCTAGGAGGAACAGCAAGAAACTGGGAGACCTGGGATATATATGAGCACATATCAGAGAGAAATATATCAACGTAGTAGCCTTGAGGTAACACTTGAAAATATCCTACCTTTATAGGTAAATATGGATCTTCATTTTTACAACTGGATGCTTTGTGAATTCTGGGAGCTTGATTGAAGAGAGATGGAAATGAGGACAAAGGGACTACAATGGGAGTATAAGGAGGAATGAGGAAGAGAGAGACCAAAAACAAACTGTTCCTTTTACACTTGCCATCTCCCTCTCTGGAGCTTGCCCACAGGCCAGCTGCTTAACCTTGAGACACATGACCAGCCCCTCTTGTCTAGAGTTTGCCCTAATTGTTGGGTGCATTGTAGCATCTCAGATGATCAGTCGCTCATGCCAAGAGCAGAATGTTAAGACTAATGAAATTCGAGTCCACTCCATTAATAACCTGGGCAGGATTCTCATTCCTCCTTCCTCTTTGTTCTCTCCTTTTCCAAGTCTCCATTCTCACTCTTTTGTGTATGTGTGTCTAAAGGAGACAAATGAAATTTCAGATGCAGCAATGAATCGCCACCTGAAAGCACACCCCAGGGTCCCCATGTCCCTTTGCAACACTGTGATAAATTGCCATCTTCAGAATTAATTGTTACCTTTTCAGGAAGTTTGTACTCATTTTTGTCTCTTTACTGGTTCACCAATGAATCTCTGAGACGGAGAACCACACTTTCCTTTCCCCTTTCAGGAGCTTGCCACACGACATCAGTTAGTAGACCTGACAGGGCGAGTGGTGCCTCGATGCTGGTCTCTGGCACACGAATTTAGTGCAGACCAGGCCCTCTCGGTTGCCTTTTAATAGACTTAACTCGCTTCTACTTTCTTTTGGCTCCGAGTTCAGATTTCTATGAAATTGTACTCCAAGCTAGATCTCCCAGGCTCAGCGAAGGAGGAATATTCTTTCAGTAAAGCACTTTTCTCTACTTTGTCAGATGGCTGCCATGTTCAAGAGTTAAAAGAAAGTGATCTGCTTCTCCCACACCTCTTTACAGATGTCACTTAGCCTGCTCAGGTTTACATAGGGAGCACTGACACGCACGTGTGACCCAGTCCTTACCCCATCCTCAGAGATAAGTTGGCTAAAACAGTCTGCTTAAAAGATGGCTCTGGGGCTTCCCTGGTGGCGCAGTGGTTGAGAGCCCGCCTGCCGATGCAGGGGACATGGGTTTGTGCCCCGGTCCGGGAAGATCCCACATGCCACGGAGCGGCTGGGCCCATGAGCCATGGCCGCTGAGCCTGCGCGTCCAGAGCCTGTGCTCCGCAGCGGGAGAGGCCACAGCGGGAGAGGCCACAGCGGTGAGAGGCCTGCGTACCGCAAAAAAAAAAAAAAGATGGCTCTGAAGGGCCCATTTTTGAGAATGAACTTGGGCCCTGATTGTGCTACACTTTTATTGATAACCTCTCTCTAAGCCACAGAGATCCAGAAAGTTTACAATATACTAATATACTCTTTATAGCTAGTACCTCTCTTATGGCTGTATATGTAATATATTTAGTGGTTCTCAATCAGGGATGATTTATGACCACCCCATTCCCACCCCAAGAGGACTTTTGGCAATGTCTGAAAACATTTTGGGTTGTCACAGTTGGGGAAGGGCAAGTGTTTGGAGGTGCTCCTGGTACGTTATAAGCAGAGACCGCAGATGCTGCTACCCATCCTGTAATGTACATTAACTCTAAAATATGTAAAGACAAGGAAATCTCAGTATCCTGCCTGGTATACTGTGGGAGGTACTTAAAGAGTATAAGCTGTGACTTCTATTCTCCAAGGTAGAGAAACAATCCACATTTACTGTTGAGCTCTGGCTATATGCAAAGCTCTAAGGTAACTGCAAAACAATGGCATGTCAGTATCCTCAAGGGATTTACGGTCTACTGGAAAAACTTAAAATCTAGTAAGAAACTAACACAGGTATACCCACATTGAGTGACATGAGAAATGCTTAAATTCAGTACTGAACTTAATAATAGAGTGAAGACTAGAAAGGTTTCAAGAAGATTTAATGGAGAAAGGGGAATGTGACCAGAGTCTTTTTTTTTTTTTTTTTTTTTTTTTTTGCGGTACACAGGCCTCTCACTGTTGTGGCCTCTCCCGTTATGGAGCACAGGCTCCAGACGCGCAGGCTCAGTGGCCATGGCTCACGGGCCCCGCCGCTCCGCGGCATGTGGGATCTTCCCGGACCGGGGCACGAACCTGTGTCCCCTGCATCGGCAGGCGGACTTTCAACCACTGCGCCACCAGGGAGGCCCTGTGACCAGAGTCTTGAGGTGACTAGACGAGGAAGCAGAGAGGTCAGGCTGGTTGTGATGTGTGTGGAAGAGTGGAGCGCATGGGGGGCCTGGGGTGAGGAAGTGAAGCCCAGTTGCCTGCACTCAATTGCCACGCCTTCCAGCACAGCCAGCAAAGCCCATTGCAGAAGTTGCACACCTGTTTGGAAGATCAGAGAGGAAATATCTATCTGGTTTTCCAGTCTTTTCAGGACTGTTTCTTAGAATAACTATTTTTGGTCTTGAAAAATAGGTAAACATAAGATGTGGACCAAGAAATTTAGAACTCCTGAAGGACTTTTAGACTGACACATGTGTGACAATTTCCATTTTGCAAAACAGGGCAAGGCAAAAACGACAAGTGGGCTCAGAACATGGTCTTTGGTGTTCCCTTTGTTTCAGATTAGCAGAAGCAGGATTCTGTGAGTTTCTTAAAGAAACCTTCAGTGTGTGACTTACTCCTTTCTCTTAGTCAGACTCATCCTTCACTGTTCTTCTTTACCTCCTGCTCAGATGGGAGTGTGACTTTACAGAAGGCCTAGGATTGGCAGCGGAGACTTGAATTCCATTTCTTACTCTCCACTAACTAGCTGAGTGACGTTGGGCAAAACTGCCATGTAGAGGTTGGGTTGGACTAGGTCATGTCCAGTTCTAACCTCATGTACTGATTCCCCCATTGACTAACCTGTTCCATTCAAAGAGGTTAGAGAAAGTGTGGCCTATCCCAGCCACATTTTGTGGTCTTTCAGTGAGATGTTGAAATAAGCAATGTCAGCAGCCTTATGTTCTCACTAATGGTCTGGTATACCTTATGAATAAACAACACCAGTTTTTTGTTACTGGATCTCATTTGCAACATATTTATAGAGTCATAACTCTACAGTGTTTCTTTTTTTTAATAGATCTTTATTGGAGTATAATTGCTTCACAATACTGTGTTAGTTTTCAGTTTCTGTTGCACAACAGAGCGAATCAGCCATATGTATACACATGTCCCCATATCCCCTCCCTCTTGAGCCTCCCTCCCACCCTCCTTATCGCACTCGTCTAGGTCATCGCAAAGCACCAAGCCGCTCTCCCTCTACAGTGTTTCTTGGCAGAGATTCTGGAAGGGGAAAAATGATAGTGCAGTTGTTTGCTAACATCTGGGTGCACTTTTTGCACATGGGTATGCCCCGAGGAGAATCGTTCCAAGGCAGGAAGCTAATCTGATTCATATTTCTACCTAGAGGCACTTCAAGAAACTGTCAGATGCTTCCCACAGTAACAAATCTGAGTCCCAGGGAGCTTACGGAAGTAGAGTTCAGATACATTTTGGAGGGAATTCCTACTGTCTTTCCAAGGAAAAGACTCCTGCAATATATATATATATATATATTTTGCTAATCTCTTATTTGTATTGGCAGCATAGAAACCAGAGACTGAGGCTGGATTTTTCTGTTCCTCTTGTTGTCTAATTTGTTTATTTGAAAAAGCAAATTTTAATAAAAGTCATTCATGTGAACTTAGAGACTTAGATGTAGGATTTACTTAAAGGATTTGCTTTAAAATGTCTCTGTCTGACTCAGTTTCTGCAGTTTAGTGACAGGTGCCTTAGAAGTACTGATGCTGAAAGCTCAGCCTCTGTGCAGTGGTGCCAAATCGAATCTCGGAGACGGAGTTTCAGGTAAAGTAGAAAAGAATAGCTTTACTGCTTTGCCAGGCAAAGGGGGACACAGTGGCCTTGTGCCCTGAAAAACTTTGCATCCCAACCTGGGAGGATTTGATGAGCAGTTTTATAGCAATGGTTCAAGGGTGGGGTTGCTGATAAGGATCACAGTGAGTGCAGGGCCTGCATTCCTTTAATCTGGCCTCAGCTGGCCTCTTGATCTTCTCTGAAGAATGCTTCATCAAGTAGTTAACATCTTCCATTTGTTGGGAGTTTGAGTTCTGCAGAAGAGCTCAAAGATATCCTTTTGTGTATCCGTTGAGGCAGAACCAGGATCCTGTCCCCAAGGCTGCATTATTGTTTCTTGACTGCTTCTCCCTTGCCTCTGCATCCTCTCCCTTCCCTGATTAGCAGCTCTTTGAACCTGCCCTGTGGAACTCAGGGAAGGTCATGGAGGCTAAAGCCTATTCCCTATTCCCTACAAATAAGAAACGAGGGACACAGAAAGGCTCCCATGCCCAGGAGCCCCACAGGGTCCTGCTCGGTTTCAGTATTAGTGTTGTTTTCTCAGTCATGAGATTGACAAGCTCTGTCTGGATAAGAATATTTGATTGTAGAACTGCTTTCACATAACTTCATCCCATTATAATAATTCAACCAGCAGGAAAAAACAAACAAAACAAAACAAAAACGCTCCATGTTTAACTCTTTGCACACTGACCACAACCTAATGCATTCAACAGAAGTACTAGTATGTTGAATCTGAAGTGCGTAGAGTACTCTTTTAATTGACCTGTACAGTTATTTTCCCGGTGCTAATGGAGAGTTTTGTGATTACTTAGTCTGAATTATCTACTGGTTTTAACTATCACTTCCCTGAATACAGTGTTTACCAGGTTCTACGTGTGAAGCTGAGAGCTTTATGTGCACGGTACTATTATTTTCCTCAGTTTACAGATGTGGAAGGCAATGTGTAAGCCAAATGATGTGTTGAAAGTCCAGGGGGGATGAATGCCTTTTGCTTAATCCCTTGTTGAAAAACTCCTTGAGTTTTGGAACGCAAAAAATTAAATATAGTTGTTACTGTTCCCTGAGGATTCAAGTTCATGCACTCTACCAGCTTTGTCATTGTGATTCTCACATAATTTTACATGAGATAGATGACAAGGGAAAGAGACTGCCTTGAGGTCAAGCAGACCTATGTCTACTTCTAACACAAAGAGAAGCCATGTGACTTTGGCAAAATTACATTATTTCTCCGTTCACAGTGTTTGGGGGAAAATTGAAAATAATTTACATAAAGTGCCTAGCACAGTGTCTGGCATATTACAGGTGTTCAATAAATGTTGCTGGTGGTGTTACTGAACTGAGGTTCAGCTGTTTGCCTCTTGAAAGCCAATGCTTGAAGGATAAGTGCTGGTGGGAATGGAAAGGTTGCTTTATTCAGGAGGATGGTAACCTGGGGAGATGGCAGACTCATGTCCAAAACCAACTCTGAGGATTTCACTTGACCATGAAAGTTTTTAAAGGAAGAATCATTTGGAGAGGGGGTCAGAGTCTTTGTTATCTTCCATTGTATGCAGACTTTCTTCTGATTGGCTGGTGGTGAGTTAACAGGAATCTTGTACTCAGCCAGAATTTACCATCCTCCACCTGGATGGGGGCCTTAGTTCCTGCAGAAGAAATCAAAGGTATTGTTATGTATATTCCTTGAGGAGGAACCAAGACCCTGCCCCACAGCTGCACCATTGTTTCTTGACTGTTCCTCCTTAGTTTTTGCATTCCCTCCCTTCCCTGATTAGCAGCTGTTTGAATTTGCCCTTTGGAACTCAGGAAAGGTCGGGAAGCTGAATGAAGCCTATTGCCTACAAACAAGAGATGGGGGACACAGAACGGATTTGTACCCAGGAGGGCTCCACAGGTTCCTGCTCCATTTTGGTATTATTTTGCTACTGATAAAATTATTTAGCCATATAAACACATAGTGCTTAAGAAAATTAAGTGAAACCTCCATTGATATTACAGCATTTCTAGATATTTGTTGCCTAAATATATTTCTGATAAACTTAGCATTTGCTGCTTTCTACTTGCAGTGTAATAAAAAATAAATATTTGGTCTTTGTCCCTAGTTCCTGGCAGAGTTCCCCAAACCTTTGGAATTCCCTGAGTGTTAGGAGTGTCTCCTGTGGTTCCTAGCAAGCCCCTCTCAGTCACATCTGAGTTTATGCTAATGAGGTGACTTTGAATGGGGCCCTAGGTAGGTTCAGGATGGAACTGATCACCAGAAAGACCAAGTGATTAAAGGGTGGGAATTTTCAGCCCCACACCTGAACTCCAGGGAGGGAGGGAGGCTGGAGATTGAGCTTTATAAAATTTCTTGAACAAGAGAGTTCAGAGAGCTTTTGAATTGGGGGACACATCCACATGCCAGGAAGGTGATGCACCCCTACTCCACAGGGATGACAGCTCCTGCACGTCAGATATTTCTGGACTTCACTCTAGGTGCCTCTTCATCTGGTTGTTCATTTGCATCCTTTATAGTAAGCTGGTGAACATAAGTGTCCACGTTCTGTGAGCCATTCAAGAAAATCATCACACCTTAGGAGCCAAGTTGGTCAGAAGTGTGGGTAACCTGGGAGTCAATACTTGTGACTGGCGTCTGAAGTGAGGGCAGTCTGGTGGGGCTGAAACTGCACACCTCAGATTGGGACTTAAACCCATGGTCTTTTTTTTTTTTTTTTTTTTTGCGGTACACGGGCCTCTCACTGTTGTGGCCTCTCCCGTTGTGGAGCACAGGCTCCGGACGCGCAGGCTTAGCGGCCACGGCTCATGGGCCTAGCCTCTCTGTGGCATGTGGGATCTTCCCGGACCGGGGCACGAACCCATGTCCCCTGCATCAGCAGGCGGACTCTCAACCACTGCGCCACCAGGGAAGCCCCCACGGTCTTTTAATTGAGGTCACACACTTGGTCTCAGGACTTAAGGAAGCTCAGATTCTTTATGTCTCCTTGCAGAAAGAATTCAGTTGAGACACCAAGTGATAAGAAATAGATTTATTTAGAGAGATACACATTCCAGAGACGGAGCGCAGTCCATCTCTAAAGGCGAGAATGGCCCTGGGAGAAACACACTCCACAGACAGAGTGTGGGCCATCTTAGAAGGCAAGAGGCCCTGAAATATGGGGTGGGAAGATTTTTCCAACTATCTTGAGAAAGGGTGAGGATTTCCAGGAATTAGGCCACTGCCTTTTGGCCTTTTATGGTTAGCTTCACAACTGTCATGGTGCTGGTGGGTGTGTCATTTAGCTAATGTATCACAATGAGCATATAATGAGGCTCAAGGTCCACTGGAGTCGAATCTTCCTCCATCTTGGACCTAGTTGATTCTAACCAGTTTATGTCATATCCTCAATAGCTGTGTCATTCTTTTAAAGGTTGTACCCTGCCCCCATCCCTCCTGTTTCAGGACTGAGCCTTTAACCTGTGGAATTTGATGCTAATTCCAGGTAGTTAGTATCAGAATTGAATTGAATTGTAGGACACCTAGTTGGTGCCCGAGGAATTGGAGAATTGGTTGTTGGTGTTGAAAGATGCCCCGGACTATTAAAATCTGAGTGAAAACATAATAACAATAAAGCCTGTTTATGTAAGCTTTCGTTGGTTGGTATCTGGTTAATCGCAGTTTTACTGGACCAGTGGTGCATTGGCAGCTGGTGTGGACCATGAGCATTGGATATATAGAAAATCCTTGCTGTCTAATCAAGCTGAGGATGGAGATGTTATTTTCCGAAATAAATACATGCTCCTGTGGAGATCTATCCAGCGGTGTGTTGCTACTCCAGGTGACTTCAACTTTTCAGCAAAGAGCAAGGGACAGTGCCTGTAACCACAGGGTAGCAGGAAAGCTTGCATGTCAGGCCCAGAATGACATAAATGTAGAGGAGCACAGCCCAAATAACTTATTTGTTTCAGGTCGCAGCCCTATATATACCTTCAGGTGATTAGATGTAAGAAAAACATTGGCCGGTCTAACCTTTGAGGCTAAGAAAGTGCATTGGCCAATGTCTCATTTCTCTTTTCTTTTTGTTTTACTTCATCTGCTGTGAATGACCCTTATTTTCTTATTCCTATTTTATGACAGTTAAAAAAAAAAAGAAGAAAGAACTCCCACTGTGCAAATATTATACTCATTTCCTTGGCCTGGAGGGAAGCTGCTACAAGAGAAATCCTGGATTTATTTTTTTTTCATTCAGATCTGAAAGGAAATGCCAGGTTTTGAGCAACCCTTGTATCAGCCCCTCATCTGAAGCTAGGATCCCCAGAGCCCTGGGGTGGGAAAGTGAGTCATTTCACATGTGGGCAAATCAGACATTGAAATTTTATGAGGCTCCCCTTTGCAGGAAAAAGGGACCATTGCCTCTTAAATTGCTGGCCTCAACTGAGAGGCACCTTCTCCCTGAAGCAAACTGGGAGTGTTCCTGTGAAGCTTTACATAGCTCACCTCTGTTTTAGGATAAAACATTTTAGAGTTAGAATAGTTGCACTAGGTTAACTGAGTAGGTGTTTGTACTGCACCTTTAATTTAGTAGAACATTAAAAGCAAAAATGACTACTTGGAATAGCAGGGTCTTTGTGTGTTTAAAATTCAGACCAGTTAGTTGATGGCCTGTAGAGACCCTGATTCCTCCTTCCAACCTGGGGAGAGCTGGCGTGAGCTGGGTGGTGGGCGGCTTCAACATTTCCATCATGGGACCTGTCTGGAACTCACAGTCCACAGGCCAGCCCCGCTGGGAAACAGCTCACATCCACCCAAATTTGCCCCCTGCTGGGAAACAGCTCCTCCTCTCCTCCCTGATTGCTTTCTCTTAAGAGGAGAAGGTCGATGGCACCCACCGCTTCCAGGGAAGCCCTTTACACAAGCGGTGGGTGCCTTTGAAAGGCAAACTGCAACAGGAAGGCTTTGAAGGCAAGAAGGGACTTTTTCATCTTTGCAGGCCCCAGCCAGAACATTGGTTCTCAGTGCAGTACAAGCAGTTTCAAAGTTATCTCCCATGCTGATATGAATGTGATAATATGAGCAGAGAGGTGCCATAATGATTTCCTTTCAAATGGCTGCCTCACCATTTATCTTTGCACGCTGTCAAAGACTGATATGGTCGGGAGTTAGCAGTGGCGTGGAATAATTAATCTCACACTGGGGAAGTAAGTTCCTCATTTATCTCCAGAGAAATTAGCACTGCATCGACAGGAAAAGTAGACGATACAATGAGAAAGGAGAATGGGTGTGGTATTTTTAATTTCCGGTGACAAATTGTAGAGTTTTGATTGAGCACCTACTACGTGCCTAGTGCTGGGGATGCTGATGATGCCTGTAGTGGAATAGCTCATAGTCTCTTGGGGGTCATATAGTATTTCTAAGTGCTTGTCACCTTTACGAATGTCCAGAGCTGCTATGGTGATGCTTGTACCGTCATCTCAAGAAGAGCAGAATTTCACTGAATGTCTGCACTAGGTATTGTTTGTTTGTTTCTTTTTATAAATTTATTTATTTATTTGTTTTTATTTTTGGCTGTGTTGGGTCTTTGTTGCTGTGAGCAGGCTTTCTCCAATGCAGCAAGCGGGGGCAACTCTTCATTGTGGTGCGTGGGCTTCTCATTGCTGTGGCTTCTTTTGTTGTGGAGCACAGTCTCTAGGTGCGCGGGCTTCAGTAGCTGTGGCACGCGAGCTCTGGAGTGCAGACTCAGTAATTGTGGGACACGGGCTTAGTTGCTCCGCGGCATGTGGGATCTTCCCGGGCCAGAGCTCGAACCCGTGTGCCCTGCATTGGCAGGTGAATTCTTAACCACTGCGCCACCAGGGAAGCCCCTGCACTAGGTATTGTTCAGGCTCAACTTCTATGAGAAAGAGCCCTCCTTCCCCCATCACCAATACAAAGTGGCTTAAGAAGGTAACACTCCAGAGGTTAGTGGCCTAGGACTAATGGGACATTCGGCCGCTCCCAACTGGGGGCTCTCTCGTCTCTGGATTCAAGTCTTTCCTATTTTCCAGCCAGTGGGAAGAGAAACAGGGAAAAAACATGCCTTATGTCTAAGGGTAAGACCTGGAAGTAGCACTCATCACTTTGCTTGTATGTCATAAGGCCATACCTGCTTGCAAAACAAAAAGGCAAGAAAATATAATCACTAACTGGAAAGCCGTGTACCTTAAAACCAGTTGGGCTGTTCTCTTTGTAAAAGAAACAAAGGAACGAACCTAGATATTTAAAGGGACAGTAAACAATCTCAGCCACAGAGATGTTGGGTCAGTTCCTTTTTGCTTCTCTAAATTTCCAGCAACTGACTCCTTAAATGAGGGAACTGGAGGAGGCAAACTCTACAGTTCACTTCAGTTCCAAAGTCAATAACAGCCAAAGGTGTTACTGAACCAAACTTGGGTCCACTCGCCAGTGCACAGTAATGCCAATCTACTGACACTAGGTTGTGGTGAAGGGAAGTGCAGCATTTATTGCAGGGAGTTCTGGACAGCTAGTGCTCAAAACACCCAAACTCCCCGCTGGGTTTCAGGAAGGCATTTTTAAAGGCCAGGTGATGGAGAGAGTCGCAGAGTACTGAGCAGCTCGTGCACAGTTCTCTGATTGGCTGATGGTGAGGTAACAAGGTGGTGTCACAGCGGTTCACATCATTGATCCTCAGGCTCCAGGAGGCCTGGGGGCCATGTGCTCATGGTTATCAAGTAGTTAACACCTTCCATTTGGTGGGAGATTTTTAGCATCTGTAAAATAACTCAGGAAATGTGCATCAGATACTGTTATCTAGGTACCTCAGAGAGGAGCTAAGGAGAGGCTATGGGGAAGGGGTCTGTCCCAGGAAGGCCCCGTAGGGTCCTGCTCCTTTACTAAGACTCCTTCTTCCCTAGGTTCTGCCATGTAGGAGCCATAGTGATGTACTCTGTGCAGGGAATTTTGTTTTGAGCCGGATTCTTTTGTTTGGAAACATCAGGTGCTGACCCTACACCGAATTCAAATGAGAACAGGGCATGGTTCTAAGAAGCAGTTTGTGGAAAGAGTCAAGCCTGTAATCCTCTTCCTTTGAGGCTGTAAATGCACTGACTGGGCCAAGCAAAGCAATGGTGTGAGCCCTGTGAGCCCGAAGCAGGGTGATACTGGTGGGTGGCCAGGGAAGCCTTCTGTTGTGGAGAGATCCACAAAGGCATGTTTCCTCAGAAGAAATGGGGATGCTGGCCTGGGGAGAAAAGCAGAGGACCAAGGGAAGCATGCAGATGTTTTTAATGTACCGCGGCAAGCATCCAGATTACACTTCTCATGCAGTCAGATGGTGAATGGTTTTTCTACTGAAGGGAGAGTGTTTTTGATAAGGCCCAAGAAATCTAGGCCACAGCTTCCCAGATGGTGGCTTTGGAACATTGTTGAACCACCCCAGGCAGTTGAATGAGGCCTGAAGTCGCTAGAGTCCCAGGCAAGTCCTCTGCAATCGTGCAGGCCTCCTCCATCTCCCTCATTTTCTCTGTGTGCTGTGATTTGGAAAAGAATGAAAAGCACTTGATAGAGGCTTCCAGTTAGAATGTGTTCATGCTAGACACTTGGGAACTAGCTCAGCTGGTCACTATGGTGATTTAAATAAGTTGTTTTATCGAGACACATTGGCAAATCAGGTCTGGTATTTCGATTTCCTTTATGAGGTGAATAGTGGGAAGAGGTTCATTTATAATAATTAAGGAAGATTTATGCAGTAAGTACTTTTTTTTCCTGTATCCTGTTACATGGTTGGTGTTTTATGAACAAAAAATGAATTCTAGATATTAACTATTTAATTCCAAAAATTAAAGGCTCCTCAATGAGCTATTTGTAAATTAGAATTTAATAAATGGAAACTTTTTGAATGTGCTAGATTAGAAAAATATTTAAAGGAAACATTGTGAATTCTTTAGTAAAGTGAACAATCATCCTCCACCAACCTACCTATTAGCTTTGATGAGGTCAGTAAATTAACTCTTTGCCTTTGGCAGACAGCTCATCTCTTTGTAAAGGAAAGTCAGTTTCCTCCACTGTAAAATGATTTTCAGTAGGGTTGGGGCAACTAGCAAAGTGATCTCAGTGTTTACTCTATCATTCTGAGTTGATGTTCCCTTTGGAAAAATCCATGACTCGGAAATATACTGAATGAAAATCTCCACCATAGGAAAACTGTGTGTGGATTGCCAGAGTGTGGTTTCTGTGATTGGAGGTGTTTTCTGAGCTCTTGACGCTGCAGTGCAGGGTAGATCAAATGAACAGAGCAAGCCACAGCCACTTGTTTTGCTTCCATCTGGTTTGCTTCTCCAGAAGTTTCCAGGTTACAGCAATGCCAAAGTGCCTATTAGCTTCAATGGAACCACCTCATAAATTGTTAAATGGACAGTTCAAGTTTAAAATAATTGCCCTGGGCTTCCCTGGTGGTGCAGTGGTTGAGAGTCTGCCTGCCGATGCAGGGGACATGGGTTCGTGCCCCGGTCCGGGAAGATCCCACATGCCGTGGAGTGGCTAGGCCCATGAGCCATGGCCGCTGAGCCTGCGCGTCTGGAGCCTGTGCTCTGCAACGGGAGAGGCCACAACAGTGAGAGGCCCGCGTACAGCAAAAAAAAAAAAAAATTTTTTTAAATAATAAAATAATTGCCCTTATTCTGAGCGGTGATTTTATTTGCATTTCAGCCATTCCTGTAGATCTTGTTAGACAAAAGATTTCACAGAAGCATCATGCAAAATGACGAAAAATAAAGCATTGGTTAAACCACATCCTGTTTAGGACTGATTGCTGTATTTTCCAATTTATTATCCATCCTTTCAAATAATATGTCTTACTGATTTTTTAAAACTATTATCAATTAAAAGCTACCATTTAAACACAAAACTCTTAACAAAGAAAATGGACCTGCACTCATTAAATATTTCTACCCAGTGAGCTTCTTGGCTCTCTAAATGACCCATTTTTCAACTTCCTTTTTTTAAAATTAGAATTTTCTTTCTTTCATCTCTGATTTTCCTTTTTTTTAAAAAAAAACCCCACGATTCCCTAGATTATCTTCTCTATTGTTTCATTTATTGTAGCCCCAGTTCTAAGATATCTGCTTTTGTGGTTTTCCTACAGTATTTGACACACTTTGGCATTAGTTAATATATAACCCCTTTACTTTTCCCTCCCACTCCTCCCTCAATAAGTTCCACCTAGGGGTATAAAAATACAAATTAAATGAACGGGTCATATTTTTGCGCCTGATCTTGCCCCTGTGTCTCTATTTCTGCCTTTAGTCCATAGTATCCTGGAAAGCTGGATTTTTTTTTTTCTGAGACCATAAAGTACACTGCGCTGTACTCACCCTATCTTAGACTCTCTCTATTTTTACCATAATGGATCAATCCTATCTACCATATCTTTGGGTTCCAGCTATATGTCTGGTAAAGTAACTCAAGCTAAGGTCACTAAACTCAATAAGGTCTTAATGTTTATCCTGAATTCAATCTAGTAACAGTTCTTTTAATTGAAAATTGTAAGTCCTTGTGTATATGGATGAGGAGTATGAAGGTGGAGAAAGTAAGAAGGGATATTTTACGTAAGAGGTTCTATCTGGCGGACTTAAATGGTGCTACTCAGGCTTGGATCTCATCTACATAATGTTAAGACCAGCCTTGTCTGTTAGGCAAGAGGAAATTTAATTTGCAGTCAACTTCATTAAAGGATAAATTAAGGTACCGTGTGGGAATTGAAATCATCTAAGGTAATAGAACACGGAACTTGCCTAGATTTAAAACTGGGTCTTTTGTTAGTTTCATTCATAATGACACTATCATAATAGCTACATGTGTTAAGCACTTATAAGCCAGGGACTGTTTAATATACTTTTACATTTATTAATTCACTTAATTCCCACAACACCCTGATGAATAAGGTTCTCTTGTCTCCATTTTATGTATGAGAAAACTGAGGAAGAAAACAGCTTAAGAAGTTCCTCTCAGTTCGTATGGCTGGTAAACTTTGGAGGTGGGATTTTATCCCATATACTCTTCATCAGTATTTATATTTTATTAATGTGGTTTGATGAAAATGATAAAAAGAGCAATGACTCTTTAGGGCTCAAAAGAAACTGCTCAAACCCATATTTTGGTAGTATTATTAATAGCAGCAGGATCAGCTGTTAAATAAGTGTTATGTATAAGGGTCTTGCCCTTGGATAACATTAAAGCTTTCTCGTGAATCTACTACTGTGACCAAACTGCAAAGTATGCAGTGGATGAATAATTAAATCCAGATGTCTCTTCCAGCAACGGCAGCAGCAAAACCTGGAGGGGGAAGGGTGAAGGGAAGATAGAAGTGACAGACTCAGTATTCATAAAAGCCATGATAATTAATTTTAAAATCAAAATGTGTTTTAAATGCCAGCCCTCCACTAATCCTATGAATCGCACAATAAAAAGTAAAATCCTCCTGCCGTTTAACATCCAGCAATACAAAAACCTTACTGTGTCAAATGTAATATGCATAACTGGATTCCCAATTTGGTTTTCTTAAGGAGAAATAATTTAGTTATCATTAAACTCTTTGGGAAATAGTTTTAATAATGTTCTTTGGTTATCAGGGGTATCGTTTTTCCTTCAGGCAAAGAAGAGAAAATGTGCAGCTAAAACCTTTACTGTATGTGATAATGAAGTCATCCCATTTCTGTGCAGGACTGCAGCAATTCTTTATCACTCAACATAAGCAGAGGTGTGAAAGCGGGCAGTTTCTCAAGCTGTAGAAAATTGCTGAATTCACAGATTTCTATCTCAACACAATGAACTGGCTATGTATTAAATGAAGCCCAAGTTTGGTTTGTTGGATTGCTGTGGGTTTTTTTTTTAGGACTGTGATTATTTTTTGAAAGAATAATAGTTGGAGGAAAAACAAAATCCGTAAAAAAAGATTTGTAATTGTACCAAGTGTTCCTTTATTTTATTACAGTACATAAGAGGGGTAAGAAAAACGACGATTGCTAAGCTGATCTTCATGCTTTCGTCTTTATTTCCCTGTGTGATTCTCGGCCTGGGTGTGTTCTTGCCATGACAGTAGTCAGGAACATCCCATTGCCTTGCTTATCACTCTGAGAATGTGCCAGGCGCTGGTTCTGATGCTTACATAATTAATTAAAACTGTGAGCATCATTCTGGCTAGCTTCAGTACGGCCCTGCCAACACAGCGCTTTCTGGATCATTTCTTTAATATTCATTGACTTGCAGTCACTGAAGATACCAAATCTTTTATCAAATACCTTTCTTTAGGTCTGGTAAACTTTTTTTTGACCAGCTCATGGTTTGCACCTTCCCCAGCCTTGTGCATTTCTAAGCAAACTTATTTCTCCTCTTCATTTCTTTGCCCACTCAGCCACCACTCTGATGTTCCTTCATAAAGTCATTCTTTTCTGCTCTTGATAAAAGGGGATCCAGTTCTGTGTATACTCTGGAATTCTGTTTAAAAGTGCAGGTTTTTAATTTAGAACCCAAGGCAGGATGTAGGGTGTGACAGTTTGGGCATGCCGAACGACTGAAATGGCATTATATTTACAATCCAGATGCCATGACAAGTTGGGAGGCAGGGCAGCTTGGCTGATAATTAGAGGGCAGATGTCCCAACAGTCTCACGTATACGCATTATTATTATTTTTTTTAAAACATCTTTATTGGGGTATAATTGCTTTACAATGGTGTGTTAGTTTCTGCTTTATAACAAAGTGAATCAGTTATACATATACATATGTTCCCATATGTCTTCCCTCTTGCGTCTCCCTCCCTCCCACTCTCCCTATCCCACCCCTCCAGGCTGTCACAAAGCACCGAGCTAATATCCCTGTGCCTTGCGGCTGCTTCCCCCTAGCTATCTACCTTACTACGTTTGTTAGTGTGTATATGTCCATGACTCTCTCTCGCCCTGTCAAAGCTCACCCTTCCCCCTCCCCATATCCTCAAGTCCGTTCTCCAGTAGGTCTGCGTCTTTATTCCTGTCTTACCCCTAGGTTCTTCATGACATTTTTTTCCCCTTAAATTCCATATATATGTGTTAGCATACGGTATTTGTCTTTTTCTTTCTGACTTACTTCACTCTGTATGACAGACTCTAGGTCTATCCATCTCATTACAAATAGCTCAATTTCATTTCTTTTTAAGGCTGAGTAATATTCCATTGTATATATGTGCCACATCTTCTTTATCCATTCATCCGATGATGGGCGCTTAGGTTGTTTCCATCTCCGGGCTATTGTAAATAGAGCTGCAATGAACATTTTGGTACATGACTCTTTTTGAATTTTGGTTTTCTCAGGGTATATGCCCAGTAGTGGGATTGCTGGGTCATATGGTAATTCTATTTGTAGTTTTTTAAGGAACCTCCATACTGTTCTCCATAGTGGCTGTATCAATTCACATTCCCACCAGCAGTGCAAGAGTGTTCCCTTTTCTCCACACCCTCTCCAGCATTTATTGTTTCTAGATTTTTTGATGATGGCCATTCTGACTGGTGCATTATTTTTTGTATATTTGAGACTTGGAACCATAGCTCTGAAAGATAAATGAGAAATCACCTCACCCATATAATAAAAAATAAATTAGTTCTCATAATATTATTGCTTTAAAAATTCTACTTATTGGAAATAACATATATAAAAAAACAGAAGTCACTCATAATCTTTATTTTGGTATATCTCTATGAACATAAATATGCTGGTTATTATTATTTTTACTTTTTTTTCGAAATGTGAACTCCTATTTTCTACAAGTGAGAGAACTGGAAGCCCGGTGTAGTTAGGTGACTTCTGAGATCACCCAGTTAATGAGCGGCAAAAAATGAGATCAGAATCCCACAGTGTCCCGATTGTCCTGTCAGCTTTCTTTCCAGAATACCTTTTAAAAAAGTTTTTTTCCCAGCTTCACTGAGTTATAATCAACATATAGCATTGTATAAGTTTAAGGTGTACAATGTGTTTATTTGATACATATATATTGCAAAATGGCTGGCATTACCATTAAGTAACACCTCTGTCAGGTCACATAATTCCCATTTATTTTTTGAGGTCAGAACATCTAAGATCTCTCTTGGCAGCTTTCAAGTATATAGTACAACATTATTAACTTTGATCACTGCGATGTACATTAAATCCCCAGAACTTACTCATCTTATAACTGAAAGTGTGTACTCTTTTAGTAACATCTCCCATTCCCTCCCCACCCCGCCTCTTCTTATTCTTGAATTTGATTATAAGTACAAGGAAGCCCACTCTTTGATCCCTTTCTGAGTAAATGCTTGAGCCAAATCTGTAGTGGCTTCTTGAGAAAGCTGGAAACAAAGTTTTAAAGCCTTGGTTAAAGTATTCTGATTAAACCTGCATGGTACCAAAGCAGTAGCCTAAAGTTTGGAAAATTCTAGTTGGTGGGGTTGATTCATTTTATTTAATTTAAAGAGTACTTGGGAAAAAAATGTAATGGATTCACTGCCTAGCCATTCTTGAGTTCCAGCCATTGAACCCCCTGTTCGTAATAGAGCATCTTGTAACTGTAGAATATTAAGGTTTATTGAACCTCCCTTCTACTCTGTTATACAGTATTTTTCTTACCTTTAATGCTTCAAGTCCAAGACCTTGCAGTTTAAAGGCAAAAGTCAAATTTATTACCACTTTTGTGGTTTTGTATACAAATTTGGAAAAAGAAGGAAAGCTGGTCACTATGTACATTATTTTACAATACAAATATTTACATCAATTGCCAATTATTACACAAGAATAATTTTTCCCATAGCAACAGGGAGAGATAACTATATTTATAACACTTCAGAAGGAAATCCCAGTTGAAGAGAGGTGTCTGTAGAGAAATCAGATTTTAAAGCCTCAAACGTCCTGGTTTTGTCATAGGTGGAAAATTTTAGAAGAATGCGTTCAGCTGTTTTATGAGTTATGGAACCAGGAAAAAGTGGGTTCTCCGTACTGCCCACATGTATTTTATGTACACACAACTCAAACCCGAGTAAGCCTTCAAACTTCAAACTTCACACATAGCTATTGTCCTCAGAAGTACAGTTGGGTGTAAGTCAGAAGGAAATTATTGGAAAAGGATGAAATTATAAAGTGTCTGAACACTTCTCACATGAGGATCCAGAAGAACTTCCATAATGCTGAAGTTACATTCTTTCCTCATCTAATCTAGTAGGCTGTTTCGTGGGAGATCTTTCTATTACTCAAGTTATTGCTGGTTTCTGCTACAACATCTCGCTCAGTTCCCTTTCCTGTTACCCTGTATCTTTTTTTTTTTTTTTTTTTTTTTTGCAGTTTGAATCACCAATTTTTTCTTTTAACATCTTTAATGGAGTATAATTGCTTTCAATGTTCTGTATACATATATCCCCATATCCCCTCCCTCTTGCGTCTCACTCCCACCCTCCCTATCCCACCCCTCTAGGTGGTCACAAAGCACCGAGCTGATCTCCCTGTGCTATGCAGCTGCTTCCCACTAGTTATCTATTTTACATTTGGAAGTATATATATGTCAATGCCACTCTCTTACTTCGTCCCAGCTTACGCTTCCCCCTACCTGTGTCCTCAAGTCCATTCTGTACGTCTGCGTCTTTATTCCTGTCCTGCCCCTAGGTTCATCAGAACCTTTTTTTTTTTTTTTTAGATTCCATATATATGTGTTAGCATATGGTATTTGTTTTTCTCTTTCTGACTTACTTCACTCTGTATGACAGACTCTAGGTCCATCCACCTCACTACATATAACTCAATTTTGTTCCTTTTTATGGCTGAGTAATATTCCATTGTATATATGTGCCACATCTTCTTTATCCATTCATCTGCTGATGGACACTTAGGTTACTTCCATGTCCTGGCTATTTTAAATACTGCTGCAATGAACATTGTGGTACATGACTCTTTGAATTATGGTTTTATCAGGGTATATGCCCAGTGCTGGGATTGCTGGGTCATATGGTAGTTCTATTTTTAGTTTTTTAAGGAACCTCCATACTGTTCTCCATAGTGGCTGTATCAGTTTACATTCCCACCAACAGTGCAAGAGGGTTCCCTTTACTCCACACCCTCTCCTGCATTTTTTGTTTGTAGATTTTTTGATAATGGCCATTCTGACAAGTGTGAGCTGATACCTCATTGTAGTTTTGATTTGCATTTCTCTAATGATTAATGATGTTGAACATTCTTTCATGTGTTTGTTGGCAATCTGTATCTCTTATTTGGAGAAATGTCTGTTTAGGTCTTCTGCCCATTTTTGGATTAGGTTGTTTGTTTCTTTGATATTGACCTGCATGAGCTGCTTGTATATTTTGGAGATTAATCCTTTGTCCGTTGTTTTGTTTGCAAATATTTTCTCCCATTCTGAGGGTTGTCTTTTCGTCCTGTTTATGGTTTCCTTTGCTGTGCAAAAGCTTCTAAGTTTCATTAGGTCCCATTTCTTTATTTTTGTTTTTATTTCCATTACTCTAGGAGGTGGGTCAAAAAGGATCTTGCTGAGCTTTATGTCATAGAGTGTTCTGCCTATGTTTCCCTCTAAGAGGTTTATAGTGTCTGGCTTTACATTTAGTTCTTTAATCCATTTTGAGTTTATTTTTGTGTATGGTGTTAGGGAGTGTTCTAATTTCACTCTTTAACATGCAGCTGTCCAGTTTTCCCAGCACCACTTATTGAAGTGGCTGTCTTTTCTCCACTGTATATTCTTGCCTCCTTTATCAAAGATAAGGTGACCATATGTGCGTGGGTTTATCTCTGGGCTTTCTTTCCTGTTCCATTGATCTATATTTCTGTTTTTGTGCAAGTACCATACTGTCATGATTACTGTAGCTTTGTAGTATTGTCTGAGGTCAGGGAGCCTGATTCCTCCAGCTCCGTTTTTCTTTCTCAAGATTGCTTTGACTATTCAGGGCCTTTTGGGTTTCCATACAAACTGTGCAACTTTTTGTTCTAGTTCTGTGAAAAATGCTATTGGTAGTTTAATAAGGATTGCATTGAATCTGTAGATTTCTTTGGATAGTATAGTCATTTTCACAATGTTGATTCTTCCCATCCAAGAACATGGTATATCTCTCCATCTGTTTGTATCATCTTTCATTTCTTTCATCAGTGTCTTATAGTTTTCTGCATACAGGTTTTTTGTCTGCCTAGGTAGGTTTATTCCTAGGTATTTTATTCTTTTTTGTTGCAGTGGTAAATGGGAGTGTTTCCTTAATTTCTCTTTCAGATTTTTCATCATTAGTGTATAGGAATGCAAGAGATTTCTATGCATTAACTTTGTATCCTGCAACTTTATCAAATTCATCGATTAGCTCTGGTAGTTTTCTGGTAGCATCTTTAGGATTCTCTATGTAAAGTATCATGTCATCTGCAAACAGTGACAGTTTTACTTCTTCTTTTCCAATTTGTATTCCTTTATTTCTTTTTCTTCTCTGATTGCTGTGGCTAAAACTTCCAAAACTATGTTGAATAATAGTGGTGAGAGTGGGCAACCTTGTCTTCTTCTTGATCTTAGAGGAGATGGTTTCAGTTTTTCACCATTGAAAATGATGTTGGCAGTGGGTTTGTCATATATTGCCTTTATTATTTTGTGGTAGGTTCCCTCTGTGCCTACTTTCTGGAGAGATTTTATCATAAATGCGTGTTGAATTTTGTCAAAAGCTTTTTCTGCAACTATTGAGATGATCATATGGTTTTTATCCTTCAATTTGTTAATATGGTGTATCACATTGATTGATTTGCCTGAAAAAGCCCTGCATTCCTGGGATAAACCCCACTTGATCATGGTGTTTAATCCTTTTAATTGCTGTTGGATTCTGTTTGCTAATATTTTATTGAGGATTTTTGCATCTATGTTCATCAGTGATATTGGCCTGTAGTTTTCCTTTTTAGTGACATCTTTGTCTGGTTTTGGCATCAGCGTAATGGTGACCTTGTAGAATGAGTTGGGGAGTGTTCCTTCCTCTGAAATTTTTTGGAAGAGTTGGAGAAGGATGGGTGTTAGCTCTTCTCTAAATGTTTGATAGAATTCACCTGTGAAGCCATCTGGTCCTGGACTTTTGTTTGTTGGAAGATTTTTAATCACAGTGTCAATTTCATTACTTGTGATTGGTTTGTTCATGTTTTCTATTTCTTCCTGCTTCAGTCTTGGAATTTATACCTTTCTAAGAATTTGTCCATTTCTTCCAGGTTTTCCATTTTATTGGCATATAGTTGCTTGTAGTAGTCTCTCATGATCCTTTGTATTTTTGCAGTGTCAGTTGTTACTTCCCCTTTTTCATTTCTAATTCTGTTAATTGGAGTCTTCTCCCTTTTTTTCTTGATGAGTCTGACTAATGGTTTGTCAATTTTGTTTATCTTCTCAAAGAACCAGCGTTTAGTTTTATTGATCTTTGCTATCCTTTCCTTCATTTCTTTTTCATTTCTTTCTGATCTTTATGATTTATTTCTTTCTGCTAACTTTGGGGTTTTTTCTTTCTCTAGTTGCTTTAGGTGTACGTTAGGTTGTTTATCTGAGATTTTTCTTGTTTCTTGATGTAGGATTATATTGCTATAAACTTCGCTCTTGAAACTGCTTTTGCTGCATCCCATATATTTTGGGTAGTCGTGTTTTCATTCTCATTTGTTTCTAGGTATTTTTTGATTTCCTCTTTGCTTTCTTCAGTGATTTATTGGTTATGCTGGCTGTTGGGTGTTAGCATTGAGACGGAGATCTCTGGGAGAACTCTCACTGATTGACATTACGTGGGGCTGGGAGGTCTCTGGTGGTCCAGTGTCCTGAACTCGGCTCTCCCACGTTGGTGGCTCAGGCCTGACACCAGCCCAGAGCACCAAGACCCTGTCAGCCACACAGCTCAGGAAAAAAGGGAGAAAAAAAGAAAGAAAGATAAATAAATGAATAAATAAATATTTTTAAAAATATTAAAATAATAATATTAATAAAAGAAGAGAGCAACGAAACGAATAAACAAATCCACCCATAATAACAAGTGCTAAAACTAAACTAAGATAAACATAAAAATCAGAGGCAAATCAGTTGCAGACAGCTAACCCCAAGTCTACAGTTGCTCCCAAAGTCCACTGCCTCAATTTTGGGAACATTTGTTGTCTACTCAGGTATTCTTCAGATGCAGGGTTTATTAAGCTGATTGTGGGGATTTAATCCGCTGCTCCTGAGGTGGCATAGAGAAATTTCCCTTTCTCTTTGTTGGCGCAGCTCCTGGGGTTCAGCTTTGGTTTTGGCCCCACCTCTGCGTGTAGGTCGTCCTCAGGCATCTGTTCCCCACCCAGACAGGAGGGGCTTAAAGCAGTGGCTGGTTAGGGGGCTTTTGGTCATTCAGGCTGGTGAGAGGGAGGGGTACAGTAGTTATAATTGGAATGTGGGGCGAGCCTGTGGCGGCAGAGGCCAGCATGACATTGAAACAGTCTGAGGCTTGCCATGTGTTCTCCTGGGGAATTTGTCCCTGGATCACGGGACCCTGCCAGTGGTGGGCTGCACAGGCTCCCGGGGTAGGGGTGTATGGATAGTGACCTGTGCTCGCACACAGGATTCTTGGTGGCTACAGCAGCAGCGTTAGCATTTCATGCCCATCTCTGGGGTCCGAGCTGATAGCCGTGGCTCGCGCCTGTCTCTGGAGCTGGTTTAGGCAGTGCTCTGCCTTCTGTGGGCAGATGGGGAAGGAATCCCCTATCCTTGTGCACCCCGAAACAATGGTCTCTTGCGTCTTTGGCAGGTCCAGACTTTTTCCCGGTCTCCCTCCCAGCGAGCTGTGGCGCACTAGCCCCCTTCAGGCTGTGTTCACACCGCCAACCCCAGTCCTCTCCCTGGGGTCTGACCTCTGAAGCTGGAACCTCAGCTCCCAGCCCCCACCCTCCCTAGCAGGTGAGCAGACAAGCCTCTCAGGCTGGTGAGTGCTGGTCGGCACCGATCCTCTGTGCAGGAATCTCTCCACTTTGCCCTCTGCACCCCTGTTGCTGTGCTCTCCTCCGTGGCTCCGAAGCTTCCCCCCCCACCCCCCACCCCCCCGTCTCTGCCAGTGAAGGGGCTTCCTAGTGTGTGGAAACTTTTCCTCCTTCACAGCTCCCTCCCACTGGTACAGGTTCCGTCCCTATTCTTTTGTTTCTGTTTTTTCTTTTTTCTTTTACCCTACCCAGGTACGTGGGGAGATTCTTGCCTTTTGGGAAGCCTGAGGTTTTCTGCCAGCATTCAGTAGGTGTTCTGTAGGAGCTGTTCCACATATACATGTATTTTTTATATATTTGTGGGGAGGAAGGTGATCTCCATGTCTCACTCCTCCACCATCTTGAAGGTCCCCCTTACCCTGTATCTTTTGGGAGGGTCTGATGATGCTCACCAGTGGATTCAGCCCTGCCCTTGCCTTGGGCACATCTTCTTCCAGGGCAGGGAGGAGCTTTGCCTCAGTCTTGTTGCTGGTTCCTCTTGGACTTCTGGAACTCAATCCTTCAGCCACTTATTTCTCTTGAAGGGAACATCTCTGCTTTTTTTTTCTTTTTTAATAAATTTATTTGTTTATTTTTGGCTGCGTTGTGTCTTCATTGCTGCATGTTGGCTTTCTCTAGTTGTGACGAGCAGGGGCTACTGTTTGTTGTGGTGCGCATGCTTCTCTTTGCAGTGTCTTCTCTTGTTGCGGAGCACAGGCTCTAGGTGTGCGGGTTTCAGTATTTGTGGCATGTGGACTCAGTAGTTTTGGCTCGTGGGCTCTAGAGCGTAGGCTCAGTAGTTGTGGCACACGGGCTTAGTTGCCTTGCAGCATGTGGGATCTTCCTGGACCAGGGCTCGAACCTGTGTCCCCTGCATTGGCAGGTGGATTCTTAACCACTGCATCGCCAGGAACGTCCACTGCTTTTCTTATGAGATGAGGATTCCAGTTACTGGGGTTCTACCTTGTTCCGCTGTTCCATTAATATTCCTCTTCACCCAGCCTACAGTCAAGCTTAGCACTATCCTGTATCCCCAAATAGCCACATTTAAAAATTAAAAAGAAGCAAATAAAATTAATTTTAAGACCATAATAAAATATAATAAATATATTTTATTATATCTTCTGAACAAAGATGCCACCTGTACAATTTCCATGAATATTTAAGAAGGTGAGTATTCAAACCTAACCTAGATGACTTAAGGTGTTACATATTTTGAAATGTTATTTTAAAATATTTCTTGATTTTCCTGGCTTGGTCAAGTATCTGTTTAAAAATTTGTATTAGACTTGCAGAAATGTACAAGGAGCTTTACAGTGCTCAAACATGGTTTAAATGTTCATCAAAATAAGTGAGAGCTTTCTCTGCTGAAGGTAAATATACACCTACACATTCAGCATGCTTGATGCTTGCTGTGTGTAAAGATACATTTGTGGATGCGTTTGAATAGGGCTTATAGAATAACAGGGCCTGACTCCAAAGGTGAGAGGAAAGATATATTTTCTTAATAAACCTGGAATGGCTAATGTGCTCCTCTCAAATGAATCATTAGCTCTGTCCACATGACTCCAATACAAGCATATGCAAAAGCAAAAAGTCTCAGTTAATCCTTTCAGCTATTTGATGTACTCGAGCATCTAGATGTTCAAAACATCCAAGCTGCAATTTTTTGTTTTTATTTAAAAGTCTCCCAACACTTGCATATATTATTCCTTTTCTCAAAGACCAAGTACAGGATCTTTTCTCAAAGACCAAGTACAAGTACTTTTCAATTCATTCTTTAAAAGTATAGTAACATCATTCCAGATTCATGGAGAGCTCAATTATTGGCCCATGCCTTCTCCACTTTGTGGTTTGGGTGTTGAGAATTGTTGGCTGTCTGATAGCTTCCTTAGTCATTCAGCAGTTACCCAACAATAACGTAAAGTATATTTAACAAGTGCAACAATATCAATATTATTCTAAAGTTGCTTCAACAAAATAATGGAAAATTTGACATACCTAATAAAGGTAAATGTTAAATTATCCACTCTTAGATCTTCTATGCCACTGACCCCCTTTTTAGTAAAGTGATTAAAAACATTGACTACAGTAGTATTTTATTGCTATCAGCAACTATTATGTCACTATGTAAGTCTTTATTTCTGACACATGTATTATGTCTCAGCATGGAGCTTATATTATGTATTTCATTTTAACAATTTTCTAATTACTGTCATTTTTGTCAGGTTACATATTTTGTGGCCTACAACATTGATTTCATCTTAATGTCACCAGGGGGAACTGATGATCTTAGGCTTGGCATAATATTAATTAAATCCATATGTCACATATTGTGCAGTGTTCTTGGGAAAATATTCTAATACTTAAGTGAAAAATTGAGATTGCTTCCAAAAATGGTGGACTTCATATGGAATCCATCATGCAATAACAGTGTTGTGAAGACTGGGCTGAATAGGTTTAGAACAACATTGATATCAAAGACCAGATCCTTTTTAGATCAAAAGTCATATCTAAGCTATCATCTTGACATTCAGGATCCCACAAGGAAGAATTAGCTGGGAATGTTACCCCAGGGTGGCTTGAGAGAGTACCTTAGCCCACCTGTATGTAGTAGGCTGAAAAATGTCCTCCAGAGATATCAGGTCCAAATTCCTGGAATCTATACATTTTGCTTTATATGGAAAAAGGATCTTTGCAAGTGTGATTAAGTTACGGATTGTGAGAAGAAGACATAATCCTGGATTGTCTGTGTGGGCCCCAAGTATCATCACAAGTATACTTATGAGAGAGAAGCAGAGGGAGATTCTGTGCAAGCACAGAAGAAAAGGTGATATAAAGATGGAGGCAGAGAGTGGAGAGAAGCAGCCACAAGCCAAGGAATGCTGGCAGCCACCAGAAGCTGGAATACTCAAGTTCTTTCCTAGGACCTTCAGAGAGCATGCAACCCTACTGATGCCTTGATTTCAGCTCAGTGATACTGATTTTGGACTTCTGGCCTCCAGAACTACTAGAGAATAAATCTGTGTTTTAAACCAGCCATTTTGTGTTAACTTGTTACAGCAACCATGGGAAACTAATACATCAGACACTGAATAATAGCAACAGCAATAATTACCAAAAAAAGAAAAAGTATAAAAAGTGTGTGTAAATGTATTTTTAGAAAGTTTTATTACTCCAACACACAATATAAATAAAAAACACATCTTAATATGAAAATGGAAGTTTCAGAATAAGTCTCCTGACCTCCCATTCCAACTACACTGATGATCTTAAGCTCTTCTTATTTAGAATTTCTGAAGCCATCACTGCCTATGGGTTGGGTTGAAATAAAGGTACAGTGATGTTTCAAGTATTGTACCCTATGACTGAGAGGCAGGATGGAAGAGTGCCAAGTCATAGCCTGGCACTAAGAATAGGAATATATAAAATATGAAGAATAAGGATGAAGGAGGGAAGTGGGGTACCTGAGAAAGTTAAGTCAATAATTGGATGAGGTCCACAGTACAACTGTGGGAGAGTCATTTAGAATTCTGCCCTCAAATGGGAAGACAAGGTACCAGGCCCTGTTGCCTATTCTAGTCAGCGTACATTATGAGAGCAGTGCTAGCTACCAGGAAAAGCATTCCAAATGTATATGTCTTATATTGTTTACCACTATTCCCCAAGTAAAACTTGTTTCACAGAATTCCATCTCTTTTTTTTTTTTTTTTTTTGGCGGTATGTGAGCCTCTCACTGTTGTGGCCTCTCCTGTTGCGGAGCACGGGCCCCGGACGCGCAGGCTCAGCGGCCATGGCTCACGGGCCCAGCCGCTCCGCGGCATGTGGGATCCTCCTGGACCGGGGCACAAACCCGTGTCTCCTGCATCGGCAGGCGGACTCTCAACCACTGCGCCACCAGGGAAGCCCAAAGAATTCCATCTTTAACGTGCCTCACACATACACACATTCAGCATCCTTATTCATGCTCTTATGTAATTGGAGTGAATGCCTGGACACCCTTTTTTTAATCTGTCTTTGCTCTTGAGTTCCAGTTCTCAACTGCCTCCTTAATACAGCCAGAGGATCCTGGCTGCCATCTCATACTCCCTGGATGAAACTGTCTTGTTTTCTCTTCTAAAGCCACCTCTGGTCCTTTTCCTTGTCTGAGTTAGTAGATCACTCTCCTTCCACTGAATTTCAACCTCTCAGCTAAAAGCATGGAATCATCTTCAACTCTGCTCTTATTCTTCCTATTCAATCAACTGGCAGTCCCAGTATTTCTCCTCTTCTCTCATTTATTTATTTTGCCAGTGTCCTACTTTAGGCCCTTATCTCTCTTCTGAAATATAGTAATAGCCTCCCAACTGGCCACTCTGCTTCTAGCTGCTCGGTGATCCAATCCCCCTTGTCTTCTGAGTTTTCTTTCCAAAACACTGTCACAACTTCTCAGTGTCCTCAGAAACTCCTGGGGACCTGCAGAAGTCTCAGTTTCTATGCATTCATAGCTCTTCACAACCCACCCTCCATTTGCCAGTCATCCCTCCTGAAACTTACCAACACTTCCCCTTTGTCTCAACCAGCATGCCTGACATTTTTTGCATCTCCTTGAATCTATTCATACTGTTGTTGGAAAGTCTTCCCCTGCACTTCACCTTCTTAAACATGTCTGTCTGTCCCTCAAGGCCCAATGTAAGAATTCTCCATAAAACCCCCTTTGATTCCTGACCTCCACTAATGATACTTATTAACAGTTATTACTTACTAACACTTGATAACACTTATTAGGTATTTATACTTTGCTTTTAGTTGTATAATAAAACTTACTTCTGCTTTTTAACATAGGTCATTATTTCCGTGTCTATCTTCCCCTCTCTCTGACACTGGATTGTAAATTCCCAGAGGCTAAAACTCATGTTTTCATCCTTTAAGACCAAGCTTAAATGTCACCTTACCCATACTGACTAATGCTTTATCCTTTATCTCAGCTCCAAAATATTATAAATGCATATTACATAATATAATACCATTTTAAAAATTAGTTCTGGTTCCTGTATCTTATCTCCCAAATTAGAATGTAACCCTCTCAAGGTTAGGGAGCCTGTATTCTATTGAACTCTTATATACGCAGTGTATTATTACACAACTAATACTTGATGGATGATTCAACTAGCATATCTTCTTAGCAAAATAAAAATACCAGGCTCTTCAAATAATTAGCTTTGTGACCTGAAACAAATCATTTATCTTCCCAGGGACTTAGCTTACTTTAGTGTGAAATAGATGGTACCTTCATTTCTTAAATGTAGAGATTCACTGATGTGTTCCTTTAAATCACATGCTAAATCTAAAAGCAACGTCAACAATAACAACAAAAAAAACAAAAACAAAAAATTCAGAATCAACTGCATGTTCTCTGAAAGCAATATGAAAGGCATTATTTAATAGAATGCAGATTATTCTAATTTCTTCTCAGAATTTTAAGAAATATATCAGACAACATTTTTCCTGTCATCATACATTAAAATGTATACATATTAATATATTAAGTATGTATAAGTGCACATACACATATGTACATATATATTTGTATATAGGTAAATGTGTAATATATATAGTTTTTTTTAGCCATTGTAAGATTATTGCCCTAATGTTTATGTAAAACACCAGTTCACAGGCTTACCTCATATCAAGATGCACATTCACCTTTATCAGCTACTATTTTTCTTAAAATCTAAAAGAGGGGACCCTAATGTATTATTGTGGTCATTATACTTTACTCCATTTTGTTTATCCCTTTCCAATATATTGTGGCAGATTGAGCAATATACAAGATTAATTCTTTTGTTTTAGAATTACAGTCCTGCAGTTCTTAGAACAGGGATTACATTAACACTACTCTCCAAAGTCAAGTTTTTCTGGAAGTTTCAACCATTAGGTAGCAATAACAGAAAGCATTCTAAATCTTTTGGAGTTTTGTAAGATATTGTACTTCTTGTTAATTGAATTGAGAGATGATTGCCCTATGATTACCTCAATTTATTCACGCACTGTATAATTTACCATAAGGATAATTAACTCATCCTGAATATGGTAAAATGTGCATGAATTTCTCTTTCTCTCTCACCCTCCCTTTCTCCTTCTCTCTGTCTCACTTTCTTTCCTCTCCTCTGCCCCTTACTATCACAATAAGTAAATATTTTACATATAATCTGACACGATTTGTTTATAGAGCCTTCCTTCTTATATTAGTATGTCAGTCAAAGTATTATACCTCTAAATGAAAGTGAAAGGCCATTTTTTTCCCCAAATTCCTAGGTGATTGGTTGCTACTTAACTTATTGCTTTGATCTAATTATGTCTTGGTTTGTGAAGGAAGGACCCTAACCTGGCCCATTAGATGATATTTTTATTTCTAAGTTTATTTGTTCCTAAATTGCCCATAGTGCCTCAGTATTTCAGAGGCACATTATATTGCCACAATTTCTTCTACACTGAAATCAAACACAGAGTTGGTCAGTGATCAAACTAATGTATGCTTTATAAAAACTTCTTAATTCTAGGATAAGGGAAAGAAGTATATTGTAGCTCTCAAATATACAAATGGGTTCACGGTTTTGATATTTGATAGTTCAAATTGTTTTAGATCAAAAAAAATCGGAAGCACAAAGCAACTAAGCAATATTTTGTGTGTTCATCCTTATAATAATGTAATCAGACAAGTATTTATAGATGAGAAGATATGATTCTAGAGTTGCCTCAAAATAATCAGGGGCTAGAGTAGGGAGGTGATTGAGGATAGAGATGGGACAAAGTCAGCCATGAATTGATCATTGTTGAACCTGTGTGATGGGCATGGAAGTTCATCATATGATTGTACTCACTTTTGAATATGTTTGATATTTTCTAAAATAAAAAAGTGTTTAAAGAGAATATAATGAGGCATCTGTAGTGTGACACATGTCGAGGGGCCCAGGTCAGAGTCCTGGCCCTGCTTGACTTTAGATGGGTCACAAGTTCTTAGACTTCATTTTCCTGTCAGTAAAATGAAGGCATTAGATGAGATCAGTGGTTCCCAAGAAGGTGAAATTGCCTAGGAAACTTTTTAAAATAACACTAACAACTCTAGAATTTTGCTTGGATATAGAAGGTAGAAGGGAACGTGTATTTCAAAACAGCTTCTCAGGTAACTGTGGTACTGCCATTCCTTACATGCACACAAATTTGAGGGTATCAAAGAGAGTGACTTCAGGCCATACCCCACAACATTTCACGAGGTCTAGGATGGGTTCTGAGGATACATATTTTTAAAAAGCTCTCCAGGTGATTCTAATAGGGGTCCACATGCCACACTTTGTGAAGCACTTTTCTAAATCACCTCCATGGCCTTTTCCAACTTCAATGCCCCATGCTGTTCCATGACCATTTTGTTTTCTCTTTTCTGTTTTGTACCATTCTATGAACAACTGGTCATTTAATTACAAGTATATAATGGTCAAGAAACTGATGCTAAGTTTCTTGCTTTGGGTCATGAAACAAGGTAGAAGCGGACTCTGGTTTAGTTAAAATTCATGTTATATATATACAGCCAAAACTCTTGTTGGGGAAAAGATTTTCCAAAGTAAATCTAGCCCATCAATTTTACATTGACTACTTAAAACAGATAAATTATTTTAGTCTTTTGTCTCCAGTCTTACTTCCTAATGTTTACATTGCACGGAGTTTTATTCTTTATCCTGGTCCTACTGGATAGATTAATAAATTGAGATTAATGAGATTCTTCCTATTCCACCTGTTTTTAACCAAACGCCTACATGCTATACGAGCAGGTGGGTGACTGTTATTGTTGATCACCAAGCTTCTTTGCAGAGTGAACAAGGGTTAGATGTGAATGTTAGAAAAAATATTGTGGTAAATTTCTGCCTCCAATAAAGAACCATAAATATGGGTCAAAAAGTTTTAGTAGCCACCACAAACTTTCGTTTTGTTTTGTTTTTTTGTTTTTTTTGTTGCGGTACGTGGGCCTCTCACCGCCGCGGCCTCTCCTGTTGCGGAGCACAGGCTCCGGACACACAGGCTCAGCGGCCATGGCCCACGGGCCCAGCCACCCCACGGCACGTGGGATCCTCCCGGACTGGGGCACGAACCCGCGCCCCCTGCATCGGCAGGCAGACTCCCAACCACTGCACCACCAGGGAAGCCCCAAACTTTTGTTTTAATCACCACTTGAAATCTAGAAATTATAGTAATTTAGTGGCCCCAAACTACATTCTGGAGAAGACAATATAAGTAAAGCTGAAAAGCAGTTAAAGCCTTGAAGTGTTTTTTTAAAAAAAAACCTCTTCTTTACCTTTCCATCCACTTACAACTTTCTGACCATAGAGGAAATGACTTTATAAAGCATCATACTTGTGGCTCCAGTTGATTTCATAGGGTTGACAAGGGGAAGAATAATGAGATGTTAACATGTCATTAAAATGAGTGCTGAGTATATAATGTTAACCTGAAACAAATAGACTGTCAGATATTTCTCTGGCAAAGATGGGTTTATTCAGGATCAGCAGAGAATTTCATTTTAGGATCTGCAACCACGTCGAGGCACGTGCAAGTCCCCAAACTGCAAGAGAAGGAGAATACTTTTATAGGGAGGAAAAGAGAGTTGGGAGGCTATAGTAAACATAGAGTCCTTGGCTTTTCATTGGCTGAGTCTCTTCCAGGAAGGAAGAGGGGTCTTTCTTCTTCCTCTTGGGCTCTGCTATTGTCTCAGGGCGTAAGAGCTTCCCCTCTGGCCTCCCAACTCTATTTAATTGAGGTTTCTGTTTGTTAATTTTTTACAGTAGAAAAACTAACTTATCTGTGGGGCATAACATTTGACAGTGATAATGAACAAGCTTGCACAGATAACTTTGCCCTTTGTGCTTTGTCTCATTCTCAAAGCTTTTCTGAGCTCAGAAATCGCTGTAATGTTCTATAAATGTGTTTAATATTTTATTTCTTTAAAAAATTTACTACTGAGTAAAGGACTTAAATAAAATTATAACTGACTCTTAGTCGAAGAATAAAACCTATCTCGGGCCCTATGAGCACTGTGATGTAAATCTCATCAGAAGAGGTAGCCTGTCCCGTGACCAGGTTGCACAGTAATATGAGCCACACAAATACAGACACAGGTAAGTGCCTCAAAACCTAAATATTTTATTAGAAGAAATTTCTGATTCAGTAGTTTCCATTCCTGTGGCCAGTGTCAAAGTCTGTTTCTAGGAAGGAAGGATGGTAAATTCCTAACAACTGAATTGCAAAGTTCATTGTATGTTTTAAGATGACTCTTCCCCAGAAATACAGCTCTTGTGATAGATTTGTGGAATTTTTTTTTCCCCTGCATTTTACCTGTAGATAAGTTGAACAATTCCATGGTTCTAACTAGTTCCCTGGTTCTTACTAATAATAGAGCATGTTATATTAAGGATAACTGATGTTGTAGAAAGTCAGGATGGGTTGTGATGTATGGATGAGGTAACCAAGAGACTCTGTTCCTATTGTCCTGGAGTATCCAGAATAGTCCAGACATCTTCAGGTGAACCCAAGTCAGGCCTATCAGGAGCCACTAGAAAAACTTGCTGAGACAGTGTCTCAGAACCAGGATTTCTCAGAAGATACATTTAATAGTCAGGATCAGTTTAAGTCAAAAGTTGAATAGAAAACATATCCAAGGAAGTAAACCAAGCTGGTAGGAAGGCATAACTATTTTTAGTTACCTCTAGAGAAAGTACAGGGCTAAAAATGTGAATCCAAGGAAAGGATAATGAGCTGAATGATGTAGAACTAGGGGAGAAATTAAGGAGCAAGAAATCCAGAAGTGGGCTTCCCTGGTGGCGCAGTGGTTGAGAGTCCGCCTGCCGATGCAGGGGACACGGGTTCGTGCCCCGGTCCAGGAAGATCCCACATGCTTCGGAGCATCTGGGCCCGTGAGCCATAGCCGCTGAGCCTGGGCGTCCGGAGCCTGTGCTCCGCGACCGGAGAGGCCCCAACAGTGAGAGGCCCGCGTACCACAAAAAAAAAAAAAAAGAAATCCAGAAGTAGAATGGGCTCTACAGTTGGTTGAATTGATGGCTCAATTATGTCGTCATAGACCAGGTTCTTTCTCTCTGCCATCCTCAGTATGTCAGCTTTGTCCTTACACTGACTATCCTCTATGCAAGATGTCTATAGCTCTTCCAAATGTCAGATCTAGAAATGATAACGTCCAGAGGAAATAATCAGCCTCTTAGGTGCAAGAAAACCTTTTCCAGCACCATCAACAGTCCTAAGTTCCTCTGCCATCTTATTGGTCAGGATTAAGTCACATGTTCATTCTTAAACCAATGAGATGAAAGGAATACCATGGCTAGAGTATACAGAAATGGAATAGATTTTAGAATGTTAAATACAAATTTACTCATGCAGAAGAAAATGGGGAGAATTCACATCTCATTCTCAATCCAAAGGGCCATGGTTGGTGTGTTGTAACCTAGTCCTAACTTTGGAACTAGAAGAGATCTTTAGTAGTTGTAATTTCCTGGGACTGCTGTTACAAACTACCACAATCTGGATGACTTAAAACAACAGAAATTTTGGTCTGACAGTTCTGGGAGCTAGAAGTCCAAATTCATGGCGTCAGCAGGGCCATACTCCCTCTGAAACCTGTAGGGAGTTCCTTCCTTTCCTCTTTCTAGCTTCTGGTGGTTTGCCAGCAATCTTTGGGGTCCCTTGATGTCTTAGTCCATTTAGGCTGCTATAACAAAATACTATAAGCTTATAAACAAAAGAAATCTATTTCTCACAGTTCTGGAGTCTGAGAGTTCAATGTCCAATGTCAAATAACTCACAGATTAGGTGTCTGGTAAGAGCTCACTTCCTGGTTCATAGAAGGCCATCTTTTCCCTATTTTCTCACATGACAAAAAGGGCAGAGATCTCTCTCGAGTCTCTTTTATAAAGGTACTAATCCCATTAATGAGGGCTTTGCCCTCATGACCTAATTACCTCCCAAAGGGCCTACTTCAAAATGCCATCAAATTGGGGATTGGGATTTTAACTGTCTGAGGGACACAAGCATTCAGTTCATAGCACTTGACGTACAGCTGCACAACTCCAGTCTCTGACATCTTCATCACATGGTGCTCTCCCTGTGTGTCCCTGTCTTCACATGGCTGTCTTCTTATAAGGACATCATTCCTATTGGATTAGGGCCCCTCCAGCATGACTTCATCTAACTTAACTAATTACATCTGCAGCCTTCCTGTTTCCAATTAAATTCACATTATGAGGTACTAGGGGTTAGGATTTTACCATATCATTCATAGGGTAGAAAATATTTAACCTATATCAGTAGGCTTTTCCAGACCTTTCCAGTTTGTTCCAGTCTATATCCAAAGCTGTGGGGTTTAAACTAATTAACTAGAGCACTATTCCCTAAACTTGCAGAGCATAAAAATCACTTCAGGCCCTTAGTGAACATACAGATTCCTGGGCCTCACCATAGACATACTGAATCAGGAACTCTAAGGAAGATGCCTATAAATCTGCTTTTTAACAAATACCCCAGTTTGATTTTATGATCAAGCAAATTTGGGAAACATGGAGTTAGGGTGTCTAGCACTTGTTGAGCTACGGCCATGTTATTCATGGCTGTGAAAGACATCTTTTTTTTTTTTTTTTACATCTTTAGTGGAGTATAATTGCTCAATTGTTAGTTTCTGCTTTATAACAAAGTGAATCAGCTATACATATACATATGTTCCCATATCTCTTCCCTCTTGCATCTCCCTGCCTCCCACCCGCCCTATCCCACCCCTCTAGGTGGTCACAAAGCACCCAGCTGATCTCCCTGTGCTATGCAGCGGCTTCCCACTAGCTATTTTACATTTGGTAGTGTATATATGTCCATGCCACTCTCTCACTTTGTCCCAGCTTATCCTTCCCCCTCCCCGTGTCCTCAAGTCCATTCTCTAGTAGGTCTGGATCTTTATTCCCATCCTGCCCCTAGGTTCTTCAAGACCATTTTTTTGTTTGTTTTTAGATTCCATATATATGTGTTAGCATACGGTATTTGTTTTTCTCTTTCTGACTTACTTCACTCTGTATGACAGACTCTAGGTCCATCCACCTCACTACAAATAACTCAATTTCATTTCTTTTTATGGCCGAGTAATATTCCATTGTATATATGTGCCACTTCTTCTTTATCCATTCATCTGTCGATGGACACTTAGGTTGCTTCCATATCCTGGCTATTGTAAATAGAGCTGCAGTGAGCATTTTGGTACATGACTCTTTTTGATTTATGGTTTTCTCAGGGTATATGCCCAGTAGTGGGATTGCTGGGTCATATGGTAATTCTATTTTTAGTTTTTTAAGGAACCTCCATACTGTTCTCCATAGTGGCTGTATCAATTTACATTCCCACCAACAATGCAAGAGGGTTCCCTTTTCTCCACACCCTCTCCAGCATTTATTGTTTGTACATTTTTTGATGATGGCCATTCTGATTGGTGTGAGGTGATATCTCATTGTAGTTTTGATTTACATTTCTCTAGTGATTAATGATGTTGAGCATTCTTTCATGTGTTTGTTGGCAATCTCTATATCTTCTTTGGAGAAATGTCTATTTAGGTCTTCTGCCCATTTTTGGATTGGGTTGTTTGTTTTTTTGATATTGAGCTGCATGAGCTGCTTGTAAATTTTGGAGATTAATCCCTTGTCAGTTGCTTCTGAAAGACATCTGATACATATCCCTTTTAACCAATTCTCATTGCAAACATGGAGAAACTTGAGATTAAGTAAGAGTAGAGCTGGGATTGGAACTAGATCTGATCTCAAAATATATACTCTTTCTACCACGCTAATAGTAAATTAAAGAATCTTGAATCATCCAGTCCACTGTAGTCTACTCTCCTTATCTTGTTCACAGGGTTAAATCTTGTTACTTTTGTTCTTGTCCTTGGAAGAAACAAGACAGCTGGCAGCTCTCCTTCATTTGGTTTTGCATATGAAAAGCATCTTCTCCCCCACCCCCTTGATCCTTTCCTTTTGAGTCACTGTTTTTGTTTTACTTCTTTAAGAACCTCTACAACTATTCTGTGTTTCTTTAGAGATGAGGAAATTTTCTTGAAGCAGACTTCCTCTGCTTTCCTACCTTTAGCAGGGCTGAAACAAAAGATACCTCTCCCCTTATTTCCTTTCTGTCCTCCCTCAGATGCAAAATCGGTCATGTGGCTCTCAGCAGTTTATGCCAAGGTCTGCCAGGGAAGAAATGAGACTTCAAATCTTTCCACAAGTTGAACTTGAGTTAGAAAAGTTGCACATATAACTGTTCAAAGGACGGGTAGTTTCAACTATAATGTGGAGGAACTGGGACATTGTTTTCCTGAGAACTTTGCTAGTAGGATTTTATTTTCAGTGCAATGAGGAGCCACTGAAGGATTTTAAAATAGATGGTGACATAATAAAATTTCATTTCTAAAAATTATGATGGCTGTTGGGAAAAAGTGTACTGGAAAAAGCTGTAAGGTGTTTCATAACCTCTCCAGGAAAATAATGCATTAGGAGAACCACAGACTCCAAAAGTGTGGCTCATTTCCTGCCATATGTTTCCCTATATCCAAAATATTTTGTTGTGAAGTTTGATGCTGAAAACTCAGCCTCTGTGCACTGGTGCCGAATCAAATCTCAGAGACAGAGTTTTGGGTGAAGTAGAAAAGAACAGCTTTATTGCTTTGCCAGGCAAAGGGGGACCCAGCCGGCTCATGCCCTCAAAACTCTGTGTCCCAACCCAGGGGGATTTGGTGAGGAATCTTATAGCAATGGTTCAAGGGTGTGTTGCTGATAAGATTAGGGTGTGTGCAGGACCTGCATTCCTTTAATCTGGCCTCAGGTGGTCTCCTGATGAGCTTCTGTGGTTATCAAACTGTGACCTTCTCTCTGGAATGAAGAATGCTTCATCAGGTAGTTAACATCTTCCATTTTTGGGGGGGTTTGAGTTCTGCAGAAGAGCTCAAAGGTATTATGTATATCCCTTGAGTCGGAACCAGGATCCTGTCCTAAGGCTACACTCTTATTTCTTGACTGCACCTCCCTTGTCTCTGCATCCCCTCCCCTCCCTGATTAGCAACTGTTTGAACCTGCCCTTTGGAACTCAGGGAAGGTCATGGAGGCTGAAGACTATTTCCTACAAACAAGAAATGGGGGACACAGAAAAGCTTCCATGCCCAAGAACCCCACAGGTTCTGCTCGGTTTCAAATTCTACTGGCCCAGGTTATTTGCCCCTTCAGTATAGCAATGTACGAGGACTGATCTACTAAAGTCATGTAGTAGGTTTAGGAATCTGTGTAACTCAGCCAACTGATGTTTCAAAATTCAACCAACAAGTCTAACATACATTGCTACTAACTTCAAGTTGTAAGAACTGTTTTCTTAGAAACAAAAACAAGAGAGAAGCTAAAGGACTCTCATAGAAGTGACCGTATGTTTAATTCTGTCATTGATGCTTATAATCAATTAGTACACAGTGGATAAAAATTTGAACCCGCGGGTCAAACTTCAGTGGCTCTGCCACACCCTTGCTGGGTGGCTTGGATGGGTTATTGAAACTCTGTGTCAGTTTCCTCATCTATAAAATGGGCATAATAGTTTCTACCTTGTTGTAAACTCTACATGAGATAATAAACTGAAAACGCTAGGATAGGGCATACAGTAGGCACTCAACAAGTGAGTGTTGTGGTTGCTGTTTTATTAATAGACATTGATACTTTTATCCAAGTTATTAAGCAAAAATGTTGGACTGGAAAAAGCATAAATGTGGATTATTAAGGTCAAAAATGGAAGAATAGAGTTAGAGATGCTCCCCCTGCCTCCACTACCACACACACAGAGTTCCTTTGCCCAGCTACCCAAATGCTCGCTCTCCATTTTTTTGTTTATTTTCAATAAAACAGGGTATTTATTACCCCCTTCTGACAAGCACATGAAGAGTTGCTTGCCTCTTTCACAGTGCTGAATTATAGACGATGTCTTAGAAGCTATATACTGCCTTCCTCACACGTACCTAATAACCACACCAGAGCCCGATAAAAAGAGGGCACTGGCAGGTTTACTCATCTTTTTATTTCCTTGTTGTTCTCTCTACTGTGATCTCCACACCCGGAACTGGTGCTCTTGCCCTTTCCCCCCGTTTCTTGCCTCAGAGCTATTGTCAAATGTATAAATACACAGTGAATTGGAACAGTTTCTGGGGCAACTGAGAGAGAAGGAGCCTGTTCCCCCCCATAAATATGCTGTCGGCTGAAGAGTTTGCAGACATTGTGATTGCAGCCGATTAAAAAGGAAAGCAGGATAAATTGAAAGGGAGGTAGCGCAAAAGGCTGGAGTGACCTTTCAGCTGCAGGTCTGGAAGGAACCGATGACATATATATATGTCAATATTGTGACGAGAGGGAAAATGTACAGTAAATCTATTGAGCTGCTTCAGGAGGCTTTTTCTCTTGATCTAATTGTGCTGTTTGAAGTGTGCTTGAAAGTTCTTATGCAGTCCTTGTCAGCATCCTACCTGCTATGAGCTGTGAGAAGTTAATCGTCTCTGCATTGTTAAGAGAGATTGTCGGGTATCTGATGGCTGTCCATTCTGCATGACAGTGTGTAGGTATGCAAAGCGCGTGTGTCCATGTTTGTCTTTGGAGCATGAACCTGCTTGACTATGCATGAGAACTGTAGGAGAGGAAAAAATATCTTTCCTTTACACACACTAGATTCTCCAACTAAGGCCCTGGTAATTAGACTGGCAAGAGAGAGATTAACAAGAGAAAAAATGGAAGTTTATTAACATGTGCATCATTCTCGTACACATGGGAGCACCAAGTGATGAGTAACCCAAAGGAGTGGTTAGAACTTAGGCTTATTTACCATCTTAGGCTAAATAGAGGAAAAGAGGATTTTGGCTTCTGGGCTAGGGATGCAAGTTATGGGAAGGTGACCAGGACAGCTATGGTAAACAAGGGTTGTTTAGTAAGATTTGTTATGCAGTTTTAAGTCAGTGCCTTCTCCATTGATAAGAGTTGTTGAGTTCTCTACTTCCTGGTCAGGAAAAGGAGGATGCCTTTATAAATGTAAGTTTCCTTTATAAATGTACATTTATTTTGTAAAAGGAAAACTTGTACCCTGTTTCTAGACCTTTTCCGTTGTCTGCTTGTTCTCAGTGGCCTTTAGTTCAATATAACCCCTATGCCAAAGAGGCATTTTTGGGAGTGGCATATTCTGGTACCCTGAGAACCAAGCATACCCACACCTGCATCCAGATAGTACCTGCAGATAGCGTCAGTGCCAGATAATTCACGTCAAATAGGCAGACTGTCCAAAACACAACTGTGATTATCCATATTACTGTTCCTCCTTCCAAACCTTTGGACATGCTATTCCCTTATCTGAATCAGTCTTGCACAACCATCACCACTGGCTTCACCTTTCATCCCCTTTGACTCAAGTCTCAGACTAGGTGTCACCAGTCTGGAAAGATTTTCTTACCTCTCATGATATTGAGGTTAGGGGCACCCCCTATGTTCTCCTAGTACATTGATTTCCCATTTAAACACCTAACGTACCACACTGACTTCTTGCTTAGATATCTGAATATATTTCTCAGTAGTGTTACGGAACTGAACTTGGATCCACTCACCGGCTGCACAGCAAAGCCAATCTACTGACACCAGGTTGTGGTGAAGGAAAGTATGGCATTTATTTATTTATTTATTTTTTTTGCGGTATGCGGGCCTCTCACTGTTGTGGCCTCTTCCGTTGTGGACCACAGGCTCTGGTTGCACAGGCTCAGTGGCCATGGCTCACGGGCCCAGCCACTCCGCGGCATGTGGGATCTTCCTGGACCAGGGCACGAACCTGTGTCCCCTGCATCGGCAGGTGGACTCTCAACCCCTGCGCCACCAGGGAAGCCCAAATATGGCATTTATTGCAGGGTGCCAAGCAAGGAGAATGGGCAGCTCATGCTCAAAAGACCTGAACTCCCTGATGGCTTTCAGGGAAGAGTGTTTAAAGGCAACATTTGGGGTGAGAGTTGCAGCTCCTGGACTTTCTTCTGACTGGTTGGTGGTGAGGTAACAGGGTGATGTTTCAGGAATCTTAGTCATCATCACCTTCTGGTTCCAACCAGTCTGGAATCTAGTGCTAGTGCTCAGCATGTACCCACCAAACTCTGCCTGGGTGGGGGGGTCTTAGTTTCTGCAGAACAACTCAAATATATGCATCAAATTGTTATGCATATCCCTTGAGGAGGAACTGAGACTCTGTTTTATTGCTGAACTGTTTTTTCCTTTGTTTCTGTATTCCTTCACTTCCCTAATTAGTAATTGCTTGAGTTTGCTCTTTAGAATTCAGGGAAGGCCTAGGAGACTAAAGCCTTTTTCTACAAACAAGAAAACTGGGGAACATGGAAGGGCTCAGTTTCAGTCCCCGCTTTTCTTTGATATCCCCAGTCCTCAGGGGAACAGGGGTGGGACAAGAAAAGGAAGAAAGTTTTGGATAGAGAGGTTAATCATGACTTGGCAGAGGAACTCGGTTTTAGGAAGACTGGGTTTCAACAATTCATATGTTAAGTGAGGTTATATTGCATTTATCCCAGAATTAAAAGCAATCCCCAGTGTGTAGCAGATTGATAATAAATTAATTACCAAAATAACTGAATAACTATGGTTTGGGGGGAGAGAGATTGTCTGAGAGCCCAGAAGCCTAGCTCATGACTTGTAGATTGTCAGAAGTCACTCAGTTTTCCACAATTTTGATGGCTTTTATTACATGCTTTTCAGCTTACTTACATCTGCATAATCGTGTTCTTAATAGTCTGTAGAATTGTCAGCTCTTACAGTTGACCACCACCTGATAATTGATAGTTCTCTCTGTCTGCAGCAGAGAAGAGCTAGATTAGGAAAAACTCAGGCTCTCCTCTTCTGATTAGCACTCAGCATTGGGAAGGGATGGAGACACAGCTCTACCATTCATTTTTGACTCTTTTTTTCTTCATCTTTCCACCATTCCTATTGTTTCCCAGCCATTTTTTTTCAATGATCTTAGAGAACTGCAACTAAGCCACATGTTTCACATTTACCTGTGTGGCTCTTACCTGAGGCAGCTTGCTTTATATGCTGGGCAGGTTCCTGAAGAGCCAGGTAGAAATTGAGTCTTTGGAAATCAAGTCATTGCTTAAAGATGTGGCAGAACTTGCTATTTGAATAAACCCTATTATGAACCTTTTTCCAAAGCAAATAATCTTTATCTTCTACGCAAATCCTGATGTCCACATTTAAGCTTTACTTAAAGTAGTGCCCATTTGTGTAGTTATCTTTACATAATGGTCATTCCCCAACCTTATAATTGAAAATTTGGTAATTTTCATTTACTCTCTGGCTTTTATGCCAGAAAATCTCTCATCTCTATCTTTATTTTGGTAATTCTCTTGGAGGAGCCCTCATAGTCCCTGCAAAATGATCATATCTCTGTTTCAGTCTAAAGACAAAACAGGAGAGTATATACAAGGGAATGAGGTACCCAGAGCCAAGTTAAGTGAACTATTGATGACTTTTCTAAAAATTGCAGTAAATCATGATTTCCTCACAAAATATAGACATGTCTGATTTTGGCATTTAATTTTAAAACATGCTCACATATGTTTTTCTTCTCCCTCTCCCACTGTGGGTTTATACCTTCATATAAATGAAAAATAAGTCATCTTGACTTTGAGTCATGCATGAACAAAGTTTTCCTTTTCTAGTTTTGAGAGTGATTATTTTACTTTTAGAGAGGAGCTCTCCTTCTGGGGCCAGCTGAAACATCAATGAAATAAATATAATTAAGAAGTGAATGTGAAGATGAAACTTAACTTGCCTTTTTACCATTAAATACATATTTGAAAAAGGTGCCGTTCTTTTATAGATTTTCTTTCTTTGTCACATAATCACTGATTCGAACCAGAGAACTAAATCTTAACATTCTGCCCAATAAAATGTGCTGTTTTGCGGCCTGTGCCAAGGCGGAAAATGCCAATGAGAACTGGGTAGGTCCCAGCCCAACTTTGTTAAACCTAATGGACTTAGTCATTTCAAAAGGCATCTGTGATCAAGGTGCTCCCAGTGACAGTATTTTGCCAAGTGAATCTGGGCTGGAATCATTTTACCTTCTGACCCAGTTCTCAAGTCTGCTCACACAGGAGGTCTGAAAAGGAAGCCAGATGTAGAAACTGGCTTTACTACTGAGAACCTGAAAGTTTAGCTAGTGGGGGAAGAAAAAGAAAGACTAGGGTGTTTTCTGGTGATCCTCTTTCTGTGACTGGTCTGTACGTCTCGTGCCCATGTTGTATGCCTTTGTTAAGGGTTCACGTGAAATACACCGAAGGCTGTGGCCTAGTTGGAATGCCATACCAACCGTCATTCCCAGCACTCCAAGGTCCAGCTTCACCTTTGGAACCAGGTGAGCTTTGTGCCCGCCGAGTTCCACTGGTGCTCAAGCCTTTCATTTCAGGAGGGTATTTGGGTCGGATGCCCCTCTCCAAGCAGGCTGATGGACTGTAGCTGTGCACAAATTAGTTTTCTTGAGGAGTTATTTATTGCTCTTAAATTAGCAGCATATTCAGTTGAAAGCAAAAACAAAGGCAGTTGTAAAATGAAGACACAAAAGAGAGGCAATGTGTCTGGTCTTATATGTGCATTGGTGTCAGAGCACCTGGGTGAAATAGGACCACCTTAGTATTTTCATCACTGGTCTTTTGGTGGTCCCATCTTGCTGAAAGGCCCAAACAGAGGCTGTAGCCATGTCTGATCATTGATGGATTTCTTGACATTTTTGAGAAGGACAGGCCAAATTAATGGTGATATTGTCTGACTGATTCATCATAAATTCTCCCTGCAGTGTTAATTAGCTCTGTTCTTTTACTCCTCCCAGTTTAATCTCAAGCATATGTGTATTTTTGTATCATTAATTTAAAAAGTCTGCAAAGCACTTGGTAACATCTATCTAATTTGAAAGATGCAGCATGATGCAGTGGGAAGAACACTCAACTAGCAGCGAGGACTCCTGAGTTCCTGTCCAGGTCTGGTATTAATCTGTAGTGCGACTTTGGATACAGCCTTTCAGCCATATTAATTCTTTGCTGTTGCCAGCTTACAAAGCTACTTCAATTCTTCAGGCAATAAGAAATATACCTTTCCTCTTCATTAAATATACATTCTCCTTTAAAGCAGAGTGCGTTATAAACTGACATTAAGGAAATTCACTAAGTATGTTATTTTTTTTCCAGGAAGGTAATCCTTTATGGAACAGGACAGGATTACCTTCATGGAGCAAGTTTAGCAAAGTCCCTTAATTTTAGGCTGTTAGGGTGATTTCCAGATCACTCTTATTCACCTTTTTCCTCCTCGACTTCCCTAAGGACAAAAAAGTATAAACTATATATGGTATCTCTAAACAAAAGTTCATTTGCACTTATGTAATATCCAACACTGTATCAGAAATCCAGAGAGAACCAGAGATAGAGTGGCCAAGTAGAAAGTGAGATGAACTTTACACACTCAGTGTTGGAAGACATCTCAAAGGTACTTTAGTCCAACTACCAAAGCATTGTTCCAGACACTTTGTGCTTCTCAAGATTGGCTTTCTATCATAGGTTTCCCAGTTACAACTGCCCAGGGGAGCCATTTAAACTCCACGAGACTCAGCTTTCTCATCTATAAGCGGGAGAAATTGGACCCAATTATCTTTTAATCTTGTTGGCCTTAATATCCTCTTATTCAGCTAGACATTTTCTGTATTTCAGAAAAATCTGCTCTTGGAGAAAGAGACATTGAGGGCAAAGAAAAGTAGGTGATAATGAGATTTTTAAAGTACTAGTAAAATTAAATGCTTTGAGGTTTGGCATAATGGTCCAGTAGTTTAGTTATTTGCATGAGTAAGAAGTTGAGGAGACCAATTGGCTCTTTCCAGGCAGAACTTCCTGTTATAACTGGGTAATAAACATACTTCTTACTTAATAAGAAGTGGCTAAAGCTTAAAGAGGCCACTGCTAATACCCACAAGGAGCTGAATAACATGTCTTGATTATTGACATTTCACACTTCCACAGATCTTGTCTTTCAATATTGTCTTTCTTGTCTTTCAATATTCAGTATTACTTCCCTGCTATTTTTATGACAAAAAAGTCCAATTAAATGTAAACCTTATTTTCCTAAATGATTGCTTCTAGGGATATTCAGATTAAATAGAAAAACACTCTACATATATTTTTGTAAAGTCTCTTATTCAGAGCAATTACAAGGAGCTATCTTCTTTCAGTCTTATGAAGGAAAGCACATTCTTCCTAGAAGTCATATTTCCACTTCTATTGCCATAATCGCTTTATGATGTGACATTCAAAACAAAGACTTGAAGTCATATATGTAGTAAAGTATTTAATTTGATAAATAATTTAGACCAGTACTTCAAAGTAAAAATTCAGTATTCCTGAAATAAAGTTTTAGCCCAAGCTTGGTCATAAAGTTATCACATAAACAATAAGGATTACTCTCAGGATGGAATATAATGTCTTGATTAGAAATGTGCACAAATGAAAGATTAATTTCATGGAAGAAAGGAAATCTGGGCTATTTGGCAATAGGAAATCAGATCAAAATATATTTGTTTGACATTCAAATAGGGTCACGTGGGTAGACAGGACCTGTCTTTACAAATATTTTCAGTCTCTGACATGAGAATGAGACCTGGGGAAATGAATCCTGTGTGTTACATGATTAAGATGCATATTGGAACTGAGGCAGGATGATTTCTGAAGTTGGTATACTGGAAAGTTATCTTCTACATACAGCTTTCATATATATATATATATATATATATATATATATATATATACACATAAACACACACATATACTATAAATGTATAAAATTTCAAATATTTCAGATATATATATAATTTTTTTTAAAGTCCCTGATCTTGGTGCATCCACACACGAAATAGACTTGTCCAGTGGAAAAAAGGCAGGTTTGGTTTTTTTTGTTTTTGTTTTGTTTTTTATGGCTGTGTTGGGTCTTCGTTTCTGTGCGAGGGCTTTCTCTAGTTGCGGCGAACGGGAGCCACTGTTCATCGCAGTGTGCGGGCCTCTCACTGTCGCAGCCTCTCTTGTTGCGGAGCACAAGCTCCAGACGCGCAGGCTCAGTAGTTGTGGCTCACGGGCCCAGTTGCTCCGTGGCATGTGGGATCTTCCCAGACCAAGGCTCGAACCCGTGTCCCCTGCACTGGCAGGCAGATTCTCAACCACTGCGCCACCAGGGAAGCCCAAAAGGCAGTTTTTAATAGGGCAATATATCCAACTGTGGGCCAGAAGGCATAGTACTTCTCAAAAAAGAAGCAAGTTGAGACAGACAAATAGATAAAGAAGATGTGGTACATATATACAATGGAATATTACTCAGCCATAAAAAGGAGTGAAATTGGGTCATTTGTAGAGACGTGGATGGATCTAGAGACTGTCATACAGAGTGAAGTAAGTCAGAAAGAGAAAAACAAATATTGTATATTAACACATATATGTGGAATCTAGAAAAATGGTACAGATGAACCGGTTTGCAGGGCAGAAATTGAGACACAGATGTAGAGAACAAACATATGGACCCCAAGGCGGGGGGAAAGCAGCGGGAGGTGGGGGTGGGGGTGTGATGAATTGGGAGATTGCGATTGACATGTATACACTGATGTGTATAAAATGGATAACTAATAAGAACCTGCTGTATAAAAACATTTTTTTTAATTTAAATAAAAAGAAGCAAGGTGAGCTAGGTCCTCATAATAGTTACTAGTGTACAGTAGTCACTACTGGTAATAGTTAAATGTCCAAAGAACATTTAACCCATAGAAATAGTGCTAGTAACTAACTAAAGAAGAACCCCAAACTTCCCAAGGCAAATATCAGTTATATTCCTAGGTATTTGGAAGAATAATAATTATGATTTCTAATTCCACACCTTAGAGCGTATATTTGAATAAGTTAACCTTTTTCTTTAAAAAAACCTTTCTAAGAATTAACACAGCTTTTTGGCCTGAGGTATTTTCTTTGGAGTAAAGGAAAGTTAAAAAAAAAAAAAAGTGTAAAGAGGGGGAGGAAGTAAGGAGAAAAAATATTAAAGCAGAGGATATGACTAAAAAAATTATTTCTCAAAAAGCAAGGGGGAGCTTAAAACAAAAACAAATTTGCTTTAAAATGCCAAGAAAGAGCATTTACCCAAGGGTAAATCTCTCAGATCTTCCCTTTTGTTGGAGGAGTTTGCTTCCTCCCACTTCTGCTGACTTTTATCAGTTGCTATCAGCAGGAGAGCTACAAAGAGGCCATTGGCACACATTCTCTTCTGGGTCATCATGACTTGTCTTTCCTCACACTGACAAGGGGCACGTATCACAAATTAAAGCAGCACAGAGATATGTGTGGTCATGCCTGCAAAATCTTGGCTGGCAGCCAGGCATCCCCTTTGCCTCATTAGCCCATGGCTTACATGTGTCCCACCATGGTCACTGAAGGTGGCCCCAGGACAGATGCACTTCATAATCATTCACTATAATTATGTAAATAGCAAATGAACTATATCCAACAGAAAAAAGAAGTTATTGTCTTAGGAGGTGATGGTTGAGGAATGGGGAGTTGATATGGCTGAGAGAGAAAGGGAGAACCCTTTGGTGATACAGTAGAAGAGTGAGAGATAATGCAAAAAGAAAAAGGAGAAATATTAATATATTTTTATACAGTTAATATCTGTCTTTCATTGTTGTTGACCCCAGCTTTTGACTCACCAGCAACTAACTAGGAAACATTTTGCCACCCAACAGACCTTCATTCACTGTGTTTCTGTATTTCAGTATCTCATGAAGAGGCAGTGAACTTAATGCTCAGTTTAATACAATTATCCTTCATCATAGCTGTGTAGGAAGACTATTCTTTGCCCAGATGTGACACAGATTGTTTGGCTGATAGATAAGAAATGCATTCTGTTGTCCTCAAAATACCTTTCTTATTAGACCGTGTAAGTTTGAGCAACAATGGGATGGATTTCATTTAAGTCTTAAATTTTAAAGTTTCTATAGAAGTTCATCTCACTAGAACTCTTCTCAATTGAGCAATAGTATCCAGTTTTCTATCAAATAACTTATATTTGATTATATGTATTATTTAATGACTGAATCAACTGATATGCAAAAATAAAATATTTAACTCTTCATGTGGGCTAAAGGCCAGACCTTAAAAGGAAGCAGACCCTTATCAGACACTCCTCATGCCTTAAGAGGCTCTTTGAAGCCATAAACTTGAGAGCAACTTAAGCTCATTCCTGACTCTGATGCTGCATTTGACATGAGCCGCATGTTTGTTGGCAGTCACTCCTGTGTGCCTGTGTAAATTCACCGTGTCAATAGTTTGCATCCTGAATTAATCTGTGTAAGGTTCCTGGGGGAATGCTGATTTCATATTGGAAACAAGGTTAGGCGGAAGCCTTGAAACTGCCTTTATGGAGTTCTGTAGCTCAGCACATTCTAATTCTCACTTCCACCATACTCTAGAGGATTCAGCCTGGTGACTTCATGAGACTAAATATTGGGAAAAAATTGCTAGCACTCCTAAATCAACCAGATTCTGGTAGTTTACTCCTTGCAAGAAGATTAGTGCGTTAACTCTTTCCTGTCACTGATTGCATTAGGGTTGCACATAATCTGATTTGTGAAATGCTCCCTTGTATATGCAAATAGTTAGAAAGAAGAAAGTGTGCCCAGCCAGATAGAGTCCCGAGGAAGGAAGACTGCTCCAAATGTGAAGGTGCTGTAAGCTGGCTTAGTCACGTGCGTGACAGTGAGCTTTCAGAAGTTTCCTGCTCTCACCTAGTTCCCAAGTTAATAATTTTTTTCCTAAAGAAAAGGCCAAATTTCCAGGGCACTGAGTGTTCATACTCTGACGTCAGGTAGATGGAGTTCACGTATTCATCACTTATTAGCTCTATTATCTTGATCCATTTATTTAGCTTCTCTGAGTCTCCATTTCTTCTTCATAAAAGGAGGGTTTGATACTAGAATGGCTATGCAGGATTGTTGTGAGGCTTAAGCGTGGTAACCCTTCTTATTAATGTAGCACAGTGTCTGACACAAAGAAAGATCCAATGAGCAGTAGGGGCTATCTTTCCTATTCTGATCATCACCATTACGCAAGACAGATGCAAAGTAATGGGATCGTTCAAGCATTTTCATGCAGAAATTTAATGGGCGTGTGCTGAGTTGTGGGGTTATTTTTCTCAATTGTTTTTATAAACAATAAGCCACAGGCTGCATAAAAATAATGCCATGCATGATGGTAATGAGTTTAAAGGGAAGATGGCAGTCAGTAGGAAGTGAATTTGAATCCTTATTTCTATGTAAGTGCTTCACTTGCCTTGAACAATTTATTTAACTTTGTTCTACTTCATTTTGAAAATGATGAAATAATATGTAGCTATATGTAGGAGTGGTACAATAAATTATTTCTAAAGTAAAAATTTAATGCTTTTGTAAAGGTGGTATTATTAAATAAGAGTTTGCCTTGTCCAATGATACTTAGCTTTTTTACTTCTGGAAAGAAGTTATTAGGTTCCTTTTTGTTGTTGTTGGGGTGGCGTTGTGGCCTTATCCTTAGTCCTCAAAGCACTGTTAAACATGGAACATCTGCCCCTCGTTTTCAACCGCATTCCTTCAAAACCAGCTGCCACCATGTTTATAATCTTTGTTTTCACCTAGTGAAACTGATGAAGGGAAGTGGAATCCATTGAGAAAAAGATTTTCGCTGGAGGGTGACTCAGCCTTCAAAAAGAAAATCAGCAGTGTGAAAGGGGAAAATGTTTAATCACTGAGGGCAATAATTACATTCTAAATATTGGCCCAGCTCATAAAGAGTGAAGAACTAAAAGAGAACGAGGGAGCTGCTTCGTTGTTCATCTTACATGATGCCTTTGTTTGCTGCTCTGGAATCGAGGCCTTGTCTGGGGAGGGAATCCACTACAGCTACATTGAGAGTCACCTACTAAATGATGTTTCTTTCTTTCCAGTCTTCTAGACTCCATTCCTTCATCTCCTTCTGCGCTTTAAGCTAGGGAACTGCCAGTTGTACAGCACTTTCTTATATGCTTCTCTGTTACCCTTATGCAGAGAGCTCAGAATGGCAGGGTGATGGGCAGTCTGCTCAGAAAGAGAACACTTAGCTCTTTGACTTTATCTAGGCCAAAAAGCATGGCATTAAAACATGCAAAGCCAACATCTACATAGACTGGTTCTCAAGGCAGAATTTATTCTAGTTTATCTGCTCATTCCTTATATTATTTTGTTTTCTGTTATGTCACCAATATTCTGAATGTTTTTATTACGTGTGTTGTAAATCAGCCCTACCCCCCAACACACACATACACACACCCATACACGCACATACGCACACACATACACACGTGCATACTGCAAACATACCACAGAACTATTCAGTCAGTTAAGACCAATGATTTTTGCCTAATTCCTCGTAGCATTTCCACTTTATTATTTGTCAACTTGATTGGAACGTTCATGCTTTATCCTGCTGACATTTAGGCATAAAATACCAGGTTATTTCTAGCTGGGTAGGAAGCTCAGCTTCAACCTATCAGACTGCGTTGCTGATCTATACAGTAGGAACCAGGAGAAAAGAACTACAGGTGAGCAAAATAAATAGAAGACAAAAATGTCCCTAAGCATTTCTCTTGCAGCCTATCCAAATCCTGCAAACTCTCCCTTTACACCGAAATTCGGTTCTCAGCACCTTCAGACATACTCCCAGTTCTCTTTTAACAGAACAGCTTGTTTCCTTTTCTCTTTCTACTCTTTATTGAACCCTTATTGTACCCCAAGTGCTAAAGTGGGCACTTTACGTTCCTCTGGCTCAGTTACCCTTGCAGCAATCCTACGTGGTGTGGTGCCACCCCATTGTGCAGCAGCTTCTGTGACACTGTGGGGGGAGAGGTACAGTGGACGTGCGCCTAGGAATGCCTCCATGATGCTCTGTTGTGATAGGTTACTCACTTCTTTGCTGCTTCCCTCATCAGACTATATCTCATTCATTTTATCTACAGCAAATAGCGTGCTACCAGGTAATTCAGTATCATCCATATAAATGAAACCCTGCTTATAAATCATGAGAGGGCCATTCTGACTAGGGACTCACCCCCTCTGCAACAGGAGAGCACAAGTTCAACATGACTGTTAGAAGTAAGAAGGAAACTTCTACTACTTTTTACATTCCCTACTTTTATTACAAAAAGTTTTATAAACTTCAAGTATTTAAAAACATCAGTGTTTAGATGGTCTTATACTTTGATTTCAATAATAACTGCACACACATGCATTGGCATGTAAAGGTGTTTCCAATACAGTGTTAAATGGGGGAAAAACATGGTTCCTAATAACATATATAGAGTAAACCAATTTTTGAACATATAGATGCATATTTGCATCTTTGTATCCAGACACATTTTTATTCTTTATTCATTCTTATTTAATCAATCCCCTGTTGTTAGATAATTGGGATATTTCTAATGCTTTATTATTATCATTATTAGAAAAACAACAAAAAAAAGCCTGCATCGAATATCCTAGAACAGTCTCTCTGTGTGCGTGTCTAATTATTTTGTCAGGATAACAGGACCCATATGTCCACTTCAGTGCAGCTGTTTGGTGTGAACTGCCTCCCTGCCTCCAGGAAGGGGCTTTTCTCCTGGGAGTAGTGGCTGCCACATTATCTGGTGACTGTAGTAATATGAGTTCATGTGACATGATTAACAAAGCATGCCAAAGGTCATCTGCATCTTATTTATCAATGAGTTATCTGACACCCCTGAGACACACTTAGCTTTTCAAAAAGCCCGTTCCTGAGCTAAATTCGTCTACTCAGATGCAGCAAAGGGCAAGTCTTCTCGTATCAAGATGATCACATCTAATCTGATACACGTGACGAATGGGCAGAAGGCCTTGTCAACTGAGTTCTGTGGGATTGGGCTAAATTAGGCGGGGCGGGTGGGGGGGGCGGGGGGGGGGGAAGATGCCTTAGATACAACAAAAACAAAGAACGGACTCTTGCAACCAGGGACTTCAATGTGCTTCCGTAGGACTAGAATGGGACTAATGTTTTAAAATAAATTAAATTTATAGGACTTTTTGAAATGAGGAACCTAAAACTGCGGAAGCTCTTTGCTGACTTTTTTGCTAGTCATATTGACTGTCTGGTCTCAGAAAGATCTCCTTAGGCCCCAGGCAAGCTGTTCCTGACCAGGACCCTCATGTTGAAATGAGTAGAGACTAATGCATGCTGACAGCAAACATTCCTAGAGGACCTACTGTAGCCAGTGCCATGTTATTTGCAGATGGTGAAGCTGTGCCATAAAGGATGAATAGGAGTTACCAGGCAGAGAGGAGGAAGGAGGGCATTGCTGGCAGAGGAAGCCATACACAAAACGCAGTGGGGAACCTACTCGATACATTTGGAATTGCAAATAGTCTGGCTTTGCTGGAGGTGGGTTATAAGGTGAGGGTTAACAGGAAATGAGCTGATAGCATACCGGGAGGTGGCAGAGGATGGAGGCCTTGCAACTGCATGGCACTTATCACACTACCTGCTCACTTCGTTTTTTGATGAGCAATGAAGGGGAACCTCGGTATGAATCGTTGTTCTCACCTATCAAAATCACTTCAGTGGCTTCGCATTGCTCTTAGGGAAGACTAAATCCTTAATGCAGCCTATGGGGCCCTGTACAATCTGTCCCCGTGTCTGTAGTCTCATCCTCACCAGGCCCACTTTCTTCCTTCCAACCCTACTCTCTGTGTTCCAGCCATATTGATTTTCCTTGAGTTTTGTGAATGGGCTGAATTGCTGCCTCCTGAAAAAGGGCCTTTGCACATTCTGTGTGCTCTCCATGGAATCCTGCTTCCTCACTGACACTCTTGCGTATTTATTTCTTCTTACCCTTCAGGTCTCAGCTCAATTATTTTTGATTCAAGAAATGCACCCCTGAGTTCCCTCATTGGATCTAACTTCCCACTTAATGTTCTGATGACAGCATGTATTTTTCGTTCACAGTACTATAGGAGGAGTAATTGTCTATGATATATTGGTATCATTGTTTGATCAGTGTCGGTTTCCTCCTGATAAGTAACATCACCATCAGTACTATCATCATTAAATCGGCCACAGCATCAGTTCGGGTGTTTACCATACGCCTCACACTGCTCTAAGCATTTTATATGTATTAACTCATTCAGTTCCCAGAACAGTCCCCATTGTACAAATGATAAAACTGAGGGAGAGAAAAGTTAAATAACTCCCCAAAGTTACACAGCTAGTAGGCGATGAAGTTGGAATTTGAACCCAGGCAGACTGGATCCATACTCTTCACCACTGTGTTTCTGCTGACTTGTAAGTTCCAGTCATAACACATAGTGATTGCTCAATTAATATTTATTGAAAATATGAATGGATAAGTAAATTAATTAATACAAACTCCATACATGCCCAACTCTCAATTGGGGGCAATTGGGCATGACAGAAAAGAGCCATGATAGACACTTCATTGGCAGGAATACATTCTGGAGAAGATTCGGAAAAGAGGAACCCTGAAGTACTTTATGTGATTTGTGATGAAAAATCTTACAAGGTGTTAACCAAAGAGATTAGTTCTGTGGTTTACATGTCCATCATCATGACCTTCCCCAATATTGACTTTTGGGTTTGTTCAGTGTCTATAATCCTATAGGCTGGCATTTATAATCTTGAGTGATTACGCTGTATCTGCAAAGGCTTTGCTATACACTAAACATCCCTTGGAAACTTTGAAATACAGAGAGCAAGTCAATGGTAATATTATCCAGGCTCTGCCAGTCTGTGGTTATCTTGCTTATGCAAAGGCAAATTAATTTCCTCTTTCTCATCTCTGTACAATAAGTACTTTATGGCTTTGTGTTTTCATGCACTGAGATTTTCCCCCTGCATCAGAGAAAACCTCCACCTAAAAAGAGGTGGAACAATGACTGAAACTAGTTCTAGGACCTTAGACACTGGATTATTATCTGAAACCCACGGTCAGACCATGGAGCTTCCTTTGCGTTACCAGACTCTAATAGAGCAAATTCAGTCTCCTCATGGACTTACTTTCACACGCCCTTTGCTGAAAGTTCAGATGGAAAAATCTGCCCACATTGTTATTATCTCTATGTAAATAATTGTGTGCTTGTGGTTTCTCTATATTAGATGTTATTCCGTTATCAGTTGCATTCACGTAGTCCTAACTAGATGACTGATGCTTTTATTTTACTACATAGTCTCTGCTCTCTGAATTTGTTATAGGAAAAAGGAGGGAAATATGTAAGGGAAGCATTTGGTGATGTGGGAAGGGTGGTTTGTGACTCACAATATTGGGGTGGAGGGGGCAGGAAATGAGTTAAATATGTAGTACAGTAAGTTAGTTTGCTTTTCCCAACATTGAAATTATTGAGTGGGGTGGTGACTTAGGTACTTGATTTCTCTACTCTTGGATTTACTAGTAAAGAAGGAATATAGTATAAGGAGCAAGGCAGTGTTGGTCTGGGGTAGTAGTGCAGTGTATAATTCTGTGACTATGTCACAACCAAGTCAGATTTACATTTAGCTGGCTTTTGTATAGGCTTGTGCATAGTACTGTTTTGTGTCAAATATCACTACAGGATGTTTAATACATAAAACCATGAAATTAGTGTTTATATATTTTGGTACTCGTGCCAGAGTTGAATGTTTTACCTGATGGAGGAAGGGGAGATTGTGACTCTAGGGATAACTTTTAGACAGTCTGGACAACCTCCACAAACAAATCAAACCCAGGGTCAATTCAGTCATAATTATATGCAGTCATCCAATTTCAAGTTAGGGTATTAGAATGTGGATTTGGGGGTGATTCTTAGTGTCAGATAAGGGTTGGATTATTTATAGGGGAAGCTATTCAGTATAAGATGAGTAAGACTGAATTCAAAGTTCTTCCCAGAGAATAAGGTTATGTTACTGAACCAAACTTGGGTCCACTCACCCACAGAACAGCAAAACCAGTTTACTAACACCAGGTTGTGGTGAAGGAAAGTACAGCACTTATTGCAGGTCACCAAGCAAGGAGCATGGGTAGCTCATGCTCAAAAGATTTGAACTCCCTGATGGCTTTCAAGGAAGAGTTTTTTAAAGGTAACAGTTGGTGTAAGGGTTGTAGGGGACAGGACTTTCTTCTGAGTGGTTGGTGGCTAGGTAACAGGATGGTGTTTTGGGAATCTTAATCATCAACCTTCTGGTTCCAACTAGTCTGGGGTCTAGTGCTTGTGCTCAGCATGTAGTCACCATCATCCACCTGGGTGGGGGTCTTAGTTCCTGTAGAACAACTCAAAGACATGTGTCATATGGTTACATATATCCCTTGAGGAGGAACTAGGACTCTGTTTTATTGCTTCACTATTGTTTCTTGATTGCTTTTCCTTTGTTTCTGCATTCCCTCACTTCCCTAATTAGTAACTGCTTGGTATGCTCTTTGGAATTCAGAGAAGGCCTAGGAGACAAAAGCCTCTTTGTACAAACAAGAAATCAGGGACACAGAGGGCCTTTTGTACCTGGGAGGGCCCTGCAGGGTCCTGCTCTGTTTCAGTTCCACCTTTCCTTTGACACTCCTCAATCCTGAGGGGAACAGGGGTGGGACCAGAAAGAGAAGAAAGTTTTGGATAGAGAGGTTAATCATGAACTTGGCAGAGGAACTCGGGTTTAGAGGGACTCCTTTTCAGTTACTATGGATGCAACCAAAAAGCTAGACAAGTCCCTGGACTGGAGGACTGGGCTCTAAGTGAGATAATCCAGAATCCAGTAGGAATTGAATGAGTAGGCCAAGTTCACATGTCAGCTGGACTTCAGAGTTTGAGTTTCAGATGTCCACCTGACCACTCCAGGTTGGAATGGAGGAGACGATGGGGGGTAGAAGGGTATAAATGAAGGGGCAGTTGGGCGCCAACAGACCACGTAGACATTCTAGCCAACTCTGTAAAGGGTAAGAGCCTCAGTAGAAAAGATAAGTTTGGAGGTTCTGTCTGGCTCTAGGCACATTGATTCGGTATATAAGGTAGCCATAGATTAGATTATTTCCAAATTTTAATTACTGATCAGCAGAGAGCAAACAGTTTACTCTCATCACATACTTTAGAGCTGGTTGTGCTAAGTCAGCACTGCAGCCCAAAGTCCCAGTACAGAGCCTACCACACAAAGCAGGGTATCCTATCACACAAAGCTTCATAAATGGTTAAGCAATGAATGTGAGTAGATGAATAAATAAGCAAAGTGTTGGGATGGATGGCCTGGAACGGTGGCAGATAAGGACTGACATCATCCTTCAGGGACCAGCTCAGAATGCCACGTTTTCACTACAGCTTTCACATAGAGTTAATTATTCCTCTCCTCGATCCCTATGGTGATTTATTTATTCTACCTTAATGGCAATTATGAGTCATATTGTAATTACATTCCACCAATCCCTCTCCCTCCTTGACTATGAAATCCTTGACCGTGGGGATTTTTGGTTTGCATCTGTACTGCTACACATAGTATCTGGCACAGACTAGGCACTCAATAAACATTTATCAAGTTGAGTCTAAAGTTTCTAATATACCAGTGTGGTTTGTGAGCCATGCTTTATTCACTAAAATAAGATCACAGAGCTTTGTGATCGTGTGACAGTCACATTGCAAAATCAGAGCAGTAACCTCTCCAATATCAGTATTTTTTTCCCCCTTCCTTCAGATTCTCTCTGGGTATAATTATTTCTTCCTTTGCCTCCTGGAAATTATATATTGGCGGAGGTTGTTAATGTGTGCTGTTTCAGATTTCCCCATAGTTCATGCACTTCTCTGATGAAAAGAAATGAGCTGTCTATGGAATTATTCAGCATTAAGGGACCTTCTGCACTGACACAGATGCTAGAACCACACTGAGAAAACAAAGAATGTGCCCAGAGGCTTAGAGGGACAGGGCAAGAAAAGCATGAAGGGCATGAAGAATGGGGCTCCTCCTCTCTTCTTCCTTGCACTGGGGGGCCCAGAAGTGGCATCACTTTGTACTCCAGTAGTGACATTTTAATTTATAAGCTAAGAATGCACTGATCACCAACTGCAAAAATTGATTTGGTTGTTCATCTGACTCAGCTCATGTCAGAGTTAGAAAATAATTATGGTAGTGGAGCTGATAGGCAATTACATTTTTGTTCTCTCGCTCTCCAGCTCCTTCCCCCCACCCCCATCCCTTTACCCTTAAGATTATTCCTGTGGGAAGGCAACAGAGGCACAGGACAAGGGAGTAGCTTTTGGAGGAGTGGAATATGGACTCCTACAGCACAGACTATAATAAATAGCATATTGTCTTATCTAGTCCCTTATCTTAATCAAATTTCTTAGCCTCCTATGTAAGGTGCAGATGAAAACCAGATGAAAGACGCAGACTCTTTTGTCCCCTTCTTGAAAGTATGAAATAGGAAAAGCACATGCACTGCAAGGCAGATACTGTACCTGGACTCAAGGTGTCTTTACTATATCTATAGATATGGGGTGTCTTTTAAAAAAGATTTTCTCTAAACCATAATGCACAAGGGAGCCTGGGTTAAGAAGAGATTTAGGCAACATCTGTGTTGGGAAACAGGTTCCATGGGAGATTGAAAATAACCCTTGAAATAGTCGTATAAGGAACAGAATAAAGGATTAGAATAAAGAAAGAAGAGTTTTTGCTAGAAGCAATACCTAGCGTGTAAACCTAAAATAATGTGGAATATAGAGTTTAAGAGTACATCACAAGGCAAAAAATTACTTTTTAGATGGATTAAGAGACTGACAGATGAATATGGATTTCTTGATCTATTTCTATTTTAAAGGATATTTATTTGTAAACACTAGAAAATGCAATGCTTTTGACCTAGGAGATTGGCTTTTCTGGTCCAAAGCTAGTGAAATCAAAAGTTGGAGGATGGGGGGTCTACTCAGTCCAGAAAATATTGGGATATCTATATTATTGAAAATGGCTTTTTTCTCGACAATATAAGGAAAACTTTAAACACTCTACCAAAGTTGAAAGTTTAGAATCACATCTCACTTCTCAGGGAACTTGTGGCTTAACAATTCAGTATGACTACCTCAACATTTAAAACAAATGAGAACTTCCTTCAAAAACATCCCCCCAAGGATCCAGGCTTTTCTGTACACTCTCTAATTTCTCTGTCAACCTCCTTTCTACTGCCTGGCCCACTGCAATTTGACACATACACCTTTGTAATGAGTGTCCTGCGCATAGTAAATGTGTCAGATAAGGTTGACTGAATTGATGCAGGAGTGGTGATGTGGAACACGCCTTTGGCTTGAAACTCTACTAGCCAGCAGGGAAATGTTAGGGAATAAACTAGACAAACCTGAAATAAATATTTCAACTGCAGTTTATATTACTCACATTAAACAATGGAGAAGTATTTTGCTTTGTTATTTGTAGATCATGTATAAAGGCCTTTCCAAGAAAAGAAAATAGATGTATGGGCTCTTGGATCTATAGAGTCAACGCGTATCCTTGGGTCATCTAGTTCAAAATACAAAAGCAATTGTTTGGACATTTTGGTTTAGTTATATTACTTTATATCTGAGCCTCTTTAATTCCGCGTCACCCTCTTAGATTTGCTCAGAGTTTAAAGCCCCTTTACTCATTTCTTGCCCTTCTTACCCTGTCTCTGGCCACAGATTATGGTTAAGAGAAGGACTTTAGAATCAGACAGATCTGGGTCAGAATTGTAGCTTTGCTACTTACTACCTGCATTCTTGAGCTCTCTGAACCTCAGTTTCCTCCTCTGCAAAACAGAAATGGCGAAGCTCACTTCACAAGGTGTTTGAAAGAATTAAATAGAATAGAATGGAAAAACTTCTTAGCACAGTGCTTGGCACACAGTAAGTGCTTAATAAATGGTGTAAAATTTGTATTGGTTTGTTACTATGGTAGCTTTAACTAAATTTACTCTGCTACCCTACTTTCTGAGTAGAGACTTTAGCTTGTCTCTGGTTCTTTGGGACCATCAGGTTCTCTTCTGTTTGGAACTTCTCTTCTCTTCTCTTTGGGGCTTTTGTTTTAAAAGCACGTAATCTTCTGCAGCCACATCCTCTACCATCACAGCAGATAACTAAAAGCCTTCTTCCTGTGGACTCAGAGTCCTTTTTTGGCCTTTAAACACACCAGCTTTCTAGGTACTCTCTCTGCCACTTATCCCATTAACTCTCACCGTAAATTTTCAGGCAAGCTTCCCTGTTATACTCACGCATCATTCCTGCAGCTCTCGGTCTCATCCAGAGATGCTGGTCTAGAGTAGCCTGGAGTATCTCTTTCTGAACTCTTTTCTTAGTCAGGCAACACTATGTGCAACATACTGGGCCTCCATAATTCCAATATGATCCCTCTTTGTAACACCTACCTAAGGGGGTCCACAATTCTATACTCCTACTTCCAAAACATGTAGACTAACGTTTCCACTTATACTTCTAGCCTTTGAGGGAAAGCCATACAATTCACACTTTTTGAGGAGGTAATTTATTTCTTTGTTATCTCTCTGCTATGCATTTTGAGATAGCCACCTATCCTCTATACCTCTTAGTTTATATACCAGCTTTAAACCTATAGGGATTTATTATTTAATAATTACAAAACCTTTACCATGTGTATTAGGCTGGATCCAATACAATCTCAACGTGGAATACTCAAGAGATGGAAAGTTCCATCTTATAAATATCCTGGTCAACAGAAAACCCTTTGTTAAAATGTTCCTGATGCAAATATCTCTAGTATGTACCTTTCATCTTTTCTATCTTAGAAAACTACCGTTAATGTCACGTGACTTCAGTTCAGGATCTGTCATGCCTAGGGGTCATTTCAGTGCCCCAAAATGTGGAAATGTAGTCAATTGAGCTTCATCTGTATCACCTACTATCTTATAAAACCCTGTGGAGAATATTTCTTTTAGCAAATCTCTGGCATTACCTTAATCTTTGTGCAAGATGCATCCCTCTCTTTAAATTTAAGCACATTGAAACTTCTGGTTCAAAAGATAAATTTGTTTATTTGTTTTTAAGTAATTGATGAAACACTTAAAACTAAATAAAGGTCTGCTTCTGATTTGTAGAATTAACTCTGTTCCTTTAGGTATTAACATAGTTTTGTATTGTTAGATGCTAAAAAGTTATTTCTTGTTGATATATTTCTTGTTATATTTCTTGTGCTTTCTTGTTATTTCAAGTTGATTCTTGTTATTCATTTTTTCTACCTACCCATTTATCTTTTTAATTCCTGATCACTAGCCAAACTATATACCATAGGTTGGCTGATCCAATTCAAATGGCTGGCTGTATTTTAGGAAAGAAAAATTCATTTTGTGAAAAATAGGTTTGAGGTTGAGAAATTAGTGGTGGTGTGATACAGGAAAAAGAGTAGGATCAAAATGCATAGTAATGCATATGATATGATGAAGGGTACAAGGAGCCAGGGAAGATGGTGAGCTGACACCTGTCACCACCCAGTAGCATCCAATTTTAGCATTCACTCCTTCATTCACGCTCCCTGGAAGTGTGCAGGCAAGAAGAATTCATGTCATGTTCTCAATTCTTCTCTGGACCCCAGGGTTGGAGCTCTCTGATCTTCTGTCTCATCGTGGGATTCTAAGGATCCTAGAAAGAGCTATATTTCACTTGATCCAGTTCTCTTTTTCAGTCTGGAGCTGGGACACAGTGGAATTCAGTAAGGGCTAACACCCAGTGGCAGTTTGCATGACGCAAGGTACAAACTGAACCCACTGCTGTGGGCACAGCTTTCCATACAAATCAAATCCCCACTCCCCTACATCACCACCAAAGCTAACGTTTAATTGCTTACATTGCTTAAGAGTCCAAAAGCATTCTTTCCTTTTACTGAGGTTCCTCATCGAAATGTTTTTACTTCACTATCCCATGGATGCGAAGGTGGTGGAGAAAAAGGCTTCTTAAGTGTTGCACAGAGTTTTAATTTGTGCTGCCTCACGTGCTTTGAGTAGTGAGATCTGTATTTTACCTTCCTGGTTGAAGAGTCGTGCAGCACATGTTCACTGCATATGAATAAACCTGCCTCATTCATAACCACTACTAGCTGACAACCTTTGGACTCCTTCCACAGCTTGAAAACTCTTCTATCCCTTGAAAGCATCATGCACTGTGCCACATTATTCTGTGTTTTTATTTCCAAAAAGGATGTATTTTAAACAAATTGTCACTTAAAGGGAGAGCTCACGGAAGCTTTAACAAGTGGCCTAAAATTTAGAAGATATTAAATACTCCTTTCTCTTTTCTGTGGTAGCCATGAGCCAGACTCACATCCACTAACCATAAGTCTGTTACTTTTCCCCACAGTGTCATGGAGCAAAAATAGTAAATGGAACCCAGGAGACATGGGTTTAGTCCCATCTGTGTCACAACTAAGAGTGTGACTTGTGACTAGCTATTATGGGACTGTGCATAATATAGAAAGAGTATTCTGAGAATGAAACCCCTATACAAATGAAAAGTGTGATTATCACAATCCTTTGAAGATTTTTAGAACAATTTCACTCTTCTGATGGGGCTAGTGTGTGGAATATCATGATAGATGATGTTCATTTTGCTTATTCCAGCATACATTGAAATCTTTGGGGGCATTATAGCTCTAAAATCTGAATCAATAATGATTGTCTGGAAACCATTAGCCAACAGTATTACTGTTTCCACGGTATTGCCTAGGAGTGCCGAAGAGCTGACTATAATAGATAACTTATATACAATTACAACATATAGAAAAGAAAGAAATTGAATTCAATTAAACCTGGAGGGAGAAGCCCATAAGATGTAATCTGATTTAGAATTTAATTTTTCCTGAGATTTATTCTGTCATACAGTAGGACACCAGTAGATCTACCGTGAGCCAAAGAGATAAGTGTTATGGCCACATGTACAGGACAGCACTTCTATTCTGCAGCTCCTCCTTGAAGTGTCCCTTTTAAGTCTCCATGTGGTGTCCGATGTTCACTCTGTCACAGATGGGGGAGGTGAGGGGATTTGTCTCCTCCAGTCAAGGTCTCTCTGCTGAGAATTGCAACAAGCGGACACATTGCCATTTGCCTGTCTTTCAGGAAAATGACTGCTGTGACAGCGCAAATGTCCCGAGAGCTTTGCCTTGATGGAAGTGTGTTTTTAATGATATGATTTTGGTACCCAGCCCTCTGTGGATAGCTTGGCATATGTCTTGTTATATTTAAACAGCGCTGACTGATAAAGTGGCCGTTAATTGGCAGTGAGTGACTAGGCTGCAGGTCTTTGTTACCCAGCCTTTCAGCTGACTGATCATTAACTAGAAGGAAATGTTTGACCCAGAAAGTCGTTACTGTTATTAAGTGAGAAAAGAAATTAAAATGCTCCAAATTGCTTTTTTATGACTCAGATGAGGATTTAAAAAAAAAAAGAAAGAAAAGAAAGAATAGCTTGTGTTACGATGGAACCAACGTCTGTTTACAGCCCCACTCTTTTCCTGCCTCCTGAAGACCAAATGGTCATGTTTATGGGGGCAGGGATATATTTCCAAAATCCCACTGCTTCATCATCTAGAGCCTCACTACTTCGACATTTCAAATCAGAAATTTCAAAAATCCTTCAATCTTTTCCAGAGAACGCAGTTGCTAAAGTTTTTAAAGGAAATCATTTTGTCTGGATGCCATGCAGTTTCTTAAACAGGCTTTGAGTAATTTTTTTCTAAATGAAAATGTGACTAAAAGCAGTATGATTGCATACATCTTATTATATAAAATTGTGATAGTATTGTGTATGTGTTTAGAATTAACTTTTTTCATAAGCCATTTGTGTTTTATTGAATTTTGCTGTAAGCCTTAGCACCCACCTTGTGAGAGAAGTGTGAATTCTGATGGGTCTTCTTGACTCATTCTATGACCTTTGCACTTTGCCTCTCCAGTAATCTCCTCATCGCCCTTCTAATGTAAAAAGAAAATAAAAATGGTCTGATGGGGTGCTGTGAGCCTTGGCAATTAAAACTTCACATGAAAATTGTCTCCTGAGAGAAAATATTGCTCTCTCTTTTAATAAAAAAATACAATTAAGCCCTCCCTCAAACCTCTTGCCTTCAAATGTATTAATATCTTATGTAAAATATGGAAATGGATTCTTGTTTAGTTGAAAAACACCAAAGCAAGCGCAAAAAACATTTCTACCCATAAATTGCTTTATGAATATTAAATATTCCCCACATTGGCTCTGACTAATAAAAACAAGAAAATGGAAGGTGTGGTGTGCTCTGTGCTTATTACCGTGTTGATTTAGTCCTGGGTGCAGTTCTAGGCCCTTAGCATTATTGCCTTTTCTCTCTTGGTTGCACAATGCATTGTTTTGGAAATGCCAGTGTTTTACCTACAGGGCTGGGATTCATGGGCTTAGCTTTTACCTCTGAAGACTGGAGAAAGCAATTGAGTTGTTTGGAAATCTCTTTCAATTAGGTTTCAAAGGTACTGGGTTTATTTTTGCACATCTTTTTTTTTTTTTTTCCTTCCAGAGATTAGGACTGGACTTTAGAAGACTCTTTTAGCTACTTTAAAAAAAGAAATGTATCTCTGTATCAAATAGGACTAAAGGAAATGTGCTGCAGTGTTTGAAGGCAAGCACATCTGATCTCCAAAGAATCAGAAAATCTCTTCTCTAGTTGTATTTGTAGATACTTTTTGTTATGTTGCCTTTTTTTTTTTTTTTTTTTAAACAGGTAAAGCTCAAATGAGCACAGCATGGTCCAGATGGTGTTTAAAGTTGCCCAAGTTTCTTTTATGTAACTTTCTCCTCGAAAGTGTGTTCCAGCTGGGAATCTATTGGGCTGTTAAAACTAACTTTGTCCCTTTTATGTTTCTGTTACACACACACACACACACATATACAGACCCACACACAGGTGTGAACATGGCCATTCCAAATGTATGGCATTTCATCACATCCAAGGGGGCTGAAAAGAACTCTGCAGGGCTTTATTAACTGTCTCTCAGGCTAAACATTTTATTCAGTTGGAAGACAGAAGAACTCTGCAGGATGATTTTCAAAACAGAGAGTAGAATTCTTACCTACAGACAGGAATTCTTTGTAAGGTGCCCACCTTCTCACAGGGGCCTTACTTAAGAAGAGGTGGAAACAGGCATTCCATTCATCTCTGAAGTGTATACAGTGATGTCCTCATTCAGCTGTGTCCGCAGCAGTGAAAATTAGCTTGGTGTAACAGTTTCTTTAAATGCCTGGAACATACATTTCTTCTGAAATTAAACAAATAACATGTGCTAGCATTTGTGTAAAAAGATCACTTTGCCAGTGCACCGTTAGTGTGTATTCGATTTGGTTTGTTTGTCAAGAAACAGAGGTGGGTTTCCCTGGAGTCCCCTGGTTCCACTACCCACCTTTTCCATACTTACCCTGTGCTCCAACCAAACCAAAGCAGTCTCTTATCCCCATCCCTTCCTTTCTACTTTCCTGCTTCTATGCATTGATTTGTGCCATTCACGTGGACGGTCTATTCCCACCTCTGCCCATTAATATCCTGTCAAAGCCAAACCCAAAGACCAACATCTCCATGAATTCCTCTCTGCCATTCCAGCCAGCATTTATTACTCACCCCTCAGAGCCCTTTTTCTTTCTTTTTACTATTATTTAAGGATATTTATCCCAGACACTTAACGACTTTATTATAAGCTTCTTGAAGACTGAAGTCACTTCAGATGTCTTTTCGTTTCCCTCAAAGTGTTAGCCAGAAAAGAGCTGTTGAATGAGTGAATGGTGAGAGACCCTCCCGGGCACAGCTGGGAATACCCTTGGATATCACTGTGCAGAATTTTTCTCAATCCAAAGGCATTGGTTCCTAGACAAATTCAGTGCATCACCTTGGCATCCTAAGCGTCATCTGCTAAACAATCTAGTTAACGCTGTTAAAAATTATTGAAACACTTTGGTACTACTTGGTAAACAGCCACTACCTCAAGACCCCAGATGACCTCTACTTCGCCACCCGCATCCCTCCCAGCAGGACTCTCTTCTGCCCACACCACAAAGCAGATGGAGGCCTGGGGCAGCCGAAGCTCCAGAGCTATGGCCACTGTCTGTTCTGATGGATTAGTTCTCCTGCTGCACTCATTGTTAAATACTGACTGTTAAATTTAATATTACCCCTGCCAATATTGTTATAACCAGTGTGACACCCACAGAAGACATTTAAAGCCACATATTGTTTACGGAGTTATGTCTAATCTTCATTTCAGCAGAGAAGAAATGAGTGCTCTGAATAAGGACTGGGGATCCTTGAGCATTTTCCCAATTTGGCTACAAAAGTTAATGAAATTGGGGCCCAAGCTTAAAATACAGCTAGAGCTATAGATATATCCTATGATATAAATATAGAGATAAACTTGTTTCATTGAGGAGTAACTAGGGAATTAGATTCCATTTGGACCTCTAGGTGATGAACAATTGGAAGCGTATTAAAACTATTTTAAATACAAGCATTTATTGCCTTTGCCTATAAGATACCACTTATGTGGGAAAGAGTCCAGTCCAGTGCGTTCCTGGGTATACAGCCTATGAAGATATTTAAAACCTAAACAGTATTTATTCTGCATTTAAAGATGTTTAGAGACTGCCTTGTGTGTTAATGTGTGCTCTGTGACTAGCACTGCTTAAATGCTCTCGCCCTGCACGCATTGATGTGCACGTGGAGGGGAAGGAGAGCAAGGAATGAGAAACTGTGCTAACTGCTCAATGTTCAAGTAAGATTTATCTAAGAAAGAACAGTCTGGTGCATTAAGGTGAATATTCAAAGACAGATGTTTATCTTAATGGACTCAGAGGTACTTACAACCAGCACAATTGCTGCAGTCATTTTACAAGGCATTTATTCCGAGCGATTACGCTTACTCTTTCTTTCATATAAAGAATTCTACTTAACGGTTTAAGTGACACCAGGGCTAGTGTGGCCAGAGAACCATAGCTTGATTTTTTTTCTGGGCTCTGCTCAGCCAATCCTATTTGGAATGATAAGAAGCAAGACCCAAATCTCTTTGGGGGGCACTTGTTGGACTTTTTGCAAAACCTGGTCTATTAAAATTTTAAGCTGTCCCAATTTCCAGAATATTACATGATATTTGACTTACTTTAAACCTATAGTCCTTCAAATAAGGAATTGACTCCCTGGGACATGGTTGTACAATTGCAAGATGAATCGTTTATGGGTTTGTCCGGACCAATGAGACATTTTGTATCTTGAAAGCCAATGTACTCTTCCAGAGCAACCCCTGTTATTGACAAACAACTTATAAAGGTATTCCTGCCCCTGACACTTTCAAAGGTCAGAATTAATGATAATTTGACAAGGATGGGGAGTAGTTCCCTCCTCCAACCCTATTCCTCTTTTCAAACATGACTCCTGGCTTGCCCAATTCTGCTTAAATCAACACACATTCCCTGAGCATCTCCTGTCCATTTAAATATCTGTTGTGCACCTAAGCTCTCGTCCAGCGCTGTAATAGTCCTGTGGGTGATTTCAAACCAATAATAAATAATGTCATAATATTAACAACACATCACAAAACAGTACCATCTCTGAGTCACTGATATCCATTTCAACCCACATAATAATGGCATGAGGTAGATGTCGTCTCAGATTTATAGAAGAGGAAACTGGAAGGCAGAGCTCTTGTGATCGCCCTCGGCTTCCACCCCAGGGGCAGAGCCCATGCTTTCTGACCCCAAACACAACACTTTCCTTGATATTATAGCTGGCTATAGGGGACACTCCTTCCCTCCCTCCAGTAGCAATTAAGTAGAAGGGAAAGATGTAAGCCAGATATGTATTATAAGTCAGAATATAAAAAGCATGTTCCATGAGATTTGAAGAAAGGACTGACTTACCATGTTAGAATATTTCATTTTTCAGCCATAGGATCAGGAAAAAGCAGCATGAAAAATGAATTTGAGTTGGACCCTAAAGAAGGATATATAGAATTTTACCAAGTTTAAGTGGAATGAAATGCAAATAGAGCTGGGTAAGGAGTTATATAAGCCAGAACATTGTCAGGAACTTATCAGGCCTGTTTAAGACATGGCAAACGTTTATTTAATAGTCAGAATGTGGAGGTGTTCATGGTGCAAATGGTAGTGAAATATAGTGCTGCAAAGTTACATTGGAGACCAGAGGTGGAGGATCTTGAATTAAAAAAATTAAAATTAAGTCTAGACTTTATTTGATAAGCAGTGGGATAAATCTGGACCAGGAGAGTGGCACATTGAAAGCTTTGTTTTTATTCTAGTGACATGTTCTAGGGTTTATTGAAGAGACAGAAGCAAGGGAGGCTGATTAGAGAATCTCAGGATCCATCCAGGTAAGCAGCCAGGACCGTAGAAATGAAAAACAGAGCGACATTTTATTAGAGATGGGCTTCACTGGACTTGGTGCCAGGAGGTGTGATGCTGAGTAGGGAGGACTCAAAGATGACCCTAAGGGTTAAAAGGCAGCAGTGAGAGAAGATGATCAATTCAGTCCGGGTTACGTTGATTGCAGATACAAGATATTCAATTGAAAATATTCTCCCTTACTAAGGTAAAAATATTTCTTCTTGCTTACCCAACTCCAAAACGATCTCTCCTCTTTCGAATTCCTTTCGGAATCTCATCGGGTCACAAAATTGGCATACTGAAGAGCACCGGAATTACTGTGGAGCTTCCCAAGTCCCACTCTGGATATTATTAAAGTGTGAGTGATGTGCACCAAAGGCAGAGACCCCTCACACAGTGCTTTGCATCATCTCTGTCTCTGGCTGCTCTGTATGGATTGCGCTCTCCGTTATGACTGTGTTCAACCTCTAATAACAGAACATATGACCTGCAGTGACTAAAGAGGAGATACATCTACTCAGTTAAGAAGAATTCTGGAGTCTGGAAAGGAGAAAACTGCTTGTTTGGACCCATATCATACATTTGACAATACCTAAGTCAGCTTCTCAAGTCTTTTAGCCTTTCTCTCACACTTGCCACCTTATGGGCACAAGATGGCTGCTGCAACTCCAAATATCCCATCCAAATCCAAGGAAGAAGGGAAAGCAGTTGAACCAAACAAGTCATCCTCTTTTATTAGGAATAGAATAAGCATTTCTAGAACCCTTAGAAGACTTCCTTAATCATCATTTTGTCTGGATAAATGCCACATGGCCACCTCTACGTGCAAAGAAGGCTTGGTTAGCCTGGACACATTGCCAGCCCTAGCAGGGAGGAAGATTAGGAGGGGTATTAATAATGTCTCCAATACTTGCCTTTCATGCTGCACTGTAAACACTCTGAAGGCAGGGACCACGTCCCTCAGGCCCTGCTCCCACGTTGCGCCATGGACTTCTCCTCACCAGGCACTTTGCTGGACATATAAGGGTCTGGAATGGGAAGTGTTTGAGGAATCGGTCCTTGCCTAGTGTGCTAACACCTCCCTCCTTTTGTGTTTTGGTTCCTCTGAGCAGCCTTAGGAAAGGAATGTAGGAGCTTCTGGATAAATGTTAGAGAAACTCTTTTTCAGTATCTCAGGAGGAAGGAAGGCAGGGAGGGAGGAAGGAAGGAAGGAAAGAGAAGGGAGAAGGGAAGGGAAAGAGAGGGAGGGAGGGAAAGAAAGAAAAGGAGGGAGGGAGGGAAGGAAAAAGAAAAGAAAAGAAAAAGACTCCATGCTGGGAGGAAATCTTTGCTCTTGTAAAAATAGAATAGGGCTCAAGTGCATTCTTCAGTAATGAATGCATGAAAAGAAGCTTCTTAAATTATGAATGTGGCTTCTCTTATTTATTGCCCAGTAATCCTGTTTTATTGATTTCTGTTCATTTCCAATCACCTAGAATGAGACGCTGTGTTGCTTAGAGGTCTTGATCCCTAAAAGATTGTCATTAAACTACTCTGCTGTATTTAGTTGTTTATTTTTTGCTCAAAGTGATTGAATCAATACAAATACAAACAAAACACTTTTTTCCTTTGCTCCCTAGAAGACTAGGGGAAAGAAAAGCTAAATAAAGATGCTCCAATTAAAAAAAAGTCCCATCAAATGACATATCGATTTCTTTCAAAGAGGCAGAGTGTAAATTAAAAATATTCTTCTGACACAGTTTTTAAAGATGTCACTGACTCAGCAGAGTGGGTACTTATCCACTTTCTCTTCCTAGAGGGCCAGTTTGGAAGGGCAGCCCACTTTTCCCAAGATCAGCCGGCTCTCCAGGATCTCAGAGGGGAGTGTGTCTCACAGTCAGTGCTGGCAAAGCTCCGTGGTTCTGTCTGACCCGTTCTCAGCTCTGGTTTTGCTATCCACCACTACCTCTGTGTATGTTTTAAGACATGGTAAAACTTTTCAGAAAATTACGCTGTCATGATTCTTTTTTTAAAGTGTTTGTGTTGAAACTCTTCTCAGGATTGGGAAGATGAAAATGTGGGAATAACCAAGGCCCAGGGCCTTATTATGGGATCTTCCCCAGAATGTTATTAAACACTGGTCTAGGCGGCTGTGGAGGAGAGGGGGGCTGGAGGCAGGGGCAGTAGAAGAGCCATCTAGGAAAGAGTTCTTTCTCCAAAAGGACTCTGGAGAAAATGTCTAGTTATACCCCACAGTCAGGAGGCCAAGAGTGAAGGCACAAGGGACCCAGTTGTAGGAGCATAAACTATTTGTCATAATCTGAGTTTCTGAAAACCGCATCGGACCCCTCTGGACTGTTCAAAAACATTTTGCAAACTCCTTTGCATTTTCCCTCTCAGGCGCAGCTTCGAAATCCACAGGAACCAGTGTAAAATAAGAAAGAAGGAAGAAATATTAGGGGATGAATTCAAATAAATATGTTTGATTCATTTTACCCCCGTACATGATGGGTCCACAGAATCTTGGACTTGTGGGGCATCAGAAACTCTATATGTAGTTGGGGTGGCCAGGAACAGGGGTGGACACACACATTGCATGCATCTCCTTTGCTTATGCACGTACCCCCTTGTCTCATTTCCTTTACTTACAAAACACAAATTCAAGAATAAAATGATTCGGAATTTCAAGATGGTGGGAGCAGAGCGTTAAACCAAGCACAAGGTCCTTGTGAGCACAGAACTCTATATTTCCAACACCCACTTTACCAGTAAATGGATGCTGTTGCTTATAAACTAAAACCCGAAAAAGTTGTTAGCTTTGCTGTCCATCGGAAATGAGAGATGAGTAGTCTTTTCGCTTCCTGCATAGAGGTCGTCTTGTGTTTGGTTTTGTAAATCGTTTTGAGTTTATATAGAACATGGGGTTATCCATTTAAGGCTGGTTGCAGCCTAGGAATGAGGACGTGACTTCTGGAGGGCAACTGGGTCCATCTGGCTTCCTGAATTTCTCATGCAACGGCACCTAAAGACTTTCTCTAACTTGAGACTTATAATACAAATCAAAAAGCTGTGTTTGAATCTGTCCTCCCGTCTTTCTCTGTGGGAGATTGGTATTGTTTTCAAGACATGAGCAACCAGGGATAAATTTTCATTGCAAAGCCAAACTCCTTTGCATTTTCCCTCTCTTGGGGTTTGATATCAGGCTCTTCAGTTGACCCTCATCTTTCTTTCACAGGTTTGACTCAGGCTTACTCACTGCAGATCAACTGCAAACCAAGTCAAATGCACAAACCTTGCTTTAACAATTGCTGTTGCTCTGACACCCATATCTGACTTTTCCAATATTACATTACATGGCTGAGTGGGAAATACTCTTCAGAGTAATAAGGAATGGGCGACCTTGTCTCTTTTTACTTGTATTTTACATTCAGTCCATTGCATTTGATTGTTCTGGGTTAAGTTTTCTGTGCCACATACTAAGTTCTGGGTTCTGCTGATACGCTCTTCCCTCTCGTGTTCACTCTATGTCGTCTTGAGCTTGAATTTCTTTCTTAGTTTCTTGTTTACTAAGCATGAAATTCCATCATGCTTAGTTCTGCAAGGTAACCATTCTCAACTCTTCTCTGCACCGACGGACCTGACGGATATTCACATGCATTGCACACTCTTCGGTGTAAGTGGCCTACCTTCAACAAAATAAAGACGAGGTTCTGTTTGATTCCCAGCATTTGGCTGTTGCCACACTCCTTTCTCCCTTGCTCAGCTAGCAAGCCTCAGTTCATCATGAGACCGAAGACTGAGAGCCACTGCTATTTGCTCTGGACTGAATGGCTACGTTCATCTTTTTTCAGAATTGCTGACCAAAATCCAGGACTGGCTTTATCCTGCGACTCCTTCTTCTCCTCTAATGTTGGAGCTTATTAAGTCTTCTAAGCTGTGCTCTCAACCTGCCAGGAAGGGCTGTTTCTCCTGTGTCCAGTGATAAGGTTAAACTCAAAAAAGAGGACCAAGAGATCATTTCACAAAGAAATATGACTCTATTTTTCCTAGTTGTTTTTTTTTTTCCCCAAAAACCCATTCCTTCTTTCTGAACTATAGAGCAAGAAAGAACATGGAGAAATGAATCGTATCAACAAAACACACTGATGCGCTCCAGGATGCAGACTATTCAGAATTTCAGCATCCACTGACTGATACCCACATCACTATTTGTGAATCACATTAATATTTGGCCTTGGTCACTCGCCCTCTAAAAACAGGCTTGATTTCAGTATTATCATTGGAATAAAGGGCTCACTTAGAAAGCAACTCCCAACTCAAAAAAAAAGAAAGAAAGAAAAAGAAAAGAAAAGGAAGACAAAGACAAGGGGGCGAGAAGGTGAGCAAGCCAGAAAAGTAGGTTAGGTCGTTGGAGCTTGAGCTAAACTGGCATTCCCTTGTCATGGTTAGATCCTCAGTACTCAAAACAAGGTTTGCTGTGAAAACCAGAAGCGTTTACAGAGGGAACACAGCCAAGCCTTTCAGATTAGCGGTCCCGGAGAGGGCTGCACCAATAAGAAAAGCAGCCATTAAAGCCAGACCTTTGTGTGTATATAACCAATAGGCTTCTGATCTAGATTCCTGGAGATGGTGTGTGGTTGGGTGGGCGTTTTGGGGGGTTTTTCAATTAATTTATTTATTTTTTCCTGCCTTCTAAATAATATGTAATTTCTCCAGGCCAAGAAATAAATTGAAAGGATTTAGAGGGATTTGCTTATCAGTGGAACACCACTAGCATTACATTCCTCCTGCTTTTGGGAAGGTACATTGAAGTTTGGTTAATCTTCTGTGGTTCAATACTCCTCTTCCCTATGTCAGGCTGCCTTGAACAACAGACAGATTAATCCCCCTTCTACCCACTCTCTTCTCCTTCCTCCCTCCCCCCTCTCTTGATCCACCCTTCCTTTTTTGAGCAGATGGAAGAAAACTCTTAAAACTGGAAAGAAAAGAAAAAAAAAAGATGCTGTACCACATTTATTTATATACTCCTACAGGGCTTCAAAGATAGAAATAAAGGACTCCAATCCTTGGCACAAAATTTGGCTAAGCTTAGCTTGGTTTTTCTACTGTTAATTAAATCTTGAGTCGACAAAGGGATTTCCTTAAAGGTTAATTCATTAGCAAAAGTTATTATAAATCATGTCACTCTTTACCCTGCTCCAGTATATGTGGAGTAGGAAAAAAGGAACAATGTGGAGGCTATTGACAGTGGGCAGAGTTTAAAGAGAAGCTGGTGATACTATTCGCTTGGATTCCTATACAATCTACTGTCTTTAATGATAGAGGGTAATCAATATTTTACAGTGGGTACCACTTACGAACCTCACATTAATTGCAAGTTTTTGTAGCTGATGGTTTAGCATCACTCAGTGCTTTCTAGTTCGGCCTGGCTCAAATCCTAGTAGCATGTAAACTCCAGGACAAGGACTGGCTCTATCTAGCCCTCAGCAGAGTGACTGACACACGATAGGCTGTTAGTAAACATTTGTTGAGGGAAGACTGACTGAATAAGTAAATACATGCATCCATAAAATCATATATCCAGAAAAATGGGAATTTGTTTTTTGTTTGCTCTTAATTTTTTTTTTTTTTTTTGCAATACGCGGACCTCTCACTGCTGTGGCCTCTCCCGTTGCGGAGCACAGGCTCCGGACGCGCAGGCTCAGCGGCCATGGCTCACGGGCCTAGCCGCTCCGCGGCATGTGGGATCTTCCCGGACCGGGGCACGAACCCACGTCCCCTGCATCGGCAGGCGGACTCTCAACTACTGCGCCACCAGGGAAGCCCTGCTCTTATTTTTTATGTTCAGTTTTCTGAGAAAGCTCTGTTCCAATTAACTAATTTTGGTCATGCCGAATGCAATGTCTGTAGCCCAGGGCAATTCTCTTAAAACCTCATTCCAAGGAAATATGAGCCAAGTAAAATATGTGGGTTGCCACGTCTTATTTGGCAAGTGGTTGTCTCCAGGTAGAGAGTAGAGAGGAAAGTAATGTCTTGAAAAACCACAATGACATGAACTCCAGAAGACTTTTTAAAAATTCACAGTGTTGTTCCAGTAAAGATACTTAGGCGCATCGAGGTGGACGAAAGGGGAACTCAGAAAGCATCTTAAGCAGGCTGGAACTTTGTCCCTTTGTTTCCATTGTTCAGAACCCGTCTCATGATATGCCTCTGTCTTTTACACTTGAGTATGACAAGTTCAAATCGTTTATTTCATTTTCTCATAATGGTGTTGGTTGGTTCTTTTGAAGATGACTATAAAGAGGATGTTCAGAATACAATGAGGGTATAGATAATCATACTTATACAATCTTACCGTGCTTTAAGGTTGTTTCTGGATTGGGCTTGAACTGGGTGTAGTGGTGGGGTTGCTGGGGAAGAAGGGAGGGATGAGATGATCCCTTCTAACAAGCTTGCTGAAGCTCCAGGTTTTCCTACCTTTTGTTCGGTCTAAAAATCATCCAGTAGTTTGTGTGGGGGGGGGCGGGGAGGAGGTATCTATTAGCATGGATCAAAGATTGGACTATGCAATGGCAACAGTTTGATAAAGTCTTAACAAATAAATTTAAATTGAGATGGCAAACTTTTCAAATCTCATTAAAGATTATTTATTGATCTAGAGTCTATGTACTTTAATTAAAAGTATCTCAGACATCTGTTTTTTTTAAAAATAGAGAATAAATACTCATAATGAAGCTGAATGAGACCATCCCTCATATGAGATACTTAACTCCAGCTCTATCTCAGAATGGAAGTTTAGAGACAGAAAACTAAAACACCAAGCATTTGAAGGAATTTAATTCTTTTCAGCATGAAGCAGCTGCAGGGATGTATGGCTGTTTTCTGTGGGACTTCAGAGTACTTACGGGCCTTTCTCCTTTCCTTTTTCACTGGAAGAAAGGCGATCATCATTCTTGAGTGTGTTATTTATAATTTCATAAAGCTGTTCTGTGGCAGGACTTATTTTATCTGCTGCTTAATCTCGGTCAAATAACCGTGCTTCCAAGGAGCTGGGTGGAAAAAAAAAGATCATCCCCCCAAATGATTAGCCTATTCTCAGTATAAGATAAAGGGCTAAAGGTTGGAAGTTTGAAGTCACAAGTCGGCATCTGGGCAGGAAGAAGGGGACACAGTGAAACTCTCTTAAGCGGTTCTGACCACGGAAGCAGATATTTTTCTCAATGCTGAATAACGGGTAACGATGAAGAATGGTGTAGAACCATCCCCGTACTGAGATGAGGCAGAGCCCTTCAGAGTAAATAACTAGAAGCGGGTGATTGTAGAGACAATAACTCACTGGAGGAAAATGAGAAGCCAGGTTTGTAAAACTGAGGGAATTAGAAGGTAAATATATCTATAAATTTACTTGGGTGGACAGGGTTTTGAGCTTTCTTCTGTCCCAGTTCATTCTAATTTCAATAAACACTGGTAGGGGTAAAAAAAGAATATAAATGCAATAAAAAAATATTTCAGGAAAGGAATAAAGAGGGCTCCTGCCAGAGAGATATTTTATTGAAAGTTATTATAATACCTATCTTTAGTTTTATGAGTCCTAATACAGAACCAAGTAATTTCAACATGTGGATTAAAAATATGAGATACATATTTTAAAATAGGGTAGTATGAATTATTATTTTTAATATAGGACTTGGCTAATATATAGGGACAGAAGAATATTTTCCTCCCCTTGAGGAGGCAAGGAAAGGTCTTTCATCGGCACTGTGGAGGGAATGGCGCAGTCAGACCCATGCACTGTGTTCTGAAACCACGTGTATTATTAGCTCCCTAAGGAAATGTGATGGGTGACACTGGTGAGATGTGGGGAGGGGAAGAAGGAGAGGAGTCTGATAGGGCAGGATATTAAATTCATGCTCATTATCCAGGTTTGCAAGAACAACACGATAACTCAAGGAGCTGTCATACTGTCATTCTAGTACATCTCTTCACTCCAGTCATCCCATACTACTTGTGGGTATACAAATAAGCTGTGCTTTTTCATATCTCTGAGCCTTTACAAAGACTGTCGATTTCACCTAGGATGCCCTTTTCCTTCTCAAAGCTCTCAGCGTTCCCCTGCTTCACTACTGCCTGTCTCTGAGGGCTTATTTTCCACATGCCCCTCTGCCTAGGAGCTCTCTCTGCTCCCTTGCTATATGCTCCCTTATCACCTTATGCTTACTCTCGTCATAGCATTCAGTTTACTGTGTCAAGTTTGTCTGTTGACCAGACAGCCTCTTCAGAGACTGTGAATTCCCAGCGCAAAAGAACTGTTTTTATCTATCACTTTATCCCTCCTGACTGTTACAAGGCTGGACACATAGGCATTCAATAAATATTTATTATGCATGAATGAATGAACAAAGCACCTTGATGATATAGTTCCATATCACTGATGGTTGACTTAGTCACTTAGCCACTAAGAAACTGGTTGGGGAGTGGTTATGGGTCTTCTATTCTTCATTGAATGACTTGTAGATAGTGTTGGTATTTGACATATGGGAACCACAGTATGGAAACACTTTAGCCATTAGGAATTGTGAGACCTTTAGACAATCATTGTGAGGGGAAAAATGTTAAGATGACATGGAAGGCAACTTGATGAACATTCCTCACATAACTATATGAACAGAGAAATTTCCTAAGGCAATACTGCTACTCGAAGGAGCATGGGTGGTGAACAGTTAAAACAGCAGATGTCACTACAAATGTCTGTACCCTTGGTTATTATGAGTTCTGAAAGAGTTAATATGTGATCACTGCTTAGCACAAAGGCTGAATATAGCAAGTGTTTAATGAGTGGTAAATTAGTAGGCATAATTCTAGAGTTCAAATACCTTTTTCCTCTCAAAAGTACTAACTGCTCTTCTTTCTAAGGAATTATGAGTAATAATGAAAAATGGTTGTGATTGTAAGAAGATACATACACACACTCACAAACACACACACACAGCCTAGGGCTCCTGCATTTTATTTAAGGAAAGAAGTCCATAGATCCATTCTTCTCATGATAATTGTACCCCAAGTCTATGAGATACTGCAGTAGTGAAGCACACTCCACTAGTCATAGGAACCAATAATCAGGGAAGTGTGCCTTTTCTTCCAAGGGTCAGAGTCAGACCCTGCATTTGCTTGTAATTGGGGAAGGACACAGACAAGGAAAATTAAGAAGCTACTAAAAGAAAGCCTTGGGTTTTCTGAGAGTAATTTTGGATCAAATAATCATTACTTTAGGATATGATCCTAAGTGTATATCCAAAAACCTTGGTTTGTAATTTTTGTTGTTGTGTTTAGGTGGCAAGGACAGAAGTCATTTTTTAAAAATCCCTAAAAATAGTGATCTGAATCCTGAGCCCTTTGCAAATTAAAGCTTCCTGCTCCTGGCAGAGAAAGCATTTCTGAAACTACACAGTGTTTTGTGGCAGGCGTGGCTGTGTTAGATGCCAGGTTCTCCAGATAAACGTTGTTTACCATGTTGGGCCAGGAGAGGATTGAGATGTTTGTAATTGCTTTGGGAGTTTCATTGGCTGAATCTGTAAATGGTGATGGTGAAGTCTGAGGGGCAGAAAGGAAGGGGCTGAATTCACAGAAGACCACACACAATGTTTGGATCCACAGCCACTGGAAACAGATCTTCCAATGGCTTTTTAAGCTCTCTTGGCATCTTCATGAGTATATTTTTCTTTATCTCTCTTCATGGCAGATCCAACCAGAAATGGTGTTTGTACCATTAAATGGAGGTAAGGAATTATCGGCAATGAAGAGCAGTTCTAATGGGGGATAAATCATTAAAGATAGAGTGCATAGGCAGATAGCACATCTATTTAAATTAGGAGTGGCTCCCAGGCTCAACATTCCTGTTATTGATTGATTGATTGATTGAATTAGTTAGCTAGTTTTAGCTCATATTTAATGAGCATGTACCATATGCCAAGAACAGAGCTTCACTTTTAACAGTACACTTAAATCACATGCTCAGTCGATAACAAATCACTCTGTTTATCCCAATTTACAGATGAAAATAATTGAGGCCCGTAGAGGGGAAGTAACTGGCTTCCCCAGGTCACAGACTGTACGTTTAGGAGCTGCGATTCATAGCTGTGCTGTCTAGAGCCCAATCTTAACCACACTCTCTAGACTGTCATCTCATCTTCTTTGAGTCTAGTCACCATTTATAGGAGCTACTGGCAAAATGTGTTTCCGTTGCCTGGGAGGAAACTTGTTCTCATCCATACTCATATTAAAAAAAAAAAATCTCTGGGAAGTGAGGCACAAGGAGTGAGAACATGGGTGAGCATATGTTTGGGGCCTGCCAGGGGGATTAGGGGCCCATTTTGGGGACAGAAGTGGAGGTGGTTATGGGGGGGGGGAATGGGGCTGGAGACAGTGTCACTCAAACCACAGGGGTGAGAACCTGTGAGGTATTAGAGGAGGCAGGGGAAGCTGAGGGGAAAATAGGAAATATCCTTTCCACCACAGAGCCTAGTACTTACCTTAAAAAAGACAAAAAACCGAAAACAAAAACAAACAAACAAAAACCTTACCTTGTTTCTTTAGCCAATAAAAATTAAGATAATTCTAAGGATTAAGTAAAATCTTAATTCTCTTAAAAATTAAGATACTTTTTGGTATTAAGTTAAAGATCCACTAATATGTTAATGCCTTTTTTGGTTTCTATTAGAGTTATGCGTTGTTTTTATACATTTGCTCAGTGACCTTTTTAAACTTTATTGCCTGGCCTTCAGTTCTTGAGACAAGCTCACTAGATTTTCATTAACTTACCAGTTTTCTAGGGATCAAAGCTAGTTAAGTCCTATATGGGCCATTCTGTAAGGTCCTTATAATCAAGTCACTGACAATTAATTTTCAATTGATTACATTTTAGAAATGTATTCTCAACCTCTTTTTCATTACCAGCCTCTAAGAAGACTTCTAGACCTTTTCCTAATTGTCCTTCTCCATAAAATTTTAACACCAGATATACTGTATATTCATTTTAGTACTGTGGCTCTTGGCTGATCACAAGCCATTTTCATATCTAAGATCCTCCCCCTTTTGCCCAAAACAATTATTGCTGGCTGGGGGAGGGGCATGGGTGGATATCATCCCCATAGAAAATGCATGCTTTAGAACAATCAAACAATAATTGTGGCCCTTCCCAAAATGGCGTTTGCCTCTTCTAATTGCTTCTGCACTTACACAGTTAATATTTATTCTCTTATCACCTCCCTTCCCTTAATGAGCGGAAGTGGACCCGTACTGGGCCCCATCATAGCAGGAAACTCCAAGAGAGTGAGCTCATGATCTCTCTAACACGAATAATGGTGCTCCAGGATACAGCTGCCAGCATCAGTTGTGGAAATGAAATGCACATTTCAGTAGTGTCTAGTTGACAATAAAAATAGTATGTTTGAAAAATCTTTTTCTATTGACTTTAAGGAGAAGCAGAGGTAGAATTATCTCCCTGACAGGTATTGAATAAAGATCAATTACGTGGTTTAAGGCACCTCTCTGCCACTGTTAATTAAGCAAAATCCATTACCTAATGTGGTTTTTCTACTGCTCTTTGCTGTGTCCAGCAATTCTGTGCCTACTATGTCTGTTTTAAGAAGGATGTTGTCTGGAAACACTAAGCATATGGGTTGTCATGTGTATTCATTTGCTAGGGCTGCCATAACAAAGTACCATAGACAGGGTGGCTTAAACAACAGAAATTTATTTTCTCACAGTTTTAGAAGCTAGAATTCCGAGGTCAAGATGTCAGGGGTGTTGGTTTCTTCCGAGGCCTCTCCCCCTAGCTTGTAGATGGCTGTCTTCTCCCTGTGCCTTCACATGGCCTTCCCTATGTGTGTGTGTGTGTGTGTGTGTGTGTGTCATAATCTCATCTTTTTGTAAGGACAACAGTCATGTTGGAATTACTTACCCAAATGACCTCATTTTAACTTCATTACCTCTTCAAAGACCCCATCTCCACATACCAGTCACATTCTGAGGTACTAGGGGGTTAGAACTTCAACATATGAATTTGGGAGGGGGCACAGTTCAGTCCATAACATCGTGTAAGGAGGGGTATAAAGAAGCCTATGGGAGCTACAGATGCAGACTTTGACTAAGATGTATCTATTCAAATCTTCACTATGTTTTTTTTACTAGCTGTGGGTCCTTTAGCAACTTGCTTAACCTCTCTGAACTTCAGTTCCCTTTAAAAGTGTAATAATTATCCGTGTCCCAAAGGATCATTGTGAGAATTGTGTCTAATTAATTAGTAATAACTACAACTAATAAGCATATATACATGTCTAGCACAGCATCTGACTTGTAATTGCTTTTTCTCTTGAATATGGATTCAGGCTTCAATGCTTTGGGAATAATAAGACCGGCAAGTCAGTTAATATTATTAACATCAGGAAGGAGAAATCAATGAGCATTTGTTGAACAACTGCTATATATTGAGTACTCTTATGCACAGAGTAGGACAAAAGTTTGGTTTTTAGACAAGATCTGTAGCTTAATAATTGAGGGAATGATTGAAAGAGTGTTTATTGTGCATGTAGAATGTACCAGGTACAGAAAGTACTTTTCTCGCCTACTGTGTAGCAAGGGGCCTTCTTACTGCCCACACCCACAGTCCCCTATATTTCTTGCAGCAGCAGATTCCCTGGCATTGGGGAATTTCTGCAGGATTCAATAGAGAAAAAAATGGTCTCAAATTGAATTACTTTTGTTGCAATCAAAATTTTTTCTGCTGTCTTCAGAAACAGCCTTACCTGTGTCCAGAGGCTGCCTTGTAGTGTCTGTCTGCTGGTCAACGTTACTAATTCAGCTAACTGCAGCAGTTACGTGAAGAATCGCCAATAGTGAGAGAAGCCGTTATGCTATTCCCTAACAGACTGCATTCCACAGTGTTCATTCATTATGCCAGCCTGTAGATTCATGACCACCAGATCATACACTTGAGACTGCACACCATATGTGTTGAAACCCTCTCCAAGCTGCAGTGTAGTTCTTCTGCGCTGGCTTGCTCCCTTGTATTGCCACCATTTGCAATAGCCCTTCTCCTGCCCTTCTGATTCTCAAAATTGAAATTAAAGTCAGGATAGAGTCAGGCTGCACAATGTGATCTACAGGGGTAGGAGAGCCTTCAGCCTCCTCAGGCCACCTTGGGGCACTCAGCTTTACATAGACCCACACAGATTGTCTGGACCCAGAGCCACTGAAAGCTACACAGCAGTTAACATTCTCTACCCTACAGCATACCCTCTTTAGAGGAGAGAGACAGCAATGTTGATGGAGGCAGGACACAGTGATAAGTCTTTGATGCTTTTGCTCATTGGTTTCCTTATCTCTCTCTCTCTCCTCTCTCTTCCCCCTACCTCATTATGTTTTCTTTGACATGTGCAGCCAACGTCAGATGACCTTGTTTCATCTGCCGAATGTTCAAGCGATGACGAAGACTTCGTTGAATGTGAGCCGAGTACAGGTAGGTTAGGTCAGTCTTGTTTTGCTTGCTTTATTTTTTCATTTGCAAAAAACAATACATACGTATATGTGAATATACATGTGTTTTATATATATATATATTATAGTGTGTTAATGTGTGTATTTCCTGTATCTATATATGTATATAAATACATATATAAATATCAATCTAAAGCATCAAATCCCATGGAAGGAGCCATAAGATCCCAGGGAAATTTAAAGTCACTTCCTTGACTAGCTAAAGAAAAGTCCATAAGACATAACTTGGAGCAATCAGACACCCAGATTAACCACCAAAGCAGCAAATGTATAGCAGCCAGTGGCAGCTACGAAATTGACAGGGGGTGGGACATGAAGACTTCTATATTGGATTGACGTCAAAAAAACATAAAGCCGAAGTGGGGCCATAAAGATCATGTAAACCTCATGAACTGTCCTGACTCTAAGTGGCAAACGAACCAAAATCAAAAACCAAAATCAAACAACCGAAAATCATTTTTTTCCATGGGGTTTCAACAGCAGTTAGCATGGTATTATATTTATACTAATTTTGTTCATTGTGTGTTTAGAGAATTTGTGCAGCAATATAACATAGTCAACACAAAATTAGGACAGAACCATGCCATGTCAACGGCTGAGATGCTTCGAAATGTATCTACTGTGCTGAAGTTGAGAGTGCTTTGGCAATTAGAAGCTTCAGTGTGTTCCCCCTTTGCACCCAGATACATTTTGATGTTTTATGGTCTTTCTTTATAGTGAGCTATATGTGATATAATGTCCAGCAGGCATCTGCAGTCCCTGATTATTTCCTATCAACTTTCCCAAGTGGTCTGTTTTGAGACTTGCTATAAGTTAAATATTTATATATATGTATATATATATATATAAAATAGAGAACAGATATCATCGAATTTCTGTGTATGTTTAATAGAGTTAAAAGCTGGAGTTGGGTTAGGATCTGATTTCTGTAAAGGCTAAGAGAAATAAATAGAATTTTCTAGTTGATTCTTTGGGTTGCTTTAATTTTTTTTCCTTTTCTTTAAAAATAAAGGAGAGCCATTAAACATTTCCTTTGTTAATTCTAGAGAAATTTAAGATTCATTAAAAAAATGAGTATAACGAAAGTGAAAATCTTCCATTTGTTACCCTAAAATTATTTACAATTTTCCGATTTTGTGGAAGCCTGACTGCTTGGTATCTTGCAAATGGCTTTGGATCCAGGAAGTTCTGTGGGTTCCTGTTCTTAGCATTACATAGGGACATGTCAATAATTTGCAGGGCCTTTCCATCCTGGAGTGTGATCTGTTCCTTTGGACGCTCAGCTGTGTGGGAGGAAAGTAACTTTGACCTGGCTGGTCAGATTTTTTTTCAGATTATTGGGTCATAATCTCAGTGTTCTAAGTGAGGTTTTAACTCTAAAGGGAAGATATGTCTAATCTATACCAGAACGTGGGCAACAAATTTTCATTAATTAAATAATTGATTTATTCATTCATTTAATAAATATTTCTGAGCCCTCAGGCAGGATACAGTGTATCTCTAGATTTGAACCCTTCCTTTTCTAATAGTTTTCACAAATGAGCTGTTGGAAAATAGAATATGGAGCTTTATTATCTAACTTACCTCTCCAACAGAATTCAGTTCAACAAATATTTTTTGAGGGTCAGTTGTGTATGTTAGGTATGTGCTACATATTAAGGATTCAGATATGAATAGGGCATGATCTCCAAGATGCAGGTTAAATTCACTGATTTTGTGGTCAATAATTTAAGATACCTAGATTTCAATTTGGATTCTCTGTGTATCCTTTCTCTGGTTTTCTTGCTTTCATAGCAGTGATATCTGTATATATGTAACAATGTTTATCAAATCTCTGGATATTAAGTCTTATAAAAATCTAGGCTTGATCATTCTCAATTATCACCACTGTCTTCCCCTACTGCCTCCCCCTCCTACACACCGTCATCTCCATAGCAACCTCCATAAGAAGACAGAGGGCTTTTCTAGATATCTGATTCACAAGGTCTATGGCTCCCCAGGTTGTGGGTATGTTACCATTTGGTATTGAACATAAACAGGCCCAAACTTGAAAAGCCCCAGACCGAGTCCATTTGCTTTTCAGTGACTGCACAGGTGTTTCATCTGATTCAAAAGCAGAGGACAGAAATTCAATGCCAGCATTTCTTGAGTGATATAATTACATGGTGCGGGTGGGGGAATAAAAACAGTTTTTAAAACAATCCGTTGTGTTCTGCAAGGGAGCACGGGAGGGAATATATAAATAAAGCAAGTGACAGGATGCCCGCTCCGAAGGAGCTAACACGCAGCTCCGAGAGGCTGATATTGATCCCCTCTGCCTGGGATTATTTAACTCATCACATTCGAAGAATGAGCATTTCTTCTTTCTAAATTTACTCCATAAAGTATTCCTGGTAAGTGATTCAGATGCACAGGGAAATATGTCGGAGGCATATTTAATGTAGGAAGGAGATAGATATACCTATTGATGCAGAGGTTTTGCCCTGGGAACCTGATTAATACTGATGAAGATTACATGCTTAGAGCTGTCAAGTCCTTTTTTGCCTTGTATGAGAAATATCTCTATAGCCTTAAGATTTTCCAGAAATATTACAGATTAAAAATCAGAACCATCAAATCAGTTGTTTCTGGGGTTAAGTTTCATACTGCCTAAAGAGAGGTCTTCCGTTGCCCATGCAGCAGTGGACAATGGTGACATTTACATAACTTTGACATAAACTGTTAATCCTGAGATTCTATGTGAATATTGAGATTAAAATTCTAAGTTTAAACATTCGAATTCACTACCTCAGTTTCTAAAATTTTACTCTTTTCCGGGCCTGATGTTTGCTGGAAATACACTAAATTCGGCTAATCTTGTTCTATCTTACTTGCAATTACCTTATCTTCTCTTACTTTGTTACCAAATTTATGATTTTCTAGGCTGTCTCAGTAATAAGGTATTTAACTTCTACAGGTTCTTTCCTGATTAATTTAGGTCCACTAGAAGCTCTTGCTTTTCATAAATTTGTATAAACTTTTCATAACTTTAGTATATGTTATATTCAACAACTTTTCTGTTCACGTGGGCATCAAATTTTAAATGAAATGATATTTCTTTGGGTTTCAAAACTGCTGGTTTTGAGTCAGATGTAAGCAAATGACTTTTATACTCACAACCCACTTTGGCATTTAGGGATCACCCTGGTTTGGTGTAGCTTAGTCGTGTAGCTTAGTTCTTTAAGGACAACCTAAATTTTTTTAGAGTGTGGTTAATGATAGTTTAGAAACTTTTTACATCCAATGGATTTCAAGTTTTCTCTGTATATTTTTGCTGGAACATATGTAAATGAGATTTTTTTAAAAGGCCTAAATCATGAGAGCAAGGCACAGAGTGAAAGCTCAATTAGTATTTGTTGACTGAATTTGTATGACTCTCAAAATACCTCATAATCTTAAATTAAAATTGGAGATTTTTCATACCTCTCACTTCATCTCCCTTTAAACAGCTAAATAAAACCTGGTGAATTATTTTAAAATATATGATTTCGTACAAGTAAGTATCGCCCTAACAAAATCCATGTTTCTTTAGCAAAAATAATTCTCTACCTTACCCTGTCCCTTCTTTCGCTGGGAACTAGATCATTTTATAGTGAGTTGCATTTTCTGGACTTTTGCTTTGAGAACTCAGAATTGAAACTGTGAACTATAAAGTCATAATGAATCCATCTGTATCAAATAAATATATTCAGAAGAATATTTGAATAACTGTTCAAGTACATAAAGTTGAGGGTCAGGATTTTAACTTTCCTAATTTGTAAACATTGATTGTGTCCTCTACCAAAGAAGGAGGTGTCTATTTGGTATTTTAGACTTATGTCTTTGCATATAAACCCTTTTCTTCCCAACTACACTTCTATTGATGTTAAATTGTGCAGTAAATGCATATTTCATTGTCCTTCTTACAAATAGACAAGCTGGAGAGGATTCAAATAACCACTAGGAAATGAGATTCTCTCATGAGGTTGTGGAAGCCAAATAAAAATTAAGGCCTTCAGTAAGTTTACCTTCATGATCTAAAATGTAGGAATGGATTCTGAAATACAGATAAAGGGTTTAAATTCACTTTTCTTTCCTTCTCTCTCCCTCCCCCCAACTCCTATGCCCAGTGTCTCCATCTTTCAGAAAAAAAAAATAACATCAAAACTAATGTATTGTCAGATTCGCTCTGTATATTTAAAAATTATCAATTGTCTGAATTTTATGTGGTCTATGGTCTTAAGATTCTAAAAATCGTGGGGGCAGGGTTCACAGAGCAGAGGAGAAAAGTGAAAAAAAAATGCCTTTTGCACCTGAGAAATGGGCATGGCAGTAATTAACAACTATATTGATTCATCCAGCCATTATCTAGGGATACATTTTTCTGGGTGTCAATTAGCCGGGGTTTTTTGCCTCCACTTTTGTTAAGTGTCCTTGATCAAATCTCAAGGGACAGCACTTGCACCAGAGGGCAGACAGTAAAAGGAAGTGAAGATGAAACACATCCATCTATCAATAGGACTGTGCTAAACAATTTATAATGGTTGGATTGAGGGAGATGTTTAAACTAATGGCAGTAATCTGAGATCACAAAATAATTACTATTCCCAGAGTGATTCTCAGATGTATTTTTACTTCTCAAATCTACAGTCCTCACATTTGCATTTGGTGTTATTGCTACTTTGTTCCTCACACTAACATAATACGCGACCCATTACGGTGAAATTTAATTTTGGCAAAACACCAAGAGCTTATCCCTGTTTATGTTCTCCAGGTAGAACTGGGTTCTTAGTCTTTATCAGTTTGAGATGCCTCAGTAAAGTATTTATAATATGAAAATCTGGCACTGAATTGTTAAAAGCCCAGCAAATCCTTAGAGTTTTTATTTGCTGGAACATTGCGGAGGACGCAGCTGAAGTGTTAAGACAATAATAATTTTCTAATAAAGGATAGGAAGAAAGAGAGCTTTATTTTTCAGAATCCACAGATGAAAAATAATAAGTGTGCTGATTATCGACCTTGAATATGATGTTGGTAATCTTAAGAGTTTATAGAAATGCATTTTGTCATTTGTGTCTCCAGCAAACTTGAAGTTAGCAACTTGTATATTTTCATTACAAGTAAATAGATTTTTATTTAATTTTAGAAAGATTTTTCCATATGGAAACTCATGATTGGTAAATAGAATCATGTTTAAATAATCATCAGTCAAGTAACTATTCAGTGTATAGTTGAATAGTAAATGCCTGAATGAAATGCCATAGGAATGTCTGAGTCACAGTGTCCAGAATTCACCTTGAATTTTAGGGTCCACCTAAAAACACTTTGAATAAAGGTATAATAGAAGTAATCTGAGAAATCTTTTAGCTTCGGAAAGAAGGATGTAAGTAGATGTAAATTTCATTAATTTAATTCATCATTATTGGCTGTGGACATGAGTAATTTTTACATTTGAGCTCTAATACACGTTCAATGTACACAAAGCAAACAGTTATTCACATATTTAGGTCTAGGCTAAATCCTACCAAGTTTTGAATTTCCTTCATTGATTTATAAATTAATAGAGTACATTCATGGGTTATAATGTCCCTAATTTAATGGTATAGTTTCTATCTTCATTCATTAACCCACTCAGTGATAAGTTACTTCACTTTTTTATAACCCACCTCCACCCCAGCCCAAGCTAATTTTTAAGTGACTGGAGCAAATATGTGGCCTTTAAATCCCTAATGATAAAATGCTTTGAAAATTAGAATAAGGATAGAAATATAAGTATAGAAAAATCAGCTAATTGGCTATTAGGCCATTGATAGTGCAGGCATGGTGTGCATAAAATGTGGGTTGATCATTATCATAGATTTTATAACCAGAACAGCGAATCTAATAACAAAAGTGGTAAAAATGAAAAAAATTCTATTCATCTCCATTACCCAAGATTTTTTGGTGATGTGGGGAAGGAGAGGGAATCAATAAGATCAGTGTGTAAGTATATACACTTCCAGTTGAAAGTTTAATAAATCACTTATTTATGCAACAGTTTTTAGTGACTACTATGTATAAACACTGGAGTAGGTTCTAGGAAATTAAAAACAAGATGAGACTCCTTCCAGGAGTTTATAGTCTATTAGGGAAGACAGATACAAAAATAAGGGGAATAAAAGGAAAGGAGGGATAAGAAGGGAAGAAACAATGTAGACAATGAATGGAAATGCCTAGAATATTATCAGAACTCAACTCGAAGGAGAGGTCTCTAATTCAGCAATTAGCATATACCCCATCCAAGGACAGGCAAGAAAAACCACAGATGATGCCGCCCAGTGGCAGAATCAGTTAACCCCAGGGAGCATTCTTCTATATCTTAGTTTGGGGGCACAGAATTTCTGATTCGTTATGGTTGAAAAATTAGTACTGCACATATACAGTATGGCCTAGGGCCAGGGCTTCTTAGGTAATAGGTTAATAAGGATGGGCGTGTTGAAGGGAGAATTTCAAGCCAGACTTCCTGATTTCAAACGCTATGAGAACTTCCTGATTTCAAATGCCAGTGCAAGTAGTTGTTAAGGAGTGAGCTTAATGAAATCATTAAGCAAGTCCCCGCACCCGAGAAAAATTAATAAATAAAGAGGGATTGGGTTTTAAAAGAGAGGCTTTTATGTGTTTTCTTTTATTCTTTTTGTTCTGTATTTTTTCTCCCATAAGCCCCAGTATATATACTGTGTGTACATATATATATTTATGTATGTGTATATACTAAATATATAGAGCCTGTTGTTCCATATATATATAGACACAGTATAAATGATATTAGAATAATGTAAACAGAGATTAACAACAGCCCCTGCCATCAGCCATGTGTTTACACAGAAATTCATACCATCATTCTTACATCAGCCAACATAGACATGCATGATACTGTTTTAACTTGGTGGAAAAGCATGTTAACTTTTCTTTAGGTTTTGTTTTTTTCTTTATCATAATTATAATGATGATTCCATAACTCAATTATCCTTGGGAGGGGTAGAGAGAAAAAATTATACAGATATATCTATCCATATACACACATTCCTGTGTATATATATAAATAGATATATGCTTTGTATATATTTGAAAAACATTTTCTGTTGTTTTACCTCATCTTGTGCCGCATGAATTTTTGGTGGTTCCGTTTATTTTGTTTTGATTCGTATTTAGTGTTTTGGTCATTATGGCTATTTTTAACTCATTGCTATACTTTTTTGAGTCATTATTTTTTAAATACTGAGAGATATATAGATATACAAATCAACCAAGGCAAAAAAATCTTTTCTTGCCATCCTAATCTCAAATTTCTCCCCCTTCAGCATATCCCTCCAGTATTTATGCTCAGAACAAAACAAACACCAACGAAATCCAAGAAAGTTGTGTACAAATGAATGAAGTACTTTGTTTTCCTCTTCTTCCTCCTATATATTTTTTATTTAAATTTTCTCCTTTCCCCTTTTTATTTTTCCTTATATCTGCACAGGCCACTTGTCTTTACTCTCCCCTTTATGACAATGCATTTCATTGAAAAAAAAGACGAATGAGCCAGAAAAAAAATAATAGTAATAAAAGAAAAACATGCAGAAAGAACAGAGAAACACATCCCTCTCCACAAATTTCAGATGGCATAAAAAGAATTTTATTGCAGATATAGACTATTTGTTGTATCTTTTATTTCTGGACGAGCCCAGGATCATTGTGTGGCATGCAGTGAGAGTTTTATAGCTAATCAACTAAACATGGCCTCCATCACCAGTGCATGGGCTATGATAACGCCATCTCGTGTTTCATCCAAGTGATACATCCAGGCTAACCCAGCAAGTCCAGTGTGTGAGCTGTGGGGATAACTTTCTTTTGTAGTTATAATTTCATGGGTTCTCATCTTTATTATTATTTCCACGGGATCACAGCAGCCCCAAGAGCTGCCCTCGCAGCATCTCTGTGTGGTTTTGTTCTTGTGCTTGCTTTCCTTGGTACAGCAGTCAAGCATGGGTTTCGTCTGGCACATCTGTCTTGCCATCTTGTCTTGGAGTCCACTGTCTTGGTGTCGTTCTGTGATTCTGTTCTCTGTTTGTAATATGTGGTTTGAAATCCTCTCCCTTTATTTCTCACTCCCCTATCGTTTCTCTTTTTAACCTTACCCTTAGGGAACTTCACAAAGAAGCAAAACAAATTTTCAGTCGAATTGTAAGGCTGATAACTGGTTTGCATCTGGAGGTCATAAGTTGCACTTCTTGCCTGGCTAAGGAGGCAAAACTTACAGTGGAAAATTACTAATGATAATAGCTAAACAAGCTCCCCATCAGCAACAATAAGAAACCCTTGTTGATTTCTTTGGCATGATTAAATGGGCTTACTGCTAAAGGGATTTCATGTAAGAGCTAATTTCCAAGGAGTTTTCCCATAGATTATCAATCTTCTAGTTAGACGTTTTCTTCAGGAGCAGATCAACAGAAAATTTTTTCAGAAGACTAGTGAGGAGTGCCATCGTTTCTGCTGTATAGAGCAGTGTCTGTTCCTGAATTGGAGAGGAATTTGTGGAAATACGAATGTGTTTTATTATAAAATTTATTTGTTTATGTATTTTAACCTAAAATATAAATGTGTTTGGCAAGGGAAAGGAAAAAAAAAAAAGCTTTTTAACTCACTGGTTCTACCTCATGCATATTTCAAGGTATGATTATCTTTTGATCTTTCTGAGTCAAATGATACATATTTTATTTTTTAATTCATGGAAGCATTAGAGAGCCAACACTTTGACTTAGACCTAAATTCTTTTTTTTTTTCTCTTTTCAAAGAATAAGACATACACAATAACTTTAGTTCTGAGAATTGAGTCTGAATTTCTTGAGAGAAAGGTGGAAGACAGTGCCCAGTTAATTATTCAGACGCTGGATTATACTGTGATTACCCAGGAAATTTGCCGCATAACTTGGAGTGATTTGGTTTGTTTGATACTTATAGTATGAAAATGAATTTCTGTAACAAATTCAACCTCCTTATCCGTAAAGGTTGAACAAGAGAGTATAAAATAGGTGTGAAATGAATTGATAGATTGATTTTTGAAATAGGATCTTAAGATTAAAAAGTGCATATGTTTAACCTGGAGAAGAGAAAGCGTTTCGAGGCAGATGGTTTTACGATGAGATGTTTCAGTCATGTCAATGTAGCTCTTTGCTCTTCTTAAGGGTACAGGGGAAGGGCACAGGAAGAGGAAATTTGTGGGGTCTATGGACTAAGAACTTTATAATGAAGGAAGGAAGGGAGAGAGTGAAGGAGGAAGAGAGAGAGGGCAGATGAGGGAGGGGGGAGGGAAAGCTGGAGGAGGGAGGGGGTATTCCTGATGAGTCAGGTGTAGAAGCTTGCTGATAAATGATAAGAACGAGCACACACATAGAAACACACAGCCTTAATCTGTAGTGTGACAGTTTCTATAGTATAGAATATTCCCTCTGTGGCTGACTTGAAGCCACAGATACGACAATATTAAACTCCGAATTGGGAAGTAATGCTCATGAGCACACGATTATACACTTTTTTCACCATACAGATACCATGGATATCAATGGACTTGAGTTTTAAGCTTTTATTACCTTTGTTTTTAATAGAATGTATTCATATGTGTGTGTGTATATATACGTGTGTGTGTGTGTATATATGTATATCTATCTATCTATCTATCTATATATATCTTTGATAATGGCTATGTTTAACAACCAACTTGGAAAATTCCTGAAAATGTAGCAGTCAGCTATCGTGGGCTGGCTCTGGCATGTCACTGGCCAAGGTGCTACACTGTGCCGGGTGCGTTCAAACATGGTATTTTATTTAAAACTCATTTTCACTTATTATGATGTAGAAACTATTGTGGCCATCTTACAATTGAGAAAATCAGGACTCAGAAAGTTTGCTTTTCCAAGGTCACATGCCTGCACATAGTGGCAGAGGTAAGGTTCAAACCCAAATCTGTTTGAAAATAGGTAACTCTTATTTCTACTGCAGTGTGCACAGAGGATTGGGCTTAAACACTTATCAGAGCACCGCATTTTAGAACTATGACATGCTCATTTGTGGAGCTTTCACTAATTTTGTTTCCTCAAAATAGAGTCGCCAGAAATTCCTCCCTTAGTAACATGAAGATGAACAGAATATTTCTTAGGTTTCCAAATTTTGTTTCTCGAGCTCTGGAAAGACTATAATAGCTGCATTTCTTAGCACATAATTATAATATTCAGCATGATTCCAGCATGATTCCATTACTCAGTTGTTATGTTTTTGTAACTTTTAAAACATAATGGACTTTATTTGGTTCATTTACTTGATACACGTTAATTAACCAACTTCACAGTGAAATATGTCAGTGCCCTTTACTTCCACATTTTCCCATAAAACTAGTACATTAATACTTAAAACAGCATGAGAACCATTGTATTGCAGAAAATGACTGCAACTTAAAAAAATAACTTTACTGTTAGATACTTAATCATTGCTTTGTGAAAGAGTTTGAGAAATCTGGGAATTTAAAAGGAAAGTGTGGATCTTGCCCTTCTACTTTGACAAGATACAGTCTCTGACTGAGTTGCTGATGGTACAATATTTTACTTTGATTTAATGTCAGCTTTAGCTGCCCCTGTGGTCCACTTTCAGTGACAGCACACATAATGTTGAATAAAGCCCCTTGAAGTGATTTCTAGGCCTCCATCTGTAAGTTTTCCAGGGCTACATCTTTGTTCCTTCATTCAGTAAATATTCATTGAGCATTTACTATATGTAGGTATAGTTCTAAATACGTTACATTGTTAACTCCCTTAATCCTCATAACAATCCCCTGAGGGGCTTTATCATCATCTCCATTTTAAAGATGAGTAAACTGAGGCACAGAGGAGCCAAAGGATGGTCTCAAGGTCACACAGCAAGGAAGTAGGAGAAATGGAATTTAAACCCAAGACAGTGGGGCCCTGAGCCCACACAGGAATCCCTATGTTATACAGTCTCATTATATAGTATTCTCCATTGACCCATATATGTAAATAGCTACCTGCCTCTTTGATAATAATGAAAGAAGGTTTGTGTGTTGAGTATATTAAATGATTGGGAAATACTTGTTAGATGGATTCATTACTGTGTACCTGAAAGGCTTTGAAAACCTTGGTTGATAGGGGTTATGAAATTGTTTAGCTATGATTTATCCAAACAGCTGTGATTTAAACAACTTACTGTGGCTTCCTGCAAGGTGGAATGGTTCCAGTATTCAGGATGAAAACCATCACTTACGTGAGGTTAGTCCCTCTTGATGTCACCTGTGTAATTGTGCACTGGGGACCTCTAGCTCGCTGCTCATCAGCAGACCTGTTAGAACATACGATCAGGCAACAGCCACCTTTAACTGCTGTTAGGATTCTAAGAATAGAGGCTCGCAGTGAGAGCTCTGGGGAGATGCTGAATTTTCTTCATTTCTGAGATAATTCTGTTCTTTGAACACAGTGTTTTAGATGTTACAGCTAATAGGCAGCAACGAAAGAAGTGAATGTGTACCTGAGAGGATGCATTTCTTACCTTAGTCCCTTTCTGATATCTGTGTACTCATGACATTTCTTAAATTCCTACTCATGTGTTTATCTTCTCTTTCATTTTTCTCACTTCCTTGCATTATATGTCTCAAACTATAAAAAAGGAAAAATCAAAACAAAACCCCAAACCTTTTCTGGTCCCTTGTATTTTCTATGCAAGAAAAGAATCTTAAAGGATTTATTAAGGACTAAAATTCACAATGAAATAGAAAGTACCTTTTTAAAGCTGGGTTTGCTTTTATTAGAATCTTTCCAAGGAAAGTATAGCTTGCTTAAGCATCTGAGGGTCTCATTACAAATTATATCCATCCTGACCAATCCGGAAGCCTAAACTGGGAAGTCTGTAGAGTTGAAAATGCTTGAGGACCCTCTGTTGTCGAATTCTTCTTTCATCTTAGCTTTGAAGCAGATACCCCCGTTTTACTAAAAGATCATGGCAATATTATATTGCTAAGTATTCCGATTTTTCTGACTAATCACTCAGAGCAAAAGCCAATAAAGAGCCAGAGAGTAAACATTTTAGACTTTGGGAGTCTCACAATCCCTGTCATAACTACTCAACTCTGTTGTCGTAACACAAAGGCAGCCATAGACAATGCATAAATGAATGATTATGGCTGTGATTCCATATAACTTGATTTTAAAAAGCAGGCATCAAGCTGGATTTCGGTAGTCTACTGACCCCTGATCTAGAGAAATCTGATAGGTTAGGAGTTTGTGGTCATTTCCTTTTTTTAAAAGATGAATCCTTCTTGCCCATTTTATAGTCAATCTTAATAAACATTTGTTGAGTTCCCCACTAAGCACGTGAGACCACATAGGATGTGGAAGGACATTGGAAGCTCATTTCTCACCATTGTTTTGAATATGCACATTATCTCATATATGAAACTTGATGAAAAACAGAAAGCAAACGTACAAAACCAGGGTCCCCTACCCACAGCATGTACACTGCCTTTTTTGTAAGCGCTTGATTTTACAGCCTTCCTTTTGCACATCTGTCTTTTGTACTCTGTGCCTCTGCTGGGGTGTGGGCTGCATCTTCCCTGCTTTCAGACCTCTTTGGCAGTCGTTTCTTTGAACTCCAGCCCACATACTGTGTCACATCCCAGTAATTCTTCCCCAAACCTTGGCTGTGGGTTATTGAGCTGACAAATGTCTAAATGACTGAGATATGATATTGGCAACCTGCTGAGAACCTCCTCTTTTCCTGTACTTTTTGATTTGTAGCTTTATAAGTTTTGTGGGGAAAGTGAGAAAAACATTCTTGGTGCCACAGGCAGTGAATGAGAACAGAATTGAAGGGGCACAATATATAGGACTCCTTCCTGCACTGCAGGCAAAAGCATTTATTTATATCTTAGTCCTCTGAATGTCGGAGGCAAAGGATTATTCAGTAGGGTGCAGGATGCAGCATCCAATATCCTGAGGAGCAGAATGTGTTCTACCACCTGGCAACAGATTAGACAGGAGCAGGCTATGAAAATACAGGTACAAGGCCACATTTAGTGTTACTGCGGAAGTGGCGTCTGTTACTTTAGGATTTGACTCCATAAATTAATGCTTAGTCCCTTTAGCATCTTTAACATTAGAAATCTGCGGAAAAGAAATACAAAAGACTCGTATAAGAACAACATCAAGTAAACTGTGAAACCAGATCCTAATGTATCCCAACCCCAGAGGGAGCATAACATTAACTTTTGGGAGCCAGAATGCTAAGTAATGACATTATGAGCTTTCTCCATTAGCAAGGCCCCTTGTTGTGGTATTGTGCCTGGCGTTGTGAGGTTCTGAGCTATGACTCAAAAAGAAAGCAAAAAAAGAAATGCAGAGATGATGCGGGAAAGGAAGAAAGATGGCACCATTAGGAGGGACTTTGGGGGCAGGAGGTACACGGGTTGACTTTTAAAACAACATAATTTAGAATTAGTGTTTTAAAAGCTTCTGAGATCAAAGGGATAATAGAAAACAAGAGTAAAACAAGGGTAAATTAAGCACTGTTGATGACCTGATAGGGACATAGCAAAATGCAGTGAAGTCTCCATCTTCTTCTCCCTTTATGCTTGCAATAGCCTGGTATTTTCCTATGTGGTTGGTTGGTTTATTCCCTTGCTTATTTGCTTGTTTGTTTGTTTGTTTATTTCTTTATTTATTTACATTCAGTTATTGCTAGCTTTCCCTATAAAAGCAAATGGGCAAACTCAGTCCCCAGGGGCCAGCCGTGTAACGTGATGAGATGAAATAGACAAGGATGACACAGGTGACACAACAGATGACACATCTGCAATAGCGAGAACTCATCAACCAGGGAGAACACGCCCTCATTTAATAGCATTCAAATTAAATATTTTTAAAACATTAAAATAAAAACAAACCCTATGAAAGTCAAGCAACTTTCAACAATGAGAGACGCATAGTGTGTTTTTTTTTTCAATTTTCATTGGAGTATAGTTGATTTACAATGTTATGTTAGCTTCAGATGTAAAAGCAAAGTGAATCAGTTATACATATATCCACTCTTTTTTTAGATTCTTTTCCCGTATAAGCCGTTGCAGAGTACTGTGTAGAGTTCCCTAGACACACAATGTTTTTAAGGTTTTTTTTTAAGACTATTTTTTTAAATTCCTTTAGATCTAACCGCTTCATCAAGTTTGAAGAATGTGCTCTTAGTAAGATTTCTGGTTAAGATATCTCTTGGTGACCTTGAGTATCGAATTAAACATAGCAATTCCTCTTTTAAGCTCCCGTAAAGCTAAAGGCCTTTTTAGAATTTTTTTAAATTATAATCTTTAAGTTTACGTAACTCTTAAGAGTATATGCTTGAAGAACTTTCAAGTTCATTGTAATGATTTTGTTTTAGGTGACAAAAGTAAAACCTACATAGGCAAATCGATTTGTTCAAGGTCACTGAATTAGTTTCCATTAGGGTTGGAATTAAATCCCGAGTGTCCTAAATCCATAATCCATGCTCAAGGATTTTTTTTAAAGAGCCCAGAGCTTTTCATTTTAAACTGAGATAGCATTCAACAGAGAATTCAGAGGAAATGTGTGGAAATTGGTCATCTTCTTTCCACTGGACATCGTTGCCATACAAGACAGTATATTTATTGACCCATTTAGGGGTCAAATCTACAACTCTCTATTGGTCACTAGGTGACCAACTACGAAATTATGGACACATGGTGAAGCAATTCGTTTAAGTAGCTCGTGGTACACACTCAACAAATGTATGCTCTAGAGATGCATGGTCAGTGATATCACCTTGCTACATGGAGGACAGATTGTTAGACAAATGAGAGCAGTGATTCCCAAGCTCAAAAGCAAAACTAGTGTCAAGCTATGCCAAAACCTTCACTGATCCATGGTGAAATGAGAAAAGTAAGGACAATATAGTGAGTTTCCACAAAGTTAAATTTACAGAACTGCCCTATATTCTGAGATTATATCTTGTGTTTGGGGGGGTGGTGGTTCTTGATGGTTAAAATCAACGTCTTCTATGAAAATAGTGTTTTGTTACTGTTTGTAGCATCTTTAACTGATTAAAAGTTGGCAACTGGATGTTAGTCATTCCCCATAGATTTTTCTTTTATGTTTTACTTGTCTCTGAAAACAAATAAACCAGCCTCCCGAAACCAGAAACCTTTAAAGAGGTTTAGAGTGTTATCTATGTTGCCACAGCTAGATTTAGTAAATTTTGAAAACTGAAAACCTTTCTAAGTCTAAAATTTTTTATGAACTAAATGATCTTAAGACCAAGCTGTTTATTTCACTGAGACCCCAGGAAGTTATTATTCCAGGCATAGGTCACTTAGATATTAAGTATAAGAGAGTTTTTGAATTTCAGTACAAAAAATAGATTAAAGGCACAAAATAGAATGGGAGATTTCAAAAAAATTCTAGAATACGTGTTACTGGAAGGACACAATCAGTTTGTAAACAAAAAAACTTATGGAAAAATGGAAATTTCTAAGGACTCCAATCTAAACCTAGAATGTTTTCTCAGTTTAAGCCTTATTGCAGAGTAGAGAGGACTGTTTTGAAGAGCTGAATGAGCCTATAGTTGAGATAACATGATCCTTATTTGTGTCAAGAGGAGGTCAAAACCTTAGTCCCCAGATAAAAGGAAGGATGTGACCTATACTAAAGGCAGCTACTGAATTTGTCTACTTAGTTCTCCTTTCCTCCCACCATTTCAGTCTCTTGGGCAATCTATACCAATAACCTCTTGCTTCATGAAATTTATTATCTAAATATTGAAAGTATTATATTTAATTTAGCCTAATAAAAAGGCACATCAAGTTTATTGAGAAATCAGGGGTTGGTGTTTTGCATCTGGTATAAGGATTATATTATCAGTAACAGACTTAACAGTGATTATCGTCAGGTGGTGGTCAGTGGGTGACTTTTATTTTGTTATTCATACTCCAAAATTTCTATGTTGAGTATGTATTACATTTGTAATTAAAAAGAAAGTCTCTCTCTATATATATATTTTAATGTAAAAGAATATTAAGAGGCCAACAAGGGAACCCTTGTGAATATTTAGATATAGGAACTCTGCCAGACCCGTATTTGAAAAAAGTCATGAATCCTGTCTTTCCCATGAGTTTGAATTAAGTCCATGATTTAAGCCCTGCAAGGAAAGCTGCTAGAGGAATTCAGAGATAATGATGATGATGATACGTAGGACTCTGGATAGCTGAGCGTGCACCAGTTTCCTAGGGTCAGTCCTGTTCATCAACTGACAAACGGTCCATGGACACACCAGGTGGTCATACAGCAGCAGGAGGCACGAGGTATCCTGCAAATGACCCACTACCAGAAAGTATAAAATCTGTGCTTGGAAACCAGGAACACAGATGGGTTGTGAAGTGGTCTTCAACAGACACTGGGGAATATGATTGGTTCTTTAACCCAACTTTTAGGTGTCACGTACATCCTCACTGCCTGACCTCTCCTCATCCGTACATATGCTCGTTAGATGTCATAAACAGACGAAAGAATGCAGTTGCAGAGAAGTAATTAAAAACTTTGCATTCCTCTCTCTACACCTCCCTCTTCTTCCCTCTCCCTTGATAGGATGGCCAGAAAATTAAGCCAGCTGTAGATTAATTGAGACCCTCTTCCATGTAGGGAACATCTGTCACTTCTGCTATAAGGATCGTATGAACAAATTAAAATATTTGATTACCTTTAATCCAAAAGAATGTGGCAGTCTCTTCAGTCATGTAGCTTACTGGAGTTTTTTGGTGGTTCTTTTTTTTTTTTTTTTTTTTCACGCAAAGCTTATGACTGTAGTCCTTCCCTGAAGCTGTGAGATCTTTCAGCAGATGTTGTTGTTTTCCATGTCTTTACCCTTTCCCTTGTGAAAGGGGGAAAAAGCCCTGAACAAAAGCAATTTTGGCGATAGGCAGAAAAGGTCTACATCATGAACATATTTTTAGAAACGGCTGGTAAAACAAATGGTCCAAATGTGATGCCTGGAGCATGTCTATTCAAACAACAGGGTTGTTTAAAGATAAAAGCAGCCACTTTTAAATATCAGCACTAGCAGTGATTTCCATACATATTTAAGAGATGAGAGAGCTTGCCAAGACTTTCTGATTTCTGTTTTGTTTTCTGGGACAAAGTCTTTCACTCTTGTGGCTTTGTTAGTGAGTGAATTTATCAGAAGCTGCCCATCAAATAGTTAAAATTGTGACTATCATCACATGGAAAATATTTTTAAATTTACGTATAATTGATTTTTTAAAACTGTGCTTTATACTTCTAAGAATGTTCCTTTTTAATAGCATCTACCTGTAGTCCAGAAGATCGAAATGGGAAATTGATAATGTGCTTAAATTATCACTGATCTTATAAGCCATGTTTCGAAAAAAGTCAGGCAGTGCTGCTAAGGGGCAAACATTTGTATTTGTAGCCATTAAAAAATCTGATGTCACTTTTCATTTGCCACATTCAGAGGCTGCCTTATGACCTTGCCTTGTCATGACTTCATTTGTTTACTGAATTGTTTTGTTCTGGAGCCACTGCCAAATGCCATTTCACAGATTGGCGAAATAATTCTTTATTGTATTTTTACAGTCATTCCAATTTCCAAATTACTTTCTGCTTCTCTCTGGGTCAGGCATTGCACAAACGCTGATTTGTATTATTGAACTTGATAAACAGATGTTCACCTTACCAGCTGCCATTCACGTTGACTTTTTCCTCCACTTCCTTCACCATGGTTCTATTCTCATCTCAGAAACTTTCAGTAGTGCCTCAAGGAGCTTAGTCACCATGTTGAACCAGGTGGGATCTTAGCCACTGAGAAAGTTTTCATTTTTTAATGATGCTCAAAGAACAACCTTCAGTACCTCCTTCCCTTCACCCCCTGCCCCCGCCCCATGGGGCACAATGCTTACTCAATAGATGGAACTGAGAAATTTGAAAAGCGCTTCACTTTCATTTTACTCATTAACTAAACACGAGAAAACTATCTTTTCTAGAACTCAGCATATCCACAAGTGTGTCTCTTTGCTATTTTACCCCAAACTGACCTACTTGATGGATAGATTTGATGTTATATAGGAATAGTCTAGGACTGATTTTTTCTTTTTTTTCTATCATGCTGGCTCTGGAAAACATGATCATAAATACTGACAACCCAGGTTTTTAAACATACATATATATATATATTTTTTTTATCTTTATACACTTGCAGTAAAGCATCGATCAGTAACTTTTAAGGGTGGTTCTTTTGACATAAAATCAACTTCATATTGGAGTTATAGATCCTGCAGCACTTATCGCACTGGAAATCTGACCAAAGTCTTCATACGTGTGTGTATTAATTACATTGTGATTATGCATCATATGTACATAAAATTGCACAAATATACATATATTTACTTCCTCAGAGTTTTTTTTAACTTCTGATTTTCAAATAATTTCTAAGTTAGAGAAAAGGTATAAGGATAATACATAAAACTCCCTTATGCCCTTACTCAGATTCGCCAATTGTTAACATTTGCCACATTTGCTCATCATTCTCTCTCTCGTTATGTGAATGTATATAAAAAATATTTATATGTGTCTGTGTACATGTACACACACATATCTGACCCATTTGAGAGTGTGTGTAAAACATCATATATTTTATGATGTTTTAGATAGATACATATAGATAGATATATTTAGATAGATACATATAGATTTCCCCCTGAACCATTTGAGAGTAAGTTGCAGAAATAATTTCCTTTACCCTGAATCATTCAGCATGTATTTCCTAAGAACAAGGAAAAACAAATCAGAGTACTGTTATCAAAATCAAGAAATGTAACCCTGATACAAAGTCTCACCAAGAGTACATATTCAGATTTTACCAGTGTGCATAATGGGATTTAAAATTACTTTTTTTCCAGTCCAAGATCCAATCCAGGATCACATACTGCATTTAGTTGTCATGCTTAGGAATTTTTGAAGCATTTTCTTGACATATTATTTTGTTTTACTTGTGCTGGTCACAAGTAAACAAAGGTCAGGAAGAGTGAGTAAATGTCTTCAAGTCCTCCTGGATGGGTTGCCGAGGAAGCAGGAGGATATAGCCTGTGCTTTAGCATATGAGTAAAATTTCCTTTCTTAGAATTAACTAACTAGAATTATAGCAAGAGGAACTTGAGGTTTCTCTCGTTTTCATTCCTCAGAGGGCACTGATAAACACATTTCATATTTCTGGCCAACTATTCATTAATGCTTTCTGTTAACACTGCCTATCGAGCACTTATGGTGCACTAAGTCCTGGGAGAGGCACTAGGGTACAAGCAAAAATAGAGATGGCCCCTGGCGAGTCTAGTGCGGGGGGACTGTCATTGATTAATCAAGTGATCTCCAAATAAATACTTCGATGAGTGCTCTGAAGCAAAGGCACATGCCACATGTCATGGCAGGGCATGTGACAAGGTAGGGATGAGGGATGTGGATGCAAGGTGGGGGCAGGGAAACCTTCCTTGAGGAAATACTTCAGCTGAATTATGTGGGATAAGTGGAAGTTTAATGGGCAAAGAAGAAGGAAAATTCATTTGAGCATGCAAGAAATTTTAGGCATGAGGAAAAATCAACCATCTCTAAGAGGGAGTCATTTGGGAACAGCTGTCCAAGCTATAAAAGAAAGACCTTTCACAGAAATAAACTTTGGTGTCCTTTTTCATCTTTGGGTGAATGGAGACGAGAGTGACTTTATCATCTCTGCATGGCCCCTTGGTGGGCAGTGAGTGGGCTTTGTGAAGAATGGAGATACAATGAGTAAAATGATGCATTCACTGGAGGGAAGTTGGATTAAAAAAATAAAAAGTGAGGCTGTATTTTTTGGTACACCAATTCCTACCAATAAAGGAGAAGGTGACAGGAATATATGTCTTAGGGTGAAGAGTCACCAAAGCCATTTCCAGGTTCTCAGAGTCTTAGATGATACTTTACAGTTTGGTATGTGACTGTGCATCATTTCTTCAAGCACTTACCACTTGGTCATGAGAGACTGAAGACAGCGTCCAAATTCTAGGTATTCTTACATCTTGCAGAGCCTATTAGTGAATGAGTCACTCAACAATTTTTTAAAGAAGCAGATGTTTCCTCAAAAGATGGTGCTGGAGAAGAGAATTGCATTTTGGTGATGGTAGTGAGTAAGCAGATATCAAATATCGATCTACTTATAATTTACACAATCGCACACTTTAGAGAAAACACATTCCTTCTTCCCCACCACCACCTCACCATTACAGTCATTATCGGTTAAGTCATTGGATATTTGACTTTAAAGTTGAGGATCATTTCCCAGTGTGATTAATGGTTTTGAAGGGAATGGTTTGTACACTCTCTAATTTTTTAATACTTGCCCCACAGTAAAAATTTGTGCTCCTACAGTTGGAATAAAAGAAAAATGCTTTGTACTGACTGTATAATAATAATAATAATAATTTTGTGTTTATTATATATATTCTATATTTATTATAATCAATAAATATTATTATAGTAATAAAGAAATACTCTTTTTCCTAAAAGGAAGTAATTAGAAATATATTCCACGATGACTCCCACCACAAGAGTTTTCTAAGTCACATTTTGGATTGCAAATGGCATCCCATCACTGGGTTGGAATTTTTTTTTTTTTTTTTTTTTGCGGTACGGGGGCCTCTCACTGTTGTGGCCTCTCCCGTTGCGGAGCACAGGCTCCGGACACGCAGGCTCAGCAGCCATGGCTCACGGGACCAGCCGCTCCGCGGCATGTGGGATCTTCCCGGACCGGGGCACGAACCCATGTCCCCTGCATCGGCAGGCGGACTCTCAACCACTGCGCCACCAGGAAAGCCCGCACTGGGTTGGAATTTAAATATTCCTTCTATCAATTGGGAAACAGCAGTTTTTCTTTCTGTCTGTCATTGTCCATGTATGGTTTCCCTTCTGCTTATAAAAATCTATCACTCCGGGCTTCCCTGGTGGCGCAGTGGTTGGGAGTCTGCCTGCCGGTGCAGGGGACGCGGGTTCGTGCCCCAGTCTGGGAGGATCCCACGTGCCGCGGGGTGGCTGGGCCGTGGCCGCTGGGCCTGCACGTCCGGAGCCTGTACTCCGCAACGGGAGGGGCCACGGCAGTGAAAGGCCCGCGTACCGCAAAAAAAAAAAAAAATCTATCACTCCTGCTAACCATTGCACTTTATAAGATTACTACTGATTACCATTTAGATTTGTTAAGTGACATAGCACATTTTATGGAGTCAGGAGCCAGTAGCCATCAAGGTCAATAGAAGTAGCCTGAATCAATTATAAATGAATTATTTTATTGCCCACACAATGATCAAAGCATGTGCTGCTGCAAAAGCTTAGTTCTAGTCCCTGAATGAAAATAGATAGATGATAGATAGATGATAGATAGATAGATAGATGATAGATAGATAGATAGATAGATAGATGATAGATAGATAGAGATATTTAGTTCTATGGGATAACAGATTTTTCTGAAATTTTTTCCTTGAGAGAGGTTGCTTGTAAGCATCTTTTTCAGTGGAAAAGAGCTGAGTTGTATTATCATCCACACACCCAGCCTACCGTGGCCACAGAATCCAATAACTTTTCTCTTAAATGAAGGCGTCTGCATATCCACAGGACTGCCTACTGTATTTCATTTACAATGCACTGCTTCACTCAACACACTCTGAATGAAGGAGATATGCTCCATGGCTTCAAATTCAGGCCCTCTCCAAGCAGGGCTTGTTTATCTGTCTGCAACACACTTGGAGCATTTGAAAGACTAGTGATGAGGTTCATTCAGGCTGTAAAAATGTGCTGAGCATCATGGCCGCTTCTTTCGCAATGGCCTGGCATGGAAGGATGGAGAAGGCCAGTGTTACCACACAAATGACTGTCGATTTGCCTCTGGTATGACTTATCCAGGGAAGTTACATCATTTTAAAGTCAATGAAGTTATAGGGAACATTTATGACTATGGTACTTTAGTTGTAACTTTGTGAGACTGTTTAATAAGTTTGCAGAGAATAAGTTTGGAATCCAGAAATAGTTTGTTCTATTTCTGGGTGAAAAAACAAAGGATGCTTTGTACTTACATAAGATCCTTCATCTGGCCACAGAGTTTGGATTCAGACTCAAGAAATGGGCTTGGAGTCATGTTTGCTTGGCTCTGAATAATGAACAAAATGAACAAATGCTTTTCTCTTTTAATTTTAGAATGGAGGCACCTTTATTTCTGAAATTATACTCAGCAAACCCCAAAACGTTTGGCTCTTGTATGATAGAAGAAGAGAGTAAGAGAGAATAGCTTGATATATGACTGTTTTTCTTCTGCGAATACTCAATTAGAAAAGGAGGCCGGTGATACTCAAAAGGAGGATGTTGCCTTTTACGAAGCCTGGGAGTTAGAGCCCGTAGGCCTGAGAGTCCTCCCAGACCCTTTCCTGAGGCCGCTGGCCAGAACCAGGGAAAGTCTTGGTTTACTATTCAGTGGCAGAGATCCACCCATAATGCAATGGAGGGGAATGAATCTGCTTGTCCACTCTCTATAAAAACTCTGTATTTATCAGAGTTTAGATTAATATAGACACAAGCAAAGTAGCCTCTCCTTCTGGTCTTAATGGTCTAAACTACCTTGTTTCATTGCCCACCTCCTAAGACATTTAATCTGACTTGCTCAGTTAACTGTTCGGGCAACTTTGTGAACTTTGTGTGTTAGCTGGTGCAAGGCATTGTTGAGAGCTGTAAGCCACCTATTTTTAGTCCTCTCATTTCCTTCACACCGATTGATTAAATGGGAAGGAGGTTGAATAAGCTTACTTTCTTTTAAGATGACACAAATATTAAATTGACAGATAAACTCCTAGGAGGTTTCAGTCTGTTTCAGGAAACTGATGATATGAGGTCTTTAAGCGTTGACAGTCCTATGAGAGAGAGAGAGAGAGAGAGAGACCACCAGGGAATTGTGAAAAAAAGAAAAATGAGGGAAATGTCTAGATTCAATAGGAAATTGGGGGTGTTGAGAGCATTTTAAGAAAAATGCTTGCTTTTTCACCAGCGGTGTCGTTTTGTTCAAAGGGACAAGAAACTTAGTACTTTCTCTGAAGTGTAATAGAACTGCAGACCTATCTCTACAACTTTTACTCTTTTACGTAATCTTGCCTTTACCCGAGAGCTAGTGAGTGAGGGTTTTCCCATGAGAACTGGTCATGCACAGGATGTTAATGCAGGACTGGGTCAGGCTCTGGGGTTTCATGCATGCAAGATGGGAAAACTCTTCCTTTGGTTAGATTAAGGTGTGTGTATTGTCCAGGCTTCTGGGAATCATAAAAAGTGAGGATATAGCCACAGATTCCTTAGATATCAGGTTTCTCAGGGCCTAGACATTGTGTATGGTTTTATATTTTTTATCTTGCCAAGCGTGATTTTTCCAACTTCACTTAATATGTCTGGAGGATGAAGCTATTTCCATCAGGCACAGCTCTGCCGCTCTTAAAAACATTAAGGGTGAATTTTCCTTGTTTGTACCTGCTATCCACTAGAGGCTAAAAACTGATAATTTGGCTACTGGCAAAATTCCACTGTAACAGCTAATAGAGTGTTTTGGAAGGATGCCAATGGCAGCCAGATTGAATTAAGTACTTAAACTACTATTTAAGATCAGTTCTGCAGTTGGGGACTTGAAATCAGTGGCAGATTCACCTTCTAGTTTCCAGCTTACTTTGGGTTTTTCATGTCTTCTCTGATTTCCCCTGCATTTTTATCTCAAAGTGGATTCTCTCTCTCTGTCTCTCTCTCGAATACATTCATGCTAATGTGAAAATTTCATAATACTTCAGAATTTAACACGCACTTTCATATATGTTACTTTTTGTCGTCTAGATATATTAATGGTATTACGAGATTATTTATGTTAATGACATTCATGGTTCAACAGAAACACTAAAGGAATCACAGTATGTAGTATCTCAGAAGTTGCATTGCAGACCATGGCAGGAGGGGAGAGCTAGATATCGGAGATGTGGGCTGTAGCCCTGGCTGTAGTACTCAGGGTCTTCATGACCTTGAGCCAATGCCTTACACACTCTGCAATGTAGTTTCTTTACCTTTAAACCAGTGGTTCTAAACTGAGGGTGATTTTTGCCCCTAGGAGACACTTGTCAATTCTGAAGACATTTTTGATCGTCACGTCTGGGGAGGTGCTGTTGGCATCTGGTGGGTAGAGGCCAGGGATGCTGCTAAACATCCTGTGGTGCACAGGATCGTCTCCGCAACAGAGAATTATCCAACCCAAAATGGCAGTAATGTTGAGGTGGAGAAACCTTGCCTTAAGATGTAAATAACATCTACCCCACTCATTACAGGATTATTATGGGGCTCAAATATAAATGGAAGTGGCCTTCCATTTCTGATATTAATTCTCTCTGGTATTGCACAGATGGACGCCAAAATTGAATCTTGAAAGGAGAATGGATTTATTCTCCTAGCCTAAAAGTTATATATGAAACTATCAGATTAAAATATATGAAATACATCCATTGCATCTTGCTCCACAATTTTATGGTTTTAAACCAATTCTCTAAACATAAAGAGAAACAATGAAAAAATATTAATCTTAGAAGAAACCTAGCATGCAGTGACTAACATAGATAAAGGAAATTGGAATCCATGCAACTAATAGACTTTTCTATTAGTGTACAGCCATAACACATCTTTCCTAATAGAAGCAAGCCCGAAATGATAAGTTGTTTGGATCACATTAATTAACATTCAGCTCTATTAGATTTGCACCTGAGGCTGGGTTCATTTTACCAGTGCTGATGGATATCAAACTTAACAATATCTAGCCACATTATATTAGAATAAAATATGTTTTACATTGAAGGCAAATTTTAGACTCAACTCTTAATAATGGCCTCTTATATTAACTCAGATAACTAGAGATAGTAAAAGAATGAATTAAATTCCAGTGACTCAGACTACAATATATGTTATAGTAGTAATGAGAATTAATCCTTTTTGTTGCTTTTATTGTGCAGTTGCCTCATAAGTTTATATATAACTCTAGAGTTTATGAGGCATTTTTACAGATATTACTTCTTGCCTTATTTTTGTAATTCAGTCCTCTTAAAAATGTAGCTTGGGATCCATGGATGAGATCTGAATGTCTTCACAAAATTTTATTTACATAGACATTTTTATTGGGAAGAAGCACACAGTCTCCATGAGATTTTCATTGCTTTGTTATCCAAAAATGTTCAGCAATCACCCTTAAAATAAAGGCTCATCTCCTCCTAAATGCTTATTTTTACCAAGTTCTCCTTAAATGACACTGTATTTGTTCTATCAGTATATTAGCAAATCATCTCTAGAGTACCAACTGACCAATAATTGTAAAATTCTTAATTGACATACACGCAGATTTTTTTTTTAATTTAAAGATTGCAATTGGAAGCTCTGCCATATAGCTAAATTGAATAATTATGCAAATGCAGTACAATATTATTTAATTGGACCTTTTGGAATGAAAACAATCCAGGTGTGCAAAGCTCTTTGCAATCTGGAACAACTATTCTAACATATCTCTGCCAAGTAACAAGGTCTTGTATGTAGACAGGAAGAGGAAAACAGCTTTGGCTACCCTCCCAAGAAAATCTACATGAAAGAATGTTGTATGCATTGTGGTATGTACAGATTCTCAGGTTTTCTGTTATAGAAGTACTACTGTGTAAGAACAACTATATAGACAGACTAGAAATCCAGAGAATTGGTAGTTAAATCAACAGACTTGTCCCACACCCACCAATAATAATAACAGATGCTCTTAGCCCTTAAGAAACATAACAAAGAAAACACAGAAATCCAACATTTCTTACTACTACTGAGATTTTAAGTACCACTGGAAAAGCAAACTCCATTACAAATGCTGACATTTTTACCCAGAGCCCATTCTCTTTATTTTCTTATTTCTATCTCTGCCACCTTTCTCATCTGATAAGGGGTTTCCGAGTACCGCTCTTATAGCCGTAAAATGAGCACAGAGTATGTAAAACAAGACGCCTCCTCTGATTCTCTGGGAGGGCCCAGCCCTTTTAACCCTTCCCTTTCTTGAACCAACCATTTAACTGTATATTATTTGCTGCTCAGCTTCACAGCTAAAGACACAACATTCTACATGAAAATGTCACTGCTGAAAACATTATGCAGTGCTCAAAACATAGCCATGTGTCCATACTCCTTTATGTTCCGGTAAAGACTATGACACTCAGTGTGACACAAAAGGGGCCAGTTAACTATTTTACCAAAGGTGGTATTCTAAGTTAAAACTAAGTAACTGAAAATGACAAAATTAAAATCAAACTCAGAAAAGTTTGCATTCATTCCCAGCCATACTTGACCAAGACTTGCAGATTCAGATAGCCCTTATCATCCTTGGAGACATTTCACTTTTCACATCCTAATTTCTTCAGAGGACAAACAGAATCATGGTGACTTCCCCAAAACACTGAGACTACCTTGTAGGGTCCCTTTCAAAAGCAAGAATATTCTTTTGGGTTCCATGGCCATAACAAAATAGGTAACCAGGTCCCTCCTCCGAACCTGTCCTATGCAGTTGCCACTCATTGGGCTTTGTGAAACTGCCACTCATTGGGCTTTGTGAAACTGGGCCATTTTAAAATATCTTCTTCGGCACCATAATACCTTTTAATGACATGTAAGAATAAATGTTAATATTACTCTCAGAATAGTTTTTTTAAACTTTGAAAAAAATTCAGCATCTGAAGATTTCAGTTTTGATATCTCCTCGCACATTCTTTAGGCTTCTGTTCTAGGATTTGTGGCGACTTTTGCTCATGGGGAGCTCCTTTTTGGCAGAGCTTTTCTTCAAGGGGCTGGGAATGTGGTGTGTAGGATGAATTGAATAGCTACGTCCCAGATGACACAGTTGAGGGATTGAATGGAAGAAATTTGTGGCAACCAACATAATTATTCAAATTGGAATGTGGCCATGGCCCCGGGGTTCATATTTTTCTTCATAAGCAAAGTGGTTTGGGATTCGGTGTAAGCACAGGCAGTTAAGATTTCGACACTAAACCACATCCCTGCACAGAGCCCATGGGTTTTCTGGTTGATGATCGTAATAGTTACATAAGAAATTTGACAGTGACAGCAGGGGAACATCACCCTATCAGACTTAGCCACTGTTAGGAGGATGCAGTTTAAATCCTGGCATGCATGGAATAGCCTAGCTGTAAATGGTTATTTAAAACAACATAGTAAATTTCAATCAGAACTCAGTCCTTTGCAATTGATTTTCAAGTTGCCACAACTCTGCATCATTAAGGTAGAGTCCTTTCCAGTGAGATTTCCTTCTAATGTTATACAGAGAAAAAAGTTACTCTTCTCAGTAAAGTTCAGTTGGATGCTACTAATAGTTCAAAGAATTTGGACTAAAGTGGTTCTGTGCACTGGAAGGAACCCACTGGCAAATGACAAAGATGCTAAGTGCGATGTGTAGCTATTGTTTTCCAAGCTCATGCATTCCCACTCTGCCTTCCCAGTTGGCTTTCCTGCAGCATCCAGTTCCAAGTTTAAGACCACAGGGTCATACTTGAGTGGCTCTCATAGAAACTCTTGCCAACTGACATCTGATACACTTAAAGGTTGTTAAAACCAAGAGCCCTTCTTTGGCTAGGAAATGTTACACTTCTAGTGTCATCCTGGTTTGTGAGTAAGTTCCATCCACTATTCCAGACAACAAATAAAACTAGCCCACATGACACAAAGCTACCTGTGATGCCTTCTAACTATGCTTTCAAAATCTATGTAGCTTTCTTTTATTTGGCCACCATTACAATACAAGCTATCCAACAGAGAAAGAGCTGCTTGTAGCTTTAGAATACAGATGGGTAATTATTGTGATGCAGTCTCAGAAGACCTTGGATTGAGAGCTCCAGAGAACATCATACATCTGAACACTAGCACAGTACAAAAGATAGAGGCGTAGAGCTTTCTGAAGCAATAAAAGTCAGCCATACCCAACACTTTCTTCGAAAAGCTGGAGTTGTTAGATTGAACATTTATCATTGTTTATGTGTCACCTAAAAGAAAAAAATCCCTGACCCACTAACTCCTATGCTGCCTTTTTGGTCTATTGACCTGTTGATGCCTGATTTCCATATAGAACTCTGCCAATGGCTAGTCTCTACAGTGGGAAATCAACTTTCAAACCTTCATCCTTGGATTATTAGATTCCCTTCTTTCTCTGCTCAACATCCCATGTATCCAAAATAATACTCTTAGCACCCTATCCTAGGATTTTGTCATCTCACTGCAAGAAACACAGAAATTATTATGCCTTTCTAGGACCCACTAAGGAAGGAATGTTGTGAAGTGGCTAGGTAATTGACTTTTGATTCTTAAGGGAAAAGGCAACATAAAACATATGCTTCCATTATGTAAAGACATAGAGTTAGGTAAACTAAATATAGTCAGTTTAAAATATTTGAGAAATGATATTATTGGCTTTGGAAAATTTTTGAGCTTCATTAGCAATAGCACTTACCTTCCTTAAGTCACTGGTTCTTTCAAAAGATCACCCTGTCTAACCCTTACACTTACAGGCAATAAAATGGGGCTCAGAAAATTAAAGTCATTTACTTGAGGTTACATAACCACTAAGTAAGGTTGCCTCCACGCTCTGCTTCCTAACGTCATGTGTTTTCTAGGAAAGTCAGGAGAGCTCACTTTCTGGAAGTTTTGCTTATTAGCAGGATGTATAACCTGTGGGAAAAGACACAACAGCATTCGATTTTATTTATCTCTCTGGTTTCTCTGGAAACATTGAATAGATACTACCATCCTTTTCTCCTTCAAGGCTTTCTTTGGACCACAAATGGTGAATGCCACTACTTTACAAAGTTATTCTTTTTACCATTAATTGTTCTTTTTGTGTTACTTTCTGTAAAAGTATCAGAGAGAGTTATTCTCCAGAGACTTCTAGGTAGTTGAGTCCTTGCTTTTAGATTCTTTCTGTCTAAAGAAATGTCTTAAGGACTGTAGGTTAAACAAATCTCTTCAAATATGAAGGCTCTTTAGAAGCTAAAATGCACAGACACTCAAAATGCGGTATCTTTCTGTCTTGATTTGTGCCCATTAGCCGGGCCCACAGGGAAATCACTTTTTATTTTTCAGTAATTATTTATTGGGTCCTTATTATGTGGTATGGCCACATTCCTGTACCTCTTCTCTCACTGTCCTTACCTATCTGGTCAACACTGCTCACAACTTTAAGCAGCAGTGACCAAGGACAATTGTCCACTGTGTGCTACCGTCCTATCCAAATACTGGCTGGCTTCAACAGAACTGAAAGGGAGAATAGGGCTTATTCAGAGTAGTTACAAATGCCCTTCATAAGCACAGGGGTAACTTGCGTGGGGTTATTGCATAGGCTGGGCAGGCCTTGAATTGCTCAACTCGAGGGGATACTCTTTACATGAACTACAATAGGAACTGCCTCCCCTGGAGCTATACAGTGAAGGAGCCCTGACATTCAAGGAGACAGATGGGTACAGGTACCATAACAGTATGTTCTCTTGTTTCTGGCTGAATAATATTTTCAAGGAAACAAGATACCCTCATTTGCAAGGAGAATTTGTGTTGAGCCAAAACAAAACCAAAGATGAAACTGATATGGTAAGAACAAAATGATTTGTCTAAGTTTTCATGATACTGCTCCAGCCCTGGATTTGCTTAGTGGCTTCGCCTATCTGTTCCTTAAAAAAAGAGAGAGTAGGGATGACCTGTCACTATCAGAAAATTCTACCTGGTGTCCAAGATAATAAGGATTTTCCTAGTGAGTTGTTTACAGGAGGACTAGTATATTTTGTACTGAATAACTAAATAATATGTAATAAAAAAATGTAACATTTTTCAAGTAAGAGAGACCCCAAAAGCCTAGCCCTAGGTTACATGATTTTGAAGAGATAATACTTAGCACTTTATGAATTTTAAGTTTCAGCTTTCAGTAGTATCCATCCATTTGAAAAAACAAATATGACCTTTTGGCTAATAACGTTGGGGGAAACATTGCTGTAGATTTGTACTATGAAACAGAAATAATGAGCAAATATTCTAATGGAGTCACTGCATGTGAGCACATTAAACTTCTGCATAAAGATAGAGATTGTAAGTGGGTTTCTGGGTTTCACCATTCTGACGTTCTTAATTAAACATGGCACCATTGCTAAAGATAAAACCTTTAATGCTTCTCAAATCTTTTCTTGTTTAATAGATACCTCACATGGTCATCATATATAGTGTAAAAACTTAAAGATCAAGTAACATATTCATCTAAAACAACATAGGGAATATATCAGGATCTGTTTATTATCACCGTGCAGAAATAATGTTGGAGACCACGCTGAAAAAAGATGATGTGGTCTGGCCAAGGAGATACTAAAAGTGACCAGATGACTGTTGGCACTTCTGTTTTCAAAGCTGGCTCTAACTCTTCCTCACTTTGTGACCCTAATCTGAAGCCAGGCTAGTGTCTTGTCCTCATCCTAACACCATGTCACTCTAGCAGACACGGTAGACTCCATGGTTCTGAAAGGACACAGTTGGAAGCTAATTCTTGTATCTTCTGTCCGACCTGAGACTGAGAGTAGCATCTGTGCCTGTTTGATGAGTACAGAGAAAGCCATTTTTCTTAACACTTTAGAATAATTAGTGGAGCCTACCAGTTTGGGGTTACAATGCAGAATAAAAATAATAGGGTATGAAAAAAGGACAATGTGATGAGATTCTCCAACTGTTGGTTTATAGCGCTTTTAAAAAATTTTTTGCATGGAGTCAATGATGGATTAGGATATAGTATGAAAGGAAACAGTATGGGACAGAGATATTCAGAGAGCATTTGTAATTTGATAACTCAGGAAAATAGCAAAGGAATCAAATCATTTAGACTGTTTTGATAGGTACTTCATAGATAACTGAAGCATCCACCGCATTACATTTAGACTAGGTGGAATATCCAAAAACTTTTATTGTGTGGTCCTAAAATTAATGTATTAGTAATTATTAAGTAGTTTTCAATGTGCCAGTAAGAGAATTATTATTCTTATAACATTTCTGAAAGTATGTATATGTGTGTGTATGTATATATGTGCATTTTATAAAGTGCTGATATAGCTAGCATCTCCTTCTATTAATTCAACATCCAGTGAAGTTTATCTCCATCTTACTAACAAGAGAAGTTATGGCTTAATTCAAGGTCATAGAGAGTGGATCACAGCCTGGATTTAGTCCAGGTCTTTTGATTATGAGCTCAACGTGATTTTGGAGAACTTAAAAAAAAGCAAATATTCAGACACTGCCTGTCATCCCATCCCCACTAACCCCAGCAGAGACTGATTTAGTAGGTCTGGCTTAAATGACCTGAGATTGTACCAAAAAAACCCCTCAGAGCCTCTGAATATCTCATTGTGCAATAATGATTTCAAGGGCATAAGAGTTTGAAATAAATCTGTGGAAATCCTGGGATCTCCTGTGGAAATTGTTGTTGTGCCTAAAGATTAGCTTGTTTATAATTTCCCATACTCACTGAGAACTGAATATTTAAAAACATCCTGGTTTGCAGTGGCATTGTGGTTTAATGTAAAATATATAGGATTGAGTTTAGTCATGGCTATTCAACTTCCTAGATGTATACTTTGAGCAAATGAACTTCTTTCAGCCCAAGTTTGCTGATAACGTAAGATGTAAGTGAAGTGATTAAGTGAAATTAAATATTTAAGGTGCTTAATACAACGTCTGGCAGAGAATAGGTTCTCAATAACTCTTAAGAACATGTCCCTCTAGAAGTAGGCTTCTGGTGAATTTAGTGTTTTAGCTATAAAATTATAATTTATATTTTCTTTCTCTTTTCTCATATTTGGGGGGATCACCACGTCAACCATTTGATCATACGCATTTGTCTCTAAGCATGTATCTTTACTAATCTAGAGGCTCATGTGCATTGAGTTTTTGGAATGACTAGGGAATTTATCATAGCTTCTCTCTAATCCACAGCAGTTCCACTTACAAAAATTAAAAATAAATCTCATGACGTGTGTCTTGCACATGCAGGCATCTCTGTAGTGTTCTTCTCTCTGGTAAATCAGCTGCTTGAGGCTCAGGTCAGACACAGTCAAAGCCATGCAATCGTGGTGCATCATCCTGATGTCAAATGCGTGAGTCTTGAGCAAGCTTTTCATATTGTTTGCATAGTACTAATTTCCACCGAGTATAAAAATGCCTTGGTGTTACTGATTTATGAACACTGTACATTCCTTACAATGAAGATCGATCTTAGGGGAAAAGAGGGTGTTTTCAAGATATGGTGAATTTTACTGTAACATGCCGTCAAGTTCAGCTATTTCTCGTGGACAGCGTAGAGAACTTAAGGGCCCTGCAGAGAGGAGGCAACAGGTAGAATGCCCAGCTGCTACCGCCAAAATAACACCAGCACAAATAAAATGATCAGAATTCTGGTCATAATGACAGATGAGCTTTTGTGGAAAACAGAAGCAAAATAAACCTTCTTGAATAATTTATTACTCTAAAGATACATTCATAACATGTCATGGTATGAATTCAGGAAAAAGATCCCACTACTGCTGGGTTCTGCTGTCAGTGGCTGTAGGGCCACAACAGGCAAACATAACCAAGTACATTTTCACTACCCTGATCACCAGTCCTCCCACTGATAATTTGTTTGGTCCATTCCTTCCTATTGCCTGAAGACATGCATCAAAGTCTGGCAGCTGTAGGCCTGACTGTTCTGTTTATTTTATCTTTAGCTTTCACAACTGCAAAGGAAAGCCTGAGTTTTTAATAAACATCCCAGCACCAGTTTATGAGAGAGAGAATGAGTTAGATAGTGATGTGTTTTTTTCGGAAGGCTTTTTAAGCCAGCTGTGGGTGAGAAGGTCCAATTTGCATTGGAACTGCTAGCTAGAATTCAGGGAAATCCCATCTGGTTTAGAGAAGAGTAAAAGAAAGTAAAACAGAATAGAGGATGCAATGCTTCAACAGTTAGTTTACAAACCATTTACTCAACACCTCACGTGGGAATAGCACCATGCTTGGAGCTACGGAGGTCTGCGAGAGAGAAAAGTAGACTGGCCTCCCTTTGCGAGGTGTTTTCAGGCTATTAGAGGCATTGTTCCTTCACTAAACAGTGATTTCCTGAGCTCTTACCAAGTGTCCAGCACTGCTTCAAGTACAGTGGAGAATGAGACAAAGTCTCTGCTCTCATGGAGCTTATATTCCATAGATAAATGGGCATGAAACAGCTAGTAAATACTACACAGAGAATCATGAGGGGACGATCGGTTAGCAAGCAGGTTGTGTACTATGGAAGTCATGGAGGACCTCTCTGAGGAGTAAAATTGGAGGAGAGACCTGAACCGTCAGAAGGAACAAGCCAGGCAAAGAATAAGAAAAGGAGTGTTCTTGGAAGGGAAGCTAGAGAATATGGCCAAAGTCTGAGACATCGTGGGTCAGGGGCAGCTGTAGGAGATGAGATGGGAGTGGTAGGCAGCTAGCAGATCACAGGGGACCTTCACAGTGGGTCACAGTACAGAATTTGGGTTTGGAGAATTCTACCTTTGAGGATCTGAAGCAAGACAGTGACTTGATCTGTTTTATATAGTGTACTTTTTAAAGATCACTTTGACTTCATTATGGAGAATGGATTTTAGGGAGCCAGAAGTGGAGGTGGGGAGATCAATTGGGAGGCTACTGCAGAGTCCAGGCAAGGAATCATGGTGGCTTACTTTAGGACTTGGGTGATGGCAGTGGGAGAAAGTCAACGTGAGGAATTTGTTTCCAAAGTAGAGTACACAGAACTTCCTGGTACACTGGATATGTGGAGTTGAGTTGGGGCAGGGGCTCAAATATCATGACTAATTAGGGGCTTGTACACCTGGGTCAAACCCAAAAGATGGGAAACCTAGGAGAGGTACAAGTTTAGGAGGAGAGCAAAGTCCAAAGTTCTCTTTTAGCCATTTTGAATTTAAGGTGCCCCTTAGATACTGAAGTAGGAATGTTGAGTAGACAGTTGGATATGGGAAATTGGAATCTGAGACCCAGCCTAGGGCCATACCTGGGACCAGCCATGAAATGGAGAGATAAAGGGTCAGAACAGGAAGAGGAAAGTTGGAAAAATCTTGGGCTATTCAAGCTAAAGGAAGAAAGTATTTCAGACAGAGCTTTCATTTCTGACTGGCACACAGGTCATATTTATATGGATAAAATAAATCTTTTATATTACCTACTGTCTTGGACTTTAATAGAATTATAAGGACCTAATAGTTTGCAAATAATGAGCAATATGCATATATTGGTCCTAAAAATCCACAGAGAAGCAAGGTTAAGAAAAGGAGAGCAGTTACTAAGTTCATGGCTTTAAGCTCTATTTACACTGCTCTTTCTCTTTGTTTTACTTCATGAAGATATTCGATGAAGATAACTCTTGATTAAATAAATTAGTGCCAACAAGGATAACTTTTTTGAATCCCACCCACTTCACAAAGCAGGATCCAAGTGCTGCAAGCTGCTCTATTTTTGTAGTTCAATTCAACAAATATGTACCGAAGACCTATGGTGTCCCTGCTCTGTGTTAGATGGATTAAAAAACACAAAATAATTATAAAGATTCAGCTTGTGCATCAAGGAGTTTATAATATCCTGAGTGAGGAAAGACTTACTTATACTACTACCTGATTACCATTAAAACAAATGAAAATAAGAATATTAATTCCTGGAAATTTTTTAATTGAATTTTCCCTTTTGTGCATCTTAACCAGTATTAACTCTTTTGGCAGAAAAGAGCTAAAATACTACGTCGACCCTCCATCCCCTCATATCCTTATCTTACCCCGCAGTTCTAATGCCTGTTGGGATATGTTTTCCAAGGGAATTTGATGAGAGTTCCACCCTTGTCACCATCCTCTTTGGTCTCTTCAGTAGCACCAAGTAATGCTGAACTCATAGAATATAGCGAATAACATCTTCTTGCATTTGAATTGGATATTTCATAGTTTCCAAAGTAATTTTACTTAAATTTTCATACGTATGTGAGCTGGAAGGATGAGTCATCCTGATTTTATAAATGAGCAAACTGAGACTCCAGGGGTTGGGGTGAGGAGTGAGAGACTTGTCTCAAGTCATGCGGTTTGAGAGGAACGGCTCCTATGAAAACATATCTCAATATGACCTCTTCAGAGCTTAACTCTAACCCACAGAAGAGTGAAACAAAGTAACTGTAAAATTACATACATATATAACAAAAATTCACCACTAAAAGATGAACTAATCAAGCTTTAAGAACTTAGCACTATGCTTAAAGGGGTAGGGGTAGGAACAGGGGTTAAAGAGAGGTAGTAATAGTGGCTACTTGGGTTAGGGTTTTTGACTGAGGTTATTATTTGTTTGATGCTGAAGCAGGTGCTCCAAGCATCCCACTCAGAGTAGCACTGATCTCAATTGTCTGAGAGTCAGCCTTCTCTGAATATGAAACCCTCATAGCTGATGCTGTGGTCAGCTTTGAAGAAAATAGTAACAAACATTTGAAGAGCTCTTTATAATTTATAAACACTTTCAGATTCAAAATCTCAGTTGTATAAACTTACCCTTTGAGGTAGGTTAATTGACCAGCCATTATAATCGCCATATTACACATGAAAAGACAAGCTCAGGGAGGTTAGCTGACTTTTTCAATGTCCTAACAAGCTAGCATAGTAGGTGATACAACCAAGACTGGAATTTAGGTCTCCAGGCTCTAAATTTAGTTTCTATCCCATATACTAGATTTCAGGTACAAGGTGAGCCACTTTGGTGATGTAAGATTTTAATGCATTTATGGAAGGTCTAAGCTAGTGTGGGGTTAAAAAAAAAAGCAATTAATGATCTTAATTAATTTATTCATTCATTAGTTCATTCAATAAATGTTTGAGTGATTATTAGTATTCTGGTTGGTAGGAAAAATGAAGATAGAAAGATGCTATTCTTGTCCTAAAGTTCTGAGTGTAGCTGAAACTGAGAAGAAAACAAATTAAGTGCAGTGGGGTGTTGGAGCCAGTAACAATCTGTACAGGACGCAGTAGGTTCACAAGAAGGAATGGAGATTTGGGGACAGAGTTACAGATACAAGTTAAGGATTTCGTAAATACATAGGGAAGGAAGTCATTAATGTAAGGTCCTTCCATGTGTAAACATTCTATTCTACCAGGTTTGAAAATGCAGTACTACCTTTTGTAATGTTTTATCCATTCTTATGAATATTAAGTATGAAAAGTTACTCTCAATTGGGCAAGCAGATCACTGATACAGAAATACAGTTCTAAGTATTGGGCTTGATGGTGTTCGGTACTCTTTTCCATCTTGGAGGTTTAGTTTTTCTCTTTCTCCCTATTTACTGTAATTAGGTTTGTAAAATGTTTGGGAACAGATAGTACAAGAACTTACTTGGGACATTTTTGTTCAGCATTAAAAAGAAAATGTTAAATTTTTTATTTAGAGACAAATACCATGTTTGAAGCAGTCTTCACTCTTTCTCTGAGCATCACCCATATCTGAGGAAGAGGTTGTGAGAAGTCAGGGTAAACTCAGGACTCACTTTGTAACACAAGTGACAGCCATCCTCACATTACTAGGATTTGACATCCAGGCATAGTGTCTCTGTTTTTTTCTAAGCCAAACCGTGATTCAGAACTGAGCCATTGATTCTCTCAGAAGAATCCCCCCCTTCCTCCCACAGACGCATAACATATCAATCAATGAAAAGGGTTTTGTGTATTTCGTAGGAGGGACAGATGATAAAGAGATTTATCTCATATACCTGATGCAAAAATCTTGAAAATTCTCATTATTTGTTCTCCAGACTCCTTTTGAGCCTTCCCTGATTACAATTTTTTGTCTTTCCCTGATGTTGTACTCTGATTCCCAAGAAGGTTGCCTCTTCCTTCCTCTTTCCAGTACTTTCAATGACAAATTTAAAATATTTAATGTTATGCAAAATAATTCATTTGGACCTTCCTCTTGAACCTCACCTGTGCACACTGAAGACAATGTCCTTATCAAGCCGGACTCACTCTCCCAGAGAGGCGGGTTTGCACCTTGAGTTCTTTGAGTATTCTTCCAGCTTCTCAGGCACAACCCCAGGCAGTTTAGAAACATATTTCTTTGAAATGAGTGCGCTTTCCAAGATGCATTCTGAGTAATTCCATCTTATTGCATTTGATGTTCTTAAAAGTCTGATTTTGCATTTAGACAGGGTTATTTGGACATGGTGGGATAAAAATGGTCCCATCAAAATATGCTGTTTCAAGTCAAATTATTGTATTATTTGTTCTCAATGGCAAATATAACCCCAAAGCATTCTTAACACTCAGTAGAGGCATAGATACAGAACCATGCAGTTATTGGTAATAAAAACCTAGTGTAGATATGTAATGAAAGATGAAAATGAAGTTGCGACCTGATTATGAGCTACTGGCAATATTATTTTCTATCTTATATTAGAAATCAAATGAGCTTTGTGTATATTAACTGATGGTTGACTTATAAAAATGTGTAGGCACTGATATAGTGTTGTGTTTGCTTCATTTGAAACTGTGGCTTCCATGGATTTAAAAAATACATATTTTATTTGCAAAGTGACAACCATAAATTTTGGTATGTTCAATTGTTTAGCCAGTGATTTCCAGAAAGTAAGTGGTGTCCTACTTGTATGAGTTTTAAAACAGGCAATTTTGAAATAGGTAAATTACTCAGTAGAAACCTTAGGAGACTCAAATGGCTGATGTATCTTCCTCAAAACACCTCTTATTTTCCAGGAGTATGTATACACTAGACATAGCTTATTCTTTATAAGTCTCACACTTAGACCACTTATGTTTCCTACTTTAAAAAAATGCCTATGAAACAAAAAATAGCCCATGTGAATGTTATTAAAGCTAACTGTGTCTTACAGAAGTAATTTGATGCCTTGTGAGGCAATCTGTACATTTATAGGGTCTTCTCATACAATAAAGTTCAATGTTAAAAGTATAATTATTCAAAAAAATTAACTAAATGGCAACAAGGGTTTTTCTTTTCCTATATTGTTGGGATTTTTTTCCTCCTCCTAAAACCTCCCAGCTGCCCTTTGTGAAGTTCCTAGAATAATGATTAACATCATAAAACCAGAGACTAAAAATCTTGGTACGGACTGACCCATGGGGACACATTACTATAATTATTTTAAAATAAAATAATAAAAGGGGCATCCCATAAGGGACAAAAGTCTGACTCATCCTCACAATTTATTCTGTTTGTCAAAGCCACCCCCAAAATTTCTTAGAAGTGGTTGGAATTGGCTCAGAACCAGGGGCTCTCAAGTGTCTTACCTTTGTGGTTTGCCTACCTGGGTTTCCCAGTCCTTGGTTGAACATTAATGTTCTCACGGGGATAAAATATTTAATGTACTTCTTGTGATCTCTTCCAGTAGAGGCTGAGGCCATTTCTAAAACCTCCTTCCCCACCTCCCTTCCACAGTATCTTCACACACACAAACACAGTTTGTCTCTTTTTTCCTTTTCTCAAGGTTTAATCGAGCATTTTGTTTCCCACATGGTCTCTAGAAGATTGGCAGTTTCCCCCAATGTGCTTCAAATAAGCCGCACTCATTTCCTGACTATCCTGTAGTTAGTTTACTAATGCTATACCACTATGCTCTTTAGAGTGGAGGAGTGGAGGGGGTTTTGCCTCTATTACCTAAAAAAAGCTGTCCATTCATCAGGTACATTTAATTACCACAGTTGTCACCCATGTGCCCTGTCCATTTGGCCAAGCCCAAGAACATGTATATGGAGCAGTATTAATTATAACCCCTCTGTGTCTTACAAAATTTACCTTCTGAGGCTATGAATGAATATGGGCTAAGTTTCCTAGAGCAGAACCCATGAACTCATGTGTATTTTTACCTCAATTCCTGCCACTACAGGCTCTACTTCAAGCCCCAACACACGTGTACATATACATGCACATGCTTACAAGAATGTAATTGGCAAAAGGCCTTGGGATGACCTTTGCCCCTACTGGAAAGGCATGAAACTAAATCCAGTACCATTCTCCTACTCTCAAATTGGTTTTGTCTTGCTGACCTCTTCCCAACCCTAACTTGCTGGTCTGTTTTCCTATTTTCCCTAAATGCAACTTACTTTAAGCATGTATTAACTTGGTTAACATTCCTGCAGTTAAAGGATAATAGACAATTACCCATTTGTCAGTCTGAGCCTCTTTCTTCTCTCTCAAATGTCTACTTATGACGTACATCCAGACTGCACGCCCTTTTTATTTTTTTTTGAGAAGCAAAACCAAAAAAAAGAAAAAAATTTTTTAAGAAAATGCAAAATTTCTTTTTAAAGAAAATGCAAAATTTGTTTTTAATGTTGGCTGCCAGCAAAAGGGGAATCAATAAGTCAGAAAATACAAAACAACAAAAAAAGTGTCCCCTGACTGCTCTGTCTGTGCCTCCTCAGCGTGTGCATCTGGTTGTTCATCTCTGAAAGTGTATGAAATACTCTTTTCTTTAAATTATTTTTCGTTCTTTGCTCCCTTCTTGTTTGGGAATTAAGTGCTTTTTGTATTATATATATCTATCTGTATATATATCAGTGTGTTTCTTTTTAATTGCTAGATCTTTATCTTTAGATTTGGTTTTATCCAAAACTATGACCAAAAAAAGTTATGAATTGTTTTCTGCAACTTTTCCCCACTCCCTCTTTAAATGTGGAACAACTTCAGCTGCAGAATCCCCACATCCACATCTTTCTAATAAACCCAGTCTCACTAGAATCACATGCACCATGGGTGGCATGGGGAAGACAGGTGATGTCATTCAGAAAGTACCCTTTCTATATAAGGAAGTCATGAATGACCCAGCCAGTGGGCTCCCTATACAGCTTTGTCTTTCGATTTGAAGATCTCCACCCCCCTCCCCTAACTCTAGATGGGGCTGTGTGCCTGCCGATGAAGTTGTTCAACTTGAATGCATAAATCTAGTCTCCTTGTTTTTGCTTTTAACCTTTTGATCATTATTATAAGTATTACTATTATTATTTTATGTATTTTGGCTACTTTTAGTAGGGACAAAAGTTTAACTGTTTTTATTATTTAAAAATCTTTAATGAAACTGTAATGATTTTTGGAGTAATTGCATGTTGAAGTAGTTGCAGCTTAGGGTGTGTGAGATTGTCAGTGTTAGAGTTCTGTTCTTTATTTCTGTAGATGGGCATGTGTAGGCTCATTTGTTTTTGTATATTGCCCATCCCTTCCTTACAGCCAGAAGCTCTAATGCAGCTAGATCACTCCGTGCCGCCCTTACATGGACATGGCGACTCACTTACACATTTACTCCCATCATCTTCATCTCTTGTGTAGTACACTCATAGATATGACCCTACCCTTTCTGCATCTTTCCTTCCCCTACCCCTCCTTTCTTTAGCATTGTTCAAACTTATGTGGTGTCATCCATCCCCTTCAATTAAAGAAAGTCTAAAACTTGTCAAAAAGGCAAAAAAAATTAAAATTAAATATATATCTGAGAACCTATAATAATGCAGAAATTCATTCAAAACGCTCGAGATTCATAGATTTTTTTAAAGGCAAATTATAAAATTAAACAGGTTTTTTAAATTTTTTTTTAAAATCATTGCAATCAGAATAATTTCAGATTCAAAACTGATGCCCTCCCAAGCCCCTCAAAGTAAGAAATTTGTTAAAGTGCAGATTTTTTTTTTCTTTTCATGTTATGTGGTGTGGATGTATGTGTTGTTGCCTCCCTGTATCATCCTCTGTTGTAAATTATTATATTTGAAAAATTAGACATTTTGCTCAAAAGTTTTTAAAGAAATGACAACAAAAAAGCAAGTTACAAGAATGTGGCAATTCTATTTGTCCAAGAGCATTCTTACACAACTTTCTTTTGTAAATTTTTCTTTCATGCCAAAAAACATGCGGGCAATTTGTTGATGTAAGTTGACTATAAATTAATACAATATGCTTTTTTTAAGTTAAATTATTTTGTCTATATGGAAATGATTTCTTTGTTTTTCCTAAAACAGCCTCTATTTTTTATTTGCTTTTACTTTTCTTTTCTGTCCTTATGTTGTGAATGCCTTGTTGATGTTATTTGCTCTCTTTCCCTCTAGTTTACTTTGAACCTGAAGTTGATTTTTTTTTCTACTATGTGATTTTGAAGACAACATTAAATATTTTATTTCATTTGTGTCTATTTGCTTAATTTTCACTGTTATATTTTGTGCTGAATTGCTTCTAATGATCAATGTGAATTCTACTCTTGGTAGAAGGGTGTGGGTAAATTGTTCTTACCATCCAAAGGAAGCCTGGCCTCTTTGCCTGAACCAACTTTTAAAGCCTTGAAAGCAATGGTAGGCTCTACAGTGGGATATGAAATTGGATACAACCTACAGGAGGCCTGTACTCCAGAAGAAAGTTAGTTGAGTTAACTGCAAATGTTATCAGTGGTAATACATCCTAATTTAACTCCTTAGAAAGCATTTGGGGAAATCAGTCCTTTATTTTATTTTCCTTCAGCAAAGGGGAAATAAGGTACTCTCAAGTGACTATGGTAGAGTTCGGTTATCCAGGATTAAACTATCACCATCACTGCAAGCTACAAAATCACTTCTACTGAGAATAGAGAAAGCACCCCAGAGTTTAGAGTATTGTCCTATGGTAATGATGCCTTCCAAAGTATAAAACTGACTACTGGTGAAAGCACACCCGCACACAATAGGCACCCAAATCTCTCTCTCTCTTTCTCTTTTTCCTCTTCCATTTCTATTAATATTTGCCATTTCTCTCAAGGATTTAAACAGGTAAGCTTTAAAAGGATCCTAAGATTCTACCCACAAGAAACATGATGATTTTCACATCTAAAGTTTTATTTAGGAAACATCTCAGGTAGGTATTGCCATTTTGTATGACTCTACGGTGAGAACACTCCTTGACCTTAAAGGTATTTGGTCAATGTTGCCTTATCACTTCAGGAAACAAAAGATCGGCAAGAAGTGCTGTATAATTTTTAAATAAAGAGATTACTTGCTTCACTTTAGTTTTAGGTATTAGTATTACTGTTAAAGAAATATCAAACTGAAGAGTGGATAAGGGATATGTTTCCAGCCCAGCAGCTTCAATGAATGTACTTTATCTGCCTCAGTTTATATGATTTTGTATTGTTTGACATGTTGGATGATATTTTAGGTTTAAAACTAAGAATCTCCTAAATGGACTATTTTATCTAATTGAATTGAAAGCTTTTATTTGTGTTGAGGATGCTACCCATAAGTCCATTTGATATAAGGCTTATCATTTATTTTAAATGCAAGCTCTTGGGCTTATTATAAATCATTCTTCAAACTCTGCATTTAAAATAGCCTTAATAATCTAGATCCTATATTATTATACCTCAGAATACGACTACTACATAAAAAAAGGTCAGAAAAAAGTCATCAATGATTTCAGTGTTTATAGGCCCAAAATATTAGTAGAAATGATACTAGAAACTAGAATTTTGGCGTAGCAGTTTCTGTGCTAAATACTTAACATGCATTATAATTAACATTAACATGCATTATTATTATTCACATTGGTGGCTTGAGATAGGCTGTGTTATTATTCCCATTGTACAGAGATTTTAATAAATTTGACCAACTCATGGCTAGTAAGCCACAGAACTGTGATGCTAACCTGCGTCTGAGTGACTTCAGAGGCAAAGTTTTTAACCAATAGGCAGATGAAAATCTCCACTAGACATTCCTTCTTTTACAATGTATAATGACATCAAGGGACTATAGCTCATCTTACCTGGGTGTATATTGAAAAAATAGAATCTGTAGCCTTTCAGACTCAAACCCATTTCAGATAAACCGGGGAAAATGTCCTACCTGGAGATTTTCATCTCATTAAAATGCTCTTAAAAAGTTAAGCCCCTTTGAGATACTTGAGTTTTTCTGCTGTCTTCTCCCCAGGGACTGGCCATGCCTGTCTGTGACTATTTTTTCTGAGGCTGGATGCAGAACAATTTCATGGTTCCAAGCTTCCAGATATTGATGTGTTGCAAGTACACACTTCTGTGGCACCAAATAACTAAATGAATATCATTCAATAACTAATTTTGTGGGGAAAAAGATGATTTCTCCCCATTGTATGTTAGTTTCCCAGCAGAGAATGAGAAAAATGCAAATAAGAGATGAGGTAAAGAACCTAAATATAGATAAAAGAAATTCAAGGAATTGGAGCACGGTGTCCTCTCCCAGAGTCTCACTCTTCAGTGTCATTGTTTTTCGTATTTTTGTGACTTCCTCCACTCAGATATCTCCAGAGAGGCAAAGGTTGGAGCCATATTGAAACTTTATGCTGCTTTTCTTGCTTTTTCAGATGACCCACTACACCACCATCACCTACAGCATTCTCACAGTTCAGAAGAGTTCTATTAAATTTTTAATATACTGTCTTTTTCGATGGCAGAGAGCCCCTTTTGCTGAATATCAGCCCTAGACACATGAATTATATATCTGTAAATACACTCATAAAACAAAATAGCAGGGCAGCCTTCGGGGCTAAAATAGACCTTTTATATCCCTAGTGATCTCTCTGGTTTAAAGAAAAGCACAACCCTGTCAAAAAAGGGTATATATTCCTGATTTAAAATGCTAACTTTAAGGAATATGGATAGTTCTTATTCCAAACCAAAGAAAAATTCTGGGGATGGAATAGGAAATTAGAGTTGTGACGGATTACAGGTTTTGTATTACTCTGCCTGCAACCCCTTATGACTTTAAGCTTGTTGCTTCTATGAAGACTTTCATAAGCATAGACATCTGGTAGATCACTGATTTCACGGTCTTCGGGCAGTGAAAACAAAATTATCAGCTGCCCCACCATTTCTGAGAAAACTCACTTTAGATTAGTACAAATAAACATGAAATCTTAAATAGCCTTCTGCCATCTAAGTCATTTCTAGTAAGGATCTAATGATGGGAGAAACACATCCTTCACCTCCTTATCTCAAATGATGTGTGCCCTTGGACCTCCTAGGACGCTAGAATCATCTTAAATCTTAAATATGGAATTTGATATTAAAATGGACTATACACCCCAACTCACATACTTGTCCCAGGCATCTTCCACGTTTATAGTTACCCAAAAATTGCCCCCTACTTTCACTTTAATTCCCCTTTGTAATACCAACTCCTACATCCCAGTGGACTCCCTTTTAAATTAAAGACATTTTTCCAATTCCTTGAGATGCCAGGAGAGGGGAGCTGTGAAAGTTCCTATGATTTCATTGATTAAACACTACCAGGATTTGGGCTCAAGTGTCCCTGACAGGGGCAGCATTTATCATTTTTATCACTGCTACTAGGATTAATAACAAAATGACAAAGAAATTGAAGATTAGCAGTTTTAACAGATTCTGTTATTTAAACTCTGCAACAGCATACCCATCATTTTAGTTTGGAAATAAGCTCTTACCATTTCACTTAAAGGCTCACCAACCTTTTAGAAGCTCTTTGTAAATTAGTGAGCTTCAAGACCCTCTTTTCATCCCCTATCAAAAGGATGGTTTTCACTTTTTTTTTTTTTCTGCTCCAAGAGAGATACTCACATTAGGGTGTTGAATGAGAAGCGAATAGCAGAGGAAAGTGGAAGTGATTCACCTGCAGAATGAGCAGTTTGTAGATTTTGTAGATTTTTGACAACAAAGACACAGTGGAAGCTTTAGCTGGGATTAAAAAGACAAGGGGGTAAAAAAAAAAAGGCAAATGTAAGACTCCAGTTGGGTGTCATAGATGGTACACTAAAATTGCAAATGAATGCCACTCTGTAATCATGAAGACATATTAATCTCACTTAAAGGGACACTAGCATCCTACTTAACAATTTGCCTTTATATTTAATTATTTGTTTCAGGACTTTGCCTCCCAACAAATCCGTCATTCCTTGTCCTTTATCCCAGTTTACTCTCCACTTAATAAACAATGGGTTGATTTTTATCCTTGCCCTAAAAAGCAAATGACTCTCGGTATTTGTTCCAGAAAAGAACACCCATTCTAGGTGAGATGGGTACAAAAACCCTGTCTTGTTCTCTAAAGGAAAGTAAAATCATCCCTGAGCGCTCCCTAGGGAACCTTTAACAGACTGCATGAGGCTTCACTCCTCTCTCCTCACTGCTCTTTTCTTACTCAGACACTGCCTTCTTCCACATATCATCTTAAATATAACACTCATGGCCTCCCTACCAGAAGAATAAGAAGAAAAGGTAACTCAGGGTTAGTTTTAGGACTGGCTTACCTTTAGGGACCTGTGTTCCAAATCCCATTTATAAAAATTAGCAAAAGTATGTAAATTATGCATTAACTAAGTTGCAAGGTATATGAATTACATATCTTCACAATGTAAAAAAAATAGGCATGCTTGTCCAGGAAAGCAAGTTTGAAGCTTTGTCAAATCTGCAAAAATCAGTTTGCTCAATAGTTTCAAACTCTGAGCACTAGAAGAGAAGCTTGGGGCTTAAAGCACAGACTAAAGTATCATCTTGAGATTCTCAGAAAGATTCTTGTTTTATTTCCCCACATGTGCTAACATCATCAGGTAGGCCAGGGATGACGGTACTGTGCTCTCTTGTCCCTTCCCCTTCCTTAAGATACGCATTACGTACATCGTTGCCACGCTCCCCAACTCAGTTTCTCTCTGCAGAGAATAAAAGCTTCTGATGTGGTGCAAGCAGTTCTTCTCTGGTGCTCTAAAGGTGCGCAGTAGCTTTCCTTTCAGGAGGCTTTTTCTTAGCACACCTGAAACCTGGACAGTTTACATGCAGCAGGTCAGAAAGAAGACTTCAACCATAATATCGTATTATCATCTCAACTGTCTGACTGACTGGGTCAGGGACATATCATGCCATCCCTGCTAGAGGATTTTTAAAAACAATAGTTGGAATAATTTTTAAAATAAATTTAATGAAGAGACATGAACTGTGACTTCTCGATTCTTTCTCTGTTTGAAAATAACACTGTAAAGAAACACAGGAGAGACTGAAGACTGATTATCTTGCTTACATACATGAATAATAAGCTTGGCCCTACAATTAGGTGAGTAACACCCACCACAGAATATTTGTGGTGACCATAATTTGCAGGGCACTATGATTTAGTGAACTATTCTGAACTTCCTTTCCTGACCTAGTCCTCGTATGTTTATAAGTGCAATAACTAGGGTCTGTGGGTAAACCGATAAATACCTGCCATTCTAAGAAATAAAAGGAATCCAAATTGGACAAAGGAATCACTGATTTTAAAAACTACTTTGCTATCTCTACACTTCTGAATCTAAAAGTAAGTGTCCAGTAAGTCATGGATATGTAGGCTGGGTATTCTTAAAATCTAGTGTCTGCTCAGTATATATTACACATAGCATAAAAGCAATATATAAATATAATACTAGACCAATGCAAAACAAGTTGTTGTTTTATAGTCAGGGGAATTTCTGGAGAAGCATAATCAAGATGGGCTTGTTAGATGAACATTTTCAACCTACTGTAAGTTTCCCTTAGCATATAGTAAATGAAGACTGCACGTGATAAATGTGAGATAAAAGGTAGTAACTTAAAATACTAAAGATGAGCTCTTTTATACTCTTTAATCTTGATCTCAGTGACATGGAAAATATGTCATTCTCATCCTAATGGGAGCAAATAAATAGAAACCCAAGAAAAAATAAGGAAATGCTATGGCTCACAGATTAATCACATGCATATGTGCATGTACGTACACACACACACACACACACACACACACAAACACATAATTTTCATGGTCAGTGTTTGCAACAGTATAGGTGAAGGTCATTATCCCATAAGCAGATCCTGGAAAAAGCCTATTTGAGTTCTATCTAAATAATTACTTGAGAGTATCTTTAAAAATCTAAGCCCCCCGGAGCGGCTGGGCCCGTGAGCCATGACCGCTGAGCCTGCGCGTCCGGAGCCTGTGCTCCACAACGGGAGAGGCCACAACAGTGAGAGGGCCCGCATACCGCAAAAAAAAAAAAAAAAATCTAAGGATTTCAGGTTTTGATGGCAAGAGGCATATAATGGGCTAGAAGTATAGCCCAATAATCAGCCTAGAAGTAGAGAGGATCCAAGTCATTTTATTATAATTTCTGAGGTGTAACCTATGAACTATACATGCATTCATTGAGTGTGGCTGTGAATTGTTTTTCTACAAATGTACTAATTCTGTTTTTCTTTTTCTTTTCAATCCCAGGAGGTGAATTAGTTATCCCTCTTCTTGTAGAAGACCCTTTAGCTACCCCTCCTATTGCTACTCGTGCACCTTCCATTACACTCCCCCCTACCTTTCGCCCCCTCCTCACCATTATTGAGACCACCAAAGATTCCCTGTCCATGACCTCTGAGGCGGGGTTACCTTGCTTGTCGGACCAAGGCAGCGATGGTTGTGATGATGATGGCTTGGTGATATCTGGGTATGGCTCAGGGGAAACCTTTGACTCTAACCTGCCCCCTACTGATGATGAAGATTTTTACACCACCTTCTCCTTGGTAACAGATAAGAGTCTTTCCACTTCAATCTTCGAAGGTGGCTACAAAGCACATGCGCCCAAGTGGGAATCCAAGGACTTTAGACCTAACAAAGTCTCCGAAACTAGTAGGACTACTACCACATCTTTGTCCCCTGAGCTGATCCGCTTCACAGCTTCCTCCTCGTCTGGGATGGTGCCCAAATTGCCAGCTGGCAAAATGAATAACCGTGATCTCAAACCCCAGCCTGATATAGTCTTGCTTCCGTTGCCCACTGCCTATGAGCTAGACAGCACCAAACTGAAGAGCCCACTAATTACTTCCCCCATGTTCCGTCATGTGCCCACAGCAAACCCCACGGAGCCGGGAGTCAGACGGGTTCCGGGGGCCTCAGAGGTGATCCGGGAGTCGAGCAGTACAACAGGGATGGTCGTCGGCATTGTGGCTGCTGCCGCCCTCTGCATCTTGATCCTCCTGTACGCCATGTACAAGTACAGGAACAGGGACGAGGGGTCCTATCAAGTGGACGAGACGCGGAACTACATCAGCAACTCGGCGCAGAGCAATGGCACGCTCCTCAAGGAGAAGCAGCAGAGCTCGAAGAGCGGCCACAAGAAACAGAAAAACAAGGACAAAGAGTATTATGTGTAAACACGACACCGCTAACGATACGCGAATTTAAAACACAGGATTATTTCTATATAAATATATAAATACTTGGAAAATGAGATTTCACAGATGTCAGAACTGTTAACTATGAGATGGGGTATACCATGACTATGGTGGGGAAAATCATTTTTAAAAGAACACACACAAAGATGTACCTACCTATAAGATTCAGCCATGGCTGCTTTGATTCAGTCGCTGCTCGGAGACAGTTCTTTCTGCCCTGCTGTGTCATAAAGCACACACTTTGCCCTCTGGAGCGAGCAGATGGCTCCCCCCACTTTCGTGGACTTGGAAGCTTCCTTCTCTTTAGGACCTTTCATCCAAGGTAGAAGACTTCATGGCTTACTTGTTCCATAACTCCAAGTGAGTCTGTAATAATGTTTGTGAAGCTTGACTGTAATAATGTTTTTTTTTTTTTGGTTTAATTATGTAAAAAACGAAAACAAAAAAAAAGAAAAGAAAAAGTTAAAAACAGAAACAAAAAAAAACCCCACCCTTATCTGGGTCTGGCCAGTGTGTGCGTAACTTTTCAAGATCTGAGGGGAAAAAATGGCTTTTGGGTATTTGTTTAATTTTTGAGACTAACTGGACATAAGTTAAGAAGAAGAAAAAAAAAATCTCAGAAAACAGAAGAGAGACTATTGCCATATGAACTCAAAGCTACCATGGTGTCCACTCTACATATCAGGTTGTGGCGTTTCTAGAATCTGTTGTCTATTTCCTATGCGATGCTTTGCTGAACACATAGCAAAATCATGGGATGGATGATAATATTGATTTGAAAAGCTGGTTCCTCAGGATCGAATTCTAGAATTTGCCACCCAAACCCTGCACAGATGGGGTTAGGGCTGGTTTTATCAGAGCCATTGGCTTTACTTAACAATATTGTTCCTGTCCATGAGCCCAGCCAAATTGTGGTAAAGGAGAAAGCCCCATAAACTAAAACAGAGCCTTTCCTAGGGAAGGGGAACGGGGGTGGGCTGGATCTGTGACTGATCGAAATGCATGCAAATATAAAAGAAAAGACAATACAAGAAGTCTGTTAAAGAATCAAAACAGACAATAGGTGAGTTCAACTTGTGATGGAACCACAAAAGGTCACACAAGCCAAACATGGCATGACAGAGTGCAGAATTCATAGTTCTTTCCCCGCCCCCAACATGATAATGTTTTTCCTGGTGATTTAATTTTGCAGCCTGACATTTATGGATAACTCTATCCTTCCATTTGCTCACGTCTCCCTTCACCCATCTTTTCTAAAAATAATAAATGAATAAAGCTGCTGTGACACACAAAAAATGGAATTTAATAGTATAATATATATAAATAAATATATATACAGATATATTTATCATGGTATGTTTGATGGGATGACTGAAACAGGAAAACTGTTAAAATCTTGAAGTGGAATGAGAATGTTGTTTTAAAAGAAAATAACAAAACGACAAAAAAGTAAACCTTAAAATGTGAAGTGTGAGTTTAATTTTGTCACAGTTAACTGTGTCAAAGAGAATAAAAAATCTTCTCAGATTTTGTTTACATATTTTACTACATTTTTGCTGGTATAATTCCTTAGCCACCTGTGTACATACTGCTTTGAGAACCGTTCTTTCCTTTCTATTTGTTTATTTCAGTTTGTTTGGTTTATGTTCCAGTTGTCTTTCTTTATGAAAAGAGGAAATGATGTACAGAAAAACAATAAACTTGTTGTGTGGCCATACCTATCCCAAAAGCAAGAGACAAAGCAAGACAAATATTCACACAAAAATGAAATGTGTTCTCTGGAGGGTCAGATACATACAGTTTCTTTTGTACAGATGAAAATCAATCAGCTGTTTAGATTTAGAAATCTACTCTTGCTGGTTTTTGTAAGTTGCATGAATATTTGACTTTGAAAAAGTATCTTAAAGATGTGGGGCAAACGCAATCTAAACAATGGTAGCCTTTACTAATATGTATGGAAAGAGGTGTTCTTCATTACCTGATATTTCAATGTGTTAAGAGTTTTGGATTATTTTGTTGTCATTGAAAAAGACAGGATTATAAAGAGATATCAAAGCACGATTTAGATAACCTAAATGGCCCAACCTATATGAAGTTGATTATATCTCGATGTCTGTAAAAGATTGCTGTTCTTGGAGTCTTGAGGTCTTGTGAACTGATTTCCTGCTTTCTTTCTTTACATTTTTTATTTGAGTAAAAATACATTTATTATATTCCTTTTAGTGTAAGTTTCTATTTGGACAATTTTATGGGAACATGTGCATTCTGTACGTGAGCTTCTATCATATTGCTGTTGTTTTATGAGCAGACTCTTAAGGAATTTATTTTATGATGTTGTGAAGTTACTGCTTTTTCTTTTTCCTTTTCTCTTTTATTTCACGTTTGCATTTTAGTTCAAGGATATGCTTAGCAATAAAATGTTCTTCCCAAAAGCTTGTATGATGATGTATTTTTATTTTCCAAACATTTGGTAAAAGACCTTGTACTGGGGCTAAATATGTCATGTCGAATTAAAAGCCAAGTAATCTAGGACCATGTTCATGTGAAATAAAATATTATAACCAGTTACTAATACTTATATAAGCTTATCAAAAGTGACATATTTGGGGGCTAAACAATTATTGTCTGTCAACTGAGGCATTATTATTTAGACTGCTATGATAAAGTAACTGGGAGAAAACACTTTTCTGAACAGGTAAGATGACAAAAGCATTGTATTCTGGAAAAAATATTGTTAGATACTATTTTTTTAAATGTTTGGCAACTTTTAAGTATTTGCTGTAAATTAACAAACTTACAGAACCATGTTCATGTTTGAAACACTGCAAAGCTTTAAATGCATTCTTTCCAAGCCTCCCGCCATATTGAAATTTTTTAGAAAAGTACTAAATCCAAAGTCAAAATTTAAATGAGTGCTCAAATTTTAAAAGCTTCTTTCTAGATTTTCAGATTACAGAATTCTGCTAGCATTCATTATAGCTGGAACCTTTCTCATATCTCAGGTGTCCTTGATATGCTGGTTCCTTAAGCACATGCTTACTTTGCCAACTGGATAATCCATCATGATACTCTGCATTTTTCACCATGATCTAGAAATGTGGGTTAACTGAACACCTGTACTCTAGCCATATATTGGTTACCGATTTTTAAAGAGTTAGAATTAAAAGCAAATATAATTAACCCTGTTCCTTCAGATTTCACTGGTGGAATGGTTATGCTATTAACTATCATGGAAATGGAAAAAAAATAAGCCTCAATGATGTCAAACTATGGAAAGTTCCCTTTTTGATTCCTGCCTCAGATAATTTACATGAAGCAATCATTTATCAATGCCCATGATATGCCAGATGCTATGTTAAGTGTTTTGGTTTATGTAGTCGGTTTAATCCCTGAGTGGTAGATAGCATTTTCCCCATCTTAAAGATGAGGAAACAAAGACATGACGAGCTTAAGGACAACTTGGCTAGTACATTTCTAATCATGTTGAAAGTCAGGGGGGCTTCCCTGGTGGCGCAGTGGTTGAGAGTCCGCCTGCCGATGCGGGGGACACGGGTTCGTGCCCCGGACCGGGAAGATCCCACATGCCGTGGAGCGGCTAGGCCTGTGAGCCATGGCCGCTGAGCCTGCGCGTCCGGAGCCTGTGCTCTGCAACGGGAGAGGCCACAACAGTGAAAGGCCCGCGTACCGGAAAAAAAAAAAAAGTCAGGCCTTGCTGACCTGGAGGTAAGTGGGATGTCGTGAAAAGGGTACAGGCACTGAGGCCAGACACAGCTGAGGTGGAACCCCAGCTGGACTATTCACTGTGTATGGGCAATTTCACTATGTCTCTGAGATTTGACTTCCTCATCTGAAAAATGTGACACCTCAGTGACCTTGCCTCACAATATAGTTTGGGTAAAAAAAATTGAAATAATGTGTTTTGTGATTGTTACAGAGTAGGGGCTCAACAAGGTTAGTCTCCATCACTTGAGTTCTGTACTAGTCATTTACAATAGCTGCCTTCTAGAATTACAAATTCTACAATAAATTCTATAATTAAAAAGATTTATTTAGTAATTGTTCAAGAAATGTTGCCAAGTCATGACTTGGGTTTACTAGCTAATTGATAGTAAATCAATTTATCAATTGATAATTGATAAAACTAGTATTTTCTAATCATATACTTTGATTGAGGGCATGACTGCAACTAGTAAACATGTGTTATTGACAACTGGTAGCATGAATCTGTCTGACAGCATATTTTAAGCAAGTGACCAAAAGTTAGGGTAAGTAAAGAAGGTACAAATTTCAGAAAATATTCAACTTCCAGAGAAATTCTGAGACGATGGTTAATGTGGTAGATTCATCAGGATCTAAGTGGCATGTGCTCAGATACTTTGGTTAATGTCCATGAGCAGAAATAATTTATTATCTCCATGAGGGAGTATTGAGACGGTACCGTCCCTTTCCAGCGTGTTTAACTTTGGCCACAGGCTTTGGAATCAGAAAAGCTTAGTTCAGATCTTGGCTCTGAATCCTGGGTCTGTCCTTTACCAGCTGTGAATCCTTGAGTAAAGTGTGCAGTGACTCTAACTTCATCCATGAAACTGGAATGATATGGCCTCCTCTTAGTGCTATTCTATACTTAAATGAGCTAATGTGTATACAAGTGTCTGGTTGTAAGCACAGTGGCTGGCCAGTAGCCCTCAAACAGTGATGCCTAAATTGTCTTATTAACCATCTGTTATTATCCTAGAAGAAAAGTAACACAAAATTCTTTCTTACCGTAGATACAGAAGATACATATAGGAGAGCCCCGGAACAAGCATATGACTTCTGCAACCTAACCTCATAATTGTTTTTATTCCTCTTACAGTTGAAATCACACCGATTTATTGATTCTTTGAGTTCTCCTTGGGTTTTCCACCAGAAATGTGCCTACCCCTGTAAAGCTCTTAACCTCAATCAACTCCTTCAGTAGAGAGGCCATAGAAAGTTTCAAATGATAACCTATTACTTACCTCAAAGGACAGTCTTCCATGCTTCCCAAATCAGTTATTATTGCCTTAGACACACCTTCAAAATTCTATATTAGCTTTCCCTCCAAAGACTTTCTAAGTGTCACTATTTAACGTGTAATCCAAGAACCACTTTAAGCATTTACTCGTTTGATAATTCAGCCAACATTTACTGAACACTCATGAGCCTGCCAGTCTACTATTGGCTGTTGTCACTTTGTTTCAATGAAAGCAGAAAATGGAAATGGGAATTTTAAGCCTTTTTACCTCTTGTATAGATCCGTATAGGCCCAGGTTCTCTTCCCCCATATTCAAGTTGAAGTTTGATTTTTCTCCAAAAATATCCCAAGCTGTATTTGTCCCAGTTGAATTGAAATCCTGATACTGTTTGAGGTTAGTTTGATGATTAATGTATTTATTAGGCATTATTAAATGATTACTGTGTCTTAAATTGAGAGGGCTAATGAGTTTATAATCTACTATTATAATCTACTAAGGGTTGCACAATCAAGCTGTCAAAGTTCAAGTGCAAACTAAGCTCTTTGGGGGTTCAGAAGAAATAACTTATGGTAAGGTTTCACAGAGGAGGTGACATATTAGGTAAACCTTGAAAATTTGATAGGCACAGATCAGAGCTGCATGCCATTCCAAGCAAAGTACTGAAGTGGGAGGCAGTAGGTGAAAACCATAATTTGGATGGATCACAGATTGTATAAAGTACACTAGTGGAAGATATGGCTCAGAAGGTTTTCGAAATTTGTCAGTGAAAGGGAAGAGGGAGACGAGAGAATGTCTTGAGAAGTTCTCAAGGTCAAGGGTTAATTTGTCATTGAGCGAAGAGGACACAGGAGGAGAAAGGCAACAACTGATATACTCTCAGAGAGGGTGAAAGGTTATTGGAGTGATCAAGTTTCCAGATAGAGGTGTTACTCTGAACAGAGAGGGGGTAAGCTGTTCTTCCGATAGAGCAATGAAGGAGAAAATGGAATCAGAAACTGACATATTGCAGTGGAGGTGACAATATGGGACAGCTATAGTCAGAGAACCTCAATATTCTAGGTAAATCAAAGGCAAAGTTATGTACCTAATAGTGAGGCTGTGAGCACGTGGCAGGAGTCTGTTGACAACCTGTTAGGTAGGCAGCTAATGAAAGTGTTTGTTAGAAGTTGGCTGTCTTTATCTGGCATTAATAGTAATACTTTAACGCAGATGTACAGAATGGACTTGAGGACACGGGGAGGAGGAAGGGGAAGCTGGGACTAAGTGAGAGAGTAGCATGGACATATGTACACTACCAAATGTAAAACCGATAGCTAGTGGGAAGCAGCCACAAAGCACAGGGAAGTCAGCTCTGTGCTTTGTGACCACCTAGAGGGGTGGGATAGGGAGGGTGGGAGGGAGACGCAAGAGGGAGGAGATATGTATGGCTGATTCACTTTGTTATACAGCAGAAACTAACACACCATTGTAGAGCAATTATATTCCAATAAAGATGTTTAAAAAAATAGCAATACTTTATATTTTTGCAACATTTCTTTTATATTTCATGACTTGAAATCCAATCTCGTGGTTCCAAATTTAGAGCTCTTTCAATTATGTAACGGTGGCTCTAGAGAAACAAGTCATTTTATACTTTTTCTTCAGAGCATTTGGAGCTATGGAAGAGCATGATAAGATGTTGTGTTAGTCTACTCAGGCTGCCATAACAAAATGCCATAGGTTGGGTGGCTTAAACAACAGAAGTTTTTTTCCCACAGTTCTGGAGGCTGGAAGTCCCAGATCAAGATCCGGCAGGACTCCTTTTTTGGTGAGGACCTTCTTCCTGGTTTACAGATGACCACCTTCTCACCCTGTACTCATATGACCTTTCTTCTGTGCATGTGCAAGAAAGAAAGGCTCTCTTCCTCTTCGTGTAAGGCCACAGTCTTATCAGATCGTGTCCCCACCCTTAGGACCTCATTTAACTTTACCTCCTAAAGATCCTATCTCCAAATACAGTCACACTGGGGGGTTAGGACTTCGGCATATTAATTTGGGGGGTGGCAGACACAATTCAGTCCACCATAGATGTACCTGGTGTTGGGAATTGGTAAGGTGAAAATTTTCAAAGCTCAAAGGAGTCAAGGAATCCAGAAGGAACTCTAGCCTTGTTGATGTGAGTACATGTCCTAGGTAGAAGAGCAAATAAATCCAAGAGAGACTAAACAGAGCAGAATAGGATCGTAGGAATAGGGACCAGGATTTGAAAGCAGTGTTAGGGTTGTATGAGAGGCCCTGGAAGACAGGAACAGCTAAAGGGAAGCCAGAGGCAAATTTGGAAATATATTAAATGAATAGTGTGAGCTTCAAGAGACTATGTTTAGGCACATGGGTTCTGGAGTCAGAATGCGATGGCATGTATTCTGGTGCTGTAACTTTGGATAAATTACTTAGTCTACATAAGGCTCAGGTTTCATTCCTATAAAAGGAAATTATAATATTACCTATTGTGTAGGTTTGTCAGGAAAGGTTAAATAAAATAATGCATGGGAAAATGCTTAGCCTATACCTGACACATAATAAACCTTAATAGAAGTTGATCATTGTTACAATTTGGCCTCGTTATCTGACTCAGGCAGGATCAAAGTTAGCTGCTACTTGCATGGCTAGCCAGCACCAGAAACTGCATAAATATATGGGTTAGGTAATCACTCTATTTTCCTACTTCTTCCCTTTGCCAAGAAAATATAAAGTGCAGTTGCTTGCTCATTGGCAAAGTTTCCCCTTTGCTACCACTAAAGTTCTCTGCGTCCAGGGTCCAGCTTGGATTATGCCCAGGGAAGGCTCACATCCTGAGATTTTCACTCCTCGCCTGGGTTTCTAGTCCTTGGATTTCCTGTGACAGTTGGTCAATTAAACACCAGGAAGCCAAGAGGTCTTCAGAGAACCTTTCGCCCCTTTAGTGATACGCATTATTTTTTTTTAATATTTTATTTTATCGTGAACGCTTAACGTGAGATTTACCCTCTAATCGACGAGTATAAAATTTCAGTTAAGAAGAATAAGTTCTAGAGATATGCTGTACAACATTGAACCTACAGTCAACAATACTGTGTTGTACACTTAAAAGTTCATGATCTTTCTTAAACTCTAAATTTGTTCAGTTAATCACCTTGAACTGAATTTGAATCTTTCTATATATGCACACAAAGCATAAGATCACAAATTCAAGAAAAATTAAAATTTTTCTAAATAAATTTGAACTTTTTCCCTCACTTTAATCCAGTAGAACAATTTATTAATTGTATTCTAATGGGTCAATGAACACTGATAAACGTTGTAATTAACTGCACCTGGTCCATCAGCAAAATGATAACCTAGTCACACAGACCTTCATCTCCAAAGCAGAAAGGACCACGGTCCCCTCTTCCATGCCAGGGATCTCTCTGTATTTTGGGTTTGTTTTTAATTTGGCTTTTTACTGTGAACATTGTCAAATATTTTCAAAAGTAAAGAGACTAGTATAACAAAACCCCCACTTATTCATTATCTAATTTCAAGAATTATTAGTATTTCGCTATTCTTGTTTTATCTATGCCCACCTCTCCATGAAAGAATGTCATTTAATACCACACAATGTTAAGAAACACAAAAGAAGCATTAAAAGAGTAGTTTTTGTTGGATCTCTTGACCTGAGTCTTATTCTTTTTCAATGTGTTTCAGAGTAACTAAACCTAACACTCTTTCCAATGGGCAATTAATGGCATGATTCCAGTTCTTTATTCAATGACAACATGAAAGACGAGATTAACTGCTAAGTAGACTCTTCACCATTTAATGAGATTGCCTGAAAACTGAAAGGATTTTTCAGCTTGTACGTATTTCAATTCAACTGTGTTCGATCACTTTTTGAAATGAATAGAGAAGTCTATAGATTATATACAGCTGCTTAATCTTTTTTAAAATGTGACATCTTGGACTAGGATCCATGGTCTCCTTCAAGGGAACGGGTAAGGGAGACTACTAATTATTTGCACCTGTGGAAGCTAAGAAATTCTCAGTTTTACCTCTAGAAATGTGATCACAAATCTGCTAGCATTTTTCCCTAGGATTATATTCATGTATTTGCAATAACTGTAACTACACTGAATTTGCCTGAGTCTACATAGACGAGATAGTTCATTAAGCACATTCTCAAGTTATAACGTTATCACTGCTCCACTGTTGGTTGAAAATCATGATTTTCTCTTCTTTGCTCTCACTCAGTGCAATTTTTGGCCTAGAATTTTCATCATAAAAGTATTATGAGAGAGAGAGAGTTATTTATAGACTATTTGATAGTCTTCTTTTCCATCGAAAAGTCAAAATAAGTGTTAGGAAAAATGGATAGAACCACCACAAACTCTTGCTTCTTGGTTTCATGGGGAGAATGAAACCTTTTCTTTCTGTTTCTACTTTCCTGTTTCTACTCTGTCCTCAGCCATTTGCCCATTTAGTTATTTATTTATTTATTTTATTTAAAAAAATTTTTTTTGCGGCAGTTGGGGGAACCTAGCAGACCACACATAAATATTCTTCTTAAAACAAACAAACAGTAAAGGTTGTCTAGGTTTGCAAGGAAGGGCAATTAGGCAGGGTGAGAAGTGGAGTGCAAGGTAGTTTAAATTAAGGGTATCATTAAAACTGAAAAACTAAAATTTCTTTAGTATTATGGTGTAGTTTTTGATGTTAATACATCACCCGGGAAAATGTGCTTATGTGCACGTATGGGCATGAATAACCAGATCTGGGGTTTTTTTGTTTGTTTGGGATTTTTTTTTTTTTTGCAAAATGCTTTACTGCTTCCATTTGGCCCAAGGCTTGGGAGAGGGCTCCAGGGTGGTTACAAAGCTGCCTAGTGGCCGCAGAGAGAGGCTTCAGGCAGATGCCCTGATACCATCGGGGCTCCTCAAAGGCCGCTGGGCTTCGGCTCCTAGTCATGCTTGAAGTTGAGCCTTTGGAAGAGATACTCGCCCAGCCCAGCCTGGAGACCAGCCAGCCTGCGGAGGTTAGCCAGGTGGTCAACGTCTTCTTGATGAGTTTCAGCTGCTCCTCCAGGAAGCGGCTCTCCAGGAAGTCACAGAGGTGGGGGTCTGCCTGCGCAGAACCCAGGACATGCCGGTCCACGAGGGCCTGATTCAGGTTCTTCTCTATGAGAATGGTGGCTTCCCTCGTGTCCTGGGTTTTACCCACTCATCTTGGGACGCCTTCTGCTCGTCCTGGAAGAGGGCGTGGCTGCCTCGCTGGTTTTGCATTTTCAAGAGACGCTAGGCACCCTCACGCTTCTCTTCGGCCAATTCACAGAAAACGTGGTCCACGCCTTCCAAAGCCACATCGTCGCGGTGGAAATAGAAGCCCAGAGAGAGGTAGGTGGAGGAGGCCCGCAGATGCATGTTGACCTTGGGGGAATAATTCCGACGAATCTAGGAGCTCATGGTTTATTGGTAATACGGAGCTAGGCTCAAAAAATGGTGTTGGCTAGTCTGGGTGACCAAGGATAGCTGAGTGGCAGATTCCTAAGGAAAAAAGGTTGGAGGGTGGTCAGAGGATGGAGCAAGGGGCGTCGCTGGGTCTGTTTCATCCAAACGCTGTTGAAGCAAGAGACAGATCTGCAGGACTGCTGAGCACCCTGCCCAGACCTGTTTTGATGTGCAATTTGAAGTGGGAAAACTAGGATAGCTGTTCCTTATAAACCAAACAAGGAGGGAGATGTGGGCAAGAGGAGGAGAGCAGAAGTAGAAGAGCTGCTCCTAAATTCCTGTGGTTTGTAATTGCTTAGAAGATTGGTCCAGAATTAGAGCATCTAAACAATTAAGTCTCTCCCTCCTCTTTCCTTCTCCCCCTCTCCCACCCAACCTCTCCATTCCAGAAATAGTGTCAGATGTTGACGAATAAGCGCTGAGTTTACACACACACACATAGTCTGCACCCTTTCGTAAAAAAGGAAAAAAATAGGGCTTCCCTGGTGGCGCAGTGGTTGAGAGTCCGCCTGCGGATGCGGGGGACACGGGTTCGTGCCCCGGTCCGGGAGGATCCCACATGCTGCGGAGCGGCTGGGCCCGTGAACCATGGCCGCTGAGCCTGCGCGTCTGGAGCCTGTGCTCCTCAACGGGAGAGGCCACAGCAGTTGAGAGGCCCTCGTACCGCAAAAAAAAAAAAAAAAAAGGAAAAAAATAGGTACTTTTATGGTAATTGCAAAATGCTTTAACCACTGTGCTGTTCTTTTGTGATGGTCTTTATGTATCTTTTTCTCTTTTCTCTTTTAAATTTAAAGCTTCCTTAAACAGTTATATTATAAACATCATTTCCTTAACATATATTATGAAGACATAAATCACTTCTCTGTGTAGTTGGACAGGCCTTTCTTGACTTCCTCACTTGGCAGGTGCAAGCTGCAATTTGATAAGATATATATGCACTGGGGCAGTAGATTTTTTGGTTTTTGTTTTTGTTTGATGAATCCTAATTTTTTCTAGCTTTATTTAGGTATAGCTGGCATATAATATTGTGTAAGTTTAAAGTGTGCGAAGCGCTGATTTGATACATGTATATATTGTATGTGTATTGTATACATGTGTGTGTATATTACCACAAGTTTAGTTAACATGTTCACCACTTCACATAACTTTTTTTGTGTGTGACATTTAAGATTTACATTCTTAACAGCTTTCAAGAATACAATACAGTGTTGTTAACTAGAGTCACCATGTTGTTGGTTAGAGCTCCAGAACATATTCATCATAGAACTTGAAGTTTGTACCTTTTTACCAACATCTCCCCTTTCCCGCTGCCACTCCACCCCGGCAACTACCAGTCTGCTCTCTGCTTCTCTGAGTTCTGCTTTTTCATATTATACGTGTAAGTGAGATCATACAACATTTGTCTTTCTCTGTCTGACTTATTTCACTTAGCAAAAGGCCCTCGAGTTTCATCCATGTGTTGCAAATAGCAGAATTTTCTTCTTTTTATGGCTGAATAATATTTCATTGTGTGTGTATCTATATTATATATTATAGATGTATTATATATATATCATATTTCCTTTATCTGTTCATCTGTCAAAGGACATTTATATTGTTTCCATGGCTTGGCTATTATGAGTAATGCTGTAAAGAACGTGAAGGTACAGATGCCTATTTAGGATGGTGATTTCATCTCCTTTGGGTATATATCCAGAAGTGGGATTGCTGGTTCATACTATAGTTCTATTTTTAATTTTTGGAGGAACCCCATACTGTTTTCCATAGTGGCTGCAACAATTTACATTCCCACCGACACAAGGGTTCCCTTAGTTTCACATTCCCGCCAACACTTATCTCTTGTCTTTTTGATAATTGCCATTTTAACAGATGTAAAGTGGTAGCTCGAGGTGCTTTTGGTTTGCATTTCCCTGATAATTAATAATATTGAGTGCCTTTTCATGTACTTATATTTGTATGTCTTCTTTGGAGAAATGTCTATTCATGTTCTTTGCCCATTTTTTAATCATATTATTTGTTTTCTTGCTATTGACTTGTAAGAGTTCCTTATATATTTTGGATATTAGCCCCTTAAAAGAGATATAGTTTGCAAATATTTTCTCCCATACAGTAGGCTGGCTTTTCATTTTGTTGAATTTTTCTTTTGCGGTGCAGAAATTTTTGTTTGATGTAGTTCTTCTTCTTAACTTTTGCTTTTGTTGCTTATGCTTTTGGTGTTACAGCCAAAAAACATTTCCAAGACCAATGTCAAAGAGCTTTTTCTTTTTGTTTTCTCCTAGGAGTTCTACACTTTTAGGTCTTATGTTTAAGTATGCAATCCATTTCAAGTTAATTTTGTTAGTGATAAAAACAGGGGTCCAAATTCATTGTTTTACATTTGAATATCTAGTTTTCCCAAAACCATTTATTGAAGAGACTATCCTTTCCCCATTGGGTATTCTTAGCTCCCTTGTCAAATACTAGTTGAATGTATACATGTGGGTTTATTTCTGGGCTCTCAATCCTGTCCCATTGGTATATGTGTCTACTTTTATGCCAGTACCATACTGTTTTGATTATTATAATTTTATATTCAATAACTTTATATTACAATGTAATATAGTTTGAAATCAGGAAGTATGATGCCTTCAGCTTTGTTTTCTCTGAAGATTGCTTGGCTATTCAAGGTCTTTGTGGTTCCACATGAATTTTAGTATCATATTCTCTATTTCTGTGAAAAATAACATGGGAATTTTGATAGGGGTTGCATTGAATCTCTACATGGCTTTGGGTAGTACAGACATTTTAACAATATTAAACTCTTCCAATTCATGAACATGGGATAACTTTCCTTTTATCTGTGTCTTTTTCAATTTATTTCATCAGTATCTTATGGTTTTCAGTGTATAGGTCTTTCACTGTCTTGGTTAAATGTATTTCTAAGTATTTTATTCTTTATCTTTTTTTTTTTTTTTTTTTTGGCTGCGTTGGGTCTTCACTGCTGTGTGCGGGCTTTCTCTAGTTGCCGTGAGTGGGGGCTACTCTTTGTTGAGGTGCACAGGCTTCTTATTGCAGTGGCTTCTCTTGTTGCAGAGCATGGACTCTAGGCACGTTGGCTTCAGTAGTTGTGGCATGTGGGCTCAGTAGTTGTGGCTCGTGGGCTCTAGAGCACAGGCTCAGTAGTTGTGCCACACAGGCTTAGTTGCTCCAGGGCATGTGGGATCTTCCTGGACCAGGGCTCAAACCTGTGTCCCCTGCATTGGCATGCAGATTCTTAATCACTGCACCACCAAGGAAGCCCAGTATTTTATTCTTTTTGATGCTATTATAAATGGGATTATTTTTCTTTTACAGATAGCTTATTGTTAATGTATAGAAACAGAACTGACTTTTGTATGTTGATTTTGTTTCCTGAAACATTACTGACTTCGTTCATTCTAACATTTTTCCATTGGAGTCTTTAGGGTTTTGCATATATAAGACCACATTATCTGCAAACAGAGATAATTTTACTTTCTTTCTGATTTGATTCTTTTTATTTCTTTTCCTTGCCTATTTGTTCTGTCTAAGACTTCCAGTAGTATATTGAATAGGAATGGTGAGAGTGGGCACATTTGTGTTGTTCCTGATCTTAGAGGAAATGCTTTTAAACTTTCACTATTGAGCATGAAGTTAACTGAGTTTGTCATATATGCTGAGGTACCTCCCTTCTGTACCTACTTTTTTGAGAGCTTTTATCATAATGATGGAGAATTTTGTCAAATGCTTTTTCTGCATCTATTGAAATGATCATAGTATTTTTATCTCTCATTCTATTAATGTGATATATCACATTTGTTGATTTGCATATGCTGAACTATCCCTGCATCCTAGGGATTAATCCTACTTGATCATGGTGTATGATCCTTTCAATATGCTATTGAATTTGGTTTGCTAGTATTTTGTTGAGGATTTTTTCATCTATGCTCATCAGGGATTAGGCTGTAGTTTTCTTTTCTTGTAGTGTCCTCAGCTGGCTTTGGTATCAGTATAATGTTGTTTTTTGATTACTAATTCAATCTCATTTCTCATTATTGGTTTGTTCAGATTTTCTATTTCTTCTTGATTCAGTCTTGGTAGGTTGTATGTTTTTAGGAATTTATCCATTTCTTCTAGGTTGTCCAATTTTTTGGCATATAATCGTTTATAGTAGGCTCATATGATCCCTTGCATTTCTGTGGTATCAGTTGTAACATCTCTTCTTTATAATATTTTTGAGTCATCTCTCTTTTCTCATGTTAAATCTAGCTAAAGATTTGTCAACTTTGTTTATCTTTTCAAAAAACCAACTGTTAGTTTTGCTGATCTTTTCTATTGTTCTCCTGTTCTCTATTTCTGCTCTGATCTTTGTTACTTCCTTTCTTCTTTTAACTTTGGGCTTAGTTTGTTTTTCTACTTCCTTAAGGTGTAAAGTTAGATTGCTTATTTGAGATCTTTCTTTTTTCTTAATAGGCATTTATCACTATAAATTTTCTTCTTAGAACCACTTTGCTGCAGCCCATACATTTTCAAGTGTTGTATTTCCATTTTTGTTTGTTTCAACATATTTTTGTATTTCCCTTTTAATTTTTTCTTTGATCCATTAGTTGTTCAGGAGTGTGATGTTTAATTTCTACATATTTGTGAATTTTCCAGTTTTCCTACTTATTAATTTCTAGTTTCATATTATTATAGTTGGAAAAGATATTTGACATGATTTCAATCTTTTTAAACTTGCAAAGACTTGTTTTGTGAATGTAAGATCTGTCATTGGAGAATGTTCTGCATGTGCGTGAGAAGCATGGGTTTTCTGCTGCTGTTGGATGTAATGTTTTGTATAGATCTGTTAGGTCCATTTGGTCTAAAGGATAGTTCAAGTCCAATGTTCCCTTATGGATTTTCTGTCTGGATGACTTATTTATTGAAGTGCATTATTAAAGTCTCCTACTACTATTGTATTGTCTCTTTTCCCCTTCAGATCTGTTTGTGTTTGTTCAGTATATTTAGGTGGTCCAATGTTGGGTTAATGTTTATAATTGTTACATCTTCTTGATGAATTGACCCCTTTATCATTATATAATGACCATCTTTATCTCCTGTGACAGTTTTTGGCTAAAAGTCTATTTTGTCTGATATAAGTCACTACCTCTTCTTTCTTTTGGTTTCCATTTACATGGAATAACTTTTTCTATCCCTTCACTTTGAGCCTATGTGTATCCTTAAAGCTGATGTGAATTTCATGTAGGCAGCATGTAGTTGGGTCTTTTTTTTTTTTTTAATGCATTCAGCCACTCTTTACCTTTTGATTGGAGATTTTAATCCATTTACACTTAAAGTAATCATTAATAGGTAAGGACTTACTATTGCCATCTTATTGTTTTCTTGCTATTTGGAGTTCCTTTAGTTCTTTTCTTCCTCTCTTGCTGTCTTCTTTTGTAAGTTGATAATTTTCCATAATGGCATGCTTTGATTCACTTCTGTTTATTTTTTGTGTATATACTGTAGTTTTTTTGCATTGTGGTTACTATTAAGGTTACATAAAACATCTTATGAATATAAAAGTCTATTTTAAGCTGATAACAACTTTAATCCCATACAAAAACTCTACCTTTTTAATACCCTCCATTTCATGTTTTTGTTCTCATGATTTACACCTTTTTACATTGTGCATCTATTAATAAATTATTTAAGCTATAGTTGTTTTTAATACTTTTGTCCTTTAACCTTTATACCAGAGTTAAGTGATTACCACACCACCATATTACAGTATTGAAGCATTCAAATTTTACTATATATTTGTCTTACCAATGTGTTTTATATTTTCATATGGTTTCATGTTAGTGTCCCTATATTTCAGCTTGAAGAACTCCTTTCAGCATTTCTTGTAAGGCAGGTCTCTTGGTGATGAACTCCTTTAGCTTTTGTTTATCTGGGAAAGTCTTTTCCTCCATTCATTTCTGAAGGACAACTTTGCCAGGTAAAGTATTCTTGGTTGGCACTTTTTTCTTTCAGAATTTTGAACATACCACCCTACTTTCTCCTGGCCTGCAAAGTTTCTGCTGAGAAAGCCATTGATGGACTTATGATTGTTCTCTTGTATGTGAGGAATTTTTTTTCTCTTGGTGCTTTTAAAATTCTCTCTGGTTTTGCTTTTAGGTAGTTTTTTTATAATGTGTCTTGGAGAAAATATTTTTGAGTTGAAATGTGTTGGGGGGACCTATGCGTTTCATGAACCTACCTAGATGCCCAAATCTCTCATCAGATTTGGGAAGTTCTTAACCATTATTTCTTTAAATAAGCTTTCCCCTCCTTTCTCTCTCTGTTCTCCTTCTGAGACACCAATAGTGTGTAGCTTTTTCTTTTAATGGTTCTTATAATTCATATAGGCTTTCATTCTTTTTTCTACTCTGACTGGATAATTTCACATGCTCTGTCTTCAGGTTCACACATTCTTTCTTCTGCTTGGCCAAGTTTAATATTGAAACTTTCTATTGAATTCTTCAGTCTTTGTGTCTAGGATTTCAATTTTTTTTTTAATGCTTTCTGTTTCTTTGTTGAACTCTCACTTGGCTCATGCATTGCTTTCCTAATTTTGTCTAGTTGTCTATCTGTGTTTTCTTGTAGCTTACTGAATTTCTTTAAAAGGATTATTCTGAATTATTTGTCAGATAGTTCATAGATCTCCATTACTTTAGGGTCAGTAATTAGAACTCTATTAGTTTCCTTTGGTGGCATCATGTGTACCTGATCCTTCTTGATCATGCTTACTTGCATTATTATCTGCACATTTAAAGAAGCAATTTCCTCTTCCAGCCTGTCTCAGCAGATGGGTGGTGTTGCTGACTTCCTTCCCTACCCTGGTGGGACATAGGATGTGCTGCAGAGCTTCTTTATGTCTCTGGCCAGCCTTCCTAGTTAGGTAGGGCTGGAGCATATCCTTGGCAGTTGGGCAGGGCCAGTGACTTGCTCCCCTGTCCAGGCTCAGCCTGTAGATATGCTGTGAAGTTGCCTGGCATCTCCGGCCAGATTTCCTGGTTTGCCAGGGCTGAAAGCTATGCTTAGTAGTTGGCCTGGGCCACTGTCTTGCTTCCCTGTTCATGTGGGTCTCTAGAGTATGCTTTCTGGATAAAACAAACTGCCAGCTGTGGATCCAATCCAGGCAGACCTGGCAACTGACCTCCCTGGACAGATGGGGCCACCAATTCAGCTCTGCAGAAGAGCAGACCCACGGGTTGGGATCTGCACTTGGGCACTACCAGCAGCAGTAATGTGATCTTCCAAGATCCACAAGCACATTGCTGTGAGGCCCACCCCATTTCTTCTCCAGCTGATTTTTCCCACTGGTAAATGTAAGGCAGTACCTAAGTGTGCCTCCCTGAAAGCATCCCAGAATGCTGGAGACACTGATGTCCATCTTGAGTTCTCCTCTTCCCAGTGGAGAAATTATACATCCAGGGAGACCGCTTCAGTGTGGTGCTGCCTCCACTTGGGGGAAGGGTCTTGCAGTCAGAGTGAAGCCACTTCTTTTACCCTTCTAATGTGTTTTATTTCTCTTTCTGTGGTCCAGTGGGGTGCTTTAATCTCACCCCTGAGTTTTGAGATCTTCACAAAGGTGTGTTGTCTATGGATAGTTCCTAGTTGCTCTTTCTGTGAGGGAGACTGAAGTTGAGAATCACCTACTTTGTCTCTTACTGACATCACTCTGGGCAACAGGTGTTTTGGTTTTTTTTTTAATTAATTATTTACTTATTTTTGGCTACATTGGGTCTTTGTTGCTACATGCAGGCTTTCTCTAGTTGCGACGAGCAGGGTCTACTCTTCGTTGTAGCGCATGGGCTTCTCATTGTGGTGGCTTCTGTTGTTGCAGAGCATGGGCTCTAGGCGCACGGGCTTCAGTAGTTGCAGCATGCAGGCTCAGTAGTTGCAGTACACAGGCCCTCGAGCACACAGGCTTTAGTAGTTGCAGCGCATGGGCTCAGTAGTTGTGGCACGCAGGCTCAGTATTTATGGCTCGTGGGCTCTAGAGCACAGGCTCAGTAGTTGTGGTGTACAGGCTTAGTTGCTCTGCGGCATGTGGGATCTTCCTGGACCAGGGATTGAACCTGTGTCCCCTGAACTGGCAGATGGATTCTTAACCACTGTGCCACGAGGGAAGTCCCTGCAATAATTTTTATAATTAGACAGCTTGATGTTATGTTGCAATAGCTGCCAAGTGTGTGTTATTAAGAACACTGGATATAGATATGTTAATGGGCTGTGGGGAAATAAAAGGAAGTTGGACCACTCCTTAATCATAGTTAACGTTGAAAACAGAAATTCTTATATTTTAAAATTCAAGGATCTTACAGGTCAGCATTGACATGTGACTTTGATATTTCCATCACATAAATCTGTTGAGATGAGACTGTTGATCTATTGAAGTCAACTTTGTTAATCTCTGAAAATGAGATTCCAGAAAGCCATACCCTTACCAAAAAGCCCTCTACATGTACACACACAAGGGAAAGTTTCCACAGCTCAAGCCAGTCAAACAATGCTCAGATGAAAGAGTGGTCTCCGGTTCCCCAGCCAGTGGGCATTCAAGTATTGGCTTTGGCAGGCAGGTGCTGGATGACACACAGAAGGAGCCCTAAGAGGCTGTTTCCCCTTACACCACTTCAAAGAAGTTTGGATTTTCAATTTATTTTCTAAAAGCAGATACACAGTAAACATCGAAATGTGAGTTTTATGCTAAATACATTTTGGTTTCACAGCAGTTATCTCTTGCTGCCAGAATAGCCCTAAGGATTAAGATGGTTTATTGGGATCAAATGTCTAGGAGATTTATTATAGTGCAGACTATTTACTCACTCCCATTAAAATGCCAATTATGCTTATTTCTTTGCCTCTCTCTCTTCCACCTCCTGTCTTCCCTCTTCCATAACCCACATTCTATTATTTTATTTTCCTGCTTTAAAATGAATCTACTTGGATTTTTATCCTTTATCAAAATTGAGTCCTTGCAAACTCTCTGACTTTATGGAGTCCAGGGAGTGGCAATGGCGTGTGATGTAGCTCATTAAGGTCTTGGGAACTCTGAGTCCCTGGTTAGCAACACAGAGCAATAAAAAAAAGTATTTTCAGGGACCATATCTGATGACTGGAGAGAAGGATGTACATTTGGAATATATGTTGTGAAGAATCACAAGCACCCTAGCTATAGTCATCTACAATTTAAAGACATGTAAGAGCAAAGATAATTTGCTGTCAGGTATTTACTTTACTTGGATAATGAGGAAGATTACCTATTTTATAGCCAAATTCTATGTAAAACATTCAACAAGACAGATGAGTTTATATACAATATGTCAGCTCTCAAGAATAGACATGAGACATCAGGAAACATGATGACTTAACTAAGAAAGCTACAGCCCAGGAAATAATTCTACAGGACCTGATAATGCATCCACATTACAAGAAAGCCAATCCGTGAGTCCATTAGGCTGTGTTTGATATACAGAGGCAAATGTTTTCTATACCCCGATAAATTCATCTCGAATGCTCAGTGACTATTACAGTGCCTGGCATGGAAGAGATCTCCAGTGAGCTTCTGTGGAAGGAACAATTGAATATTGCTAACCTGCTACTCATGGGGTGTGCAAATACATTGCTATCATTTTCCTTTTTTTTCCTGGTATTAGGCTTAGAAAGATCTAGACCAGCTGTTGTCAAATTCAGCATGTATGAGAATCACCTGGAGAGCTCTTTACAACACAGGTTGCTGGGCTCCACCAGAATCAGAATTTCTGATTCAAGAGGTCTAGGGTAAGGTCTGAGAAGTTGCATTTCTAACATACAAAGGTGATGCTGTGCTGCTGGTGCATTTTGAGAACCATGTTGCCTATAAAGTGATGAAAGGACAATTATACACTTGAGGGCAAAGAAGTGCTCAACTCTGCTAATTTCAAAAAGCATGATTTGTAGCTATTGGCCAGACTTGGAGCAGTTACTGTCTGCTGCTAAGGTTTCCGTTACAGATGCAAGGAGAAAAGCTTCTCACTCTTGCTTTCTGTCTGTCTGATTGAGGCAGCCAAGATTGAATAGGGGAACATAGGAGAAAAACATGGTATAACAGTAAAAAAACATGAAGAGAACTTTTGCAACTCAGAAATGACCTTGTAAACAGTGAAGACCTGTTTTACTCCAAAGAAGAATCTAAAATTTGACTTTACATGAGAAGAATTGGAAAATCGTTTCTCTACACCCTCACCTTCTGGTTGAGTCTACTTTTTCAAGCTTAAAGTTTAAAACTAATTAAATTAAAAGCCCAAAATAAAAAGCATTACTTGAAGTCTTTAGTTGCCTGATAGCTCAGGTACCTTTCAACTTGAAAATTCTTTGAGTCTCTGGTCAATTATTTGAATCCCTATTGATATGGCAGATAAGGAAGCTGATTTATTATAGGCAAAAGATAACATAAAAAATAAAATGACTACTGCAAATTGAGGCTTTGTTAGGCTCTCTGCTAAACTTTGTAGGTATTATCTCATTTATTCCTAATAACAATCCTTTGAGATCAGCACCGTTTCTCTCCCTGTGTCACAGCTGAGAAAAATCAGGCTAAGAGAGTTTAAGTGACTTGTCCAAGGTCACACTTCCAGCAGGTTGTGGAATCAAAACTTGATCCTTTCCCAATACACAAGAATTTAAAATACGTAAGTGAAGTTCCAAATAGGACATGGTAGAAGAACCAGTACTAACAGCAATATTAACAGTGCCAACTGTAATGATAGCAATTAGAGTATTAGTACTAAAGAGCACTACCATATAGGTATTACTATCCTCATTTTATGTTTGAGAAAACTTGGAAAAGTTAAGCATTCTTCCTGAGGTTACCTAGCTTGGCAAGATATGAACTCAAGACTAAGGATTCTAAAGCTCACGTTGTTTATACACCACCACCAAACCCTAATATCAAGCAGTACCCTTCCTCGACCCTTTAATGGCAATCCACATATGAAATACAAACTATTACATTAATGTAACTAGAAGGTTCCACAAAATAAAAATTCACTGATTCCCCATTGACAGCAGAAGAATGCTGTGATGAACTACCTTATACATATCATCGAATTTTATGTCCATATCCAAGTGTTTTGGGTCCAAGGGTATATTTATTTTTATAATTGGTTTTTATTTGTATCAAAGAAGTACATGCATGTAGCCTAATAGGACAGATAATAGTTTTATAATAAATAATAACACCCCCTGCTCCCATTTTCCTCCCCTCCCCCCTCATCCTGCTTGCCAAAGGCAGCCTCTTCTCCTCTTTGCTAGCTCATCTGGTTTTCACCTCCACGTTTCTAAATACAGCATGCAGCTATCTTTTGATTCACTAATTTGAAACATCATTCGCTGTGTTCCTAACGTGGAGCATTAGGATGTTTCTCTCTCATATGACCCCCTTACTCTACTTCATTCTTCCAATGTAGTTACATTATGCGTTTTGATTATTATTTGGTGCTTTCTTGAGTATGACTACATAAATACTGTCCTCTGCTGAGTAATATGTTATGATTGCTTCAATTTTCCTATATAAACTTTTTGGGCAAGCTTGGCTTTTTCTAGAATTGATAACCTTTATTTTATTCCATTTAATTGGATCCACTGAGACCTACAGCTAAATCTTAGTTCCATTAGTGGCTTTGAAAAATGATTACCAAGATAAGATTTTACATCACCAAATCTGTCCAATCATCTAGTAGTTTCCTTTTGTAACTCTTGGAGATATCCCTCCTAGAGTTCTCTATTTTCTTATTCCAACCTGAACTGGTTGTTTTTTCAGTCACCTTCACAGTTATCATCCTTTGTCATCAACTTGCTATTTTCTCACTCTCTCCTGTGGTGGATTTCCCGTTTCCTGGGTTCCATATCTTTCTCCTACTTACTGTATTCCCTTATTAAATAAAGCACATCTTCTAGGAACTTCCTGCAAAAAGATGCATGGTATATAAGTTTTGAGATTTTGCATACTTGGACATTTCTTTATTCAAATTATTGATAGTTTTGTTTCAATACAGAACTCTAGGGAGAATTCTTTTTCCCTAAGAATTTTATTCCTTCACGGTCTTCTTGCTTATTATGTTGACCAGTGCCATTTTCGTTCCATGTCCTCTGTGTGTGACCTTATTTTTCAGAATCGTCTCTTTATTCTTGGTATTTGAAATGCCATGATGACATGCTTTTGTGGCTGCTGCCAGGTCAGCTCTTTATGAACCTGATGATTTTGTCAGAGAAAGGAATAAAGATTGTGTTCTCCAGAATTTATCAAAAGAAATCCTTTCTCCCTTTTTTTGACCTGCATTCCTACAATGCACACACCCATGAGAGGAGGAGGGAGAGAGAGAGGGATGCTACCTGTCCAAATGGGCTACCTGAATTTAATAAGAGGCTAGTGCACAAAGGCAACTTGAAAAAATATGGTGTGCTTCCTGTTTGCAAGGCACGATTCCTCCTTTCAGGATGCTTGTAATTTACCATGGCACATGTGATAAAAACCTAAACTCTAAGAGAGAATTCATAATGACATTATAGGAAAAGTGTGACAGGACTTCAAGGGAAGATGAGGTAATTTCAGGTGGGGAGATGGGAAATATGCTAAGAATGAGGGAGTGTTTGGTGAGTCAGGGATGTGAGGAGTGTGGTAAAAGTAGGGAAGGAGGTTAGCATTTGAGGGGCTTTGAAGTCTGAGTGGTTAGTAGTAATAGAAGAGGTATAAGATGCATTTACTTATAGGCAACAATATGTAAAAGGCATAAAGATGGGAAAATGCACATCCAAGAATAACAAGTTGGCTGGATCCTGGTTGACACATGGAGAAATGGGAGATACATAAGTGGAAATTTGGGATCAAAGCATGTCAAGCCTTGGATGCAAAATCATTTGGTAGGGGGGTAATTTACTTCATTCATTTCTTCCCATTTACTAATTCATATTCACTAACTCACTACTGTGAACCAGCCCTTGTGCTGGGTGCTAGAGAGAGACCTGGAAGAGACATGGTTCCTGCTCTCAAGCAATTAACTACCACATGTGACGGTACCTTGTGTTGTCCTTGTGTTTGTACCTAAGCTCTGCAAATGAAGTATGAATGAGATGTGTTAGGATCACAGAGAAAGGAGTATCCAGATTGCCTGGGATGTTCAGGAAAGGCCAAAAAGAGACGATGGCACCAAGAAGGAATCAAATGAGCTATAGCAGTTACCAGAGGTATAGGCAGAGCATTCCAGACAAAGAAGGTATACAATCAAAGGCACAGAGATGAGAAGAACGTGGCATATGTATTCATTTATTCACTTATACTGCAGTTTTTTATTGAGTACTGACCATGTAGTAGCCACAGTACTAGCCATGTTGGGGGAACTACTGACCTTTCAATACAGAGCATGGTGTCCCTTCAGACTTAGCTTCATGAGAGCAAGAATTATGTCTGTCTTATTCATTGTTGTATCAAATACTTAATATTTGTTAAATAAATATATGTGGAAGCATGGTAATGGATATCCACAGAAAAGACGATAACTACAAGATGATAAAGAAGTTCATGAGAGAGATGTTTTGAGAATTATTAATATATTATGTTAATTAAAGCTGGGAATATGGACAAAATTCACTGGAGATATATATATAGAAGATTAGAGGGTAGGGACTTCCCCTGGTGGTCCAGTGGTTAAGACTTCGCCTTCCAATGCACGGGGTGAGGGTTAGATCCCTGGTTGCCGAGCTAAGATCCCATATGCCTCGCAGCCAAAAAACCAAAAGATAAAACAGAAGCAATATTGAAACAAATTCAACAAAGACTTTAAAAATGGTCCACATCAAAAAAAAAGAAAAAGAAAAGAAAAGCAACAAGTAAACCACATGAGAACATTATCACCAAAGCTTTAGGGAGGTGTGAAGCTTCAAGGAGGGAGAAGATTCTTCCATCAAATGCAGCATAGCAGTTTAGAGAAGACCCAAAAAGTATTGTAAAGTTCTAGGATAAAACAACGTTCTCACCCTCAAGAGACTCGCAGCCTGGTAAGGAACACCACTCTCAACAGAGACATACTTAGAATTCCCCCGACACGCCTAGCTCTTGGTGCATGGTGGGTACCCAGTATAAAATAAATAAACGTAAATGTAAAATAAATAAATGTAAATGCACGTGCCATGCATTCTCTCACTTCTGTTTCTTTGACTTGGGTTTGACAGCTAGAAGGTCATTGTTGGCCCAGATAAGAAAAGCTCTCTGTAGTAATAGAGGCAGAAGTCCAATACCAGGAACTGAGGACTAAATGGGAGGTGAGGAAGTAAAGAAAATGAACAAAGACAACTTATACTATTGTGGAAGGATCATGTTTTTAAGACATATAATTGATTTTCCTGACGGCACTTACTCGAAAATTAAAATTGGAATGTCCCATGATTTTGCAATGCGGGAAGGTTCTCCATATTTCTTCTACCCCAAAAGGACATAAAAGATAAGTAGTCAGTTTGCTACAACTCAGTAGCCTGAAACTCCTCAAGGACAAGAACCAAGTTTTATTTATTATTGCATTTCTGGCAGGTCTCAGCTCAGAGCATAGTGAATATAAGGTGATCAGTTAATATTTGTTGAATAAATTAATGTATAAAAAACACATAAAGGATGTGTTGGCTAGCCCTGCTTATCCAGAGGATAACCAAGGGGAGAGGAATACATAACAGTAAAAGATGGAAAGTGGAGAAAATGTATCATTGTGCCACATTTCATACTTAGCCCTTATGAAGATATATAAATTGATGGTGACAAGTGACTAAATGAATGAGCAAAGAAATGAATTAAGCACTAGGTAGAAAAGAAAATATTCAACATATGTGCACCCATCTGATTTATTAAGCTATTTTAATAGTCAAAGGATCTTGCTGGTGGTTGGTGTCCTTATTTAGTCTATGTGTGTTTATTAGCATGTGGCCAACGTCCATTTGCCAAGCATATCGGAGTAAATTTAGCAGAATTGACTCTAAGCCATCTTTGAAGATAAAACACACAAATGTGCCTGGAAGGAGAAGAAACAGGTCACTTTTCCCACCTTACATTCCCTTACCCAAAGGAAATTGACTGCTGAAGAGTGCCGTCTCTCTACTTGTTTTCATTATTCAAAAGAGAGTGGGGAACATGGTGCCCTCCCCTTGTCACCATTAGGCAGACACAATCAATAACTGCAGGAATTGCTCTGTGGAGGTGGGAAGAGATTGCCATGATTCCTTAACTTAGGTGGAAAGCAGTGCATGCATCGTGTAATTTGCTTTGTACGTTGTTAAAGTGATTGACACTGTGGATTACATCATGTCATTTTCCCTTTTTTGTGTGTAAGAGTGCATAATTCTAGACCTTTTTGTTTGCCAGCTTTCAAGCACGGGGCATTGTCACTCACCTTGAATTCTCTTTCCTAATCTCCTCCTCCTAAAAAAATGGCAACACCTGTCTCCCCGTGGCTACATCAGCATTTTGGCTTTGCAGGTGAGAATGCACTGAAATCAGTATCAAAAGAAAGGAATTAACCTTATTTTTTTTTAAATGGCAAAATCTGTCATATGGACTATAGCCAGTGATAGAAACTGCTTCTACACTGTCCTTTTTATTAACCATAGCAGCCAACACTCTGCCCTGGGACCAGAACACAAGCAACAAACAGCTAACCCTGTAAAGAATCAAAATCATTTGGGGAGTAGAAAAGCATTTTTTTCCCATACAAATATCCATTTTATGTTCTAAAATATCATTAAAGTTTTAGGTTGCTGTATTCAGAAGGTCAGGAAATACATTCTCAGTTGACGTTAATTATTATTAATTGGTAACTGGCTGAAGCATGGGTCTACAGTCACTGGTAATACATATCAAAGCTTGTGAAACTCCTCTTACTGATGATCCCTCTGCACCTTTGCCACCTTGGTGCAAAATGTGCAAACCTAGGCATTTGTATCTACAATGGGCTACTTTCCCAGGAGAGGCAGGATAGCTATTACTATTACCTGATATGTTTCCTGTCTGACTGAAATACCCAGTTATGGCTGTCCCAGTAGATACAGAAATTCTAGGAAATACCTGTTTTCAGAAGAGGGCTAGTTATTCCATCAATAGCTTGACAAGGGCAGAGTAACCGATAATTAAGAGAGAGACTTCCAGAGAAATGACCAAAGAATTCCAAGCTGGGACACTGGGTCACTTTATTTTAGAGTGCTGGGAAAAAGAAAAAAATAGAACAAAAATAAATGTATGTAAGGATACTTTAGTAAGTGTAAAACAAAAAGGACACCTGTTTGTATCCAGAGTAGCTTCCTTTGAATTCTTGGGCACGTCCAGGGGCTTTTAAAAACAAAGCCTACTTGAAGAAATTTATACTACATAATTTTATTTTCCCTTTATTTGTATAAAAATCTATTTTGTCTCCCTTTTTATTACTCAGTATATACAGTGGTTTCAGGAAGATGGGATATTATTTTCCCACAAATATTTACCTGTTTCCACTTTCACACATAATTTAAATTCTTTCCTCCAGTAGCTAAAGCTGGTCACCATGCAGATTAGAGCAAGGGGGGAGGAAATAAGACAGAACTGTTAACAGGGAACTTTGGTTTTCTGAAAGTAGAGAGTCATGAGCTCTGACTGTCTTTCAAGGTGAGCAAAAGTTGTCCTGCCTTAAATGAGGCAGGATGCCAAGCACACAATTACATTCTTTGTCCCCTATTATGGGAACATCCCTTCTTTTTTATTTTTTTTTATATTATTTATCTTTATGTCCCCAGAGCTTAAGAAAGGACCTGCGGTTTTCATCTGCACACCTCTGGAAGCCACTCTTTATTTTATTTACTTATTTATTTTTGGCTGCGCTGGGTCTTGGTTGCTACGCCCGGGCTTTCTCTAGTTGCGGCGAGCGGGGGTTACTCTTCGTTGCGGTGCGTGGGCTTCTCATTACGGTGGCTTCTCTTGTTGTGGAGCACGGGGTCTAGGCACGCGGGCATCAGTAGTTGTGGAGCACGGGCTCTAGAGCACAGGCTCAGTAGTTGTGGCGCACGGGCTTAGTTGCTCCGCGGCATGTGGGATCTTCCCAGCCCAGGGCTTGAACCCGTGTCCCCTGCATTGGCAGGTGGATTCTTAGCCACTGCGCCACCAGGGAAGTCCCTACATTCCTTATTTTTAAGGTAGATTGTGTAGAATGCTCCAATAGGAATTCCAGTGCTTTTCACCATTTTAGTTCAACCTATTTTTTGGATTAAAAGTTGATTCCAGACCCCTAAATGTTTCTGAAGTCCAAGGAGCCATTTGTTTCTTTGATTCATACTGTTTCCAGCCTTCCTCCCTGAAAGAGCCTTAGTGAGTTCCCATGTTGTGCCTTGGTGAACTTTTCCTCTTACCTCCCATTTGCCCTCTCCAATCCAACTTCTTTAAAAATTAAATGTGGGCTTCCCTGGTGGCGCAGTGGTTGAGAATCTGCCTGCTAATGCAGGGGACACGGGTTCGAGCCCTGGTCTAGGGAAGATCCCACATGCCGCAGAGCAACTAGGCCCGTGAGCCACAACTACTGAGCCTGCGTGTCTGGAGCCTATGCTCCGCAAGCAGAGAGGCCGCGATAGTGAGAGGCCCGCGTACCGCGATGAAGAGTGGCCCCCGCTTGCCACAACTAGAGAAAGCCCTCGCACAGAAATGAAGACCCAACACAGAAAAAATAAATAAATTAATTAATAAACTCCTACCCCCAACATCTTAAAAAAAAAATTAAATGTGCTGTCAGAAACTATAGCTTTGCATCACTGGGGCCTCATTGCATTCAAGAGACAATGACTGATTGCTACATTCTAATCCCAATTTAGGGCAACTCATTCTACAGTTTTATGACTTGGTGACAGTATCTCATGAATAACAATGAAAGAATAACCTATCACTGCAGACACCCTTACAAAGTGGTGATATGTAAATGCAAAGATAATTGCCATTTAAAAATAAAGGCTTTTGGTTTTTTAAACACAGCCAGTTGAAAATAAAAACTAGTCAAAATATATGCATTCTACTGCTGGCATTTTAAAAAGTTGGCTTCAGTTTTATTAATGCAAATAGGATTTGACCTTAGCATACTATTACTTAGAGAGTTTTATTGATCTATGGACAAAAATAAAAGTAGCAGGATTCCTACTTAAAACTTGACAATATGCATTAGGTGTAAAAAGATATCTAATAAAGGAGATTGGTACATATGCAATTAGAGATTTAAGGATCAATTGTACTTTTAATTACTCAGCAAATCAAAAACCTGATCTCAATTATCCAAACCATGTAGGCAAGTCTTAATTCTTATGGCAAAAACGATCTGGGTAGTTGGAATAATTACGAATCACAGATGATCCCAAACCCTTATGGTAACAATTCATTAACATCTCCTTCCTTAGAGAAATGGTTTTATAAGAGCTACAAATCATTACTAAACTGTCTGGCTTATGTCTCCTCTCCTTTGATTATCCCACTACAATCTCTGGGGAAGGCCATGCAAAGCAGTGAAAAAGCCCAGAGCACGGAAAGAAGAAAGGGACAGAATCTCAAGGAGAAGCCATAGATCTCCAAACAGACTCAGTTTACAGTACAAGACTACCAGTGGTGAACCTGTCCTGCAGAAGAGCTCAACGTAGAATTTGCATTATTCCGTTTCAAAGAGCGGTGAGCAGTTAACCTCTAGGAGAAGGTGTGTGCAGAGCCAGGTGGCGAGGCCCCAAACTACAAACACGAATAATTTCTAGTTTGGTAACCATAAAGTGGGACTATGTTTTAAACGTTCTTTTTTCCTTATTTTCTGCCCTCTGTCGATTAGCCTCCGTAATACCAGCATATAGGATTCTTTGTTATACTCAAGTTAGGGAAAATTGCAACACTTTTACTTTACCGTTCTCCTCATTGTTATTTTTTACCAGTATAGCTGATGCCTTATCATTCACGACCTGGGCTGAGCTATAACCTACTACAGACCAGGTTTCCAACTTGAGTCACTTCTGACTTCAGCTTCACTGGGTTTCTTTGATTAATCATTCCTATTATCTTCAAAATTTCATTTTACAAGATCTAGATAAACGTCTTCCAGGTCGTGTGTTCATGCTCTTCATTCAATAAGAATCTAGAAGACTCAAAGCAGGTTTCATCATTCTCTCTCTCTCTCTCTCTCTCTTTTTCAGCAGTCTGTTAAAATCTATATTGTTTATGCACTTGGCAGTCATTTTCATCAGGATGTTGCAAATACATTTCCCAAAATGGAGAAATGAAATCGTGCTTAGGGATGCCAAGGAGGACGCTGACTCATAGACAATTGACCAGGAGGGGCTTTCCTCTCTCGGAGCCATTCTCTTCAACCAAGCATGCAGCTTGTAGGAGAGGCAGGTGTAGAGAGTACACGTGGAAAAGTGAGGGAGGAAGGGGTATAGACCCAACTACTGAGACAATCAGCTACTCGATCTGGGCAATCAATATGTAACAAATACAACAATCTCATTGTCGATGCATTCTGAAATTTTACAAAAAATAGTGCCTTCCTTCCCTTCTTCCTTCCTACCTCCTTTCATTCCTTTCTTCCACAAGTACTTCTTTTTTGTTGTTTGTTTAATAAATTTATTTATTTTTGGCTGCGTTGGGTCTTCGTTGCTGCATGTGGGCTTTCTCTAGTTGCAGTGAGCGGGGGCCACTCTTCATTGTGGTGTGTGGACTTCTCATTGCGGTGGCTTCTCCTGTTGCTGAGCACGGGCTCTAGGTGCACAGGCCTCAGTAGTTGTGGCTTGCGGGCTCTAGAGCACAGGCTCAGTAGTTGTGGCGCCTGGGCTTAGTTGCTCTGTGGCATGTGGGATCTTCCCAGACCAGGGTTCGAACCCATGTCCCCTGCATTGGCAGGTGGATTCTTAACCACTGCTCCACCAGGTAAGCCCCACAAGTAATTCTTGAGTACTATTCTAAACGCTATGAGCAGTGCTGATAAAATAGTAGGTAAGATAGACTTAGGCGTTGATACAGTGCTTTCAGTTCAATAGGAAAGTCACGCAATTACAAAAGTTGAAACAGGAAAAACCAAGGAAAACTGGTACATCCAGACATCAGATGTAACTCATTTAGTCTAGGGTCTGGGTGGTCTAAAGTCTTCTTTAGTCAAGGAAGTCTTCTCTGTGGAAGTGACTTTCAGAGTGAGACCTAAAGGATGAATAAGAGTTAACTGTACAAATGGCACAACAGGAAGGCAATGAGGAAGTAGGAAATGGTCTTACAGGTCAAGAAAAATGGATACAGAGAGGAATTAGCACGACTCCTTTGAGGAACAGAAATGAGCTTTGTTGAACTGTGGCAGAGTACAAAGGAAGGAAATGAGGAGTGATCAGACTATAGATGAAGGTAGGAATCAGGTCATGAATATACTTGTCATCTGTGTGTTGATGGTACAAAACCTCAGGCCATAAAATTCAGACATGAAATGTATCTAACTCTATTTTACTTTAACTCAGCCTACTTTTTTTTTTTAACATCTTGAGCACTACAGTAAAGATTGGCTAGCTGTCTACCAAGTCTATTTCTCCTTCCTCCTAGACATGTGCCTAGACAATGTTTTCCAGTCTTCTTTGCAATTAGCTGTGGCCATGTGTCTGAGTTCTGGCCCACAGAATGAGAGAAGGTTCTTCCCGTCTCACCCAATTGAAACCTCTCATGTGGTCCTCTACTCACTCTTCCACTGTCAGACTGCTGGTATTGATGCCCAAGGTGAGCTTGGAAGTTATGTAGAAAGAATATCACTCCCCCACCACACACGATACACTCTCACATTGAGTGGATGTTATAAAGAATGTTTCTACTGTACTGAGCCTTTGTGATGTTGGATGTTTAGCTATTGTACCAGTGAGTCTCAAAATGTGGTTCTGAGAGCAGCAGCATTAGTTCCACCTAGGAACTTGAAAGAAATGCAAATTATTGAGCCCCATCCCACATTTACCTACATACTGAATTAGACACACTAGAGAGGGGCGCAAGCAATCTGTGTGTGTGGGGGGTGTGTGTATATATGTATTTGGACACACTGCGTGGCTTGTGGGATTTTAGTTCCCCAACCAGAGATCGAACCTGGGCTCTCGACATTGAGTGTGGAGTCTTAACCACTGGACAGCCAGAGAATTCCCCAATCTGTGGTTTATGTATAAAGGTGATTCTGATATGAGCTAAAGTTTGAGAACACTCTTTATATGATTTTCCATTACCCTAACCCATCCCGCCTGGTGACAGAAATGAAGCTCAGTTAATTCAGGGAGGTCACAACCGATTCAGCATTTCCTTAAGCAGTTCAACCTACATACATTGCCAAGGAATAAGATTGGTCCATTTGGACCTTAGTTGTTATCTTTTATTAACCTGTGGTATCCTTTGCAATTTCTATTTTTTCTTTCCTCCCTCACTCCCCCTTCCTTCCTCCCTCCCTCCCCGCCCGCCCCCCCCCACCTTTCTTTCCTTGATTGGCTCTGGTTGTTTTCCCATGATGACTGGTACTTTGTCTCCCTTATGCCAACCCATTCAGGTCAGGTCTCCAGACACTTTTGAATCAGCCTTTACACATAAGAAGGCCTTCATGCTAACCTCAGGGAAACCCAAATTCCCATGTAGCTGTCTCTACTCCACGTTTCCCCACTATGCCAGATAGGAGATCTCTTTAAGGTTTTCAAATTCCTCAGGCTCTCCCCAGGGTGTTAAATCCAGGTGTTCTGTACTCTAAGTTTTGTTCTCCTCCAGCCAGATTTATCTAGTAGAGGGGCAGTAGTAGGCCCTTGTCTTAGGGGCAAATAACATAATCTAAAGATTTGGCTTCCTTTTTAACTGTCTCAGCAAATTTTCCTTCTCTGGCCTGTTATGGGGCTAGGAAAACTGACTCTTAGATATGGTGATGGTTTCATGCATTTTGCTAAATCTGTTCTTTACAATATAAAATTTGTGTCTTAGGTTTTTTGCTTTTTTTTAATATTTGTAGTTTTTTATATTTTTAAATATTCGTTGTTTTTTTTATATTTGTGGTCGTTTTTTATATTTGTTCTTGTTTCTATCTGACACACCCATGATTCTCTCAACTTTCTCCTAAGAAAGTTACTCTCATGAATTTTCAATCAGATTTCGTAGTTTAAAAAGCTTAGACACACTTGTGAATGTGCCTTATTTCAATAATCTTTTTAATTTTTCCATGATTTCTACTGAGTTTTCTACAAGTAAAATAATTCTTTTTCCTGCATATACCTGTATTCATGGACACTTATCTGGGAACTTTTCTATTTTTCTGTTGTCATTTTCTTGAGGTAAGAACACTTAACATGAGATCTATACCTTTAACGAAGTTTTAAAGCTACAGTACGTTACTGGTAACAATAGGTACAACATCCAGAACTTACTCATCTTCCTTAACTGAAATTTTATGCCCATTGATTCCCTATTTCCCCCCTTAGCCCTGACTCTTCGAGTCTATGAATTTGACTCTTTTTAATACCTCTTATAAGTGGAATCATATAGTATTTGTCATTCTGTCATTATTTCACTTAGCATAAAGTCTTCAAGTTTCATCCATGTTGTTGCTGTTTCAGAGTTTCCTTCTTTTCTAGGGCTCAAGAATATTCCGTCTTATGTGTACACTAACTTTTCACCCATTCACTCACCAGTAGACAGGTAGTTTCCACATCTTGGTTATTATGAGTAGTGTTGCAATGGACTTGGGAGTAGTTACCTCTTTGAGATACTTATTGGATTTCCTTTGAGAAAACACCCAGAAGTGGAATTGGTAGCATATGGTAGTTCTATTTTTAATTTTTAAAGGAAAATCCATACTGTTTTCGGTAAAGGCTATACCAATTTGTAGTCCCATCAACAGTGTGCAAGATTTTTGATCTCTCCACATCCTTACCAACAGCTGTCTTTTTAATAAGAGCCATTTAACAGATATGAGGTGATATCTCACTGTTGTTTTGATTTGCATTTCCCTGACGATTAGTGATGTCTAACACCTTTTCATATACCTGTTGGCCATTTGTGTGTCTTCTTCTGAGAAATAGCTCCTCCCAGGGCCTGTGGCAGGTGGGGCTGATTCGGGGAGCATAGCCAAGCTGCTGGAGCTGAGTCCATAGAAGTGGGGATGCTTTTGCTCTGTAGCTGGGACTGTGTCCAGCAAACCTGCCACCAGGATGTAGGCCTGCTTTCTCAAAGCAGCTCTTCTCAATCTTGGACTTAATTGGGATTTCACAACCTCCCACCTGGATCCCAAAGCTCCCACAAAGGCACTTTTGTTCATGGATGGCTGCCAGATAGTTGTTTGAAGGGGGAATGTAAGCTGGGGACCTCTTATTTCACCATCTTTGCTGACATCACCCTCTCCCAATGTCATTTTTTATAGAAATAGGAAAAAAAAATTCTACAATTCATATGGAAACAAAAAGGCCACGTATAGCCAAATTAATCCTGTGTCTTAGTCTTAATGAAGTAAAGACAAGCAATAAACTAGGAGAACATATTTGAAATATACATAACCCAGTTTATTTTCTATCTATCTATCTGCTTATCTATATATCTTACTAACCAGTAGAAAAAAATTTAAATATATTTATTTATTTTTATATATGTGTATCAGTATATGTCTTACTAATCAGTAGGAAAAACAAACATACCAATAGAAAAATGAAGGGCAAAGCAGAAACAGCCATGTACAGAGAAGAAAACACATACGGCTGATCAATGTGCTCAGCCACATGAGTACTTTGTAGAAGGAAATCAAGACCATAAAGATAAGCAAATCACACACGAGGTATGACTTGATTCCATTTAATTGTTACAAACAAAAAAAGTCAGGCAATTCCAGAACAGAGATCAACAGGATTTCTTCTACAGAGCTCATTGAAAGGTAAATTGGTACAACCATGCTTCAAATACTTGAGCACATCTATTACGATTGGATGTCTCACAAAGTTGCTACGTCCCAGCAGTTCCCCTCCTACTTACCCAAGAGTGTTCAAGAGCCGAATTACAAGGGAATGATACACACAAAATCTGGGAGAGGGTTACCTCTGGGGAGAAGGTAAGAGGATAAGATAGAGGAGGAACATAGAAGCAGCTGCAAGTTACTGGTAAGGTTCTTGTTCTTGGAGTGTATACTAGGTTATGGGTGCTCTTTACACTATTAAAAGTAAAACGAAACAAATGAGGGTCTTGTATGAACTAATGGCAGTGTGTTTCATCAATCAAGGTTTATATAAGGTCCATAAGAAGAAAGAAAAATAATCTTTAAGTTTTTGCAATCAAATGCTTTGGTTTCTGAAACAGTTAAGATGTGTTGTTGTTGTTGTTATTATTAGCTTCTCATCACAGTTTTACTCTCCAGAGACATTAGATAAATTCCATTGAGTAAAAGAAATCATTACTGGGAGCAAAACAAGGCTTTGGCTAATATATGAAAATAGTATTAATGACAAGATGTTTAGATTTACAGTGTCAAGGGTTTTTCATTTAAGCAGAATTATAGGGGTTTTGTGAACCATCTTGAATGTTAATAAATTAATGTATCCCATATTTTTCAAAAAGTCTGAGATAGAAAGATGAATTTGCATGATTAGTTACTTTCTAGTCATTTATCTTGAGACAAAGCAATTATTCCCATTTATTTGTGAAACACAAATATGTATCATCTATTTAACTTCCTCATGGACATGCAAGGAAGAAAGGAATTTTCATTCCTTCAGAGAAAGCTGATGCATTAGTGAAAAGTATCAGTGAAAGAAAATCCTGATACTAAACAATTTACCCAAGAACAAAAGTCCTTTGTAACACAGTACCTGGGTTAAAAAAAAATTTCCCCAATCCAAAGCATCATTGGTAATAGCTCTTATCCAACAACAGGGATAACATTCAACATTCTTAGACTGTAAGTTATTACTTTTAATAAAGGTTATTTTCTTTCTACATGCTTTTGAAGCATTAAAACATTTTAATATTATTTCTTCAACTTGGAAAATAGAGGAGATGTTACAGAAATAGAAATAGAAAATAGAAGAAATAGAACTAGAGGAAAAAGTATGACCTCATAACCTCCTGACAATCATTATGTGATGAACATAGTTTTGAGATATACTAATTGTATATCCTCACTGATAAATGCCTGACTATATTAATTCAAATTATAAAAGCTGAGTAGAGATAATCTTCCCTTAAGCAAAGTTAATAGACAAAAGGAAACAATATGAAGTCCTAAACAGATTTTTTAAAGGGAATGGTTATTTAGGTAATAAATATATATTATATTTATTATGTCCTAAATAAAGACCCAATTTGTGCTTTGTGGGATTTGATTTGATTTTTGTTTTTAAACGTCTATATTTACAATTTTAAAAACCACTCTAGTTATGAATAACTATAGTTAACAAAGTAAGCATTCAATTGTTTGTATCATTATTTATATATTAAACAAAATAGAGAAAATATTCAACAACAGGAAATTATTTAATTTATGCAACATCATTAAAATAATGCCATTAAATAATGTTTAGCCTTTGCAGTACTTCTTTAAGTCATTTTAAAGACATGAAAATTCATGTATATAACAATTTATCAGTATGAGCAAAAGCTTGACATGATATTAAATTTAAAAAGACATAATAAACAATTAATGACAATTAGGTACAGCCATGATTAATAAAAAATGACTATAAGGCAAGTACATTATGTTTCATTATTGCCATGTCTTTGTGTTGGAATAGCAAGTAGTACTTATCTGTAATATCAAAATTTTAATAGAAATTACAACTACCATGACAAGCATCCTTGTGGGAAAAATCTCTGTTCATATCATCCATCATTGCCTTACAATAAATTCATGTAACTACATGTATTAGATCAAAGAACGTTTTCAAAACTTACCTAGTGCCAACTGCTGTCCAGAAAAATCTGTACAGTTCAACAAGCAGTAAATAAGGATGCCCCCATTCTAATTTTTAAAAAGAATGGTGATACAAACCATCAACATTTGAGCCTCATTTTTTCCCAAACGTGGTTCTAAGATACCATTGTGTTTTATGATTGCTGTGGAAAATATGTGAAAAAATTGAGAAGAAAGAATTAATTCCCGTGCCTCTGCTTCTGAGCACGGTAACAAGTGCTTTTGGAAATTGCCCAACATTTCCTCTGATTAGGAAGCTTTGTAGAGATCCCCAGGAAATATAATTCCAACTAGTTTATGTAGTCAAAGTAAAGAAAGTCCTGACAGCTCTGAGACCACTCTGCAGTTACTAGCCTTTGAAGGCCATTTCTAGTCTCTGTGGGCCACGTAAAGTAATTTATGTCTTATTTTTCTCACTGTTGAGAAGAGTTCTTATTTTCATTCAGTTTTATTTGTCTGGTTTTCTCATGCTAATGTTTAAATATTTTATAAAATTTTAGCCAGGATTTTAGTTAAATCTTTCAATTAAACTATAGGATTTAAAAAATATAATCACAATATAACCATTTCTCATCTAGTTATTCTACTAGTTATTCCTAGGAAAATGGCAGAATACTTTCTTATTCAAAATGAAAGCTTCAGCTTTCTTCTTATTTAATTTAATTTTTGTTTCATTGTAAATTGCAATGCTTATCTTTGCTTTGGACATTGCTGCCTGAAATTTTCTATAATTGAAACACACATATAATATAGAGGTTAAGGAGGCACAATAAAGTCTGGAACCAGAATACCTAGATTTGATTCTTTCTCTTTATGTAGCTGTGAAGGAACTATTGTGAAGTTACTATTTTTATTTTTACTATAAAAATAGTAACTGTCTCATAGGGATTTTATGAGTTTAAACAAGATAAATGAAAATAAAGATTTTAATAAATTTATATCACTAAGTAGGTGCCAAGAACTGTTCCATTTATCATCATTATCACCATCATTATCAAAGTTATGGTGGAAAACCTTCTTAATCAGTAGATCTTAAACCCTTAAATGAAGATTCTTTGGTCCCACTCCTAAAGATTCTGACTCAATATGTGAGAGGTGGGACCCAGATGATTCTAACATAAGTGGTCAATGGACAGCATTTTGAGAAATTCTGACTTATTTGGGGGTCACGGAAGGAATTTAGCTCTCCTAATTTTTTTCTTTTTTTATGTTCAATCACACAGAAGTGGAAACAACCCGAAAACCTGTTTCAACAAGACAACTCATTTCCAAATTGATTGTTCCATGTTAAATGTAAACAGCAGTTGGGAATTCCCCGGTAGGCCAGTGGTTAGGACCCTGCGCTTTCACTGCCGAGGGCCCAGGTTCAATCCCTGGTTGGGGAACTAAGATCCTACAAGCTGCGCAGCATGGCCAAAAGAATGAATCAATGTAAACAACAATTGATACTCTACCAAATAGTACATGTATTGGGGGATATATTGCTTTCCCTCCTGATGTTTTCCTTCTGGGGAATTTCATTGCTCTGTGATGCTACAAGTGGGTGGTGGATTGCAACAGAAAGAGGAGTGAACCCAAAGCTGTGAACCCAACAGGAAGCACCAGAACAGTGGTCAGGACTGGAATACTGATGCTGCATGGCCTAGGCACATATGCTGGCTTAATCGTTTAAGTTCGCTGTGCATACTTTCTTGTCTGTAAAATAGGGAACTAATAATATCTAATTTATAGACTTGTTGTAAAAATTAATAATGGGACTTTGAAATAGTATGACTCAAATTAAAGTGCATTTTAATTAATCATCTTCGTCCAGCTGCCTTCCTCCCAAAGGGTTGGCAGTCATTGATCAAATAATGTATCCTATCTCTTCCTCTCCCCAGGCAAAGATGCTGCACATGATATAGAATACAAATTATAAAAGGAAACATGGAACACTGGTCAAGCAAAATGTATTGCTCTGCCTGCAATTTCCCCTTCTCTACTCCAGATATTAAAAACTATTTCTCTCAGTTATTCATTGCTGGCAGAGATGATTAATTTAATCTTTATAGATAAAGTAAAATGTTTGGACAAAAGGAGCAAATACTATGCTGAGGCTAATTGTAAGGCACATTCGGGTGAATAATTCATTGTGTGCAGTATAATGATATCATAGATGGTTAGCCAAGAACAAACATCAATTCTATAAAGAGAATTAAACTAAAACCATGTCCATTTGGCAGCAGAAAATGAATATAGTCCTTACAGCCAATATGGATCTTGTTTTCGTAAATCCTACCAGGGCCCGGGAAGATTCCATTATTACCAATTTATGATAACCTATCATGTGTGCCTTTATTTCTCAGTACAAATTCTCCACATTAAGTAAAATATTTAGAGTTATCCCCTGGTGTTTAGAAATGTATTAGAGTTAGACAGATACTGGAAAAATCCCATGCTGCTACTGAGTTTGGTGGCTACAGGCATGTGATTTAACCTCCGTGAGCTTTCAGTTTCTCACCAGAAAAATGGGGAAAAAAAACATCAGGTTGTTGTGAGGATAATATGACACTTATTTAAAGCATCATTTAATATAATGCTGGTCTTATAGTAAATACTTGAAGGGAGAAATATGGTGACATGCAATCTGTTTACATGTGCATATGTATATATAAGTATATATACATATTACAAATAATATTTCTATCTATCTTCCTATCATCCAGCTAGCTTCACATTTACCACTCAGCCCTGTTCATTTCTGTCTTTTTTAAGGTGTTTTCCTCTCCTCTACATATTTTATAATCTTCATCAATGAATACAAAAAGAAAATGGAAAAATTCTTTTTCTCATTAGTAGTTAAAAATGCAAATTATAGCACCTTGGAAATGAGGATTCAGAAAAAAAAGATAACATGAGGTGATGTGGCTAAGATAACTTACTAACAATACTGTATAATCATTTTGTAAAGCAATATTTCAAAAGGAAGAGCCATAAATGTACTAATAGCACAGTATCTCCTCTGTAAAAGTATATCCAAAAGAAGCAATGTGCCAGAAACAAAAATTTAGTGACACAATTAATATCTTCATGGATAAGTCTAAAGTAGCAAAATTAAAAAAAACAAACAGCCCAAATAAAAGGTTGCATAGTTTGCGGCACAAACAATGGAATGCTACAAGCTGTTAAAATGGTAATAATATAACATGTAAAATATGTGAAACATGAAGAATATTTATGACAATGTAAACACAAATAATATAATAAATTGTATATTGTGATTATGACTATTTAAACTGTGTATGTGTGAAAGGTAAAACAAAAAATTTGAACTTTCAGTGAGGTAGAATTATGAGTAATTTTGTAACCACAATTTTTCAAAAAATTTTAATCTTGGCTTTTTCTTTATTGAAAAGTGAAGATTAAAGTTTGGACTACTCTGAAAAATCTTCCCAAAGTGCTGACATTGTATGCATTTTCTTCTCTTTCTAAAAATAATACAGTACCATTTGGTTTTACTGCTTATTCTGGACCTTATATTATATTGTTTTTCTCACTCCTGCTTACTTAATCTCTTTCCAGAAAGCCTCTAAACCCTTTGAGGACAAAGGTTGGGTTAATTTCCATTTAAAAAATATCTCACAACATCTAGCCCAGACCAGGAATTCAGTAAAGATAAATTGAAGAGAATTGCCAACAAATATGAACGAATCACAAAAGTATTATCAATACACATAGATAAAATCGATTTATCAATTTGGGAACTGGTTAACCAAACCAAAATGTTTACTGGGCAACTTCATATGGTTCCTAAGATAGGATATGGGATGGGAATACCTTTGGGACCTGGTTCTCTAGCTCCCTCCAAGGTCCACCCTTCTATCTCTGTGGAAGTCTGGCGTCACTAGTGCCTTGCCTCCTACAGCTGTTCCTTCTGTCCTACACTCTTCCAGACGTGCTCATTTCCAAATACCATTCATACAAGCCATTTGTGTATCAGGCTTAGCAAAGATTTGGCAAAATAGATATACACACACACAATGGAAACTTTTGAAAGTTGAATATTAGACACTCCTGTATCAGTCAGGGTCAAGTTAGGAAAACAGAAAGCACACTAGGCATTTTAACAGAGAGAACAGAATATAGGGAATTAACAGGAATTGGAGGTGAGCAACTGAATGTACAAATGAACAACGGGCTGTCCATATATGACAGTAGAACTCTGACCATCAACCTCTGTTAGCAGTCAGCCCAGAATGATCAGGACTTGACCAATGACTGCCAGCTTCCCCATTTTTCTTACTGTCCCCGTTGGGGAGCATAACCCAAGCCAAATATGCTCCCCCAAACACGCATGTAAGACAGCCTGCCTCTAGCTTCCCTTTTCCAACAACCTCCAATCAGAGCATGCCTAAAACCTTCCTTTTTTCTTCCACTATGAAGATTTCCCACTCTTAATGCTGCCTTTGAGTCTCTGCCAAGTGCAAGTGATGGTGATTGACTTGCTATGTAGAAAGTTCTGAATTAGTAGCCTCTGTTTGTTCTTTGTTTTGGGTGTTATTTCTACAGTGAAATAAAAAGAAAAGAGTTTACACTGAGGTGATACAAAGAGATTATAAACACTGCAAGCAGCCACTACCCCTAAGGGTGGAGAAAAAAAAGGGTGATATCAGAACCCAGAAACTCAGACCCCATAGAGTTGGTAGAGACCGTGTGGCTGGTGCTAGCAAATCAGGATCTCGCAGAGGGTAGGGCTTACCACGGGGTCGAGCCCCTGAGGAAAGGATGCTGCCCCTCTAGTGCCGGCATATCTGAGAGTGTGCAATGAGGCAGGTTCTGGAAGCACCAAAAGATAGAGACTGAAGGACTGCCTCTGCTAGAGTGAAGGTCTTTGTCAGGGGGATAGTTACAGAAATGGCAAATGGGCTCCGATGACAGGAACAGCAAGCAAAGAGGAAGGAGCAAGCCCCCAGACTAATTCTGGCAAAACCTAACAAAGGCAGCTGACAAAGGAAGATGTACTCTGCAGTATCCAGGTATCAGCATAGCAAAGCAGAGTATAGAAGGGCAACAAAGGAGACAATCACTTAATAATTAACATACTTCTGTCTAAAAGAATTTTAACCACCCAAAAGCCACTATTTTGCTTTTTCTCCATTGTTTTTTTTTTTTCTCATCCCTTCCTGGATCATCTTTATTTTCCCATCCTCACAAGAAACTTGATTTTTTCTTACACTGTATCCTTCTAAACTATATCCTGGGAGGTATTTTGCTTTACAAAAAGCCTTTGGCTCTAGAGGGAAGTTAACCACTCCCTTGGGGGGACTGAAGCAGCTGCCACCAATTGGGATTTCTAAAAGGCCTTTTGTCCTTGTTTATTTTGTTATGCATGTTTCCATGATATCTGTGCATATGTGCCGGCAGATGCTAGGGTGACTGCAGAGGTGAGGATTTTAGAAGGAGATGGGTATTTTGCAGCGTCTCACTGTGGGAAACGGCATGTTTGACAAAGGTAAGGGCATGAAGATTCAGTGGCTGGGGAGGGTAAATGTATGCAGATGCAGGGAAATTAAGTCAAGGTCGGGAAAACTCTCAGAGATTCCTTAGCTGCCAAAGAATGTTTTCTTCTGTTTACTTTTTAAAATAATGTAATTTGCAAAAGTAATATATGGTCATCGTAAACAGCAACAAAAGAAACAGTATGTTAGTATGTAAGGAAGTAAAAAATCCTTGTTCATCCTCCATTATTTCCATCTCCCAGGTATACCCACTTTTCACTGCTTGGTGTGTAATCTTTTTTGGTTGTTTTTTTTAATGGACGGTCCCCCCTATACTGACTCTGGGTTTGGCCACATGACTTGCTTGCCAATGAGATGATAGCATATCCGACACAAGTAGGAGCTTGAAAAAGACTTGTGCACTTAGGTTTGCCTCTCTTCCTGGATACTCTCAACATCACTGACATTCCAGAAGGTGCCCAGACATGTGAGTAAGCTCATTCTAGACCACCCATCTTCAGCTGAGTGAGAACTACTTCCAAACTAATTCACCAAATCATGAGAGCTAACGAATGTTTTAAGTAAGTGAGCTGGGAAATGGTTTGTTGCATAGTAAAAGTTAGCTCACAGAGATAGGTAGATTTTGATGGAAAAATATACATATGTGGACAGAAGTAGATTTGTATATTTATATGTATGTATATATATATATTATATATACACATATATATAGACACACACAGAAAATAAAGGTTTTAAAAATATTTGCATTCATAATCACCTGAGTAATGTATGACTACATTCTTTAAAAAATCCCAAAGACTACAAATAATAAGGTAAAGGAATTCTTTAATCAGTGGCCACCATCCTAGTCCCATAGGTACTGCCTTTCATCAGTAGCTATATATTCTTCTGGATTTATTCCTGCTTTGTGAATTAGAGAACAGAAAATTTTACTTCCTTTACTTTTACTTTATTCAATCAATAGTATGTCTTGGAAATATCCCCATCCCAGGAAGCATAAATCTATTCCACCAAACATACACCATACTGTTTTACTACCTAAATCTTTGTAATTTGAAATCTGTTAGATCACGTTACTCTCAATATATTCTTTTTCAAAACTGCCTTTACCTTTTTTCATATTTATCCTTTCACTTGAATTTTAGACTCAGCTGGTCAAGGTAGGTGGAAAATCTTGTGGAGCATTTGGGGGGATTACATTGAATTTTTATGTTTGAAACAATGAACAACTTTATTGTATTGCTTATATTTCTCTTTTACTTAGGTCTCTTAACCAACTTGAGCAAATTTTTATAATTTTCTACACATTACTGTACATTTATTTCTAGATTACTTCCTTGTTTTATATATTGTGTTGCCATTAGAAGAAGGATCTTTAAATCTACTATGTTTTGCAGGTACATAGGAAAGCTTTGGATTTTTTTTTTTAATCATTTATCTTCTATCAGGCCACAACACCGAACTCTTATTCATCCTGATAAGAAAACTAAGATAATCAACTGACAAACTATATAGGTAATTTTATCACTTATGAATAATAATTTTACTTCTTTCTACAATATGTATAGATCATATTTTTTCTTATTAATTTGGAACTCCACTGCAATACTGAGTATTAAAGGCATTAGCAGGCGGCATTATCTAGTTCCTGACTTTGATGAGAATGTTTCTAGTGATTCATCATTGCCCATGATACTTGCTACAGTTTACTGGTAGAAATCTCATATCAGGGCTTCCCTCGTGGTGCAGTGGTTGAGAATCTGCCTGCCAATGCAGGGTACATGGGTTCGAGCCCTGGTCCGGGAAGATCCCACATGCCACGGAGCAACTAAGCCAGTGCGCCACAGCTACTGAGCCTGTGCTCTAGAGCCCACGAGCCACAACTACTGAGCCCATGAACCACAACTACTGAGCCCGCGAGCTGCAACTACTGAAGCCTGCGCACCTAGAGCCCGTGCTCTGCAACAAGAGAAGCCACTGCAATGAGAAGCCCGTGCACCACAACGAAGAGTAGCCCCCCCCAATCACCGCAACTAGAGGAAATGCCCACGTGCAGCAATGAAGATCCAAAGCAGCCAAAAATAAAATTAAAAAAGAAATCTCATATCAGATTAGAGTTGCATCTTAGTTCTCAATTGCTTAGAGTGGTTTGTTCTGTTTTTGAAAACAAAAATGCATCAAGTGCTTTCTCATTATCTGTTGAGATCATCATATAGTTTTCTTCTTATGTACTGAATTATTTTAATCAGTTCTAATATTAAACTACTCTTGCATTCCTGAGATAAATGCTACTTAATCATGTTGTATTATTTTCTAATATACTGCTGTGATCTATTAGTGGTATTTTATTTGAGATATTGCACCTCTGTTCACAAATTAAATTGTCCAATAGTATTATTTTCTTATTCTCCCCTTATATAGATTTGATAACAGATTAATACTAACTCCTTTATCCTTGATAGTCTAAAATTTAAAAATGATACCTCTAGGTATAAGGTATTATGTTTATATGTGTGTTTTGTTCTGCCAATGACATATCTATATCAAACTCAGCCAAATTCTTCTCATCTATATCTATCTACCTATCTATCAATCATATATTTATCAATATATCTACTATTGCCTCCTCTGAGTAATTTCTATTCTCACTTTCTAAAGCAGTTGCTGAAATTTCTAGTTCTGTCTTCAATGCTTCTCATTTTTTCTTATATTTTTCTCAGCTTTTTGAGGCAACATTTGATAATGATAGTGAATACTTACATAGCTCTTTATATATAGGCACTATTCTTATGCTTTACATGTGTTAACTCAATTTACTCTTTACAACCACCCACTTCTGGTTAGAAAACTTGCACAGGGAATTGGTTAAGCAAGTATTGGAATACTGAAAAAGCAAAATGAGAACTCTGAGGTACCTAGAGGCACATGGAAGTAATAGCTGCAGAAAGTGGCTGCCATCCCTATGTCTGGGGGAATGTAGGAAGATTATCAGAACTTAGGAACCCCACAGAATTGGAGTACAGAACTCTGCGCAAGGGGTGCCATCTAGGTCACAAAGGAGAGGAGGGGTCTTGGAGATGAGATAGTGCCCACTGTACAATACAATGAGGGAAGGTGAGAAGCCTGTTCTGGGATGCCAAAAGAAGATAGAGACTAGCACCAACTGCTACTGCCAGGATTACCTCCTGCTGTTAGGACCCTGGTGTCAGGAACTACAAGCAAACAGAGAATTCCTACCCTTGCCTCCTGCCTCTTAGTTGTGCTTTTGTGCCCTCTATTGACATGACTTTACAGGAAGCAAACAGACAAAGGAAAAATAAAGTTTACAACCTCCTAGTCCTAGCTAGGATATATTTAGAGTTTAACGGAAAAAAGCTTAATAATGAGCACACACACACAAAAAAATTAAATATCTTTTCCAATGTCACACAGCTAGTAAGTACAGACCTAGTATTCAGACCTAGGCTGTTTCCAGAGTCTGTGCTCTTAACCACCACACAATGCTGCCTCTCTGACTATTTGAATTCTGGAAAGTTCCTTGATTCTCTATCCCAGCTCACTAGTTTCTCTTGAACTATGTCCTTTCTTCTGTTCAGCCCAACTACTGAGTTTTGTTTTTATTTATTTATTTATCTTTGGCTGTGTTGGGTCTTCGTTTCTGTGTGAGGGCTTTCTCTAGCTGTGGCAAGCGGGGGCCACTCTTCATCACGGTGTGCGGGCCTCTCACTGTTGCGGCCTCTCTTGTTGTGGAGCACAAGCTCCAGATGCGCAGGCTCAGTCGTTGTGGCTCACGGGCCTAGTTGCTCTGCGGCATGTGGGATCTTCCCAGACCAGGGCTCGAACCCGTGTCCCCTGCATTGGCAGGCAGATTCTCAACCACTGCGCCACCAGGGAAGCCCTGAGTTTTATTTTAAACAGTTGATGATGACAGTTTTGTTTATTTTTAAATTTTTAATATTTTATTATGTTAAGAACACTTAACATGAGATTTACCCTCTTAAAATTTTAAGTGTACAACACAGTGATGTTAGCTATGGGCACAATGCTGTACAGTAGATCTCTAGAAATTATGTATCTTGTATAACTGAAACTTTACACTCATGAAATGGCAACTCCCCATTTCCTCCTCCCCCAGCCCCTGGCAATCACCATTCTATTCTCTCCTTCTCTGAGTTCAATTATTTTAGATACCTCATATAAGTAGAATCATGAAATACTTGTCCTTCTGTGATGGCTAATTTTACTTAGCATAACGTCCTCAAGGTTCATCCGTGTTGTTGCATATGGCAGGATTTCCTTCTTTTTAAAGGCTAAACAATATTCCTTTTTATGTATAAACCACCTTTTCTTTTCCCATTCATCTATCAATAGGCATTTGAGTTGTTTCCATATCTTAGCTCTTTGTCAATAGTGCTACAATGAACATGGGAGTGCTAATATATCTTCGAGATCCTGCTTCCAATTATTTTGGATAAATACCCAGAAGTGATATCACTGGATCATATGATAATTCTATTTTTAATTTTTTAAGGAACCCCCATACCGTTTCCCACAGCAGCTGCATCAATTTACCTTCCCATCAATAGTGTGTGGGGGTTCCAATCTTTCCATATCCTCACCAACAGTGATGACAAGTTTTAAGTTCCGTTACATATTAGGCCAATTTTACACGGGTCAAATAGTGTTTTACGTTTCTGAGGATATAAATTATACTAAACTTTCTGTTATGCTCATTGTTCTGTCCTCAAGATTGAGTTATTTTTTTTTTTATTGAGGCGCAACAAAGCATTGGCGTTCCTCAAATGATTGGTGACTCTTGATGTGCTGTCATCTTTGTAGCTGAAGTGACTGATATGTCCCACTTATGGGGAGAGGTGGGATGAACAGCTGTGACTTGTGCACTGAGCAGCTGTCATTCAGAATAGACAGGCTTGGGCTATGCCCCTGGTGCAATATTGTAGCCTTCAGTGCTATCCCATTTCTTTGACCCCAGGTTCTCATAGTACAACTCCCCCCATCCCACCTGAGTCTGACATCCCTGTGGCTGCTCTCTGGACTAAGAAGGTGGGATACACAGATCCTGACCTGCTTGGTTCTCCCTTCTGATTAACCATTTTGTTACTCTTAGTGTCTCTCGAGATCCTAGTATCCACTACACTTGGGTATGAAGCTCCCTTTGTCCTGCTCCCAACTTCTCTAAAAGAAAAACATGTTCTGTGTTTTGGGAACTTATTTTATTCTCATTTCATTTCTCTCATTACCCATCTTTCAAGAATTTCTCATAAGTTCTGGTCCATTAATACTTCTTCTTGATTTACATACAGGTTGTGAATTTAAAAAAAATTAAATACGTTATCATTTCTAGAGATTTTGTGTGAAATGGGAAAGCTATAGTAGTGCTAAGTCTGCCATTTAGAATATAAATGTTCTATATTTTAAAAGCAAAAATGGGATTCTGCTACTCATAATGTTTTGCAAATTGTTTTTTTTTTAAATGTGTCAGTAAAACATAGGCGCATTTCCATGAAAGTAGATACATGTTATTCGAAGGCTAAAATAGTGTTCTAGACATGAATATGCCACATAGACATTCCACTATTGATGGCTATTTTAGTTTGTTTCAATTTTTACTATAATAAACAATACTACAATAAGCATCCTCATACACTTTTGAAATTATTTCTATAGAATAGATTTTTGAGTATAGATTTGTAATGTCAAAAGGAATGTTCATGGGATGTGGTTTTCAATGAAGTATGTAATTCTTTCTTCTCTGTGTTTTTGTTAACACCCAATTGCATTAGCTCAAGGTTCTCCTCGTTCTGCCTATTTCAGTCCAGGGAATGAAGTGCCCAGGCCCATCAACCGTAAGTGTCCTGAGTCAGGGAAATAGCACCAGGACAGAGGAGGCTATTCAAAAGCATCACTCATTTATTCCCAGAACGTTAAAAATGGCACTATGATATCTATTGATAAATAAGTGAAGATTTTTTTCTTCACTAAAATGTTTACTTGGCAGTATGCAGAAACATAAAATGTCCTAAAGTCAAATAAGTAATTTCTAAAGACCCTGAGAAACTTTACATGTGCCAAGAAACATTTAATCCTTTTCAGCAAAAAGTTCTTTCCTTCACATCCTAAATCCTTTTCAAGAGATTCAAATCCCAACATCTGTCTTCATTGCACTTTTAAACATTTTCTTACCCCTATTCCGGACTTCTTTCCAACAATTAGCACTTCCAAATTCTGTTCCTTTCATTTATCCTCAGGTTTAAACTCCAAAATGCCTGTGTCAGAGCAAACATTCTGACACAAACATGTTCTGGTAGGTAGACCTACCAGAATAAACCTAAGTACAAAAGTTATTGATATACAATAAGCTGATTCATAGCAGATGACCAAAATATCACTAGAATTTACTAGAAGTGTGCTTTCCACGTGTGACTTGCTATTTTCCTCAGAAACTATAAGAAAGCAAAAGTGAAACATAAAAAAAGTAATGAAAAGAGAAGGAAAAAAAAATCACTGTGGCCAACTTTATTTTCCAAAAACGTCCACAGCCGTGTTTCCAGTCCCACAATCTCAGAATCTTGACATTTCTCTTCCATCAAAACGTGGAGTCTAATTTTCACCCCTTGAATGTAGGTCAGCCTCTGTGACTACCCAGTAAATAGAATGCAGAAGAAGAGACACTGTGACTTCTGAGGCTAGGACACAAAAGGTGATACAGCTTCCATCTGGCACTTTCTCTCTAGGGACACTCATGTTTGGATCCCAGCCACCATATTTTGAGGACTATCAGGCCACGTGGAGAGGCCACCTTCAGTGATCTGGCTAACCAGCCTAGCTCAAGTCCCAGCTGATAGCCATTAGTATCAATCGTCAGGCATGCAAGTGACCAGCCTTCAGACGATGCCAGTCCCAGCCTTCATAGTATCTTCCAGATGAGGCTTCAAACAATATGGGTCAGAAGCAATCCATCCCTCCTGCGCCCTGTTCAAATTTCTTACATGTAGTGTTACTGAGTTGAGTCCTGTGGACCATGCTCTGGCCCTAGGCCCGGGGAGGCTCTCTGCCTTGGCGGGGGAGGGTTTTTTTCCATTCAGGTTCAAGTAGGTGAATAATGAAACCAAAGCTGAAAGAGATCAACACAGCACAAGCTTTATTCAGTAGCCAAAGAATGAAGAAGCAGGAACAAAGTTCACAAATCAAATTCTTGCCCACCTGGTGAGAGTGATTTAATTTTAAAGAGTAAAGACAAAGGGAGGAGGAGTGAGGCTATGATGGGGAGGCATATGTTTTAGTCTATGGGGAAAGGGCAGGGCTTTTTCTGAGGGAGTGTGAGATGCCACCCCCTTTTTAATCATTTTTTGGTCCTTAATGTCTGGTCTTAGCCACCAGTAGGTGTGTCATTTAATATGCTAATGTAGTCAAATCAACATAGAATAAGACTCAGAGTCCATTGAAGGTCAGATTCATTGCCATCTTGGTCCCAGCTGGTTCCATCTGTTTTTTGTTTGTTGTTTGTTTGTTTGTAGCTTCCTTTCTTATCTCTGGACCCTTTAACTTAAAGATTTATGTTAATTCCTGCTGAAGGTGGGAGGTTGGCAGGTTTTGAGCAAGGGCGCTTTTGCTAAAGGTGAGGGTTGATGGGTTTTGAGCAGAGACTGGCAGCAACTGGCAACAATATGGGAATCTTTAATAAATGGCTGCTTATGTCACAAAATTTGGGGGAAGTCTTTTATGCAATAATAGAATAGTAGAAAAACCACCCTCACCTTTAGAAAAATGGGAAACTTGCCTTGTGCTATTGAAATAAATAAATATTAGAGAATATATGTATAAAATGTTAGGTGTGAAAAGGGCTGGACACGCTCACACCCTTTCATCACTGATGCTAGTTCTAGTGTGCAATTAATTCTCTTACTAGAGGTGAGGATCAGTAGCAATGAATCTTAAAAAGTTTCAGGTGGGGGCTTCCCTGGTGGCGCAGTGGTTGGGAGTCCGCCTGCCGATGCAGGGGACACGGGTTCGTGCCCCAGTCTGGGAGGATCCCACATGCCGCGGAGCAACTAAGCCCGTGAGCCATGGCCGCTGAGCCTGTGCGTCTGGAGCCTGTGCTCCGCAATGGGAGAGGCCACAACAGTGAGAGGCCCGCGTACCGAAAAAAAAAAAAAAAAGTTTCAGGTGGGCATCTTTTCCTGTCCTTGAGCATTTTCTCTGGTCTGTAGTTGGAAATGTTTAAAATTGCAATACATTCTCCTAATGTTTAATTGAACACTGCCTTCCTATGTTTTAAGGCATTATCTCCAAGGTTCCTATCTAATAACTTGTCAGTCTTGACCCTCCCATTGCAGGTGATACACTGTTGAGATCCATTTCTCTTCCTTGGCACCTGCATTTCCTCACTGTTAGGCTTGGTAGAGTTGGATGAGAATTAATAATTTATTCATTTGGAAGGAATTGATAAGGTTATTATTTAGCAAGTATATTTCAGAATGCCTTAGGCTCATCTATTAACGATTCTTTCTCCTTTAGCTTATGAAAAAAGCAGTAAGGGCTCTACCCAGGCCACTTACTAGAGGTCAACTCTGCAAAGAGAAATCAGTTTGGTTAAGATATGGTTTTGTTTTTAGTTTTACTGGGCAAGACTCTTTCCTTGAACTAAAAGTTTGATGTAGCAGCTAATGAGAAATTCTCTCTCTTTCTGATGTGCAAAATAGCCACACAGTTCAGCGTGAGGTCTATATTCAGTCAGAGATTGAAGCCCACATTCATTTAAGGTGTCTCCAAATGTGTTTTGGTAATGAAATTTAGTACTTAAAAGAAAATTTACACTGCAGCTAGTCCTAACACAATTGCTACCTGACTCCATTTCTAACGCCTGCCATACCATTTATGAATTAAATAATGAAATTTCACAGAGGATTAATTTAATGTCCTTAGAGGAATTTTCTATATCTCTTTTTTTCTTTAATTATCCAATGTGGCTGTGTGAAGGAGGAAGGAAAAAGACTTGGGAAACTAGATTCTATTCCACTGCTGGGATTGGATCTAAAACAGCTAAGAGACATTCCTTTTCTAGGTTCCTCTGATGGAAAACTTTCTACCGATACTGGTCCTTTATTTCCGTAGGTGAGACACAGTTAATGGGAGGCTGCTGCTGATTTTGAAGGTGAATATGTTAGGTGTTAGGATCAAATAATAATTTAAATTTTGTTGGATTAAATAGTCTAGTGTTACTTTTAAATCACTACCCTATAAATAAAAATTGCCAAAAGTGATTAAAAATGAGAACTATGTAGCATTGATACTCATTGTGTCTTGCAAACCAGACATGTTTACTACTACCAGCTACTTTGTTTATGGTCTGGGTGTATATGTATGTATACGTATGCAGTTTACAAATGAAACAAAGGCCAGAGAAGTATGTTGTCTGAAAGAAATTCATAAAAATAGGAAAGGCTTTTACCCAGGGTTATTGATAACCTTCTTTCTAGTCCACTTCAGGATGTTTCCCTCAGAGAGTTGTCGAGCTGAACGGGTGGGACAGAGCCCACCTACAAGAAGATGTCACACTGCTTCTTCCACCCCTTTAGAAGTAGACCATTATAAGCTTTTCATCTTAACCAATCTTCCTTTTTGGCTGTTTCCAACCTTTCCCCTGCAGTCATGACACAACCATGTATGTAAGAGACCTCTGAACATAGTGGGTGTTGCTAGAACATCTTCATTTACTGTGAGCTAAAATAGAAGTGGCTGGAAGCACATACGTGTGCTCATGTGAAATGCATTTTTGGTTTAAACAAGGTTTCTCTGGTTCTGAGCTGCACTTCATGGTCCAGCCATGGAAGGAATTTTCCAGGTGTATTTATTAGGCAGTTAATCTAGTGCTTTCTAGTCATTGTTATAGAATTTTTGAAGTGCCTATAATTTTTTTTCTTTCTCTTTATGCACCACTGCAAAATACCCTCCACCCAGTCAACACTTAATTGTGATCTATGATGTGTGACCAAATCTAAGGGTGAAGTTATCTGTTCTTGCAAGAAATATATGCATGCAGATTTTTGAGATAATTAGTTTATATTCCACAGTCAGATCTTTTTCTTTTAAAGAACTCAGGGTATTATTCTTAGACCATTCAGGAGGCAAGTCTTTCTGGTACTTTTTCCTTTAATAGAAGTAACCACCATCAGTACTACTACTATCATCACATTTTCGTGGATACCTACCAGATGTCAGACACTGCTCTAGAAGGTGAACATATGTTATCTTCTTAATCTCTGTGAAGCAGGTATTAGTCCTGTTTTACAGGTGAGAAAATCATAGTCACATGCATAGTAGAAATAGCAAAATTATTGGTGTCAGATTTGAATTCATTCTCTGCCACTTCGGAGCTATATTATGATTGGGTACGTCTTTGGAATTTCTTGAGTCTCAGTTTAATACAAGATAAATATGTTTGATTTGAGGCAACCATGAAGCAAAAAGCAAACGAAAAGAGAGGAAAAAAAGCCAGAAATAAAAACAAGCAAATGAAACAGATAACTATATAGACTTTTTTCCCTTCCAGGTGCCTAAACTATTGTAAAAAAATGATCGATGATTAAGTCAACCAGGTGAACTTTAACTTCTGATTTTTTTTCCCTTGAATTTAACAGAGTTAAATTCGCAGGGACATGCTGAAGCTTTTAGTTAACCAAGAGATGAATTTTGTGTGTGTTTTTATATTTGTATTTAAATTCTAAGCTGTCTAAAAATGTGATTTTTATCCTCACTTTAAGCTTTCTAGAAATTATGACTAAATCTGTGGTTAATCGAGAATTTTGCTCCATTTCACTTGAAATCATTCTCTGAAGAAAACCTAAGTATTAACTGGATTGAGGTTGATTTTAAGTCATTGCATCACTTGGCACCTTTCCTTTTCAAATGAAGTGCTGTTAGCTTTTTCACTGACACTTTTAAACCAAGACATTTAACTGACACTAATTCAAAAAGAGAGGGGGAGAGAGAGAGAGAGAAAGAGAGAGAGAGACTTAAGGGTTATGCATGGGAACTTTTAAATCTTACCAATCAATGAAAAGACAATATGCATATCCAGTCTTCTGGATTGAAAGCCTATTTTTGAAGACATCAGCCTAGATATGTAATGCTTCTTGGTTAGATTTTTAAAGCTCTCATGTAGCCCAGGATATGAGGAACCTTTGAAGCTTCCTTTGGGCAGAGGTGTATGCAATAATCTATCACTTCTGTTTGCCCACAAGAGCTTCCTAACCTTCAAATTTGGCAGGTCTCTGATATCCTGTGTCCAGAAAGGATGAGCTGTGTGTTGATAATTAAATAAATAGCTTACACTACCAAAGAGTTTTCCCTTTTCATCTTCTATTCTCGGATGATCATAGTAATCCACGGAGACCATTATTATGTGCTCAGGGTGTCTATTCTTCTGAACACTTCAAAGTGAAACTATCATTAAACCTTAGTGGCAGTCATTATTTGCCTCCAAAACCCAAGTGAGCCGAGGAGTGGTGGCTGTCTAAATGGCAAAGGGCTTGACCACTGGCAGAATTCTAAACTTGGATTCCAAACCTATCCCTTGTCATGACGACAGTGACTTGGGGCTAGATTTTGTATTAGATTCAGTAGGAGAGAGATGTTCTCTAATTGTGAGGTTGGGATCTGTTCTTTCAAGAACTCTCAGCAGAAACTTGCTGAATGCCCACTGTGTGCAATGCTGGCCCTGAGCCCGTCATTCTCTGGGAGCTGTCCTTTGGAGGAGACAATAGCCCACAGTCATGAGCAAGTTCTTAACAGCTATGACTTTAAAGGAAAGAAGTGTGGTTTCACACTAAAGTTTTCCAATGGAATTAAATTCTGAAAAGGCTTGGGAGTCAAGGACATAGCTAATTCCACACTCTACAAACAGATACAGAAGACTTAATTAGAAAAGACTTTACTAGAAACATGATTCACCCTAGTTTGAAGTGTCTCAAAGGGAAATGTTTACAATTTCTCACGGAGGCCCAAACCCACAGTCTGTTAGAAGTTGCTTTCCTCCTGTTTTCTTGAATTTTAAACAAAATATTTTTCCTTCCCTTTTGGAACTTTTCTCCTCCTGTTATTTCCTCCTAATGTAATGCTTACTCTGTTCCATTGTCATTTCCATGTAACTGTGGTCTGGAAGTTGATACTTAAACAATTTCTGAAGAGATGGCCAAATCCCTCCCATTTCTTGAAAGGTACCTTGATGATTGTCTCAGACCCACTAGAACGTCTGTAATTTATACCACATACAAATTAAGAATAAGTATATTTTTGAGGTAAAATATAAGGCTGATAAAGCCATATTTAAATAACTCTGGGTGAGTCTCTTTCTTTTGTAATCGATTCTCTTTTCCCCTATTAAAATTTGAGGTACATGAAGGCACCAAGGTCCTCTGCCACTTGGATCATTAATTATCTTCTTTCCTTTGCCATATAATAAAAGACAGGCTTTTGCCTTGGTTTCCTTTCCTTTGTCTATTTAAAGAATGCCTTGCTTCCATGAGGTTAACACACTGCATTTCACATCTTGCTCAGCCTTTCCTGGTCAAGAGAGCTTGGGTTTTCTTGCTTAGGAGGACCATTTACTTAGAGACAAATTACATGAAATGATCAGCAAAGTGGCCTTGGGTGATGAACAAGTGCCTGTGCTGTTCATGTGCATGCCCTTCAACCCAGTAAAATTAATTTTTAATCCATTAATTAAAACATTAGCCCCTTAAGGGCAGACAGCACACCTCTCTCTCTCTCTCTCTCTCTCTCTCTCTCTCTGTACTTTTCTCTCTCTCTTGCTCTTCCATGGTGCATGGTACGGTACCATCTATATACTTTGTGATTGCACTGAGGAAAGGGTGCCAGCATGCTTTGAAGACATAGTAATATAATAATAATAAAACCTTCCATTCTCTTTTCTAGTTTCCTAACCTAAACTCTGTATCTTTCTATGAATCACTCTTACAGTTCCCCTTAGCTCCCTTCATTTCAGTTATATTCTTCTGCTAAGAAAATGAACAAACCAATGTCAATTTTCAGGTGGCAATCTCATGCATTTCCATGGTTTTATTTACTGTGTATGCAGGTTACAGTCAGCTCATTCCCTCAATCACGGAGGTAAATTCCCATGAGTCCCCAGGATGCCTCGATTTATAATCCCTGGACTATTCCCTTTGAGAGATTTATCACAGAAAGGATGTTTCAGAGAAACCTAACAATCCTTGCATTGAGGTACACTCAATCATTCAGACAGTCTAAGGAATCACATTTGTGAAGCCTCTTGATGCATAAAATAATGCAAAGAGAGGAATAAAGCTCATACTGAACTTGCATTAGTGGGAAAGCCATGAATTGTAGTGATTAAAAATACAGACTTTGGATTCAATCAGCCTGGGTTCAAACCACAGCCCACCAATTATTGGCTGTGTGATGGGGGCCAGTTCCTGACTCCCAGTTTCCTCATATGTAAAAAGAAGGAAGAATATCTACCTCATAGGACTGCTGAGAAAAATCAAAGGAGATAATGGTTGTAAAATGTGAAATCTAGCGAGGTGTCTAGAATACGTTGAATTTTCCTAAGACTGTGACTAAAGTTGTTCCTAGAGGCTGCAAAATGCTTAATCTCTTTGTGAGAAGGTTTGTAATTTCAGTTCCAGAGATTCTTTTAGTTAAATCACATCTTCCAAAATATCTCTATCGAACATGGTTCAGGAGTACATATTATCAAACATGAGCTGTTCTATGTTACCACCTGTATAGCATGATCAAGGGGCAGGGGACCATCTCCTCACAGTATGAATTTGGCAAAAAGACATTTTCAAATGTATAGTTTGAATTACAGGTTACATGTTAATTAGTATGAAAGCCAAAAAAGTACTTGATTTTAAGTTAACTTGAAATTTTCAGTTTATTTCTCATTTCTGTGGAATATTAATGTTAATAGCTAATATTAATGGAGTGATTACTCTGCGCCAGGCACCTGATTTCCTAGCACAAATATTTCTCAATTTAGAAGACAGTTCTGTAGTGTCTCTGGCCCAATAATCCTTGGGTAGGCAATAATTACCATGTTTTTTCCTTAAATGAATCAAAATTCAAATCACGTTCTCCTTTGACTTTGGATATGTGACCCTCTGGTACTACTTGGACATCTATGTCTCACAAGGACATTTATAACTCCCTGGTTTTCTCTTTGCTCTGAAGGATGCTTTCTCAATGATTCCTCCCCAATGTATTAAGGCTTTAAAGCTCGGTGGATTGTCGTAGTTAGATGAAGATTTCCAGGGACCAGCTGTGCTGTCTTGATGATCATTTGCACCATCACTAGAACATTCCTTATTGTCCATTCTTTATGTGATAAAAAAGCATAGGGACTCTTAGTTAAAACTGTTAACAATGAATTCAATATCTGAAAAACTTATAAATGAGGTATCTAAGGGACTATACTGGACTGAAAGCCATAATTTCCTCACGGCAAGAATGCCTAAAGGTCTTATTTCAAATTTTGATGATGCAGCCGATCTGGACACCAGCATTTTGTAGTAATGCCTGAACTGCCAAACGTTAACCAGAAATCATTGCCCATGATACAGGTGGCAATCTATCATGGTAAATGTCACCACAGGGAAAACCTGAAAAGCCAAAAAACCAAAAAGATTGGACACAAAGCTTATCCAATTGGACTTTCCTCTCAAGAGGAATTATAAATTCAGATATAATTGTGTGATCTCTGCTCTTTACAAGTTCTCAAAAAGTTCTCTTGGTCTGGGTGGTATTATTTATAGCTCTGCATGATTACATATCAAATCCCCTTACAACAGAGGCAGTCTTTGCATGACAATAAGATTTCCAGGTTCTAAGTGATAGCCATGTATTTCGAGCTAACATTCAAGTTGATAAAATCGCAAAGGAGCACCCATGATGGAGTTGGATCCATCCTTGTAATCAGTATTAACAAAATTTAACTCTCAAGTTATTTTTGGCAAATAATAATTTTTAAAACCAGAAACTAATCAAAAGATAAGCTGAATATATCAGCTTCCCCTTTTAGATTTAATATCCTTATTTCTATCTATGATATCATAGAAATCTCCTATTAATACGTTTTTAAAACATAGAACTTAAATATAACACAGCTGTTTGAAAAGCTTCTAGGATCCTTGTTCCAGAAATAAAACCTAACCATTGGCAGAATAGGAAATCTTTCTGAATGACCCCAATTTAACTTTCCAGACTTTTCTTCTCTCATTTCCGTTCACCTCCAAAATTTTTACCTAAACCATAGCCACATGTACCGTGACAGTTTCTCCAATGGGCTGTTTCTTCTCAGAATGCCTCACTTCCCTTTTCTGAATGAATCATGACAAATTGGCCTTCAAACTCCAGCTCAGCTCCAACGAACAGAGCTGGTTGCCTCCTCCTCTGTCTGTGCACAGTGACTCTATCAGAGCATCTGCCACGTCATACTGGCCTCCAACCACATCACAGATAGTGAGCAACTCTACTTTGCCTTTGTAGTTCCATGACTCAGAATGTCATTAGGGAATCAGGGGACAGTAAATGATTTTTTTTTTCCTGAATGAATCATTCCCGAGGCTGCTCTGTATATCCAGACAGGTTTCATGCCCTGCATAGCTCCAGGGACCACAATTCAGGGAGACTGAATGGGATGCCCTGCATCTATTTTAAGTATCAACAGTAAAGAGAGCACAGTCCATGGCATGATCTGGCAATATATGCAGTCTATCACCATTGGATACTTTTAATCAAATACTACCAGAGGCAAGAATCTGAGTGACCAGGTATATGATACTTCTGAACATTTTTTGCCAAACTCACCATCTTAAAAGTTTAGGATTTGACAAGTCAGGAAACAGTCTAAGAAATGTTAATTGACTTGCCCAAGGTGGCAAAACCGAAAGTGGAAGAGGTGTATTTTAAACTCACACTTGCTGGGGCTGTATGATTTGGATTGATTTTGTTCAGGAATTTACATTTGAATTACAATTTGCAGTTCTCTAGAAATAGTTCAGTACTTTTCAGAAAGATCATAATGCAGAAGCTGACTAACGATGTGCTAATAGTGGAGGTGGCCATAAGCCACTGGGATTAGTCAGATGTAGGTCATGTTGTCTCATAAGAAAATTCTCTAGACTAAACAGGACATAATTATGTAAATAACTTGAGAGATCCCTAAATGACCTTCTTGATAAGAAGTAACCAGCAGTAATGAATGGAAAGGAAGAAATTTGAAAACTGGATCATTTCCTCAGATCAATCCAGAATTGACTATGACGTACTTAAACTTGAGTGCTGTAGCTGCTGATTGTGCAAACTCCCTGAATTGGCTGATGTATAGATTCACTAGGAAGTAGCTAAAAAGAGAGCTGTTTCTCTATGGCCTAGCTTTGTATTTTTTAAAACTTGAAGTGTTTCTCAAAGCGTTGGTAAATAAACTTCTTCAACTGGCAAGGAAAAAAAAGGCACTCTGTATTTTCTAGTCAAGGAGGATTAAAAGGCTGTGAAACTATATCCAATGCACAAATGTTGTAATTATGATAAATATTTGTCTTTTCTGTTTTCACTACAAACTCAGAAATCCTAGAGTCTGTGTTTGGCACATGCAGGAGATTACAGCCATCTGCTGGGAGACAGAGCTGTCAATTATAAAACAATCTGGCTTCCCATTCCATTTCCAGGTTAAATGTGGCCCAATTGAGGTAGGATCTTTTTATTATTATCATTAAAATTGGAAAGTTCTTGACGCCCTCTGCCCTGTGCCCTTATTTTCAGGATCCCAAGAGATCTGCCCATCTCTGAACTTGGAGTTTCAAACTCAAGGTCAACATGCCTTGTACAGGCCACTTAATAAGGTGAACCACCCTAAGGTAAGGCTCTGAGCTCTTTAACCAACTTGAAAACAAAATGATGGTTTCGTTCAATTAAAACACACGTTAGGCTAAGGAGAGAAATTATGGCAAACAGAAACAGCTAAATGGAGAGAGGGGTGTCTTCTGCCAGTTGGAGTGATGAACATTTAAAAAAGAGGCGTTGAGGTTAAAAAAAAAAAAAAAAGCCAATGAAACGTGGAAAGCAAAATGGCCAGTTGAACAACAGGATTCCGTAACATTGAAGAGGAAGAGTTCAAAGCCATAGTAGAGACATTTTAATGGAAGAGGCAGTGACCCTAAAATTGTGCCCATTAACGACCTGATGGAAGTGAGTTAGGCTTTGTTTTGGCCCAATTCCATATTAGGAAATTCACTCTGCTTTCTTGAATTCTTCCCACAATTTTACTGGAAATGGTTTCTTGGGTTTTTATCTTAAGACAGTTGCCTATTAACAGACTGTTCAGAAACTCTTCTATTCCTCAGCAGCAGTGGAGGAAGAATTGGCTTTTAAACAGACACCTAGTAATAGAGAGTAAAAATTCCCCACCTAGATCTGTGCCTGGGTCAGGCCTTGAGGACACCTCCCAGGGGCCATTGAGAACCTAGATAAAGGCTCTGTTTATGTAATGCTAATTATAGTGTTTTCTGAAAGAGTTCTTCCTCAAGGCCATTAGTGACCAGAGGAGAGTGCAAATGAGTTTGAAGTTTCCCAAGTGCATCTGATTCCTCACCTAAATTCAATTCAACAACCATAGTTTATATTTCATAATGGTGACCCAATTTTGGTCAATAATTTCACCTTTGACTCTTGAAATCAAGGCAAAAAAACCCCACAAACAAACAAAAACTACAAACAAACAAAAACTCTGTTTTATAGATAAAGAGTCTACTGAAACCTAATTCATAAATGTGCTAATGTGTCTCAGTTGAATATAACCTAAAAGGATTCAGTTTAAAGCAAACTGGGTAATAATTGGGGCATCGGGCTCTAGGCATGGGAGCAGATTTGGCCTCCTGGTTCAGGGAGAAGGTTAAGTTGGATTTCAAAGTTACCTTCTCCTTTCCAGCTGGCTGTGTTCTCGCCTGCGGTGACCAATCCGCAATGCTACCATTTTGTTTTCTCTTCTCTCTGCCTCTCTTACCCAGCCATCAACATTTATGCATCCCAGGTCTCACTTTGGCTACCAGATTGAATGGTAACCCTCTGGTAAAGGACAGTTGACTTCTCTTACTGTCTAGTGCAGCAGTGCTCAGCTGCAGTGTCATAATATATTTCTGGGCCATAATCAACTGTGAGGTTTATCATAATTAATTTAACACCTATACAGAGACTTACCTTCTTAAGGACTTTCAACTTCAGACATTGTATAGACTCAAATAAAACTTCAGCATAAAACTGTCAACTTTCCTCTCCTCAGTAAATGGCAATATGTGGGGAACTTGCAGATAGGTGTTGATGGGGATCAGGATATGTCACCCCAAATTATGCCATTTTGACCTAAGGATTGTTTAAGCTGAAGGCAATTGAGAATCAACAGATGCAGGAAGAGTTCTCTGCCCTCCCCTTATCTGCCTAAAAGCAAAGCATAAATTACCTTTTGTGAAGGTGACCCCATTGTCACAAGAAGAAAAGAGTGACTCTTCATCACCTGAAATGGAGAGTCAACACCAGGATGAGTTTATATAAAGAATCCTTTTACTAAAATAAGCCTTATCTCCCATTAGTTCCCCCAGATATTTCCTAGTCACAATTTGTCCCCACGATTTGTGATCCCTTGAAGCCCAAACCCCCTTTCCTATGGTAAAATGATATAAAAACCCCTGAGTCTAACCACTTCTTTAAGTGCCATTTCTTTTCTATGAACTTCCGAATGTATAACTATTAATAAAAATTCTGGGCCTTCTCTCCTCTTACTCTATCTTTTGTTAGTTTAATTCACAGACCTCCAAGACTGAATGTAAGAAGGCAAAGGGAGAGTTTTTCCTCCCCAACAGTGTCCTGAAGTTAAGTTTCAACACTGTGTGCCTGAGGTCAATAGAGGAGAGGGACAAGAGTAGGTTTGAGACTGTAAATCCTACATGTAGTAAATTTACTGCTGATGGAAATTTTCTGGGGACCCTCTATGTTGATTCATACTCAAGGCAATAGGCATCTGCACATCATCAAGGTCAATGGCAAGAAGGAAAATGAGGATACCCAAAGGGGTTTGTGGAATTCATTAATGACATGTGTGGCACCCATGGCTTGTTAACACATAATATCTATTTTCCCCTTCTTCCTTATTCATAACTTGAATGTCTTATTCACAACCCTTAATTCCTTATCAGCTCAGATTTCATTCAGGGCATCGGTGGTTAACTATTTAGGCCATTTGAAAGAACTTACCTCCTCAGGATCCCTTGCAGCAAGGGGATTATATAGCCCCTTTGTGGTGAATGGAGGGAAGTCCCCAAGTGGAGAGTTTGAAAATACTATTACTTTCCTGCCCAAATGTTCATAGAGCTTGTATGAACCTTTTGCTGTTTAATTTTCTCTTTTATTCTTGCTGGAATAAAGATGAAATGTCTGGAGTATAGCAGCCATCTTACAATCATGAAGTTAAAAGACACAAGCTAAGAATGAGGGACCAGGAAGTAGAAGGAGCCTAGCTCTTTAATATAAGCTTCCTAGAGCAACTGTGCCAATTTTGAACCACCCACCTCTGGAGTTCTGGTTATGTGATAAAACTCTCTTTGAGCCATAGTTAAGCTTTCTATTGCATGAAGCCATCACAATTCTAAGTGACACAAACTGCTTCGGCAGAATTTAATATTGATTAAAGTGGTTTATTTTGGGGAAAAATGCTTGAAATGTCTTACTTTAAGACTTTGAAGGACTAGCTCACACGTTTATACAGAAAAGTGTACTGGCTGAGCACGTTAAATTTCTCTCTGTAACTATGGACTTACAAAAAGAGAAGAATAAGGAAAAGGACTTACAGACACTTTGGCTATTCACAGTTTTTTCCATTGTCAAGAATGGAAAACAGAAATATAGATCAATGGAACAGGATAGAAAGCCCAGAGCACATATGGTCACCTTATTTGTGATAAAGGAGGCAGTACTACACAATGGAGAAAAGACAGCCTCTTCAATAAGTGGTGCTGGGAAAACTGGACAGCTACATGAAAAAGAATGAAATTAGAACACTCCCTAACACCACACAGAAAAATAAACTCAAAATGGATTAAAGACCTAAATGTAAAGCCAGACACTATAAAACTCTTAGAGGAAAACATAGGCAGAACACTCTGTGACAGAAATCACAGCAAGACCCTTTTTGACCCAACTCCTAGAGAAATGGAAATAAAAACAAAAATAAACAAAGGGGACCTAATGAAACTTAAAAGCTTTTGCACAGCAAAGGAAACCATAAACAAGATGAAAAGACAACCCTCAGAGTGGGAGAAAATATTTGCAAACGAAGCAACTGGTAAGGGGATCAATCTCCAAAATATACAAGCAGCTCATGCAGCTCAATATCAAAAAGCAAACAACCGGGGCTTCCCTGGTGGCGCAGTCGTTGAGAGTCCGCCTGCAGATGCAGGGGACACGGGTTCGTGCCCCGGTCCGGGAAGATCCCACATGCCGCGGAGCGGCTGGGCCCGTGAGCCATGGCTGCTGAGCCTGCGCATCCGGAGCCTGTGCTCCGCAACGGGAGAGGCCACAACAGTGAGAGGCCCGCGTACCGCAAAAAAAACAAAAAACAAAATAAACAAACAACCCAATCCAAAAATTGGCAGAAGACCTAAATAGACTTTTCTCCAAAGAAGATATACAGATTGCCAACAAACACATGAAAGGATGCTCAACATCATTAATCATTAGAGAAATGTAAATCAAAACTATAATGAGATATCACCTCATACCAATCAGAATGGCCATCATCAAAAAATCTAGAAACAATAAATTCTGGAGAGGGTGTGGAGAAAAGGGAACCCTCTTGCACTGTTGGTGGGAACGTAAATTGATACAGCCACTATGGAGAACAGTATGGAGGTTTCTGAAAAAACTAAAAATAGAACTACCATACGACATAGTATATGTCAGGCATATACCCTGAGAAAACCATAATTCAAAAAGACTCATGTACCACAATGTTCATTGCAGCTCTATTTACAATAGCCAGGACATGGAAGCAACCTAAGTATCCATCGACAGATGAATGGATAAAGAAGATGTGGCAATATATACAATGGAATATTACTCAGCCATGAAAAGAAACAAAATTGAGTTATTTGTAGTGAGGTGGATGGACCTAGAGAGTGTCATACTGTGTAAGGTAATTCAGAAAGAGAAAAACAAATACCATATGCTAACACATATATGTGGAATCTAAAAAAACATAAAAATGGCTCTGAAGAACCTAGGGGCACGGCAGGAATAAAGTTGCAGACGTAGAGAACGGACTTGAGTACATGGGGAGGGGGAAGGGTAAGGTGGGATTAAGTGAGAGAGTGGCATGGACATATATACACTGCCAAATGTAAAATCGATAGCTAGTGGGAAGCAGATGCATAGAACAGGGAGATCAGCTCAGTGCTTTGTGACCACCTAGAAGGGTGGGATAGGGAGGGTGGGAGGGGGATGCAGGAGGGAGGAGATATGGGGATATATGTATATGTGTAGCTGATTCACTTTGTTATACAGCAGAAACTAACACACCATTTTAAAGCCATTATACTCCAATAAAGATGTTAAGAAAAATAAGTGCTGGAATAGTAAAGGTAGCTGTGAATAGATTTCTGAATTAACACACTTGTTTTAACAAGTCCTATGCAGTCTTAACCCAACAAACTGCCGTGAGAGAATGAGAAGGTGGGTGTTTGGGGAATTGAGACCTCTCAGCCTTCTTCCAAATTGGTTCTACCTCCATGGAGAAGCCTCTTCTAGAACAAGAATGCTGGATGGAGTGTAGTTGATGGAAATGCTGAAGGGAGAGAAGAAAGACAAGGCCTCCTTCATAGTACTTTGAATATGGCTCCTTGAGCTTTTCTTGGTAGGTCTATTTGCACAGTAATCATCCCTAGGCTTCCTTCCACCAGGTAGAGATTCCATCATCAGGTCTGTGACTTGCAAAACTCCCTTGCTGCCTCAACGTCACTGGAAGGGACCAAATGCATCAATCTGCATCACTTTCCCCAGACTCTGCTTGCATTCAAAAGGGCCAGAGGTTTCCTTGTTCATAATTACACCAGCGAAACATCCTGCCAGAACTAGATTCGCATGGAGGCTTGCCAACATCCCACATCCTCACACCAACATCCAGCTCATAAAGAATACACACTCTTTTGTGTTGGGTAGAGTGGAGCTCAGCAGCTGTTTAATAGCTGCAGGGGAACCCTACAGAGGACTGAAAAGCAAAGGCAAAGACCAGGTCTGCTTGAACCCACGGGGGAAATTTCATGTGGCAGAGTGTAATCACCCGAGTTAGGATCCTGAGGTTAAATAACACCTATGCTCTCTCATCTAAAAGGTATCCAGGATCTTTATCAGCTGTAAATGACTTGGATCTTAGTTTTATAACCCCGTAGTGAAAAGGGGGGCATTCTCCCACAGCACGGCAGTCAGCCGTCTCTTGCTTGGAAACACTGTTTCTCATCCGGCACCACCTGCATGTCCCCTTGGCTGCCCCCCAGCTGGGCACTGATGCAGCCAAACCCAGTGAGCCTGTGAGAGTGGCCAGAAACACAGCAGAAGGTGTTGGCTTCCTGGACTCTTGTTGAGGCCATCTGGACTCTAATACACCTGTTTGGGAGAGTTTCCATGGCTTGGTTTACAAATGTAAGAGCAGCTTAAAACGTTCCAGTCCAGGGCTGATCATTTGCCTTAACTTTTTGCAGGAGTTAATTATGCAACAAGATCATTTCTGTACCCATTATTCTCCTCCTGTTATAAACTTCAGATGGCAAAAACTGTGTTTCTCAGTATTTTTTTAGTGCAATGAACAGATGTAAAAGTGCTTTCAATTTCTTAATAAAGGTGACACTAGGCCAGATTTGATATTACACTAAGTCCCACATAACATTTAAAAATGAGTTTTTTCAACCATAAAATTACTAATTGATCTGTCTTGTAAAAAGATAAAGGAAATGAATGCCTATTTGAGTTTCATTTCTGTCAGGCTCCCAATTCCTTATTTTATGTAGCGCAAAATGAATTTTAATGATGCAGCCTCCACATTTCAAAATATGCCATTACTCTTTGGAAGTAATTGGTGTATTTGACTGCCTTTTCCTTTCTTAGAGTCTGCCTGACTTTCTAATCTTGAAGTCCGTGCTCCATTCAACATGTTCTTCCACATACTACCGGAAAGAAGTAAATTAAAACAAGGGGAGGGACCATACCAGAAAGAGCTCATTCATTAGCCATTAAGCAAATATTTATGGAATTCCTGCTGTATGTCAAGCACTGTTCCCAGTGCTGCAAAGACAGTAGGGCACAAAATAGCGAAAAATCCCAGCTCTTGTGGGATTTCGTGTTTGTTGAGTGGGACAATATAATAAACACGTAAATATATAATATTCAGGTGATGATCAAAGCTATGAAGAAAAGTCATGAATATTAACAGTAGAAAGGGACAAATTGGAGAGTATTGTATATTTTATATGGGGGAGGGGGGCAGAAGAGCCTCTCTAGGAAGACGGTATTTGAGCAGAGACTTCAATCCTGAGAGAAAGTAAACTATATGGGGGATGAAAATCAATAGATAGAATAACCTTTCTTCTCCCTAGCGTCTTTTTTACCTACTTGTATACACAGCAGAGAGGAATAATTTTGTTAAAAAAACACTTCTGAGCTGATTCACTTTGTTATAAAGCAGAAACTAACACACCATTGTAAAGCAATTATACTCCAATAAGGATGTTAAGAAAAACAAACAAACCGCTTCTGGCTGCTTTGTCTAATCTGGGAGGCTATAGGGGGCATGAGGAGGGAAGCCAACTTTGATTGAGTACCTGTGTATGCCAGAATATGTATATTTCCACATATCATGAATATGTATGACAGCCCTCTGGTCTGATGGTCTGATCCTCATTTTACAGCTGGGGAAGCAAAAGCTCAGGGATATCGGGTAGCTTGGTGGTTCAATTTTCCAGTTATTTGTTGCGGCATTACAAGCTCCTAAATATTGTAGCTTAAAATAACAATTATTTATTTTTCTCATAAACATGAGATTTGGGCAAGACTCAAAAGGGAAGGCTTGTGTCTGCTCCACGTGGTATCAATTGGGGAGCACAATTTAGTTTAAATCCAAGATGGCTTACTCCCATGACTGGAAAGCTGGTGCCATTTATCTAATGATAGATCAGCTGAGTCTCAGGGCCTGCAGGCCTCCATTTCTCTCCAGGCAGACTGGGCTTCCTTACAGCATGGTGCCTGGATTTCTAGGACTAGTGTTCTAAAAGCACGAGATAGAAGAATATGGCATTATGGTGATGCAGTCTGGGGAGTCTCATAAACTCAGGTCTGCATCTCAGCAAACTGACATCACCTTAACCCCCAGCAAGGACGTTTTCCCAAATACCAGATTCCTCTGAATCCATCCATTAGTCAGCAAAGCATTCTGGAGTGCCTCTCGCACCATAATTAAAACTCCCTGCTCTGGAGTCCAGTTGCTTGAACTTGCATCCTACCTCCTCCATTTGCATGCTGATGAAACTTCAATCTCCCGTGCCTCAGTTTTATTAAATGTAAAACATCAGGATTTAAGGAAGGTCCAGAGAACGTCTCATGCACCTAATAAGACCATTAATCTTTACCTGTATAATACTACCGCCTCAGCCCCATTGCCTTAAAAAATCAATTCCAAGAAGGAAGGTAAAATTAGAATTAATGGCCCACCTTCTCCAAAAAGACTGCCATACCTTATATCTCAAGAGGTCCAAGGTCTATAAGATATTCTTCTTTACAAGGACTCCTATTCTACTATGGTTCTGTATAACCCTGAATCTAACTCAAGCTCTCATTCCTCCCCAAAGCACCAAATTCTTCCACTTTTCTCTTTGGAGTTGATGGTCTATCATCGGGGTGGGGTGGGGGGGAACTATTTTCTAAAGGATTCTCTCACCTTTCTTTAAGGGAAAATGAATGGTTCCCTAAAGTTCTCTCCTGTGATAGCTGTTTCTTTACTACTACTACCCCATGTAGCATGAGGCTTTTCTTATAGGATAATAGTCTTCTTGTTCTTTGTTACCATTTCTAAATCATTTCTTCTCTGATCATCCCGAAACCCAATGTCCTTTGAAACAAATGCCATCAAACTATACTGTCTATCATCCCTTCATAATACAATCATCCATCAGTACCCCTGGTCTTTCCTCACCCTTCATTTGAGACCTTAGCACCTGGCTCATTCTCTAGGTTTTTCTCTACTATCCTTCCTGTCACCATGTTGTGTGGCTACACCACACATATAGATAATCCATCCACTATCCTGGCTTTTGACAATAATTTTTCCTTTGCTCTTCCAACAATCTTGTCTTTTATCCCATCTTAACCATGCACTCTAGTAACTATATTCTGAATCCAGCACTTGGATTCCAATAATTATTCGATGCATCAACAGTTTTAATTCACTTTTTCTCATCATCCTTCTCATGTTACTTCTTCCTCCCTTCCCTCCTAGGAAGGATTCTATAGTCCATTACTAGTGATCATCCCTTTGCATATTCTATCAACAATTTGACCTTTGCCACCTACCTGTTGGTTTTCTATTGGTGCCATGACAAATTACTACCAAACTTAGTGGTTTGAAGCAACACTCATTTTTTTTTTACACACACACACTGTATTTTATTTTTACAAGAGATAAATGAACTGACACCAAGCATTGTAAATGGATGGCCACAACAAAAGCAGCAATGACTGCAATTACCAAACACGAAACACGCTCATACTATGTCATAACATTGACATTCAGTCCAGGAATCCTCCACTGTAACAGCTCCTTTACTTTGCAGTGAAAATTGATTTGTATATTTTTTGCCTCTGAGTCTTTGTGGGATTTTTTTTTTTATTCAAACTGAAAGTCACAAAAATTATAACCATCCTCATCAGTGCACTCAGTCCCGTGTGATTAATTTTTTTTTATCTTGATCTTTTGTTCGCACTTTTATGAATTCATCAGTTTTCAACTAGAGTTCTGAAAATGCTTATTCATTCAGTTCAGCAGTATAGTCAGTTACCAGAAACCTGTACTTGTCAGAGTCTTTTCCATGAATTCCTTGAGGGTGAAACCCTTTTATAGGAACATTTTTGCAAAAGCATCAGGGTACACCCAGAACTGTCTGTAAATGACAAAAAACTTAAAAATGACCACGGTTAAAGATTTGATGAAAGTTCATAATAATGCAATTGACAAGGAAATTTAGTTATTTCTGAGATACACATTTTAAAATAATAACTAGAATTATGACTTATAACATTATACCAGAACATATAAGATTTTTAGGAATTTCATATAATGTCTGAAACATTTATATTAACATATTTCCATACAAATAACCCAAAGAAAGTTTAGTATTAGTTGTTTTTTTGTTTGTTTGTTTGTTTGTTTGTTTATACAGCAGGTTCTTATTAGTCATCAATTTTATACACATCAGTGTATACATGTCAATCCCAATCGCCCAGTTCAGCACACCACCATCCCCACCCCACCGCGGTTTTCCCCCCTTTGTGTCCATACGTTTGTTCTCTACATCTGTGTCTCAATTCTGCCCTGCAAACCGGTTCATCTGTACCATTTTTCTAGGTTCCACATACATGCGTTAATATACGATATTTGTTTTTCTCTTTCTGACTTACTTCATTCTGTATGACAGTCTCTAGATCCACCCAGGTCTCAACAAATGACTCAACTTCGTTCCTTTTTATGGCTGAGTAATATTCCATTGTATATATGTACCACACCTTCTTTATCCATTCGTCTGTCGATGGGCATTTAGGTTGCTTTCATAACCTGGCTATTGTAAATAGTGCTGCAAAGAACATTGGGGTGCATGTGTCTTTTTGAATTACGGTTTTCTCTGGGTATATGCCCAGTAGTGGGATTGCTGGGTCATCTGGTAATTCTATTTTTCGTTTTTTAAGGAACCTCCATACTGTTCTCCATAGTGGCTGTATCAATTTACATTCCCACCAGTAGTGCAAGGGGGTTCCCTTTTCTCCACACCCTCTCCAGCATTTGTTGTTTGAAGATTTTCTGATGATGCCCTTTCTAACCAGTGTGAGGTGATACCTCATTGTAGTTTTGATTTGCATTTCTCTAATAATTAGTGATGTTGAGCAGCTTTTCATGTGCTTCTTGGCCATCTGTATGTCTTCTTTGGAGAAATGTCTGTTTAGGTCTTCTGCCCATTTTTGGATTGGGTGAAACAACACTCATTTACTATCTCATAATTCTATAGTCAGAAGTCTAGTGGGCTCTTATCTGGAGGCTCTGAGGGAGAATCCACTTCCAAGTTCATTCAACTTGTTGGCCCAACCTAGTTCCTTTCAATTATGGGACTGAGGTCCCTATTTCTTTGCTGGCTATTGGCTGGGGCCCACCCTTAGCTCCCAGAGGCCACTCTCTGGTCCTTGCATGTAGACCACTACATTTCAGAGTCAACAAGGCCTGTCAGATCCTCCTCATACCTTGAATTTCTCTGACCTCCTCTTCTACCTTTCTGCTTTTAAATGGCTCATGTGATTACATTGGGCCACCTGGATAATACAGGATAATCTCCTTTATCTTAAACTCACCTGATTAATAACCTTAATTACATCTGCCAAGTCTCTTTACAGTAGGACATAGATTAGTGTCTGAAAGAATAACCAGGCGATGGGCATCTTGGAGGAACATCTTTAAAATTTTGCTTAGCACCACCCGTGTAACATTTACATGACAAACTCCAACTCTACTTAAACCTGACTCTTGATACCTCTGCCATAGCACCACTGTATCTCAGTGTGGCTGAAGAGAAACAATCAATGTTCTAACAGGGCCTATTCTGAATTTGTGATGGCAAATCTTACAAGTAGGGCTCAGCAGATCCCAACAATCTTTGTACATTTCCCTAGACAATTCCTGCTTCCACTCTCCCAAATGGCATTTCACACACTTTTCTATTCCTCAAAACTCTAAACCCCTTCCTAATATTCTACAACCACATGACGACTTCAACTCATTTCACTGTGGGGGGAAGATTCAAAGCAGTCAGAAGAAAACTACACTGTTTCCCCATCACTCAACTGTCTGCATTTTTATGCATATACCCAGCCTCCCTGCTTTTATTTAACTCTCCCTGCTCTAATTTAATATCAACCTCCCATGGCTGCATTCAACCCCAAGCCCTCTTGCCTATTCTATAACTTTCCTATTGCAATTGTTTTTTTCTCTCCTGCATCCATTTCTCTCTCTACTGCATTGCTAACATCATGATACAAAAGTGCAGAAATATCTTTCATATTAAAAAAAAAAAAACCTCCCGGGACTTTGCTGTGGTGAGGATATATGGTTCCAGGTGCTATGTAATGTATTACAGCCCTCTTTCCTTACACAGTGCTAGCACTTGCCTGGTAATGCATAAAAACCTAAGGAAGTATCCGTGCATTCAATGTTCAATAATTTGAAAGTATTAATGATGAAAAGCTGAAATTAAAAGTTTTCTAAGTGGCTTCTTTCGGCCTCCTTCTGCAGCCTCAACCAATCTGACTCTGCTCTTAAATCCCATGAAATCCTGCAGCACTGCCCCATTTCTCTGCTCATCTTCATAGTGAAACTACCTAGAAAGTTGTCTATACTTGCTATCTTTACTTCCTTAATAGCTATTTTCTCTTTAACCCATCCCAGTCACGCTTTGTCCCTGCCATTTACTGATATTCCACTTCTCAAGGTCACTGTGTTCCTCCAATATGCCAAATACAATGAACAATTCCCAGTTCTCAGCAACATCTGACAGAGTTGATGAATCCCCCGTTTTTAAGACTCCTTCTTCATTTATCTTCTGGATCACTCGACTCTCCTGGGTCTTCTTATACTTGTGTCTGTCCTTGTTCAGTTTCCTTTGCTTGATTCCCCTTCTTCCTGGCCTCTAAATATTGGACTCCTTCAGGGCTCGGTCCTCAGCCATCTTCTGCTCTTTATCAACATTCTGTCTATAGTTGAGCTAATTAGTTCCAATGTTTTAAACATCTTCTATGTGCTGATGACTCCTAGTTTTAGATAGATTTCTAGTTCTGACCTATCCCCTGAGCATTACACTCATTTACCAATTGCTTACTCAACATCTCTGCTTGGTTGTCTAATAAGGTTCTCAAAATTAGCGTGTCTAAAGTAAAACTCATGCTTTTCTCCATTTCCTCTCCCCTCCTCACCACAATCCACTTCTCTGTCTGTCCCATCTTTGTCAGCGTTACAACCATTCACCCAGTTGCTCAGAACAAAACTGTATTAGTCAGGCTTCTCCAGAAAGCATAACCAATAGGATGTGTATACCTATAGAAAGAGAGATGTATTTTTAAATCTGCTCATGCAGTTGTAAGGGCTGATGAGACTGAAATCTGCAGGGAAGGCCAACGGGCTGGAGACTGAGAGAAGAGCAGATGTTGCAGCTTGGTACAAACGCAGTCCAGAGGCAGAATTCCTTCGTCTTTCAGGAGCCTTAGCCCTTTGTCTTACGACTTTCAACTGATTGGATGAGGCCCATCCACACTATGCAGGGTAATTTGCTTTACTAAAAGCCTACTGATTTAAATGTTAATCACATTTAAAATATCTTCACAGCAACATCTAATCAAGCTAACATAAAATTAGCTATCACAGTTCACCCCTTCTCCGTTTGACACTCATACACATCTCCTTAAACCATATTTAATCTCCAAATAAAGGCCATAACAAGGTCATACTTCTGCCTAACATGATACAAATATCCCGTGTACAACCAAAAAGCACTAATATTTTCCCTAGAATGGAATGCAAAGTCCTCAGGTAATGTTTACTTTTCTCCTTGATTAAATACTATGATATAAAGTCAGTATATCTTATGTTATATGATAAAGGGATAAGAAACCCACAGATATTATAGATATATAACATATATAATGTATGATATTATAATATATATATTATATGTAGAATATATAAGATAAATATTTATAAATATATTCATAGCAAAATAAGAAAGAAATACTTGTAACAATTACAATCCTCATTTCTTTTTCCTTTTATAAATTTATTTTATTTATTTATTTTTGGCAGTGTTGGGTGTTCGTTGCGGTGCGCGGGCTTCTCATTGTGGTGGCTTCTTTTGCTGTGGAGCACGGGCTCTAGGCGCATGGGCCTCAGGAGTTGTAGCACGCAGGCTCAGTAGTTGTGGCTCACAGGCTCTAGAGCACAGGCTCAGTAGTTGTGGCGCACGGGCTTAGTTGCTCTGTGGCATGTGGAATCTTCCAGGACAAGAGATCAAACCCATGTCCCCTTCATTGGCAGGCAGATTCTTAACCACTGCGCCACCAGGGAAGCCCCCAATCCTCATTTCTGTAACTGGTCATATGGTATTTATAACTACCTTCTTCCACTACTCATTGTGTATTTCCTTTGCCCTTAGCATTCACCTCATCTGGTCATGATTAGTTACCTGGTAGGGTGACCCAAACTTTCATTCTTGAAGAGTCTGGACCATTAGTATTCTTGCCTGAATAGAGTTGTTGTAGTTTTCCATTGACTTTAAACACAGGGCATGGATAATACTAAGAGACATCATAAAGGATTTCCTGTATTCCACACATACTCTTTCTTACCTCCATTGTGGAGTAGCAGTCCAGTTTCTCCTTGGTAATCAGGAGCAATTGTTCCAGCACAGTAACTCACCCTTTGCCTGTTGATTCAGAGGCCAGAGGAGTCCAAGGTAGCTGCTGGCAGTCTTAACATCCAGTTCAATGGAGTGATTGTTGCATCTCCTGTTGAACCACAGTGACATTTTGGGTCTCCTGGAATTAGTGACAATTTAGAGCTAGTGTTTAATAATCCTCAAAAATATGATTATTTCCTTTTCCTCAAAGCACAATTACTCTGGTAGAAAGCTGTTGATCCCTTTGGAAGAGACTGGGAGAAAGAATAACAGTATACATTTTTGGCAGTATATCGGACTCCCTCCTGAAGGGTAGCTGGCTTCCCCTTCATTCATTCAAGGGGTTCTGAGGCTGTAAACTGGCTCTTGATACCCTGGAATCCAGTTACTTCCATTGCATTTAGGTTTTCCAATTCAGTGACAGCAGTTCTCACTATAATTTATGACCTACAGAGAAGAGGAATCACAGAGCTCTTCAAGAATGTTGGGGGTCTCCTCACAAATTTATTTCTCACAGTCATAGAGAGACATCCTCCAGACCCTCCTAAGGTGGGTGAGCAGGTCTTAAATGATAAATTCACTCTAACATTTCAATCTCCCTAAGCCTTTGAATCTGTTCCTCTGTAATATATCCAGGTAATTCTGCCATTTCAGTTCATTTAGGGTAGGCCACCATTTGGTTTGTGTCTCATCCAGACAACCAAACAAACTGTTAGAGTTCTTTCTAACTCCCTGATGCTGCCTGATCCAATTTTATGATCCTTCAACTACTATGCCACACCTTTAATAGTCACTCCCACTTGTTCCATGGATTTCTGTCTATACAAATTGGAAAACTCATGTAGTTCTTATACAGTGTACTGTGCCTCTTTATGGGTCACTCTTTGTACTTCACATTTAGGGGCCTACAGGAACTTGAGTCTAGCAATAGGTCTAGAAACAAGAAGAGGGGTGAGGGCAGGTCCTAAGGAGAATCAGCAATGGTTTTCAAGACAACTACTTCAGGGGAGGCCATTACAATGTTCTCAGGCAAAGCAGAGTTAATCTCGTCAGATGGCAAAGAAAATTCATTGGAATTTAAGGGTTCAATGTCCCTAGCTTCATTAGGGTCTTCCCATATATCCCCATTCCAATTTTCAAGATCCCATTCCTTCCCAATCGATGCCTTAACAGCAGACACCCTGTGAGGTTGGAAATTCAATTTGCATTGTCATTCAACCATTTGCAGCATGAGACTCTGGGTTTGGTTTTCAGCAATCTCAGCTCTTTGGCTACAGGAGATAAGAGTTTCTTTCAGGATAGACATAGAAATTTTTAGGTCATTGATGCAAGCCATGAGCTGGTAATTGGAACTCCTGAGCTCATTCTTTTATTTCCCCACTTTGTTCAGGGCAAATAGGAGAAACTAGCCAAATTCATACTCATTATTTTGACAAAAACGTTCTAAGTTATCAAATACAAGGTCACTCCACAACTTTCCTCTTACAAGTAATTGTTTAGAAGTATCCAATAGTGGACAAAGATGGCGGAGTAGAAGGATGTGTTCTCAACCCCTCTTGCGAGAACACCAGAATCACAACTAGCTGCTGGACAGTCATCAACCGGAAGACACTGGAACTCACCAAAAAAGATACCCCACATCCAAAGACAAAGGAGAAGCCACAATGAGACGGTAGGAGGGGCGCAATCACAGTAAAATCAAATCCCGTAACTGCTAGGTGGGTGACTCACAGACTGGAGAACACTTATACCACAGAAGTCCACCCACTGGAGTGAAGGTTCTGAGCCCCAGTTCAGGCTTCTGAACCTGGGGTTCCAGCAACGGCAGGAGGAATTCCTAGAGAATCAGATTTTGAAGGTGAGCTGGATTTGATTGCAGGACTTTGACACGACTGAGGGAAACAGAGACTCCACTCTTGGAGGGCACACACAAAGTAGTGTGCACATCAGGACCCAGCTGAAGGAGCAGTGACCCCAGGGAAGACTGAACCAGACCTACCTGCTAGTGTTGGAGGGTCTCCTGCAGAGGCGGGGGGTGGCTGTGGCTCACTGTGAGGACAAGGAAACTGGCAGCAGAGGTTCTGGGAAGTACTCCTTGGGGTGAGCGCTCCCAGAGTCTGCCATTAGCCCCACCAAAGAGCCCAGGTCGGCTTCAGTGTTGTGTTGCCTCAGGCCAAACAACCAACAGGGAGGGAGCCCAGCCCCACCCATCAGCAGTCAAGTGGATTACAGTTTTACTGAGCTCTGCCCACCAGAGCAACAGCCAACGCTACCCATCACCAGTCCCTCCCATCAGGAAACTTGCACAAGCCTCTTAGACAGCCTCATGCAGCAGAGTGCAGACAGCAGAAGCAAGAAGAACTACAATCCTGCAGCCTGTGGAACAAAAACCACATTCACAGAAAGATGGACAAGATGAAAAGGCAGAGACCTATGTACCAGATGAAGGAACAAGATAAAACTCTAGAAAAACAACCAAATGAAGTGGAATAGGCAACCTTCCAGAAGAAGAATTCAGAATAATGATAGAGAAGATGATCCAGGACCTCGGAAAAAGAATGGAGGCACAGATGGAGAAGATGCAAGAAATGTTTAACAAAGACCTAGAAGAATTAAAGAACAAACAAACAGAGATGAACAATACAATAACTGAAATGAAAACTACACTAGAAGGAATCAACAGCAGAAAAACTGAGGCAGAAGAATGTATACATAACCTGGAAGACAGAATGGTGGAATTCACTGCTGTGGAACAGAATAAAGAAAAAAAGAATGAAAAGAAATGAAGACAGCCTAAGAGACCTCTGGGACAACATTAAATGCAACAACATTCACATTATAGGGGTCCCAGAAGGAGAAGAGAGAGAGAAAGGACCCGAGAAAATATTTGAAGAGATTATAGTAGGAAACTTCCCTAACATGGGAAAGGAAATAGCGACCCAAGTCCAGGAAGTGTAGAGTCCCATACAGGATAAACCCAAGGAGAAACACACGAGACACATGGTAATCAAATTGGCAAAATTAAAGACAAAAATTTTTGAAAGCAGCAAGGGAAAAATGACAAATAACATACAAGGGAACTCCAATAAGGTTAACAGCTGATTTCTGAGCAGAAACTCTAGAAGCCAGAAGGGAGTGGCATGATATACTTAAAGTGATGAAAGGGAAGAACCTACAAGCAAGATTACTCAACCTGGCAAGGATCTCATTCAGATTCGATGGAGAAATAAAAGCTTTACAGACAAGCAAAAGCTAAGAGAATTCAGCACCACCAAACCAGTTTTACAACAAATGCTAAAGGAACTTCTCTAAGTGGGAAACACAAGAGAAGAAAAGGACCTACAAAAACAAACCCAAAACAATTAAGAAAATGGTCATAAGAACATACATATCGATAATTACCTTAAACATGAATGGATTAAATGCGCCATCCAAAAGATACAGACTTCCTGAATGGATACAAAAGCAAGACCCATACATATGCTGTGTACAAGAGACCCACTTCAGACCTAGGGACACATACAGACTGAAAGTGAGGGGATGGAAAAAGATATTGCATGCAAATGAAAATCAAAAGAAAGCTGGAGTAGCAATACTCATATCAGATAAAATAGACTTTAGAATAAAGAATGTTTCAAGAGACAATGAAGGACACTACATAATGATCAAGGGATCAATGCAAGAAGAAGATATAACAATTATATATGCACCCAACATAGGAGTACCTCAATACATAAGGCAACTGCTAACAGCTCTAAAAGAGGAAATCAGCAGTAACACAATAATAGTGGGGGACTTTAACACCTCGCTTACACCAATGGACAGATCATCCAAAATGAAAATAAATAAGGAAACAGAAGCTTTAAATGACACAATATACCAGATAGAATTAATTGGTATTTATAGGACATTCCATCGAAAAACAGCAGATTACACTTTCTTCTCAAGTGTGCACAGAACATTCTCCAGGATAGATCACATCTTGGGTCACAAATCAAGCCTCAGTAAATTTAAGAAAATTGAAATCATATCAAGCATCTTTTCTGACCACAACACTATGAGATTAGAAATGAATTACAGGGAGAAAAACGTAAAAAACACAAATACATGGAGGCTAAACAATACATTACTAAATAACCAAGAAAACACTGAAGAAATCAAAGAGGAAATCAAAAAATACCTAGAGACAAATGACAATGAAAACACGACGATCCAAAACCTATGGGATGCAGCAAAAGCAGTTCTAAGAGGGAAGTTTATAGCTATACAAGCCTACCTCAAGAAACAAGAAAAATCTCAAATTAACAATCTAACCTTACACGGAAAGGAGCTAGAGAAACAAGAATAGACAAAACCCAAAGTTAACAGAAGGAAAGAAATCATAAAGATTGAGCAGAAATAAATGAAATAGAAACAAAGAAAACAATAGCAAAGATTAATAAAACTAAAAGTTGGTTCTTTGAGAAGATAAACAAAATTGATAAACCATTAGCCAGACTCATCAAGAAAAAGAGGGAGAGGACTCAAATCAATAAAATTAGAAATGAAAAAGGAGAAGTTACAACAGACACCACAGAAATACAAGGCATCCTAAGAGACTACTACAAGCAACTCTATGCCAATAAAATGGAAAACCTGGAAGAAATGCACAAATTCTTAGAAAGGTATAACCTTCCAAGACTGAACCAGGAAGAATTAGAAAATATGAACAGACCAATCACAAGTAATGAAATTGAAACTGTGATTAAAACTCTTCCAACAAACAAAAGTCCAGGACCAGATGGCTTCACAGGTGAATTCTATCAAACATTTAGAGAAGAGCTAACACCCATCCTTCTCAAACTCTTCCAAAAAATTGCAGAGGATGGAACACTCCCACCTCATTCTATGAGGCCACCATCACCCTGATACCAAAAACAGACAAAGATACTACAAAAAAAGAAAATTACAGACCAATATCACTGATGAATATAGATGCAAAAATCCTCAACAAAATACGAGCAAACAGAATCCAACAACATATTAATATGATCATACATCATGATCAAGTGGGATTTATCCTAGGAATGCAAGGATTCTTCAATATACACAAATCAATCAATGAGATACACCACATTAACAAATTGAAGAATAAAAACCGTATGATCTTCTCAATAGATGCAGAAAATCTTTTGACAAAATTCAACACCCATTTATGATAAAAACTCTCCAGAAAGTGGGCATAGAGGGAACCTACCTCAACATAATAAAGGCCACATACGACAAACCCACAGCAAACATCATTCTCAATGGTGAAAAACTGAAAGCATTTCCTCTAAGATCAGGAAAAAGACAAGGATGTCCACCCTCACCACTTTTATTCCACATAGTTTTGGAAGTCCTAGCCACGGCAATCAGAGAAGAAAAAGAAATAAGAGGAATACAAATTGGAAAAGAAGAAGTAAAACTGTCACTGTTTGCAGATGACATGATACTATACATAGAGAATCCTAAAGATGCCACCAGAAAACTACTAGAGCTAATCAATGAATTTGGTAAAGCTTCAAGATACAAAATTAATGCACAGAAATCTCTTGCATTCCTATACACTAATGATGAAAAATCTGAAAAGAAATTAAGGAAACACTCCCATTTACCATTGCAACAAAAAGAATAAAATACCTAGGAATAAACCTACCTAGGGAGACAAAAGACCTGTATGCAGAAAACTATAAGACACTGATGAATGAAATTAAAGATGATACCAACAGATGGAGAGACATACCATGTTCTTGGATTGGAAGAAACAATATTGTGAAAATGACTATACTACCCAAAGCAATCTACAGAATCAATGCAATCCCTATCAAATTACCAATGGCACTTTTACAGAACTAGAACAAAAAATCTTAAAATTTGTATGGTGACACAAAACACCCCGAATAGCCAAAGCAGTCTTGAGGGAAAAAAACAGAGCTGGAGGAATCAGACTCCCTGACTTCAGACTATACTACAAAGTTACAGTAATCAAGACAATATGGTGCTGGCACAAAAACAGAATCATAGATCAATGGGACGAGATAGAAAGCCCAGAGATAAACCCATGCACCTATGTTCAACTAGTCTATGACAAAGGAAGCAAGGATATACAATTGAGAAAAGACAGTCTCTTCAATAAATAGTGCTGGGAAACTGGACAGCTACATGTGAAAGAATGAAATTAGAACACTCCTTAACACCATGCACAAAAATAAACTGAAAATGGATTAGAGACCTAAATGTAAGAACGGACACTATAAAACTCTTATAGGAAAACATAGGAAGAACACTCCTTGACATAAATCACAGCAAGATCTTTTTTGATCCACCTCCTAGAGTAATGGAAATAAAAACAAAAATAAACAAATGGGACCTAATGAAACTTCAAAGCTTTTGCACAGCAAAGGAAACCATAAACAAGACGAAAAGACAACCCCCAGAATGGGAGAAAATATTTGCAAACGAATCAACGGACTAATCTCCAAAATATATAAACAGCTCATGCAGCTTGATATTACAAAAACCATCAACCCAATCCAAAAATGGGCAGAAGACCTAAATAGACATTTCTCCAAAGAAGACATACAGATGGCCAAGAAGCACATGAAAAGCTGCTCAACATCACTAATTATTAGAGAAATGCAAATCAAAACTACAATGCGGTATCACCTCACACCAGTTAGAATGGGCATCATCAGAAAATCTACAAACAACATATGCTGGAGAGGGTGTGGAGAAAAGGGAACCCTCTTGCACTGTGGATCGGAATGTAGATTGATACAGCCACTATGGAGAACAGTATGGAGGTTCCTTAAAAAACTAAAAACAGAATTAGCATATGATCCAGCAATCCCACTACTGGACGTATACCCAGAGAAAACCATAATTCAAAAAGACACATGCACCCCAGTGTTCTTTGCAGCGCTATTTACAATAGCCAGGTCATGGAAGCAACCTAAATGCCCATCGACAGATGAATGGATAAAGAAAATGTGGTACATATATACAATGCAATATTACTCAGCCATAAAAAAGGAACGGAATTGGGTCGTTTGTTGAGATGTGGATGGATCTAGAGACTGTCATACAGAATGAAGCAAGTCAGAAAGAGAAAAACAAATATCGTATATTAACGCATGTATGTGGATCCTAGAAAATTGGTACAGATGAACTGGTTCGCAGGGCAGAAATTGAGACACAGATGTAGAGAACAAACGTATGGACACCAAGGGGGGAAAGCGGCAGGGAGTGGTGATGGTGGTGTGATGAACTGGGCGATTGGGATTGACATGTATACACTGATGTGTATAAAATTGATGCCTAATAAGAACCTGCTGTATAAAAAAATAAAATTCAAAAATTGAAAAAAAAAAATGAAGTATCCAATGGTGATATTTGTGAATCTCTATTGCCACATTATACCATGGACTATCTGTGCTCTTGTTGTTAATGGAAATAGCCATTAGTGACTTTAAATCTAATCAGATTAAAGAACCAATTCCAAAAACTGGGCACCATGGCCTAGCCAAGTTGACACATAAAATGAACCATCATAAAAACCTACAAGACATCCTTGATGTCTTTCACTCTCACTGCATATCAGCTCCACTTTCAAAATATATCCTGCCTCTGATCACTTCTCACCTTCATCATTATAACCATCCTTGTCCAAGCTACCGTCATTTCTCAACTAAACTCTCTCAATGATCCCCTTTTGTTTTATTTGCTTTCACTCTGCCTCCTATTCCACTAGCCTCTTACTTTTTGAGCCGTTATTTATGCAACAACCAAAATGGCTTATTTAAGGCCTAAATCTAATCATTCCACTCACCAGCTCAAAAACTCCAGCGGCCCCCATCAAACTCAGAATAAAACCCAAACTTCCTATCACTGTCTACAACCCTTTGTAGTCTGGTTCTGCCTCTCTTTCTCTGATTTCATTTCCACATTCACCAGTATTTTTACTAACTCCCTAATATCCAACTGAAGGTGTTTTTGTTCCTTTTGCCTGGAAACCTCGTCTCCCAGATGTTCTTATGATTCCATCCAGATCATAGCTCAGAAGCCACCCCTTCAAAGTCCTTTCAGGATCATCCTATTTAAATTAACTGCATTATACACTATTCTCTTACACTGATTAACTTTTCTTCATGAACCTTATTACTGTCTAACATTATATTACTATGTATTTGTTTAATGTCTGCCTTCCCAACCAGAATAAAGCCTCCAAGAGGGCAGGGGCTTAAATGCCTTGTTTCCTGCCAAATACCAAGGTCCTAGAACTAGATCTAATATACAGTAATGCACAGATATGGCAAATGAATTAATGGCAATAATAATAGTACCCTAAGGTTAGTACTCATAAAGTTGTTGAGAGGGTTAAATTTGACAATGCACTTAGGCCAGAGACTGCTAATTATCTCCTAATGTCAATTTTTCCTTCCTTCTTAATATAATCTCCAATTTTTATTTGGGCACATGGCTACCCAGAGTAAAGACTTCATTTCCCACCATGCCTTTCAAGTAAGAATAATCACGTGACTAGTTCCAGCCAATAATGCACAAGCAAAAGTACTACTTGCAACTTCTGAGAAGAGATAGGAAAGGAAGCAGGTGGGGTGGGGGGAGAAGTTTGCCCTCTTTCTCTCCCCCTGCTGACTGAATTTGGGCATGACGGCTGGAGCTCCAGAAGCTCTCTGGCATCCAGCTTGAAGCATGATATGATCTTAAGAGTAGAAGTTAACCATGGAGGATCACAAGATATAAGAAGCCTAGGTTCTTGCTACCGTAAAGTGACATATCATGCCCCGACCTACTACCTCTGGACTTCTTGAGTGTGAGGGAAAAATAAACTTCTATCGTTTTTAACTCATTTTTAGTTTGGGGTTTTCTGTTCCTTGCAACCATCTACTTCTAACAATTTTAACATGTAAATTGACCAAGACAAACTTTGGGCCATAGTAAGCCTCAATAAATATTATCTTTTGCTTTGTGTTATTCTCATTGCTTTAGTTTTTTTCTATTTCTGTATCTCCTTGTCAGCAATGTTGTTGGTATATGCCATGTACTATGTCAAGTACTGGGGATATAAGGATAAGAATAAGACAGAGCTTTGATTTAAAGGGCATTATGGTTTGGGGAGAGTAAAAGTAAAATTACAATACAATGTGAAATATGCTTTAATATTTTAATAAAAACATGCTATGTGAATGCCGAGGAAGAATAGCATGTCTTCCAGGAGGGGCAGAGGCAGATTCATTGCAGAAGATATAAATCTTGAATGAAGATTTAAACATATATAGAAGACTATCATGAGGACAAAGCGTTGGGGAGGGCAGAGAGAAAAGCAAGAGGAATGATTGCATATAGTCTCCCCTGTTAGGTGAGCAGGAATGATTTGGATCTTACAAAAAAAAAAAGCATTATTGCCCCTAAGAAGCCAAGGATCTTATGTTACCCAATACTTCATTGCAAAAATGAGGTCACTACATTAAAAAAAAATCACTAGCACCAAACAGTTTGATGAAAAGATGATATCTTAGAAAGGAAGGAGGTGATTTCCTCATGGGATGTATATAATCAGGATTGTCAAAAGCAGACATGATGGCCTATCTTGGGCGTGGGCTTATTGTGGGGAGGGAGAGAAGAGGTGGCAGGAAAGACTATATAAATATATAAAATTAGGAAGATCTTCCCAGGGAAAGATAGCCACTTAAGGCTATCAAAAAGTAGTTTCTAAGAATGAAACTGTAAGTACTACTTCTTCTATCCCTTACATTGACAGGCAATAAGTTTTAAGAGAGTATTCACTTGACAATTTTCAGAGCAATGTTTTTGTATAAATTTCAAAATCCTTACCATACCTCAAATATTTGTGTTTTGTAGTGCAAATCAGAGGGCAAGGGAAGGAGCTCTAAGACAGCAAAATAAGGATGGGTAGTTTTGGATTTCCTCCTTAAGACATCTCTAATGCTACAACTTCACTGCTTTTGCTGATTCCTAATTTGGACCCTCAGGACTCTTTGACATTTTCCATTTAACCTCCTGAAACTAAACTGACCTTAGATTTGCTCCTGAGCTTTTTCTTAACCTCTAACACTGGGTTTAGCATTTACACACAGCTTCTCTAATACTGATTCTTGATGTATATCTTGATACTGTCTCACATTAGCAACTATTTAAAATGTAATTTTTAACATCTTAACATGTACTTGTCTATGCAGTTTCATCTCTGAAAATATCAATATACTGGAAATCTACTGGAAAATATTATTTGACCTATAAAAATCTGATTTACAGATTTCAAATTTCAAGAATGACTTATAATAAAAGTCATTTACATTCATTCCATTTACAGTCATTCCATGTTTTGTAATAAAAACAAAACAAACAAAAATACACCACAAAGCTACCCCTGTCGGAACTGATTGCTGGGATTGAAAGGGAAAAATAACATTTGCTTAGTGTTAACCCATTATAATGTATCCCTCACATTCTAAAGCAGCAGCCCTTCTCATTAACCATATAATTCCAATCTTTCTTTGGAGAAATATGCAATAGTTGTAATCGTATGCATTCTAAAGCACCTCATTTTATGCCCCCCAAATGCATGATTTACTTTGAATGATAAATATGGCTATGAAATGGAGTGTTCCCGGCATTTACAGATCAAATGTAACTCGGGAGGAATAACTCAGATGCATCCTGATGCTTTATATTTCCATGCACCAATATTTGCTTCACACCGTATGTCACAGTAACACAAGAATGTGATAAAGTAGAACAGCCCAGTGGTTTTCTCTGCCAACATCTGGTCTTCTGAGGAAGTCTTGCCCTTTAGAGATTCATGTTTAAATCCCAAGATAGGTAGGATAATAAAAAGCCTTGGTTAGAGGCAGCAAAGGGAGTGCTGGAAAGTCTTCTTCCCATCCTCAAACTGGCATCAGTGAAAACTGTGATAATCTCAATGGAATTAAACAAACAGACCCAGCGGTCCACTGGACCCTTCCTGAAAAGCCACACATAATGTCCATTCCCAGAGCAGAAAAGAGAACCAGATGTCAGTCTTTTAAATGGTGGCCATTCTTCAAACCTTCTGACTCTTAGCTGTGTTCAAGGCAGCCAGCCTTGGAGACACCACAGCTACCTAAGGAACAAAGACAACATTCTCTTCCTAAAGCTGGGTTGGCCAGTCTCTAGAGAACAGACCAAGACCACATTAGCTGAATTGATGGGATTTACAACACATGCTCCCCGATCCTTTAACAAAAGGAGGGGGAGATACACTTTCATATTACCTGCTCCCCTGCAGGAATAGATTACCTATATTTATTCTCTTCATTTCTTCACACGCTCCTTATTCTTCAAATTGGTGCAATATGGCTAATATCCCTGCCACTTCATGGAAGCTACCCACTGAGTTCCCAAATGGCCACCATATAAGCTAAACTTCACATACCCTTTTCTATCTTTATTTTGCTTCAACACAGCATTTAACATTGTTTGCTGCTCTCTCCTTCTTGGAACATTCTTTTTTGTGTGTATGTTAGGTGTGATACTTTTCTGCTTTTCTAATTTTTTCTAAATCTTTTTTGTTTGTTTGTTTTTGGTGATATTTCCACTTTTTCTACACCCTCAAATTTTTTCTTTTTTTTTTGTGGTACGCGGGCCTCTCAATGTTGTGGCCTCTCCCATTTCGGAGCACACGCTCCGGACGCGCAGGCTCAGCGGCCATGGCTCACGGGCCCAGCAGCTCCGCGGCATGTGGGATCTTCCCGGACCGGGGCACGAACCCGCGTCCCCTGCATCGGCAGGCAGACTTCCAATCGCTGCGCCACCAGGGAAGCCCTAGACCCTCAAATTTTGATGTTTGGCAAACCTTTGATGTTTAGCAAGAGGCTCTTATGCCTTCTTCTTTCCATCTATATTCTCTTCCCAGATGGTCTAAGTCCCTATCAAACTTCCAGTTCCTCATCACCTGTATACGGCTTGTGCTGGTATCCTCTTTGCCCCTCCAGGCAAGTTGTCCACCCTTCTCTACCCTGTTTTGTGCCCTGGGAAGCTGATGTCTATTAAACTGCATCTTTGGTCCTTTGGTTGGTGGTTTGTTTTTGTCAAGAAGGATACCAGCAGGAAATTGGATCCTGGGAGGAGAGAGATGTAAGATATTATTTTTTTTCTGGCTCCTTCCATACCTGGTTCTGGGTTAGCAGTGGTTGCATTCCCTCACCAGAGACCCTGCCTGTTAGGCAACCCTCTCCTTTAGTGATAGGTCTTGGCAGATTCCAGTAACTCTTCCTTTCTCTTTACCCCTCAAGCCTCGGAGTGGTAACAGCTTTCAGTTGTGTTCATTCCAGAGTACTTCCCCAACTCTTGCTGTGTTCCCTGAACCCAGCCAATAACTTTGTAAATAGTTCATTCATTAAAGTCTTTTCAAGTGACTTCTTTCCAGGTTGCCATCTATTTGCTGCCAAAACTCTGACCCACATGCTGAGATTACCCTAATCTGTATCTCAAGTCCATCTCTCTCGCCTGAGATCAAGATCCATAAAACTAACTACTGTGCCTCCTAACAGGTCCATTTGGATTTTCTGGAGATATTTAAATACTAACATGGCCGGCAATGAACACGTCAGCTTCTCCTCTTCTTTCTCTATATTTACCTTTTCAGCAAATGACAATGCCATTTGAAAAACTCAGTTTTTCAAGCCAGAAATATGAAGTCACCGTTAACTCCTCTCTTTCCTTCAATTTCCTCATCCAGTTGAATACTAAGCTTTACTGAGTCTGTTCTCAATATTTCTTGAACCCATCCATTTCTGCCATTCTCACTGCTTCTATGCTAGACCAGACTACCTTCAACTTTTGTCCAGTCTCCCCTACAATACATTTTCCACAGGGAAGCCAGAGTGATCTTTCTAAGAAGCAAATTTCATTACAGCAAAACTCTATTTAAAAACCTTTAAAATGGATTTCCATCGCCTTAGGGCAAAACCAGGGTTTCTTAACCATGATTGTGTGCTCACCCACTACCTGACCCATGCTCCAGTATAACATTCATTATACTTTATTGTAATTTGTGACTTAAATGTCACCTGCCTCCATTAGAGTGAAGGTTCATAGGTCAGGTGTTATGGGTTGAATTGTATCCCTCCAAAATTTACATGTTGAGGTTCTAATTCCAAGTACCTTACTCAGAATATGACTTTATTTGGAAATAGGGTCACTGCAGATCTAAATAGTTAAGATGAGGTTATATTGGAATAAGGTGGGTCTCTAATCCAATATGACTAGTGTCCTTATAAAAAGGAGATTTTGGACAGAAGCACAGCTACATGTAGAGGAAAGGTGATAAAAGGGGGTACAGGAAGAAGATGGCCATCTACAAGCCAAGAAAAGAGGCCTAGAACAGACCCTTCCCTCACAGCCCTTAGAAGTGCTGTCGACAGCTTCTTTTTCTAGCCTCCAGAAGTATGAGACATCCAATTTTTCTGTTGTTTAAGCCACCCAGTTTGTGATGCTTTGTTACAGCAGCCCTAGCAAACTAATACAGTGGGAAACATGTCTCTCTTGTAATTGTGGCATCCCAAGTCTGTGGCAGTGCCTCAAACATACACAGTAGGTTTTCTATAAATATTGATATTTGTTGCGTGATTGAACGAATTCCTATAGTTACTGTGAAGTAAAATTATATATTTGGCAGGTAGGTTAGACCAATGTGATGAAGCTTAGTTATTGTAGTATCATTAAAACCTGATCCCAAGCAGAAAATTGAAGGACAGTGTTCTACCGTCCCGATCACATTCAATATTAATTAATCAAGCAGGAAAATGGGGTAAAGTTTTCATCAGAAAAAAAAATTACTGAGGATCATTACTCAGCTAGAATAACTTATTTTTAAAATACTATATCAGCTTTACCTTATTCTCTGCATGAGCCCTTTTACTTATCTAAATAATAGAGAGTCCTTATTGTCAATACGGACTTAAGCACATGGGGTGGAAAAGCTTGAATGGGTCCTTTTTCATTTTTACTTATACCAGAGGCACCAGGCGAGGGAAGTGGTTGCGTTGCTCCTTTAGGAGTTTATCTCTTCCTAAGTCAGAGAGTTATGAGTTGAGAGTTTCAACCTCCCCAGCAGAGCACTTACAGGCTGAAGTTGGGAAACCCTGTTAAAATTTCATGAACGTGAATCAGATTTATTGGTTCATTCAGCCTTTTTTTTAGTGCTCCTAAGGTTGAGGTGGTTCAGTGGAGGTATGACATGTGGATTTCTTAATGGATAGTGAATTCTGTAAGTTTGTGTGTACTCTAAAAAGCACATATCTCTTAACCCAATATCACATGTCAAAGTTAGATAATATCTTGGCAACAAGCGCCTCCTTGTCATCTGGGGCATCGGAATTTGGCATTTCACAAATTAAATGGTTCTCTTTAATTAAATAAAGACCAGTCATGGTGATGAAGTGGTGAATATAATCTGAATTAAGTTGCATTCTGAATGGTCATGTCTAGAACAATCAGCAGGCTAATAGAATACGTTAGTGGTGAACTTTGTACTTGGTGACATCAATGATCTCTTCCAATCCTGATTCTTCAGAGGTAAAGTCACACCCATGACATTGTTGCATATCTTATGAGATGTTACCAAGCTGCTGCCTTCAAAGAATAGAGAATACTTGAATTTAGCCACTGTTAATAGCATTTTTTTTTACAAATTGCTATTTCCCACATCCATAGCATAAATCAAGCATTTAAGCACATTTAATGTTTATCATGTTATACACTAAGACAACTCTATAACCCCAATAAAGTCCTCCACCAAGAGAAGCCAAATGATCAGAACTTTGCACTTTCTTTAAATAATGAATCTGACCACAGCATGTGGCCAAATCTCAAGCACAGAGGTCCCCACACATATTCCTGGCCTGTATCCTGAACTCTATCATCTCATCTGAACTGGAATTCATTTTCCTAACATGTTATTGGAATCATCCAGTTATCAGAATAAGAGCACTCCAGGCCCTTATTCTGATAACTAACAGTGCCTTTCTGCCATGACATTTGGCTTCTACCCCATCTATGCCCTGCATGTGGCCCCTCATACCGTACCACCCTTCCTCCAATCAGGCAGATTATACTCTTACCTTGAGCAATTCAGATCCTTATACTTTATCATGCTACTAGCCATGTGACAGAGATTTCCCCAGTCCAGGAAATGGAAAATCAGATAATAATGAAAGAAATAAAGTCTGAGTTGCTACTAGTCCAGGACTCCCTTTCTTATATCCAGAGTCTCTTCGAATTCTGGTTTACAAAGTCTTGGAAATGTGATGGTTGCTCCATGATTGCTACCTTAGGTTGCTATGTAAGTCAGGAGTGTATAATTTTACAAAAGCTTATAAATGTTATAGAATACTTCCTCCATCGTCGAAATATTTTATAATCCTCTCTCTAGTTCATTCTCCCATCACCGCAGCAATTAGAGGACTGATCAGTACAACTGCTCCCGGGAACAAAAATTTAGAGATAATTGTCCTGGAAAAGAAACCTCCTGTAGTTCATTCCTTGCTTGAGCAATTAGAAATTTGTTGTTTTTGTTACTTTGAAAATAAGTGATTCCTAGCAAGTCATCTAATTCAGTCATTCATCTCAGAGAACCTCTTACTCTAAGATTTTAAGAGGTAGGGAGACAAAGGCAAGGGTAAGAGTGGAAAAAGAATTTGACTAATTTAAAGCTTACTGTGTCTCTGGAACACCAGGGTCAGTTTCACTGACTTCACAACTTTGTCATGGTAACCTTCTCAGGTTCTCACTATTCAGATGGTATTTTCAGGTCCAGGTATTCTCGAAGCAATCATCAAGTCATTGTATCTATCAGCGTGAAATAAAATAATTGTGTCTAAGTGTCCTTAGATATTCTTAATTCTGAACATTTGGAGTTTTTAAAATACATGCAAAAAAATTGTTGTGCTTTAATATGAACTAAGAGAAAAGAGACTGACACTGATACAAATTATTAACAAAAAGATTTAAATATCAGTGAATAAAAGTGGAGCATAAAAGGATGTTTATTATAATTTTTAAAAGATAAACCATCAGGTTATTAACCTTTCTAACCAAAAAATATAGATAATTATCTCTAAAAGAAAGGGCAAGATTATTAATAATCATGATATTTAGAAGAATTTGAAAGAGAAGGGAGATGTTTTCTAGTGGACTGAATTCTTCAAAATACAGGTAAACTTGATCTAGCAAAAATGTTATGAACTCAGACTTTTTAAAAATAAATATAATGTTTACCTTTTAATAAAATATTGATGGTCAGGATTACAAAATGCACCATAAATAAGTTTGCCTTTAGGGGAAGAAAGATCATGCTTTCCATGTTCTTTTTTAGGTTGATACTGGAATAATTATACAATAGTGCATAAATCAATAACATGCTGTGTACATTTGCCTTAAGAGAACATCAAGCCCCAAAAGTCTGCTTATGATTTTGTCGGTCAATATTTCTCTCAATTTTCAAGAAGAAAGCATAAGAAACATAAGCAATTTTCTCTCTTACATGTTGACTTCCAAAGTAATGTCTGCATGGAGCCTCCAGGGAAACCTGAGAATTGGAACTCTTTTTCAATCAGCAAAGGAAAATCGAACAGAATTTCCAGTAGTGGCTCAATTAATCCAAGTACAGCAGGGAGCACATCCTAATAGTCGGAGTAAGAAATGGAGGGAGGATCCCTGAAATAACGTTTCCAATCCCAAAGCTTGAAAACTGAGTGGCCTAGGGCGATTCTACTTGCCTAACCTGTCTTTCAGGTTTCCCCACTGTAAAAATAACATCAGTACTCCTTAATGGCCTATATGGGAGAAGAATCTAAAAGAGAAGAGTGGATATATGTATATATATAACTGAGTCACTTTGCTGTACACCTGAAACTAACACAACATTGTCAATCAACTAGACTCCAATAAAAATTTAAAAATAAATAAATAAATAAACACGTGCAATGTAATTTAGTTCCATCATGTGGCAAGTGTTTACAATACTTTCATGCTCCACTAGCACCATTCATGGATCAGAGCAAAGAGAGGACCTGGAGACTGACAAGGCTATTAATTGCTAGTTATGTCCTACGTTGCTTGTACTCCTCAGGTCTTCTATGATGTCAAGAAGATTTTCACATTTGTCTTCATTCTCAGATAGCTCTGCTCTTCTGGATGGGGAGATATTTATCTGCGTAGCTGAGGCAGCTTTGCTGGAATCAATTCCAGTTTTAAATCTCTCTTGAGAGTCACTCACATCTTGAGGGTTCATGTAGGCTGATTCCAAGGATGTCTCTTGAGTAAGGATCCTTGGGCCATACGCATGCATTTTAGTTGCTAGCTGAGATTCCACTGGGTTAATAGTTTGTTAAAATTGTTTTAAGAAAAATGCTCTTGAATGGCCAAGCTCCAAATAACATCTAAATGATCCTTTGTGAGGCATGAAGGAGAGTGTTGCTTCCTCCACCGAATCCCTCACAGGTCAAGGCCAGCCCTGGCAAAGCCCAGGGTGAAGCTCTCATCTCAGAGGAAAGACACACGGCAGCAATATGGAAGCTGAGCTCCAGGGCAGACACAGCTCATCATGACAGTGATTTTTTTCTTGCTTCCTCTTGACTGATGAAACAATACCTATCTTTTCTTTTTCCAATCAAAATGCAGATTAAATTTCATCATGCATCACAGGTGCTTTGAAAGCACAAACTAACTAAAAAAAAATTCAGCTTCCCTGGTGGCGCAGTGGTTGAGAGTCCGCCTGCCCATGCAGGGGATGCGGATTCGTGCCCCGGTCCGGGAAGATCCCACATGCCCCGGAGCGGCTGGGCCCGTGAGCCATGGCCGCTGAGCCTGCGCGTCCGGAGCGTGTGCTCCGAAATGGGAGAGGCCACAACAGTGAGACGCCCGCGTACCGCGAAAAAAGAAACACACACACACACACACACAAAAAAAAAACCCACTAAGTAATATTATTAGTCTATGTTTATTTCTATGTAGAAAGCGTCGTGCCGTGCTTTTGTTTTTGACTCTTTGCACATGCTCTTTCCTCTGTTTGGAATGCCTTTCTCCTTTTCCACTTGAATAAAGCCCAATCCTAAAGAAGAAAAGCCCTCTTTTGAAACTTGCCACCTCCCAGATGGGCTGAGTGCCCACGTACGGGTACCCAGGCCTTGCTGTGACTCCTATTTCATAGCACTTCTTCCACATGAATATAATGGTTGTTCACTCTCTTGGCCACTAGACTGTGACCTCCCTGAAGTAGAGGACAGACGGCATCACCTTGGTGTCCATAAGGTCTTTAAGCTCAGTGCTTAGCACAGAGATGTACTAAAATGTTTGTTGAATTAATGTACCTAGTGCTGTCCAGTAATACGTGATCTCAATAACTAACATAATTTAGATTTTCGTATCCTATGTAATTAGTTCAGCACTTTCACCACACACACCAGCCTGAAGATAATGGATTATCTTTAAAGTCTTACTTTTCCTGGGTTGACCTCTGACTCAAATGTGCTTTCTTGTAGCCATACTTTGTTCACATTCGTCTTCTTTATTAGACATTGAAAAAAGAGACTGTGCCCTGCTTCCTGTGGCTAGCAGGCACAAAAATAAATACCTTTTGAATAAATAAACAATCAAATATGAAGTGATGACTGATGCCTGTGGCTAGGCTGAGGGCATGTCTATTGTGATTGACTCAACAGCTGTGCAATTAATCAAATAGCGATGTTAACTGGAGTTAAGAAATGGGGAATAAGGTTGGAGCTGGGATAAAGAGAGTAGGAAACTAATAATAAAACATTTCCACAGACTAAATAATACTAGCCACAGTCAGATAAAAAATTATCCCCTATATAAAGATATTGTCTTAAAAATAGGGCATGTGACCCTACTGTATGGAAGGGTTAAAACTTTGTTTATTGCTCAAAAAGATTTTTGTTCAGCTGAGAATTAGAAAAACAATGTTGAGTTATCCCAATGAAGGGAATGGAAGAGAGCTGATCTAAAGTACAGATTTGCAATGGGTAGCTTTCCAAGGAAAAGGACATGCTGATCGGACATAGAACAAAAGGGAGTAAGTGGAGATGGGATCAATTCCATCCATGGACAGCTTCCTGAGAATCACAGAGAAGTGAGGCTGGAAAATCCCTTTTCCATCAAACAGGTGTGTTCATTTCCAAGCAAGTTGGCTTCTTTTTCAATTCTGGCACATTGCCTATTAGAATAGAGAATCTTTTCAGAGGCCCAAAGCACTCAGCCCAGATGCTTTGACAGTTCTGGCATACTTCTCCATTTCATCAAAGCACCCAGACATTAGAGCATTTATATTGCACCAACTGGAGACCAGCCCCTTTCTCCTGATGCTTATGTGGTCTTAGGTCACACAAACACTTGGAAACACTTAGGGGAATTACCAGCCAACGTGCCACATAATGCAGCCAACCATGACTACCAACAGAGCCTTACTAACACCAGTACATGTTTTGTTGAGAAAAATTAAAAAGCTACTCAGCTGTGAAAGCCATTTCCTATGCAATTGTTGCCAGCACCAAACTGCAGTTATGTAGACCCAAGTCAGCAGTAACACATACACACATACCTTTAACCCTTTAGTTAAAGCTCAGGAACCATATAATTTAGCATTGAGTCCCAGCAAATAACTAGAAATGTTTTTTCTTTCTTCCCCTTCTTCCAGTTGGCCAGCAGGTATAACAAGCTAACTGAGTCTGCAGTCAGCTTCTTCAGAAAATGTGGATGAAAGAGAAAAAGGCAGAAAGATTATTTGTGTCTAGCCAACAGAGCGTCCCCAGGGAAATCTGCAGAAGTGGAAAACATTGTTTAGAATTATTGCAATGTACTACCTTTCATCAAAGGGGCTTACACTGATTGAAACATATTAAGATTCCCTCTCAGCCTTCAGGATTGGGATTGTAAAGTATCAATACCATTAGAACAGGTTTGTAGAAGATAACAAAGCACCTGTTATCCAGACATACTTGACCCAATCATTCATGCGTAGGATCCTTGTATCACTATATATATATATATATATATATATATATATATATATATATATATATTTCTACTGTCTGTATAGCCAGAGAGAAAATTCAGGACAGTCTTATGTTCAGGCACCTCTGCTCTCTAAAATTTGAGGTATGCTGTGAAGCCTGTTGTGGAGGGCACTCCAAAACATGCAGTGGGAAAAAAAAAAGGAGCATGAAAATTGAGGAGTGATATAGTGGGAATTGCTCATGGCCATTTTTACCAGTTGGATTTAACAATGATGGATTCAAGCAGTGTACTCTATTATCCCTAAGGAAAAGATTAATTAATATAATTCATGTTTAATAGGTATTTAAGAAAACTGCAAGATTTCAGGAAGTCAAAATCACTTGCTATTCTTTCTCCTGTTTTAAGAATCATCTCTAAATGGCTGATTTCCTTGTGTCTGCCTCAATTAAATCTCAATATTTTTATGTGGGCATTTCCTGTTGAAATATTATATTTCCTAAGCTCTCTGATGTTTGACAGACTAGACAGTCCTCTTCTCCATGAGCTCCTCAGGACTGCCTCTGAGCATCCCTGCCCATTGTACACACCTTTGTGCTCTTCCAGGACCCTTTGTCCTATATCACAGCACTCCTGTCATGAGCCCCTACTGGGCACCTACTCTTGCAAGCCCTGACCTGGCCTCACTTGAGCACTGACTCTTCATCTATCAAAAAGGATGTGAACATTTCCTGAAGGAGAAAAGGGGTGAGGTTTGGTATTAACATCTCCTTATTTCCTTTACTGTGGCCCAGATCATTTAACTCATTTCGATTATTTTCTGTTTCTACAACGTTCAGCTTGTCGACCTCCTGCTACTTGGTTTGCCCCACTACACCTCAGACTACCCAGAGCGTAGATTCTGGTGCCAGACAGCCTGGATTGAATTTAGCTCTCATCTTAACTAGCTTTGTGACCTTGGGTAAGCCATTTATTCTCTCTCTGCCTCAGTCTTCCCATCTGTAAATGGGAGTTAATAAGCTATTTTTATTTCATAGGGTTTGTTGTAAAGGATGCAACTTACTGGGTTTTCCACACACCCCACTTTCCTTTTGTCATAGGCTCAAATGCTTGCCTCATTACATACCTGGTCCCTAAAGGTATTTGAATTTACATTTAAATGTTTTCAGTGTCCTTGTTTCCCACCATAAACCTAAGTCTATGAAATAGGTACAGTGTCATAGAAGGCCAAGATTAAACAGGTAACCAATTGAAGTATTTCTTAAAACTAGAGATTCTTCTCTTCAAGCTTATCATGAGAGATTTAGAACCCGAACCACCAGGTAAAATTTTACTGCCCTCTGTACCCAACGGCCGAGGCAGCACAGAAAACAGAGCTGGCCCTGGGGGAGCTGCTAATTCAGTTACTCCAAGGAAGCCTGACATTACATGCTAATTTGAGAGCCATAAGGACTAGTTGTTTCAAAGCAAACTCTCTGTTAGACTGTATGAATATTCTGAGTTCAAGCTGGGGAGAGCCGGTATGAGCTGGAGTTGGCCAGTAAGTCTCATGGCCTTGCCCACATTCAACAGGAAAGAAGGAAGAAGGAAAATAAAGCATTCCCATCTGGACAAGTATGGGGAGGTCAAGGGCAGCATAAATATCCATGCAAAGTTTTGGTCTAGTTAAATAACTTTTTAAAAAGTTTATAATGTCTGCAAGTTCTGAATTTAAATTTGAAGAGCTGAAATACACACAGACACACACACACACACACATACACACACACACCCATTTCACTTCTTGCTGACATATCCATCACCTATTACTACAAGAAACAAACAGTAAAAGCCCCTAAAATTAAAACGTTTCACTTAATGACTGGAGACATCTATCTTCAGGACAGTAATAGAATAGAAACCCTCAAATTTTTAAACTGACTGATGCTTTACAGACTCATTTTTAAGTTAATGCTGCACGCAATGTGTCTCTTCAGTGTTTCACTGTTTCTGCTTTTTTGGGTTTGAGTTTTACTACCCTTTATAGGTCTAGCATTAGATCTTTCTCCCCCTTTAATGTTTTCTATTTTGCAAGCCAAACATCTGTACATTTTCTTGCAAGTCATCAAAAAAAATAAATAATTTAGTGTCTAATCGAATTCATCTTGATGGCCTCCTACTGAGCAGCTCCAGTTTCCTCTTTTAGCACCTTCCTGCCCCCTTGTCCATTTTCCATTCCATATTCTGCCATAGCTTGCTATTTATCAATAATTTTTACCTAGAAATCTGTCAACCTATGTTTGATGTATACGCTCATATATTTAAAGAAAAGAAGTTATTTTGAAATTGCCTCATAATTGAAGAGAGGAAGGAAACCAGGGAAATCCTTTTACTGCTAGATAAAAAGAGGCTGGAAGAGTAATTCCTCAGAGTATAGACAAATATAAAAGACTACAGATTTGTGAACCCCCATTGAGCATTATTTTGTAAAAGAGGGCCCTGAAACAAGCAGGAAAAATACATTTTGCTGAATTACTTGTTACTTTCTCTCTTCCCTCTTTCCACTTCCTTTCCATTGTTCTTCTGGCTGAAAATTTCTAAACCTGGAAACCTCATTGGAAGAGACAGTCATTATTTATTTTGACAATTTATGAAGTGCCTATTCTTTGTGGCAACTACTCACTGAATTTAAAAATTAAACGTAAATTCCGTAAGTTCATCACAATGGGTAGCACTACACTAACTGCTTGTGCCACCACTGGGCATAGATTGCTCTGACAAGCTACTGGAAATGAGGAAAAAACACCATCCAGTCAAAATCTACACCAAATAAATGTGCTTTGCGTGGGAACCCAGGAAAGGCAGGTTTCAAAAGGAACTGTGGAGGTAAAACTTTTTTTTTTGATGTTGTCACAAGTTCCAGGACTCCTTTTAAGTAGCTGTGGCCAGTTAGTAACCTAGTATAACTTAAAATAAGATAAATATCAGTGTGTCTGTCAGAAATTTAAGAGATTGTAACAATTATATGTCTTACACCATATAGGAGAGAGACAAACTATCCGGTTTGTTAGAAGTGTGGAAGGCAAATTTTCAAAAGAATATATGTAGATTTTGGCTTCCCAGACACGTGGAAGTAACTGTTACAAGATGTTTCTCTCTGATGTAAACAACAGGTAAATTAAGCAAAATATATAAAACAACTATTTTCAATCATTGGAAAACAGGCAGCACAGGGCTATGGTTCCTGAGAGAAGGAAAACAAATCAGCCTTTCTGATTGGAATCAGCTTCCAGATTTTCACGGAGAGAGAAGGAACTGAAACAGATAGATCATGGAGGTGTCATTGCATTGAGGAGATAGAGATCAGAGTTCAGAGAAGCTGAGACAGCTCGAACTGTGGACATAGTGCCAGAGAGAAGACAGCTACGTGGAGACAAAGCTTCAGAAATCTGCATAGGGTACCTTTGAATCTGCTATTGAATACTAAACTATGCATGCTTGAAGTGAAAATCTATTAAGCCAGAGAATTCTCAGGGTGCTATAAGCAGAACCACACCAGAGCTCAAACAAGGCTGAGGGACATTTGAATTCTAATCAGCCAGAGTGGGGCACTCAGCAGTAGGATAAAACTAGTCCTATAGTGAAAACCACAATAGATTATTAATAAAACAGCCTAAGAAATGATGGCACTAATCTGCAGATAACTTTGAAGCCTTTCAAAACATTTTCCAACGCTCTTTGTAGGAAGACACACACAAAATACCTCAAATAACATAAAATTTACAGTGTCTAACATTCAAATACAAAATTATTAACCATAAAAAATGAAGGGGGCTTCCCTGGTGGCGCAGTGGTTGAGAGTCCGCCTGCCAATGAAGGGGACGCGGGTTCATGCCCCGGTCCGGGGGGATCCCACATGCTGTGGAGCAGCTGGGCCCGTGAGCCATGGCCGCTGAGCCTGTGTGTCCGGAGCCTGTGCTCTGCAATGGGAGCAGTGAGAGGCCTGCGTACCACCAAAGAAAAAAAAAATGAAGGAAAATATGACCCAAAACCAAGTGAAAAATCAGTCAATAGAAACAGACCCGAAAATGACAGAAATGATAAAATTATCGGAAAAAGTCTCTAAAACTGCTATTATGAATATGCTCACTGTGTTCAAGAGTTAAAGAATACGAATATAATGTGAGGGGAAAGGAAAGATATCAGAAAGTTCCAGGAGGAAATTCTAAAGATGAAAAATACAGTATCTGAAGTGAAAAATTCAGTGGGTGAGATTAAGAGCAGATTAGATAACTGCATTAGTAAAGATCAGTGAACTTGAAGATATTGCAACAGAAGCAATCCAAACTGAAATGCAGGAAGGACTAATAAACACAGCCTCAGTGACCAATAGGACAATATCTAGTGGTCTAGCATGTGTGTATATGGCATCCCAAAAGGATAGGAAAAGTGCATGAGGGGTAGGAAGAAATAATGCCCCCCAATTTACTAAATCTACAGATCAAAGGAGTTCAATGAGCCCCAAGCAGGAAATACCCACATAAACACTAATATAGATGCGCACACACACACACACACACACACACACACACACACACACAACCAGACCAAAGCATATCATAAATAAATTCCTGAAAACCATGATAAGGAAATTTCGAATCTGCCAGAGGAAAAAAGACATGGCACATAGAGAGGAATGAAGAAAAGTATTACTACAGACACCTCAAGAGAAGTGAGAGAAGCCAAAAGAAAATGAAAAACCACCTTCAAAGTGGTGGAAAAAACCTATCAAATTGGCATTCTAAAAGCAGCAAAAACATCTTTAAACATGAAGGCATACTAAAGACATATTCAGACAAACAAAAGCTGAGAGAACATGTCATCAGCAGACCTGGATGTTAAGAAATGATAAGAAAGTTTGTCAGGTTGAATGAAAATGGTTCCAGATGGGATCATGGATCTTAAAAAAGAAAAAAAAAAAGAATAAAAGGTATTGTAGATGACAGATATACGGCAAGTATGAAAAGCTTTTTAATCTCACATTTACTGATTTTTTAAAGCAAAAATGATCAGGAAAGTTATCTATAACATGTAAAACTAAAATGTTTTATGACAATAGTACAAGTTGTAAAGGGAGAAGGAAATGGAAATATCCTGCTGTAAGTTTCTTTTTTAAAAATTTTTATTGGGCCTAGAGGGGAAGATGGCAGAAGAGTAAGACACGGAGATCACCTTCCTCCCCACAGATACACCAGAAATACATCTACACGTGGAACAACTCCTACAGGACACCTACTGAATGCTGGCATAAGACCTCAGACCTCCCAAAAGGCAATAAAGTCCCCACGTACCTGGGTACGGCAAAAGAAAAAAGAATAAACAGAGACAAAAGGATAGGGACAGGACCTGCACCAGTGGGAGGGAGCTGTGAAGGAGGAAAGGTTTCCACACACTAAGAAGCCCCTTTGCAGGCGGAGACTGTGGGTGGCAGAGAGGGAAAGCTTCAGAGCCACGGAGGAGAGCGCAGCAACGGGGGTGTGGAGGACAAAGCGGAGAGATTCCTGCATAGAGGATCGGTGCCAACCGGCACTCACCAGGACGAGAGGCTTGTCTGCTCACCCGCCAGAGGCAAGAGACTTTTTCTTCCCTCTTTGTTTCCTGGTGCGTGAGGAGAGGGGATTAAGAGCGCTGCTTAAAGGAGCTCCAGAGACTGGCGCGAGCCACGGCTAACAGCGCGGACCCCAGAGACGGGCATGAGACGCTAAGTCTGCTGCTGCCGCCACCAAGAAGCCTGTGAGCGAGCACAGGTCACTATCCACACCCCCCTTCCGGGGAGCCTGTGCAGCCCACCACTGCCAGGGTCCCGGGATCCAGGGACAACTTCCCCGGAGAATGCACGGCGTGCCTCAGACTGGTGCAACGTCACGCCGGCCTCTGCCGCCACAGACTCACCCCGCACTCCGTGCCCCTCCCTCCCCCCGCCTGAGTGAGCCAGAGCCCCCGAATCAGCGGCTCCTTTAACCCTGTCCTGTCTGAGCGAAGAACAGACGCCTTCCAGCGACCTACAGGCAGAGGCGGGGCTAAATCCAAAGCTGAACCCTGGGAGCTGTGAGAACAAAGAAGAGAAAGGGAAATCCCTCCCAGCAGCATCAGAAGCAGCAGATTAAAGCTCCAGAATCAACTTGATGTACCCTGCATCTGTGGAATACCTGAATAGACAACGAATCACCCCAAATTAAGGAGGTGGACTTTGAGAGCAAGATTTATGATTTTTTTCCCCTTTTCCTCTTTTTCTGAGTGTGTATGTGTATGTTTCTGTGTGAGATTTTGTCTGTATAGCTTTGCTTCCACCATTTGTCCTAGGGTTCTATCCGTCCGTTTTTGTTTTGTTTTTTTTATTAAAAATTTTTTTTTCTTAATAATTATTTTTTATTTTAATAACTTTATTTTATTTTATCTTATCTTCTTTCTTTCTTTCTTTCCTTCCTTCCCTCCTTCCTTCCTCCCTCCTTCCCTCCCTCCCTCTCTCCCTCCTTCCTTCCTTCCTTTCTTTCTTTCTTTCTCTTTCTTTCTTCCTTCCTTCCTTCCTTCCTTCCTTCCTTCCTTCCTTTCTTCCTTTCTTTCTCTTCTTTCTTTCTTTCTTTCTTTCTTTCTTCTTTCACTTTTTCTCCCTTTTATTCTGAGCCATGTGGATGAAAGGCTCTTGGTGCTGCAGCCAGGAGTCAGTGCCGTGCCTGAGGTGGGAGAGCCAACTTCAGGACACTGGTCCACAAGAGACCTCCCAGCTCCACATAATATCATATGGCGAAAATCTCCCAGAGATATCCATCTCAACACAAGCACCCAGCTTCACTCAACGACCAGCAAGCTACAGTGATGGACACCCTATGCCAAACAACTAGCGAGACAGGAACACAACCCCACCCATTAGCAGAGAGGCGGCCTAAAATCATAATAAGTCCACAGACACCCCAAAACACACCACCAGACGTGGACCTACCCACCAGAAAGACAAGATCCAGCCTCATCCACCAGAACACAGGCACTAGTCCCCTCCACCAGGAAGCCTACACAACCCACTGAACCAACCTTAGCCACTGAGGACAGACACCAAAAACAATGGGAACTATGAACCTGCAGCCTGCAAAAAGGAGACCCCAAACACAGTAAGATAAGCAAAATGAGAAGACAGAAAAAATACACAGCAGATGAAGGAGCAAGATAAAAATGCACCAGACCTAACAAATGAAGAGGAAATAGGCAGTCTACCTGAAAAAGAATTCAGAATAATGATAGTAAAGATGATCAAAAATCTTGGAAATAGAATAGACAAAATGCAAGAAACATTTAACAAGGACCTAGAAGAACTAAAGATGAAACAAACAACAATGAACAACACAATAAATGAAATTAAAAATACTCTAGATGGAATCAATAGCAGAATAGCTGAGGCAGAAGAACGGATAAGTGACCTGGAAGATAAAGTAGTGGAAATAACTACTGCAGAGCAGAATAAAGAAAAAAGAATGAAAAGAACTGAGGACAGTCTCAGAGACCTCTGTAACAACATTAAATGCACCAACATTCAAATTATAGGGGTTCCAGAAAGAGAAAAAGAAAGGGACTGAGAAAATATTTGAAGAGATTATAGTTGAAAACTTCCCTAATATAGGAAAGGAAATAGTTAATCAAGTCCAGGAAGCACAGAGAGTCCCATACAGGATAAATCCAAGGAGAAATACGCCAAGACACATATTAATCAAACTGTCAAAAATTAAATACAAAGAAAACATATTAAAAGCAGCAAGGGAAAAACAACAAATAACACACAAGGGAATCCCCATAAAGTTAACAGCTGATCTTTCAGCAGAAACTCTGCAAGCCAGAAGGGACTGGCAGGACATATTTAAAGTGATGAAGGAGGAAAACCTGACCAAGATTACTCTACCCAGCAAGGATCTCATTCAGGTTTGATGGAGAAATTAAAACCTTTACAGACAAGCAAAAGCTGAGAGAGTTCAGCAGCACCAAACCAGCTTTACCACAAATGCTAAAGGAACTTCTCTAGACAAGAAACACAAGAGAAGGAAAAGACCTACAATAACGAGCCCAAAGCAATTAAGAAAATGGGAATAGGAACATACATATTGATAATTACCTTAAATGTAAATGGACTAAATGCTCCCACCAAAAGACACAGATTCGCTGAATGGATACAAAAACAAGACTCATATATATGCTGCCTACAAGAGACCCACCTCAGACCTAGAGACACATACAGACTGAAAGTAAGGGTATGGAAAAAGATATTCCATGCCAATGGAAACCAAAAGAAAGCTGGAGTAGCAATTCTCATATCAGACAAAATAGACTTTAAAATAAAGACTATTAGAAGAGACAAAGAAGGACACTACATAATGATCAAGGGATCGATCCAAGAAGAGGATATAACAATTGTAAATATTTGTGCACCCAACATAGGAGCACCTCAATACCTAAGGCAAATACTAACAGCCATAAAAGGGGAAATCGACAGTAACACATTCATAGTAGGGGACTTTAACACCCCACTTTCACCAATGGACAGATCATCCAAAATGAAAATAAATAAGGAATCACAAGCTTTAAATGATACATTAAACAAGATGGACTTAATTGATATTTAAAGGACATTCCATCCAAAAACAACAGAATACACATTTTTCTCAAGTGTGCACGGAACATTCTCCAGGATAGATCATATCTTGGGTCACAAATCAAGCCTTGGTAAATTTAAGAAAATTGAAACTGTATCAATATCTTTTCCGACCACAATGCTATCAGACTAGATATCAATTACAGGAATAGATCTGTAAAAAATACAAACACATGGAGGCTAAGCAATACACTACTTAGTAACGAAGTGATCACTGAAGAAATCAAAGAGGAAATTAAAAAATACCTAGAAACAAATGACAGTGGAGACACGACAACCCAAAACCCATGGGATGCAACAAAAGCAGTTCTAAGGGGGAAGTTTATAGCAATACAATCCTACCTTAAGAAACAGGAAACATCTCGAATAAACAACCTAACCTTGCACCTAAAGCAGTTAGAGAAAGAAGAACAAAAAAACCCCAAAGTTAGCAGAAGGAAAGAAATCATAAAAATCAGATCAGAAATAGAAACGAAGGAAACAATAGCAAAGATCAATAAAACTAAAAGCTGGTTCTTTGAGAAGATAAACAAAATTGATAAACCATTAGCCAGACTCATCAAGAAAAAAAGGGAGAAGACTCAAATCAATAGAATTAGAAATGAAAAAGGAGAAGTAACAACTGACACTGTAGAAATACAAAAGATCATGAGAGATTACTACAAGCAACTCTATGCCAATGAAATGGACAACCTGGAAGAAATGGACAAATTCTCAGAAATGCACGACCTGCCAAGACTGAATCAGGAAGAAATAGAAAATATGAACAGACCAATCACAAGCACTGAAATTGAAACTGTGATTAAAAATCTTCCAACAAACAAAAGCCCAGGACCAGATGTCTTCACAGGCGAATTCTATCAAACATTTTCATCAAAAAATCTAGAAACAATAAATGCCGGAGAGGGTGTGGAGAAAAGGGAACCCTCTTGCACTGCTGGTGGGAATGTGAATTGGTACGGCCACTATGGAGAACAGTATGGAGGTTCTTTAAAAAACTACAAATAGAACTACCATATGACCCAGCAATCCCACTACTGGGCATATACCCTGAGAAAACCATAATTCAAAAAGAGTCATGTACTAAAATGTTCATTGCAGCTCTATTTACAATAGCCCGGAGATGGAAACAACCTAAGTGTCCATCATCGGATGAATGGATAAAGAAGATGTGGCACATATATACAATGGAATATTACTCAGCCATAAAAAACGAAATTGAGCCATTTGTAATTAGGTGGATAGACCTAGAGTCTGTCATACAGAGTTAAGTAAGTCAGAAAGAGAAAGACAAATACCGTATGCTAACACATATATATGGAATTTAAGAAAAAAAAAATGTCATGAAGAACCTAGGGGTAAGACAGGAATACAGACACAGACCTACTAGAGAATGGACTTGAGGAAATGGGGAGGGGGAAGGGTGAGCTGTGACAAAGCAAGAGAGTGGCATGGACATATATACACTACCAAACGTAAAATAGATAGCTAGTGGGAAGCAGCCGCATAGCACAGGGAGATCAGCTAGGTGCTTTGTGACCACCTAGAGGGGTGGGAGGGAGGGAGAAAAAAATTTTTTATTGGAGTATATATTTTTAAAATAAATTTATTTATTTATTTTTGGCTGCAGTGGGTCTTCGTTGCTGCGCACGGGCTTTCTCTATTTGCAGCAAGCCGGGGCTACTCCTCGTTGCGGTGCGCAGGCTTCTTACTGCAGTGGCTTCTCTTGTTGTGGAGCACAGGCTCTAGGTGCACAGGCTTCAGTAGTTGTGGCACGCAGACTCAGTAGTTGTGGCTTGCTGCCTCTAGAGCACAGGCTCAGTAGTTGTGGCGGATGGGGTTAGCTGCTCCGTGGCATGTAGGATCTTCCTGGACCAGGGCTCAAACCTGTGTCCCCTGCTTTGGCAGGCAGATTCTTAACCACTGTGCCACCTGGGAAGTCCAAGTATAGTTGATTTACAATGATGTGTTAGTTTCAGGTGTACAGTAAAGTGAATCCGTTATACATATACATATATCCACTCCTTTTTTTTTCTTTTCCCATATAGGCCATTACAGAGTACTGATTAGAGTTCCCTGTGCTATACAGCAGGTTCTTATTAGTTATCTATTTTATATATAATAGTGTGTAATTGTCAATCCCAATCTCCCAATTTATCCCTCCCACCTTTATCCCCTGGTAACCATAAGTTTGTTTTCTACATCCATGACTCTACGTCTGTTTTGTAAGTAAGTTCACTTGTACCCTTTCTTTTTTTAGATTCCACATATAAGCGATATCATATAATACTTGTCTTTCTGTGTCTGACTTACTTCACTCAAGGTTCTTATGTTATAGTGAAGTAGTAGTGTGTTATTTGAAAGTCAGATGTAGTAAATTAAAGATAAATATTGTAAATCCTGGAGCAATCGCCAAAAACAAGCATGCAAATAAAAACAAAAAATGTGGTATATCTAATAAACCAACAAAGGACAAACACTCTTAGTAATTCTGTCTGTGGTATGACTTCTCCGTCTGCCATTGGCTTGCCTAATACAAAATCCCCTGTGGGCTAGGTCCCAGAGTGGTAAGATGTGAGACAGGTGATGGCTTTTAGATCAAAAATCTAAATGATGTTTTAGACACTAAAGCACTTGGAAATGGAAATTTCCATCGGGGTCAGCCTAATGAGGTAAGTGAAATCTGTCTCTCACCTTCGTTATCACTAGTATAGAGAAACTGTTTTAAAAAAATTAACTTCTCGTTGCACTCCCACCTACCCTCCAGAGCCCTCACATACCTCTTCTCATGGCCTTTCAGCTCCTTCAGCCAGGCTTTACGCTGTGGTTAATGTAGTGGGCATCTATTCTTTCAATCAAAGTTTTTGAATTCACACTATTTAGCATATAGGTTTATTATAGGGAGGCTCTTTTCCTTCTCTGTATATACATTTTCCATAGATTCCCCAAGCTGAACTTCAAATGTTTTCTTCTGAAAGGCTTTGCCCTGGTCACAGAAATCCTCCCTTAAAAAAACTTCTTTCCCCTGAAGTCCACAGATGTTGTCCCTTTCTTACAGCACCTCACTGTCTACCCTGTATTGTAACAACCTGTGTCCATGTCTCTGTCTTACTCGTTGAGCTGTGTGTTGTCCAAGTTTGTACTTTCTTCCCTCTCCAGGGCAGAGGCCTGGACATAAGGTGGAAGGAGACAGGCTTTTGAGGTTATTTGAACCATCATTTTACCCTTTTATTTGGGAAGTAAAAGTGTCTGAGGATCAAGAAAAAGAATTATTATGAGGTTACCTGTAAAGGTCAAGGTCTACTTTTACTTTTGATGATAAAACCTCACATAAATAAATAAAGCACTATACGTCTGCTTACACAGAGCAAATGGAAGTCTAACTGAACCATTAGGGAAGTTCTTACCCTCTGTTAGAGAGATTACACACTCCACCGTGAAAGTGCTAGGGGAAGACACAGAGTGTGAGCTGGTACTGGGAAATCACGTGTGCTGCTCAGAGAGGTAGGGATCAGCTGTCCAAGGAGCTCATGAGCAAACCAAGCTTCTATAGTCGGATAGACTATTGGTTGTTCAACAATTTTTCCAGGTCTCCTCCTTCTGGCACTTCTCCTGTCCACTGAGAGCTAGACACGGTCAAGTTACTTGCATTCCCCCCACCAAAAAAAAATTAAGTGAATAGAAACAATGTGTGTCATATCTGTAAGGAAGCCCTTAAGAACCAGTATATAATATTCCATGTCCCCCTTCCCATTGCCCAGGGAGCAGCAAAGCTCCCAAAAGTGGAGGCTCACTCTGCCTAGGTCCTTCTGTGATAATGACATGGAACAGACATCAAACCCCATCTCTGTGCTGTCAATTTGAGATTAAAGCCAATCCAACCTGGGTAAGAAATGAACATTTGTTGTTATAAGCCACCACAATAGAAGGATTGGTTGCTGTGACTATAACCCACCCTACTCTGAATGATACATACAGAAGCCTTGCATAAGCACCCACTGAGCATCTCCTCTGAGCTTAGCAAGATGATCACCAAGGCAAGAGAGCGGGTAACCTTAAGAGTCAACACTATAGTGGGGTATCAGCTTCACAACTAAGAATTAACTGGAGAGGATTCATATATATCACATTCAAGAACACCAACAAAGGAACACTAAAAAAAGAAAATACAGTGGCAGGTATTAGTCAGATGTTAAGTGATCTAGTTCTTATACCTCAAAGCATATGCTTCGCACAGGTGGTGTAGCATTTTCTAAATTTTAATGCAAAAGAAAACTGTGTCCTCTACTCACAATGCTTCTGACAACAAATGCATGGGTTTTCCACATCTAGCAATTCTCTAATTCTCTATGGATACCAAATGAGTGTCATTTAATCCAATTCTGACACCACCTGGAGTTAGTGCAGACCCTACAGGTTAAGGGCTCAGTCCCACAGGACTGTGCCCCACTTTGGATGCCAATCACAAGTAGTGGGCCCACAGGTTACCCATACTTCTGTCTGACTTGGCTGTAAATCATGGTTTTCCTAGACCTCTTCCTCAAGTTCAATAACTTGCTATAACAGCTCACAGAATCCAGGCAAACCCTTTACTTACTATTACTGGTTTATTATAGAGGATATTATAAGGGATACAAATGAACAGCCAGATACAGAGGTAAATAGGGTGAAGTATAGAAGGATCCCCAGTGCAGGAATTTCTGTCCCTGTTGAGTTTGGGGTGTGCCACCCTCCCAGTACATGGATGTGTTCACCCACTGGAAGCTTTCCAAATTCTTTTGTTTAAGGTTTCTATGGACGTCTCATCTTGTAGGCACGATTGATTAAATCACTGGCCCTTGATGATTAACTCAATCTCCAGCATCTCTAACCCCTCCAGAGGTTGGAAGGAGGGTGAAAGTCGGTTCCTCTGGAAACCAATCCCCATCTTCCAAAAGCCACCCTACTAGCCTAAACTCAGGTATGGTTGAAAGGGAAAATTATAAATAACAAAAGATGCTCTTTTCAGCCTTACCACTCAGGAAATTCCAAGAATTTTAAAGCTGTATGGCAGGAATTAGAAATGAAGACCAAATATATACTTTCAATAATATCACAATAACACATAATATAATTGATTTGCTTGTGTATCTGTAGTACAACTTTTTGTTATGTCTACTTAGTCCCAAACCATTCTCCTTTCCCAGCAAAATGCTCCTTGTTGGTACTGTGTAATTCAGTTTTCTGGCAATAACTGTTTGTACCAGGAGTAGGTGGATGACTTAGGCTGGGCCCAACCCTTCTGTAGTATTTGGAGTTGAGATCAGGAAATTCCAGTTTTACCTTGGACTCATAAATGGAGAGGATTTTAAAACTTAGGAACGGCAATTTTCCCACTTTCTGTTACATAGAGGTGGAAGTGAAAAAAAAAAAAAAGTTGGTTTTGAAGAGATAGAATGAAGCAGCCATGACCAAGAGAAGCAGAAGTAAGATAAAGAATATCCCTTAAGATGGGTTTCCATCCCCTTGTTCCAATACTCCAAGAGAGTTCCTTGAATTTCTGCCCCCACAATCATACATTAATGTTTTTATTTTAAAACTTTTAATTTTAAAAAAACAGCCCCATCTACTCATCATCACCACCATCCAGATTTTCTCTTCAATGTCTCTATGCATATGGAGTATAGCCACCAGGTACCCCGATTTTGAGGTGGCTAGTTGATTATGCACCTCTTTTATTGTAAAAGGTAAATCTTTAATCGAATCTCAAGTGAAGTGAAGAACACGATGTAATAGAGAAGAATAGGAAGGACATTTAAGACTTGAAGAACACAGTAGAAACTAACACAACATTGTACAACAACTATACCCCAATTTAAAAAAATTATATTAAAAAAAAAGACATGAAGAACAAGGTAAGCACAAATGAAAACAATCTTAACAGGAATAAAAAGATGCACAGAGAATTTGACTCCTGAAATGTACCAATTTAATGAATATTTCAATTATTAAAGGCAGCTAATGATTTAGTCTTCCTCTTGATCTTCAACTGGCTGAATAAGTATTATTTTTCTTCAAATAGCAAGTGTATCTGTCACTTTTGCTACCTACAATATTCCTTTGATATCCCACCTCCTTTGCCAAATCAGAAATTATAATAGAGGGGCATCCCTATCCCCATTCCCTAATTTGCGCATAACAAATTAGATGTTTGCATAACAAGAGTTCCTCATACCTGATGCCTCCTGTACTACATATTATAGGGCCATCAGCGCAGGTCACGAGCATCAAGGAACCCAGCCATGGCTGTCTTAGCACCAAGAAGAAGCTAAACGTGCCACATGTGATAATCTTAGAAATACTGACAACATGGTAGCAGTTAAAATGCCTCAATATTTTCCATTCACCATCCCTGTGTAGGGAGCTGGGAAATAAAGTGGGTGAAGGAATTTGAGGAAAGAAAAGAATGGGTAGGGACAGTGCCTAGAATCCTTTTATAGAAGAAAATGCATCTCTTTCTTTCTCTCTTTGTTCTCTGAAATTGCATGTCACATTTCAGTGATTTTAAACATGAAATGGGTATTAGGGAAGTGATGCTATTGTCAAAAAGCCAAACAAAGGCAGGTTCAACTAGATTAAATGGAAAGCAAATAAAACACTGAAAGTGAACTCAAATCTTTTTATTTACGAAGGTGATAATTTTCTCTCCGTGTATGTGCTGGGTTGATCCAGACAAGGAAAACCAAAGACTTAAACTTAACTGAAATGAGAATCTTGTTCCCACATGAATACCCGACGATACCTGGAGGATGGCTCATTCAAAAATCCTTCCACAGTTCAGGCATAATGTTAGGGAAGACTCATTTCAGCTGTGATAGAGATGCTCAAATAACAGCAGCTTCAAATTTATTGCTCTCAGACATAAATGAAATCTGGAGATAAGCATTTCAGAGCTCAGTGATCATTATATTTTATTGTTCTACCATCTTCAATACGTATTTAGCTTCCTCCCTACTGTCCAAGAGGACTTCTTGAGCCCTGCAATGTCCACAATTCAGGAGCAGGAAAACCTGTAAAAGTTATCAGCCCCGCCTTTTAAGAACAGCCCCTAGAATCTGTGCATGATACAGCCCTTTATATCTCGTTGGATAGAAATTAGTTACATGGTTACCTCAAGCTTTAAGGAAGGCTGGGAAATGTAGCTCATAGTTTGGATGAGCATTTGCCCAGCTAACTTTCAGTGGTTCTATTATTAAAGAAGAAGGTAGAAAGAATCTGGAGAGAGCAATAGCAGTCTCTGCCATGGGTTCCATGCAGCAGTGATCTGTCATTTATGGCTGTCCCAAGTCCATTGAACGTAGTATCTTTTTTTTTCCTTTAATAGTTTCCATAATTGCAAATACCTAGTGAGAGTGATGGAGAGGCAAGAAATGAGGCTGGAGGGCTTCCCTGGTGGCGCAGTGGTTGAGAGCCTGCCTGCTGATGCAGGGGACACGGGTTCGTGCCCCGGTCCGGGAAGATCCCACATGCCATGGAGCGGCTGGGCCCGTGAGCCATAGCCGCTGAGCCTGCGCGTCCGGAACCTGTGCTCCGCAAGGGGAGAGGCCACAACAGTGAGAGGCCTGCATACCGCAAAAAAAAAAAAAAAAAAAGAAATGAGGCTGGAGAGAGGACAGAGGCCCGATTGTGGAGGGCCTCATGCATCGTGTCAAAGAGTTTGGATTTTATAGGCATTGGATTTAGATTTATCTGGAACTTAGATATAATAGATGATAGACAGACATATAGGCAGAAATATAATGCATTTGATTATCAACTATGTTTAAGGCTATTTTAGCATGGAGGATGCAACAAAAATAAAATTGACATTCATTGCTCTTAAGGAATTTATAATTTTGTGGAGAAAATATGCCCATAACTAAAATCCAATGCAAAGTAATAAAAGTTTATAGCCCCTTTTAATTTTCAGAGAACTTCCACATATATGATTGAGTAAATGACTGAAGCAAAGAAATGGAGTCTGAAAAGGGAAGGATATTTTGGGGAAATGAATAGCTCATTTTGACCAAATAGGAATATGTATAGGGAAATAGTGAAAGAAACCTAATAAAATAAACTGAGAATGTATTGAGGAATGTGTATTCCCTGTTTGTGAACATTTAGAAACAACAAACATAAGACCTGAGGATTCCTAAGTACATACATTATAGCGTGCTTTAACTTATTAAATCTTTACTAAGCCAGATAATATATCAGATACTGAGGACTCCAAGCCTCAAAAAGACCCAGTGGCGCCCAGGCATGTAAATACCATTAAGGTCAGCTGTGCGAGGTCATAGCAAACTATGACCTGACTGCTCCAACCCTTCCACTGGCTCCCAAATAGTAACCAGGATAATTGCAATCTGTCTCCAAATATGCCTATTGTTTCCCTTATCCATTACTGCGTAGCAAACCGCCCAAAGAGTTAATGTCTTAAGACAGTAGCAATATATTATTTCTCAAGATTCTGTGAGTACTTAAGATTCACATGGTGTCAGCTGGGGTGATAAGAAGACTAGAAAGTCCAAAATGATATCCTTTATGTTGTTGATAGTTGGTACTGACTGCTGACTGAGAGCTCAGCTGGGGCTGTCAACAAGAAGCCTCAATTTCCATCTACTTGGGCCTCTCCCTGGGGCTTCTTGGGCTTCCTCACAGCGTGGTAGTGAGATTCTAATGCGTGTTCCTAGTGGCAAAGGCAGAAGCTATAGATCTTTTAAGGACCAGCCTCAGAAGTTGCACAGCATAATATCTGCCTCATTCTTTTGTTCAAAAAAGGTCATAGGGGCATGCCACATTTAAGGAGAGGGGAAATATATACTCCATGCCTTGATAGGGGAGCAGGAAGGTCATACTGCAGAGAAGTATATGGGATGGAAGATATTGTTGCAATCATCTTTGTGAAAACAATCTATCACTGTCCTGTAGCCATAAAAATTCATATTCCTCCCACATGAAAAATATTCCCATCCTACCCCCTCCAAAATCTCATCCCATTTTAACATCAGGCTCAGACTCAAGGTCCAAAATTTTTTCATCTAAATTAGGTTCAGTTGAGAATGAATCTTCTTGGGTGTAGAAACCTATGAACTATCTACCCCACTCCTATGCCCAATAAACAGTGGGGAGATGGGGAGAGGATAATCATAATAAATGTTCCCATTCAAAAAGAGGAAACAGGAGGCACTTCATGGTCACTTGTTTATATATTATGATATCCAGCCAGGCACATCTTGCTAAGCCTCCCTGCTCCAGAATCAGGAATGGACATTGATTAGGACCAAGTCCTGCTCTCTCTGAATGATTCTCCTTGGTTTTTGGCTCTACCATCTGAACTCCAGTTTATCCCACTAAATCAACCTTTCTTCTCCCTAAGAAATGTTCTGGTTTTGTAGTTGAGAAGTTTTCTCATCTTTCTTCTTGATCATAGAATGTTAGGAATCTGGAAGCCTTGTTTAATTTTGAACAATCTCAGTCCTTTTTAGTCCAAACCAGCATAGATTCTGTCTAGCAATTCTTTCAGAAACTTTGCAGGTTTCTTATGACTCCTATTGGGGTTAGCATCCTTGGACATAAGCCACACACACCTATTGGGGTTAGCATCTTTTGACCAAAGCCATACACGCTTAAAGATAGGGTTCTTTTCACCTTGGGGAAAGGGTTTGTGTGCTATGGAACACTGCCCCTGAAATTTTTACAAGTCCATTTCTCCACCTGTAAGGGTCTATAAATCATGCCCTTAAAACTTTTACAAGCTTTTTTTTTTTTTTTTTTGTCTAGCTGAGAGCAACTAAGAGGCACAGTCTTTAATTTTTATAAGGTTTTAATAATCTTATAGACACATCCTTGACTTGGCCTTGACCTGACAACACAGTATAGTAGCATCATCCTGGCTTTGATCTTTTCCCAGAGTTATTTCTTACTTTGCCAACTTGTTGCCATCTGGAGAGGCTTGGAATGAGAAACAGTTTTATTTTCCATCCTTGAAACTCTTAGGTTGGAAAATTTTTCTCTAAATTCTGCTTGAAATCCAAACTGTTTCTTTAGGTCTTCTTTCTCTTTCCTCATCTCCATTATCAGCAGTTAAATGAAGCCAATTGACACTTTCAAAGTTCTGCCTGGAATCACTTTTGCCAATCCACAAGTTTATTTATTAGTTATCTTTTCTATCATCCATATTGCAGTAGGTGACAATGTTGTCAAATCTTCCATCACTATAGAAGAGTGGTTGCCTTTCCTCCAGCCTCTAATATTAATTTCCTCATTACCTTTTCAGCCTCTACTAAGTCTCCTTATTCTCCTTCATTCCTCTACCCACAGTCCAATCTCAAAGCCAATGCTCTGTATTTTAGGTTTATATTATAGCTTTACCCCACTGCTACACTGTTCCAAAACTTAGTTGCTTAAAGCAATAAAAATTTACTGTATATCAAGACTCTGTCAATTGACTATTCTGTTTCCTATGTTGTTGGTTGAAGCGCCATGATGGATGAGAAGTCAAAAATAGCGTTACTCACATGGCTGGCAGCTGGTGCTGGCTGCTGGTTGATAGCTCATCTGGTGGTGTCCACTGGAGGTCTTGGTTATCCTTAACATGGGTCCCTCCACATATCTATTTGGGCTCCCTGACATGTTTTATCACATTTAATTTGTCTCTTACTTTAGCATTGTGAGGTAGATATTATCACCCTCATTTATTTTATTCAGTTATTTAGCAAATAGCATCAATGAGTAGCAGCTGTATGCCAGGAACTATAGTGATTTATGAGAATAAAAAGTCAAGTAAGACATAATTCTTGCCCTAAAGGAGTTTATATCCGGTGGAGGAGATAATCAATGATTATAATGCGAATCATAAGTGGAGAAACAGAAGTTCAAAAACATTAAGTAAACTGCTGTTCATCTATTAGTTGACTCAGATATGAACCTAGATCTGCCTGACTTCAAAACTATGCTTTCGGGCTTCCCTGGTGGCGCGGTGGTTGAGAGTCCGCCTGCCGATGCAGGGGACACGGGTTCGTGCCCCGGTCCAGGAAGATCCCACATGCCACAGAGCGGCTGGGCCCGTGAGCCATGGCCGCTGAGCCTGCGCGTCCAGAGCCTGTGGTCTGCAACAGGAGAGGCCACAACAGTGAGAGGCCCACGTACCACTAAAAAAAAAACCCAAAAAACAAACAAACAAACAAAAAGACTATGCTTTCTCTGTAGCACAACTGAGCATTTAGAAAGTTAATATACATTTCCAGACCAATGGTAATGAAGATTTGGAAATGAAAAAAGGATAAAATGCAAAAATATTGCCCAAGCGGAATAGACAGGACTTGATGACTACTTAGAGAAGGCCAACAGAAGAATCTAAGTTTACTCCCATAACTAAAGTTAAGGAATCAGAAGGAAGGATTGGTAGTAAACAATGATTCCATTTGTTTTATCCATGTTTAGTTTGAGGAACTAAACAGATATACAGATGTTACCCACAAGCACAGTAAAGACAGAAAACTTTCATTTATTCACACTTTTTTGAGCACCTTCTATATGTCTGGTCCTGGGTAGGTGAACAAGAAACCATATCCCTAATGTCAATGATCTAATAGTCAAGATGCAAAGACAGTCCTACAGGAAAACGATTACACTTTGATGTGATAAGGACCACAATAAAAGTAAATACACAAGTCAGTGCAAGGGAACAAAGAAGAAAGTAAAGATGACACTAGGGAAATTAGCTGCATATGGGTGCCCATTCCACCAAGGTATGGACATAACTGCTAAGGGAAAGAAAGGAAGAAAATGGCCAAGGACACTCGTTCAAGTACAGATTCAAAGAAGTAGATATGAGGAAAGTCCAAGAAGTAGGAAGAGAATCAACCACAGAAATCAAGGGAAGAGAGCATTTCCTAAGAGACACACCAATCCAGGCAGAGTCAGAGGCAGCCCAATGGAACAAGATGTGGTCAAGAGCTTTAATATGCAACTGATGTAGGGCAGTCAAAGAGGATGAAGACCAAGAAGAGATGACTTTACTGGGCTCGAATTTTTATGTTGATATGGAAATCAGATAAACTGTGATAATTCAATCTTTCAAAGACATTAAAATGACTTCCTGACAAACAAGTATATTGGTTATATAGCTCTATCATAATGACTCATATCCCAAGAAGGGATAAATGAACTGTACGCTGAATGAGAAGGAAACACTTAGCTAAGATAATTAAGTTAGCTAGACTTAACTGAGGGTTCAGAAGCTCCAAATTTTGGAATGTAGATGGCAGAGGATAAGCTTATTTTCCAATATGGAAAGATAATTTCAGGTTAAATGCTGAAGAGGTCTAAGGATTTAGTGTCTGAGCTGTCCCATTTCAACTTTTTGTTTGGTATAAGAAAATTTCATCATAGAAATAGCTAGATGTTTGGAAAGTACAGGGGAACTATTCATTTTTAAACCTTCTATTCCCTGTAAGAACCATTTAACCAATATATAAAAGCACCTATAACAGGATGTTAAAATGGCTTTTTTTTTTTTTTGGTCTCAGTTTCAGTTAAGACTCCAAGGATTAAGAACAAAACAATAGATGCAAAATACCTCTACAGCCTAAAATGAGAAGAATACTTGCAAAAGAAGTATTCTGGAATTTGCCTCGGCAATCCTTAGTATCAGGACTGCCTCAAGGATATTTAAAAGGTTGGAGAGGCTAAGAAAGAGGACAATTTTTAGAGAGAATTTCTTTGGAGAAAGTTATTGGAGTGGAATGGAATTCACTGCCAAGTCAGACTCACACACACCTCAGCACCACGAGGGAAGAGAGCAGAGTCCTTACCGCAAGCCAAAAGTGGATATGAAGGAAACTACTCAGAAAATTTGACCTTCGTCCCTAGAAGCCTGTGAAATGCACAGACAGATGCCATACCCATTTCAAGAAAAGTCCAAATGTGGGACGTGGTGGAGGCCGCACTGGTCAATAGCATCACTCAACCCCATGTTTCCTAGAGATTAATTGCGGGGCTCAAACTGGGAGCCAGTATGAATACCACCCAAGGGGGCTGTTTAGAGGAAGGATGGGACTCCAGCAGACTAGACCACAGGATGTCCATGGTCTGGGGAGGAATTATAAGCAGACACCAAAATGAGAAGCATTGCCTTAACCACAGAGGTTCCCACTGGGGAAATCTCTGAGAAACACATAACATCTCCCCAAGAGATAATGAGTCAGCTTTGGACATCTGCCAGGCTCAGAGATCAGCAAAGTGAGCTCATGGCTGTGTGACAGAACGAGCCATGTTTAACCTTTCCTGCCCATAACATACCTTCTTCCTCTCATTATTAACCTCCTCCCAAGCTACTCCCAAATTGGAAGAGGAAACAGTGTAGTCGGGTGAAATAAGAGCTTTAACCTCAAATAAAGCTTGGAGTCTAGATTATTACCATGGCCTGACCATTTTAATTCTGAAATAAGATTGTTATTGTATTTAGAAGTACAAGAGAATTTTTTTTAGTTAGCTAAGAGCCATGCGACCTGCCCCAGCCTTTACTGAAGGCCTAGGGAAGAAAGAGTCTACACAGGTGTTTTAAAGGGGCAGTGTTTTGTTTTTCCTTTATTCTCATACTCTAAAACGTCTCACCTGTTAGTTGTAGTGTTTATACCTAGATGGTCTTCTTTTAACTAGAGTAAAACATAATGATTAAAGGTGCCACTGTACGGACTTCCCTGGTGGCGCAGTGGTTAAGAATCCACCTGACAATTCAGGGGACACGGGTTCGATCCCTGGTCCGGGAAGATCCCACATGCCGCGGAGCAACTAAGCCCTTGTGCCACAGCTACTGAGCCTGCGCTCTAGAGCCCATGCACCACCACTACTGAGCCCACGTGTCACAACTACTGAAGCCCACACACCTAGTGCCCGTGCTCCGCAACAAGAGAAGCCACGCAATGAGAAGCCCATGCACCGCAATGAAGTGTAGCCCCTGCTCGCTGCAACTAGAGAAAAGCCTGCACGCAGCAACAAAGACCCAGTGCATACAAAAAAAAAAGGTGCCACTGTGGAGTAAGACCTAGATTCAAATGTCAGCTCTACCACCCACAAGCTGTGTGAATTTGGACAAGGGACTTAGCCATTGCAAACTTTCTCTCCTGGAAAGTGGGGATAATGATTATTCCTACATCATAGGGTTGATGTGGGATCTAAATAAAATTATGTAGGTAAATCACTTAGTACTGGGCCTACCAGAGTGAGTACTCTATAAATAGTAGCTATTTTTTTTTTTTTTTCACCAGTCACAATTAACCTCTTTTTCCTTGCCCCCAAGAGTGTATTGGTTGACGTTTGTTTGCCAGACTATTACTTGTTTCCCTACTACTCATTAAACTCACCTTTTGGACATCAATTTTTTTTAGTTCCTCTCTGAAATAAAGGTCTGCAGTCATTCCTAGCAGCTCGTCAGCACGGTAGGATGGGGAATGGGAAGTACATCCAATTGAAAACTGCAGGCAGAACTCGAGCAAGCGGAAAGTGATTGCTTTTCCTGGCAACTCCCCAGTTCCTTTCAGAGTGAAAACTCCTCTGCACCCTTGGTAGGAATGGTCTAGGATTTTGAAGACTTCTGGGTTCATCATAGTGATTTTCCATCACTTTTTTTTTTTTTGCGGTACGCGGGCCTCTCACTGTTGTGGCCTCTCCCGTTGCGGAGCACAGGCTCCGGACGCGCAGGCTCAGCGGCCATGGCTCACGGCCCCAGCCGCTCTGCGGCATGTGGGATCTTCCCAGACCGGGGCACGAACCCACGTCCCCTGCATCGGCAGGCGGACTCTCAACCACTGCGCCACCAGGGAAGCCCCCGCCACTTTTGAGAGAATCATTTCACTGAAATTCTAGTTGCATGGGGCACATAGCATTCTGGCATTTTCAAATATTTCCACTTATGTTATAAGGATGATTGTCCAATTTCTTATGGGTGGAGAGGGAAAGAATCAACATAATTTAAGCTGAACATTCTTGAAAATTGAAAGTCACTCATCTTAAAGAGCATTAGGTAATCAATCTCGGGCGCATCCTCTTTCCTCTAAAATCTTTAAAAAAGACAGTCATCAAAACTAGCATGCAATGATAGCCAGGGCTGCTCAAAGAAAGAAAGAAAGAAAGAAAAAAAATTGGTGGAGAAGGAATAGAGTGCAGGTCAGACAGCTGCTGTTTCTGTCTAGCTGTATCGGGGCATTATTGCATCGGGACATCACTGTGCTAGAGGATCTTATAATCAAAAGAAGCCTCAGGGGTTGTCTATACGAGCCCCCTCCATCGCCTGCTATCCTGCCATCCCATCCTAACCCTCCCAGTTGATGATCCCTAGCTTCTGCAATGACTTGTTGAACTTCCAGAATAATTATTTTATTTTATTCAAGGTTTTCTTTTAGAGATATAACACATTTACTTGGTTCAAAATTTTAAAAGGCCCAAAAGGGTGTACAGTAAAATGTTTCTGTCTTATCCTTATTCACAGGTAACCACTGGATTTTCTCAAAGGGAACTGATGTTATCAGTTTAACATGTATCTTTTCAGAGCACAGAATTGGAACAATGAATGTGTGTGTGCATAAATATAACCTTTTCTATCACACAAGTTCCCATATTGCATAATGGGTTTTGCACCTTGATTTTTAACCTAAGATTTTAGAAATTATTCCTTATCCACACATAAAGAGCTTTCTCATTCTTTTTATAGCTATGTAATTTTCCGTTGTATGCATGTACCATAGTTCATTTAGCTAGTTCCCTATTTGTCGACATTTAGATTGTTTTCAACATTCTGGCATCTCAGATAATGATATGATGAATAATTTTGCATGAAGGCGTTTCCCATATGTGTATGAGTACATCTGTAGATGAAATCCCAAAAGTAAAATTACTGAACAAGAGGGTATGTGCATTTATAATTTAGAAGTGTCCACACAAAGGTAACGGACACACACACACTCCTACTCATGTTACCTGGTATGGGAGAAAATTAGGTCTAATGGGAAAACTCACAGGTGTAGGCTAGTAGCATGTAAATGTTGACTATTCTGTTAAGGTCCTGAGGGAGGCATTCTGGGCTGGGCACAGCTGGATGTACCATGGAAAGTGTTTCAGGAAAATGACCCTATCCTCATTCTGCTCTTTGTATTTCTAGGGTGATCTGGGAGAGAATACTTCCTTTTTTTAAATTGATTTTTATTGGAGTATAGTTGCCTTACAATGTTGTGTTAGTTTGTGCTGTACAGCAAAATGAATCAGCTGTACACATACATATATCCCCTCTTTTGGAGTGAAGAATACTTCCTTAATTCTGTAACAGGTGATGCTTCCTGGACTGGGAAATGTCCTTGTGGGGTCAGAGCTCAGCTAGCGCCTTTGCCTCCCAATGCTGCTATTAACCAGAGGTCTGGTGCTAGCCTAAGGACCCAACTCCATCCTGGTGAACTAGCTCATTGCTAAGCTACAAGAGGGGAAGGAAAAAAAAAAGTCAGGGGGAGGCAGAGAGCTGTGATGATTCCCACGAGTCAGAAAAATTCCCTTTCCTCGGCTAGGGCTAGCCACAGTCAAATAGCCCTCTAGAGGGGTTATGGTAATTTGCACTCACACCAATGAATGACAGCACCAGTTTCCTCATACCTCAAACCATGAGGACATTATCACTGTTTTTGATCTTTGATAAGATGGTGGTGAAAAGTGTAGGCTCAGTATGGTTTAAGTTTACATTTCTTTTATTACTATCTAGGCTGTGCATCTTTTCATATGCTTTAAAATAACTTATTTTCCCCTTTTGTGATATGCCTATTCATATCCTTTTCTGTTTTTATATTGGATTATTGGTCTTTTTGTTATTGGTTTGTAGGAGATTTTTATCTCATATATATTAGGGAATTAATGCTTTGTAACATGGACTGAAAGTGTTTCCCAGCTTATCATCTGATTTTTTACTTTGCTTATGGTAGATTTTATCTTGCAGGAATTTAATTTTTCATGTAGCTGAATTTATCACTTTTCTTTTTTGGCGTTTGGGTTTTATCTTACACAGGAAGAATGTCTGTACTCTGAGATTATTTTAAAAAGCAAAACTTGGGCTGTGTGTGTGTTTGTTTGTTTGTTTTTTAGGACTTTTATATAGTACTTCTTTCCTTTTTTTTTTTTTTAAACATTTGAATCTTTAACGTATCTATTTCTAGCTTTTCAAGTTGAGGACACATAGTATAAATCTGTACATCATTTTTGTATCTAAGGAATTAGGAGGAGTTGTATAAAGGTATAGCATTAAATCTTGTTACCTGTTCTTTGTCAGAACTTGATTACTTTAGTATGCTAGCTACTCAGTCAGTGTGTTCTTGCCTTATTTTGCCATGACTGTAAACTTTCTTTGGATCTCGATCTCCCTAGAACTTCTAAACAGATAGATAATACTAGACTTCCATGAAACTTATACAGACATCTTTTCCAGATTTTTCTTTCTATTTATCTAGCATTCAGCCATTCTTACTGGGTTTTAACCAGTATTACCTAACTTTATCCACGCTGTTCATAAAAATCTTTTAATGAAAAAAAAATCTTTCATACACATAGCAGAGTTGAATAAAGGTTACAGTTGAAAGGCTCTAGAACCAATTCCAATGCAGGGGGAGGGGGAGAGGGTTCCCAACACATCCAAACAAACAACACTCCAACACCAGCTGGGTGTCCTACAATTCAGCTCAGTTCTGACACTATCTACCTGGAGGCAGCATCAGATCCCACAGGTTAAGGGCTCCATCCCACAAGACTGCTCTCTGTTTCAGATGCAAATTGCAAACTCAGGTTGTTATTCTGGTTTCTGAGATCTTTGGACAAAGTTTATACACAGAATTTGCAGCTCCTCCTCTCTGGCTCTTTAGGTCAAAAAGATGGTGGGTTTTCTGTTAGATTTTCACCTGTCCTGCCTGGCTCTGCCTGCCACCTGCCCTAAGCTAAACCCTGGTGAAAAAAAAAGAAGAAGAAGAGGAAGAAGAATAGGAGAATTAGGGAAAGAGGAGGATAGATTTTGAAACTCATCTAGTGCATTTTACTTCTCCCAAGTGTCAGTTCCCCTCCAGAATCTGTTCCTTAATTGTCCAGTGCTTTCAGGTACTTTGTTGCGTTTTGTCCAGAGTTTGTAGTTGATATCTGTGGGAAGACATAGTATGTAGGAGCTCACTTAGCCTTCCCAGAAGCAGTGAAAAACAGAAAATTTAAAAGATGCTTGTAATTAGTGCCTATTGATAAAAAGAGGGCAGCATTTCTCTGAAAGAAAGAACTCTTGTGAAACACTTTAATGGTCCTTTTGCTTATGTAAATGTTAAGCCCAGAGCTAGAAGGAATAAGGAGTATTACAACAAATGGGATGCAAAAATTGTCATGCATAATAAAATAACGAATATAGCTCCCTGGGGATGAGAGTGAGGATGTTTCTAAAATAAGAAGAAAAGGCTAGGGAAGAAGAGTGACAGTAGAGTACCAGAGGAACTTGGCTGGAGGCACCGTACTAAGAGATGAAAGAAACAACTAAGAAAATTAAGGAACTCCTGAGTAGAAGAAATAGTGTCAGGACTCTCTGATATTCAAGTGTAAGTTGTATCTCTGTTTTTGTTTTAATCCTTCTCTTTATCCCAAACTCACAGTATATATCCCACTAATTGTAAAATTTTTTAAAGGGAGCATATTCTACTCCTGACCTGATTACTTTCTTGTATTGATTACATACTACTTCTCTAGCAAGTATGTTATCTGAAAAATCATCACTAAATTAACTCTAGGACAACAGCCTCCTAGAAAGATTAATGATATATAATTTACCTTTATGAAAGAAGCAAACATCCAATAAATTTGAAAATGCATACCATCATCCAATGAATTGTTAAATATCCCAAGTGCTTACCTTATTGAGTATTTGACAAATGGATTTCACATTCATTCAATTACATCATTACTATTTTTCATGTCACTTGGTCTATTGTTTGCTTAAGTGTATGTCTTTTCACTAAAAATGTTAGGTGCACTTCATCCATTCTGTGTCCAAGACACTTGGCAAGGATGATCATTTTGGAACATTGAATAGGCCCTGATCATGTGTCACTGTTATTACTGCTTCAGATTCCTAGGTTTCAAAAATAGTCTCATTCTATCTATATGTAGGATGCCAAAAGTTTAAATGTATTTTATACAAAAGATTCTTTTATTATTTTCTACACAGCCCGTAATTCCATGTTGGGAAATATTTGGTTCTAAGTAACAATTTTCTTTCTCATTTAAATAGGAAAAAAATGTGTAATTGGCAAGCAGAATTTCTGCCTGGGTAAGAACAGCTAGGTTGAAAGAATTCCATCTAAGCGTAGAATATTTGTGTTTTAGTTAGGCTGGTAACATTTTCATAGATAAATATACAGGATTTGTTTTCATTTAAAAATGAAATGATTTGCAAAGCCTATACCAAGATATTTGTTTTTATGTCTCCCCTCCCCCAACTTCCATTTTTCCGATAACTATATCTTTCAGTTCCTTTGCTAAACAACCTTTTCACCTTTATTAGTTCCCTAGGGTGACCATAAGAAAATACCAAACTGGGTGGCTTAAAAACAACAGAAATGTATTGCCTCAAAGTTCTAGAGCCTAGAAGTCCAAAATCAAGGTGTCACCAGGGCCACGTACCTTCTGAAACCTGAAGGGGAGAAAACTTTGTTGCCTCTTCCTACCTTCTGGTGGTTTATTGGCCATTTCTGGCCTTCCTTGGATTGCAGCTGCATAATTCCAATCTTTGCCTCCATCATCACATAATGTCCCTCCCCTTTCTCTTCACCATTGTCTTCTTAGAAAGACACCCACCATGTTGGATTAGGACCCACCCTACTTTAGTATGACCTCATCTTAATTAATTATATCTACAATCACCTTATTTCCAGATAAGGTCATATACTGAGATACAGGGGATTAGGATTTTAACATTATCTTTTGGGGAAGCATAATGCAACCCACAAAATCACTATGTTCAGTCTTTTGGGTGGATCTGACTCCATGTTTAGCTCAAGAGATGGGCACGTGGCTCAGGCCTAGTCAATCAGAGCATCACATTCTCCTGCCCAAGCTGCTTAGTTCAGGTCTGTGCATATGTACAAGTCAGAGTGAATTAAATACAATGAGGATTTTGTTGAGATTTCAAAGGGAGGGGCACTCTGGTTTAGTTTAGTTTTGTTTAATATTTTTGTCTATTGAATTTGAACCTGGGTGTGTGAACCCTAGGCTCACTGGTAGCAGCTCTCTTACCATGAAAGGTGCCCATTCATGGAGGAATGTCCAGGAGAGAGAAGGAGAGGGAGAGGGAGAGAGATTAGTCAGTGTTCTCCAGAGAAACAGAACTAAGGAGTTGTCTCATGCAATAATGGAGACTGATAAGTCACAAGATCGGCAGTCAGCAAGCTGCAGGCTTAGGTCTCCAGCTAAGAGAGCTGGTGCTGTAGCTCCAGTTTAAGTCTGAAGACCTTAAAACTGGGAAAGCTGATGGTATAAATTCCAATCCCAAAACAGCAGGCTTGAGACCCAAGAAGAGCCCATTTTTCCAATCAAAAGGCAGGAAAAGACTAATATCACAGCTCAAGCAGCCTTTATATTCTATCCAGGCCTTCAACTGATTGCTTGAGGCCCACCCACATTAGAAAGAGCAATCTGCTTTACTCAGTCTAATGATTCAAATGCTAATCTCATTTTAAAGTACCCTCATAGACATACCCAGAATAATGTTTGACCAAACACCTGGGAACTCCATGACCCAGTCAAGTTGATACATAAAACTAATCATCACAGAGAGATAGAGACCAGTTCCCTTTGCTATGACTTTAGCTCCTAAATTCAGCCAGGCATGCATGAAGCACTACCCTTGGGCTTTTCAAGTAATGACTGATGTATTCCCTTATTTCTTAAGTCATTTCAGTTGTCTTTTCTAATTGAAATATCCATTATTTTCTTCATAATGTCCCAGGACCCATATGGTTGCAAGTGGAAATCATTGGCAAATATCATAGCTGAGACTTTATTCTCTGTCATCATCCTCAGAGCTTTGGGGGAAAACTATAGGTCTATGCTCTGCTTGGCTATAGGCCAATAACTTGAACCGTAGTTACCTATTCCTTAGACAACAGAAATTACATGCTGTAGTGTTTCTTTTTTGCCTCACTAAGGAAAGAAGCTCTTTCTTTTGGCTAGAATATGCTTGCTATTTATGCTTTTTCAGAACTTTTCTATCTATTATTCATGGTTGTGTTCCCACACCAAAATATCTCATTGAAATATTAAAAACACAATCAGCTAATAGTTCAGGATAGCAAGTAACTTTGTGTCTTAGCATAGTGATTAGAGGATTTGTACAACCCAAGCGGATATTCAAAATTCCCCACAATTTCATGCAGTCTATAAGCTGACATTTGTCTAGCCCTTGAGATGTCTGCATTTACGACTCTACAGAGAGAACTCAATCAACCAAGCAATACAATCAGACGGTTTACTTTAACACTTGCTTTCTGCAAAGTTTTTTGATTACAATGACACACAAACATAAAAAAAAATTACTCCCTGCCAGACAGAAACAATAACCAACTCAAGAATAAAATAAATCATCTAAAGGTAGTAAGAGTGCCAAATGTTAAAAAGATTCATTTTACTCAGAGGATATCTGAAAGTTTGCTCCACCCTGTTTGGCTTTATTCTGGGCCTTGTTTCTGTTCTTGCAAGTTAATTTCAGTAGTAAAGAATGGGGTCGAACTCCTGCATCATGTGATCGATCAGTGCTGAGCCAGACATTATGGATGCTTCTGGAAAGTTACTTATAAATTGAATCACGTTGGAGGCTCACTAGCGGAAATTGTTATCTAAAGGAATTATACAAGAAACCTTTTTTAAAAGCAAGGCATCTATTCGGTAAAATAAAATGTCTCATATTTGATGTTCATGTATAAATTTGTTTTTTCTTATTTTGGACTGGCTTTAAGCAAGTCTAGAGTTCTCTTCTTTGAAATTCATCACAAACCAGATGAAACTGAGATTTTAGACTAAAGCAAGCAAGAGCAGAGGAAGTAGGACCTAGTTAACTGAGAGCTATGCGTAGGTGAAATTAAAGTCTTTCCCTACTTTCCCTTTAAGCCTGATTTAAAATATTTAGATTGAATTTTAATATGTATATATATATATATATATATATATATATATATAGACAGAGAGAGAGAGAGAGAGCTAACATATTTTCATTTTGGTAAACAAAACTATTTTTAAAAAGTTATAAGAAGGAAGAAAATAATCTTACCTGGAGAGTTTTGGATTCATTCTATTGCAAGTGACAGAAACCCAATTCAAATTAGCTTGAGGAAAAACAATACAAAGATAATTTACTGACTCATTCGCTCCTTAGTAGGATAGAAATATCTAGTTCTTCAAACCCTAGCTGATAGTAAGAACTGCCAACTTTTCATCAATTTGAAACATAAAAAGATATCTCATTATAAAATTTTTCATTTCTTGATTACTAGTGGTACTAGAGTTTTCTTCATATGTTTATTAACTATTTGATTCATTTTATTTTGTCAAATGCCCATCTGTTCATTTTAATTGAAATGTTTTAAAATTAAAGATACTCTTCCTTTTGTTATCAAAGATTATATATGTTTTCCTATTGTCTTTTGACCTTACAATATGGATTTATTTTCTTTCTTTTTTTTTAACATCTTTATTGGAGTATAATTGCTTTACAATGGTGTGTTAGTTTCTGCTTTATAACAAAGTGAATCAGTTATACATATATGTATGTCCCTATATCTCTTCCCTCTTGCGTCTCCCTCCCTCCCACCCTCCCTATCCCGCCCCGTCTAGGTAGTCACAAAGTACGGAGCTGATCTCCCTGTGCTATGCGGCTGTTTCCCACTAGCTATCTATTTTACGTTTGGTAGTGTATATATGTCCATACCACTCTCTCACTTTGTCCCAGCTTACCCTTCCCCCTCCCTGTATCATTAAGTCCATTCTCTAGTAGGTCTGTGTCTTTATTCCCGTCTTGCCCCTAGGTTCTTCATGACCACTTTTTTTTTTTTTAGGTTCCATATATATGTGTTAGCATACAGTATTTGTTTTTCTCTTTCTGACTTACTTCACTCTGTATGACTTACCCTTTAAAATTTTTACGTAGACAACTCTGTCAATCTTTCACTCTGTGGAATTATGGGTAGCTGCACACATGTAGAAAACTACTGCAAAATTAGTAGTTTTTGTTAGGCAAGACAGAGTTGGAAGGCTTTTCTTTTTTTTTCATTTAAATATTTTATCTGGAATTTTGTTGTAGGAAGTACCTACCTGACAAACTCATGTTTTATATCTTTGGTGCTGCAGTTGTCAGTCATACAAAGTGAAATGGGGACAGATACAAAGAGACGACAAATTTGACCTGGCAGAAATGGTGAATTTTCTTTTTTCTTTTGGTTTTATTTGTTTTTCATTCGGCAAAACCCAAAAAAAACTTTTTGGCCAACCCAATACATGTTTAACTATGCCCTTTTTATAGCATGTGTTCTCTTATGTTTATCCAAGTTTGATAGTAAAGTGTCACAAACTTATACTATAACTTTCTCAAAGGTGACAGATATTACAAAGATATGCTAATATGACACTGTTTTAAAAACCCCTCTCTTTTGCAGAAGATACTTAATGCCCGTGCTACAGAGATCTCTTACCCCTCACACCACCGTTCAAAGCATCTGACTGGTGGAATGGCAACTGGGAAGGAGCAGAGGAGAAGGACCCCACATAGGAAAGAGGAAGTACAGTATTACAGTAGTTTCTCACAAAGCCCTCTACTGCACAGGAAGTGTCTGTGTCAATAGCAGCCCCAGTGGAAAGGTAAAGTTGCCCAAAGAGATCCAACAATTAGTACAATTCATGTTAGTTCACACTGTTCCTTTTTAAACAAACTCCTCATGATGTAGCTGTGTATCCTCAAGCTCAGCATAACTCATATACTTGGCATGACTTCAGGGATGCCAAAGCCAATTCTATGCCCCAAATGCCCTTAACTTTACACAAAGGCTGAAATTGCATAAGAGTGATACCTTCAGTTAAGTTTTTTTGTGACAATGCTAAGGAAAACAACAAAAAGTAAATAATCCCAGAATGCATTCATAAACACACATCAATACCTAGGAAATGAGCTTAGCAGTTTCTCTCTAAGCAGCTACCTTCTCCCTAGGAGAGAGGCAGACTCGTGCCATTTTTAATTTCTGCATGGTCCCACGGTGGACACATAGAACACATGGCCTTTGTGCAGGAGGATGAAGATGACAGTGTATGTTAGAAGAGGACATAAAAGAAAGAGAAACACGGGGTTGAGGACAAACTTTATTTACTTCAATAATTTGGCCAGGAGAAGCCCCCACTCATTTGCTAGGAAGTAGGAATTGAAGCTTTAGCATATGATAGATACCACACTGGTTAGTCAGCTGTGGCCTCTGAGTCCATATTCACTATATTAGTCAGGTTTCTTCAGAGTAACAGAACCAATAGGATGTGTGTGTGTGTGTGTGTGTGTGTGTGTGTGTGTGTGTGTAGATAGATATAGATAGACAGATAGATAGATAGATAAATAGATAGATTTTAGAGAACTGGCTCATGTAATTATGGAACGTGGCAAGTCTGCAGGGTAGGCTAGAAACCCAGGAAAGTTTGACCTTGTCGTCTGCTGGCAAAAGTCCTCTTCCTGGGAGGAGGTCAGTTTTTTTCTATTAAGACCTTCAACTGATAGAATGAGGCCACCTACATTACGGAGGATAAGCTGCTTTATTAAAAGTATACTGACTTAAATGTTCATTTCATCTAAAAATACCTTCACAGAAACATCTAGAATAATCTTGGCCCAAATGTCTGACCGTGGCCTAGACAAGTTGACACATAATGTTAACTCTCACATTCTCTGTGGCCACTGACGGAGAAAAGAAACCAATGTTTTAAGACCATATCTTCCAACTATGTCTTGCCTAACAAAAAAGGGGCTCTCTGGGTGACGTTTTCAATCACTCCTCTCAAAAGCTAGGATCACAGAAATGTGACATGCTGTGAAGTTTTGGCAAAGTGATGGCCGAGCCAAGTAATTTGAAGACATAAAATATTTTGCGTCATGTCAAAGGTAATGCAGCTCACACAGATGTCAATTTTCAGCCCCTGGGATACAATAATTAATGTTCAAAGATCTGCTGACAGGCACACCCCTTGTAGGTTATCTGAAGAAAATTATCACTTTTACAGTCATATTTATTTTTTCACTCTGTCAGTAAAAATGTTTAGTAATGTGCTAGTATGTGAGTGAGGTGCTGAATATATGGAGATTAATCACTTAAAAAATCCCTCCTTTCATAACTACAATAGAGAGGCAGATTCATATGGACTCATTTCTTCCCCCTCAAAAAGAAAATAAGTGTTTTAGAAGGTCCTAATTCCACTTTGGAGGCATTAGGTAAAAGAATGATTTTCTGAGGTGATTTCCTGAAATGAGACTTAAATGATGAATAATAATAATAACAGAAAAATAGCGAAGATTCCTTGAGCACTTTTTTATGGACCAGGCATGGTTACAAGCACTTCACATATATTCATCTATTTAATGAGTAATACTTTACCAGATGCCTTGGATTAGGATGGCATTCAAGGTAAACTGTATAGCGTGTACAGACTCAGTGGCCTGAGAACGGTAGACACATTCAGGGAACTGCAGTCAACCTGGTAGTGGAACATAAGGCTGCCATGCAGGATGTCAGTAAATGAGACTGAAAACCCTGTCTCCTGGAGATCCCATGAACATTAGGCAACGTCCTGCTTTGCTTCTAGCTCTAGTGCCCACACTCAGTGGTTTGGACTGATGCAGTGGAGACCGCCAGGTGTTCACTCAACAAACCAGGTTCTCTGAACGTAGTTACCCATTTAGTTACACTGTCTAACGCCTCAGAGTTTCAACCTGTTTCCTTTGTTAACCTAGTCAAATAAGAGCCCCCAGAATCATTGTCACCATCAGGGCTGCCTTCTTCTTTGCTGCATTTGCGTTATGGATTCTTCTGATCTTTTCTCCTTGTCAATTGGATTCTGTCTGCTTTCTATCTTTAAGGGATTCTTCACAAATTTTGGTTTGATGGGGGTACCTTTTTATGTTTCAGTATTATTCTTTTATTTATTTATTAGGTTGCACTGGGCCTTAGTTGCAGCATGCGGACTCAATTCTGTCATGCACGCGGGAATCTAGTTCCCCAACCAGGGATTGAACCCGGGTCCCCTGCATTGGGAGCGCAGAGTCTTACCCAGTGGACCACCAGGGAAGTCCCTGTTTCAGTATTATTCTGGATTTCACCTACATCTATATAATCTACAAATATATATGTATAATATATGTATCATATCAAAGGATCTGGGGTAACAGGAGAGGCTGTTACATGCTCATTTTACCATTATGATAATTTTGAATACTGGGTCAGTGACATCATTACCCACATTTGCCCCAGGCCTGCTGATAATTTTGGCTACATTGGTCTCATGGTGAATATTGCAATCCTCCTGACCTTAAAAACAATGACCCCATTTGTTTTTTCTTCTCCAGACTTGAGGGACTGTTCATTCTGTCTCCATAGTTTGAGAGAACAGAGAGAGACAAACAGCATCTGGATCTGCTGACTGTCCCCCTAGGACCATAAATCTTCTCTCTTGATGGTCTTTGTCTAGTGTCCTTTCAAAGACTCTCCCTTAGTCCCCTGCTGAGGATCAAAGGATATAACAGAATGGCTTAATATGCAAACATGGTAGCTTATAAACTGCTGACATCCCAGGCGAGAGGCCCACTTGGGTAACTTAAGCTTTCCTTATCATATTCTTACTCTGTTCTGTGCTACTTATATCTCTGTCAGGGTCTGGGCGGTGGCAGGGCAAAAACATAGACTCATATACAGTTTAGGAAATAGAGGAAATTCTGAAATTAGAGTGACATTCGTAATGGAAGTTCAGAAATTTGGAAAAGCCAGAGGTCTCTAAAGTCAATCACTGCAAAAAACAAAAGGTCAAGGCATTTGAAGTGCAGGAACTGCCTTGTGGGATATGGCCACAAAGCAGAAGACCAGCCCAAAAGGTCTCAGATTTTTTCTCAAGTTATCTGGGTTTCCTATCAGAATTTCTGTCATTTTGCCTGAGCGCAGTGCTGTGGGGTTACTGAAGGACACGGGCATCATCTTTCCCTTATCTTCATTTTTACTTTCTTTCTCTGCTTCCTGCTTATTGTTTAAAATTTTATTTTCTCTCTAAATTGAAGGAAAGTTGCTCTGACGTCCTCTTTTTTATTTGCTCTATCTTACTATTTTAGTAAAACTCTATGGTCCAAGCCCTCCATGATTGATTTTTTAAAATCACACTTTGTCCCCAATGTCATTTTTAAAATAAAAGTTTGATTGTTATAGAATTCATATACCATAAAATGAAGTCTTCTAAAGTATACAGTTCAGTAATTATAAATATATTCATGGGGTTGTCCAACTATTACCACGGTCTAATTTCAGAGTATTTTCATCACCCCAAGTAAATCCCATCCCGTTTAGCAGCTATTCCTCATTTCCTTCCTTCCTTCAGCCCCTGGAAACCCTGGATCTACCTTCTGTTTTTATGGATTTGCCCACTCTGGGTATTTCCTATAAATGGGATTAAATAATATGTGAGCCTTTTTTGTGATTGGCTTCTTTCACTTAGCATAATGTTTTCAAGTTTCTTCCATGTTGTAGCATGTATTGATACTTCCTTTCTTTTTATTGCCATTGTATAGATATACCACATTTTGTTTATTCATTGTTTAATTAATGGAGATATGGGTTCTTTCCACCTTTTGGCTACTATGAATAACATTGTTATGAACATTCGTTTAGACATAGGTTTTCAATTCTCTTGAAATTCTCAGGTTATAGGGAAAGTCTGTGTTTAACCCTTTGCGGAACTGCCAGAATGTTTTCCATGGAGGCTGCACTGTTTTTTATTGAGACCAACAGTACAGAGATTTCCAATTCTCCACATTGTTCTCAAAAGTTCTTATTATATGTCTTTTTGCTTGAAGCTATCCAACTGTGTGTGAAGTGACACCTCATTGTAGTTTTGATTTGCAATTCCCTGCTGGCTAACGATGTGGAACATCTTTTCATGTGCTTTTTGGAGCAATTCTATTCAAAGACTTGGATTGTCTTTCAATTAGGTTGTCTCTTTATTGCTGAGATACAAGAGTTTTTAAATACATTCTAAATATAAGTCCCTTATCAGATATATGATTTTTGCTGTCATTCCATGAGTTGTTTTTTCACTTTCTTCATGCTATCTTTTGAAGTACAAAGGTGTTTAATTTCGATGAAGTTCAATTTATCTATTTTCTTTTATCATTTGTGGTTCATGTTTGGGTTTTGATATACCTAAGGGATTGTTAATTTAGAAAAACCCTGCTCTATATCATGTGGTCTGGCTTTAAAGACTGTTATCTCACCATGGACTTAAGAAATCCAAACTCAAGGCTGATCAATGACCTCTTTGTACTAGACAAAGAGGCTATGAGCCTTTATGGAAGGTCTGCTATCAGGGTTAAGAGATAAAATAGATTATTTTTTTGCTGGGATGGACAAAAGACATGTCAAGACATTTTTTCAACTTAGGTAGGGTTTAGATATAGAGAAAGATGTACAGTCCCTAGGACATCACAGATCTACCAAAAAGATATAAAGTTGAAAGAGCTGGCTGCAGTCTGAGTCAGAGCAGAAAGTGTGTGGTAAATGAATGAATGCCAGACTAAAGATGAATTATATTCTCCCATGAAGAAGCCATTAGATGTTTTGGGAGGAAGGTAGGAAGGTGATACCTTCTGGGTTTTATGAATGTTCATCTAGACTGTAGACTAAATTGTAGTCTAGAGGAATGATTGCAAAAAGAGGGCCTAGAGGAAAGAAAGCCAGTAGAGAGTCTATGGCAATGAATAAGGTGAGAGTCAGAGTCAATGGGAGCCTTGGTAGTTATAGTGGACAAGGAAGAAGGATGGCACAGATGCTGTGGTTCTGGCAGCTCTTGGGATGCAAGGTGGGGTTGACAATAGGAGCAAGAAAACAAGCTAGTTCAAATGAGAAAATTCTCTCTGATTAAATAAATAGAGAACCATTTTGAAGTAATTGTGGTGCATTGTTCTGATGTTCCAAAGGGGTTGTGGTTCCTTAATCAAAATAATCTAAATTATATTGCTTTTGAAAATTATTCCTGCAAATATTTTTTCGGCCCCCAAGACAGGGTACTTTTGAAAAGAGAAATTTATTCATTTTGCCATTTGAACTCGAGCTGTAATGGAGAAAGGAGTCTGCGCTCTATTTGCAACTCTTCATGGCAACAGCTTAAAATTCTCATTTCTCTATGCAAATGAAGTGCACCTTAAATGGTTGTATGTGTTTTCCTCTTGAAGAGAGAAAAAAACGGTTGTATATGTGTGACTGCAATAGCATATGAGGCAGCGTTCTTCGGTAATGTATTTTTGTACTTATATATTGCTCTACTGTAGGCCCTGGGGGTTCTCACAGGTATTAAATTTGTACAGCAGATTTAAGGAGTGAGAGGAAGTTCACTTTTTCTGGCTTTTCTTCCCACAAGCCCTAGTGACTTAACCTCTGAAGAACAAAGATAGCTAGCCTAAGCTTTAGGTTTAAAGAATTCAAGAACAGTTATATGAATATCTTCTAAGATACACACACACATATACACATATATATGTAATAAAGTTATTACCATACAGTTGTGTGATGGGTGGCAGCTTTTTGTTTATATGTTTGCTTTGCTTTGATCTATTTTTGTCATGGAACTTTAGGAAATGTGATGGAAGCTATGGACTTTTTCCTGCTACATTTTGCAAACAGTTTGAGGGGGCATGCAGATTTCCTTAAAGCCCAATCTCCATCGCTCTGTGAAGAGGCCTCTAGCAGCAGCACACTTGAGTGCAGTGGATGTTCTTGGATAATAGTCTCAGGATGGTCACACTGGTATGACTGTCTAAAAATCACAAGTCATTAAACAATAAGAAACAAAAACTCATAGCAGAGAACGGGCGTCTTGTATGTTAACAAGGGGGTGAGTTCATAAGAGAGTGGGTAGCTTCTCACATTTTAACCACTTAACAAGAGTCATGGTGCAGTCAACCCTTTATGATTCCCAAATAATATAACAAAGTTATACAATAGGACATAAATCAGGAAGAGGTGGAGATGGGATAAGCTATCGCTTCCATTTGTCTATTGAGAACTAGGCGGGTCCAAATCACATGCCTAAATCAAGATCTACGACGGAGCATGAATTATTTTCAACATTTTACTTGTGCTTCACTTTGGCAGAATTAATAAAGTGCTTTAGTTTGAGAGCACTTTTACTAGACTGCAGATAGAAGTAATGAAATGGTGCTGCTCCTACAGGCAGATAGTAAAATTGGGGTGTGCTTGATCAGGCCTTAAGCTCTCCCTCTGGTGACAGGGCTGTCCGTGCACGCATGGTTGTTAGAGTCCATCAGGAAGAAGCCTCTGTCCTAGGATCTAGCTCACAGCTGTCTGGATCGATGAGCCCATGACTGAAGATCACAGTACCGGCTCCCCATGGCCTCTGATATGAAAGGGATCTGGAAACACCACATGCCCCCCCACCTCCCAAAGTGGAGGGGGGTCTGTGAGGACTCAGTGGGTCTGCAAACACCTGGCTTTGAGCTACAGAAAGAGCAGAGAGGGAAGCTTTATGAGAGGCAGTGCTCATGGCAGGACCCCCATGAATGGTTGTGCAGGTTGGCCCTGTGCAAGGAACCCACTGAAGGGCTGTGCAGCTGCGATCTAGCCCCACTTCTGCCTGCAGAGTTGTGCCCTCGGTGCACGACTGTGTCCAACTGCAGGAGGAACTTCTCTCCGATCTAACAAATGCCCTGTGTAGGCTAGCGATGGCTGTGATTCAAGGTCAGTGGTAAATACTGACGTCCTCCCAAAGTCAGTGGAACAGGTTCCATCACCACCAAAAGCAGCACGGAGAGAGATTATTTATCAGAGAGAATAAGAGGAAGACAACATGAAAATCAGGCCAAACCCTGGAGCCTTCAGGTCATGTCAGCTCTCCTTTGAAACAAGACACTACCTTGGGAAGTAAAAAGTGGAGGGGAGAGTCAGCCCTGGCAGGAAGTCCAAGATTAAATTGCCTAAATATTTACTCAAATGAGACTGATCATCCTGAAAGAAATGATGGGGAGTCAAGCATCTGCTGTAGCGCAAGTTGCCAAGTTTGTGTCCTTACTTCCTCTTCCAGCAGACACACCCAGCCTTTGAAATTTGTTAGAGTAGGTTTCATGTAGGAGATGATAATACTCATAGCAAACAAAGAAGCCTACTGTTTCTGCATGACAAAGTGTAGTATATAACTTTTTGACTTATATGTAATATCTGTTCTCCCCTATAGACTATAAGCCTCTCTAACCACAGTTATATATTTATTCATGTATTCCTTGAACCTCTCAAGAATGCTTTCTACATAGAAGATGCTCAATAAATTCGCATAGAAGTGATTCACTGATAGCTTAAGCTATAACGAGGCATGTTTAGCTCTTCCACTAGAAGACTGGCTGCCTTTTCAGACTCCAGATAACTTATGTCTTTGTTTTCATCACATTTTATGTCTTTGTTGTCAGTGTTTGGGGTTTTGGCAGAAGATGAGAGAAGGAAAACTTGCTCCTTATGTATGGTGTAATATATCCACTCAAATGTTGGCATATGCACAAGCTAAGCCTGATAAAAATCTGTTCAACAATCTTATTAAATTAGTTCTTTAATCCTATGAAAGGGGAAAAATACTGGGAGATGAATAGAATTCTTGCAAGATGCTGGCTTAGCAATTCTCAAAGCTAACTCTGAAGATTTCTCTAATTAAGTTGGAAATAGTGAGGTGCATTTCCCCCCAGCATTACTGTTTCCAGAGCAATACTACACTTGTGTGCCAGGCTGAACTATGTAACCTCCTTAGGGGATGACGTTAAGCTGTCTTCTACCTTTTGTTTGTGAGGAGTCCCTGTGACACACCCAGGCAAGGAAAAGCTACACTAGGCACCGATATGAAAGGCTGTATTCATTGTCTGCCTAGAATATACAACAGACCTTGACTGTAATATCTTACTCTGTTGAAATATCTTTGGATATTTATCAACTTTTTGAAATTATGGGATATTTTTCTTTCCAAAATAAAAATCTTTATCATTTTCAGCTTTCTTTGATAAACCCCCAATGCTTATATTTTAACTTTTAGTAATTCATGCTATAAATACTATACTGCATTTTTTTGCTACTACATTGCTTTTTGTCACTATATATGTGACACCAGGCCAATACACATAGATTACCTTCATGTCTTTTAAAGGATGTCTACTACCATTACACTGTACAGTACCCATGTAAGTGTCTACCAATAGAAAATAGGTTAATACAGTTTTTGCTTATTTTAGTGTTTTTGCAGTCAGCGCTATAATACATCTTGAACATACATCTTTGTGAGTTTTCCAGTAAATTTCTCTGGGTTTCCAGAAATAGAATTGCCAAGTCTAACTGTATGTGCATTTAAACTGTTGATCTGTATTGCCAAGCCACTCTAGTATGGTGGACCACTCTACACGCTAACCCGGTACTTACCATCATGTTTTAAGTAATAGCACAGAGAGGAAATGAGAGTATTTGGATGGCCTGAGGGTAAAGAGGGGAAGGTGTTCTCAGCAAGGCCAACCAGCTCAAGGGCTGCAGCTACCTTTAAGGTTGGAGTATCTGTACTCTCACAGCCCATTTTTGAACCATCGTTCCGGAAGTGTTGTTCTAACCAACAGTGTATCCAAGTTTATTGTCCATGTTTTAAAAAATCTTCAGTCTCATCTGCAAAAATTTCTCACTTAAAGTTTCTTTTACTTCTTTGATAATCAACGATGTTGAACAGCTTTTCCTGTGCCGATTGCTGTCTGTATTTTTCTAAAAATTTGCTCTACGTGTGCTCTGCCCACGGAGCCCCGATGTGAGCTGCCTGGATGTTCCCAACATCCGCACCTCTGAAAGTCTCTTTTCCGCTGGCTAATCTCGCTCCCCACATCCTACGAATCATAGTTTCTGCCTGAGAAGTCGGCATGTGGTGGAGTTCGTTGTGCTCATAGGCTCACCCCCTGCGCCGCTGGCCTGTGCAATGCTGCTGTCCTCCACACTGGCACCACTCCTCCTTTTCAGTTCCAGACACAGTCTTAAGCCTGCTGTGAGTTGTAAATGCTTAAGGAAATTAGAAGATAATAGGGGTTTACAACACAGACTAGCCAATAAATTAAAACTAAGTATCAGATTTCCCTGTTGCCAAGGTTCTTTGTCCTGCCCACCAAGGGGAGACTTCCTCCACTCGCCTGCATCTTCTCGGCTCTTGTGCAAGCCTCTTCTCACATCTTGGACCCTTCTTTTCCTTCTCAGAGTTCCTGAGAAGTTCCTCAGAAGTCTCTGCCCTTTTCAGCATTCCAGATCCTGTAATCTTCCCAGAAATCCTAAAGTTCTGATAGTTGAAATGCAAGGCAATTGCAACCTTATACCTGAACTTTCCAATTAGGCTGAACCCAGAGGGGTCTTTTTTTTTTTTTTTTTTAACATCTTTATTGGAGTATAATTGCTTTACAATGGTGTGTTAGTTTCTGCTTTATAACAAAGTGAATCAGTTATACATATACATATGTTCCCATATCTCTTCCCTCTTGCGTCTCCCTCCCTCCCACCCTCCCTATCCCACCCCTCTAGGTGGTCACAAAGCACCGAGCTGATCTCCCTGTGCTATGCGGCTGCTTCCCACTGGCTATCTACCTTACGTTTCGTAGTGTATATATGTCCATGCCACTCTCTTGCTTTGTCACAGCTCACCCTTCCCCCTCCCCATATCCTCAAGTCCATCCTCTAGTAGGTCTGTGTCTTTATTCCTGTCTTACCCCTAGGTTCTTCATGACATTTTTTTTCTTAAATTCCATATATATGTGTTAGCAGACGGTATTTGTCTTTCTCTTTCTGACTTACTTCACTCTGTATGACAGACTCTAGGTCTATCCACCTCATTACAAATAGCTCAATTTCGTTTCTTTTTATGGCTGAGTAATATTCCATTGTATATATGTGCCACATCTTCTTTATCCATTCATCCGATGACAGTGCCCAGAGGGGTCTTTTTGACCATAAAGTCCATCAAAGTGTTTTCCTGAAAAGAAACTCACTCTCTCCTGTGATGATGATAAGAAGCACCGTAGTCTTTTGTTCGTCTCTGTTGTTGTCTTTTTAAAAAAGACCTCCTCCCACTTCTCTAGTGGGGTGTTTGCTTTTCCTTTTTATTTGTAAAAGCTCTTTATATCCCATTTCAACCACTTATAAGCACATGTTCTGGGTAATTCTTTTCATTTCTCTGTGCCTCAGTTTTCTCATCTGTGAAAATGGGTCTAAGAGTAGCCTGTACCTCATGAGGTTGTTAGGAAATTAGTTAAGCTTATTACAATGTCTGGCACATTAGTTAAGCTTATTACAATGTCTGGCACATACATGTCTGTATATGTTGGTTACTAATTTTACACTTATTCTTACTAAGAATATAAAATTTTTTGTATATTGCAAACAATTTCCCCAGTTTTTAATCTGTATTTTCAATTTTGACTATCTCTCTTCTCTTCTGTGAAAAGTGTTGTGGACCTGTTAAGTTTTTTCCTTTATGGTTTCTGGTTTAACATCATGATAAGAAAGACTTTCTCTACCCCAAGTTTATTTTTAAAAATTCATTTGCACATTTATAGTTACTGTTAAATTATTATTCAACATAAAAATAGTTGTTAAAGTATCAGGTAGATGATACAGCACCCTATACCCCCAAAGGCATATTCTTATATCCTCAGACTCAGTTGAGATTTAAATTCCTTAAAGTTGAGATTTAATAAAGACAACAAAAAATTCATCCTAGAATAACTGGACTTATTTTTTTCCCCATGATGTGGGTTGACATAAGCATAAAACTGATCCAGTGTTATAAGCCACAGTCCCTGGGTTCTTACTTTAACTCAGCAAGGCATTCGTGAGCCATGAGCCAGGTGGGCTGGGGGAAACATCCTCTTAGAGTGTGGATCTTCTCCTCTCACTGCTTATTTAGCATGATCCTCACCTAACTGAGAGCTCCACACACTCTGTTAGTATGAATTTAGAGCAACTGTAGCAGCAAGACTTAAATTCCTTTATATTAACCTAGCGTCTTTGGTACAAGGGGGTAACTAGTCCATGCAGACCAAATGCAGGCTCTTCCTCAAACTGCTTGTAAAGATCTTACCCCTGAAATTCCCAGCTACTGCAGATCCCCACAGTAATGAAACCTACAGAGATCTATTCTTCATTGAACTCAGCTACATTCCTGCTGTGGCTGCCAGTTACTCAGAAACAGCTTCCATGTCTCTGTTCTCAGTGTCTCTAAGTTTGCATGGAAAGAAATAGTAGAAAGAAACAGCTTCTAAGCCAGCTCCCACACTCTATCCAGCCCTGCAGGGGTCTATGACACTTTCCGGGTCACATTACCATGTATACCCCTCGTAGATTTTAAAGCTCACATTTCCTGTGCAGCTCTTTTACACCGACTTGGGCTATATCTACACTCACCTGTGTGAGGTCACAGGGGGAAAACTGGTTGTATAATTTGTACTACACCAAACCCAGCCCTAAGTGTAGGCAGAGTGAGCATCTATGTAGCAGAGAGAGAGGAAAAAATAACCTCTGTCAGAGAGCTGGCTGTAGAATCTAGAACTTCACTAACATCCCTTTAATAGGTGGCTTTCTTGAGAACGCAAGTGTTTGTGTTTAACTTAAGTTAGGGATAACCATTTTTAAATTGTGAATCAGGAAAACTTTAGTAAATTAGTGCCACTTAAAGCACTTAAGATAGTAGAAAATAGTAGGGAAGTGAGCACAGGCAAGAAACAAGGGTTAGGGGTGAGGAAAGACAAGTTGTAAAGTGTCATTGAAAGAATACTGGGTTGTACTCAGAACACTCCAGTTCACTCATTCATACAACAAATATTAAATGACCACTTACTAGGTGCCGGGCAGTGAGCCTGGCACTCAGTGCTTACTGGTGAATATGACACACATGTCGTTCGCCTTTAAGAAGTTTACACCCTCATGGGGAAGCCCGACAAGATCTATAATTACAAATGGTGATACCCACCATAAGGGTGTTGACTAAAAAATGCACAACCTAAAAGTTAAGAGTTATGTTTTATTCAGTGGACATTCTTAGGACTTCAACCCGGGAGACAGGACTCTCAGGTAATGCTGAGCAAACTATTTTGAAGCGGAAGAGGGGAACCCAGGATATATGGGAGTTTTTGCCACAACAGCAGGTAGTCGGAACAAAAGGCTACTGTTAATAAAAGAAAACTAGGTACCTCAAGTTAAGGAATTTAGCACTTTTCTGTGTATGGGAAGATGCAGGAGTCTGGGCTCACTGAAATCATTCCTCTGATGTGCATCTTAGCTATCTGGGCCAGTACCCTGTGTTTTCTCATCGTGAGTCTCCTCAGGATGCACCATCCCGGGTGGATGGAGTCTGCTGCCTGCTAGATGGTGGGCGTTCCTTGTTTCCATCCTGAGTTCCCAGGGCTCACTGTCGGGGGTGGCTGTAATGTGGTGGCTACAATCCTCTGGTCACTGATGTGGCAGGCATTATTTTATTTCTCAGGGGGAATGAGCAGGGTGCAGGGATAGGAGCAGAGTTTGCAGGTGGGAGTTTTTCATTTGGTAGATGGGTCAGGGTTGGTCTCTCTGAGAAGATTTTAATTCAAAACTCAAAGGATGCTCAGGAGGTGGTCATGTGGATGAACCAGGCAGAGAAAACGTCATGTGAAAAGACACAGATGAAGAGTTTAGTGAGTTGAAGGCACTAACAGGGTCTAATATGACTGGGAAGCACTGAAAACAGCAGACAGGGACCTAGATGAGGCTGAAGGGCAGACAGGGGTCTCACTGCAAAGGGCCTTACTGGCATCCTAAGGAGCTTATGGCCACAGGAAGGTTTCTAACAAGAGCAGATGTGACCTGAGTCATACCTCAGGATTACTCTCTGGCTGCTGGATGGAGAAGTGACTGTCCTTATGGCCCTGTCTCTGCCTTAGTTGCTATTAGAGCCACTTGTGTGGGTCAGAAGTGTCCTCTAAGCTCTCTTCAAGTTGTCAGATCTCAGTCTCTTCTTAGCTCTAATAACGAGCTGTGATGGAAAAGTGGGCGAGGAGGGTGTGTGTTAGTGGTGGGATTCGGAGGACACTTCAGGTGCTTCCAGGTGGGTACGTATGGCAGAGTGGAAGGTAATAAAGTCAAGTGGCTCAAGTCCTAAGTTTACTCAGAGCCGGTCTTTCCCACACGCCAGAACTGTGAGTAACACACACTTTTACTTCACATAGCTTGATCTCATATATCCATTATTTACATGTTGGGAATTTAGGTCAATAGTCTTTTTTTACACTCATTTACGAAGATTTGTTGTTTCCTGTTTACATGGTAAGGGGGCGGGAACAAAGAAGGCAGTGTGATCCAACGGAAAACACGTGGGGCTTGGAGTTTGTTCAGAGTTTACATCCCAGCCCTACCATACGCTAACTCCATAAGGTTAGGCCTGAGTCTCAGTTCTCTCGTCTGAGCAGCGGGAGTGACAATACCCACCTAAATGAGATTTTGTACGCCAAGCCTCTAACTTTGGTGTCTATCAGTGCGTAAGGTCAGTACACATGTGTAACATTTTAGGGTCCCAAGGATCGTTTCTGGCAAGGAGGGCAGATTAACATGCGGCATTTTCTTCCTATATTGTCAAACAGGTTCAAGATTACGAACTCATCTCTCACGAGTTTCTAAAAGCCTGCATTGCTTCAGTCTTAAAAGGGAAATAAGTTGAATAGTCACACTGAGAAGCCTAGTTATCTAGCAATACCGATTCCTGAGAGAAATTTAATCTTTCTGTTCTTTTTCTCTTAAGAAATTGATGTATACAGACATTTGCAATTTTGTTGAACTTGTATGTTGCCCCCTGCCCCCCTCCCCGCTCATAGCTCATGAGGCTTATGCAAATACAAAGAAGGCTTTAGTACAAAGCCCTTGAGTTGTAGATAATACGGTCCTAAAAGATGCTTTCACATGGGGTGGGGGGCTGTCTTTAATGACTTTCCTTAAAACTTGAGATCTTCTCCTTCAGACACTAGAATCAGAACCAAGTCATATATTCAACTATAGGAAACAGCACAAGACACCGTTGGAGAGGAAGAGAACTTTCCTGTACCCTTCTAGGTTCTTCTGACTGGTCTAGAAATTAAATTGACATGAGACAGATTAACAGGAGAAAATCAATTTTAATTTTGTTTGTCTGGGAATCCCACATACGTGAGAGGTACAGAGACAGAAAGGTAAAATGAGGTACATATGCCATCCTGAGCTAAGGAATGGGATAGGGACCGGGGGCTTCCAGGGACAGGAGGGTCATTCACAGGAAAACAGGAGGAAGAGCAGATGTTTGGTAATTAGATGTTTGCCCTGCCGTATAGATGAGGCCACTTAGATAAAATTTATCTCCAGTAATAACTCTTTTCTGGGAAAAACCCTCAATTTAAATTCTTCTAGGTAGTTAAGGGAGGGGCAGTAGTTTCCCTTGAAACTGCAGGGTCTTGATTGCCTTTAGCTCAAAATGGTCTTCATGTAAAACTGACACATTTTGAGGAGGCTTGTTCTGAACCCCTAAAACGCTAAAAAATTTTCCCTTTGCATTTGGGCAGAAGATCCACAAATCTGAGTGTCACAGAAGAAGCAGAATGGACTCCTCCACTATCCCTTCTCTACTCGCTGATGCTGGTGCTTAATGTTTACAAGAGAGGGGAGCTCCAAAAGTTGAAAGAAAACCAAAACACTCTGTTTTCACTTGTTGTAAAAAGTAGAGACAGATTCCATAATATGGGTATGAATATGAAAGTTTTATCCTTAGTGATACAAACATTTTGACTGAGTTTTGCAACTTTATGATGCAAAGTGGTATCCTCTTTGAAACAGAACCCAAGCAAGACAGTTACTGGCAGCAACAAGCTAAAAGCATTCTTTGGTTGGGCAGGGGTGTGGAATTAAGAGTTAAATGGCAATTTCTCCTTAAAGGACACAGCCATAGTCCAGGGTTAGTGCCCCTTCTGCTTCAGCATATGCCTGTGGTAGTCAACATCCCGTCATTCAAACACAGTGGTACCTGTCGTGGCCTTATCTTATCTGACTCATTTTTTTCCAAGTTGGGGGTCCCTATTGTAGTGCGGAGCTCACCCGGACAGCAACATACTTTGTTGAGGCAGCACGCTCAGGAGATGCTCACCTTGACTGCTTTTCCTGGGCTATGGAATCTTAAATTGAAATGACAGCTGGGTCCACCTGTGTCTGAGTAGCCTTCCCTTCATGGTGTTCTTTTTCACTTAAACAAAAAGCATTTACCAAGAATGATTGAATTCCTGTTCTCAAATCAACTATGTATAATTTAATGAACAGTTATGTTTAAATGCAAAACTACATGTTAGTAGGGCTACAGCTTTGTATCTTTATCCCTATTCTTGATATTCTTACTAAGTGCAATTTGTTCTTTTTGTGCTAAGGATCTTCACTGGTCTTTTATTATAAAATGCAGATAACTCATAGGATTTTTGGAGACTGTTCATGTACTTATCATAAATATGTTTGCCTGAGTAGTACCTCAGAGGTAGCTGAGATTTGGGCAGGTATGGAATAGAGGATAGTTATGTTTTGATAGGCATATAGGAAACAGTGTGGGAAAATAGACTTAAAGCAAAGGGTATGCCTAGAAAACGTGGGAAGACAGCCTCTTGTGGATTCCATGAAAATAGGAGGATAATGTAGAAGAGCTTGGGTACTTGGAATAGGGAGAAAAAGAGTAGCCTGAAGTAAGAGAGAAGCTCTAAAAAGGCTGCTAGGAGTTTCCAGCTTTCAGTTCACTTCTTCATAGTCTTAGATGTGACATTTTTGTTCCATAAGTGATCCTAGCTCAGCATGTAGTCCAGAAAGGCACTTAGCCTCTCTAGTCTCCAACTTGTGTTCTGCTACATGACAGCACAGATGACCTGAAAAGTTGCTTTCTGCTCAAACTTCCATGAACTCACTCACCATTGAGGAATATGGAGTCAAAACGTCTGTATTCCACAAGAATACACAGGTACATGAATAATAGCATGGCACACTGTCCACAATAGAATTTATGCAAGTTGCGTGGAAACTGGAGAATCACAGCAAAGGTTGGGAGACTTGCAATGGAATAATATTATTTTTAAAGATATCACTCCAATAAAATGAGAAGGCTCCAGGGGCATGGAAAGAGCTGCAGGTGAATATTTTTGTTAGTTTTGAGAATGTTCTCTTGATTCCTTAGCTGAGTTTTGATCATGTACTTACAGTAAAGAATCCAGTGGGAAAAAAAAGCATTCTTGAGATACTCTGAATAAGAAAAAAATCTGGGGGGACAACATGGAGTCAGCAGTCACCCTTCATTCATCCCGAAAAAAGAACCTATTACAATTGTTTCATGATATTTATATCACCAGGAAAATGTCTTTGTTAGAAATACAAAGCTATACAGATATATTGGGAGGTTAAGGAAAGACAAGGAATTTTATCTCAAATTAATACTGACATCCTCACTCTCAATTTTTTTTTTTCTGAGAATTTGACAACTACAGAAAAGAAAAATTCTAAGGCTCTGAAAACTCTGCTTAGAGGCGTCACCAACACTTTAAATTCAACTCCTTCATTCCCACTTGAAACCCACTCTCAGCCTCTTTAGCGACTGAAAGGCTTTTTGTGCCCTTGTCTTCCTTCTGAGACCTGTGCGTCACACACAGGCACGCGGCAGCAATGGGAAGACTGTCTTTTGTTTGAGGAGAGTGATGACAAGGGTCCCCCAGGTGGCAGAAACCACTTCCACACTGTTTTCTCAAATCGGCTCCAGAACACCTTTTACTTAAAGAAGTGAGAATCCATTTTTTGAAGTAGCTTCTTGGCTAAGTTACAGTCTTAGGTAGGAAATCTTTTTTGCTTTTTAATTTTATGAATGAATTCGGAGTAAAAGGAAGTTGAGAAACCTGTTGTAGAAATACACTTTGTACACACTAGCCCTTCATTTTTGAGGAAGGCTTTGAGAAAAGGTTACTGGGTGTTTTGATGCCCTATTTTCTTATCACTTGCAACAGAAGCTAAATGTTCTCCCTCTCAGTCAGGTTCAAAACGGCTGAGTGCCTAACACAGGAGGCTGTTAAGTGAGCAGCAGAGTGATGAGGGGGTAGACTCTTGAATCAGAGGGGTCCTCATTGGATTGTCAGTTGCTCCATCATCTATTTGTGTTGTTATGCCTCCTGGACTCAGAAAAGGGGACCCCTGCCTTGTGCTCTGTGGATTAAGGGGTCTTCATATCCAAAACTCACAAACTACATTTACTAAAGGACTCCTGGTTGCCTCTGTTACTTAGGATCCTGCATTCAGCACTGGCACATAACCGTCAACATCCATCCTCACAATTAACACAATTCAGGACCCAGAGAAATGCTTCTCCATACCTCTTGTCTTCAAAAGGAAAGTCACCTCCACTCGAATACCATGAAAGCTTGCTGGTGGTGCTATTGGTACATCAAAGAAGAACATTGCTTTGGAGTACAAGGAGGATTGGAGCTGCAGCAGAGGCGTTTAGATAAAAGGCAAATTAATTAACTTGTCAAAACTTCCTCTCAGATAGCATAAATGCAATACATTTTTACATAATGAAGTGTCATTTCCAAGTTGTACTGAAACAAATGGCTCCAAAGGCATCTACTAATTAAAGCAGTTTCTGCAACAGTTGTGTTGATGTCTAAGGAACATTTTGTAACAAACATTAAGCATCATATTACATTCAATTTGTACATATACGTGGGTATGTTGAGATGTAACATGTGAGAAATATGATTCCATCTCTTTACATTGGTGTTTAAATGGCTATTAAACACTAGAAGTAGGGTTTGTTTTGTTTTCATAAAAACATTTAATGAGATTTTATTAAATTTCAAAAACTAGGGGCAAAGTCAAGATGGTGGCATGGCAAGATGCAGAGTTCACATCTCCCCACAACTAGGGCACCTGCCAGACTCTGGCGGGGGACCTTGATGACCAAGGGGATAGGAGGAAACCCCCAGCAAACCAGTAGGACATGGGGGGACTGAGGGGGGTGCAAAAGTGGAGGCCAGGTGGGATTGGTGTCCCTGAGGGGTGGCTGGAAAGAGGGAGGGGTTCCCATGCCTGGAGGGACCCTCAGGGACTCAGACCAGGGGGAACACCAAGTGAGCATTTCCCCTGCCCAATCAGCCCCAGAAGCCTGCATTGCTCTCAGGCTGGGTCTTCCATCCTCAGAGGCCCCCTCCAGGCCATGTTGGTCCTGGGGGCTTAGGAGGGAAGCAGGGAGAACAGGGAGAGGTAGGCGGGAGGGGCCCTCCAAGACAAGAGGAGCAGAGAGGAGTGGAGGGTGTTTTCCCTGCCCACTCAAGCCCAGGAAGCCTGCTGGGCTCCCAGGCCAGGTCCCTCACCCTCTGAGACCAGAGACATGCTGGGGCCCCATCTGCTCTGTGGAGCCTAAGCCCCAACCCACATGCCTCCTCAGGCCCTTTTCCAGCCATGTGGGTCTTAAGCATAGGTCCTACCCACTGCCTAAACCCCGCCCCTGCCTAAGCCCTGCACCCCAGAACCAAGGACTTTTCTGCCTTTTTTTTTTCCTTCTCTTTTTTACCATTGTGGTTCTGTTTTACCCTCCATTTGTTGTTTCATCTATATTTTTATATTCTTTCTAACATATCTATTAGTTTCCTAGTCTAATTTTATTTTTTACTCTTTGTTATTGTTCTCCATTTTTTCTTTTCTTTTTTTTGCCACCCTGTGTGGCTTGTGGAATCTTGGTTCATGAGCCAGGGGTTGGGCCAAGGTTCCTTCAGTGGGAGCTCCAATTCTGAACCACTGGACTAACAGAGAACCTCAGACCCCAGGGAATATTCATTGGAGTGATGTCTCCAAGAGGTCCTCGTCTCAGCAACAGGAACCATCTCTACCCAACAGCCTAAAAACTCCAGTGTTGGAATCCTGAGGCCAAACAACCAGTAAGACAGGAACACAATCCCACCATCAAAAAAAAAAAAAAGAGAGAGAGATGGCAAAAAAATATGTCACAGATGAAGGAGCAAGGTAAAAACCTATAAGACCAAATAAATGAAGAGGAAATAGGCAATCTACCTGAAAAAGAATTCAGAGTAATGATAGTAAAGATGATCCAGAATCTCAGAAATAGAATGGAGGCACGGAATGAGAAAATACAAGAAATGTTTAACAGAGATCTAGAAGAACTAAAGAACAAACAAGCAGAGATGAACAATACAATAACTGAAATGAAAAATACACTAGAAGGAATCAAAAACAGAATAACTGAGGCAGAAGAATGAATAAGTGAGCTAGAAGACAGAATGGTGGAAATAACTGCCTAGGAGCAAAATAAAGAAAAAAGAATGAAAAGAATTGAAGACAATCTCAGAAACCTCTGGGACAACACTAAATGCAACAACGTTTGAATTATAGGGGTCCCAGAAGAAGAAGAGAAAAAGAAAGGGTCTGAGAAAATATTTGAAGAGATTATAGTGGAAAACTTCCCTAACATGGGAAAGGAAATAGTAACCCAAGTCCAGGAAGTGCAGTGAGTCCAATACAGGATAAACCTAGGAGAAACACACCAAGACACATATTAATCAAACTAACAAAAATTAAATTCAAAGAGAAAATATTAAAAGCAGCAAGCGGAAAGCAAAAAATAACATACAAAGGAATCCCCATTAGGTTATCAGCTGATTTTTCTGCAGAAACGCTGCAGGCCAAAAGGGAGTGTCAGGATATACTTAAAGTGATGAAAGAGAAAAACTGACAACCAAGATTACTCTACCCAGCAAGGATCTCATTCAGATTTGATGGAGAAATCAAAAGCTTTTCACACAAGCAAAAACTAAGAGAATTCAGCACCACCAAACCAGCTTTACAACAAATGTTAAAGAAACTTCTCTAGGCAGGAAACACAAGGAAAGAAAAAAATCCACAAAAACAACCCCCCCCCAAAATTTAGAAAATGGTAATAGGAACATACATATCAATAATAACCTTGAATGTAAATGGATTAAATGCCCCAACCAAAAGACACAGACTGACTGAATGGATACAAAACCAAGATCCATATATATGCTGTCTACAAGAGACCCACTTCAGACCTAGGGACACATTCACACTGAAAGTGAAGGGATGGAAAAAGATATTCCATGCAAATGGAAATCAAAAGAAAGCTGGAGGAGCAATACTCGTATCAGATAAAATAGACTTTAAAATAAAGACTGTTACAAAAGATAAGGAAGGACACTACATAATGATCAAGGGATCAATCCAAGAAGAAGATATAACAATTATAAATGTTTATGTACCCAACATAAGAGCACCTCAATATATAAGGCAAGTGCTAACAACCATGAAAGGAAAAATAGACAGTAACACAATAACAGTAGGGGAATTTAACACCCCACTTACACCAATGGACAGATTATCCAAACAGAAAATAAATAAGGAAATACAAGCTTTAAATGACACAATAGACCAGATAGATTTAATTGATATTTATAGAACATTCCACCTGAAGTGCCAGAATACACTTTCTTCTCAAGTGCTCATGGAACATCCTCCAGGATAGATCACATCTTGGGTCACAAATCAAGCCTCGGAAAATTTAAGAAAATTGAAATCATGTCAACATCTTTTCTGACCACAACACTATGAGATTGGAAATCAATATCAGAAAAAACACTGTAAAAAACACAAATACATGGAGGCTAAACAGTGTGCTACTAAATAACCAAGAGATCACTGATGAAATCAAAGAAGAAATTAAAAATACATAGAAACAAATGACAATGAAAACAGGATGACCCAAAACCTATGGGATACAGCAAAAGCAATTCTAAGAGGGAAGTTTACAGCAATTCAATCTCACCTCAAGAAACAAGAAAAATCTCAAATAAACAATCTAACCCTACACCTAAAGCAACTAGAGAAAGAAGAACAAAGAAAACCCAAAGTCAGTAGAAGGAAAGAAATCCTAAAGATCAAAGCAGAAATAAAGGAAATAGAAATGAAGAAAACAATAGCAAAGATCAATAAAACTAAAAGTTGGTTCCTTGAGAAGATAAACAAAATCAATAAACCCTTAGCCAGAATCATCAAGAAAAGAAGAGAGAGGATGCAAATCAATAAAATTAGAGATGAAAAAGGAGAAATTACAATTGATGCCACAGAAATACAGAGGATTATAAGAGACTAATACAAACAACTATATGCCAATAAAATGGACAACCATGAAGAAATGGACAAATTCTTGGAAAGGTACAATTTTCCAAGATTGAAACAAGGAGAATTAGAAAATATAAACAGACCTATCACAAGCAATGAAATTGAAACTATTTAAAGTCTTTCAACAAACAAAAACTCAGGACCAGATGGCTTCACAGGTGAATTCTATCAAACATTTAGAAAGAGCTAACACTGATCCTTCTCAAACTCTTCCAAGAAATTGCAGAGGGAGGAACACTCCCAAGTTCGTTCTACAAATCCACCATCACCCTGATACCAAAACCAGAAAAAAATGTCACACACAAAAAAAATTATAGACCAATATCACTGATGAACATAGATGCAAAAATCCTGAGCAAAATATTAGCAGACAGAGTCCGACAACACATTAAAAGGATCATACACCATGATCAAGTGGGATTTATCCCAGGAATGCAAGGATTCTTCAATATACACAAATCAATCAATGTGATACATCATATTAACAAATTAAGGAACAAAAACCATATGATCATCTCAATAGATGCAGAAAAAGCTTTTGACAAAATTCAACACCGATTTATGATAAAAACTCTCCAGAAAATGGGTGTAGAGGGAACCTACCCCAACATAATAAAGGCCATATATGACAAACCCACAGCAAACATCATTCCCAATGGTGAAAAGCTGAAAGCACTTCCACTAAGATCAGAAACAAGGCAAAGATGTCTACTCTCATCACTCTTATTCAACATAGTTTTGGAAGTCCTAGCCATGGCAATCAGAGAAGAAAAAGAAATAAAATGAATACAAATTGGAAAAGAAGAAGTAAAACTGTCACTGTTTGTAGATGACATGATACTGTACATAAAAAATCCTAAAGATGCCACCAGAAAACTACTAGAACTAATCAATGAATTTAGTAAGGTTGCAGGACACAAAATTAACGCACAGGAATCTCTTGCATTCCTATATGCTAACAACGAAAAATCAGAAAGAGAAATTGAGGAAACAATCCAATTTACCATTGGAAAAAAAAGACTAAATTACCTAGGAATAAACCTACCTAAAGAGGCTAAAGAGTTGTACTCAGAAAACTTTAAAACACTGATGAAAGAAATCAAAGATGACATAAACAGGTGCAGAAATATACCATGTTCTTGGATTGGAAGAATCAATATTGTGAAAATGACTATACTGCTACCCAAAGCAATCTACAGATTTAATGCAATCCTTATCAAACTACCAGGGGCATTCTTCACAGAATTAGAACAAAAGATTTTACAATTTGTGTGGAAACACAAAAGACCCTGAATAGCCAAAGCAATCTTGAGAAAGAAAAAAAGGAGCAGGAGGAATCAGGCTACCTGACTGTAAACTATACTACAAAGCTACAGTGATCAAGACAGTATGGTAGTGGCACAAAAACAGAATTATAGATCAATGGTACAGGATAGAAAGCCCAGTGATAAACCCACACACATATGGTCACCTAATTTAAAACAAAGAAGGCAAGAACATACAATGGAGAAAAGATAGCCTCTTCAATAAGTGGTGCTGGGAAAACTGGACAGCTACAGGTAAAAGAATGAAATTAGAACACTTCCTAACACCATACACAAAAATAAACTCAAAATTGATTAAAGACCTAAATGTAAGACCGGAGACTATAAAACTCTTAGAGGAAAACATAGGAATAACACTCTGACATAAACCACAGCAAGATCTTTTTGGACCCACCTCCTAGAGTAATGAAAATAAAAACAAAAATTAACAAATGGGACCTAATTAAATTTAAAAGCTTTTGCAGAACAAAGGAAACCATAAACAAGACGAAAAGACAACCCTCAGAATGGGAGAAAATATTTGCAAATGGAACAATGGACAAGGGATTAATCTCCAAAATATACAAGCAGCTCATGCAGCTCAATATTAAAAAAACAAACAACCCAATTAAAAAATGGGTGGAAGATCTAAATAGACATTTCACCAAAGAAGGCATACAGATGGCCAAGAGGCACATGAAAAGATGCTCAGTATCACTAATTATTAGGTAAATGCAAATCAAAACCACAGTGAGCTATTACCTCACACCGGTCCGAATGGCCATCATCAAAAAATCTACAAACGATAAATGCTGGAGAGGCTGTGGAGAAAAGGGAACCCTCCTGCACTGTTGGTGGGGATGTAAATTGATACTGCCACTATGGAGAACAGTATGGAGGTTCCCTAAAAAACTAAAAATAGAACTACCATACAACCCAGCAATCCCACTACTGGGCATATACCCTGAGAAAACCATAATTCAAAAAGAGACATGTACCACAATGTTCATCGCAGCACTATTTACAATAGCCAGGACATGGAAGCAACCTAAGTGTCCATCGACAGATGAATGGATAAAGAAGATGTGGCACATATATACACTGGAATATTACTCAGACATAAAAAAGACCAAAACAGAGTTATTTGTAGTGAGGCAGATGAACCAGAGTCTGTCATACAGAGAGAAGTAAGTCAGAAAGAGAGAAGCAAATACTGTACCCTAATGCATATATATGGAATTAAAAAAAAAATGGTACTGATGAACCTAGTGGCAGAGCAGGAATAAAGACGCAGACATAGAGAATGGACTTGAGGATGAGGTGGGGGAGGGGGAAGCTGGGGTGAAGTGAGAGAGTGGCATGGACATATATACACTACCTAATGTAAAATACATAGCTAGTGGGAAGCAGCTGCATAGCACAGGGAAATCAGTTCAGTGCTTTGCAACAACCTAGAGGGGTGGGATAGTTTGGGTGGGAGGGAGGCTCAAGAGAGAGGGGATATGGGGATATACGTATACATATAGCTGATTCACTTTGTTGTACAACAAAAAATAACACAGCATTGTGAAGCAATTATACTCCAATAAAGATGTATAAAAAATTTTCAAAAACTTAAATAAACATGTCATCTTTATTTAAATTATTTTAATATTTAAAAATATTAAATATTAAATACAATATACTTTGTATTAGGCTCTCTAAATTTAATAATTTAAAATATTTTAGAAGAAAATAAATTTAAATTTGAAACACAATGTTTTGATCCTTCACATTTTCTTTACTTTACAGTTTTGATAAAATATATTTGGTACATAATATTTGAATTTTGGTAAAATATATGCAAATGTTACACACTTTCAATACAATTATGCTTTATTTTTTAATCCTTTAGATTAGTACACTGATAGAATACAAATTATGTGGAAAATCTTGTTTATAACAGCATAATTATTATGCTGAAATGAAGACAAGAAAAATACATTTTAAGGAATAATAATAATTTCTTACTTTCTCATGTTATTACTCTTTCAAACATTTTTAGCCCAGAGACAGAATACCCAAAGATACACATTAATAATTAAGTTTAATCACTTTCAATGTTTTGTCAACTTTTAGTAATATAAAAAACATGCTTTACACATATTTTTCAATTTTGTTTTTATGAAAGGACATGTATCAATGTAGAGGAATGGGATGTATTTATTTACCACTGTGATAGCTTGAGTTATTACTATTAAGTACGTTGCCATATGGCATGAAACCCTTTATTCATACTCCCGCCCAGGCCCCACAATTTCTATGAATGAGTCTGAGTGAATGATCTTTAGAATTAAACCTCTTGGGGCTTGAATTTCCTCACCTGTAAAATCAGAATGACAACACTTCCCAAGATGATGGTGAAGATGATAGGAATGCCGTAAAGCCCTTAGCACAGTGAGAGATGGTGAGAGTTCAATTACAGTGTTTATAATATCCTTGCATGAAGTAACAGCTCACTAGCTTCTGATATAGCATTGTCTGATTAAGTAATATGTAAGAACCATGCCATCTCTTTACATAGGCATTTAAATGTGTTGAACACTAGAAGTACAAATGATGTTACTTTTATAAAAATATTTAATGAGATGTTATTAATTTCAAAAACCAAAATGAACAGTTCAACTTTACTTTGACAACACTTCCTAAGATGATGGTAAAGGTAAAGTGAAATGATACCCATAAAGCCCTTAGCACAGTAAATGCCTGAAAGATAGTGAGAAATCAATTATGGCATTTATTTATCATTTCCTTACATGAAATAACTTCTAACTAACCTATGATACAGCATTGTTCTGATTAAATGTGTCCCAACCAAAGTTAACTTTTTCTTTTGGGTGTGGATAAAAATATGAAAATTTACTTTGTACAGCTTCAGCTGTTATAGAACATGGCTATGTTAAAACGTAGCCCTTTGTTATCCTCCTTTTATTTATGGAAAGGGAGAGTGGTATTCTTGGCCTCAGGTATAATTTTTTTTAAAGGCACTTCTTTGCCTTCTCTAATCTTTCTTTTCCTTTTCCATTTTATTGTTTACTACTTTTATAACACCCAGCACAGCACTAAGTGTAGGAGTTTAAGAAACATGAATCTAATTTTTCAGCACTCCTTACTTTTATTTTGTTGAAAAATTTTCTTTGAATCAGTTAAAAAAGAAAGAAAAAAAAAGACACCCATTATGGGACCTTAAACTAAAGTGCCTACTTAGTTATCTGATGGATTTCTGGTCATGAAATTCATGGCTTTTGTACTAATCATGCTGCTTATTGACTTAAAAAATTTAATTCATACTAGAAATCACAATAGTAAAACAGAGCTCATAAACTAAAAAAACATAAAGGCAGATAGGTCAAAATGAACGTCAGATGAAAAGGAAACATCATAAGGATGATGTCTTTAGCTTATAAACAAAATAATTTTAATAACTATAAGGGTTTGAGAAAATGTTACCAAGAAGCTTATCTTCTACTATCTAAAATGCTATAACAGAAGCAATGGACACATGTTCCTTTTATGGGAATTGTCAAAGTAGATGTACTTTTTTTTTTTTTTTTTTGCAATATGCGGGCCTCTCACTGTTGTGGCCTCTCCCGTTGCGGAGCACAGGCTCCAGACGCGCAGGCTCAGCGGCCGTGGCTCACGGGCCTAGCCGCTCCGCGGCATGTGGGATCCTCCTGGACCGGGGCACAAACCCGCGTCTCCTGCATCGGCAGGCGGACTCTCAACCACTGCGCCACCAGGGAAGCCCATAGATGTACTTTATTAACAACAACAATGAAAGTCGAATCTAAAAATCAGATTCACTATTCTAAGTAATATCAAAACATGATTAGAAAGCTGCTGTAATACTCCCACTAAAAGTACCCAAATCTGGGCCCAGATTTCTTATCATCTGAACAACTCAAAGTCATTTAGCTCCAAGTTCTCTCTACCTTGCTGCCCTTGTCACTTCCAGAAAGTATACAGAATGCTCCCACAACCTTCCATGACTGGGGGTCCCATAACCTTGTTCTGACATTTAAGATCATCCATCCATGACTGAGGGTCCCATAACCTTGTTCTGACATTTAAGATCATCATCCATGACTGGGGGTCCCATAACCTTGTTCTGACATTTAAGATCATCCATCCGTGACTGGGGGTCCCATAGCCTTGTTCTGACATTTAAGATCATCCATCCATGACTGGAGGTCCCATAGCCTTGTTCTGACATTTAAGATCATCCATGCATGACTTGGGGTCCCATCGCTTTGTTCTGACATTTAACATCATCCATCCATGACTTGGGGTCCCATAACCTTGTTCTGACATTTAAGATCATCCATCCATGACTGGGGGTCCCATAGCCTTGTTCTGACATTTAAGATCATCCATCCATGACTGGGGGTCCCATAGCCTTGTTCTGACATTTAAGATCATCCATCCATGACTGGGGGTCCCATAACCTTGTTCTGACATTTAAGATAATCCAAAATACAGTCCCACTCACTCATACAATATTGCTTTTATCCTACACTTAGCATCCAATGATTCAAATAAACTGTACCTTTCTTTAATACCGGAACATACTGGGTCATCTTGCTTGTGATTTCTGCCTGGAATGACAGCCTGCCTCCTACCTCCTACACTAGAAATCCAGCCTGTCCCTTCCAGTTCATTGTTCCTAATCTCCCCAATCACTAGCTGAGCTCTTCCTCCTTTAAACCATCATATTCCATTCCAAAGCACTTTATGCTCCTTGTGACATTTTTAATATTGTGCCTTGAATATCAGGTTTCGTTTGAGTTTTTTGTTTGTTTTTGTTTTTCAGGGGTGAGGTACATTTGCAAATTGCCTTTCTGGATTGTTTCTCCTTCCAAGCAGGAGCTGGGTTTTACTTATCTTTAGAACAATGACAGCTCTAAGAAATCTGTTGAATTAAATATTTATGTTGACTCAGTTTCTAGATTTTTAAGACATGTTTAGATATATCTGAAGTTTGGAATTGTGGAAAGAAAGAAAGAAAAGCTAAGGGATGCTGGCTTAGTTGAATAATTTAATTTCTTGCATAGAACCATGCCTAAGGTTACTGTCCAAATTGTCTGCTGTGGTCTTAATACACAGAACTACTCAGCGGGTTTCTGTAATCAGGAAAAAAGTCACCGCAGATTTATCTGTTCACTCTTTTTTTTTTTTTCAACATTTTAAACACTTATTATGTGCTATGTTCAGCAAAAGAAAAATAAGAGGAAGTCACACATTTTGGTGTATATTCATCTTTGGTTTTGCAGACACAAAACAAAAGCTAAATTCCTTTCCAAAATTGTGTAATCTACTTAACTCTGATGCCTGAAAGCATCTATTCTTTCCATTCTCTTTCATCCTCAAATGTTTTATTTTGCACTGTTTGAATCTGTAAGTTGCTACAAGTCCCTTTGAACATAGGAGAAAGACAAATAGTGAATATTAATGACTACGTCTGCTAATACTCACCATCTAAAGGTCTCAAAAATTCCACAGATCATACTGACACCTACAAAAATCACTCTGAGGTATGTCCTGGAAACAGAGTGATGAATAAGATAATCTACTCAAGTTTCTTTCTTGCTGCTATGAAATATCAAGAATTTAGACACTGAGCACATTTAATCATTAATGGTCTCACAGCACAAATTGCCCGAAACGAGATGCTCACAACCCCGACACCTTGGCCTAACTCCAAAGAAAGTAATTACATTCAGTCTATCTGAAATTCCCAGTGCAGTAACTGGAATCAGGTTTTGTATCCTGCTTAGCTGAACTATTATGCAGTATCATTGTACATCAATAACACAGCTGCTGTATTTGACTGAATTCTACTTTCTTCCAGTTTGAGCAACTAAAATGGCTCTGTTCCAATTTTTTCTAATAAGAACTTGAACAGATAAGACCTAGAGAGTCCTTCCTCTTTCTCCAAGACCCAGGATTTCTGCTGCCAAGACAACTTATTGACAGGGTTATATAATCTCAACTTTATAAAAACCTAGTTGCAACATGGCACAGACATGTTTTCAATCACCATTAGGTGATTTTTATCATCTTTAACAGCAAAAAAAAAAAAAAAGTCAGTGGCATGTTTTACAAAGACCCTTTAGTTTAGTTCCTTCATCAACAACAGTAAAAATGTATACTCTTATGATGAAGCACAGCTATTGTCATTTAACCAAATATCCTAAATCCAGTACATGAGACATTATGATGCCTGTTATAGGCAGCTTTTAAATTTTCCTCATTTTCAGGCCAGGATATGTTTATTAATTCCTAGAATTACAAAACTTTTGTATATTTACTGAATGCCATTTATTAATAATCTGGTAAACTATGGGAAGCTCTTAACACCTTTCCTCATTCCTAGATATTTATTTCCTTTTTTACAAGCTGCAAATGAAATTGGCCAAGTCTTTGGCTGGGCTTATCGATGAAAGATCAAGAGAAAGTGAAGCAACATCTCTCAAAAGGAATAGTTAATAATCTCTAGCATTTACTGGGGATTTTACCACACGCCAGGCTCTGCTATGTTAAAGATATGACTGTGTGATGATCTCATTTAATTGTCAGAGTAACCTGTGACCACCCAAGTGGGTGGTTTCATATTCTCAGCTTAATGACGAGGAGACTCAGGTTTAAAGATAAATAACTTAGGGCTTCCCTGGCGGCGCAGTGGTTGAGGGTCTGCCTGCCGATGCAGGGGACACGGGTTTGTGCCCCGGTCTGGGAAGATCCCACATGCCGCGGAGCGGCTGGGCCCGTGAGCCATGGCCGCTGAGCCTGCGCGTCCGGAGCCTATGCTCAGCAGCGGAAGAGGCCACAACAGTGAGAGGCCCGCGTACCGCAAAAAAAAAAAAAAGATAAATAACTTGCCTAATATCACAGTTAGAAAGTGGCAGAATTAGAATTTAAGTCAGGCAGTCTGACTCCAATTCTATAATAAAGATGCTAGGGAAATTTCAAATATCATAGTATCTTAGAATGAAAACAAAATTTATGAAAAACTGTGACAGAAACTAAGCAAGTCTCTCAAGTTCTTTGTAAATAAAATTGTCATTAAATTTCAATCTAAAATTTTGAATGGTCCAAATGACTAGTTACCGACAGAAAATAATAATTATTCTAGGAAGGTTCCAAGTGCAAGGACACTTGAGCAACTTTGCTTCCAGACAGCTTGTTCCAGTATAACCTACCTTAAACAGGACATTCAAATAACTTGTATTGGTTTTGTGCTTGGCTTTGAGCAAAAAGGAAACAGAGAGAGAGAAAGGGAGAAAGAGGAAGGGAGGAAGGAAGGAAGCAAGAAAGGAAGGAAAGAAGGGACAGAGGGAGAGAGGAAGGAAGGGAGAAAGAAAGAAAAAGAAAAACAAATTTATTAAAACACAATCTTTTAGCAAACGTTTCTTCTTTACTGCAAAACAATCAGTAATACTTGGAATAATATAATAAGAAGACCAACAGCACCTGCTCATCCAAAAAAGGTTCACTTAGGATCACTTTGGTTTTCTGAGACATTAAAGTAAGTGAGCAAATACAATCAAACACTTTTGTTTGGACCTTGTTGAAAATCTAATATGTATTTTGCTTGAGTTCTTTTTTTCCCTTCCCTTTGTTGTTGTCATTTAACTCTTAATTGTCTAGACAATCCATTAAATAAGACAATTTGTTTCTTGTGCATCTCCATTAATTTAGGGTTCTCTGTGTCACTCAGTGAAGGAGAATGGGATGCTAAACTGCCAATCCCAGACAGGAATTTTAAAGGAAACTCTATTCTGGCAAGAGGGATGGGCAGGAGAGAGGTTTGTGGAATGAGTGATGTCTCTTTCATCTCCTATTTCAGGCTCTCCCAAAACTCTCACAGATGTTTTCAATTACTCAAAAGTAGCTCTTATTTTTTAAGGTAATGGTTTATAAAATTTAGTGTGTATCTGAATCACCCGAAGGGCTTGCTGAAACAGATTGCTGGGCCCTACCCCCAGAATTTCTAATCTAGAGTGAGACCATGGATTTGTATGCCTGACCTGTTCCTAGGTGATGCTGCTGGTCTGGGCGCAATACTTTGAAAAACACTTTTCTAAGTTATGTGGAAGCATCCTTTTGCTAGACTTACAGTTTTGAAATCTACAGTAGACATTTTTTGCTACTTGCCACCCTTCTCTCATTGTGCCCCTTTTTAGGAACTCCAGCCATGCAGCATACACAGTAGTATTATGATTCTAAAGGTCGTGAACACAGGTGACTTGTCCAAGGCTATACACCTGTTGCAGACTCTACTAATCAGAGCATTTCCCTGGGAATTTTTTTTTAAACTTGAGATCAGAAATGTGCAAATCTTTCTCTATCTCTGAACAAGAGTCCCGAGTAATGAAATATAGGAGCTCGTGGTACCCGTATTTCCTGTATGTGGTACAGTCGAGTCCAAAGGGCGGAGGATGAAGTAGATTTGCCGTGAGAAGCAGTGGTGAGAGACAGAAGAACATTGGAAGGTTGAGTTCCAGTTGTCCATGTATTTCTACCTTTCCTGTTGTTTGGTTAAGTGAAGTAAACTAGTGACCTGCCAAACAAATTTCCTGTTCTCCTAGCCAGCCAGAATTGGCTTTTTGTTACTTACTACTGAAAATATAACAGCTCTTACATCTGTACTTGTCAATGCATGCAAGTATTTCTCATAAGGAGTTAAAACCATGTAGAACCAGGTAGCAAATCACAAATATTTAGTGTTCAGTTAAACTGGCTTATGGAAACACATTCCAAATCACTTGACCCAGAAAACAAGATTCTAATGACAGAGCTTAAGAGGAACAAACTCTTGCTCATATACAGACCATCTAAGGCCACCATGGCCATCCAGAGACCTGGACTCAACGTTAGTCTCTTGCTTGGCAACCAGACCGCCAGGAACCATAAGGAATATTTCACAAGATGCTCATGTTATTTAGCCGCCAAGACCACATATAAAGCCCTGAAACTCAGCTTGCTTTTCACTCTGAGGCTTTAGGGTGACCCATCCTTCCCACTTTGACCAAGGCTATCCCAGTTTTAAAAATGAAGGTGCCATGTCCCAGGAATCCCCTCAGCCTTGAGCAAAGCAAGACAGTTGGATACCCTACACTGAGCCACTATTAACTGACACAGTGATTCTCTGCCCTTTTCCTCTGGAAAATATATGGTGTTTCAAAATGGAAGCTGAAAACTAAAACCTGATGGTCTTGGTTTCAAGAGAGCAGGAGATGAAGGAAACCTCAGCAACACACATAGCTATCCATTCTCAGCACATTATTGGTCTGTGCCTGTGTTATTTTAGGTAGCTTTTTTTCCACATTGAAGACCAAATTTCACAAACATAGTCTTTTCTTTTTCAACATTTATCTGTCACAGCTGAAAATTTGTTTTCATGCAGACTGGTTAATGTTAAACTGTGTAGAAGCTAAAGATGTGGATGTATTTCCTGGACTTTTTCTAGTCTCCTTCATTTTTATTAGCAAATTCACCATAACATATAAATGGCTGTTATTATGTTAGCCCTATGATAGCATTTGGTTTTTCATAGAAGACTCTTCTGGACATAATGTCTTAATCTCAGGGAAATTTCTATTACTGAAATTTATAAATCATTAATTGACCCAAACTGAACCAATGCTCATTTTGAACAATGCTGTATTAGGAGATTTGTTGCCTTGCATTCTAATCCAATTATTATTTAACCAGGCGCATCAGGTCCTGTCAAAGATACCAAAGTACAGAGTTAGCATTCGCCAAATATCTGTTGAATGAATAAACATATGTCAGTGTGACCATCTGGAATATAGAAGTTTTTGACAAATAATTCAGATGTATATACCTGCAGTTACCCATCACTTCTGGGTTAATGTAAAGCAGTGACTTTATATTTTACTCAGCAACTCCTCCTCTTTGTCCTCTCTCCAGTTTTCAAGAATCCAGTTTCCTAAGCTTGAAAACTGGGAGGCTTTCACCCTCCATGTCCACAAACCACCTAACCTATCGTAAATGTCTTACGATAATCTCTCTGGTACTGCTATTCTGGTTCAGGTCATATTAACTTCAGCCTAGATCATTATTATAACCTGCTCTTTTGGGGTCCCCTCCTGTTTCTGTAACTTTTGATCTGTTGTGACACTGTCATGACACTCATTTTCCTAAAGTGTCATTTGATCGTACTACTAGCTTATTGAACATTCATGACTCATATCAAATGACTGAATTAAAAAAATAGATGCATATAAAACAATTATCATTTACAAGATATTTTCAATAATAGTCAAAATTAAAACTGTATTATTCGAAGCAATTCTAACCCAAATTCATTCCTGACATTTGGAACTGTGGTGTTTTTCTTGCTTCCACTGTGGATTTCATGACTCCCCTGTAGTATTTTTGTTACCAAACTTCCGGGAATTTCTAGGAGGAGTCAGCACTATGTGGTACATTTTGATTTACAGGGAACAATAAACTGGTGATAATGCAACCAAGCTCACAAGATCATTTTCCATTTTTTTTTGTAAACGCAAAACTCCACAGCTGCTAGTCTAATGAATTAGCCCAGCACATAGTCCTAATTTTTCCCTATGTTTTTCTTCTCTTGAAAAATGCTATTTATATTCATTTAAGAAATCACATAGTGAAAAGGCAGTACCATAGAAAATTAACTGTGACAAAACTTAACTATGAACATAAATATTTGTAAAGGTGAGTAGACTTTCTGAAAGACTTTAAACAAACGTGAGTTTCCAAAGCCAAGACAACTTGAGTGGTAGAGCTTAGCAGTACGTTACATATTTCAAGGAAGAGTGAAGTTTTTCCCTCGAGTAGGTTAGAATAATTTGACGAACAAAAATAAGACACAGAAAATAAAGGATGACCTGAAATCAAGTACTAAAATATACAGTGCACGCATAATTGCCGCAGGTCACCGGTAGAATGGATACAAGAGGCTTTAGTAGCCTCAGAAGTGGCTTTTTTGGAACAGCTATGCCTTGCTCTAAATCTTGGTGTATAGATAAAAAGAAGACAGGTGGCGAATAGCAGGAGTGTTTTGGCTGAAGGAAATGTAAGTAGGTAAGAAAGAAGTGACTCCCTGGGGTTGGGGGAAAAAAAGAGAGCAAACCAAACTGAGGTTTAAAAGATGGGTGCAATCCGCCAGGAAGAAAAGTAGGAGGAGACATTTCAGAGGAAGGACATGAACAAAGATCCATGAAAGGGGTTTCACTTAGAGCTTCGTCAGGTATGTAGGATGGCCCAAGCCCATGATGATAATATGAGGCTTAGAAGTGAGATTTATTTTGAAATGACTCAGATGGAGTGTTGCCAGATTTGTCAAATAAAAATCATGATACCCAGTTTGTACCTTCACCTTCCTTAGTTATCAGAGATGCTCTGAAAGGCATGGCCATGGAGTCTTCAGCACTTGAAAAGATGCCAGACTGATAGAGCAGCCAACTGAAGGCACATCTGAAGCACCAGCTCAGAGGCAATACTCAGGGAGGACGGGGAGTCATTCTTTAACAAAAAAGATATGCATTATATCAAAGATCTTTATAAGATACTATGTACCCAATAGGTAATATAAATGGGTACAGGAACCAAGAAGTGGTTGCAGGTATGTTCCCACTTAGAATTACGTCCAGTGATTCACTGAGGGACTTTATGCTTTTCATTCTCATGGATTAAAGGCTCTGGTCTTCAAACAGAACATACGTTTGTCAGAGTCCCATTGAACAAGTATGACTGGCATTTGGGATCTTTGGGCTTCTTGAGTCCATGGACCAACAGGTAAGATGTAGCCATTCTGGCAAAGACAATTAACCCTGATCATTAAGAAGAGATTATCCTCCCATTACACAGTGAGGACCACATGATCCACTTGAGGGCATCTTGGCAATTACTTGCCCCATTATTACTGTAATTTGTCAGGTATAGTAACCTAGGTCTCAGAAGGGCCAGGTGACAAGGAATTCAGTGCCCTTAGGAATGAGAAGTTGGGTCATGCCACAAGGTAAGCCCCCAGATTCAACAGATAGGTAAAGATGAGAGAACAGAATGGATAGTGAAGGAGGCAATGACAAGCATCATTTGTAGACTCAAGACCAAATGCAATGGTGGCGGTTCATCCCACTAGGCTCCCTCTTCTAAGTTTACTCACAAGAAGAGAAGCTATCAGAACCCTAGAAGATCTGCTCCCCAAACATATATGAAGAAGTGGACCTGAACAAAACAGTGGATGGATATTGGTAAATATGTGGATGTGTTGCCTAGATTCACCTCCAAGGAAGGAATTGCTGCTCAGCTGTGAGCAGTATAGCCACCCGTTTTGGTGTCTACTTCTGCTTCAGAGAGCCATCTGGGCTAAGGTCATGCTCTTCCCAGGCAGCCCATATCTGGTAACTGAGGGAGTCATTGGTGTAGAGGCCTGGCCATCTGGACCCAATAGGGGACAACTTCACCTTCTCTCTACAGCTCTTTCCTGGGTTGGGTGAGGATTTGTCAGTCTGCATTGCTGTTCAACTTCTCCCTCTGCTCGCTAATGACCCTCCCTCTTCCTTTCAGAGATGTTGATCCCTAACAGACATCTCACATTCCAAACCCAACCTGAGATAACTGACAAAGGATTTGCAAGGATTTAAACTGGGTTTCCAGGTTTATATTGGGACTTATGTTCCCCCAGGAGGAAGTTCTAGCTGATAATTAACAATTACACTTGCACCCTATCAACTGATGAAGCAGTAGTGACAGTAGTAATTAAAAGAAGTCTTTCTTGAACCAGAGAAACTGAGCTTGAATCCTGACTCTACCACTCCCTTAAATCAATGGTTCTCAATTGGGATAATCCCCCACCTCAAGACATTTTGCGATATTCGGAAGCGTTTGTTTTATGGTTAAAAATGGAAGGGGATGCTACCAACACCTGTGGGTAGAGATCACGAATACTGTTAACCATCCCACAATGCACAGGACAACACGCACAACAATGAAATCCCACACCAAAATTTCAGCAGTGTTAAGGCTGAGAGACCCTGCCCTAAATGAATAACTTTGTGGGAATTACCGACTCTTACTAAGTACATTCATTTCCTCTTGTTGCTGTAACAAATAACCACAAACTGGGTGGCTTAAAACAGCTCAGATTTATTCTCCTACAGTTGTGGAGGCCAGAAGTCTGAAATCAGCCTCACTTGGCTAAAGTCAAGTTATTGGTAGGACCAGTTCCTTCTGGAAAATCTAGAGGAGAACTTGTTTCCTTCCTTCTTCCTTCTTCTAAAGGTCACCTGGATCGTGGCGCTTTCTTCTTGCATCACTCCAACCTCTGCCTGCGTAATCACATCTACTCTGTGTGTCTTGATTCTACTATTTTCCTTTTATAAGGAGTCTTGTGATTACATCAAGCCCACCTGGATAATCCGGATATTCTCTCCATCTCATCTTAAGGATTAGGACACTGACACCTTTGGGATCACTCTATCTACCACACTAAACCTCAGTTTTCTCATCTGCAAAGTGGAGATAATGAGAGTAAATGCCTTTTAGAGTTGTTGTGGGTTAAGAAGAGTGATTATATGTATAGCTTTTAGCAGAGTATATAACACATAATCATTATGGCTAACATTATTGTGTCCTGACTAATATTACTTGGCTAGGGCTATGAGATAAATAGTGCACACACTATACACTATTTATATCATAGTACACAAACTATTTATATCATAGCATTTTAGCCATGACCCCCGGAGCTTTATCTATGGTGGCAGACACAGCAAGTACTTCCATATTTCCAGGATACTTCTAGCATGCCTCTGGCTTTGGCAGAGTGAAAGATTTCAACTGGTACATCTTATTACATGGGTGGTCGAGTTATTGAACTTTATTGACAAAGGGCTAGATTTTCCAGCAAGATGGAGCTTCATTAAAATTCTGCAGAGACTGAAAACTCAATAATCTTTCTCACAAAGCACTGCATGAGCAGGGCTGATTACGCAATTTCTTTCTCATTCCATTTCTTTTGCTAAAAGCATTTTTACTTCTTGTTTGGTACAAAAAGACAATCATTAAATGAGTATTCGCTATAGGTGATTAAGCAGAAAGTTTTAAAGATGTACTGACTCCTTTCTCAAGACCTAATTGAGGGCTTGAAAGCAGAAGGAAAAAAATTAAACAAAACATCATTACCATATTCTGGACTGAAATATGGAAGACATGATGCTAATGAATATTTTACAGCTTATTTCTCTTGGACTCTTGATCTCCTTCTTGTTTACTCAAACTTGCTTCTTCTCCACCAATCCATTACCTTCCTCTGCTACTGCCGAACCCTCTTTCTACTTTGCTGCGTTTTTCCAGAAGAATTAACTTGTGCTGCACATAATAGCCAATTGTGCCCAAGGAACTTCACATTTCCATGATTAAATTTATCAAAATTATTGGACTTGAAAGTAGATAACAGCAAGTACCTATATTTCAATTCCCACGTAATATCTCATACCTGATAGTATCAATGGAGTAATTCTAGCAACCTGGACTACCACATATAAGTAAAATTTCAGGATAAGACTAAGGAACTTTCCCCCTTTATTCATGTATTCTCTCTCTCTCTCTTTCTCTCCTCTTCTCTATTTTTATATCCTGGCAAAAACAGGCTTTGTCACAGTAGCTTTCTCTGTAGAACATTACTAACCTGGCTCTGCCACGAGGGCAGAGATTTTTTTAATCTGTTATGTTCACTGATATATATCAAGTACTTAGAAGAGTGTCAAGTACATAGTCAATAAATATTTGCTTAATTCGTTAATTAATTAATCTTGAGGGCAATAACAGGTAAGATCTGTACTGTGCAGATATCCTATGTATAGCAATAACTTGATGGGCTTCTTTAACTTGAGTTTTTATGAAGACAGAAAAACTATTAATTGAAAATGTCAACATACACTATGAGAAAATAAAGTTATATCTGTGTCACTGTCTATTATTTTAGGCTTAATTATACTTAAGAAAAATGGAAATGGTATCTAATGGGGTTCTGATCAAAAATTTCTATTTCTCTTACTTAAGGAGAACTTGAAAGATTTTTTTTTGCGGTACGTGGGCCTCTCACTGCTGCGGCCTCTCCCGTTGCGGAGCACAGGCTCCGGACGCGCAGGCTCAGCAGCCGTGGCTCACGGGCCCAGCCGCTCTGCGACATGTGAGATCTTCCCGGACCGGGACACAAACCCGTGTCCCCTGCATCGGCAGGCGGACTCTCAACCACTGTGCCACCAGGGAAGCCAAAAGATCTTTACTAGGTATTCCTAAGATCTCTTTTCTAGTCTGGGCCAAATTCCACATTTTGCACCACCCAAGTCCTGCTGATCCTCTTAGGCTCAGGCCACTCTCTTCTTGTCCCACAGCAACTTGCTCTAGGATGTCACCTTTTTACATCAGGACTTTTATCCTCAATACTTTATGAACTATTCTGAGGATCAGACTTTAAAAGTAACAGGTCTTTATCTACTCTATTGCAAAGAGTACTTTAATCCCAGACAATGCTTTTATAAAATACCTGCTATAAATTACTCATCTGGTCAGTTTCCAGAAGGCTTCAGGTGCACTGACTGACCTGAGCACCTCCGAGTCCTGCCGCTGTGTCTTGTCTGTGCCTCTGCCATGGAATGAACATTTTCTTCTGCTTCCTTTGGCAGAAAGAGAAATAGGTATGCTCTCTTACAGGTGAAATCTCTTTATAGCAAGCTCCATGGGCCTCCCAAAGTATTTGGTTATATGGGAATTAGAAAATATAAAATGAGCACAGGCCCTATCTGTAAGCCCCAGAGCTTGGTCTCCCTGTGTCATGAATTTTGAAATGCAGACAAAGAGAGCATGGGAGATGGAAGAAGGAAGGTACATCCCATGCGACTCCTCTGCTTCTCCAGATCGCCCGACTGATTCTTTCTGGGTTGATATTGCCTTCCATGCGTGGTCTGAGGAGTTGGGTGGGATGGATAGGATGAAATGACGAGCAGAAAGGGCAGCGTCTTCCTCGCGGCAGGCTGTATGGAAGCTCACTGAGGGACAGCTGCACTGTGAGACGAGATATGGAAATCCCGGGCAGGGGAGACAGAAGCTACACCTCAGCAGTGCTGAGATGGTGCCCCAGGCACCTGGGGAATTCCTGCAGCTGACAGACCCTGACAGGCCAGGCTGGGATGCTGAGAGAGCTGGATTCTGAGCAAAGGCTTCAGGCCAATGACAACTACAGAAGGCAGCAAAGAAAGCAGTAACATGCATTATGGGTAACAGTGGGACTAGGCCCAAAAGGTAACAAATATTTGTGTAATTTGAGTCCAGTCAGCCAAAAAGCAATGGGATACGGAATTCTTTTGACTCTAAAGAACCCAAGCTCCATGCTCCTTGCTCTGGTTTGCTATTCTTTCCACATAACAGTCATGCTCTATGCAAAATCATAAGAGTTCATCATTGTATCCAGCTCACAAGCTAACTCTTCTTGAAAGACACCACTCTCAAACTGCTGAAGGGAAAAAATCAGTTAGTGTTCTAGATGAAATTAGTGTTTGAATCAGTAGACTGAGTAAAGCAGATTGCCCTCCTCAATGTGGGTGGGCCTCACCCAAGCTGTTGATGGCCTGAAGAGAATAAAGCTGCAGCAGAAGGATGAACTTCCCCTTTGTTTGACTGCTTGAGCTGAACATTGGGCTTCTCTGACCCTTGAACTCAGACACCATAAGCTCTCCTGGTTCTCAGGCCTTTGGAGTTAAAGACTAAACTGTATCACCAGCTTTCCTGGGTCTCTAGCTTTCAAACAACAATTGTGGGACTTAGGCTCCATATTCAAATGAGCCAATTCCTCATAATCTCTCTCCATACACATGTATACATGTATAATCTCTATCTCTCTAATATAAATATATATTTTTTCTATATCTCTGGACAACCCTGATAAATGTGATAAAATATTTCTGATTTTCATTATTAAATACAAAATTCCGACCTTAACACTTTTTCTTTACTACTCAGAGACACTGTTATGAGCATTCATTTTCAGTAGAATTGTTCTGTAGCCATTTTTGAGGTGCTGTGCCTTTTCCCTCAGGCTCATAGTCATCATCTCTTACTGATATCAGGATGCCTATCTCCAGTAGAAACAGAGCTGACAAAACTACAAAGATATGAAATAAAGCTTTTAACTGTACTTTATCTGAGATCCAATTTTCTGATTCATAAAGTAATCATTGTTGTGAGAATTGGAAAAAAATAAACACAATCTTAGTGCATAATAGGTTCTCAGAAATAGTAAATATTAGCATTATGACAAGCAGCTAATTGAAATAATAGTGTATATTAGAGGAAGAAGGGCATAAAGGATAGCTGAAGGAATGGAAAGATAATACTGGAGCTCAGAAGTATAAGAACTTCCATATATTTCCACTATCTAATAGCTTTGACTACTCACTCATCTTCTAAGGCATAGCTCAAAATCTCCATACCAAGAATCCAGAATTAATTCCTATAGCTGTCAGGGTTCAACCTGTAGGAGATATATATATATATATATATATATATATATATATATACACATTGGTTTATCTAATTTTTGAGGATTTCTAGGCAAGTCACAAATTTGTGGGATAGGCTATCAAGAAGGGAAGAATAGAACTCCTCATCATGAACTGAAGCTGCAGTCCACAGGCGGAATTTCTTCTTCTTCTAAGAAACCTCAGTTCTGCCCTTTCAGCCTTTCAACTGATTAATTCAGGCTCATCCAGATTATCTAGAGTAATGTACTCTACTTGAAGTCAAGTGACTATGAACATTAATTAAATTTACAAAATACATTCACACCAACACCAAGATTAGTATTTGATGAACACCTGGGGATTATAGTCTAGCCAAGGTGACACATAAACTGACCATCACAATCCTTTACCCCATAACCCTTATATTCCCATTTAAGTACTAACCATGGTGGATCTTGTTTTAGAATTAGGTACACAAGCATTGGATTTTCTTCCAACAAAGAAAAATATTGAGCATAGACCATGAATTAGCATCGTTGTCTCCCAAAGCACTGAAATTGGAACTCTATACATATTTGATTAATTAAAATTCTCCACAACTTCAGTTTAATAAAGAATTCTATTTTGGGGTAGCTGAGTTTGCCAGAAGTTTTATCTCTGCAGCACATTGGCTAAGGGAAGTAGCTAGTATTCATTTTCCCATTCTACAGAAGAAAAATTATGTAACTCCAAAATTAGGATCTTTAGAAGATATACAGTGTTGTGTGTGTGTGTGTGTGTGTGTGTGTGTGTGTCTGTGGAAGGTTGATGATAAAAATAAATAGACAACATTTTACCTTAATTTTCTCAATGCATCATCTGTGGACTTATGTGTCTGTGTAGATTATACATTTTAGAAACGCTGTTCATTATTTCCGAAATGTTAATCCCTCACAGAGAGAAAAGTTAGATGGATATATAGATATAGATATAGATATAGATATACTTTATTCTTTTAGTAGTGGTTAATGGTCGGAGGACGTGCCAAAGAGTCACCATTTCTGGAAGGACTTTAGAGTTAATCCGTCTATGTGGCCATTAATCCTGCCCACTCAAAAATAAATGAATAAAATAAAGTAACAATGAGGAAATAATTTTATCTTTTGGAAATGCAGAAATAATCATATTGTGTCCTGGGATATTTTTAAGGATAGAAAGAGGGATGGTGAATAATATTCTAATAGAGGCAAATAATGGATATTGGGTGATGACTGAGGAAAAGGATGCTTGTTTAGAGAGAGAAGCAAGTAGATCCAAGTATTATCTATGGAGCAGGTAGAATTTGTGGGCAGATGGCTAGAAATGAGGAAAAGCTCCAGAAAAATGCAGAAAAGTCTGCTCAGGTCTTTGACTGAATACTGAATTGAGGGTAAAACATTCCATGAGTCCAGACAAAGAACCACCGTAAGCAAAACAATTCCTGGAACTCGCATAGGGTGTGGCAGTGTTCAAGTTTTGACCTGTGAAAGTGAAGAAACCTTATTGAAGATTCAGGATATTTAGTACAGACCTCATAATGGTCATGCTTTATTTGTAGGGCTGAATTAGACAGGAGTGATAGCTCTCAAAGTGTGGTCTGTGGAACACCAGGGAAACCTGAGACCCTGGCAGGGGTCCATAATATCAAAGCTATGTTCTTAATAATAATAAGACATTATTTACCTTTTTCACTATGTTGACATTTTACATTAAAGATGCAAAAACAATTGTGGATAGTTACTGATGATTTAGCATTAATCAAGGCAGTAGCACACAACTGTATTAATTAGTCATATTCTTCACCTCAATGAATGTGTAGTTTAAAAAAAAAGCAAGTTTCAGTTATGAATGTTCTTGATGAAGCTGTAAAAGTAATTAATTTTGTTTAATCTCAACCCTTATTTACACATATTTTTCTTATGCTAGGTGACAAAATGAGATGTACACATAAAGTACTGCTGTTAACTGAAGTGTGTTGATTGTCTTAAGGAAAAACATTTGTGCAATTGTTTGAATTACCAGAAGAAGTCAGTTTTTTCATGTAACCCAAGTAGAGACTCCTTAAAGTTTATTTGCAATGTGGCATCTGAAGCTGTATCAGTGAACCTGTATACTCTCAGAATAGTAGGGAAATTTGTCAATCTATAAAAACTGCAAAAACCTACAGCCAACATCAACATCACATTGGATGGTAAAACACTGAAAACTTTTTTTCCCCTTGAGATCAGAAACAAAGCAAGAGTGCCCACTTTCATCACTTCTATTCAATGTAATGCTGGAGGGCCTAACCATTGCAATAAATTTTTTAAAAGGGCATAAATATAAGAAAAAACTAAATTGCCTCAATTTACAGAAGAAATTATTATTTACATAGAAAGTCACAGGAAATGTCCAAAACAACTATTAAAACTAACAAATAATTCTAGCAATGTCACAGGATACAAATGTAATATATAAAAATTATATTCTTAAATATTATAAAAATTGGATAGAATGTATTTTTAAATTATATGTTATAGTTTCATAAAACATGACACCTAGGAATATATTCAACAAAGGCATTCAAGACCTCTACACTGAAAGCCATACAACATTACTGAGAAAAATTGAAGATGACCTAAATAAATGGAGAGATATGTCATCTTCATGGATTATGACTCAATATTGTTAAGGTGGTAATTTGCCCCCAAATGACCTGTTGTTTCAATGCATTCCCAATAAAAATTCCAACAGGAATTTTTATAGAAACTGCTGAACTGATTCTAAACCTTATGTGGATATTTAAAAATCCTAGACTAACCAAAGCAGTTTTTAAAAGGAACACAATTGGAGGACTTAAAATATCTGATTCCAAGACTTAAATATATAGTTGGTAATCAACACAGTTAAACATTGGTTAAAAAAGAGAGAGAGAATCATATGGGCCAATGAAGCAGACTAGAGAGTCAAAAACAGAATCCCCACAAATATGAACAACTGAGTTTCAGCAAAGTTGTCAAGACAATTTATGAGAAAAGAAGATTTCAACAAATAATGCTTGACCAACTAAATATTTAAATGATAAAAAATGAATATTATCCCTACCTCACATGGTGCATAAAAAATTAACTCAAGATTGATTATAGACCTAACTATAAAATCCAAAACTATAAAATATCTAGAAGAACACACAGAAGAAAACTTTTGCAACCTTGTGGTGTGCAAAATTTTCTTAGAAATAAAAGAGCATAAACCGTAAAACAAGAGTTTGCTAAGCTTTATTAATCAAAATTTAAAACATTTGCTTTTCTAAAGCCTCCACTGAGAAAATAAAATGCCAAGCCACAGAAGAGCAGAAAATACAACACAAATATTAAACAAAAGACTTGTGTAAAGAATTCTCACAACTCAATAATTAGTCAAAAAATCTAATGAAAATATAAGCAAAAAAATTCAACACACACTTCACAAAAAAAGATAATCAAATAGCCAAAATGCACATGAAAGGTACTTAACATGATTAGTAATCAGGGAGACACAAATTGAAACCACAGTATCAACTAAAACTCACTAAATACTGCTGGAGAAAAGGTAAAATGGTACAACTATTTTGGAAAACGGTTTGGCAGTTTCTTTAAAAGCTAAACATAGCAATTACCACATGACTGAGGCATTCCACTCCTAGGTACCCAACAGAAATGGAAATACATTCACCCAAAGATTGATATATTGATATATACAACAACATGGATAAATCTCAAAATAACTATACTAAGTGAAAGAAGCCTGACAAAAGAGTATGAAAAATATGATTTTATTAATATAAAATTCTAGGAAATGCAAATTAATTTATAGTAATTGTAGGCTGGTCAGTGGTTCTTAAGGACTGGAGTGGAAGGAGGCATGGATTACAAAGAGGCATGAGGAAACATTTAAGGGTGATAAAAATATTTGCTACATCAATTATAGTTTTGCAGGTGTTTGCATATGTCAAAATTGATCAAATTGTACTTTTTAGATACTTGGAATTTATTGTCCTTTAATTGTGCATCAATAAAGTTGTAAAAAAGTTTTAAAAACATTTTCATCTATTTCCACTGAAGCAGCTTAAAAACAAGGACAAACCCAGTAGTGATGAGCACCCCCAGCAAACACTAAAGGGTATCAAGCTCCTTGGGAAATATACTAGGTTCCAGGTCTAGAGTAGGAACTGAATGTTGAGCCTGCAGCATGTTATCATATCAGGGAAGAAGGAAGCTATCAAGGATTATTAAAGGAGTCACGGACTCTGAATTCATCACTACATTAAAAAAGTACAAAACCCCTCAAGCCTCCAGATTCACTACCAATCTTCAGGAGATGGAGGGGACAGGCACCACAGAGATGTAATCAGCCAAATGCAGACTGTAGGAAACAACCTGCTTTACCTCATACAGAAACAAAAATTAATTAGTTAGTTAATGCATTCATTAATTTATTGAAAAAGAGGTAAAACAGCAACTATATATTTATTCCTAGTTTTTCATGTCATGAATGTGGTTCATTTACTCATTTTTTGACAAATAAAATTGTAATATATTTAAAGCACACAACAGGATGACCTGATACATGTACTATACTCTGTGAAAGAATTCCCACTGCTGAGTTAATTAACACATCTGTCACCTCACATATTTATCTTTTTTTTGTTGTTTCTTTCTGGTGAGAACACAAGTTCTACTCTCTCAGCAAATTAATTTCAATTATACAATACAGTATTATCAACTATAGCCACCATGTTATACATTAGATCCTCAGACCTTGTTCATCTTATAAATGAAAGTTTGTATTACATACCAATCTATTTTCCACACAATCCAGCCCCTGGCAACCACTTTTTTACTCTCTGTTTCTATGAATTTGCTTTTTCTTTAAGATTCCACATATAAGTGATACGACACAGTGTTTGTCTTTCTCTTTCTGACTTATTTCACTTGACATAATGCCCTCCAGGTTCATCCATGTTCTCAGAAATGGCAGGATTTCCTTCTGTTTTGAGGTTGAGTAACATTCCACCCATCTACATCTATCTATCATCTATCTATCTATCTATCTATCTATCTATCTATCTATCTATATCATCTATCTATCTATATCTATCTATCATCTATCTATATCTATCTATCTATCTATCTCTATATCTATCATCTACCTATCTATATCTATCATCTATCTATCTATCTGTCTATACCTATCTATCATCTATCTCTATCATCTATCTACCTATCATCTATCTATATCTATTATCTATCTATCATCTATCTATCTATCTATCATCTATTCATCCATCAATGAACATTTAGTTTCCATAAGTTGCCTATTGTGAATAATGCTGCAAAAATCATGGGAGTACAGATATCTCCTTATGATAATGATTTTGCTTCCTTTAGATATATACCCAAAAGTGGGATTGCTGGATCATGTGGTAGTTCTATTTTTAACTTCTTGATGAAACTTCATGCTGCTTTCCATAGTGCCTGTGCCAGTTTACATTCCCACCAAAGTGTACAAGGGTTGCCTTTTCTTCACATCTTTGCCAGCATTTGTTCTCTCTCGTCTTTTTTATTTTATAATGGACATTCTAACAGACGGGAGGTGATAACTTGTGGTTTTGGTCTGCATTTCCTTAATGATTAGTGATGTTGAGATTCTTTTCATGTATCTGTTGGCCATCTGTAAGTCTTCTTTAGAAACATGTCTATATAGGTCCTTTGCCCATATTTTAATTGGGTTGTGTTTCTGCTATTGAGTTCTAGGAATTTCTTGCATATTTTAGATAACTCCTTATTAGATATATGGTTTGAAAATATTTTCTTCTATTCCATAGGTTGCCTTTTCATTTTAATTTTTCTTTGATGTGCAGAAGGTTTTTAATTTGATGTAGTCCCCCTTGTTTGTTTTTGCTTTTGCTGCTCTGGCTTTTGGTGTCAAATCCAAAACATTATTGCCAATATCAATGTTAAGGAGCTTACCCCCCATGTTTTCTTCTAGTAGTTTTCCAGTTTCAGGTATTGCATTCAAGTCTTTGTACCATTTTGTGTTGATTTTTGTGTATGGTGTAAGACAGGGATCCAATTTCACTTTTTTGCATGTGGTATCCAGTTTTCACAACACTTTTTATTAAAGAGACTATCATTTCCCCATTGTATATTCTGGGCTCCTTTGTGAAAATATAGTTGATGATACATGCATGGGTTTATATCTGGGTTCTCCAGTCTTTTCCATTGTTCTATGTGTCTGTTTTTATGTCAATACCATACTGCTTTGATTACTATAGCTTTTAAAATATAGTTTGAAATCAGGAAGTATGATGCCTCCAGCTTTGTTTTTCTTTCTCAGGATTGCTTTGGCTATTCAGGATCTTCTCTGGTTCCACATGAATTTAGGTTTCTTTTTTCTATTTTGGTGAAAAATGCCATTGGAATTTTGATAAGGATTGCTGGAATCTATTGACCACTTTGGGCAGTACAGACATTTTAACAATGTTAATTCTTCCAATTCATGAGCATGGAATAACTTTTCATTTATTTGTGCCTTCTTCAATTTTTTACCAATGTTTTATAATTTTCAGTGTACAGATCTTTCATCTCCTTTTAAAAATTTATTCCAACAAGAACCTACTGTATAGCACAGGGAACTCTGCTCAATATTATGTAACAATCTCAATGGGAAAGGAATCTGAAAAAGAATAGATACATGTATACGTATAACTGTATCACTTTGCTGTACACCTGAAACTAACACAACATTGTTAATCAACTATACTCCAATATAAAATAAAATGTTAAAAAAAAATTATTCCTAAGTATTTTATTCTTTTTGATGCTATAATAAATAGAATTGTTTTCTCATTTTCTTTCTGATAATTTGTTAATCTTATACATTGTTAATGTGTAGAAACAAAACTAATTTTTGTATATTGATTTTGTATCCTGCAACTTTACTGAATTTGTTTATAAGTTGTAATACTTTTTTGGCAGACTATTTAGGATTTTCTGTATATAAAATATCATGTCATTCTGCAATCAAAGACAATTACACTTCTTCCTTTCTGATTTGGATGCCTTTTATTTGTTTTTCCTGCCTAATTGCTCTGGATAGGACTTTCAGTACTATGTTGAATAAAAGTGATGAGAGTGGACATCCTTCTTTTGTTCCCAGTTTTAGAGGAAAAGCTTTCAGCTTTTCACTGCTGAGTATGATGTTACTTGTGGGCTTGTCATACATGGGCTTTATTATGTTTAGGTATGTTCCTTCTATACCCAATTTGTTGAGAGTTTTTATCATGAAAGTATATTGAATTTTTTCAAATATTTTTTTCTGTATTTATTGAGATGATCATATGATCTTTACCCTTCATTTTGTTAATGTGATGTATCACATTTATTGATTTGTGTATGATGAACCATCTTTGTCTCCCAGGAATAAATCCCATTTGATAATGATATATGATCTTTTTAATGTACTATTGAATTCAGTTTGCTAATATTTTGCTGAGGATTTTTGCATCTATGTTCAGGGATGAAGTTGCTGTGTTTTTCCAGCCACAAGATTGTTTCTAAAGTGCTTTTATACAATTAGCTGGAGTACTATGCAGAAAATGTCCAAATTTTATCTACCAAAAGCCAAGGCAGGAGATTTTTAATGAAAGATAAGGGAATTAATATTTGCTAAGGGCCAGGACAATTTTAGATATTGTATTCACATTGTGTGCTCATTGGAATGTCAGGAAAATTGGGAGTTTCATGACCTGTAAAAAGGTTACCAACAATAAGACACAGAGAGATTAAGTAAATTGGTCAGAGTCACACAGCTAATAAGGCATGGTCTTTCCATTACATCACATTGTGAAGTTCTCTAGCCTTGTTTGGCAAAGCTTTGGCCTCCTGGACTTTGATGTTTATTATATAATACATCCAGGCCACTTATGTTCTGTCTTATTTGTTTTTCCTTATTTTTATTCTTCTTCTTTTATTTATCACTATTGTTATTAAGCATTTATTTCTTGCCTAGATTGGTCATAAATCGCACTGTAGTTTAAATATATATTCATGGTATTTTGTCCATCTTTTTTTACTACTTGAACCTCAAATTTGCAGGACTGCTCTTTTAGGAAATCATACAACTTTCAGAAAGGGGATTTTGTGGTATTCTTTTTAAAAAAGACATTCACTGTCTTCCTAGCTATATAAGTTTTTCAAAAGTAAGTGTGAGCTGTTTAGTAAGTACTTCATATCAGCCAATTCCCTTAATAATCTCAGGTGCCTGTCTGGCTGATTTATAAATGTGCAATTTTCCAAGTTCTGTATTCCCTCACCTGATTGTTGCCAATAGCTATTTTGCAAGGTTTTCATTATATCCTAATAGTCCAAATTTGTTTGCTTCATTTTTCCTGTTAAAACTAGATTCAAAGAATGAGTTCAGTCTCTCAGCCACTTTAGAATTGTCATCAATTCCATACTCATTCTCACAGTTTAGCAGCCTTTATTTCCTCCATCTCTCTATTTCCCTGGGCATATTAATAAAAGCCTTCTTTTGTACTCCACAACCCATGTTAGCACTAGTCATTTCACTACCTTTATCTTTTCCTACCAAGTTTTAACTGATGTGGAATATTTTTACTCTGTGCTCTCGTTTTTAGTCGTGTCAAGCGAGAATTTTGCTCTCTCATCAGCCTACTGTGATACTACACTGAGTGTGTCAGGCAATTAGCATTGCTGTTTTTCAGAAGAATTGAAGCACTATCCTGATAATTTGGGCTCGAGCTCCACTTCTGCCTGAAATGTCTAGATAATTGCAGCATATGTGGGTGTAGTGGAGTTTCTTTCTGCTTGAATTATCCAAATCATTGCTTTAATTCTCCACTTTGCTTTGCATATTAGAGACACAAACATAAAGAAAGCAGATCTAGAAAATGGAGGAGCCAATGGAATTTTGTGTGGGATCTTTATTCTGCTGAAGGCTATGATCTTATCACTGAATGGAAGCGCCTTGGGTCAGCACTGTGCACTTGCCTGGTATCCTTCTGTGTTGAGTAGTCCTTGCTGTGTGAATGACTGTTCAGCTGGCTGGTACTCAAAGGGTCTCTCACATAATGCAGGATATATATATAATTTTGTTATCTTTAACATGTGTCTTTGATGAATCATAATATTCAAGAATGTCAGAGATAAAAGGAACCCAGAATATCAACCAGCCTCCCTCCCCTGCCACCACCATTTTACCGATGTAGTAACTGAGACCTAAAGGGATAGAGTAACTACATACCTTTTCATAGAAAATCAAAGCATAGACAAGACCGATCACAAGTTATAAGTCAACTGTGGACCAAAACAAAACAAAAATTAAAACAAAACAACAGCCCCAAACTGGTTTACTTAATGACCTTTTCTCTAAGTGCTTGCTAAATGAAACACCAGTTGAGTTGTGCATAAAATATGATTTAGGGAAAACTGGGATGTGGTACCAGAGGTGGACCACCTCCTGTACTCTCCCACCTTTTGCCGAGTAATTCAAAATAGAAAGAGTGACCTATGTACATATTTCCTCCAGAAAGGGAGTGGCACAAAGAGGCAAGAGCTAATTTCCCATTCTCTTCCTCATCCTCTGTAAGGCTGTGCAAGAAGCCAGCTCTCAAATACCAGCTAAAACTCTGGAGCCAGTGTAACTCCAACTTTGGAAACAACAGTATCTAAATTTAGATTTGATGTCAGTGAGGAAGATGGGTCCTTTATGTGGCTACTTCCAATAGTTAGGGAAAGAGGAAGGTGAGTGCAGCCATCAAAAGTCTAAGGCTCTGAACATGGCATTCGTCTCTCCTCTCACATGTTTCTCTAACTTCCATAGAAGACTCCATCTTTCTGTCCCCATTCTCCTTTCCTGCCCAGAGAAAGCTGCTCTCCTACTTTCTCCTTCTCCCCCACGTTTGGTGTGTGTGTGTGTGTCTGTGTGTGTGTGTGTTTGCACACGGTTCCTTTGCAACCCAGCTCTAGGTGACCAAGCAAATGCTTGGATTTTTCCATCTTGCTCTTCAACTTGGAATCCAGGCAGAAGGAATTGCTGACAGTGAACACTGCCCACCACTAGAGAGCAGCCAAAGCCAACATTTTCCTGGGCAAAAACCTCTGTTTAATAAGCTTTTTTCAAAAGAGCCAGGTCCTTTTGGTCTTCTCTTCCACTTTTTCACCTTCTATCTTTCTTTGAGCAAAGTACTCCACCAGTCTCCTTCACAAGGGAACATTCTATATATCTATTCAGATGTTATGGGAACAGTGAAAACTCTGCTCAAAACATTTGTTCTTGAAATCTCCACACTTCTACCCCATCAGCACAATCAAGCTGACCTATGTGAATCATAAAATGTTGAAGATGGAGATAATTTTGCAGTCAAAAAAATGAGTTATCCCCATAAATCCACGAAGAAACAAAATCAGATCCTGGTAGGTTCTTCCCTAAACCTCTCTAGAGGGACTGACAGCACACAAACCTAAGCAGGGTCCTAAGCATAACTTTAGGTGTGATTTATTCCCATGGAAAACACGATTTTTCCAACATTAGTAAAGACAGAAATTGTGCCTCATATAGGCTGTCTTTCAAATTTCAGTAGGTTTATGTCTACAGTGTTTAGTTTAATAAACGGTAAAAAAAATAATTTTTGGTTGGTCAGCCTGGCATTGGGCAGGGAGAATCCTATAGTCCTTGAGAGCGAAAGGTAAAGAAGGAGAGAAAGGATTTCTGGAAAGTAGTATGACTGAAGATTCAGGGTTGTGGACTGTGGATTTGGTTTTAGATTTTTTTTAGATTTATATTTGAAATTTTTCTCCACGACTTGCCTGAAGTTGACTTCAGGCAAGTTATTTAAGCTCTCTCCAAACCTCAGTTTCTCCCTCTGTAAGGTAGGGGTCATAACTGGTTTTTACAATGGGACCACCATGAAGATTAAATGAAATGATGTATGCAATGCACTTAAAAGATTTACTATGATTGTTCAAAGGGCATAGCAGATGCCAGGCTCCCCCCTGACTTTTTCTACCTTATTCTGCTACAATTTTATCTCCATATATCCCATTTCAATTTTAATTTTATTAAATATTCATTAAATATATGTTACATTCCAGGTATAATTCTGATCCTCAAGATGTTACAATGTAGTTTTAAAAAGAGATAAAGAAATTTGAAGGAATGAAATAGAAGACATATCTTTCAATATTTGATTCTAAAGGGAAAACATAAGACAGATTTATATGCTATCCAAGTTACACTCAGGACACCCAAGTGTCTGTAGAGTTTAGTGCTGTATACATGAGTTCTTTTTAACTGTTTATTATCTAGCGTTTCTTTATGGCTTAAATTTTTTTTTAATTTAATTTTATTATTTATTTATTTATTTAATTTATTTTTGGCTGTTTCGGGTCGTAGTTGCAGCACACGGGATCTTCGTTGCAGTGCGCAGGCTTCGCTCTAGTTGTGGTGTGCCAATTTTCTCTCTTTACTTGTGGCGCATAGGTTCCAGGGTGCATGGGCTCTGTAGTTTGCAGCACTTGGGCTCTAGTTGAGGCACGTGAGCTCAGTAGTTGTGGTGCGCGGGCTTAGTTGCCCCGCAACATGTGGGATCTTAGTTTCCTGACCAGGGGTTGAACCCGCGTCCCCTGCCTTATAAGGCGGATTCTTTACAACTGGACCAGTAGGGAAATCCCTCTTTATGGCTTAAATTAATTCTCACTATCACCCTTGATATTGTTATCACCAGCAAATTGCTTGACCGCTTGAACAAGAGGAATACTTCTCAGTCATGACAGACAACTCCGAAATCTATTCCCACATTCCTTCCGAGGGACTCACCAACAGACAGTGACTCTTTTGGGTCTGATTGCATTCATCTCCTGTTAATATAGACGATGCAATAGCAGCATTGCCAAATGCCTTCAGCTGGATTCTTTTAACTGATGCCCTGAGCAATGTGACTCCAGTCTAGGTGCTAAACGAAAGTTCAGTCCACATGTTGTTAGAGCACAAAGTACGAACAATTATCACTGCAGCAATTTAGGGAAAGATAGATTGATAGAGTTCGATTGAATGATGAGTTAGATTTTAATAAACACAGAAAAAGGTTGGTGTGTAGAAGAAAAGGAGGGTGTACAATACTGAGGAAAGAGAATCATTAAAAACAGTGAGAAAGAAGGAAAAACAGCAATTATCAATTAACTCCTATGTAAACTATTAGACATCTTGATGCCTTTAACTTGTTTCATTGTCTCCACAAGCCTGAAAAGTTTATAGGAACAGCCCCATTTTGCAAATTGAGGAAACATGAGACTGAGATACAACCAGTAAGCAGCAAAACCAAGATTTGTAGTCAAATTGGCAGATTCCAACCTACATGTCCATTATACCACATTGCCAGAAGTATAAGGAAATATAATTACAGAGGAAGAGATCCTGAAATAAAAGCAAAAACTATTGCATTGCCTCCTTGAAAGACAATAAACATTTTAACAGGGTTATGAGAAAGGGCTTGGTAAACATTAAAAATGATCACCAAAAATTGATGCTTTCTCCTCTTGTGACTGAGATTTGCTTGTAGGGTATCACTAACCCTTAGCAACTAGGCTACTCAAGGGGCTACTAAGGGAAAATAAATCTAAAATTAAGTAGACTAAAAAGGTCACAAGCTAGTTAGAGAATAATAGATGATGAAGGGGAAAAGAAGCTGTGGATGAGAAAAGAACCTAGCCATTATGAACATAAAAAATGGTCAAATGTTACTATAACTCATGAATTCAGACTAAGGATATTTTCTTCCTAATGCTGCTCTACCATTAATTAAGCTATCCCAAGTCTAGACTCCCACCCCTTCCTTAAGTAGTTACAAAGATCCCATTTTTATGATCCCAAAGACATAGCCCAAAAGCTGCCTCTTCCTAGAAGCCTTATGTAATCCCTTAGAGCTGGAATTCATCTCTTATTTCTTTGAACTCCTAAGAGCATTGTTGTTTGGGTCTATCTTGGTTATTTATTGATAGTTTATCTAGCCTATTGACTGTAAGGTCCTGGAAGTTATGGTAAGGATGATTCATTATTCCATGCCTAAGCTCCACTTCACACATAGTAAGCACTCAAAATATTTGTTGGATGAATGCTGAAACTGTTTCACATGCATTAGTATCAGTTTTTCAGATGAAACATCATGCATACATGAATTATTTTCAGGTTTTTTTCATTATGTGTCACATGGTCACCGTACTAACCATAGATACTATGACATCGCAGGTGATGGATTGTACTGCTGAACCAATAACCTTGCTGAGTCTGGATTTCCAAAGACAGAAATGACTTTAAAATACTCAGAATTCTGCATATACTTAGTTATAGGCAAAGTATGTATTGTTAATGGCCCAACTGTGGTTGTAACTTTTGTTGAAGCCACCTAATGAAATTTTTGATCCAAATGGTTCCGTAACTTCAAACTTCAATACGCTTCTAGCAGTGTCATTAAAAGAAAGCAAGAAAAGCAATGAGACATAGCTATGGTGAAAAACAAGATAGATAACTATATGGACAAAATTCCAGGCCTGTAAGTGAAGCTGAAGCTCAAGACTCCTGAGGTTTGTGGTAAAAAGCAGACTGAGCCACTCGGAGATCTGGGTCCTACAGGATACTCGTGACTGAGGACGACCTGCAAGAGAGGGGGGTGGAACAAGATTGCTGTTGAAGCCAGGGAAAGATAGCTTTCTTCACTTGGAAAAAGTGTAGGTGGGTATTGTGGGGGGAGGCTGTGGCTACCTTGGTGTAATGCTTTTTATCAGAGGGGAACGTTATTTTGAGATAGTTTCAATTTACAGGAAAATTATAAGAGGAGTAGAAAGGACTGCTACATGGACTCCATTTAGATTCCCCAACTGTTTCTTTTTTTCCCCTGTTTTATTGAGATATAATTAGTATTATACAAGTATTATATATAGCAGTGTATAAGTTTAAGGTGTACAGGATAACGATTTGACTTACATACATCATGAAATGATTAACACAGTAATTGTAGTGAACATCCATCATCTCATATAGACAGAAAATTTAAAGAAATAGAAAAATATGTTTGCTTGTGATGAGAACTCTTAGGATTTGCTCTCTTAACAACTTTCACACACACACACACACACACACATACACACACACATATAACACAGAGCTGTTTTAGTTACATTTATCGTGTTGTGCATTACATCCCTAGTACTCATGTACCTTATAACTGGAAGTTTGTACCTTTTAACTGCCTTCCTCCAATTCCTCCCCCTCATCCCCGTCTCTGGTAACCACAAATCTGATTTCTTTTTCTATGTTTGTTTGTTTGCTTTTGAAGTATAATTTAGATTCCCAAATTGTTAACATTTTACTACATTTGATTCATCGTTCTCTCTATATATGTAAATACACACCACTATTTTTTCTGAACCACTTGAGAAAATGTTTCAGAAATTAGGTCTTTTTACCCCTAAATACTCACATTTTCATAAACATGCTACAATGATAAAAATCAGGAAAATAACATTGATACAACACTGTTCTATACTCTATAGAACTTCTTTGAACTTTGATCATTGTTTTCATGCTATTCTTTATAGCAAATAAAGAAGAAAAAAGCTTCAGGCTCAACATTGCATTTAGTTGTCATGTTACTTTCATCTCTTAAATGAGTCTCTTTCTTTTTTAATTGGCTGTAATGACATCAAGATTCTTGAAGAGTACAGACCAGATATTTTGAAGATGTCTGTAACTTATGGATGTCTGAAGTTTCCTCATAATTAGACTTGTGTTATGCCCTCTAGGCAGGGCTAGTATGAAAGTGATATTCCATCATCTTCTGGCTGACATTTTTAAATGAAAAGTTTGCTGTAATCCTTATCTTTTTTTTTCTCACTAAATAAACATGGATTTTTTTTCTCTTGCTTCTGTTAAGATTTATCACTTATCACTGGTTTTCATGAATTTAATTGCCATGTTCCTTGGTGTGGTTTTCTCTGTGAATGATTCTATCCTGCATGGGGTTCATTTTGCTTCATGAAGATGTGGTTTTATACTTTTCATCAATCTTAAAATTTTTTTATGCCAGTATTATTTCAAGTATTTTTCTGTTTTCCCTTTCTCTGTCTTTTCCTTCTTATATTCCAATTATGTATACACTAAATTGCTTGATATTTTCTCCCAGGTTAATGAGTATCCTCATGTTTTCAATCTTCTTTTTCTATCCTCTATTCAGTGAGGATAGTTTCTATAACTATATACATAAGTTCACTAATCTTTGCTTCTGCAGTGCCTGTTCTGTTGTATGTTTTATTACAATAGATGTTTTATTTCAGATATTGCATTTTCATAACTAGATGATTCTTTGGTATTCAATGCATTTTATATTTCCCATTTCTCTCCTGGTTATGCCCATATTTTTCTTTAAATCCTTGAGCATGCTATGTATAATATCTATTTAAAAATTGTTTTCTGACAGTTTCATTATCTCATTTCTGTGTTTCTCCTGTTTACTTATTTTTCCTCTCATTATGAGTTACATTCTCCTGATTCTTGACATGTCTAGTAATTTTTTATTAGGTATTGTACCTTGCAGTTGGTAAGCTTTCGAGTGCCTGGATTTTATTGTCTTCCTTTAAAGTTTGTTGGGCTGTGCTCTGGTAGAGAGTCAATTTACTTCAGATCAGCTGGTTCATCTTTAAGCTTGGTTTTAAGCTTTGTTAGGGCAGGTCTAGAATAGCCTTTCCTCTCAGGATCATTTAGTCCAGCTACTAAATGTGACCCATCTAGGGTCTCTATTGATTGTTCAGGTGATTAGTGAGAACTCCTAGTTCTGCGTGTTAGAGCTTGAATATTTCTTTACCTTCTGCAAGCTCTGGGAATATTTCAGTTAATAGATTCATGGAAGTTGTTCTCTGTTCAGCTTATGGAATTTCATCTTATACATGTATGGCTTAATAATCAATAAAGGCTCAAGATTACCCATATGCAGACTTCTGGAGCTGTGAGTGTAGTAGTAGTGGTAGTAGCAGTAGTAGGAGTAGTAGAGTAGGAGTAGCTCTGTTCTCCCCAAAACTAAAATACCAGTCCTACGACTTCTGCCTCCTTGACCTCTAATGATTTACCTTAACTCAGTGAGATTGTCACGTTCTTCTTAGAACTCCTTTCCCTCACTGTGTCTAGAATGTGCCTCCAGTTGAGAGTCAGGCAAATCTTAGGTCCCATTTTCTTTATTTCCCTGCTCTCAATGTCCCTGTCTTATGCTGCCTGCTGTCCAATATCTGTAAACAATGGGTTAATATATTTTTGTTCAGTTTCCTAGTTTACCATGGGAGAGTAAGTTAATGCCCTCTTCAGTCTTCATGGCCAGAACTAGAAAATTGTCCCTTCCTCTTTAGTTTCTTTTCCCAAGAAGCATTACCTGTCTAAGACAGTGTTTTAGGGCTCCACATTTTTTTTATGTCACTGCTCTGATCTACCAGGATGGTTTCTCAGTATTTTTGCACTTATGGTAACCTTTGTCTTTCTGAGTGTGGTTTTACTTCAGTCTTCTCTTTTCTGTACACTTTTGCCCTCTCCCTCTTGTTCTCTACAAAGACTCATTGTGGGATATCAAGAATTAGTTCTCCTCAAAATTATTGTTTATTTTTTTAATTACAGTAATTAGAGGTTTGTAATATTTTTCTGTTTTATAATTATGATGAAGTTTATGTGGTTTCATTTATTCTTCTTGATATTTTTATAGTTATTTTTAGGATATGTAGGAAAGGTGGCTGTCATTATCATGACTTCCTGGAAATTGTGGCTATAGCTTTAAAAATGAGGCATTATTACCAAATTGAAGAATAAAAATCATATTATCATCTCAACAGATGCAGAAAAAGCTTTTGATAAAATTCAACATCCAGGGCTTCCCTGGTGGCACAGTGGTTGAGAGTCCGCCTGCCGATGCAGGGGACACAGGTTCGTGCCCCGGTCCGGGAAGATCCCACGTGCCGCGGAGCGGCTGGGCCCGTGAGCCATGGCCGCTGAGCCTGAGCGTCTGGAGCCTGTGCTCCTCAGCGGGAGAGGCCACAATAGTGAGAGGCCCGTGTACCGCAAAAAAAAAAAAAAAAAAAAATTCAACATCCATTTATGATAAAAACTCTTCAGAAAGTGGGCATGGAAGGAGCATACTTTGACATAATAATGGCCACAAGCCCACAGGTAACATCATACTCAACAGTGAAAAGCTGAAAGCATTTCCTCTAAGATCAGGAACAAGACAAAGATGCCCATTCTCACCACTTTTATTCAACATAGTTTTGTAAGTCCTAGCCACAGCAACTGGAGAAGGAAAAGAAATAAAATGAATCCAAATTGGAAAAGAAGTAGTAAAATTGTCACTGTTTGCCAAAAACATGATACTATACATAGAAAACCCTAAAGATGCTACCAGAAAACTACTAGAGCTTATCAATGAATTTGGTAAAGCTGGATACATAATTAATATACAGAAACATGTTGCATTTCTATACACTAACAACAAATATCAGAAAAAGAAAGGAAACAATCACATTTACCATCACATCAAAAAGAACAAGATACCTAGGAATAAACCTACCTAAGGAGGCAAAAGTCCTGTACTCTGAAAACTATAAGAAGCTGATGAAAGAAACTGAAGACAACACAAACAGATGGAAACAAAAACAAACACATCAGTAGAACAGGATAGAAAGCCCAGAAATAAACCCACACACTTATTGTCAATTAATCTATGACAAAGGAGGCAAGAATATACAATGGAGAAATGACAGTCTTTTCAATAAGTGGTGCTGAGAAAACTGGACAGTTACATGTAAAAGAATGAAATTAGAACATTCTCTAACACCATATACAAAAGTAAACTCTAAATGGATTAAAGATCTAAATGTAAGGCTGGATACTATAAAACCCCTAGAGGAAAACATAAGCAGGACACTCTTTGACATAAATCACAGCAATATTTTTTTTGGATCGCTCTCCTAGAGTAATGGAAATAAGAACAAAAATAAATAAATGGGACCTAATTAAACTTAAAAGCTTTTGCACAGCAAAGGAAACCACTGACAAAATGAAAAGACATCCTACAGAATGGGAGAAAATATTTGCAAATGTTACTACTGACAAGGGATTAATTTCCAAAATATACAAACAGCTCCTACAGCTTAATATATATAAAAAAAGCCCAATCAAAAAACTGGGTAGAAGACCTAAATAGATATTTCTCTAAAGAAGACATACAGATGGCCAACAGGCACATGAAAAGATGCTCAACATCACTAATTATTAGAGAAATGCAAATCAAGACTACAATGAGGCATCACCTCACACCAGTCAGAATGGCCATCATTAAAAAGTCTACAAATAATAAATGCTGGAGAGGGTGCAGAGAAAAAGGAACCCTCCTACACTGTTGGTGGGTCTGTAAATTGGTACAGCCACTCTGGAGAACAGTATGGAGGTTACTTAAAAAACTAAAAGTAGAGTTACCATATGATACTGCCATCCCACTCCTGGGCATATATCTGGAGAAAACTATAATTCAGAAAGATATATGAAACCCAATGTTCATAGCAGCACTATTTACAATAGCCAAGACATGGAAGCAATGTACATGTCCATCAACAGATGAGTGGATAAAGAAGATGTGGCACATATATACAATGGAATAGTACTCAGCCATAAAAAAGAGTGAAATAATGCCATTTGCAGGAACATGGATGGACCTAGAGATTATTATATTAAATGAAGTAAATCAGAGAAAGATAAATATCATATGATATCACTTATATGTGGAATCTAAAAAATGATACAAAAAAACATTTACAAAACAGAAATAGACTCACATACATAGAAAACAAACTTATGGTTACCAAAGGTGAGAGTTGGGTGGTGGTGGGGAGGTGGAGAGATAAATTAAGAGTTTGGGATTAACATATATACACTACTATATGTAAAGTAGATAAACAACAAGGACCTACTGTATAGCAAAGGGAACTATACTCAATATATTGTAATAACCTATAATGGAAAAGAAAAAGTTATATATATATATAACTGAATCAATTTGCTGTACATGTGAAACTAACACAACATTGCAAATTAACTATATTTCAATTTAAAAAATGGTTAAAAAATTTTAAAAATTAAAAAAATATTAAAACATAAAAACTCACCATCAACCACCCCTACCCCAAAAATTATTATTCTAAGACATAGAAGGACAATATAAAAGCTGCAAAATTGAAATGATTGTTAATTAGATCTGCATTATCTTCAATATCACCAAAGAGCTGGAGTATCTAAATTCCATTATAAGACCTGGATCTTGTTTTTAGATCTTTGGGATTCTAGGTAGAAACTACTAAAGAATGCCAAATCTATATACATGAAGGAGTGGAGGGAACTTGCAAACAAAAGAACGACAGCCAACAAAATCAATAGCCAAAACACAAGTTGTCTCCCCCACACAAAATAATTATTTCTAGTACAGATTAAGAAAGGCTATATGGGGCTTCCCTGGTGGCGCAGTGGTTGAGAATCTGCCTGCTAAAGCAGGGGACACAGGTTCGAGCCCTGGTCTGGGAGGATCCCACATGCCACGGACCAACTAGGCCCATGAGCCACAACTACTGAGCCTGTGCATCTGGAGCCTGTGCTCCGCAACAAGAGAGGCTGCGATAGTGAGAGGCCCGCACACTACAATGAAGAGTGGCCCCCCACTTGCCACAACTAGAGAAAACCCTCGCACAGAAACGAAGACCCAACACAGCAAAAATAAATTAATTAATTAATAAACTCCTACTCCCACCATCTAAAAAAAAAAAAGAAAGGCTATATGTTCTTGGGTGCTCAAAGTAATAAAAAGTGAAACAATTCATACTAAAAAACATACAAGATATATGAAAAAAAATAGGAAATTGTAACGATGCAGAAAAAGAGAATTAGAAATTTTGGAGACAAAATACATCGATGGAATCTAGACTGGACACTGTTGAAATCTACCATACAAAAACTACCAACAAATTATTAACATAGAGAGAGACCTTCAACATGGCAGAGGAGTAAGATGTGGAGATCACCTTCCTCCCCACAAATACATCAGATATACATCTACATGTGGAACAACTCCTACAGAACACCTACTGAACGCTGGCAGAAGACCTCAGACTTCCCAAAAGGCAAGAAACCCCCCATGTACCTGGGTAGGGCAAAAGAAAAAACAGAGACAAAAGAATAGGGACAGGACCTGCAACTCTGAGAGGGAGTTGTGAAGGTGAAAAGGTTTCCACACACTAGGAAGCCCCTTCACTGGCAGGGATGGGGTGGGTGGTTGGTGGGGGGGAAGCTTCGGAGCCATGGAGGAGAGCACAGCCACAGAAGTGCAGAGGGCAAAGCAGAGAGATTCCTGCACAGAGGATCGGTGCTGACCAGCACTTACTAGCCCAAGAGGCTTATCTGCTCGCCCGCCAGGGCAGGTGGGGCCTGGGAGCTGAGGCTTGGGCTGCAGAGGTCGGATCCCAGGGAGAGGACTGGGGTTGGCTGCATGAACACAGCCTGAAGGGGCTAGTGCACCACAGCTAGCTGGGAGGGAGTCTGGGAAAAAGTCTTGAACTGCCTAAAGGCAAGAGACCATTGCTTCATGGTGCTCGAGGAGAGGGGACTCAGAGCACCACCTAAACAAGCTCCGGAGATGGGCATGAAATGCTAAGGCTGCTGCTGCAGCTACCAAGAAGCCTGTGTGCAAGCACAGGTCACTATCCACACCACCCCTCCCGGGAGCCTGTAGAGTCCACCATTGCCAGGGTCCCGTGATCCAGGGACAACTCCCCCAGGAGAACAGGGGGCGTGTCTCAGGCTGTTGCAACATCATGCTGGCCTCTGCCACCATAGACTCACCCCTCCATTTCCCCCAACCTGAGTGAGCCAGAGCCCTCTAATCACCTGCTACTTTAACCCTGTCCTGTCTGAGTGAAGAACAGGTGCCCCCTGTCAACCTACACACAGAGGCGGGGCTGCATCCAAAGCTGAACCCCAGAAGCTGTGCAAACAAAAAGAGAAAAGGAAATTTCTCTCAGCAGCCTCAGGAGCAGTGGATTAAATCTCCACAATCAAATGGATGTATCCTGCATCTCTGGAATACCTGAACAGACAACAAATCATCACAAAATTGAGGCAGTGGACGTTAGGAGCAACTGTAGACTTGGGGTTTGCCTTCTGCATCTAATTTGTTTCTGGTTTTATGTTTATCTTAGTTTAGTATTTAGAGCTTATTATCATTCATAGATTTGTTTATTGATTTGGTTGCTCTTTTCCTTTTTTTCTTTCTCTCTCTATATTTTCTTTTTCTTTTTTCTCTTTTGTCAGTGTGTATGGGTATGCTTCTTGGTGTGATTTTTGTCCGTATAGCTTTGCTTTTACCATTTGTTCTAGGGTTCTGTCTGTCCTTTGTTTTTTTTTAGTATAGTTTTTAGCGCTTGTTATCATTGGTGCAATTGTTTTTTGGTTTGGGTGCTCTCTTTCTTTCTCTTCTGTTTTTTTCTTTTTTTTATTACTTTTAATTTCTTTATTTTTAAAACTTATTTTTTATATTAATAACTTTATTTTTTTTTCTCTTTTTCTTTTTTTCTCCCTTTTCTTCTGAGCCGGGTGGCTGACAGGGTCTTGGTGCTCCGGCTGGGTGTCAAGCCTGTGCCTCTAAGGTGGGAGAGCTGAGTTCAGGACATTGGCCCACCAGAGACCACTCGGTTCCTTGTAATATCAAACAGTGAAAGCTCTCCCAGAGATTTCCATCTCAATGCTAAGACCCAACTCCACTCAGCAACCAGCAAGCTACAATGCTGGAAACCCTATGCCAAACAACTAGCAAGACAAGAACACAGCTCCACCCATTAGCAGAGAGGCTGCCTAAAATCATAATAAGTTCACAGACACCCCAAAACACAACACCAAATGCAGTCCTGCTCACCAGAAAGACAACATCCAGCCTCATCGACCAGAACATAGGCACCAATCCGCTCCACCAGGAAGCCTACACAACCTACTGATCCAACCTCACCCACTGGGGGCAGACACCAAAAACAATTGGAACAACTAACCTGCAGCCTGTGAAAAGGAGACCCCAAACACATTTTGCTTAAGTTAAGCAAAATGAGAAGACAGAGAAACAAACAGCAGATGAAGGAAAAAGGTGAAAACCCACCAGACCAAACAAATGAAGAGGAAATAGGCAGTCTACCTGAAAAAGAACTCAGAGTAATGATAGTAAAGATCATCCCAAATCTTGGAAATAGAATGGAGAAAACACAAGAAATGTTTAACAAGGACCTAGAAGAAATAACCAGCAAACAAACAATGATGAACAACACAATGAATGAAATTAAAAAATCTCTAGAAGGAATCAATAGCAGAATAACTGAGGCAGAAGAACGGATAAGTGACCTGGAAGATAAAATTGTGGAAATAACTACTTCAGAGCAGAATAAAGAAAAAAGAATGAAAAGAATTGAGGACAGTCTCAGAGACCTCTGGGACAACATTAAATGCATCATCATTCAAATTACAGGGGTCCCAGAAGAAGGAGGGAAAAAGAAAGGGACTGAGAAAATATTGGAAGAGATTATAGTTGAAAACTTCCCTAATATGGGAAAGGAAATAGTCAAGTCCAGGAAGCACAGAGAGTCCCATACAGGATAAATCCAAGGAGAAACACGCTAACACACATATTAATCAAACTATCAAAAATTAAAAACAAAGAAAAAATATTAAAAGCAGCAAGGGAAAAACAACAAATAATATACAAGGGAATCCCCATAAGGTTAACAGCTGATCTATCAACAGAAACTCTGCAAGCCAGAAGGGAGTGGCAGGACATAGTCAAAGTGTTGAAAGGGAAAAACCTACAACCAAAATGATTCTACCCAGCAAGGATCTCATTCAGATTCAACAGAGAAATTAGAACCTTTACAGACAAGCAAAAGCTAAGAGAATTCAGCACCATCAAACCAGCTTTACAACAAATGCCAAAGGAACTTCTCTAGGCAGGAAACACAAGAGAAGGAAAAGACCTACAATAACAAACTCAAAACAATTAAGAAAATGGTAATAGGAACATACATATCGATAATTACCTTAAATGTAAATGGATTAAATGCTCCAACCAAAAGACATAAAATGGATAAAAAAACAAGGCCCATATTTATGCTATCTACAAGAGACCCACTTCAGACCTAGGGACACATACAGACTGAAAGTGAGAGGATGGAAAAAGATATTCCATGCAAAAGGAAATCAAAAGAAAGCTAGAGTAGCAATTCTCATATCAGACAAAATAGACTTTAAAATAAAGACTATTACAAAAGACAAAGAAGGACACTACATACGGATCAAAGGATCAATCCAAGCAGAAGATATAACAGTTGTAAATATTTATGCACCCAACATAGGAGCACTGCAATACATAAGGCAAATGCTAACAGCCATAAAAAGGAAAATGACAGTAAAACAATCATAGTAGGGGATTTAACACCCCACTTTCACCAAAGGACAGATCATCCAAAATGAAAATAAATAAGGAAAACACAAGCTTTAAATGACACATTAAACAAGGTGGACTTAATTGATATTTATAGGACATTCCATCCAAAACCAGTAGAATACATTTTCTTCTCAAGTGCACATGGAACATTCTCCAGGATACATCATATCTTGGGCCAAAGGTCAAGCCTTTGTAAATTTAAGAAAATTGAAATTGTATCAAGTATTTTCCAACCACAATGCTATGAGACTAGATATCAATTACAGGAAAAAATCTGTAAAAAATACAAACACATGGAGGCTAAAGAATACACTACTTAATAACCTAGAGATCACTGAAGAAATCAAAGAGGAAATCAAAAAATACCTAGAAACAAATGACAATGAAAACATGACAACCCAAAATCTATGGGATACAGCAAAAGCAGTTCTAAGAGGGAAGTTTATAGCAATACAATCCTACCGCAATAAACAAGAAACATCTCAAATAAACAACCTAACCTTACACCTAAAGCAATTAGAGAAAGAAGAACAAAGAAACCCCAGAGTTAGCAGACAGAAAGAAATCATAAAGATCAAATCAGAATAAATGAAAAAGAAATGAAGGAAATGATAGCAAAGATTAATAAAACTAAAAGCTGCTTCTTTGAGAAGATAAACAAAATTGATAAAGCATTAGCCAGACTCATCAAGAAAAAAATGGAGAAGACTCAGATCAATAGAATTTGAAATGAAAAAGGAAAAGTAACAGCTGACACTGCAGAAATACAAAGGATCATGAGAAATTACTACAAGCAACTATATGCCAATAAAATGGACAAACTGGAAGAAGTGGACAAATTCTTAGAAAAGCACAACCTTCTGAGACTGAACCAGGAAGAAACAGAAAATATAAACATACAGTTACAAGCACTGAAATTGAGACTATGATTAAAAATCTTCCAACAAACAAAATCCCAGGACCAGATGGCTTCAGAGGCAAATTCTATCAAACATTTAGAGAAGAGCTAACACCTACCCTACACAAACTCTTCCAAAATATAGCAGAGGGAGGAACACTCCCAAACTCATTCTATGAGGCCACCATCACCCTGATACCAAAAGCAGACAAAGATGTTACAAAGAAAGAAAATTACTAGTCAATACCACTGATGAACATAGATGTAAAAATCCTCAATAAAATACTAGCAAACAGAAACCAACAGCTCATTAAAAGGATCATACACCATGATTGAGTGGGATTTATCCCAGGAATGCAAGGATTCTTCAGTATACGCAAATCAATCAATGTGATAAACCATATTAACAAATTGAAGGAGAAAAACCATATGATCATTTCAAAGAGATGCAGAAAAATATTTTGACAAAATTCAACATCCATTTATGATCAAAACCCTCCAGAAAGTAGGCATAGAGGGAACTTACCTCACCATAATAAAGGCCATATATGACAAATGCACAGCCAACATCGTACTCAATGGTGAAAAACTGAAACCATTTCCTCCAAGATCAGGAACAAGACAAGGTTGTCCACTCTCACAACTATTATTCAAAATAGTTTTGGAAGTTTTAGCCATAGCAATCAGAGAAGAAAAAGAAATAAAAGGAATCCAAATTGGAAAAGAAGAAGTAAAGCTGTTACTGTTTGCAGATGACATGATACTATACATAGAGAATCCTAAAGATGCCACCAGAAAACTACTAGAGCTAATCAATGAATTTGGTAAAGCAGCAGGATACAAAATTAATGCACAGAAATCTCTTGCATTCCTATACACTAATGATGAAAAATCTGAAAGAGAAATTAAGGAAACATTTCCATTTATCACTGCAACAAAAAGAATAAAATGCCTAAGAATAAACCTACCTAAGGAGACAAAAGATCTGTATGCAGAAAACTATAAGACACTGATGAAAGAAATTCAAATGATGCAGACAGATGGAGAGTTATACCATATTCTTGGAATGGAAGAATCAACATTGGGAAAATGACTGTACTACCCAAAGCAATCTACAGATTCGCATCAAACTACCAATGGCATTTTTCACAAAACTAGAACAAAAAGTTGCACAATTTGTATGGAAACACAAAAGACCCTGAATAGCCAAAGCAATCTTGAGAAAGAAAAACGGAGCTGGAGAATCAGGCTCTCTGACTTCAGACTATACTACAAAGCTACAGTAATCAAGACAGTATGGTACTGGCACAAAAACAGAAAGATAGATCAATGCAACAGAATAGAAAGCCCAGAGATAAACCCACACACATATGGTCACCTTATCTTTGACAAAGGAGGCAAGAATATACAATGGAGAAAAGACAGTCCCTTCAATAAGTGGTGCTTGGAAAACTGGACAGCCACATGAAAAAGAATGAAATTAGAACACTCCCTAACACCATACACAAAAATAAACTCAAAATGGATTAAAGACCTAAGGGTAAAGCCAGACACTATAAAACTCTTAGAGGAAAACATAGGCAGAACACTCTATGATATAAATCACAGCAAGATCCTTTTTGACCCACCTCCTAGAGAAATGGATATAAAAACAAAAATAAATAAATGGGACCTAATTAAATTTAAAAGTTTTTGCACCACAAAGGAAAACATAAACAAGACGAAAAGACAACCCTCAGAATGGGAGAAAATATTTGCAAATGAAGCAACTGACAAAGGATTAATCTCCAAAATTTACAAGTAGCTCATGCAGCTCAATATCAAAAAAACAAACAACCCAATCCCAAAATGGGCAGACCTAAATAGACAGTTCGCCAAAGAAGATATACAGACTGCCAACAAACAAATGAAAGGATGCTCAACATTACTAATCATTAGAGAAATGCAAATCAAATCTACAAAGAGTTATCACCTCACACTTGTCAGAATGGCCATCATCAAAAAATCTACAAACAATAAATGCTGGAGAGTCTGTGGAGAAAAGGGAACCCTCCTGCACTCTTGGTGGGAATGTAAATTGATACAGACACTATGAAGAACAGTATGGAGGTTCCTTTAAAAACTAAAAATAGAACTACCACATGATCCAGCAATCCCACTACTGGGCATATACCCTGAGAAAACCATAATTCAAAAAGAGTCATATACCACAATGTTCATTGCAGCTCCATTTACAATAGCCAGGACATGGAAGCAACCTAAGTGTCCATTGACAGATGAATGGATAAAGAAGATGTGGCATATATATACAATGGAATATTACTCAGCCATAAAAAGAAATGAAATTGAGTTATTTGTAATGAGGTGGATGGACCTTGAGTGAAGTAAGTCAGAAAGTGGAAAACAAATACCATATGCTAACACATATATATGGAATCTAAAAAAAAAAATGGCTCTGAAGAACCTAGGAGCAGGACAGGAATAAAGACACAGACGTAGAGAATGGACTTGAGGGCAGGGGGAGGGGAAGGGTAAACTAGGACGAATTGAGAGAGTGGCATTGACATATATATACTACCAAATGTAAAATAGATAGCTAGTGGGAAGCAGCTACATAGCACAGGGAGATCAGCTCTGTGCTTTGTGACCACCTAGAGGTGTGGGATAGGGAGGGTGGGAGGGAGAAGCAAGAGGGAGGAGATATGGGTATATATGTATATGTATAGCTGATTCACTTTGTTATAAAACAGAAACTAACACAATATTGTAAAGCAATTATACTCCAATAAAGATGTTAAAACAAAAATTATTAACATGCCTGCAGTCATATAATTAGAAAGACATATATACCCAATTATAGTTAGGTTTATTTACCTTACTACAACAAGGGAGAGTGCACTATGGAGGACTCTCAGTACAAGGTGTGTTTGTGCATTTCCCGGATTATTCTAAAGAGAGAGGGAAGTGGGGAAGACTTCTGAATTATATATTGTTAAGAAGGAGGAGAGGCTAGCAATTCAGCATTTGGGTATGTTAGTAATTTATTTAGGTAGGAGGAGCTAAGTAGCACTGGGCTATTGTTGGTAAGGATAACAATAACAGAAGAAACTCTTGTCACCTATTTTTAAAGTTATAGTATGGGACTCCCCTGGTGGCGCAGTGGTTAAGAATCCGCCTGCCAATGCAGAGGACACGGGTTTGATCCCTGGTCTGGGAAGATCCCACATGCTGCAGAGCAACTAAGCTTGTGTGTCACAACTACTGAGCCTGCGCTCTAGAGCCCATAAGCCACAATTACTGAGCCCGCGTGCCACAACTACCGAAGCTTACACGCCTAGAGCCTGTGCTCCACAACAAGAGAAGCCACGACAATGAGAAGCCCACACACCACAGTGAAGGGTAGCCCTCCACTTGCCACAACTAGAGAAAGCCTGCACACAGCAAAGAAAACCCAACGCAGCCAAAAAAAAAAGCTATAGTATGACCTTGTATAGGAAAGGTGTTTGCTGGCCATTGCCATGTGGTAGTGCAAATACTATTTACAGTTTGTTACTAGCATTGCTGATTTTCACTGTCTCTGTGAATTAGAATATAGTTTAAAAGAATTCACTCAGAATTTAACGTGGAGTCAAAGATATACACATAAAGACAAATGGAGGGGCAAGGAAGCTTGATCAAGAGTCTCCAAAGAAATGATTAAGAAGTGACATTTGAAGCGATCAGAGATGTTTCCAGAGAATTTTCTGGAATTGAGTAAAACATTATTCCTCAGATTAAAGTTCACTCCAGTACCGAGTAGTAGCAAATAACAACAACAGCACTTTAGACATTAATAACAAGATGAAAAGAGGATATTTCATGTAATTTTAAAGAATGTTAAGTTTCTGTATCTTTAGATTTGTTAGAACAAATTATAGGAATATGTATGTGAAAAATTAAGATAATGTCTAATATAATATAAATATAATAGCTCCTAAATATGCAGAGAAAAATTAAGGGAATATTTTAAAAATTATCCTTCAAAGAGAAAACAAGGAAACAGAAGAATAAAAGTCAAAAAAAAGAAGAATAAAGAGTAAACTTGAGTTAAAATAGAAGTAATTGCAAATATATTAGTCATTATGGTATATGTTAATTTACAGAAGACAGAGTATCCAAATGGACTTTTTAGAAAATATAGCTCAACAATCTTTATTTTAAAAAAAAATCACACAAACAAGTTAAACATCACAGAGATATTAAAAGTTATATCAGGCAAGTGCTAATCAAAACAAAACTCCTATAGTTATAATAATAGCAGACAAGTTAGAATTTAAGGTAAAAATCTACGGTAGTAATAGAGGGAAAATCCACCAAGAAGGTTTAAAGATCATGAATTTATATGCATTTACCAATTGAAAACTGAAATGTATAAAGCAAAAGTTGACATAATTACAAAGAGAAATTGACAAAGCCACAATTGAATGGGGAATTATACCACTCCTCTCTCAGAAACCAGTATAAGAAGTCAACAAAAATTAGTAAATATAGTAAATTTGAATAATAAGATTAACAAAATCAATCTAACAGATTTTAAATACAACTTTGTATCCAATAAATAAAATATATATTACTTTCAGGTACTCATGGAATATTTACAAAAATTACCAACAAATGAGGTTTGACAAATTCCAAGAAAAAATGTTATAGATCATATTCTCTAACCACAGTTTGATTAGATTAAATAAATGATAAAAGTAGAGCACCTGCCTTAAAACAAACAAGCAAATATGCAAAAAGTTTAGAAACTTTAAAGTGCACTCAGAAAGTCCACCTAGTTCAAGATAAACTGCAAACTAAATTCAAATCACTCCCTACCCACTTCACTTCTACCAATGCATGTAATTAATAAACCTGATAGTCATAAGACCAGGAGCTCTGTTTCATATTACATAATAAGTTGCAGAAATCAAAGGGCTTTGTTAAAATATGGAGAAATAATGTACTTCCTAATTTGTAGAATCAAAGAAGTTTTGAAAGAACTAAGGTTACTTTTGAAAAATGTGGTACAAATAAAAAAGCCCTTTATTAATAAAAATAGTTTTTAACATGCTTGCAACATTTTGGTAAATGAGTGCTTTAAAGTACATACTGTGGTATCTTCTAATATTAAGTACTGAAATAATAGCTTATGGTAGTGAAGTTCCTGGATTATTTTGATCTCCTTCCACTTATATAATTGCATTTACCCAATTATAGCTTTAGCCCTCAGACTACTGTAACTTTTCCAAACTCCTGGTCAATTGAACATCTAGGAATGGCCAATTATTGTTTTTATTAATCATTCCCATGACCATTGTCTTTGCTGAGGTTATTGTGTTGCTGACAAAAATTTTTTAAAAGCCCTGTCTTCATTTCCTATGTTGGGATTTTAGGAAATTTTGTTGGGTTTTTTTTTTAATAAACAAGTTAATAAGTGCATAAGTCAAGTAGATGAAGATCAAAACATCCCCTTTGTTACTGATAAGTTATTGGAGAACATGGCTTAAATGTGGATCAGGGATGGGCTTCCTGATATAGCATCCTAGCATTACCCAAACTTTCCCAATCAGAGCCACTTGCAACAATGAACAAAGATGGGCATCTCACTTAACAAAGGAGCAAAGCAGAACTTGGGTATTCTATAGACAGATTCCAGTGTGAGGGCACAGGAAAATTAAGGGGCATGGTAACATATCTATTTCATTCTTCTAAATAGATCAGTTAGAGAAGAGACTTTGTCTACAGGCAGGAATGAGGAAAGGATAAGAGAGTTGGAGTGGTATCTGATGAAGCTTTTCAAGTTAGAATGAATCAAAATATTGAAGATGGAAAAAGAAACACTTCACATTTTCTTTGGTAATCAGTAAGCATAAATTTGTGCATAAACTCTTATTCTGAGAGTGCTTTATTGTTTCATCTCAAAAACAATGTAACAAGTGTCCAAACTCCCTCTTAAAGACTCAGGTGCAAAGACACTGGGCCTGCCTAGAGTTTCCGAAGGCAAAGCTGGGCATGGTGTGGAGAGGGGCCAGATGGCATCAAGGGTAATATCCCTGCTGAGGGTGGGCTCAGGAAGAAAAATCATTGAAAAATTCAATAGGTTAGTGAGACACTAAGAGTAAAATATAAAAAGAAAATTCTACAGTAAACACAATAGAGAATTCCTGAAGCATGATTACATAGAGAGAGTGGATCTTTTGTACAGCTACACCATAAATTGGGACTGTTTAAGGTGCAAAGTCAGTTGGAAAAATATGGAAGACAAAACTAGCTAAAGAGCTAAGAATCTGGAATTCTAGTGACAGTCAGTTGAGGAGCTTTAGGGAATTATTTCCTTCTCAAGATAATTTCTCAAGGAAATCATTTCCTTCCCAGTTTCCTCATTTATTCAATAAGGAATTCATCATAGATTGGCTTCCAGTTGTAGAATTTCCATGGACTAGTCCATTATACAAAGACCACAATGAAAACTAAAAACAGAATTTTGAACTTTTACCAGAAAGATTATTGAAATATGCTTGCAGGAAGGATTCCACTGAAAGAAATATTATTTTATTTTAGTGTTTTCCATAGCTATGTATTCCTCAGGGTCAACAATTTGCCAGATATTGTTAAAGTGCTTTTCTTGTGCTCTGGAACAACATTTTCAGGAAGGTATGAATGTGATCAGATAGATTGCTAAATCTTAGCCAGAGGAAAGACACCTTCTTGAAGAGAGTATCAGCATTTCCAAGGTGCCTTTATATTTTGAAAAATTATTTCAAAATGTAATTTTTGTATTTTAACTTGATTTATATTTTGAAAACAAAAATAAACCCTGCAGTTTTCATAATACAAAATACTGTCAGTTGAGTTTTAATGAAATCTTGACTGGTACGGTAGGATAGACTGAATAAACATTGACTCTCAAATAGAAATGTTTATTTCAGGTGGGAGCATGAGACAGATTTTGGAGGGGCAGACTGGGATATTAAAAAAAAGAGGTCAAAAATATATATGCCTTAGCTTGGATCCTGAAAGTTGAACCTGAGAGAGTATGCAGTAAGTTTGTTTAGGAATTGTCCCAGGAATTAGGAGAGAGGAAGAGGGAAGAGTGAGAAGAGGAAGGAGATAAAGCCAACATCAGGATGCAACTGGGGTTCAGTTCTGTTGGGACCTCCTGATCAGATTATGAAATACCTTCTGAAGGATGGGAGGTGGAAACTTTTATCCATGGATTCTTATCCCCATTGGTTGAGGATTGTCCCAATCCTTACTTCTAGTGTATGTTTCCATGATGTTGTAAAAGGTCCTCAGAAAGAAAAAATAAAGCATGTGATGTACTTTTAAGGTAAGCTAAGTGACCATGAGGTGAAGCTGAGCTCACATAGAACTGACTGTCACAGCTACAGCACCAGAAGCACTTACTACAATAGGTATTCCTGGCCAATATTTAGAACTTTTCTTTGTTAAGTGAAATGACTTATTATAAAAGACGAAGACATAGAGAATGGTCTTGAGGACCCAGGGAGGGGGAAGGGTAAGCTGGGACAAAGTGAGAGAGTGGCACGGACATATATACACTATCAAATGTAAAATTGATAGCTAGTGGGAAGCAGCCACATGGCACAGGGAGATCAGCTCGGTGCTTTGTGTCCACCTAGAGGGGTGGGATAGGGAGGGTGGGAGGGAGATGCAGAGGGAGGAGATATGGGAATATATGTATATGTACAGCTTATTCACTTTGTTATACAGCAGAAACTAACATACCATTGTAAAGCAATTATACTCCAATAAAGATGTTAAAAAAAAAAAGACTTACTATAGAGTCTGATTATCTGGATAAATGCCTTAATTCTAGCCTCAGGCAAACATTCAATACATTTTCTTTCAGCACAACTAAGCTCTAATTCACTTTCCCAATTGACTTTTCCATTCCCAAGTCTATCTTTTATATTATCTTGACAATTTAGAATATTCATTTGCATATTTCTAAGATCCTATTTTTCCATTTCATATATCTCTTCACTCATCCAACAAACATTTACTTGCTTCCTATTACATGCCAGGAGGTGTGAGGCACTATGCTAGGCACAGTGCTAAGCACTTCACTTGAATAATGTTATTTAATATCCTCGACAATCCTATGAAAGAGGTATCATTATTATTGCCATTTTACAGATGAGAACATTCAGACACAAAGATGTAAAGTAACTTGCCTAAAGCCACATGGCTACTAAATGCCTGAGGCAGCTGTATATCCTAGGCACAGAGAATAGTCTCTGTGCTCAGCCTGATTTGGGAAAAACAGTGTAGAAGTTTACGCTATTGTTCCCAGTATTTCACCACTTCTATATATATATTGTATACCCTCTGTTGTGTGACTTTGTTGATCCTCAGAGTAGAGGCATGGTATATTTCTTCATCCCATGAATGCTGGGTCTGGCCACGTGATTTGCATTGGCCAATGGAATATTTGCAAACGTGATATAAGCAAAAATTTTAAATTGATTGCACAGTTGAGCTAGTGCTCTTACACTTTTTCCATGCATGTTTGTAGGCTTAGCTTTGAAAGGGAGTTGGGTATTCTCTGGGATTTGCCTCAGCTAGAATATAGGGCTCCATAGAGGAAATGATAACTAGGGTGATGATAACTATCCCAATCTGTCTGGAACTGAGGGATTTCCTAGGAGGTGGAACTTTTAATGCTATCACCAGGTTATCTCAGGGAAAACCAGCAGGGTTGGTCACCCTAGGCTGAAAAAATATTATGGACAAGTAGGCACATGTTTTTTTTCACTCAATTGCTTTATCATTCTGCATAAAGTAAAATTAAGGAGAAATTAGTGGAACTTAGGTGGTCATGATTACATAGAGGAAAGTATTTGATATGTATGTACTTTGCTATCCAGAGCCATGCAGATTTACCTTCTTAAAAATCTCTCTCCTGGAGTTATAACTCCACACATATGATTGCACATTTTGCTCACTTGAACACAAATTTTAAGTATGGCAATGCTTCATTCAGTCAGTAAGAGTGGCTCATACTGGCAATTGTTCAAAATAGAGGCGAGAGAGGCATATGAGTCTAGAGAGAGGCCGGATTCTGATACAGCAGAATAAAAAGTTCAGTAAATTTTCTCCCCACAAAAATATTATAAAACTGGAAGAAATTCAGGGTTATGGAAATTGACCAACATATTACACCAAATTGAGAAGTACGTATTCTTTTAAAAAAGAAAAAGAAAACTGAGCTTTTTATAATAACAATGAGGGTCTGTGACATTCCCTCCTGAAGCTACTCCCATCCCTCACCTCAGCTAAATCTGCATGATGATACTACAAATGCAGGGCAATGCATAAAACAAACAGCTTTGTTTCCAGAAGGGATGCCTCGATTTGGACCAGAACACAACCAGTGGCATCATCTAATAAAAATCATGATAAATGGCATATGAATTGGGAAGCAAATGAATTTAAGTGGCAATGAATTGGGAAGATAAGAGGTTCAGTTAGCCTGAGGTTACAGTTCTAGCTAGGACAAACAACGGAATAGCAAACTAGCCAGAAATTTTACAGGGATATATTGGAAATAAGGCATCCATAGAGTGCTTTGATAAGCCTTACACACATCTGCACAGAAAAGACTGGAGAGAGCCCAAGCTATCCACACATTCACGGGTGATCTTGATACTGCATAAAGCTGCACAGAAGACATGAGAGAGCTCAGGGAAAAATAAAATCTGGGCAAATTTAAAAATTGCCTGAACTTTGAATGCACTCCTCAGCACCAAAACATCTGTACCAACATAGCATGGAAACTTTTTTGGCTTGAGGAGTTTGAGCACAACTTCTGACCAATCAGTGCTAACTACTGAGCCATGTAAAAACAGAGATGTGACTCCTAGGTAGTCAGGCTTAAAAGCAAAACCAAGAATTTTTAAAAAATGTTGAACAAGTATATCAGTAGCCACACAATGTAGGGAAACAAATTCCATAAATATAGTTCAGGTAAGTTACTAAACAAACAAGAAACAGCAACCACAAAGTTTGAGTGGGATTACAGTCCACAGTTGTTACAATATATAATCAAAAATGTCTGGTTGTCAGCAACAACAAAAAATTATAAGATATGGAAAGAAACAAAAAGCATATCCCATTCTCAGGAAAAAAGAAACTGTTGGTCTTCCCTGGTGGCGCAGTGGTTAAGTATCTGCCTGCCAATGCAGAGGACACAGGTTCGAGCCCTGGTCCAGGAAGTTGCCACAGAGTAACTAAGCCCATGCACCACAACTACTGAGCCTATGCTCTAGAGCCTGCGAGCCACAACTACTGAGCCTGTGTGCCACAAGTACTGAAGCCCGCACACCTAGAGCCTGTGCTCCTCAGCAAGAGAAGCCACGGCAATGAGAAGCCCACGCACCTCAACGAAGAGTAGCCCCTGCTCGCCACAACTCGAGAAAGCCGTGCACAGCAACAAAGAACCAAAGCAGCCAAAAGTATATAAATAAAATAAATAAATGTATATATATATACAAAAAAGAAACTGTCTCTGAGGAGGCCCACATTTTGGATTTATCACGTAAAGACTCCCATGTAACTGTTAAATATATGTTCAAAGAACTAAAGGAATTCTGCTTAGAGAATTAAAAAATAGTATGACAACAATAAGTCAACAGACAAGGAATTATGAAAAAGGGATGGAAGTTTTTAAAAATGGAAATTTGGGAATTGATAAGTAAAGTAAAAGAAAATGAAATTTTAGCAGGGGTGCTAAACAGAAAATTTGAAGTAACAGAAGAATCAGTGAAACTGAAAATATATTAAAAGAATTTATCCAGTTTGAAGAACAGAGTAAAAAATGAAGAAAATTGAACAGACCCTAAGAGTCCTATGGGACAATATCAAGCATACCAATATATGTGCTATGAAAGTCCTAAATGGAGAAGAGGGAGAAAAGGACAGACAAAAATTAAAGAATGATTGAAAACTTCCCAAATCTGATGAAAAACTCAATGTAAAGATACAAGAGACTCAACAAGTCCTAAGTAGAATACAAACTCCCAAATTTTATACCTAAACACAACCTAGTAAAACTATTGAAAGCCAAAGAAGGATCTTCAAGGCATCAAGAGAAAAATAATTCAGCACATCCAGGAAATTAAAAACTACCATTAAATGAATGAATTTTCATTAAAAATTATGGAGTTGAGAAGGCAATGAAATGACGTATTCAAGTACTGAAAAAGTAACTGTCAACAGAGAATTCTCTCCTAAACGATATACAGACATTCTAGGGCAAAAAAAGACTGAGGGAATTTTTTGTTAGGAACCTTGCCTTATGAGAAATACTCAAGAAATGATACCAGGAGGTAAACTAAATCTACACAAAGACATGCAAAACACTGGAAAAGGTAATATATGTATAAATATTAAAGACCATATAAAGAAAAAAATATATATCGATATATCAATATTTATATAGTTAAATATAGACCTAAAATTACATAAAATGATCACTTTAATACTGTAACTTTACTGATGGATTGATAACATATATGTAGCAATAATAGCACAAAGAGGAGGGAGGAAGTAGAACTAAACTGAAGCAAAATTTCTATATTTTACTGGAATTACATTCATACTAACCTGAAGTAGATTGTGATAACAACATGCATGTTGTAATCCCTAGAAAGACCACCAAGGAAACACTAAAATAAAAATGTAGGGATAAAACCGAAAAAATAATTACAATAGTACACCAAAAAGTATGTTTAACAAAAAAGAATACATAAAGAAGGAACAAGGAAAACACACATAAGACATACAGAAGACAAGCAGCAAAATGCCAAATATAAATACAACCCTATCGATAGTTATATAGTCCAATGTTAGTGGACTAAACACGCCAACCATAAGGCAGAGATTGTCAGAATATATTAATCAAAAAAGACACAACTATTTTCTGTCTATAAGAGATACACTTTAGTTTCAGAGACACAAATAGTTTGAAAATAAAAAGATGAAAAAAGGCAAAGCATGAAACCATAATCCTAAGAAAGCTGGAGTGGCTATATAACAAAATAGATTTTAACACAAAAAATCTCCCTACAAAGACAAATATTTAACAATGATAGAAATAATCAATCACCAGGAAACTAAGCAATTAAAAATATAAATGTACCTAACAATAGAACCTCAATATACATGATGTAAAAATTGACAGGATTGAAAGGAGAAATAGACAATTCAAAAAAAAATTGGAGACTTAAATACCCCATTTTCCATAATTGATAGAACAATAAAACAGAAAATTAACAAGGACAGAGAAGATGTGAATAACACTACCAACCAAATAGACTTAACTGACATTTATAGAAAACTACCAATCAAATTGACTTAACTGACATTTATAGAAAACCCCACCAAACAACAGCAGAATAGACATTCTTTTCAGGCACATGTGGGACATTCTTTACGATCTCTAAGATAAATCATATGCTAAGCAAAGTCTCAATAAATCTTAAAGAATTAAACTAATACAAAGTATGTAACCCAATGACAATGGAAATTAAATTAGAAATTAGTAATAGAAAAAATGTTGGAGATCCTTAAACGTATGGAAATTAAACAAAATACTTTTAAATGACACATGGGTCAAAGAAAAAAAAACATAAGGAGAAAAAGAATGATTTTGAATAATTAAAATGAAAACACAAACTACTAAGCTTATTGAATGACACTGAAGAAGTGCTTAGAAGAGTATTCATAGTTTTTTAAACATCTATACTGAAAAGAATAAAGGTTTCAAACCAGTAACTTAAGAATGCATCTTATGAAACTAGAAAGTGTAGAACAAAGTATACCCAAGCATTCTGGGTATTTATTTCTTACCCAGAAAGAAAGAAATAATAAAGATAAAAGCAGAAATCAATGGCATAGAAGCAGTAAAGTTATAGAGAAAATAACTGAAACCAAAGGTTGGTCGTTTGAAAAGATCAACAAAATTGACAAACATTCAGACAGACTGACCAAGAAAAAAGATAGAAGACACACGTCAACAAAACCAGGACTGAAAAAGGAGACATCGCCACCAACCCTACAGATATTAAAAAGACTACAATGAACAACTTTATACTAACAAATTAGTCGACTTAGACAAAAAGGAAACATTTCTAAAAAGATACAAATAACCACAACTGACTCAATAAGAAAATGAATAGGCATATACAAAAAGAAATTGAATTATCAATTGCAAATCTTCCCAGAACAGCCACCACCTAGAGTATAACCAGTTGCTGAGGCAGAGAGAAAGAGAAAGTCCTACATAGGACTGGCAAATCCACTTTAAAAAACAAAAAACAAACAAAGAAAAGCTTTCCACAAAGAAAAGCCCAAGCCCAGATGGCTTTCACTGGTGATTTCTAGTAAATATTTTAAGAAGAAATAATACGAAAAATTCCAAATTCTTTTGAAAATAGAGGAAGGTACAATTTCCAACTCCTTCTATGAGGCTAGTATTTTCCTGATACCAATGTCTGACAAGTCACACAAAAAGTAAAGTACAGGCCAATGTCCCTCATGAAAAGAGATGCAAAAATCCTTTTTAAAAAATTATCAAATTGAATCCAGCAACACATTATAAAAGATTATCCACCATGACCAGGTGGGATTTATCTCAGTAATGCAAAATTAGTTTAACTTTCAAAAATCAGTTATTGTGATAAATGATACTAAAAGAATAAAGGAAAAAATGATCATCTCAGTGAATGAATAAAAAGGCATTTGACAGAATTCAACTACTATTCATGATAAAGACTCTCAACAAAATATTAAAAAGAGGAACTTCCTCAACCTGATAAGAGGGCTGTGAGTGGAAAGAGACTGCATACAGACAAGGGAGAATTTATTTGGGTGATGAACATGTTCTAAAACTATATTGTGGTTATGGCTGCACATCTTTATAAATTTACAAAAACTTGTTTACTTGTACACTTAAAACGTATACATTCATGTTATATAAATTTTATCTCAATAAAGCTGTAAAAATTAGTATCCAGTAAGGGGTAGATGGTGGGGAGGTTTAGATGAAACAAGTTAGGCAATATACTGATAATTGATAAAGCTAGGTTATAGACAAAGGCAAGTTACTACACTAGTCCCTCTACTTTTGTGTATGTTTGAAATCTATCATAATAAAAAATTGGCTTTAAAAAAAGTAAAAGTGTTGGGGGGGAAAAACAACAACTGGGAGCTATAGAGGGAGCAAGTGTAATGTGAAAACATATCTTGGGTCATTCTGACATTCTCCCTCTCCTTTGGGAAGCACCTTCTTAATTTTCTAGATGTTTTACATAGTTCTTCCTTTGGTTAGTGCATTTGATCCTAATATTTGAAGAGAGGAAGAAAGTATTATCTCTGCTATGTAGATAAAAAGTCACAGTTCAAGTTGGCAAAAATAGAAACAGGTGAATCTAAGGACAAAGTCTGGGTGCTCAGTGCTCTGTCCACAGCACTGTGATGCCCCTTGCACTAGGCCTAGGACAAGGCTGGACCCAAGCTAAACTGTGTAGTAGGTAAGACTTGTCTTCTGTGTCCTCACAATTTCCCACCTCTTTTCTCCTCACTTGGCTTCACTGACATCTCTTAACCTAGCCCTACACTCCCTGTCCCCTAAAATACACCTACGTATTCTATTTTGATACTGTTTGAAAAGTAGTCCTTTTCAGTTAGTACTCCATACTCTACTTTTCCTCCATCTCACCTTCCCTACACCATCAGGATCTTCTCTTTCAATTCTTTGTTGAAAATACTTAATAAAATATTCACTCCAAAGGATTACTAGATTAATGCAAGTAGATTAATACTAGATTAATACTCATTTTCCCAGAAGTATGTACATATTAACAGAGGCCAAAAAAATCACAAAGGAATACTTGTCTTACTGAAAAACTTTAAGGTTCTATAGAACGTTGATAGGGAGAATACTTGGAGGTAAGGAAAAACCTTCTTGGGCCTTGTATTACCTTCCAGCCCATATATTAAGACAAACTTTACACCAACTTGTCATTAATAAACATTGAGGATGGTGAACAAATAAGCATTAGTACAATAAACCAAGCTTCTGTTTATTCATGATGGAAAATGACCTTCCATTGTCTAAAGAATATGAAAGTTCTATGGCAAGCCAGTTATACATGGATCTGGTGTAGACATAAAAGCGCAGCAGGTGACGGACAGCGTTTGGAATTTGTCTAGGGGCCTTCTCCATTCTTCAGTGTGGGGATGTTCAACGACCTTAAAGATCATTCTTACCTTCAAATATGTCTCAGTGAATCAGAATATTAGATATTTTGTTTAAGGCGGGTATTTTTCTCAGAGTTCTCCCTACAATTCTTTCCAGTTGAGTCTCTGCTCTTTGATCCACTCTCTTGAACACTTTTGTTCATTGAGGTCACCATGTTGCATTGAATATGTGCATATTTATTTATTCTTCCAACAAATATTTTGGGGCACCTGCTACGTGTCAACACAATTCTGGGTGAATGAGAAATCAGCAGTGATCAAAATAAAGGAAGATCTTACCCTTGTGGCAGGAGGCAAAGGTGAGGGAGACAGACAATAATACTATAAAAGATACATGATATAGGATGTTAGGAGCTGGTAGCTGCTAGGAAAGTTTAGCAGTGCATATGACCTAACATTGCAGGATGCATGAGGTGTTTGAGCAGCTATAAAGAGGTCAGTGTGGCTGATGAATGGGATGGAGGTGGGTGGGGAAGAGGAGTAGAAGATAAGTTTCATAACAGATTACACAAGGCATGGTAGAACTCTGAAAAGTCTGACCCTTCCTCTGAGTGTAATGCAGAGCCTTTGAAAACTTTGAGCAGAGGAGTGGAATCACCTTATTTATATTTTGTAAGAATCACTCCAGTTGCTATGTAGAGATAAGAAGAAATGTAAAAGGAGAGAGATTAATTATAAGGCTATTAGAAGAAACTAGGTGAGAGGAGATGGTCCAGAGTGGTAGTAGTGGAGATAGGGAGGAGTGTTCTTATTCTGGTTATAGTAAATATAGATTCAAGAAAATTTTCTTCACCTGGGAATAGGTCTATCTCCCCCACTAAACTAGGATCTGGGCATCCCTGAACACACTGTTTTACAATAAAGGTGCAATTAATGAATTAAGAAATGAATGAATGAATATTGGGTAGTTATGATCAATCTGAAACAGGGAATAAAAGCTATTTCAAGACAGTATGGCCACAATAATCATTACCTGTGGCCACAAGCTGATAACTGTTATAGAGAACCGCTATAATCATCTTTGGATACAGAGGCTACTGGTAATTTTCATTTGGCAATATCTGAAGTAGATATTTTCAGAATAGAATTGGAAAGTTTTCTGCCTGAGAGTTGTCCTCAGTAAACGCATAAAATGAATCTCCCTTCATTCAGCAGCTGTTGTTAAGGAAATGTGTGCAAACAACATACAATTTTGAATGCTATTAAGTTCCTCAAATATGGTGAGTGGTTGACAGGCCATAGCAATAGACTTCTAACTCTTATCCTGCCTCCAGTCTCCCTTGTTCCCATAGACCTCCTGTACCACTCCCAGGGCATCCTTTCTAAGGCAGACTTCTGCTTAAGACCTTTCAACAACGTTTCATTGTCTACTCAATTAGGAAAAATTTTCTCAGCCTTGGCATCCAAGGCACTTCAAAATATTTAGCTTTACATTTTCAACCATTACCTAAACTCAGGACAAGTATACTTATTATTGAGAGGAATTTAATGCTGTGTTAAGAGGAGGTTCTCAATATGAGCTTCCTGGGTTCAAATCCCAGCTGAACACAAGAATTAACCTCTCTAGTCCCAGTGTCAGCCTTTGGGAAAATGAAATAGTAATAGTTTCTACATTATGCCTTGTGAGGATTTATTTAGATAACAAATGTAAATCCTGCTAGACTGTAAGGTCCATGAGGGCAAAAATCATATTTATTTTATTCCACACTGGACCCCAATGCCATGTATATAGCAGACACTGAATTTATATCCAGTGAACAATTTTATAATTGAGTGTGTAATATCTGCCTGTACTTTTCTGAAATCTATAAATTTATAGTCATTCTTCTCATGAAGCTCACTTTCTGGTTAAGGAAGACAAACAATAAACAAATCTACAAATAAATATATTCAATTTCATATATTGATAAATGCCACTTAAAAAATTAAAATGAGTTAATATACAGGCGTGCCTGGTTTTGTGGCCGTGGAAGAACTCTCTGAGGAACTCACATATGAACTGAGATCTAATATTGGGAAACAAAAGTCATGCAAAACAACGGGAGGTGAGGACATTATGGGTGGAAGGAATCTGAAGTGAACAGGTTCTGAGGCAGGTGTGTTCAATGAACAGAGGAAAGACCAGAACAGCCAGGTCAGGTCAGTGGTCATGGTGAGAATAATACAAATTGAGTTGAAACTGGTAGGCAGGGCTCTTTGGCTAATATAAGAAGATGAAATTGTATTTTTAGTGTAATAGGAAGCCACTGGAATTTTTTAAGCAGAGGAGTGATCACAGTTCCTGAGCAGTTGTGTAGAAAATGGATTTTAGGGAACAAGAGTAAAAGCAGGGAATTGGTTAAGAGCTCACATTGTAAAATCCATGTAAGAGATTATGGTGGTTTGTCTTTGTCTGATACAATGGAAATGTAGAGAAAGGAAAGATTTAGAATACAGTTTGAAGGTAGAAACAAAGGAATGAGAGGAGTCAAGGTGGTCTCATTCAGGGCCATGTCACGTCTTTTGTGGGTTCTTCCACCATGAAAATAATATTTAAAATTATATTTATGACTCTATTGGTATAAAGACAAATATAATTCAAGCTGGGTTATATTATTTTTCTTTCTGGTTGTAAAAGAAATTAAAATATTTTCATGGACCCCCTAAAAGTATTGTGGGCCCTAAGCACTGTGCCTAAGACATAAATTGACTCTAGTACCATTTAAAAAAATAAGTTTCAGGTGTATAGCATTATAGTTCAGCATCTGTACATGCTACAGAGTGATCACCACCACAATCTAGTTACCAACCCTCACAGTACAATTTGGTCCCTTCACCCATTTTGCCCACCCCCTTGGGTAACCACTAATCTGTTCTCTGTATCTATGATTTTGTTTTTATTTTATTTTGTTTGTTAAGGGTTTTTTTGTTTGTTTTGTTTTTATATTTCACATATGAGTGAAATAATACATTAATTTTCTATCTCCATCTGACTTATTCAATTTAGGTCCATCCATGCTATCTCAAATGGCAGGATTTTATTCTTTTTTATGACTAAGTAATATTCCATTGTGGGGATCTTCTTTATCTATTTATCCAACAATGGACACAAGTCATCCCCATATCTTGGTTACTATAAATAATGCTGCAATGAACATAGAGGTGCATATATCTTTTCTAATTAGTGTGTTCATGTTCTTCGGAAAAATACTCAGAAGTAGAATCGTGGGGTCATATGGCAGCACAGTTCTTAATTTTTGGACGAATCTCCATACTGTTTTCCATAGTAGCTACACCGATTTACAGTCTCACCAACAGTGTACAAATGTTCCCTCTTCTCCACATCTTCTCCAACATTTGTTTTTCCTTGTCGTTTTGATAACAGCCATTCTAACAGGTGTGAGATGATATCTCATTGTGGTTTTGAATTTGCATTTTCCTGATAATTAGTGATGTTAAACATCTTTTCATGTCCCTATTGGCCTTCTGTGTGTCTTCTTTGGAAAAATGTCTATTCAGATCCTCTGCCCATAGCCTGGCTCCATTTTTAACATAAAAGAATAAAAAGTTGGACTTCCCTGGTGGTGCAGTGGCTAAGAATCTGCCTGCCAATGCAGGGGGCACAGGTTCAAGCCCTGGTCCGGGAAGATCCCACATGCTGCAGAGCAACTAAGCCTGTGCACCACAACTACTGAGCCCGTGTGCCACAACTACTGAAGCCTGTGCGCCTACAGCCTGTGGTCCACAACAAGAGAAGCCACTGCAATGAGAAGCCCGCGCACCACAACAAAGAGTAGCCCCTGCTTGCTGCAAATAGAGAAAGCCCGTGCGTAGCAGCGAAGACCCAACACAGTCAAAAGTAAAATATAAATAAGTAAATAAATTTATTAAAATATATATATATAAAAGAATACAAAGTTTAGTAGAATACATTTGAAAATCATAAGACCTTAATGCATATTAACTATCAAATTATTATTACTATTATTATATATTAAACATGTTCTATGCTTCCTAATCTGTGTGAATTTGCTCATGTTGCTTCTTAAATTCCTCTTTACCTGTCAAAAACTCATCCATCCTTCAATGCCCAAACCAAATGCCAGCTCTTATGTTAAGTCTTTCCTGAATCCTCAACTGGTCTTGATTTTTCTCTTTGTCCACACAAGTCCATACTGATACCTCTCTCATGGCTCTACTTAGAGTCTGCTCTTAATTTATGTATGTCTCTCCCTTACAAGCTTTTTAGCTCCTTTTAATGCTTGGTGATATATCTTACACCATGGCTCTATCTCTTACTCGGCCTAGCCAAGTGTCTTGCATAGAGTAAAGCCTCGATAAATATTTGTTGACTTGAATATCAAAGAAAACAGCCAGTCAGCCAGGTACTCTCACCAAAGCCTGTTGGGGCAAAACTGGTCTATTGCTGCCCAGACACTGGCACATAATTACTTTGAGACCATCTATTAAGGAACAAAATGCAAAAAAAAAAAAAAACAAAAAAACAAAGGAATGCCAATTGTGACTCCCTACTTTGCAAACAATGCTGCCAGGCTTCTAAATAACAATTTCATGGAGCAACCATCCAAAGCACCATCTGGAGTGCAGACAGAGATTTGTACCTGTTGACTCCCAGAACCATAAATCTAGAGCCTTGGCTAATCTCCGTCATAGTTAACGATGACTGTGATCTATGGCAGCTGAAAGATAAGGATTCTGATTAGACATAGAAAAGAAATTAGATCCTGAGTAAATGGAAACATTATGCATTTAAATCACATTTGTTCTAGTACTTATTTTATACAAGGCACTGTGCTTGGCTTTGTGGAAAACACAAAGAGATGGAAGATCCAGTACTTGTTCTCAATGGGACTTTTCTATAGCAGAGGATAGAGCTGGTGGGTGGGGTGAAAGATATTGGTGGGGTGACAAGTGTAAAGATAGCTCCATCTGTGTGTTCAGTGAGAAGAAGTTACTATTTAGCTTCAGCATGGAAATTGTTACGTGACCTTGGATAAATCAACCCAAATTCCTGAACTTTAATTTTTCTCTCTGGAAAAAATCTACTTGTTTGTCTACCAGGAATGCTGGCTGGTTTCACTACTTAGTAAACAAAATAATTTTTGTGCTTTTCCATAATTTAGAGGTTTTTATTGCTCAGTTTTCAGTTAAATACATGAATTGCATTTAAATATGCAAGCTACTATTTTGAGGAAGGAGAGAAGAATTAATACCTCAGTAAATTAACAAACAACCACAGTTGAAATAATTAATTGAGATATTTATCAACAATTACTTATTAAGCACCAACTAACAGCAAGGCATTTTGATCGGTGTGAATCAGTGGTTCTCAGATAGTGGCTATTTCATTCCTTAGGGAACATTTGACAATGTCTAGAGATATTTCTGATTGTATATTATGTCTTATGCTTTCTGAAAAATAGGGATTTTTTTTCATACAGTTCCCTTCTCTCAGAAGATCTTTCTTAGCATCTCCTCTCAACCAACCTTTTCCTGTTGAAATAACCAAGATGATTACAATAGACCCTTGAACAACGTGAGTTTGGACTGCACTGGTCCACTTATATGCAGATCCTTTTCTATAAATATGTACTACAGTATTACATGATCTGAGTTTGGTTGAATCACACAATACAGAACCAAGGATACAGAGGGCCGACTGTAAAGTTATACATGAATTTTCAACTGTACAGAGGGTTAGTGCCCCTAACCTCCACGTTGCTCGAGAATCAACTGTAATTTTCAACTGGGGGTATGAAGAGAGGAGTCATGTATTGATAATTATAGGCCAGATAAATCTTTGTTGTGGAGGGCTGTCCTGGGCACTAAAGGATGTTTAGCAGCATCCCTCACCTCTACCCACTAGATGCCAGTAGCACTTCCCTAGTTATGGAAAACAAAATGCCCCCAGACTTGTCAAACATCCCCTGGGAGGGGGGGAATGATCACATCTAGGTGAGGACCACTGGTATAGAGGAATTAGAAAGAACTAAGAGGTGTGGTGAAGTTTTGTAGAAACAGACCCTTGTATATACTGCTATGGGGACTAAAGCCATTTTGCACTCTTTGTCAAAAGCCTTAAAAAATGCTCATAACCTTTGAGCTGTTAATCCCACTTCTAGGGAATCTACAATAAAGAAATAATCCTAGAAAGATATTTTTTAAGTGCCTAAATGTCTAATTTTCCTTGAGGAAACAGGTAAGTAAATTCTAGAATTGCTACATTATGGAATATTATGCAAAAACTAGAAGATATGTTTAAGAAGAGATCTCTCTGATGTTGAGTGGATAAAAAGCTGGCTGTTAAACCACAACTACATAAGCAATACCCAGTAAAAAACAAAACAAAACGAAAAATGTCAAAAAATTTTAACAGTACTGTTTTTAGATGCAGGACAAATATGGTTATTTTATCCTTTTTTATTGCATATTTTAATTCTTGTTATATATCAATATAATCAATATAATCAATTATTTTTTATAAGTCCAAGTCAATGTGAAATAATTATGGGGTATCATTGGTAATATCTCTCTGTAATGATGGATTGAGCATTACAATGCTTCTTCAAGCCTCTTACGACATGGTCCTGCAGTAAAGATATTGGTTCTATTGTTGGCATCCTGCTTATGGGTAGAAAAGAGCAAACGATCAGTAGTTAGCTCTCCTTTTGCTCTAAAATTTGGCATTCAAGACAAACCACTGATGAAATGCATTTGCATTTGAATTATGTCCACCCCAGAGCCAATCCCAGGTCTCTTCCAAAAGCTTTTTATGTGTGATGTGAGTTCTTGTTCAGTTTGTTCCAATAGTGAGGCTCTCTTCAGAAAAATGACTTCCAGTTTAGCTGAGTGAGGTTAAGGCCTGCCAGGAGAAAGCCATCACTTTATGAATATGAAATGTCCATAAAAGAGACAGATTCAGTAACTCATTCCTCAAAAGAGACATTGGTAGTGCCAGAAATTAGATTGCAAAGGTGTAGCTTCTAATGTCTATTGCAAACACTGTTTTATAAAACATGTAACTGTATATATTTGCTGTCATCAAATATTCTGTTTTCTAGATGCTAATTTACAAACAACTTGGAATCAAGCAAGATGTTTAAAAACATAGTATTAATGTGTAGGAGTTGTTTTTATAATCCATAGAAACTTTTTCCCAATATTAAATTAAATGGTAGGCAAAAATGCTTAAAAAGGACACACACATGCACACACACACACACACACACATCATATGTGACTTCTTCAACAATTACACTTGAAAACATAATTAGTTCCTTTCTCTGTAGTCATACCTCATTTACTCAATGCAGTAGTACTTTGAAAACTGATCTTTTCCTTAGCTATGCTGAGTTTGCATGTAACTGGATGCATCAAAATATCCATGTTTTTCTTACATGCCATGGGAAAGTGACAACATCTTTTCTTTGTGGTTTTGGTTAACATTTACATACCCTTCCCAAAACACCACTGATGGGAATGCAATGATATGCTTCACATATGAAATGCTCTACTAAGGATGCCGCCCAAGAAGATCAGAAAGCCCACTGTGAGAGCAGAGTAAGTCGTTTTCAATATGAAATTGCAGCCAATGCCTGGATTCATCCCCCCTCAGAAACAGTGTGCGATGATTCATCCTTTTCTACTCCTAAGGAGGTTCTGTCAGACTTGCAACTGGCTGAGTGGTAAGAAGGAATGATCTGCAGATGCATGATTATCCAGCCTGGGCATGTAATGGTTTTAGTGCACATTTCAATCCCCTTCCCACCTAACATTTCAAATTCATGTGACTGCCTCTCCTTTTTCACACATATCTTCTTTTGACTCCCATCCTCTATCCAAAGACATTTGAAAGGAGATGTGTTTCAGGGAACACCATACAGAAATTAAGGTAAGAGATTCGTTATTTTGGACAAGTCATCATGAGCATTACACACCCACAATTCATTGAGCTCTTGCATGTAAAGTGATAAGCACATTGCAATCTGATGTTTTCTGCTTTTTAATCCTTGAAACAATCTTACAAAATCGACTCTATTATTCTCATTTTACATATTTAGAAACGATGGCACAGAGACCCTCAAGTTCTCATAGCTGCAATAAATGGGATAAACTGGGATTTTAAGAAGAGTCTGCTGGGTCTCTAGAGAAATTTTTTTAACCTTTCTGTGTTTCAGTAACAAAGTTATGAAATAATCTAGAGTTTATTGCTATTCTGTCCCTCCAAAGCACCATTCTCTTCAGGTCAATTGAGCAAGGCCTCTACTGCACTTGGCTTTGTATCCAAATGCTCTTTAGCTTTCCTGAAAAAATCCAACAGTGAGCCTCCAAAGATGTGGATACATACCAAGGTTGTAATTATGTTTATTACATACTAAGGATGTGCCTCCAAGAGGGTTTTTCAGAAACAAAGGGGCCAGAGATGTAGCTGAGGTTACACTGAAAAAAGACCTACATCAGAAGATGAAAATACATAAATCTGAAGGAGTGACTGAAATCTCAGACACTGCAGATTACCGTGATAGTATCTGTGACTCTGAGGCATGGTTCCCAAGATTTATTTACAGAGCAACTTTACCAAAATATGAAGCATAGTATAATTGTAGCCATCCATCCTTGTCTCTCCTTTCTGTGTTAGTATTTTCCAATTTTCCTTCTTCCAAATTATTACCAAGACATGGGGTTTCAATGATGAATCACTTATACAAATATTTGCATTAAAATGGGCCACGTGATAAAGCAATTTTGAAACAAAGGAATACATTCTAGCAGTAAGACTTTAGGCATCTGGCTGGCATGTTGGGGGCAAGGAATTTCCCAGGACCCTACAAATCACTAGCAATTCAGACAATGCAGGAGAACAGAGACCACTAGATTTTCTATGTTCTCTTTTCCCCAAAAAACTGTCCTTAAGAAAGTTCTTGGCACACAGAAAATAATCAGCCACTGTATCTTCATCTCCAGTCTTCAAACTCCCCTGAGTTCCTGCTTTACATGTTTAACTTCCCATTACAAGTCTTCACCTCAATATTACATGGACATCTCAAATCCATGTACACAACTGAATACAAGCCTTCTGCCCCTAAACCTAATCCTCTTCTTGTTTCTCATGTTTTGACCATGTCACACAAGAATCTTCAGCTCTTCTCATGCCCTTGGAAGATTCAAACTAATGTTTGAAGTTTTACTCCTGAAACTTATCCTATACACTATTGTACAATCTTCATTGTCAAGCCTCTGATTTAAGCCTTTGTCATCTCTTGCTTGGGTTTCTAAAAAGCTTCCTATGTGATGTGCTGCCAAAGTCGCTCTCCTTCTATCCATATCCCACCTTGCTACTAGAAATACAGTTGACCCTTGAACAACACAGGGGTTAAGGGTGTTGATCATCTTAGCAGCTGAAAATCTGCAGATAACATTTATAATCAGCTCTCCATGTAAGCTGTTCCTCCACATCCATGTTTCTACATTCACAGATTCAACTAAAGCAAATTGTGTAGTACTGTAGTATTTACTATTGAAAAACAATCTGTGTATAAGTGGACCGGTGCAGCTCTAATCTGTGTTGTTCAAGGGCCAAGTATACTTGTAAAATAGAACCGATCCTGTTAATCTTCTGCTTGAAAATATTTATTCTATAGGTCACATCAGAGTCCAAACTCTTTCCTATGAGTCAAAGCTGTTTAAAATCTGCCCTCATTTACTTCTTTGTCTCAAATGGGCATACTCTTCACTGTCTCAGCAGCCCACAAAACTCAAGTGTGAAAAACTCTAGGTTTTCTTCTTTTCCTATAATCAAAAAATGGTCTCAAGTGACCATTTCCACACTGTACTAAATCTTGAAATTTAGTACAGTTTACAGAAGTAGAGTTTACAGAAGTAAACTCATTTACTTCTGGATTTTTCCTTATTCCAGTCCAGTAATTTCCTAGCCTCTTCTAGTTTAAACTTTAATATAATTTGGTATTTTCTCCCTCCTCAGTCCCTTCCAGGTGTTCTCCACTTCTCCCTCTTCTTGGCCCTGATCGGAGCCTCTGGGTGGTTCAGCAATCCCTTTTATGTTACTGCAGAATAAGCAGCACACTTTCTGGTCTCTGTGATCATGCTAGCATCTGTAGTTAAAGTCCTCATCCTGTTTCCAAGCTTAGATGATACCCAGCGCTCGTTTGGCAGGTGGCAACTGATCCATCTGACACTTCTCCATTAACTCCTATGCAGCCTTCTGCCATCTACACTCCAACAAAGATGCAGCTACATCCTCATTCACCTCCATGTAGGTGACCCAGGCCCTCACTTTGCACTGTAATCTTCTGATTGGCATTTTAGCTTTCCCTCCCACCTAATACCTAGGTTTTATTCATGGCTTCAGAAGACATGAAATATTCTGAAAGTCACTTGGGGACCATGGGCAATTAAGAGTATCCCAAGTAGATATCCATGCCTTTAAGTTTTCTGCTTTTCATATATTGGGCTCTTCAATGGAGCTGCTGCATTCAAAACCTTCCAGACAGGGAGCAGGTTGCAAATCTTCCCAAATCTAGAATCTCAATCTTATAGGCAAGTTTATTCCAGGGAAGGGCATAGAGAACAAGGCCCTTTCATGGTTTATCATCTCTTCAAACTCTCTTTCTTTCTCCTCTTCAGATCAGAATCCTTTCATGTAGTTAAATAACAACATGAGAAAGGCAGAAAAGATAAATCCCATCTGTTTTCATCTTCTTACAAATCTGTTGGGTGTGTGACACACTGAGGAGATAAAAGGAAAAATCTAGCATCTTTTATTTAAGATCTGTATATTGAAAACTAAAAAACAAAAACAAAACAAAACAAAACCATTATCAAAGGAAATGAAATAATATTTACATAAATGAAAGGATATACCATGTTCTTGGATTGGAAAATATCTAGTAGTGTAATTTTTTCAACTGTGTTCTTCAGGATTGTTTGTCTTGGCTATTTGATATTCATATAAATATTACAATTAGCTGATTAACTTGTAAAAAGGAATCCTGCTATTTTTATTGAAATTGCGTTAATTATAGATCAATTTAGGGAAAATTGACATATTTACAGTATTAAATCTTCAGTAATGTTTAGTGAAAGAAGCCAGACACAAGAGTACATAATGTATGACCCATTTATATAAAGTTTAAAAATAGCACACTTGTTTATTCACTACTTCCTAAGCATATCAAGCACTTTCATGCTTCTAAGCTTTGCACATGCTACCTTACTTCTCCATCTCATGGCAATCTACTCATCTTTCAAGGCCCACTATAAATGTCACTTCCTTTGTGAAGTAAAGAACCAGATAGCTGTAAAAACCTCTGGGATTAATTGATTGCCTCAGTGGCTCCAATTCATAGATTCCTGGTTATTCATCCTTTGCCAGGCAACCTTGTAGTGTGTTTCTGACTCTGGATCTGGCCATGAGATCTGCCTAAGCCAATGAGATGTTAGAAGACCTGAATTGAAAAGAGGCTTGAAAAGCACCTACATAATTGGCCTTCTGCTCTCTTGATCTCTGCCATTGCCGTAAGAACATATCTGGCTAATCTGCTGAAAGAGGAAAGCCATATGGATCAGAGCCAAGTAGCCTAGTTGTTCCAGATGAGGCCAGCTTAGATCAGCCATCTGCCAGCAGACATTCAGGCTCTTGTGAATGGGCCCAGCCAAGATCAGCAGAGCCACCTGGAAGACCTGCAGCTGACTACAGATGAAAGACCCAGGCTAGCTGAGATTATCAGTTTACTCCAGATCAGCAGAACCCTGCAGACTCAAGAACTAAATGATTGTTTATTGTTGTATACTAAAGAACTTTTTGGCAATAGAATATAAATATAACCTAGAACAATTTCTGTGTAGCCAGTATTGAAATACCATAAATATAGTTTTGTTTTCTTGGGTCTTCATGAATTGTTCCTTTAAGTGTGAATGCCCATTGGTTGCATGACACAGGGTCTCAGAAGAAAATACGGCACAATAAAATTAGGATAATTTCATGATGGTTTAGTAAAGAGATTATCTATAAGGGGGCAGGCAGAGTATTTTTAAAGGCACAAGAGATAATGCAGTATCCCAAGACAACTACTATCCCTTGACCCAAAGGATCTAGGAGAGAGAGCAGTTATTAGACCCTAGAAGGTAAAAGTTGTGTGAAAAGGGGCACCTTGACAGGAGTTGTGACTTTCATTGAAAGGGGGCAGCAAGCCTGTGGCACCTTGCAGAGGGGTACCAGGTGACTTAATATCTTGGCTTCATTTTTCTCCCTTCCTCCTATCTTTTGCCAGGGACCTCCATTGGCCAAACCAAACCTAAAGCCAGAGGGCTAGAGAGCGCTTTGATATATTTAACATAGGTCATTGTCTGGGGCAGAATGAAGGGTAAAGAATAGTTGAGAGAATGTGCAGGGGCAAGCAGAAAATACCCAGCAAAAATGGTCATGTATGTATGTACAGCTGTATGTATGAACCTGTCAATCCCTTCTCGGGAGCATATTTTCATATTGGGGGGATATTGCCAGAATTAGGCACCATAAAATAGGGAAAGTAAGGTGTACAGAAAGTAGAGGCAAACGGGAATATGTTTAAACTTTTCCCATCTCACAATGCACTTGAGAATGGCCCTTCCCAGAATATGCTACCCACTTAGTGAGTAGCGAATAAATAGCTACTAAATTTACTTTATCTGAACTAACACAGAAAATCTAATACATGTATATATTATTGGTCTCTTGGCACCAATGGTATAGGGAGTCTTCACATAAGTCTATTTTGTTTTGCCAGTGAAAATGGTATTAAAGATAAAATAAAATATTACCCTGTGTTGTATTGTTATTCCATAGTGTAGTTTTCCTATTTCCCTACCTGTTTTGAGGCAAGATTTATAAGAAGATTAATACTTCTCTCTTGATACATAATTCTGTTTATTAAAGAGGGATGCTTGAATGGCAGGTCCCTGTTCTGTAGGAGACAATAAGCAAGCCAGGGAGAAGAAAGCTTTCATTAGTAGACTTTCTGGAGGACAGTCATTATTCTGAGATTAATCTCAGCAAAGATTAACAGATGTGAATCGAATTGCTTCTGGAATATAGTCTTGTTTTGCTTTTTGTCCTCAGCTTAATTTGAAAAGATAATTGAGGCGAATCAATTTGGCAGAAAATATCATGAAACCATAAATGCTCTAATCTCAGAAAAAGGCCTGGATTCAAATCCAGGCTATGCTCTGTCACCTCAGGCTAATGCCAGTGAAATGACAACAATCCTGCCTATATCACAAGGCTGTTGTCAGTGTTAGGTGAGCCACAGTCTCATCCAAGGAGGTATCTTTGATATCCTTCTTGTCACCTGCAGCCAAAACAGGCTGCATGTCCAGGCTCAATAGCAGAAACCAAAGGAATATAATAGAATCTAGGTACGAACCATCACACTAAATACTTTTAAGGATCAGGTTGGCCCTGTTCTGTCTCAGATGCTAGCACAGGACTATATTAATCACCAGTTAGCCTGTCTTAGTCTGATTGGGCTGCTATAACATAGCATCATAGATTGGGTGGCTTATAAAGAACATGCATTCATTTCTCACAGGTCTGGATTCAGGGAAGTCCAAGATCTAGGTGCTGGCAGATTTGGTGCCTGGTGAGGGCCCACTTCCTGGCTCCTGGTTCATAGATGTCTGCCTTTTCACCATAATGTCACATGGCAGAAGAGGTGAGGGATCTCTCTGGGGTCTCTTTTATAAGGCCACTAATCCCATTCATGAGGGTGCCACCCTTATAACTCAATCACCTCCCAAAGGATCCACCTCCAAACACCAACACATTGAGGATTAAGCTTCAACATATGAATTTGGGGGAACACAAATATTCCGTTTATAGTAGTACCTTTCATTCAGTGTTGGCCAAGAGTCAGAACTATGGTTCCAGGTATCCCTGAAATAAGCACAGGATTACAACAGACCAACCGAGATTAATTCTGAACCTTGGCTAAACTTTCTTAATTAAAATGCTCTCATCGTCATTTTTCTTTTTGCATCCTTTACAATGTTTACAAGCAAACATGGTAAACCCATAGCAATTGAATAAATACTATTTGAATGCTGTTGAATGACATGTTCAATGAGAAATTTGGCTAGTGGTTGGGTTCGTTTCTTCCTACAACCTGCTTTGAGTCATCTTTTGTTTGTTGTCCCATTCTTTCAGAGGGATCATTTATTTATCAGTAATATTATGGCTAATGAAACAGAGGCAGCAGTTAAGAAGCTTGTCCATAAATTCTTCATCCTTACTTGAGGTGTGTATGAAATTATCATCAGGAACAATATTAAGTGGCAGCCAGAGTGTTGCTTATCACAAGTAAAGGCCTATGATTCTTGCCCCAGAATTCTAAGGTGGACTTTTGAGTACACTGAGCCATTGTGGGGAAAAGTCCAGTATAATTAAGTTTTTCCTCTGAAATGATTCTGCAAAATCAGCTGAGCTCTTGACAATGGTGTATGTGAGTGCATATGGTGTATGCACATAGTGCATATGGGTGTACTTGTGTGTATGTGTGTGTTTGTGTATTGACCCTTTGTTATACAAAGACAAGTCCTTATCAGCCTGGTCTTTCCCACACACATTTATAGAATGTTCTTAATGTAAGATACAATTCCAGAAATTAATCTGAACAAATGTTTCACCCAAGGAAAGGCATTATGCAAATCTGTGGCTCCCCTCAATTATCCATCCTAAAAAGATTATGTAAAGGCTGGGTGATGGCTACCCATTTCAGTGGTTTCTGTGTAAGTTAGTAAGGCTCTTTACACTTAGTGTCAGGCCTCTGTTCATTGTTGTGTTTTTTTTTAATATCTTAATTGGAGTATAATTGCTTTACAATGTTGTATTAGTTTCTGCTGTACAACAAAATGAATCAGCTATATGTATACATATATCCCCATATCCCCTCCCTCTTAAGCCTCCCTCCCACACTCCCTATCCCACCCCTCTAGGTGGTCACAAAGCATCGAGCTGATCTCCCTGTGCTATGCAGCAGCTTCCCACTAACCATACATTTTACATTTGGTAGTGTGCATATGTCAACGTTGTAAAGCATATTATTTATAAAATTGAAAGTTTTTATTTATAAAATTGGGGGGAGGGTTAGATAACTGCTCTTAATTTTATCAATAAAAAAGTTTAAAGTGCACCCTGTTCCTTAAAACGTAGAAATGTGGAAAAATATGGTTTTTAATTTTGTGTTAATGTCTTATTCTTCAAGAGTAGATTGCACTGTCATTGAGAAAGAAATCGCTGGCGCCTTCATGTTGTGTGGTGTTTTGTATCAACATATATCTCAAATGTTCCAAGAGATGAGTCAGTGGTAAGAAAAAATGGTTTACATTCATTCTAAAGTACTAGAACAGACTCAGAATTCAGGAACTGCTTTTCATTCCTGAGAGTACCCAAATACTTTAAGGTCATAAGCCAATGTCACCAAATGTCTTTTTCTATTAGGTGTTGAAGGGACTCAGCAGTGGTGGCTTTTGTGGAAGTATAGCATGGCAGAAATTGAGTAGTCCCAGGAAGGCTTGAAGCAGTTGCTTTGTTTGTGGGATGGGTTCCTCATGGAATGCACATATTTTATCCTGAATGTGATAAATACCAGTGGCATTCATGCAGTAACCTAAGAAAATGACAATGAAAGTTTCTGAGTTCATCTGTTTTCTTCCCCCTTTGTTTCACCTGGATACTTGATGTATTGAGTCAGTGTAGGAGTTCTTGAAGTTTTTCTACAAGTCCATGAGGTTGATCTTAGAGCATAATTGAGATTCCGTATCACACCTGTATGATGGAAATCAGAATTTTCCTTTAAGTCCCGGAGAAATTCAATAACATCAGGAATGTTGAACTGAAACTTTTATAATCAGTGTTCTCCTTAATGGGTGACATTTGTTTACTTGCCTGTAGCAGTATCCACACAGATGATCAAGCAGTGGTGGCTTGGGCACAATAAAATTCTGGAAAGATTCTTCTATCCACTAGGGATAGCAAGGAACTGGAGGAGGGGAGTGTGGAATACAGGCTCTGGCTATAGTACCTGTCTTGGTCAGCTCGGGCTGCCATAACGTAGTACCAGAGACTGGGTGGCTTAAACAACAGATACCTATTTTTTCAGAGTTCTAGAAGGAAGAAGTCCAAGATCAAGGTGCCAGCATAGTTGGATTCTGGTGAGAGCTCTCTTTCTGGCTTACGGACATACCTTCTAGTTGTGTCTTACGTGCGAGAGAGAGAGAGAGAGAGAGAGAGAGAGAGAGGGAGAAAGAGAGAGGGAGAGCACCCTCCAGTCTCTTTTTCTAAAGGCCTCACCTCGAAATATCATCACTTTGGGAGTTAGGGCTTCAACATATGAATTTTAGGGAGACACATTTAGTCCATAAGAGCATCTTATCTGAAGTGACCCCTGAATTGAAGTTTAAAGGATGGCTAAATAAAGTATGGGCAGTAGAAAGAAAAGAATATTCTAGGTAAATGAGTTGACTGATAAACAGCAAGATACGAGGGTGTGTATTGGTGGCAGAGAAAGGAGAGGAAGAGAAGAGATGCGTATCAGAACTGCCTGTGTTGCTTGGTTATGCATGTACATCCCCATCTGCTCCTTCAGTCTTGTCTCAGTAAGGGGGGTGGGCCGACTCATATGTGAGTTGGAAACAGCTCTTCTAGAGGACATTTGCTGTTTTTTCCTGCCAAGCATCTATTGTCTCTTCTTCTGATAAAAGCACCCTGGCTTTCCTTTGAGGAATCACCATTCTTGCACTCCAGATTTATGCCATTAGAGTTACCCCATCCCTGTTTCGATGGAAGACCCATGAACCAGACCTGCCCTCACAGACATCACATTTCCTGGCACACGACCCAAACCAGGCCAGTGAAAATAAATCTCAGGATTTTGGTTGAAACTATTGGAAAAAAAGGACTTGCTTTAGCTGATATCACTTCACTGGAAGATTATAAGGCTGAGAGCTGCTGTTGTTCATCTTTATACTACAGAGGGAGCTTGCCTAAGAATTAAACATACAAAAGAAAAGGATGCCCAGAGATCTGACATAACATATCTCTGACGAGATATATGAGGATTTGGATCTAGCTATGCCAACCAGTTTTCCCAGACTCCTTAGTTATATGAACAAATGAATCCTTTCTTTTTCCATAAGAGAAGTTGAACTGAGTTTTCTGTCCCTTGGAAGCAGGAGAAACCATATAATAGTTACACGGATTTCATTCAGATACGTCCTCCCCCACTTAAACACTGTTGCTCCGAAGAGCTTATTGGGCTAGGGGTCAAGAAACCTGGATTCTGGGCCTGACTCTGCTATTCTCCATCTGCAAGATGTTTGGCAAGTCAGTCAACATTCAGACATTTCAATCTCCTCATCTAAAAGAATATGGCTAACAAAATATTCAGTGTTTATTTCAAAAGGTTGCCATGAGGCTCTAAATAAGGTAATAAATGATAATGCACTTAATAAATGCAGGTCATTATGATTGCCGTTGTAGCAGGCACTGAGATGCATGATTCTCCGAGCAGTCAAGGGACAATTAACGGTCAGAATTCAACAATAGGTATATTTGTGCTGAACTGGATTAAAGATTTACTTGTGAGCAATTTTCTTGGGGTCATAGCCAAAAAAAAAGTCCTATACTTCTTGTGAATTCTGGCCAAGCCGTTTTTTGTTTTGTTTTGTTTTTTAAATCCAATTTTTGGGAGCAAAGAGGAGAATAAAAATAGGAAACGGTCTACAGCCCCTGGTGCACGTGACCTCCCCTTATTATTTTAATTCCCAGCGTGGGATTTTGCTCTGTTCAGGTTCACAGATCTATTTGCTCAGAAGTCCTTGGATGTTGAGTCCTGCTAATTCCCCTTAGAACAACGCTGATCTCATTACCTAGAAGCTATTTGAGGAAGTAACAGATTAAACAAGCTTTTCTGTGTATTTCGCTGGATATTTTTGGATTTCTTATGAAGGTGTTCACTTACTTCAATGGTGTCTGTCATCTCTTAGGTCACAAATATATGGCATTGACATAGATGGGGAAAGAAGGAGGAACTCTTTCCACTTTCAAAACCCTTCCCTTTATGAGGAATCCACTGGCACAGGGGAATACAGAAAACATTAAATCAAGAACAGCCCAATTGTCCTAAACAGACAACCATTCAAAGTTCTCATGAAAGTCCTGGCAGCTCTTTCCTGAGACACTATTATTCTCTTTTATATACATAATATTGAGTATTGGGAGGTTTGGGTTTCCTTATTAAGTCAGGCGTTTGTCAAATTTAGCTCCCAGGGGACAAGAATAAACTTATTTTCTTTCTTTTTCCTCAACCAAATTCCAAAGTTCCTCCCCTCCCATACTTCTCTGTTTGCCTGAGGAAGTGAGTTCTCGCCCACACTCCCCACTTCCCAAAGAGGTAACTATGTTTTTTATGTTAGCTGACACCCACTGCTGTAAGAGACAGAAAGCAGGAATATGGAGAGAACAGGCAGGCCCGCCAAAGGCCATGATGAAGACAGTCAAAAATATGACCAGGGCTGGAACTGTACAAACAGTGGGTCACCACTGCTCTCAAGATGGGTAACATTAGAATCCCCAAAGAGTATTTGGTGACTGCAAAAATCTATCCTTGAGTTCATGATTCTTGGCCCAATTGCAATATTCCCCTTCAAAGTCTTCTTATTTTTAGACTGTACCTCCTCCCAGTGGCCTGAAAAGGTCTACCTTATTTCTTATCCAGAGTGGGCGGAGGAGATTTTACTATTCAAGTCTATACGTGCTCTAGGCCCACAAGATGCCAGTCTCTTACTTAGGGTTTTAGTCTCCTCCCTCCACTGAGCCACTTCCTTAGAAACTAACTTTGTGTTTGTGAAAATAAGGGAAACAAGAGATGGATTTTTTTCTATACATGGCACAGCTACTTTTTTTTCATGGATCCACTAATACATCAAAGACATGTGAACTGTGAATGGACACCTGCAACAATCCCACTGCATCCTCTCCCAGCATGACGGACTCATGTGATCTCTCTGGATTTCCAATTTGGAGTGGTTGGGTTTTTTTTTTCCAACCTTAATTCCCCACTGAGGAAGAGCAAACTTCTTAGAAAATAAGTCATCATGTCATCCACTCTTGACTTCAATGTCTATTCCCAAATCAGGAACATAAAATGTGACATTCAAGCTAAACTAAAGTTAAAGGTAAAGGTCAAGCTCACTCAGCTGTCTGTTGGCAGGGAGAATAATTCTGAACCAATTGACTTGCTTGATGAAGGAGACATCAATATTAGTCAGAATGAAAAGTTTAGTCCACAGAAGGAGGCAAAACCAAATGACCAAGTTAGCCACCTGGGAAGTTGGATTCTGGGTTTCAAAATTACATATACAACCTGCAGCAGCCTAGAAACAACAGCCAAAATAAAAAGCAGCAAGCAAGGGGCTTCCCTTCCCTGGTGGTGCAGTGGTTGAGAGTCCGCCTGCCGATGCAGGGGACACGGGTTCGTGCCCCGGTCCGGGAAGATCCCACATGACGCGGAGTGGCCGCAACGGGAGAGGCCACAACAGTGAGAGGCCCGCATACTGCAAAAAAAAAAAATCAGCAAGCAACTTAGGAATATAAAGTTTCTTTTGTTGTGAATTTTAAAACATTTCATACAACTTTTTCTTTTTTTTTTTCTTTTATGGCTTTCAAGAACCAGTTCTCTTAGAGGGTTGATTTATCACTCTCCCTGGTAAAAAACTCATAACCCTAAATTAGGTAAAAATAAATAATAAAGTAGTGTTACAGTTTCTGAGAAGAATAGAGTGCCAGACTCCAGCATGTGAGAACTACTGGAAGGGCTTGGCATCTGCAATCCTTTTCCCTCCACAGGTGGCAGGAGGAGGCCTTTTGCCTCTACTTTAAAGGGAACTCCATAAAGGAGTCCCCTTTATGCCTGGGAACACAAAGCTGTTCCCAAGAGTGGAGATGGACACCATCCTTCCAGAAAGCCTTAATAGATACACCTTACATAGACAACCTCCCAGGAGGCTGGTGGGCTAGAAGATCCCCCTGGGGGATTTGGTCACATAATCCAAATGACTAGTAATTGGAAGAATTATTGGGTATCTTTTTCTTTATCTCAGGTACAGGGATTGAGGCTCAGTAATGAACCTCACCTGGGCTCACACAGCTCTAGTTCCCAGAGGTCACCTATGAATGTTGTGAATGTGTACACGGGACAGGATATGGGATCTAGGGCACTCATAGGAAGCCTGCCCTGTCGCTATTTTAATCGTGCCACAGCTGGGCAATGGAGGAAGAGGAAAAGAATAAGAAGGTTATTAAGGGAGTTTTGCCAATAGTTAATTAGATTACTCTATTAACATGCAAATTTTCCTCTCTCATTTGAGCCAAGATACCGGTATGTGGACATTGAGGAGAGTATCTACAGAAGACAGTGGATTTTTTTAAATTATGAAGCAACATGTTCTCCAACAAACAGAAATCTGTGTGCTGCTGTGGGAGAAGAGCTCCCTTGTCGCAGGTCGGGCAGGCAGCAGCTGTTAGCACTGGGGCTTATGTAAGGCCCTGCTCTCAGCCCTTGGGCCCCGGTGCCCAGTTTCCAGCCAGGATCCAAGGGGTCAGCGTGCCAGGTGAATGAAATCCTGCCTTTGTTTGACTGCCCCAGAGTCTCTTGCTCTGGGACGTTCCGTGCAACAGAAACCCAGACACACTTATTATACAGAAACCCGGGACGGGAAGAGGAAGGAGGCTTCTAGGTGCCAAAGGCAGTGGCAAAAACTGAATAGGCAAGAACTTTCTCCCAGCCAAGTCAGCAGAGTGCCCCAAAGGCTCAGAGATTCCACAGTCTATGAGGATGGGAGAGAGCGTTCCGTAAAAGCAATCCAACTACTGTAACATAGCACACACATCAAAAATAGCACTGTTTTAAAAACATGGAGTTATATAGAGAAAATTTTAAAGTGTTTTTAATATGTATCTTAATATAGATTTTTAACAGTATGTAGTAACAAGATTGAAAGCTGTTGAGTCCCTACTAAACAGACACAGACTATGTAACACAATAATGACATCATGGATCCATTAAATTCAAGAAGAGACAATTCAATTTTAGATGATGTCACACAACTTATATGTTTATCATAAAGTGGTAGATAAATAGAAAATAAGGAAAATATTATTTTCAATATCACTGATCTAGCCCAATCACCAACTCAAAACAATGTAAAGAGTTTCGACTGAGGTCTTAACTTCACATTTGAATTAAGTCTGTTCTCAGGCTTGACTCTTAAGAAGCCAACAACAGAAAAGAGATGCTTTACTGGGTATTTACAAACACTCACACAAATATAAATAGATAGAAGACACAGTGAATTTTAAATCCAGCAAAATATATATGTTTATTGAAACCCTACTGTGTGATGGACACAGCATTATTATTATTAATAGTATTATTGTCGCACATCAAAAAATTTGTGGCTCCTACCTTCAAACATAAACAGTATAATAAATTCATATGTGCAAGACTTCCCTGTTTTAGTTGTTTCTTTGATATGTGGTGGAATGCCTGAAGAGGCATATCCTTACATCAAGGTTATAGTTTCACAGGATGTGGTAGAGCTTTAACACGAGATGTAAAGAAATAATTAGCTTCAAAAGTCAGGGAGGCAGTCAATAATACTTATCAAGTACCCACCCCATGCGCAGTTGGGGCCTGCAAGAAAAAAGCTGGTTAACAAGAAGTTTCTGACCATCTACTCAGTATGCAATAGGCTGAGTACTGTGAGAAATAAAAGAGAAGGACATTGAAAGCCCATGCTCTTGAAGGATTTTCTTCCAAACACAAAATCCACACATGGGAATTGCCTTGGGGACACTTACAAAGAAACATGAGACATTAGCATACTTCAAACTGATTTTAGAAAATACATATAGAATACATAATAGAAGAGCCATCAAGTTTAGGCGGGGTTTGTCCCAAGTCTCTCCGAGAAAGGAGAGGTGTAAAGGCTTGCTCATTTCATTGAGAAGTCACGTGTTTCACCCTGCACTTTATTTCTGTAATTCAAAGGTTTTATTTTTGTTTAATTGCCAAGTTACAATTTTAATCTGAGAGCACTATTCTCTGACACACTGTTGGAGACTAGGCTCTGTATGAACACCTGGAGAGAAATCTTAAGTGACTTGGCACTGCTGGCAGGGGGTTATAACTCCTGCTAAGCAGTTCCAGAGCCACTGTTTAGGAGGCCTGCCTAGTCATGACTGGTGGCACAGGAAAAGAATGATGGGACTTGAAAGTGCTAAAAAGTCCTTTTTTCTTTGTTTCTTCTGGGATAGCTGCAGTTTTAAATTGAGTTACAAATTTGCCAGTGGTTTCAGCTTAATTCTTCAAATATATATTGAATTGGTACTGTGGGCTCTGGAGGAGATGGTCTGTGATCCATCCCTACTTCCATCCCAGAGATGGAAGAATCTCTGGTAAGCAACACTAAGAGCATCACAGAGGCTGGAGTCTCTGGTACCTAAGGTCTTTCTGGAATGTTCTGCAGAGAAGCTCCTCTTTCCCTTGCAAAACAGGAGAGTATGGTAGAGCCATTCCCAGAGAGCCAAGAGGAGAGACCAAGGGGTCAGGAAAGATTGCCTGAGGCCAAGGGTGAGAACAGGCTGGCTGTGAAAAGCACCAGGGAGGGGCCATGGAGACAAGCTGGTCAATGAAAACTTTGTAGCCTGGGGTTACTAAGGCAACACCACCTGTGATGTCACTGGTCCTGGAACTGCGCAACCAAATATCAGAGACCTAACAATAGAGAGTCTCAGCAGGCTTTTCTTTTCTTGTCTTGTCTTTTCTTTTGTTTTTTATAAGACAAACACTAAAATAATAGACTTCCACAGGTACATTCACGGCATGCGCATTCCAGCTATAACCCCATTTCTTTCTCTCTCATTCAACAGGATATTCCAGAAAATGAATAAGAATGATTTTATTACATGGATATCCTTGAATCTGCTCTGGTTTAATATTTTAACTGAGTTGTCTTTTCAGAGACATAAATCAAACATTATTACACATAGATTACTTACAACGATTATGTTCATAGTATATAAAATGTGACACAGTTGTTAAATTATTCTACATTTTTAAGTAGGTAGACAATTATATAGAAAAAAACACCACCTTTATACAATAAATTCAGTTATGTAAAAGTTAACTTGAAAAAAAATTGAAGAGTTTATATTTATTAAAATATCAAGAATATTATCTTCATCACTTCTGAAAGGTATGATGTTTTTAAACACCAAAGGCCTGTAATTGTTAAAGTCAAAGGAGGAGAGAAAAACACTGAAAGACTATGTGCATTTTCTTCTTCTTAAACCCCTAAAATATCACATGCACCATTGTTTCCAGCTTAGCTTGTCTAATTCCAAAATTATGATCTCTCTTCCCTAATCAGGACTGTATTGGTGAACTGCAAATTCTGTTTCTTCTTCTCTGATAAGAAATGCACTTCTCTTCTTTGTACCTGATTCCACATTCTGTTTTAGACTCCTCTCATTTGTATTTTTAAAAGGGAATTATTTACAATTCTTGGTACTTTATCCATTAGCAAGTACAGTCACTAAGAGCTCATAAATAACAGCAGTACATGAGAACCACTGTCTCAGAGGACGGGGTTCCTCAGTCCTTACTGAAGGGCAGAAAGCCAGAGAAAGGGCAGCGTTGAGAAGCAATGCTAAAGAGAGCATAGGTTAGCCTGTTTCAGGAGCTGGGAAAACATAGATGAGCCCAATGTCCTGAAAGGGCAGCAGGAAATATACAGGTCTTTCCTATTAGAAAAAGAGAAATGACACCCTTTTAGTGAATTAATGCAATGCCCAGCATGTATATGCACAAGGAAACAGAAACCAATGTAAGGAAAGAGAGTAGTAACCAACATTAAGAGAGAAAGTTGTGTATATGGAACGGAACATAAATTAGTGTTAGCTAGTTACTTCTAAACTAATATCTAGAGATGTGAACCAAACAAAAGAAGACTAAAAATACATAAAGAGTCAGCATGGAACAAAGGTAGCCAGATTGGTATTGAAAATATGCTCCTAGGAGGTTCAGTAGTTCCTTAGTGAAGAAAGATCCATGACTAAACAAAAATTGCACTCCTATTATTCTAATTACAATCAGTTACATGAGTTTATATCAAATGCTATGCTTTTTAAAATCCAGTATAAGATTTCCTTAACTCATCTAAATTAAGAATCTTATTTCCAAAGTCCTAATATTTAAGGACTGTAAAAACAGAAACTCTTGAATGTAGGTGAGCCTAACTAACCAAGGTCATGATTTTGGTGCTCAAACAAGATCTGCATTGATTGAGTTTTTCTTAATGGGTGTATATATTTATTTATTCCAAGATATTTTGTGGCACTTACCATGATCAAGGTACGATTCTAGACTCTAGGGATGAAGTAGTGAGCAAGGTAGGTAAATTGTGCCCTTATCGGGGACCCATATAGAAACATTCCTCTATATGGCTATACCAAGTCAGGTTGCATTTGATTCATCTTGCAACCTTCTGCAGTCTTCTTGAGTTGCAGCTATCTTAGAAACCTACCTCCACGTGTTAAACCAGATTTCCAATACAGACTTCAAGCCAGGGTGCAGTGATTTTCTTCTAATATTATTGTTTGAGAAGAAAGCCACATTGGAGGCATAAATAAAGACTTTCTACCCTCCATGAACAAGGAGTTAGTCAACACCCAAGAAATAATTAGGCTGATTAGTTCCTTCTGCTCTGGCTGGATAATTTGTGTGTGTGTGTGTGTGTGTGTGTGTGTGTGTGTGTGTGTGTGTGTCTGTGTGTCTGTGTGAGACCTTAGAGTGAAAACTAGGAAGTCAGAAGAAGAGGAGGAATGCTTATTAGACATTCCCAAGCCAACCTCCTAAATGTCCTTGTTTTGTTTTGTTTTTATTGTTTAAAACTCAAATCAGCAAAGGCAAACATGCAAGCAAGAAATGTCACAAAGAAAAAAATTGGGGCTGATAAAAAATACCAGATCTTTATAATAAAATATTTTCCCACTTATTAACCTATCCACAATTTCCTCAAATGAAATATACCACGGTTGCATGATAGTCCAGATTCTGCTCTAAATTGTGGACAAATGACCTTTCAAGGAATAAATGACACATAAGTCATTTAATGACACAATAAGTGACACATAATTTGGGCAACATTCGACTTAACACACAATTGGGATGGGAATTGTCTTCATGTGTTTAGTTTTCCCTGGCAACTGGATTTCTTTGTTTGTTATAAGCCTCAAACTTAGGGCAACATAAAAGCTAACTGCATGTTGGCAATTTTTGTTTGTATAATATATGTATGTTGACTGTGGCTCTGGAATGATATAACGGCAAATCTCTAGAAACAAAAGTGCTAGATACCAAAAAATATATATTTTAGAGTTGTTACAGAGCCATAAGAAGTAATTCCTTACAGACACTGTATAAAAAACAGATTTCGTGGGCTTCCCTGGTGGCGCAGTGGTTGAGAGTCCGCCTGCCGATGCAGGGGACATGGGTTCGGGCCCCGGTTCCGGGAAGATCCCACATGCCGCAGAGCGGCTGGGCCCGTGAGCCATGGCCGCTGAGCCTGCGCGTCCGGAGCCTGTGCTCCGCAACGGGAGAGGCCACAACGGTGAGAGGCCCGAGCACCGAAAAAAAAACAAAAACAGATTCGTGACACACATATAGCCTAAAACCAAATAGGCAAATGAAGAGTGGAACGCTTTTTCCTCGTATCACCTCAATAAATAATTGATCATCAACACCAGGAGTTGCTCCAATCCTGGTACTACTTATCAGATGTCAACAATTATATTAAAGTATCCTTAGGCTGAAATCCATCTCCTTCCCTAATAAGCAGATTATTTTCTCTCTCTGTTACCAAACTAGGGTCAGTAAGTTCAGGATTGGCTTTTGCCTCCACATTCCCATACCACATCCCTGACAGCAAGAAAGGTTGCTGTGATTGATTAGAGATGTGCAAGCTATAACTCTTTGAAAGCATTCTCCACATGGCCCTCCAGGCAGCCATGACCAATCCACTGGACTGGCCACGGAGATGCAATCCCTTTGCCATCAAACAAACAACAAACCAAACTGAGAGGATGATTTTTAATGAATGAGGTTAGCAAATGCTTCTGCCGGGAGTATCCAGATAATTATAAAGTTCAATTAATTATTTGCTGAACATTTAGAAAATCCATAGCACTTTGCTAGGACAGGCAAGAAATTTTTTGAAAAAGTTATGTCATAGTGTAAGTCAAGCATACCACAACCTGGATGAGGAGGCAAGATTAACATATAACCATAAAAAATGTGTTCTCTGTTACATAGGTACAGAGAAATGTTAAAGAAATTCAAAACAGATTGAAATCAGCGAGATCTGGAGTTATGAGTAAAATTTTCACGGATGAAACTTGAAATGGATTTTAAGCTGAATAAGTTTTAACTAGAAAAGGGGTAATTAGAAGAACATTCCAAGCTACAAGGGAAAAAAATCTAATAAAAATCAAGGATGGGGACTTCCCTGGTGGTGCAGTGGTTAAGAATCTGCCTGCCAATTCAGGGGACATGGGTTCGATCCCTGGTCCGGGAAGATCCCACATGCTGCGGAGCAACTAAGTCCGTGTGCCACAACTACTGAGCCTGCACTCTAGAGCCCAAGAGCCACAACTACTGAGCCTGTGTGCCACAACTACTGAAGCCCGCGCACCTAGAGCCCATACCCCACAACAGGAGAAGCCACTGCAATGAGAAGCCCGCACACCACAATGAAGAGTAGCCCCCGCTCGCTGCAAGTAGAGAAAGCTCGCGCACAGCAACAAAGACCCAAGGAAGCCATAAATAAATAAATAAATAAGCCATAAAAAAAAAAAACCCAAAACAAACAAGGATGTAGGACTAGGTATGGAATAGTCATCAGAAAACAAAAAGGCTAGAATCATTAGGAAGGAAGAAACATGGCAGGACATCAAACAGTAAGTGGGAAATAAGTAAAAATGCAAGACCAGAAACACAGACAGGCATACTTAGAGTTGATACAGGAAGCAAGGGACCCCTGAGAATGCTTTCCATTTCAAATCAACTCAAGTTTTTATAGGTAAACCCTGGTACGTGAATTGGATTCCTGGTTCTCCCACTTATAAGCTCAAACATTAATCTCTCTGCCTCAATTTCTTTATCTGTAAAACAGGGATAGTATTATCACCAAGGTGGAGGAGGAATAAATGAGTTAATATTTGTAAATGTCAAAGAAGAGTGTTGGACAAATTTTAGGCACTATATGGATGTGTTAAATGCTTGGAAAGTATGATATGGTCTACAGAAACAAGAATAGATTCTGAGATGTACAGAGCAGAGCCTTGCCTGTGGTCCATCATCTTTTCTCTGACCTTTTTCCTACTCCTCTTAAAAGTAGTGTCAAGGAAGTGTCCTCTGGCTGAGAGTATGTGACTCCTGGGTGTGAAGGCATAAATCAGGCTCCCATGAGCAATTTGGAGTACTGAGAAACAGAACACACCCGTGGTTTCACAGGACACTTTGTCTTATGTTCTTGGAGATGAAGGGGAGGCTTAAGCAAACAAACAACCAAAATGACCTTGGATTTCATTGAATGTGGAAACGAATTCTCACATACGTTCTCTTAATTTCACACTCTCTGTGAGATACCACCATGCCAACCACAGAGGCTCAAGAGGTCAAAAATTCCCTGTATATATGGAATCGTACAGTATGTTTGCATAAATTGGCTCCCAGGATAATCCCTGAATCCCTGAATCCCTGAGAGGTGAGTGAGAGGGATTCTCTCATCCCATTTTACAAAAAAAAAAAAAAACCTAAAATTCAAGTCACAGGCAAGGCGTCAGGCCTGCCATCTCCTACTCCAAGGCTCTTATATTTAGCCATTCTATTCCTTAAACCTAGTTCTTCCCAATGTTTTAAATGTTAAGTGTTCTGCTTTCTCTTACTCGCAAAGAAATTATCTTGGGGACAGCACTCCCCATCTTGGAGATGTCTTCCTGTTTTGTCGTCCACCTAAATGAAGCAGCTTTACCTTGCAGTAAGTATTTCCATTTTGGCAATTTCCAATTGGAAACTGTTTCAGAACTCTTCATCAGACATCTGAATCAAATAGATATGCCAGTCATATTGAGTGGGAGAACTCTGTGACTAGTTGTCATAAAACTAGTCTGGGTCAGATGGGGACCCACTTCTGGAAGCTGAAGACGCAGGTAGCGTAGTGGCAGAGCATGGGCTTTGGCTTCAGAGAGATGTGAGATCGAATTCAGTCTGCAGCTCTAACACTTAGCTCTGTACTAGCTGTGTGACCTTGGTCAAATTACTTTACCTCTCTGACCCTTAGTTTTCAAACAACACCTACATTACGGGACAATAGGGAGAAATAAATGAGACAAATACATACATATATATAATATATTATATAATACATATATATTTACAGAAAGATGGTGTGTGCTAAATAAATAGCAACATCTATTTTTTATTACTCTAAAGCTTACTGTTTGCACAAGGAAAATGAAAGATGCTAGATTGCCATATGCAGAAGGTACTAAGTCTATTTCAACCTCCCCTCTTAGGGCTCAGTCACTGGATACCTGGGGTCAGAGTGACATTGTGGTCATAATTCAAGTTCCCTCTGTCCTTCACTGCACTGGAAAGTACCATGGGACCAGAACTTGTGGGAATGATGCCCCTCTGCCACTTGCTGTGAGATCTCGGGGGAACTCCGTACACTCCTCCAAACTTTAAACAGAAAACAAATGAAAAAGGCAGAGCGTGGGGAGTGGAGGAGAGGTGTAGGAGTGATTGACAGTGCATATAGAGCGTGCCCTGCCTACTTCACAGGGTGCTAGTGAGAATGAAATGTGATAATGTATGTGAAACTGGCATACTAACTTCAAGGAGGCAAGTAAATGCCAGGAATTATTACAGGTAGTTTTGAATCTGTCTTCTACTAGCTCTTTGTTGCATGCACTGTTTACAAGGATGTGTTTTCTCTTTAAAATGAGTAGCAAACTTTTGATCTAATAAACTTAACAAAAACCTTTTCTAGTGACTCCCTTCCTAGCACATGCTTGATTTTTCTCCCCATCGGCACTCACCTACCATTTGTGGAGGTGGCCAAGTGACCTGCCTAAGGGACTGTTCCCTTTGCTCAACTATCAAACTGACCTCAAGGAAACTTCCACTACTCCCTATTTTGCTGACCATTAAAGGGACACTGCAAATAACATCAAGGTGATCCCATCTCCATATTCACTTCAAGCTGTAAAAGTCTGGGGCAAAGTACCCAGAAATGAATGAAGAACTCCGTGTCCATCTAGAACCTTGACAACATGCTTAGTCATGGAGGATCTGATGCAGGGAAAATGGGCTCACCCTGCCCAGACCTGGTGAGATCTATTAGACTCAGAAAGGCAGTTTAGAATTTTACCAAAGAGAAATTGCTCTTTCTGGTGATGAAATCAGTTTGAGAATACCAAGTTTAACAGATATTTATTGAGTACCTAATATGCACAAAACACTATGAATACTACAAAGACATCATCCCTACTTTTAAGAAGGCTGCAGCGAAATACGGTATATAAAACACTTACATCATAATGTTTTGCTGGAATGTAGGATCCTGATAGAAAAATAATAGGGAGTAAGTTTAGAGTCATACTGTAGAAGGCTCAGGATACAGACAGCTACTGTTTTTTCAGTACGTATTACCTAGTATCTCATTTAATATTCCCCAAAGTCCTAAGAAATAGTTATCATCACCTTCATTTCATAGATGAAAACTGCATTTCAGAGGTATGAAATAGCTTTCCCAAAATCACCCAGCTACAAACAGCTCAGATATGAACCCAAGTCTTTCTAATGTTAATGGAATTTCCACACTTCACACCCTCCCCAAATGCCTGCATAAGACACTTTTATTAAAGCCTATGCAATTAGGAGTCACTGAAAATTATCGAGCAGGGAAGTAAAAGAATACATTTGGGTTTTGAAAGATCAGTTTGCATTAATTAGTGAAATGGATTAGAAACAGGGGAGAGATAATAAGGGAGGTGGCTCAAAAGCTATTTTAATTGTCTGGCTAAAGGAAATGAAGGTCTGATCTACATCAGTGGCAACAAGATGGGAAAAAGGGGACAGAAACAAGAGACACTGAAAAGTTTAGTTTACTAGATGTGGTGAATGTCTAGCTGTGGAGGAAACCAAACTAAAATGAGATGGGTCACTGCTGGCTGAAATGAGCACCTCTATGACAGGTGCCTTAGAAGGGTACACTGCCTTGTGCTTGACCTCCCAATGAGATGAGCTCCTTTTTAACTGCAACGTTCCATGATTTTAAGTAGGGTCTCAATAGGGCCTATTGTGCTGGAAAACTCTTGAAATGGACACCAGAGTCACTCACAGTTGGCCTGAATTCATGGTCCACCTCTCCAAAAAGTTATTCAAGAATAGAACTTGGTCCCATATGTCCATTGACCTCAACTAAAGATGTGTAGTTAATGGTTGTCTTGTCACAAAAGGGTCTATCTGGTCAGGTGCCCAGGAGTTCTGGTCCATTATGAGCTGAAGTTCAACGCCTAAACTCACAAGAAAACTTTAAAGCATTTTCAAATATTTAACTTACATTTGTTTTTCCAAACAGAATAAAGGGGGAGGAAAAATAAGAAGAGGAGCTGAATTCCAAAAGATGCTGTTTTCCAAGACAATGTGCAACTGGAAAGCTTTATAGACAGTCGTTTTAGGTCATAACTTATCTCTTTTTAAATTAATGAAAGTCGGTAGCTCCAAGAATCTCTCTGGACACCTAGGATTTATCCCACAAGTTGTTAGCAAGTGGCAATATACAAAAGACAAGATCTAATATTCAAAATGCTTGTAATAGCAAAGTCCTTTCTGCCAATTTTAATAGCATGAAAATGACTGCACACGTCTAATAAATCTGCTGCCTTTCAACAGCTGGAATCAGACCAGATTCACCTTCTGTCTCTGCTGTATGAAGCCAGAACTCTGAAGGCAAGGGGAAAAAAATTAGCGCTGGTATTAACTCTGACCTCCTGATCTTCTATTACCCCCATTAGACTCAACTCATGAAGCCCAAATTTTCTATCTGTCTAAAAAGTGACAGCTGGACAGCAGAACACAAGGGTATCCAGAGCCTTGTAAAATCACTGAGGTGAAATTGCAGAGGAATAAATCAGGTAGATGACTCCTTTCTTATGTACCTGAAAAAGAAATCAGACTTCATCAAAAGTAATATGTACAGAACTGAGACAAATGTAGGAAGGGCCTTCCAGTGTGCTAGGATGGAAACCAAAATTATCTAGAATGGACTAGAATTGTAGTGAACACCAAAGAGGAAAGACTGGAATGATAGTGGGCACCAAAGTAAGAACCAAGGTGAAGAGAACCATTTCTCAAGGAAGAAACTGGTCACACCAGAGAAGCTCCTTAATTACTCATCCTTGAGAAGTCCACATTGAGGAAATCAAGGATAAACAGAGATCTCATTGGAAATACAGTGAACTACACACAGAGGCATCTGGGTGCTCATCCTGATGAAGCTAGTAATTAACTTGAACAAGTCATTTAAATTATCTAGTCCTTAGTTCCTCAGCTATAAAGACGGTCCCCCTTCCAACTCTATGGCTTTTTATGCTGAAGATTTAACATCTATGAATTTCTAATCTAACCTCTAGGAGCCAGAGAATTGGAAGAGCTTTTGAAATCATTGAGTCCACTTCCTATTAAGTTCTGGAAAGGACTTAATAAGGGTAATAAAGGGAGCATGAAATTTTGAGATTGTATGATTTTCTTTACTTAATCCTATGTCTAGAACATTTTGATAAGTGCAAATTAATCTAATGAGAAAATTTATCAACATGGATATGTAAATTACCTTTAAAATTCCTTTGAATATACATTGATACCTGAATAAAAATTATACATGCCTCTAGCTTAGGAAAAATTGATGTGGAAAATCCAAACTTATAAAACCAATAAGTTAAAGGACAACTCTTTTATAAAGCAATTTATCTTAGCAATCTTTTGTTTGGAAATTTTCCTTTCCTGGAGCATTTAAAACATTTAAAAACTGAATTTTGTAAGGCAAAAACAAATTCCAATAGAAAATTTTTGTATAATTCTAAATGTCCCCAATAAAATATATCCAGAAGACTAAAGTTTAAAATGTTTTGTATCAGGGTCAAGGTCTGAAATTACAAAGTCATGTCTGCATTGTGTTATAAATATTTTACTAGAGATCTAATCTCACTGAGAGTAAATGTCAAACTCCATAGGATGACCTGAAGCCCTAGGAGATCTCTCCCTCTCCCTCAACCCCACTGGCTACCATGTATCTGCATCTCCTACCTGCCTCTCCCCTCTACCTGGACCCTGCTGTTTATTTTTCTCTGCCCACACTGAAATCCTCACTGTTCCAGGCAGGCTCCCGCTGCAGAGCCTTTGCACTTGCTGTTCCCTCTGATTAGAATGTTCTTCCTGCCAGATATCCAAATAAATTGTTCTTCTCCTCTCAGTGGAGTCTTCCCTGGAGGACGTATTTAAAATTGCAAAATTCTTTTACAGTTTTATTTTCTTCCTTTAGAACACATCACTATCTAACAAACATACTAGAAATTTTACTCATGTGTGTTGGTTGTAAGCTCTAAGAGGCCAAGAGTTTTATCTGTTTTGCTGCGTTTTAACACCTTGAGCAGTAGTGGCATAGATAATAAATATTTGCTGAATTAATGAATTGTCAAAAAATATGGCATCGTGGCCTTTGTTTATTTTTTATTTAGAAAAAATACAGATATGGCTAAAATGGCAACTCATTCATTTTACAAACTGTCAACAATGAGATATAGGGCATGAATGTAGTCACTGAAAGGACAGCTGTGAAGCACATGATTGGAAATGTATATCTGTAGAGTTCCTAATTTGTTATGAATTATATGTATTTAGTCTTAATTCAAAAGGGTTCAAAACAGATTTTATCCATTTTATCCAGACAAATGATATAGTTATAGCCTAGTCGTAACTATGGATAAACTTTCACTAGTCGGTATGAACATTAGCATTTGATAAGTTGACTTATTCTCAAGATCTCTGGGGTTGTTTCAAATGGAGAAACACCTCACTTTGAGCTGGAAATTTCAAGAGTCCTGAGCTTCATATTTGGTTCCATAAAGTTCCCAGACAGTGTGGCTTATCAAAGCATTTGCTTTCCTTTCAACCATTCTGCTCACTGATTGATGTAAATCTAGAGGTTTGCCTCCATCTATGGCAGCTGCAAAAACTCACCGGAGTTTGTGAATCTCTCCTGAAAGTGTGGCTTCATTTCCACCCTCTAGAAGTGATTCTATTGAACTCATCCTACTTTCATAATGGAAAATAAGGGCAGTATGAAGACATCAGTTTCCTTGACCTGGTTTGAAAATGGATGCAAGTACTTCCCTGAATAAACCCATAATGCTCTTTATCCCCCTTCCCATAGTTTTAAGTTTTTTGTGTTCAGTTGCCTTCAATGTCAATCAGAATGTGTCCAATGGAGAACAATTCTAAAGACTTCAAAATTTTGCTGTACATTGTTGATTTGGTATAGAGGGAAGGTGTTTGTCAAGTTGCTTCTTCATATAAAGTAAAAATTTATATTTTACTATATCTTCCAAATATCCCACAACCTGGTGATAGTTAAGACTGTGGACATCAGGAAAACTCACCATCTTGATCTCTCCCTTCATCACATCTTGTACTTAAACTAACAAAATTTAGCACACCCTTATGAAATGTGATGAAAAGAGAGCTAGTAAACCAACTTTCTTTTTGAGTGAAGCATCTGTAACTTTCCTTTCCTCTTTCATTAGTAAGTAGAATCAGTTTTTCCACGCTTAGCCTAAACATCTCAAATTCCTTACTAGTGGGGGGTTAGACCACACTGGTTCATGTATACCAGCTGGTCTGATAAAATCTCTTTTGCTGAATTTTCAAGCATGAAGCACTCTAGGGAAAGGTAAGTTGGATTGGACCTGTGGACTGAGTTTTGGAATAAGCCCTAGATTATGAGTCAGAGTCAGATGACCTGAGTTCCTGTCTTGTACTGCCAGTTACTAATTCAGGGAGTATGGACAAGCCATTTAATCTCATTGAGCCTCAATTAATTTTCTATGTAATAGAGGGGGAAAATATTGTGTTTTTTATTTCACTATGTGAGGGATATTTGAGAATTAAGTAAAACAATGTCATTATAGTGTTTTATAAACTGAATGATATCATATAAATGTGATAAATTATTACACTTGCTCCAACTATTGCCAGCTGAAGTTTGGTCCATGTCTCATTTCTGGCTGGGCTGTGTTCTCATTATTGATCATTTGGCCATTACCATTCACAACCCAATAGCTGCACAAATTATTTAGTTGCTCTGGACATTTGTAATGGTTAATAGTGCTGAAAATAAATAGCTTTGAGAATGCTTTTTGCTCTGAGATTTTCTTGTGATTTTTTTTTTAGTTAGACCAATCCTGGGAAAATTCATGCAAGGGTATTTATAGCACCTCCCATTATTCTTTTGGCAATACCATCTCAGTCTTCTCAATGCCCTTCTTTTTTTCTAGCATATCTAATGCTTCATCTGGCTCTTCTGCCAGAAGAAAACCTTAATCCAGTAACTGTGGTACTCCATCCTTGATGGCCCATGTAGATAGAACCCCCAATGGTCTCCCATTCTCTAATACACAGGTATCTGGCTAGAGCTCCATTCTTCACAAATAGAATCTGAATAACTAATTGGCACTGGATTAATGGAAATAATGGCTTGATATCTTTTCTGCACCAAAGTTTAAAAGTTACATGTTAATATGGGTTTTTAGTGCCTTACCTAGGGTCTTTCTAGGGTTCTTTCTCTCAAGAGGCATTCCCCCCTTTCCTCTTCGCCTTCTTTATCTAATTAATGCTTATTCTGCCTTCATCACCAAGGGGAAGTCTTCTCTGACCTCCCTTATTAAGTTAATTCCTTCCAGTGTAATTTCTTATAGCATCATGGTTTTTTTTTTTCTTCATACCATTTACAATAGTTGTAATTTCGCACTTATTCACAGATTTTTAATGACTTTCTTCCAACTCTATTCTAAGCACCAAGAGAGTATAGACTATCTTATATTTTACTTTTCATCTTCATGCCCCAGGGGCTAGAAAATAGCAGGCACTCAGTAAATATTAAATAAATTGACAGGTTCATATATGAAAAATTCATGTTTTTCATCAGGGAGATTTTACTTTTGCATCACCTCCTGAAGGTGATCAAAGAGGGTCAGTGGGAGTTCTCATCTGCAAGCAAAACTTGACCCTTGTTCTGGCTATTTCAAGTAAGAGTAGATTTATTTGAAGGACTTTTCAGGTAATGGCAGCAGGCGCTCACCAACAAATGAACTGGACACTGGGAGACCAGGCTTGGAAAGAGTAGAAAATAAGGGTACTATAGAATAGGAATAGGAAACACAACTATCTCATGGGCAAAAAAAAAGCTGGTCTGAATGCCCTTTCTGTTGCCACCTGCACTATTGGCTCTCTTTCCGCTGTAACTATCTCTATTCATGTGTTGAAATGAATCTGGTCTCCAAATACTATCATCTTCCTGTGCCAATAACTAAAGAGTATATGCGTGTCCAGCCTATCTGGGCTCATAGAAGCTTAGAGGAAAGAGAGGGAACACTTTTGTTTGGCTAAGCTCAGGTCATGTATCAGACATGGCTAGAAGAAGGATCTTCTGTGGAAAGAGACCATAGCAGGCAGGCGTGAGGAATTACAATCCAACCCAGATTGTTTCCACTTAAGAGAAAGCACTGCATGGGAAAATCAAGGGGATGAGTGTTCGGCATCAAAAAAAAAAAACCTCATCATCAACTACAAGCAAGTAGTCAATATAATTCCAGATCTGTTCATCTAAAAAGAAAAAAAATCTGAAAATAGCAGAAAAATAAGAGGAGAACATTCAGAATCCTTCCCATGTGTCCGAGAAGATGTGTGAAGTGCACAGACGATAAATTTCCCACAGATTCAGATAGAAGGTTTAATATGGACACGGCCAGCTTTTCTACCACAGAAGAGTCGATTGCAAATTAGAACTCCACTGAAGCTATCTGTTTGGTGACTATAATCATCTATGACTAACCATGGTGGAACAATATCTTCCCCAAAGAAACCTATGACAAAAGTCAAACGTTAGAGTAAAAACCAAAACCTATTCAATTGCTAGAATGCAATGTAGCAGGATGTTACATCCACATGCTCAATACATTGCCCAAGAGAGACAGATTACTTACTGTCAGATGCTGCCCTGCAGAAACTTCCATAACTTCCTGACCCTTCCATTTGACTGCTCCCCACATCCATATTCTATATGCTGTTTATTTTTTCTTTTCATAAATATCTCTAGTTTCTTTTTCTCTTTTATTGTTTATCTCTTTTAATCTACAAATGTCCCTCCTATTCATTAATTTAGCTATTTGAAAGTTAAAACCAGTCAAAGAGCTAATACCAAATATTATGGAGGAACCCTTCTTATTAACTCCTGATGATTCCTTTCTGTGGAGGGATCAAAATCATTATAACACTTGGCCTCTGTTGCTTGACTCACTAGTCCCAGAAGTTTGAACTTATCTGAAGAATAAACCTGGCCAGGGTAACCTAGCCACATACGTCTTCTTCTTAGAAGTGTGCTGCTACCCATCCACATTTCGCCTTAGCACGTGCCCTCTGTTGCTCAGGGCAGGATCTTGCCCATGCCCAGTGTTGTAAAAGACTCAGATTCAAATCACATGGATTAATCTTATGAGGTGATGTGCTCTTCTCCATTTGCCACTCTTTTGTTTCACTTCTAATTATTTGAAACCTAAGTGGGAAGAGGGTTGCTATGTGAGGGCCCTTCAGAAACCAAAACACCAAATACTCTTCACCTAAATTTAACTCAACAGTATTCGTATCTACATTTTTGCCTCTCTCTGTAAAGTGAGTAAAATCCAGAGGAAACTGAGGAGGAGAAATTAAGTACCCAGGGCTCTTGTCTGAGGCTGGTGGGTAAGGTGCATTCTTCTGGTCTAGAAGGTATTTTGTGCAGGATAAGTTCTGATGAAATCATAAGAAGACAGTTTAAAATGAGAACATCTGGCTAGTAGAGTCCACAGAGGTGAAAGAACGGTGCTCATCCCAAATGTGCCATCACCGATGTTATGAGGAAAGTTTATTGCCTTGTATTCTCTAGCATGCGTTGCAAACAGGCACCAGGTGCTCCAGGCCTCTTCCACTGTACAATTAGTAGCAAACCATGCATGAGTACAATTGCTTGGCCCCTGAGTGATTTGGCCAAGAGCAAGCTGGCATTTCCCCCAGCACTCAAATCACAGCTGGCTACTCTATTCAAAGGACTCCATCCCAGCCTCTTCAGTGTGTGTCCAGCCTGTCTGGGTTCATAGAATCTTGGAGGGAACAGAACGGAACATTTTAGATTGATTGTTTTCAGGGACAATTCACCACACTGATTGTCTATGAAGGAAAGTGACAATGGTTCTTTTAGATTTTATTTTATTTGCAGAGGACTTTTAGACCAATAGAGTCAATTGTTCAAAATGACACTGCAAAGGAGGGTTCATATATTCCAGATTTTTAATGGCAAAAATTAAACAGGAAAAACTTCTTATGTTGAAAGAATGAATCAAATCCTTGAACTCAGAATGGCTTCAGCCATTCATCTACATGATCTTTTAAAAAACATAAATCAGATTATGTCATTCACCTGATTAAAATCCCCAGTGGATACTCTTGTACCTAGAATAATCCAAACTCTTTACATGCCATGTTCTTTCCTGCCTCAGGACCATTACTCTGGATCTTCCCGTTGCTTTAGACACTTCCTTCCCCCTCCCCCAACACCCTGGACCTGATTGGCTCATTTCTAGTATTTGGTTCTCAACCCAAGTGGGACCTCATGAAAGAGATCTTTTCTGACTATTTTATTTTAAGGGTCACATTCCAACTCTAGTCATTCTCCAGCTTGTTTTGTTTTTGTTTTCATTTATTGTTTGCCTCTCCCACTAGAGTATAAACTGTATGTGGGAAGGGAATTTGATTGTCATATTCACCGTGGTAGCCCCACCTCCTGGAATAGTGCCTGCTGCAAAGTTAGGCACTCAGATGATTTGTTGAAACATAGCAACTCAAACACTTTCAATAACAATTTGAAATATATATATATTATATAAATACATAAAATTTTATATTTAAAATATAAGTATATAAATTATATATATAATAACTACTATAATATGTGGTGAGGGAATCTTTCTACATATGGTAATTGTATCAATTAATACCCTTGGTTGGGTAGCCTAGTACACTTAAGATTAATCTTCAGTTACTCTCCACAAGTCTCAACATAGTAGTACAGAGCTACTATCCCAAAAGAAGGAATTCTGCACAGACAAAAATTATATATGTCTACTACCTAGCCCTTTGAACAGAATATCCCCAGTGTGCTTGCTACGTCATTCAATCACTGCCCGCTTTCGGCAACTGGGTGAGAAATAAAGGAGCTTAAACAGAAGGTGAAATGCTGATAAAATTTGTGGGTTTTCATCTAAGCTTCTGTAAATAGTAAGCAGTGGATTCAATCAATGTAGAACCTGAATTTGGGGGTTTATCTGAATCCACACTAATTTATCAGTTTACAAGTTTTTCATTATTTTCAGCATTCTGTGTCACATCATCTTAAAGTGATGCCATGACACACAGATAAATGGCTACACAATAAACAATGCTTTGGTTTCTTTTTACCATGTCATTGCATCTTTTAGTAATCTCCTTTTTGAAAAGTTAGGAAAACAATTCTTATGATATAGATTCTTGATGTTTGTCTGAATTTTCCATTTTTCAATTCAATGTTTGTTCAAATTCAACCTTAAGCTATTATACAACAGAATTGAGACAAGACCCATATTAAACTTCAAATCTCTTTTAGCAACTGGATTATATCAGTATGTGTATGTGCATGCATCACATACAGATGTCGATCATTCTCATGGATCCTTAAAATAGCTCCAGGAGACCATGAAACTATTCTTATTGTTGAGGCTTCCAAGTTTTATTAAGGCTTTTTTAGTTACAAGTGACAGAAACCCAAGAAAAACTAGATTACATCCATACCTAAGGAAGTGTATTGCTGCATAAAGCCAGGAAGTAAATCAAGGTACTTCAAAGAACCAGGGAAAGTGCTCTAGGGACAAGGATCTCAGGTGCTAGAACTGGAACCTGTGATCACAGTATTGTGAGGTCTGTCTTACTTTCCATCCATCTCATCTCTGCCTGACTCTGAATCTCTTTGTATGTTGGTTGAACTATTTCCTACTATAGAGACTCCTTCTCCATGTGTCCATGAATGTAGCACTCACCAGTTTAAACTTAGCACAGGGAAAGAGATTTTTTCCTTTTCCTAATGTCCTTATATCAATTCCAGGGAAAGATTCCATTTGCTCCTGCTTTAATTAAATGCTGACTGTTGTGACCAAGGTTGACAGAGTCCATGAGCAAGAAGGGAGATCTCATTGGGCAGGGAGAAAAAAAAATAATGTTATTACAGTACATTTCGAAGGTTAAGAATCAAGTTTCTTTTCTTTTATCACTTACTGAGGGCCTCTTTAGTATTAGACATTGGACTATGCATTATCAACACAGATAAAATGCACAATTCCTAGCACATAACTTTACACACATGCTTAATGTTATTTTTTTCATTGAGCTAGGAGCTCAAGATACAAAATTAATTAGTTACTTTTTTCCCCTCAATGGACTCACAATACAGTTTGGGAGCAAGGCCATAGACATTAAGAGAGTCATATATGATAGCTTATAAGTACTAAAGGAGACATGCAGCTGACTAAGGCCATAGAATTTTTCGAAGGAGTCAACGCTATTGGGGCTAAAATAACCTGGTATATATTTATGGAAGAGATAGGACCTGAGTTGCTGGCAGATCTCAAAGGACAGCCAGAACCTAGATATGCAGAGTCACCATCTCTTCTGGAGCTAACCTTTCCATACAGTTTAAATGGGCAGCTATGGCTGAGATCCACAAAGAAGCCAGAACTCTAACGTTATTGTCCAGCATTTCCCTCTAGAAATTCAGAATGGGCATTGAGTCATCAATCCAACCATTCACCTCTCTGGCTTCAGGGTTCTGACTTGTAGGATATGTACATAAAGAAATTGCCAAATAAGGATCTGAGTATCAGCTTCGTAATGTGCCAAGAAAGGGCTCTTTCATAACTGCTAGACTGAAACAAGATAAGAGGGTTTTTTTTGTTTTTTAACCGTCACCTGTGTATTAGTTTCTTAACGACTGTTACAACAAATTACTATACACTCGAGGGCTTAAAACAACATACACTTATTCTCTCGTAGTTCTGGAGACCAGAAGTCAAAAATCAAGGTGTTGAGAGGGCCACACTTCCTGAGAAGTTTCTAGGTGAGAGTTTATCCCTGCCTCTTTCACCTTGTGGTGGCTTCATGGCTTGTGGAAGCATAACTCCAATCTCTATCTCTGTCTTTACATGTCTTCTCTCCTGTGTTCCTGTGTCTCATCTCAAATCTTCCTCTGCCTGTGTCTTATAAGGACTCTATCATTGGATTTAAGGCCCACTCTAAATCCAGGATAATTCCATTTCAAGATCCTTAACTTAATATCTGAAAAGAGCCTTTTTCCAAAATAAGGTCATATTTACACGTTCTGGAGGTCAGAACTTGGACATATATTTGGGGGGTGGAGCGGGCCCTATTGAATTCGCTACACCTGTACCGAAGATGGTTGCCCCATCTGACTTATCTTCCCAGTCACATGCAAGAAGCCGGATATTGGCAGTCCCCGTTTCCACTCAAGTGGGTTTAATGCCTGGGCATCAGAAGAAAAGGAGAGAATTGGAGGACTGGGCACCTTCTGGGTCTGAGCATATTCCAATCTAAGAGATCGAGACAGAGAAGCACTTCTGTTCATGAGTAGTGCCCTCCCTAGAGAAAGGTGGCCCACTGGAAGTAGAGTTTTCACCATTCATATTCATGACTCCGCATCCTTAGAGACTAGTCAGAGAGATATAAGAGTGAGCCTGGATATTCATTCCAAACCATTCCCCACCTCCTGGGAAGGAAAGAAGCAGTCCTCTCCTTACAGAAATTCATAAAAGGAGAATATGGGATCCTGTACTAACATCTCCTTTTCTAGCCTTTAAAAAAAGAAGCATTAGCATGAATAGCTAACAGTACAAGTCAGTCTAGAATATTCAAAAAACTTGGCTCCTAACTGATATATAGGTATATTCATTCATTCATTTAGTCATTTATTCAACAATGCAGGCTAAGCAACACCTAGGTTCTGTAAATACTGTGGTGAATGAGGCATTCAGGGTCCCTGCCCAAAGAGGATGTATAGTGTGGTTAGTGGGACAACATGCTGTGTTAATAACTGCATTTTCCATTGTCTAAGTGCTGCGATACAAGAGCGTAGACCAGGAGGTATGTAACATAGTTTTGAAGGGGTTGGGCGAAGTAGTGGCATTAAGGCTTAGAATCAAAGAGAAAATGTCTGGGTAAAGGGAAGTAAGGTTGGGCAGATAACAGGTGAGACAGAACCTGGAATTGCAGCAGCTGGTGAGATAAACGGAACTTAGAACAAAAGGGCCTTGTAAACATGCTAAGGTGTTTGGACTTGTCCTACAAGCTTTGAGGAGTCACTGAAGAGCTAGTGACATAATTAGATTTGCATGTTGAAATGCTCACTCTGACTATAGCATGAAGAACTGATGAGAGTAGCATATACCAGAGGTGCAGGGGCCAATTAAGAACCTCTTGTGATAAACTACGGGTGTTTATTGGCATGTTAGATACCACAATAAATCAAAATCCTCTGTGGCCTTCCTATTCAGTTATCCCCATCTCTAATTCCCCAGTCTGGGGGTCACAGTGGCCAGTCCAGTGTAGAAGGAAGTTAAGAAATCTGCTTGAACTTCACTGAGATGCATCTTTCAGCTGCAAATTGGAAGCCAAAATAAGAAATTATTGGCCTTTGTAAGTAAAAATTGGCTTCAAGCATAGCTGGTTCTGGGGACTCAGTGCCATCAGGACTATGTCTCTCTCCTTCCTTCTCCTTCCATTTCTTAATTCTGCGCTCTTTCATGTTGGCCTCACCCTTAGTCAGGTCTTCTCCAAAGTGGTGGTCCTCTACATTAACTCTAGGGGTGCGTCTTCCTAGTCCCATGATCAGTAGGAAGAGTACATTGTTTCTTGAAACAGTTGTGACAAGAGTCTTCTGATTGGTACAAATCATATCAAATGTCCAACTCTGAACCAACTAATATGGCAAGAAAATAGATTATACTCATTAGGTTGGATCTGGTTAAGGTGCTCATCCCTGAAGTGGGGCATAGATCCATCTTATATAACATATACTAAGAGTGAGGGACAGGTAATTTTCAAAAGTAAATTCTAAGTGCTGTTATCAGAAGTAAAGGATGTGGATTCTGGACTAGCAAAACCAAAAGATGTCTACCATACATCCTTATTCTTCCAACCCACTAAACACAGACTTACATAACCAGTATGCATTTTTTCCACTAATAATTTCAGGCTGTGGACAAGAATCCTGGACCTTGGGAAATAAAGGTTAGAATAGCTTGGGTTCTTTTCTGAGCAAACATGGCCTCTCAACCCAACCAGGCTGTGGCATTATCTGTTGTGTGGAAGCCAGGTGGACTGCATTTTAGGCAAGAGAAGACTACCAGCTGGTTATTCCGTGCCCTATTCCAGTTTGGGTCTTAAAGAAAAGGATTAGCACCTTGACTAAATTCATCTTGTACTCAGGAAGTGAGACCAAGAGAACAATTGATAATATAACCCCCAGGCCTTTGTCTTTCTCATTGGAGAACTCTCACATTTCACATAGAGCAAGATTTCATTCAAATCACCTTCCCAGAAAGTGCAACCCAGTCACTGAAAGTATCTGTGGGAGATACAAAAATCTTGGCCAAATCAATTTCCAAGAGTCTAGGAGTAAGGACTCTGGCCAAAGATGTCAGGAGGCCCTTTTGGCTGCAGAAAGTAGCTGTGAATACAGCAGAATTCTTGGTGGCTCACATTACTGAATAGCATTATATCAGATTCCAATGTGTCTTCTCTCTGGCTACTCCTCTTTGGCCAAAGACTCATGAAGTTACAATGGAAATAATGACTTTCCTTTAGGATATCCTATAATTGGAATTTTGGACAATGGGCCAGAACTTGGCATCACAGGTTTTGTTTGTTTGTTTGCAATGGGTATCTATCTTTTCTGCCTGATTAAAGTCTATTTCCCTTTATTGTAATAAAACCCCCATCTGAGTGATTCTGGTGAGATTCCAGGGGTGAATATGTAGCCCTGGCCTGGGAAAACACTTTGGCCACAGTGATTGGTTCATTGATGAACATGTGACCTAACTAAGGTCAATGAGAGTCAGACCAGGGAAGAAACTCTGCTTGGGCACCCTTTGTCAATACGCAATTCTACCCATTTCTATACAGACCCAGCACCATTCTGGAACTCCAACGACAATGGTTTTATTTCATTTATCTACTGCTGCCTAACAAAACGTCTCTCAAAACTTTTTGGCTTACAAGGGCAATTATTTTATTTGCTCGTGATTCTGTGAGTCAGGAATTCTGGCAGGCACAGTGGGGATGGCTTATCTCTGCTTCCCAATACCTGGTGCTGTCAGTTGAAGGGTTCAAATGGTGAGGGATTGTTGAACAGGGGCCATGCGTTTGGAACCTTGGTTCTAGCTATTGCTCAGGTTCCTCAGTTCAACTTCAGGTGGCCTCTGTATGTGACTACCTTGGGCTTCCTCACAGTATGGTAGGCTCAAGGTGGTAAAATTTCTCTTGTGACAACTGGGTTCCAAAACAGAGTACTCCAATAGAAGAAGATATTGAACATCCAACATGGGTACAAGCACTTATTAATCCTTGACCTGGATTTTTTTTTTGGCTAGAGAAAATCACATGGTCAAGCCCAGAGTCAATATGGAAGGGGTTAAAGTAAGAACATGAATATTGAGAAATGAGATTCAATTGTGATCAAGGGGCACTAATACGCCAAGTCTACTACAGGCTTGGACGTTGTATTTCTCACAAAGGTAATGAACCTCTCTCAAGTTGCTTCTTAGAGACTATAGTTACATGGTACTTACTCAATCAGGAAAGAAAAAAAACATAGCGGCCACCAAAATATTGCTGCAGCTAAAAGACTACCTTGTACAAGGAAACTTTTCCTTGGGCACTCTAAGAAATAACTAGAGGATATCATGAGGGGTACTAATTTCCTACCTGAGCTTGGTGTCCTATAATTTGGGTGTAAATGGAAATGTAACTTCCTTTTCTAGTTAAAACCTGGTGAGGTCTGAATTTATGACTTACAGAGAATAACAACAACAGCAATGATAAATATGTGGTATTTTAAAGCCCAGACTATTTCCTTAGCTTTCATCCAATTTCTCCACATAACATTTGAGTCACATACAACCAGCAGTTCCTATAATATTTTAGAGCAAACTAACCAAATAGAGTATATGATCCTTCATGAAGAAGAATACAATTTAACCTGTGATTTAAAAATCATAATAAAAACTTCTATCACAGAGTCAGCTATACTACAACTTATCAATGTAAATATCTTCTATCTTTTCCTCATTAGTCTAATGTTGGTTCTATTAGTCAGGGTACTCCAGAGAAACAGAATCAATAGAATATGTACAGATATATAAAAAGAGATTTATTATAAGAGATTGGCTTGTGCAATTACAGAGTCTGAGAAGCCCCACGACCTGCCATCTGCAAGCTGGAAGCCCAGGAAAGCTGGTGATGCGGTTCCAGTCCAGACCCAAAGGCTGAGAACCTGGGGAGTCAATGGTGTAAAGTCCTGGTCTGAGTCTGAAGGCCCAGGAACTAGCAGCAGTGAAGTTTAAGGCAGAAGAAGATGGATGTCCCAGTTCACACAGAGAACAAATTTGTCCTGCCTCTACCTTTTTGTTCTACTTAACACTCTAAATGGATCAGATAATGTCCACCAGCATTGGTGAGGGTGATCTGCTTACTCAGTCTATCAGATCAAATACTAATCTTCTCCAGAAACACACCCAGATACAGACACACTCAAACACACCCCAAAACACTCACAGACATACCCAGAAATAATGTTGTACCAGCCATCTGGGCATCCCTTACCCCAATCAAACTGACTCATAAAGTTAACCATCCCATTGGCCAGTGCTACAAAATCTACTTTTCTAAGAGGAACTACTTCTAAATGGATTTGATTTAGAAGTTTATCATCTGTCCTTTGCCCTTAACTTCTCTCACCAACAAAAGGAAACTCAAATTTGATCTCCCCTACCAGTTACTTGGTGACAATGGCAGATATCTTTGAGAAGAAACTGAAACATTAATTAACAGCTCAAATGGGAGGGTAAGCTGAACCTCCTTTGATGATATTACTACATGTTTCAAAGACATCCCTCAAGGAAAAGTAGCGTGCTTGATATAGAGAACTTCCCATTGGGGGAAATATCAAGAAGAAAGTGTGCCCATCTCCCCATGGGAGAAGAGAAGACTGACATTTCTTATAGAAAATAGAGTCCTTCTTATTCTAGTTTTGCTTTTTTATTCTTTGCATCTGACAAACTCTTTTACAGCTCAGTCAGGCTGAATGTCAACCACCTGCTTTGTTCTAATTCAGTTGGACCACAGTGAAGGAATACGAGATGGCTCTAATAAAAGTGAATACCACACCTGAAATTAACATAAAATTGTAAATCAACGCTACTTCAATAAAAAAATTTTTTTAAGTGAATATCAAAATTTCTCATTAATATCTACCCTCTTTAGCATTAAAAAAGTCTTTGACTTTAGTTAATCATCCATCAAATTTCTATTGCATGTCTAGTATACTAGGTACTCTTCTAGGTGCTAGGATTACAAGTGTGAAGAAGACAAAGTCCTTGCTTAAGGACTTACATTTATGCATTCAGGAGGAGCAAGGAGTGAGAGGAAAGACAGTAAACACACAAACAAATAATAAGATTTCATATACTGATTAGTGCTATGAAGAAAATAAAATGGTGATATGATAGCAAGTGACTAAGGGAAGGAAGATGAAATGGGATAAAAAGTGCTTGGATAAAGGAAGATGAGACTGCTTTAGCTAAGATAGCGGGACTCATCATTCTGAGATCAGAGGGTTGGTAAATAGCTAGTGTGAGGTCACAAATGGGCAGTCTAGGACTATCACCTAGAAGCCTCCTGATTCCACGGACCTTTAATGATTGTGTAATTTATTGTTGCTATGACTTTGTAAAATTAACGTTTGTCCAACGGAACACAAGGTGCCAGATGGTGAACCACGGTTCAATAACTGACCACAAGAAAAATGGAAATAGACAAGTTTATCACTCACAGGTCCTGGAAGAATTACACGGCATGCCTTGAAGAGCCACGCAGGGAGGTCAAGGCAGAGTACAGAGAGGGAGGAAGGGCCTGGGGCACATGGCTTTAATAGGATCCATGGTTGGAGTGTTTTGGGGTTCCCAGGCTAGGACCAGATTGGTCAATTCAAACCAAAAGAGCAGGTTTTGGTCAGCCCTACGGGGGCCTTATCTAAGGAGCACATAGGCATACAGGTGCTGGGAGGCAGCAGAGATTATTGCCCACAAGAGCTACTGGGGAAGTCCTATCAGGAACTCATATTTGCTCGTGACCCCATGGTTGCTATCCAGGGCATGCACTTGCATGGGGGCTACTGTCAGCTGAAGGTCCCTGCAGGCTGCTTGGCCAAATAAAATGGAAACCGAGGCAGCAATACCATGGAATAGCTTAGCTAAACTCTCAACACTTGTCCAAACAGTGATGCTTCTGAGAGTAAAAAAGGGATCTATTAATGATTACCTCAGGACAACAGGCATAAATGTGTCTGTCTTGGGTGAGCCAAGACATGCAGTCATACTATATCTAGTGAAGCAAAATACTCTGTTATGATTCTTTATAAAATCATAATAATGACAATAGTGATAAGAATTTAAATATGGTATTTATCTCTGGAGGTATTTAGGTCCTTTCACATATATTATTTAGCTGATTTTCCCAAGGAAAAGAGAACACCTCACAAATAAGAGACCTGTTCCAAATAAAAAGGCAAAATAACTCGCAAAGATTTCAAGAAATACCCTTACATTTTACAAAACCAATATGAAAGCTTGAGAGGCCCTATTTAAATGAAATACAAAGGAGTTCAAAGGGAATACATATGAACATAAAATCAGCAAATATTTCCTACGCATATAATAAACACCAGGCCCAGTACTAGGTTCTGGGAAACAAAGATAAGTAGAAGCCCATTTCCCTGGAGAAACCCTATTCAGCCAGCTAAAGAATATTGCTTGCAGCTTAAGATTACTTCATATGTGTCAAAAACAAAGACCATGAATGGTTTCTGCCTTCTGCTTCCTCTATGTTTGTATAATCCCTAAATAGGAAGACTTTGGCTACCATTGGGTGTAGAGTGCTGACTGACCACTTGTGCTACTGTTCCCACTGTGTCTATATGTTCCTGCAAAAGGAATATTATGATTCCCATGACCTCCATCTTCACAGCAATGTCTTGAAGACAAAAGAGATACAGAGATGAACACTGTTATGAGAAAACTGTCTGAGGGCAAACCTTGAAGATGACAACTTCTCTGGGTACCTCCAGCCTCTGGTTTTATTTTTTTCTTCCCTGCCATGGAGGAGAATCTGTACCTACTTCAACATTCCCTGTTCACTATGAAACTCGAGCCTTGGGGTCAAATTTGATGAATATCCAATTTAATCAATTGGCTTCTTGTCCCTGGGTATTTGTGGCTCAAACCTTATTACTAATTGCTAAGGAAAGGCTTTGTCCTTGGCTGGAGGAATTTCAGAAATCTTGTAGAGACAATGGAGAAGTTCTGAGAGGCAAGGTGCCTCTTCTGATGAAGTGTAAAGCCTAGCAGAAGGGAACATTGAGTCCAAGATACTCCAGGAAAAAAGGGGCATTCTAATATCCTAAAGGCCCTGAGAGATGGCCATGCCTTTTAGGAGATGGACATGGGAGTTCTTGTGGAGAGAAGGTAAAGGAAAATCAAGTTTGACATTGTGAATAGTCCCACTTTCTCCTCTTTGTCACCACTGTTAATGTATCAACTGTTCCAAAATTTTTCAAAGTCACTCAGCAAGCTGGTTTTGCTAATAAATTAGGATCTATAAAAAGCTGGTATTCAGTTTCCAAGAAAGCAATAGGAACCCAAACTTAGGAGGCATTTTCTCCCATTCATTCCTTACTGACAGGAGATAATGAACTGAGACCTCCAAGGCAGCTGGGGAACAGCCTGCCACAACCTTGTAAACCCAGAGGCTTCTAGTTCAAAAATGATCTGTGTCACTAGCCTGGCCTGACCTCCTGCACATTATGTAACAAAGTTTTCCCACATGTAAGTTGGGGAAACAGTAGAAATTCAACCAGAGGGTGGTTGTAAAGATTTTTGTTAAGCCAAGTGCAACAGTGAACGTGCGCTGAGAAAAGTCAATACGCATTTGTCAATTGGCTTGAAATGAAAGAGAGTCACAGTAGGAAGACTGTGGTGAGTTGTAACCTGCCCAGTCTTCCACTTCTGTGAAGTAACAGCCAGAATGGTGGGAGAGGATGGTCCAATAAACATCCTGATGATTGCACCTCTTCCTTGCAAATCACTCAAATGAGACTTCCCAGGTGGATGTAGATGAGAGGAACTCCATTGTCAAAAGAAAGGGGCCAATTTGGGGGCTAGGAAAAGAACTCAAAACACAGCCAACACAGTTGCTTCCATGTCCCCATGACACCTACCTTTATTCATTCACTCTTTCATACATGCGTTCATTAAAATAGTGAATATTCATTGAGTTTTCACTCTGAGCTAGGCATTGTTTTGGGCATGTGAACTCAAGACCCTGTTCCTGCCCACAAGTTTACGATGCAGTAAGGGAAGACATAATTCAGTGATTAAAGCGTCTTGACAAGGAAGATGAGAGGATGCTGTGGGAACCCAGTAGAGGAACATCTAGCCAAAACATCTGGAGGGAGGATCAGGTAGGCCTTCCAGAGAAGGTGATGTCCAAACTGAAACCGAAAGACATGAACTATTCTAGCAAAAGTGTCAGGCATAAGGGAACAGTGGTGCTGCGAGAAGCTTTCAGGAAGGGGAACCATATTCCCAGAGGCTCAGAGATCTTTGTAGATTGCTTACCTACAAGGTAAGCAATGTACTAGATGCAACGTGATACATTAAGATGAGCAAGATACTACTCTAGGAAGCAAAGAACATAAAGCCTAACAAATAAGATGGCTTCAATAATAGTTATAAGGCAAAGCATAATTTATACGCCAAAGGCCTCTTAGGTTTGGTCAGTTGAGTTGATTCAGTCCTCCAGCTCACTCTCTCGTACATCTCACACCACAAAGAAACTAAGTTAGTTTTTAGGACTGGTGTTCACCAAATAACCATTTAATAGATGGTTCTTACAATATCATAAGAAGGAGGAAGAATTAAAGTAATTCTGTATTTGTGCATTCACTTGAAATATGGCCAATTCAGGGGCTAAAAAAAAAGCCCTATTGCGCCTCAATGAACCAACATTGATTTACTCTGTCTAATCAGCTCAGTAATCTGAGCTTCTATAACTATTACTACTGCACCCTCTTATTCAGTATTTATTCTCAGCTACCTTATCTTGTAACAGTGACAACAGTAATCTATACTGACCAGAGCACATTGAAAAGGCCCTTGTAGGGAGAGCCTGTGGCCCCTAACTTCTGTGTTCCCTGCTCAGTATCTAACACAGAGACTTATACATTTCAGCAAACATTTGTTCTCTCATTAATAACTTGACCCAGGACATGAGAGTGCCCAAGAATAAAGAAGAAAGAGTAAATATTTGAAAAGTACAAACACCAAGGAGGAAGGGCAAGCCATCGGTCATGATGTAAGGACACAGAGGTGAAGAGGTACAATTGGCCCAGGAAATTGGCTCCTGAGTGTCCAGTAATGCTTTTATTCTGATGGGCTGTGACTATCCCTTCCAAGAATCACTAAAACCCTTAGGGCCCGCTAGATGCTGCCTGGCCTTGAGTAACACTGGAGAAGAAATCTCAAGGGATACTGTGATCTTTCTCTGGTCCTGGTAGATGGAGCAGCTGACCTGGTTTTGTCTTTCCCATCTCATACTTCAGGATGATTCAATTGGCCTGGAGCTCCAGTGAAATGCTATCTGCCTGAACTCTGGTGTCCTGCCTCATGGCTTGGGTCCAGCTGCCAAGTCACCATGGCAGCTTGGATTCCTGGCTTTCTGGTTTTTCCTTGTCAGAATCTGGTTGTAAAATAAAGTACAGCCTCTGCTCTCCTGACAGTTTCCAGTGTCTGCTCCATTTCACTTGCATTTACTCCACTGGCTTTTGACAGGTCATTCTCTACATGAAACCACAGTTGAAAGTGGTATCTGATGAGGCTCTGAAGGGCTCTCTCTGGGAGTGAAAGAGAAGCCAACAACAAACAAAATAAACCCTTGAAGTAGAGCATTTAGGGGCAACGTTCCGGGTTCTGATGTTCCCTCTCTGCCATGTCACTTCCTTTGTTCTGCTTATGTTCTATCCTTCCCAAGTAGATGCTAACTGATTAGTGAAAAGCCCCATAAGGAAGGACATATTGGAGAGCTTGAGGGATATGCAACCTGGCTTATGGGTTCTGATTACATGGGAAGTGGCTTCATAGCTACATTTCAAAACTGGTACCACCTTGATTGATTCAGATTCCCCTTTAAAGTGTTGTGGAAAGACTATGTGCTTTCAGCTTCAACAACTAGTAGTTGGAAAGTTATATTATATCTCTGCTTATAACCAGAGTATGTAGCCCTTACTTGAGAATTCCAGCCCTGCATTACAGAACACTCTTCGTCAGAGGCAAGCCTCTCCTATCTCTACACCCCAGTCTCCCATCATTATTATGGTTCTAAACATCACTCTCTCTTGCCACCCCAGCAGTTAAGATAACAACTAAACAAGAGCATGCATATCTTGGGAGAATACAGAATATTCTAGGCAAGTCTAAATGCATACTGTTGAGATAAGTGATTCTATATTCTACCAATGCCCAGATAAGGGATTCTGGACATTGCTAGAGCGAGTTATATAAAAAAAAACTCTCCCCATGATCATAGATCAATTTTATCCTAGGCTAAAAGTATTATTTGAAACACAAATATCCAAAATATAAATGATGATTCTCTTGTGGCCAAGTTGCAGGGAGGGTAGTTAAGTTTGGCATTAGTATTCTCCTTGGGGTTATTGTTTTTTATTGCTAGGGATAGCTGAGTTGCTAAGCTCACCCAAGATTAAAAGTGTTTCCAAACTGCCTCAGTGTACACACAGGTTAGAATTTGTCCCCATGGGACAGCTGGCTCTTAACTGCAACTCTTGATCAGGTTCCACTGGGGCACTGCCATGTCACAGTTTCACGAACATCATTATCAAGCCTGATTTTTGCCCTGTGACCGCAACATGGACTTTAGACCTACTACATGCTTTAACTCTCGGAACCAAGTCATGTTGTTTTCAGGTGAGATTTTTTTTGGGAACATGGCATGGACTTGTGGGTTTTTTCCAGTCATTTTGGTAAAATATTACCTTGACCTTCACCTTTCCTGATCCCTTGTAATATATGCCCTCCTTCTCCTGGGGAAGTAATCACCAGCTTCCCTGACTGGGGACTTTCAAGGTAAACACTAGGAACATAAGGGCTGCTGCTTACAAATCACAGGGCTGTTCAAATTCAAATCCTAGCCAGGAATGGGCAAGAGAGCTCCATCCTCTGCTAACCTTCTCCCTTCAATAAATTCCTCCTTCTTGATAGGACTATGGCTGACTGAAAGCATGAATTCCATGTCTTCACCAGAGCATAGCCGCGATGTCCACCTCCTTCCTGACATCTTTTAGTAATAACCTCCTATACTGCAGGCACGTTTTTCATTTCATTTTTACAGAGAAGACAAGGAAGCTGGGAATGGGGTGTTAGAGCAGGAAGTGTTTGGGCTGGTATTCAAACCCTGACATCTTCATTGTGAAGCAGGAGAGTGAAGAGGTAAAGCTGGGGTCTAGAGGCTGCAGTTTTCAATGCTCTGAAGTCTCTTCTCCAGCCGAACCCTTGCCTATACACCTATCTGGGGGAAATAATCCAATTCTATATAGGCTAAAGCATGGAGTGTTGTATTGTTGGGAGCTGCATGTGGAGGAGGGGGAGAGGACAAAGGGAGAGGTGGTGGCTTGGACTACTCCCATTCCAAAAGCACTTAAGAACATCTGATGACTAGTGCTACCCTCCCATCTCGCCTCCTGCTGGAATCCAGGAAGAAGATCTGGCAGAATCATGGCTAGCAAGACATATAATGCATGGGAATGAAACCAAAACTGATTTTTAAGAAAATTCCTCTTAAATCATAGAAGAAACTCCAGGACTTCTCAAGTGGAAAGAGCAAAGTAATAAATGAAAGTGACTCTGCTAAGAAAGCTACTAGGTATAGTAGAGCTTCTCAAATAGTCATGGACTGATTGGTTAATGCTAAAAGAGCTCTGTCTCCTTTCCTGGGGGTGGTTAGAACACAGGAGAGTCAGAGAGGAGGAAAGCTGATGGGGCTGCTGAAAATTATGGTATTCCTTTACTCAAGTACACAAGGTCACCATGGGACTAACTTAGGTATTTTTTTTCACTGTGTCACCAAATTTCTTCCTTTCTATTATATTATGACTATTCAGAAAATACACAAATGTACCCTAATAGTATCTCCCTTAAGAATTAAAAATCTCTGTCTGGTTATATCTCTGTTTTCTGCTCCCCTCCACAGGAAAACTTCCAGAAAATTGTCTGGGTGCTGTCTCTATTTCCTCACTTATATTCACCCTTTTCCTTTTCCCATTAGCTCATCGGTTCAACCTGGCTTAAGTCCCATCATCAAATTCCACTGAACCTGCTGTCTTCAAAGTCAGTGACCCCCGCGTTGCCAAATACAAAGAACATTTTCCGTCTTCCCTCTTGTATGAAAACAGTCTCCTTTCTTGACTTCTGTCACAATATCGTCTTCCGGGTATTTCCCCACTCTGTTACTGGCCACTCCTTCTAACTTTCTCTTGCTGGCTTTTCCTCCATTACCTAAACTTAAGTATTGGTATTCCTCAGGGTTTTGCCTTGGACTCTCTTCATCTTTCTTCATACAACTCCTTCTAAGTGACTTCATCCATTCTCATTACTTTGATTATTATCTCTATGCTAAATGTTCCTTCATCTATATTTCTGGCCCATACCTCCTCCCTGGGCTCCAGACCTCTTCACCCATCTGCCTGCTTGACAATCCATAGCCCTCATGGTCATCCGAGGATCCCCATTCCCCAGTCAGAACTCCTGTTTCCTCCTGCATTTCCCTTCCCCATGTCAGTAAATAATGTCATCAGCTACTTAGCGTTAAAGCTAGAAATCTAAGCGTTGTCCCTTATTCCTCTTTGTCCCCATCACCCTCCACACCCAATCCATCTAAATCCTGATTATTTTATCTCTAACATGAGTCTCAGCTCTGTCCATGATGCTACATGTCCATTGTCACCACCATGTCCCAGCCATCATTCTCTCCTGTCCTTATGACCACAGTAGCCTCTTGTCATGGCACCCTGCTTCAGTTGTCATTCATCCCCTTCTAATTTTCTTTACAGCAGCTACAATAATCTTTATAAACATGTAAATCAAATTACATTGCCTCTCCAATTCCTTGGATGAGTTCCTAATACATTTAAAATAAAATATGGACACCTGCGGGCCCTAAACGATCCAATCTCAGTCCATTTCTTCAGTTTAGCTCATTCCAGTCTTCTTCATCATTATCTTCCAGCCATCAGGTAAACCCTCATCATTATCCTCCATCATAGTTCCATGTTTATTTCCTTCATAGGGCATGCAGTAGGCTTAAAAATAGCCCCTGAAAGACATCCATGCTCTAATTCCTGGAACACATGTCTCTTTATGTGGCAAAAATGGACTTTGCACGTGTGATCAAGTTAAAGATCTTGAGATCGGGAGATTATCCTGAGCTCTCCAGATGAGATCTAAATACCATCATAAGTGTCCTTATAAGAGAGAGGCTGAGGAAGACATTACCATAAAAGAGAAGGAGGCAAAGTGACCATCGAGGCAGAAACTGGAGTGTGAGGCCACAAGCCAAGGAATGCCAGCATCCATTAGAAGCTCAAAAGGGCAAAGAGTAGTTTCCCCCCTAGAACCTCCAAATGAATGCAGCCCTGCTGACACCTTGATTTCAACCCAGTGATACTTATTGGCCTTCAGGAGTGTAAGAGAATATATTTCTGTTGTTTAAGTTTCCAAGTTTGTGGTCATTTGTTATGGCAGCCACAGGAAAATGATTCAGGTTTATAATAATTTGTGACTATTTTATCTATTTATCTTAGTTATGTTCTCCCTTATTAGTCTACAAGCACTATGAGAGCAGAATTACATCTGTCTCTGTTGTTTACCATCATATGACCAGTACTTTGCCATTATAGTTCAATACATATATTTTGACTGAATTAATTAATTTATCTTTCGATAAAGTGTTGCACTTTAAAGGACCATTCAAAGGTTTTACACCCAATCTTTGTCTACAGGCTGGGATCTCTAACATCAGTCAATGAAGCAGGCAACTTTTCTTCCTATCTCATCTCCACCCAACTCAAAGCCAATCCAATCACCCACTCTTCAGTCCTCAATACGTACAACTTTCTCCAACATCACCCCACCTCTACTCTATTCCAAACTCCTAGACTCTCTTCCTGGACTAATAAAAACCCTTTCTAACTGGTTTACCCACTTCCCTTCTTTCCCCTTTCTAATCTGATCATTACACAGCCATTAGAATGACCTTGTAAACAAATTTGGTTACATAACATTATATTTAACATCCTTCGGTGACTTCTTTGACCAACAACGTTAACACGGTCTACAAAGATTTTTATTGTTTGTCTGCTCCTACTTTTCCAACGTTTCACCATGAAAGCCACTTCCCACCTCTGTACAGTAGCATGCAGGCTTCTTAAAGTCCTCATTATTTACCTTACTCCTTCCCACTACAAAGCCTTAGCAAATATTTTCCTCTCTCCACTTTCTTTGATTTTAAGCACTTTTACGTCCCCCCCCCAAATCCAAACCCCCAATGTGATAGTATTTAGAGGTGGGGCCCTTGGGAGATAATTAGGTTTGGATGAGGTCATGAGAGTGGGGTCTCTGTGATAGTATTAGGGCTCTTATAAAAAGAGGAAGATACCAGAGCTGTCTTTCTCTCTTTCTCCACCATATGACAACACACAAGAAGGTAGCTATTTGCAAGCCAGGAAGAGGCTCCTCACCAGACACTGAATTTGCTGGCTCGATATTTACTGAATTTGTACAGCCTCCAGAGAAATAAATGTGAGAAATAAATGTCTGCTATTTTAGCCACTTGGTCTATAGTCAGCTTGAGCTGACTAAGATGTTCAGTTATTGTTCATCTCCTTTGCCAGACTGTGAACCCTAAGAGGGCATGAGGGTAGAAACCATATGTTTTTTAAAAATTATTTCTGTATTCACAGAATTTATCAGTGTCCAGTATAACAGTAGATTCTCAACAACAATAGAAAAATGTTAAATGAATGAATGAAAGGTAACAAATAAAAAATATTTTAACTTTTTAAAGAAATGCTTTAATTTTTTATGACCACTTCAAGTATTTCAACGTGTTTTTACACACTATTGCATTTAATATTCCTAGAGATCCTGTAATAAAGACAGAATATGTAATCTAATTCTTTTCACTTTATATGATGAAGAATCATATTCTCAGAGGTTTAAATGACTTAGCCAGGATAATATAGCTAGTAAGTTTTAAAAGGAGTAATTATACGACACACAAGTGTAGAAGATAACCTGCACTTTGTGTGTAAGCTTATACCTACCATGTCTTGAATGTATCATGTCAAACAGTATGCTAAACGTTGTAAATGGGTTAATTCATTTAATCCAGAAAACAACTCTGTAAAGCGGGTACCATTGTATGCTCATTTTAAGGATGAATAAATTGATCTGTGGTGGAGCAACTTAAAAAAAAAACAAAAAAACAGGGCTTCCCTGGTGGCTCAGTGGTTGAGAGTCCACCTGCCCATGCAGGGGACGCGGGTTCGTGCCCCGGTCCTGGAGGATCCCACATGCCGCGGAGCGGCTGGGCCCGTGAGCCATGGCCACTGAGTCTGTAGTACAGGGCCTGTGCTCCGCAACGGGAGAGGCCACAACAGTGAGAGGCCCGCGTACCACAAAAAAAAAAAAAAAAAAAAAAAAAGAAACCCAGTACAGTTAATGTATAGGAGAAACAAGGCTTAAACTTAGGTCTGTGTGATTCCAAAGTGCAAAATTCTTAGCTGCTCACCTGGGAGATTCTTTTTTAATGCTGAGGTGTTTCAGATGTACTAAAAATAATATAACATAATCTGTTAATTCATCACTCAGCATAAGAAATAAAACATCTGAGCTAAAAGTGATGTCTCCTAAGTCCCTTGTCATATTCCCTTCTCTCACTGGTAGAGTTAACTAGTCTTAATTAAGAGTAATTTCAGTATAAAGTTAGGTTTACACCAAGAAAACCAATTAATCTTTGGAGGGAGGAAGATCTCTCTATTGCTCTAATCTATACATGAGAAAAAAATGTACAGGGAAGAGTAGTTTGTGTAGGTCCCCTGCCTCTCTCATCTTCATTATATCAATGTAGCATTTAGATTGAGAAAACAGGTAATTGCACTGCTCATTGTCAAGCCTGATCCAGTGCTCTTGGTCAATGAGGAGGTCCCTGTAATCAGCCCTTTGGAAACTGCCTAATATTCCAGATACTTTGCAAGGCTCTTCTGACTAATGTAGCACTAGACCCTCCTGGGAATAGGGAACTGTTTCTGCCATATCTCCTTAATCCCACATAGGGCTAACTCAAACTTTGATAAGATTTTGGATGTAGCGTTTTTTAGAATACTTGGAAACCAAACCTTTGAGGGAGTTAAGCTTCTTCAATTAACTGGTTGTTGGAAAAAAATCAATTAGGTATAAACACCACACTATTTTTTTTGACTAACTAATGGGATTTTTGATACAAGCAGGACATGGTTGTAGAATCTATGGAACGCTCCTCGGGAATCACCCTATTTAATTTGAAGAGAGTCTACCTGCAGAAAAAGAAGTGCAGCAGATTGTTGTTTTCCGTGACACACGTATAAAACATTTGGTCTTGAATTCTCTTTCAGCAGCTGGTATTTTGAATCTGAGCTCTGGGTTGTACCATTAGTTCAAAAATCTTGTGATGCTGTTCAGTGAATGTGTCCATTGGCTATAATGCTTTCCCTATTTGTGCCTATTGGCTAATGCAACTTCTTCATGGGTTCCTCCATATTCTAAAAAAATGTACTGGTTCTGTTAAGTGAAGTGAAGGCCTATTTAATTAAATGATTATTACATGTCATTCTGTCAGCTAGTTGGAATATGGAGTCACTCTGCAATTAGGATAGGTCTCTACATAGTTGCATATTTGTAAAAACATAGAGAAAATTGGAACATGAAATAATGAGCAGTTTCTTTTAACTACAGGCTTGAACTGAACCCTATTTGGTTCTTCTTCAAGTAAATTTTTCCTTCTTTTTGCATAATAACATTGAGTTTAAGATGAGGACTGGCTCAAAAGAAAAACAAAGAAAAGAGGAAGAAGGGAAATTTCCATCCATCCTCAGTAAATTAATAGCACTAAAAGAAGAGTCCAGTATGGATATTCCTCTAAGGAAACCTGAAAAAAATGCTTTTAAGTACAGGTCTCTGGAAGGCCTTTTAAAAAGTCCAAGGACAGGCTGACCGTGGGAATGGACACGAGACAAGCCATTCTGGAAAAGTCAAGCGAACCTTACTAAATATCCCGAAATCAAATAATGAGCATGGTTGGTTCTAGGCAGCTGCAGGTGGAAATGTGTCTGACATTGGTTACCAGTGTTTGCTCTGGTCTGGGATGCTTTCACGTTTGATTCCCTACCTCCTTCCTCCCTCCCCTCCCCTCTGCCTTTTCTATTCCTTGCAGTCAAAAAAGATTTATAATGGAATGTTGACTTGGTGATCTCTTTCCAAGGCCCTGTCTATTTAGACACAATAATTTGAAGAGGAAATAAAACTAGTCATATTGGGAAAGGAAAACTAATAAAAAGGTTTTAGTCAGTCACTTAAAAGGAATAAACTGAATTCAATCTCTGTTTCATTCCCAAGATGGTTTGTGCATGTAGGCCAAGCCTGGATAATAACGCAAGCTCAACAAATTAGGATTCTGTTCCTGAGAAATTCAACATGTAGCTGAAAAGCCCTCATATTGGGGTCCTTCACTAATAACTGATTTGCAGTCATTTCTGAGGTGGAATGTGGCAGCTGGCTAACATCATGGGCTGGTGATAACACTGGCAAGTGACAAATAGCCTTTTGAATTTCAACTGTCAGATTGATGAAGAAAGAAGGATGCAGTTCAAAAAAACTTCAAGTAGGAATCTGGGTAAATTTTGTATTCAACATTCCCAATATTAACAAAAGAGGTCAAAGAGACTAATTAGCCATGGAAATTCAGTTATAGATTTACCCCTTCAGGAAACTGAAGTTGCTTCCTCAGTACAGAAGGAGCCAATAAGCCAAAAACTCAGGAATGATAATTTTCAACAAAAAAACATTTTTAAATGAAAGTTGGCTTTTATATGTATTTCCTGGTGGAAAATATAAAAAGATATACAGAAAGAACTAACATTTATTTAACACCCACTCTGGGTCAAGCATGGTACTGGGAAATTTACCTATATAATCCCATTAAATTGCCACAATAGTCCTATGAGCTCCTGCAAAAAGAAATAAAGGTCCTTAGCAGTGTCCCATTTTGGAGTCATACACAGAAAGAACTAAGTTACTTTCTAACAACACTTAATGAGATTAACCTTGGTGATAAAATGCAGTAGAGAACAGGTACATAGTTCTCACATCTATTCTAGACAGGGGAGAGTTTTGAACTTGAGCTGAACTCTGATGACTCTCCTAGTGGGTGAGGTACCAGGCAGTCCTGGGGGCCAAAAGAATTCTCCAAACACAGTGGTAAGGAAGAGGTTATTTCAGTGGGAAAACTGTAAGAATTAAGCAGGCAGCTCATTTATTAGGATCCAAAGAGACTTGATTTGGAATTAAACTAATAGATACTTCTAAGACTCCCAAAGCTATTTGCCCTTTGATCTTCAAATGTGGATAAAAGATAGTTCCATTCAACTAAATTTATTGAAAACTATTTACTATGTGATACAGTGGGATCCAAAGTGTGGTTCTTTCTTTCAAATAACTTGCTATATAGCTATTGTTTACGGCTTGTACGGGGAGTAGGTAGAATAATAGGAATCTGAGGGGAGAACTACAGCCTCCTCTTGATCAACTTAGCTAATGTTAAAAAAAGTTTAAACAGCTTCAAATAAGTAACTTTTAACCATCCCAGTAAGTTTTTCCAGTGAAGTTTCCTAATCAAATCATTCAGCAATTTCAATATTTAATAGATAAGGAAACTGGGACTCAGAACAGTGAAGTGACTTGCACATTTTACATGGCTTCTCAGAACTAGGATCCTCTTTGTTGCATCCAATGTGGTTTCTTTTATGTCACTTGGCCTCACTGTGCCAAACTTTTTCTCAACCCGTTTCTGAGGCATAATCAATTATTTAAAACTATGGCTTAATGTATTTATTTACTTATAATTTTAATGTGTTGAGCAGTTGTTTCAGTGACTGTCCAGTTCAGCCCAAATGGTCAACCTTATAGCCTTAGGTGGACCAAGCTTCCAAGACTTTTCTCATGGCATTAGGAACATGTCAGTGTGTAAAGTTGTTTGTCAGAGAACAGCACGAACTCACACTCAGCCTGTTTGGAAAGATTCTTATAACTAAATCTGATAATGGTGTCAGTGCTTTGGCAGCAGGGCCACAAAAAGTTACGGGTCAAATCCAATGACTTATTACCCCATCTGGAGTTCCCTGATGAGAGAGAACATGTTGTGTTGCCATGCCTATATGAGATGAAGGTATAATCATTTTAACAATAAAAGACAAAAGGCATTGGGAAATATTTATTAGTAACTATTAACCAATTGCTACCTTGGATTTTGGCCTGAGTGTTGCATTGTTATTAAAGTAGACATGAATTACACGGCTTGGATATTTTGATATAATCAAGACAATTATAATCAAGTAATTTGTCCTGCATATTGTTTTGAGGCCATTACCCAAAGTATGGAGTGATATACATTTTTACAGATAGAGAATTCTGATAGATTTGAAGAAAAAAAAATTGGAACTCCATTGAGACTCTATAATATTCTTGAAACTTTTCACTGACTCATGATTTTAGGATAAAAACCAGGCATCCTTGTTCAAAATGGTGATGCCTTCTGAATCAATTGGACAGCAATCATTTATCTTGGATAATTATCTCAACACTCAGTAGCCTTTGATACCACTGGGCCTAACGCCTAACTAAGGTAACGATCATTCCGGAAGAGGTGAATAGATTTCACGACTGGTTTCTTTCACATTTCTTGGAAAGGATCTAAAGTGAGGTACTGGAAGATTGGTTATCTATCTAAAAGAGCAGTTTATGCCTTTCTTCATCATCACATGCATCAAGCTATTAGGAAAGAGAATGAATGAGTGCATTGAATGGCAATCTCACTATTGTCTCAAAGAGGAGCTGCCATTCAAGCTGACATTGCTACATTTGACCTCCTACCTCACTTTCTGCCCTTCATCTAATACAATGTTCTCCTCCAAGTCTGCTCTATATACTCAGATCACTAGAAATTTTACCTTTTCCATAATGTCTAAGTGTGATGCTCTGGCTAGGTAATCTTCTAGCCTAGTGCAAAGCACTAAGCAGTCATTTTGATTCTCTTTGTATACTGACTTTGTTAAAAGTGTTTTAAAATGTATAATTAAATATATCTTAGTTATATTTTTTAAATATATGTTAATAAAATAAAAAAATTCTTAAAACAAAATATTAAAAATATTTTTGAAAGATAAATGGGATAATGATTTCTTTATAATGTTCTTCTTTAAAGTACATGGTTTCCCATATTTTTTCCTGCACTGAGATGAAAAAGAGCTTTTAAAAGCATCAAAAGCTAAATAAATGTCCCTGTGGTTGTAATCTATGCTGATATTTAGGGAACAAGATGGGCTCTTGGGATTCCTTTAAGACATTGGTGTCTATGGGCCAATTAATTAATTATGTTGTCATGGAACAATCAGCTATTCAAGTCACTATGGTTTGGTGATTTAGCACGTGACTTCTGAAGCCTTATTGCCTGGAATTGAAATCTGCTTCCTTCACTTTACAGGCAACTGGTCTGAGGCAGGTAAACCAACAGCTCTGTCCAGCCTTCCTCATCTTCAAAATGAGAACAATAACAAGGTCTACCTCATTGGATTATTATAAATTAATATAAATGTTTATATATATTGTTATATTGACACAAGTGAAGTGCTTAGGACAGTGTCTGGCACAAAGTAAGAACTCAATAAACAAGTTGTTATTCTCTTGGAACTAGTTCACCTTCACTCACCTCAGATCAGCACTTTCACTTCCCATCTACCTCATCTACTGCTAGATTTCTCTTCTGATTTACCCATGCCAACACCTCACCCTGACTCATAGTACCACAGAAACTCCTTAGTACCACAGAAACTTCTTAAAGACCACATCCTTTACTTCTTTGAGCTTCCCACATGACTTAGCATTATATTCAACATAGAGTGGGTAAAAACAAAGTATTTACTGGACAAATTGCCCTGGTTGTCCCCCAACAATAAATTGTCAGTCAGGCATACCTCCCTTTCTGGTGCCTTGGTGAGATGACCCAATGACACCTTGAGAATTGTTAAAGAGATGTTATAAGCAACATGACTCTAATTAAGCCATTAAATCTTATAGGGTGTGATCTGTAATAATATCCATTACTTTGTTCTCAGTGAATTATTGGGCAAAAGGACAAAGGCCAAGAACACACGTGAGGCTATATGCCAGCTAATAGACTCTGATATTCAGATTATGAACTACGATGGTCAAACTGTTCTTTTGGAAAGAATAACTACATTATTAATAAGAGGTGGGCTGAAGAGGAATCAAATTACAAATTTCACTAACATGTAGCCAAGAATCCAGTCTACCAAAATATTTACTTTCTACATTACCTACCTACTTGCATGAGCTGAGAAAATAGCCAAAAGTAAACGTGGATAATTCAATCAATGCTGAAAAAAATGAATTAAAAGTGTTGCTCAGCAAAAGTCATGTCACTTTACCACTCTTCAGTTGGTTTCTTTTTTATTTCCCTCATCTATATAGAAACAGAGGAAAGGTAAACTACTACATGATCTATAGGGTTTTCCTTCCAGCTTAAGCTTTCCATGATTCCAACCTTGACCAGGCAACCAGAAACAGACTATGCATTATCCTTTTCAACTGCTTATGCTGACATGGTCCATGGCCATAGGAAAATAAAGTAAGACCTAGGGAAGTGAAAATGAGGCTTGCAGGAGAAGAACCCTGAGCCACTCATTTAGTACAGATCTAGTAATAACACTTCCAAAAACAAAAACAAAAGAGGAATCTTCTTACTAGTTAACCTTATCTCTCTAAGGTTCTAAGCCAGGCATCTTTAGGTTTAGTGGGGTTGACAAATAAATATGAGAAGTACATCGTGTATACTTTTTTAAATTTAAGAATGATATTTTTGAAAGTTTCTATCTAAATCAATGTTTTATAAATCCAATCAGTTGAAATGTGTTAGAAAAGTTTGCTATTTAAAGCAACTCTATAATGATTCTTTCTATGTAATGCATGATTGACAACTCATATATATGATTGAAATCTTCACTTCTTTCATTAAGCAGAGTGCATCCCTACCAGAAAAAGTAGTTCCATAATGCCAGGGTTTCTTATCAGGTTTATTCTTGCCTTTGTTTTGTGAGGATTAAGCAAGTTAACATACGTAAAGCCCTTCAGAGAGAGCCCAACGGGAGTAAGCATTCAAGAAATGTCAGCTATTGGTACTCTTGTTGCTTTTTTTTATGGTAGTATGTCCATAAATTCCCAATTATTCCCTAGTGAGGTGGGTTGGAGAAATCTCTTTCTTATTTACTCCTTTTCTTTGAGCCTCCCCTCACTACCAAATTCTCCCTGAAGCAAGTAAAAGCTCTAACTGGAAAAACAGGATTCAAGTAAATTCTTCAGAGGATTTCACAATCACATTTAGCTCAAGTAATGCATAATTCATCATACTGAGTTCATGTTTCGGCTAAGACAGAAACGCAGCTATTAGCCTTAGTGATATTAACTTAAGTTGTAAAATCACACTTTTATTTCTATGTAGTCTTTTATTGTCAGGTCTAATTGCTTATTTATTTGTTTATCTGCCTTATCACCTATACAATTGTTTTATGTTTTTTTTTTAATTTCACAAGTGTTTTTGAATTCTGAAAATTTTACAGCTTAACCCCATCCACCAATTCTACCAATTTTTTTTTTTTTTAGCATGCTACCAATCCTGATATAAAGTACAAAAAGAGGCAGTATAGAATTAAAAGATGGGTTTGGGAATCAAAATTTAGTCCTTCCATTAATCATGAGGCCTTAGGCACATTTCTTATTCTCTTCCAGCTTCAATTTCCTCATTTCTAATATAGAGACAATAATAGTTCAGAGTTCATGGAGTTATTGTAGGGAATTAAATAATTTAAAATAAATGTCAAGGACCTTGTACATGGTAAATTCTCAGTGCTTGTAATTCTATAAAAACTGCTGAGCTGGGCAGAATCTCAGAGGTCTTTAGAGTACCCTTTAACAGAAAATTATTAGCCTCAGCAACTATTCTTTTAATAAAAGAATAAATGAAAATATGATACATACACTGTTCTTTAAATACAGATATTTACTTGGCTCTTGTCCATTGATACTCAGTTAATCTAAGTGCACACAAACACACACACACACATTTAGGTAGCTATGTATTTATATGTGCATTTATGGAGACAACATGTATTTTGTTGGTCTGTAACTTCCTCTGAACACATTTAAGCATACATTAATGAGTCTCTTCTGAACTCAGAATTGGCCCAGTATGTCCTCATTAAAACTCAAATTTTCTATGATCTAATGTTTCCTACAGCTTTTTATTTATCAGTGTATATATTCTTGATCCATTATCTGTTTGGTTTTTAGCACTTAGTATTTAAATCTGGACCCTCACCCCCATCGAAACTTTGGAAAGACCTTCCCCTTCCCATAATCATTGCCAATCCACCAGTTTTCAAATACATTAAACATGTTTCAAGGTCGCTTCCAAGCCCCGCAGTGTTTGTTGGACAGAACCAAAACGTCTCTTGCTAAAAGTATATGAAAATCACCCAAGAATAGGAGAGCATCCAATTTATTGCCATATTGATAAACATTAATTTTTACCAATGGTACAGGGTTGAGTAACCTACTGATATTTAGCAAATAATAATATCTTGTCCTTTATAATAAAGATGATGCTAGATGCTAAAGATGCTAGATGAAGATGCTAAAGATCTTTACAACATAGATATTTTAAATTATTTTTCTAGTATAGTAATGGATTGTATAAACTATACATATTCTCCTTTTTAAATAAATTCTGCCCTGCCTACTTCCCATGTCCTGCCATCTCCACTCCATTCCTTTCATGACCAAATACACTTATGACAGGGGTAACTTGGGTAACTGGGGTTAAGGGTATAACACATATTCTCCAATAGATAAAACCTAACTGGCCCACATTGAGCTCATGATCCTGCCTTTGTTAGGAGCTTATACTCATTAATGAAGCTAACTGGCTTACAGTTAATTGATATTAGGTTATTGAATAAATTGAATTAGCACTAGTACGAATTATAACAGGTAAGTTGGGTCTTAAAACTATTTATATGTCATATATATTTTTAAAATTCCTTTGTTTTCTACCTATTGTTATATGGTTTCCTTTATCTACTTTGCTTATGTTTTTATTCTTTCTTATGAGAATTTTTTTAGTGATTATACTTATAATTTAATATTAAGTACTAAAGCTCTATTTCTTGATTCTTTTCAACATTAGGCAGTATTTACGCTAGGTAATATTTCCAGCTATGAAATATGACAGCATTTTCTTCCACCTCTCCTTTCTTATCCTGTCAGATATTTATGTGTCATATTTTAATTTTATATTGTCAAGGTTTTTCATATTTACATTCAATTTGTTATTGTAATCCCACTGTTGTTCAAGCTAAACCTCATATTTAAATTGAGCCTACCTTTTCTGACAATTCTTACAAAGGATTTTATCATCAAGGAAGTTTCTTTTTTTTTCTTTTGTAATCCAGGAAGGTTCATGAGTCCTTGCATGCTTATCATTCTGTGGCATTTATACAAAACCAACATCTTGGCTAGGTATAGAATTGTTCCAACATATGTATGTGTGTGTGTGTGTGTGTGTGTGTGTGTGTGTGTGTGTATATATATATATATATATATATATATATATATATACATATTTTATCTCAGAACTCCGTGATGACAATGAGAAAACTCTGAGACTAGATCACGCTTTAAGTTAAACTGCTCTTTCTGTTTGTATGTCTACAGGGTTGATCTCCCACCCCTACACCCTGGAAATTTTTGTCTTCCTTTGTGGAGATTTTTTTCTGTTTTATCTTTGACTATATTTCCATTTCTAAATGTTCTGTACCTCAGATATACTATTTGAAACTTTGATCTCCTCTAGCTTCCATATCTATCAGCTCTCTAATTACATTTTCCTTTGTGACATCCTCAAGCCTAAATATGTCACTGACATGAGATTTTTCCGTTTTGAAATGCTATTAGTGCTATACATTCTACATTCTACTTTTCGCCGCTGATTTAAATGTAGTTTCTATTTATGCAATAGGGTATTTTTTCCTTAACCTTCTTCCTGAGCTTTGTCAGTACCCCTTCTATCTCCTAATATTGTCTTGCTATCTCTTTTAATTACTTTTATCTCAATTTTTTTTTCAAAATATTTCCTTGTCTCTCTAATTCCTTGAGGGTATAAAGAGTATTTGGCTAGAATTTTCTTCTATTTCCTAGGAAGTTTATGTTTTTCTAAAATGTACCTTCATCTGCCCTTTAATATAAATTAGGTATCTTTCATCTTTTTGTTTTTGTAGCATTTGTGCCAAGTTTCTATTTTGATCCCTTCTGCTTATCATTCAGAACAGTATGGGAATGGGCAGTTGTTTGACCTGCATTAACTGGCTTGTCATTTCTGCACTTTTTTTCACCAGATCTGCTCTGTCCTCTGTCGTGGGGAGATCTTTCTGCAGCAGACCACTCAGATGAGTCTATGTGACTTGCAGTGAAGCACCTCATCACGAAGGCCTTTTATCTGATGATTTAGTGTTTCTCTTTGGTCAGCAGTACATGCCCAGCAATCACGTTCATTGTTCTCAGGATCCTTCACACCCTTACTCCTTATTGTCCCAACTAAAAAAAAATAATTACATGGATCTATCAGGACCCTTGCTTACTTTGAGATGAATCTATACTCTGCTTAAGGCTCAGAGAGATGAATACTGGCTTTCAATATATTCCTTCTATTTGATCCAAGTCCTACTATACTTGATGGATGATTACAATTCATAGACTGTAATTGGGAATTTTAGTCATTTCCAAGTTTTAATACAAGTAAGATACTATATTTCCAAATTTAAGTTTTTGTGTTCATTAGGTTTCTGGCAAGGGGTAGCGGTAGGAATTAGAATAAACATGTCTTTACTCCAGCATATTTTGCAGGAAATCCTCTTTCCCTTTTAAACAGTTTGACAGCAGTCTGTTTTAGGGAATTTATTCTCACACATGTCAATCACAAAGCTTTTACTGAATTTAATTCAAAAAATAAGAATAGTATAAGCTACATTGATGTTTACTATCTATATTATATATCTATATTCCTGGTTGTGAGGATGTTCTAAATGTTTCCAACACTTAAAAAATTAACTTCTTTTGGTATAAAAGTAATGCTGAAATTTTAGAAACATACATATATTGTAAAAAAGAGAATTTAAACCACATATAATTTCACTACCCTATAACCGGTATATTTAATTCATTATAAGATGGACATTTTCTCACACTGTAAATTTTCTGAAATGGCATTTGCCTTACAATTGGTGGCATATTATAATTTCATTAGCAGTTTATTTTATATCTTACTGGTATATGAAATAATGCTGAATAATATTGCTGATGCTATCTTAGATTTGATGAAATTTATTTTCTTCCAGTTATATGTATTATTTCAAATCAAAATTGGGATCATATTTATGTAATTTTGTGGCCAACTTTAAATGAAATGAAACAATTTGAGCTCCTTGTAGGATCAAATAAAGCAGTACCACAGTATCATAATCCTTTAAAAATATTACATAATTTCATAACGGGGTGATCGAAACACCTACATAATTTAAAATGAAGAGAAGAATGGCGTCTGTTTCAAAATCCAAAGGTCACTTAACTTCTCTAAGTCTCAGTTTTACTTATCTATAAAATGAACCTACTAATAATACCTACCACCTACAGAAGCCCGTGCTTCTTCAATGAAGTGTTTACTTCAATGGGGCACATGTTAAATACTCAATAAATGTGAATTATCTGCATTTGTGTTACTAGTATCATTAGTGATAATCCTTCAGGGAATATGGCACCTTTGCACTTAACCTCAATGGAATGATTCCATTCTATTAACTTGACTTGCTTACTTCGTGCCAGATACTAACTAGGCACTGGAAATACAAAGACAGCCCCAACTCTTATACAGGACCCTCTATGGACCAGTTTACTTTCAGAATCTCATTCATTTCTTTTGGTTAAATAGATCAGTTTCCTCTGAGCGCTCACTGCTCTCCACTGACCGCAGGCCAAATCTGTTTCATGCACGTTATACTCACATATAATACTTGCCATTCTCCCCACACACCCTTTGTGCCCTATTTCTGCAACTCTCTTACAATTCCTTCTTCATCTGTAGTCCTCTTCCCCTTTTCCTATCTCCAGAGGCCCAAATCTCTCCTAACCCAAAGAATATTTAGAATTAAGGAAGAGCTTCCTTATCATTTGATTTCTGTTCAGATGAAAAAAGAGGAACAAGAACTAGAAAACAAACTAGTTCACCCAAGATACCGGGCAAGGCCATTCCCATGTAACTCTGCTTGCACCCTCCCCGGATCCAGCCACTCTGACGTCATTGCTACTTCTTCCATACTCCCTAGAGCATTATTTGCAATATTTCTTATCATATTCTGCATCATAGTATTTGTGTGCATGTCCTCTTTGGCCTTGATTGTGAGGTCCTTGAGGGTAGAAATGGTATGCTATTCATCCTTGTCCCTATATCATGTGGCACACAGCACGTGCTTAAATACGTGGCTTTTGAACTGAATGACTTCAGTCACCTGACTCATAAGACCATTATCAGGGTTACTTATCCCTTGAAGTAAATCAATCCATCCACTTATTTGAAAAAACAATTAACATCTGACATTTTCCTATATATATGTGTGGGTATGAATAATATGTTTTCTAAGACTTTCAACAAAAATAGACATCCCTTTGTGCTCTTTTCCTGGCCTCATCCGCAGAGGCAAACCCTTGCAACTCCTTTAGCTGTTCTTCTCTTCTTCATGTTTCCAAAGCATGTATACAGGGCTCTTGCCTATCTTTCCCATGTTATTAAGTGGAAGATGAACACTGATCTTTTTACATGTCTTCCCTTTCCCCCACACATATTTTGCCCCTCTCCAAAATTCCAATAGAGTTCACCTTAATTTCTCCTCGGGCTCTCTACCTTCTTGTTCCAATCTGGACTGTCATTCTTGACAGTTTCACAGCTGCCATCCTGGGGAATCTCACTTGATCACTATGTTGACTATTCCTTTTACTCCTCTCCCGTGTTGGTTTCCATGTTTCCAGGATCTCAACTATTTGTATTTTTGGTTTGTTCTTTACCTTGGTGCATCATATCTTCAGCAGTTTTCCAAGAAACTCCTTATAAAAAATAATACTTACTTTGGGGAGGAAAGTGGTTACAAGTTTGACTTAGAATAGAATCCTAGGTTAGATATGACTATCCCTTAGAAATCTGAAGGCATCACCTGCCTTAAGAGGTTCTGGTAGATTATGTGAGAGGTGAAAGATTGCTTGTCTGTGGATTGTAAGACACAAAGTCAGGTAAGATAACTGGAGAGATAACACTATAGGGGAGTGGTGAGGGGACAGGGCTGAACTAAAAGCCAGGCAGATTTTCCATAGCATCATTGATTCAAAGATGATAGAACATGGTAGGAAAGCCCGCTGAGAGCAAAGGGATTGGAAGTAGAGACTGTTACATGGAGCCAGAAAAAATGTCCTGGGGCAAAAAAAAATACAAACTATTTCCAGCCACTTTCGACTTGGTGCCTGCAGTAGGCTGAGAGGGAACCTCTTCAGGGGCTGACCAAAATCTTGACACCTGGACCCTCTCCCACCCCAATTCCATTTTCTTAGATGAGATTAGCTCAGCTCTCATGAATTCATATATGACCCTGAAACATTAAATGCAATCACACCAGGGAGCAAAGCTACTCATGTTTCCTTACAATTGAGGATCTTTCCAGTCCAGCAACTAAGGCCAAGAACAAAATGGCTCAAGTGCCGTTTCAAATCATGCTGCTGAAGAGGGCCCTTTAGTTCTATATCATTAGGCAACTGCTGACTCTGAAATGGGAAGGTTAGGGATGTCGGCCAGGCCAGCGGGAACCTCACTGGCTACTGAGAAGCCTGAACAGCAACCAAATGCAGAATTCTATGAGGATACAAAATTCCACTTGAACCAATACCAATAAATGATGCAGAGTGATACCTATCTTCCATTATATACTTGCCCTGTGCCGCTGGAAATCTCTTCAGCCTTGGTATTAATGCACTACTTGGTCTTTTGTGGTATTTGTGAACCTTCAGGATCATTCCCTAAATGGTGCCTTTTCCGTTCATGGTGCAACAAAGTTTTCTACTCATAGATACCAGATAATATTAACAGGTGGAGCCCATCGCCGATTGCTTCTAAGTAAAGTATGCTTAGATCTCTTGCCTCTTCCAAAACAGACAGGGTACATATCTGCTCCAAGAAAGGAAAACTCTTGTCACATGTAAATCCCTCACTTAAAGCTTTTTGCTTAGAAATAATACTTATCTGAGCTTTGGATATTTATGATGCTAAAAAAGCACTGGAGAAAGAAATCTCAAGGTAAAGGAAAATCTGGAGGAGGGTTATAAAAGGGATGAGAACACTCTCCTGCCACCCAACTCCCCCATTGCTGAAAAGCTTACAGGGTTTTCCTACAGGCCTTGATTCACAAAGTGTGGTCCACTTGACAGCATTATCAGATCACCAGGAATCTTATTAGAAATTCAGGATCTCAAGCCCCATCCCTCCTCAAACAAAATCTTCATGTTTAACAAGTTCCCTAGGTGATTTGTATAAATATTAAAACTTGAGAAGCACTGCATTGCATCATAAGAGGAGGCACAGGTTGTCAATAAGTTTCATTACTGGTGTTGCTTTTGATCATTGGGATGAGGTGGTATCTTCTAGGTTTTTCCACTATAAAGTTATTTATTTTCCCTTTGTAATTAATAGGCATTTCACACTGAGATAATTTGAAACTACACAAACATCCTATTTCTCTTCATATTTTGCCCCTTAACTTTAACATCCATTGATGATACTTGACTGCAACAATCATTACTATGGTATTAACCAAATGGTGACTTTTAAACTTTTATTCTTGAACAGTGTTAGAATACACATATACCCCACATCTAGTTTCCCTATTACTAACAGCTTACAGTAATATATTTGTTGTAATTAATGAGCCAATACTGATCCATTGTTATCAACTAAAGTGCATAGTTTATTCATATTTTCTCAGTTCTACCTACCATCCTTTCTTATTCCAGAATCCCATCCAGGATGCCAGATTACGTTTAGTTACCATGTCTCCTTAGGTTCCTCTTGCTTTGACAGTTTCTCAGACACTTATTTCCACTATGACTTCCTAATTTATTAATTGGAATTCAACTTAAAGAACTGTCCTTTCTCCACCACTTATTTAATTGTTTATGTTTGTATGGGCTCATGGATATTTATTTTAGTATACATATTTTAAGCCATTGCCATTATCTTTCTTTACACAAACTGTCTCAAATGTGTTTGGAACTCCTTCAGGTTGACTCCTTGAGATGAAACCATCTGTTTTTGAGCACTTCTTACTTTCTGGCATCATAAAATGTTTCAGGTTCATCATGTACTTTCCTGACCCCAGCCCTAAGTCAGACATTGTTCTGAGGAGTATGGATCCTCTAACTGGTGAGTGGTGTTAGAAACCAAGATCTGGGGGGTAGGTGTTCTTTTTGCTACTGGGGTGTCATTACTTCTAGGCTCTCTCAGTGGCAGAGGTAGAAAATATATGAATGTATTCCAAACCATACATACATATATATCTATTTCTATGTAGATTAAAAATCTTGAGTTTACACTCAAATATAACTGAGTTTATAATCAGATATCTCTGATTCCACTCCAATAGCACAGGGTTCTCTTTAGCCTTCCCTTTTTACTTATTTGCAAGTTCCTTCTCTGGCAAAAAACTTGGATTTCATTATCATATCATTGTATTCACTTATTTATTCAATCCTAGAATACAAATAAAGAAGTTGCAGAATTGCTAATCCATATCTCTGTAAACAACAAATTTACTAACTAAAGCACAAGAATTGTATGTAGCTCTTTTTAATCTTCAGCCTTACAGTATCCAGTTGAAATAGTGCTTTCCAAGGTTATTTAGCTTTTTTCTTCCCCATCCTCTTTATTGTGGTTACGTGGTTCATTTGTAATGCAGTTAGATTCACTTATCATTGCTTATATTCCTTCTTGAGTTCTAGGGTATGGGAGTGTTTTGACTATTGAAGATTCCCACCTTCAACAAATGGCTAAAATTAGAGCAGGTGATATTCCCGCATTCCTTGATATTGTAGAGTATTTGACAGGGGGCGAGGAGTATTTAAACCTCTTTGATAAGCATATGATTATTAATATTTTTAAATTCCTATCTCAATACAATCCAGAGAATCAAGTATGATCTAGTCCAGAAGAGAAAGGCATTCCTAATTTAGGCTTCCTCTGAAACAATGGTGTGCCTTCTCTCAGTAATTTAATGGAATTTCTAATCTGAATTTGTTCCTCCAAATAAAACTGGGGGATGAAGAGAGGAGGAAGTGACAAGTCAATAAGCCATCAATGAGAAAACATATTAGACACATTGAGATAAGACTGCAGAGTCAAAAGGAGTGTTAGAAAGTTCACAAGGCACTTATTCTCGATGGCAGCCAAGGCACAAATAAGTAAAAATTTAATAATTTATAAGAGTAAAGTATACATCCTTTGGTCTGGATATCTAAAAGTCACTGTAACAGTCTGCATTTTTTTAGTGGACTCAAGGCAGAGTTGCAGGGTCCTAAGCCCTATCAAAATATTAATAGAGAGTTATCTCCCTTTCCCCTCAAAGGAGGTTGAAAACCTTCCTGAATTTGGGGCCCAAAAGATAATGAGCCAGGCCTGCATATTACCCTTTTGAGTCTTTTCCAATGTCTCTTCGGATAAGAGGCACTCTGGGAGTGCCTCTTTTCTGTGTTCTTTCCTACTTGTCTCTAAATTCCAATAAATCTCTCCCTTACAGGCAAAAATTATGGTACACGATCTCTCTCACATTCCTTACCCCAGTGTGCTCAATGGTTAATACCATTCCAAAACTTTAGCGGCTTAACACAAGGTATTTCTTATCTCACTCACATAGTCCTCAATGGTTGTGTAGCTCCATTAGGTGGCTTTTCTTTGAGTGATGACTCAGGTGCTTTCCATCTCATGCATCACCTCTCTCTGTCCTTGGAGACTTCTCTACTCAGGGACTAAAGGGGAAAAGCAAATGGAATATTACAGAAGAGGGATTCATGGACCAGATCCAGAAGTGGTACACATCACTTCTGCCCATATTCCAATGACAGAACCCAGTCACACAGGAATGCCCAACTGCAGAGAGGATGGAAAACAAGGGCAGCTGAGTGCCCATAGGAGAGGAACAATGCTTTGATGAACAGCCAGACTGTTTCTACTGTAGGTAGTAAACGCCCATCTAATAGATTGCTAGTTTTGCTTAAACTCATTTGATTTACTATTTTATCACTTACAACCAAAGGTATAGACTAAGACTGGTCTTAGGTATAGTAATATAAGTTAGGATAAGGATAAGTCCTAAATTCCCCAGGTGATCACTCAGGTAATTGCAGTATAGATTTCATTATTCATTTTTGCTGTAAAAAAATAAGAGAAAAGACTCAGACTATAAAGTAAGACATGAAAGAGGTGGTAAACATACTTTTAAAAAGGTCATGATGTCCAGCAGAATGTTAAGAAACTGTCATTTTGTTAAGAGTTAAACTTTTTCTCTAAGCACTGGCATGCAGTGCTGTCTTACGGAGTGACTGATTTCTTTAACACTTTCTATCAAGGTCTAAACTTAGGCATTCAGAGACTTTATAAACTCTTCCAAGTTATTCTCCAGAAGTATCCTCATAGACCAATGGTTCTTAGATTTGGCCATGCAACAAAATAAAATGGATATCCAGGTCAAACCCCAGAAATCATCAATCACTGATCTAGATTAGGGCCTATATATCTGTATTTATTTAATGTTACAGATGATTCTGGTTCACAGCTAATTTGGAGAACCACTGCCATAGGGTGTAGAAATAGAAGTGACTCTTAGTAACATCTGTATATTTCCCATAGTTTCCCAAGTTAAATTTGAAATTTAAATCATTACAATATTGGTTTATAAGAACCATATAGAAGATACCCCAAAATATCTATAAAGATAATTTCAATAAGACAGATGGTAGGCACTATTAATTTAGAGATGTCCCTGGCTGTCCTGGGCTGTGCAGGCTTTGTGGGACAAGCTTATTTGACCTGGAGGCTGGTAAGTATGTAGAATTTGATATGAAAAGGGCAGGAGAGACCATTCCAGACAGATGGAAGCAGCAAGAACAAAGTCATGGTTGGGAAAGCACCAGGCAGAATCAAGAGATAATAAGCAGGCTCAGTGTGGCTGGAGCAGAAACAATGAAGGAAAAATAAAAAGGCAGCATAACTGAATGTTAAACTGTGCCCTGTGAGCTCAAAGTGCTATGGAAATTCCAAAAAGAGAGTCATTTGGTTAGAACAGCCAAGAAGACTTCATGAAGAAAGTACAACTTGAGCTGGGTCATGAAGGACAAGTAGGATTCTGCTAACAGACAGAAAAGGGAGAAAAATTATTTTTATTTTGATGTTTCTGTAACCCAGCAGACAAAATGAAGTACTACATGACTGACTACCTTATTCTTCATGTAGATGTACTAGGGTCTTATGTATACAGTTTAACACGATTGTAAATGTTTATTAGTTGTTTATCTGTTTAAATGTCTGTATATCACATGGGGCTTGAGTCCGTTTTTAGGTTAATGTCATAATATTTTTAAAACTAATATTAGGAAAAAACACAAATTAAAAGAGGAATTAAAGAAAGGGAGGGATTGAACACAAATATCTAAGCATGTAATCAAATATATATGCTATATGCATATATAAGCAAATATATATCATATTTTGGCATATATATATATATATATACATATCTATATGTCAGCCAAAATTTTCTCAGAACTTCCTGAAAATTAAAGCAAAAACAGAGACATGATCTGTTACACAATTCTCAATATCCATGAAAATATCCAAAAGTTATACTAATACTTCATGGGAAGGAAAATTTAGCCTCCACCCAGCAGTAGAGGAAATAAATCAACTGCATTTTAAATATTGAACAATGTTCAATGAAGTTTTATATGTGGTCTTTAGTGGAGCCAGAGAAGATAAGCAAATCTCAGAAGCTGCCCAGTGGGTAGAACCATTACAGCCTCCCTGGTGAACTTCACGACACATGCATTGCTCACCCACGAAGAGCCAAAGCAAACTTGATTGTCATAAGATTTTCCTTACTGCAGGCCCTAAAACTCTGGAGGAACCAGGATCATCAGAAAGGAATGTTTCTGATGTGTCTATACAAAGTTGGTTCAGCTGCTTTGATTTAATTAACAACCAGTCAATTCAATCAATTAACTATTTGATTCCTTGGAAAACATGCTATCAAAATTCAGTAATATGTAAATGAAAGAGCCCACTAATATAGATTTCTGTCTACTCAGATGGATATGTAGACTATGTGAACCATGCAAAGACATAGCTTTTTTTTCTTTTTTGAAGTATGGTTCTGAGTATTCCTGAGAAGTGGCTAATTATCTGATGATAATGACTTGTGTATGCATAATGTTTTCAGAACTTATTCACAAGTATAACCATCTTGTGAGGCTGTGTTTTTACCTATGAAACAGGAGGTTCAATAACATGACCAAAGTCTAACATCTAGTTATTAATAGGAGGAAGTATGGTGTTATACGAAGAACTGTGGAGTCAGGTAAACAAGGCTTTGTTGTCCAAATCTTGCATGTAGTTGGGTGGTTTGATATCATCTTCCTAGTTCCAAATTCTTGACTCTACACTTCAACTTTGGCCTCCAACTTTGACTTCTCTAGATTTAGTGTTCATTTTCATTCTCCTTTGAAATTTGGTACTTGGCTCTATTCTTACTCTTTTTTTTTTTTTTAATATTTTATTTATTTCTTTTTACTTTTTTGGCTGTGTTGGGTCTTCGTTTCTGTGCGAGGGCTCTCTCTAGTTGCAGCGAGTGGGGGCCAATCTTCATCGCGGTGCACGGGCCTCTCACTGTCGCGGCCTCTCTTGTTGTGGAGCACAAGCTCCAGATGCGCAGGCTCAGTAGTTGTGGCTCACAGGCCCAGTTGCTCCGTGGCATGTGGGATCCTCCCAGACCAGGGCTCGAACCCGCGTCCCCTGCATTGGCAGGCAGATTCTCAACCACTGCGCCACCAGGGAAGCCCGATTCTTACTCTTTTTGATTGAGACAAGTCCCCTGGTCTCAGCATCTTTTGGTCCTGAGTGAGAACCCTTGTCTGGCTCCAGCAATAAAGAACAAAGTCCTTAAGTTGGCCCTTGGCTGGACCAGCCCCAACTATCCCCAAGGCATCTTTACACAACACAGGCAACTCCCACAGGCAGTAAGGACTAAAACAGGACTGATAGCAAATGGTATGGAAGGCTTAGACAGCAGAGAATTAAACTCTATATATGTAATATACATTGATACATACCAAAACCAACACAGGCCCCCAACTCTGGGGTAACAACGTGTTTCAACTGAGATTCTATGAGTATAATGTATCATCAGCAAGTATAAATGCAAAATCCTCTCCACTTCTGTTTACTTTCTCAAATTATTAACACACAAATTATTTTCCACCAGAGGGAGGTACATATTTAAAATTATGTTATCGATTGCACTGTATAAATAGAACCATGTGGAATTCAGTCTCTTATTCCAGGACTGCAGTCCTATCTCCACCCCCAACCCTCATCCATTGACAAGATCAGATTTAGGGTATCTTTAATTCAAGTGCTATCAATGAATAAATAGACTGAGTGACACTGGATGGTAGCAGAGACAATTAAAACAAAGTTATGGGCTTCCCTGGTGGCGCAGTGGTTGAGGGTCTGCCTGCCGATGCAGGGGACGTGGGTTCGTGCCCCGGTCCGGGAGGGTCCCACATTCCGCGGAGCGGCTGGGCCCGTGGGCCATGGCCGCTGGGCCTGCGCGTCCGGAGCCTGTGCTCCGCAAAGGGAGAGGCCACAACAGTGAGAGGCCCGCGTACCGCAAAAAAAAAACAAAAACAAAAAAACCAAAGTTACTTGGTGTCCTATCTATCTGTCATATTGGCTGATTTATAAGCTTCCCACAAGAAGTAATTTAATGGCTCTTTAATAGAAGAAGGCTTGAGAAAATACCAGCAGATGGTATTGTGGGTAATGACCCAGGCTATAATGATTTAAGTAATGACTTGTCTTATCTATCTACCTGTACTCAAAAGGCTGAACTCGCATATATGCACACACATGCACACACATTGTCTTCTGATGGACTAGGCTGCCTAAAAGCCTTTTAGTAGAGAGAATGTAAACAAAATTACATAATTAAAATATATAAGACTCAAGAAAGGAGCAAAACTGGAGAAAACAACAACAATAATAACTGATGCCACAGATGATACAATCCAAACAAAAACTACTTAGTACTTCCATTCTAACTTGCCATGGCTTTCCATTAAAAGATATATGGCATCTTCCTAGAGTACATGCCTTTTAACCACTCCCAGCAAGTTTCAAAGAGATCCTGAGTTATCTACTGCCAAGAAAGGATGAATAGAAATGGCTTATTTCTTCCAAATAGCCCTTTGGCATCCATGCACAACAGAGCCAACTCTCACAAACAGTGAGGAGTAGCACAGGACTCATACCAAATAGCATCTCTTCTACTGATTAATTTCTCGTGGTCCCTATTGTCTCAATTACAGATCCTGCAGCTACAGCCATATCCAAAGTAGCTCCCCCTGAACTTATAGGAGTAAAAGTATATTTGGAAACTTTCCTTAGAGAAAACAACCAGGTCCAGTGCAGTGGCATCCTATCTCCTGGTTCATTTTAAGAATTGGTAACATAGCAGGGCCAGAAGCTTGGCTGTAAGCCAGGGGGTCAGTCAGGAGCAGGACGCTGGGACATAAGAGGAAAGTCTACAGTGACTGTGGCTCCCTTGGCCGTTCTGGACAATGGGGTCCAAGAACGTCAAGGACCTGTTCTCTCTTATGCCTTGGCCAGAGCTGATTTAGCTTTGAGCACTGCTTACGACTGGTCTCTATGGGTAGAAATGGTAGCATATTATTTCAGGGAAGTTGAACTTGCCCTTGCCCGCTGCTCCTGGTGCTGCAGACAGTACTGCTTGCCTCTGGCCATGATGAGACGATCCGTGAGGTCATTTCTGGGCAAGGTTTCCATGGAACAGAGACAGAGTCCATTGGGGCTAATACGTGAGAGAAATTTCAGGGCCCTGTTTCCTAAGAGAGCTGGAAAAGACATTATTAGGTACTGAGAAGAATAGCCTGTGGGCTTTTAAAATCAAATTAAAAAGGGAAGGCAAAATGAGAGTTTTCCCAGGAAAACTTGACTTGGACATACTTTCTGCGGGTGGGGTAGCAGACACCATCCCTGACCTTGCTGACCAGTTTTGGATGAAATTAGGAAGCAAACAAAGCTAGTCATCGGGCCCCTGCTGAGCACCCTCAGCCTCTATACTCCCCTGGTCTCCTCTGTGACTCATTCTAGGTTTGCCCTCCCTGTGGGCATCCCAACCTGCAAAATTAACAAGCTGGTTTTCTAAGCTGTGTCCAGTATAGTAGCAGCGAGCCACATGTGTCTATAGAGCATTTGAGATGTAGTTAGCCTGAATTGAAGTATGCTATAAAGTATAAAACACAAAACAGATTTCAAAGATTTAATACAGAAAAAGAATGTAAAATATCACCCTGGTGTTTTTATATTGATTACATGTTGAAATGAAAATGTTTTGGATATATTAGGTTAAATAAAATATATTAATAAAATAAAACTGTTTCCCTTTGCTCTTTTTTAAAATGTGGTTATTGTAAATTTTAAGGTTACATTTGTGGCTTTCATCTGTGGCTTACATTTTATTTCTTTTGGAGCACACTGTTCTCTATCCTCAGGGCTTTTATTTCTAATATGATACATTTACCGTTGACAATGACAAGGGTGAGCTTTCTCAAATAACATGTTTGATTTTAACAGGAGGTTGTAGAGACAGGTATGTGAGGGAACAGTTAATTCCCTTGTCCTGGAATGTGCTTCCATCTTCTTTATCCTGGCAAACTCTTATTCATCCATCAGGATCTAGATCAAATGTCTCCGCCACCAGGAAGCTTCCCCTAACTCTCCCAGGCAGAGATAGTCCCTTCTGTACTGTCTCAGCACTCCGTGCAAATCTCTACCGGAGCACTCTAAATCACTACAATGTACCTTAATTTAAATGTCTTCCCTTCTAAGCTGTGAACTCCTTCAAAGTAAGGACGGAGTCTTATTAGTTTTAATAGTAATAATAATTCTGCAAGAGTCATACTAAAAGTGTTTCCTGATACCTTAATTTATTCACTTATAAATTTATTCATTCATCCTGAAATCAAGCCTTCTGAGCCATTCAACCAGCAGCAGGGGTCTGCCCACATCCCTTGTCCTTCAAATAGCCCATAATTATGGACCTTGTAGTGAGTCTTCCCCTCATGAATTGCCATCCTAGCTACCTGCAATGAATTCACTTAGAAATAACTCTCTCAGTGATGATTGAACACAGAGTTTTAACCATGTCCCTTGACTGCCTATGTAAGTGTCCTGGGTTTATCTCCTTGTACATGTTATATGTTATCCAATCCAGGCCAGTTTTATGCCCCGCTCTTGCACTGTTCCCTACTCTCTTTCTTTCTAGTGCTGTTGTTCTTAGTGTTTTATTGTAAACTATCTTGTTACCTCACCCCTGTGAATAGTCTCCTGCTTCCAGATGCAATGTTTATTATGTTGCTTGGGTGTTGGCTCTCCTCAAAGCCAGTGGAATATGGGATTCATTAGGAAGATGATGGAACTATGCTCCAAAGATTTAATGATTTAGCAAGGATTCTATCCTTTCCTCTTTTCTGACACCTGCCAATCTGAGGGCCGGCAAAGTCACCTTTCTAACACATCCAAACCAGGCTGTCAGTTTGGCCCTGCCTATGGCTTTGTTAGTCCTTGTCACATAGAGAGATGTCCTGTGTGTAGTAAAAGGAGTCAGGACTTGCCTTAACTGGTTGGAAGTGTTTCCCACCTGCACAAACACCCCATGGAATATCCAGGAATAGGCCTTGCTCCTGCAGCCAGCTGCCCTCTTTCTAATGGCTGGGGTGTGAGCCCCCTATACCATTTGGCTTTTGAAAAAGCAGGCCAGCCTTTGTAAAGGGCAGCTTCAAAAGAGGAGGCAGCCTCACTGTTCTTGTGAAAGAGACATAGTCAAAATTCTATTTTTAATTATCATTGAGATGGTGACAACAAACAAGATTGCCAAGTGATGGTAATCATTTGTTAGTGAAAACAAATCAAAGGTCATTGTGAAAGTGTTAAACTTTGGGTCTTGAGAAGGTCGTGACAAGACATTTAAAGGAAAGAGGAAATCTAACGGATACATATCTCTTCATGTTTAAATATGAGATTACACAACTGTGGACATTTAGTTCTCAGCTTCCTTGCCTAGTTTCTACTTTTCAGGTCCATAGGGATAGTTTAGAGATAAAAATTTGGTCTGCCTGGAATGCTCCCAGCCCTCCCACTTTGACTGAATAACATCTACCGCTGCTTTCCTTCTCGTCTTGGACGCCACTCCTACTGCAAAGTCTTTTCTGATCTCCCAGGATGGAGAGAGATGTTCACCACTGTGTGCCCAGTGCTCAGTACAGTGTACAATCCAGGTAGGTACTCAAGAAATGTTTGTTTGTTGAGTGAAGAAATGAATGCTAGCAGGGTGTAAAAAAAAATGGTAAAAAAAAAAAATGCAGACTTACAGATCAAGTTCTACCTCTGCCTTTTATCAAAGAAATTAACTTTTCTGAGATTTGTGTGCTCACCAGTAAAAACTACAGATATAATAGTATCTACTTCATAGAGCTTTCTGAGAACAAGTAAGCCTATGTGGTAAAAGCATTTTGTAAAATGAAATGCCTTATAAAATTTGAAGCTATAACTCCCTTTTTCCTTTTACCTACATATTTGCTGTGAGGGTTTTATGCAACATTTTGGAATGTGAGCCAAAATTATTTGGGTTGCAGGTTGGAGAGAGCCTGTCAACCATATTCTCCGCTAAGTATAATTCCACAGTGGACTGCATATAATCCATGGCTGATATGCAGAGACTCTCTTCTGGGCAATCCAGGCAGTACAGCCCAGGGGTCCCTAGAAATCAGAGCAATGGAAGGGGAGGCACTTGATAAAAGAGATGGTTTCATGCCTTTCATAACCTGTGACTGTCCACAGTGAGGATCAACTGAGTTTTGAGACCAGAGGTCAGTGAGATAGCTCTGGCATACTCTTCACATGTCCAGTGTTATAATAGCTTTGCCAAATGATTGGGTTGAGAATGAAGCTAAATTTATTATCTTGCCTTCCCTGGGAGCAGTTTCTTGCAAAGTCAGGAACATTCTTTGAGTAATGTATGATGAGTAGGGTAAAAGAAATGTATACAGAAACTTTGCTCACTGGCCTCTTAATTCAGTATAGCATCTAGAATAAACTAAGAAGGGGGGGACTAACGTCTCATGCCCCAGCAAACTTATATGAGAGATAAATGGTCAACATGACCAAATCCAGTAGAGCCAACCGTTGAATCTTAAGAATAAAGGGTTAAGTTCTCCCAGGTATAGTTGACATAACAGTCTTTGTGATATTTGTTACCAGGAATAGACACCTAGCTAGCTTATACAAAAGCTTATACACAAGAAGTTTTACAGGCAGCTGAGAGAAGAGAAAGAGCAGGGCCACAAAAGTATAATAACTGGAACTGGGAAGTCCAGGCGTGGGGCACCTCATTTGTTTCTCTTGGACAGCATGGGCATCTGCCTTTTGGCCTCTCTCTGTCTCCTCTTTATCTTGATTGGCCTCCTTTGGTTGCATATGGTCCAACATAACGTCTTGGGAAATCCACCATCACTCATTTTTAACGCCTAGGAACATTGGCTCAGGTGCCTCTCCTTTGATCCTATCAGGTATGACCATTAAATTCAGGGCTACATGATAATAGAAGGCAGTAGGGCTCAGTGTAAAGGCAGAGTTTTAAAAAAGGGGATGAAGACAGAGATGCAATCATTTAAGTGGCTAAATCTACTCTTCAAGAGTAGTTTGGGGCTTATTAATGGTGCCAAGGATGCATGGATTAAGGAGAAAAATGCAGGAAATGGTCTCCTTTATTTAAGAGCCAGGCCAATAAAGCATAAAACCAGGGTAGACCAAAGTGTGATACATCTCCTCCCTTTTCTTGTGTTTCCCCTCAATAGGAAATAGTGATTTCAGCCTTCTGTGAGTCATAAAGGGAAAAGAAAACTCTTCAAGGGGGCGTCTAATTGTGGTTTAGAAAAAAAATGCCTTATAAAAAATCTGTGCCTGATTTTCCCCTTACCAGCCAGTACACTCAGCATATTATCACCAGTAACCAAAATATTAATATAGTCCTAGATTGTAAATGTCTTTCAGTTGCCTTGTGCTTGCCTTGTGCCAGTTAGATTGTGTAAGTCACTGCAAAAGTACAAATGACAAACCCATACCATGGCCCACTCGCCTTCTTTTCCACATCTGCCTCCATCTTTCACCACAAAGAGCCTTAGCCACATGGAGTGAACACCCACCTCAATCCATATTCCTCCTCCAAAACAATTATCCCTTTGGCTACTTTGGGGTCAAGAGAAAAAGAACAACAGTGTAGTTCACTCTTGGGAGGACAGACTGGGGAAGAGGACTGAGTAAGCACTGAGAACTGCCTTCAGCATCTCAGGTTCCCAGAGCAGTACAGAAGTAAGGAGAGGTCTGGCGTAGGGAGCACACCCTATTTGAGAGGTTGACCCTATAATGTGCTGAGCCAAGGTCAGAGACCTTTTGTTGCCATGGTCCAAGAGCAGTGCTGGCTGGCCAAGAATGTCAGAAATCACCTAGGCATGCTTTGACCCAGGTGAAGTCTTTGACATTGAGTCTAGAACTATGCCTCTAAACTCAAAGCAGGGAAGGCAGCAGGAGCTTCTATGGGTCATTAGCCACAGGGAGCTGCGAGTGTCTGGATTTCTGCTCATGTGCTGTCAAGGAAGGGAAGGATCGTTCAATGAGACAATCACAGCTCCAAAAGAGTATTTTAGGTGGAGTGCAGCCATTATTCCATAAAATCCCAAAGATGTGATGTCTCTTCAACAACAGAGATTTAACATATTTGAAATCAAATTCAACACTTTTTCCTCTTCCTTCTTCCCTTCACTATCCTATCCGTGCTAAGAGCAGCATTGTTCTCCCAATAACTTTGACTCTATATCTCTTCAGTTTCTCTCTTTCCTGAACTCTCTAACAATGAATGCTGTCATCAAGTCCCCTTGACCTTCCTCTCTATTAGATCAAATGTCTCTCCTCTTTCCTATCCCTGCTTCAGAGATGTAGTTCTGGCCCTTATTACTTCCTGTCTAGACCATAACAATAAATTCCGGTCATTCTTCCACTTGAATCCAATCTAAACAATAACAAGACTTCTGTCTTAATCTTCTCAAAATACAAATCTGTTCACATTAATTCCCTTCTTAAAAAGCTTCAGTGGCTCCCCATTGGCCAAGAACTTTTCCAACCCCCTTAACCTGGTATCCAAGTCCTCCAAACACAGCTCCAGCCAAGCTCTTGACAGCATTTGTTTGCTTTTTTTGTTACTATAAAAATAATCCCAGGTAATTGTAGAAAATCTATGCAAAAAATATGAAAAATGATATAAATTTGAATCCTAATTTCACCATTCAAATGTATTTTGGTCTAACTACAGATGTCCTTATTTACAAAAGTGAAAACATCTTTTCTTTTTCATTTGATAGAATACCAGTAGCATTTTTTTATACTTGAAAATAATTTTTAATTGTTAAAATACCATATGCTGCACTGGCTCAAAAATAGAAATTCTTATGTATCATCTGTAGCAGCTTGCATACTACCTTTCACAAAGCAGACGATCAATATATACTAGACGCATTAAAATTATATCAAATTAATCTTAAATGAGGTGCTTAGATCTTGTATTCTGAGTAGGGATTTAAAATGATAATTTATGATATAGATATTGGGTCAAAGAGAGGAAACAGTGACAGACTGCATAAAGGGTATGAAGGTGCAATAATCATTTCTAGTATTTTCAAGGTTTACAGGCTAAAAACTAGGAATAATGTTGACTTGTTAAAATAACAAAGTAGCAATGTTTGATGGGAGAAGCAGTTTGTTGAATAAGATAACTTCCACCTTGAACACCTTGAGCTTTAACAGCTGATAAGATACTCAAGTTGCTACTTCATATTTAAAAGTGCCTAAAGGAAATAGAAAGAAGATGAGAGTTTAGGTCTGAAGACATAGATTTGGGATTCACTGTCATTAGCATAGAATTGGTGATAATAATGATTAGAATGGATAACATTCCATAGAAATGAATAGCATCAAGTTCTGCTTTCAGCAATAGGATCAGCTACATATTCCAGAAAAACCTTCTACTACAAACCCTGAGAAATTCTGGATAAAATAAAACAAACAGACTTTAAGGCATAGATGAGCAACAAAAGAGTAAGAGAAATTCACAGGTTTAAAAAAAGAAGCCTAGGGCTTCCCCGGTGGCGCAGTGGTTGTGAGTCCGCCTGCAGATGCAGGGGACATGGGTTCGGGCCCCGGTCCGGGAGGATCCCACACGCGGCTAGGTCCGTGAGCCATGGCCGCTGGGCCTGCGCGTCCGGAGCCTGTGCTCCGCAAAGGGAGAGGCCACAACAGTGAGAGGCCCGCGTACCGCCAAAAAAAAAAAAAAAAAAAAAAAAAGAAGCCTTAAAGCCTGAAACTGAGTGTAAGCAAGTGTTAAAGTCACAGATTGCCTATGGGCATCTCCTGACAGCAGAAATCTAGATGGCCAAGACCAAGAAAGGTGAGAAGACCTCAGTCTGGGTCACAGTAATAAGTCAAATCTGAGACTCCTACAGAAAGTTGGGTTACTTGAAGGGATATTCACTCAATAAAAATGTGAGCCAGAAAAAGATTCATCCACTGGCAAAGAGAGCAACAGAGGAACCAGTTTGCCTTAGGTCTTGGTAGAAAGGAAAAATGAGTCTGCATTGGAAATTCATAATGACAAGCCTGCCCTCACATGGGGTAGGGGCTTGAACACATGTTACCTTTGTATTCTAGTAAACTGCAAGCAAAATTAATTTTTAAGGGCTTCTAGGTTATTAGTGGCCCAGGACACCTGACAGAAGGAAACACAAATCCTGTCCAGAGAAACAATTCCCTTAACCTAGATTCCTCAGAAACGCCATAAATTAATATCAGCAAAAAGGAAGAATATAAAGTAAAATTATCAAAAACACAGGTAAACAATGCACTAACAACAAGTCAGAGAAAAACAGCCCACGGTCTTCAAGTGTTGGAATAATCAGGTACAAGTTATCTTAAAATATGATTTAAAAGTTTTGAGGGTAAAGAGAGAATTAAAAATAAGAATATAGAACATGGTACTTTCAAGAAATACCAAGGAACATTTGGAAAAGGACTCAAAAGAACTTTCATACATTAGTAACATGAATTTTGAACTTCAAAACTCAGTGGATTGGTTAAACAACAGATTAGACACAACTGCAGAGAGAACTGAAGAAATCATAAGACAGATCTGAAAAATTCAAAAAAAAGAAAAAAATGCAGCACCTTTAAAAGTTGAAAAAAGTATAAAAGCCTTGGAGAATAGAACAAGAACACACGTACACCTATTTGGAATTAACAGAGGAAAAAATAAAGAAATGAAGAGAACTGATATTCAAAGAATTGATGGCTTTGAATTTTTTTGACTCTCTGAAAGACATGCATCTTCAATTCAGGAAGCACAATAATACTGATAAGAGTAAATACCAGGAAATTTCCATTTTACTACATGATAGTAAAATTTCAAAACACTATTGTCAAAGAGAAAATCTAAAATGTAGCCAGAGGAAGGGAAAAGTGCATAAAAATTGGTAACAGACTGTTCACAGACTCTCGGCAGCAATATTGGAAACACCAGTAGAATAATATCTCCAAAAGGTTATGTATAATTATATCCCTGCCTGAAGAACAAGAGTGAAAAAGGATATTTTTAAATAAAAAGAAAATAAAGATAAAAAGTCTACTACAAATGCACCATCGCTAAAAGAAGTTTTAAAGAATGAACTTTAGGAGGAAAGAAACTCATTTCATGAGGTAGACCTGATGGTCAAGAAGGATTGGCAAGCAAATGAATTGGTAAATCTGCAAGTAAATATAAATGAATATCTGTGTATGAAATGATAGTAATTTGAAAAAAAAAATAACTAAAATATTGCACCAAAATAACATTTCAGAATATGTGTGAGACATTTATTGAGAAAATTACAAAATTTCATTGAAAAACAAAAAGAATACCTAAACCAATGGAAAGATATATCATGTTCATGTATAGAAAGATGCAATACCACATAAATGTCAATTATCCCAAAAAATAATTAGAAATGCAACAAACTTTTAATTGAAGTGCTAAAAATGTTCTTTCTTGGAACTTGGAAAATTGATTCTAAAATTTATATCAAAGAGCAAAATGCCAAAAATAACCAAGATGCTCCTCAGGAAGACAAGTATGTATGAGGAAAGTAGGGGAAGGAATTTGTAATAACAAAGCTTTTTATGAAACTATAGTGTTAGTTTTGAATCATATGAAATGGACATTTTTATAGGGCAAAAACTAATATTGCTAACTTCTCATAGTTCAATATAATAATAAAAAAGATGTAATAAAGTATTGGTTTAGAGAACAACAAATAGATGAGGAAAATTCAGACTAGAGTACTTTGGGACGGGCCCATGCATATTTGAAAACTTGTCAGAACTGGCATTATAGACCATTGGAAGAAAAAAAATATAAAGATGCTGTAATAATTAATTATCTGTTAGGAAAGTAAAGCCAAATTAGATTTCTTACCTAATATCATAGACAAAATTAGCTCCAGGTAGATAATCACATACTTATGAAAAGCAAATATTTAAAATGCTAGAAGAAAACATAGGAGTATGTCTTTACAGATATGTTTTCTCCTTCTTCTACAGTAAAAAATTTTCAGGTGGGCACATGGCTGTCCAAAATAAAGACATTTTCTAACCTTCTTTGCAGGTAGGGTCATCTTGTGACAAAAGTTCTGGCCAATGGGATATAAGTGGAAATGTCCATAAAAATGTTTCTTAGAATCTCCTTAAAAGATAGCTGATACACCCATACTTTACCCCCCTTTTTTTCTCTTCCTTTTTGCCCTTCTGCCTGGGATATGGGTATATAAGAACAATAAGGCTTCATGAGGGTGGAGCAGAAAGCTAGAAGCAGCCTAGATCTCTCAGGACTTCATGGAACAGAGCTTCCTTACCTTCTGCAGATTTCCTACCTCAGGATTTTTGCATGAGAGAGAAAAATTAGCTTCTGTCTTGTTTAAGTCATTATTATTTTAGGTCTCTGCTCCTAACGCACAGGCAGACCTAATGCTAACTAGGGCAATTTGCAATGACATGTCTTTTCTCCTTATTTTAGAAAGTCTACAAGAGAAAAACAGGATAGGAATAATCCTATAGGAACATCCACTTTTAATAGACTAAATGGGAAGAGAGAAGAATAAAAAAGAAAGAAGAAGCTATAAGAGTTTAGAAGGGCCACATGCTGTGAAATACAGAGTGAGGATGGGAAAAAAATCACCTGTGGACTCGTCTAGATTAGAAGGAGGTCACTGGTGACTTTAGAGGACTCCAAAGAATGTTTCCAAAGAATGACTAAGAAGTCAGTGAAGCAACACAACACTCAAGGGATTATTACCACCTGCACGTTACTTGGAGGCCTTCCAGCTCCACACAAAACCAGCATACAAACACGTTTGGTGTTTCTGGGCTACGGGTGTAACTAGATGTACCTGAATCATCAAGAAACAGAAATAGCCCTTACCCTGGATAATTTCTTAATGTCTTTTCCATAATTATGACACACCCAGTAGGAACATGCCTGGTCTACTCTATCTGGTCACAATTGAATTGATAATTCAATAGGGATCCAATCTATCTCTAGTCTTCACTAAACAAGGGGATTCTTTTTTCTCTATTGTTTAGAAGATAACCATTTTATGCCATGGGATGAACTACATTGATTACTACCAATGTGTATTATAGATATCCATAGAAGTGTCCACCTGTAACAGAAAATGACAAATCTTCTGAAGGTGCAACTAAAATGTGGGCCTGATAACACTCACCATCTGTATGGAAGCCCTGAGCACCAGAACAATGGAAGAAGTGCATGCAGGCCAGAACTTAGAACTTAACAAAACATGAGTAGGCATTCCCCGGTTATACCCAAGGGAGATGCTTTTCAGAAATGTGCACAAACTGAGAATACACAGGCCAAAAGAAATTTTTCCATAAGAAATAGTGGTAAAGAATAAATTTAGGGGATTTCAGTCATTACAACATACAGCATCTACTTATACATCCGTCAAGTATAATAGGGAGCACACTTAAATGGGTAGAGTAAGTAGTGGAGTTGACCAAAAAAAAAAAAAAAAATTAGTGTTGGGTTTGATGAAGGAAAGTGCAGCCATTACAAAAGCAAGGGAGGTTTGTCTCCATAGGGTGATGACTGTTGGAAATGGGGGATTATGGTCCCTTAGTACCATCAGAGGGTGGAAATTCCTAAACTTTCCCTTAGGATTTTATTCACTGTAAAGAACCTTTCCTATGCTGGACATTTACAATGCACCCCCCCCCCCGGGAGAATTTGGTAGAGCACCTAAACCTCAAACAATTAAGGGAGCAAGGGCAACCTATAAGGTATAGATAAATAGAAACACAAAAAGCAATGAAAACTTGGTGGCCGAAGTAGGAACACCTGATGAATAAACATCCTGCAGCATTTATTGGGGATGCCACCTCCTACAGGAGTGGCCTATGAGGACACCTAGGCCTGTGGTCTGTACACGTTATTAAATTGCCTAGACTGCCTCACACGTGTTGTCTAAAATATATGAAGCAAGATTTTTTGCCTCAATTACCTAGACTAAATCAACAACACAATCCACTCCATTCCATCCCATATCCATAATCATGGCATTAGGCTAAAGTTCTTATTTTTTTTGGAAGGAGAGGAGAAATAAGAAGGGGACAGCAAAGCCAGGAGAGGAAACAGAAGTTAAACTCCCTTTTCTAACTTCTTTTTTTTGGCCGCGCTGCATGGCACGCGGGATCCTAGTTCCCCAACCAGGGAGGGAACCCCAGCCCCCTGCAGTGGAAGCATGGAGTCCCAACCACTGGAACGCAAGGGACATCCCCAAACTCCCTTTTATGAAGCAGGAATGGGAATGGGTGGGTTCCTGGATCCCTAGCATTCTTTCAGTCCACTCTCCCTGGTTTGGGCCAGTTAAAATGGCTACCATTTATCAAGAGGTACCTGAAATCTCTGCCACTACTCTAGAAGACCTAGGCAACTGCAAGACCCAGAACTGTCCCCCCTGGATATTTAAGCTACATTGTACAAGTGTCAGTTTGGGCTCCAAGGGGATCAGGGCTCTAGCCAGTCTTGGTTCCTGAAGGTAGAACCATGGATTCCCAAAGTCTAGATGTGCAGGCTCACCCAGGACAGCTCATTAATTTCATAATAACAGACCCTGCATTTTCCTGATTAAGTTTTCAATTTGTTTCACTAGTGTATGTTGGGAATTTATTCTACTCTAGCAGATCTTCCTTTTGTCTCTTGCATAAATCTAGGCCACATCTTGACCAAGATGACTAAACCACAGTGAATCCTCACCCCTGTGAAAACTGGGAAAGAAAACTGGGAAAGGATTGTGAATGCCTTTGCAAAATGCCCCAATGCAACACATTATTATACTAAGGAATTTTATTACAAATTTTCCTGGAATATATTTCAGGGCTCAATGCTGGCTGGAAGACGCCCTTATTTTTAAAACACCCTTTTCTATGTTTCTTTGTCTCCAGTTCCTTCTACAAGTCCTTCTAGATGGAGTTAAATGGCAAAACTTCAAGGTTTTACAGTTCAGTATATTTGAAGATTATACATTAGATACTATGATGCTTAGATTTTTCATTTACCAGCCAGACTATAAACACTTACAGTATGGGAAACCATATTTTATACCATTTGTATATATACCCACCAAAGGTAGGTTTTGATGTTTTGATGACTAGTGCTTTATTTACGACAACAGGTGCCCAAACATTCATTGGCGACTTTATTGTTGGTTATTTAACTGTCTGCTCACCACAAAGAGGAAGAAATACAAAGAAATACAAAACGTATCTCCTATCCTCAGTTCTCTCAATTGTTATGAATTGGATTGAATTCTCCCCTCTAAAAATCATCGACATATTTTAGTGTCTTTATGACTGCTTTGGCCTTCTTAGTCCCAACTAATAGACACTCTGTAAATACATACTGATTAAATGGGAGACATTCATCTTCTTCTCCATCTAAATCTTGCCCATCCTCCTAGGTCAATTCAGGTCCTTTTAAACTCCACAAAGTCTCCCCTGAGAGCTCTATCCTTTCTCTGAGCTTGTTTTTAATGTTGTACCTATCCGATCACTTATTGAGGTGCCCCTCATTTTTAGGGAAGTTAAAAATAGTAGCCATTGAATTAATTTCTGATACCTTGTATATTCTCAGCATTTCTTGCTGTCCTTCTGGTAACAGACACTACTCCCTTGACAACAGAGTGAGCGTGTTACACAAGCTGGTCCAGCTCAAGTCCTTCCCTCGGGATAGGTTCAAACTCTATCTGAGCCAACCTGATAGTTAGAATAAGTGAGGAGCTTCCCCCAGCCAGGTTACCCAGCATACGGAGAAGCTGGTCTGAAAGACAAAGCTGACACCCAAAAAAGAGAAGAGACAAAAGACCTAGCAAGCACTGAAGATTTCTAAGTCACTGGATTTTGCTGTCCCTGAGGTAAGTTTCATCCCAGCTATTTGCAAGGTTTGGTTATATCAGCCAATATATTCACTTTTTTTGTAGACTAACATCAGTTTGTCACTTGCAGTTTTTTTTTTTTGTTTTGTTTTGTTTTGCGGTACGCGGGCCTCTCACTGTTGTGGCCTCTCCCGTTGTGGAGCACAGGCTCCGGACGCGCAGGCTCAGCGGCCATGGCTCACGGGCCCAGCCGCCCCGCGGCATGTGGGATCTTCCCGGACCGGGGCACGAACCCGTGTCCCCTGCATCGGCAGTTGGACTCCCAACCACTGCACCACCAGGGAAGCCCTTGTCACTTGCAGTTTTGACGAATTCATGACAGGTGCCTTGAGGGAGTCACGTCTTTGTGAGTTTAGTTTTACTGCTTTTGTACATCCCATTGCACCTAGCACAGGGTGCACCCTGCAAGGAATAGAAACTCAGTCAGTAGTTGTCAAAGTACTGATTCTTTAAATTTCCATTAAAATTCTGGAATATTATATGACACTACAAATATTAATTACTATGTGTAGGAAATCATGAGCAAAAGTCTCAGATACTGATACTGTGGTTAAGTCACCTGTTTTGGGGAACAAAATGCACATATTTAACCATGTTGCAAATATATTCCTTGTCATTAACAGGCCACTGCCTTCACAAACCATTCTTATCCTTTATATCTTTGCATAGTGGAAAGTGCTTGATATAAATGTTTTCAGATGTTGATTTTTTTATCACACACTACTGTACTACTGATCATGTAACAAATTATACACACACACATATATATACACACAAACACACACAGACATACATACATACATACAGTGTGTGTTATATGTACTGCTTTAACCAACTTCCTGGAAAGTTTTTTTTATTGCACTTAGAAAACTTGGGGTATAAACGTAACAAAGTAAAAGTGTGCTCCACAGTCTCTTTAACAGCTCCCTTTCCATTAATTCTGTGTGCAACTTGTTCATGAATATGGAAAGTATCTGAAGATTTTCTTTTAACTTGTCTTGATTTCCTTGAAGACTGGCGCACAGCATGAGATTAAAATAACCTGGCATTGCTGGTGATTTTGCCCACAAATACCAAGGAATAAATATTAGAATGATGGATTCCCTTTCCCTTGTCAACCATGAACATGTTCCAGCCAGGGGCAAGGTCTAGAGAGTAAGTTAAAAATAAACAAACAGAACCAAAGAGTAACTTTATTCTTTTTATTCAAAGTTTATTAAAATACAAGAACAAATTTAAAAGCACATGTACCACTCAGCACCAATATAATAACTGATTTCTACTGATAATCTCCAAAGCATTTCTGTTTCTGCAGCTAAGAAGCAGAGATGTACACACACACATTCTCACCACATTTACCCAGTACTCATAGCATCATGCCCCGAATATTCTCCTTGCTAGGGAGGCAAAGATGGGCAGAGGCAAACCAATGTGACTATATCCAACCACTAACTGAGTCGATGACTCTTTCGTCAGTAGTTATCATTTGCACACTAGTAACCTCTGCACATCCCAATCTCCCTGTTTGGGCGCCCGATTACTTGGGCTGGTGATAGAGTCTGGTGATAATGTGACGCAAATTTAAACAAAACTGGCCAACGTTCCCTACCCAATATCTTTTAATTGCTTTGGTTATAAAGTACTGGATACGAATGTCTTCACATCTTCCAATCTTAACACACACAAAAACCACACCGACCAGTGACATGGTCTGGAGAAGTCTTGAAACAATTTTATTTCTTTGCCACTCCCCTCTGTGGTCTTCTTTCATTTATGTGTTCACCTATTTGCTTTTTTGGGGGGAAAAGGGGAGTTTTGTGCCAAAATAGTGACTTCATTAAACCTCTCCTGGGTCTTCGAAGTCTCTGCAGCAAATATTAAATGAACTCCATGGAGTTCTAGTGCAGCTGCCCAAGATGGGCAGAGAGTCCCAACTTGCATGAGCAGTATTGTTTGGAGATATGTACATGTTTGCTTTCTGTTGGTTCAGACTCACCTTGGAACAGAACTGGATCTTAAGTCTGAGACCTTGCTTCTAGTGCTATCCAGAACATAAGGCATTAGGAAGTGGCCCAATGTTTTGCTAAAGTCACTCAATGACACTCATCAGCCCTCCTCCAAAGGTGAGAAGTTTCTTTCCAAATCTTCCAGGATCAGTAGACCAAGCCCTCAGGGCCTAGTTCTTCCCAGTTAGCAACTTCCTGAATCTCCAAGTCCCTGTCCCCCTTCTTTCATAGGGGACCTCAGGACACTACCAAGACAGCGTGGGTCACCAGGCAGAGGCTGGTAATTATGCCCCATCTGGACTTACACAGGAAGACTGGGTTTAGCTTCTATTTTTAAGATAAAGGAAGAAGTACAGAGGAGGTTGTAATATAACTAAAAACATTTTAGCTCTGATTTTTGGCAGTATCATTTAAAAAAAAACTCCTGGAATTAAAAATCTTATTGTTAATCTCCACTGCTCAGAGACATAACATTGGGTATATTCTGAAAAGCTCTAAATGCTGGTAAAGGTTTTTATTAATTCTTCAGTGGGACAGAAGTTAGTGTCTACATTTTCCATTTTGCAATGGCCATGTGATTCTAATTAAGCTTATCTTCCAACTATCAATAAGAAATTAGGTAGAATAAAAGTCCATGTTTATCCTCTTATGATTTACAGAACAGGAAGTCCTGCACATCAGTGCGTTCTTCTTGCTGCGGACATGGCCCATAGTGCATGCTGAGGGTACCTTGTATCCAGCTGGGAGTTTTCCAAAAGGCGTAGACATTGCCTTTAACCTACCTCTCTGGTATTTTATGCATCAAGGCAGCACCCATGCATGACCTCACCATATTTCATAATTTTTATTCAAGAGCCCAAAAAGTGAAATACACTCAGGCAAAATGAAAGACAGCAGGCCTTTCTTCTCTCCTTGATCACAGAATCAGCATTTCCTGGTTAATGGTAGGAGAACTTAACTAAATCAACAGACCATTTCAAAGTTGATGTTACCAAAAATCAGGGGTACATTCTATAAACAAGGTGAAGACAAAGGACCAGAGATCGAAAGTCATATGAGTTAAATGACTGTAACTTTAGCTATACAAAGTGAGAACAGCATTACTAACCTGCTTCTAAGGAGGTCAGTTAACATTTTAATATCTGTATCAAACACTTCTACCCTACCATGCAGACATTTCAGTCATGCCCATTCAAGAAAGTCATCCTTGATTCCACTAATGTTTTCTCTAAGCAATAAAATAAAGTAAGTTTTGAATAGTTCCAAGACATAAGTCTTTCAAACACTAAATGTCTGAGTAAATCCAGATGTTATAATAATACCTAAAACTGCTTGGAAACTATTTCTATAATGGACAAGCTAATCCAGTTTAAAAGACTAAACTGATAGCTCCATGTAAACATAGCCTATGGGGTGGGGGGCAAATGTTTAAGTATTAAAAAGAAGAAATCACATATATATGTTTATATATATAAGCTTATAATGTATAAGTTTATATATATATATAACTTATAATTTTTGCCTTGTGAGAATAGGAACTACAATTCTTCAAAGAAACATACCTTATAAAAGATAGGATAGGTAGGGTGGGTATTGACAATCTAATAATTTCTCTGAACATACCAGCTAAACATTGATTCTCCTCTATCTCAAATAATGAGTTCTTGTTAAGTTCATAAAAGATACACCACAGGAAATCATAAAAGTTCATGATGAGATAAATAAGTTACATAATTATAGGCTTATCCTAACTCTGATAACACCAAGCCATTCTACATATTGTAGGATTCCTGAGCTTTGTCAATTTACTTTCTCTTCTGGCCCCCTAAAGCCTTTCTTCCAGTAACTCTTCTATGTTCCATTGAACATATCTTTGTCCCTGATAGTCAGCCTATGCCTCTGTATGTTTACTTCCGCTGCTTCACTTCTCCATTGCCCTATCCTCAGGGAGAAGAATTGCACACACACAACCTTCTCTTTCTTTAAAAATATATCACAGCTGGGTAGTTTTCCCATCATCCTTTTCCCCAGACAACTAGCACTGCCTGCCTTAGCCAAATCTCATCCCCCCACCAGCATCTCTAACATCCTGTTCCCTTATTGTACATGTAGAACAAAGGGGAATTTTAAGGACAACAGTGTGAGTGGGCTGCCACCAATTCTTCATTTTTCTTCTCCTGGGTACCACATAAATCTCAACATCATTTTGAAGATAAAAATCAGTGGGGTCCACCGATAAGCCTTGAGTTACAGAGTTTAACTACTGAGGACTCAGAAATAATCTATTCTCAATGTGATTTTCCAGAAATTCATTAGATAATGTCACATTTTCAAAATTTGTTTCTTTGTGGGCGCATTTTGTAGAATTTAGAACAGTGGGAAACTTAAATGTTGCAGTTAAAAATAATCAGTTAAAATGGTGCTTTAATATCTAAACAATAAACTATGTAGTGATATGACTATTACGTTGTTCCATTAAAAAAAAATAGACTTTTGGTTCTTGTACACTCAGTTCCCACTTTTTTTCTCATTTCAGGCAACTAGTTCAGGAAGATATTTTCAATTTTAGATATCTTTTTCTATTAGTTTTATGATTCAATTATTAATGGAATGGTCATAGGAACCTTTGATTGTACATATAAATATGGCCATATACTGTGATTTGATAATATCCTCAAATTTACAATAAAAAAATTAAGATACAAAATTGGTTGGTCTATTCTTTTGGAGGTTAGGATATTAGTTATTACTTACATTAGTTATGAGTAAAACTGTAGTATCTTCATTTTAAAGAGAAATGTGGTATATATTAAAATAGCATTATAAAAATGTACTATAGAGGCCTTAGACTACTATACCTCAGCTAAGAGGAACAAAGGAAAACCCAAGTCCAAATTCAAATATTAATGGGAATTCCATGGTACTGAGAATTGCCTTATAGCAAAGCCTCCAAAATCACTGATGGGAATTGTCTCAAACTTACTCTTCTTCCGTTTTGCTCCTGAAGAAACCTTGTTTGTTTTCACCTATCATTCATTATAGTTCACCTACTTTGGGAGAAAAACAGTGCTGCAGCTGAATGGCCAGGGAACCGACATCCCACAGCAGCTGAGAATGTGTATATAGAAAATACAAACTGCTGAGCTCAGCATTCAGAGAACACTGCCATAGAGACCGAGACCAAGAAGGAGTGGGACCAGAGCAAAATCGTAGGGATGGAGAAGGATAGACCAGCACCACTGGACCCACTGGTTTTACCTTTCATCAGCATCATGGGGTATAATTCACCTACTGAAAATGTACACACCACAAACATGTTTCAAAAAGTAATACAAATATTAAAGCGTCTCTTCCCTCTCAATCTCTCCTTCTCCTCAATCTAGGAGTGTATGATAAATACATTGATTTCATACGTATATTCTTGATGCTATTTTAGTGGAGTTTCTTCTTTTTCTAGCTTTGTGTATGTTTCCATGTTTCTGTGACTAACAAATTAGTCCCACTCTCTACAGTTGCAAGGTGAAGCACTATGAAGTCTCCTAATCTTTCTGCCGCCTCCTTTTCCTAGCTTGTCAATTCGATTTTCTTCTAGCACTTTCCCCACCTGCCTAGAAAGTAACCATCAGAGATCAGGTGATCATTCTAACCCTCCAGGTAGGGACCATTCTTGGTATCTGCAGATATAGCTGCGAGTTCTGGGATATTTAGACTGGCATAGAGCACCACATGGCTAGAAACTAGAAGATCAGAGACTACTGTGACATGTTAAACACTAAGGTCCTAACCACATGGCCTGGGCTTGAAGGTCATTATAAGTAAACATTTGGGAATTATCCAGTTGGGCTCTATCCATGCTGAAGAAAGCCTAAGCAATACCCCGTATACTAACAAGGATGGTAGAGTTATTCAGGTAAGTCTTTTCTTCAGGTCCCAAGGCATGCATCAGAGGTATCACTTCTTTTTCAGGGCAGAAAGGAACACATGCTGAAACAAGGTTTCTTCCTCTCCATCTTGGGATCTTTTCATTCAGGGCTTTTCACCAGGAAGAGAAGTAACGGGGCTACTATTTAGCCAAAAGCCATTTAAGTGGTGAAAGTAGTATCGAGATGTTAGAGGTTTATGTTCTTCTGACACGTAAATTCCTGTCTTTCAGTGAGACAATGGGACTCAGTTGAAATAGTGGATTCAGTTCTTAGTTTCCTTGTCTTTACATAACTTAAAAAAAAAAAATCTCTATTACAATCATACCTTTAACCAGCTAATCTAGCTTTCATCTCTTGCTGAAATTCTTCTCCAGCCAACGCCGGACTTCTTGAAGGTTGTAGTAGAAGGGGCCCTTTCCTCCCAGATAAGCAATTTTCTGTCTCTGCACAATACACACACGTTCAAAGGCTACCCCATAAGCGACATTGGCATTATTGTCCATGCGGTCAGCCACAACTTGGCACTGGGGTGGCAAGGAGAAACGCTCCATTAGCTGGTGGGCTGCTGCACATCGGTCTTCCTGGTTCCGGTGCTTCTTCACCTCAAAAGACAAAGAAGAATCCCCAGGCACCGCCCAACCATCTGAAGGATGAGCCTCATCAATGTAGACCAACAGGAAGTCAGCCACTGATGAGAACTCTTCCACCAGTTTGCTGAAGGCTGGCAGCTGGTTAGTAAAAGGAGGTCAAGTGGCTGAGCCGAAGTTGACCACCAGTGGGCGCTCAGGGCTGGCAAAGTCAAGGAGGTGGCACTCAGCTCCATCAACTGTTTTCTCATGGGCACCATTTCCACTGCTGTCATCTCCTTCAGGATTGGAGACATGCACCACACTGGAGTTGGGAGCATCTTCACCCAGTTTCACCTGGTGGTGAAAAAAAGAAAGAGGGAGAGAATACCACATTGAACACATTGTCACTTTAATTCACTCTGTATAGAAACAACTGGCTCTAATAAAATGTGGTATTTCCTTCAGAGGATATGGTAAACATATATTGATTTGAGTAAAGAGCCATTGTGGCAGGTAATATAATGAATGGCCCTGAAGAGAATAAAAGTCCTTTTCATTCTGTATAGTCACTAAAGGTAATTATTTTCATGATTGAAGGTGCTGCAGTTAACTCTCTTCATAATTAAGTTGAGACTGGTATTCTTTACTATCCTTATTTTGTGTCAGTGCTTAGCACACAATATACAACAAAGGTTTAACTGCCTTCATTTTTGTGGGTTTTTTTGTTTTTTGGCCGTGCCCTGCAGCATGCGGGATCTTAGTTCCCCAACCAGGGATCGAACTCGTGCCCCCTGTAATGGAACTGCGGAGGCTTAACCACTGGACCACCGGGGAAGTCCTTGCCTTCATTTTAAAAGTAAAAAGTGAATGGTCCACTTTAAAATAAATTATCAGAATTGTGGGACATAGTACCTCTTTCTGTATTCCCACTTCTGAATTCTAAAGTACTCAGAAAAGACCTTTATTTTCTTGCCTGATACTAAGTCATTTAAGCTCAACCAATGGACAAGGGTACCAGTGGGCTCTATTCCTGCCCAGAACTAGAAAACCGGGGTCCACCATTTATAAGAAGAGCTACTCCCATTTAATCTCTTCAGTACTTCAGCTTTCCCATCTGTAAAATGGTGATAACAACCCCTATCTTCCTCATACGGTTATAGGAGGATGACATAGGAAAAAGTATAGGCTTTGTACACTATAAATCATTGTGGGTGTGTAGTTTGCCATTATAGATGCCGCCCAAAAATGTGAAACAGAATACTATTTTCCTGACCAATTCTCTGTTTAAAAAATATCTACTGTTAGAAGTGATTTGAGCTCTCCTCAGTGTGACATCCTTCCCAAAGGCTTCTATGGCTACTGAATACTTTGGGGTTCTTTTGACTAGAACCTCACCATTTCCATTAAACAAACAAATGAGTGAACAAAAACATAAAATTTTACTTTCTGCAGAATTCTACTTTTAATTTCTCATATTACATGTGTTTTTTGTTTGTTTCACTTTTTTAATCTAAGAAGTCACAAACCATTTACTTTTCTACCACACATTTTATTATCAAGTTCCTCTGAATTATAAAATACTCAGGCAGAAGAGGTGTAGAGGAAAATTGTTCCAGGTACCCTCTTTGCACGTAGTTTAAATTGTTGAACACAGACTGAAAGAAAGTTTGCTGGTCTTTGAATCTGTAAACTGATAATAAAAAGCAGGCAACATAAAAGAGCCAATTACTTCAGTTTGAATTAATACAATTGGATCTTCCCCTAGAATGCTTTAATCAAAGCCAGTAACACTGGGGACAACTTATAACAGTATAGTTGATTTTTATACACTATCCTTAATATTATAAAACACTTCCAACTGGATCGACTTTTTCCCCTCATATAAATACCACCACATATAACATTGCTGTTAATTGAAGTCACTTAGAAGTGAATTGTTAAAAACTCAACAATCCAAACTGATAAAGAAAAAAAAAACACTCAAGGGCTTTTATTCAGAAGCTTCTATCTGATGTTAATGCATAACTCATTTTAACTGCAGAGGAAGAAGTAAAGAAGCCCTTTCTCTCCCTTGTGAAAAATCCTAGCAGGGCAGGTTTGAAACAAGTACTGTTAGTTTTCTAAAAGAAATCTTAGAATAACAAATTTCTTTCTTAGAAAAGGAAGCTGTTGGTGTGGTTTAAATAAGTTCATTTGTTTTCAGTCACTATCAGGAAGAAAGTTATTTTATTTGTATTTTCTTGGTTAATTTGCAAGTGACACTAGGTGAAGAAACCGAATAAGCCACTTTTAGCTAGACTGTTTTATATGAGCTAGACTTGTCTCTGAGGCTTTAAAATATACTTAAAATTTAAAGATATATACATTTTAAAGGTATTATAAACTTTTAAATCTACGGGTTCTTTTTGTACTGCTTTGTAGATTTAGGTAATAGGTAGCGTTACCATCACCTTCTCGTTAGATGTTTCCCACGTCAAATAGCAATAATGATTCTAGGACGGCTGCTTTTAACAATATCATTGTGCTGTGTTTTGCAACACACTGTGATATAACGATCTGAATGCATCCAGATCAGTCTGAATCCATTAGCTGTTGTAGCAACTTCTCATTAAGTGAGCAACCCATACACAGGAGAAAAATCATCTCTGGACAACAGACTTGGAGGTTCTTGGTAGGTAAAAACATCCACCTGCATTTCTGAGTCATTTTTAAGAACTCTGAGCAACTGTGCTGCCTTGTTAAATGGGCCTCTATCGCCCCTGACTCTCACCCAAGCTGAACTGTTGATCCTTGCATTATTCCTGATTATTCCTGAGTAATCTAATCTGACTTCAGTCACAGGTGACACTCTTGTTACCTGTAATTAATTTTCTTGGAAAGGTAAAGCACCTTCTCCTTCTTCTTAGTGACAATGTATCATCCAGCCACATAATTCTTTTCAAAATACAAACAGACTGGTTCAACTTAGAAAACTTAGAACAACATCTTAACTTTAAAATCAAAAGTGAGGAAAGTTACCAAATACGTAATGCTCTTTGGTATTTGGGGGAAGGGGGTGGTGGGAGGTGTTGGTATTTTGTTAAGCTGGGGGAGAATTTATACATACACTTTAAAATTTTTTATTACATACATTATTGTTACTATTAATTGTTGTTATAATCCTAGGTAGAGGTCAGTGAAGAATTTTATGCTTAATAATAACCTTAACCTACACTGAACACAATCACATTTGGGTGATGGATGAGCTAACTGAGGCAGCTTATTTAGAAGAGTGAATCCTGGATCCCACCGTATAGTACCGCCACAATCGACACCTAATGCTGTTGATCTGTTCTTGATTATCTCAGCTGGTCAGTGCGTAAAATGAAAGTAACCAAATCCTCTTCATTTTGTTGAGCAGCCGTAGGACTTGACTGAAGATTAGAATGTCATAAACAGAATTATCCTCTTAATGAGCGTGACTAGGTAAGAGAAAATGCACAGGTAAGAACAGTGCTATTAATAAAACTACGAGGGAAAAACACACACCCATTTTTTGGAAGTCCAGATGTGAGTAGACCAGTAGTCTGCTTTTATAAGTGTCACAGACTAATCATAAAATTTGTCCATCTTTGCTAAAAACTGCTGATAGAGGACAATTTAGCAACAATAAAGAAAAAAAACTTTAACAATTAAAAAGTGAAAGTCTGTCTTAAACTGAAAAAAAAAGAATCTTTTAGAAGGACATTATTGTTCATTTCTCATCTTCCTATTCGGTCACCATGAAAATTAAATACGTATTGTGACTAAAGTTACAAATGGAGAGCTTCTTGGTTTGCTTGGCTTTTCACCCTGCTGAGATGGAATGGGAGAACCACCATTGTCTTCAATGATGGAAGATCTTTGCTTTCCTCAGGAGCAAATCATTCCTTGACAAAAAGCCAGAATGATGAAGAAAATAAAGTTGGTCCCATAATAACATTTAGGCTGCAGGAAAGAAGCTCGACAAAAACAGGTTATCCCCTGGTACTCCCAAACTTTGTTTTAATTTCCCACAGTGGCACAGAAAGTGTCCTGGCCACAAGTTACCTATCATCTTAATTTCTCCTTCTTAGAGGGTTTGTGTTTGGTTTTTGTCCTTAATGAGACATATTTGCCAAAGAGGCATTCAAAAGGCATTTTTTACTCTTGCGGAAGAGTAATTAGGTCGGTACCTCTTTCCCTGCCAGCATTAGCCGCTCTAAAGAGAACCCTGCCCAGTATTTAATGCCCAAACACAAGCATCATTTCCACTAATTGGTCTTGAAGTTCCGATGTTCCCAAAGGGTCTCTTTATTTTGCAAGGATCAGAAAGGACATACGTAAAATGTAATATCGTCATCACTGACTTTTCTCTCTCTCATCTGCACTATTACAGTTGTCCTTTCTTATGTTTTTATAATCAACATGAACACAACACCAACAAGGGAGGAAAATAAAGGGTTTGTATTTTTACAACAGAAGACATCTCTGGGCCAAGCTCAAATGTTGTGATAGCCATATTTATAAATATGAACAAGAATGTAAATATATGACATATATTTGATTCCCTTGATGATGGGATTCCTTTTGCTGACAGTTTTCAGTGCATGGGGAAAAGGATAATGCTGCTTTAGCATGTGGGCTGTGAAATGCAGGGCAAGGGGAAAAAAAAAGAAAGAACCATTCATCAAGTAGAAGCTGGAAATAGAGCATATACTACTAACCTTGTTTTTTTTTCTCTTCCACAGCCTGAGAAAGGCTTCTGGACAAAATATCACCTAATCTCATGATAGAAAGCAAAGCGGATGATAAAAATGGGGTAGGTATGTGGCAGAATTATTTTTACACATCCTTTTTGCTCTCCAAAGCCCTGGAATGGCTTTATTAACTGTCAGGAAATTTCAAATTCTTTGACAATAATGACCAGCCTACATCAATGTCCTTACAAATGTGGCCAAACAATTATTAAGCAGCATTTTAACCATTTATATTCAAATTGGCCCAATAAATCAGCATTGAAGGATAAGCTACCTACTACTTCCTCTGAGTTCAATTCCCTGTTAGCTATTCTCTTGTTGATTTGTAACTTGAAAAATATAGCTCTAAGCTCTATCATTTCCCAGTGTTTTATCCAAGTGATGGACAAGCTCTGGCTGTAGCCTTCTTTTGGGAATGTTTCTTTCTTAAAAGAGGCATTTTCCATTGTGGAAACGAGTGTCAAAAGGCTGAGGTGAATGAAGAGGAGGAAGAGAATGTTAAAGAGACCCTTTCAAAACCAAAATTATATGTTCAAATGAATATGTTTTCTGTGCCACAGCAATATTGACCGTGTAGAAGCTAAACTGCTTGTCAGCATCTATACTGTGTGTTTACTTTTACACTTCATTTAGGTGGGAGCCAGGCTCCCAGACAGAGTAGTTTGTTTACTGGTTGTATTTTTGAGTCTTTGAGCACCAGCACAAGGATGCAGTGCTAGATGCAATGACACTGACTAGGGAAAACTTAAATAATAAACATCTGTTATACACCTCAGTCTCTCACAAAATTCAGTAGATTTTCTTTTTCCTCCAAATCTTGCATGGACCTCCCTCTAACCAAACCCAAACTGTCTTTAAAGGCTTCCCTATAAAGTTAATTTTAAATCCCATTCAACATTTTAATGAAGAAGGGTTTTTTGTTTTATTTTGTTCTAATTTGTTTACATTTCTTTGTTGCCTCTTGTAGGAGCCAAACACAGGCACAGCGCTTTTACCGCACTTTCTCTAAATAGCTTCCCAAGTATCTGCCATTCAACAACCGGGAGAATTAGAAATGACGGGCCTCATCGTATGGCGTGTGCACACGCCTCACCCTGCAAAACTCCGTTTCTGGGGGTGGCAGCCTCAAAATAACGCAAGTCAGGATTGTGAAACACTGTGGTGCCGACTCAAACAGAGACTCCTCCAGTGTGTCTCTAGACAGGGCTACACCCAAAGGCAGTGGCACAGGTGACAGTAGCATTTGGGGAAGTGATTCAATCTGTTTCACAGATTCTGAGTGACCCTCAAGTGCCACCACAGCCGCGAACGCCCTTGCTACACTTGGAGACAGAAGGAGACCTAAACTCAGCGCAAGCTGTGTTCACCATGCTTCCATCCATCACACACCCAGTCCAGCCTTATCTCTGGATATATGGGTTCTTGTGTTGCTTCTTCTCCTGGCAGCTATCACATAAGTCATAAAAGCAAACATAATAATGTCAGTCATGAACTTGGTCACTAATCAAATCAGTAGACAGAAACAATACAGGAGAAGAATACACAAACCGTGTGCAAAAAGGAAAACAAATTACTCATCCTTCTCAGTCTCTCAGCGTAGGGATAACGAAATATTGCAACACAATGAAACACTATACATTGGTGAAAAAATAAACAAATGATCAAGTTTATTAGAGGCATTTGTTTCCTTTTCCCTTTTTATTTCAATAAGCTGCTTAATAGGAGAAACGACCTCACTTAATATTTGTGGGTAACATCAACCCCCATATTTTATGTGAGAATATACATGCATACAGGTAAAATTCTCCAAAGCAGTGCCTTTTCTTTTATAGGCAGAAGTCACTTGTCTTTGAAAAAAGTAAGAGTTTATTACGCTGAGACCAAATAACTGACATTGCCATGTTATCTCCTAACACCTATGAAATACAGGTATAGATGAGGGAACTTCTTAATTCATAACATGCCTGACATACTTGTGCGTGCACACCCCACCCTCCTCCAAATTCTCTACCCCCAGAACAAAATGTGAACATTTCACATTCAGCGTATGCATTTGTGGAAATGAAATGATCATCTCAATATGTCTTTCCCACATCTCCCATTCACCCCATGTACATAATATAAAGTGAGTTTTTACTGTTAGAACTTTTGAGCATCGTTTTGAACTATTATAAAGAAATTTTCACTTATTAAGAAGAGCTCTTACTATGTTCCTGTCTTTAGGACAACAAATGCCAACCTTCTGCAGGTTGCTCTCAATAACAAAGACATATACTGTAGGAACACTTCCCTAATCCACCATGAGTATTCTCGTCTTGAACACTTATTTGATTTTCAATGGAAGGATCCTACTCTGGATTCCTTGCTACTAGAAATTACTTCTTTTCCATTCCTGGTGCATAGATTTTTTTTCTTAATTTTTATTTTATATTGGAGTATAGTTGATTAACAATATTGTGTTAGTTTCAGGTGCACAGCAAAGTGATTCAGTTATACAAATATGTGTATCTATTCTTTTTCAAATTCTTTTCCCATTTAGGTTATTACAGAGTGTTGAGCAGAGTTCCCTGTGCTGTCCAGTAGGTCCTTGTTGGTTATCTGTTTTAAATATAGCAGTGTGTACATGTCAATCCCAAACTCCCAATCTAACACTTCCCGCCCACCCTACCCCCCTTGGTAAGCATAAGTTCCTTCTCTAGACTTATTTTTCTAGTATTTATTTATGGAGGACTCATTCTCCTTCCCCCTCTTATTCTGAGTTTTCCGGCTCTGTTTCTGAGGTACTGCCTGCCTATAGTACACCACTTCACTAGCTCCCATATTCTTCTCAAACTCCCCTCCTGGCATCTCAGACAAGGTCTCTCAATACTGTTAGGGAAAACCAAGAATGTCTGCTTTGATACTAGCTTTTGCCAGATGAGTCAATTCTTCCTAAGCCCAGGGACATTCAGGAGTCCCACGGGCACAGGGAGAGAGAGCAAACTGACAAAGGACCAGTGCCCTTTCCTCTTTGCCCCTTAAGAAGATCTGAGCTGAGGATGCTTCACCATCTCCAAACAGTATGCTTCACTTAGAAACAAAGATCACTCTGGTTTTGAAAGGGCAGCCCCTGGGACGCAGCTTCTGCAGGTAAGTGTGGCGACTGCTACAGTGTTCCAGGCACCAGTTATAAGAGCTTTGAGATTGCCATGAACCATAGATTTATCTGCTCTTTCTAAGACAACTTACTTAACTTTTGAGAAACAAAGCAAATGTGGTTTCTCTAACAAAGTCTGGATTTTTGACAGCTAGTTCTCAGATCTTTCTTCTTCAAACAGATATCTAGTAACTCCAGACTCAGCACCTAATAACTGCTTCAAAAGGTTCTAATCCAAATCAAGGTAGAGGATGATGGTGCACACAGGCTTGCTCTCATTAACTCTTACTTCTACCAGAAACGAAGCAGCCACTCTGCTAAATGATACCTGCTGTTATTATTTTGTGAAATCTTGCCAGCTCCCTGAGAGTTTTGAGTGGTGTTTTCTTTTTTTCTTGCTTTTTAATGCCTACCCATTGAACTGTCTTTCCTAATGCACCTCACATAGCCTTTCATCAAGCAAAAAATGCCAGTTCGTGACAAGAGCAGAATAAATGCAGCGGTCTGCCCTCCCCCAACACTTTCTGACTTTTCTCAAAGTTATTCTACAGGCACCAATACCTTCCACTCCAAAGTCACAGCAAGCCATTAACGACCCTTATTAGGAAGACTCCTTCTCAGGTCACGCAGAGTCACTGTGACTTAATACCTGTCATCCCCAGATCTACTGTGTGTGACAGGTGTAGAGAGCAGACACAGGAGCAACCTTGAGCATAACCGCTAGGCCCCCAAATAGGGCTGCACCGTTCTCACTCCAGTGCTCCAGCTGGCACCCGGCCCCCCACATTCCAGCCCCTGCCCCGGCCGCCCTGCGGAGAAGCCCCTCTCGGCGCAGCTCACCTGTTTGTAGGCATCGAGAAGGAAGCTCTTCCAGATGCAGCGCATCCCCTCTGAGGTCAGCATGCGCCTCCACTCCCCGCGAGTGGACTTGGAGCGGCTCAGCAACAGCACCACGTGCTTGAGGAGAACGACCGAGTCATAGAGCGCCAGGAAGAGGCAGTTGGAGAAAAAAACTGGCAGAATCTGCAGTGTGATCAGCAAGTCTACGCTGAGGATGCCCATCTTCTCTGCCTCCTGGGTCAGTTGCCTTGTGCGCTCTGGTTCCCCTTCACCCTCTTATTTAAAAGGGGGGTGGTGATTGAGGGGGTGGGGGAGGGGAGGGGGAGGTTGGGGGTGGGGGGAGAGGGAGAAAAACTAAATTAAAAGGAAGCCCAAGTTGTCTCCTTTTTCAAAGAAGCAGAAATGGCAAGACCAAGTCCAGTCTCTCCAGCCCAGCAGTTGGAGTGTGCCCATCAATTCATTCAATTCGGAGCTGCTGCTTTTTTTTTTTTTTTCAGGATTTAAGATGTTTAAAAAAAAAAAAACTGGCGTACCCGTCCCTAATCCAGTTACCCCTCTCAGAGTCGGTTAAAGACAGGCAGTTCTACTTTCATTTCCAAGCACCTATGAGACTGTGGCAGAGATTGCAAAATTTTCTTTAGCTTTTCATTGTCTCTATGTTCAGAAACGTAGCCTGTTTCTTTCTAGAATTGCCAGAGTTTTTAAAATGTGCTTTAAGGGTAGTTTTTTCCCTTCTTTACTCCGTTTACACACACTTTCTGTTCTCCTTCTCCCAGCCTGTCTCACTCTCTCCCTTCCTCAGGAGCGACTGACTTCTCTCTTTTTCCTCACTCCCTCTGGCTTTTCCTTCGTGCTATCTGTCTGTGGTGCAAAGTGCCTCTCTCTGCAGCCCAGTGAGTCTCCCTGAAGCCTTTTATACATTCCCTGGCTAATTGCTGCAATAGAGAAATGAAAGCCTAATCTTGGTAAAGATCTTGACGTCATTGAGAAAGAGGGCTTTACTTTGGCCAGGACTGCAGTGAATAGAAAAGCAAAACTCGGCAACTTTTTTTTTTTTTTTTTTTAGGAGGTGGGGTGGGGGGCAGAGGGACAGTGGAATTTTGCTTTGTGATTTAAAGAGAGAGAGGGAAAAATATTAATACCTTTGAGGGTTTTCAGGAAATGCTCCCAAACTTTGGGGAAAGTTACTTAATACAATGTGTAGATTGACAGGGAAACTCTCTCTCCTCTGATTATTATTATTGTTATTGTTTATTTATAAGGGGTTTGGGAAAGAAAGGATCCTGCAAGACAAGTAGAAAAGAGGAAGATTAATCATAGATGGTCTCTGTTCTATTTCTTGGACGATGTGAATGCTTACCTTCCATCTTTACACCTATATACTATGACTGTCTCCCGTCAGATTTGTGACCTAAGCTCTTTAAATATTTTTGAGTCATAACCTTATTTAAGAAAATCCAAAGTGAATTGTGAAGTGGAAAACTTTTAAACTCTTTGAGTACCACCACAGCAGTTTTCTAAAGCTTCTTGTTGAAAATTAGTACAAGTTTTCTTTTTAGTTTTACTGAAGCTTCCAATGCAAAAAAAGAAAAAAAAGAAAATCTTCTAGACATGAAAGTAGCTGGGTGACCAGACCTTCTTTTAGTTCCATTTTGCCTATATGCAGATTAAATAAAATTTTTATTAAGTGGCATTAAGCATAAGGATAAGAAATAAATTCTTTATAAGAGAACTCTTTAATTTCTGCAATTGCCCTGCTTCTGTTAACCTAGCCCCTAAGAGACCTGACACTTTAATGAACCTTCTTTTTGCTTGAAAAAAAAAATTTAATTAAATTTGTAGGTGGTTAAGAGCAGACTTTGAATTGGCTCAAGAGTCACACTGACCATTGCTCAGTGGCTTGCCTCTCCCACTAGTCTCCAAAACTGACAGGTACTTAGGCAGACAATGCTTTGGCAGAATGCCATGACCCCCATCTCGTTCTAGTTTTCCTTCCTCACTTACCTAACAGATCACCTCTAGGAATTATGTTTTCTTGGAAGAAGGAGTGGCAAGTACAGACATTGGGGTGGAGATATAGAATGTAAATTGAAAATTAATTAGCTGACTTCTTCACGTTCACGGAGCTCTCATTAAGCATGAGTTAAGCAGTGGGTGCAAATATATGGTCAGTACATTTCTGTGTTTTGTCCCTGTGGTTAAAACCTGCAAGATCAGAGAACTAATTTAAAAGCCTAGAGTAGGGGTCATTAACTGGTGGGCCCATGGGCTAAATTCTGCATGCATATGCATTTTATTTGCTTGGCACAGTGCTTTTTGCCTTTAATAAAATAATTGAATGTGAGTGCCTTTCGGTTCCGAGAGACCAGAGTTTCCCGTCGGCTTTGTTCGTTGCTATCTCTCAGCAGTTAGAACCATGCCTGGCATGCAGTAAGTGCAAGGAAGGTGTCCTGAATGGATAAATGGGCCAGGCATGCATTGCTCCACACTAGGGGCACCATTCACATACCATATGTTGTGACCATGACTGGGGTACCCCAGAATTGTGTGCATCCTGGTGGACTTGGGTGTGGCCCTCCCCATTGACACAACCCTCACCATTCCCTATTGTCCTAAAAACCTGATTCCTTCATTTTTATCATCAGTTTAGCCCATGACAGTTTTGGATTTGCATCCCATGGACTAAATTTTTAGAGAAGACTTCAAAGCCTAGAAAAATGAACATAAACCACATAGAAAAATATTTTTCCTATGACTAGCATACATTGTTAGCAAAGGATATTATTTGTATACATAATATATATTTACTCCATTCATTCTCTCAATCTTCTCCTTGTGGGAAAAAAAAAAAAGGACAAAAAAGGGAGGTGGCAACATGGTATTTTAACTGGTATAGATGGGAAAGCTACGGTGCCAGACGGAGTGCCAGCCAACAACGACAGAAGAAGGTGTGGACTCAGGAAATGACACTTCCACTCATCGCCCAAGCCTTAAAATCTCACCCCTTCTCAGACATTCATTTTGCCCTGTTTGAATTAAACCAGTGCTCCTTTAAGGTAGAGATTTCTTGGCAGCTATAAACCAATTCTCCCTCACTTGTCATTTGCTTTCAATGAGAGGCGTATGTTTGGAAATGGCAAGACAAGGAGGAGGATTGGTAGAGAATCAGAAAAAATGCCTTCTTTTTAAATGCAAAGTTCAAGGCACGTGCAGACTACAAATGGTTATAAATCAAAATTTTTTTCTTTTTACAAAGTCAGAAGTGTTTGAGAGGTTTTTTTTTTAAAAAAAGAACAAATTGGCAGATAGCCAATCTGATTGTGACATTTCTCAGATTTCTTCTGTCATTTTCTTTAAATGAATGAATAAATAAATCACAAAACCGAGAGCCTTTCTTTTACTTGTTAGACAGTCTGTCCAATCTAGAAATTACATTTCTCCAAAGCTATTTCTCTTTTTATACATGATTCACAACTGCTTGTTCTAATTATTAATAATATTTAGCACTTTATAGCACTTTGATCGTCAAGTAATTTTATACCAATTAAGTAACAAAAACAACCCATAAGGTGATAGAGTATGATTTGTCCCATCATGTAAATGAGAGAAAGTAGATCATCAAGGTTGTAAAGTCAGAGCTGGTGTTGGGATATTTTTCCCAACTCTAAACCTCAATGCTTTTCCTATATGACTATTTTATTGGTCCTGGTCGTAACTCTGAGAATGAAAACCCTTGCCTAAAGGATATCTGGGATTTCACATTTGTTTAATATTGCCCCAATTCAAGCTCCTGGTTCCATTTGAAAGGCTTGGATATCTTCTTGGTCATGTAAGTGTTCTTAGCAATCAACACTGTACACTGTAATGAGTTAGATGCAAACCAATGTGTGGTACGTTTGTTGAATTTCCCCATACAATGCTGTACACAGGTTTTAAATTCCAAAGAGAGGTAGCCTAGAGAAAAATGTTTTAGGCTTTTTAATAAGAACAGAACCACTGTAAAATTGTTTAATTTTTTTCCCTTTTCATAGTTTGAGAGCAGCATGTCCTACCATAGCGTCCTTCCATTTGGAAAAATAAGCATATGAGTGATAAGGCTTCCTTTGGTCCACTTTTTGACTCTTAAATTTAGATTAAGAAAATGAAGTTGGATAACCTGAAAGCACACCTGGAGATTTCAAGGATGGAAGCTACCACTACTCTTTCCTTACTGTTATCTGAAGGCAGCAAAGGGCATTCAAGAACACTATGGAATTCATGCTGTGGATTTTCAAGTGGTCTTAGTTTCGTAAAATTTTATTCCTTCCAATTCAAGTGATTTGCTAAATATAATTTTTAAATGGAGATTAAATTTTACTTTAATAAAAACTTGTCTAATAAATATATTATAAATCCAATAATGTCTGGTCAGGACAGGTGCATTGATCCTGGGTTTGGAAATATGACTGCCATACATATAACCCCCTGCCCCCCACCCAAATAGTGCGCCTCTTACCAGAGAAGGAAATCACAAACTGTACAAGCTCCCACCTCTAGTGACCCCTGACTGTGCTGAGGGTGAGCTATAATGAAGGGTTTACACCACAACTACTGAATCACTCAAAATTCCCTGTGGGCCCATCCATTCTACAAACACAGCCATGTTCCCTGCCCTGTGATGAAAGGAGAAGCTCAATGGATAAAACAGACAACCCCAGAGTAAACTCTGACACACCTTGAGCAAAGCAACTTAGGGCTGGGGTCGAGAAGGCGGACGCTCTGGGTGGTATGAGAATTCTATCCCAACAGCCCAGCCGTGTCTTAGGTCCCTTTGCAAGCCCTGGCAGAGAGCGCAGTCTGAGGTGTTAATGCATTCTTCCCTCAGAAACTGCTGCTGCTCTTTTTTCTTCCAGGCCACCTACTGGCAAAACAGAGAAGGAAAAGAAAAGGGAAAACACAGGAGGAGGGGAAAGCAGAAATGGAGAGAAGGAAGATGAGGAGGGTGGAGAGGAGAAAGAGGAATGTAGAAAAAAGGAGAAGATTCAATGAATTGCCTGCAGAGGCTGCCAGCCAGAGAGCCAATTAATGCCAATTGTGGCAATGCTTTTTGTGAGGAAGACAGCTGTCCAGAAACTGGATGGATGCCAGCACCGCATTTCACAGTGGCCACTGAACAGCTGTTAGGAGACAACAGCCTTCATTTGCTATTGACCTGATCTAGATCTAAACTGATGGCCAGTCCCCAACCCACCTGGTCAAACCTCTTTAGGTGCTATGAGGCTTTCTGAGTGTTAGTTTTGAGACTAGTTTATTAACCTCTAGAGACAGCAGGGTTGGATGGAGGGTAGTGGAATAGATGAGAAGAACACTTTGTAAAGTTATACATGGTGAATTCCTTCAGGACAAAAAGCCCTCAGAAGGAACAAATTGAACTCACCCTCTCTTTTCCAAAAATTTGACTCAACATCCTCATTCTCCCTAAATCCTTGACCCAATGCAATAGACCAAAAGAAACAAGGGAACATAATCAAAATCAGTCATCATTTTTGGAAGAACTTTTCCTCTACTTTGTTTCATTCCACAGCTCATAGGAAACCACCAGATGATATTAAGTTTTAAAATAAAGTAGGTCATACTTTATAAATGGTTTTATAGTAGCTTTTAAAAAAAAATCCCTTATATATCACCACACTCATACGCTGAGTACATGAACACAGAACACGACAAAATGTATTAACATAAACGCCAGTTCATGCCATTCCAGAAGTAATAATGTAGCTTGTTCCCACTGAGAGCAAAGGATGCCACACCACCTCTCTTAAGAGTCAGTAGATACTAATGCACAGAGGAAATATTCTATTCCAAGCTCAGTGGAGATGGTGAAGCTAATAGAATTAACTGTAGCATGAAAAATCCATGTTTGATATGGGAGTAAGATACCTTCAATGAGGATGATTGTACAATGAGATATGCTACCAAGGGAGGTTATGGAAACGTTATCAGTGGACCTATTCTCAAGGTAAAGAGGGAAGCCCATAAGATAATCTCTCAAAACCTTTCAAGCCTCTGGTGCTATTAATAGTTAAGAATAAGTTAATATATAACACATACATAAAACCGTCCAACTGGGCTAATGGCAGAATACCATAATCATAACTTATTGCTCCATGCCCATTTCAATTTTGAAGACTAATTTTTTGTACAATTGAGTGAATCCTTATGCTTTTCTAAGGGAGAGTAGATGAGATGAGAAGGCAACTCCTTAGATGTCTTCTAAGGAGAAAATATAAGACGTGAAATTCAAATCTATTTTTAAAATTCAGCCTCATTTATTAGATGGACCCTGGTATCTTTTATCAAGACACAACTACTTAGCTAAATGATTATTTAAAAAATAGATGTATACAAATTCCTGAATAGTCTTATTTTGTTTTCCAAGGGGAATGTTCTATCATGTTTTGAGGACTCAACATCTACCTTCCCGAAACAGAAACAACACTCTTTACGGTTGCTGCATTAGTAATGAGCTAAATGACACACAAATCTAAGACCTCAAATTCCTCAGAGCACAATCTCTATTGCTTCCTGGTAAATGTTAAAATAACACCAGCTTGCTCAAAGATTAGCATTCACCTCCTATCAAGAGATGTCTTATTCTGACGATCATCTGACTCAATCTATTTCCGGGGCCATACAGGTCCATACGACCAAAAGCAGACCCCTGAACTGATTTCTCTACCTATAAAATGGAGCTAAAGATGTCTTCCCACATTTATCCCAGGTTGGTGGCTGAGATAGTCATAACACAGTCATGCTTCTAAGAAACTTAGTCTTTTTAAAAAAAATGCTCAAAATAAAAAGCAATCTTGGATGATGTTTATTCAGACCTGCCAATGTCAATAGATTCCCTCTAATAAAAACTTCTTTGGATAAAACAAGTTCCTGGCAGGTCAGATCTGATTTCAGTATTAATTACCTACCTGCTCTACCAGACTTTAAGGAAATTTTGGTTACTTAGTGGAAAACAGGAAAGATTACCTGTAATTGGGGATGTTAGAAATGGGCAAATTTTTGCCTAAAGAATGATAATAATCAACCTGAACCTTTGCCCAAACTCAAAGCTGAACTGAACCTGCTCGAGAGCCCTCTAGAAAAGCATGAACTTAACGATAAATTATTCACCACGTCACACTCCTGCACCTTCCATGATTCTAGGGAGAACAGAAAGAAAAGTAGGGAGAACAGAAAGAAAAGCTACCCAAATACTTCTGATCCTAGAAAACAATTGTTCTCCTAGGACAGATAAATGTTCAATAACAAAGGAGGAAGACCACTGACATTTTAGTGGATAATGTGCTTGTCAAATTGAAGGCTTAACAAAAGTCAATGGCTGCCAATATGTGTGGTACTATTTTGTTTTATTCATCCTACACAGAAACATGTCCCTACTATCCAGAACTGTGGTCTCAAAAGAGCTATCAAAGCTATTAGTTTTCTTGTGTGACAAAATGACTCTTCCAGAAGGAATTAGTAGGCTTTGCGTGTTGGGAGGAGACAGGAGGCAAAGCAAAAAGATGGAAGACAGAGCTGGATTTAGAATAAATGTAATAAATATTGGGGTGGGGGGCAGTGCATAATCAATAGCATTTGATTCCTTGATCACAACAGATGCTAAATATTGGGAAAAACAGAGAAACATAAAGAATGTAGAGGTTCAAGGAAAGGATGTGAAATTGGAAGTCAGTGGGCAAAATACTTTGTTTTTCTATATGCAGCCCCCAGCGAAAGGATATGGGAAATGGGAGAAAGGGGATAGGAAAAAGTCAAAGACATTTGCTTACCTTGTGAAATTAGCTCAAGTTCACTCAAATGATTAGCCACGATGACATTTATTCAGTTAGCCATCCTCTTAAAACAGACATTTACTGAAACCTACAAAGAGCTAGTCATTGTACTGGGCATTGAAAAGGATCCCTGGGTCTCAATTAAATTCAGAGTCCAGTAGGGGGAGACAGATATGTAAACCAAAGACGGCAACTCAACATTCTAGGGGCTATAATAGAATTGCAGCATACAGTATGGTATAAAGGAAAAATTAGCCAATTCTATGTGGGATAAGGGTCAAGGAAGAGTTAATGAAGAATATACACAGGCCCCACTAAATATAGTTCTGCAAAATCTAATTTAGAGATGTGGCCTTTGTTAATGGAACAAGCTTTAAACAATGTTTTCATATACATCCATGTTTGTAATATTTTATCATTAATCTCTACTAGAGGGACTTACATAGTATTTTTTGACTCTGAAACATAAGTTGTTTAGGAATCAATAACCTTCTCTTGATAAACAATAAAGCTGTTATAGCTACACATAATGAAAAAAGTTTGCTTAGAACTTTGTTTTGACAGACCCTATCAGTAACAAAAAGAAACAGGGACCTGGGTATATCCTTTGATTTTCAATTGACAGGAAGTTACTATGTACAAGTTCAATCTTAACATCTTAATGTTATGGATATACCATGGAAGCTGGGAAGCACTTCTTGGCAGTGCTGTTCACGTCTAGTTAAAGAATACCTCAGTGACAGGCATAGCAGTGACCAGAACAATTCCAGTTCTCCATGACCACACTTACATGATTTCAAGGCATTCATTTCATTTTTAGGTTCTCCAGGTACCTCACCAGGGAAGCTAATAAAGCACATTAAGCTTCCAAATTAGTGACTATTGAACAATGTAGGCTTTAAACTGCTACAGGGAAAAATGGGTCCAGAAACTCAGAATGACTTTAATCCAAATTTTCAGTCTTTCTGTTCTTTTCAGTCTATAGCTTAGAGTACCTCTCTTGATTCTTTATTTGTGATTTTTATTACCTTTGACCTCTCATGACAAATCACCCTGACAATGTACAGAAAGCAGGGTTAGAAACACTGAGGATGTTTACTTGCTGGGAAAATTTATGAGCTAGTTCAAGAATGATGTGGAAATCAAGATTTTATGGAAATAGGTATATTTGTGAAATGCAGAATCTCTGGTATAGGTGTACAATGAACATTCTTATTTCCATATTTAGAGTATAAACTCCTCCTGGGAAATAGTTAAATCCTGAGATTTGAAAACAGTGTTTATTATGGGAAAATTCAAACACATGTAAATGTAGAGCGATAAGAATAAGGAACCCTCATGTACCCATCAGCCAGCTTCAACAAATATGAACTCATGACCAATCTTGTTTCATTTCCACCCACTTTCCTGCTTCCCATGTAATTATGAAGGACATTCCAGTCAAGATTTTTGATTCTCCCAAAACATCTACAATGTTTTTTTGACTACAGAAAGCATCATATAAATTAGCTAGCTAACTGATATTCTCTTGTCTCTATCTTTTTAATCACTGACACATCTGTCAAGCCACTAAGGAAGAAATGTAAAATAGACATTCCTCCCCATTATTTCTGAGCTTAAATCCAATCTTTCATCTGAGTACCCTTGTGCTACAGTGATGGGTGTTGTAAAAAAAATGCATACATACATTGATAATAAAACTATAACATTTTTCATAAGTTACTGAACCACAGTCATTTCCTTTTTTCATTCATTTTTGATTGTATGCAGTACACATGCTGACTCAGAGTGAGATTGCATTTTAAGTTACAAGGTGGTCTCAGCTTACTCATTTGCATCCACCCCCAAATGCAAGGTATGACATGAAACTGCCTACTAGGTCATAAGAATCTGACAATTCTGACAGAACAAAAGCTTATGATAAGAATTCATGGAGGTGATCAATGACAAGCTAATGTGTTTCTTGATGTGGAGTTTCTAATAGTGAAACTTCATTGATACAAGAATATAAAAAAATTAATATAAAAACAAACATCACATGAATATAAAATTTAACTTCTTTGTGAAACCCATAATAATAGGTCTGTATGCCTAATTCCCTAAAGTTATTCTTCCCTGAGTCATCAAACATTCCCTAAACAGGATAGTCTCTTCCATTAGAGATCTGGCATCTTCTCAGCTACTTAGAATTCCAGAACAACCCCCAGCCCCAAAAGTGATGAATGGATGTTTTGCAGGGTTTTATGGAAAATATAATACCTTTCTATTTTATACCATATAATACCATATTACTGATCACTAAGAAGAAGGTGGAGGGGAGGAGGGGAGAAGGACGTGCATCTATTTGATTCTCTGTATTTTCTCCTACAGGAAGTATAAAATTTTACCTGATGCTATTCCAGAATAGTGTACTTGCATATGCATGTCCATTAAATTTTGTAGGTGTGCTTTGCTATATTGGAAAACATATTCAAATAATAAATCTCAATAAATGAAAATGAGTTTCTTTTCCTACAGTACATAAAAATGCCAGGGCAATCTGCTTTCCATGCTCAGACACCAAAGAGCTAAACATTGAGTGATATCCAACTTTATGAGACACATAAAAATGAAATAAAAATGAGTAAGAAGATAAACATTAAAGACATAAACACTGTCAAACAGAAATGATTACAAAGTTTGTAACAATCTGCATTTTTCATTGCTTTCTATTTACCTAGTTTCCCCACTATGCATTTCTTTTGCTCATTTCCCTTCTTTTAATAATGTATGTTCCCATAATCGCGGATACTAAAGTAAAGGATCTGAAACAGGACTTAGTTTATATTTATCTGGAGAAATATAAGTAACTTGAAAATACAAAATTTTCCCTATATACTTGAATGTTTCATCTAGCCACTTTCATTTAATAGCGCTGGAAAATTGAGCTCCTTTTTCACAGGGGTAGTTTGCTTTGTACTATATGAAACCACCATATTCAACATTTTTTGACCTACAAAGACAGCAATTTCATATTGTTTAACCTAATAGTATTTCAAATAGCAAAAAGTCTACAGATTGCCATTTCTCTTAAGCTACATATGGTATTTATTGGTGAAATGCATATAAAAAAATGAAAGTATTGTTTCCATTGGTGTACCCTTGACATTATTGAAATTTTATTTTTTAAATCATAACATATTAATAATAAAAAACAAATTAATATTGTTTTTTAGTCTGGTCAGTCAATGACTCTGTCATTGGCCTAATGTAGCCCCTGGAAGAAATTACACCCTACCAATTAGTGTGTTCAGTAGACATAGCAGTTCCTTCTTCAAAATTATGATACCTAAAATGTATGTGAGAACACAGAATGTCACTATTTATAAGACCTAGTAAAACCTTTAACTAGGAAATGTTTTGTAGACAATATGTTGCTTTGTTATTAAAAACTTAGATGTGCTTATTCTATAGTAATGATAGGGGGTGGTGTGGGGATGGACAGTCTAAAGTTTTGGAAGTAGAAGTCAACCTGAATGAAGACTGATGTTATAAAGTCAGGTTACATAACGATGGTACTCAGTTTAGCAAGAAGGGGCTTCTGTTACAATCTAATTTTACGTATGTCCATAAAAAGTTGAAAAGGTAACTCAGATATTTTAAGTATAGAATAATTTCTTCTCTGATCATATAGTTCATGTCTGCTACTCTGAAGGTATTAGTATTAATGGGAACTTTTTAAAGACTTGATTTCTGAGTTACCATCTCAATTTGGGGGTTAACTTAGTCTGTCCCTATTGTAGACAAAGTTCAATAAGCTCCACAAAGCAGACCAAATACATTCTTTAGACACCAAGTCACTACTTTACTTCTATGATGTACCTTCATTAAATTTGTCAAACAAAATAAAGTAACAGTAAAGAAATATGGATTATATAATAGAACACCAAGTAAGTACCCAATTATCTCACTTAATCCTTCTTTTATGATAATGATGATATCAACACAAACAGCACCAACAAGTAATGACAGCTGACACGTATTGAGACTTCATATGTACTACTCACTCCTCTAAATGCTTTAATTGTATTAAGTCATTTAATCTTTATAACAATCTTACTGGCCTAAATACCATTATTAGGCTCACTTTGTAAGTGAGAAAACCAAGGCTCAGGGGAGGGGTAAAGCAAATTGCCAAAGGTCACAGTCTCTGAATTACAAAACCCTAATGCTAGAAGGGCTCATGAAGCACTCAATCAGTTTATCCCTCAATTTGTGTAGTAGACTAAAAAAAAGGAAAGAAACCCAAAAACCAACCAAACAAAAACCTCCCCTGCAAATGATATTAAGTCCTAATCCCTGGAACTCATAAATGTTAACTTATTTGGATAAAAGGTCTTTGCAGATGTGATTATGTTGAGGATTTTGAGATGAGAGATGGAGAAATTATCCTGGAATATCCAGGTGGGCCCTAAGTGCCATCTCATGCACCTTTTTAAAATGGAGGCAGAGGGACAGTTCACACACATACACACACGAAAAGGTAATGAGAAAAGAGAGCAAAAATAGATTTGAAGACGCCAGCCTTAAAGATTAGAATGATGTGGTCACAAGCCAAGGGATGTTGACTACAAGAGGAAAAGAAAGCATTCTTCTCTAGAGCCTCCAGAGGGAGCATGACCCTACCCACACATTGATTTTTGACCCAGTGATACTGATTTCATACTCTGGCCTCCAGAACTGTGAGAAAATAAATTTCTATTGGTTAAAGCCAATTAATTTGTGGTAATCCATTATGGCAACCGTAGAGAACTAATACAGGCTGAAATTAGAATGGTTAAACTGTTGAACATAAGTTAAATGTTCTTGTTTTTAAAAACTCTAAAGATTAAAAAATTTTTTCCTTCAGTAACACACTGCAACGTTTGACCATCTCACTCTTGGAAATAATTCTTTCTAATTTATAAATCATATACTTCCTTTCGCTCTGCCTTCTATAGGAAGAGATATTAGTTTATTTTTGTCCTTTATGAAAGTCCTCCATACTCTAAATGACTTCATATCACTGTTAAATTTCACAGGATGAATAATTCTCATTTATTTAGTCTCTTTATTACAGGACCAATTTCTGGTGTTAGGATTATCTTTCTAGTTTTCCTCTGAAGTCCCACTATAGTTGCAAAACTCAGAAATGGTTCCAGATTTCCAATAAACTAGATTTTTTTCAAGATCTAAGCATAATGGAGAGAGCTATGGAATGGGGTGAGCGTAGCTGTGTGATTTTCAGAATTAATAATGATCTTCAACTTATAAATACTTACATTAATTTAGTCAAAATTCTTCTAACATTAACAGTGATTATTTACTCTACAGGCATTTCTATCAATTCCACAAATTGCTTCTAGTCATCCAAATAGACTGTCAAAAAATTGTTAGATAATAGCATCTGTGATTCCTATACTGAGAATTTAATCTATAAGGTAGTACAACAAATTGAAACAACATATATTTACTTAGTGATGGGAGACAAGATTTTTGAATAACAGAAAAAACAGGGGATATCATGACCTCTAATCCATTTATGAAAATTATAAAAATTACAGATACACTTACTTGTCCTAAGCTCTGGAAGGTTTTACACCACCTGACTGATTACTCTGAAACCACAACTAGATTACTCTGTGATAGGATGGCCAACAGAGGTGAAGCTATCTGCACACCAGATGCTAGTCGCACCACCTCACCTTAGCCCCCAAACAAAAATGTCTCCAATACTGTCAAATGTTCCCTGGGGAACAGAATCAATCCCCATTGAAAATACTGATTTAGAACAAGCATAAATAATAATTAATATAACCAATTGCTGAAATGGGATAATTTAAGAAACAAAGAGTGGAGCTAATGCCTCTTTTACATTGGTCTTGCTTTAAAGGAAATCATAAAAGTTGTAAGGCAGGCCAACAAGGACCCCCTTGAACACAAAAGATAGACTTCTTTAAAAGAACAATTGAGAGTTCATTTATTTTTGTTTTTTTTTTGAGAGTTTATTTGTTAATCAGACAATTTTGTGACTGATCTCTGGCCTCCAAAACAGCTTGCTCCTGTTCCATATCTCTTCGACGTCTTAATTTAGTTTTCTGAGAATGAGGATTTTAAAGCCAATCCTTGACTGACATGGATTACACTGACATTCAGGGCAGGTGTGCATCCAGAGCAGTTCTATTCATATATGTATCTAGAGCACACAAAGGCAATGTTCCTGCGTTAGATATTAACAGTTTCATTAACTTAAGTGGCCAACAGACATATTTTTAATTCCCTGGGTGATTTAGAAGTGGAGGTAAGGAGAAAAGGATTTAGTAAAAGGCCAACTGAGATGCTTTCCCCTTGTTTCACCCCCAAATGGGATCTCTGTTCTTTCTACAGCAGAAAAAATAAAACTAAGTGATATTAGTTAAAAGACTCCCAATAGCAAAAAGGTAGCATGATCTTTAAGAGAAATAGAAACTTAGGAAGCAGATTTTCAGCCCTTTACTTTCAAAATAATAGAATATGTAAGCACAAAGAATCTTAAATCCATCAATAACAGATTTCTGTAAATGTTTGTAGAAATGACACCATCTGAGTTGCTAGAACTCTAAGAAGCTTCTACTGTGATTTCTCTTTAAATCATGTAATTTTTAAAAAATAAATTTCTTTCATTATTTATTTTTTGACTGCGTTGGGTTTTCATTGATGCACACGGGCTTTCTCTAGTTGCGGTAAGCGGGGGCTACGCTTCATTGCGGTGCGCGGGCTTCTCATTGTGGTGGCTTCTCTCGTTACAGAGCACTGGCTCTAGGTGCGTGGGCTTCAGTAGTTGTGGCACACGGGCTCAGTAGTTGTGGCTCGCGGGCTCTAGAGCACAGGCTTCAGTAGTTGTGGCACACGGGCTTAGTCGCTCCACGGCATGTGGGATTTTCCCGGACCAGGGCTCGAACCTGTGTCCCCTGCACTGGCAGGCGGATTCTTAACCACTGTGCCACCAGGGAAGTCCCAAATCATGTAATTTTTAAAAACATAATCGCAGGGGTCACATGATATTCTCTAGACATCTATCCTATTTGCATTAGGGTCAAAAAATTTCAACTCTGCTTTCAGAATTAAATAATCCTCACAACCCCAAAAGATAGTCTATTACAGCCTTCCTCCTATTACCAGGTGAGGGTGAAGCTTAATAGCTGGCTTTCATTTCTAATACCTTCAGCCAGCAATACATCTTTGCCCATCCTACAAAGATAATGCATGTACGAACAAATATGGGCATGTGTTTATTGTTATTATTTTTAATCAGGCATCATTTGTGAGAGTATATGGGCAAAGTTGTTGGAACCTTCCTGTTCCTGGCATCACAGCCACTCCCTTCCAAGGCAAAGGACACAAGCCCTGCCCCAATTCTTGTACCAGCAAGTCAAGGGCTTCTGCTGAGGATCTCTTTCACAGTCATGCAAAAATGAGTACAACCTCTGTAGACTGAAAGTAGATGGGGCCAGTTCTTGTTGCATTCCTGCCCCTCCTTCTGATTAAGTGTTTTGCTCTTTTGATTGAGGAAGTTTCAGTGGGTGAGGAAGTTACCCTTGAATTGTCATCCCTTAAGAGGAAGCTGACAGTGCTAATAGTTCAAGCATGGGTTGATTGATGAGACTGTCGCAGCCTGAGAGGCTGACAATCTTTGTCACTGTCAGGATCAGTTAAGCAGTTTCCCCTGCCAAAATGTAGGTCTTCCTCCCCTTCCTCCTATACTGCCCAAAAAAGAGACAGGAGCACTACTGTTACTAAGAATAGAAGTCTCATGTGATTTGAGTTTTGTTGACTTTGTAGATCCAAGGACTTTGGCTCACAAGTTGGAAGAATTCTCCACCAATTTTTCTTAGTCGATAATGTTGCATAAGGGAGAATACAGGGGTAAATCAGGTTTTATGAGGCCTGAAGTTTCTATAATTTGGGAAGGCCCTCTTTAAGAAAAAAAAATAGTTACAAATACAAAAATTGGGTACAAAAATAAGTAGCTATTCAGAATGTTGAAAAGACATCACAACAAATTACAAATTTTAAAAGGCTGAGAAATACCACAAACATCACAAAATTCAGAAAAATAGCACGGTATTCTTTACTAATTAACTACCTGATACATTTCTTACATTTGGTGACTATTTTTTTATCACCTCTTCATAATACATCAATACTGTCATACATTTTTCTATAAAGAATAAAAGATAATAGTCTTTTCTGTAAATCTCCAAATAGGAATAAAATTTCTTCTTATTATTGATTGTTCAGAAAATTTTCTTTCAGCTTTACAACCCATTAAGGTTAATGTAAAGTTTTAGGAGGAATGTCAAATTTTCTATTATATGAGAGTTGTAAGACTAGAATTTCCAGTGATGAGTTTTTGATTTTATATATGTCCAACCTTATTTTTCCTTAAAAACCACATCCTCTAGTCCTGTGGTCCTCTACCTTGTTGTCATAGTATCAGTTGATTTGTCATGGGGGGCAGCATTCCTAGGAGCAATCCCACATCAGGAAAGCTAGCAATAACTTAGTGATGCACAGGTGACTGCAAATAATATAAACAGGTCCCATTAAACCTGAATTAAATGCATTACTACTAAAACTGTCTGCTACTGTCCAACACCACCTAACATAAGAAGTATAAAAGAATAAAAGTTGGGATGTAAAGAGACAGTTGTTTTAACCAATTGTGGTTAAAATACCTCCCTTGTGTAAATTTTGCAAAAATATATCACTATGTAAACACACTGCAAGTGAAGGGCCTGAGGCTTAGCTTCATTAACATACCATAATGTAAACAGAACTGTAAAGGCTGTACCCTCTGTCCACACATTCTCATCTCTCCCTTGTTTTTCCTCACATACTTTGCAACCGCTTATACCACAAAATGACTGTCAAGAAAGTTATTTATATAGCTTCCATCAAGTAAATTTGTAATACTAATAAAATAGTATGATTTTATTAATTATAAAAGGAAGATACCATGAGGACTTAACCACACATTTATCAAACACACAGGATCTCAGGAATAGGGAAAAACAAAGATATAGACACAAAGTAGTTGAAGAGAGCTTCCCTGGTGGCGCAGTGGTTGAGAGTCGGCCTGCCGATGCAGGGGACACGGGTTCGTGCCCCGGTCCGGGAAGATCCCACATGCTGCGGAGCGGCTGGGCCCGTGAGCCATGGCCGCTGAGCCTGCGCGTCCGGAGCCTGTGCTCCGCAACGGGAGAGGCCACAACAGTGAGAGGCCCACGTACCGCAAAAAAAAAAAAGAAAGAAAGAAAGAAAATAAGTAGTTGAAGAAATAAGTACACAAAGACAACTTCATTCTGTATACATTTATTTAACTACAGGTATTATGTACTTATCGCTCCAAGTACTGTACTCTATGTTAGAGATAAAAATATGATGACAATTTGGATCTTGCCCTCTGAGGGGTCCTCATCTTAAAGATAAAGTATATAATCAAATTCACATGTGTGAAAGATGTTCCTACTTAAAAATGCATGAAATCATGAAAAAAAAAACTACAAGAAAAGATAGGTAAATATCTCTTTTGGATGCTGAACAATTAAAGCAAATAATGGAAGAAAACACAAAGGAAAATATATAAATTTAAGTATATTACACTTAAATACAACTCTGCTTACAAACTACTGTCAACCAAATTAATATCAACCAATGTATTTATTGCAAAAGGAGACTAAATATAACTTCTCTATAGTTATTTAAATTAATTGAGAACATTTCTATCAATCCAGTAGAAAAATAGGCAATAGAGATGAATAGACAATGTAAGAAAAAATGTGACCAAAAAAATATGAACATATATTTAAAAGAAATAGTAATGAAAGAAATATAAATTAAATCAATTCATGATATTATTTTTCACTTATAAAATTACAAGTGTTTTTTAAGACAGAAGTTAATCCTAGTGAGGGTATGTTAAGATAGCAACTCTAATATATTGTTAATAAGAGTGTCAATTGGTATAAATATTGTAGTAGATTGAATCATGGACCCAAAGATATCTAGGTCAGAAATGAACAATTATTTCTATTTTCAAAACTATCCTAAGGAATAATCAAAGACAAATACCATATGATATAACTTATATGTGGAATCTAAAATATGACACAAATGAACTTATCTAGGAAACAAACAAACTCACAGACATAGAGAGCAGACTTGTGGTTATTACTAAGGGGTAGGGGGGTAGGGGAGGGAAGGACTGGGAGTTTGGGATTAGCAGATGCAAACTATTATATATATATATATATACGTATATAATGCATGCCTTTTCCCTTGTCAGGCAGACAGGGTGACAAGCAGACCATTTTGAAGTAATTAGGAATTGAGCTGGGTGAGAGCTGGGTTGCCACTTTAAACAAAGGTGTGAGCTATTCTGTGTTCCTAATAAAACTCTCCACCTTGCAGAACTTTGACTTCTAAGTGTTGAGACACAGAAATAGTGTTTATTGGGTATTTTAGCCCAGTCTCCCTACTGTACAACCTTAGACAAGAATCCTGTGGAGAAAAATGGTGGGGAGTAAACAGCTATGCATTTAAGACTCATCCAGTTTCCAAGTAGCTATGCCATCCCTCTGTTAAAAGCTCCTGATTTCTCTTTCCCTCAGCAATGTCTGCCTGTCTGTTTTGAAACCTCAGCCTATGATCAGACTTGATAAAAGCCCTCAGAGAGAAAGATGTTTGCCAAATTTGCCCATCTAGAAGGTCTCTTCAATCTCTGGAAATTGATTCCTCTAGACCACTACACAATTATCTAATGACTTTTATATATAATTTATATATATATAAATTTATATATAATTTTTAATTCATTCAGATTTTTCTAGTTGTTGCAGAAGAAGCAATGTTCTGCCAGTACCTTATATATCTTAAAGGAAAGTAGAAGTTCTTATAGCTATAAAATAATTTAGTTCAATTAATTTTTTTTCCATTTAGAAAACTCCATACATAGATGACTTTATAGATAAATTATACCAAATATTTAAGGAAACAGTAATGCCAATCTTAAAAAAACTCTTCAAGAGAAGAATAATAAAAAAAAACACTCTCCAACTCATTTTTTTGGAGGCAGCATAACCTTAATATCAAACCTTACAAGAAAGGTAACTTATGACCCAATCTGTAATAATTATAATGGCAAAATAAAAAAATATATAAATGAACTATTTGCAAACAAACACCAAAAGAATAATACCTCACAACCAACTGTGTTTATTTCAGCAATGTGAGGTTTATCATTTGAAAACTTATCAATATAACTTCCCACATTAATTGAAAAAGGAATAAAATCATATGACTACCTAATATATGATATGAGAAAATATATGCAAAGAAAATCTTTAATAAAATTCAACAATGCATAATAAAAGCTCATTGTAAACTAGGAATAGAAGAAAACTTCTTTAATCTGATAAAAAGTTATTTTAAAAAATTACAGCAAACACCCTACATAATAGTGACATGTTGAAAACTTTCTATCTGCTATCAGTAACAAAAGAAGTCTTCCCGCTGTCACCAATTTTATAAAGATGTATGAGAAGTAGCAAAGAAGAAAAAAACTGATAGGACTGTGTACATATAAAATCAAAAAGAACCTACAGATTGAGTACAAAGTCAGTGTTTAAAAATCAGTGGTATTTTTCTAATCATCAATGAATAGAAAATGAAAGTTTATGTGACACCATCTACAATAGCATTCAGATACATTACATTTCTAGGAAATAACCTAAGGAAATATTTAAAGCATGTAAAGCATTTCTAAAGCACAGAAAAATAGGAAACATTATGGAAAAAAATAAGCAGTATCCAAATGAGGAGCCACCAAATATTTCTGTAAAGGATCTGGTAATAAATATTCTAGCCTTTACATTCTAGATGGTCTCTGTCAGAACTACCCAACTCTACACTGTAATGCCAATTCAGAAATAGATAATAGGTGAACAAATGGGTGTGGCTGTGTGCCAATAAAACTTTATTTTCAAAAACAGGCAGAGGACTGTATTTAGTCCATGGGTCGTAGTTCACTACTTCCTGATTTAAATAATCAGAGGAAAAAATATATTAATATACAATTAAGATATAATAAAGATATGTATTCTCCTTAAACTGATCTTTACATTTAAATCTCTCACAGTCAAAATTCAGGAAGTTGAGTTTTGTCGTCATTGCTGTTTTTGTTGTTATTTTGTTGTGGGCTTTTGGTAGACATTGGCAAACTAACTCTAAAATAAAGTAAAAACTTAAAGGGCAAAAGTTTGCCAAGACATGCTTGAAGAACAGAATTAAACTACTTTGGCAGATGTTGAGACTTATTTTAAAGCTTCAGTAATTAAGAGAGCATGGTATTGCCAACAAGGTATATGCCTAGATCAACAGAATGTAATAGATAGTCCATTAACACCCTTACATATAAATAAAATTGGTTCATGACAAAGGTGGCAGTGCAAAACAGTGCAGGAACGATGGTCATTCCAATGAATTATTCTGGGTCTAGATATTGTAAAAGAAAATATTCCTCATAAAATATAGAAAAATCAGTAAGTATACTGTAGATCCAAATGTGAAAGATAAAACAATGAAGCTTCCAGAAGAAACCATTGGGAGAATATCTTCAGTACTTTGAGGTAAAGAAATTTCTTAACTAGGACACATAAGGCACTAATGCTAAACAAAAAGACATTAGAACTAAGAAATTCTACTTATTAAAGGATACTTTAAGAGAGCAAAAATGTAACTCACTGACTGGGAGAAGATACTGTAGAGACTTAGTACACAAAAGAAGGCATCAGAATGAAAAGATGCTCAATGTTATGACACATCAGGAAAATGTAAACCAAAACTACAAGAAGACGTATCAGCACATACCAGCTGGGGTAGCTAAAATAAGACTGGTAATACTAAGTGTTGCTGAGAATGTGGGACACACAAAAGTCTCATACACTGCTCGTGGGTTCTAAAAGTTGAATATATATATGTCCTACTAACCAATTCCATTTTAAGGCATATTTGAAAGAGAAATAAATGTACACATACACAAGAATGTTCATAACAGCACTATTCGAGATAATCTCACATTCGAAACAACTCAAATGCTAATCAACACTAGAGTGAATAAATAATTGTGGCATATTCATTCAATGGACTATTGCACAATAATGAAAATGAATAAACCACTGTCCCACATATAATGTGGATATATCTCACAAACATAACATGGAACAAAATAATTTGCCAGACACAAAAGAATACATATTATTTCACTTAAATAGATGTTTAACAAACAAGCAAAACAAACTATAATATTCTAAGTCCGAATAGAAATGTTTGGAGATGGGGAGAAGATAGCCATAGAGAGAGCATAGGAGGGTCATCTAGGGGTTTGCAATAATCTGTTTCTTAACATGGGTGATAGTTACATAGATATTTACTTTTGTGACTATTCTTTTAGCTATACATATTCACATTACGTTAAAACTTTTGCTTATTCAGGTACATGAATAGAGTTTATGTTTCTCTAATGCATAGGACAAAGACTAGAAGAAAAAACTCCAATATAACAATGCTCATTTCTGGATGCTGAGGTTATAGATTATTTAATTTTTATTTGGATCATCACACTATTAATTTTCCTCCTTTTTATTTTTTTAATTTTTTTTCTTTATAACAAAGTGAATCAACTATACATATACACATAACCCCATATCTCCTCCCTCTTACATCTCCCTCCCACCCTCCCTATCCCACCCCTCTAGGTGGTCACAAAGCACTGAGCTGATCTCCCTCTGCTATGCAACATCTTCCCACTAGTTATCTATTTTGGTAGTAAATATAAATCCAAGCCACTCTCTCACTTCGTCACAACTTACCTTTCCCACTCCCCATGTCCTTGGGTCCATTCTCTACATCTGTGTCTTTATTCCTGTCCTCCTCTTAGGTTCTTCATAACCATTTTTTTTCTTTACATTCCATATATATGTGTTAGCATACGGTATTTGTTTCTCTCTTTCTGACTTACTTCACTCCGTATGACAGACTCTAGGTCCATCCACCTCACTAGAAAAAACTCAATTTTATTTCTTTTTATGGCTGAGTAACATTCCATTGTATATATGTGCCACATCTTCTTTATCCATTCATCTGTCGATGGACACTTAGGTTGCTTCCATGTCCTGGCTGTTGTAATTAGAGCTTCAATGACGACTGTGGTACATGACTCTTTCTGAAATATGGTTTTCTCAGAGTATATGCCCAGTAGTGGGATTGCTGGGTCATACGGTACTTCTATTTTTAGTTTTTTAAGGAACTTCCATACTGTTCTCCATAGTGGCTGTATCAACTTACATTCTCACCAGCAGTGCAAGAGGGTTCCTTTTCTCCACACCCTCTCCAGCAGTTATTGTTTGTAGACTTTTTGGTGATGGCCATTCTTGACTGGTGCAAGGTGATACCTCATTGTAGTTTTGATTTGCATTTCGCTAATGATTAGTAATGTTGAGCATTCTTTCATGTGTTTGTAGGCAATCTGTCCATCTTCTTGGGAGAAATGTCTATTTAGGTCTTCTGCCCATTTTTGGATTGGGTTGTTTGTTTTTTGGATATTGAGCTGCATGAGCTGGTTGGAAATTTTGGAGATATATCCTTTGTCAGTTGCTTCATTTGCAATTATTTTCTCCCATTCTGAGGGTTTTCTTTTTGTATTGTTTATGGTTTCCTTTGCTGTGCAAAAGCTTTTAAGTTTCATTAGGTCCCATTTGTTTATTTTCGTTTTTATTTCCATTTCTCTAGGAGGTGGGTCAAAAAGGATCTTGCTGTGACTTATGTCATAGAGTGTTCTGCCTATGTTTTCCTCTAAGAGTTTTATAGTGTCTGGCCTTACATTTAGGTCTTTAATCCATTGTGAGTTGATTTTTGTGTATGGTGTTGGGGAGTGTTCTAATTTCATTGTTTTACATGCAACTGTCCAGTTTCCCAGCACCACTTACTGAAGAGGCTATCTTTTCTCCATTTTATATTCTTGCCTCCTTTATCAAAAATAAGGTGACCATATGTGTGTGAGTTTATCTCTGGGCTTTCAATCCTGTTCCATTAATCTATATTTCTGTTTCTGTGCCAGTTCCATACTGTCTTGATTACTGTAGCTTTGTAGTATAGTCTGAAGTCCAGGAGCCTGATTTGTCCAGCTTTGTTTTTCTTTCTCAAGATTGCTTTGGCTATTCGGGGTCTTTTGTGTTTCCATACAAATTGTGGATTTTTTTGTTCGACTTATGTGAAAAATGCCATTGGTATTTGATAGGGATTGCATTGAATCTGTAGATTGCTTTGGGTAGTACAGTCATTTTGATAATGTTGATTTTTCCCATCCAAGAACATGGTATATCTCTCCATCTGTCTGTATTAACTTTAATTTCTTTCATCAATGTCTTATAGTATTCTGCATACAGGTCTTTTGTCTCCTTAGGTAGGTTTACTCCAAGGTATTTTATTCTTTTCCTTGCAATGGTAAATGGGAGTGTTTCCTTAATTTCTCTTTCAGATTTTTCATCATTAGTGTATAGGAATGCAAGAGATTTCTGTACATTAATTTTGTATCCTGCTACTTCACCGGATTCATTGATTAGCTCCAGGAGTTTTCTGGTAGAGTCTTTAGGATTCTCTATGTGTAGTATCATGTCATCTGCAAACAGTGACAGCTTTACTTCTTCTCTTCCGATTTGGATTCCTTTTATTTCTTTTTCTTCTCTGATTGCTGTGGCTAAAACTTCCAAAACTATGTTGAATAAGAGTGGTGAGAATGGGCAACCTTGTCTTGTTCCTGATCTTAGTGGAAATAGTTTCAGTTTTTCATTACTGAGAACAATGTTGGCTGCGGGATAGTCATATATGGCCTTTATTATGTTGAGGTAAGTTCCCTCTATGCCTATTTTCTGGAAGGTTTTTATCATAAATCGGTGTTGAATTTTGTCAAAAGCTTTTTCTGCATCTATTGAGATGATCATATGGTTTTTATCCTTCAATTTGTTAATATGGTTTATCACATTGATTGATTTTCGTATCCTGAAGAATCCTTGCATCCCTTGGATAAATCCCACTTGATCATGATGTGTGATCCTTTTAATGTGTTGTTGGATTCTGTTTGCCAGTATTTTGTTGAGGATTTTTGCATGTATGTTCATCAGTGATATTGGCCTGTAGTTTTCTTTCTTTGTAACATCGTTGTCTGGTTTTGGTATCATGGTGATGATGGCCTCGTAGTATGAGTTTGGGAATGTTCCTGCTTCTGCTATCTTTTGGAAGAGTTTGAGAAGGATAGGTGTTACCTCTTCTCTAAATGTTTGATAGAATTCGCCTGTGAAGCCATCTGGTCCCGGGCTTTTGTTTGTTGGAAGATTTTTAATCACAGTCTCAATTTTAGTGCTTGTGATTGGTCTGTTTATACCTTCTATTTATTCTGGATGCAGTCTCGGAAGGTTGTGGTTTTCTAAGAATTTGTCCATTTCTTCCAGGTTGTCCATTTTATTGGCATATAGTTGCTTGTAGTAATCTCTCACGATCTTTTGTATTTCTGCAGTGTCAGTTGTTACTTCTCCTTTTTCATTTCTAATTCTATTGATTTGAGTCTTCTCCCTTTTTTTCTTGATGAGTCTGGCTAATGGTTTATCAGTTTTGTTTATCTTCTCAAAGAACCAGCTTTTAGTCTTATTGATCTTTGCTGTCAGTTCCTTCATTACTTTTTAATTTATTTCTGATCTGATCTTTATGATTTCTTTCCTTCTGCTGACTTTGGGGCTTTTTTGTTCTTCTTTCTCTAATTGCTTTAGGTGTAAGGTTAGGTTGTTTATTTGAGATGTTTCTTGTTTCTCAAGGTAGGATTGTATTGCTATAAACTTCCCTCTTAGAACTGCTTTTGCTGCATCCCATAGGTTTTGGGTAGTAGTGTTTTTATTGTCATTTGTTTCTAGGTATTTTTTTATTTCCTCTTTGATTTCTTCAGTGACCTCTTGGGCATTAGTGTATTTTTTAGTCTCCATGTGTTTGTAATTTTTACAGATTATTTTCTGTAATTGATATCTAGTCTCATAGCATTGTGGTCAGAAAAGATACTTGATATGATTTCAATTTTCTTAAATTTAACAAGGCTTGATTTGTGACCCAAGATATGATCTGTCCTGGAGAATGTTCCATGAGCACTTGAGAAGGAAGTGTATTCTGTTGTTTTTGTGTGGAATGTCCTATAATATCAATTAAGTCCATCTTGTTTAATGTATCATTTAAAGCTTGTGTTTCCTTAGTTATTTTCATTTTGGATGATCTGTCTACTGGTGAAAGTGGGGTGTTAAAGTCCCCTACTATGATTGTGTTACTGTCGATTGCCCCTTTTATGGCTGTTAGCATTTGCCTTATGTATTGAGGTGCTCCTATGTTGGGTGCATAAATTTTTATAATTGTTATATCTTTTTCTTGGATTGATCCCTTGATCATTATGTAAGGTCCTTCTCTGTCTCTTGTAATAGAAATAAAGACTAATTTTAAAGGCTATTTTGTCTGATATGAGAATTGCTACTCCAGCTTTCTTTTGATTTCCATTTGCATGGAATATCTTTATCCATCCCCTCACTTTCAGCCTGTATGTTTCCCTAGGTCTGAAGTGGGTCTTTTGTAGACAGCATATATAAGGGTCTTGTTTTTGTATCCAGTCAGCCAGTCTATGTCTTTTGGTGGGAACATTTAATTCATTTATGTTTAAGGTAATTATCGATATGTATGTTCCTTTTACCATTTTCTTAATTGTTTTGGGTTTGCTATTGTAGGTCTTTTCCTTCTCTTGTATTTCCTTCCTAGAAAAGTTCCTTTAGTTAGCATTGTTGTAAAGCTGGTTTGGTGGTGCTGAATTCTCTTAGCTTTTGCCTGTCTGTAAAGGTTTTAATTTGTCTGTCAAATCTGAACGAGATCCTTGTTGGGTAGAGTCATCTTGGTTGTAGGTTTTTCCCTTTCATCACTTTAAATATGTCTTGCGACACCCTTCTGGCTTGCAGAGTTTCTGCTGAAAGATCAGCTGTTAACTTTATGGGGAATCCCTTGTATGTTATTTGTTGTTTTTCCCTTGCTGCTTTTCATATTTTTTCTTTGTATTTAATTTTTGATATTTTGATTAATATGAGTCTTGGCGTGTTTATCCTTGCATTTATCCTGTATGGGACTCTCTGAGCTTCCTGGACTTGACTGACTCTTTCCTTTCCCACATTAGGGAACTTTCCAACTATAATCTCTTCAAATATTTTCTCAGTCCCTTTCTTTTTCTCTTCTTCTTCTGGGACCCCTGTAATTCGAATGCTGGTGCGTTTAATGTTGTCCCAGAGGTCTCTGAGACTGTCCTCAATTCTTTTCATTCTTTTTTCTTTATTCTGCTCTGCAGTAGTTATTTCCACTATTTTATCTTCCAGGTCACTTATCCATTCTTATGCCTCAGTTATCCTGCTATTGATTGCTTCTAGAAAATTTTTAATTTCATTTATTGTATTGTTCATCACTGTTGGTTTGCTCTTTAGTTCTTCTAGTTCCTTATTAAAAGTTTCTTGCATTTTCTCCATTCTATTTCCAAGATTTTGGATCATCTTTAGTATCATTACTCTGAATTCTTTTTCAGATAGATGGCGTATTTCCTCTTCATTTGTTTGGTCTGGTGGGTTTTTACCTCTCTCCTTCATCTGCTGTGTATTTCTCTGTTTTCTCATTTTGCTTAATTTACTGTGTTTGGGGTCTCCTTTTCACAGGCTGCAGGTTGGTAGTTCCCTTTTTTTGTGTGTTTCTGCCCCCATTGGCTAAGGTTGGTTCAGTGGGTTGTGTAGGCTTCCTGGTGTAGGGGGCTAGTGCCTGTGTTCTGGTGGATGAGGCTGCATCTTGTCCTTCTGGTGGGCAGGATCGCATCTGGTGGTGTGTTTTGGGGTGTCTGTGACCTTATTTTGATTTTAGGCAGCCTCTCTGCTAATGGGTGGCATTGTGTTTCTGTCTTGCTAGTTGTTTGGCATAGGGTGTCCAGCACTGTAGTTTGCTGGTTGTTGAGTGGAGCTGGGTCTTAGCGTTGAGATGAAGATCTGTGGGAGAGCTTTCGCCATCTGATATTACATGGAGCCGGGAGGTCTGTGGTGGACCAATGTCCTGAACTCGGCTCTCCCACCTCAGAGGTACAGGCCTGACAGCCAGCCGGAGCACCTAGACCCTGTCAGCCACACGGCTTTCTTGGTGCCGAGTTTCACTGTAAGGACACCACAACCCAACCCACTCCTAGGGGCAAGTGGCCAGCCCAGTGATCTTCGAGCTCCACTGGGGCCAACAACCAGGAACCAGGCTGACTGGCATTCTCTCTTCTACTTTTTAATTATTATTTTGCTGTTCTATCTCTTTAATGTCAATGCTTAAAATGCTGATTAATTTTGAAACTTCTTCTTTAAGGCTAATAATTTCCCTCTAACACCGCTTCAAATACATAAAACGCTTTTGACAGTAGGATATTTAGTATTATTAAATGCTCAGTATTTTCTAAATTTATCATTTATTCTTTGATTCATGAATATATTTAGTAACATATATTCTAATTTTCAACCCTTTTTCTATTTTAGAGGGTTAATAACCTCTTAGTTAATGGCACTGTGATCAGCTGATATGTTGTTTATGCTGTCAATCCTTTGAAATTTGTTGTGGCTAATTTTATGGTACAGCACAGGGTCAGTTTTCATATATGTTTCATATGTGCTTGAAAAGAATGCTTGTTATCCAGTTGATGGGGGCAATGTTCCATATAGGTAAATTAGAATATGCTGTCTGATTTTGTTGTTTAAATCTTCTATACACATAGATATAAAAGTATCTTAGTTAGCTTGTGTTATCAAAGACTAAGATATATCACCAACATTGATGGTGTTTTGTGAACATTCCTCGCAATTTTGTCAATCTTCGATTTAAATTTCTGAGGTAACGATGAACATACAAACTGAGAATGTTTTAACTTTTTGATGAACTTAGGCTTTCATCATTTTCAGTGCTTCTCAAAATCACAAGTAATTATTTTGCCTTGGTGTTTACTTTCCATGATATTGATATAGCAGCTTCCTTTTGGTTAGTATTTGACTTGAAGTCCAAGGAGGTTGCATGACAAGCCCAAGTTCACACAGATAATTCACAGAAGTAGAACTTGGACCCACACTTCCTGACTCCCACTCCAGGACTCTTGCTAAGTGTCCTACTAGAATGACCAGGATGTGGTACAGACAGCAGACGAGAGCCAGAATGGAATGAATGATAAGAGCCACGGAGCAATGGGGAATAGCAGGCACAGCTATAAAGGATCACTGGGGGACAAATAAAGGCAGGCACAGAGTTTTAGAATTTTTTGACAAGGGTGTCATGACAAAACAAGATTTAAGGAAGCCTATAATTTTAGCAGTATACAGGACAGAGAGGTGGGGGGAGGAAATAAGACTGTTTAGGAAGAGTCTGAGACTCTTTGAGACTGTCTTTGTCCTCCGCATCCCACAGAATGTAATAAGAGCTTGAATCAAGACCACTGGAATGGAGAGGAAAAGGTAGATTCAAGAGCCACTGTATGAAGGAAATGACACACTGAAATGACTTAATGGATTTTGGAGATGAAGGGAATTGTAGAGTCAAAGATACTACCTCATTTATATCTGTAGTACCCTGACAGCTTTATTATTTCTTAGGTTGGAAGCCACATAGTTGAGAAACAGTAGCTGGCCTAGAGGAGGAGAGAAAATAATGAGTTTTCTATCCGTGCTCTAAGTCTGGTATTTCTAGTACACAGCTGGAAATATAGGATTTAGAACAGATCCAGATACGAAGAGTTTTTGATGATGATGATGAAGATGAAGATGAAGGGGACTACTCACATAGAAATGATAGTCAAATCTTTGGATTAGGCTCTGTTTCTTTTTTTTTTTTTCTGCGGTACGCAGGCCTCTCGCTGTTGTGGCCTCTCCCGTTGCGGAGCACAGGCTCCAGATGTGCAGGCTCAGCAGCCATGGCTCACGGGCCCAGCCGCTCCACGGCAGGCAGACTCTCAACCACTGCGCCACCGGGAAATCCCCTAGGCTCTGTTTCTTAAGCATATCTGTTTCTTAAGCACCAAGTATCATTTATTGCCAAAATTTTTAAATTAAAAATTGCTGTAATTTATTACTATCATCTTTTAAAAATTGATATCAAGGATAATGGCTTCATGAATAAACTTCTGGACAACGCAGAAAGCGTTCTGGTACAATCACTGTACTCCAAGTCACTTTTGAGCATGACTGTATTAAAAAGTAAGGTTTACTGCTGCAGACCTATAAAATTTCTTGTAGACCTCCGCTTAAAGTATTGACAAAGCTCAACCCTATTTAATTCACAACCATTAAGATCAAAGCATTCAGTGGTACATCTGCTTATGTAATTATCAGTAATGCCAGAAAACAGCTTTATGAATTTGGTCACAATGAACTCTAAGGGAATAAGCAGTTGGAAAGGCTATGAGAGCTTTCTCCCCAGAAGTTAAAAAAAAAAAAAAAAAAATGTACTCAACCCGGTGAATTTTTTTTCATTGAGTTTGGTTTTGTTTTTTGTTTTTCCAACTGGATATAATAAAAATGTCTGAGATTTTGCTACATAATATGATCTTTCAGAAGGGTCAACACTAATGTTTTAGGTCAGTTCAGCAGGCTTGAGTTCAACTCTGGAAGTGGGTAAGTTCCAACAGGATTCTAACAAATCCACCCAGAAGAGGCAGAATGTGTCCATAGATTATTTATGTTGAGTTCCTTCACTGGTAGAACAGAGAAGCCCTGAAGGAATCGTGTAGTTGTCAGAGCATCAGTTAAAATACTTAGAGGCTCTGGGGCTTCCCTGATGGCGCAGTGGTTGAGAGTCCGCCTGCCAATGCAGGGGACACGGGTTCGTGCCCCGGTCCAGGAAGATCCCACATGCCGCGGAGCGGCTGGGCCCGTGAGCCATGGCCGCTGAGCCTGCGCGTTCGGAGACTGTGCTCCACAACGGGAGAGGCGGCCACAACAGTGAGAGGCCCGAGTACCGCCAAAAACAAAAAACAAACAAAAAAAAAACTTAGAGGCTCTGAAATCAAATTCAAATCCCCAAAAGGCCCACTTAGTCCTCACACTACAAGGTACATTCATGGAGTATAATGTTGTCTGCTAGAGGAGGCTTTAGGATGAGACTTTTATATCAATACAATGCACACAGAACTTTGGTCTTTAAAGATCCCATGGTATTTTTGATATCAGGAGAGGCTTGCCTTAGCGTTCTCAGCCAAAATTTCTGGGACTCAGCTGAAATTTTGGAGTCATTGAGAACTTGGCTATATATATCTAATCTCAGATTAATAATAAAAGACATTTTTAAATTTAAAATCTCAAACTGTCTTACATATCTAGAGTAAATATAGTGCTCCAAAAAATGTCTCCCTACATTAGAATGAGAAGAATCTATTTTGGCCAAGTTTTCACCTTCGAAATGCATACAGAACCATGAAGCAGTTCTAAAAATTTCCAAAGATTCAGGTAAATATACAGTTCTCTAAAGCTTTTTGGAAAAAGAGATTTTCTTTTGTTTGTTTCACCAAGAAACCTGCTACCTGTCTGTATTCACCTTAAAGCACCATCTCCTGCCTCTCTCCCCTCTTTCTCACTGGAGGATGAATGGGACATGAATGAGATCAACTGAAGTTCTTTAAAGTCAATCATTCTATCTGTCTATTTATCTGTCTCACTCTCAATCTCTCTCTCTCTCTGAACTTTCATGTGTAGCTACTCTTGTCCCTTAGGTCAGCATTCCTTACACTCTCTTTCAGATAAGTCCTAAGGATCCTTTAGCACTCAGCTGAGCTGTCACTTCCTTCAGAAACCTCTAGAAATTCTAATCGTCTTTCTCTCACTTTAAGCTTCTCTCTTTTGACCAGATTAGAACCTTTCCAACTTCCACAGTAACTTTTGCTTCTTTCTGTCATAACACTTATCTATATGTCTCCTCCTCCAGCAAGAGTTCCTCAAATCTAGACTGCCTTATCTGTACCTAATTTTTAGTCTAATTTTGTTAAATATTTGTTAATAAGTGTGTAATGGAGAGCTGATAAACTACTTTTTCTCTCACTGGCAGAGATACAAAGCAAATGTGCATCTTTTCTTCTGAGGTTGTTAACAAATTACATTCATTCATTAATCCATTGAAAATATTTATTGTAAAACTCATGTGTCTGGCACTTTAGGCACAGAAGACAGAATGATAAACAAGCCAAAAAGTGTCCCTCTTCTCTAGAGCTTATATTCTAGTGGGGGGGACATACAATAAAGCAAAGCAAAGCAAAAAAAAAAAAAAAAAAAGTAAATCTACAATATGATGTCAGTGTTATATACAATGAAGAAAAGTCATTCAGAGCCAGGGATAGAAAGTGAATGTTTGTGTGTGGTGGGACGGGGACAGGAGTGGGGCTCAAGGGAGCCTTTTCTGACCTGAATAACGTGAGTGAATGAGAGCAAACATGGAAGGAAGAGCGTTCCACTTAGAGGAACAGCAAATGCAGATTCTGACATGTAAGCATGTTTGATGTACATGGAGAACAGCAAGGAGGCAGTGTGGCTACAGCAGAGAGAATGAGCACAGAGTGGTAAGAGAAGGATGTAAAGCTGGGCAGAATTCTGACCATTCAGAGGCTTGGAGGCTCTTAATCGTCTTTGCATGGGATGCATATAATGCAAATGTGAAGGGGGCCCCTTGGAGGGCTTTGATAAGGGACATGACAGTCTGATTTAGGTTTTAGAGGGAGCACTCTCGCTGCTAGGTAAAAACAGAATGTAGGAGGACACAGACAATTGTTAGGAAGTTCTTAGAGGAATCTGGGCCAAAGATGATGGTGGCTTTACCTAAGGTGGTAATAATGGAGATGGTGGGAAGTAATCAGATTTCAGGTCAGTTTTGAATGCAGAGCCAATAGGATTTGGTGCTTACTATTGTGAAGCTATGTTTTAAGTTTATTACAAAGTAAATAAGGATCAGGTTAATCTCATGATTAATCATAACACTAACAACACATACACATGCATAAACACACACACACCAAACAGATATAGCTAATGACACAACATACATGAAGCCCGTGGTTTGGCCTGCTCTGAGGCTATAGACACTACTTTTAGATTCTATGGGTGACTTAGAATTCACCTGACAACCACTGAGTAATTGCTCCAAGTGAGCTCACTAGTCTACAGCTGCAGTTTGTCAGCATTCACTTCACAAATGCATTGCCCTGAGTACAAATGTTAGTGTGCCCGTGAGGAGTTACTTCTACCCCTCTGCCATCACAAAACCCTGGTTTGGTGTCCATCCAGAAAGGCTAGGCTATCCCAAGCTCCACTTCAGAGATATAATAAAAAGGGAGAGGTTTGGAGTTTGAATCTTGACTTTGCCACTTAACTGACCGAGTAACCTTAAATGACTTACTTAATCTCTCTCTGAAACTTAGTTTACTCATGTATGAAATGTAGATAGTCAACAAACTTGGAAAGATGTTTGAAATTCTTCCTCGTCCTGCTTCCTGTGCTTCTGGACCTCATTCAGAGTCTTGTCTGGAAAAGTATAGCATCAAAAAACTGGTGAAACCACCAACAGGAACATCCATGGCATATTCAACATTCACAGCCATGTCCAATGTCAGAATTTGTCTCTGCTCCAAAGACCTTTAGCTTGGAACAATTCCCGTCTAGAGTGGCATCCCTAGGACCGCTTGCTCTCTCTGTAACAGAATCCAAAGACAGCTTCCAGTCTCAAGTTTCCATGAAAATCCTTGGCACTCTTGAGGGTAATAATACTGTCAGCACAGCAATCCACAAATAGAGATGATAATAATGTCTCAGAAAGCAGGCATCGAACTGAGACTTTTTCAAGATTTGGCAAGTCAGTCTCTTTATGCTGCCCTTTTGGTCACTGAAGAGCTAAGGCCACTTTAGTTTCATTAATGTTAGAGCAGTGTTTTAGGATAAAGGTTAAAATTGCTCCAGTGGGAGAGAGGGAAAGAAAGAGCAGACAAGAGCCAAGGGTTGAGAGTTGAGCAATGTGTCAATACAAACAATGGAAATTATCAGCAGACACTGAGGGCAAATTACTTTCATATATAGAAATTACGCCACAATAAAAGAGACTGATAGATGCTTACACAGCTGTGGTTATTAGGGCGACATAATAGCGTTTGTTCAAAGCAAATATTGAAGTAGCAGCAGGCTCAATGTGACAGGCTTTCAGACCTTACCAACGATGGAGAAGAGACAAGTACCAAATAAGGCAATAAAATCATCAGGGAAAAAAGAATAAAGATTGAGCCCTGGATTAATGTGATGAAGTGGGAGTGATGTGAGGAGGGTTTTAACAAGGATACTTTTCTGGTGTGTGAGGTTAATTCTAGATATCTAACAGGTTAACAGACAATTTTCAATTTTACAACCTGTGCGTAATTAGAGTGGTTGTTTGTGAGTTACTCGTTTTGTTTGTAATTGAAATTTGGAGTTTGGACTGTGCAATGATTGATATCAGAAGGGAGATGGAACATGCAAAGAGGTGGCATTTTGTCCTCCAGAAGGAAACGTCCCGTAGATAAAATAACCTAAAAACTTCTTTCCCAGCAGTGCATTATAATGTGTAATTTGGATAAAATGTATTATTGGAAATGGTGGTAAAGAATGAACTAAAGTAAGTGTGTATCTCTTCTGTTGATGTCATCTTTTAACACGTGCCTCAATTAAAACTAGGCTCTCTCTTCTCAAGAAATAATATGTTTTCTTCCCTTTCCCGGACACATTTTACCTGAACAATAGCATTTGGTTTTGATAAATATACCCTTTGATGTCATAAGAGAGATGATCACTACCTTTGTTTACTTCCTGTCTCAACCTGAAATGTGGCTCTGGAAATACTACCTGTTAAAGATGTCAAGGAGAGGAACAACTTTACCTATTATATAAAATTGAATATTATATGTGATTTTTAGTCATTTTTATAAATTTATAGCAAAAAGCAGACTCTATAGCCACTGTTAAAAAGTTATTAGCATTATTAGCCAACCAACTCTAATTCAAGGAACACTGTAACTCATTGACCATAATCTGCTGATTATCTCTTCTGTAAACTGTACTTCAGGCCCTTTAACTACTCAAAATTTTCTTCTTTCTTCTGAGCCTGAGAGCCCACTTCTTATGGAGGAGCTAACTGTGAGTCTGTAAAGCTTAAAAACTTCACAGTTTCATTTGCTTCTTTTTGTTCAACTGAAAGAGGCCTTGAGAAAGTTTGACTGACATTTGTGATAATTATATTTGGAGATTAAAATAATGTAGGGTTTCGAAAGGTTTAAAATTTATTCACCATATTGGGCCTCACATGATTATGGCTTCCTTTGTATCATTTTAGTCAGGTATTGAAATCCATTTGATGTGAATGTAATAGTCATTTTAATGGATATTGTTAATTCCTTGTTTTCAGCATAATAGATAAAGGGGATTTTAATTAAATTCATTGTGTGAGTGCTCATTGGGGGTAGAAAGTTTCACAGAATTATTATTTTTTCTGGCATGACATGTAAAGAACATTGTAAAAGACAGGGAAGACAGCAATATCAGAGTACAGCTGGCATTAGAGTCAGGCCAGTTTCATCTCCCCCATAGATGATGGGGCAGGCTTCAAATAACACTAAAAAGTGTGCCTTGAGACTATAGTGTCCATAAGGGACCAGCACAATGTAACAACATTGCTTGCTTTCTTCAAAACTGGTGGAACTCTTAAAGGTGAGAATTTGGGTTTCCCCAAAAGCCTCAATAGAGAGCCCAATCCTAGGTCCCATAGCAGCCCGCTAGAAATATGGTAAGAAATGGCAAGAGATTTTGTCCCAGTATTTCCAATTCCTGTGACAGCTCAGAAAATCATAAGAACCGCTTCTCCCTGGGGGTTTTAGGACACTCCTGGTTATAAGCCCTGGGTGACCAAGGGGCTCCAAAAGTCATTGGTCTGGTCACAAAGGAACTATGACATCAGAGAGGGTAGCATTCAGAGAATGAAAAGTCCAACAAGAACCACTGAGATGGTGAGTTCATTTTGGTAGAAAGGGAAAGCTTGAATTATTTATTCTGTAGAATTTTTACAACATAGTATTGATTGACCATGTCTCTCTGGGTCACTAAGCCCAGAAACTCTGCCCTTAGCCTGCTACTCACAAACCTTTGTCATAAATTCCTTAGTGTTGTTAGACTGCTTTCATACAGCACAATGATTAAGTGTAAAAATATAGTGGAAGCTTCCACTGGGGAAAAAAATAGTTATATGCAGTTCCAACCATTTCCAAACAATCTCTGCAATGAATAAACCCGCTACACTCCTATCTTATCTTTGAAACTTTGAGTTAGGATGCTAAAATTAACTTATGCAATAGGTATATTTGTACACTTACACACACATAATACGAATATGTTAATAGTTTTCTCTGGGCAGAGGAATTATGTGTGACTTTCTTTTCCTTTCATGTGACAATATTACAATGGTAATGAATATATATTACTTTTAAAATCTGCACAAATGCCTTGAAAAATTGAAAAAGTAAGTAACATATAAAAAGGTATCTTTCTCTCTCTCCAAACAAACCCAGTTCTTCCCACACTCAGTGTTTATCCTAACAATCTCTCCAAGATTTAGAAATAGTTGGTATGGAGAGGAATGTATAAAATCTAACTACACCACACTTCTTAATTTTCCCAAATTAAGTGGAAGGAGTAGTTTTAATATACATTCTTTGGGGAGAAAAGGGGACACCCACTTTTTTTAAATTGGAGTATAATTGCTTTACAGTGTTGTGTTAGTTTCTGCTGTACAGAGAAGTGAATCAGCTATAGGTATACCTATATCCCCTCCCTCTTGGACTTCCCTCTCCCCATCCCACCCATCTAGTCATCACAGAGCACCGAGCTGAGCTCCCCATGCTCTACAGTAGGTTCCCACTAGCTATCTATTTTACACATGGTAATGTATTTATGTCAAACCTAATTTCCCAATTCATCTCACCCTCCCCTTCCCAAGCTGTGTCCATACGTCTGTTCTCTACGTCTGCATTTCTATTCCTGCCCTGCAAATATGTTCATCTGTACCATTTTTCTAGATTCCACATATATGCATTAATAGACGATATTTGTTTTTCTCTTTCTGACTTACTTCACTCGTATGACAGACTCTAGGTCCATCCTCGTCTCTACAAGTTACCCAATTTCGTTTCTTTTTATGGCTGAGTAATATTCCATTGTATATATGCACCACATCTTCTTTATCCATTCATCTGTATACCCACTTTTAACATGAACTCCCTGATATCACTCTCCCTTTCATGATTAAAATTCTCAGGGGTACTTCTTGCCTCAACCTCCTTGCCAAACACTTCTCAGTATTTACCATGTGCTTCTACCTCCCACCCACCAATTCCTTAAAACTCATCTCCCAAAAGTCACCAATGACCTCCTATTAACCCAATTAAAATACGCTTCTCACTCTTCCTCTTTGACTCTTCTGCTGTATTTGACAATTTTGACTTGCTCCTCCTTCTCCAAAAATCAAAGGCAAACTGAATTTATTACTCTTGCCCTTCTCTAATTCCAGTGTCTATTCTTATCTTCTCTAATTCCAATGGCTATTCTTATCTTCTCTAATTTCAATGGCTATTCTTTCTTTGTTTTCATCACCCATTTTAAGTTTTATCTTGGCCCTGCTTTCTCCTCCCACTTCCCACGTGAAAGCCATTTCCAAGTCTGTTTTCAATCTTCATGCCACTTTATTTCAGCATACACTGCCTTAAAACCTGCTACATATTTGACATTGTGCTAGGCACTGGGTATGGACTGAAAACAGAGTGATATACAAAGGAGAAAGTGGCAGATTTGCTTGAAGAGGGTATGGAATAACCTCCCCTGGGAAGAGGTAGGTCTCATAGGTCATAATAAAGATGCTGAACAACTTAGACTTCATCTCATGAACGAAGGGAACCTGAGGAATTTTAAGCCAGGAAGTAATGCATATTTGCATTTTAGAAAAATTGTTAAAAGGAGTGAAAGAAATGAAAGAAAATACTCAACTAGAGATGAGGAGACTTACTGGGACATGATTTTTGTTGCCTAGGTGAGAACTGATGCAAGCAGGAACTAATGCAGTGTCAATGAGGATGGAGAAGAGTGAAGGAAGTTAAGAAGAGTCAGAATTAAAGAGAGAAAATCTATAGGATTTGATGTTGATTTCATATAGGAGGGACAGAAGGTGAGAAAGAATGGAATCCCAGGATTCTGATTTGGGTTTCTGAATGGATGATGCTGATGCTATATCTTACAGATAGGCAATATAGGAAGAGGGTGGTAGGGGAGACGGGGGGTTGAATTTTAGACACATTGAGATTGAGATACCTCAGGGAAATCCAGGGAGTGTTGGCTTGATGGATCTGGAGCTAATGCTCTGAACTGGAATATAGATTTGACACTCATAAGTATAAAAGAGATAGTCCAATCCTATGATTATAACAGGAAAATAGATGAGACACTCAGGGAGAAAGAACAGAATAAGGAGAAAATAACACTAAGTCAGAGTCCAGGAAGTAATGGCACCCAAGTGTAAGAAGAAAAAATTAGCAAAGGAAAAAGAAATGATTGCTAATTCTATAAACCCACCTGCATTTGTGGTGATATTCTCTTTTCCTTCTTGCTACTACTGAGGTGTCCCACTAAAAATTTCTACCCTCCCAAGTAAGCTTGCAAACAACTCCAAAATCTGTGTCACTGACTCAACTTCTTCTAAACTCCTTAACAAGGCTCTCCAAATCTGATTCAAGTCTATTTTACCCAGACTTTTCTACCATAACTCTCTTACATAGCCCCTGAGTTTTAGCCAGTCAAGACAATCCCTTTTCTTCAAAGTTTTCATTCACTGTTCTGCCTCTCTGCCTTTATTCATGTTGCTCCTTCTTCCTGGAATTCCCACATCCCCCACACCTAGCCTCTCCACCAGCCGTTGTTCATCATCCTTACCCATGACTTATGAGAAGCTAAAAAGAGCCCAGACTGGAGTCACTACCATCAAAGGGAAAAGGACAAAAAATGCTAATATTTATTTGGGATCTACTAATGTGTTAAAACTATGCTAGACAGGGAGTATGTGAGTGCTTGTGAATATCATTTAATCTTCACAGCAACCTTAGAAAGTCCCTTTTGTAGATGAAGACACTGAGGCTCATTCATCACTTAATGAATGTTTATCAAACATCTATTATTGCCAGGCACTGTGCTAGATGCTAGATAAACAATAGGGAACCAAAAAGAGTCTCTAGTTGCTCCTACAAAGAGCTAACAATAGTGGGAGAGACAAATATTAAAATATATTTGTGTAAATAAATGTTTAATGACAAACTGGAGTAAGGGCCATAAAGTGAAAGGATGGGAAACTAATTCAGGGAAGGGGGTCTCTTTGCTAAGGCAGGCTCATTTAAGCTAAGACCTACAGGATGAGTAGCCAGATGAAAGGAGTGGAAATAATGTTTCAAGCAAAGGGAAGCCTGTTTGAAGTGTAAGGAAATTATGAAAGGCCAATGAGGCCAGAGAGATGTGAGTAAACTGGAAAGAAGTGCTCTGTGAGACTGACAAAGTAGGCAAGATTTTGCATGTCCTTTGCATGTCCTTGTAGACCATGTTTAAAAGTTTAGATTTTTCTCACCAAGCAATTAGAAGAGATTGAAGGATTTTAAGCAGCAGAGTTACACGAGACCGATGTTTACAACAAATCAGAAAAACTAAATAAAGTCATGCCAATAATAAATGGTAGAGCAAAAGATTAAACACTGGGTCTGATGCCTAACATTTGCAGAAAGTTTGTAATCTCAGTCCAAGCCTATTAGCATAATCTGAAAGGCATGGTCACCCCTGGCCTGGCTTGGGTGGTCTAATTCAGATACTGATGGCTTTTTTTTTGGTCACACCACATGGCATGTGGGATCGTAGTCCCTGACCAGGGATCGAACCCACACCCCACACCCCCTGCATTGGAAGCATGGAGTCTTAACCACTGGACTGCCAGGGAAGTCCTCTGATGCCTTTTTTTTTTACTCGAAGACTTAGCTGACAATCTCCTGAGTAACATAAACTTTCTCTTTTCCATATGGAACCATAGGGCTGTCTTTCAAGTGATGCATGCTTTTTATATCCACCTGTAGCAAAGGTAACCTTGTCTGCCTTTTAACTCAGCATCATCCCTTAGAATGACAACTGTGGTTCAGTAAGGTGCTTGGGGTGGTGCTGCTGCTGTGAAAATCAGGCACATCAGTATCAAGGCTTCCTAGAAAGACATCTAACTAACCAAAGGCAGCATCAGGTGGTAGAACCTGATTGCCTAGTTTCCAAATCTGGCTTCACCATGTTAACTGTATGACCCTGGGCTAGGAACTCTGAGCCTATTTTCTCATCTATAAAATGGGGATGTGATAATAATAATAACAATAACTAATTCATAGAGTGGTGAGGATTAAATGAACTAATATATATAAAGAACTTGCAACATTACCTAGCACTAAATAAGTGTTATATAAGTGATGTCTATTATTATGAATAATAATAAAGGCATTTGAAAGTTAGGGTGTTTCTAAGGAAAAAAATTGCATATATCCATTTGTAACCATTTTTATAAATAGACTGGCCTTTTAAGATGAAGAATCCAAAGGAAAGAGACGTTATTTCATATCCCTACGGTAACATGTGAAGTTTGTGCTTGTCAGATGCTTCATGACCACTTTTGTGCTTCTGTCCCAACATGAGAAGTAGGAAAGCTCAGACAAGTGGACTGTGTTCCCATCTGGAGTCTAGTAGAAGGTACACCCTCAAAGAACTACCTCTGAAAAACATTGCCATGGACTTCCCTGGTGGCGCAGTGGTTGAGAGTCCTCCTGCCGATGCAGGGGACACGGGTTCCTGCCCCGGTCCGGGAAGATCCCACATGCCGCGGAGCAGCTGGGCCCGTGAGCCATGGCCGCTGAGCCTGCGGGTCCGGAGCCTGTGCTCCGCAATGGGGGAGGCCACAACAGTGAGAGGCCCGCGTACCCCAAAACAAACAAACAAACAAAAACACTGGCAGACTGGCAGGATCTGAAATCCACTCAACAAGCTTTTAAGACCGTTTCTGGTGCTTATCAAATCAACAACCATTAATAAGGTACAGAAACAAGCCTAGAGACCATGTCAGATTGAACACTTCACCAAGGTGACAACTCCTAAGAGATTCTAAACTAGTTTCTAGACAAGTTACCTGAAATGTATTACAATTGGCCTCCCCACCTGATTCCTGAAATAGAGAATGCAGAGCATTCCCTAAGTAGGGAGAGGGCTTCCCTGATCCTATTACTACATTGAAGAAATGCAAGGCTCTAAAACCATTGGTCACTTAAATGGAATGAGTCCTCAGGTTTATTGCTGCCATGTTTTGCCAAATGTTGAGATCTAGCTCAGGTATCCAAATTGACCTCTCCCTAGAGGAAAGAAAGAGGGACCTTGAAAATGTTTCCAAAACTAGGAAGAAAAAAGTGTAGAAGAGGGAAAAAATGGATAAAATCCGGGTAAACTTAATTGTAGGGGAGAGGCACTGGCAAGAAATGAAGGGCAAAATATAATGAGTAACTGAGCACAAACAGCTTTCACCTATTATAGTTGAAAATTGATTTAAAGAGCATCAAGAAGAAAAGATGCTAGGGAAGAAGACAGGTAATTTCCCTTCCAACGTGACTCCATTGTCTACCTGAGGACAAAACTAAAATCTTCTATGATTCTTCTACCCAGATAACCATCATTAGCTTTTTGGCATGTATGCTTATTATATTCTTCATAGATATATTTATATAAACTTAAGTTAAATTGGAATTATACTTTACACATTGTTTTGTAAACTAACCTTTCATTTAATAAACACCTAAATTATTACTCTTCTAAATTATGATCTTTAATGACTGCTTAGAATCTTCTCTTATGGCTAAATTCTAAATTATGCAATCAATAATCCATTGTTGGCCATTTCAATTGTTTGCAATTATAGTAATGTTGCAATTATCATCCTTATATCAGATTATTTCTTTAGACTAAGTGGAAAGAGAATTATTAGGTTGAAGGCTATAAACATTTTTAAGGCACGTGTGATATTTACTGTTAACTTGTACCCATTAAGGTTGTACTATTTGCCTTTCCACCAGGAGTATATGTCTATATTGATTAAAAAACAAAATATAAGCAAAGGTAAATAACAGTTTCTATGTCCAAATAAGAGGAGGACAGGAACTATAAAGTTATAAAAATTAAAAGAAGCATAGCTTTACTTAAATTAGTGAGCAAATAAAACTGATATATTTATCACTGATTCATTTTAATGCTCTTCTAAACCTTTTTTTTTTTTTTTTTTTTAAATCTCATTTACCTCTTTAAAAACACAGTAGAGGATAACTCAGACAGGCTTTGGAGTAAGAGAGAAGTGGGCTCAAGTCCTAGTTCTCCAGTTGAAAACCCTGGTGAATTACTGAACTCTGTGAGGTTAAATTTATTCATATATAAAATGAGCACAAGCACACCTCTCAGGATTGTTGGAAAGACCACACAAGATGACGAATGGAAGTTGCTTAGGACAGTGCTTGATTCTTAGGAGGTCTTCTCTCCTAGAGAATCTTCCATTAACTTTATTTTTTTTTTATTAAATTTTATTGGAGTATGGTTTCTTTACAATGTGGTGTTAGCCTCCACTGCACAACAAAATGAATCAGCCATACACACACAGATATCCCATCACTTTGGGACTTTCCTCCCATTTAGGTTACCACAGTGCATTAGGTAGAGTTCCCTGTGCTATATAGTATGGTCCCATCAGTTGTCTATTTTATACATAGCACCAATAATGTTCCATCAACTTTAAACATGTTCTGTTCATGGTATTTTTTTAACATAATGGGAATATGCTCGTATGTTGCTGAAATGAAACTAAAAACTGTTGTGCCCATTCTTCTTTTGTTAATATTTTTTCATCAGGAAATATTAAGAAATAAGCCATAAATCCTGATGTAAATATTTAAGAGAAAGCTTTATTTGTTCAATGTTTTAAAAGTTACAATTATCAATCAAACTGAGAAAAGCAGGATCTGCCCTTCAAATACCAACTGTGTTGGCTAAACCCTTGTTCCTCCTTCTCCATGGTTATGCAGGCCTTTTCCACAAGGGGTCCACCCATTAAAAGAGCCATTTTTAGTCTCTTTGTCCTCATTGTTTTCTTATATTTTTCAGATCTTCTCTCATGATTAATCTTTCCCATAAACTCCATGCCTCCTGATTGCTTCTTTTTTGCTCCATTTTGTGATTTAAATTCTATCAGGCAGTAGGGTTGGGAGGCCAAAAAGCTTATAATGTGAGACACTGAAGGATAAAGTGGTAGAGACTTGTCTAATACACTGATGAATAGCTAATGTAATTGACTCAAACATATGAACAAAAGAAAGTCATAAGAACTAAAAATGCCTGGGCATTGAACTATGTCATAAACAGGGGAGATTAGACCAATGAGTCACAGAACCATGCTATCTGAATATTAGAATATGGATTGAGAGGAAAATAGATGAATTTTTACCTTTTGCTCCAGAACCTTCTTTTTTTTTCATTGTGATAAATTAAGCTTTCACATTTTTAAAATCCTAAGTGTGAGTGTATGTGTTGACTAATGCCATCTTGTCTTCATTTACTGTTCACTGCAGTTACCCTTGGGAATCAGCATCCCATTCAAGAAAGCTACAAACTGATCAGATGTTCAAATTGGCCTCTGTAATGGCACAAGATGAGTGCATTTCAAAGGAGGATACTGCTGAGCTCTTTGTCCTTTAGTTTTATATAAAATTAAGGAATTTTTAAAAAGAAATTATGATGTGTTGCCATGTACTAAATGTTTGTGCCCCCCCCGCCCCGCTAAAAAATTTGTATGTTGAAGTCTAACCCCCAATGTGATGTTTTGGGCAGTGGGGACTTTGGGAGATAATTAGGTCATGGGGGTGGAGTCATGATGGGACTGATGCCCTTGTAAGTACATGAAGAGCACAAAGCAAGAAGACAGCCATCTATGAAAGAGGAAGTAGGCTCTCACCAGACCCTGAATCTCTTGGCTTCTTCATCTTGGACTTCCCAGCCTGTAGAACTGTGAGAAATAAAAAATATTTTCAGGCCTGATAAAAAGAGACACCAAAAGAGAAACTCTTATCATGCATTTAGATGCTGCTGCGTGAGGTCATGTTACCTTGAGCTGCAAAAGCCAACGTACGAACACAACAGGAAAAACCTAAGGACAAAAGCCATCACACTAAGGGTGGAAAGATGGAAACTTTAAAACCCTTCAGTGAAGACATCCTTATAATACTGAATGAATCCTTAAATTCACCACGCTAAGACTTCTTGTTTAGTGATACAACACATGCTTTTTGTAATTTAAGCTACTTTTTAAAAAAAATTATGTGTCGGGTCTTAGTTGGGGCATGCGGGATCTTCACTGAGGCATGCGGTATCTTTTGTTGTGGCATGCGGGCTTCTCTCTAGTTGTGGCGTGCGGGTTTTCTCTTCTCTAGCTGTGGCGTGTGGGTTCCAGAGCATGTGGGCTCTGTAGTTTGGAGCATGCAGGCTCTCTAGTTGAGGCACGTGAGCTCAGTAGTTGTGGTGCATGGGCTTAGTTGCCCCGCGGCATGTGGGATCTTAGTTCCCTGACCAGGGATCGAACCCGTGTCTCCTGCACTGGAAGGTGGATTCTTTACCACTGGACCACGAGGGAAGTCCCTAAGCTACTTTTAATTAAACATTCTGTTACTTGCAGCTGAATTTATCATAAGTGTTATAACTAGTTAGGTATAAGACATCACTTCCAGGAAGGGTCATAAACCCCACATCTACTTTGCCTTTAGCCTACTCTTTTTCTATATTACTGTATCTTTCCATCTGGAAATACTTTCCTCTCTTTCTCCCCTGAACTACTGGCCAAATATCTCCTCCTCTGTAATGCTGTCCTACATTCCCCTGCAAGAATGGAATTACTCCGTTATCTGTGTTTCTATATAATTTAGTCACTCTCAGCATTATTGCTATTATCATACAATTATAAACATTGTATCATGCAATTATAAACATTGTATGTGTACTCTGTGCCAAACATGCTAAATGCTTTATATGTTTTACATGTATTACATCTTGTGGTAGATTACTTGTTCCTAAATATTTACTGGCTTCTCACTCATGCCATGCTCCTAGATGGCAGAATATTCTTCCCTATCTATCTATTTGGGGCTTGGCCATGTACCTTGATTTGGCCAATGAAATCTGGGTAAACCAGATGTACCATATGTCTGAGCAGAAGCTTTACATGCCTACATATAGTCTGGCTCTGTCTCTCTTACTCTTGTCCTCACCACAGGAACAGGATGTTCAAACATGCGCCCTTAACATGACTCCCAGAATGAGAAGACATGTAGAACTCAACAGAGACCAATCAAGCCCAGCAAAACAACAGATAATCTGCAGCACTCACGTAACAAGAGAAAGAAGCACAAGTTGGTTTTAGCAAGCCACTGAAATATGGGGCAAAAGCTAATACAGTACCATTTAATCTAAAACTCGTAACAGTATGAAGTAACTATTATATTATTATTATCCCATTTAAAAGTAGAGGAGACCACTTCAGTTACAGGACTTAGATTCTTCCCCCCTATAATATAATGCACATCTGTCTCTCTTCCACTAGACAACTCTTTAAGGATAAGAACTATATATTTTTTTTATCTTTCTTTCCCCAATACATAGCACATTGTCTACTCAATTAATTATGCTGTTGTAAAGAGGAAGTTATGATTCTAATAAATCCCCATTATTAACACATCTTCATGACTCTTACATTTTATATACCCTGATACCAGTTGTTTGCTATTCACTGTTTACTCTCCATTGTCCTTTGATTTTTAAATACAAAATGGATCCTTTGCATTTTTATTTAAATAAATGAAATAATCTGTACGGTAGTCCTATGTCTTAATTTCTTTAGAGCACATGCCATGAAAACAAAAATCTCAAAAACTTATCTGGATAAAAAGTCACTTATCTATTATATAATAAAATATATTTTTAGAAAATTGCTAGTCTACTTGTTACATAGGTTTGTGAGAAGAGATATTGAACAAAAGAAGACACTGTGTACATTGTTTTTAAAAAAATTAACAATACTCACCGAGTAATGTTTGGCCAAATTTCTGGGCACCTCGTGGACCAGTCAAGTTGACACATAAAATTACCCATCACACACGATTCCTTCATTTAACAAATACGTACTCAATGTGTTAAGTGTCTACTCCATGCTTTAAATCTGTCAACAACTCTGTAGTAACTAAAATTTCACCTTTCAACAAAGAATTTTTATCTTAGAAATTATGTTATCCAACTGAGTCATTTATACAGGTAAGAAAATTAAGGTCCAGAGTATACCATGTTGCTTGCTCCAAGCAACATAATTTTACTGGTAAAGGTAGAGGTAATACTAGATCCAAGGTCAAAAGCAAATGTTCTTTTCATTATACTGCCCAATTCTACTTCTCCTTCTCTATATTAGATTGTGAATCCCAATCCCAGAAGGAAAAAAAATTAATAGATACAAATCCTACATAAGCCTTGTGGAGTGTTTATCTTGTTACAGATACATACATATAAGCATTTATGAATACAGGGAGAGATAAAAGTTTTATGATAGCTTCCAAGCAACAGTCAAATACATTTTAGATATAAAAAACAAGATCCTCATAGATAAAAATGCATCCTTTCTAGTTTTTTATACATTAGAGAGAAATATAATAAAACACCCAATTTCTACTCCTGAATGAAGCATTTCAGAAGTTTAATTTTTCTTGCTAACATCCAAGTAACTCAATGATGTTCATCTAAAAATGAGGGCAGGGCTTCCCTGGTGGCGCAATGGTTGAGAGTCCACCTGCCGATGCGGGGGACACGGGTTCGGGCCCCGGCCCGGGAGGATCCCACATGCCGCGGAGCGGCTGGGCCCGTGAGCCATGGCTGCTGGGCCTGTGCGTCCGGAGCCTGTGCTCCGCAACGGGAGAGGCCACAACAGTGAGAGGCCCGCGTACCACAAAAAAAAAAAAAAAAAAAAGAAGAGAGGAGTTCATGAGGTTCACCGTCTCTGATCATCTGGAAGTTTTATGTAAAATAAATGTATTCCTTTAGCAATGATGTCTAGAAAACTGGATTTAAATTACAATTTTAATTCTAATTTTTTAATTGCTACAATTTACCTGAAGCTAAAATTGCTGTTCATCACTCATTCATTCAAGAAAATTTTACTGGGACCTACCATGTGTCTGGCATTATTCTAGACACTGGGGATGTAGCAGTGAATGAAATGGACAAAAGTTTCTGTCACCATGGAGATTATATTCTAGTATGCCTTGTGTGTCAGGAAGAGAAATGACATTATCCAAGTCTAATACAAGCCAATGGATGATATATGGAAATTTCCATATATATGGAAATTTAACAGAAAATGATATACAAAATAAAGAAAGGGTCTTCTAGAATCATGTTAGGGATGGGAATGAAGTTTCCCAAAATCACAATAAACAATGACAGGAATGACCTTACTATAACAACAAATGAAAATAACAATTGGAGAACACTTCTGGCAGTTTTGTGGTGAATGAAATGGCTGGGAACGTTGGAACTCTACTTGCTCATTTGAAAACTATAATTTTTCAACCAGCACACAAGCCTTTTGAAGTAGCAACTAAGTATTATATTCCTTTGGCAAACCCCCAATAACCCTAGGATAGAGATGAATCCATCTAATTAAATACCTCAAGGGCATCCTTATATGCCCCTCAAGGAGAGCTAAATAAGAAGTCTCATGATGGTTCTTGTTTAAAATCAGAGAGATTCAGCCATCCTAGAGTGTATGGCCCTGGGGCTGAATTCTAGTGTGTGTATGAAAATGTGCCTTCAACCTTTAAACTGCTTGCCCCCTGAGTGATAGCTGAGGATAGACACAAGACTGACAGAACTGTTAATGGATTTTGTAACATGATTGAGTATCTAGAAACACATTGCAAATAGTATAATGCTGTTTGGCAGTTATAGCAATACATAAGGAAGGATTTGTAGAACTTATATGCACATGTTATCGACTTATACAAATAATTTGATATGCAAATAATCACTTTTTGTTTGGATGCATGTAATTTTAATGCTGGGAATCCCTAAAGATCAAAGTGCTACTAAAACACTTTACTAGTTAATTCATAATCTACTCATTTTGAATTTGTGATCAGAGAAAGGCTAAAAAAAGGAGAAATTGTATATTAATCAAATCACTAAAATACATGGTACTGCGTAAGTTCATGTTTGACTAGAAAATATACATTTTACTGAGTACCTTATTTTTATCAATCCTTAAACAATTAATGTATTATGCATTCTTCTTATTCATTCACTTTTTAGGAATTTAGCAAATTCCTAAATGACCTCTGAAACACTTTAGCTACCAATTGTGTAGTACATACTTGGAATATATAAAACTAAATTTTTTATAGAACCCAAACTTAATACTTATCTGACTGTCTCTCAATTAATCTGAATAAGTACAATTTAATGTCATTTCTATTTAGCTTCCAGTTAACAGGGCCCAATTTTTCTACACATCCTGTATAGCACTAGATAAATAATTAAATTTTACTAGTCAGTATCAGTAATTTTACCCATTTGAGATTTCAAAGTGTTTTGATTTTCCTTCTCCATAAAAACAGGCCATCCAAATTACTTACATCAGTAAAATGGTTGTCAAAATATTTCAAAAGCATTAAGCTAGATTTTTAACTTTGCAGACAACTGTTAATTTATTCATACCAGGACACTGGAATCTTGATGCTAACAGTTGTCTTTTGAAGTGTTTGCCAGAAAACCAAAGTGGAACCCAGACCCAAAATCCACTGTTTTATTTATGAATATATCATGTGAAATACAAATTTAGATGTAAGGTAAAAAAATAAAGGGAATTTTTAAAAAATCTGAATATCAACCTAACTAAAAGCAGAGAGACTTAGATATGTGTGATAGAGGCAATTGAGAAGTTATTTGGAAGATGTTATGAGTTGATATGGCTACACACCTACAAGAATAGCTAAAATGAACAGACAGGAAAATAAAATTGGTAAGACTAGCGAGGATACAGAGCAAACACAACTCACACTGCTGATGGTGTGTAAACTGATACAATCACTTTGGAAAACTGCTTGACAGTATCTATCTAGCTGAATATATGTATACCCTATGGCTTAGCAATTCTACTCCCAGGTATGAACTCAAAAGAAATGCATCCATATGTTCACCAAAAAAAAAAAAAAATGCACAATGCATTACAATATTCATAGAAGCACACTTCACAATTGCTCAAAACAGGATACTACTCAAATATCCATCAATAGTAGGGTGGATATATAAGTTACAGAACATTCACACAATAAAATAGTACACAGCAATGAGAATGAACAATCTACAACTACAGACAAAAATAGAAATGACTCTTACAAACAAAATGGGTTGTATTATTCAATTTTTATCCAGTTTTAAAAAAAAACAGGAAAATCTAATCTATAGTTTTAGAAGACATGACAGTGGTTACTTATGGCAAGTGGATAGTGGATAAAAAGTTACATGGGAGGTTTCTGGTATTTCTATTTCTTGACTTGAGTGTTCATTATAAAAGTGAGCTCAGTTTATGAAAATCCACCAAGCTATATAATTATGTTCTGTGCACGTTATTAAAACTTAAACTATTTTTAGAGCACTTTTAGGTTCATAGAAAAATTGAGGGGAACATACAGTGATTTCTCATACACCTGCTAATTCCACATATTCACAGCTTCCCCCATTATCAACACCCTCCATCAGAGTAGTACATTGATTACAATTGATCAACCTATACATCATTTCATCCAAAGTCCATATTTTACATTGGGGTTCACATCCTGTGGATTTTGACAAATGTATAATATCAAGTATTATGTAATGTATGTCACCATTACAATATCTACAAAATAGTGTCACTGCCCTAAAAATCCTCTGTGCTCCACCTGTTCATCTCTCCCTCCTCTCAACCCTTGATAACCACTGATCCTTTTACTGTCTCCATAATTCTTCCCTTTCTAGAATGTCATATAGTTAAAATCATATAGTATGTAGCCTTTTCAGACTGGTTTCTTTCATTTAGTAATATGCATTTAGATTGTCTTCATGTTTTTTCATGGCTTGGTAGCTTATTTCTTTTTACCACTGAGTAATATTTCATTGTCTGGATGTACCACAGTTTATTTATCCATCCACCTACTGAAGGACATCTCAGTTGCTTCCAAATATTGGCAATTATGAATAAAACTGCTATAAACATCTATGAGCAGGTTTTTGTGTGGCTGTAAGTTTCAACTCCTCTGAGTAAATACCAAGGAGCATGATTGCTGGATCATATGGTAAAAGTATCTTTAGTTCTGTAAGAATAGACAAACTGTCTTCCAAAGTGACTGTACCAATTCGCATACTCACCAGCAATGGACGAGAGTTCCCATCCAGCTTTTGATGTTGTCTGAATTCTGTATTTTGGACATTCTATTAGGTGTATAGTGATATTTCATTTTTGTTCTAATTTGCATGTCCCTAATGACATATGATGTGGAGCAGATTCTCAAAGGCTATTTTCTATCTGTTTATTTTTTTAGTGAGACACCTGTTCAGGTACCCATTTTTTAATCAAGTTATTCATTTTCTATTGTTGAGTTTTAAGGGTTCTTTGTGTATTCTGGATAACAGTCCTTTATCGGATATGTTTTTGCAAATATTTTCTCCTAGGCTGTGGCTTGTCTTCACAAGCTCTTGAATCTGTGTACTTTCTACTGTTTATATTATATCATTTATTTTGTATTTAGCAGTTTGCCTTTGTTATTGAGCCATATATACATAATGTAAAATATAAATTTTAACCATTTTTAAGTGTATAGTTCAGCTAGCAGCATTAAGTACATTCACACTGTTGTGTAACCTTCACCACTCTCTATCTCTAGAAATTTTTCATCATTGCAAACTGAAGCTGTACACCTGTTAAGCAATAACTCCTCATTCCCCCTTCCTCCAGCCCCTTGTAACCACTATTCTGCTATCTGTCTCTATGAATTTGACTATTCTAGGTATAAGTGGCATCATCCCATATTTGTCCTTTTGTATCTGACTTACTTCATTAGTATAACATTTTCAAGGTTCATCCATGTTGTAGCAAGTGTCAGAATTTCACCCCTTTATAAGGCTGAATGATATTTCATTATATGTCATCATTTTTAAATGTCACATAAATGCTCATTACATCAAAGCCATCAGGCCAAACATCCTTGGCCAGTTAGCTGATAACTTGTATAATAACAGGATCAAACTGGCCAGAATAAGTAAATGATGTGCATGATCACCTCCATAATATTAGTTAAGAGAACTTAGAGTGTTCTTTATGCCCTCAAATGTCTTCCTACCACACGTCCGATGTTATTTAAAATTCTACACAGGCTATTTCTAATCTCCAATATTCCTTAAAAAGAGTAACTTGTTAAGACAAGACCATCTTAAAATGGTTTAAATTCCCTGCGTTATTTGTGACAGGGGAGACTTTGAGAGGAAGGGAAAGTAAACATTTCTTTTGCTTCTAGTACATTGTGACACTGTGTCATTTAATGCTCATGGCAGCTCCATAAAACAGGACTGATAATCCTCTTCTTGAATATGAGGAAATAGAGATTCAGACAGGTTCAGCAACTGGGACCAGATGAACAACCTGCACGTGGGAAACTGGATTTCATTTTCAGGTCTCAAGCTTGCTTACTATACCATGCTGCCTACCAGGAAGTGATGTAATTCATGAAAGGAAGAGAAAGAGAATACCAAAGAATAACTATCAACTACATAATTTTGTCCAAAGCTAGCCTAGGTTGTCAGTTCAACTGATGTATTTCACTAGAAGCTGTTCTTAATCGTGAAATGACTGATGTGAAACACATCAAAACTAATTTAAATATTTGTTCCATACTGAACTTTCCCAACTAAAACTAAAGACTTACCAGGAAAAATAAAAATGCTTGATTGCCTCATTTAAGGACGTCCTCTGCCTCTAGCTGTTATGTCCAGAGCTAGTGGGCTCTGTAAATTTTTTTTTTCCTATGGATAGAGAAAAAAATGCCAAGCTTACATTGTGTAAATCATTTCCATGTTTAAAATCCTTGTTCTTAGGAATTTCTTCCTGAGACATTAACAAAATTATTCTTGCTGGTCTTTAAGAATACTTGTCAGAGTATATGGAGACTAACTGGTCACTATCCTTCAAATACTAAAAGAGTCTCAATGAGCTTTCATTCCCCAGGTAATTCTAATGCCCTTCATCCTATTTCCTAAAATAATCAGAATTTTCTTAGATGTTAATAAGAAATGTCAAGACTGAGAAAGCAACAATTCATCTGAGGCTATTTAGTATCAACTATGATCCATAATTGGCAAGTACGTCTGCTAATATTCAGCATAAACATGAAAGCAGTTTTATTAGCTTAGTGCACACTAAACTGAAATAAACTAAACTGATATTTATTAAAACATGGGAAGACAGTGCTATATTACTGAGATTTTAAAACACATCTTACTCTGGTGCTTTAATTTTATAGACTGAATTATAGAGAGAGATGCAGCTAGAGGCAGGAAGAGGTAGACATAAACACAGATATAGAAACAGAGATGGGACTCCCTCTTGTGAGAGCACCAGAATTACGAGTAACTGCTGAACAATCATCAAGAGGAAGACACTGGAACTCACCAATAAAGATACCCCACATCCAAAGACAAAGGAGAAGCTGCAGTGAGATGCTAGGAGAGGCACAATCACAATAAAATCAAATCCCATAACCCCTGGGTGGGCGACTCACAAACTGGAGAACAGTTATACCACAGAAGTCCACCTACTGGAGTGCAGGTTCTGAGCCCATCAGGCTTCCCAACCTGGGGGTCTGGCAATGGGATGGGGAATTCCCAGAGAATCAGACTTTGAAGGCCAGTGGGATTTCATTGCAGGACTTCAACAGGACTGGAGGAAACAGACTCCACTCTTAGAGGGCAGACACAAAGTAGTGTGCACATCAGAACCCAGGGGGAAGGAGCAGTGACTCCATAGGACACTGAAACAGACCTACCTGCTAGTGTTGGAGGGTCTCCTGCAGAGGCAGGGGGTGGCTGTGGCTCACTGCAGGTACAAGGACACTGGCAGCAGAAGTTCTGGGAAGTACTCCTTGGCATGAGCCTTCCCATAGGCCACCATTAGCTCCACCAAAGAGCCTGTAGTCTCCAGTTCTGGGTTGCCTCAGGGCAAACAATCAACAGGGAGGGAACTCAGCCCCACCCATCAGCAGACAAGTGGATTAAAGATTTACTGAGCTCTGCCCACCAGAGCAACACCCAGCTCTACCCACCACCAGTCCCTCCCATCAGGAAGCTTGCACAAGCATCTTAGATAGCCTCATCCACCAGAGGGCAGACAGCAGAAGCAAGAACAACTATAATTCTGCAGCCTGTGGAACAAAAACAACATTCACAGAAAGACAGACAAAATGAAAAGGCAGAGGACTTTTTACCAGATGAAGGAGCAAGATAAAACCCCAGGAAAATAACTAAAAGAAGAGGAGATAGGCAACTTTCCAGAAAAAGAATTCAGAATACTGATAGTGAAGATGATCCAGGACCTTGGAAAAAGAATGGAGGTAAAATCGAGAAGATGCAAGAAATGTTTAACAAAGACCTAGAAGAATTAAAGAACAAACACCTAGAAGAATTAAAGAACAAAGAAACAGAGATAAACAATACAGTAACTGAAATGAAAAATACACTGGAAGGAATCAATAGCAGAAAAACTGAGGCAGAAGAACGGATAAGTGACCTGGAAGACAGAATGGTGGAATTCACTGCCATGGAACAGAATAAAGAAAAAAGAATGAAAAGAAATGAAGACAGTCTAAGAGACCTCTGGGACAGCATTAAACGCAACATTTGCATTATAGGGGTCCCAGAAGGAGAAGAGAGAGAGAAAGGACCCAAAAATATATTTGAAGAGATTATAGTCGAAAACTTCCCTAACATGGGAAAGGAAATATGCACCCAAGTCCAGGAAGCACAGAGAGTCCCAGGCAGGATAAATCCAAGGAGAAACACTTGGAGACACATAGTAATCAAATTGACAAAAATTAAAGACAAAGAAAAATTATTAAAAGCAATAAGGGAAAAACAACAAATAACATACAAGGGAACTCCCATAAGGTTAACAGTTGATTTCTCAGCAGAAACTCTATAAGCCAGAGGGAATGGCATGAAATATTTAAAGTGATGAAAGGGAAGAAACTACAACCAAGATTACTCTACCCAGCAAGGATCTCATTCAGATTTGATGGAGAAATCAAGAGCTTTTACAGACAAGCAAAAGCTAAGAAAATTCAGCACCACAAAACTGGATCTACAACACATGCTAAAGGAACTTCTCTAAGTGGGAAACACAAGAGAAGAAAAGGACCTACAAAAACAAACTCCAAATAATTAAGAAAATGGTCATAGGAACATACATATCGATAATTACCTTAAATGTGAATGGATTAAATGCTCCAACCAAAAGACACAGGCTCGCTGAATGGATACAAAAACACAACCCATATATATGCTGTCTACAAGAGACCCATTTCAGACCTAGGAACACATACAAACTGAAAGTGAGGGGATGGAAAAAGATATTCCATGCAAATGGAAACCAAAAGACAGCTAGAGTAGCAATACTCAGATAAAACAGACGTTAAAATAATGAATGTTACAGAGACAAAGAAGGAAACTTTGTTCTTCTTAATGATCAAGGGATCAATCCAAGAGGAAGATATAACAATTAAAAATATATATGCACCCAACATAGGAGCACCTCAATACATAAGGCAAATGCTGACAACTATAGAAGACGGAATCGACAGTAACACAATAATCATGGGCAACTTTAACACCTCAATTACACCAATGGACAGATCATCCAACAGAAAATTAATAAGGAAACACAAGCATTAAATGACACAATAAATCAGATAGATTTTATTGATATTTATAGGACATTCCATCCAAAAACAGCAGATTACACTTTTTTCTCAAGTGCGCACAGAACATTCTCCAGGGTAGATCACATCTTGGGTCACAAATCAAGCCTCAGTAAATTTCAGAAAATTGAAATCATATCAAGCATCTTTTCCGACCACAACGTTAAGAGATTAGAAATCAGTTACAGGGAAAAAAATGTTAAAAACACAAACACATGGAGGCTAAACAATACATTACTAAATAACCAAGAGATCACTGAAGAAGTCAAAGAGGAAATAAAAATATAGATAGAGACATATGACAATGAAAACACAATTATCCAAAACGTATGGGATGCTGCAAAAGCAGTTCTAAGAGGGAAGTATATAGCAAAAAAATACTACCTCAAGAAACAAAAAAAATCTCAAATAAACAACTTAACCTTACACCTAAAGGAACTGGAGAAAGAAGAACAAAAAACCCCAAAGATAGTAGAAGGAAAGAAATCATAAAGATCAAAGCAGAAATAAATGAAATAGAAACAAAGAAAACAACAGTAAAGATCAATAAAACTAAAAGCAAGTTCTTTGAGAAGATAAACAAAACTGATAAACCTTTACCCAGACTCATCAAGAAAAAGAGAGAGAGGACTCAACTCAATAAAATTAGAAATGAAAAAGGAGAAGTTACAACAGACACCACAGAAGTACAAAGCATCACAAGAGACTACTTACTACAAGCAACTCTATGCCAAAAAAATGGACAACCTGGAAGAAATGGACAAATTCTTAGAAAGGTATAGCCTTCCAAGACTGAACCAGGAAGAAACAGAAAATATGAACAGACCAATCACAAGTTATGAAATTGAAACTGCGATTAAAAATCTTGCAACAAACTAAAGTCTGGGACCAGATGGCTTCACAGGTGAACTCTATCAAATATTTAGAGGAGAGCTAACACACATCCTTCTCAAACTCTTCCAAAACATTGCAGAGGAAGGAATACTCCCAAACTCATTCTATGAGGCCACCATCACCCTGATACCAAAACCAGACAAAGATACTACAAAAAAAGAAAATTACAGACCAGTATCATTGATGATTATAGATGCAAAAATCCTCAACAAAATACTAGCGAACAGAATCCAACAAACACATTAAAAAGATGATACACCATGATCAAGTGGGATTTATCCCAGGGATGCAAGGATTCTTCAATATATGCAAATCAATCAATGTGATACACCATATTAACAAATTGAAGAATAAAAACCATATGATCATCTCAATAGATGCACAAAAAACTTTTGACAAAATTCAACACCCATTTATGATAAAAACTCTCCAGAAAGCAGGCATAGAGGGAACCTACCTCAACATAATAAAGGCCATATACGACAAACCCACGGCAAACATCATTCTCAGTGGTGAAAAACTAAAGGCATTTCCTCTAAGATCATGAACAAGGCAAGGTTGCCCACTCTCACCACTATTATTCAACATAGTTTTGGAAGTCCTAGCCGTGGCAATCAGACAAGAAAAAGAAATAAGAGGAATCCAAATCGGAAAAGAAGAAGTAAAACTGTCATTGTTTGCAGATGACATGACACTATACATAGAGAATCCTAAAGATGCCATCAGAAAACTACTAGAGCTAATCAATGAATTTAGTAAAGTTGCAGGATATAAAATTAATGCAGAGAAATCTCTTGCATTCCTATATGCTAACAACGAAAGATCAGAAAGAGAAATTAAGGAAACAATCCCATTCACCACTACAACAAAAGGAATAAAATATCTAGGAATAAACCTACCTAAGGAGGTAAAAGACCTGAACTCAGAAAACTATAAGACACTGATGAAAGAAATCAAAGGTGACACAAACAGATGGAGTGATATACCATGTTCTTGGATTGGAAAAATCAATATTGTGAAAATGAATATACTACCCAAAACAATCTACAGATTCAACACAATCCCTATCAAACTACCAAGGGCATTTTTCACAGAACTAGAACCAACAATCTTAAAATTTGTATGGAGACACAAAAGACCCCAAATAGCCAATCTTGATGGAAGAAAACGGAGCTGGAGGAATCAGACGCCCTGACTTCAGACTATACTACAAAGCTACAGTAATCAAGAGAGTATAGTAGTGGCACAAAATCAGAAATATAGATCAATGGAACAGGATAGAAAGCCCAGAGATAAACCCACGCACATATGGACACCTTATCTTTGATAAAGGTGGCAGGAATGTACAATGGAGAAAAGACAGTCTCTTCAATAAGTGGTAGTGGGAAAACTGGACAGCTACATGTAAAAGAATGAAATTTGAACACTCCCTAACACTATACACAAAAATAAACTCAAAATGGATTGAAGAACTAAATATAAGACCAGACGCTATAAAACTCTTAGAGAAAAACATAGGAAGAACACTCTTTGACATAAATCACAGCGAGATCTTTTTTGACTTACCTCCCAAAGTAATGGAAATAAAAACAAAAATAAACAAATGGGCCCTAATGAACCTTAAAAGCTTTTGCACAGCAAAGGAAACTATCAACAAGAGGAAAAGACATCCTGCAGAATGGGAGAAAAGATTTGCAAATGAATCAACAGACAAAGGATTAATCTCCAAAATATATAAACAGCTCATGTACCTCAATATTAAAAAAACAAACAACCCAATCAAAAAATGGGTAGAAAACCTAAGTAGACATTTCTCCAAAGAAGACATACAGAAGGTGTGCCAAGAGGCACATGAGGTGCTGCTCAACATCACTAATTATTAGAGAAATGCAAGTCAAAACTACAATGAGATGTCACCTCACACTGGTCAGAATGGACATCATCAGAAAATCTACAACCAACAAGTGCTGGAGAGGGTGTGGAGAGAAGGGAACCCTCTTGCACTGTTGGTGGGAATGTAAATTGATACAGCCACTATGGAGAACAGTATGGAGGTTTCTTAAAAAACTAGAAATAGAATTACTGTATGACCCAGCAATCCCACTCCTGGGCGTATACCCAGAGAAAACCATAATTCAAAAAGACGCATGCACCCCAATGTTCATTGCAGCACTATTTACAATAGCCAGGTCATGGTAGCAATCTACATGCCCACTGACAGATGAATGGATAAAGAAGACATGGCACATATATACAACAGAATATTACTCAGCCATAAAAAGGAAGCAAATTGGGTCATTTGTAGAGATATGGATGGACCTAGAGACTGTCATACAGAGTGAAGAAAGTCAGAGAAAAACAAGTAGCATATGTTAACGCATATATGTGGAATCTATAAAAATGGTACAGATGAACTGGTTTGCAAGGCAGAAATAGAGACACAGATGTAGAGAACAAACATATGGATATCAAGGGGGGATGGGGGGTGGGGTGGGATGAACTGAGAGATTGGGATTGACATATATACAGTAATATGTATAAAATAGATAATAAGAATCTGCTGTATAAAAAAATAAAATTCTAAAAAATAAAAATAAAACAATAAAATAAAATGGTATTTGAAGTAAAAAAAAAAAGAAGATGGGAGTACAAGAAACTGGATGTATTCAGACTATTTCTAGAGAAAATATGAAGTATAGCTGTTAAAATTGTTATAAATAACAATCATCAAAAATATCCATATGCCACTTTGTTTATTGCATTCTGGAAGTTACCTCAATTTTTAAACAATTTTATTGATATATAATTTATATACCATAAAGTTTATTTATTTAAAGTATACAATTCAATGGATTTTAGTATATTTACAGAGTTGCACAACCATCACCATGATCTTATTTTGGAAGTTTCATCACTCCATAAAGAAACTTAATGCCCCTTAGCAGTCACTCCCATCCCCTCCCTTACCCCTTCTCCCATCCATAGGCAACAACTAATCTACTTTCTGCCTCTGTAGATTAGCTTATTCTGAGCATTTCATATAAACAGAATCATACCACATGTGATGTTTTGTAACTGATTCTTTTACTTAGCATACTGTTTTTGAGGTTCATTGATGTTACAGCATGTAGCAGTAATTCATTCCTTTTTATTATAGAAAAATATTCTATAGTATGGCTATGCCACATTTTGTTTTTCCATTTACCAGTCGGTAGGTATTTGGGATGTTTCCACTTTTTTGGCTACTAATAAATAATGCTGCTATAAACATCTGTATACACATTTCTGTGTGAACATATGTTTTCATTTCTGTTGGTTAGGTATCTAGGAGTGGAATTGTTGAGTCATATGGTAACTCTATGCCTAACGTTTTGAGGAACTGCTAAATAGTTTTCCAGAGTAGTTGTAACTTTCATAATCCCACCAGCAATGTATGAGAGTTCCAGTTTCTCACATCTTCACTAATAATTGTTATTTTCTCTCTTTTTTCTCATAGTCATTCAGTGGGCATAAAGTGGTATCTCACTGTGGTTCTGATTTGCATTTTCCTAATAACTAATAATTTTGAGCATCTTTTCATATGCTTATTCAACATTCCTATAGCTTTGGAGAACTGCCTGTTCCAATCCTTTGTCCATTTTTTTAATTAGGTTGTTTGTCTCATTGAGTAGTAAGCATTCTTTATATATTCTAGATTCAAGAATCAGCTATATGACTTGCAAATATTTTCTCTCATTCTGTGGGTTGTCTTTTCACTTTCTTCATGGTGTCCTTTGAAGCACAAAAGTCTTTAATTTTCATGAAGTACAACTTACCAATCTTTGCTTTTATTAATTATGCTTTTGATGTAATTCCTAAGAAATCATCACCTCACCCAAGGTCACAGAGAGTTAATACTGTTTTCTTCTAAGAGATTTTTAGTTTTAATTCTTACATTAAGTCTATAATCTACCTTGAGTTCATTTTTTTGTATAATATTAGGTAGAAATCTAAATCCATTATTACGCATATGAATATTTAGTTATCCCAACACCTTCTGTTGAAAAACTATTCTTTCTTCTATTGAATTGATTTGGCCCTTTGTCAGAAGTCAATTGACCAAAAATACTAGGGTTTATTTCTAGATTCTTAATTCTATTCCATTGATCTATATGTTTATTCTTGTGCCAGTACCACATTGTCTTGATTACTATAGTTTGTAGTAGGTTTTGAAATGGGGAAGTGTGAGTCTTCCAACTTTGTTCTTCTTTTTCAAGACTGTTTTGTCTAGTCTGATCCTCTGACATTTCCATGTGAATTTTAGGATCAGTTTGTCAATTTCTCCAAAAAAGCTAGCTGGCATTTTGATAGGGACATACATTGAATCTTTAAGAGGTTAACTCTTTAATACCTTTCATTAGAAACAAGCTCTCATAATTAATTATGCAAAAAATGACTATCTAATTACTTCAAATTTGATGAAAAGTTAAAAATATAGTCACACTTTATAATCAGTTATCAGCAATAACAAACACATGCTAGGTAGTAAGCAGTCAATTGTGAAACAAAGGGAGGATACAAGGAAATATACTGTGATTTGTAAAAATGTATTTATGGGCACAAAACTTAAGGCCTACAAAAATATTAAAGAATGAAAAAAATCTATTTGTCCCAAAATAAGAAAACTAAAAAATTTAAATTCACAGATGTTCAATTTAATGTCTATAAATGTAATTTTATGTCAACTAGCCAATTGCAGCTTAACTCTTGAAATGGTTATATATCAATATAACAACATTTAACTCATAAGAATATACAAGTTAATATATGACAAACCAAAATCATACAATTAATTTTTAAAAATGTTATAGCAGAGGGCTTCCCTGGTGGTGCAGTGGTTAAGAATCCACCTGCCATTGCAGGGAACACGGGTTCGAGTCCTGGTCCGGGAAGATCCCACATGCCACGGAGCAACTAAGCCCGTGCGCCACGGCTACTGAGCCTGTGCTCTAGAGCCCAGGAGCCACAACTGAAGCCTACGTGCCTAGAGCCCGTGCTCCACAGCAGGAGAAGCCACCACAATGAGAAGCCCACGCACCACAACAAAGACCCAATGCAGCCAAATATTTTAAAAAGATAAATTAAAAAATATGTTATAGCAAAGGTTTTGCTTATTTGATTAAAAAAGAAGACTGATAGCGTTTGCAATAATTCTAATTCTAATACATCAAAAATTCTTTAAGGTAAGATCTAAAAAAATCAGAAAACCTATTGTCATTAAACATCTTTAAAAAGCCGTAGAATCCACTGTAAAGGAATCACATAAATTCTCAACTCTGCAGAATGAAAATATTCTATATGCTTCTTTGAAATGTAAACAAATTGCATAGTATCTTTATTGTGGTCTGTTACTCTACAGTATAGAAATCAAGCAATATTAGATCATATAATAGTCTAAGAAAAATCACTTCTCTTTTGACCTAGTTTCAAAAGCATTTCCCCTTGGCTTTGAAGATGAATAAATAGGCTTGTAAAAGTACTGGATCAGTCCATCCACCCTTAGTAATGGATTCTATTAATTATCATCTGGTCCCTGTTAATTTTTAAGTTCTACTTGGAAAAAAAAATGCTTTATCGTATAAACCTTTTAATTTCTCTTTTATTTACCAAATGATTGTATACTGGTTGCTCAGGGGATCTCTAGTTATATTTAGCCTTTGATTATCCCTCTTAATAGGAATAGAAACTTTAAAGATATTCCCACAGCTAAACAAGTATCATGAATCGAGAAACTTGAAAGTAACTTCCCTTGTAACCCCTTAGTTATTCCAAAAATGCTGAATGCTGGAGTGACCATTTTCTTCAGTGAAGACACTTCTACAAAACAGCCATTATTATCCATTGTACTTCTCAAGCACCACTATGTTTGTTATGTAAGCAAGATTTATAGAAGCAAGGTAAAAATTTTGCCCAGCAACAGTTAAAGGAAAAATGTTATTCATAATCTTCAGTTCTATTAAGACAAAAATATTGGCAAAGAGATTGTGATTATTTCCTTTTCAAACTGGTTGTCATTTCCTAGTTCCAGATGCACTAGAAATTTGAAGCTCACTGGGGAGGATGAGTGATTTTACATTCTGTGTCTAATTAAATGGCTCAGTAGTCCTCCCTTTAGCAGTTGAACTACACTTTAAGTTAATGTGTTAACTGAATAATAAAAATCTAAAGATAAGAGTACATTTGCAAATTGAGCATATTCCTATTGCCATTTTGTGATGCATATAATTGGTTTTGGAAATGTTCAGTTTACCAGGATCAAAAAGGTTGTGCCTAAAGAAACCGGCAAGTTGTTTATCCTCTTGGTAGTTTAATAATGATAATTTTAAAAAATTGAGTTTCATACACAGGCAGTCAATACTACCTACTAATATGAATATCTGAATCTTATATAAACTTTACCAGATTATTCACAATTATAATGAAAAATGAGAATATCTGAAGACTTCTTTGACTATTACACTTTCTTACAAAAGAGAATAAGCAAACATTTATCAAAGTGCATCTTTCTTTTGGTATATTGTAGAACTAACCATGTTCTACAAAATATTTAGCCAGAGGACTACTAGTTCATTAAAATCAAGAAAAAAAATTATCATTAACTTAAATAGACAGTGCTGATTTCCACTGGATTCTTTCAACCTGTTGCTTTTCCATCACGGTTCCCTTTCTTTGTCCATGAGGAGAGGGTTTATGGATGAGAACACCTAAGTTTTAGAGAAGTTACATAAGTTGATTGAGGTCACACTGCAAATGGTGACAGAATCTTGATCCTAAAAATGAATCTTTTTTCATTATACCATTATTCTATGCACCTCTCTTTAGCCAGTAGCGATTATTGCTACTATCATTACCACCATCACTCTGATTTTGCCTCCTCTCCATCTAAGTCCTCACATCAAAGTAGTATGCATGTTCTAGGTCAATTTAAGGTAGAATTGGGAGTCCTGGTGTTGAGAGCCTAACTTGAAGGTGACTTCAAATCTGGGCATAAAAAAGCTACAAATGAGAAAGCCTGTTCTTCATAAAAGAAGCCTCTGAGAACAATGGATGTCACAGTGAAACGACAGGGAAAAGCAGAGCGTGACTCAGATGTTCTCAAATGCACCAGCTCTTTACCACCTCATATTAGAGGTACTAGAGGTACGTCTGTTTTATAGTTCTTCTAAAGAATGCATCTACACCAAAGTATTCATGAGTGGTGCAGATTTTACTGAAGATTTTGTAGGGAAGATGAAGAAAGAGATTTAAATTGTATATTCCTCCAAAACCTTCAAAGGCACCCATTAGAGACTTTTATTCTTTTCCAAATCACTACCAGCATTTCTCTTCCTCTTCTCTTTCACCACATGCTGCCCCACCTTGTTGAATCTTTTCCTTCCCCAGTTTTCTCAGGATCGTCAAATACTTTTCCCCTTTAGAATGCTGAAAATTTCAACTCTGCCTCAGGAACTACCCCCTTACTGTATCCCAAACCCCATGACACTCAGAAAAATAAAGGCCTTCTAATTTACACCACCCATTCTCCATAGCAGGCTACAAGAAAGTATAGTGTTTTTTTTTTAAAAAAGAAGCTTGGTTGTCCAGAATCACCATCCATGAAAATTATGTGGACTAATGGATTCCCTATGTTATACTATGCCTGCCTCCATGTTAATTCTGTCTGTCTTCGCCTTGGTCTGACTTTCACCCTCATTTTTACTGCAAATCTTGAACCTGTTTGATTTTCGCCAAAAATTGGAATGCACCCTGCTTCCAAAGATTTTATAAGTAACAATTAACACAGCCCCATTTATTTGGCATTTTCTAATAATAAGCATTTCCACATTTGTCAGTGTGGTGAGCACTTTACAAATAATTACATTTAAACCTCCCAACAAGCCTACTAAATCGTTATCACTTCTCACATCTGTCCCTTGCCCTTCCCCTTATCATGAAAAAAGACTTTCTTCTTGGTGCTCACATGTTGGTGGGAAAGAGACAGTGTGCTCACTAAGCAGCCAGGAATCAGTTGCTGAACAGCAGGGGATAGGTAGGTAACAATTATTCAGTACTGACCTTGATTTCACATCTAAATGGTTTAATGAGACAAAGAAATTATGCCACATTTAAATTTAATTCACTGAGTTTATGTAGTGAGTAATAACTTCTCAAATGGTGTCGACTGTGTGATCTTCCGTAATCTTCATAGCGACCCTGAGGAAAAAATATTATTATGACCCAATTTTCACAGACCAGGAAAGGCGACTCATAGATGTTGAGAAACCTATACAAAAATCTGCTAGCAGATGGCAGATGTGACAGTTGTCTTTATCTTCTCTCTCCAGACTTTATGTACTGATACTTTGAAAAATACCATGAATATATATATACATAACTATACGTATATGCATATAGTATGCATATACTAGTATGTGTGTTTAAATGTCTGTCTCACAAGGAAATGGCAACTGGCTTATAAGGCTGAATTATTTAATATGGAAACTGATAACAGCTTAACAGTGGCCCCTCTAAAAAAGGTAAAATTTCAAGTTCAGTGAATTGATTCAGAAATTTATAAACCCAGAATTTAAAATCTACTTCAATTTCATCATTTAAAGCTCATATTTTCCCATCTGTAACCTAGAGGTAGTTATTACAGAATTTTCAAAAGTTGTTTCAAAAGATAATTTTATTTTGATTTATGTATGGGCAGATATTGGGAGCGGGGGTACCGCAGTCTTTTTAGATCTGAAGGCCTCTAAAATTCTGAACTCAAAGCTGGCAGTATAGAATACTCCTTCAAGCCATGTAATATTGAAAGGACAAAAATAGGGTGGCAGTTAGAAGAGAAAAATATAAGTAAAGAACCATCAGAATGGGTTGGAATACTGAAATCAAGACAACATAATACATTTATTACCAAGTGAATATGAACTGCAAAGCACAGATCATGTTTCAAATACAAAAGAACTTCTGAGAAACGAGATGGTGACAATCATAACAATAGTTTAACATTTCCTTAACACATACAGTGTGCCAAGAACTTCATATGTATCATCTTACTTAATCAGTTCCATGAAGTATTATTATTATCATTTGCATTTGGTAGATAAGAAACTAAGATGTGAGAATTTATGGAAGAGCCGGAAGTCATCCAGCTTGTGACTGGTTTTAGCCACAGTGTCCAAAGTGTGGCCACCAGCGGCATTCTCTCAGGCATGAGGGGAAGAGAGAGAGTGGGTGGAAGGATAAAACACAGAGCTGCCAATCCCTGCAAATTTACAAAACAGAGAAATTTGGGTAATTTCAAACTTAAAAGTTGAAAAAATTAGAGTCCTTTATGACAGCTCATACATTAAAAATGGAGGAAGTTCTGTAGCAATGGAGGCTTAATAAAAAGAACAAAATTGATCCTATGAAGTAGATAAAATGTATAATTCAACAAATCTGTTTAAACTGGTTTCTCCTGTGGAGCAGCCATGTGATGGAGTTGGGAAGGGGAGGAGACTGGAAGGGAGGAGAGGAGAGGAGATGGTAAATAATGGCTGAAAAGAAACAAGAGACTCATCCTAAGAGTAATGCAAGGAATTCTCAATGAAAAGCGAACAAGAAAAAGTTTAGATGTCATGAGAATCTAAAACATTTGGGTAAGTATTAGAGTTAATCGTTTGAAGTAAGGTTTGGAAAATGACTCCTTAGCTAATCTCCTCTTAGAAAGAACAGAGGAACATTAAGTAATTTGGTCACAATCATTACAAGACAGGTTTATATAAAATTTCCTGTTTCTCAGGGCCTCACCTTAACCCTTGCTATTCATATCACTATTTTTGATTCCAGAATATTAAGAACAGTGCAATCATGGATAAATGGTAAACATGCTGTGGTGGGTTTGTTTTCCCCTACTCAGGGTTTTCTGTGGGGTGTAGATGGTAGGAGTTACACCATGCATAGCCATTTGTATTCATTTCATCAGCTGATTATAGACATCCTTCCCAGGAAAGCTTCCTTCCCTGATATGCTCAATTCTATCACCAAACTCTGAGGCGCAATGAAGGATTCATGAGGTCAATGATAGTATAGAGATGTGAAATGCAAAATGAAATTGTTTAGATTTGTTGCTCTATCATAATGTGTTTTCTATAATACCAGTGTGGCAAGCTGCACACTTGATCAAAAACATATCTTTATAAGCTGTGGAACCTCATACTTTAGTTATCACTTCTGCAGATATGCAGAGTAATACCTCACCTAGGCAGAATGCTGATGAGAGGCAGAAAATAGTTATGCCTCTGAATCGCTAGTGCACATTCACTCCCAAAGCTAATACCTAAAACTTCAATAATTTATTCAGTAAAAAGTTTACTGGACTCTCACTCAGAACCATTTTACTTTTATTTTATATACAATTCTAAGAAATTTGGTATAGCATGGGATTAATCTAAATCAAAGTCACAGGCTCTCCCATAAGTTCTCACCCATGCATTATTTGGTAAGGGGTTTAATCTTTCAAAGCCTCCATTTCCCCACCTGTAAAATGGGGATAAAACATTTACATTTCATAGGATAGGTTTGAGGATATAATCAGCACATTCACATAAAGTATAAACACAAAGGAGGTGCCTTAGAGTTTAAATACAGACATTTTTTTCATAGAACCTGATACCACATAGTGAACCAACTACCTTATCTGAAGCTCAATCAGAGAAATAGCAATCCCTTCCCAAGCCTCCGGGAAACTATTCTGGAATGCTTGAGAGACTGTACGTTGATCTCTACAGTAGAAACTCCCTAGGAGATTTTCAAGGGTAATTTTAATTTATATAATTGTCTTTTTGTTGCTAGCATTAATATCTCCCTAAGAATTCAAAATGCATAGCAATCTGAACCTAATGAGCACAGAGGTAAATGGGCTTTCCTAACCTCATTGCCATGCCATGTAGAATACAATAATCAGTGTTCTTAATAATTAAGTCATCAAGAAAGTGTTAAGTAACTGTTCCCTAATGCTCTGACAAAGAAGATGGAGTAAATAGAGATGTTTAAAAAGATCACTATTTAAAAAAACTAGAATTTTTAAACAATATTTTTAGGAAATTTATAGGTATAAATACTCAGCCAGTCAAGAAAAGTCATTCATGAAAAATGGAGCTAATCACAGTGCCCAAATATAGGACCACTGTCTTCCCATTCATGTAGAAAGATGGTTTAATATTCACTCTCCAGTACTTGGACTCAAGGCTACCAAGGTAAGGATTTTTGGAAAAGAGTGAGTTACTTAGACATTTGCCCTTTCAGGACCTTTGGTTACTGTACTAAGTTGTTTCTCTTCTTATTGATTTGTAGGAGCTCCTTAAATACTAAGGATATTGGCCTTGCTTCTGAATTATAAACAAATTTCCACAGTTTACTCTTTGTTTTACAGTTACTTTTTTGCTATTCAGAGGTCTTAAATTTTAGTATAATCAAATGTGACATAATTTCCTTTTATGATCCCTGAATTGCTGACATACGAAGAAAGCCTTTTTCTAATCCAAGATCATTAAAATATTCTCCTATACTTTCTCCTATCCCCTCTATGGCTTTAGTTTCACATTTAAGGCATTAATCCAATTATAGCGTATGTGTGTGCATTATGCAAGGTAAACAATTTCCAATAAAACATCTTTTATGAGAATATAATTTTTAGCCTCTTAATTCACGTCGGCAAAAGCATGGATTTTTACACTATGCCTCGGTAAAATAAATGTTATAGATTTTTCATATGATTCTAAATTATCAAACCCCTCGTATCTCTTAAAATAAGTAAACATTTTGGTGTTGTGACAGAAGGAAAAGGGAACTAACACTGACAGAATGCCTAAAATATGCCAAGCTCTGTCCTGGGCACACGATATATGCCATTTCATTTAATCCTCACAAAGCTGAGATTCAAAGAAGATAATAATTTACCCCCAAAGTCACATAGCTGATAAAGTGGAACAATGACTCAAAACCAGCTTGTTCTGACTTCAAAACATACATTATTTCTGTGCAGAGACACAGAAGTCTTACCTATGTCTAAGGAATGCATGATTATAAAATTTAGTGGTTAATGTTATTTTTTCCCCAAATTCAAGGTAGCTCATTTAATGCTTTGGTAACAGTTATTATTGTATCTAAGTATAGAAACTGAGGGAAAATGGTAATAGACTTGGGCCTCATCCTGGGTAAGATGAGAGCTAGAAAAGTGTATTATCCTCTTTTTTTCTAATTCTGTTTTCTGAATTTCTAGACTGAAAGTTAGTAAAGAGGTGACATGATAATCCATTAAAAATTCCAGGCAGTTGGGAAATTTTGTACTTCTAGGTATAGCTTCCTGCCTTCATACACTCATCCAGAATGTTTAGGACCTAGAAATAAATCACTTTATGAAATAAAATAACATAATCAGAGAATAAAGTCAATTCTGTTCATTGCTTTCATATATAGCCCCACAGAAATATTTATGTTAATGTTATACATGATAATTTTACTGTTATTGCTATATCAATACAAAAAGTTTATAGCACTTTATTGCATAAAAAACATACATTATCACAGTTGATTTCAACAATCACCACATAAGAGGAAAGCAGGGCAGGCATTATTTCCCCTGTGAGACAAGGTAGCTGAAGTTGTCTATATCCCAAGGCAGAGAATGAATGAAATCAGTTTTTCCCACCATGCTGTACTAGAGAGAAAGGAAGGAAGGAAGGAAGGAAGGGAGGGAGGGAGGGAGGGAAGGAGGGAGGGAGGGAGGGAAGAAAAGGAAAAAAGGTAGATTTAATCTTAAAATGCAATGCAAATCTAATAAAATAGAATTTCATAATGTTTTAGTTTATTAACATCTGCTTTTAGATCTACCCTGTTATAAAAAGAGACGTTATCAACTCTGTCCCTAGAGTTATTTGAGAATTTAATAGGACAAATATCTGTCCTTAAGGATCGAAAAAATAACAGGTGGACCAGAAAGTCTGCTGAATTCCATTCTAAGCCAGTAATTAACATTCATAAAGAATTTACAACTACTTTCATATCTTCTTTGAAAAAGCTCAATTCCTCAAACATTAAGTAAACCTACTGTTCTGAGGGGTTCTAAGGAAATACAGTGGTAAATGAGATGTCTATAAAAACCAATGTTAACTGTGACTGTCTCTGAGAGTGTAGGATTAAGGGAGTTATTTTGGCATATCTCTATCTCCAAATTTTTATGTAATAAGCATGCATTTGCTTTGGAGAGAGAGAGAGAGAGAGAAAGAAAGGGAAGGAAGGAAGGAAGGAAGGGAAGGAGGAAGGAAGGGAGGGAGGGAGGGAGGGAGGAAGGAAGGAAGGAAATGCGTGGGAAAGAATATAGTATGGTGTTGTCTTATTTTCTTCTAGAATAGACCTCCCATGTTAAATCCCTTTAGAAATGCCATGCTAAAGGAGAGGGGAAGCTCACAGTGATTGATCAGTTACTATGTTCAGCTGTTTGCTTAGATAGTTATAAACACTAATCTTATTTATTTCTCACCACAACTTTGCAAAGAAAATATTATTATCCTCATTTTGTAGATTTGGAGACTGGCTCTTAGTGAGGTTATATGACTTGCCTTTGGTCACACAACAAGGTTGCAGACCACAGGTACAGTATTCTTTTCACATTGTCATGACACCTTTCTTTTAATCCTGCAGGCAACAGGCTTGCCCCTTGCTGAGTCTGGTTTATGACTAAAAGAGAAAATCATGTGAAGTCCCTAAAAGCTTTGTATTTCTTTTTATTTGTAGCTCCCGAATACACCAAATATCAATTCCTATTGAATTACCCCTAGTCCCAATAAACTATTGTGCTAAATCCATTATATCTAATCAATTGGTTTGCTTGTTGACCAAATTTTCCCACTGGATAAAATGGAAAAATTGTTAACCCCTTGTTTTAAATTAATGTAGTTCAAACAATTGCCCTGAGTGTTCCGTAATTAATGTTGACTACATATCTACTTCTACCCTGAAATTTTAATTTGTACATTTCAGGTTAGAAACAAAACATGAACTAAACAGAAATGATTCAAGTTGAACCTAGAGAATTTTACTTAATGAGAGAAAACTTCTAGAATTATAAATTAGTAAAAGGAAAGAGTTTTTTAAGTCAATATTTAGTCCAAAAAGTTCAGATTGAATTAATATTGATCATCAAGATGTTAAAGATTCCAATATCTGGAGAAAGACTAATATTTACAAAAAATAAGTAAAGTGATTAGATATTTATTAGAAATCAAATGACTTCTAGCCATCAGGAAAATGTTTTTTCTTGGGAAGTCTTAATGAGCAGAATTAGGGACAAGAGTGACTTTTAGGGTGTCAGTAGGTTTTGTTTCTGGATCTCAGTACTGGTTACCTGATGAAGCTCTGTTTGCATATTTTCTGGTTGTACTAATATTTTATAGTTCAATAAATGTTTCTGAGAAATGAGGATTATGTTTCTAAGTGAGGACTAAAATATCCTAAATGGTTTTTAAATGATAGTTTTTATGTCTCTGCACTATAGACTTAAAAGAAAAAAGAAAGGGGGTGGGTAATGAAAAGAGCTTAGGTATAGTAGATATTTATTCTTTTGCAAAAGAAAAAGACAAAGAAAATATTTTTAAAAATCATTTCACTACGGGTAAAATCCAAAAGACAAATTCCTCTGAGTTCTTGTAATCTGTATGTATCTGACCTGGGATTAGAAGGAGTGAAGTTCTCATACACAACAGGCCCCCAATTAACTCCCCTTTCTTCTACACACATATGCACATACACACAAACACACACACACTCCAGACTATGTAAACCATCCCTGAAAATAAGTCTTTGTCCTATGAAGAATCACCTTTGAGTATGACTCATACTCTCACATTTCTAAGGTTTAACTATAGGATAACTTTCATTAGCCTCGTGGCTGACAAGCCAAAAATGGGTTGTAAGGTTATTGCTGATCCATGAAATCCTTACTTTTAAAGTTGACTATTTTAACCCCCAATTCTGTTTAAAGCCTATTAGAAAATAATTAAAAATAGCAAACTTGGCTTCAACACAAGCTAGTAGTTCTCAAACTTTAGAATTCATACGGAGCACATGGAACACTTGTTGAAAACATAAACTTTCAAACTTTATGTCAGAGACACTGATTCAGTAGATCTGTAGGGGTAGCCTCAGGGATCTATGCTTTCCACAAGCATGCCAGGTAACTCTGAAGCAGATAACCAAACACCATACCTTGAGAAACAATGCCATTATTAGAAACTCAAATGTGAACAAGTTCCAGCCAAACTCTTCATGGGATTCAAAGAGATCACAATCCAAGCAGTGTGCATAGACCTGAATAACCAGATGGTTTTCATCCTGGAAATCTAACAATCCATGATTTGATTCCACATGAGAGTAAAGCAAAGAAAAAAGACATATCAGGACAGGGAATTTCACCATGTTCTTTTAGTGAGTTTTTACCAGATGTACCCTGGCTGAAGTTTTATATATTTGTAAACTTTTTCCCAATGCTTTCACAAATCTTTGTCCTGTGAGACACAGTGGCTTAAGTGAGGAGAAGGATACAATTCAGTAAACTTTTATGACACCCCGACCCATGTTTGACTAAGACCTAACAAAGACTACCTAGCAGGCAAACACTCCATTTGGAGACAGGCCCCATCCACAGAAGTCATGATTCAACCTGTCACAACAAGTATACAAGCCTTATATCTGGATTGTCATGGGGTGTCAGTCACAGGGTGGCTTACTAATTTTCCTGAAACTCAGAGTCTCATGATGCCAGAAAAAGCAGCTACCTTGTTTACTCTTTTTCTTAGGCAATCTTTCTCTGCACTATCATTTTGATCATCAACGTGCTTGGGTTGGCAGGAGCCAAAGAAAATTCAAATGCAACCCAGAAACAACAGAAATGTGTCATCCTGGAACAGACATGTGGTCTGTCCAACCTAGGCACCTGCTCCTCATGATGAGTAATGCCAGATGTTTCAGGGAAAGACACAAGCCTTTATTACACATCTGCTTTATGCAATTGTGCAACAATACATCACAAGGGAGTTTTCTTTTTCTGACCCTGGATTAGCCATCAGTTACAGCCTAATATTTCAAGACATCAGCCCTTGAACTCATCCCTGCATCCTTTACTGCACTCTCTCTTAAAAAATAAAAAGAAAGCAGAAAGAAAGAAAGAATATTTGCTCAGTATGTTCAACCATCAACTCTAGACCGAAGCAATTATACTTGTAGATAACCTTCTCTAGCTTCCATTAAGGAGATGGCTAGACATTTGATAGAAGAGCAACAAGTGTTGGTTATAGTAGGTAAATGAGAACTAGCTCTCATTTGCAAATAGCTTTGAAATGAAAATCACTTTCCTGGTAATGCTAAAAGTCAGTATTAGGAAAGCCTTACAAAATGTGAATAGCTAACTGAACATAATTCAGGTAAAGCTACAAAAAAACTAGTAGCAATTGCGATAAATATAAACACTAACAAACTTTCCTGAATTATATACTCCTGAAAAACTTTAATAAGCAAAGAGCATAACCATAGCATGTTTATTCACTTTTTCACAGACACTTATAGAGTGACTTCTCTGTTCTAATCACTGTGTTAAGTGCTAGGGAAACAGTCATGGTCTTACCCTTACATAGTTCCATAGGGAAAATGGACAACTGTTAGGGAAAATAGATAAAATAATGATAAATTGAGGTATATGTTCTAAAGGAAAACAGCATGGTTATAATATAGAAAAACTGCAGGAACTTGCTTAAAGTTGTCAGTTGAATTTTCCTTAAGATGTGATATTTAAACTGAAGTAAAAGAAAGAAAACTAATATCAGTCCAAAAGCAGGAGAGTAGTGTTCTGGGTAGAGGAAATAATGAGGGTAAATCTTGTGGGTAGAAGCTTGGTGTGTTTTAGGAACTGAAAGGAAGTCAGTGTACCTGGGAGTAGATAAGAATCAGATCTTGAATTAATTTATAGGTTACTGTAAGGAGTTTGGGCTTTGTTATAAGTGAGATGGGAAGACACTAAGGACTTAAAGTGGAGAAATGGTATGAACGTATATCCATTTTTAAAAGCTCATATGGGGAAGTCTGTTAGAACAGTGATTACCTAACTTTAAAGTACACACAAACATTTGGGGATCTTGTCAAAATGCAGATTCTGATTCTCTAAAGCAGGGCATGAAATTCTGTGTTTATAATAAGCTCCTGGGTGATGGTCTGGTCTGGAAGCTACTGGTTCTCAGACCACCTTCTGAAGAGCAAAGGATGAGAAAACTTTTACAGTAATTCAGACTCTTGCCTCCACCAAGATGGTGGCTTGAGCTGGGACAGAACATGTGGTAATGGAGGAAATGTGACCAATTTGAGAAATATTGGGGAGTTAGAACTAACAGATTCTCTATAGCATGCTTCTGAACACCACAGCAAAGTGTGTATTAAGAAGACCTCTGGGGCTTCCCTGGTGGCGCAGTGGTTGGGAGTCCGCCTGCCGATGCAGGGGACGCGGCTTCGTGCCCCGGTCCGGGAAGATCCCACATGCCACAGAGCGGCTGGGCCCGTGAGCCATGGCCGCCGAGCCTGCGCGTCCAGAGCCTGTGCGTCCAGGGCCTGTGCTCCGCAATGGGAGAGGCCACAACAGTGAGAGGCCCGTGTATCGCAAGAAAAAAAAAAGGAAGACCTCTGAAACGAAAATTTCTGAAAGTTAAAGGGGATCCTGAAGTTCTTGTCTCAACACTTGTTACAGAAGAGGACAGAAGGCAGAGGTAGAAACTTTCAGTGAGTGGGTTAGAACTTGGCTCGGGGCTGCGATGAGGGTTAAAGGTAGTGTGGGTGGAATAGAGACACTGCCTGGGGCTCAGCCTATTTGCCTGACAGCCAGAGAGTTAGCAGTAGTGAGAGCAGAAAACCACAGACACACAGGAAAGGATGGTGAACCTCAAAGTCAGGGTTTTAAGTCTTAGTTCTGCCACATTTTAGCTCTGCGTCTCTGAAAAAAAAAAAGTTTACTAGTCTATCTGTTTCCTCATTTAATAAAATATAATGTAATGAGATCATGCATATGAAAATATTTAGCATGGTGCCTACAATAAGGTATTAATAAATATCAATCAAATTACACTTATGCATCTTAATGGGGGACCATTTTTTGTTTCTTCTGAAGATGTAAAAATCATCCATGTAACTATAGAAGGGAGTGATTTCACATCCTGGAGTGTGTCGCCATGCAACCCATATTATTTCTGCTTCTGGTAAAGACGTTTTCTGACAATGAAGTTGGAAAGCCTTTTCTCACTTAGAAGCAATAAAAGAGTATCCCCTTTAAATTCAACAATGGTCCATGCAGCAAATGCTCCAAAGGCAACTTACAATTAAATATAACGTTAGGTTAATACAGAAGTTACAGAGCTTATCTAGTCCCTTTGCCACACCTGAAAGGATACCTCAAAGGTAGCAGACTCCTATTTTAATGAAACTCTTAGGAAAAGAAGCGTTTGGCAAAACCAAGGTAGGCTATTTCAAGGTCTCCTTAAAATAACCAGCAGGATATTTTTCTTGATGATTTGATAGCAGTCTTCTGCTGTTTGTTTGTTATATTATATGTACTAAAAAAGAGATTTACTGGCTTTATCTTTCCTGGTTCAATTTAAAGTCATTCCTCTTTTCCATACTCTCAGAGGGAATGGAAACAGCTGGTCCCCACGCTCTGTAACTCAGGTCTGGTGTGAAGTTAGGCCGACTTCAATTAAGCCTCTTTTGTAATTAACAGCAAATATTTGCATACAAACAAAGTTCCAGAAGTCCCCCAAAATTCTTTGATTCCAGAATGGGTAAAACACGACCCCTGTAAACATACTCTGCATCGTTAATTCATAGTGATTATAGTCTTCCCAGTGATACAAAGTCAAACTCAGCCTTTCAAAATTATAAATTCAGAACAGTGAGCTTCTTTATAATCTTAAAAGTCATGGGTTTATAGCTTTCTCAAGATAGGGAAGAATTTATAGAGTATATTTCATATAGCCCTGTGAGTTTTACTTGTTGAACCCTATGCCTGAAATAAACCACCAGGATCTTCTCCCAAAGCGCATTGTATCTACCCCAGTCAAGGTAGATGTAGACTCTTGGTCTCAGTCACTCTCCCTCCCTCCCTTCCCCACCCTCAGAATAATTCTCAAATCCCAAAAGAAGGTCTCTGAAATTTCTCTAAGCAATCCACGCTGGTATAAAAGAGGCAAACATTTTGGTCATTGTCATTGTGCACACTCGCTTAGGCAACATGTAGGACCATGTCCAAAATGTTACATGTAACCCTAGCCTTTTATAACAACTTCTCACAAAACATTTCTGAGTAAGTCAAGTCCTCAAATTGCACAGAATCCCTCAAACTCAGAGGAAACGTCCAGGCATTTTCCACCCCTGCAGAGATGATCACCGTCCGTTTCCTCACAGCCAGGCCACATGATCAGGGAACGGAACATTCCAACCACACAAATTAAGCGAATCCTACAAACCAGTAGTTTCCTCCACCTGGACTCATGATACATAATGTCAAGCATTTGGGTTTCGGAGATGAAAAATCTTTCAAAAGACATGACAGTTAGGCATTTATCTTTCACCTGTACTTCTGCAATGGGCTTGATCAGGCTCTCCCTGCTTCCAGTGCAGCCCACTTTAATCCCTCCTTCACACCAACTCCAGAGGGAGACATCTAAGGTGTAAATTTGATCATGGCACTTGGGCAATTGGTGAACTAGAATTTAACACGTCAAACCCACAGATATTCTTGTCTGACTCCCTCACTAACCTGTAAAACCTTTAAAGCAGGGGACAATTCATATTTATCTCATTAATCCTACAAGCTAACACTAGGCATGACATTTAATATATACTCCATAAATGCTTGCCTAATGAGTAACTATTAGTGTTTCAGAATCACAGATTCCCCAAAATGGAGATCCAGAAAGTGAAGGAAACATACTAAATGACAAAGAAGCCAAACTATAGACCTTCTGTCACATCTTCTTATTCCCCAGAGCAGTTAGAATAATATCTGAAATAAATACTTTATATCACAAACTCCTATTGCATCCAGAGCTTCTGAGATCACCATCACACCCTAAGTGACATGCAGAAAAATCATATTTCACACCAACATATTATTATTGAAACAAAGCAAAGCTGTGCTGTAGGTTTTAAGTAGAGGAATGGGATAATGTTTTCTGAACACAGTTTCACTAAAATGGACTTGAGTACATATTTTCCAGTAATGATATCCCAATACCCACATCTGCCTCCCTGTGCCCACCACACACACACACACACACACACACACACACACTGTTTTTGATACTGCAAATCTCACTCAGATACATGGGGGTAAATCTTATTCACCCTTAACAGCCATTTCTCCTCGACTCCCCTAACTGCATTATAATCATAGTCATTACTGCCATAATGATAGTAATAATGCTTTGTGCTTCTACAGCACTTCTCAGATGATCTCAAAGAATGACTGCATCGTGACTGTATAAATTAAGAATGTTCGCCTCCTCTGGAGACAGTGTTTATAATAAGGACGGGAGCTCACAGACTTACCTGACACCCGCAAGTTAAAATTATGAGGAGGAGGCCTGTACAGATTTGTCTCTTTTATTTAACTAGGAAAAGATGATTTTCTGACACAGGTCAAGACACGTCTCCAGAGAAGACCTATTTCTTATCCTATACTCACTGACCTTATTGAATACATTTTATACTGACAAGGGGGAAAAAGATTTTAATACTTCCATGGTTTAAATCCGCAAAGTGTCTTTCAAGTCAAGAAAACAAACTGACCAGCTGACCTATCTAGTCTTGATCTCTAGCCTCAAGTCACACTTTCTGTATGGCTCAAACTTCTCCCCCTCCTCGTTTCATGTGATGCTTTCACAGCTCCCCAAATATTTCCCTGCAGGTACTATATGGTCATTATTACAGTTATCTTCCCATAATTCCAGGGAATCAGGAGACTCTAGAAAACAGAAGGAACCTGATTCACCCCTCATGGAGGGGGGAAACCCATCTGTGAGAAGGGTCGTAAGTCATGAGGCTGAGGTATTTCTGCCCCACTCTAAATTAGAAATTTCCTTTATCCACTCTTCTAGAATATATTCAATACTTAACCAAACACCTATGAAGTGCTAGGATAAGGCAAAGCACTAGAAACAATAATATGCAGAGATGTATTCTCTGCCCTTGCGGATTTCATACTCTTTGTAAACTAGAGATCATGAGAGGGTATAATTGCTCTCCTTGCTTCCAAGCTGTGACTGCCTCCAAGAAGTTCTGGCTATATGGCAGCAGAAAGATGAATTTAAAATACAAATCCAATCATATTGTTCACCTGCTCAAAAATTCTTTGGTGCTTCTCATCACACTCAGAATAATATCTAAATTCTAACCATGACCTACACGGGCATCCCTCGTGCTTAACTCTGGTCCCGCTCTCTTCCCTGTGATCCTGCCTTCCTTTCTGCTTCTCTAAGAAACTAAGCTTGATCCCATCTCAAGGCTCTGGACATGCTGCTCACCTTCTTCCCCTACTCTCCCCCATTCCAGCACTCATTTCATTCAGTTTTCTCCTCCAGTGTCTACTCCTTGACCACTTCCTTTAAGATGACCAACCCAATCTGTGATAATCCATATCTCTATCTTTCTCCACCATGTTTATCTTTATCTGACATTATCATATATGTTTATCTGGTTAATTGATCACTGTTGATCTTCTCCACCAGAAGGTAATCATACAGGCAGGGGTTTTGTTGTGTTCATCACTGTAACCCAAGCACCTAGAATAATAGTTGGCAAATAGTATCTGGTCAATAAATGTTTGTCAATAGATAAATAAATAGTAAAGAGGTTTCTATACCCACACTTTACCTAATAATATCATAGGATAACCTATTTGCTCTCAGTACAAATTCTAGGGATTCTTTAAGGTCTTGAAGATGGAAAAATGGAAAGGAATGAGTTTTTACCTATTAAGCCTAGATATACTGATGTGGGCTGCAAGTAATATCTATGTGCCTGTGCCATTCTCTACTACCCAGAACCTCAGGTCTTTCTCTCCTTTACACACAGGCATTATAATTATGATTTTATGGCTGAATATTGGCTGTCTAGTCACTAGGAAGCATCCTATTTCTCTGGCGTAGGCTTAAACTTGACGCATTCGCATATCCCAAGAAAGTTTCCCCATGGGAGCAATAACAGGAACTGAACTGTTTTCAGAGAGCTTCATGTCTCTCTGGTTAGCCTCCAGGGGTCAAATGTTTGTGTCTTACTTCCTTACAGGGGATTTCAAACTATCAAAACAAGTTTGTGCAACCAAACAGCTACTTGGTGGAATTCACCAATAGTTTGGATGCATATCTACAAACATACACAATTCTCCTCCGTGCAAGACGTTAATGGGCAAAATGTAAGGGCACAAAAGCTCAAGCATACCAAAATGGACTCACGAATCCCGAGATATGCCAAATTGGTGCTTTTGAAACTCTCATAGGTTCAAATAAATCTTGGAACTTAAATGTCTCATTTATAATTGTCTCTAATTCTGTAGGAAACTGCCTCCCCAACATGGATCACTCCCTCCCTCCCACCCCAGTACCTAATAAGGATACTGGTTCCCATTGCCAGCAGGCACCACCGTGAACACTCTGGTACGTGAGGAAAAAGGCTGACGGCACAGTCTTTATACATCTTTTCTGCTTTAACAATCATTTAACAGTTGGCTGGGTCTCGTCAGTTGACTATAATACTAATTCAGAAAATGTGGCTTCCAATCACACAGAACAAGACTTGTTCTCTCAGCAGTATTTCATATCATCTGTTTTTCTAAAAACTAGGTAAAACACTGCATGTCTTACCAAAATGTTTAATAAAAGTTGTGATGTTGGTTTTCTTTTAAAACTGTACTGGGCTGAGCTAAAGAGAATATCAAAAACTGCTTTTCCATTTTTGAAGCAAAAATGACTATAGAGCCATATAGCCACACAACCATCTGTTCACCCATCCATCTGTCCCTCAAACATGCACTGAACTTCTACTTCCAGTTCCCTGCTGGAACTGGAACTATGAGTATTAATAAGAGATGATTCTTGCCCTGAATCAATTATCTACCTTAAACCAGAGTTTCTATCTTAAGCAATAGCTCTTAGGTTCAAACATACATAGTCTGTATAACTTTACCCTCATTAATTTCTCTTTCATGACTCTCTACCAAACCTTTAGTTACATCCACACTACATATCTGTGATGTCAGGGGTTCTCCTATTTCCTTGATTGATTATTCACAGCCAGTAATTTACAAAGTACTTTCACATATAACATTTTATTTAATCTTCACAACAACCTATGAGGTAGATGTCACAACAACCCTCATTTTGGAGAAGAAGAAGAAGAACTTATGGAAGCTCTGTCACTTGCCTAAAGTCACACAGGGTCTTAAGGGCAGAAATGGACATTTATGACTCCACATCACTGCACTGTGGCTTCCAGTCGTCTACACTAACATCTCCTTCTAGTCTTCTTTGGTTGCACACTCAGCTAACAAATATTTATTGAGCATCACCTATGTGTAATATATTTTGCTAAGTAGGAGTATTCAATCCTTGCCAACTTGGTCAATTTCTTCAGTTCTGAAATTTATCAAGAGAAGTTGTTCATCTCTGTATTCCTGAATCTAGGACTAGTCTCCTCTACAACTTCTAGGCAAATGCTATAAAATATCACATGGAGTCTGACCTCTCAAGTATATGCCCACTTCAGCCCCACAGAAAGGATCAAAACTTTTCCCCATAACTCATATCAATTTTTAAATTCTCTCCTCATTTTACATGGTAGTTTTAAGCCATAACCCTTTTCCCAATGCCCCAAACCTAGAGAGAAAAGTGAGTGGATTAGACGAGAAAGGGATAAGCAATGCTGCATTTCTTTGGCAGTATTTGAGAAGAACAGGTGGATGAGAAGCTAGATGCACTGTGGTGCATGGCAAGTACAGATGAGAGGCCGTGAATGGGAGGCCATCTATATGATTCCACCAAAGCCCAGGTTACAGAGCTTTTCAAAATCCCAGGGAGATAGTTCTGTAATTTCTACCACTTTTTAACCAGAGTCATTGCCTCATTACCTTCACCTCACATTTGTAGTCTGTTGAGCTACTTTAAACCTAGTTCAGAAAGATGACCCTTAAGACAGAAAACATGTAAAATTAAAAGCAGATGCTTCAATGTACTGGGGTCATGTCTGGGTCTGGAAATGGAAACAGGGACAGCAGGTTTTTATATTCTCTTGAGCAAATCCCAGGATATTCTTTAAAATGAAGCAGTCAAAAAATGTAAATATTTCCGTTAGTCAAAGGATACCAAACCAATGTTTTCAAATCAGTGACTATGAGAACTCCTCCAAGTGGAAATATTTACAAGAAGACTGAAGCAATCATTGTTACCAAGAACTTTTGTGAGATGTGTGCACCCTTCTCTCTCATTTTCCAGACAGACATATTGTAGCGTGGAAAGGTAAAGAAAACAAGAAAGGAACTAAAGGGAACAGGAGCTGAGAGGAAAAGAGTCGGAAAGGTGAAAAGAAATGAGGAGAGAGGGTGGATGGTATAAAAAATAACAAGTTTTGAAATCACATGGGCATCAGTTTAAATTCTGGCTTTTGCCATGTCTTTGCTCAAGTTGTCTCATCTATACAGTGGACATGATTATATTTACTTTGTAGAATAAATATGAAGATTAAATGAGATACTGAATGAAAAGAGGCAGCATGGTGTTTGACAAAGTGGACTCTCAATAGAATGGTAGGAATAATTACTGTTATTTATTTTAGAGTAAAAGATTGAAGAAAGAGAAAAGGAGAGATGTTCTCATTGAATAAAATTCTCAAAATCTCTATTTGAAAAAATAATCTACCTGGATATTCCAGAATCTTTTAAATTAACTATTAATTGAACTACTCTGATAATTCTATAATGTATGGGAAGAAAGGTGGAGCTGCCCGAAATAAAAACTAAAAAAAATTGGAATGCACTGTGTGATTCTCAATCCTGGATGTATATCAGAATCACTTATGGAGTTTAAAAAAAAACAAATCCCCAGGCCTCACCTCCACAAATTTGTTTTCAGTAGGTTTTGGGTAGGGCTCAGACACCTGTATTTTTTTTTTAAGTTCAACAGGTATTCTAATGCCCAAACAAGGCTGAGAATTGCTGTTATAAACACTAAATAAAGTTGGGCATTCTGACATAGTAAGGCTCCATCTCACCACTATCCTAAGTCAATGTAGAACATCAGTAGGGAAATGGAAATAAATACACATTCAACATAGCAACTTTCTTTATCAGATTAAAACCTGCAGTTACAAGATCTTTTATTTTCTGCATCTATTTACTCAAACTTCCTCTGTTTGTACCCATCTACAAAACCAAGCTGTGCTCTGTAAAAAAGATTATGGAAACACAATAAACACTTCCTCTAGAATGTTTTGCAGGTTTTAACCAATCCTTCCTGAGTCTGTATGATGACATTTAGAATTTAATGACTTCTACTTCAACTATGCGGAGAAACACTGCCCTGAGAATGGGGTGGTGACTGTACGTAGCACGTCATGTTCTCGGAAGTCATGCGGGGGTAAAGTTATGTAACTTAGCACTTCACTTCAGTTTGCTCTGCCACCTCCACCTGCACAAGCATTGACCGGTGTATGGAGACTTACTTCATTCGGAATGGATCTCCGGAAAAGTAAAACAATCAAATAAGAGGTTCTTTGTGACAAGGCTAAATGGCTGATACGGTACCAAGTTCCGATAGAAGACCCTTCACTGTCTACTGATGCTTCTGAGTGCACTTTTCATTGAAGACTACAACCTTCTTTAAAATACCATCACTTCCACCGCTGCAAGTGGAAAATAATTTAAAAACACAAAACTTTTGTTCTTACATCACAAAGTTAACCACTTTGTAAAGCTTTGTCTGCAAAACACAAAAGAGCTTATAATGCATTTGTTTTTAAACATGAAACAGAAAAATTGTTCCAAATAAATTTTAACATGGAATGCCAGAAACTTGGGAAAATGGACTCAGTGGGCCAAGAAAACAAAAAGTGGATGGTGATGAGAGTCTTCCTTCTCTTTCGTCAGGTTTCACTTAGCTAAGGTCAGTCATGCAATTGCACATAAACAAACAAAGGAACTTACATTTAAACATGGGACATTCCTAACAGGACTTCTCAGCACCTCCCTGCCTCATGGAAGCACCAGCTGCTCCTCATCGCTTGGGGAGCAAGTTGTGAAGAACACTAGTGACTTATAATTAAAGTGAAGAAATTCCATTCAGATGTAATCATAAAGGGAAATGACAGAGACACAAAAGCGATGAAGAAATTAAAAAAAAAAATTAAGCCTACTAAACCCTTGAAGGCCTGAATTGACCCCAGATCATAAGAAAAACAGATTGGCCTTTAAAAAAATATTATTTTGATAGGAAATCCACATTCATTGAGATGAATTCTGAGAGAAGAAGGCCATGTTGGTAAGAAAAGGACAGATAGTGATTTTAAGAGCTTACCAATGTAGATAAGCTGGTGAAAAAGGAAGGGTGACAGCTCATCAATCCCCTAATTATTTACCTTCTTTAGGACACTGGGGGCTTTTATAGAAGTTTCCAACACCTGGAATATTTTATGTTTCTTATAAACATTTAGATATGATGGACGTTTCATTTGATCATTTCTTTTTATTCCATGAGTGGCTGGCTTGCATTAACTCTCGCTCTCTCATTCCCTCTGCCCCCACCTTCCCTCTCTGTCTCTTTTTCTTTCTCTCTCTCCCTCCCCATCTCTCTCTCTCTTCTTTGAATAAAGAGAAAAGTTCCAATGTCTTTTTCACTATGTTCTCAAGACATCTAAATAGAAACACACCTCCTGAAAGAGATTAATCTTTCATTAAGATAGTCCTTCACAGATCTTTGAACCTGAAAGAAAATTACAGAAACATTCCAGCCCCCATGGGGGCCATTGTGATTCAGGCAGGGGTGCCATCTAAAATATTTTCATGGGCTGTGAGCTGAATTTGAATTGAATTGGTACAGTGTGGGTATATGGTGAAAGAGTGGCCGAAAGTGGAAAAGGAGAGAAAAAGTGAGTATCAAAGATACTTGCATCATTTGCTTGCAAATTTATCAAAGTATTGGCCTCCTGTAGGCAGCAGAGACATCTGGGATGCTTCAGCTTCAAGTTTTATATTCCCAGACCTAAGTTACTGCCCCTAAATTAACTTGTATCACTAGCGGGTAACTTTATATCATAAACAACTAGTTCTATGGCTTGAACACATAGGAACTAAAGCAATACATTTAATGTATATGTGTTAACAAATTTGTTTAACAGATTCCATCAGCTAAGACTTGAGAACAGCATGGTCATAAGGCTCACTATTTCAGAACCAGCATGAAATAATGAAAAGCACATGAATTGAAGAGCTACAGAGGCCCCATTTAGACCCTGCTCCACCGCAGGCCATGTGACTTTGAAAATAACAATAACTAACATTTACTGAAAATTTATATTTGCCAGGCACTGTTCTGAGCACCTGACGTGTATTAAGTGACACATTCTACATAACAGCTCCATGAATCAGACATTACTATTATTAATGCTGAAACAGAAATATAGAGTGGTCAAATGGCTTATTAGTGAAGAGGTCAGTATTTGAACTCATGGTGTTAGCTTTTCAGACATACTCTTAACCTCTATGCTGTAACATTCTTCAACATTAAACAATTTTTCTCTCTGAGTTTCAGTTTTCTAATTGACAAGAATAAAAGGCTTGTGATGAAGTCTAAATAATACATAAAATGGCTTTAGCTTTTAAACAGTGCTACCCTTAAGGAGACTTCTAATGCCAGTCACGATGCAGCAATGTAGACGACATTATCTTTCTACCCTAAACAGCAAGAAAACTTGGAGGTGGGGATGTGAAACAGTGATATTCAAATATCTGACAAGTGGCACCACAGGCCAGAGATCCCTGAGAGAAATGAGACAAATTAAGTGAGCCCTATAATAGCCCCAGTGTACTACCCTGAGAGTTTCTAGGCTTTGGTACAACAGAAAAAGGGAACCCAAGTAGAACCAGAGGTCTTTCTGAATTAAGGAGACAGAGTTTGTAATTCAAGGAGATGAAAGCAGATAGAATTAGTGAGGCAGAGTGTAGAGCAGGGAGTTGCACAGAGAAAGGCTTCCAGAGATCTGAAGAGGGAGAGTCTTTGACATTCTGCCTGAGTATTGATGGGCATGTACGTGAGAGGAAGCTCTCCAAGGCCAGGGAAAGGAGATGGTGAACACTGTCTAAAGCTCACATAGGGCTGAGAATAGTTCTAATCCAACCAGACTGAGTGGAAAGGCCTCCTCATACATGGGGAATTAGGTAGACTTCTCCATATGGCATTGCCTTAGAAGTGGGGCTAAATTAGTCTTAGACTAATGACTGACTTTGGGTCTGTCCTAATGAAACTTAAAGGCAAGACTCAAAAGAATCAGACTGATTCCAAGTAATTTAACTGCAACCCAGAACAAGTCGAAGAGAATTTAAAGGATAAAACAAAATTCAACCCCCAAGTACATAAAATTCACACGTTGGTGTCCTGTCAAAAATTACCAGGCGTGCATAAAGAGTAACAAACAAGATGAGCCCAAACAGACCCACACCAAAACATATCATAATTAAAGTGGCAAAAGTTAAAGAGAGAATTCTAGGGGCAGCAAGAGAAAAACAGAGTCATATACAAGGGAACCCCCACAAGGCTATCAGCTGATTTTTTCTGCAGAAACTTTGCAGGCCAGAAAAGAGTATCATGATATACTTAAAAAGGTGAAAGGGAAAACCCTGCAACCTAGGATAACGCTACACAGCAAGATTGGCATTTAGAATTGAAGGGGAGATAAAGACCTTCTCAGACATGCAAAACCTAAAACAGTTCATCAATACTAAGGCAACCCTAAAAGAAATGTTAAAGAGTCTTCTCTACGTGGAAAAGAAATGGCTATAAGAAGAAGTAAGTATTTATAGGAAAGGATAAATCTCACTTGGAAAGGCAAATATATAGTAAAGGCTAAGGACCAACCACTTAAATAAGCTAGGACAAAGATTAAAAGACAAAAAAATTTGTAAAATCAAGTAAAACTACAATAATCAGTAAAGGGATAAACATAAAGATGTAAAATATGATATCAAAAACAAAGTGTGGGAGAATGGAGTAAAAAATATAGATCTTTTAAAATGTGTTTTAACTTAAAGGACTGCCTATTTAAAACAGATATAGTTATAGGTCAACATATATGAACCCCATGGTAAGCACAAATCAAAAACTTACATTAGATACACAAAGGAACACAAGCATGCTACTAAAGAAAATCATCAAACCACAAGGGAAGAGACTACAAGAAGAAAGGAATAGGGAAGAACTACAAAAAAAAAAAAAAAAAAAAGGAAAACAAGTAATAAAATGGCAATAAGTACATACCTATCAATAATTACTTTAAATGCAATGGACTAAATGCCCCCAAACAAAAGACATAGGGTTGCTGATTGGATTAAAAAAAAAAAGACCCATCTATATGCTGCTTACCAGAGAATCACTTCAGAAATAAACACACGCAAACTGAAAGTGAGGGGATGGAAAAAGATAATTCATGTAAATGGAAATGACAAGAAAGTGGGAGTAGCAATACTCATATCAGGCAAAACTGATTTTAAAACAAAATCTATAACAAAAGACAAAGAAGTGCATTACATAATGATAAAAGGATAAAAACATGAAGAAGGTATTATACTCATTAACATATATGCACCCAATACAGAAACACCTAAATATATAAAGCAAATATTAACAGACATAAAGGGAGAAATTGACAATAATACAATAATAATAGGGGATTCTAACACTCCACTCACATCAATAGACAGATCATCCAGACAGAAAATCAATAAGGCAACATTGGTCTTAAATGAAACAACAGACCAGATGGACTTAATAGATAACTTCAGGACATTACACCCCCAAACAGCATTCTTTTCAGGTGCACGTTGATTATTCTCTGGGACCAATCATATGCTAGGCCAAAAAACAAGTCTCAACAAATTTAAGGGGACAGAAATGATATCAAGCAATTTTTTCCCACCACAATAGTGTGAAACTACACATGAATTACAGGAAAAAATGGTAAAAGTACAAACATATGGAGTCTAAACAGCATGCTACTAAAAACCCAGTGGGTCAATGAAGAAATCAGAGAAGATATCAGAGAATACTTCAGGACAAATGAAAATGGAAACACAATTTTCCAAAATCTATGGGTTGCAGCAAAAGCAGTTCTAAGGGGGAAGTTTATAGCAATACAAGCCTACCTCAAGAAACAAGAAAAACCTCAAACAACCTAACCTACTATTAGCAAAAGATGAATAAACAGTATAAGGAAGGAAATAATAAAGATCAGAGAGGAAATAAATAAAATAGAGATTTTGTAAAAATAGGAAAAAAATCTAGAGCTGGTTCTTTGAAAAGATAAACAAAATTGATAAAACCTTAGCTGGGCTCATCAAGAAGAAGAGAGAGAGGACCCAAATAAATGAAAGAAGAGAAATAATAACCAATACTGCAGAGATACAAAAAATCATAAGAGAATATTATGAACAGTTACATGTCAACAAATTAGACAACCTAAAAGAAATGGACAAATTTCTAGAATCACACAATCTGCCAATACTGAATCAGGAAGAAATAGACAATCTGAACAGACAGATCACTAGTAGTAAAGTTCACTTTGCAAATTAAAACACTCCCAGAAAACCAAAGCTCATGACCAGGTGGCTTCACAGGAGAATTCTACCAAACATATAAAAAAGAGCTAATACCTATCCTCATGAAACTATTCCAAGAAGTTGAAGAGTATGGAACACTCCAAAATTCATCCTATGAGGCCACCATTAACCTGATATCAAACCAAAACAAAGACACCACAAAACAAGAAATTATAAGCCAATGTCTCTGATGAATATAAATGCAAAAATCCTCAACAAAATATTAGCAAATCAAATTCAACAATATATAAAAAGGATCCTATACCACAATCAACTGGGACTTATTCCAGGGATGCAAAGATGGTTCAATACTCACAAATCAATCAGTATGATACAACACATTAACAAAAGGAAGAATAAAAATCACATACTCATCTCAAAAGATGCAGGAAAAACATCTGACAAAATTCAACATCCATTCATGGTTTAAAAAAAAACACAACTTTCATCAAATTGATATAAAGGGAACATATCACAACTAAAGGCCATTTATGACAAATCCAGAACTAACATCATACTCAACTGTGAAAAGTTAAAAGCTTTTCCTCCAAAATCAGGAACAAGGATGTCCACTCTTGCCACTTCTATTTAACATATTATTAGAAGTCCTAACCACAGCAATCAGACAAGAAAAAGAAATAAAATGCATCCAAATTGGAAAGGAAGAAGTAAAACTGTTGCTACTTGCAGATGACATGATACAATATGTAGAAAACCCTAAGGTCTCCACCAGAAAACTATTAGAACTATAAATTCAGTAAAGTTACAGGATATGATTACTATACAGAAATCTGTTGCTTTTCTATACAACAATAATGTACTATCAGAGAGAGAAATTAAGGAAACAATCCCATTTACAATCACATCAAAAAGAATAAAATACCTAGGAATAAACTGAACTAACAAGAAAAAATACCTATACTCTGAAAACCATAAAATATTGATGACAGAAATTGAAGATGATACAAAGAAATGGGAAGATATCCTGTGTTTTTGGATTGAATAAGTAATATGTTTAAAATGTCCACACTACCAAAAGCAATTTACAGATTTAATGCAATCCCTATCAAAATACCCATGACATTTTTCACAGAACTAGAACAAATAATTCTAAAATTTATATTGAACCACAAACGACCTATAATTGCCAAAGCAATCTTGAGTAAAAGGAACAAAGCTAGAGGTGTCACTTATAGTACAAAGCTACAATAATCAAAACAGCATGGTACTGGAACAAAAAAAGACACATAGGTCAATGAAACAGAATAGAGAGCCCAGAAATAAACCCATGCATTTATGGTCAATTAATCTATGACAAAGGAGACAAGAATATACAATGGAGAAAAGACAATCTCTTCAATAAGTGGTGCTGGGAATAATGGACAGCTACATGTAAAAGAATGAGATTAGAATTATTTTCTCACACCACAAAGAAAAATGAACTAAAAATGGATTAAAGACCTAAATGTAAGACCTGAAATCATAAAACTCCAAGACAAGAACACAGGTAGAACACTCTTTCACATAAACAGTAGCAATATATTTTTCAATCTGTCTCCTCAGGAAAAAGAAAAGCAAAAATAAACAAATGGTACCTAATTAAACCTAAAATCTTATGAACAGCAAAGAAAACCATCAACAAAATGAAAATACAACCTACTGAAAAGGAGAAAATATTCACAAATGACATGACTGATAAGGGGTTAAAATCCAAAAAATAAATAAATAAACAAACAAACAGCTCATATAACTCAATAGTCAAAAAAAACAAAGAACCCAATTAAAAACGGGCAGACAACCTGAATAGACATTTTTCCAAAGAAGATATACAGAGGGCCAATGAGCACATGAAAAAATGCTCAACATCACTAATCAGAGAAATGCAAATCAAAAGCACAGATATCACCTCAGACCTATAAAAATGGATCTCATCAAAAAGTCTACAAATAGGGCGGAGTCAAGATGGCAGATTAGGAGGATGTGGAATTCGCATCTCCACACAACTAGGGCACCTACCAGGCACAAGTGGGTGACCACAGACACCTAAGGGGATGGGAGGAACTTCCAGGGACGGGGTAGGACATGGGGTGCGGGAGGGAGTGATGGGGGAGGAGAAGTGGAGGCGGAAGGGGACTGGTGACCCTGAGGGGTGGCTGGGGGAGGGGAAAGTATCCCGTGCCTGAAGGGGGAAATTGGGGGACCACTGGGAGGGCATAAGATCAAAAGGGAGCATGACTAGGTTTCTCCTACCCATTTGGGCCCCCGGGAGCCTGCTGAGATCCTGGGCCTGATCCTCTGCCCACCAAGGCCCCCTCCAGCCACACACGTCCTGAGAGAGTGGGAGGGAGGGAAGGGAGACCAAAAGTAAAGGCCAGACCTATGGGACCAGCACCCCTGGGGGAGGGGAGGAATTCCTACATGCAGCGGGACCCACACACAGTTAGGGGTCCAGCGGGAATCGGGGAAACCAGGGGGTGGGGGGACGGGGAGGAATGGAAGGGAATGTGGCCAGAACTCTTCCTGTCCACTTAGGCACCGAGGAGCCTGTTGGGCTCCTGGGCCTAATCATCTGTCCTCAGAGCCTCCCTCCTGTGAGCAGAGCTCAAGCCCCGCCCCTACACCCCCACCCAGGGCCCTACTTCTACACTCGGAGACCCCTCTGAGACCCCCTCCAACTGAGCTGGGCCTTCACCCCACCCACACACCCTCACCCAGGGCCTTACCTCCACACACTGAAGGCCCCCCATTGGACTTGCTGCCACTCCCCTACCGTGCAGCTCCTAAGCAGAGGTCCCACCTAGGTCCTCTCCCATCCTAACCCAACCCCTGCTTAAAATCCACCCCCATAGGCAAGGCGCTTTTAAAATGTTTTTTTTCCTCTTTTAGATTGGGGTTCTGTTTTACCTTGCTGTTGATTCAATGTTGTCGATTCATTTATATTTTTATTTTTTCTAATAAATCTCTTATTTTTCTAATTTTATTTTATTCTTTATACTTTGCTATGGTGCTGCACTTTTTAGCTTGTTCCTCTACCCCGCTTTTTTTTTCTTTTTTCTGTTGTGGTTTTGTTTTACCTTGTTGCAGTTGTTACAATTATATTTTTATTTTTCCTAATATATTTTTTATCATTCTAATTTTATTTTGTTTTTTATTCTTTGTTATTGTACTGCTCCTTGTTTTCTCTTTTTTTTTGCTGTGCCATGTGGCTTGCGGGATCTTGGTTCCCAGGCGGGACATCAGGCCTGAACTCCGGTGGTGGGATCTCCAAGGCCAAACCGCTGGACTAACAGAGAACCTCAGACCCCAGGGAATATTAATCAGAGTGAGGCCTTGCAGAGATCCTCAACTTGGCACCAAAACCCAACTGCCAACTGCCTGCAAACTCAAGTGCTGGACGCCTCAGGCCAAACAACCAATAAGACAGGAATACAGCCCCATCAAAAAAAATGATAATAATAATGAAAGGACAAAAAAATATGTTACAGACAAAGGAGCAAGGTAAAAACCTACAAGAACAAATAAATGAAGATGAAATAGGCAACCTATCTGAAAAAAAATTCAGAGTAATGAGAGTAAAGATGATCCAAAATCTCGGACAGAGAATGGAAAAAATACAAGAAACATTTAACAAGGATCTAGAAGAACTAAAGAGCAAACAAACAGTGATGAACAACACAATAAATGAAATTAAAAACACTCTAGAAGGAATCAATAGCAGAATAACTGAGGCAGAAGAACGAATAAGTGACCTGGAAGATAAAATAGTGGAAATAACTACTGCAGAGCAGAATAAAGAAAAAAGACTGAAAAGAATTGAGGACAGTCTCAGAGACCTCTGGGACAACATTAAACATACCAGCATTCAAATTATAGGGGTCCCAAAAGAAGAGAAAAAGAAAGGGACTGAGAAAATATTTGAAGAGATTATAGTTGAAAACTTCCCTAATATGGGAAAGGAAATAGTCAACCAAGTCCAGGAAGCGCAGACAGTCCCATACAGGATAAATCCAAGGAGAAACACGCCAAGACACATATTAATCAAACTATCAAAAATTAAATACAAAGAAAAAATATGAAAAGCAGCAAGGGAAAAACAACAATAACATACAAGGGAATCCCCTTAAGGTTAACAGCTGATCTTTCAGCAGAAACTCTGCAAGCCAGAAGGGACTGGCAGGACATATTTAAAGTGATGAAAGGGAAGAACCTACAACCAAGATTACTCTACCCAGCAAGGATCTCATTCAGATTTGACAGAGAAATTAAAACCTTTACAGACAGGCAAAAGCTAAGAGAATTCAGCACCACCAAACCAGCTTTACAACAAATGCTAAAGGAACTTCTCTAAGCAAGAAACACAAGGGAAGAATAAGACCCACAAAAACAATCCAAAATCAATTAAGAAAATGGTAATAGGAACATACATATCAACAATCACCTTGAATGCAGATGAATTAAATGTTACAACCAAAAGACACAGACAGGCTGAATGGATATGAAAACGAGACCCATATATATGCAGTCTACAAGAGACCCACTTCAGACCTAGGGACACATACAGGCTGAAAGTGAGGGAATCGAAAAACATATTCCATGCAAATGGAAACCAAAAGAAAGCTGGAGTAGCAGTATTCATATCAGATAAAATAGACTTTAAAATAAAGACCATTACAAAAGATAAGGAAGGACACTACGTAATGATCAAGGGATCAATCCAAGAAGAAAACAACAATTATAAGTATTTATGCACCCAACATAGGAGCACCTCAATACATAAGGGAAATGCTAACAGCCATAAAAGGAGAAATCAACAGTAACACAATAATAGTGGGGGCTGTAACACCCCACTAATACCAATAGACAGATCATCCAGACAGAAAAAAAATAAGGAAACACAAGCTTTAAATGACACAATAGATCAGATACACTTTATTGATACTTTTAGGACATTTCTCCCAAAAGCAGAAGGATACACTTTCTTCTCAAGTACACATGGACCGTTCTCCAGAATAGATCACATCTTGGGTCACAAATCAAGCCTTGGAAAATTTGAGAAAACTGAAAATGTATCAAGCATCTTTTCCAACCATAACGCTATGAGATTAGAAATCAATCATAGGAAAAAAAAAAAAACAGAAAAAACCACAAATACATGGAGGCTAATCAGTGCACTGCTAAATAACCAAGACCTGTATGCAGAAAACTATAAGACTGATTAAAGAAATTATAAGATGATAGAAACAGATGGAGAGATATACCATGTTCTTGGATTGGAAGAATCAACATTGTGAAAATGACTATACTACCCAAAGCAATCTACAGATTCAATGCAATCTCTATCAAACTATCAATGGCATTTTTCACAGAACTAGAACAAAAAAATTCACAATTTGTATGGAAATACAAAAGACCCTGAATAGCCAAAGCAATCTTGAGAAAGAAAAACGGAGCTGGAGGAATCAGGCGCCCTGAATTAAGACTATACTACAAAGCTACAGTAATCAAGACAGTATGGTACTGGCACAAAAACAGAAATATAGATCATTGGAACAGGATAGAAACCCCAGAGATAAACCCACCCACATATGGTCACCTTATCTTTGACAAAGGAGGCAAGAACACACAATGGAGAAAAGACAGCCTCTTCAGTAAGTGGTGCTTGGAAAAGTGGAAAGCTACATGTAAAAGAATGAAATTAGAACACTCCTTAACACCATACACAAAAATAAAGTCAAAATGGATTAAAGACCTAAATGTAAGGCCAGACCCTATAAAACTCTTAGAGGCAGAACACTCTATGACATAAATTACAGCAAGATCCTTTTTGACCCACCTCCTAGAGTAACAGAAATAAAAACAAAACTAAACAAATAGGACCTAATGAAACTTAAAATCTGTTGCACAGCAAAGGAAACCATAAACAAGATGAAAAGACAGCCCTCAGAATGAGAGAAAATATTTGCAAATGAAGCAACAGACAAAAGATTAACCTCCAAAATATACAAGCAGCTCATGCAGCCCAATATCACAAAAACAAACAACCCCACCCAAAATGGGCGGAAGACTTAAATACACATTTCTCCAAAGAGGGCATACAGATGGCCAACAAATACATGAAAAGATGCTCAACATCATTAATCATTAGATAAATGCAAATCAAAACCACAGGGGCATCCCTGGTGGCACAGTGGTTAAGAATCCTCCTGCCAATGCAAGGGACATGGGTCTGAGCCCTGGTCCGGGAAAATCCCACATGACACAGAGCAACTAAGCCCATGCGCCACAACTACTAAGCCTGCTCTCTAGAGCCTGCAAGCTACAACTACTGAGCCCGCGTGCCACAACTACTGAAGCCGCATGCCTAGAGCCCGTGCACCACAGCAAGAGAAGCCACTGCAAAGAGAAGCCTGCGCACCACAACTAGGAGTAGTCCCTGCTTGCTGCAACTAGAGAAAGCCTGCACACAGCAACAAAGACCCAATGCAGCCAAAAAATAAATAAATGAATAAATATTTAAAATAAGCAAATAAATAAATAAGTCACAATGAGGTATCACCTCACACCGGTTAGAATAGCCATCATCAAAAATCTACAAACAATAAATGCTGGAGAGGGTGTGGGGAAAAGGGAATCCTCTTGCACTCTGGTTGGGAATGCAAATTGATACAGTCACTGTGGAGAATAGTATGGAAGTTCCTTAAAAAACGAAAAATAGAACTACCATACGACCCAGGAATCCCATTACTGGGCATATACCCTGAGAAAACCATATTTCAAAAAGAGTCATATACCACAATGTTCACTGCAGCTCTACTTACAATAGCCAGGACATGGAAGCAACCTAAGTGTCCATCAACAGATGAATGGGTAAAGAAGATATGGCACATATATACAATGGAATATTACTCAGCCATAAAAAGAAATGAAATTGAGTTATTTGTAGTGAGGTGGATGGACCTAGAGTCTGTCATACAGAGTAAAGTAACTCAGAAAGAGAAAAACAAATACCATATGCTAGCACATACATATGGAACTTAAAAAAGCAGTACTGATGAACCTAGTGGCAGGGCAGGAATAAAGATGCAGATGTGGAAAATGGACTTGAGGGCACAGGGGGAAAGCGAAGCTGGGATGAAGTGAGAGAGTAGCACTGACATATATACACTACCAAATGTAAAATGGATGGCTACTGGGAAGCTGCTGCACAGCACAGGGAGATCAGCTTGGTGCTTTGTGATGACCTACAGGGGTGGGATAGGGAGGATGGGAGGGTAGCTCAAGAGGGAGAGGATATGGGGATATATGTATACATATAGTTGATTCACTTTGCTGTACAGCAGAAACAAACACAACATTGTAAAGCATTTACTCTCCAATAAAGGTGTGAAAAAAAAAGTCTACAAATAACAAATGTTGGCAAGGATGTGGAGAAAAGGAAACCCTAGTACATTATTGGTGGCATTGTACCTTGGTGCAGCCACTATGGAAAACATTATGGAAGTTCCCCCCAAAATAGAACTACCAATTCCAGTACTGGGTATATATCTAAAGAAAATGAAAATAGTAATTTGAAAGGAAACATGAGCCCAACGTTCATAGCAGCATTATTTACAATAGCCAAGATATGGTAGCAACCTGAGTTTCCATAAACATATGGATGGATAAAGAAGATGTGGTATATATCTTATATATATAATGGAATATTACTCAGCCATACAAAAGTGAAACTCTGCCATTTGCAACAATGTGGTGGACCTAGAGAGTATTATGCTTAGTGAAATAAGTCAGACAGAAAAAAAAATACCCTGCTATCACTTATATGTGGAATCTAAAAAATAAAACAAATGAACGCATGTAACAAAGCAGAAACAGACTTCCCATATATAGAGAACAAACTAGTGGTTACCAGTGGGATAAGGAGTGGGGGAGGGGTGAGATAGGGATATGAAATTAAGGGACACAAACTACTACGTATAAAATAAATAGCAACAGGAATATATCGTACAGCACAGGAATTATGGCCGTTATTTTGTCATAACTTTAAATGGAGTGTAATCTATAAAAATCTTGAATCAGTAAGTGGTACACCTGACACTAAAATAATACTGTAAGTTAACCATACTTAATTTAAAAACTTAGCAGGCATGCAAATAAGAAGGGAAATATGAACCATTTTTAGGACAAAATTCAATCGATAAAAATAGATCCAGAAATGAAAAGATGACAGAATTAATAGACAAGGATATTAAAAGAGTTGCTATAAAGATGCTCAATATGTTCAAGAAAAAACATGAGCATGATAAGAAGAGAAATGGAATATGCAAAAAAGAACCAAATCAAAGACTCTAACATAAAGATGCACTGGATGGGACTGACAATAGATTGGATAATGAATAAGAAGAAAAAAAAGATTAGTGAACTTAAAGACACAGCAATTGAAAAATATCCAAAATAAAACAGAAGAAAAAAGACTAAAATATGAACAAAGCTTAAGTGATGTGAGACAATATCAAGTGATGAAACATGTAAGAAAAAGAAAGAGAAATATTTTTTAAAATAATGGCAAAATTTTTCCAAATTTAATTAAAACTGTTAACCCACAGATCACAGAAACTCAACACAACACAAGCAAAATAATCATGAAGAAAATCAGTCCAATTCACATATTAAAATGGCTGAAAACCAGTAATAAAGGGAAAATCTTAAAAACATTCAGTGAAAAAGACATTACATATAGAAGATTGAAAGTATTAATGACAGCAGACTTCCTTTGAGAAACCATGCAAGAAAGAAGACAATGAAATGACATTTTTGAAGTATTAAAACAAACACTTTCAATTAGGAATTCTACACCCAGCAAAAATATATAGGAAGGTTAATTAAAGACTTTTTTACACAAAAATATATTTAAGAATTTATCACTAGAATTTCTTCAGGCAGAAGGAAAATGATACCTGAAAGAAATATGAATCTGCACAAAAATATGAAGAACACCAGAAATGGTAATATGTGAGTAAACATAAAAAACCATTTTTGCATCTTAAAAATATCTTTGAAAGAGAATTCACTGTTTAAAATAAAATTAATAACAAAATAGTATGGACCTTATAACATATGGAGAAGTAAAATTATGATAATAACATAAAGTATAGGGAGATGGAAGTATATTAGAATAAAGTTCTTAAATAGATGTGTAGTTATATGATACTGTCTGAAGGAAGACTGTTACAAGTTAAAGATGTGTATTATAAACCCTAGGAACAACCACTTAAAAAAGTATAGCCAATAAGACAATAGTAGAAATAAAATGGAATCATAAAACTTATTTAATTAATCCAAAGGAAAGTAGGAAAAAAGGAACAATGAATAGAGAAGATAGGAACTGTTTTCTATAATTTCCTACAGAAAAACAAATATAAAGATGATAGATTTGAATACAATCATGTAAATAATTATGTTAATTATAAGTGGTCACAGTACTACTCTAGAGAAAGAAAAAACTTTTTGATTTGCCCAAAATTAGTGTTTTAATAAGAAAGAATACGTAAATGACAACTGTAAAGTAAAAGTGCATTGAGGTATGGTGATAACACTGATTTCTCTTGGAATCAAAGATAACCATGATGAGAGAGAGGGGGAATATGGCAGAAGAGTAGGACACAGAGAGAGAGGGGGAATATGGCAGAAGAGTAGGACACAGAGATCACCTTCCTCCCCACGGATACATCAGAAATACATCTACACGTGGAACAACTCCTACAGAACACCTACTGAACTCTGGCAGAAGACCCGGCAGAAGACCTCAGACCTCAGACCTCCCAAAAGGCAAGAAACTCCCCAGGTACCTGGGTAGGGCAACAGAAAAAAGAATAAACAGAGACAAAAGAATAGGGATGATACCTGCACCAGTGGGAGGGAGCCGTGAAGGAGGAAAGATTTCCACACACTAGAAGCCCCTTCGCGGGCAGAGACTGCAGGTGGCAAAGGTGGGGAGCTTCCGGGCCGCGGAGGAGAGCGTAGCAACAAGGGTGCAGAGGGCAAAGCGGAGAGATTCCCGCACAGAGGATCGGTGCCGACCTGCACTCACCAGCCCGAGAGGCTTGTCTGCTCACCCGCCGGGGCGGGCGGGGCTGGGAGTTGGGGCTCCGGCTTCGGTTGGAGTGCAGGGAGAGGACTGGGGTTGGCGGCGTGAACACAGCCTGCAGGGGGTTAGTGCACCACGGCTGGCCGGGAGGGAGTCCGGGAAAAAGTCTGGACCTGCCCAAGAGGCAAGAGACTCTTTCTTCCCTCTTTGTTTCCTGGTGCGCGAGGAGAGGGGATTAAGAGCGCTGCTTAAAGGAGCTCCAGAGACGGGCGCGAGCCACGGCTAACAGCGTGGACCCCAGAGACGAGCATGAGACGCTAAGGCTGCTGCTGCCGCCACCAAGAAGCCTGTGTGCGAGCACAGGTCACTCTCAACACCTCCCTTCCGGGGAGCCTGTGCAGCCCGCCACTGCCACGGTCCCGTGATCCAGGGACAACTTCCCCGGGAGAACGTACGGCGCGCCTCAGGCTGGTGCAATGTCACGTCGGCCTCTGCCGCCGCAGGCTCGCCCCACACTCCGTGCCCCTCCCTCCCCCCGCCTGAGTGAGCCAGAGCCCCCGAATCAGCGGCTCCTTTATCCCCGTCCTGTCTGAGCGAAGAACAGACGCCCTCCAGCGACCTACACGCAGAGGCAGAGCCAAATCCAAAGCTGAACCCCGGGAGCTGTGCGAACAAAGAAGAGAAAGGGAAATCTCTCCCAGCAGCCTCAGGAGCAGCGGATTAAATCTCCACAATCAACTTGATATACCCTGCATCTGTGGAATACCTGAATAGACAACGAATCTTCCCAAATTGAGGAGGTGGACTTTGAGAGCAAGATTTATTATTTTTTCCCCTTTTCCTCTTTTTGTGAGTGTGTATGTGTATCCTTCTGTGTAAGATTTTGTCTGTATAGCTTTGCTTTCACCATTTGTCCTAGGGTTCTATCCATCCGTTTTTGTTTTTTTTTTTTTACTTAAAAAATTTTTTTTTTCTTAATTATTTTTTTATTTTAATAACTTTATTTTATTTTACCTTACTTTATTTTATTTTATCCCTTTTCTTTCTTTCTTTCTACTTTTTCTCCCTTTTATTCTGAGCCGTGTGGATGAAAGGCTCTTTGTGCTGTGGCCAGGAGTCAGTGCTGTGCCTCTGAGGTGGGAGAGCCAACTTCAGGACACTGCTCCACAAGAGACCTCCCTGCTCCATGTTATATCAAATGGCGAAAATCTCCCAGAGATCTCCATCTCAACACCAACTCCCAGCTTCACTCAACGATCAGCAAGCTACAGTGCTGGACACCCTATGCCAAACAACTAGCAAGACAGGAACACAACCCCACCCATTAACAGAGAGGCTGCCTAAAATCAAAATAAGTCCATAGACACCCCAAAACACACCACCAGACGTGGACCTGCCCACCAGAAAGACAAGATCCAGCTTCATCCACCAGAACACAGGCACTAGACCCCTACACCAGGAAGCCTACACAACCCACTGAACCAACTTTAGCCACTGGGGACAGACACCAAAAGCAACGGGAACTATGAACGGGCAGCCTGCAAAAAGAGACCCCAAACACAGTAAGATAAGCAAAATGAGAAGACAGAAAAACACACAGCAGATGAAGGAGCAAGATAAAAACCCACCAGACCTAACAAATGAAGAGGAAATAGGCAGTCTACTTGAAAAAGAATTCAGAATAATGATAGTAAAGATGATCCAAAATCTTGGAAATAGAATAGAGAAAATGCAAGAAGCATTTAACAAGGACCTAGAAGAACTAAAGAGGAAACAAGCAACGATGAACAACACAATAAATGAAATTAAAAATACTCTAGATGGGATCAATAGCAGAATAACTGAGGCAGAAGAACGAATAAGTGACCTGGAAGATAAAATTGTGGAAATAACTACTGCAGAGCAGAATAAAGAAAAAAGAATGAAAAGAACTGAGGAGAGTCTCAGAGACCTCTGGGACAACATTAAACATACCAGCATTCAAATTATAGGGGTCCCAAAAGAAGAAGAGAAAAAGAAAGGGACTGAGAAAATAATTGAAGAGATTATAGTTGAAAACTTCCCTAATATGGGAAAGGAAATAGTTAATCAAGTCCAGGAAGCACAGAGAGTCCCATACAGGATAAATTCAAGGAGAAACATGCCAAGACACATATTAATCAAACTGTTAAAAATTAAATACAAAGAAAACATATTAAAAGCAGCAAGGGAATAACAAAAGGGAATCCCCATAAGTTTAACAGCTGATCTTTCAGCAGAAACTCTGCAAGCCAGAAGGGACTGGCAGGACATATTTAAAGTGATGAAGGAGAAAAACCTACAACCAAGATTACTCTACCCAGCAAGGATCTCATTCAGGTTTCATGGAGAAATTAAAACCGTTACAGAAAAGCAAAAGCTGAGAGAGTTCAGCACCACAAAACCAGCTTTACAACAAATGCTAAAGGATTTTCTCTAGGCAAGAAAAACAAGAGAAGGAAAAGTCCTACAATAACAAACCGAAAACAATTAAGAAAATGGGAATAGGAACATACATATCGATAATTACCTTAAATGTAAATGGATCAAATGCTCCCACCAAAAGACACAGACTGGCTGAATGGACATAAAAACAAGACCCATATATATGCAGTCTACAAGAGACCCACTTCAGACCTAGAGACACATACAGACTGAAAGTAAGGGGATGGAAAAAGATATTCCATGCAAATGGAAATCAAAAGAAAGCTGGAGTAGCAATTCTCATATCAGACAAAATAGACTTTAAAATAAAGACTATTAGAAGAGACAAAGAAGGACACTACATAATGATCAAGGGATCAACCCAAGAAGAAGATATAACAATTGTAAATATTTATGCACCCAACATAGGAGCACCACAATACATAAGGCAAATACTAACAGCCATAAAAGAGGAAATTGACAGTAACACATTCATAGTAGGGGACTTTAACACCCCACTTTCACCAATGGACAGATCATCCAAAATGAAAATAACTAAGGAAACACAAGCTTTAAATGATACATTAAACAAGACTTAATTGATATTTATAGGACATTCCACACAAAAACAACAGAATACACTTTTTTCTCAAGTGCACATGGAACATTCTCCAGGATAGATCATATCTTGGGTCACAAATCTAGCCTTGGTAAATTTAAGAGAATTGAAATCATATCAAGTATCTTTTCTGACCACAATGCCATGAGACTAGATATCAATTACAGGAAAAGATCTGTAAAAAATACAAACACATGGAGGCTAAACAACACACCAGTTAATAACAAAGTAATCTCTGAAGAAATCAAAGAGGAAATCAAAAAAATACCTAGAAACAAATGACAATGGAGCCACGATGACCCAAAACCTATGGGATGCAGCAAAAGCAGTTCTAAGAGGGAAGTTTATAACAATACAATCCTACCTTAAGAAACAGGAAACATCTCGAATAAACAACCTAACCTTGCACCTAAAGCAATTAGAGAAAGAAGAACAAAAAAACCCCAAAGTTAGCAGAAGGAAAGAAATCATAAAGATCAGATCAGAAATAAATGAAAAAGAAATGAAGGAAATGATGGCAAAGATCAATAAAACGAAAAGCTGGTTCTTTGAGAAGATAAACAAAATTGATAAACCATTAGCCAGACTCATCAAGAAAAAAGGGAGAAGACTCAAAACAATAGAATTAGAAATGAAAAAGGAGAAGTAACAACTGACACTGCAGAAATACAAAAGATCATGAGCGATTACTACAAGCAACTCTATGCCAATAAAATGGACAACCTGGAAAAAATGGACAAATTCTAAGAAATGCACAACATGCCAAGACTGAATCAGGAAGAAATAGAAAATACAAACAGACCAATCACAAGCACTGAAATTGAAACTGTGATTAAAAATCGCCCAACAAACAAAAGCCCAGGACCAGACGGCTTCACAGGCAAATTCCATCAAACATTTAGAGAAGAGCTAACACCTATCCTTCTCAAACTCTTCCAAAATATAGCAGAGGGAGGAACACTCCCAAACTCATTCTACGAGACCACCATCACCCTGATACCAAAACCAGACAAGGATGTCACAAAGAAAGGAAACTACAGGCCAATATCAGTCATGAATATAGATGCAAAAATCCTCAACAAAATACTAGCAAACAGAATCCAATAGCACATTAAAAGGATCATACACCATGATCAAGTGGGGTTTACTCCAGGAATGCAAGAATTCTTCAATATACGCAAATCAATCAATGTGATACACCATATTAACAAATTGAAGGAGAAAAACCATATGATCATCTCAATATTTGCAGAAGAAGCTTTCGACAAAATTCAACACCCATTTATGATAAAAACCCTCCAGAAAGTAGGCATTGAGGGAACTTTCCTCAACATAATAAAGGCCATATATGACAAATCCACAGCCAACATCGTCCTCAATGGTGAAAAACTGAAAGCGTTTCCACTAAGATCAGGAACAAGACAAGGTTGCCCACTCTCCACTCTTATTCAACATAGTTTTGGAAGTTTTAGCCACAGCACTCAGAGAAGAAAAGTAAAGAAAAGGAATCCAAATCGGAAAAGAAGAAGTAAAGCTGTCACTGTTTGCAGATGACATGATACTATACCTGGAGAATCCTAAAGATGCTACCAGAAAAATACGAGAGCTAATCAGTGATTTTGGTAAAGTAGCAGGATACAAAACTAATGCACAGAAATCTCTGGCATTCCTATACACTAATGATGAAAAATATGAAAGTGAGATCAAGAAAACACTCCCATTTACCATTGCAACCAAAAGAATAAAATATCTAGGAATAAACCTACCTAAGGAGACAAAAGACCTGTATGCAGAAAATTATAAGACACTGATGAAAGAAATTAAAGATGAAACAAACAGATGGAGAGATATACCATGTTCTTGGATTGGAAGAATCAACATTGTGAAAATGACTATACTACCCAAAGCAATCTACAGATTCAATGCAATCCCTATCAAACTACCACTGGCATTTTTCACAGAACTAGAACAAAAAATTTCATAATTTGTATGGGAACACAAAAGACCCCGAATAGCCAAAGCAATCTTGAGAACAAGAAACGGAGCTGGAGGAATCCGCCTCCCTGGCTTCAGACTATACTACAAAGCTACAGTAATCAAGACAATATGGTACTGGCACAAAAACAGAAATATAGATCAATGTAACAGGATAGAAAGCCCAGAGATAAACCCACGTACATATGGTCACCTTATCTTTGATAAAGGAGGCAGGAATGTACAGTGGAGAAAGGACAGCCTCTTCAATAAGTGGTGCTGGGAAAACTGGACAGGTACATGTAAAAGTATGAGATTAGATCACTCCCTAATACCATACACAAAAATAAGCTCAAAATGGATTTAAGACCTAAATGTAAGGCCAGACACTATAAAACTCTTAGAGGAAAACATAGGCAGAGCACTCTATGACATAAATCACAGCAAGATCCTTTTTGACCCACCTCCTAGAGAAATGGAAATAAAAATAAACAAATGGGACCTAATGAAACTTCAAAGCTTTTGCACAGCCATGGAAACCATAAACAAGACCAAAAGACCACCCTCAGAATGGGAGAAAATATTTGCAAGTGAAGCAACTGACAAAGGATTAATCTCCAAAATTTACAAGCAGCTCATGCAGCTCAATAACGATAAATCAAACAACCCAATCCAAAAATGGGCAGAAGACCTAAATAGACATTTCTCCAAAGAAGATATACAGACTGCCAACAAACACATGAAAGAATGCTCAACATCATTAATCATTAGAGAAATGCAAATCAAAACTACAATGAGATATCATCTCACACCAGTCAGAATGGCCATCATCAAAAAATCTAGAAACAATAAATGCTGGAGAGGGTGTGGAGAAAAGGGAACCCTCTTGCACTGTTGGTGGGAATGTAAATTGATACAGCCACTGTGGAGAACAGTATGGAGGTCCCTTAAAAAACTACAAATAGAACTACCATATGACCCAGCAATCCCACTACTGGGCATATACCCTGAGAAAACCAAAATTCAAAAAGAGTCATGTACCAAAATGTTCATTGCAGCTCTATTTACAATAGCCAGGAGATGGAAACAACCCAAGTGTCCATCATCGGATGAATGGATAAAGAAGATGTGGCACATATATACAATGGAATATTACTCAGCCATAAAAAGAAACGAAATTGAGCTATTTGTAATGAGGTGGATGGACCTAGAGTCTGTCATACAGAGTGAAGTAAGTCAGAAAGAGAAAGACAAATACTGTATGCTAACACATATTTATGGAATTTAGGAAAAAAAATGTCACAAAGAACCTAGGGGTAAGACAGGAATAAAGACACAGACCTACTAGAGAATGGACTTGAGGATATGCGGAGGGGCAAGGGTAAGCTGTGACAAAGCGAGAGAGTGGCATGGACATATATACACTAACGAACGTAAAATAGATAGCTAGTGGGAAGCAGCTGCATGGCACAGGGAGATTAGCTCTGTGGTTTGTGACCACCTAGAGGGGTGGGATAGGGAGGGTGGGAGGGAGGGAGACGCAAGAGGGAAGAGATACGGGAACATATGTATATGTATAACTGATTCACTTTGTTATAAAGCAGAAACTAACACACCATTGTAAAGCAATTATACTCCAATAAAGATGTAAAAAAAATAATATTAATAACCATGAGTCATTATATTTTTAGACTTTCTCCCCTCAAGTAAGAACATACAAATAGAAATCTATCAAGGGTTAGTATAGCAATAAAGGTAGAGAGAATATGTAAACTCTCAACAGTGGTTAAGTCCAGGGACAAAGGTGGGAAAGGTGAACTAGAGTGAAGGGAAGAGGGAGCTTGCTGAATGCGGATTTCCAAGTTTCACCATTAGTGACACATTTAGTAGATCTGGGATTGTACCTAGAAGTCTGCACCTTTAGCAGGCACCTACAAGTAATTAGTTTGTGAGTAGTCCCTGAATCACACTTTGAGGGTCACTGGTGGAGTTTAGAGAATGGGACCATAAGTGTATATAGTCAAACCGCCTGGCTTGAATCTCAACTCCACCAAGAACTAGCTTGGCACAAGTCACTTAATTTTAGTTTAATGATGTGCAGATAGGAGTATTTGGGTGAATTGAGTCATTTCGTTGAAAACACTTACCATAGTTCCTAGCCCAAAGCCACAACAATGCCGTAATATGGCTAATGCTAAACACTGTTGTTATATATATGTTTCTGAATAATTTGGATTTTTCTCATGGATGGTATTAGTCTATTACTCAGTGCCATGACACGCCATGTTGGAGGCTGAGCCAAAAGGGAAAACCAGCAATGTTGATCCTGTCTTTATTTAAAATTTTAATACTGTGTTCACCATGGATTTTTTCATTAATTGTGATTTTTTAAATATTGTATTAAAATATTATTTATTGGGGTTTTTGGTGCCTAAATCTAGTGCCTTACCCTAGTCCCACCCTATATCATTTGTTTAAATAAAAGAGTTAGGGATGAGGCTTGTTCCTATGATTACACAGCCCACTGATCAAATATTGTGGAGATATAGTTTTGGCCTCACCCTCTGAAAGAGTGGGAAGTATTAGTATCCTGAGAGTGAGGGTCTTCTTCACTATTCAAGGCACTTACTCTACCTTCTTTCAAGTACCCAGCTTTCCTAAACGTACTTCTGGAAAGAATTCAGTTTACTAAAAGTTTATTTGCACAACTTTTTATCAAAATGTTTCACCTGCAAAATGACCTCAAACAAGAACAGGAATATGGTACCACTCAGTGCTCAGCTTGTATCAAGTATTGTTCTAAGCACTTCATGTATGTCAAATGATGTTAGTCTCTCAATAGTTCTAGGAGATGGGCACCATTTTGTCCTGATTTTTATAGATGAAGAAACTGAGGTCCTTAAAAGTTACATGATTTTTCCAACATTACACAAGTGGAAAGTGGCAGGGTCAGGATTTAAAACTAGGCCTTTTATTCCGGGACCTCACTCTTAACCACTACACTACATGACTTTTCACTCACACACACACACACATACACCCCGCCCAAACTTAGGAAGCAGAGATCCAGGAAACTCAGGATGTCAGTAGGCAGCAAAAACATCTGGAACCTTTCAACTCCTGCTTTTTATGTTCCCAAAGAGAAATCACTGCCTCTATATTAACTAGTATCATAGGTGGATAACCTCATCAACAGCTAGTTCCACTGCCTAAATATTCAGGAATACAAAAGAACACTTGCAGTGATTTATAGATAAATTGCCTGTTCATTGGCAGAAAGAGACTTGCAACACACACACACACACACACACACACACACACACACATCCTTGGAGCACGCATGGGAATTCATTCCACGTGTCAGGAGAGATTTGTGTAGAAATCAAGAACACTTGGATCACCAGGGTGTGTGCCCCTTTTTCTCATTACGGTATCTTTGCAGTCATGAAGGCTTCTGATGACATGTCAATTTAGAAAGTGGTATCTCTGTTGAAAGCTTGATGAGTACATCTTATTTTTAACGCTAACTAATTCCTGCTTGCAGATAATCCTCTTCGAGCGATGTTTACATAAGATACAGAGAAATGACAGGATAACATTAGTTACTATGAAATTCCCCACAGGCTATAAACAGTTTTAACTTTTGGCAAAAGGACTTTATTATTTACATACTCGGACAAACATAGGTCACACTCTCCTCAGATTATTAATGTTCCTTTGCAAATAACTGACATATAGAGTGTGTAAATATACCAACTGAACCCCTTCCTGGGTCTTAATTAAATTCTAGCAGTCTTGCTCAGAGTCTGGTATATTTGGTTTATCTTAGGATCATCATTAACACATATCAGTAATACTGCAGTCAGAGAATCTGATCTTGCCTTCTTTTTAAAAAACAAATACAGTCAGAAGTTATTTATTTCCAATAATAGATAATGTCCAGCTCCAAAATCTTCAGATTTCAATCCCCCACTGCCCAAATGTCCATAAACTTCAAATAATATCACTTCAAATGCCATAACCCTAGTAGAAAGAAGGAGCGGGCAGATTCTGTAACTGAAGTAAGAAGCAGACTGGTTTACATTAAAACAGTTATTTCTCTGTCAAATCCTCACAGCAAGAACAGAATCTCAGTTCAACGTTTCTAGGCCAAATGAAGCATCATGTTTATAAATAAAACCTTCAGTCCTTTTCCTCTCTAAGCAGTAAGTTCTTTGCAACCCCTGGCATTTGCAGTATGAACATTTGTCTGATTTATCTGCAGGACACAGGCACTCTGTTATGGAAAAAGAAGAATTTCTGCACTCACCCATATCCCAAAATATTCCTAAAACGTAGGTGTCCTATGAGGGCTGTGGTAGGTGGAATAATGACTCCCAACATATGTCCATGTCCTCATCCCTGGAACCTGTGAATATGTTACCTTACATGGCAAAAGGGACTTTGCAGATGTGATTAAGGTTAAGGATCTTCAGATGGTGAAATTAGCCTAGATTACCTAGGTGGGCTCAATCGAATCACATGGGTATTAAAAATAGGAGACATTTTCTTGACTGGATTTAGAGTCAGAAAGAGATATATGTGAGTATAGAAGAATGGCCAGAGAGATGCAATGTTGCTGGCTTTGAAGATGGAAGAAGGGGCCACAGGCTAAGAAACATGGATACTTTCTACAAGCTGGAAAATCCAAGAAAGACTGTCCACTAGAGCCACCAGAACAGAATGCAGTTGTGACAACAGCTTGATTTTAGCCCAAGTGACACCTGTGTCACACCTCCAACCCAGAACTGTGAAATACTGAATGTATGTGTTTTAAGCCACTAAGATTTTAGTAATTTGTTACAGCAGCAATAGGAAACTGATACAAAATATTTTTAAGTTAATAGGCAACTCAATCAATTCCATAAGAAAAATGATTCCACTTTTACAACAGGTATTTTTAGCATTATTCCTACCAAAGGAAATGTGTGATTAACTTTGTGTGTCAAATTGACTAACCATAGGGTGCCCAGAGTAAGAATTATTTCTGAGTGAGGCTGTCTCCAGATGAAATTAGCATTTGAATCAGTAGGCTCAGTATAGCAGACTGTCCTCCCCAAAATGGGTGAGCACCATTTAATCCATTGAGGCCTGAATAGAACAAAAGGTGGAGGAAGGAGTAATTTGCCCCTTTTGCTTCCTGTCTACCTGCTTGACTTAGGACATCTCATCTCATCTTCTCTCCTTTTCAGACTGGGATTTACATCATTAGCTTCCCCAATTCTTAGGTCTTTCAACTCAGAATGAATTATATCATGGGCTTTCCTGTGTCTCCAGGTTACAGATGATACATTGTGGGACTTCTGAGCCTCCATAATCTTTTGAGCCAAGCCAATTCCTCACAATAAATACATATATTTAATCTCTCTCTCTCTCTCTATACATATATACATATATATATATATATATGTAGAGAGAGAGAGAGAGAGAGAGAGAGACAGGCATGTATCTTACTAGTTCTGTTTCTCTGGCGAACCCTAATACATGAACTTTCTTCTTTTTACACAGAAACCATGTACATAGGAAATAAAGAGTTAATTAATCTTCTATTTTCCAGGAAATAAACTAAAAGAGTGTTCTTAGGTACTGAAACCAAAACCACTGAACGGTAGACCTCAAGCTTCAACAATTTCTCATGTCTCTAAGATATAAGATTCCCAGAATTTCCTAAGAGTTAGTAACTTCTGATTTCTCTAAAATCTTGGGCTCATCATCAGGTTATGAGGATAGGAGGTATGGTGGGGGAGGAGAGGTAAGTGACCCAGGCCTGGCTCCCAGGTGATTTCCTTAGAACACTGTAGTTTACATGCACCTAGAAGATCAATGTATCATATGTTCATTTTTAAGCAAATATTGACTGTGCGTCTATAATATCCCAGGCACTGTGCTAGGTGCTGGGGAAGCAGTGGTGAACATAACAGGCAGTGCTTCCATCCCAGAAGTTAGAATTTACAGAGTTCTTACAGAACAACAGGAGCTGACAGACAATGAGTACTTCTCTCCAGATCATGAGCATCTGGTCAAGTCTTTTGCTCTACAAGTATGAAGAGAAGTGACTTAGCAACTGTTGAGGCACACTTCATTCTCCTGGTGACTTCCAGCTTTGCATCTGAACCCATTCCTGACCAGCAAGAGCAGGACCCCAGAGGTCCCACAACTTTATTCCACTCTCTGCTCTACAAAATGCCTTCCTTGTGCACAAGCTGAGCAAGCCCTTTCCCCTGGTTGTTCTCAAATTTTAGTGTGTACAAGAATCATCTGGAGTGCTTGTTTAAAATACAAGTTCCTAGGCTCTCATCAATCTAGTCTGATTGGATGGGTATGACATGAGATCCAGCATGCAGAATTTTTAAACAAATACTCCAGGTGAAATCTGCTGAAGTGACTACACGCTGCACATTGACAAACACTGATTCAACTGCTACATTTTTCATATCCATAAGGCTAAGAATGGTATTACCTATTTAAAAAAAGTAATTGTTGATTTATTCTGAATTTTTGAAATTTTTATTCATGTTGAAGAAAAAGAATCATACAAACAATATGTCACCCAGCATTCTATTATATAGAGATAACCACTGTTGACATTTGGGTAGTTTCTCTCCAACTTCTTCCAAAGTGAATTAATAAATATCTGAAGTCATACTGTAGATAAAACTCTGAATTTTGCCAATTTCAAGTAAATATTATAAATAATCACCCATATAATGAAATCCTTCAAAAATGGAACAGCTTTTATTAGTCTTATTTTAGGTTGCTTAGCAAAGTTTATGAATTTTCTTTACGTAAATTGTATACACTTCACGATAACCTTATTCTTAGATTATTTTCAAATTTTGTGACTATTAAGCAAAAAAAGTTTCTGTTATGTTTTCACATTTTAAAATATGAGCATGTAGGAAATCCACTAAATTCTTAAGTATTTAAGTTTTAAAAGGTTATCTTATTTCACTCTTGTTATAACAGCTTTTAAGTTGATTCTTTTTAGCTTTTTCTATAACCTGCAAATAATGGTAACTATGTCTCCTCCTTTTAACTTTTTAAATTCATTGATTTTTATCTTATTGTGCCTGTTACAACTTTCATACCAATACTAACTAGTAATAACTAACATAATTATTCCTGATGTTGACCTTTTTCCAGTCTTTCACCCTTAAATACCATATTTTCCATTTATTTCAGAGTGATAATTTCAGTAAATAATTTTTCTTCTATCATCGGTTACTAAGGCTTTTATTTTTAAGATCAAGATTAGGTGTTGCATTTTTCCAAATAATATTTTTGCATCTAATAAGAAAACAATATTTTTTTTATCATGTTGGTCTACCTTAATACAGTAAAGCAAATTGGGAAGATGTCCATCTTGTTCTAAGCTCTGTTTCAGAATATAGATTAATCTCTTTTTTTGAATATTTAAAGGAACTTGCCCTAAAATACTTTTAGCCTTGCATTTCTGAGAATTTCCTTTTGTTGCTATGCATGTGAAAAATAGGTTGAGTATAAAATTCTTGAATCGTATTTTTCCCTCAAAACCTGAAGATTGTATCCTAGCATTTAATATTGGGAAAAAGAGGTGATTCATAAATAACTTGTTTGTTCTACCTGAATGTTTACAGTAATTTTTCCCTTTTTTCCAAAATTAAAATATGTTGTAGGTTAAGTCTAGATATCATTTTTTTTTTGCCTGAATTTGATTTGATAAGTACATGCCAGGTGAAGACTCAAGTGTTCATCTGAGGAAATTTTTCTCCTCTTTATATTTTAGTTATTTTATTATTATTTATCTGGGTTTTTATTTTCTGATATTCCTAGGTTGAATAGCCTTGGACTATTCTTCATATTTCTTATGTTTTCTTTTATAATGATTATTTAGATTTTTCCATGAGTTTTGTGATCATTTCTCAAATATAGAGCTGAAGGTAGTCATAGTGTTCCATCCATGTGTTTTCATGGTGTTTTTTTCATTTCTGTTATGACAGCTATAAAAGTTAACTAGAAATATAATCTTGCTTCCTTAACTGAGGTGACTGTCCCTCTAAGGCACCAACCTCAGCTGGGCCTTGGCTTCATTCAATTGGCTACTACAATCAAGCACAGGCTATGAGCATATAACACTAACTCAAGGTAAAGGAAGGGCCAACCAGCCTGTGAGTCCCCACAAGGAAAGAAAGGCCTGCTTGGCAAATTCCCTTTAATACGTGCTAACTCAGTCAGTTTCTCCTTTATCATACCCTAAAAAGATGCTCTAAGGTTTGTGGCACTTAGCCCCATTTTTCAGTTGTAATGAGGAATTTCCCTTCTTATTAGGACTCTTTGTCAAATGGTAATGTGTAACAGGGAAAAAAGTGAACAAAGACTCTGATCATGCCATTATATGAGAACATCATCATTCTCAATGCAAACACACACAAAAAAAGAGTAGAGATAAAAACAAAGGATTCCAAAGCTGTTGGACAATAGCAAAGGTCTAATGTAAGTATTATTAACATCCGAGATTTAAAAATCTTTAGAGATAATCACTAACAATTTTCTAAAGTTAATGAAAGACAACAAACCATAGAAGCTCAGAGAATTCCACAGTAAATATGAAACTACATGCCTAGACACATCAAGGTAAAACTGATTAAAAGCAAAGATAAAGAGAAAATCTTGAAGATAGCCAGGGACAAAAGAAATATACATACAGAAAACAAAGATAAGAATTACAATAGATATTTTATCAGAAATTATGCAAGCTCAAAGAATTGGAATTACATATTTAAAGTATGAAAAGAACAAAAACATTAACAAAATAAACAAACAGATGACCCAGACTTCTATATTCAGCAAAAATACCCTTCGATAATGAAGGGAAAGTGAGGTCTTCTTTATATAAACCAAAGCAGAATTAATTGTCAGCAGATGTATACTCAAAAAGTTTTAAAGGAAAATTTTCCATCAAAACTATACCAGGGGGGACCTTCAAGATGGTGGAGGAGTAAGACGTGGAGATCAACTTCCTCCCCACAAATACACCAAAAATACACCTACAAGTGGAACAGTTCCTACTGAACACTGACAGAAGACCTCAGACTTCCCAAAAGGCAAGAAGCTCTCCAAATACCTGGGTAGGGCAAAAGAAAAAAGAAAAAACAGAGACAAAAGAATAGGGACAGGACCCGCACCTCAGGGAGGGAGCTCTGAAGGAGGAAAAGTTTCCACACACTAGGAAGCCCCTTCACTGGCAGAGATGGGGGGTGGGGGGGGAAGTTTCAGAGCCACGGAGGAGAGCACAGCAACATGGGTGCAGAGGGCAAAGGGGAGAGATTCTTGCACAGTGGATAGGTGTTGACCAGCACTCACCAGCCTGAGACGCTTGTCTGCTCACCCACAGGGGTGGGTGAGGGCTGGGAGCTGAGGCTCAGGCTTCGGAGGTCAGACCCCAGGGAGAGGACTGGGGTTGGCTGCGTGAACACAGCCTGAAGGGGGCTGGTGCACCACAGCTAGTGGGGAGGGAGTCTGGGAAAAACTCTGGAACTCCCTAAGAGGCAAAAGTCCACTGTTTCAGGGTACATAAGGAGAGGGAATTCCTTGCCCGTCTGCCCACAGAAGGCAGAGCACTGCCTAAACGAGCTCCAGAGATGGGTGCAGGCCACAACTATCAGCTCGGACACCAGAGATGGGAGTGAGAGGCTCACGCTGCTGCTGCAGCCACCAAGAAGCCTGTGTGCAAGCACAGGTCACTATCCACACACACACACACCCAGCCAGGAGCCTGTGCAGCACGCCACTGCCAGGGTCCCATGATCCAGGGATAACTACCCCGGAAGAACAGACAGTGTGCCTCAGGCTCTTGCAACATCACACTGGCCTCCGTGGCCGCAGGCTCACCCCGCATTCCAATTGTAACTACCGTACCCCTCCCTCCCCACGGCTTGAGTGAGGCAGGGTCCTCTAATCAGCCGCTGCTTTAGCCCCTCCTGTCTTGGCAGAGGGTACAGATGCCTGAGGGCGACCTACATGCAGAGGCGGGGCCAAAACAAAGCTGAATGCCAGGGGCTGTGTGAACAAAGAAGAGAAGGGGAATTTCTCCCTGCAGCCGCAGGAACAGCAGATTAAATCCCCACAATCAACTTGATGTATGCTGCACCTGTGAAATACCTGAATAGACAATAAATCATCCCAAAATTGAGGTGGTCGACTTTGAGAACAACTGAGGACTTGGGGTTTGCTGTCTGTGACTGATTTGTTTCTGATTTTTATGTTTATCTTAGTATAGTTTTCAGCGCCTGTTATCATTGGTGGATTTGTTTATTGGTTTGGTTACTCTCTTCCTTTTTTTCTTCTTATTACATTTTTATCTGATTATTTTAATTATTTTTAAAAATTTATTATTATTTTTCTTTCTTTTTTTCTCCCTTCTCTTCCAAGCTGTGTGGCTGACAGGAACTTGGTGCTCTGGCCTGGCATCAGGCCTGAGCTTCTGAGGTCAGACAGCTGAGTTCAGAACATTGGACCACCAGAGACCTCCTGGCCCCATGTAATATGGAGAGCAACAGCTCTCCCAGAGATCACCATCTCAACACTAAGACCCAGCTCCACCCAGTGGTGAGCAAGCTCCAGTGCTGGACACCCCATGCCAAACAATCAGCAAGACAGGAACACAAACCCACCCATTAACAGAGAGGCTGCCAAAAATCATACTAATTTCACAGACACCCCAAAACACACCACGAGACGTTGCCCTGTCCACTGGAAAGACAAGATCCAGCCCCACCCACCAGAACACATGTACCAGTCCCCTCCACCAGGAAGCCTACACAAGCCCCTAAACCAACCTCACCCACCGGGGGCAGACACCAAAAACAATGGGAACTATGAACCTGCAGCCTGAGACAAGGAGACCCCAAACACAGCAAGTTAAGCAAAATGGGAAGACAGAGAAAAACACAGCAGATGAAGGAGCAAAGTAAAAACCCACCAGACAAAACAAATGAAGAGGAAATGGGCAGCCTACCTGAAAAAGAATTAATAGTAATAATCATAAAGATGATCCAAAATCTTGGGATAGAATGGAGCAAATACAAGAAACGTTTAACAGGAACCTAGAAGAACTAAAAAGCAAACAAACAATGATGAACAACACAATAAATGAAATTAAAAATTCTCTAGAAGGAATCAATAGCAGAATAACTGAGGCAGAAGAACGGATAAGTGACATGGGAGATAAAATAGTGGCAATAACTACCTCAGAGCAGAATAAAGAAAAAGAATGAAAAGAATTGATGACAGTCTCAGAGACCTCTGGGACAACACTGAATACATTAACATTCGAATTATAGGGGTCCCAGAAGAAGAAGAGAAAAAGAAAGGCTCTGAGAAAATATTTGAAGAGATTATAGTCGAAAACTTCCCTAACATGGGAAAGAAAATAGTCAATCAAATCCAGGAAGCACAGAGCGTCCCAGAGAAGACAAATCCAAGGAGAAACATGCCAAGACACATATTAATCAAACTATCAAAAATTAAATACAAAGAAAAACTATTAAAAGCAGCAAGGGAAAAGCAACAAATAATATACAAGGGAATCCACATAAGGTTAACAGCTGATCTTTCAGTGGAAACTCTGCAACACAGAAGGGAGAGGCAGGACATATTTAAAGTGATGAAAGGGAAAAACCTACAACCAAGATTACTCTACCCAGCAAGGATCTCCTTCGGATTCAACGGAAAATGAAAACCTTTACAGACAAACAAAAGTTAAGAGAATTCAGCACCACCAAACCAGCTCTACAACAAATGCTAAAGCAACTTCTCTAGGCAGGAAAAACAAGAGAAGGAAAAGAACTACAAAAACAATCCCCAAACAATTGAGAAAATGATAATAGGAACATACATATTGATAATTACCTTAAATGTAAATGGATTAAATGCTCCAACCAAAAGACATAGACTGGCTGAATGGATACGAAAGCAAGACCCATATATATGCTGTCTACAGGAGACTCACTTCAGACCTAGGGACACATACACACTGAAAGTGAGGGGATGGATAAAGATATTCCATGCAAATGGAAATCAAAAGAAAGCTGGAGTAGCAATTCTCATATCAGACAAAATAGACTTTAAAATAAAGAACATTACAAGAGACAAAGAAGGACACTACATAATGATCAAGGGATCAATCCAAGAAGAAGACATAACAATTATAAATATTTATGCACCCAACATAGGAGCACCTCAATACACAAGACAAATGCGAAGAACCATAAAAGGGGAAATTGACAGTAACAGAATAATAGTAGGGGACTTTAACACCCCATTTGCACCAATGAACAGATCATCCAAAATGAAAATAAATAAAGAAACACAAGCTTTAAATGACACACTAAATGAGATAGACTTCATTGATATTTATAGGACATTCCATCCAAAAACAACAGAATGCACTCTCTTTTCAAGTGCTCATGGAACATTCTCCAGGATAGATCATATCTTGGGGCACAAATCAAGCCTCAGTAAACTTAAGAAAATAGAAATTATATCAAGTATCCTTTCCAACCACAATGCTATGAGACTAGATATCAACTACGGGAAAAAAAACTGTAAAAAATATAAACGCATGGAGGCTAAACAATACGCTACTAAATAACCAAGAGATCGCTGAAGAAATCGAAGAGCAAATCAAAAAATACCTGTAAAGAAATGACAACGAAAACACGATGACCCAAAACCTATGGGATGCAACAAAAGCAGTTCTAAGAGGGAAGTTTTTAACAATACAATCCTACCTCAAGAAACAAGAAAAATCTCAAATGAACAACCTAACCTTACACCTAAAGCAATTAGAGAGAGAAGAACAAAAAAAACCCAAAGTTAGCAGGAGGAAAGAAATCATAAAAATCGGATCACAAATAAATGAAAAAGAAATGAAGGAAACGATGGCAAAGATCAATAAAACTAAAAGCTGGTTCTTTGAGAAGATAAATAAAATTGATACACCAGTAGCCAGACTCATCAAGAAAAAAAGGGAGAAGACACAAATCAACAGGATTAGAAATGAAAAGGAGAAGTAACAACTGACACTGCAGAAATACAAAGGATCATGAAGATTACTACAAGCAACTATATGCCAATAAAATGGACCACCTGGATGAAATGGACCAGTTCTTAGAAATGCACAACTTTCCAAGATTGAACCAAGAAGAAATAGAAAATATAAACAGACCAATCACAAGCACTGAAATTGAAACTGTGATTAAAAATCTTCTAACAAACAAAAGCCCGGGACCAGATGCCTTCACAGACAAATTCGATCAAACATTTAGAGAAGAGCTAACACCTTCTCAAAGTCTTCCAAAATATAGCAGAGGCAGGAACACTTCCAAACTCATTCTATGAGGTCACCATCACCCTGATACCAAAACCAGATAAAGATGTCAAAAAAAAGAAAACTACAGGCCAATATCACTGATGAACATAGATGCAAAAATCCTCAACAAAATACTAGCAAACAGAATCCAACAACACATTAAAAGGATCATACACCATGATCAAGTGGGGTTTATCCCAGGAATGCAAGGATTCTTCAATATATTCAAATCAATCAATGTGATAAACCATACTAACAAACTGAAGGAGAAAACAAATATGATCATCTCAACAGATGCAGAAAAAGCTTTTGACAAAATTCAGCACCCATTTATGATAAAATACTCTCCAGAAAGTAGACATAGAGGGAACCTACCTCAACATAATAAAGGCCATATATGACAACCCTGCAGCCAACATTGTTCTCAATGGTGAAAAACTGAAACCACTTCCTCTAAGATCAGGAACAAGACAAGGTTGCCCACCCTCACCACTATTATTCAACATAGTTTTGGAAGTTTTAGCCACAGCAATCAGAAAAGAAAAAGAAATAAAGGGAATCCAAGTTAGAAAAGAAGTAAAGCTGTCACTGTTTGCAGATGACATGATAGTATACATAGAGAATCCTAAAGATGCCACCAGAAAACTACTAGAGCTAGTCAATGAATTTGGTAAAGTAGCAGGATACAAAATTAATGCACAGAAATCTCTTGCATTCCTATACACTAATGATGAAAAATCTGAAAGAGAAATTAAGGAAACACTCCCATTCACCATTGCAACAAAAAGAATAAAATACCTAGGAATAAACCTACCTAAGGAGACAAAAGAGCTGTATGCAGAAAACTATGACGCTGATGAAAGAAATTAAAGATGATACAAATAGATGGAGAGATATACCATGTTCTTGGATTGGAAGAATCAACATTGTGAAAATGACTATACTACCCAAAGCAATCTACAGATTCAATGCAATCCCTATCAAATACCAATGGCATTTTTCACAGAACTAGAACAAAAACTTTCACAATTTGTATGGAAACACAAAAGACCCTGAACAGCCAAAGCAATCTTGAGAAAGAAAAACAGAGATGGACAAATCAGGCTCCTGGACTTCAGACTATACTACAAAGCTACAGTAATCAAGAGAGTACAGTAGTGGCACAAAATCAGAAATATAGATCAATGGAACAGGATAGAAAGCCCAGAGATAAACCCACACACATATGGTCACCTTATTTTTGATAAAGGAGGCAAGAATATACAATGGAGAAAAGACAGCCTGTTCAATAAGTGGTGCTTGGAAAACTGGACAGCTACATGTAAAAGAATGAAATTAGAACACTTCCTAACACCATACACAAAACTAAACTCAAAATGGCTTAAAGACCTAAATGTAAGGCCAGACATTATAAAACTCTTAGAGGAAAACAGAGGCAGAACACTCTATGACATAAATCACAGCAAGATCCTTTTTGACACACCTCCTAGAGTAAACAAAAATAAACAAATGGGACCTAATGAAACTTAAAAGCCTTTGCACAGCAAAGGAAACCATAAACAAGATGAAAAGACAACCCTCAGAATGGGAGAAAATATTTGCAAATGAAGCAACTGACAAAGGATTAATCTCCAAAATATACAGCAGCCCATGCAGCTCAATATCAAAAACACGAAAAACCCAATCCAAAAATGGGCTGATGACCTGAACAGACATTTCTCCAAAGGAGATACACAGATTGCCAAGAAACACATGAAAGTATGCTTAATATTGCTAATCATTAGAGAAATGCAAATCAAAACTACCATGGGGTATCACCTCACACCAGTCAGAATGGCCATCATGAAAAAATCTACAAACAGTAAATGCTGGAGAGGGTGTGGAGAAAAGGGAACCCTCTTGTACTGTTGGTGGGAATGTAAATTGATACAGCCAGTATGGAGAATAGCATGGAGGTTCCTAAAAAAATGAAAAATAGAACTACCATATGACCCAGCCATCCCACTACTGGGCATATACCCTGAGAAAACTGTAATTCAAAAAAAGTCATGTAAAAAAAAAAAAAAAAAAAGAGTCATGTGCCTACAGAGTGAAGTATGTCAGGGAGAGAAAAACAAATATCGTATATTAATGCATATATGTGGAACCTAACAAAATGGTGCAGATGAACCAGTTTGCAGGGCAGAAATAGAGACACAGATGTAGAGAACAAACGTATGGACGCCATGGCGGGAAAGTGGCGGGGGGGTGTTGGTGGTGTGATGAATTGGGAGATTGGGATTGACATATATACACTAATATGTATAAAATAGATAACTAATAAGAACCTGCTGTATAAAAAAATAAATTAAAATTCAAATATTCAATAAATAAATAAATTGTAAGTATTTTCCTAGCTTATTAAAACTCCTAATTAAAAAAAAAAAATGAGTCATGTACCACAATGTTCATTGCAACACTATTTACAATAGCCAGGACATGGAAGCAACCTAAGTGTCCATCCACAGATGAATGGATAAAGAAGGTGTGGCACATACATACAATGGAATATTACTCAGCCATAAAAAGAAATGAAATTGAGTTATTTGTATTGAGGTGGATGGACCTGGAGTCTGTCATACAGAGTGAAGTAAGTCAGAAAGAGGAAAACAAATACTGTATGCTAACACATATATATGGACTCTAAAAAAAAAAAAATGGTTCTGATGAACCTAGGAGCAGGACAGGAATAAAGACGCAGAAATAGAGGATGGACTTGAGGACACGGGGAGGGGGAAGGGTAAGCTGGGACAAAGTGAGAGAGTAGCATTGACGTATATACACTACCAAATGTAAAATAGATAGCTAGTGGGAAGCAGCTAGAGAGCACCGGGAGATCAGCTCGGTGCTTTGTGACCACCTAGAGGTGTGGGATAGGGAGGGTAGGAGGGAGAAACAAGAGGTAGGAGATATGGGGATGTATGTATACATATAGCTGATTCACTTTGTTATACAGGAGGAACCAACACAACATTGTAAAGCAATTACACTCCAGTAAAGATGTTAAAAGAAAAAAAAAAAAGTATTCCAGTTAGAAATGTGGATCTTACACAAAAAAGTTAAGAGCAGCAAAAATTATTTTAAATGATGCTGTACATGAAAGATACATTGTTCTTATTTTAATTGCTTTAACAATAATTAGTTGTCTAAAGTTAAAAATTATGTCTTAAAAGATTTATAACATCTAGAAGAAAAATGTATAAAAACTATACCGCAAATTATCAGAGAGAGCAAATGAAAATATATTCTTGAAAGTATCTTACACTATGTGTAATAGTGTGAAATAATGTAAGATAATTTCAATGTAGACTATTGTATTTAAAGGTATATACTTAAACCTTAGAGCAATTTTGAAGAAATTTAAGAGATATAACTAGTAAGCCACAGTGTAGATAAAATTGAATCAAAAGAAGGCAAAAAAGAGGAAAAGGTGAACTAAAAATAGACGAGGCAAGTAGATGAGAACTACCAATACAGTAGATTCAAATCCAAGCATATCAGTAATTACATTAAATATATAAATGGTCTAAACACCCCAATGAAAAGGTAACAATTGTTAGATTGGATTTTTTTAAGGTAAGACACAGCTATATTCTATCTATAAGAAATCACTTTGCCTATAAAAACATACAGATAAATAGTAAAAGGTTGAGAAGAGATGTACCACACACACTACTCAAAAGAAAGTGAGAGTGGCTATAACATCTGAAAGACTTCAGCACAAAGAACATTACCAGGCATAAGTAGGGACATTTCATAATGAGATAACAAATGTGAAAGCAAAGCTTCAAAATACCTAAAACAAAACTAAAAGAAAAAGGCCGATTCACAATTTCTGTTGGATATTTCCAAGCTCTTCTCTTAGTAACTGACAGAACAAGTAAACAGAAAATCAGTAAAGATATAGAAGACCTAAACAACACCATTGACCAACTTTGTCAAGTTGATATTTAGAGGATCCTCATCCAACAACAGAAGAATATAATTTATTTTCTGGTCATATGGAACATTCACTATGATAGGCTATACTCTAGGCCTTAAAATTAATCTCAACAAATGTAAAAGAATTTAAATCATACAAAATATAAATTTTTACCGTAATGAAATTAAACTATCTCAATAATGGAAAGATATTTGGAAAGTACCCAAATATTTAGAAATTATATAAAATTGGTTTCTCATAAATCTCTCAAATTTATCCTTTTCCTCCTCAAATCTAAATCTTTTGAGGGGGTTATACCTCAGAGGATATTATCATCTTCTCATTCTTAATACATTAAAATTTTCTACTCTTTTCATAAGGCTCCAACCCTCTCTACCAAATACAGCCTAATCCATTGACAAATTTTGTGATTCAGCTTCTGAAAAGTTCCCCATTTCACAATCCTACTATACCCCCAGTTCAGGTCCTTCTAACCTCTCCCGTGGCTATTCTATCAGGTTTCCAAACAATCTTCACTCCTTCAATCCAGTCTTACAAGTGTTATCTTCCTAAAACAGGGTTTCAAATGAAATGTGCACAATTATCTATTAATCCTTTTAGATACACTATCAAAAAAGTATTTCTGTGACCAAAAATATTAGGGAAACATAGCATATTACATTCATCTCTTTGATCTTTATAATACATATTGGCATATTAAGAGTTATTTGAATTACTGCATAAAACACCTGCTTAGCTTTGCTTAACCTAGCATGCCCCAAATTTGTCTGAAAATTAAGTCGTTGGTTTTTTCATATAAAATCTATCAATACTCTACGAATAATTTTTAAAAGAATGTCCTTTAGCAAATACTTTCCTAAATCACAACATAACTTCACTTTCCCCCTCCTTTAAAAATCTGATGGTTCAAAATTGCTTATGAAATGCCACCCAACATCTTTGGCCTAGATGCAAAGGCCTTTCATGGTCTGGCTTCAACCTTCCTTTTGAACCATGTCTTCCTTATACTCCCCATCCTCAGTCCACCAATCCATTCATGACTCAGCCACTCCGGACTAGGGTCCATGAGCCAAAAATACCTTGTACTTTCCCTCTGCTCATCTTGCTCTTTCCCCTGTGTTCACTGTTTAATCCTGCCTATCTTTCCATATCCAGCTGAGATACAGCATCATCTATGATGAGGTACCATTCATTTATTCAGAAAACATTAATTAAATATCTACTAAGTACTAAATACTGGGGTCTATTCCAAGAAGGCTCCAGTTGTAAATAATCTCTATTTCCATAGTAATCCAGCAGCAAGTTTTGCCTCTGTCACATTTCTGCTTATATTATATTTTACATCCTGCCTAAAGTTTACATTTGCCATTCCCTCTCCTGGACTATTCCTCTCCCAGATATTTGTATGGCCACTTCCTTACCTCTTTAAGGTCTAGATTCAAATGGCAACTTCTCAATGAGGCCTTCTCTGATCGTTTTTTATGAATTGTAGCTCCCCTTCTCCCTTTTTTTTTTTAATCTTATTTCTCTCCATAATATTTAACATATGTTATAGTGTAAATTTTACCTATTTGTGTGTTGCAAACTCCATAATCACAGGGACTTTCATCTACCTCATTCACTGCTACATGCTTAGTACTCAGAATAAGGCCCACCACTCAGCAGCCGTTGATGGCTAATTTCAGATGCCAACTTAGCTAGGCCACAGTAACCAGATATTTGGTCAAAAACCAGTCTAGGTGTCACTGTGAAGGTATTTTTTTAGATGAGATTAACATTTAATCAGTAGACGTTGAGTAAAGCAGGTGACCCTCAATAATGTGGGTGGGCCTCATTCAATCAGTTGCAGGTCTTAAGAGAAAAAAACTGAGATCCTGCAAAGATGAGGGAATTCTGCCTTCAGACTGCATTTGAGCTATAGCATCTACTCTTCTCTAGGTTTCCATCCTGCTGGCTTGCCCTGCCAGTTTCAGACTTTCCAGGCCCTGGAGTCTTATTAGTCAATTACTTACAATAAATCTCTGAACTATGTACCTAGATAGATATTTCTCTCTATATATGGATAGAGATACAGATATTTATATCTATATAACTATGTCTATATCTATAGCTAGCTAACTATAGAGAGAAAGAAAGATAGAGATACATCCTACTGTTTCTCTTTTTCTGGAGAACCCTGACTAAATACAGTAGGCACTCAGTAAATACTTGTTTAATGACTAAATGATTTATTATTAGTTATATACAGATCCAATTCCCTTACTAGACTCTAAGCTCCCAGAAGGGGCTATAACTCACTTATCTTTCTATTTGTTCAGTGCTTAAAACCATGATTCATTCATTTATTCAACATATATTTGTTGATTCCCTACCTAATTGGGCCCATGCCACATACATGCCTTGACCTTCCCTACATCTCTGGCTTTACTCCCCCCTCTCCTCATTAACTTATTTAATTCCACCTGTCCTTCAAAATCCAGTTCAAATATAACATCTTCTATGAATAAGAAGCTATTCATCTATTCAGCAAACATTAATTAAATGTCTACTATGTACCAAGTATTGGGTTATGTTTGTTGAATAAACATATGAACTTCTAAAAAGAAAGAGTTACATAAAGAGAAAGCTAGCATAATTCAAAGAACCATGCTCATTAAAGTTGAGCTTGTTAGAGAATCTATACATTAATAGCATCACAAACACCAAAAATACATAGATCAATTGACTGGAATCACTTTAGTCATCTTTGAAATGTAGTCACCAATCACCCAAAGGACCACAGCACTGGAGCTTTTAGTACAGAAAAGTAACACATTCATATGAAATCAAAAGGTCAAGTAAATGCAGGCAGTGAAAAGTGGACAAGCTCAAATATGATTACAGCAGGTTGGGGGTAATAAAGAAGGAAAATGGCAAAGGGTTTTCAAAGGAGCATCATTTTCACACCTCATCCATATTTTAATCATCCATCAAAGGTGATTAGTCCAGAGTAAGTGTCAGCACTACATGCTAAAGCTTTATGTATGAGGTGAAAGGTAGTCTTCTGGGCTCTTGCCTCGCACTGAAGTGATTTACGAGGATAACTGAGACTGACAGATTGAAAAGGTCACTTGTCCAGTCAGCCCGCCACACCTCATCTTGTTTCCATGTCATAATAAACTTCACTTGCAGACCCTGTCTGAGAGCATATCCATATGCCCTGGATGCTCCAGAAGCTGAAAGGTCATTTTGGAGCTGAGTGCCTCTCAGTTTTGTGTGGGTGCTCCTGGTCTCACCCCACTTGCATATTTTTGTATTGAAAGCCACAAGCAGGTAAGTTTCTATCTTTTGTTCAGCCTGTAAGTCTGAATCATAAATTATATTTTTCCATTTTACAGTCAGAAAAATCTCCTCTTCAATGATAATAAAATCAGCGCACCAGACTCTGCCCTTTGTTACTAATGTACAAATCCTGCTAAAGTCAGCAGAACTTAAGGGCATGCAACTTTGGGCAGAATGTATTCCAACTTTTTCTTTCCTTGCTGGATTTTTATTACCTGACATCTTTCTGATTCCTCTGGATTGCACAAGAAGGGAAGGGTAGCCCAGTTTGGGTAAAATAAAAAATGACCCAAACCACTGACCTAAATCCTGCCTTTGAAATTTAAAATTACATTTACTAGGAAGGAAAATAGTTTTTTGAGTGTGGGTGGTTTTCTTTTTCAAAACCCGTTTTCAAATGTTGACCTCCTGAATGCTATCATACCAGTTTGGATTGGAAAACAGAAGGGTAGGTAAACATTTTTTTTAAGCTTGTTGGGGGAGATCATCCTTTCTGAATTCATTATCTGAAAAGAAGCAGGAAATACCGAGAACTTTTCTTTTTCAAAAGATTTCCTGGTCATGTTGCCAGATTTGACTCTAAAAGTAAATTGTCCAATTTTGTGAAATGTTGAAACTTTTTGTCTTCCCTTTCTTCAAAGGTAAACTAAGGTGGTGAAGAAGCAAAGGTAGGAAAGCTTTAGCTTGGGGCAGGATGTAGGACATGGAGGTGAAGAAGGCTCATCCTTTGCACAAATAAATGTCAGCCTACATGGCTTGATGTATTGACTCAAAGACTATCCCACTATAAATCTCACAGCTCTTCCCTTATACCTGAGATACCTACCGAAGTCAGTCTTTCGGATAAGATGCCACGTCCAGAAGCATTCTGTAAAATTCCCTGGGCTATAGGACTCTAACACATGGTAACCACACAGCCAAGTATTTACCAACTCCCTACCTGAGATTACAGCCCTGACCAAATGGAACATGACACAGGCAAATTCTAATGAAAGAGAAGAAGGATAGATTTGATAATGGAGGAAGGAGAGATTTGGAGCAAACTCTCTGTACCTTACGTTAACACTTATTTATCCCTCTGTGTTGTCATTCTTTGTATACATAACTTATTCCTGACCTAAATTGACCTCCTGTAAATAGGGATCTTTTCCTTACTTATTTTTGTTTCACTAACCCCTGACACAGGGCCTGATAACACAGAAGCAGTTTAACATGGTGCTTTGATTTCACAGTCTTCGGCTTGAGTTCATATTCTGCCAATTACAAGCCACATGACCTTGGGTAAGATATTGCACCTCTTTGAGCCTAATCTGTAAATTGGGCCTAATCATTCCTTCTTTAAATATTCTTCTGAGGAATAAGTAAGATAGACGTTTAAGTGCTTTTTGTAGTGCTTGGCACAGAGTTCGCATTTAATAAACACTATTATTATTATATCAATACGTTCAAAAATTGCTGAATAAATGAATAAATCAATCAAGCAAGCAACTAAATGGACTTCACAATGGAGAAGCGGGCATACAGAGTGCTAGGTCATACACAGAGACCTAAGGGTGGGGGTGAGGAGTGTGGCAAGAAGGCATGTAGCAATTCAACTCAATCTTTTCTTCTCAGCACATTTTCAAAAACTCATCACATTTAATGGGACACCTGACTAGAACAAAAGTCTTAAAACAGCACTAAAGTAGCAATAATTTAGACTAACAATGTTTCACAATGTCAACACCATGCACTGGTCATCCTTCAGCCCCATGTAGCTGTTTAAGTAAAACTATGTATGGGCTCTCTGAAATTCTTATAAAGCAAAGCCACCACATGCTCCAGTAAACACATACTCTTTCTTTCACACTTTCACACACATGTCACACGACATGATGTTAGTCGGGCCTCTGACCTCATGCAGGTCATGTTATACTCCGTGCTACATCATAAAGAAGTGATATTTATTGAGAGCTTACTATGTACTCAGCATGTTTCTAAGTACTTTAAATGAAACTATTTATTTAATACAACTCTATGATATATGTATTCCTTATATGGAAATAACCATTATCATCTTCAATTTACAGATGAGGAAACTGAGGTACATGGAATCAAATAACAGCAAAGGTCACAGAGGTAGCAAGAGGTGCAGTGGATATTGGAACCCAGATGGGTGGACTCCAGAGTTCTTAACCACTATGTTAAATGCCCAACAAGACACACTAGTTCCACCTGCCTATTACAGGCACCGTCATAGCAGTATTTGTATATTACTTTGTAGTTAATAAATTTTTCCCACTGGTGGAAATATAGCTGTGTACCTGGGGAGGATCTGCACCAAGAGCATGAAATCTACTGGCAGAGGCACAGTACCCTATAGGCAAATTCTACTTAAATCACAAATACACCAAGGATCAATGTGCCAAGCTGCGGAAGTGGGGCAAAAATTGACCACATTCTCAAACATATAATTTCCAAAGGAAATGTTGCCTGTCGTGAGGTCTCAGCAATAATCCCATTTCTACCGACATTGTTATTGAGGGCTTCTTCAACCCAGTTTCCAAATTTCCTGCCAATGGGGCAGACCTACAGGGAGCAACTGGACAATTGTGAAGCATAGTCAGAGCTCCCTAAAGCCTCCTACCTAAACTTCCAGCAATTCCTCTCTCAATAATCTTTGCTTAAAAATAAACTTGAGCATGACAGCCATTGAAAGAAAGCACAACAATTATTGAAGACAGCAAGCAACATGGGAATACAGAATCTTCCCTTCAGATTGTGTTCTGGGCCCAGGCCTGTGCACCTGCCTGTGTACCAGTAAGGTCTTGTCAGTGTTGTCATACACCAAGTTACCGCCTTTAGGAATTTTTCTCACACATATTTTATATTTGTGCATGAGCTGGTTAATGAGCTCCCCATTTTGATTTCTTGCCCTTGGACTGATTATTTCTAGATGTTAAGATTCAGCAGTAGCATCCATTTTCTATTTTCTGTACAATAGCAGGATTCAGTAACTCCTGCCTAACTGAGAGTTTTTAAACTATTGCAATTGTACACTGTATTGCATCCAAATAAAATGTCAGTTTCTGTCCTAGAATAGGCAGATTGGATTACATATTTATTAAAATTTGGAAAACAGGCCAAGAGCTTTGGGGAACTCAACTTTGTTACTCCTGGGATCTTCAAGGTTGCAAACTACCTCTCTCCTGAGCTGAAACAGTCATGATCAGGAATGGAGAACTGGTAAATTTCTTTGAGAGCCTCAGCTGAAAAGTTCTTAGTCCTTGGAATACTTTTAATGTTGCTTATCACCTTTCATCTCTAGAGCTGCCCCTGTTGATTCATTCATCCTCTCTTCTGTCTCTTAATTCAGAGGAGATTACGATCCTTAAAAACAAGGAGCATCCCCACTTGGCAAATGGAGAAAATGGGTTTCTGATTGGTTCTTCTCTACTCACATAACCAGTATTCCAGAAAATCGTGCAGCACAGGTAGAACCCATGTCATGCCTTGAGTGCCAATTCAAAAATCATCCTCGTCCTCAGATCCCATTACGGTATCTTAATACCTGGGAACAGTATTTGCAGTAAGATAAAGACTGTAGAACTCTACATTTGTCATTAAGCTTCAAATATCCTAGTGGTGCACCCAAGGAGTGGTGACTGGTCCAGAGGGATTTCTGCCCCTCTTATAGCTATATGCCCTTAACAGGAACCAGCTAGAAAATCGGCACCAGAAAATAAGGACGGAGGAGGGTAACATTAGTCCAAGTTATCATCATCTCTTACCTGGATGATTATAATACTTTCTCTGCCGCCATTCTTGCCTACCCCAATTCTTTCTCTTCATATAGACCAGGGTTATTTTTACAAATACCATATCAGATGATACTCCCGTCCTACTTAAGACTTTTAATGGAATCCCATTACGTGAAGAAAAAAAATGCTAATTCCTTAGCATGGCCTACAAGACACTATAAGCAGCCCCTGCCAACCTCTGCAATGTCATTTTCAGCCCTTTATCCCTTCTCTCATATGTTCCAATAACACGGTCAGCCCTCCATATCCGTGGGTTCCGCATCTGCAGATTCAACCAACTGCGATGGAAAATACAGTAGTCAAAAAAAAAAAAAAAAAAAAAGGCAGGTTCCAAAAAGCAAAATTTGAATCTGCCCTGCACAGGCAACTATTTACATAGCATTTACATAGTGATAGGTGCTATGTGTTATCTAGAGATGATTTAAGGTATGCAGGAGGATGTGCGTAGGTTACATACAAACACTATGTCATTTTATATAAGGGACTTGAGCACCCATAGAGTTTGGTATCCAAAGGGGGGATCCTGGAACCAGTCCCCCATGGATACCAAGTGGCAACTGTATTCACTACCTTTGGCTTCCTGAGCCATGCCAAACCATTTCCCAAATCAGAGCACAAACTTTTCCCTCTTCCTGAATTCCCCCTTCCAGATGACTGCCCTCCCTCTGACTCCTCCCATGAATGGCATCTTATTTTTCAGGTTTGAACTTTAATGTCCCTCCTGAGACAGGCCTTTCTTTATTAACCTAGGCAGATCTCACCTACTCTTCCCTATCAGAACATCTTGTTCATTTTTTTCATTCATTTAACAAAATTATTTTGTGTACTACTATGTGCCAAAAACTGTGTTAAGCACCGTGGTTACAACAGTAAACAAAACAGACAAAAAATCGGTGCCTTCGTGAAGCTAACATTTTAGTCAGAGAAGCAGAAAATGGGCAAAATAAATAAGTAAACATTTAGATACTCAGTTTTCTTTTAGATATAGGCTGGAGAAAGTTTTACTGAGAAGGTGACATGCGAGAAAGGACAGCCGGGGTCGGGGGTAAGCCTTACTACCCTCCAAGGAAAGAGTGTTCCGGGCCGAGAGAGCATCAGAGGCAAAGGCCCTGAGGCAGGACAGTGCCTGAATTGTCTGAAGAAGGCAAAGAGCTGAACTGGTGAAAGCGAACTGAGGTGGGGGACAGTTTAAGAGATGACGCTGGAGAAGTAACCATAGAGTCAGATAGAGTAGAGCCTTGGGTGTCACAGTGCGTTCTTTGGCTTTTACTTTGACTGAAATGGAAAGGCCTCCGAAGCTTTTGAATGGAGGGTGATAAGATCTGCCTTGCATTATAAAAGGATCACTCCAGTTGCTCCTTGGGGCGAATAATTTGAAGGAGAGAGTTATGGAATGAATGTTTGTGTTCCCTCCACCCACCATCCATAGGTTGAAGCCCTAACCCTCAAGGGGGTTCATCCTTGGAGAAAGGGCCTGTGAGGAGGTCATAAAGTTAATGAGGTCATAAGGGTGAGTCCCTAATCTGATAAGGCTGGTGCCCTTATAAGAAGAGGAAGAGAGCCAGAGCTCTTTCTCTTTGCACACAGGCACCAAAGAAAGGCCATGAGAACACACACCAAAAAGGAGGCCAGAACCTAACCATGCTGGCACCCTGATCTCAGACTTCCAGCCTCCAAAACCGTTAGCAAATAGACGTTTGTTGTTTAAGCCACCCAGTCTATGGTATTTTATTATTGCAATTGAAGCTGCAATATATTTTTATTATTTATTTTTATCAAAGATGGGATGCAAGAATGGAAGACCTTCTTTTCTTCATAGCATTTAAGAGAATGTGTAATTTTAATATCTGCCAGCGCGTACTTGTTTTAAACATTCTCCAATCAATTGTAAGCTTTAAGAGGCTGGGCTCTTCGTCTCTCTCAATCACCACTCTACCTTCACTTCCCAGTACTGTACCTGGCAGATTGGAGATTTATAATCATATTGCCTGACTGAGTAATTTGATGAGTTTAGGGTTTCCTCTAAGGGCCCATACATTTAAGACATGCGCTTTCCAATTAAAAACGTTTTGTTTTTGTTCAATTTATTTCTTTAGAGACTCCTGTGAACTGATACTATGACACTTTATATTAATCAACTTTCCCCTTTTGCATTCTTTCATTCATTCCACAACCATTTATTGAGTACCAGCTATAAACCTGGCACTGTTTATAAACTGGCACTTCCCAGCCAGGGCTGGGAAGGAAGGATGCACCTTCATTGTTTCCTTCAAGTTGTTAACAGATTTTTATGTTTGTATTATTTAATATTATACCACTTACTGATAATTCGATATGCAAAACAATGGGACATATTTTTACCAAAGCTGCGTAGCTTTAATTTCTGAAACAGTTTTTACTGGGCTACTTAGCAATCGCCTCTCGGAACTCAGATGGCGCCTAGTCAAAATGTAACTTCTGTACACAGCAGGCTACAGTTTTAAAAAATCTGCATCACTTTAATAGACTCTTGTATTAGTTTCCTAGGGCTGTTGTAGCAAAGTACCACAAAGTGGGTGGCTTAAATAACAGAATTTATTGCCCCACTGTTCTGGAGCTAGAAGTCTAAGATCAAGGTGTCCGCAAATTTGGTTCCCTCTGAGGTCTGAGAAGAAGAATCTGTTCTATTCCTCTCTCCTAGCTTCTGTGGATTGCTGGCAACTTTTGCCTTTCCTTGGCTTTGCAGAAGCATCACCCCAATCACTGCCGTCATCTTCATACGACATTTTACCTGTGTGTCTGTGTCCTAATTTCTCCTTTTTTATAAGGATACCAGTCATGTTGGAATAGGGGCCTAACCTACTTCTGTATGACCTTGCTTTAACTAATTACATCTACAATGACTTTATTTCCAATAAAGTCACATTCTGAGGTACTGGGGCATTAGTTCTTCAACATATGAATTTCGGGGGTGTGTGTGACACAGTGCAACTCATAACAACTCTTAATAAAGGAATAAGCAAAAAGTTCTTCTCAAAGACTCCTCCACCTTTCAGTCTTTAATGATTATTTGTCTTTGGTAAGTGCTGGGGTTGAAAAATAAAATTCTGAACTCTACAACTTTCCTAAGAAAAGCACCATATGGCGTAGCCAAGAAAACACTCTAGCAGGAGTCATAAAGGCCTGGCCTAGTCTCACATATCTGATAATATCTGATTCAGCTAATCTTATTGAGGGTATCAATGAGTTTCCTCATACATGAAGAGCGGAGTCAACTTTCATGATCAATAATGTCTCAAACTGTCCCAAAAGTGTTATTATTTTTGGTAGGCAGAATTCTACAATGACCCCCGTGACCTGAACCTCCTTGTGTCAGCTCTGTGAAGGTTCCTTTGTATGGCAAAAGGAATTTTGCCGTTGGTAATTAAGGTTACCCACAAATTGACTTTATCATAGGGAGATTATCCCTATGGTGGGCCTAAACAATCACACGAGCCCTCTAAAAGCAGAGTTTTCCCCCAACTCATAGGTGAAGAGAACATCAGACAGATTCTAAGTGTGAGGGGGATTCTTGTGAGGGAGGTTCTCCATTGCAAAGTTGGGGGAGGGGAGGCACCACGGGGGGCAAGGACCTGAGGGTGGCCTCTAAGAGCTGAGACAGGAATCTGGCCAACAGCCAGCAAGAAAGCAGGGGCCTCAGTCCTACAAATAAGTGCAAGGCACTAAAGCCTTCCAACAATCTGAATAACCTTGGAAGTGGATTTTTCTCCAGATAACCCAACATTTTGAGACCCTAAGCGGAGAACCCAATCAAGACACCCACCTGGACACTGACCTATGGAACCATGAGCTATAAAGCGTGCTGTTCTAACCTACTAAATTTGCAGTAATATGTTATGCAGCAACAGAAAACTAAGACATTATTACCTTGTGGTAAGGAAAGGAATAGCGCAAGCAGAGGAAAAAAAACAGGTAAAAACTGAGAGGACAGGGCACTATCAAAAGAAAGAAGCGAGGAAAGAATAAAGACAGAAGGAGATAAGATATATGAAGTTATCCTAAAGTATTTCTACTTGGTCAGAGCTAAAACATGCTTACATTTGTTTCTTTGACTGCCCTCCTTTTTGTATGGAGTGGTGACAGTGGATCTGACTTGAAGCACATAACACTCTGTACAGTTAAACCAAAATCACACTCAGTTGATTACCTAGGAAAAGACCATGTAATTTAAAAACGGAAGGGATACAGTGTGCTTTTTGCACACATTAGGAACAGTAGAGGAAAAAGGAGAGATTAGAAAAGAAGAGATGAAAAGATGTAAGAAAGGGAGAAAAAGGACAGAAGGAAGGAAGGGAAAGGAGGGGAGAAGGGCAGGAAAGTGCGAAGAAGAAAACCTTTTTTAGACAAATATAAAATTCTGTATTGAAAATTAGACTAACGTGTGTCAGGGACAAGCATGGTGGTATCAAACTTCTCTTGAAGTTCTCCAGAAGCAATAGAGAAATGCTGTTTCCATTCAGCTATTTCAGCCTTTTTGAGCTTCACTGGTTCCCTGGCTGCTTAAAACAGCCTTCAATGCCATCAAAGGAAGCGAAAGCTCCAAGACTCCACAACCATGATGTTAAAAAAAAAAAAAAGTCTTTACTTCACGTAGGTATTTCTGAGTCCGACAATTAAGAAAACACAAAATCACATCTGTTTGAAAGAGATGGGCAGGCCAATAGCAATGTTAGACATTTCCAGTAAAATTCAGTAATTGAAAATAAATTTTATTAGGAAAACATCGTTTCTGGATTTTCCCTCAGCAAGGCAGAGAAATAACTCTGACATGGTCAAATCCCAACGAGATTTTTTTCCTATGTCCTTAATGGTTCTGTGGCTCCTTTAGAGTATGTGGGGACATTTCACCCCATGTTCAATGCCCAGTGACACAGACCAGCATCAGCGCATTGAAACAAAAACACACAGACCAACCTGGTGGAGAATTTACAGTAAAAAACAGTAGTGAGAGAACCAAAGTGGCCAGTCAATTAAACAAGCACACACAAAAATGAGCAAGCTATGCACAGACTTCCACTGCTAGTTTTATATGTAAGAATTCTTTTTTTTAATTGAGCTATTAAACATAAAAAAGAGTTGAATACACAGGACAAAGTTCAGCTATACAAACTGGCATCCAAATAATGAATAAGAAAAAAGTGAATATTCATCTAGCAACTTCTGTTCTGGGTTCTAAGGAAATACCAACTCTATTTGCTTTGTTGAGGACTACCAATATTATTTGTAAAGCATTCTCAACAAGTTGGTTAAATGAGATCTCTTTTCTAGCAAGAGGTGAAAGACCTCTAATGGAAGTGTGCTTTCAGTAGCTCCTCTTGCTGTTCTCAGGAAATTCTGCAGGATTACTGCCATTATTTCCTATGTAGACAACTATTATATAATTATCTATTCCCTGTCTTGTGGCCTTGGGAGGACTACTGATGTGATGGTTGATGACCAGCCAAACCCCAAGACTGTCAAGTGACCCAAAGAGTTGTTTACGCCAATCTCAGGGAGGAAAAGTACCACATAATTACAAAATAACATATTTAGACGAGGGGTCAGCAAACGTTTTCTGTAAAGGGCCATAGAGTAAATATTTTAAGATTTCAGGGCCATGTGGTCTTTGTCGCAACTACTCAAGTCTGATTGTAGTGTAGCCATAGATGATATGTAAATGAAGGAGTGGGGCTATGTTCCAATAAATCTTTATTTGTGGACAAAAATCTGAATTTCTTGCAATTTTCTTGTGTCAGAAAATATTACTCTTATTTAGATCTCCTTCTTAAAAATGCATTATAAAAAACGATTCCTACCTCACATCCAGACAAAAAACAGGTGGTGGGATGGGACTGCCAGGAGGGTCCTAGTTGCCCACTCCATAGTTATACTATTTTATGTGTTTCCAGAATATAAATACATCACTTAATTATATTTATAGATTGAATACCTAAAAAAAAACAATAAAAATTGTTTACAGTTATATACAATGGGTACCAGATGTACATTACTGAATTTTGTGAAGTATTAATAGAAGTTCACCTTTTCTAAAATGCTAAAATTCTATTTACTTGGTGTTTGTAGAGCTTACAGTCCATGAAGAAAACACATTGTAGAAAATTTGAAAGTCCCAAACAATTTGACTACCTGTCAACTGCCAACTTTTTGACACTGAAATATTGTGTAGTGTCATAAAACCCTGAGATTTGTTTTCCAGCGGACAGGAATTATCTCAGAATTATTTGGTGTTATTGATTCAGCTGAGAAGTATCTCAGAATTAACTGATGATTTATCCTGTGAAGTAACACAATTACAGATGAGCAGTAGTCAACATCTGCCTTGCCCTTAGTCCTCTGATATCAGTGATAGAATTAAATGGATAAATCCAAAGAATCAAGGTTAACTTCATTTGAAAGCCCTGGAGACAGCTGTAGTAGGAGTTTTAATGTAGCTGTTCCCATTATCCACACAGTGTGATTCATAGTTTAAGGCAACACTAGCTATTGTTGGGGTGGCTCTGTTTGTATATGTGTTAAGTTGTTCAACGTGTATGGCTTCAACTCTTCATATTAACGCAAAATAAGGTGATTGCTAAAGAGCTGTCTAAACTAGTTCAACCCTATCAGTTAATTAACCAACAAGTATTTGCTAACTCTGTGACTTATCCAAAGCTTCACAAAATTCCACTTGTGCCTGCTTTCCCCTAACATACCAGTGCAAGTTCTCTCTTACTGTTCAGTAGATCAGGCAATTATTCAATACTTTTCCCAAACTGTCATTTCTCTCTGACAGCTTAATAGAATTTAAATTTCAGGGATCTAGCTAGGCTCCAGTACCAAGAGAACATGATTCAAGTGTTTCAAAAAGAAGACAAGTCCTAGCTTTTCAAGCCCTTTCATTCTCAGAAGGAAAATGTACCTTCATCTTGGTTATAGAGAACAAATGCCATCATCTTTTGTCTTTATCTCTGATTTATTCTCTCCTTCAGTTCTTCCTCATGGTCCTTCACTGTCTTTCTCTAACTTCCTTTTCTTCCCTTCTTTTATAGTCCCCAATTTTTCTTTTTTCCTTTCATATTTTTCAATCTTTCTTCCTTCCTACAGACACTGATTGACTACCAGGCCCTAGGCTCAGCACCAGAAATACAAAGATGAACAAGACACAGATGTATGATAATAGGTGGTAACATAAAGTGTACCAAAGAGTAAGATGCAGTTTGGACCTCAAAGTCTACTCCTCTCTTCAATCTTGAGACCCTGTATGCCTCATTTTCAAGAGGCCCATGTCGTATCCCCCATTTCTTCAGTCTTGACATTTTCCCCCTTTCTTAGCATCCGCTAACTTCAAATATAATTATGCCTCCCCAAACTGAAAAACACTCTTCACTTTCATGTTTTAATAAAATATTTCAAACATGTATAAAAATAAAGTAAAATAGCAAGTCATCCACCACCTTAACGAACATGTTAGTGTTTCATCTTACTCAATTCAGACTTTAAAAATAAATAAAACATTCCCAGTTTAAAGTTTTCTTTGTAGCTCTCCTTGAACACATTCTTACCTAACATCTCTGCCAACCCTTCCCCCCACCAAGTAACCACCACCCTGAATCCTTACCATTCAGTTTTTTATGCTTTTGTTACATATGTATGGGTTTTATTATGTAGCTTTACTATATGTATACATAGTTTTTTAAACAGTATCCTTTTGATCCTTTTGTTTTTAAAGTACATTATATCACACTATATGTTTCATTCTGAAATTTGTTCTTTAAATATATTTTATATATTACATACTTGAGATGTATCCATATTATTGATACAGATTCAATTCATTCATTTTACCTGGTAAGTACTATTTATCATATAAATAAAGCACAAATTATTTATCTTTCCCTTACTGGTGGACATTTATATTAATTGTTCACTACCAAATATAATGTCAGAGTGGACATTTTAGTTCATGTCTCTTTGCGGACACGGGAAAAGTTTCTCTAAGGTACTTAACCAGATGTGAAATATCTGGACCTTATGCCATGTGCATTTTCATCTTCACTAGATACTGTGGATAGTATCAGTTGCCTCTCCAAAACAGTTGTTTCAGTGGGCTCTTCCACTGTTAATGCATGAGGCTTCTTTCACAGCCTTGCAGTAATTGGTATCGTCAGATTTTTACATTTTATGGTGTCTAATGGCTTAAAGGTACCTTATCATTGCTTTCCAATCTGGTTTTCACCCTTATTTAGCTATAAAACTGTTCTTTCCATGGATATCTAATAATCACATTCTTGCCAGATCTCAAAGACTTCATTTGTACTCATCATTCTGCTTGACCTCAATTGCATTTGGCCTACCAGTAACCACCCAGTCCAAACTCTCTGCTCCCTTTGCTTACATTTAACAGTATTCTGGGCAAGAAGAGGCAGAAAGCAAGATGTTCCCTTAGAAGTTCAGATGTAAATCTGGTAGATAAGTCAGGCAAGGTACTCTTTAAAGAAATATATTTAATAAGAGAACTGCAAACTTGGAAAATCAAAAATATATATACAGGTAGCTTTCATAATATGAAATACAAAAAATTGATATCAAAACAAATACTTCCAAGTTTGGGGGGTATGCAGAAACAGCATCAGAATACATTCATAATAAGCACTACTTTTAATGTAACACATAGTAATTATTTCTTAATTATGTTCCATGTAGCTTACGTGTGTGATACATTTTATGTTGATAAGCTTACTGCTTATTAAAAATACCAAACATTTAGTGTTTTATATTTGAATCTACCACAATGTTCAAAAAAGGGGGCTATGGTTCTCATAAAGGTTCTTTATGATGCATCTCCCATTTCCTTTCCCATCAGCTATAGTTCATGCTCTATGCAAGCTAGAAAACAGATTTAAAAATAAGACCATTTGGATCTGGTCCTAGGAACATTTAAATGGGTCTACGTGGGTAGCTATATATGGAAAATTATCTAAAATATTGCTTATTGGAGATCATGCATACCTGAAGCAGCCAGCCCCACCACTGACATCATTGACGACAGACTAACAAATATTCATTTAATAAATTCATTCAACAGATATTTTCTGAGCATTGACTCATTGATTCTTCTAGGTAAGGGGATTGAACAATAAATAAATCTCTTCCCTCACACAACTTAGATTCTAGAAAAAGATTCTGTGAAAGTAACTCCAGGCTCTGATCAGCATCTCCAGACTTTAGAAGTTTTCTGAAGGCTGAGGGATGGAAAGTTTTGTTTTGAGGAAACATTAGGGTAGCTGATAATGTTGGCAAAAATAAAATTCTTAAATGTGATAAGGCTCATATGAAGTAAACGGTCACAAGCATTGTAAAAAGATGATATCCAGATTTCTCAGTATAGTCTAAAAATGCAGAGCAATGGAACCAAACAAACTTGAATGATAATTTGAGTAAAGAACATGTGGCACATATATACAATGGAATATTACTCAGCCATAAAAAGAAACGAAATTGAGCTATTTGTAATGAGGTGGATGGACCTAGAGTCTGTCATACAGAGTGAAGTAAGTCAGAAAGAGAAAGACAAATGCCATATGCTAACACATATATATGGAATTTAAGAAAAAAAAATGTCATGAAGAACCTAGGGGTAAGACAGAAATAAAGACACAGACCTACTAGAGAATGGACTTGAGGATATGGAGAAGGGGAAGGGGAAGCTCTGACAAAGCGAGAGAGTGGCACGGACATATATACACTACCAAACGTAAAATAGATAGCTAGTGGGAAGTAGCCACATAGCACAGGGAGATCAGCTCGGTGCTTTGTGACCACCTAGAGGGGTGGGATAGGGAGGGTGGGAGGGAGGGAGATGCAAGAGGGAAGAGATATGGGTACATATGTATATGTATAACTGATTCATTGTTATAAAGCAGAAACTAGCACACAATTGTAAAGCAATTATACTCCAATAAAGATGTAAAAAAAAAAAATTAAAATAAAAATCATACAAGTCCTGAAAAATAAAAGACTATTCTCTGCCCAACACATGAAGTTGGCAATTACTAAAACCTCTAAGAATCTTCAAAAACTGTGAATATTTTGTAAGAAATAGCCCCTATAATTGCAAAAAGTAAAAACCTTATTTCTTTGGTGACTCTCGTTAAACCTTGTATTCTGAATGTTTCCAAAATGTTTCTAATAGTGTTTCTTTATGGGAAAAGTAGTGTTCTATATCAAAGAACACTATGGTGTTTCTTTGTGTTAGTCTTGTAATCAGTCTTTAAACAGATAACTCAGCAGAGAATACCACAATTCAAGTTTGTCAAAAATGCAATCATTACCTTTTATTTTCTTTGTTTGACTTGTTATGATTCTACCAGTGGGAGAGTCAATTCAACTATCAGTTTATTTTGAATATTTAGCTAAATATTCTATGGAATAAAAAATGCTCTTTTTTCAAGCCTTGGCAACTACCAAAAAGATGAATTATCTTCATAGTTCTGTCAAAGTTTTTCTAAATAAAGGAGCAGAATTAGGGAGGAGGATGATTGTAGTATATGCTTTTACTATTCTAGAAATATTGGGTTGACAATCTAGATTGCTAGCAAAAAAAAATTTGGAGTGAAAGAAAAATCATTGGTTTAGATGCCCTATACCATTTGCCCCCAAGCAATGATTGTCCAAATGCTGCCAAGATCTTATAAAGAAGAATTCGCCTCACTATCAAGATAATCAATTATGGGAATAACAATATACGAAACACCAGATTTTCTCCTTTGCTTTGTGAAGATACATATTTGGGTTAAAAAATGCTTATGTTCTTTGATTCCCAAAAGGAAATATTCTTGGTTAAATTTATGAGCTGAAAGACCAAGTGGCCTATTTTTGGAACACCAAAGAAAAGATCAACTGTGTCAAACCTGAAAAAATTATAACTGTCAGTGGATCTTGGCTGTTTGGCATATATACTTTAGGCATTGAGTATACTGAATCTGAAATTTCAAGAGAAAATTTCCAACCTCATTTCTCATTATAATAAATTTTAAGCATTTATAGCCAAAACCCAGATATGGATACAGCATATTAATGCTAAAAAAATCTAATTATTGTCTCAACTTGGTGAATATTTCAAGGGCAATATCTTAAAAGTGATTTTTAAGGAGGGAACATTGTGTCTCATCTACTCCTACTGTAAGAAAAATGTGGATGGTATTTTCTTGATGTCATGGCAAAAATCCCTTTTGGAAACTCACAAGAAATTTTTTTGTAGGATTGGACCATATACAACTAACTCTGAATATTTTTAAAATTATGCTTAATACAGTTTCCAAAATTAATTTTTATATAATCATGAGTGGAATAAAATATCACCCTAGAGGAAGTAAACAGGCTTTGCTTGTCACTATTCGATGTTCATCAACATAGACATGACACACATTTTCTTCACTTTTGGTCAGCAAGAAAAATAACTGTACAATTGATTTAATATTTAAGCATACTATAATATCCTTCATTTTTCACATAACCTACCATAGAAAAGTTTAAAGCAAGCAAGCATACTCACTTCTCACATAATCAAATTTTTAAATTATTATTTAGATGATTAGAGGTAGTTTTTTCTTCTGAAACTACCACTGAAATGTTGTCTTTACCTAACATTTTTAAATTGTAGAAATGTTATGCATTAAAGCTACTATCTAATTGATACCACTTTTGTGGGTTCCTTATCTTGTTACACTTCCACACTAGAAGACTTTCCCAAGATTTGGTCCTTGGTCATTTTCTTATCCTTCTTTCCTTCCTTTCTTTTCTTTCTTTTGTGACACTCCTTTTAAAAACTTACCATTTATCACATTTTGAACTATGATCTCTGTGCAGAGGACTTCCAAATCTGTGATCTTAATGTTTAACAAGTTCTCCATTATTATATATTTATTTATTTCGAGTCATTCACCTAATATGTATAGGGCACTTACTGTATACAGATCTTTCCACAGGCAACAGAACACAAAGCAGTCAGTGCAGGTACAGTACCTTCAGAATCGTCTGCCAATGAGTAACCTCTTAGATGTCTGCTCAGCACATTGTATTCGACATTCATTAATTAAAACTCACCATTTTCTGTTCTACTTGCACTCTTTCTTAATATTTTTTGTCAGCACTATAATCACTCTCCTATTCACTCAGATGTGTAACTGTGGGATTAACTTGAATATTGGAAGGAAGTACAAGAGAGGACTTTAGTTTCCACTCCACAACTATCCATTTTTAAATTTCGTATCTGTTCTTTCCTATCATTTTTTAATTGACCCCCTTGCATTCAGGGTCTTCTCATTCCAATCCACTCTGTATAAGGTTGGCACATTATTTTTAGAATATCATCCACATGATGTCACATCCCTGTTCAAAACCTTCATTGGTTTTCCACTATCTATGGAATAAAATCTAAACCTATTATTCAAGCATTCAAAACAGCCCACAAAGTATAAGATACTTCTCAACCTTATCTCCTATAACTCTCCAATATATGTTTTCTGCTATAGCCAGACCACTCTCCTCACAGTTCACAAAACATACTTCAGCATTTTCACCTCCAAATTCATCACTTCCTGGCATGCTCCAATTTTTTTTCCCTAGCTGACCAGGTTTCACCAAATTTAAGATAGACCTGTAGTACCACCTCCTCCTGAGGTTTTTCTTAACTTTTCCAACCAACATCCAACTCTCTCAGAGAGCATGGACTATTTTGTCTATCTTGGCACTCATAATGTTTTAATGATTTAGCTTTTCTTAGAATGAATATATTTTACCTCTGAAATCAAATTCAATGTCTTTAAGTTTGGGGCCTTTATTTTTTTACTTTTTATCTTACAACTCTTAATGTTGTGATTCTGTTTGTCTAAAGGTTGACATTATAGAATGACTTGGCCTTTTATAGATGTGGATTTTCCACAGACTATTCATATCCTCTTAAAACTGTGCACAAGTATCATGTAAGATGTTTAGCTTTTTATGAGGAGCACAGTTGCATCCCCTTACAGCAGTGTTTTAATGGGATCTCCTACATGACAGTATTCCTTCTGTTAGTTTTAGGTCTCAAATCAAAGAATAATTCAGTGCCCCCATCCATACCATCCATAATGATCCAATCAGTATGGCTTTCATGTCAGCTGTAGAAAATTAGACACTATTTCTCATCTTTTACGTGACTACAGAACAAACAGCAAGAATTGAATTTTGATTTTATGTTCTCTTCGTGAACTAAACTTAGGCATTTGATTCTATTAACCGAATTAGTATGTGGAAAATCTTGTGAAAGAAAGTATATAAACACCATTTGCTCCCTGCCTAAAGGAGGAATGGTGAGAGTTACAGATTAAGGAGCAAATATCAGATGCATTTACTGTGACTAGCAGCACTAACACGGCCCCGTTCTTGCTCCATGACTGTTTATTATCTGCTTTTCAACAGTGCTCTGCACTTTCTCCAAAGATTCTGATTTAGAGACAGGCAGAGTGTCCCTCAAGCAAGAATACACTCAATGTGCAGTACAACGATAGCAAAGTGCTGATGGATGTTATTCAAGAATTTTGATATGTCAGGAACTGTACCCCTCTGGCTCGTAATGGGAATCAAATGCAGCTATTAGATTGATTTGCCTTCGCCACACTTCACTTTACTCTGGCTGACAGTACCAGAAAAGACAGAGGTCCTCACCCAGTACCTCTCAATTAATATGTTTACAATTCCTGTCATTCGGCTAAGCAGCTTGTACCTGCACGTCACAGATAATTCTGTGGTCACAGTAACCCTCTGAAAGAAAATTGGTGTCCAGTTGGCCAGTAATGTTTCTGAATGGACTCCAAAGGACTTGTGAAGAGGTCATGGTACTAAGATCAGCATAATCTAAAAGAAGAGAAATCTAGGCTGGACCAGAACAAAGACAATTCCCTAGGATATAGGTTTTCAACAGTTTTACATTAAGGAAGAACATGAAGCTTTATTAGAAGTTTATCTTTTTAACAGCTGTATGGAGGTATAATTTACACAGTGTTAGTTCACCCATGGTGAGTGTACAATTCAGTGGTTTTTAGAAAATTTAGAATTGTGCATCTATCATCACAATACAGTTTTAGAACATTTCCATCGCCTCCAAAAGTGCCCTTGTGCCCTCATTTGCAGGTAATCCTATTCCCATCCCAGCCCCCAGCAACCACTGATCTGATTTCTTTCTCCATAAAATTTGTCTCTTCTCAATGTTTCATATACATGAAATTATATTATGCATAGTCTTATGCATTGGAATTATTTCACTGAGCAAAATTATTTTGAGGTTCAATTATGCTGTAGTACATACAGTAGTATACTCCTTTTTATTACTGAGTAGTATTCCGTTGTATGTTTCTTCATTCACCAATTGATGGTCATTTGAATTATTTCCAGGTTTGGGCTATGATGAATAATGTTACTATGACTATTCATATACATGTCTTATCTTTGTGTGGATATGTTTTCACTAAAAATCACAATAATCTTTCTCCCCTCAACACTGGGTTTTTTTCTAAATGTCATAATTCTATTGGAATGGTCAAAACCCACAGAAAACAGTAACACCAGCAAGATTTAAAAAGAATGAAAAGCTGGACCTGATTCATTTCACTCTGCTGAATTCTTTACCTAACTCTTCCTCATTCTATGTCAAGGTCAGTGTACTCAGAGAAATGACACAAGGTCAACTCAAAATGCTAGAAAAGGTAGCCTTTATCAAGGGTTATGTACTTTTTTCTTCCAAGTGTACAACTGTCTAAATAACACAATAAAAACTTCTCTGGCATGAACTCATTCAATGCCACAGACTTCTTGAGGCAAACAGAACAACAAATCTATTTAGACTTGATTCCCAGTTTAAATAAGTATTCTAAGAAGTACTCAGCTATATGCTATTCATCTCAAAACAGAAAAATTTGCTACCAACTTATGGATATACAGAGCATTTTCCTGGCAGGTAGACTATTCCTCTTATAGACTGAATGCTGTGTTCCCCCAAAATTCATATGTTGAAGTCCTAACCCCCCAATATGATGGTATTAGGATATAAAGCTTCGGGGGGTGGGTAATTAGGTTTAGATGAGGTTATGATGGTGGGGTCCTCATGATGGGATTAGTGCCCTTATAAGAAAAGACTAGAGAGCTTACTCTTGTTCTCTCTGCCATATGAAGATATAGCAAGGGACAGCCATGTGCAAGCTAGGAAGAGGGCCTTCACCAGAACCCTAGCATGCTAGCACCCTGATCTCAGATTGTCAGCCTTCAGAACTGTGGGAAATAAATATCTATTGTTTAAGCCACCCAGTCTATGGTATCTTGTTATAGCAGCCTGTGCAGACTCCCTTTCAATAATCTTCACCCAACCAACCCTAAGAGAACTTCTTCTTTTCTCAAAACAAAACAATATAAACAAAACTATAAAAAATTAAGATGAATATTATTTTATTGTTTGTGTCTAGTGTAACTTCTTATCTTGAAATTTTATGAAATTAAAGAAGTTCCAGCAAGGTATTTCACTTATTTCTGGTATCTTGTGGGTAATTTTTCAGAGGTCCCTCTTTCATAATAAATACATTATTGCAGGGCTTTTCACATTAAAGAATGATTTTAATTTGCCTTAGTGCCAACATTTTTAATGAGGGCACACATCCTTGAAATTATAATGCAAATCAGTAGGAAAATGTGATTTCCTTTACAAACTGTGTTCAGAGTGATCCTTGAGAAGCATAACCCTTGGTAAATTGATGTGCACCCACAATGGGCATCATCACTCTAGTGTATGTAGATTTAACTGAAGCCTCTGATAAATGTCCCTTGGTTAGCTGGCAGAAGATGCACAAGGAAAGAATATGCTATCACCACATGCCTCTTGGGACACTCTGCCTCATAAGCCTAAACTATGTCAAGCATTACCACAGCAGTGACTTTGTGTGTGATAAAATATAGAAGTATGTCAAAAATGCTGTACAACCAAAAGAGTATTTAGAATATTATCAACAGGATATATCTCTGGGACAACGAAGAAACAACTAAGACTGTGGGAACACCTCTTGTAAAGGCACATGGCCAGACAAAAAGGATACTGGAAAACTTCAGCCATAATCAGCATATTTACCTTTCAAAAACAAATCATTATAATTACAAAAACGCTACTGTCTGCATCCAGAGAACATTTACTTGAGGAATAGGAGTTTTAAAAGGAGTTCAATCTTGCTTCCTTTATCATATTCTTAGTTGTCAGAAAAAAATAAATGGCATTCTTTTTGTACTCTGCTGGTATAGGAGCCACAGGGGTTTAGGCTATATTGAATATGAGGTGGCCATAGGATATCAACATCAGGGAGTCTATCGTTGGAAATACCCGGGTGGAGCTCAGAAGAAAAATCTGGCTGGAGATTTGCAATTGTAGTTCATCAACATAATAATGTCAACTGAAGCCATGGCAATGCATACACCAGTGAAAAGATAATTTTCAGGCTGAGTGAAGAGCCAAGAGAAAACCCTCCAAAGTATTCAGATATAAAAAGCATGCAGAACAAGAAGAGTCTGGGAAGGCTGGCAGGCTGTCTCAGAAGCCAAAGGAAATGAGTGTATAGAGTACATGGATGAGGAGGGGTGCACCAGTGCTGCCAAATGCTAGAGAAAAGTCACGGGTGAAACATCCTGCAACGCAACCATTTGATTTAGCTGTTAAGGGGTTGTTAGTAATCTTAACCAGACCACAGTAGAAGGAGAAGTGGAGACAACAAAGAGATACAACGAATGCAGATTATTCTTTCAAGATGTTTGGAAAGAGATATGTCAATAGTGGGAGGAAGAGAGGATATGAAGTTTAAGACACTTACTTAGTGATTTATTTAGCTAAACTCAGTAGACTAAAAGAGGTTTGGGTACTAATGAGAAAGAATTAGAGAGGGAAGGATGGAAGACACATGAAGGAGAGGGATTCTTATAAATTTTAGATACTCAACGAGTAACAAGCATAAACATGAGTGATCCCGTTCAATGCCTCTCCATTTTAGATACAAGGATCCTAGAGCTCAGAGAGATTAGTTTATTTAACTAGTTATGCTACTAATTAGTGGCAGAAACAAGGTTCCATCACAGGTCTTACCATTTCACATCCCAGGGCATTCCCCACTGTACCACTTCACAGTATTTAATCCTAAGGACCTGCCAGCTTGTGCATCCTGTGGTGAGATGGTGGATAGAGCAGTGTCAGTAAGATCTGAAGAGGACACACTCTAAAAAGTCAAAATTCCTGATTCCTGTTACAACCAGGAGCTCTAACAGCTTCCCTATACTGAAACAGGTTTCTCCTAATTTTCAAGATCCTCTTAAATCCCAATTCATTGTGTATGTTTCTCCTTGCCCCTCAACTTGCCTGCCTTGGACCCATGACTCTACCTTGACATCTACATGTGTCATACTCTCTAGGTAAAATTCTGTCATATAAATACAAATTATGTCACATAAATAATAAAATTATGTCATACTCTAATAGATAAAGTTTAGGATTCCTAGTTAAACTTGAATTTCCAATAAACAATATGTATGTATTTAGTATAGATATGTCCTGTTCAATAATTGGAACAATATACAAACAGCTCATACAACTCCATAACGAAAAGACAAACAACTCAATCGAAAAAAGGGCAGAAGACTTAAATAGACATTCCTCCAAAGAAGACATACAGATGGCCAATAGGAACATGAAAAATGCTCATCATCACTAATTATTAGAAAAATGCAAATCAAAACTACAATGAGGTACCACCTCACACTTGTCAGAATGGCCATCATTAAAAGTCTACAAATAACAAATGCTGTAGAGGGTGTGGAGAAAAGGGGATCTACCTACACTGTTGGTGGGAATGTAAATTTGTGCAGCCGCTATGGAAAACAGTATGGAGGTTCCCCAAAAAACTAAAAATAGAGTTGCCATACAATCCAGCAATCCCACTCCTGGGCATATACCTGCAAAACTACAATTCAAAAAGATACACGCACCCCTGGTTATAGCAGCACTACTTACAGCAGTCAAGACATGGAAACAACCTAAACGTCCACCAACAGAAGAATGGATAAAGAAGATGTGGTATATATACACAATGGAATATTACTCAGCCTTTAAAAAGAATGAAAGAATGCCATTTGCAGCAACATAGATGGACCCAGAGATTATCATACTAAGTGAAATAAGTCAGAAAGAGAAAGACAAATACCATATTGATATTACTTTTATGTGGAAACTAAAATATGACACAAATGAAACAGAAGCAGACTTCAGATATAGAGAACAGACTTGTGATTGCCAAGGGGGAGGAGGGATGGGGGAGGGAAGGATTGGGAGTTTGAGATTAGCAGTTGCAAACTATTCTATATAGAATGGGTAAAAAACAATCTCCTACTGTATAGCACAGGGAACTATATTCCATGTCCTATGATAAACCATAATGGAAAAGAATATGAAAAAGAATATACATAAAATAATATATATATAACAATCATTTTGCTGTACAGCAGAAATTAACACAACATTGTAAATCAACTCTACTTCAATAAAATTTTTAAAATAATAATGGTTGTAACGTATCTATTTATGCTAAAAAGATATTCATGTTTATCTGATATTCAAATTTGAATGGGCATCCTGGTTTTGGTTTGGTTTGGTTTTTACTGTTGTTGTTTTGCTAAATCTGGCAATGTATCCAGGGACCAGGTTGCTGATGGACTTTCTCCTTCCCATCACTTCTACTCTTCATTGTGCAGCAGTTAGTTCATAGCCCTGTTCCACAGTCACGACTACCTGAGGCCCAGGGTGAGAAATATTCCTAAGCTCTGCTGGTATAGAAGTCTCCCAATAGCTGATAAACCCTAAATCACATGTTTGTCTTAATGCAGTCTAGGATTTTTTTCTAGATTTGCTTCTTTACTTATGTGTGGTTTCAATAGATATTAACATTTCTTCTAATTAATGGCAGATAAAGTCTATAGAAATGGCAGGGAGGAGAAGAAACTGCCTCATATTTTAATTTTTCCTCAAGTAATTGACAAAGCAAATAAGGAGTGATGATCACAATCACATTTAATCCCTGCTGATTGGCTGATACACAAGGGGCAGTTTAGGCAAGAAAATCTGGGTTGTATCCTCCTCATCTGGTCTCAGAGGACTGCCTGGAGGTCAGCAACTCCTGGCACTCACAGTTGCTGACCCAACATGATGGCTTAAATAATAAATACGATGAAATAAGGGCTCAGTTAATTTATGCAATCCTGCCCTGATCTGTTAATCCAAATATATACTAAGTGCAAATGGGAAAGAGCAGGAGAAGTTCATGGTGTTTGGGGCCTTTAAAAAAAACCACAAAACACATTTGGCCCCAAGCATTTTCCCCTTCATTTAAAAGTTAAATTGTGTATTTCAAAGATAAATCTAAGCCATGTGTCTCACTTCTTCCCTCTAACAGCAAACTGTTGTGAAAGAGCTCACTGTCATATCAAGGACTTCTAGAATGTCATTTTTATTCCAAATGAGAAAACTACATTTTTTTCTAAACACATAACAACATTCAATCTCAAAGCTACATACACATGGCTTCAACTCATATCTCATGGAAGCAGTAATAACCCATTTTCAACTGATCAATTTATATTCTTTCTGAAGTTACTTGTCATCTGATCAACACTGTCAGCAGTTTAACATTTATTAAGAGCCTATTACATGCCAAGCACTAGGCTATGTACTTTACAAACATTAGTTGTAACCTCAGTCACCTGGTGGGGACATATTATTAACCTACATAATAGATAATGGTATTAAAGTCTCAAGGGGTTATGTAACATGTGAAGCAAATGAGAGGCTAGCACAAGTTCTGCCTAACACAGAAGCCCACGGTCTTCCCATTTGGTAGTATGTTCCCCTATAGGTAAGAAAGGCTAAGTCAGGACATCCCTGCTGGCGCAGTGTTAAGAATCCGCCTGCCGATGCAGGGAACATGGGTTCGATCACTGGTCCGGGAAGATCCCACAAGTTGTGGAGCAACTACTAAGCCAGCGCTCTAGAGCCCGTGCACCACAACTACTGAGCCCACGTGCCACCACTACTGAAGCCTGCGTGCCTAGAGCCCATGCTCTGCAACAAGAGAAGCCACCACAATGAGAAACCGGTGCACTGCCACAAAGAGTATCCCTTGCCTGTGGCCACTAGGGATAGCCTGCACGCAGCAACAAAGACCCAACGCAGCCAAAATAAATAAATAAATAATTTTATCGTTAAAAAAAAAAAAAAGGCTAAGTCATCCTTATTTTCTGTAAGTTGATAGTCTTAACAAAAGACTTAGACAAGAGCATATTAACACAGAGTTGACTAACCCATATTTAACTCAGTGGAGAACAATGCACTAAGATGATACGTGCATGTATCTCAAAAATCAGCCTTTTACAAGAAATTAGACTGTAAAATTCACAAAAATGAAACACCCAGATTTTCTTTGTTAAGATGACATATAATAAATCCTATCTCCAGTGCAAAATATTTGAGGGGTAGTAATTATGTATGGATTATATTTTTTGGTATTATGAGGGTATAAGGAAAGAGAAAGTCTTCTTAGTTTCTAAGTGTATGCATTACGGAGAGCCAATAGGGAGGAGTGAATAAAAACACAGGTTCAGGATTCCGACACTCTTGGGTTCCAAACTGAGTAATGCGGCTTGCTTGCTGGTCATTCAATTATGGGCCCTTTGCTCAACTACTCAGTACCTCAGTGTCCTCATTTACAAAATGGACATAATCATACCTATCTTATAGAACTGTTATAACAATTAAATGAGATTATATTTGGAAGATAATTGGCCTAGTGCCTGGGTCATAATTAGCATCTTACAAATGGTGGTTGTGGTTGTATCTAAAAAATTGAGTAGAAAACTTTGGCAGTCATACTACAGTCATAGGGGCCAATGAGGCGACATTTTCAAATAATCATAGCCCGTGGGTAGGAAAAGGAGAAACCTGGCTAAGTGCTTGGCAACACTGGGAAGAAGTGGGGGAAAAGGTGACTGTCAGAATTGGCACATGTAAAGACAAAAAGAGCTTGACAACAACAAACTTGCTATGTATAACAAAGACATGCCACTTATATTTTGACCATAAGTGAATGTTCCATATAGAAAGAAAGAAAAAAAAAAAGACATTAAAGAGAAAATTTTCATTGGATTAGGAGATCCAGAGTTTATATGGCTTAGCCATAAAAATAAGCATTAACCCATGTGCCTTTTGCCTAAAAGTAACCATGGGAATCATATATTGGAACTTTCAAAAATGGAAAAGATAAGTAATTGCCTTTATTTTGTGTTTATTTGGTAATAATGGAAATCTGCCTTCAAGAAAAAAACCTGAATATAACCACTTGTTATTTTTATGTTTTCTTAGAGTAAGAGCTAGCAAACTACAGCCTGTGACCAAATATGGCCCACTGTCTGTTTTTGTAAATAAAGTCACAGCCTCATTCACTTTTTTATTTACTGTTTATCGCTGCTTTTGTGCCACAAGGGCACAGTTGAGTAGTTGTAAAAGACTGTATGACCTGCAAAGCCTAAAATATTTACTCTATGGCCCTTTACAGCAAAAGTGTGCCAACCCCATTCTTAGAGCTTTGAGGTAAGTATTCTGCCTTAGGCAGCTCAGGCTGTTGTAACAAAATACCACAGACTGAGTGGCTTAAACAATAGGCATTCATTTTCTCACAGTTGTGGAGGTTGGAAGTCAGGGTGCCAGCAGGGTGGGTTTCTGCTGAGAGTTTTCTTCCTGGCTTACAGAAGGCTGCCATTTCATTGTGAGCTCACATGACTGGTGAAGGGGGGCGGGTAGGGGCAGGGGGAGTGAGCTGGAGCAACTCTGATGACTCTTCTCTTAATGACAACAATCCCATCCTATCAGGGCCCCACCTTATTACTTTCCTTAACCTTAATTACCTCTTTATAGGCCCTATCTCTAAATACAGCCACACTGTGGGTTACAGCTTCAACATATGAATTTTGGGGAGACACAATTTATTATATAGCATATTCAAGCGGACAAAATCTGATTTAGTCTGAAATATCCATGGTCTTTCATTCCCCATGTACCTCTCTATAGGCTCTTCTAAACACATCTGAAAAATAAGTTGAAAACAAAGTACAGTGCAAACCTTCCCCACTGACTATGAATAAAGAGACTATCCTGAAATCTTACCCCCAATATTACCCTTAGCAAAGTATTTGAGCTTGGAGAAAAATAGAGATGAAATGACTTCTGAAGGGCAGAACAAATTCCTCCATTCAGAAACTGAAAGACTCCTATAAATCCATACCCCAGATGGCAGTTTCCATCATACTGATGCCCTTTTATCTTACTGAGGAAAACAGCAGTGAAAATACTTGGGGATAATCTGTGACCAAGTGGGGTTAAAAGATTCAAATAAGCATTGATGGGTCAAAGTCAAGTTGTAGGCCTCATCGTTCTTGCACTATTTGTAAAGAGGATATAACTATTTCTCCAACAACCACAGCATATTTTAAGAGTCACTACTTCATTCATCTTCTGAGTACCCTTTGAAGTAAGTGTCCCATATTTTATTTCTATTTTATAAGTGGAAAAACTAGGGCAGGGAGCAGTTATATGCCTCTCCCCAGAGTGAATCAATCACTAGAAGAACTAAAGATAGAACAATTTTAAGTCCCTTGTTCTTTATGCATTCAACCACGAATTAGTGTATTAAAGATCTCTCCATAAATAAAAAGTGTCCTGTGCTCATTGTATAGGTATTACTCACACTATGATCATGGCATGTATTTCCTGCCATGCTAATATGGTGGATGACTCTCTCAGTCTGGCACTTTCAAGGATTCCCTTCTCGATTTTAAGCAGAGAAACAAGAACAACGATAGGAAAGAAATGTTAAACCAAAATAGACTGTGGCCAAATCACGAAAAGTAATACTGGATTGAGCTCCTGGCACCATACTGCTTCATGACATGGAAATAGGTTCTAGCACCATCTAGTGGGAGATCAAAGTAACTCATGGTTTATTAAGAGGGTTGTCTGTCATCCTGAGGGTTTCTTTCATCAAGAGGTTTGGATTATTTCCAGATTAAAGCTTCCTTGGGTTTACTCCTAAATAAGCAAGTGTATCTTTCATTGAAGTCATTGCAAAAGTACACCAAGGGTTGGTGTCCACAGGGTTGGTTCTTTCTCAGGACGTGAGAGAAAGATCTGTTCCGGGCCTCTCTGGTTAGCTTGTAAATAGCCATTTTCTCCCCGTGTATTCTCATATTATCTGTCCTAATTTCCTCTTCTTCTAAGGATACTAGTTTTATTGGATTAGGGACCACCCTAACGACCTCATTTTAATTTAATTATCTCTTTAAAGACCATATCTCCAAATACAGTCACATTCTGAGTCACTAAGGGCTAGGACTTCAACATAGGCATCTTTGTGTGCGTTGCAGCTGCTGGGTATAGAGGGGGCACAGTTTAGCCCATAGCAAAGCACAATAAGCAGACAGCCACACAGCATGTGAATAGTCGAGGCAGGGTAAATCCCAGACTTCACCCAGCATGACGCAGCCATGCTGCCTCCGAGAGTGCTAAGTAGGAAAATACAGTTTTACAGATCAAATGAAAGATCCCATCTACTTTTGTTTAAGGAGAACTGTGAGATCTTTTTCCTCCAGGATCATAGGTTTCTGAGATAAAAGGGACTCTACAAGCACAACAATGTTTTGTTGATTACAGCAGGCCCCTCAGGCACCCCTGGCAAAAAAGTAGGCGGAATCGAAACGTTTGTTCCATCCCCTAAATGGATTGAATCCACGATTCCGGAGTTATTATGCTACCCACCAGTGCTAAATCCACTTTGCGAAACTTCATTTCAGCATTTAGCTGACTCAGGAAAGGCTTTTTGTAACTTCTAGCTAATCTATAGTACAGTTCAAAATATTCAGCTGCTAAAAAACTGCACTCTCCAGTTTTTATTCTAAAAAAAACTGTCCGCCAGCACTTTCAAAATATATTCTGTGAGGTGCACATATGTTAATATAAGTATAGCAAAGATCGTCCACCTCGTTGCTCTCCTATTAAGCAGATTTCCCTTTACAATCTCCCACATAGCCAGCCTCTGCACTTCAGGTTTAGAGAGAACAGAACTGCAATGCGTTCCTGGCCTGCTGTACCGTGACTTTACCACCTTTCTCTCCTTCCAATCTCTCCACTACAGCTATTCGCGTACTTGGTATCCAGTCTTTCTCTGCCTCGGACAAAACAAAAAGTCATAACAATAAAACACAAACAGGAGTTTCGGAATCCCAACCAATTGCACTCTGGTTTTCATTATCATTATTACCTCCGTTTATATTTTAAGTGACTATTTCAGTTGACTTCATAAAAAGAGAGAAAACTCAGTGCAAAGATAGAAATATCAAGCAGTACTCGGTTTTGAGAATCCAAATGAAAGTGGGCCTGAAAGGTCAGCTATGAATTTTTCTGGTAGAATGGCACATCATACTCCATTTCAAGGGTGCTTGTTATAGATTTACCTCAGGGTCTCATTATCAGTTTTACATGCTTGTGTTGAGTGGCGATGCCTATTCATGCACCGTGCTTCACGTGGGTACCCAGTAGGTGCCAGGCTTTACCTCCAGCTTCAACACAGCGTTCAATCCTCAGCTATCGTGGAACCCACTTCCTTGGTTCTTTTCTCCTCTTTATTCCACTTGACAGCTGATCTCTTCCTTTCCCTGAAGCTGACATAGTCCCACTATGCAAACATTACCGCTTTTACACCCAAACCTTACTGCTTTTACACCCAGCACCTAGATACTGGTTTCTAATACCATTCACCAATGAAATAACAAAAACTGGGGCAGATTCTAGGTCTGGGACAGGGGGTACACAAGATGAGCCTGGAGCATCTTGAAGGGCCAGAAAGTAAGGAAGTACTCAAAGAAAAAAAATTTTTTTTAAAGGATGGAGCCTGTCAAAGAAACAAAGGAACCAACCTGAAAGAGTTCTGGTGGCCAAATCTGGGACAATTTGAGCAACAAAATAAAAAACATAGAATTGGATTATAAGACAAAGTTTATAAAATAAATGTACACAGGTCCATATTGATATAAATAAATGATCAAATACATGTAGGAGAAGAGACAAATTGTTTCATACAGAAAATTACAAATAATGTATGTAAATACTCACCCCCTTGTTATGGACTAAATATTTGTATCCCCCCAAAATTCATATGTTGAAATCTTAGCCCCCAATGTGATGGTAATAGGAGGTGGGGCTTTTGGAAGGTGATTAATTGGAGCCTTCATGAGTGTGATAGTGCCCTTATAAAAGAGATTCCAGAGAGCTCTCCCTGCTCTCTGCCATGTGAGGATACAATAGGAAAACAGCTGTCTATGAACCAGGAATTGAGCTCTCACTAATCTGCCAGCACCTTGATCTGGTGCTGGACTTTCCAGCCTCGAGAACTGCGAGAAATAAATTTCTGTTGTTCGTAAGCCACTCAGTCTGTGGTAATATGTTATAGCAGCCCAAACAGACTAGGACACCCTTCCCAAATGTAGAGATTAATCTCCCGCATACCCTGCTCTGGATATGAGCTGGATTTATGACTTATTTCCAAAGAATAGAGTATGGAAAGATAAACTTAGAGTGGAGAAACCTGGCAAACTCTAATTTAAGCAAGTGATCAAGATCACTGTTCCTGGTGTTAAGTCATATTGATACCATGTACCCCTCCGCATGTGTCATAAGAAAGGGGTGTTACCTCTGATATTGTCCCCCAAGCACATAACTCCAGTCTAATCATAAGACAAATATCAGACAAACTGAGGAACATTTTATAAAATACCTGAACAATTTTCTCCAAAACTGTCAAGGTCATGAAAAACAAGGAAAGAATGAGACAGTCACAGATCAGAGGAAACTAAAGAGATGTGACAACTAAACGCAAAGTGTATCCTGGATTGGATCCTGGTACAGAGAAAGGACATCAGTGGAAAAAAAGCTGTAAAATCTGAATAAAGTCTAAAGTTTATTTAATGGTAATATCAGTGTTAATTTCTTAGTTTTGGGTCTTGGTCCAAAGGCTGTGTAAGATGCTGACATTAGGGGAAACTGAGTAAAAGATATACAGGATTTCTCTGTATTATCTCTGCAAATTTTCTGTAAATCTAAAATCACTCTAAACTAAAAAGATTATCTTTAAAAGTTAAAAAGCAAAAATAATTCTTGTTTTTTAACATTTTGTTCATCTATAACTTTAGTTTGCTACTATAGAAACCTCCTTTAGGAAAACACAGTGAAAGGTAGACAAATGAAGAAAATAACTAAAATGAAGACAGCAATAACTTTTGAGGATGGAAGCATGCTCACCTCTATAGATATAGACGTAAGTCACATGCCATAAAATGACACTTTTAAAGTCTACAATTGATTGGTTTTTAGTATATTCACAAAGTTGTGCAACTATCACTACTATCCAATTCCAGAATATCCCTTTAAGGTCACAAAGATTCACACCTGTTTTTTTCCAAGACTTTTGTAATTTTAGCTCTTACAATTAGGTCTCTGATCCATTTTGAGTGCATTTTTGTATACGGTGTGAGGTAGGGGTCCTCTACAATACAGTTTTTTAATTTTTAAGTTAATTTTTATTGGAGTATAGTTGCTTTACAATGTTGTGTTAGTTTCTGCTGTACAGCAAAGTGAGTCAGTTATACATATACATATATCCCCTCTTTTTTAGATTTCTTTCCCCTTTAGGTCACCACAGAGCACTGAGTAGAGTTCCCTGTGCTATACAGTAGGCTCTCATTAGTTATCTATTTTATACATAGTGGTGTATATATGTCAATCTCAGTCTCCCAATTCATCCCAACCTTGGTATCCATAAGTTTGTTCTCTACATCTGTTTCTCTATTTCTGCTTTGCAAATAAGTTCATCTGTACCATTTTTCTAGATTCCACATATAAGTGATATTATATGATATTTGTTTTTCTCTCTCTGACTTACTTCACTCTGTATGACAGTCTCTAGGTCCATCCACTTCTCTGCAAATGGCACTGTTTCATTTCTTTTTATGGCTGAGTAATATTCCACCGTATTTATGTACCATATCTTCTTTACTCATTCCTCTGTTGATGGACATTTAGGTTGCTTCCACATCCTGGATATTGTAAATAGTGCTTCGATGAACATTGGGGTGCATGTATCTTTTTGAATTATGGATTCCTCCAGGTATATGTCTGTTTGTCTATGTGGTATCGTAAACAATCATTTGTCTTAGAAGCAAAATGCCAAAGCTGAAATGTCAGGTCCAGCAGTTACCAGTGTTAAGGTGTTTTCCTTTCTTAGGTTTCCATTTTCTCACCAGCATTGTAAATTGAACATCCTCTGTGGAACCTGTTTCAATTTTACTTGGGATTTTTTAACCACCCAAATTTCTATTAATTGCAGAGTACATATGGGTTCATCATACTACTGTCTGACTTTTTTTAATATATTGGAAAAAATTTAATGGGAGAAACTGATACTCAGAATTGCCAATATTTTAGGCTGCCAAGTAAAAACATATTTTAAAAAGACTACCATCTATTATAATTTCATAAAAGAATGGCTTATACCAAATAGTAGGGGGAATACCATCTTTATATAAAGGAAGTTTTTTTAATTTGGGAAAAAAATAGCTCCATAAAAAACTCATTGCCCTGTCCTTGTATGTTTCACTTAGCCATGGACCAGTACTGATCCCGAGTCTCATATTTGAGAAGCACTGAATCAGATTACAGTTCTGAGGAATTAGAACCATATAGGCTCAGGCATATGATTCAGTTGATTTTTGATAAATACAAAGAACAATAGCATGAGTGGGGGAACTAGATGTTCTTGGGTAGAATCCTGTTGATGCCAAGCTTGTCAATAAACCAGAGAGTGCTGGGCTGACGAGCAATAAGCTTCAGCTTTATTCACAATATAGTAAAACTTCCATGAAGCTCTCATGACTACGGATTAAATCACAATAACTGTGAGGCAGGGAGAGAGAGAGAAGGGAACTCTCATCCTTTATTGGGGGGGTTTATTAGTTTTATTATGGAAATTATGCATGGGCTTGTAACCGAAAGTGGGGTGCGGCTGCTCACCACTCAAAAGCCAATAAAGAGGCCAGGTTGGTAGAAAGGAAAGTTTGCTTTATTTTGGAGGGTGGATGCCTGTCCAAAGGCTGACTCCCCACCACCACCGACAATCAGGGAGCAAGAGCTTTTATAGACAGAGGGAGGGGCTACATGCAGAAACAATACAGTCAGCTCTGACCGTCATCTTGAAATTGGTCGTCGGTGGTCTGATCAGCGTCATCTCGATTATTTTAGGTACAGTTAATCCTCACTTCCAGGGTCGGTTTGTTCCCATTTCCTTGAGGCCAGTTCTCAGAATTGTGGCAGCCTATGTCATGGCTCCAGCCTGGTCATCATGTAGTTAACTTCTTCCACCTGCTGGGGGTTTCAGTATCTATAAGACAGCTCACAGGATATGACTCAGAATATTATCTGTAGCCCTTAAGGAGGAACTAAAGGTTCTTGACTATGCTTAATGACTAAGCTATCATTATTTGGTCTCCTTTGACTGTTTTCCTTTGTTTCTGCATTTTCTCACTTCTCTGATTAAACTTATTCTTTGGCTAAAGTTTTTCCACAGACAAAAGGCAGGCTGAGGACATGGTGTGGGGGGCAAGGACCACAGGGCCCTGCTCTGTTTCAGGCTCAGATGCATTGTAGTAAGTTTTAATTCCATGTCATTAATTGAACGTTAATAAAAATTCTAGTAATATACAAGAGTAAAATCCAGCAGTAGAGATCATTCATTTATAAAATCCAACATACTAGAACTCTTTGTGTTATAGAAACCACCGTAATGTGACAGTGTTGATTTATGAATGCTTTGAGGAAACAGAATTATAATTTTCAAAACAAAAAATAAAAAAAGAAATTGGATTTTTCTCTTCTTGTCTTTGGCCTCCTAATGATCTCTAGACCAATAGCAAGTTAGAGTCTCCGCTGGCTCAATAAATTTTAAACCCTTTTTTCCAAGCAAGATGATGGTAAGGTTCACAAATTCTGCAAAAGTAAAGTTGAACATGATAGATAGATAGATCACTTGAACTCAAGATTGAAATGGACATTAAACCCATACAACTTTGAACCTGTCCTAAATGTCTTTATATCACTAGCATTTAGTATGTTATATATTTCCTAGGTAATTCTCTGAACCTTCATATTATCCCTTCCATCACATCTTTTTGGGATTATCAAGTCTTATAATCTTTACTCAGGAATTCCGAATTTACAAAATACTTACTCTTGAATGAATAGTGTAATATTGCAAAATGAATCAGTTGTAATGTATACATTTTATAGCTGAGAATTCTGAATTATTGAAAATGTCAATGAGATGCTTTTCTCAACTTCCTCCCTTTTCCTACCCCTGTGCACAACTTCCAGCCAGCTCTCCTTTGAGTTTAGATCGCTTTCAATTAATTATTCAGCAAATATTTATTGGGTACCTACCAAGTGCTAGGCATTATTTGTGTTCTATGGATACAGCAGTGAAAAACAATAACAAAACATGGAAAAGGCCCCTGCACAGATGGAGCTAGCAGTCAGGGGGACAAGACAGACAATAAACGAAGGAATAAGATAAATGTAAGTATATACTATGAAATATGTGAGTCATGTAATGTGCTATGTGGGAATTAAGAAGAGGCTGATATGACAGAAAGTAACTGAAAGAGAGGTATGACTCTCAAAGGGGTGGTCAAAGAAAGCCTGAGGAAAAAGCACTTAAGCCAACAGTTGATCGTTAAGAAAGAGCTAATTAAAGATCTGGGGAAGGCAGAGGGACCTGCAAGTGCAAAGACCTTGAGGCTGGAAGGAGTTCAGCCAGCATGTCTGAGAAAGTGGAAGAAGCTGAGGTCAGAGGACTGTCAGGGCCAGGGCATGCAGGAACTCACCCAACATGGTAAACAGTTTGCAATGGGAAGACATGGGAGGGTTTTAAGTCCAGAGAAGAGAATCAATCCATCTTTAGGGGAATATAAGGAAATTTATTTCAGTAACTCATACAACTCATCACTAATTTAGCCTTCTAGTTAGCCCTACTATGACCTTATGTCCTATATTTGGTTCATGTGCTTTTCTCTTATACCCTGATATAGGTTCATATCTTGTACCTTTACAAATAGTTTGTCTCTATGTAACTTGATATTCCAAAAAGGTAATGGAGAGGATAATATGAAAGTTCAGAGAATCACCCAGAAAATATTTAACTGCTACTAAATGCTCAAGACATAAAGAAATTTAGGATAGGCTCAAAGTTGTACTGGTTTAATGCCCATTCCATTCTTGAGTGCAAAGTGATATATAAAGCAGAAAATGTTCAACCTAACTTTTGCAGAATTTATGAATCTTATCATCATCGTGCTTGGAGAAAAGGTCTAAAATATATTGGGTTAGTGGAGACTCTAATTTGCTATTGGTTTAGAAGTCATTAGGAGGCCAAAGAAAGAAAGATATGACTCTCAGATCCTCCAGGCAATACTTTTATGGGATTCCTCCCTTAATTTTTCTAGCCCATTGAAGGCTGGAGTCATACTGACTAAATCCCCATCATTCAGCTGGTGCCCCATAACTCTTGGCAAGATCCTTCTTTGCTGGATCACTTTAACACTGATTGGCAGCTTAATTGTCAAGTGCTATAAATAGTACATTCCCTTGCTTGGCTGGGCATCTTCCACATCTGTTTAGAATAGTTTTAAAATACCAACCCCCCACCTGCCCACCCATCCACCTGAGAGGTTGGGGTTTAGAGGTGAGTTCATTTTGCTGGTGTCTAATCCTCCTGGTCGGGCTGTCTCTTAAGCTCAAAATGTCCTTCTCGAATATAACCCATGCCTACAGACACAGGCAGAAACCCAGATGAGATTACCAACCAAAACTCAAGAATCCCTTAAATAAGCTCAATTACTGATGCTTTCCCAAAGTTTACAACATTCTGCCTTGGAAATTTGGCATTATCTAAGTGAATGGGTATTAGAACTTTCCACTCTTTTGACACCGAAGTAATGGCTATATTGTAATTATTCCGTTGGATTAAATTCAAACATTTGAACATGCAAAAACAGGATTTTATTCAATAAATTTTATAGTATTCAGAAGAGAAGTTATTCCTAAATTGTGGGTGCCAAGAACAAATATCAAAGAAATAATTCAATAGCAGTGGCCTTATCAATTGAAGATGGGGTTTTTGAGGTCAGGGTTGAGGTATTTTGGCAGCAAATGGCATGCACATGGGTCCACAGGTCACAACCTCCCTGACCATGCCAGAGTCACTCTGGATAGAATATTACAAGGGTGGGGGATGGGGACACATATCTAATCATGGCTCTAAAATGAAATAAATCAGCTTCATCTCATCACTATTTTGTCTTTTTGTAAAAAAAAAAAAAAATTTACTCATTTCTGAAAGACAGTAATATGGGAAACTTCTCCAGAATCCAAATGTTTGTTAGAAAATTTGTCTCTCGATTACCCTCCCCATCCACTCTCCCCTCCCCATTCATAGTTTTGCTGAAGCAGCAACAAGCAGTGTCTCTTAACCCATAGTGAGGCAACAAGTGTGGCACTGCTACAGAGAGAACAGACAGAAACCAGAAGGCTAACTGGACGAGTGTCTGTCAAAGTGTGACCACTTCAGAATCATGTTTATGAAATGGTTCCCAAGTGCCATCTGAGACCAACTGAGTCAATCAGAATTCTGAAGATGGGATCAGGATGGCTATATTTTTGGGAGATGGGCTTCAGGAAGTTAACCTTGCTGACTCTAAAATATTAAAGTCTGAAAAGTATTAATAGCAAAGACAGAAGGGAGCCCTAGGGGTGAAGCTGGTATTAGTAGAAAGTAACTGACTTTGGCAGAGAGAAAAGGTTCAGGAAGCTTGAACTGAGCGTAAATAATAATAGCGTATGTCATCTTCTTGGGTCATGAAAAGGGGTCTTTGCTCACACATACTTCAGAGCCTGAAGGAATAAAGCAAAAATTGGTAGAAGACAACACCCTTAACTTAGGGCAAGGGTCCTTACGGTCCAAGTTGCTAGAGGAGGCATGGTCTGGGAGAGGTTATTACGGGGTATAAGGAAAGAAGTAAGGGAAAGAGGGATAATCTAATAGAAATAAGATGGATTGCCTTTGTGGCCATAAAGCAAATAGCCAAGGAGTGGATGTCTATTGTGTTTTTTGTGACACCAATGCAAAAAGCCACAAAAGTCTTCAAGAAAACAGCAAGCATAAAAAAGATACTCTGCTCAGGGTAAGGCAAAATCCAGGTAGAATGACTTTGCTCAGAGTAGCCATACTGTCTAAAATTAAGAACCTCCTTTGATTTGAAAGCAGAAACAAAGCAGCACATGTTTCTACAGTGATGTTGTCTATCATACAGACAAGGTGAAACTATATGAGGAGTTTAATTTCTCAGTGTGTATTAATGATTAACCTACTTATTAGGTTTATTACATAGGATTAGTACCTAATTGGAGCAGAGCAACCACAAGGCAAATTATCAAAATAACAGATGGAAATTTCTTTCTTGACTTTAAAAGATAAAGCTTGGCAGCTCCAGATATTTATGTGTCTAGTATGAGAAAAGAATGGAGAAGTTTTGGTCTTGAAGAACTGGAAAGTGTAACTGCTTTGAGATATTCAAGGAAAGATTGGATACTCTGAGTACTGAAGTAGGGTTTGATACAGATGCTGGCAAGAAAGAATATTTTTTAAGTACATATTTTATCTGGTGGGGGATGTTGATAATGAGGGAGACTATGCACGTGTGGGCTCAGGGGCATATGAGAAGTTTCTGCACCTTCCTATCAATTTTGCTATGAACCCAAAACTGTTTTGAAAAAAACAGTTCTTAAAAAAAAATAGATATGTTTCTATGTATTGACATAACAAGTCCTCTACCTAGCACGTGAGGCCACCAAATTGCTGGTCACTACTGATGCCATAGTGGTAAGAAGACCACAACAGTGTATGGGTATAGGAATACATTTATGTAAATTAACTTTTAAAAACTATATTTGACATGGCTTCGGTCTCTTGAAGTCTTCCAGACTTAATAAATAAATAAAGGTGTCTTTCAAAAATCCATCCTTGAAATTTTAAACTAGGATATTGAGGAAGAACAAAGTTCGCCAAATACAAAAATAAGTGATATTAAAGATGATTGCATCTATTATTTTATCTTACCTTTTCCTGCCATCCCAAATATTACCAAATACTTTTAAAGCATTATGAACTATGGCCCAGCTCTTTTTAGATTCTGGGATATCTTTGCTGATTTATGTCCTACAATATTATAGATTTTAAAAAATCAAAATAACTCTTTGAAAAATGCCTGGCTCCACTGATTTTGTGGAGAGGCTCTTGCTTGGCTAAATTTAATTTAAATGTAGTTCTTTGTTATTGCTTCAAGAGGATGACAGTCATTTCTAACAAGCACAAATTATTCAGAGCATGACCCTAAATGCTGTATTTCAAATAGCAAAAGAAAACAAGCTATCCTCTAACCTACTTCGCATTGCAGGAAGAGAAGCTGTGTGAAAAGAGCTGCAAAAGGACAACCTGACCCAGAGAGATTCGCCCTCACCGGGGCCCTCCTCCCAGCTTTAGTGGGTCTCTGGATGGGCCAGTTGCACAAATACAAGAAGATCAGGCCAGCATCCTGGAAGGGGGAGGGGGCTTGGTATCACCCTCCTTGGATTGCTGTTTGCCAAGTTCTAGTTAACCCAGTTACAGTAAAGCCATTGTGGACTCTTTAGTGGAGCAAGCCTCAAATCTACATGGCATTCACGATTTTTGATGGCCATGGCCACAGCCAGTAACTGCAATTTAGTGGCTTACACATTATCATGAAAGGGGGCGGGCAAAGGCTCAAGAGCAGTGGATTTTACAGCAATAGGAAATAGGACACATTTTGTGCAGTCGCCAACTCCTTTGCATTTCTGAGGATGAAATGCCCCCTAGATCAAAGTGACAAAGTGGTTAGGATATTCACGGGACAGAAGACAAAAGGAGTTCATTCACTGCCAAAAAACAGCCTTCTGTTAAGTATTTAGAAGTTTAATAACAGTACTTACATGAGAAGCAGAATGCAGGAGGGTAACTTGAAAGTGTGCAGTTTAACAGAAACTGGTCGCTCTTCACGAAGCAGGCAGCCCTCATTCACGCATTCACTCAGCACACAGATACTGGGCACCTGCTACACGGGGCCTGCGTCAGGTATTATAAAGAGTATAGGAATGCATAACAAAAGCCTCTGCCTTTAAGGAGCTTGCAGGCCTATATAATAGTATATAATACATATTTATACAAAATAAAATAAATATGCACAAGTCGAGGTGTCAGACCACCTATACAGTACTTGCAAAAGAGAGGGACAGGGACAGAAGGTGATTTTGCAATCTTAGCCCCACCCCCTCCTCAACAGAATACAAGGATTGTGGTTAAAGAGGAAGGGAGAGAGAGAGACAATTAGTTTGGAGGATCTGTTGGTATTTTGTGCATTTCCCTCTCCACATGCCCTTACCCTGCCAATGGTGCATCGTACTCCCTCTTTACTTCAAGTCAAATGAAAGACATTTCAAGAGAACTACTTGGGGAGCTTGGCCTGTATCCTTTTAGAGTTTTGGAGGTACAGGGTCTGATGCAAGACACATACTCAAAAAAATCTCTAGGCAAGATGCTGACTAAAGCTGCCTATAGTGTGATTTGAAGGCTGTACTGAGCGCAAACTGTTCTTCCACTGATGGCAGAATCAAGGACGCATACAAGTTTCCCAAGTACTGCACATGGTCCGCGGCACATGAGAAAGAGCTGTCCTAGAGTTATTTAAGGTCCTTTACAAAAGAGGCTACGTAGAGAGACAATGGGTTTAAAGAATGGAGGAGGATTCGGGGAGTGGAAAATAAAGATGCCTTCCGTCTGCAGCCGATGGAGGTGAGCACACTTCATTTAGTACTTGTAGTACATTAAGGTAGAAAGTCTAAATCACTTTAAGATCATTATAGACAAAGTGTTATAGGGAAAATGTTTTTAAGTCAGCTAAGACTTGTTATACACTACTAACGTGTCACTGAATAAAGGCTGGATCTAAGAAGATTATACCTATTGACCCAACTAGTCAAATAAAAAGTGAAATTTTAAATTGTTATCCAGATATTTAGCTTGCAAGACTTCAAGGTTTTAGAAACTTACAGAGTTTGGAAGTTTGGGAGACTATAATTTTTATCTACGTGTCTAACATATGAAGATATGACATGAATAAAGAATGCAGATTCAGACTTGATCCAAATGTATTTGTTCCTTTAGCATAAAAACCCCTTAGAGCGATGCCTTTTAAGGGTGAATCATATAGGGAGTTATAGAGGGCTTGCATCCCCTTTCCTGAAGGAGCTGGGATGGAGCAGAAGTAGGAAAGGCAAAAAGGCAAAGCCAGCTTCTCTAGTGTTAGCCCTACTCCTTAGAATGGGGAGGTTAGGACATTCGGAGAGCAAAGGACAAAGCCTGCCTCCTTACCCCCAGCTTCTCTCCTTCTTTACCCCATGGGAAAGTTCCCCTCCCCACTGCCTTGCTTCTCAACCCCCTTGACTGCTCAGCCAAACAGGCCATGGCTCTAGTAGTCCTCTCAAGGCTGAGGCCATGGTTTGCTGCTGTGCACAGACAGCTCGCATATAATCCGGAGGTCATGAGGTCTGCACCTCTCTGTTCTAAGGCTCAGAGAAGTTAAGTGGCCCACACACCACAGCATACTGGTTGGTGGCAGTGACAGAAGCAGAATCCTGATCTTCTGCTTCTCTGATAGGGCTCTTTTCTACACTACAGTAAATGGAACGTGCAAGAAGGAGTGCGGGTCACGTGTAGATATACACACACCCACAAAACAGGTAAACACTGTCCTGCCCCATCCCACACTGTAGTTAGGGGTCGCAGTTTCAAGCAATTTTATTTGCAGCAACCAAAAGAAAGTACTTTGGAAACTTCAGAGAAATTTATAGGACCACTTCATATGCTATGAAATTGTACCGTGTGTCATGAATCAAAAAAACGATTAAATAAACTGGGAACGTCATGAAAGTTCCATTAGTGCTCATGTTATCTCTACCTAGAAAAATCACTAGATTAAGTAAATTCTGGAAAAAAAAAAACATTTTCATTATCTCTAGTCACCACAATTCTTAGTATATAAACATATGAATCTTATGTGGTTGCTGTCCAGTCTAGACTGATGTTTCAGGCAAAGGGCCACGGCGTTGTCTGCAGAGCCTGCATGAGACTTAATTTAGCTCTCTGCAGGGTTCCCATTCCTACGATGGCGCATGGGTCCACAATTCCTAGGAACCATTCTTAGATAAGAGTCAAGATCAAGACTGGCTGAGTCCTCACTCTGCAGTTTTCCAGCCTCACACTAGTGCGGCAGCCCTTCATAGAGAGTCCTTGCTGTAAAAGCAAAAGGCTGAACGAACAGAACCGACTGCTAAGAGAATCTCCTACACTTGGGGGCGCGTTCCTTTATTTCATCAAGGAGATAAAACCAAATAGCTCAAACACATCTTAGTCTTCCCCTGCCAACTCTTCTTTCAATGGCAAAAAAGCAATTTTTTCCATACCATGAATAATTTAAAAAATAGGTACTAATGAGATTTACACAATATTGGAAAAAAAGGATTAAGACTAGATAATTACACTTTTAGGAGATTTACAGATTTCAACCAGTTAAGCCCCAGGGTATAATTATCTCATTAGTCCTGTGCACTCAGAATAAATATAGAATAGGTTGGGTATGACCAGTGAACACCACTTTTTGCCAAAAACTTGTAAAGAACAAGCTGTGGATTCAGAACGGTATGTAACAAATGTTACCCAAGTGGATTTCATGCTTATGAAAGGCAAGCGGCGCCTGGCAGAGCCAGCTCTCCACGTTCGGAGCCATTCACACATCTGCCACGTTGCCAGGCTCCCAAACAAACCACTTTGTCTCATCCCCATCCTGGGCCTCCACTTCTCCAAGTACTTCAAGTTCTCCGTGTGCCATGCTGAAAATACTGACCTACCTCTCCCTCAGGCCTTCTCTGTGGCTTGTTCCTTCAGCTGTCCCTGGAAATGAATTTATTCTCATCCACTCTTACTCCTGGAAGTCACAGGAGCAGTGTGAGCCCTGGTGGCCCCTAAAAGTTTAAACCTACTATTTTGGCTTCAATTAGATCCTACTCTGAAAGAGTTCTCGTGAAGAGGGAGAGCTAGGAAAGGCAGAGGAGTTCTGCTTGAGAGAAATACTCATTAAACAAAAAGACTGAAAAAAGAAGTAGCAACTGGTCAGAACTGGTAGCACTCCTTCATCAATAATGACTAACACTGAATGATCCCCTATATGTGCCAGGCACTCTTCTAAGAGCTTTACTTATGTCGAGTCATCTAATTTTTCTCAACAATGTCATGAGATAAATGCTCCTAAAATCCTCATTTGCAGAGGAGACAATACAAGTACAGAGAAATAAAGTCAATTGTTCAAGATTAGAATGTTGGAGCCAGACAGTCTGCTCAATAATCACAATAAAATTAATTGAACGCTCAATTGGTTCCATTACTGTTTGTTATACGCCAGACATTGCGCTATATGAGTTATATGTATTATCTCATGAAATCTCTACAAGACCCCATGAAGTAGGTACTCTCATGATGATCATTTATACATTGTCCTTATTTTACATCTGAAGTTTAGAAATGTGAAACAAGGGAGCCAGGACCCAAACTAAGGTTAAAGAAAGCCTTGGGTTTTTTTTCTCCTCACTATTGCCTCTACAAAGTTATACCCAGCTAGTCCCTAGAGAGGGTGGGTGGGATGCTTCAGAAGACATGGAGTGCCCTGTTATCGGAGATGGACAAGGAGGGGTGAGACATTTACTCAGATGGGGTGGCCTTTTGAAGTCATTTCCATATTTCCACATCTTAGGGATATATCCTTACCTTCATTCACGTTTTTTCCATGTCTTGTGTTCTCTTCCTACCACGTTTCTAATTTTTCACCTTGTGGCTGCAAACTGCCTTTTCTTTTTCATTTTTGTTTTCCCACAATGTCTGGGTGCCATGTTCAATAATTCTTGCTGCTGCAGCAGCAGCTAAGAAATTTAGGATTACGGAAGGCCCTGAAAAACAAGTCTGAACTGTCTTCTTACGAAACAGACATTTCCTTGCTGTGTGTTTTCTGCCCAGAGCAAGGATCACATTGTTCAGACTTGTAATGGACTGGGTGCTCCTAAGACAGCAACACCATCACCACACCCATGCGTTACCTCAGGGGTGTTTGTTTGCTTTTCCTTCAGATTTGGATCTATGGGATGATGTTAGATCCTTGTATACTTGGAACTTTGTGATCAGTCACCAATTAAGGAGAAAATTGTTCCACAGTGATGGCAAGTCACTAGGTTCTGAATCCATTATTGTAATGGAGTCAGTTTCCCCAAAAGGGAGGACATCAAAACGAGTATAAAAATGATCATAATTAATATGTATTACGCACTTACTGTGTGCCCCTCACTGAGCACTTTACATTTATTGTCTCGTTTAATCCTCACATGCAAAAGAAAACTGAAATAAGTACTGAGATCCATCACAATTTACGGGTAAGGAAACTGAGACTTTGGAATATTAAAAAACTATTCCGGGGTCACACAGCTGTGGGAAATGGAAATAGTATTTTAGAACAACCACTGCCCTTCGAGAAGCCTCACCACCATCCAACACGGCTTCCCACCATCGCAGTATAATCGATTGACTCAGCATCACAAAGCTGCACCAACACAAGAGCACTGCGGATGCTGCTCACTAGAACTCTATGAGAGCCTTCAGAGTGGGAGCAATTTCTCACTTGAGCTAAGTTCCTGCCACACGGATTGCTAGTCCAAAACGGCCTCGAAGCAATCAGACCCTCACTGGGTAGGATCTTACTGTTCTTCCAAATGCCATCAAATCCATATACTGTGGATTTAAATGCACAGTATATGGCTTAAAGCCCATCTTTCATAGGAGCTTCCTCTCTCCTTATATGCTTATGTTCCATCATCCTCAGAACTATAATTTGCTGAGCTGGAGACAGGATCTTCTATATACTACCAGGGCCTCAGTTTTTGTTTTTTTTTTGTTTTTTTTTTTTTTTTGCGGTACGCGGGCCTCTCACTGTTGTGGCCCCTCCCGTTGCGGAGCACAGGCTCCGGACGCGCAGGCTCAGCGGCCATGGCTCACGGGCCCAGCCACTCCGCGGCATGTGGGATCGTCCAGGACCGGGGCACGAACCCGTGTTCCTTGCATTGGCAGGCGGACTCTCAACCACTGCGCCACCAGGAAAGCCCCTAAAATTTTGGTCGTTTGTTTTTTACAAAATAGTTTTAGGGTATACCTTGTGGCACTGATACCCTAAAACCATGGAAGTCAAGGAAATTTTAAAATGTTATACACAAAAGGACAATAACCAACTAGATGGAGGTTTAAACTAAATATATAAAACATTAAGGCTATGGCGATAGAGCCAGCAAACTAAAGATATAAGGAATCTAGACTCTAGATTGGCTCGAAATGACAATTTTATGGAATTTTTATCCTAAAACTCCCTTAGAAATGAGCTATGCCATCACCCCCCACTACCAAGTGAGAAAAAATGAGGCCTATTGTGTTGGGGAGACTGGTTTAGGATCACAAAGGTAGTCAGGACCAGAAGCAGGGCCACATTTTGTGACTCTTTGTCAGGCTTGTCACTTACACCACTTACGAGTTTTTGTTTCCTGTTTTGTTTTATCCCTGACCTTCTCTCACTTCCTTCATGAAATGATATTTTTCATTAAAGAGCATTCTGGCCCATTTGTTAAGAAATCCACATTCAAGTTCCACCCCTGCCACTAACGTATTGTGGGACAAACTGCCATGGTGCTGGCCCCTTGCTGTAACTTTGCTCAGCGGCCTCTCTCTCTCTGGTTCGTCCCAAACCAAGGGCAATGACTGCATTGCTGATGGACGAACCCTAGAGCACAGGCTGCATCAACAGGGACAACTGACTCACTGTGAATTTTACAATTTGGGAAGCCCTTGTATCTCAGCCAGTTCCTTTTTTAAACACCTGGAAGCTACAAGTGATGTAACATGTTCACTTGATAACAAGCCAGAGACGAGATTAAATATTGGTCTTTCTCATGGACATTCAGCCAGAAGTCAAACAGTACCTTCCCCCTTTACTACGGTGAAGTAAAATATTTGTGCCTGATGGTTTCGGTGTATTTCATCACCCTAGATTTGATTTTTCCTTTTTTTTTTGCATAGGAACTCTTCTGTCAGAACAGACAGTGCTCGTCAACTGACGCCAGGGTCCTCAATAGCCAATAGCAGAGACTCTGCCCTAGATGCTCCTCTTGCCCTCTTCACGCCACTGGGGGAGCAGAGGGGACTGCTTCACAAGCGACAGCGAGGAGGAGAGGGGTTTTTGAACTTTTTGCCGACATCAGAAATCTTCTCATACTGTCTCAGGCAGTGTCCCTAACTACCACTGGGATGGCACAGAGAGGAGTGCCAGCTGGTAACCCACCTGCTGGCTGGCACTCTGCAACAGGTTCAACTAGTTAAATCCAAGTTAATGGCCAAGCCAAGATTATCCTGACCCTGCATTGGAAAAAAGGTGGAAACCCTGCCACTGAAAGGAGGTGGCAGGGAGCATGGAGAGGTGCTTCTGGGTGCAATGATTCTGGCTGAGCAGATGCATCTTTTGCTCACTAGCTATATCTTACTGGATCATGTTATGGTTTAATTGAGTCCACCAAAAAAGTCGTATATTAAAGTCGTAACCCCAGTATCTCAGAAAGTGATCTTATTTAGAAACAGGGATGTTACAGATGTCATTAGTTCAGATGAGGTCATACTGGAGTAGGATGGGCCCCAATCCAATGTAACTGGTATCCATATAAGAAGACGCAGATACACAGGGCGAACACCATGCGAACATGAAGACAGAGATCAAGGTGATGCCTCTACAAGCCAAGGAATGCCAAAGATTGTCAGGAACCACCAGAAACTAGGAGAGAGGCATGGAAGAGGTTTCTCCCTCCTAGCCCTCTGAAGGAACCAACCATGTGGACACCTTGATCTCGGACTTCTAGACTCCAGGTAATACATTTCTGTTGTTTAAGTCACCCAGTTTGCAGTACTTTGTTATGGCAACCCTCAAAAAACTAGCACAAAGTTTTGAGAAACTTAATACAAAGCTCTAGCAATCTGTACATTCCAGTAGCTAGCTGCTAAAATAGAAGGTTTATAGAATTCATCATAATCAATATTTCTCCTTATTGCGATACACTGTTTGTCTATTTCTACCCAACAATACCATCACTTGAATGTCTCAAAATAAACTAAAACAACAAACCAAACCACAAGCTTATTAATAAAACTTAGGTCTCTCTGCACAGTTCTTTCCAAAGCAGAGCACCATTTCCAAAGTATAGTTAAGACCAGCTAAGGACTGCCCATGACTCAGCTAGTACACTTGATATATATTCTTTCCTGTCCCACAATAAATACTACTGTGTATCTGCTGTATACCAGTCGCTATGAAAGGTATTAGAGACACAATAGTGGTCAAAACAGGTAGTCATTGTCTTCACAGTGGCCTATGTGCACTGAGGAAGACAGATATCAATCAAACAATCACTCAAACATACACAACTATTAACCATGACAAGTGCAATGAAGGAGAAGTATCACCACACTTCGTACGCAGCTACCTCCCCTATGAACTGTGGACAGACAGAGCAAGGCAAGGCTAGGCATACTCTGTATTCCATGTGAAGCCTGCAATACTATGAGTTTTCTCCCATGAAAAGAAAACACTGAATATTACATTCAGAGAACCAAACCATCCGCCAAAAATAATCATCTTAATAAAACATGGGCCCAAAGCGAAGGAGGGGATAGGTGCTGAAAAGTGGTAAAGAGAAGCAAAGTGGCAAATAGGACATGGAGAGAGTTAAATAAATAGAAAACTCAGGACAGAATGCTGACATCCAGTCCCCCCAGCCCCCCAGGATTCAAGAATAAGGGAGTGAGGACATATGCCCAGCACTGTGAGTGTGGCAGTGGTGAACGGCATGTGGTCAGGCATGAGATTTTGTGCAGTTGAAAGGATCTTACCCGAGATAAAAGCCTACCTTTGTTTGAAGCTCTGTCTTTTTAAACTGGAACATCCCTGTTCAGCATGCTCCTTGCTCTGTGCAGTTGTGAGCACTTGAGGCTGCTGCCAAACGACGTAGCTGGTCACCAAAGAAGCTGCCGAATGCTGCTGAAGACAGGGAAGAAAATCCATTGAATTCATCCCGAACATTGCAACAGCGGCTGCCTCTCTCAATTACTTTGTCAAGTCCCATTATAATTGTAGCTTTGATCACATGCAAGGTTTTCCCACGGGTGGGGATAGAGTCAGGATCCTCAAAGTGCCGGCATGTCTCCCCAGGCCACTGTGGACAGGTCTGCAGCCACTGTGTCACTTGCCCTTGGTGGAATTTAACAAGATAAACTGCTTCCTTGGCATTTATATTACACTTAGCATGGGTTGTATTTACACCTCTTGCCTCTTGGTGATGACCAACTTGGATTATCTACTTTGAGATCTCCCAAACAACCTAGGCATAACTGATTTGAAAATACCTTTAAAACAATAAATCCATCACTGTATGAAAACATACACTTCTGTTTCCCAAGATAAGTATTCAGGGATATATGATAGTTGGGGGCTGGGTTAATGAGCAAACAATACCAGTGGGGCAAGGAACTCCACCATGGAACAGAAATAAGCTTGTAGCCCAGCACAGAATTCTACTATGACCCTTGATTCATCCTTGTCTGAGTTTGCATAATTCCAAAGTGTGGTTGTGATAGGTGAAGATGTCAAACCATCCTTAGGTAACTAGTTGCATCACTATGATGCCCAGGTGAATAATGTGAAAGGAAAACTATTTTGAACGTTATTATGTTAGATGGTAAGGCTTAAGTATGTTTGGCATATTTAGCATCAGATTTGAAAATGGTGTCAAAAGAGAAAAAAGAGAAGAGAAATATACTGCCTGTGAACAACAAAAAACAGAATGTTCTGGGAATGGGAATTGATGGCTGGTTAGAGCAATGGTTCTCAAAATGTGGTCCTGGGGCCACCAGCAACAGCAACACCTGGGAACTATTTGGAAACAAATTAGCAGGCCCCTCCCGAGAGAGAGAGAGAGAGAGAGAGAGAGAGAGAGAGAGAGAGAGAGAGAGAGAGAGAGAGAGAGAGAGAGGGAGAGAGAGAGAGAGAGACGGAGAGAGAGAGAGAGAGAGAGAGAGAGAGAGAGACAGAGAGAGAGAGAGACAGAGAGAGAGACAGAGAGAGAGAGAGAGAGAGAGAGAGAGAGAGTGTGTGTGTGTTGAGGCAGGCGGGGGAGGAGGGGATGCCAACAAGCCATAGTCTAATAACCCAGTGATTCTGATGCATACTCACCTTTGAGAACCACTGAGTTAGGGCATGAAGACCAAAGCACATTTAAGAGAAAAACAAAACAGAGCAAACCATTTTCCCCTAAGCCCATTATCAGGGCAGAACTTTAATGACTCCAGGAAAAGAACTCTAATCCTGGAGTCTGTAAATTATTAGGGGGCCTAACAATGTAAACAATCATGATAAAGAGATGAAAAAGTCATTAAAGTAGACAGTTAGATGGCTCTTCGGCTGAATGGGTGACAGACCTGATCCCTGTCCTAGTGACATTTGCAGAATTTCTGCAAGTTCACTACAAACAGTGTTTTCATCCCCAGATTCCTTAGTGACTGAAATCAGCCTTAAACCCAGGCAGCTGAAGTTTTTGTGGTCTGGCAAGTATTTGGTATGACTCCCTTCACCTGAATCTGAGCATTTTCCTTCTGAAACGTTCACTGAGTGAGAAGAATTTGAAAAGGAGTTAATAAAACACATTCTTTGAGGTTGGAAAAATACAGTCTCCTCTGATCATAACACGGGTAGGCCAGTACAAGCAAATGACATACAGATAAGAAACACAGAAGACTTCTGAACTGTGTAGTCTTCCAAATTATTATACACACCTGGGGAAATCCCTAGCAGAGGTCACTGGTCAAAGCAAATGTTGAAGGGATTGTAAATCCAGGAAAGAACAAATATATTATAATAAAATTGTAGAGTTAATGTGGCTTGTCCAACCTAAAGCTGAATGCCAGAGATATTTCTCCACCCTCCTCACCTCCGCCAAACTTACAAGCAACTCTTAGCTCTGGGATATTAGCAAGAAAGAGTTTTATGTGAATGGAAGTTTCTTTTTCTTTTAAACTCTTTCATTTAGCGTGCACCAAAAAGACACTTGTGTGCTTAAAAGTGACATCCATTTGCTAGTTCAGTTCCCCCAGGCTAGGAAAATAAATGGATGTTTTGGCAAAAGTCTTAACTAGCACTTAAAGTTGGATGCTTGAGAAACACTTTATTCAGTGTTCCCCCATAATGGAAGGTGATGCAAGATAAATTTTAAAAAGGCTGGAAATATTCTAATGAAATTTCTTTTTTTGATATGCCTAAATTTTTTTTCAAATACTATTGTGAACCTCATATCTCTACCACAGATACACATTTCAAAAGATCCTTTAAAATGATCACCCAAAGGTGTTAACTTCAGAGCCATCAAATCAATTTAATTCCAGCTTGTAGAAGTTGTTTCACTGAAAAACTAACATTTGTTTAGCCAGTCCCAACTCTTTGAGTCCAGGTCCTGATTTTTCTCCTAAATTCATCTCTTTTTTTTTGGAAAACAAGGGCAGCAGCCTATAGTCATATCTCTGCCAAAACTTTTGAGGGCACAAGAAAGAAAAGTACAAGAATAGTAATTTAATATTTTCCACCTGTAGATATAACACTTCTTTAGTACTTACTGGTCTCATGCTGGCAAGACTCGTATGATGCTTTTGATGTACCTGAATTTTTAACTTTCCCTACTGTCTTACTCATTGCCAAGAATATGCTAATTGTTCATCTCTTGTTTTAAGACAATGCAACTTTAGTCTGGGGTGCCATACCGACTCTATGGATCATCAGCCAAAGCTCTAGTTTAACTTGTTCACTAGTGGTCTTCAAAGCTAAGATGGAAAGGGAATTACAGTTTGGATACTACAGATCTCATGACAGCTACTGATGGGATCAGTCCAGAGAGTTGCTCAAAGGCATTCATAAGTTTGACCTGGCTAAATATCCTTTGGGACTTAAAAAGCTGACCGGTTATTTGAACTGATTCATAGCCAGCTTTACCATGATCTTTTTCTTAGACTCCCTAGGCAAGTAGCTTTCATGTGATTGAGAAAGCCAAAAACCTCAAAGAAAGGAGGATTCAGGTATCTCCCTCCCGCCCCCACCTCTCTCCCTCCCGCCCCCACCTCTCTCCCTCCCGCCCCCACCTCTCTCCCTCCCGCCCCCACCTCTCTCCCTCCTTCTCTCTCTCTCTCTCTGTCTCACACACACACACACACACACACACACACACACACACACACACACACAGTGTCTAGGAACTCAAATTCCAGTGGTGGGGTATTTCTCAACCTCAGAGGCACGGTCCTCTTTTGTTTTGTTCCCTCTTCTTTTCATAATCAACTAAATGGGGTTTGAAAGTAATTGGAGCCACATGGATTGTTGTGCTTCAGATTTTGTCAATTATATAAAACTTACTTTCCTTTCTTCACTTTCCTCTAAATTTGCACTTTTACCATATACATGGTATATGTTGAATCTCATTACAATAGAAACCTTTGAAAGACAGACATCCCAAACTTCTCAATCATGAATATTTTTTATTTTTTCAGATAATACACAATACAATAAGCTTCCCTATAACAAAATTATCTGGACAGTCTTTGGGAATTAGTCTGAAAGAAATTAATAACCAGAAGTAAACAAATAATCTGAGAAGAAACTAAGTCTTGCCATTGACATAGCACTCATTTTCTTTTTTTTTTTTAATTGGGGTATAGTTGTTTTACAATGTTGTGTTAGTTTCTACTGTACAGCAAAGTGGAGTTCCCTGTGCTGTACATTAGGTTCTCATTATTTATCTATTTATACCTATTAGTTAGTGTATATATGTCAATCCCAGTCTCCCAATTCCTCCCACCCCACCCCTTTCCCCCTTGGTATCCATACATTTGTTCTCTACATCTGTGTCTCTATTTCTGCTTTGCAAATAAGATCATCTATACCATTTTTCCATTGTATATATGTACCACATCTTCTTTATCCATTTGTCTGTCGATGGGCATTTAGGCTGCTTCCGTGACCTGGAGCACTCATTTTCTTAATATTGATATCATTCCGTAAGTTCTGAGTATTATTTACTGATTTACTTGGAGATACAATATACAGGAATGTTTTCAAGTAAACCTCACTTTGCCCTCCATACTGTCTCCTGGTTCCATTACTAGTTTATATAAATGATTATATCTCCCTTGTACAAAATGAGGCTGTTGGCCTATGTTGTCACTAAATTCTTTTCTGAGCCCCCAAATTTCTGATTCTCCTCTAAGAAGCTCAAAGATTCGCATTCTTCAGGATATTTCATGAACCTTCCCTACCAAGTTCAAACTACTCCATTTAATTCAGGTAAATTCATTCATTTAGTCATTTAACAAATAAATATTGCACATCTACCTATGTTCTAGGCATTCTGCTAGACACTACCCTTAAGAAGTTCATAGTCTAGAATCTTATATGTTTTATATTTGATACATATTTATTTTTAAAGAGGATGTATACACTCTTATGTAGCACATCATCCATTTTGTTTATGTGCATCAGTGCAAATATGCCCAACTTGGTCTAGCACACTTAAAACTAAAGACATCAGACTTCCCTGGCGGCCAGTGGTTAAGGATCCACCTGCCAATGCAATGGACATGGGTTTGAGCTCTGGTCTGGTAAGATCTCACATGCCATGGAGCAACTAAGCCCGTGCACCACAACTACTGAGCCCGCATGCCACAACTACTGAAGCCCACGCGTCTAGAGCCTGTGCCCCACAACAAGAGAAGCCACCGCAATGAGAAGTCTGCACACCGCAACAGAGTTGCGTGTGTTGCCCCTGCCTGCCGCAACTAGAGAAAGACCGTGTGCAACAACGAAGACCCAACACAGCCAAAAATAAATAAATACATAAATTTATTTTTAAAAAACTAAAGACATCTTCAAGTGCAGAAGAATATCTTATGAATTTTGGCCCCATTAAACAAAGAGGTTGAGACAATCTATATATTTAGCATAAAAACAAAACATTAACTAATAGTTTATTCAAGCAAATTAAGGAAATACTACAGATATTTTTCTTAAAATTTCCAGGTAAGATAGAAATCAATAATTCAAATCCCTGATTGTGAATACAATTGGAATGAAATTCAAATGAGCTTTGAGGAATATATTTGCCAACAGGTTATTTCTCACTAATCCTTAACAATTACCAATTATTACTTATATTTTGTGCAGAAGTCCAGTATAAGGTTAGATCAATTAGGCAAATAAATTCAGATTTCATTCTGATAACTTTTTTAATGAAATTCTAGTAGGTCTTAAAGTCCATTAGTTAGATTTAGAATTCTAATCTAAGTGCTATGAAACCCTATAAAGTGAGCTTATGAGTTAGCTTATCAGCATTCCTAAGTATGTCAGAATATTATCTTTTTATTGTTCTCCATCTATATCTTAGGAAACATAGAGCTGTTCATAGGTATAGAAATCTTAACTACATCAGATTTAAGAAACACTAGACAAACCAACATGCCTCTGAATATTTCCCCAACCTACAGAAAATCATCTAATTTCTCCATTAAAGGTGGCTTCTTTTGGGTTCAGACACTGAGTCATCAAGGGTGGCCTGATTACAATAATGATGTCCATTCAGTGAGTGCCTAGTCCATTCTAGACACTGTGGCAAGTGCTTTACATACTTATTCCCCAAAACATCCCTGTAAAATGAAATCTTTTCCCAGATGAAGGAAGTGAAGGTAGAGTGGTCACCTAGCCAATAAGTACTGAAGCCAATATTTAGCCCCTATGTTCTTCCACTGTGCCACCCTGAGTCACTGTATTAATCCATTATCACTTTTGGTGGTCTATCGTACAGAATTTTACGATATTACACTTCAAGATAGCTGAAAACTATGAGAGAAATAGTTTTTACTGAAGTACAGTTGATTTACAATGTTGTTTTAGTTTCTGGTGTACAGCAAAGTGCTTCAGTTTTTTATATATATATTTATACTTTTTTTAGTATATATATATATATATATATATATATACATATAGATACTTTTTCAGATTCTTTTCCATTATAGGTTATTAAAAGATATTGAATATAGTTCCCTGGGCTATACAGTAGGACCTTGTTGTTTATCTATGAGAGAAACATTTTTAATAGCAGAGAAAAAATCAAGTGATACATCTGGGGAATGGGGCATTTATCATGGTGATAGTAATAGAATTGGTCTCTTTAGAGAAGAGTGGTAGAAAAAAGGAATACACAAGGCTGCACAATTTTGAGGACATTAATATAACAATAATTATTATAGCTAGCCTTCACCAAGGACTTAATGGTGCCCATTCACTGTCCTAAGTATCACACATATCTTATCTGATTTAAACTCCCTAGATCAGAGAAGTGTCTCAAATTTGAAGAAATCTCAGGGAATCACGGTGACAGGGAAACTAAGACTTGCCAAACAAACTTTGTCTACTTCAAGGACATTCCTTTTAGAAAGCTACCTTGAAAAGCCACCTTGTGATTATCTGGACACATCACAGGCTTCTAATCTAGGACCTACAACCTTAAAAAAAAGGGCTTATAATAGCCATTTTAATGGATATGAGGGGATATCTCATCGTGGTGTTGATTTGCATTTCCCTAATAATTAGTGCTGTTAAACACCTTTCCATGTGTCTGTTGGCCATCTGTAGGTCTTTGGAAAAAATGTCTATTCAGCTCCTCTGCCCATTTGTTAATTGGGTTGTTTTGTCGTTTTTGTTGTTGTTGAGTTGTATGAGTTCTTTATATACTATTTTGAAGGGTATTATGTTAAGTGAAATAAGTCAAATAGAGCAACACAAAAACTATATGATTTTATATATTTTTAATATGTAAAATACTAAATAAATTAAAAAGCAAACAAACAAAACAAACAAGAACCAAAACAAATGCATAGATACAGAGAACAGAGTAGTGGCTACCAGAAGGGAAGGAAGTGGGGAGAAGGCAAAATGGGTAAAGGGGGTCAACAGTATGGTGATGGATGGAAACTAAACTTTTGGTGGTGGTGAGCGTACTGAGGTGCACACAGAAGTAAAAATAAAATATTGTACACATGAAACTTACATAATGTTATAATCCAATTTAAAAAGTACTTATATAATGAGCAGGGACAGATCCAGGTTTGTTAGGCCTAAAGTTTATGTAATTCGGGGGTCCTTATTTCTAAAAAACACACAAAATTGTGAATACAAAATTGTTTGTGAAACCACACAGTGGTTATAACTAGTCATGGTTAGATTAGCTTATATTTTCAAAATTTACAAACACATGTGATCATGTGAACACACTGTAAGAACTCTTGCCAGAGACTTGGAAGGGGTTTGTGTGAGGGGTCTTAAAGCTTGAGTCTCACTGGATTCACTGCCTCTCACAATGAACAAGAGTGAAGTGAGTGCCTTCAGCAGAATGTTGAAAAAGTAGTCATCAATGAAGTTGTAAGTGGAGGGAGGATATCCTTCAAATTAACCACTTGCAGCCCATCAATTTAACAAAATGAACTTTATAACCGGTAGATCTTGGGAACTGAGATAAACGTTGCAACTGATCATCCAGCTGGAGACTGAGGCACATGTTATCAGGTTCAAAAGTGAGGGTAAAGGTACCTGACTGGCAGAATGACAGAGTGGCTTATTGTTACACTCCTTAAACCCCTTCTGGGAAGCAGCAACCACCTCTCCCGCCTGAATGTGTCAAAACACATCAGAGCATTAGACAAACAACTCAGACGTTTCCCACATTTCCATTCTTGTATATTGACCCAAGGGATAGGGAGCAGCAAGGCCTGGTGAGGCAGTGAGCATCCTGTTACACATGACCCTCCCAACAGCGCACAATTCACTTCTTGAATTGCTATCACACCCTGGGCCCCTTTGTTTCTCAATAACAGACTCATTTTTCCCTCCACCTTGTAAAATCCACTTAGAAGAAATTTAATGCAGTCAGAGAGCATTAAAAAAAAATTCCTTAGTGGGACCACCCATTAATAATGTTACCCTAGAAGAGATAAAGAAAAATGAAGTATAGATACAAGAATCAAAGAGATCAGGTGAACCAGATGCTAATGGCTTTCATAGAGAATGACCTAATGAAATGCACTGGCATGGTTTTCCTTTCAAAAGCAATCTTGAAATGAAAGAAAAATATCTTAGGCAGGCTGAAACATACATTTTTAGATGATGGACACAGACTGACTTCCTTATTTGCACCCTTAGAGTTTTCGGAAGGCCAAAGAGAGTGAACCCTTCCCTGCTGTTTATTTGATTTGGTCTGAGTTGAAGCCAAGAGATGTGGTGATGGAAGTTTTGGAAAAACAATTAAAAAGAAATGTATGCAGTGGTTTTTCTGGGATCCTAATTAACTGGCCCATTTCTAGGTAACATTAGGGAAGTTGTGGGCAGTGATTATTCTCTCTTTAAAGTCCTAATTAAAACGTCGAACTGTAAGATAGAATGTCTTCAAAGCTGCATGTAATTTGATTGTGTTGGCTTACTGGGAAAATGGCCTTGGAAATACAAATAAACCAGCCACTAAAAAGATCCCAGAAGTCCAGGCTTTATTCCAGAAGTATAATCTGTTGAACCAATAGCATTTCATAACTAACCACTCACCAAGTGGTAGACATCCAAATGTCAAAGCCAGTTTCATAACACGGTTAACACATAACATGCTGCACAAGAATGCCTCGCCATAGCACACTTGGGTTTCAAAAGGGTGTTTGGGGTTAGTTCACCTACAAATTCTTATCAGCCAGCTTTAAATGTTCTCATTTGATGAGTTTCAGAAATGGCTGGCACCCTATCCACTTTTTAATTAGCTCTAAAAGAATTCCTGCATACAATGGCAGATTTCTGTTACTCTCAAGCATTAAGATCTCAGGCAGACTGGAATCCCTATCACATCTGTGCATGACCATTAGTAAAGCTGTCCTTCACTTAAGAAGGTTATGACACTTTGGAATGCAAATAACAAAAAAGCCAATCAAAAAATGGCTTAAACAATAAACATTCCTGTTGTATATCAAGTACAGCAGTTGATTCATACAGCATCTCAACAACGTCAACAATGATCCACTTTCCAGTTTTCCACACTGCCACTCTCAGTATGCCAGCTGCTCCCCTCACTGTCACACTTTGTTTGCATGAGCTCCAGCATCACCCCCTCATATAACCACATCCAAAGGGAGAGAAACAGGAATGTTGCCTTTCATGCATATCCTTTTATCCTTTTCTGGACACCCCGCAGCAGGCTTGCCATAACATTTCCTTGCCCATAATTGCATCACATGCCCACGCCTAAACCAAACAGTGTCAAAGGGAACTACTACGACTGGATTCGCTTAATCAAGGCTCATATGCTACCCCCACAGCTAAGGGGAAATCCAGTCTCCCTGATGCACATGTCATACTGATGCTGCAAAACAAATCATAATTCTCTTTGCAATGGAAAAAAATGGAACAGTGTCCACCCCAGAGGTAGCATGTCTATCGCACCACTGGCAGTAGGGTTGAACACTGAGTTGCATTTCCAGTGATGGGCAGATTTACTGACACGTTCACTCATATTCTCTCTTCTGTCCCCACTCATGGCAACACTTATACAAAATACCTAGTCGAGAGCTTTGTCTATGAACACGAGAAGAAAACTATTCACACCTTAGAACTCATCCATTCATTCACTTGTTTAGTCACAAATGTAGTTTGAGCATCTACTAGGTGATGGGCGCTGTATTAGAGATATAACAAGAACAAGTCAGACATGGTCTCTAATATCAGAAAGCTTATAGCTGAGTGGGGAGAATACATAAAGGCAAACAGGCAGAATAATATCATAATCCCTGATGGGGAAAACACAGTACAGTAAAGTACCTGAATACTATAGTATCATAAGTGCTTCGATAGCAGAAGTCCTGGGCACTATATAGATGCACAGAGAAGATGGACCTCACCCAGTCTCCTAGAGGAAGAGATTCCTGAGGTAAGAAATGAAGAATGATATGAGGATGGGTTGTAAATAGAAAGAGTTAAAAGGAGACTAAATGAACCCCACAGCCTTGGCCCTCATCTAATTAATACTGAGTAATTATTTCAAAACTTCTCATATATATATACACCACTAATTTCTCAAGGGTACCTATACCACTAAAACAGGGATTCTTAATCTGAGGTACATAGATGTAATCCAGAAGATTAATGAATTTGGAGAAGAAAAAATACATCTTTATTTTCATCAGCCTCTAACTGAAATTTAGCATTTTCTTCAATAATAAATATGAGCAAAAAAAACCCCACAGTAGTGTTATCATCACCCATGACTTTGGTAACAATAGAAATCATAGGTATTTCATATTACTCTACAAGATGATGCAGATGTATTAAAAAAGTGTTCAAAATTGTGGCACTTAATGACTACTGCTAGATATTGTTTTTAAAGCATTTATTTTAAAGAACATGATTGCTTTTAAATATTTTGACTGCTGTATTTCAATATAATTGGCTTCCTTTTTGATTCTATATATTTTATTTTATGCATCTAAAAGCAATAGTCTGAGAAAGGGTTCATCGATTTCACCAGACTAATAGGGGTGCATTTCTTCCCAGGTCAGACTCAGTACTTGTACATGAGAGACTTGTGAAAGCTATGAATTTAACTTTTGCTGTAATTGTGCCTTATGCCCAATTAAATTTTTTTTTTTTTTTGGCGGTACGCAGGCCTCTCACTGTTGTGGCCTCTCCCGTTGCGGAGCACAGGCTCCGGACGCGCAGGCTCAGCGGCCATGGCTCACGGGCCCAGCCGCTCCGCGGCATGTGGGATCTTCCCAGACCAGGGCACGAACCTGTGTCCCCTGCATCGGCAGGTGGACTCTCAACCACTGCGCCACCAGGGAAGCCCTGCCCAATTAAATTTTGTATTTGATTCTCAGCAATGATAGCCCAGTGGCTATAAAAAATATTATTTTAGGGCTACAATAAAGGTCCCTGAGTCTCTGGGTTTGTTGTTTTCTTTCTGTACGAACTTCAGAACAATCAGAAAATCTACCCCACACAAAGTCCTTGGAGTCGTCATTACCATCATAATGGTCAGCTTCTTAGGCACATGCTGTAGTAGGCATTTCACCACAATCAACATTGGTGATAATTTGATTAAATGAGATGTGACTGCACGTCATGGATTACTAGTACCTAATTTCAGCATTGTATTCAAGTACAAAAACATGACCAGACCAATCCTCAAATCCCCATTTGGAGTGTCCATTTCCCAGGACCACATGTGGAACCAATATTTTTATCAGTCAGTGTCCAAGCAGGATCTAGAAACCACAACAGTTATATGAACAGAGAGAATTTAATATAAAAATTTTTTAATTTTTATTGTAAACTTAACTAAAAAGGCAAGACTAGAACACTGTGGCGAGGTTCAGTAAACTTGTTGTGCAAAGAGCCAGACAGTAAACATTTCAGTCATATGGTCTCCATTGCAAGTACTTGACTCTTATTAAAGCAGCCATAGATAACACAAACACACGTTTGCCTGCCACTGCATTAAGGGATCATGGAAGTACCAGTAGCAGGAGGCAGCCACACACCTTCGCCTAGCAGAACAAATAGGAGAGGCTGGAATTTTAAAAATCCCGGATCTAGAGGAAAGACCCAGTGGAGATGAAATTCAGGCTTCTGAGAAGGTGCTAGCTGGTGCTGCTATCTCTGAGGTGGTGCCATAACCCAACTCTGCCAGCGTTGGAAAATCTGCAAGATTAATTCAGCTGTTGTTATGGGAAGATAATGCTGATGCAAAGGTGAAGAAGTATGGCACGGTCATAGGAAATAAACAGGAAGCCCATATACAACAGACAGGAAGGAAAAAAAATCCCTTCTCCCTCCCCCCGCCTTGCCATCTCCCTCTAGTGGCCTCCTTTGGTATAGCCTAGTAGGCAGCCAAGTGCCGCTGAAATGTGGTATGGAAAGTCTTAGCTTCACCATCACAAAGTGATGTTTAGAAGAGTGGGCTTGGAGCTAAGAAACAATAGCTTTATACCTGGCACAGGAGTTGCTTTATAAGCTTCACAGACTGCTAAAGGATATTCAGTATATAAAAACCAGTTCAGAATGAACTGGCTCAACTTTTACATGAACTCTGATTACTGAATAAGCCTATTAAGTAGTCTACCTGAACTCCTTACCTCAGTAAACATTCATTTTTACCAAAAGAGTATTAAGAAGTATTGTCTCCCTTGTTACCAATTTGAAAGAAGAAAAAGAACTATAATCAGTAAAGGCAATGACTCTATTCAGGTCACTTTTAAAAAAGAAGAAGGCACCAAAGCTGAGGCTGGTTCTCCTGCTATTATAATTACCACTTCTGGGCATATACAGATGGTACCGTAATCTCTTCAAAATCTACTGGGAAATTAAAAAGAATACTAAATTAATGGAGCATTTTTAATAAAATAGTAATGTTTTTTAATGGAGTCCTTCATTGCTATGGGTGGCAGAAATGAACTGGAGACAGAGAGATGATAATTAGTTAGCTAATTTCTTTATAGAAACTAGTCTTTGGTAAAAAGGACCACACATTTTTTGCCCTAGGATAATCTCCACTATTAATAATCATAGGGATTCTGAGGAATAAAAGAAAATAAAGTACACTCCAGGTTGACATGCCATGGTTGGAGGATCCATCAAATATTCCAGATTCCAATTTTCCCAAGGATGTTTACACCAAACAACACAGCAGACCATGTGATATTTGGAATTTTTTTCCCTATTTCTCATCCTGTGTCTTTGAAGAAAGAAAAAATAAAACCTTTGCAAAATTATATTACCCTCCTGAAACTATCTCTGATTAGTATCATTCAAGGCTTGATCACTTCCCTATACCTTGCATCACTGTGACATTTTTCTTTTTTAATATGGTTTCTTCCTCAGTCACAATCAAGAGGCTGTGCTAACTGCTCGGTGCCCATCATTGCCTGAGGTACTATAGGATTCTTAGAATGGCTCCCATTGTCAAAATGTTTACTATATGGTTTGGAAAGCAGAATGGAAACATATGAAACTACTGGATTCAACAGAATGTTAAATGAGGTCATTTCTTTCCCAGCATCTGAGTTAACAGGCTTATATCTTGACAAAGAGAAAATGAAGAAACATTCATGAGCTGAAGTATGTTGCCCAAGGTTTTAAGTTAAAAATATGATTTAGACCAGGCCTTGAAGGATAAGTAGAATCTAAACCAAGGAAAGTGGAGCTGAGGAAACAGCTGAGCAAAAGCACAGAAGCAAAAATAAAAATTCTGACTTAAGTGAGACAAAGGCTTATGATTTGCGAAAAGAACTGTGTGAAATAAGGTTCATAACAGTTAATGGAAGCACTCGAAAATGGTTAAGTATGAACTTGAAGCAGGAACTTCAAGTAGGCAGGATCACACATGCTCAAAGTGGGGCTTTGAAGAGATTGATCATAAGTATAAAAAATAGTTAAGCAAAAAGAGGGCAGGCCTTGTAAGGGATGTCAAACAGGGGTCTACTCTAGTGGCCCAGGCATACGTAGTAATAATCCTACTAGAGTAGTAGCCATGAGAATAAAGAGTAAGACTCTTGGAATCCAGAAATTGAGGTCACAGCGGAAGCTACACACCAGTAGTTGACTGCTTTGACAGCATGTTTCTCAGCACCCTGGGTCCCCTTCTAGCCCATCAGCCTTACCATGTCCCTTCCCAGCCTCATATGTCGATTGCTCCAGGATCCAAAGACAGCACCGTGCCCCTGGAGGGTGACCATGAGCTCTTTTGAGGGTCATGCTGATCATGTTGATGCACAGCTTTTAGTCTTTTTTGCAGTGTTTCCCCACACGGTGTTTATAGATCCTAATAACTCCTAGAAATCTTCCTTTCTTTCCCCTAAACCGAGGGAATGATTATCCTTCCTGCTTTATGATTTGATGGAAAACCAAGGGACACAGGAGAGCATAGCTGATCCCTTCATGCTTTCTTCTCAAACCCCCATCTTATCCAGAACATCTGGCTCTTTGCACAACAGGATACATTCTTGTCTTACCTGACTTTTCTAGTCACTACCCTCATAGCTCTTCTAAAGTATCTCCACATATTATATAGGTACTCAATGTTTTGGTTTGGTCTTGGTCTTAAGCAGTTTAGTTATATAAGGCTGTGCAATACATTTTTATACTATATCATTATAAGCTTGTTTTAGTCTATTTTTATTTATTTATTTTATTTATTTTATTTTTGGCTGTGTTGGGTCTTCATTGTTCCACGCGGGCTTTCTTTGGTTGCGGCAAGCAGGGGTTACTCTCCCTTGCTGTGCACGGGCTTTTCATTGCGGTGGCTTCTCTTGCTGCAGAGCACAGGCTCTAGGCGCTTGAGCTTAAGTAGTTGTGGCACCCAGTCTCAGTAGTTGTGGCTGGTGGGCTCTAGAGCACAGGCTCAGTAGTTGTGGCACACTGGCTTAGTTGCTTGGCGGCATGTGGGATCTTTGCGGACCAGGGATCAAACCGGTGTCCCCTGCATTGGCAGGCAGATTCTTAACCACTGCGCAACCAGGGAAGCCCTAGGTGTTGCCATTTTGCATCTCAATAAGTGAAAGTAAACATGCTAATCTTTTGCATGTTTACATTTCTTGCTAAGGTGCTAGAGATGCAGAAGTAGGTGTCTTGATAAGAAACTTTAGAATTTCTAAACTTTAAAAGGCATGGAATTTACTAACAGGTGAGTAAAATTTCATAAGAGCATCTTTCTCTTTAATATGTGCTAAGAGATAAATTGTATATAGGCACAAACCCTCAGGATTTGAAATGTCACATTTTGAAAAGGCTCCTACAGTATTCCTTGGAAAATAACTTTAAAGGAAAACAGAAACCAATCTGAAGATGCTTCTCTCTTTTTTTTAAACAGTGGCATTTATTCTTTAGCACAGCAACCCCAAAACAGCAGTTTATAATATTGTACACTCTAGTCTCAGACTATTCACAGTTAATAACCATTATCTTTTCCTGTTTGATTCACCAGGCATAGATTTTCATGAATTTTCTCTCCTAGTCTTTCAGAAGGTTCCTCCCCTTCCATTCTTTAAATCAGCTTGTTCCTCATAGTTTCCTACCTCTGAAATCTGTCTACTAAACACACCCAATTTCTCAATTTGTGTGTATCTAGTTGCAAGATTTTGTTACTACCTGTGATGATTGTTTAGACAAGCAAAAGATATTCATTCAATCCACCTATAAACTTACAAGAAACTAAACTTTTACCAACTACATTTGCTTACCAACCCTGCACTATTTAAATAACGTATTCTTAAGGGCTAAGTTCCTGATATGCCCTTCTCTGCCTGGATTAGAAAGGAAAAAAAAGATGGCTTGAAATATCTTTGATAATTAGAAGTAATAAATGTAAAATAGAGTTGGATAAAGAGAATATACAAAAAAATTTAATGTTATCAAAATGTGTGTATATAGTAGTTTTATATAATAAAGGCATATAGAAGGAAAATAATCAAATCATCTTAGATATATCAGGGAAGTTTAAGAATGAATACTTTGTTGCAAAGAGATATCCAGTCATTTAAATATTCTCCCTAATCACCTTCAGGTGAATGGTCCTGTTGTAAGTATCCTGGGTAGCCTATGAAGATACCCAGTAGTAGGCTCTTCTCTAAAAGAATCTGACAATTCAGTTGGAGAGAAAAACAAGTAGAATAAATATTAAATTAAATTAGAAAAATCTATCACAGGTGCATAACTTTTGACCCAAATATGTTATTTCTCAGATTTTGGCCCAAATAAACAATGATGTATAAAACCATATGGGTTTATAGAATAATTTTTAGAATAACTAATCTTGGATAAATGACAAGATAATTTTAAAAGGTGGCCACATGCAATAAAATGGCATGTAGCCACTACAGTGGTATACAAAAGACAATTTAATGACAGACAACTGTTTGTGGTATGTTGGGTGGAAAATCAGGCTAAAAATTAGCAAACCTGATATGATCCCCTTGGTGTGAAAAATATACAAAAGGTCATCTACATAAAACCCACAACTAACATCATATTTAACAGTGTTAATGAAATTAGAAACTAGATGAGGGTGTCTGCACTTTCCACTTCTCTGCAGCATTGTAGTCAAGGTCCTAGCCAAGGCAATTAGACAAGAAAACTAAATAAAAGGATCCAGATGGGAAAGGAAGAAATAAAGCTATTTCTATCTGCCAATGACTTAATCTTGTAAATAGAAAATCCTCTAGGAATCCACTAAAAAACTATTAGAGCTAATCAATGAGTTCAGCAAGGTTGCAAGATATATCAAAATATGAATATTATTTGTATTTCTATACAGTAGCAATGACCAAATCAAAAATGAAGTCAAGAAAATAATTCCATTTAAAATAGAATCAAAAAAAAATATTTAGGAATAAATTTAACAAAGGAGTACAAAACTTACACTCTAAAAACTATAAAACATCATTGAAAGAAATTAAAGACCTTACTCAACAGGAAGACATTTGTTTTCATGGACAATATTTATTGTTACAGTTGCAATACTCCCCAAATCGATCTACAAATTTAATGCAATCCCTATCAAAATACCAACTGAATTCTTTGCAGAAATGGACAAGCTAATCCTCAAATTCATATGGAAATGCAAGGCATGCAGAACAGTCAAAACAATCTTGAAAAAGAATAACAAGGGACTTCCCTGGTAGCGCAGTGGTTAAGAATCCACCTGCCAATGCAGGGCACACGGGTTTGATCCCTGGTCTGGGAAGATCCCATGGAGCAACTAAGCCCATGCGGCACAACTGTTGAAGCCCGCGCGCTCTAGGGTCCATGTGCTGCAACTACTGAGACTGCGTGCTGTAACTACTGCAGCCCACATCCCTAGAGCCTGTGCCCCACAAGAGAAGTCACTGCGATGAGAAGCCTGTGCACCACAATGAAGAGTAGCCCCTGCTCACCACAACTAGAGAGAGTCCGCATGCAGCAACAAAGACCCAACACAGCCAAAAAGAAAAGAAAAACAAAATTAGAGGACTCACATTTCCCAATTTCAAAGCCTATTACAAACATACATTAATCAAAACAATGTGGTACTGTTGTAAGCACAGACAAATGGAATAGAATCAAGAATCCTGAAATAAACCCTTATATTTATGATCAATTGATTTTTAGTAAGAGTGTCAAGGGTTGGACCATATATACATATATCAATACATCACACTATACACAAAAATTAATGCAAAATGAATCAAAGATCTAAATGTAAAAGCCTAAACTATAAAACTCTTAGAAGAAAAGACAGGAGTAAATCTTCATGCACTTAGATTAGGCAATGGTTTCATAGATATGACACCAAAAGCATAAGCAGCAGCAACAACAGAAATAGATAAATGGGAAATGTGCCATGTTTTGGTTAGTTTTCTGTTTGCTCTCTGTTTTTAATTTCTGTTTCCTTTTTCTTGTGTTCTTGTGGGTTTCTGTAACAGTTTTTAGAAACCCATTTTAATTTATCTATAGCATTTTTTAGTTTCTTTGTTCAGATTTGTTAATGGTTGCTCTAGGTATTACATTGTATATACGTAACTTATCACAGTCTATGTGGTATTGTCATTCTACTAGTTTAAGTGATATATAGAAACCTTATCTGCATTTACATCTTTATCCTCCCCCACTTATAACTGTAATAAATATTTCCTCTACATATACTTAGAGCCATATCAGACAGTGTTATAATTTTGTTTCAATCATCAGAACTTAGAAAACTTCCTTTAGTCTTTCATTTAGGGTAGATTTGATGGCAACAAATTCTCTTAGTTTTCCTTCATTTTAAAATGTCTTGATGTCTCCCTTCATTCTGGAAGTGTGTTTTCTCTAGGTATGCAATTTGGGGTTGTAAATTCAGATTCCTAGGCCCTGAGCGTTGCATGGGAAAGAGAAACTGCACCTTGAATTTTAAAGGGTCACAGACTTTTCAGTGGTAATCAGTGAAGCCCACACCTCTGAAAGCCTAGCTGGCCTTGCATAACACCTGTAAATAAGGACAGAGTCCCAATAATAACCCAGCAAGAATGTACCACTATCTCTGTGGTATTGAAACTTAGGGTCAGATTTAATTTGGTTTGATTTAAAGGGAATAAAGTAATATTATATGCCTTGCACACTTAGCTTTGTAAAATACAATTTAAATCTCTTATGTAGTTTTTATTTTTACCTAATAAAAGAAACAGGAAGCTTTGATCCCAGAACAATTATCCTTATGCCTTCCTTTTATTTTTTTCTAATTTGTACATTTAATTTCTAGATCACTGTAGCCTTCTGTGAAAACTGTATGCTCTTGGTTTTAAAAAACACATCTAAAATAAGTCAGATTTTCTTACAGAGCTAGCATTACACACTGTGGAACTACTTTAGCCTGGGCCCCAGTGTTCAAAGGAAATTTATCAAAGGGGACATGGGTTTCAAGTGTGATGTTTCTCTCACCTTGTAGTGGAATGTCATCTGTGACTTTAAAGGTAAAAATTCCTCCTTTTATACTCCCTGTTCCCTCTGTGGTCTGGGAAGTGCAGACATTGCCTAGACAATGTGAATCTACTTTTGTAGTTTTACAGACATAGTGGACATTATTGGTTCTACCTGAGATTTCTGGTGTACCGTGTTCTCTTCCCAAGGCTGCATTTTCTACAGTTATTTTCTGAGTCGTCCTGAGACTACCATTCTCTTCTTCTGCTTAAAATCTTTTTAAGGCTATTTTTGGCTCTCATTATTTCTAGTTATTTTCTCAATTATTAATTTTTTAAAAATGTGGGTGCCCCAAAGATACCAGAGTTATAAATATACTCCTGACTATCAGATATTTATCTCAAGGCTAAGTCTGTCTCTGTCTCCCTGATGTCAGAACTATATAACCTCTCCTGCTACATATGGAAATCTCCTTGGGGATGTAGCAATTGTACCTCAGACTCAACACTTTCAAAACCAGACTCTAACTTTTCCATTAAAATCAGTATCTTCCTTTGATCCTCATCTCAGAAAATGGCACCATTGTTTATCTAGCCACGTATCCAAGCTATCTCCTCACCCACTTCTAAATCAAACTGTTACGAAGACTTAAAACCTAAATATCATACAAAATTCTTCTCCCCCTCCATCCCCACTGCTACTTCCTTGGTTTAGCTTCCAACCATTTCTCATCTAAACATACTACTTTTACTGCTATTTCTCCTCTCCCTCCTTGTGCTACTACTGCTACTACAGCTACTAATAATAGTGCTAATAAAATACTATAGTAATAAGAGCCAACATTTATTGAGCACTTTGTATGATCCAGTGCATAACATGATTGGATTGGCACTCAATAAATACATGTGACTGAATAAGAGAATTCCTGTGGACTGAATTCCTGAAATCAAGAGTTGATTAAAATTAGTTACAATTAATTTCTACTAGCTTGTACACATCAGAAGTCAGCAACTTCTAAAACAATTCTCAAAGTGAGGTCCCAGCATAAGCAACACCTGGATACTTGTTAGAAATGCAAATTATGGAGCCCCATCCCAGACCTAGAGAGTTAGAAACTCTAGGGGTGGTGCCCATCCATGCATTTATTAGCAAGTTCTCCAGGTGGATTTGAAGTACAATAAAGGTTGAAAGCAACTGTTCTTTATATATATATATATATATATTTTTTTTTTTTTTTAATTTATTTTTGGCTGCGTTGAGTCTGCGCTACTGCATGCAGGCTTTCTCTAGTTGTGGTGAGCAGGCGCTACTCTTTGTTGCGGTGCATGGGCTTCTCATTGCGGTGGCTTCTCGTTACAAAGCATGGGCTCTAGGTGCGCAGGCTTCAGTAGTTGTGGCTTGCGGGCTCTAGAGCACAGGCTCAGTAGTTGTGGCACACAGGCTTAGTTGCTCCACGACATGTGGGATCTTTTTGGACCAGTGCTCGAACCCGTGTCCCCTGCATTAGCAGGCAGATTCTCAACCACTGCACCACCAGGGAAGCCCAAAGCAACTGTTCTAAAGCAATGGTTTGCAAACTTGGCTGAACATTAGAATCACCTGGTGTGTTTGTGAGTGTGTGTGTGTGTGTGTGTGTGTGTGTGTGTGTGTGTATTATTGACTGAATATTTGTATCCGCCTAAAATTCATACGCTCAAGCCCTAATCTCCAATGTGATGATATTTGAAGGCAGAGTTCTTGGGAGATAATTTGGTTTAGATGAATTCATGAGGTGGAGCCCGTTCTCATGATGGCATTAGTGTCCTTATAGGAAGAGACTGAAAGACTAGACCTTTCTCTGTCTCTCCCTCTCTTCTCTTCTCTCCCCCTCTCTCTCCTTCTCTTCCTCCCCCCACCTTCTCCTCTCCCTCTCCATCATCCCCCACCACCAGGTGAGAACACAGAGAGAAGGTGGGCTATCTGCAACCCAGGGAGAAGGTCCTCACTAGAACCCGACCATTCTGGCACCCTTATCTTTGACTTGCAGGCTCCAGAACTGTGAAAAATAAATGTTGCTGTTTAAGCCACCCAGTCTATGGTATTTTGTTATAGCAGGCTAAGCAGACTAACACGGTGTGTGTGTACATATATGCACAGACCCATACATACATATACATATATATCAATCCTTGGTTTATCCTCAAAGAGCCTAATATAATTGGCATGGCACAAGCACTGGTATTTCCTGGAACTCAGAATGCTTGGGGGTAAGTCTCAGAACTCCCACGTTTGTTCTAAGAAGCAGTTTATGTTCTGAAGCTCACAGATTTTTACTATTCCCCAGAGCAGTGCATTTTCTTCTTCTCTCCCCTTCATCCTTCACTTCCTTATTTTTGGACGCACTGTGTGCTGGGATAAAAAGAACACGGACTTTGAAGCCAGAGACACAGATCTTGTACATATCCCAGCTTTACCACTTAACGGCTTTGTGAGCTGGAGAAAAGTCACTTAGCCTTTCTTAGCCTCAGTCTCTTATCCAGAAAAAGGGGGGTGGGGGTGGATAATGGGATAATACCTACTTTCCAAACAATGTCAAGATTAAATTAAATTAAGATAATGTATGTAAAATTCTAGCATAGCATATAATGCAAAGAAAACGCCAGTTATCTTATAAATAAGCCTTCCTCTTAAAGATCATATTATAAATTTAAAGGCTTCCCCAAATTCCATAATCATAACAAAAAATAAAAGGGATATTTTTGTCATTTCTGACATGTGCATATTTCTTGATAGTTTTTAAATTAAATAATTTAATTTTTAGTTTTTATTAATTTTTATTTTTGGCTGCCTTGGGTCTTTGTTGCTGTGCACGGGCTTTCTGTAGTTGTGGAGGAAGGGGACTATTCTTCGTTGCAATGTGTGGGATTCTCACTGCTGTGGCTTCTCTTGTTGTGGAGCACGGGCTCTAGGTGCACGGACTACAGTAGTCGTCGCAGCACGCAGGCTCAGTAGCTGTGGCTCACAGGCTTAGTTGCTCCACAGCACGTGGGACCTTCCCAGACCAGGGAATCAAACCCGTGTCCACTGCATTGGCAGGCAGATTCCTAACTACTGCGCCACCATGTAAGTCCCTAGAATTACTTTCTGAATTGGAAGCAATATCTCTGATCAACCAATATAATTCCTGCCTCATAGAGATGAGAAAACTGAATCTAGAGACTATATAAGTGACCCAAGTTCACACAGCTGGTTGTTAATAGAAATGGTACTAGACAACAGACATCTTGAATGTGAGATGGTCTTTTTTCACTAACCCATGTCAGACCTTAGTCCAGTTCTAGTTTCAGGTGGATCACTCCTATGCATGGAGAGGTAGGCATCACTGTGCCGTTCTCCAACAACCTTCTTAGTGCCTCTCATATTTTTTGTGCTATTCTAAGTATTTTCTTTCATCATGGTCTTAAAGACTGTCTTTTCAACTCATTACCAAGTTCTCAGAGGTTGCTCTCCATTTGCTCCCTGACTACTCTCCTCACCTTTTAGCACAGTGTGGAAGCTTATGGTACCCTGTTTACTGTTCTTCTGTACCCCATTGGAGGATATCTTGGTATTTCAGCCTTCCCACTCTGCAATGAAGAGCTGCTCCATTAAGCAACCTAAGTGTCCATCGACAGATGAATGGATAAAGAAAATGTGGCACATATATACAATGGAATATTACTCAGCCAAAAAAAGAAACGAAATTGAGTCATTTGTGGTGAGGTGGATGGACCTAGAGTCTGTCATACAGAGTGAAGTAACTCAGAAAGAGAAAAACAAATACTGTATGCTAACACATATATATGGAATCTAAAAATCAAAAATTGTTCTGAAGAACCTAGGGGCAGAACAGGAATGAAGACGCAGACATAGAGAATGGACTTGAGGGCACGGGGAGGGGGAATGGTAAGCTGGGACGAAGTAAGAGAGTGGCATGGACATATATACACTACCAAACGTAAAACAGATAGCTAGTGGGAAGCAGCCACATAGCACAGGGAGATCAGCTCGGTGCTTTGTGTCCACCTAGAGGGGTGGGATAGGGAGGGTGGGAGGGAGACGCAAGAGGGAGGGGATATGGGGATATATGTATATGTATAGCTGGTTCCCTTTGTTATAAAGCAGAAACTAACACACCATTGTAAAGAAATTATACTCCAATAAAGATGTTAAAAAAAATAAAGTTGCTTCATTAGACCAAAATCCTGATAAAAATGATGATCCTTTCTTCTAGAACAAGCATGCATGCACAAAATAGGCTATATTTCTTGTTAATTTTCATACAAATTTCTATTAGTAGAGAAAAACATGCTTCAGTATGTTTAGATTTACATTTATTTTTGGCACTTCCTTCATAGTAGAATTGTGTACTGTGGAATATCCAGGTCCCAGCAGACAATGTAAATATAAGTTTGTTAGTCTTTCTTCCTTTCATCTCCCTCTCTCTCTCCCTCCCTCTCCCTCTCTTCCTCCCTCCCTCCCTTCCTTCCTTCCTTCCTTCCATCCTCCCCCAGCTTTTCCTTTTTTAATTTTATTTACCGTGACAGAAAGAATTCCCATCTTCTCTGGTAGACTGAATTACTTCTCTTGTTTGTCTAAACTATGCCCAAGGCATATGCAGCATACCATCAAATTGTTAGACTTGCTTGTTTTTACATCCTCTCTGGCATGTTAAACATTGTTATAGCTGCTGAAGATTTCCAGTGCATTTTATGCAATTATTCCTGTTATTATTTTGTTGTCTTTCTGAAGGGTCCTCTTGAGATCTGAAGACCTTCATCTTCTTATGTTAATGGTCTTTTGGTTTGCCTTAATGTTGTTTGATCTTTGTTATTACCAATTGTTGCAGAATCATCTCTCCCATCTTCTTCCTCTCTTCTTCCTTCTTTCCCTCTCTATCTCTCTATTGCTTGCTCTCCTTCCTTCTTTGTAATGTTGTGATGACAGATGAGACACTACCTATAAAATGCTTATAATGGTATCTGGCAGCCAGTAGATATTCAAAAATGTTAGCTTTTACTATTATTTTAGGCAAAATAACCTCCTGTCTTACATCGTAGACAGACATGAGAATTTTTAAGACTACACAAGCTTTGGCAGTGCCTTCCTTATCCTCCTTTCACAATTTAGTCTCCAGTCCTGTGGATAACCAGGATAACCAAGAACCCTACTCCAAGTGACTGAGTTAATGTGCCTTTGGTCAGCACAGATGACTTTATTATTTTCCTCTCTTCTTTTGTCTGCTAGGTAAACATCATTTTTCTAAGGTTTTTGTTTGTTTTTGAAGACTACTCTTCTTAATACATTTTTTTCCTTGATCTATTTATAATCACACTGCTATCCTTGACTTAATGGTTGACTTTTACCTAACTACAGAGTCACAGGTGATGAGCTCTGGTTGGGGCTGAACCGTTCAGAGAGACCATTGTACATTTTCTTAAACCAACTTTAGTTTTTCAATACTGCTTGAAGTTCATGAAAATTATGCTTTTTTTGGTCTCTCTTTCCAGCCACTTATGTGGATGGGAATCTCTCAGTGTTTTAAAGCTTTTGGGTTTACCTATTCATTGACACCTTTTCTGTATTTTTAATTCATGTTACAAAGTTCCTGCATCTTGCTCCTCCCTTCAAGCATGTTTTCACTACTTCCTGGTATATCTAACACTTTTCGTTTTGGTTGTATAACTGTCTAATTTCTAAGCTTTGGGAAACTGATTTTTTACTATACTGTTGTGTGAATGGAGAAGACAACTCAACATTTCATTAGGCTCCTTATCTCTTTCCTTCCAATCTTTTGTATTTTTTCCCTTGGAAAGAAGGGAAGGACTATGCAATTCCAGACTTTTGGCCTTTGATCAGTTACAATTAAATTTACATTTGTGGGGTCTTCCAATTTAGATTTCAGGTCCTTTTGACTTCTTGGGCTGGTGGGGCTTACCTCGCCCTTGGAGCCTCCCCTTGGAATCTGGGCACCATGTCTTCCTCTGCATATTCAGATTTGTTGTTGAATTAAAGCAACCTCCACTTTTTCTTCTCTCAGAGCTGGGCTTCTAGCCGTTGGTATTTATAGCTATTTCTTTTGTGTTACATGTTTCTATCTGTACTTTTTACATTTTAATTACTCTATCAAGACTTCTTTTGAATATTTTCCCCGTCTCCTTTGATTCCTCTTTCTGCGTTGTCCATTTATCTCAGGCTGAGTTGCTACTATCCCTACAATAGTTCTTCCTTTCATTTATTCAACAGATATTTATTGAATGCCTACTATATGCTAGGCACTGACCAAGGACTTGGAGATACAAGGGCAAACATGGCAGACAGGATCTCTGCTCTTATGGAGAGTTCATTTTAGTGTGGAAGACATATAAATGAATAATGTGATTTCAAATAATGACATACGCTGTAACAAAAATAAGGTAGCATAATGAAGTAGAGAGCTAGGTTTAGTTGAATATGTAAGCTATTCTTTTTAATAGGATGATTAAGGCCTCTCTAGAAGGTGACTTTGAGCTGAGAAGAGAATGACATAACAACTGGGGAAAGAGCATTCTACGTAGCGGGAACAATAAGAATGAAGGCATTGAGGTCAGAAAGGACTGTTCAAGGAACACAAAGAAGGCTACTGTGGCCGTAGTGTAAAGAGGGTAAGGTGGACAGGAGCTGAGGTTGGAGAAGTGGACAGGGGTCAGGGCACACCGGATGCTGCTGTCCATCTTACTGGAGGACCCTATAGAGTTGCTTATAGAAGACAACTTACAGAAGTCTTGGTACTGATTTTGGAGTTTATTCTAAGGAGGCCACCAGATGATTTTAAGCCAGGGAATGAGAAGATCACTTTGGCTAGCGTGTTGAGAATAAACTGTGAGGGGAAAGAGGAGAAGCAGGGGGATCAGTTGGAGGCTACTCTTTTTCGTTAGAAAGGTATTTTGATTTGTTAAATCCAAGTGACACAGACTGACTTACACAAGGACGTGTTTCACTTCATATATAAGAAGTCCAGTTGCAGGGTGAACTCCAGGGTTGGTTGTTTCAGAAACTCCATGATGTCATCAAGGAGACCCCTCTGCCATCCCTGGATTTTGTTTCGTTCTCATGTTAACCACAAAATAGCTGTTATGCCTCTGAGAGTTATGCTCCCAAATCACCAAGACCAGAGGTAGGAGAGAAATTAGTATATCATGCGGCAATCTCTTAGCAAGTGTCCTCTCTTCTAAATTTGCCCCATACCTCTTTGGTTACTCCTGAACCTTTCACTGACAGAAGTTATGGAATTATTAGTATTTACTTGGGCTAATACTTCGGGGTTGGAATGGGTAATAGGGAGTCAGCCTCTGCTGCTCTAGTCCAGAGAGAAATAAATAATGAATGGCTAGCCAACTGTGTGTATATAGCAGGACCTCAAATAAAAGTAAACCAAAATCAAACAAACAAAGCAACCCTCCTACTTTGGACCCTTCAGAAAAAAACAATATTCCCCTGACATTTCTCTTTCCAAATTGTGCTGTCCTCCTTGTAACATACAAGAAGATATTCAACTAACTTTTCAAGTTTGCTTATAAAGAGAGTGAATATTTGAATGTCTCTTATATGACAGGTAATACTCGGGGAAGTTTACAAATGAGAACTGTGTTAGACTTTACAAACATCTGATGAAGTAAGTATTTCTAAATCCATTTTGCAGAACAAAACGCTGGGCCTAATTAAATTGATGAAGGTCACACAGCAATTTTTACCATTCTCCAAAGTCCATGTACGTTCTTCTACAATTTTAAGAATAAAATAAAAGAATATGTATGGCTATAGTTGAATCTGAATGCTTGAGCCTTTTTTCAGGATTCTGCATAGATAGCTTGCCTAGATCTTGATAGCTGGATCTCATTTTTAGCTTCCAAGGGCTCACAGGCAATATGAAAAGCAATAATCTTCAAATTTGAACAAATAAAGGTCAGAAGTGATATATATCACCCAGAAGCAGACTCCAGAGTCATATCTCTTTCTGTTTGGCAACTCACCTGTTATAAAGGTAGTGCCTAATTATTTTAAAAAATCCTTAGGTGGGAGGGTTTTCTTGTGGATGTTGAGATGCTAATCTTTTATGTAGTGGGTATTATGAAAGCAAAGTCGACAAAAATACAGACTCTTTCCACCTGAAGGCAAGTTATTTATTCCACTCAGTTTGGGGTTTTCTCTTTGTGTTTTTAACCTTTGCCTCAGTGTATACTCTGCACACATACTGACCAAATCATAGCTGCTGGGATGTGAAATTAGATGATTTAAAGATTCACTTCTGATTCCCAGGATATGCTTCAGGACATACTGTGATGTGCTTTAGGGCATAAAATGATCTTAAGCTGAGGTTAAGGGGGAAAAAAATCTCTGCAGTAACAATAAATATTGCACAGTGGCAAGGTGGTTAGAAAATAATGTTCTTAAATTTTTTTCTGAACAGCTAGCTATACTTGTCATAAAATCACGTTATAAGGCAGGAAACTAAACTGTATCAACTGTTGGCTTATTATATATTGGAAACTCCTTAAGTTATTCAATATGTTGTAAGTTGTTCTCATCAGTTCAAAGATGAAATTCACTTTGTTTTTTTCTAAACTAGCTTTGGACCAACGTGTAGAGCTAAAAATAAATATAAAACTTCTGGGAGAGTTTTGATACACCCAGATTTCAATTTGTCCATGGTAATGAGGGAAAAAGGAGATGGTAGCTCCTGAACGTCCAGTTCTAAAGAATGGAGTATTGGTGTAGAAAACAAGATAATTCTTCCAGGGCTTTGATTGATCTGTCATTTGCATAATCAGGAGTAAAGGACAATCTTAGAGTATAGTCTCCCAAATAACTTTTATCTGTGTTACCAGAAAACAATGAAACATTGACTCAATGCTTCCTGAACGTGTTCCTTTCTACCCTCTGGCAGAGCTTCTAATAAGTGAACTGATCAGAAAACAGTGGAGGAAAGTAGGCAGAAAAAGAAACAAGGAATCTGGGTTAATTTCCAAACTGAATAATCAGCTTCCTACTAAAAAAGAGAATTGGCAAGGCTGTATGGAAGGTTCCATGATTCCTTCATTCCCATTGTGGCAGCAGTATGTGAGCTGGCAAGAGAGACCTGCAAATACTATGGATAAACCTAATCATTTCTCAAAGGCTCCCATTTAACTCACTATAATTTAAGATTACACAGCCCTACTTGCCCTGCATACATCCTCTTCTGTGTTGAGTCTACAACTTTGCTTGAGAACCTAGCAATCATTGCCCTGAATGGTGTGTTAACATGGAGTGCTTTGTAGTTGGTGACACTTGGGAATTTGCAAGCTTGGCCCGGGAAAAAAAATTCTGTCCTCCCTCTCTGAATCTTGGAAAAACTTGGCCACTATCCCAGTGGCCCATATCCCCTGATTCCCTACTCCAGCCATCTTTTTATGATTAAAAAAAAAAAATCCTGCTCCAGGTTGGTGTAGAGTAAAGATCTGGGTGGGGCTAATGGGCTTCTGTCCCACACAGCCTAGCTACTGCTCAACAGAGCAGAAATTATTGAAATCCTTAGAAAGCCTGCATTGCTCTATTAATACACTGAGTTTACATATAAGGGAACAGAACTCAGAGCATTTAAATGACTTACCCAACTTCACACAGTTAGTACTGGAGTCAGAATTCAGACACACACGCTGGTCTGATGCTAAAGACCATACTCTTGCCGCTACACCATGCTATCTCCCAGATGTATATAAAGGGAAAAACGTAAACACGAAGAGGTAACGTGGAAAGTTTTCTCTAAAAGGTATGTGGCATGTAATAAGCATTTAATAAATATTTCTTGAATAAAAGAACTGTATTAACAATTGATTTTTGGTTTTTTTTCCTTTATACTTGCTAAATTAAAAAAAAATGAATATTCACTACTTTTACAATTACTAAAAAGAAGGAAATGAAAGAAAGAAGAGTTGCCCTTTTCCACAGATGCAGAAAGTAGTTCCAGAAATTAAAAATGCCTTTAAAGAAATTTTGGATGAGAAATATTCTTTAGAGGTCAAATCATCACTATTAGCACAGGGTCATTTATTGTTGGTTTAATGGATTCAATTCTTAGAATGGTCAATGTCACACAGTGACCTTGTGGTTCTCTTTCCCTTGGTCTCTCCATCTGTGAGCAGATTTTAATCCCTGTCACCTACCCAGGAGAATGAGATGTTCTAGTGAGTACAGAAATATAAAGTACTCTCCAAAGTTTGGATGAAAGGCCTTGGGATTAGAGAAAAGTGTTAAGTTGCAAGCCAGTACACATTCAACAATTACTTGATTTATAGTCCATAAGGATTTAGACAGATCATGGAGAAGTACAGAAGGGAAAGGAATGACTGCCAATGTGCATCCACAGACCTTGATATTTCATAACTGCATAAGAAGAATTACACTCCGTGAAAAGTCAGCCTTTGTCTTCCTAATGTAGATGGAGAGCCACATCTAATCTTTGGATCTCAAGCATAAAGTAAGAGAGATACACATAGATTCTTAAAATTTGGAAAACAGAATTTTGGAAGGGAAATCTCCTCTCCCCATGATCTCTAAATTTAGAGATGTGTCATCATGGAAAATACTGGGAACAGAAGCTTAGCTTAACAAATCACACAAATGACTTAGGGCAAAAATGCTCAACTCTACGCAATACTATCAATTGCATGAAAGATTTGTCCTGTTGTCTAGAGCAGCACTGTTCCACAGAACTTTCTTTGATGTGGGAAATGTTCTCTTCTGAACCATCCAAAACAAAAGCCACTGGCTGTGAATGAGCAATTAAACTGTGGCTGGTGTGACTGAGGAACTAAAATATCAATCTTATTTAATTTTAATTAATTTGTATATAAAGTTAAATAGCCACATAGTGCTAGTGGCCCAGGTCTAGAGACAAATTAATATACCAGAAGTTTCTATTTCATCGCTTCTGGCTTAAGTAGGATTAATTCCAATAGCTATGCTGGCTTGTCAAACCCAGTTGGGTCAGAAGAGCCCTCTCAGAAATTAGACTTCAATGGGAGAAAATTCTCTCTCCATTATTCCATGACTCTAGAAGTTCTTAAACCAGGGCATCCTCTCACAGTAAGGAACACAAAGGCCCCTTCAAGCAATTGTTGGCTTCTTTATTGAGTGGCTACTTCTCTGTAGATAACGCTGAGAGACAGACTGACATAGGACTTCTCAAGAATATTTATTCCATGTGAATCATTCTGTATCCATTAGTATTCATACACACATTCATTCATTCAAAAAATATCAAGCGTCTATCATGGGCCAGATGCTGTTCTCACAAAGATAATTTTCCACTGTTACCATATTGATGTGTTGCCTCTACCTCATACGCACATGTTGGGGCAGCATGGCATGGAGGAAGGAGCTTTGGAATCAGACCAACCTGAAATAGCACTATTTCCTAGAACAGAGTTTGGCAAAATTTTTTTTGTAAAGAGCCACATAATAAATGTTTTAGGCTCTGTGAACCACAAAATTTCTTTCACGTCTATTCAACTCTCCAGTTATGTCAAATAAACCATGAACAATACATAACCATATGAGCTTGGCTGTGTTCCAATAAAACTTTATTTATGGGCACTGGAATTTGAATTTCATGTATTTCCTGTATAACAAAATATTATTTTTCTTTAGATTTTTTCAATCATTAAAAAAGGTAAAAATTGGGCTTCCCTGGTGGTCCAGTGGTTGAGAGTCCGCCTGCCGATGCAGGGGATGCGGGTTCGTGCCCCGGTCCAGGAAGATCCCACATGCCGTGGAGCGGCTGGGCCCGTGAGCCATGGCCGCGGAGCCTGCGTGTTCGGAGCCTGTGCTCCGCAACGGGAGAGGCCTGCGTACCACACACACAAAAAAATCTCCTACTAGGAATCTGGGTTATTGGCTGGGTTAGAAAGATTTAACAGTGTATTAAGGGTCAGAGAATGTGACTTTGCTAACTTTGAAGATGGGTAAGAAAGTAATATACATACCGTAAAAGTCATCTGTTTAAAGTGAAAAATTCAGGGAATTCCCTGGCGGTCCAGTGGTTAGGACTTGGCACTTTCACTGCCGTGACCCGGGTCCAATCCCTGCTGGGGAAACTAAGATCCCGCAAGCTGTGCAGCGCAGCCAAAACAACAACAACAAAAAAGTGAAAAATTCAGTGGTTTTTAGCATGATTACATATGCTGTAATTGTGTCCCTATAGATTTGCCTGTTCTGAACTTTTAATATAAATGAAGTCATACAATATGTAGTCTTTTGTGACTGTGATGAGACTTTATGTGTGACTTAATCTAATGTTTTTGAGGGTTATCCATGTTGTAGCATGTACTAATACTTCATTCCTATTTATTGCTGAATAGTATTCCACTGTATGGACGTACCACATTTGTTTATCCATTCATCAGTTGATGAGCATTTGGGTTATTTCTACTTTGGGGTAATTATGAATACTGCTATTAATATCCATGTGCAAGTTTTTGTGTGGACATAGGTTTTCTATTCTCTTGGATATAACTAGGAGTGGAATTTCTGGATCATATGGTAACTCTATGTTTAACATTTTAGGAGCTACCAGATGGTTTTTCAAAGTGGCTGCACTGTTTTATATTTCTACCAGCAATATATGAGGGCTTCAATTTTTCCATATTGTCACCATCACTTGTTGTCTGTCTTTTTAAATTTTATTCATCCTAGTGGATGTGAAGTAGTATCATATCATGATTTTTATTTGTGTTTCCCTGATGACTAATGACGTTCAGCATCTTTTCATGTGCTTATTAGCTATCTGAGTAGTTTATTTGGAAAGCTAGTCAGATTCTTAGCCTACGTTTAAAATGGGTTATTTACTTTTGATTGTTGAGTTGTAAGAGATTGTCTTTATATTTTCTAGATGAAAGTCCCTTGTAATATATATGACTTCCAAATACTTTCCCCCATTCTGGAGGTTGTCTTTTTTACTTTCTTGATAGTGTCCTTTGAGAGTGTGAGTTTTTTGTTTGTGAAGTCCAATTTATCCAATTTTCCTTTTGCTGCTTGTGCTTTTAGAGTAATATCTAATAAATCATTGCTAAGCCAGGTCACAGACATGTATTCCTTTGTTTTCTTCTAAGAGTTTTATAGTTTTTAAAACCTATTTTAGGTTGTTTATTACATTTAGGTCTCTGATCCACTTTGAACTAACTTTTACACATGATGTGAGGTAGGTGTTCAACTTCATTATTTTGCATGCAAACATCCAGTTGTCCCAGAACCATTTGTCAGAAAGACTATTCTGCTATTGCATTGTTTTGGCACCTTTGCTGAAAATCAATTGACCATAAATGTTAAGGTTTTATTTATGAATTCTTAATTAGAATTAATATATTTCATTGATTTATTTGTCTCTCCTTGTGCCAGTACCACCCTGTCTTGATTACCGTAGCTTTTTAATGTTTTGAAATTGGGAAGCCTGAGTCTTCCAACTTTTCGTTTTTCTTTCTCAAGAATGTTTTGACTATTCTGTCTCCACATTTTCATACAAATTTTAGTATCAGCTTGTCAATTTCTGCAAAGAAGCCAGCCAGGATATTGATAGGATTTCCAGGGAACTTGTAGATCATTTTGGGGCAAATCTTAACAAAATTAAATCTTCTGATCTATGAGTATGGGATGTCTTTCTGTTTATTTGGATCTTCTTTAACTTCTTTCAACAATGTTTTGTAGTTTACAATGTGCAAGCCTTGCACTTTTTTGGTTAAGTTTATTTCTGCGTGTTTTAAAATGCACCCACTGTTGCAGCATAAAAAGCCAAAAGAGGGAAATGCAGAATGGTCTGACTCCTTCACCTAAACTCACCAATAAGGCAATTCATTTCTTCTCTGACAAGAAAAGATGGAAGTGGGAAGAGGAAGGATAGAAAGAGAACTGGAAGTGTTATTTCTTTTATTTTTTTAAAAATAAATTTGTTTATTTATTTATTTTTGGCTGTGTTGGGTCTGCATTGCTGTGTGCTGGCTTTCTCTAGTTGAGGCGAGCGGGGACTACACTTTGCTGCAGTGTGCGGGCTTATTGTGGTGGCTTCTCTTGTTGCGGAGCACGGGCTCTAGGCACACAGGCTTCAGTAGTTGCAGCATGCAGGCTCAGTAGTTGTGGCGCACGGGCTTAGTTGCTCCGCGACATGTGGGATCTTCCCAAACCAGGGCTTGAACCCGTGTCCCCTGCATTGGCAGGCGGATTCTTAGCCACTGTGCCACCAGGGAAGTCCCTGGAAGTGTTGTTTCAACACAGTTCTTTCCTAGGACCAAAAAGTTCCTTTCAGGCAACATGACCAGAGGAAAATAGGGATTCTCTCTATTAGAGAACTTGGTGATTGACTAGATATGACAGTTAAGGAGAAGAAAGTATCAAGAATAATTCCACAGTTTCTTGTGTGAGCAACTGGGTACATAGTAATACTAGTAGATGGGGGAAGATTCAGAAGAGCCATTTCTGAGAGAATATATTGAGATTGGTTTGGACAGGTTAGCTTTAAGATGTCTCTGAAATGTGTGAACAAGGATGAATATATAGCTAAGTGTATAGATATGGACCTCAGAAGGCTAGCAACAAAGTTAATTTGGCCTAATTAGCATATTAATGGTAAATTAAAATGTGCAGAGCAGTTGGAGTCATCTAGGGAGAATTTATAGTTTTACATGAGAATAGAGCCTAGAACTAAGTTTTGGGAAATTCCATCATTTACTGGAGAGGTAGGGCACGATGAGTTGGGGAAGTCGAGAAAAAGAGATATCAACTATAGGAGGAAACAGGAGATTGCTGTGTCCTGAAACCAAGAGTAGAGAATGTTTAAACAGGAAGGAGTGTGTAAAATACCATAGAGACGTCAGGTAGACACAGCTAGACCAAGTAATTTTTTTTTTTTTGCGGTACGCAGGCCTCTCAACTGTTGTGGCGTCTCCCGTTGCGGAGCACAGGCTCTGGACGCGCAGGCTCAGTGGCCATGGCTCACGGGCCCAGCCGCTCCGCGGCATGTGGGATCATCCTGGACCAGGGCACGAACCGAACCCATATTCCCTGCATCAGCAGGTGGACTCTCAACCACTGCGCCACCAGGGAAGCCCTAGACCAATTAAATTTGATGACATCAAGGTCTTCGGTGACCTTGGCAAGAACTGTTTCAGGGGATTTGTGGTAGGATGGAGGACAAGATTCTAGGGAGCTAATATAACAGAGAAAGGGGCTAAAATAGACATAGTGACTGTGAATAAAAACAGAGAGAGAGGTAGCTGGTGGGGGAAATACAGCTGAAAAAAGGTTTTTTTCTTCAGAGAAGAGAAACTTGAGAATGTTTAAATGTTGATGGCAAAGAGGCCACAGAGAGTAAATCAAATATACCTCAATAAAAATATATAAATAAAAGGGAAAAAAGAACAATTAAGATGGTAAAAATGTATACACTAGGTTTCAAAGACTTGATATAAAATAGAATGTAAAATATAACATTACTCATTTGTTGTATTGACTATATGTTGAAATAATATTTTAGATATATTAGAGTCAATAAAATATTTTAAAAAGAGGCCACAGAGAAAAGAAGGATGAAGATGAGTTAATCCTATCCTAATCCATAGGATTAGGTTCTTAAGAAGGCAGGACTATTAGAGGATCCATAGTACACGCAGAGGGATTATCCTCTTAAATAAAGAGATCATTCATTCCTCACTGCGGAAGGATGCAAGATACATTGATGCACATACCTTTTAGGTTTGCTGTTGGTGAAGGTTTGCTGTTTGCTGTAGTGCTTGTTTCCTTGCTGGAAAGGAACAGGTAAGTGGGGGAGGCTGGGTATTTAAGGAGAGTTGAGATTATGACAAATGGAAGAGTGGGCCAACAAAAGAGATATCACAGTACTGCTGGATGGTATGGAGGGCTCAATGTTTGTGTGTGCAGGAGGGGCTATTTTTGAGGGAGACATGGACATGTGATGTGATGGAACCAAAATGCAGATGACTGGAGCAATAAACCTAAACTGAAGAGGTGGTGGGTTTAGGCTAAGATTGCTTCCAACTCTTTCTTGTTTCCAAGCAGTGGCTGAAATTAGAGAAGGACTGGGTGGCTATGAGTGACAATAGCCAAATGCCTGTCTTTATTTTCCCACAATACTAGACAGTGTTTCCAGTTCTGTTCTATTATAAAGAGAGAGCCAAAGCCGGCTTTGTAGAACAAGGATTCCTACCTTGGTTTCCTCCTCCAGCTGCCTGGTGCTAACAGCTTGGAGTATTTTATTACAGTCATACGACTGGTACCTACAATTCAGAGTAAGAGCCCAGACAAGAATTTGTGCCATCCAATTAGAAAAGGTCATTGAACTAATCCTGAGCTGGAATGGGGGTAGAGGGAGATGTAACTGGCAAGGCTAATTTTGTCATGTGGCATGCAAGGGCATGTGGCAAGCTGATGGTCTCTGCCTTACCTAAGGTAAGAGCCCATAACCCTTGGTTGTGATCCTGTGTATGAGGAAGGAAACACTTACACTAACAATTACCATGAGGTTGTATTCAAGAGCAAGCCCACAAGCTTTCCCTAGCCATAAACAATCACAGAATGCCACGGCAGCCTTGGAATATTATCCTCCTCATCTCCTGGTGAGACTTTGTGTCTGTGCCTTGGCGACCTCACACTTACTCTGTGAATCATGTTGCAGCAGCAACATTTATCACATTATGTGCTGAGAAAAGTAAAAGAAATGGGAGTTGGCTGAAATGAACAAAGTAAAGCAGGGATTGTTGATTAAGGAGTCAAATTGCTAACTCTCAGATAATACCCATGTGGTAAAGATAATTGTCACAGGATCAAAATATTAGTGGTGTTTCTCTCTGAATGTGTTTAAAAAAGAAATTAGTTGTCTCAAAATGTTGCAAGGAAACATGACTAGTGACAGAGTATAAATCAACACTTTTCATGGAAGACTATAATGCATTTTAATTAATATTAATCTCCCATGCATCTTACATGTCCAGTATCTAGAAGTGACACAATCTCATTTTTGATTAGGAGGTTTGGAAACATTTTACTTTCAAATAATTGGCTCAGGGTAATAATGAAAGTATTACTGTTGGTCATGGTAATAATAATGATAATAAAATTATTATAGCTACCATTTATAACTCACTTGGTACCAGACACTCTGCTAAGCATTTTGCAAGTGTTGTGTCATTTAAGCCATACAACACCCTTATGAGCTGGTACTGTTATTTTATGGTATTTATTTTACACAAGTCTATTTAACCAGCAAGGAAGCTAGGCACTACTAAAATGTCAGGGCTGGAATACACCCGGGTGTATCTGTCTCTAGACTCCATGCTCTGCTGTATTCTGCCATTTCCTCTGTTACCCTACTATCTCCATGCCTCTGTTTCCTCTGTATAAAATAACTAATTGCATCAGTCTCATTGGGATTTAAGGATTAAATGAGACAATACATGTAAAACTCTGATAATAATACAAGTACATAGAATATACTCAAGTAAATGCTACTTGCATGACTGCACTAGAGTAAATGATGTATCCATTAGAAGTCTTACTGGGTGTGTTGTCTCTCCTGATAATCAGTCAACTTGCTCTTTGAACTGCTTTTCTTGCAGTAGCTTGAACAGGGCTGACCTAACCATAAACTCTTTCTTGGGATCAAAAGCTAACAATAAACTGTAGCCCTGTGCTACAGTTTAAAGAAACAGAATAAAGTAAAGCCTAAGGAGCCCATAGGGAAACCATATGCCTAGCTACAAACATGTAACAATATACTGTATTCAGCTAAACAAAATCTGTTTAAAGGAAAGATGGTGTTCAGCAACAGGCGCTTTGAGAAGAATTTGGTTCCTTAAAACTACAGCTTTCTAAAATGTGGGAGCAAAATCAGGGCCAACATAAGAAAATTTGTGAAGGTCCATTGGTGTGAGGATTTCTAGAATGTGAGGTCATCCACTTGGTCTTCACTTACCCATGTTTTCAGGAAGCTGCCATTTTAAACCTCACTTGGGAATAAGACTCAGCAACAAAAAGGAAGGACCTATTGATCCAAGCTACTGTGTGAATGAGTTTTAAAATAATTATGCCCAGGGCTTCCCTGGTGGCGCAGTGGTTGAGAGTCCGCCTGCCGATGCAGGGGACACGGGTTCGTGCCCTGGTCCGGGAGGATCCCACATGCCGCGGAGTGGCTGAGTCCATGAGCCATGGCTGCTGAGCCTGCGCGTCCAGAGCCTGTGCTCCGCAACGGGAGAGGCCACAACAGTGAGAGGCCCACGTACCGCAAAAAATAATAATAATAATAATTATTATGCCCAGTGAAAGAAACAAGACAAAAAGAGGACATTCTGGGCTTCCCTGGTGGCGCAGTGGTTGAGAGTCTGCCTGCCGATTCAGGGGACACAGGTACATGCCCCGGTCCGGGAAGATCCCACATGCCGCAGAGCGGCTGAGTCCGTGAGCCATGGCCACTGAGCCTGTGCGTCCGGAGCCTGTGCTCCGCAATGGGAGAGGCCACAGCAGAGAGAGGCCCGCATACCGCAAAAAAAAAAAAAAAAGAGGACATTCTGTATGATTTCATTTATATAAAATTCTAAAATAAGAAACAATAGTGACACAAAGTAGATCACTGGTTGCCTGGAAATGGGCAGGGATGTGGAGGGAAGCATGGCAAAGGAACATACAGAAACTTTTGGAGGGTGATGATTTCACAGGTGTATACATATGACAAAACATATCCAACTGTATACTTTAAACATGTGCAGTTTATTGTACTTCAATTATACCTCAATAAAGCTATTTTAAAACTTTCACAGGATACTTTAGGAAATTCTTTTTATAAATTATAACTTTTATAATATTTTCTTTCAAAGATATTGTCAATTCTTACTCATTTGTTAAAACAATTTTGGGTTTTCTTATAAACTTGAACTTCTTTGTTGAAGTCAGAATTAGCTTTCAGGTTTTACTTATTCACTTACACATGCATGGTTGCACCCCTACCCTCCGACACACAGATACACATACACACAAACCTGCTAAGATTCTGATGAACTGCACTGAACTATACATTAATTTTGGAATAAAAGACATTTTTATGATATTGTTATGAACCACGAATATGGTATATCTCCATTTATGCAGGTCTTCTTTAATGTCTTTCAAGAGTTTTACAATTTTCTTTATATAGGTCTTGTACATTTCTAAGTATCTATGATTTTACTACTATTGAAATGATATTTTTAAAATAAATTTTCTGTTGAAAGTTTATAAAAATACAAATGATTTTTAAATGATTTTTAATCCAGTTACCTTTTATTAATTATTTAGATTTTTTTGATTTTGTTGATTCTTTTAGGTTATTTTATGTAGACAGTGATGGCATCCGCAAATATCAAGAATTATTTATACTTCCTTTCTGATTCTCAAAACCCTTATTTCTTTCTCTTGCCTTGTTGCTTTGGCTAGGTTCTCCAATACAGACATGAATATAAATGGTAATAGATTATTTTTTCTTACCCCATTCCTAATCTTAAAGGAAATGATTTTAATATTTCATCATTAAATAGGAGTTTACTTTGTTTTAAACCACTGACTCAATTTTTAAAAGAGTTATAGGACTATTTTCTGTTCCTTCATTAGTCAATTTTACTAAGTTACATTTTCCTAGAATTTGTTTTCAAATCCAATACCATAAAGTTGGTCATGATACTCTTTTCCATCTTTAGTTATGATTTCTGTTTTATTTCTCATTTTGCCTGTGAAAGCATTATCTTTTTTTCCTGATAAACCTTGTCACTGTTTTGTCAGTTTTATGTTTATAAGAACTTTTAACTTATTTAAAGGCTTATAAGTTTATAAGAATTTTATAAGAAACAACTTTTAAATTTGCAGATTATTTCTCTTTTATGCATGTCCCAAATCTGTACTAATATTTTTTACCCTCTCTCCTATTACTGTGAACAGACTATCTGTGCTCAAAGCTAAGTCTAACCCCTTCATTTGTGCATTAAATTTCATTCCCTTCTCCTACTCAAAAACATTGGTCTGACAATTCTCATTTCTTTCCCTGCATCATCATATTCCCCCCCTTATTATTGGAACATTTCCATCAACATAAAACATACTATTATTTCTTCAACTTACAACAACAACATCAATGTTCTCCTGACCCCATTACTTCCAGATGCTGCCCTATTTCTCTTTTCCTCTACAGCAAAACTCCTTTAAAAAGTTGTCTGTACTTGCTGTTTCCAATGTATCCTCTCATTTTTTTTCTTGAACCCACTCTACTCAGGCCTCTGCACCAGCCACTGCTATGAAACTCCTTTTCTCCAGGTCATCAGTATTGCTAAAATCCAGTTGCAATCTCTTGGTCCTTTTCTTATTTGCCTGATTAGTAGCATTTGACACAGTTGCTTATTCTCTTTTCTTCCCTTGGCTTCCAGCACACCACACTCGCCTGCTATCCCTAATCTATTTCTGGCTACTGCCTCTCAATCTCTTTTGCTGGTTCCTTCTCATATTATCAACATCTAAAATTTGAAGTAGCTCTTGGCTTAATCCTTGGACTTCATTTCTCTATCTACACCACTGTTTGGTGATGTCATCCTGTATCATGGCTCCTAAATATTCATCTATATTCTAATGACTCCAAAATTATATCTCCATCTCACGTGTTTCTCCAGCACACCACTGTTAACTCCATTTGCTGCATGACCACCATAAACCCCCAATAATGACTGGCGGACCAAGTGGCATTTAGGGTTCCTAGAAGTCAGAACCAGTTCAAAGCCAGTGCCTCGTAGTTCCCAAAAGATCTGGGTACTTCTTTTTCCCATAGCACGTTCATACTAATAAATGCCTACAGTTTCCTTTGGAAAAGGCTTGAAGGAAGATTCATAGTATATATGTATGGCAGGGTAGCAGGCTCTACCTTCAAATGAACTTAACCTCTCCCCTTCAATCAAGGGGTTCTAGGCTTATATATATAAACTGGGTGAGAGGTTATGACACTGCATTGTGTCAGTCCACACCTAGTTTCTCTCAGACATTTGAATTGTTTCTATTTTATAGATCAAGTAACATTTTAGTGACCCGTCTATACATTTTATCCCTAGAGACACTGTAAACAATTTTCCACTGCCAAAGATATTTGCAACTCAAAACATACTAATTACCAGTTTATTCCTTCTGCCCATTATGGTAAACACATCCACATTGTCAGTTAAGCACTGATACTTGGCTAAGTGTCAGTTAAGCCTCTGCAAATGCAGTTTCCTACTGAAAATCAGAGAGCACATTTCAATGGCAGTATCACCCACTTTTGTACTTATAAATAACAGCAACCAGAGAGCTTTCCCAAGATTCAGGTTCTCCCCTCACCAATGTAAATGGGGTGTCCTTGGAGCCTTCTCAGTGAATGCAGTGTGGGTTAAAGGTAACGGAGGGGTGGGACTGTAGGTCACAGGTGATAAATGTCTCTAACATTCTTTTCTCCCCAAGCCTTTTGGATCTGCTTTTCTACATTTTCCCAGGGGTGTTTTGGCATCTCAATCTCATTAAATGCAGGCTATCAAAGAGTCAGATGTCACTCATTCAAAATAAACTATTAGAACCACCTCCAATGAACACATTCAATCCAGAAACACTCATAAAACCATCAACATCGATAAGCTTGGTTCTTTCTGGAATTCTGTTCCTTCCTCCTTGGGCAAACACCCTTAGAATCCATTCACAATATTCCTCATTTTCTCTCTGTAAATGTTCCAATGCACACAGACTCTATCCTTCACCACAGTCCTTGTTACCTTCCTTGCTACAGTGCTGAAGGACAGTAACCCTTTGGTTTTCTAAGGACCTGCTTCAGTCAGCATTTTACCATCAATCACAAGTGAGGCTTTGATTGATCGTATGTCAGTTCATGTCATAGATCACTAACAATGCATTTTCCATGAACAAGTAGCTCAACGCTCAATGCAAGCCCACAAAATGACCAAATTAACCCTAAAGTACTATGTTTGATGGTATGTTTCATAGGACTACTCCTAGTGCCAAAATCTTTATCAGTCGGGATCCCTTCAAAAGCAAAGCATATCAATGTTTTGAAATGAATTGACTTAATGGAATGAATTACTAATTATGTCTAAAGTTGTATTTTACGTAACAGAGAAACAAAAAGAGCGAGCACTAGAGAGAGAGGGAGAAAACATGAAGTGTCATAGAGGCAGCAACTCAAGGAAGCAGTTACCACCCTTAGGGCTGGGGGTGGGAGACAAGGGGGAGAGTTTGGAATTTTTAAACCCTAGAAGCTGGAAGGAGGGCCTATGGTGCTGGAAGTCAGACTTCCAATGACAACGCGGCTCTGCTTAGCTGGTGCAGATATCTTTTTGTGTTGGGCTGGGGCAATGAGGGGGGTGGGGGTGGGTGATGGGGACGTTTCTACCAGTATGGGAAAAATTAAAACTGGATCCAGCTGCTGTTTTTTTTTTTTTTTTGCGGTACGTGGGCCTCTCACTGCTGTGGCCTCTCCCGTTGCGGAGCACAGGCTCTGGACGCACAGGCTCAGCGGCCATGGCTCATGGGCCCAGCCGCTCCACTGCATGTGGGATCTTCCCAGACCGGGGCGCGAACCCGTGTCCCCAGCATCGGGAGGCAGACTCTCAACCACTGCGCCACCAGGGAAGCCCACAGCTGCTGTTTTTGAGAGGGACTGCTGCTTCCAAGGTAAACAGTACTGCGAGGCAGATGCTTACAGGAACAAGAACAGATAGGAATCAAATAGGAATCTACGGTAAATAATTTGCAATACTTCGGGGCTCATTCTTACCTTGCAATCAAACTACACTTTAAAGTTATAGCACAGCAATTCCTTGTTAGGGAAAAATAAAGACCAAATTCTTAACACCAAGTGAAAATAGCACACATCCAATATAGACAAAACTGTGGTAGAAGACGTTACTTTTTCGTCCCTCTTACTTTGCGCACGTATCTGAAAGCAAAACATCTGTTTGCTGCACATGTATGCAAGCAAAATATTTTGGGTTTATCCAAATGGGCACACAATTTTTATTTGTTTCCACAGGATAGTCCTTGACTAGAAAGCACTGTGCGAAGAAAATTAGCCAGGGTATAATGTCAAAATATCACCTTCAATTGTGTATTTATTTATTGTGATTTTGGGTGAAAAAAGATATTATTCTAAAAAAAAAAAAAAAAAGAAAGTTGTCCACAATGTGATTTAATTTTTCAGGAGCTATAATGAAGCATTGCTAAATGAACATACTTATTATATGAGGTAAAATTTCACTTGAGATTTAAGTGTTGCTTCTGGGACGGAAAAAGTAAAACCACCTTTATTTTCAGGCCACAGAATTTTGTTGAAAATCTGAAGAAAAATTCTACAAAATTACTGGCTGATACGAATTTAGCAAAGTTGCAAGATGCCTGGCCAATGCACAAAAATCAAGTTTATTTCTATATATGAGAAATAATCAATTGGAAAGTAATATGTAAAAAGTATCATTTATAATAAAATGAAATACTTAGGAATGAATTTATAAAATATGTGTAAGACCTGTATAACTTTAAACTGTAATAGAAAGTAAACTAATATTTGCTGAAAAAAAGTAGATATAGTATTAATCTTAAATTAATTATATTATTAAATTAACACATTAAATTAAAATACTAAATTAATATAATATTAAAATGTTTTAAAATTATGTTCTTTAATATAAAACAATTTCTCATAAAATTATTAGTTATCAGAAGAATATAAAATTAAACTACATACATCGTTTTGTTTTTTTTTTTGCGGTACGCGGGCCTCTCACTGCCGTGGCCTCCCCCGCCGCAGAGCACAGGCTCCAGTGGCCATGGCCCACGGGCCAAGCCGCTCTGCGGCATGCGGGATCCTTCCGGACCAGGGCACAAACCCGTGTCCCCTGCATCAACAGGCGGAGTCCCAACCACTGCGCCACCAGGGAAGCCCAACTACATACATCTTTAACTAAATATTTTAAACCAACTATACACCAATAAAAATTAAAAAAAATTAAACCACAAATAGACACTACAGTTACAATGTAATGGCTAAAATTAAAAATACAATACAAAGTGCTGGTAAGATGTGGAAATAACAAAACTCTCACACGTTGCATATGGGAATACAAGAATGGTACAGGCACGTTGGCAGTTTTGCAGTTTCTTATGAACTAAAACATATACCCACCATATGACCCAGCAGTTCCATTCTAACTATCCAAAGAAATGAAAACATATTCATGTCCACAGAATAAACTGTACAGCAATATTCATAGAAACTTTGTCCATAATGGCCAAGAACTGGAAACAAATCAAATGTCCTCAAAAACATAATGCTAAATAAAAGACATCAAATACAGAAGACCGTATGATTCCATTTATATGAAATTCTAGAAAAGTCAAAACTACAGTGATATAAAGCAGACCCTTAGGCTTTAAGGTCTGGAGTTTGTTGGGGTGGGGGAAGGATTAACTGCAAAAGGAAAAATAACTTTCTGATGTGATGGAAATATTCTGTATCATGATTATGTGGTATTTATACAACTGGGTGCATTTATCCAATCTCATCAAATTGCTCATTTAAGATTGGCAAATGTTATTGTATGTAAATTATACCTCAATAAGCTAATTTTTTTAAATTTGCAAGAGAAAACTAAATTTTCTTTCATGAAAGTAAGAGTAATTTACCCTTTCACTAGGGATGTCACCTAATGCCTCTGGTCAATTTCTGAGGGGGCAAAGTGAGACGACAAAGAGAGAGCAAAACTCAAAATTTCCTTTAGCTCAGGGGAGTAAAACCATAAAATGTAATTTCTTAAAATATGTTTAACCATAAAATGTATTTCCAAATAACTTATACTTGTGACTTACTGTAGCATCAGTATTTGGACACCCATTATACCGATAGTACCGCAGGCCAGCTGTGTTGGCCAGAGAAGCAAAGACAGTCTACAGAAAGAGAATAACTTGGGCAAGTGAGTCAAGAAACATCTGCCATTCCTCTACCGTGTCTCCCAACCCTCCCTCAACACCAGAGGTCACAGACCTTGAAAAGAGAATGAGAGAACCAGATCAGGACCCCGATTCTCAACCGGAATACACCCACACATGCTACACGGTGCCAGGGCAAGGAGTGGGAGAGGACTGAGGGGAAACCACCACTCTTCCCCTCTGGTCCCTTGAGCCCTAGATGTAGCTGTTGATAAGGGAAGGAAAGGTCTGAACTAGAGTTAAGACTGGAGTTGTAAATTGGATAGTCTTTTAACACCAAAAGTGACTGGGAAGGTATATCTGCCGGAGATGTGGCTAAAGAATTTACAATCAGGAAAGGAAGGGGGGATGCAAGATAGGACACTGAGGAAAGTGTTTAAACAAAAATAATTCCTGTTTCATGTTTGAGCTGACCTATTCAATAAACTGGTACTTTCAAATTCTGGCCTGTTCACTTGCAGCTGTTGACCTTAGGCAAGTTACTTAACTTACTTTTGCCCTATGTATGAAATGGGAATTCATGAGATAAGACGTATAAAGCTTAGAAAAAGCACTGAACCCATAATGTGTTCAATTCACACCAGCTTTCATCATCATTATAATTCACATTATCTCATTAAACTCAATGGGCCTGGCAATAAGCGGTGATGGGATTAACAGGGGACATATATGCATTCCAAGAAATGGAGTGTGAAAAAGGAGAGGTAGGGAAGGTAAGGAACTGGAGAGTAGATGACCTACCTAACAGATTCAAATTCAAATTTTAAAAGATCTAGACGGGCCAAACAAAACCACTCTACAGACAAATTCTGCCCTGGAGACTGCAATTTCCAACATAATTTCAAGATATTCAACTCCAACCTGGACCTGACCACCCAGTCAGCTTTAACCCCTTCTCCTGTATTGCCTCTCTATCCTGTCAATTCCCACATCCTATTCGTGCCTCCATTCAATGAATCCTTAGCTTTCTCTCCAAAATAATTTCTGAATACTTCCTCTCTTTGCCCACTTCCACACCTGTATTGGTCAGCTTTTCCTGCAAACCTAGGGTCTTACAACATTAAAGGTATATTTTTCTTGTTCACTCTTTGATGGTCAGCAGAGGCAGATGTGCTTCTGTCTGTAGTTGGCTGGGCTCCAGACTTTGGATCAGGAACAAGTTTATATCACGTATCTCTCATCATTCTTAGACCAGCAGCTATCTGGGGCATGTACTTCCTGTGGCAAGGGGCAGGAGCACAAGCGGGTGAATAAGAAAAGCACAGTCTCTCCTGAGTTCTTAGCCCGAAACTGGCATATTGTGACTTCTTCCCTCTTTGTACTGACCAAAGCAAACCACACGGCCAATCTCAACATCAGTGAGGCTGGGAAATATACTCCATTCACTCTCGTGGAAGGTATTGCAAAGTCATATGGGGAAGGGTGTAAATGTGTAATTCCAACAAAGGGAAGGTGTGGATAATTGTGAACAATGAATGAATCAATTGACAAAATCCCATCTTTTGGTCGTAATTATTCATGTCCCTCTCATACCCAAATTACACTTTAGTCCTCCCCAATTAACACCACAAGGATGGAGACATGTGGAGCAGAAATGAACCCAACCCCAGCCTAAAGCCAACTCCAACTTGGGTGACCTGCAACCTGAAACAGAGCTACTTGGCTAATCCAGCCTAAATCAGCAGACCTGTAAGTGTGAAAATAAGTGCTGATATAAGACACTGAGTTTGGGGGTAGTTTTATTAGGTAGTATTTATGTGGCACTAGCTGATTAATATAATGCACTTTCTCATAATTCTTCTATGTCCTTGACATGACTTCAACACTTCCTCCATCTTCTTAAATCCTTCCTATGTCTCAGATTGACCCAAATGGTCTTTCAGTTCCTATATCTTTATCTCATCTCCAATAACGTCTACAGAGGCTATGCTACTTACTTTGTACTTTAAATATAGTCATTCTGTGTATTTTTGAAAACTTGTTATTCACTCATATTTCAACAAAGATTTTTGAACCCTTACTATGTGAACAATGACAAGAGCTGGGAATACAAGGATGAAAACAGGATCCAGCTTCTTGGACTGTACAATCTAATAAGAACAAAATAGTAACAACTAAGATGGTACATGAATGCTCTAATTCCAATGTATCAGTTTTAGATGCTTAATTAAGTTTTAAGCTAGGACAGAGTTAAAAGTGAGGATTATTATATTCTTTCTTGATCCCTTTATAGTACTAAGAGACAGAGCTTTTCTAGAGTAAGTTTTCAATAAGCAGTTGTTTTCTTTTTGTTAAATGGTCACTTCATCACAACTGCCTTTGTGCTATGTCTAGCAGCTGAGTCTTTCATCCACTGTTCCCAAACATTTGCTGAATGGCTATTATGTGCCAGGCATTGTGCAAGGCCAAGGTGGTCTTGGCTGCCAAGGAGAGTATAGTCTGGAGGAGACTATACTCATCCAGGCATGTATACACATAATTATGATAGCACTTAAGATACACAAGAGTATCAAGAGCAAAGAAGAGTGACCAAGTTCATTTGGGGAAGTAACATTATAATTTTATATTATAATTGGATCATTAAAGTGTAGAAATTTTTCAGGCAGGAAAAATGGGAAAGGCTACTGTAGGTCACAAGAACATCTTGTACAAAAGAAACTAACACACCACTGTAAAGCAATTATACGCCAAAGAAGATGTTAAAAAAAAAAGTACATCGGCATGAATAAGCAGATGGGTTTGGAGATTAGCAAAGCATTAAGTATGCATAGAATTTAGGCTGGGTGGGAGCTGAGTGATGAGCGATGAGGCCACAGCTGAGCTGAGAAGAGCTTTATATGCCAAAGTAATAAACTGAGATATTATTCTATGGAGGTCGAGCAACAAATGGAACATTTTAAGAATGAAAGAACTGTTATTGGATACTTTTATTTATTTGAGGGTGACCACCTCATGACAATGTAGAGACTGGAACAAATAAAGATAACTTGATTATAAAAAGACCAGTTAGGAAACAGTTCCAGGCCCAACATGATAAAGGCTCAGCTAGGCTGGAGGGTGGACTGGAGAGGTGTTTCTGCAAGAGTTGACAGGATATGCCGAGCCGGTGGATGGGAAATATAGAGAGCAGGGTAAACCAGGTCTGCATTGTGTCTAAGCTGGGAGCCGAATGGGACTTTTACGCCTTGTTAAGATAGGAGGAAAGGCAGGTTCTGAGTAGAAAGAGCAATCTAGATGTAAATCCTGTCCTACCCATTTCTCTGCAATTTGGGTAAGGTATTTCACTTTTCTGAACTAGAGCTGCACCATCTATAAAATGGAAAAATAATATCTACTTTATGGGATTGTCATATAGGTTAAATAGGAGTAAAACATAAAAGCATTGAGCGTACTGCATGGACAGAGAAGGTGCTTGATAAATATTTGTTGAATGAAGGAAACTGACTGAAGTAGAGTGAATAGCGAGACCAGCGTTTTAAATGAGGCTTGATTATGTGACCTTGAGCATGTTACCTAACCTTGATGACACTCAGTTTCCTCACATGTGAAACAGCGAAAATCTGTCCTACCTCGCTGGCTTGTTGGGAAGATTAAATCTGAAATCCTATGCAGAGCCTGATGCAGTCACTGGCACATAATCGGTGCTGAATAAATGCATTGAATGAAAGTATAAATTCATTCAACTGTGCTCAGTATACCTGTTTTAAGGAGATAGAAAACTACCTCAGTTTAGTAAATATTTACATTCACACTTACACAAATACACACAAAAGAGGATCTTATGTTTGTTTCACATTGAATTTAAAATGGTAAGCTTCCATTATTTGGAAAGTTAACTTAGAAAAGTTCATTCTTCAATAATGTTAAAAAAATGGCATGCCTCTCTAATATACTTGTGTTATATAAAAACTAGAAACTACCTTCATATTTTCTCATTAGAAACAAAGCCATGTACACAGCTAAATCTTTGTGCAGAGTGTAGGTGACCTGTGTAACTTTTACTCCAAAGAAGTGGTACTAGACTGAGAAAACTTGAGAACCACTATTTTTAAATAACACAAGTACTACCAGCATTAATCCATTTAATTGTTTGAATGCCTTTGACGATTCACTGTGGATACTATTCCTGCTTGAATAAATGAATTTTACTTTGTATACTGTGGCTGTGACAGATGCTGGTATATGGTCTCCAGTATCTTTCCTTCTCCACCTTCTTTTAATAGATGAGACCACCCCTCCACCCTTCCTCCTCCATCCCATCTTTTAGAAACATGGTCTCCCAGCTACAGACTACATTTCCCAGCATCCCTTGAAGCTAAGTAAGTTCATGTGCTAAAGTTCTGGGCAATGGGAGAGGAGAATTGATATCTTTCATTTCTGGGTCACCTCCTTAAAGACACTTGCCCTGGACTCTCTCCTATTCCCTTCTTCTACGGGCTGTAGCACAGACGTGGTAGAAACCCAGCTTTGCTAATGCTGATGAGCACATCAGGGAATGGCGATGCAGCAGAAAGGAAGAAACCTGTGTTGTTTCATGACCTTCACCACCTGGACCAGAGGGACTGTAATGCGAGAAATACATCTCTATCTACGTAAGCCACTACATTTGGGTTTTGTTTGTTTTTAAAACATTTCTGGGAGGGAGGGTTAGAGCATCTCAACCTCTACCCCATGGAATGCAGGGTTTTACCTTGTTTTACAAGAAAAAAAAATTGTTTCAATTGTGAAAATTGCCCTTAAGACTTTATGGGACAAACAGATTTTTAAATATGAAAGTCCAAAGTGTCAGGCTGAACTTTCTGAATACTCATTATTACACCAAGGTTACTACAGGGGCTTTTCCATCACTCCTTATTTGGTAACAGTATTTTGAGTTCTAATGGGGAATACTTGTCAATTTGGTTGGTTTTGATTATGAGTATGCTGTTGTTTGTAATGAAGTAGCGGTTTCCCATTTCTTTTACTAATCCTGCCAGTGAGTGCCGGTTGAAAAAACTAAAGACCTTTCAACTTGCCCTATCTCTATGAAGCTTAACCATAAATTAGATAAAGGAATGGGTGTCTCAAAAGAGAATATCTAAAAAAAAAAGGTTCATCAAATTTTAACCTTGAAATAATAGTGTCAATTTTGTATACCATAATCACTGATTTCCATTAAAAAAATTTTGTTGACTAAAGGACAATATTGGAAATAGAATTTTATTGTATGATTCAAGATTCTAGTTTTGTATACCTTCAGTAATAGGGTATCTTGCATCAGTATTTTTATTACTAGTGTAATGAATAGCTGTGAGACGGTTTATTTGTCAAAAATAAACTTAATAAAAAGATAGTTAACATAAAAGAATTAGAGCACCACGTGATGGTGGAATATAGCATAATATAGCCAGAACTCATCAAAATTATCATACACAGCCACTTACATAACTTAATCACACATAGGACTGTCTTAGATCAACTGACTTTGGAAAGTAACTGCACTGCTGATGTTTCAGTCACTATCAATAATTCTCAACTTCAGAGAAGTTAAATCAGTTTCTTCCCCTCGGCTTCCCAATAACCAGTGACAGCTGTTGTAGTGGAAAGAACCCTTGGCTAGGAATCAGGAAACTTCATTGCTAGCCCTGGCTTTCCTACTTACTAAGTGTGAATTTGAGCAGGTCATTTAACCTGTGTGCAGGGTAATTATGAAGTTCAGAAAAAGATAATCTATAAGAAGCATTTTGGAAAATAAAAATCTTTATACAAATACACAATAGTATATATATATATATATATACACACATACGTATGTATGTATGTGTGTGTTATGTAAGGAAAGCATCATTAACAATATAAAGCCACCTATAAATGTGTTCATATATATACATATGAACACATATATACACGTGTGTTTATAAAGATATGCACACATCAGCTAAATTGAAAAGTTTTACTATTTAGGATTTATTTCCCGGCTGCTTCTAAAGTGAGTCAAGGCAGTTATAGGTTAGCACACAATGCAAAGGTGCAACGAGACGCTTTAAAACAAAACAAAGTCCATGCAGATGACACTTGAGAAGCATGTTTTAGTGGAGCCCTCCTGCTCTTCATTGATGGCTAAAAGCAAAGCAGATAAGGGGACTTTCGTTCCCTTATTAGTAATAACAGATTACTAATAGTTTATTGAACACTTGTGAACTGCCCCCCACAAATAAAAGTTGGAATCTTAATAATGACCTACATCTAATCATACAATGTCACCCATATCCCATTACTCTGTCACTGTCTCCCTGGGTAATAAAGTTAATAAGCCAACTCTGCCAGAGTTCTCTGGAAGTAACATCTGAGAGGTGTCAAGTTCCCATAGTGGAATACAAGGCACACACTAGGCTTGTACCCTAAATTCAGCAGGACTGTTATTATAACATTCTTCTGAACTTTTTTCCTTAGTGATCATCTTGAATCGTGAGATGATAAGAATAAGAATGACTAATCTTTCCTTTTCCTAGTCCCACACCACCTGTTAGTTTTAAGTGAGCTACATTCCTTTTTATATACAGGTAAATAAATTAGGAATTAATTTCATTGTGAGGTGGAGGGTTAATACAAACAACTTTGATTCATCAGCTCAGGCAATACCATTCTATTTGAAACCATCCATCAATTCCCTTTGATCTTTTCAAAAAACATGCAAAAGTAAAGCATTGCGTTTTATGGCCTTAGTCCTTAACACGAACAATGAATATATTAGACTGTATTTTTATTGGACAGATTAGTATTGACGGTCATCTGACTCAAACTGAAAATCTCAGAGTAAAATCATTAGGTTAACGCTGGAACTAGCAAAGAATGGCATTGGAGATTCTCCCCCCATGCCCCAGTCTTTTAAGAAATGATAACATATAATAAAATGGGTTAGAAATCTCTGCACAGATGGCATGGAAACAAAAAAGCAAGAGCTGGTCATTGACTATCACTTTCATACTTCGTTCTACTGGTGTGCTTGGCCTCATTGCTTAACCAAAGCATCACTCCAGAAGGGTCTACAGGCATTAAAAAATACTCACGACTGGGATATAGGTCTTTCAGAAGTTGGAATTTCTGGGTGGGATGAATTGGGAGATTGGGATTGACATATATACACTACTATGTATAAAATAGATAACTAATGAGAACCTATAGTATAGCACGGGGACCTCTACTTAATGCTCTGTGGTGACCTAAATGGGAAGGAATATGTATACGTACAACTGATTCACTTTGCTGTACAGCAGAAACCAAAACAACATTGTAAAGCAGCTATACTCCAATAAAAATTAACTTAAAAAAAATATGTCCCCTACCCCCAGTCTTGTGGCTGATGCCTGAAATTCCACTATTACAGGCTCCTTTCATCACTTCAAAATATTTGATCACTGTGTAAATAAAAATGCATATTAGAGTAAAAATATTTTAAACAATTATGTATAAAAAATAATTTGGAATTTCTTCTCCAGTCTAATATTTCTATTTTCTGATACTTACAAGAAAAAAAGTTCCTAAAGAAGAATTCTGCAGCAATATATTCAAAGTTTGCCACCTTAGAACTGAACCGTAATATGCCTTTCTTCCAAAGGAGGCCTCCAAATGCAGTCTCATTTAGTATCATGGTGTACCTGCCAAACAGGCCGCAGAGAGCGCCAGCCCCGTCTGACAAATGGAGGCCTAAGTGTCATTCCAGCCTCTCCCTATGCAGAGAAAACGAGGGGAAGCAGTGACAGCCACATATTCTACTCATTTCTTGAATGTGCATTTGTGAGCTCACATGTCAATGACAGACTCCTTGAGCAGGTTCAGAGTAAACAAATAGAATACGTTGGGAATGCCAGTCATTGTGATTCAAAATTTAACCAGTCTCTCGGAGCAGGCAAAGGGACAAAATGTATGCAAGTAAACACAGTCTAGTTGACCTCCGACTCACCTGACTCCTCTTGTCCTCTTGGAGTCGTAAATACCTGCCCCGGTTGGCAGGTGTCTTCTAGAACAGAGACAGTGGAGAGGGAGAGGAGCCCCAAACACTTAGTCTTTATATGCCCCCCTCTTTCTGTTCAAACATGCTCTTCACTCTGATTGGCTTCTGGTTCTCTCACTGCCCCTTGCCTTTGACGTGTTCTCCACTCAGCAACACTCAAGGTTAATTGTCTCCAACTTCCCCAAAGCATCTACGCATGTCCTGGGCACACATGTGTATTTCCAGTGACCCAAAATGACAGTTAGTGGGAAGTAGCTTCTTGTAACTCCTTTTCCTGGAGACTTGTCTCTCCTTTGCACTGCTTGTCTTCTAAAACACTAAGGGAGGTTATCTATTCTTTTCACTCACAGGTTATAAAACACAACACGGTTCTGTTTTAGAAGGATGATCAGCATGACTGGCATATCACTGCTAGAAAGAAAACTCAGGTTCCATATTTGAACCCCTAGCTCGTCTTCCAAATCAAGCACCTCCAAAAAATTATGAACCCTTTACTGCTTTTCTCTTTGTCATTCCTACTCAGATTAACAGTATTTTCCTTTCCTAATACGTTTTTCTTTTTTCATTTTTCTTCTTTACAAAGTTTTCTTTATAAAGTTTCTTCTCACAAAGTTGAAGCTATGGGTTATTTTTCTGAAAAAAGAAAAAATCTTTATCCCTAGCTTCACACACCATACTATAGAATGAACACATGTGATTTCCAAAGAGCAATAACTGGAATAGCTTGTTTGTCATTCCATCTTCATTTCTTAACTGAGAAAATGAATATTCAGGTCAAATTCTGTGGTAATGGGAATAAATTCTGTGGTGAAGGGAGTTTCCAAGTTCGTTTCTTAGAATGAAATTTTATTATACCTATTATTGAGTGAAAGCAAAAGAGAAGCTTAGGAATCATTCAGCTGTGCGTTGTCTTTGCTCTTATAATGGTATTTGCTGAAAGGGCAGATATCCAATATACCATTTTTGAATTCCATCATGACCATTTCTGGTAACCAGAATGTGACAGCATGATCACCTACATGTAATTGAATTTTACAGCTTTGGTCTTCACAGTGACTGTGAAAACATTAAAAAAAAAATCATGTGTAATTGAATTTAACTGATTTCTGCCAAATAGATAAATATCAGCTTTCCCTCAAGTCTTTATTTCAGTGAAATTCAATTAGTAATGAGATTTAACATTTCCAACAATAAATTTATAACATACTAAATTTAATCTCTTGAAATCTTGAAACAAACTAACGCATCCCTCCCCGCCAATTCCTCTACATGGAGATGTATTGAATGTCCTCTCAGAATTCTCAAATGTTGAGTTATTTTTGATTCAGAACATTTCCACTGGTTGCCCTTGAGTAGACCTGCCATATTATCACATTACCTTTGGAATCTCTTTAGACTGTGACTGACATTCTCAGCAAGGCAACTAGATATGAACACCTTCTCCACTGACTTTTTTTTAATAATAAAATGACATCTCCCTTGAGTAACTGGTCACCTTGCAAGGTCTCAATCCATTGAGTTGAGTACATGTGTTACTATTCCAATGAACTATAGGAATTTCTTTTTTTTGCTCAACTTAGAAGTAACAAGAACTTTGTTAATATCTCCCCACGTATTTGAGCTGTGAAGTTCACAATATTTTCCTAGAGAATTACATTCCTCAATATTTCTTGTACTTTTTTCCATCCTCCACCCCAATTGTACATATACAAGTACCACCTGCTTTTGGAAAGTTTGCTTTATGCAACTCTGCTTTTACAAAAGACCTACATTAGTACCTGTTTTCCCTAACCAGAAGAAATCCAAATAGGATTTTCGCTTTTATGAAAAAAGGTACATAACTGTTTCTTTGCTTTATGCCATTTCGGTTTATTAAGGTTTCATAGGAACGCTCTATTTTATGGTAGCAAGGGAAGTGTGTGTGTGTGTGTGTGTGTATGCATGCGTGTTCTCATACATCTATAGTTAAAAATATAAGTTCTATATCAAGTCCCACCTATCTAACTCACAATTTAGACTTTGATAAAATAAAATTTTTTTAAAGGGGTAGAAAGGTATAAATTTCCAGTTATAAAATAAATCAGTTATAAAACTATTATAAAACCAAACTATTGGGTGTAAGACAGGCTACAAGGATGCATTGTACAACACGGGGAATATAGTCAATATTGTGTAATAATTGTAAATGGAGTGTAACCTTTTAAAATTGTATAAAAAGTTGAACATTTTTTAAAAAAGAAGAGGCATCAGTGAGATATATACTTAGAATTATTTAGAAGAATGTTGCTAAGAAAAATTCCAGAAAAAAAGTCATAGGGATGTAATGTATAGCATGGTGACTATAGTTAACAATCCTATATTGTATATTTGGAATTTGATAAGAGAGTAGATCTTAAAAGTCCTTACCACAAGGAAAACAATTTTTGTAATTATATATGGGGAATAACTGGTCACCTTGCAAGGTTAGATGGAGACAGATGTGGTGAGAGGCAGACTTACTGTAGTGATCATTGCTCAATATATACAAATATCAAATCATTATGTTGCACATTTGAAATGAATATAGTGTTATATATCAATTATACCTCAATAAAAATAAAGTTTTCAATAAAAAATGAAAATTTTCATTAAGCTCTTAACACTGCTCTCTGTGGATACAGGTCAGGGTATGCTATCTTTCATAATAATCTTTTTCATATGGTCTCTCTGAAAAATATCTGTGAAGTCACTTTCTCCTTGTCTTCATCTCCCCATTCCAGGTACCCAAACTAGTCTTCAGAAGTATGTTTAGCTAACAAAGACTTCAAATGTTCTGTCTACGCCCAAGATACCTTCATTTTAATCAAGAATGAGTCTTAGTGAATTTCTAAAGAGGAGGTCTCCAGATACCCTTGATGGGGGTGGGGGGGGAACTGGGGTGGAAAGACTGCAAGTGCTCTGAAAGGGAGAAAAAAAGAAAAGTGGCAAAATATATATAACTTGTAATTTTAAGGAGCAAAACTGTGCCAACTAAAATAGTGTTTTGATACATTATTTCTAATCTTTACCCTGCAGAGTTGGCATTATTATTAGCCCCATGTTTACGAATAAGGAAGCTGAAGCTTCCAGTTGTTACATGCTTTGCCCAGGGTCAGGCAGCAGTGAAGTGGAAGAGCCAGCACTCACACCAGGTCTATGGACGCTCATGCCCACTCACCTGTGTCTGCATATTTTTATTACACTGTCAGAAGGCTTTGGGGAAGGATAAGTGAGAGCTCAAAATCTCCAAGTATCAGCTCCAAGTAATGTGGAATTTGTACAGGAAGAGAGGTTGGACCAGAAAATATATATGGAAAACCTAAAAATGCCCCTCCCTCCATCTTTCTGAAACCCAAGGCAAGTATCAGAGTAAAATAGAATGAACATGGACTTAGAAGTCAGAAGGCACTGGGTCAAATTCAGTTTCTGCCAGTTATTATACTAGCTTGGGTAAAATTACTTACTTCTTTGGTGCCAAGTTCTCTCATAGAAAAAATGAATATGATAATATCTACTCCATCGGCTACAGTGAAGATTAAATGAAATAACTTATGTGAAAGTCTCAAGACGAGTGCCCCACTCATAGCATGATTTTAATAAATGGTCCTTTCTAATCCTTTCATCCATTGTTATAGTTTATTTACAACCTTTAAATAGATGCAAAGGAAGAGGCTTTTAAATCTGTAACAACATATTCTCATGCGCACTGGACCACAGGTGTACCATCATGCCTAAGAGCATGAATTCTAAATCCTAACTTCTGGTTAATATCATGGCTCTACTCTTTAAACGTTGTGTAATCTTAGCACAGTTGCTCAACACTTCTGTGCCTCGGTTTCCTTATCTGTAAAATAGAGTTAATGATGGAACTTACCTTGTGAGATTTTGTAAGGTATGAATTTATTAATGCAAGTGAAGTGCTTATTACAGCGACTGGCATTTCGTAAGTGCTCCATAAATGCTAGCTATAATTACTAACCAAGC